>NC_141544.1:40522774-42930274 GCF_021556685.1 Rattus norvegicus | reverse complement strand
TATGACTTATCAGATAAAAGGTGACAGATACAAAGACCGTGATACCATTTCATGGTAACTTCAAGAGCGCATGATTTAAAAATGACAGCCTTGGATGAAATGGGCTAAGTGTCGCTTGCCTGGCTTGCTGGTGATTAATTCTCCTGCCCTGGAGATCCCATCGCACTTGGCCGAGGCTTCCAATTAGCCTCTGTCACTGTCTGCCCTGGATTTGAGCTATTTGTGGGAGTGCCTGTCTTCTTGGCTCAACGAGGCATTCTTTGATTGCAGGGAACTATCTAAATAATTTAGAAAAAAATGAAACAACCCTCCTCCTTCTTCCTCCCATTATCAAGTAGGATGCTCAGAGCAGCATGGACCTTTTCTAGACTCTTCCTTACTCCACCTCACTTCTTCATGTGTTTACCTGGGCCTCTGCCGATAGGTTCGCGTATTTAGAGTCAATAGGCTTCATTCATAGTGGGCGATTGCCATCTTGGCTTGTTAAAAGTTTTTGGTTTGGTGGAAAAGCATTAAAAGAAAAAACAGTCAGAGAACTTAATAGGTCTTCTTTTTTAAAAAGGTCACTAAATTTTTGTTTGTTTTTCCATGTAGTGCAGGACTATTTCTTTCTTTCTTTCCTTTTTTTTTTTTTTTAAGAAGAAAGCACTTGCCTTCCGTGCTGAAGCTGCTAGCTTCTGGGGGTGTTTATCTAAGGCTTTTCTGATTCATCAGTGGCTGCCTTTGGGTGTCCAGGTTTCAAGGCAGTTGGCAGTGGCCTGTGAATGTGACCTTGTCAGACTGACATGCCACGTGTGGCCTTGTTTTTTGGGGGACCTACAAGAAGATGTATTTTTCAGACTTTTTCCCCATATGGAGGACTGGGGGAGGGGGTAACAGCATGTCTTCCAGACTGCTTGACTGCTTGACTATGATGCAAAGTGAACCAGTCCAATGAATGCCCAGGAGAAAACGGTGTTTTTTTTTTAAACACTTATTTATTTAATGTATATGAATACACTGTAGCCGTCTTCAGACACACCAGAAAAGGGCATCAGATCTCATTACAGATGGTTGTGAGCCACCATGTGGTTGCTGGGATTTGAACTCAGGTCCTCTGGAAGAACAGTCAGTGCTCTTAACCACTGAGCCATCTCTCCAGCCCCTGAAAATGGTGTTCTTGAGGGGACATGGAGACATACCATGGATGCTCAGCGGTATGAAGGAGCAGAACAGGAAATCTGGAGGGACTGCATTGACTCCACACAATCTGTGTGTTCCTCTGGGCTTGGCGGACTCTGCTGTTGCCCTGCCTGGGCCAGCTCTCTTCCTTGACTCCTTGCCTCAGAGGCCTCAGACTCATTACTCCCCAAATGGCTTAGACTTGGCACCGAATGCTCTCCTTTTTCGTGACCATTCCTGGAGATGAGTGGTTCAGTCTCCTGGTGTCTCAGGTCCAGATTTTGAAGTAAGAGTCTGGCTGTTTCTGGAGGAAGGAGTTATGTCTCCCCTCAGGTGGTCCGAGACTGGCCTAGGCAGGCACACACACAGCAGAGGTGGTGGGAGCAATGGTTGGCGTGGCTGCCCCAATCCAAGAAAAGAACAATCTGCCGTTGTTTATGGTTGGCTCTAGCCCAGCCCGTTGCTCTTTGGCCTTGACTTGCCCGTCCTCTTGAGTCTTCCCAGCCGCAGCCAGTAGAATGAAGAAGCAGCGTGACCTATTAGAACCTCTTTATAGGTGGTGACTCGATTAGCCCTGGCACTGACCAGGTATGCAGTCACTGGATGCACGCCTCATCAGTGGACATTCAATATTTAGTTTAGAAAACACTTCCAGCCAGGTGATGTGGTACGCAGCTGAGGGTCAGGAGTTCAAGCCCAACCTGGCACCGTAGCCAGTTCTTGTCTAGTCTGGACTACAGGATGGGAACTGTTAAGAGAGAAAAGAAGAAAGGAGAGCGAGGGGTGAGGGAGTTACAAACAAGGAGGGCTTTAACCCGAAACTCACCTCTCTATATCCAGTTGTTTGCCTTTGGATCTCCAAAGGCGTGGTGGTGGGTTTGGAGGTCACTGGGTGACAGTTACAGAATGGCAAAGGAAGAAGACAAACGGACAAAAACCGCAGGCCCCTTTCCTGTGTAGGCTGCTGTATCTCCTGTTAGCCAAGTTCATCGACCTGTTTCTCACATGAGGTGGAGTAAGGTATAGGCCACTGCCGCGCTACGGGAGTCACTGAGTTTTTACAACCTAAGGTACTGTCCTGGATCCGGGGTCCAGGATCTGTAAAGCTCTCGCTCTCTGGAGCTCTGTGCTGTCATAGCTCTGCCTTCCAGTTTATAAACCAAAAGGAGCAGAGAGCTTACCTTTCGTTCCAGCTCTGTCGTAACTTAGTTTTATTCAATAGATAGGACCATGCAGCACTCAGTGGGAAAGTGAGAAAGTGAGGGCTGGTGGGGGGGGGGCGCATGTGCACGCCCACTCTCACGAGCCATTGAGAATCAATAAAAGTGTCAATGTTTCCTCGAAAGCTGCTCCGATTTTTAGGGCAAATGTTAAGTTAGCTTGTTTGTGTTAAGGGAATAAATAAAACTGGAGACAGACGTTTATGAGCTGGTGTCTTGGCTTTGATGGTCCGAGGCAAGGCGTCCCTGCCTGCGCAGGGGCACTCCTGTTGTTTTTATGAACTCAAAGTTAAAGATCTTAATGGGTTTTAATGACCGTAAATGAATTTCAGCTTGGGAGGTTTCAGATAACACCCCCTCCTAATTGGTGTGTTTTCCTCATCTCTTGGGATATATATACCCCAAGACACAAAATCTTCCAATTAAAAAAAAAAAACCCTTTCAATTTTGTAATTTTTGCTCTGAGAAACATAAACTTTTGGGGTCTTTTAGCCAAAGGAAAATATTTTATCTCTCCGTGGACCCAAACAATTCATTCTGTCAGCCAAAAAGAGTAATTTTCTTTCTTTGCCTTGGGGTTTGAAGTAATAATATACGCAATTAATCAATTTAGTTGACCTAACCAGGCTTTATCCTTTTAAGGGAAATATTAATAGATTGTTATAATGCTCTAAGTCCAAACCATTCGAGTTTGAAATGGTACCAAGACTTTTATGATACAGTGGTGGGGATTTCGAGGAGGAAATCTTTCCTGCCTTGTAGGCATGTTTTATGTATATATCTCCGAAAATTTAAATGCTGAGAAGTTAAACGGACAACCACAGTCATAGGAATTCATTGCTCTGACACAGCCTTGTAAGAAACAATCCTGCCGTATGGAATTAACTCGCCCTCTTAGTTCTGGCAAAGAGCGGCTTTGATTGCGTCGGAAGTGCACGGGGGGGAGAAGAGATGCTAAGATTTGCAGCTGTCTTCAGCCTCGGGTAGACCAAGTGGTCAGCTGCAAGGCCCCACTCCACAGAGACTTACTCTCCCAAGTGGCCAGTGCTCTTGTTATTTGAATCGATACCCAGGGACCAAGCAAGCATCATCCCACATGGGAATGATTGACTGCCGTGCAAGGATACTCAAGTCCTGCCTGTACCAAGAATTTGGGGAAGACAGTGTCTGTCATCGATCAGCAAATTTGGATGTTTGACGTGGTGAAGAAAAGAAAACGCGTCAGCTTTCTGTCTTGGCTATATCTGATTTTATTTTTTTTTAGTAGATTAAAGTTATGTGATTTATTTAAAATAGTCCACCCTCAAATTTCCCTTGACCACACAAACCATTACTGTTGTGTGGAGAAAACAGGCCTGGTCAACCCCCTGCCTCACCTTTTCCATACTCATTCAGGGAGACAGCACATAAAGTAAGATTGTTTTAAAATTCTCCACGCTACCCTGAAAACAGGTGCTCCCTTTGTGAATTCAAGGGGGTGAACTCATGTGGTCATGTCAGCCTGTTTCAGGCTGGTTCTGAGGAACAAAGGCGAGTTCTTTGCCCTGAAGATTGACGTTTGCTTGCAGAGATTAGGCACTTCCTGTGACCCCCGGGTCCCAAGGCTGCTGCTGTGGAGGGGAAGTCAAAGGAAGCACAGTGAGGCCTGTGGGCCTTGTGGCTGCACAGGGGCAGGCCTAGGCTTGCTCAGGCCTTCTCCATGGCGCTCACATTCCACAGCACAGCACTGAAAACCCTCCACTTCCTTTGTTCTCCCTGAATGGCCATCGTGGAGGCCTGGTACCTCCATCCCTTCAGATCCTTCTTCTGTCTGTCCGATTCCTTCTGCCCTCCACCATGTGCCTCGGGAAGCAGCCAGGCACCCTCACATTTCTGACTCCTGGATTGGAATGAAAGGGCTTCTTTCTATAGAGAGAGGTTTGTTTCATACAGAACTGCCTTTGACAGGGAAGACCCCCCCCCCCAGCAAACTGAGGACATAACGGGTTGGCACCAGGCCAACGAGGGTGGCTGTGAAGGGGAAACAAGGTTTTATCAAGTCCTTATCCTGTCAGCTCCTTTCTGACAGGGTGTATTGGGTGGGTTAAACCCAAGTGTTCTGGTCAGTCCCATTGTAAGTTTTTAGGTTAGACACCACATGGAGACCGAGAGGGTCTGAGGATTGCAGGCAATTAACAAAAATGCCCCAACAAACAGGAAGGGCCGTTCCAAAGCGGCGCCAAGGAGGCGTTTAATTTATACACAACTGCACTGCACAAGTGGCAGAACCTCTTGCCAGCGTTTTCTTTGTCTAAACTTCAGGGGAAAGAGAGTAGATGGTGTGGTTTGTGGTTTATTTTAGAGAAAACGGATTGACTCTCTGAACTCTTCTTTTATTCTTGAAGAGGAAGAAAAGGTAACCCGGAGCAAATCCAACCCGACGGGGCCCGGTTCATTGCTATAGCATTCCGTGCTTTTCTGGATTTTTTTCTTTTTCAGAAGAGAGGGAAGAGAGGAGAAGGACCTAAGGGAAGCAGAAAGCAATCTGAAGTAACAGTGCCTTTAAAACGCTCTTTCCTTTCTGTGTGTGTGTGTGCGTGCGTGTGTGTAGGTCACAGAACTACTTGCATGAGCCAGTTTTCTCCTTCCACCTTGTGGGCCCTGGGATTTGAACTCAGGTCGTTGGGTTTGGTGACAGACCTCTTTATTACTGAGCCATCTCGGGAGCCTAACGCTGCCTTTTGATGAGAAAGAATGGTACTCGCCAGTCTTGCGCTTTTAGACAAGCCAGCCACCCTGCCTCCCTCTGATAGAGCATGAGATTCATGAGCTCACACGCTGCTCCTCCCTGAGGTGGTTGTATTTCTTCACAGGGGAGGATGGCATCTGCTTCATGAAGGATAGCCCAACCTTTTCATTTCTCTTCCTGGACGGTTCGTGTTCCAGATCTGTAGCTGTATTGAAGACAAACCCTCGCTGCTGCTGCGGAAGCCTTAGTACAGGTCTCACTAGAACCTTGCGCTGCTGTTTCAGGACATAACCCTCGGATGCTTCTTAGGTTGATCATGTTTATTGACATCCAGGTCAGACCTGTTTTCAGGGAAATCAGATTAGCAAGTCCCGGCTTGTAGCAGCCTCTTTTCTAAAGGTTGCTGAGATGAAATACCATGACGGAAAACAACTTAATGAAGAGAGAGTTCGTGTTGGTTTATTGTTCCAAGGAATAGTCGGTAAAGGGCGGCCTGAGCGGAAGCTGAGAGAGAGCTGGAAGAGAGTGACGACGTCTGTTACGAATGTCCTCAGCAGGCTGCGTGTCTATCCCGTGGTTCCATAACCTTCCCAAACAGCACCACTGACAGGGGTGGGGCTGGGAGGGGGGAAAGTGCCCCAGTACGTGAACCTGTGGGGGACACTGCTCTCATCTGGCCGATGTTCCAGAGCACAGTACATTGTGCAGACCAAGAGTCTATGCTCTGGAGATGACAGTGTGGCAAGAGGCCAGGCACCGAGGGCTTCTGGGATTTCTATTTCAGATAAACCAAGCCGGGACCACCTCTCTGAGAAAGTATGATCTTGAGGTCTACACACAGGTGGGGAGCAGGCTTCCTTCCCACCATTTCACACTGGACGCTGGAGAAGAGAAGGAAGGGAATGGGGACAGGGCTACAGGCCCAACTCATCTGCAGGAGGGAGGCTCGGCCACCAAACAAGCCCTTCAGCTGCTCCTCAGAGATAGTTAGACGTGTTTGCAGAGACGATGGGAAATGAGGGTGCATCTGTTACTTTGATTACAATTCCTTTCATATTATAATTAACTGCTAACTGTAATTATAGGACTTCCTCTAATTTAGTTTAGCACTCTGGGGACCTCTATTAGCCTATATCCCAATCAATTTCACAGCCATTAGGGGAGAGAATGCCATGCTCCTGTTGAATTTCAAATCCACTGGGAGCCTGCTCCTCCTCTTTGCTAGCTGGCCTGTCTTTCTTACGGATCTGAGGCTGGTGCACTACGTCCAACCAGTTCATGCCCGACATGCTGTCTCACGTATGTTGCATGTTGGCTCCTAATTAGGACAGAGTTTCATAGATACCTGTTAATGAATTCCATGCCCTTCTTTAGTAGCCTCCCCAGTCAGTGCAACAACAATTTTTACCCAACAGCCAAGGGAGCGCCCGTGTCTCCTCCCCAGAATTGATGCTGAAGGCGTGTTTATTCTGTCTAGCACCTCGTACCACCCTCTGATAGTGTTCTTTTACTTTTTTTCTCAGTCGGTCCCCATAGTCTGTTCTCCTGTCCTGGGGAATCCTGGCTGGGCCTCCTTTGTGCCTCTTTGGTGTATCTGACGATCTGCAGAGTTTAGGCACCCTCTGCCGGGGGACAGGGGACTCCTTGTCCAGTTTTCCATGCTGACCAGCCGAAAGCCACCATGCTTGCATCATTGCTGCTGTGGCGGGTGCTGACCCCAGGAGTCAGTGGCTGCCCGGAGACAAACGGGTCACCTGTCACCTCACTAAAAGTGGCCCGCCTAATCACGGAGTCATCTATTCAGAATAGCGGCTGCAGCAGGTGATAGGCAGCCCAACTCAGAAGCCAGGGCTCCAGAACCGGAAGGAGGGGGCTGCAGTGGGCCTGGCCAGCCAGGGCATCACACAGCACCTTTAGAGGAGGTTAGGGTTCATCCTAAGCTGAAAGTTCCCATATCCCCTGTGACCTGTGACCCCTACTACCTACTTCCTGTGTCAGAGCACTACTATTGTTCTCTCTCCTTTTCACCCAGAGGTCACAGTTCCCACTGGGGTGAGGTCATGGTGTTGGGACTTGGGATGGGGGAGGGGGTCACCGTCATACAAATCCACCATCACACAAGTGACCCCCAACTCACGGTGGTTTGACTTAGGGTTCTTTGGTTTGGTTGGTTTTTACCTTCCGGGTAGCGTGGGAGTGATGTGTACTCAGTGAAAACAATTTCGGGTTTCAGCCTTGGCTCTTTTTCCCAGCCTGGCCATGCTCTGCCCAAGCCACTGGTGGTGCTGTATCGAATAGATTGCACAGGGTATTCAATATTTTATTATAAACTAGGTGCTGTGCTGGGTGACCTGGCCTGCTCTACACTGATGTGAGGGACAGGAGCAAGTTGATTGATGTAGGCCAAGTGACGCCATGCCATTGAGTGGGATGGGTGTGGTAAGCTTGGAGCTCATGGTGATTGCAGTTTCTGGAGAGCTTTGTAGGATGTAAGCTAGGGAGCACCTGCGATATGTGGAATTAATCTCCCCACCCTAAAAGTCCTCTGTGCTCCCTAAAAGCCCTCCATGCTCCACCTATGCATTGCCTGCCCACTGCCCTGTCACCCTCTGGTCTTTGAGTGTTTTCTTCACTTGACTTTTTCTAGGACATCATAGACTCGGGATCATATGGCACAGAACCGTCTTCTGGGAATGCGCCCTGAACGTTCTGTTCCTCCATGTTTTCCCGTGGCATTTATTTTGGGGTCTGAATAATAATAACTGTGCTGTCTGACGTACATGGTTAGTTTGTCTTGTCTTTGCTGTTGTGGCCTAGGCACGCACCACCATACCCGGCTCCTGAAGGACACTGCGGTTGCTCACAAGTTTGGAAAATCATGAATAAGGCTGCTTTGGGCATTCATCTGTTTAGAGTTCTGAATGAACATGATATAGAGATATATTTGTATATGATACATATTTTATAAGGGCTTTCCCCCTTCTGATTACGGGAGAGCGTATGTTCAAATGTATAACATTTGGAAAACATAAAGAGAGGAATTTTAAACAATCTGTAGAAGCCTGTTTATTAATTTTATGTAACGAAATACGTGAAATGGAAACCCTGCTGGAAACGGAGGACATATGGTTATTATATATTATTGCAGTTGGTGAAGAGAAGAAAGGGTTAGGGCATTCCAAATGCTGGTTCTGTTTCTACTGAAACCGCCTAAGTGACTTTTTATGAGACTCAACATTCAAACAAATGCTGCCAGCTTTAGAGCGGCTCACAGAGGTTCCAGCGTTCCTCCTTTACCAAGCGGAGCTCCGCCAGCGGCGGCCTTCAGGGCCAGCTCATCCGTGTGGGGCTGCACAGATTTTATAGTCGGCACGGCCTGGGACCCACTTCTGGGTATGCTGGCAGAGTGTGGAGAGCATTGGTGGGGCGGAGGAGTTCTGCTCACCCGTAAGCTGGCCCACACACCAGATGCTTTTCGTGTCTCCTTTTTCACGTGCTTACAAAACCTAACAATGCAAGGGAGAATAATATTCTGGGAATTGCGTGTGTCTAGAAAATTAAAAAAAAATCCATTATTTCTTTCTGATGGAAGAAAGCAGGTCTGAGTGCAAATGACAGGCTCTTGCCACCCTAAGTCCTGCTCTAGACACAGGAGAACACTGTGCTGCTGACTTGCTCAGTGGACACCTGCCTATCCTCACGGGCTCCTTGCAAGGTGTGGCTGGTGCTACTGCAGATGAGTGCCGGGGAGGGCCTCGTTTCCCCTATGGTTTGACTTCTACAAATAACAGAAGAAGGAACTGAGTCCCTTCCGTTCCCTTCCCTTCCCTTCCCTTCCCTTCCCTTCCCTTCCCTTCCCTTCCCTTCCCTTCCCTTCCCTCTCCCTCTCCCTCTCCCTCTCCCTCTCCCTCCCCCTTCCCTCCCCCCTCTCTCCCCCCTCTCTTTCCTGCTGTTCTGTGTGTTGATTTTCTTTTTTTTTTTTTTAAAGACAGCTTCTGTGTATAGCCTTGGCTGTCCTGGACCTCATCAAGTAGACCAGGCTAGCCTTGAATTCACAGAGATCTGCTTACCTCTGCGTCCCAAGTGCTGAGGTTAAAGGTGTGTACCTCCACCACCTGGCAGAACCGAGTCTTTTTCTACAGAAAAAGTTCTTTCAACTTTGACTGGGCATTGACCCTGGAAAATTTCACCCGACTTTTGATTTGAAGAGAGTGGAGACAGTAGCAACTACGTACACATGTGCTGGAGTTCAGCGTCATGCAGTTAAACGGATTCTGAGGAATGAATATTGCTGCCTCTCAGTATAAGTTCGTCTAAAAAGCTCTGGGCTTGATTGAATAGTGGAATGTACTACTATACATTCATACAAATATAAATATACATATACAAATGGTATTAATATGCTAATATGCATCTAATATAAAAGCACTCTTATCTTAGAGTTTTACGTCTTCAGCCTTTTTACTTTCTAAGAAGCATAATGAAGTTTAATCTAAAAGCTGTTGGCCCTGGGTCTAGAGACCACAGGTCTTTGTGGAGTTGGCGTCATGGTTCCCCTCTGAGCCTCTCTCCTGTCTGACACATTCCTAATAAGCATAGTATCTGTGTCTGTGTAGACAGATGCCCTCACGTTCCTAGTTCTTGCTCAGAAGGGATGCTCATATGAAAAGTACTTGCTATGCGGGAACAGTCAAAACCAAGATTGCGTTTAGACTGGAGGGGATGGCGAGGCTTGGTCGGTCACGCCTTTAATCCTAGAACCCCGGAGGCAGAGGTAGGTGGATCTCTGTGACTTAACGGCCAGCCAGCCGGGTCAACAGAGTGAGTCCCAAGACAGACAGAGAGACCCTGTTTCAAAACAAACAAAATTCTTTTAAAAGCTTTTTTTTTGTTTTGTTTTGTGTTTTTTTTTTTACACCATTAGTTACTTAATTAGAGGTAAAAGCCGTGTGTCCATAATACAGGGTAGTGAGGGCCTCACACGGTCCCTCACGCTTGCTCTAGGACATGTCTCCAATCTCTCCTGGAGGAAGACATAAAGAGTGCGTCTACCTCGAGGAGTCTGCAGGAAGCAGTGTGTTCTAGGGCCAGAGAGACACCAGATTATTAATTGTAATGGAATAAATTCGTCATGTTGGACACAGCTTGTGTCAGAGTGCAGAATGAAAACCCCAAACTCAAGAGTGGAGTCCTGACCTCTGTAGCTCTAAGTATATGCGTAAGCATCTGATTTATGTACAAGAAGGCCGGTGCTAGAATAGACAAATGAAGCTTGTTCTCACGAAGTAGGGCAGACTGTCATTGCCTACTGCTTAAAGCCATTCTCTCCGGAGATTAGAAAGAAGGAATTTAAGAGCAGCATCCACAGATGGGATGCTTGGCCAGTCGATCGCTTGGCTCCTGTCTATAAAGCCAGGCTGGCAGCACTATGCGTACCTGGTGCTTGATTCTGCTGCCTTTTTCACTTTTTCCTTTTCCAGGAGCTGAGCGGAATTTTGAATGTGAAATTACCTTAGGTTATATATAACAACAGGTTATATATAACAGGTCCAGTGGAGAGTCATTGGAAATTGTTAGGAAATTTAATTTTCTGTGTGCGTGAATAAAGTTTTATTGGCACAACCACACCCACTCGTGCCTTGTTTACGGTGGATTTTACTGTGTTTTGTTATCGGAGCTGAGACCAGACCCAGACTGCATGGTTTGAAGAGCCTGCAGTATTGCCTATGACCATTTACAGAAGAGTTCTCTCAACAACAACAACAACAACACAAACAAAACCCAAACAAGAAAACTGCACACGTGAATTCGGGGACATGATCCAAGTTTCTGTGTCTTAGCTCAGCTGGAGCTGGATGCCACTGGCAACCTTTACCCTAGATTCATGTGACTTGAGTGTCACCATAACAAAGGTGATGCTGGGCTAGCAGCTTGCTTTCTTCCGCGATGGGTTTGGAACCCGGGTCCTTCCGTGCCCCAGGCTGCTCTCCTTCTGAGCTAGAGTCCCTGCCTCCTCTGGCATTTCTTGGTTTCCAGTTGCCCAGACTATTTCTCTCACACGAGCTCAAACGTGCAGCTCTAATTCGTTTTCAGTGTGGAAAACTTGAGGCGTGAAAAGCATAGGCAGTTACACAAATAACCGTCAAGGTGGGTTCACTGTCAGCGAGGCTGGCACCACATCCTCCCTGCTGGTCTCTTGCCTGCTTCTTGTATCTCCCTTCTCAGGAGACCCGCCATGTTTATGTAATGGTGTGTGTGTGTGTGTGTGTGTGTGTGTGTGTGTGTGTGAGTGTGACTGTGTGTGTGCTGTGTGTATATGGTGTGTATGTGTGAGAAATTGTGGGGGGTATGTGTAGTGTGTAGCATGTGTGTGGTGTGTGTATGCTGTGTGTATGTAGTGTGTGTGTGGTGAGTGTGCTTGAGAGTGGGTGTGTGGTGTGTGGTGTGTGTGAGTGTATATGTAGTGTGTATGGTGTGTGTGTGTGTGTGAGAGAGAGAGAGACAGTGTATGTATGTGGAGTTTGTGTGTGTGTGTGTGTGTGTGTGTGTGTGTGTGTGTGTAGTATGTGCATACATGTTATCTGGTCCTAATGTTACTTGATAGGCTCTGAACACATCATTTTGCATTAAAAGTCATAATGAGAACATAGAACATGGTTCCCGCACACCACTGAAACACGCTGACTCTTCCCACAGTCCTGTGGGCATTTTGCCCATGCTGCTTTCTTAGGTTCATTGGTCCGTTTGTGGGACTTACAGCGGAATGCCGTGACTCTAGTTTTGACATTGAAAGCAAACTCAGGTTGCTTTCTCTGAAGTATGAAAGAGTTCAGAGAATTATTAAAAAAAATTAGGGGGTTGGGGATTTAGCTCAGCGGTAGAGCGCTTGCCTAGCCAGCACAAGGCCCTAGGTTCGGTCCCCAGCTCCGAAAAAAAAAAAAATTAGGCACTTCCTTCCGGGTGTCTTTTTTTTTTAATAGAAAAATATTTAATGATGCATTCATGCCATTCATTTCGCATCATGAAGCCTGTTCGTGTGTTGTGCACTTCCTATTCTTTTGTGTTCATTCATTCGATTTGAACGTCTGTGTCCCCAGTGCTGTGTGGGACACAGGCGGAGTATCTCACACTTGTGTCACCACAGGACGGGTGGCCCCGAGTGAGTTACACCGGCCTTCACTTGCCCTGCTAAGACGCTGGCATTTGCGCTGCCCCTTGGGTGATAAATATTTGGATGTTTGGATATTGTTGGGAGCACGATCATTTTAAACAGCAGGTCCTAACCGACAGGATCAGCTGTCAGCTCAGGAAACCTGTGCGCTGGCCTAGATATTTGACTCGGATATTTGTGACACAACCTTGGAAAGTCATTCTGATTTCCATTCCAGGTTTTCTTTCTGGAAGGCAGAAAATAATAGCAAATGTAGCTGCTCCTAACAAGAGCAGGTGCCCTCAATACATCTCTCTCTGTTCCTCAGACCTCCTCACTCGCATGGCTGTGTGCGTGGGGTGCGGCCCTGTGGTGGTTATGGGTTTGGAAGATGCTTGCAGACCATGCTTAGCTATAGGATCTCTCCTCGGTTCTGAGCCACACTGGGACTGTCCTTGCAAATGACAACCTGCACGGCGGGATAGGGTGAGGTGATGGTGGACAAGGCCAGTGTCAGATGGGGGATCTGTTATGACCCATTTGGAGCATATTTGCAAGATGGGGTGAAGGAACCACAGAATGTTTGCGGATGGATGTATTAGGACAGGATCCGTCCTATGAACTTTTGAGGTTCTGGTGTGTGACATGTAACCTAGGATTGAGCACAGTAGGTGTTTACCAGATGCTGTTTTGCACTGTCCTGGTACTGCTTAGTGGCTCATGGCCCTTGGAGAACCACTGTTTGGATTGCGAGAGGGAATGAGCCAGACTTGAATCGTTTTGAGTTTATCAAAATGGTGGCCATGTTTTGTACTTTTAAAAGATATTCATGGGGCTGGGGATTTAGCTCAGTGGTAGAGCGCTTACCTAGGAAGCGCAAGGCCCTGGGTTTGGTCCCCAGCTCCGAAAAAAAGAACCAAAAAAAAAAAAAGATATTCATAATACAGTGCAAATATATCTATATGTATATATCTATATCTGTACCTACCCATGCTACTTTTGAATTTTGATTCTCCTTCCTGTCACCTGAATGCTGGCATTCTAGTTTTGCTAGTATCAGTATTTACTGTATTCACTGTGCTTTTTTCTTTAATGGCGAAGACCTTGTCTTTTATATGTGCATTTAGAATATCACCAAGTGGCTGAGAAACTTTTTGTTTTACTTTATAACTTTGAAAAGAAGAAAGAAAGCCAGGTAGTTCAAGTCCACTCTTTGGATGTGCTTGAGTTTCCTCATATGACCCGTCAGAGGGATATCCTTTGTTTTCTGCTCTTCCCTGCTGTTGGCCCCAAAATGCTGAATCTGGAGAGTTTGTGTATTTTCTCTTGGGACCTGCGCGGTTAACGTCTGTACTGTTTGTTCCCTGTGTGCCTGCTGTGTTAATCTCAGAAGCTGTGATTTTGTCCCTTGTGGTGTTGGCAGTGGCTTCCTTGTTACCTAAGGGTCCTTAGTCCAGATGCACAGGACACTGTGGAGTGCTGAGGCCCCTAGCTTTACAGGTCTGGGTTTGTGCAACACTTCTCACTGAAGAGGTTCTCCTCCTTTCCTTACTTCACGCATTCCCCGTGACCCAGTTGAAATGTGTCCACCCGCACGCATGTCCTCCCACCATGACTGGTTCTTGTCTTAGTTCATTCCAAGGTGATATAAAGAAACGCTGTCGAATGGGGGGCACAGAGAGTGGCTTTGTGGGGTTTTTTACTTTTTAACAGTTTGGCAGAACATGAGGTCTGAGATCAGGGCACCGGATGGCTGATCGTGCTCTCTCATTGGTGTGAAGACTTCATTTTCTTCGTCTCCTCCCATGGTTGAGGCAGACCATCCCTCTTGTCTTTTCTAAGGGCATTGAACCCGTCATTGTAGTAGAGAGCATCTGGACCGGTATGGGCTGGCAGAGGGAACTGACTTCGTCACGCGTGTCGCTCCCCAGAGTTGCACGTGGGTGGAGCTGCATTCGCGTGCTCTTCCGAGATAGCTTTGACTTGACTGCCCATAGCGGTTACCTTATGCAGTTAGGCTCACAGGTGTTACCTCACTTATTTTTTGGTAACAACCACTTGAGAGTCCTTATTATTTTCCTTAATCTCTCAGGTAGGGAAGCTGAGGCTTATAGAAGCTTAGCACCATCCAGGGTCATTCATCTCGCAAGCGACGGGGTGGGACTCAACTTTCACTCTGAATTTGAAGCCCCTCGCCTCTAACCAGCTGGTGTACTCGTATTGAATTAGCTGCAAAGAGTATTTTGTGAAAATTCTGTGTGTTAGTTTTGGGATTTGAGCCACATTTTAATGAACTAGACATACCGGGTTGTTAATTTGTTTATATTGTCACCAGTAATAGGTTCCTTGTCCTCTGGTTGACTTTGTTCAATGCTTTGTTGACCTGCAGCTCATATACATAACGTCTCAGCACTCCTTAGAGTTTCGTCATAATCCTCACAGCCAGTTTTAGAACCAAACCGTTACCAGACATTTTTCTTGCCGCGTGAAGTCTTCCCTACAACCTGTTGCCCCACTGAGTGTCCCTCTGGAGTGACTCTGCTGGACATTTAAAAGGGGGATGCAGTCTTTGCTACTGCTTTCTGTCCCATACCACGCTGCGCACAGCTGGACTGTGGCGAGCATCAGTATTTCACTCCTCCATGGACCGGATGTGTGGGGGAGCACCAGGCAGTGAGCGTCGTCTGTATCCAGCCCATGGTGGCGGGGTTATGTCTCCTTCAGGCTGTTCAGATTGCTACTGCCATGATAATCTTCTGAAGATGCATTTCTTTGTGCTTGTTATGTACCCTGGTGTGGAATTGGTGGGTCCTGTCCTAAATCTTGTATGATTTGTGTGTGTGTTTGTGCATGCTTTAAGAACAAAGTTCTTCCAGCGCTACTTTTGAGGAGTTTTGGCGTGTTTTCCAAAGCGGAGGTGTCATTTTGTATTTCTGCTGGCGTTGTGTGATGATTCTCGTGTCTTTGTGATTATGTATCTGTCATGTTTATTGTAACCAGTACAGCAGATGTGACTGTCTCCTTAGCGATTAGTGTTACACATCTTTTTACGTGAACCTTACTTCTGAGTACGGGTCTGTGCTTACTTTCCGGAGTAAGGTGTTGAACACGTACTGGAGTTGGCATTGATGTTTTCCTCCGTCATCATCATCATCATCATCATCATCATCATCATCATCATCATCATCACTTTGGCCTCTCAAATTGCACAGTAATCATCAATTTACCCAAGTTATAGCCTTGTATTATTTTTTATTTTTTGGCTAAGAGCACAGCATTGTAGTTTAAGAATAAAGTTCTCCCCATGCCTACTTGAGCAGCGCCCTCCTGAGTGAGAGGAAGACTGGGGTTGGAGAGTCAAGGAATCTCACTGAGGTAAGAGAAAGGCCTGAAGGCTGAGATAATAAAATATCTATAATCCTAACACTTGGGACGTTGAGGTAAAAAGGATTGCTTTGAGTGACATTGCTCTGGGCTACATAGAGAGTTCCTGTCTCAAACAAGACAACGTACATATAGGCAGACAACCTTCATGGAATACATAGGGGCTAGGTTTAGGCAAGCCAGACCACAGTAAGACATTACCACTGATGGATAGATTGATTACTCTATCGTGTCCGAGTGAACGGCTCGATTCTATATTTTGTGTATGTGTGCGTGTTTATGCTCATGAACGCGGTGCTTGAGGAGGTAGAAGAGGACGTTGGATCCCCTGGAACTGGAGTTGGAGACAGTGGCGAGTCCCTGACAGGTGCTGAGAACTGAATCAAGTCCTCAGTAAGAGCAGGAGAGGAGGTTCTGTTAACTTCTGAGCCACCTCTTCAGCCTCCCATATGGCTCTTCTGTTAGATAGAATTCCCATTTGAAAACAACATAAACCAACCCAAGATCAACCAACCCAAGGAGGGTGTCATGGTCCCCTCCTCTTTTTACTCTTGTTGATTTTTAGTGTCCTCTCCTTTTGGTTTTGAGATTATAATACAGTGACATCACTTCCCCCATCCTCCTGAACTTTCCTTGTACTCCTCCTCGCTCTCTGTCAAGTTCATGTTCTCCTTTTCCCATTAATTTGTGTTGCACACATATAGACAGGTATTTTAAGTTGAGCCTGTTCAGTCTGTACAATGTTACTCCTCCTTGAAGGAGACTATCTCTTCCCCTCTCGGCGTCCGTTAGTTGCCTGTAGTTCTTTGTGTAGGCTTGAGTCCATGTGGGCTTTCCCTGTCTACATTAGCACGCTTCCTGTCTACACTGTCTACATTAGTACTCCTGTTGCTGTTGTCCTCAATCAGCTCGTGTTTCGGCCACATTGTTGCTGAGACTTTATGGCTGTGGCTTCTGACATCACTAGGAGGCATAATCTCACAGCAGACTCTGCGGTCCTCCTGCTCTTATAATCTTCCTGCCCCCCTCTTCTGCAGCATCCCCTAAGCCTCCTGTCCACAACCCTTCACTTGGATCCGTTGTGACGTAAGTAATGGTCTCTGTTGCAAAGAGAAGTTTCCTCAATGGGCAAGTTAGGAGTCCACTTGTCCGCAGGTATAGGAGTGAATGCTTATGGTGGTGTTCTGCTCAGAGAGCTGGGCGTCGACTCTCCTCCTAGACGCATGACTTCACGAGCCCCCAGTGATTGGGTAGTGTTGTTAACTTTTTACAAAGGCACGGGTGCTTCCTAGACATCACAGATAATTATGACCCTGCCAAGGTCTATTCTATGTGACAAAGCCACCAAGTTCCTGAGCTCCGGCAGGCTTTCTTACCTGTCTTCCTTCTGTTAATCTGCCATTTGTATCCCTACTGTGTTTACCTATCTTTTTCTTATTCCTCTGTCGAAATCATGGCCACTGACTGTTTCTGAAATGAAGTTCCACATCTGGCGTTCTACATCTGGATGGGAGAGTGCGAGGTCTTCGGCTCAATGCTAACCCCCTTACCGGCTGAGCAGGGGAGGCAGAAGCTCCTTACATGCTCGTGGAGACACAGGAATGGAATGCCTATAGAGTTTGAGAGGAAGAAAGAATTTGAGAAAGTTGACTTTTCAGTATGGGGTTAGCGGATGGATGCCGTGGTTACTGTCAGTGAATGAACCCACCTGCAGGTTAAGATCAGCTTGGTGGCCTGGTCCCAACAGATGTTCAGTAGGCTGTCTAAATCATAGAACAGATGTCCTGCGACATGGCTAGCATTTTAAGGAGGACTCTGAGAAAGTGGAAAGTATCCAAAATGGTGGGAGGAAGCCCTGACAGGCTGTAGTGACTGAGGGAAGAGTAAAGGGAAGGCAAGGCTGCCCTCTTTGTTGTGTGTGAAAGGTTCATGCGGCACGAGAGAGCTGCTTTCAGTCATGGGAGTTTGAGTGGCATCTTGTAAACTCACCTAAGTGTTTTCCTTTCTTTGTGGTTGTCAGTTTCTGTTGCTAATAAGTCAGTGGCATAGACTAAGGTTTCAAGAAGAGATTCTAGAGGTCCAGCACCAGGGATGCTTTGGGTGACATCTTTCTTGCTGGCAGAGGTCTCAGGTACCGCAGGGCATCATGAAGCTGCCCTTCCTCTGGCCTGGGGTGGATGGTAGGGAGATGGCTCAGTCGTTGAGAACCTGTCACACAAAGTGAGGATCAAAGTTTGGAGTTCAGATCCTCCAAAACTCTTGCAAATGTCAAGTCTTGGTCATTTGTAATTCCAGCCTTGGAAGATGGAATCGGTTGATTTAAATAAACAGCAAGTGGTCTGTTAAGAGGGGGACATTGGCAAGCTCTGGGTTTGATTAAGAGACCTTGCCTTACAGAATAAGGAAGAAGAGTGACTGAGGATGAGACCCAACATCAGCCCTGGGCCTCACAGGCACACAAACATACATACGGTACTCACATGTGCATGCTCCCACAAGAGCACCTGTGAACACCATGGTTGTTCTAGCTTTTAATGCCACATGGTGGGGATTAAATTTCAGCATGTTTTGGAGAGGGGCTAAGTGACATTCATGTTGTAACCCTCCTAGAAACCATGTAAGCAATTGCCTGGAACTTGATGCTTCTCGGACTGGAGGCACACTGCTGTTTTTCCAGGAGAGTCTGGATTTCTCTCTGTCTTTTACTGCCAGTTGAGCATGGTGTCAGTCAGCCTGATGCGTGATGTTTGTGACGTCAATGTGTTCAGTTTGCATTTTCATTGTTTTTGTATAAATGGTTCTCAGAGTATGGGGGGGATCGTCTCTCTGTATTCTTTCATGCCTACTTTGCATTTCAGTCAGCTCTCATTTCCCAGAGAGCTTTTGGATGATGTCTCCTCCCCCTAAGTTGTTTGTGTATTTTGGGGTGGGGGTGGGATAACTAATTCTGATGGTAGCCTAAGCAAAATGCAATTAAGGAAGTCTTGTGCCAAACATGCATCTGCGCCAATGTTTGCCTTAATTAGTGTGCATAATCAGGAGTTTCCCTTAAACACTGCGTGACCTTTCCCGTGGAAATGTGAAGTTTAGAGAGAAAGAGAGGCCCGTGGCCTGAGTTTGCAGAGCATGGCAAACAAACTCAGGAGCCTGAGGGGCGTTCTCTCAGTGATTGCTGTCATGGTCAGATATGGCTAGGTGCATTGAAGATGGTGTGCAAATATTCACACGTGTCTGCACACGTGTGTGAGTGTGCACACGGGTTCCTGCTGTGTATTTTGACTAAGGAAATTGAGAGCAGGTATTCTACAAAACAAAAGCTAGAGTCAGGGAGATCTTTAAACCTGGGCCAAATTCCATTCTCAATGGCTATGAAGAGAGCTTTCCCTTTTCTTTAGAAAGGAGTGCAAATTTACTTAAAATGGTCACATGACCACAGGAATAATCGATGCCTATTTTTCTTTGGTCAGCTCACTTCTGAACCTTCAGTTGTCTGTAATTTTAAATTCTCGAGGTTGTATGAATTTGTGGTTCCAGTTTCTTGGAACCGAATCTTGCCTCACATTGCTTTGGGAAGTGTTCTCCCTGCTGAGGGCAGGATGCTCTCCTTCCTGACTCTCAGCAGGAGAACAGGGGCGGTGGATGGGCACGGGCAGACGGAGCAGGCACCAGTGAGACCGGAGGTGGCCCAGATTGCACAGCCCTTCCTGCCCATCTCTTCCTCCACTGTCACATTCAGAGCAGCTAGAGGAGAATCAGACTCGGGCTCCGAGACCTGGAATAGAATGCATCTGTGGCAGCGCTAATCTCCCTCACATGGCAACAGTGTCGTAAAGGGAGAGAGAGACACCCAGCTAGATGGACATGTGCGGAATGGTCCATGTGTCACTTGTGAAGTGTGGTGAACAAAGTGGGCTGAGAGACCGTGGAGCACAAGTGGCCCAAATGGAGGGAGGGATCCAGAGATGCTGGAGATCTCATCTCCCGATTGCCGCTCCTCTTCTTGCTGTTGCTGTAACACCTTCTCAGGGATAAACCCGTCATAAGGAGGCGGCTCCCGGCTTGTGGATCTCAGACCATGGTTGTTCGACTGAGCTGCTTTGAGGCATACGATGTGGTAAAGGAAGCTAGTTTGGGGGTGGGAGGAGTTGATGTTTCTGATAAAGTGGCTTCCTCCTCTTAAAAGTTTCACTGCTTCCCAACGGTAACATGGGCCAAGAGACTAAGTCTTTAACAAATGACCCTCTGGGGCATTATTTATCTAAACCCCACAGTCCACCTGCTGGCCGATTCGCGTCTTTCTTTGCTCCAGCACTCTGTGTTTGAGGTGTTGTTGCCCCTGCCTGTGGCATGCGATGGGTGGATTGATTCTATCCCTTGTGTTGGTTTTCTCCATCTCGCCATACATTGGCCACACCGGACGTGAAACTCGGGCAGACTTTTCTGTTCCTGGGACTGAATTTAAGAGAAAACGCTTTGCCGCTTGTGGGCGTGTGACTGATGCTTCAGGTGTTGTCTAGGTATTGAGGAGGAGAAGGCAGTGGGGACGTCTGGTGACTTTGGCCAGCTTGAGGGTAACAGAGAAAGCTGGTGTTGATGATGACGACCTGAGGGTGCCACAAAGGGACAGTAACCACATGGGTCGTGGGGCCAAAGGAAAGACCTCCATCTGAAAGACAGAAGCAAATGTTTTTAATGTAGACGAGCGGCTAAATTTAATCATTTAAATTATGTTTCTCTAGCTCCTTCAACCCAGCTGATACCACATCAGGCAGTATCTTCCCAAATGCCGTTAGTACTGTTCCTGTCTTGACCACACTTTCTTTTTAATATTATTTGATTTTTTCCCTAATACGTCCTGATCACAGCCCCCTCCGTCCCAGCCCCACCATAAC
Organism: Rattus norvegicus; assembly: GCF_021556685.1. Classification (NCBI taxonomy): domain Eukaryota; kingdom Metazoa; phylum Chordata; class Mammalia; order Rodentia; family Muridae; genus Rattus; species Rattus norvegicus. The sequence continues at coordinate 42,909,739 of NC_141544.1, read as the reverse complement.
AGACCCCTCCCACCATTGCCCCTGCACATGGGTACTTAGATATCCTCACCCTGGGATGTCTGGTCCCAGCAAGACTAGGCACATCCTTTCCCACTGAGGCCCAGCCAGGCAGTGGGGTAGGGGATCCAATGGCAGGGGACGGAGGCTGAGACAGCCCCTGCTCAGCTTGTTAGGGAACCCACATGGAGACCAAGCCGCACGTGTGCTACAGATGTGTAGGGGTTTGGATGTGGGTCTCTGCATGTTTCCATCCACTGCTGGATGAAGCCTCTCAGAGGCCAGTTGTGCTGGGCTCCCGTGTGCAGGCACAGCGAGAGTGCCATCAATAGCGTCGGGGTTGGCTCTCCCACGGGGTGGGTCTCACTTGGGGCAGTCACTGTTGGCTGTCCCCCCAGTCTCCTCCATCCTTGTCCCTGCACTTCTTGTAGGCAGGACAGATTTTGGGCAGGAGGGTTTGTGGGTGGATTGATGTCCCCCTCCTTTCTCTGGAAGTCCTGCCTGGCTACAGGAGGTGGCCACTTCAGTCTCCGTATCCCCACTCTTTCAAAGCAAAGACATTCTCTAAGGTGTCCTGCTTCTCTCTGCTTCCTCTGACTCTCCTCTGCTCTTATAAACCCTCGGTACCTTGTGCAGCACTGCCACATAAGAGGTGCTCAAAAGCGTTCGCTTGAGGTATTTTGAGACTGTAAGTTTTTGTCTTCTGTCCTCTGGGCTCCCGGCATCTCCAGCCGCCAAAGTTCTCATGGGCCACCACCCCTTCCCTCCTTCAACCCTTCCGGTCATGGTCATGGTCGTGGTCAGTTCAGGTTTCTGCCCTGACCCTGGAGTCACATTCTGGCTAAATGGAGATTGGCTACAGGTGGTCACCAGAGGGTCTACCGTCTTCTTGCTTCTTCTGGGGCTGCAGTTCGGAAAGCATTTGTAAGTCACAACTCATGCATTTATGAGGTCAATGGGATGCAGCCTCTGACCACTGGTCCAAAAAAACAAACCTCCCTCAAGCCAGGAAAGTGAAACCCAAGCTAAGTCATTGCCATGGTGGCCTCAGAGCTCTTTGACAAAGTCAGTTGTGTCTGCCTCCGTCTCGTTTTGTTTTATTTTGTTTTGTTCAGGGTTTCTCTGTGTGATAGCCCAGGCTACCCTGGAACTCTTTGTAGACCAGGCTGCTCCCTCCCCCCAACTCACAAAGATCCACTTGCCTCTGCCTCCCTAGTGCTGGGATCAAAGGCAGGGCTAGTGTTAATGGGAGTTAGTACTTACTAACCTGAGAAATTCTCGAAATGATGGGAAAGGTTGGGAGAAGTGCCCCCTGAGGCAGAACAATAGCCCAGTGAATGTGTCTGCCATCCAGTGAATTAAAATTGAAGGGTAGCCTATTGCTGTCCACGTGAACTCACTTTGGGAAGAGCGAGTTCTGTAGAAGGACTGACAAATATGGCGGCCGTTCTTGAACCCTGAGGACTGACTGCCTTTGAGTCAGCTGCATGGGTGATCTAAGCTGACATGGAGAGCCCGGGACTGAAGGAACCTGAGAAGCCTGAATGTCCAGAGGTCTTACCTGGCCTCACCTTGGTACAGGTGAGGGACAGTGGCAAAGTTGTAGGCGACCTTGTAACTGCCGTGGCACGTAGACTGCGAAATACCCAAACCTGTGCCTCAAGCCCCAGTTCTCACCCTGGTCGAAAGCTTGTCTCAGTCTGAAGGATCGCTGCCCTTGTCATACAAGAAGAACAATTTGTTTTTGTTTTTGAGACAAAGCATAGGTTTCTCCTATGTAGCTCTGGCTGCTCTGGAACTCACTGCATAAACAGCTCATCTTCGAACTCACATAGATCCACTTACTTCTGCCTCCTGAGTGCTGGGATTAAGTACATATGCTTCTAGCCCCTGGCTAAGAAAATAAGTTTTTGAAGATTTAGTGTGTGTGTGTGTGTGTGTGTGTGTGTGTGTGTGTGTGTATAATGTGAAAACATGGACCTGCAGAGACCAGAAGAGGCCTGGTTGAATTAACTCCTGGAGCTGGAGTCAAAGTCTATTGAGAGCCCTGGGGCAGGGTTATTATAAATCAAACTCAGGTCTTCTGGGAGAGCCCCTACATGTTCTTAACCACTGCACCATCTCTTTACCCCTAGAAAGATAATTTGAAGACACTAAACACACCCAGGAGCAAATTGTAACCCCCTGCATGTGGGTGCTCTGTCTCACATCACAGACTCCTCCCACGACTTCTTCCAGGGACTCCTTGAAAGACTTGGGAAACTGGACAAGCTTCTCAGCGTCCCTTGGCCTGACTTGTAAAGGGAGAGGGAGATGCTCAACGAAAGCTCAGCCCCTTCCTGCCTTTGCATTCTGGGAGTCGTGGCACCAGATAGGAGCCAGCCCTGAGCCCGAATGATAAGGAAATAAAATCGGCACAGTGGGCGGGAGGCCCTAAGCCAGATACACAACAGAAGCCCAAGGGTCGCTTCTGCGCTGTGTTAAACCCTCGCATATGTTTCCAATCAGGGCTCTCTCTGTGTAATATCAACTGAGGCTCACACATGCTTGCACCAGAGCTGTTGGCAGGAACTTGTGGTGACTGGTCCGGTCACTGGGGCTGACAGGGAACATGTTAATTCTGGAGACTTTGGCCCTGGTGTAAGCTCAGAGTTCCTGCTCTGGACACCCTGTACAGTGGGTGCCAGACGACAGCGGTGACTGTCTAGGGAGGCAGCAGAGGTCGGTGGATGCCAGGATTGAAAAGCCAGCCCCGGGCACTGCTCCAGGGCATGTTGCAATGGCCCAGAGCCTCCAGATCTTTCTCAGTTTTCAAGACAAGTCGGAAATCCTAATTTTTTATGTGAAGCCTTATTTTTAAATGTTGGATGAAAAAGGAAATAACATGTTTAAACAATCCACCGTCCAAACAAAATATGTCTGCAGGCCACACACCCACAGACCACCGGAGGCATTTTCTGGGTGTGCAAACCACACTATTTCTTAAACATACTATGTTTTTATTTTTTAAAGCTCTTATATTATGGATAATTTCAAACAGTTATCAGCCAAGTGAATAATATAATAGGGTCCATAGGAACTCTGATGGCCTTTCACTCACTGCAAGGATTGCCAGCATGGGGCCAGTACTTGCTGTATTCACTCTTAGTCGCTGCATTCACGCCCACGTGTACACACATATGTATACATGTAGTCGTGTGTGCACACATACACACATGTACATGCATAAGCTCATACACTGTGCACACATGTAGATACATGTACAGTGTATACATGCACACTGAAAACACACACACACAGACACACACAGACAGACAGACAGACACACACACATACACACACATATTGGATTGTTTAGAATCGCTCCATGGAATGAATTGCACCACCCCATTCCCTGATATGTTATGTTATATCATTAAAGGTAACATGAACAGTTATATTGACTCTCTTTGTGATTAAATATCCAGTTTTCAAATTTACTTTCTTGTCTTACAGTTAAATCTTTAGTTACCTTGTTTTGTGTGTATGCGTGGGCATGTGCATACTGCGGTGGGTGTGTGGAATTGTTTCTCTCTTCCTATCGGATTGAGATTGAGCTCAGGGCCTGGGGATTAGTGGCAGAAGCCCTTATAAGCAGAGTTATCTTGTCAGCCCTTGTCCCATAATTTTTAAACACTTTTTAATCACAACTTTGATAAGATGAATTCTTTCCTGTCTGTTGGGCTGCTATAAAAGAACAGTGTAAACCACTGGTTTAGAAACAATCTATATTTGTGCTTGTTCAAGGTGAAGGCCGTCTTTGGGGGCCTGCTTCAGATAGCTTTTTGCCGTGCCCTCCTCCTTTGCTGAAGGATAAGGGCCTCCCTCTTAGATCTCTATAAGTCACCAAAGTTCCCTAAAAGTTAGGATTCCGACATCAGATTTGGAGTAGATGAAGACACATGTGGCCGCAGTGCATGGGTTCCCGGCTGCTGGGAATAGATCTTGTTTCTGGAGTTCTTATGATATCACCTTAATCACCATGCAGCAGTAGGGGTTGGGGGTTGGCCAGTGAGCACTGTCTCATGAATATGCTAATGATGCTGTCTTGGGCGTGGCTTTGAATAGGAGGGGTGAATTAGGCTCCTCCCCAACCTTCATACTCTTTACCTCCACCAGGGGGATGATGTGGCCAGATGCTAGCTAGCCCTTTTTGTTCCTCTCTGCAGCTCCCAGAATTGTAAGGAATACTTTTAATACTTCATTCCTATTGAAAGGCCCAAGCTGTTTGCTTTGTAGGGCTCCCCTCAGTCTCAATTCTGCTGACTGCATCCCTGTTACTGTTTGAAATTTAATATCTTCAGTTATATGGCAGAGAGGAATCTAGGTGCCTTTTTCCCGCTAACACTGAATGTAGTGGTCATTTTACACACTCACGTCTCGCTCAGTTCTCCTCCCTGGTAGTGCAGTGGTGTTGACTGTGTGTCCGAAAGACCCTTTCATCTCGAAGTGAAAGCGTGCTGAGCGGCGACCAAATTGCCACAGGTTGGGTCTTGACCAGCCCATACCTAGTTTTCGGGATCTGACCTGAGCCTATCGGCAGCTAAGAGGCCTTTGCGAAGCTCTTCTCTGCTTAGTGTAGTGATTTTTTTTTTTTTGCTAATTTTAGCTTTTCTGATTCTTGGCAGCGGTTGTGAAGCCCGAAGATTAATTTTGGATCGGAATATTTTGGATTTGAAATCAAGTCACACTGTGGCACTCTAATTAAAAATGTTAAATGTGTGTGGCTTTGCCAGCTCAAATGAAGAAAATGAGAAATTGTTGAACTACAAACAGTAGCAAATCGCAGAAAGGATTCACTCCAGGGTTTGCCAAAGGTTCTTTGGAAAGCTTAACATCAATTCTTTTGACATCCTAAAGCCACCTTTAAGGATGGAGGAGTTGAGGAAACGTAATTGGGAAGCATTAATATCTAATAAACGTTCTTCCTTAAAGTCTTTCACGCAGCTAAGAAAATGAGCGGACTTCCATTGTGAACTCAATTTAGAGGGGCTCCAATCATTTCAATAAAATGGAGCTTGCATTTTCCTAGCGATGCTTTCAAAATTAGCTGGGAAGTGTGGCTCAGGTCCCCTTTAATGCCTAGAGCCACCCATGGCAATGCATAGACTGGATATCTGAGGATTAACTTGCTCATGAACCAAGCATCAGATTCTGTTTGGGTTGTTTTGAGAGTCTCGTGCAGCTCAGTCTGGTCCTCCTAGTTGGAATTCTAGGCGTGTACCTCCACGTCTGCATTGCTTTCAGTCTTTATTTGTGGTTTATTTAGCAAGAAGATGAGCAGTGGGTGACATGGTTCCAACAATGTGATTCTTAACAAAATGGTGTGTGTGTGTGTGTGTGCGCGCACGTGTGTGTGCACGAGTGTGTATGTATGTGTATGTGTGTGTGCATGTGTGTGTGCACGAGTGTGTGTGAGTGTGTGTATGTGTATGTGTGTGCACGAGTGTGTGTGAGTGTGTGTATGTGTGTGTGCACGTGAGTGTGTGTGTGTGCATGTGTGTGCATGTGTGTATGTGTGTGTGCACGAGTGTGTGAGTGTGTGTATGTGTGTGTGCACGTGTGTGTATGTATGTGTGTATGTGCATGTGTGTGAGTGTGTGTGTGTGTGTGTGTAGGCAGCACACTGATGTTTGGCATCTTCTCCAGTTACTCTCTGCCTTGGTGTCTGAGAGAGTCTCACTAAACCTGGCCAATACGCCCTGGGATTGGGATTCTCCTGTCCTCAGTGTGGGGCTATTGGTGAATACCAGTGCCTCTGTTGTTTTTGTTTTTTTCATGGGTGCTGGGGTTCAGGATTCAATCCCTTTAACAGAGTTTCATGCTTGTATGGTAAGCACTTTACCATGTGAACCATCTCCCCAGTCCCCTAAGAGGTCATTGGAAGCTAAAGTCCTATTCCATGCCCTGTGAGGACATGGGGAGCATCACTGGGACAACGGCATGTGCTTTGAAGATGGTCTGTTTGTGGTTACGAAGTGCTCAGTGAAGACGTCCAAGTGTGCTGGCTTCTTCAGTAAACACACTTTGTGACCATCACCTCAACAGGCCCGGGAGATCATCTGGCTCCTCTTACCTGTGGCCTTTAGTCAGAAAATGTTCTTGCCAGACTTACTTGGTAGGTAAGCTAAGCTTGGTGAATACTGAGGTGTTCCAGGTAGTTGCGATGGCGATTTTTTTTCTTTTGTTGGGGGAGGCTGCAAAGAAGAAGACCGAAAATAAAACCAAATAGCCAGCGGATTGCAGGATGTGTTGTTACTTTAGCCTTTCCGCCTGGATCATTGAGTCAGTCCATTCTCTTCCCACCAGGATCCCAAGTCTCGGTACAGCTTAAAGTCAGGTCCGAGAAGATGCATTGAGAGGTCTAGGTGCGTTCAGATGGACGGTGATGGACCACTGTAGGGTAAACTGCGTTTGGTCTCTCGGTAGAAGAATGCTGCTGAGAGCTGCTGATATGAGGGCTGTGGTGGGCGGGTGGGGACGAGGGTAAACCTAACCGAGCTACAGTATGAATAGCTTCTCCTTTCCTCTTCCTCTTGCTGCCTTTCTGCCTTCCGGCCCTAGATTACAGCTGTTCCTAGAGTCCTGTTCTAAAAGCTGCCCGTGTTTGACTAATCGCACGTCATTTCCACACGGATTCTACTGTGGTTCTTTCTGTTTCCTTTGCTTATGAGTTTGATTCCTGATGCACTTCTATTCAGGATTTCCAATGAATTATGTAGAGGGGAAAATAGAACCCCTAAACAGCTTTATTTCCTGGGAAATGTACAGTACAGGAAGGTTATGAGGTATGAATCCAAAATGCTGTCACTGAGCTTCCTCCCCGTGGAAAGAAAATACAGCCCCCATCCCTTGCCCCCTTGTAAACTGGGTAAACTAAATCGCTTTGGCTAATGGGCAAATCCAACTTAAGGGTAATGTATGGTTTGTAGTCTGTGGCCTGGGCCACTGGTTTTGAGGGAATGATATTCATGGCTATGCTGGTAGACAATGGGAAGCCTGGTGGCTTGGTTGTTTACTTCTGGATTGCTCTGTAGATCAGGAAACCTATACCGAGAACTGATGTTCTAGAAAATAAGACAAGTACTAGAGCTATAGAAACCTGTGAGGCATGGGCCCTGCTTACCAGAGACTCATTGCAGGTCGCGGTGTGCAACAGAAACCTCCACCTAGCCCTGGCCCAGAGGCTGTAAGGAAGCAGCAACACCGTGCACACAGCCCTGAGTGGACGAACGCTACTCTCAGGAGCTGAGAGAAGATCTTTCTCTCCTGGACTCTCTGCAGTGCTGTAGGTCTGGGGTTCACAGTCTTGGTCTGAGGGCTGGATTCTTCTGGATTCCGCTGAGTGTAAGGTCCTTGAAGTAAGAATGCCTTTTACATTTTTAAGTAGTTGGAAGAAAAGAGAAAAACAGAAGAGCGGTACTGTTTACCACATGGGCCGGTGACAGCGCACACCGCCAGTGCCTCCTTGTGAGGGCTGGGCACCTGGCACTGCTGTGGCTGCCGTAGTCGAGAGGGATGTCTCAAAGGTCTCTGCTGTGAGGAAATCGTGGACCAGTGCAGCTCTCAGAATACACTCTTCTTAAGCAGCATGGGACTGTGATAATCTGTGTCACATGACTACCATATGATTTGAGTTTCCGTGTTCATGTCCAAAGTGATACTGGGACAAAGGCATGCTTGCTCAGTGGCCTATACCCTGTGGTTGGTGACACGTCCCCCAGAGTCTAAAATACTTGGTAAGAAAAGTCTGCCCGTTTGGGTTCTCCAATCTCTGTTCTGACCAGTACAGAGTGAGTGTCAGTACACACCCACTTAGTTCTAGCTGTACTGTCTGTCCATCTGTCCGTCCATAATCCACCTATGATGTACCTGCATGAGTTCCCACCATACCCAAAAACTCAGCTTCCTCTCCTCCCCAGCACCCCTTCTGCTGCCTGTAGCATGGGCTGTAGCATCACTGCTCCCTACAGAGGCTGCATCAAGCTCCCTACAGAGGCAGGGGTGGATATTCACCAAGGCCTTTCAGGGCTACTCATGTACTCTCAGCTGCACTTGGAGAAGAGGAGCCCTGTTTGTTGAGCTGTGAGAGGACACTCCACCAGCGACGTTACTTTTAAATGGCCCTTTGGTTAACAGGTTTGCCACAGTTTAGGAAAGCAGACAATGCAGGGCTAGGGCCTCTCATCCTTCTCTAAGCCTTGGGTTACTGCGAAGCTTACCATGGGCTTTAGAAATCAGTGGGCTAGTGCCTGCATTTGGCCAGTCCCGTGTCATGCTGAAACCCCGTGCTTTTCGGCAGAGATAACGGAGTGATGTGTAAATATAAAAGTCAACGATAAGGCCCAAGCAGCTGAGTGGCAGAGCTGTCACGGGCCCCTGGCTCACAGTGGCTCTTTCTTGGAACCGAACACCACTCATCTCTCCTTAAGCAGAGCCTCTCAGCAGAGCTACAGGAAGAGGCTTTTCTGCCCGTGGTTCCTCTGCCTGTGGTTTCAAGGGCACTTCCTCCGGTTGCCCCAAGCAACTGTTTTCTTCCAAACCAGAAAGCTTTCTCTGGAAGAACTCTGAGATTGTAATCTGAAGGCTGGCAAGGTGGCTGCCGCTACCGCTCCGTTTTCAGTCAGCAAGTCTGAAGTGATCTAAATACTGGTGGAAGGGAGAAAAGTCTATCATATCTATCCTTTGACTACTCAGTGTTTGGGAAAGGAAAAAGAAAGATTCAGAGAAACACATGAGGGTATATAGGCAAGTGTGAGACACTGAAGGCTGTTTTAAAGGACTTAATCCGAGAAAGCTTAGGGACTGGCAACATTTTCCACACAAAATGCGGAATGGAGGTGAAGCTCCTCACAGACAGGGCCAGCCTCCATTGCTTCTCTCTGCAGAACAACCGAACAGTAAAACCCTCTTGAGACACCCACAGAGAAACCAAACATCGCGAGTGAGACCTGGGGGTTGCCAGACCAGAAACCCCAGTGGTTTGAAGGCTAGGTAATAATACAGCACTTGTTTTCCCGGGTGAAGATCAGGCAAGGCTGGAGTTGGGAGAGCACTGGATGCAGGGAGGATCTTTCTTCCACCCCTGTTTTCCAGGTTTCAGTTGTTTTGACTCAGACCAGCATGAACCTAGCAAAGTGATAGCCATCAGCAGTTCGAAGCTGGACACACTGATGTTTAAAATCCAGGACCTGGGTTAGCAAGATGGCTGGGCAGATAAAGGCACCTGCTGCACAGGCCCCACAACCTGGATTTGATCCCTGCAGAGAGCTGATTCCTGTAACCTCTGACCACTACATAAGCAACTTGGCTCTCCCAACATAAATAACTTGCAACAAAACAATTTATTTTTAAAGAACAAAATTCAAGGTAGTTCTGTGATTATCTTATACAGACCGTTGGCCACCCTCCTCGGACACTTGGTCCCTGGACTGGAGTATTGATCCCTGTTTGTGCATGTGGTTGGAGATAATGGAAGAGGAAGCCACGGAAGTACTATACAGAGAAAAGCAATCACAAGCCAGCATGGCCAGACCTGGTTCCTACTCCTAACCCTTGCAACTCACCCACCAGAGGTCTCGCTGTCCTGTTCCGCAGGCTCATTCCTAACGAGAGCTGGTTCGTGTTGGAGACTTTGTGCTGTCCCAGGAGACAGCAGGCTGGCATTTCTTAAAACAAAACAGTTATTGCCCTATTTGGTGGTCATGAATCCATGTTTCTCTGTGAGAAAGCCGAGCCTTAGGTGGATGGTCTTTTTCTTGTAGTTCTTTTTTTTTTTTTTTTTTTTTTTGTAGTTCTTTTTTTTTTTTTTCCCCTTTTCTTTTTTTCGGAGCTGAGGACCGAACCCAGGGCCTTGCACTTGCTAGGCAAGCGCTCTACCACTGAGCTAAATCCCCAACCCTATGGTCTTTTTCTTTAGGTGAAGCGTACGTAGGGTAGGACAATCTGATCCTTTGCACTTCCTGTATGGTACTACCATGTTCGTAGCTCACCCACTTTCAGTGACTCCAGAGAGATTACTGGGGGAGAATGGTGGGTTCTTTGAGCCTGCTCTTATGTCATACTCTCATTGTTAAATAAGTCATAGCCAAGGTATAACCACGCCCATGCATACTTTGGGATATGTACATACCTATGCACATGCATACATGTGTGTGTGTGTAACAAATTAGCATACACATATATAGTCATGCATCAATTTATCATCCATCTCTTCTTCTGTTCATCTGTCTGTCCGTCCATCCGTCCATCCATCCCCTGACAGTATCTCTCCACTTGAATTTGATCTTGCGATCCGCTCTCCTAACAATGGTGGGGAGAGCATGTTAGGTAAAGTCTTCCTTAGCAAAGTGAGTTGCCTGTCACTGAGCTATTTGAATGGGGCAGCAATATTCAGACAGGGTTTTATGGCTCCGGATGAAATGAAGACTTACTTACTTGGGTAGGAGGACCAGTAGTGGGAATTGATTTTCTCCAAGATAGCTTATTTTTCTTCAGGTTTTATTAACTCTTCTTCAGGTGTGAAATGCACCATGTATCGCGGTGACTGTGCCCTGCGTATGGATGAGTGTCTTGCAGGGGGAGGTGACTATCACTTCTGCAGTCCCCCACTCAGACAGACCTTATTCCCACAGTTACCTTTTATTTCCGCCTACCTCAAGAGAACAGATGGGCCTGAAGTTCCTGAAATTGTATTTTCTGTCTTTATACTTTGTGCAACAGACAAAGGCATTTGGCTTTGCTCATCTGTTTATAAAGACTCTCTAGACGTAGCCTAGGCTGGCTTCAAATTCTGATCTGTCTGCTTTCCTCAGATGCTAAGATTAGCTAAGTAATGCTAAGGCCAGAACCAACGTGCTAAGTTTGTTACGTAACTATATACGAGTGGACTCCTAGTTTATTGAGTTTGCTTTCTGGCTTTATTTTCTCAAATGCTGTGAAAGGTCATGGGGATAAGATTCGTTTGTTCGTTTGTTTGTTTGTTTGCGTCAGTTGCATTTGGACCATAATGTTGTGACTATTGTGCTGCAGATGGCCCTGCGGGCTAGTATGCATTGCCACTGCAAGCCTTTAAGGACGTGCCCTTGGTGCATGCATTTCGTGGTTACATCCTCATTACTGGAATGGCTGATTCCTCTTCCTCAGCAGAGATTGACCCAGCTGCCCTCTGTGTCAGTGGAAGAGAACGGCTTGGACTTACATCCTTAGGGAGGCCTCGGTAGTATTTGTCACTTTGTATTCTCCTAATAAGTGGACTCCTGGTTTTAATTCGTGTTTTTTTAATAACGTCACCTCCTATCTGTAATTTATTTGACTATTGTCTTTGGTTAACTCCTTGTTCAGACCACCTGCCATATTTTGATTTGAGAGTTGATCTTTTGGAACATTGACTTTGCATAATTTTGCTTATTGTAATGAATTGATTAGGTAATTTGTGTGTGTGTGTGTGTGTGTGCTTGGGCAGACATGCAGCATGGCAGATGTGTGGGGGTTGGTTCTCTCCTCTTACCACATGGGTCCCAGGGATGGAGCCGAGGCTGTCTGGCCTGGCGTCAGGATCCCTCTTCCTACTGAACCATCGCTCTGGTCCTGTGGTAGAAGTCAATCTTTATAATTACGTTCTTTTAAATTATGTTGCTTTTCCCCTCATGTAAGTCCCTTATATGTTTCCTATTTATATATATAAAAAAACTCTTCCTGCCTCAATATTTATCATTGTTAAAGTTAAATTAGATTACAAAAAAATGTGTCTGTCTGTGTGAGTCTCTTCCTGCCTGCCTCTGTGTGTGTCTCTCTCTGCCCTTCATCTCTTACCAGAAAATACAAGGCAGTCATGCATTTTAACTCCTTTTTATTTTCTCCGATGTTTACAGATACCATTTTATCTTTTTCCTTAATTTTAGACCTGTAGCTGTAATTGATGTCATACCTCAGCCTGTCTCCTCGCCCTCCCGTCTGCTGAGGTGGCGTTTTCCTGGCAAGCAGGTTCATTCAGATTTGACTCATCATCTCCTGCTGCTTCTCGCTCCTGCTGAGAAGTTGGCGTTTAGCTAACCTCACCTTTTTGGGGGCCATCACGTGACTTTCCCCCTCTGTCTCTGTCCTTTCCAGATCTGCTGTGACACTCGGAGCATTTGTGGTTGTGCTCTATGAGGTCGTAGGACTTTTTGAGTCTGGGGGTTGGCGAGTTTGGGGCGATATCCAGCCTGTTTCCCCCGCCCGTTTCTCCTTTCCCCGTTCTGTGGTAAACCTGTTTGTGTCATAGTTCCATGTCGGCTAAGTCAGCCTCACGCTAGACGCCTAAAGATGAACCTGAACTTCTGATCCTCCTACTGCAGCCTCCCTGGGGTTACAGGACTGTGCTGCCACCCTGTCCTTAGCCTCTCTCTCTCTCTTTCACCCCTCCCCCATTTCTGTGACCTATTCTGTTTTATCAATATTGTGAAAATGAGACACACTTTGTTTCCTCAACAAGTCTGTTTATCTTTAGCCTCCATGACATGCCGGGCACCAATCTAGATTCTTGGTCATTATAAGCATGAAGAAGATTCTCGTCTCCGTGGATTGCTGTTAAATAATGGAAACTGTTAGCTAGTGATTAGTACCCACTGGCAGTTGTGTCTTCATTTTATATTAATAAAACAGGATGACCTAGGCTGTAAAGAGGTGGTGGGTGCTCCTGACAACATGGCAGAGTAGAGCTGATTTGGGTGGATGGTTATTCTGAGGTGAAGGGGAGGAAATTTGGGTGCTTCTTGAATGAAGATGAAACCAGGTAGGCATGCTCCAGAGAGTGTGCAGAAAGTTTAGGAGCACCCAGGGGTCAGGTGTGGCTTCTTTGGCAAGCACAGGAGCGGGAGGGACAGGACACAAAGGCAGTGATGGTGTACAGCTGTACAGACCCTGCCCAGGCTCCCGCCCTTGAGCAGAGGAGCTGTGGATCTGACCCATGGTTTTAGAGACCCCTCTGGCTTCCAGTAGAATGGGCCACAGAGAGCAGGAAAGAAAAGGAGATACCCGCGAAGAAGCTTTCTTATAATTCTGTAGAGAATGTCATGGCCAGGTTCTGCTGACAGCAAAGTACAGAGAAAAGAGATTTTTCAGAGCAGAGGGTGCAATAGAATTTTCTGACTAATTTGATGTGGGTTGCGAGAGAGATGTGCAAACTGCTCCTCGGTGCAGTTCGGCCTGAACCACTGGGAGGGTTGAATTACCCTTGCTGAGCTGGGAAGGTTGCCTGGAAGGAAGGATTAGCTCACACTCGGGTATGGGAACACGGTATCATGCAGGGAGAGGCAGTGTCCCCACACCCGTGGAGAGATGTAAGAAAGTAGTGGTGTTCATAGTCATGAGGCTGGCTGGGATCTCTGGGGATTGTAAGATGATGACATTCAGGAGGGAGATAGTTCTTAGGCGAATCCGCCTTTTAGAATGGGTTGGGGGAGGAAGCTCGCTTGGGCAGAGGCATCAACTATTCTAAAGGGCCACCTGTCAGTGAGCTAAGAGCGCCTGTCCTAGTCGTTCTTTGGATGCCTCTACCCCTCCTGATTCAGTCACCATGAGATAGTCCTTCCCGGAGAGAGCAAGTCCTTCCCTGAAGTAGGTTCTGGGTCATTGCGTATCCCATACTGAAAGGAAACACTGAGCGGAGACTGAAAAGAGAATCTTTGTCTTCTTGAGGCCCTGGAACTGTCCAACTCGGGGAAGAGAAGGAGTCAGCAAAAGCAATTAATGGGATGGAAGGGTCATGGTGCTGTGGCAAGGGCAGAAGTCATAGCATTGTGAGGGGGTAAGGTCAGGTCAAGCAAGATGAAGATGGAGAAAGAAGCTTTGGGTTTGCCAGTTTGTAGGTCAGAGGGGAACATGGCAGTAGATGGAAGCCTAGCTGCCTTAGGGTCAAGAGAAAGGGAAGAGAATAGGGCCCAGCTGATGAGTGTGATGTCTCTTCCTGCTGGCGAACTTGACTGCATCTGGAATGAACTACAATCTAGAAATGGAGGGCACGTCTGTGATCTAGATCTTGAGGCTGGAAGACACAAGTTTCTGACCTGGATCTTGGCATGGAGATCTTGAGTGGCCATGAAAAGCTTAGACCCAGGCAAGGTAATACACACCTTTAATCCCAGGAGACAGAGGCAAGCAGATCTCTGAGTTCAAGTCAGCCTGGGACCGAGCAAGTTCCAAATCCAGGCATGGTGGTGCACAGCTTTAATCTGGGCCACACCTTCTGTTGGAGGCCTACGTAAGGACAGGGGAAGGAGGAAGGGCTACTTCTTCTTTATCTGCTTACACTTCCTTGTCAGCACGTCTGTTGGAACCTACTTCAGGATTCCAGCTTAGACAGAAGAGCAGCTGAAACACCCAGCCTCGTGGGACTGGGCAACTACTAGATTCTTGGATTTCCATTCACAGCCACGCATTGTTGGTTAGTGGGGCCACAGACTGGAAGTCATCACAATAATTTCCCTTAATATAGAGAGACATTCCATACGTTCTCTGACTCTAGAGAACTCTGACTAACACAAGCAACCCCAAGACTTTTTGGATGAGAAAGCAAGAACCCCGCTGATTTGTGTCTTTATAATTTAAGCACATTGAGAACGATGGCTGGACTTGAGTCTGGGTGGGATGGGTTGAGTCTCAGTTGGAGGGTCTGGCGAGATACGATTGTTATCTATGTGCACAGGAAGTTGGGGTGGGAAGATGCGGACGAAGCCTTGCCAGGGGCTATGTAGGCTTTCAGGTTTGTGGAAGTCACTCTGTGTTTTTCCAAGAATTGGATAAAAGGTCATCTGTGAATGGAAGAAATGAGAAGAAACTACTGGAGATTGGGGAAGAAAGAGAACATATAAACTTCATCGGTGTGTAGGTTAAGAGACTGGGGATGTCCAGGTGACTGCTAAGGACATTTAAAGATACACTTGACGTGAATGGTTTACTGATCGTGAATGTTAAGTGGGGCTGTGACTGTGTGTCTTTTGTTTGCCTCTGATCCTTTTTTGAAAAGCCATAGATAACTGTCTGGATTCAGGTGTGAATGAAGTGGTTTGTCAGATTTAACGAGTGTGGTTTTTATGCCAAAATGTTCCGACTGAGAGACGGCTGAGCAAAATGAGGGAGGGAATTTTAAGGCCAGAATACAAATACAAATTCAGCTGCTATTTTCTTTCCTTCCTTTTATTTATCATTTTATGTGTATGTTCAGTTTCATCAGGACTTATTTTTAATTATGTACATCTCTCTGTGCGTGCGTGTGCGTGTGTGTGTGCGTGCGTGCGTGCGTGTGTGTGTGTGTGTGTGTGTGTGTCTGTGTGGTGTGGAGGTATGTTCAGTGAGCACAGGTGCCCGTGGGTGAGAAGAGGGCTGTGGATCGTCATGAGCTGTAGCCTAGGACAGTCGTGAGCCATTTGTTATAGACAGCATTGGGAAAGAGTATTCCCGGTGTCCCTACCAAAAAATAACTCAGCTTTCAGAAAGGTGAGTGGTGACTGACCCCAGGTGAGCAAGCACACAAGGTGGGCAGGCTATTTAACTTTTATCCTATAGGAGGTGACAGTTTCACCCCACTGGTGACAGCATGGCTGACGTGATTGGCTAATTCATGATGGGTGGGGAGTGGGATGGTTTGAGAGGGAGAACTAAATATCAGGAAAACCTAAGGGTGCTGTGATCTTCTGAGGGCCTGATGGTAGTAGGAAATTTCAGGAGTGCCACCATTTTGATGCTATGCGGTTGCTTTGACCAAGATGGTAAGAAAGTCCCATGGCCTTTATCTTGATGAAGTCACCAACCAAGATGGACACAAAGCCTCCCCCATCAGAACACAACCCCTAAATCTCACAGGTTAAATGTGGACAACGTCCCTTTTCTCTAAACAACAACGGAGTAAGGAGAAGTGATCTGGGCACCACTTGTTCACCATGGAATAGGCTGAGATCACACAGACTTCTGACTTTCTGTGTCGGGTGGAAGTCTTAGAAACCAACCTGTTAGAAAGTTGTCAATTCTAACTTAATGCCTTGGCAGCCTTGGGTAGTGCTTTAACCCAATCACGAAAAGCAACTGCTTGGGGACCATGTGATCTGAAGCAGTGTCAGACCTGATGGCTCTGAGCAGCTGTCTTTTGTCACTTCCTGAAAACCTGATCCAAAATCTTCCATGTTCTCTGAGGGAGAGAACACAAGGCACTAAACTTAGCACTGTGTAGCTCCGACCACCCAGCTGTCAGCCACTAAAACACGAGAGAGAGGGGACAAAAGGATGCCCTTCTTGTTTCCTGCTTCTTCCAGGGACCCAGAGCACCGAGTAAGCTTATGGCCCCGTAGCAAGCATTTCTCTTCAGAGATGCTTTGGTGTGTCCTTGTGCATGTCAGCAAATATATTACTGGAAGTTTGTTGTCCCGTCATGCTCACCATAGGAAACATGGGAAATCAGGTTTCCTCTTGGGTTCCCTAGAGACATTTATTAGAGTTTTAAAGACCCCTCTCCCCCACCTCAGGGAAGACAAGTTATAGACCTCAATGGCTGCCCTGAGGACAGGAATGGAGGAGAGAAGGAAAGGCGTCACATCATTTGAGTTGGCTTGGAGGTCATACAGGGCTCACCAGCAGCTGCACTTCCGGGAGGAGAGCTTTAGGATCTTCAGGATTCTGACCCCAGCGTTAGTCCCAGCGTCACTGACAAACTCAGTTGCCACTGGCCCCGAGAGAGACCTCCACGAGGGGAAAACCAGTCGGAGCATTTTCTCTGGGGGCAGGAAGAAAGGGAAGGCATTGAAGATCCTTCTCTCATTGTTTGATGTCTATTCTCTTTTTGTGGGATAAAGGAGCATGGGTCTTTGCTAAGAAGATAGCCCAGCCAGTCTCTTCCTGAGAAACAGGACTCTTTTTATTAAGATGTAAAGTTAAGAGCTGGCGGGTCAGTCCTCATTGGACCCAAGTCTTCAGGCTGGGGATCTATATGAAGTAACAGTACGTCCCAGGTTTTTATTTTTGTGTATTGTCTCATTATCCTTCCAGTAGTTAAGCATGAGTCCTAGGGGCTTACCAGAGGGAATTTCAGTCTTACTTTTATTTTTCCTAGAGATCTTGGGGGTGGGACATTTCCCATCCCTACTTTCAGATATGACAGTCCTTTAGAGTGTCAACCCTCACCTCCACCCATTTCTAGGATGGAAGGCTTTTTTTACTCCAAGTCAACTGCTTTGCTCATCCATGAGCAATTTCCTTGCAGGGTGGTGTCCGTCTGACACTTCTCGGCACCAAGCGGGTTGGTACGAAGCCCTGACTAGGTCAAAGGGACTGCCACCGAGGTGCATGAGGCTGCATCAGCACCTCTAGGCCTGTGTGTCAGGGCTCCCAACTCACTGTGCTCAGTTATTCTCATACAGCCAGTCTCCTGGATGTCCCAACTACCAAGGAAATACTTCATCCCTCAATCCCTCATTGTAACTTTCCTTACTTACCTTGTTCCACACACAGTTACCTACTCACTGAGATGCTTACCCGAGTCCTTCTCTAAGTTGCTAAGAAACTCTCTTCTGAGATCATCATCAATCTGAGGAGAGTTGTTGAAAGTCCAAAGGGGAGAGATATAATAAAGAGTCAAGTCTAGGACTCAGGCTTTGGGTAGATAGGCGAGTACCACAAGTGTTTAACGAGATAGGGAAGGTCTATAGAATGCAAGCCCCTGGCCCACTAGCTGTCTTTGAAGACAAGTCTGCCTCTTTTTTTTTTTTCCCCAGCCCCTCTTTATGCTTTCTTAAAATACGTAACACACTATAAACATTTTATAGTTTGGCCGTATTTGTTTATTTATCACACACACACACACACACACACACACACACACACACACACGCACACACCTAGACTGAAAGCTCTGCGATGACCACTACTCCTGACACTTGTGCTCACGGTGGTGCCTACACAAACGCTTGTTCCCTGGCAGACCCTCAGTAAATGACTGACTACCACCTGGCAGCCACTCCACATTGGGAACACGGCCCAAAACATCCGAGCCTGAAGTCTCTCCTGTAACCACTGCAGCCAGTTCCATCAGAAGCAGACACAGCAAGGACGGAATGGACGGGGACGAGGACGGGGACGAGGATGAGCAGTCCGCAGCACCGAAGCATCACCTAAACCTGAAGGGTTCCCAGCATGCATCAGAACACATGCCGAGCATTTTCCAAGGCGTGGCATGTCGGAGATTTGAAGAGCATAGCTTGAAATCAGAGTGAGAAAACTATGCTGGGAGTTCCTGTAACGTGCACCCCAGCTTCTGCTCAGCGGCCCCACATTCCCACGTGACATTCCGTGAGATTTGATATCCATGCACCCTCAAAATTCACATCTTGAAAGCGTAGGCAATGGAGTGGTTAGTTCATGACAGCAGAGACCACAAGACTTAGGCTAGGCCTCGTGACCCATGCCTTGGGTCTTTCCACCAAATGCAGACACAGAAGTCTAGGAGGAAGTGGGCCCTCACCATGGATTCTGCCAGCACCTTTATCTTGGGCATCTCAGCTTTCAGACATTAAAGAGTCTAAGGTTTTGCTGTTTGAAAGCCATCTGCCTGCCCAGCTTATAGAACTCTGAAGAGACAAGACCCCAACCCGAACAATCTTCACACTGGTGGTCATGTCTTCAAAGCTACATATTCTTCCTTCAGAAACTGACTTAGAGGCCGGGGAGATGACTCAGTCGCTGAGAGCACACACCCCTCTTGCAGAAGACCTGCCTTTGGATCCCATTATAAGAGGCAGACTTGGGTCGGGGATTTAGCTCAGTGGTAGAGTGCTTGCCTAGGAAGCGCAAGGCCCTGGGTTCGGTCCCCAGCTCCGGAAAAAAAAGAAAAGAAAAAAAAAAAGAAAGAAAGCATAAAGAAAGAAGACATGGTGGGAATTAGAGTTGTCTTTGAGCAAAGGTCTGATATTTGGCGTCAGATATCTGTGCAGGCAGGAGCAAGTCTCCATGGGAGGTTGATCTAGTTGGTGGCATGTCCTTAGGCAAACAAAACCCCAAATTAACGCCGAAGGCCAGGGATATCATTTTGGTCACTGCAGCAGCCTCGAGCCTGTATGAATCTAGCAAAGTAGAAACGGGCAGCCTGCGAACAGCTACCCGTGATTTCTGTGGGGAGTTGGGGAGATGGGGTTTGAGGGAGCAGTGGCTGCTGGTTATTTCTCTAGGAGGCAGCTGACCTCAGAGCAGCTGATCTGACTCAGTTTTGCCAGTGGAAAGTTACACATGTAAAGGTTACAGCTGTTCTTTAATGGGCTGAGTTCATCTGTGGCCGGGAAAAGAACAAAGGTTCCCAGGTGCCGGGCTCTGAGAACGCTGAGGTCTGAATAACAAGTTCAAGCTTCAGCAAGGTGTGTGGCTGCTTGGCAGCTGAGAGTAAAAGTCAGATACTGACAATCAGGCAGCGCTGGGGCCCCTAAGTGAGACATCTTTCCTCTGAGCGACCACACACTGGGGGATGGAGGCTAGCTTTGGCGGTTCAGATGATGCCATAAAATGTTTGTCAATGTCCTGGTAGGGTCTACGTCATGGCGTATGGGATGGGTAACTCCCAGGACCTGCACAAGGAATGGGAGACCACCAGTGTTCATGTGGGTCTCCTGCCTCGTTTCTCTGGGAAGTTTGAGAGAGTATGAGATGGCTGAATAGCCATTCTGCTCATCTCACATAGGAAACACAGCATCACTGCTTGAGGCCGTTGTTACAAATCGGTCAGTATAAAGTAGCCACCTACTGACCCACCGTGACAGGCCAGCCGGTGACCTGGTCCTTGCAGACCTCGCTTTACTGAACCGGCTCAGGGAACACATTCATACACGTCCTGCCCGTGGATTACTCACAGACTTGCTCATTACCCAACTCCATTTGCTCAGGATCCATATCTTCTCCACGCATCTCTGTTAGACGCCGTGATGATTCACGTTACGGGGCTTTGTGACAAACACTGGCACACGTTTCCCACAGGCTGCGTCTGGCCTTGAGAGGTGGATGAGGTCCGGGAAACACAGGCTTTGGGAGGTCCGCGCTGACTCGTAAACTTAGAACCTAAAGATAATGCCACAAAAGGGGAGGACCGTAAAAGGGAAACACCTGTGTTATGACAATACCACCATCCGTGATGGCAGGGTAGTCGGTCACCCACATGCAGTGGTGGGGCTGGGGAGGGCTGGATTCCAGCTTCACAAAGGCTAGGTTAGAATTCCAGACCCAATCCCTCCTTCACTGAGCCTTTCTGTGTTTTAATCTCTGTAAAATGGGTCTAGTCACCAAAAGTTTGTGTTGAATTAGTCCCGAGGACCAGGTACAGACCAGGATGTAGAGGAGAAAGTGGTCAGGATGCCCTTCATCATTGAAACGATCTCACGCCAACTCAGAGCGAAGCATTGGTATTGTTGTGCCCCGGTTATACAGGTGAGGACCTGAGAGTCTCGTGCTGTCCAGAACTCCCACTTACGCTGCCTGGGATTTTCTGTGTCTTTGCCCCTCTGGCCACAGCTGTTAAGAGGGCCCCAGTGTGGTCTGAACATGTTCTCTCACTCTGATCCCTCACAAACAACCCATTCTGGTTCCTCCATCTTTGAAATTTGGGCTTCACAAGGGTTGTTGGGCTGAAGGCCACATGAAATATGCTCTGTTCGACCTGACACCTGGCCCACTGCCACAGGGCATGCCTCTTTTGTCCCATCTCAGGGTGTGAGGTGGAGGTGAAGACTAAGGCGATGTGAACGAACCCGGCAGAAGTAAGGCGGGGCTGCGCTCTGCAGAGCCCTGCTCCCCTGCATTTCAGCAGTCAGTAGTGCTTGGAAAACCATGCACACCTGAACCAAATCATTTTTCACTTTTCATAAAATTATAAAATCTTAAATCTGTTTAACACAGTCACTGCTATTCTAATGTTTTAAATATATAATGTATAATTCAATGACATGAATTACACATTTAATGTTGTCAGCCATTGCTGCTTGTCTCAGTTTGACTGTCTTATTACTGTGAAGAGACATCATGACCTCGCAAATTAAAAGACAAAGAATTTAATTGGAGGCTCACGCACCGTCTCAGAGGGTTAGTCTACGACCATCATGGTGCGGAGCATGCCGACCGCAAGCCGGCATGGCACTGGGACAGTAGCCAAGAGCTTATGCCTTATCCGAAAGTTGGAGGCAGAGAACTACAGACTAGATCTGAGGTGGGCTTTTTGAAACACAACTCCACCAACAGGGCCACCCCTGCTAAGCCTTCCCAGAACAGTCCTTCCAAGTAGGGACCAAGCAGTGAACACAAGAGCCTGTGGTAGCCATTCTCACACAGACCACCGCATGCTATCTATGCCCAAGACTTTTCTGTGTGGGAATGGTATAGTGTCTGTTCTTTTGCATCTTTTTGTATTTTCTTTATTCTCTTTTTTTTTTAACGCTTTTTTTTTTTTTTTTTTTTTTTGGAGCTGGGGACCGAACCCAGGGCCTTGCGCTTCCTAGGTAAGCGCTCTACCACTGAGCTAAATCCCCAGCCCCTTTTTGTATTTTCTTTAAGATAACTAAGGGCCATTGATGTTGTTAAGAGTGTCAGCCTTCCAATACATAAGCTATGTTTTGCTTATCGGCTTTCCTGACTGTGGGTGCCTGGATTGATCCCACCTTTGGGCCGATATTCATGATCAAGTGTAAGCGGCGATGCTCTGCGGTGGTTCAGAGGCAGTTTTTAGTCCCATGGTAGGACCTAGGGAAAGCTCTGTCTGTAACAAGTTTGCTGTCATGATTCCTTGGTTTGCGTGCCTCTGTCCAGTGTCCCCAGCAGGCTTCCTTGCCACCTGGCTGAGTCTTCCACAGTAGTTATCTGGGAGGATGCTGGCAACTGGTGAGTCAGATGACTTCAGCCATCCTGATTGAGCGCCTCCTCTCCTGGGTGCCCGGCTTCTCGCCTGTCTATGGCTGGACCAAGACATTTCTTGTGCACCCACTTCTTGTCATGCTCTGCTTATGAATTCTGGAGTTGCTGAGTGAATATTACTTTTCCCCCTGCACTATGCTGGAGCCCCAACTTCTATATGCATGTGGTGCTTATAACAGTCACTTTGTGGAAAAGCATTTTATGCTGGTGCCCTGAGTGCTGGAGCATGCTGCGAACTTCACTAGATGGTCTGGGCGAAGTTGCCGTTGCCTTTTCTCTGAGGGCCTAAGCAAGCGTCGCACTCTGTCTGACCTTGTGATGAATGGACAAGATTCCCTGTTCCCTCTCTCAAACCTGGACCTGGGACCCGGTGTGTATCTGTCTTATATCTGAGATGGCGTGTTTCCTGGTTGGAAAGAACTGGCTTCAGAGGAAATGGTGGTGAGGCCTTCTAGGGATGCTAAAAGCTACTCTCCTAGACGAGAGGGAGAGACCGGTGCGCTTTCATTAGTGCAGTTTGTAGCTATTATTTATGAGGCTGACTAATTTTAATTGATTACCCAAGAACTCCGCAAAGTGTCAGGTGTCGCACACAGACCTCAGGATGTGGTCCTTTTCGTTCCTGCCTTCTCTGGGGCTTGGTTTCTCCTTCCTTATTCAACATTACTGAGTCCCATCTCCTTTTCCTGTAGTACCCTGCAGTGTGTCTAGTTTGGAGGATATGAGATGATACTTAGTATTTACTATAAAGCAAGTTGAGAACTATTCTAGTCCATGACATACATATACGTATGTAACAAATACAAATACGTTTGAGTCGTTCAGTGTGTGTGTGTGTGTGTGTGTGTGTGTGTGTGTGTGTGTGTGTGTGTAGGGGGGCTCCGTAGCTCTCCTGCAAAGCTGTCCTTGTTGCTGCCTCACACTAGGGGCTTTCTGGGAGGACTTAACCAACTCTTGTTTTCAGCCCCAAGTCTTGTAAGTGCCCTCACCCCCTATCCAGCCAACAGCCGTGGTCAAAGCTGTTCTGTTCACATGGACACACTGCGAGCACTGAGGTGGCCTGAGGTACAGGTTATTGCATGACTAAAACTGATCTGGACGTATTGATGTTCCTTACCACTTAGAGAATATCAGGCAGTCGCCCTGTAACCCCATAAATCCATGGGTTCATTGCCAATAGTTGTCCACAGCCCCTCCCCTCATTTCCCTGAAGGGGAAGCATGGCTGTCTCTGGCACGTACCTGTTTGTGACTGCAGCCTGGACTGGAGCAAGTGTCTTTCATGCCCTTGCCTCTTCTAGTGTGCCCTCCCCAGTGGGAATTCTCCCAGCCACCTTTCCCAAGAGTCTGTGTTGATGGGAAACTCCGTCCCTCCCGGAAGAGGAGTCCTTTGGTTCCTCTATGGTATCTTCCTCTCAGCACTGGTGACAGTGGTTATCGCTTATTACTTCTGAGCAGAGAGGTATCTGAAAGATCCCACACCAGGGAAAACCCAGATGCTCTGCCTCCACAAACCACATGCACCTCCTGTGAAAATCGCGGAGCAGCCTTGGAATCCACAGGCCCACTGCTTGCACGTGGGCAGGACGGCATCTGGTCCCATATGTCGTCCTACGGTCACTAGGGGATCTTGGGTTCTTTCCCCCACCTTGCCTTTCCTGTCTTTCCCCTGCCACCCTTCATGTTACAGATACTATGTGGGCTACCAGCAAGTCTGAAACTTTTCATTTTTGGCGTGTTAAAATTGGTTCTTCTGTGAGGAAATCTAAACTGAGGTAGTGACAGAAACTGGAGTTTTCAAATCATAGAAAAAATATAATTGGGAGATAGAACTAGGGGTACGGAAAAGAGTAAATTGGACATCGTGATTCTGATTGCTGAGAAAATTGAAGCCTTGAGTCCCGGGGAACTGCCCACGCCATCCCAGCAGGGCACTCTGGAGGTAGCATTAAATGCCATTAGTGTCTTCTTGGCCTCTTTCTTTGATGTTACATTTTGTGAGAAAAGCCCCACATCTTTATCAAGCAATCAGTTGAGAGAGAGAGAGAGAGAGAGAGAGAGAGAGAGAGAGAGAGAGAGACTGCTGTAAGCAGTTGCTAAGTCGGGTTGCACAGGGTTTAATATGAGGCTGTGAATATTCTCTCAAATGAGATGTAACCAGTACCTGTGCCATAAGACACTGCCTGCTAGGGCGAGGAAACCCAGCCATCTCTCAGAGAGGAGGAAGGCCTCTTCTGGACTAAGTTAAGGGCTCGGAAACATTCCCTATTCCCAAGCAGATCCTCAGACCATCCAGCATGAGAGCTGGAGGCACAAATTAGTATTTAGCTTTCGGATCAGTTTCGGATATAAACGATTGTTTTTGATGGTTCGTCCGTAACTAGCCACAGGACACCTTTGCATGGCGTTTGCTCATCTTCTATGGTGGTCCCACTGGATTGAGGAGATGCGTATTTAGGACTGTAAATACTGGCCGTTACCCAACACCCTCGTTGGGTGTCACCTAACTCGAAGAGGTGGTCACTGCTCTCCCGCCTCACTGCAGACAGGCAGTTGTTAGGTACTGAGAAGGTCCGTGTGAACACCTTTGACTCTGTATTTGGGGCCCACCCCCAGCTCTCTACTTGAGTTACTTGCTGTGGATGTAAACATCGAGGCAGGCATCAACACGCAGGCTGTGGACGTCACCTCCATGAATCGTGGCATTGTGGGGGAAGCTGGCTAAATTCCTGATCTCCTAAAGACAAATCTAGAGGGCAGTGGCCTACAGATGACATTGTTTCATTAAACAGGACAGACATATTTAAAGTCAACTCCTAGAAACCTAATGTGTGCAAAAGCAAGCCAAAGACCAAGCTGACTAATTTTTGGCAGGGTGAGGCATGAGTAAACCTCAACATGGTTGCTTTTCCTTTCCTGTTTTTTTTTTTTTTTTTTTTTTCTTTTTTCAGTCTTGCTGTCTACTTTGTGGTGGCTGGAAATCACAATCCTCCAGCCTTGGACTATAACCTGCTAGAATCACACACACACACACACACACACACACACACACACACACACACACACACACAGTGCCACAGACAGCTGGGTATTAATGAATTTAACTGACAGAGAGGGTGAACATTTTCTGGGTATCTCTCCACATTCTAAATGTGGTTTTCTACCATTTTTATTGTGCTGGCGCTTGTAGCAACATCCAGTTGATATTCGGAGGTCTTTTATGGGCGCCAAAGTTCTCATGTTTCAAAAATATCTTACAGGGGTGTTTTCATTAATACCAGAGTATTTTTGTAACTTGGATCAGTTAGCATCATCCCCATGGAGATCCTGATCTGGAGAAACTTTTGAGGACTACTCGGTGCTCCCTCTACTGGACACGTTTCTTTGGCTCTGAAATACTGTATATTTATGCCCAAGTCTATTGCTTCGGTTCTGGTTCATAACTACATTTTTATTTTTTGTTCCTAAATGCATAAGACTTTTTACGAGAGAAGAAAAAAACCTGTGTATTTTAAATTTTGGGTTAAAATGCTGGGAAGTTGAAGAGGGCAGATCATTGGTCTGATGTGTGGTGGATCCTCCAGCTTGGCTCACCCTGAATGGCCCTTCAGCCTCAGGAGGACATGTTTTGGTGAGAAGTGATATTCTTCTGAAAGGGCCACTCAGCCTGGAGGCTTCTCGTTCAGATGTTGGTGGGTTTCCCTGAATCACCCAGGTCTTTTGAAAATTTCCAGGCACTAAACGACAACAGCAGGTGCTAGGTGCTAATTATAACCTCATGGGATGTTTCAGACGAGACTTCAAGGAGTCTCTAGTGGTCTCCAGAAACAGCCATAGGGAACTCCACTTTCAGACCTAAGGTACAGGGAGGGGGATGGGAGCTGACTCAGTCCAATGTAGCATAAATTCACCTGGTATGGCTTCAGGGGAATTCAAAACTGAGCCAGCCATCTCCTGGGAAGAACTGGGTAAAACACCAGACAAATGCCACCATTCTTTTCTCTCCTTCCAGGGAAAAATTAAATGATCTCAGAAGGAAGAACTGAAAGTCTGTGGGATCCAAGAGTTAAAGCACACACTTCTTAGGGTGGAGTGCTACTTACTTTCCACTGCTTTGAAACCAACTCCGTGGCGCAAGGACTCATGGAGGAGAGTTTGTTTTTTGGTTACAGAAGGTTAGATTGTATAACGGTAGGTGAGATTCCAGGAAGGAGCAGGAAGCTGGTAGATCACATCTTTATCCACACACAGGAAATAAAGTCCACCTTTGGTGACATTTCCTCCAAAACACTGCCTCCCGCAAAGGCCCCTTAACCTCCCCGTGTTACTGACTTTCTGTTGCTGTGGTGAAACACCATGGCCAAAGCAATTCCTATGGCTTACAGTTGTAGAGAAGGAAGAGTCCTTCACTGGGGGGGTCAGGGAGGTGAAAGAAGGTAGCCGCATCAGGAAGCCAAGATCACATCCTTAGCTAAAAGCACGAAGCAGAGAGAGTGAACTGGAAGTAGGTGAGGCTACAAAACCTTGAAGCCTGCCTCCTGTGATACCCGTCCTTCAGGCACTCTGCCACCTCCCTGAATCGTGCCACCAGCTGGGACCCCAGTATTGGGATGCAGGAGTAGATGTGGGGGACATTCTTGTTCACACTGGGACAGATAGTATGATAACGGAGGCTAGAGAAAGACTGGCGGGCCGGGAGGGAGAGACTGGCCAGAGGGTGCATGTAAAGCTACATCTAGTTCAAGAATCTGGGGCACAGCAGACAGTAGTCAATGATACACTGTATCCTTCAAGAGAGCTGGACAGCAGGGAGTTGAATGTTTACTAGTAAGTGAGATGCATCTATTAATCACCCGGAACTGGGAATAAGATAAAACTTGAAGAAACTTCTTAGGGAGCGATGTGTTTGCCACGTGGACCATGGAGCTCATTCTTACCCGTTAGTTATTTGTCACATTCTCTCTGATAAAACGGGAGGAAGATTAAACACCCTTCCTGTTTTGTCTGAGGCTTGTGCTTGCCAATACTGGGATGGCTGATGGATACTACTGAGATGGCTGATGGATACTTAGTTTGCTGTCTCTGTGATGCCACATGTCTCAGTGTATAGCCTGACTCTTCCTCCCAGCAGGGCTAGCTATCATCCTAAAGCTGGTACCCTCACTTTGACCATCTTATCCTCAGCCCTTTAGAATTTTCCACCCCAGTTCAGTTATTCATCAACCTTGCACGCCTATGCACGCTGAGTCTGCACCCTCACAGCAAGGGCCTTCTTGTTGCTGACCTGGCTCCCCACTTCTGCCTAATCTCTCTCAGCCATCAAATGCTAATGGGTTCAAAAACAGGAGGACGATATTCCTGGAGATTGTAATACTGATGATACCACAGGGGTGGGCGAAACAGTACACAGTAGACAGCAACTGTCTTCGGCTCTCTTAGGTCAGCGCTGTGGGCTCTCATGGCTGGCTGGATCCTTTGTTATGGGGGCTGCCCTGTATGTTGTAAGCTCTCTGGCAGCATCCCATATTCTTCCTAGTAGACCCTTGTCCCAAGTTGGGAAGACAGAAAGCATCTACTTGCTTACAAATATTCTCTGCAGTGTGATGGACTGTGACTTAGGATCCTGCTCCATGTAAGCACGTCATTGTGCTCCTTCAGATCTATGCGTGGGCTCCGTGAAGTTTGTTTTCTTCCTTAGTTGTCTTATGCCAACCTCTGTGCAGATTACCAGGATCATAAGATTGGCCCAACACGTCTTTCTTCTGTTTATGTGTGTGGGCATGTATCTGTCATGTTTAAAGCTCATGGTTTCCGCCACACTAACTCTGATCACTGTTTCTCTGGGAGTTATATTGCTTTTGTGTGCCCGTGTGTGTGTGTGTGTGTGTGTGTGTGTGTGTGTGTGTTAGAAGCTGACCTCAGATGTCTCTTCAGTCATTCTCCACTTTATATATCACTGACCTTGGGGCTCACAGTCACCTCTGCTGGTCAGCAATTCCAGGGGATCCCCCATTCTTGCCTCTACAATACTAAGGTTAGTGGCCAGTGGCAGTGTACCTGGATATTCTGGATTTTTTTTTCCCCGAGGGGCGGGGCTTATTCAGCTCCTCATGTCTGCCTGGCAAACCCTGTAGACCATTTCTTACCAGCCAAGCCAATTTCCCAGCCCCAAAGATTTCCTTCCCTCCTTCCAGCCTGTAACTCTGGTTGGTGTTTGAGTCATTATGATCCCTTTAATAATTATTGTATTTCTATTTTTGTGATCCATGTATTTGAGGAAAATCCCTTGCATTGGGGTGGGATCAATATTTTTGACCCCCCCCCTTTATTTATCATTTATATGAGTACACTGTAGCTGTCTTCAGACACACCAGAGGGCGGCATCAGATCCCATGACAGAAGTTTGTGAGCCACCATGAAGTTGCTGGGAATTGAACTCAGGAGTTAGTGCTCTTAACCGCTGAGCCATCCCTCCAGCCCCAATATCTTTGACTTTTGGTACAGCTAGCAACCTTATGCAATGGTAATGCTTTATTCATGTGTCAATTTCATCCATGACTGCTCCAACCATTTCATAGACGCCGTCTGGTTTGTGCTGCAGACCCCTGGCTTGCTACACTGTGATTGCTTCCTTCCTTCTGACCAGCCACCTGAGGCTTCTTTTTATCACTGGCCATTAGAAGTTTTATTTAATGAAACTAATGTTTGGAAACCAACGGGGAGCCAGGAAAAGAGTGTTGCTCTTCAGAGTGCGGGAGAATGAAGTTAGCAGGTTTCCTCTGCAGGTTTTAGAAACTGTCCTGTAAATGTTGTTCACGGGAATCAAACATGGCAGTTTTCTGTTTAGAGGACCAGCAAGAGAGAAGAGCTTCTGGGGGATTTTCTGGATAGCCTGCACTGTGTTAGCCGTTAGCATTGATTTTTAGAAAAGTTTTTTGGTTTTGTTTTTGTTTTTCCCTTTCTCCCTTATCTGATTTCTACCTTTAAACAAACGTTTCGGAATTGTGTCTCTGTCTAGCAAACTATCCCGGGTTCTGCTCCTGGGGGAGTAGGTAAGGGGGTGTAGTTAGCCTGTATGTGAAGCCAAGGTATGGCTATGTGTAGGTGACAGCAAACAGGAGCACATGCTCTGTGCAGAGAGCTCAGTTTCATTTGTAAAATAGTTAAGACCCTATAGGAAGAAATTTCTAGGATGTGGCAGAGTGCTGGGACTAAATGACAGCCAGCCAGAGTCCTCAGCTAGGCAAAGGAACGCCAAAGGCAAGAATTTAATTGAAGAAAGGGGCGGGGAGGGGGGAGGAGGAGGAGGAGGAGGGGGAGGAGGAGGGGGAGGGGAAGGGGAGGAGGAGAGGGAGGAGAGAGAGGGAGGGAGGAGAGAGAGAGAGGGAGGGGGGAGGAGCCGCCGCCGCTGCCGCCGCCGCCCTGGGCCCTCTCCAACACACCCAAATGACCAGATTCATCATAGCACGAAACTTCGCAAGTTACACCCACTCCCTCGCCGGCAGCGGGGAAGGCTACTGCTTCCTGATTTCAGTTACTGGAAGTTGGAGAGATGGAACGGGAGTCGGGAGTGTGCGCCTCGTTGATCCGCGGGTGAGCTTCGAAAATTCGATCCATTTTCCACCCGCAATCTTCTGGTGCTGGGTGCCCCGGAAAGCTGCTGAGTGAGGCTGTGCTGAGGATGGGTGGGAGCCCCGGAGCGGTCTGATGCCGGGAGACTGAATGGCCAGAGCGCTGCTGCGCTTCTAAGTTGTGCTGTGGGAAGCAGGCTGCCACGCGGGTTCTGACCCCCGGGAAAAGGGGTTCTGGCTCGAGAACTTCATCAATCTCTCTCTTGCCCTAGCGAGGATCATTGTATGGGAAACGGGAAAGAGACAGTGAGACTGATCTTGACACCCACCAAAGACGCTTCCTGCCTGAGACCCACCCTGCTGTGAGCGCCTCGGGCAATTAGGCTGTGTTTGGGGTAGGGGTGGGTGGTGGGTGGAGCGAATGCCCTTGGAGAGGTCTGGGATTCTAGGCTGGTTTCCTTGGGGGATATTCTGGAGTTGTGACTCCGGGCCAACACCTGGATGGGAATTATGGAATGAGGATCTGGAAGTCTCCGGTTTTCTACTAGTTTTGCATTTAGGTTAGCCTGAGTTTAAAGCGTCTTTGCCACGGGGAGGTGAGGGAGAACTCTGGAACTTCTTTTTTGATGTGAGCTTTTCTGCCGCAGCTGGTTGATCTGATTCATTGCCTAATCGAATTTTGGGTGCGGTGAAGAGAGGAAGTTTGGATGGACGGTGGTACCAGGATTGGGGTCTTTGTAAGAGACAATATACTAGTAAAGCATGAACTCGCCCCCCACCCCCCTTCCCTCCCCCAATGTCCTGATTTTTGTTTTCAGCAGGCTTTCCTGGGTGTGTGGTTTTTGATTGATGTGTGAAGTCAGAAGGAAGTTTTGAGGCGGACATACCTGTTTTGCATATTTCAGATCTCAGCAGTGATTTGGTGCATTTGGAGCCAGGACTTTGTATGTTTGTTATTAGCTAATCATGAACTTACTTTTATAAAAAGAAAGGTGACGAGATGGCTGGCTCTCAGGTTTGCCACCAACTCTCCTTTTGCAATAAGTTCTTTCCTAGTTTAAAGAGAGTGGAATGGGGAGGTGTTCTTAGCTGATCTGGTCATTTTCCTAGTGTCAGGGTGGGATGACTTGACCATCTCAACTGTCTTCCACTCTGGGATTGAGGATCTGAGCAGGCTGCCGGGAACATTCTACTTCCTTGAAGATAAAGATCAACATGTAAAGGACTCTTCAGCCAAACTAGACCTGTCCCAGGGGAGAACAGGTGGCATAGCCCAAGCTGTCACACCTGCTCACTCTAATGTGGCTCCAGAAACAGCCCAGTAGGTAGGTGGCTGTGTGCATGGTGCTGTTGTAGCTACTTCTGAGGAACCTGTTGTCTGTCGCTCTGCAGGAGGCAGCTGAGCCAGGTCTTGTGATGGCCAGGGCAACACTGAGTAATGGATGGGATTCGTGGAACAGTAACTGTTGGAGAAAGGGGAAGCAGTGAGTCACAGAGGAAGGACTCACTGGGGATATGTGGGGGTGTATGGGACAGGGGTGTATGGGGGTGTACGGAACTGGGGGTGTATGGGGGTGTATGGGGATGTGTGGGAGGTATGGGGATATATGGGAGTGTACGGGACGAGGGTGTATGGGGATGTGTGGGGATATATGGGGGTGTATGGGACAGGTGTCTATGGGGGTGTATGGAATTGGGGTGTATGGGGGTATATGGGACAGGGGTGTATGGGGATGTGTGGGGATATATGGGGGTGTATGAGGCTGGGGGTGTATGGGACTGGGGTTGATTCTGCTATAGGACCACTAAGTGTCTTGAAAAGCTCCAATTCTTGTATCACAGTCTTCTTTGGGTTCCCTCTCCCTCTCCTGGTTTGGCTGTTTGTTTTATATACTTTTATAGTTTTGAATACAGTTTATTGCAGATATATAGGACCACTGAAATTGTTTGTTTTAGTAACTAATTTTCATTGGAAGTTTCCCAACTCTTGTAAAGTTGAAAGTATATTGGTATGCAGTTATACTGGATACATTGTTTTTAAAGACTGAGGCACATGTAAAAATGTTTTCTTTTTCTTTCTTGGCATTGGTTCTCTCTCTCTCTCTCTCTCTCTCTCTCTGTGTGTGTATGTGTGTGTGTGTGTGTGTGTGTGTGTGTGTGTGTGTGTGTCTTACTGGGGTTAAATAGACGATATCGTAGGCAACGGCCACACCACTAAGCCACACTCTTGCACCTGTGTGTCTTCTTAATCAGACTTACTAACATGCTGTCAGTTTTTATTGCTGTTGGAAGAACCATCTTGGGTTTGTACTTGACACAAAGCCCACCTCCTTCCTGAATCAAAAACATTGAAATGTACATCTAAACAATCCTGCCTATGGGATGCTGTCAAAAAGGTTTCACGACATCCTTTGAAAACAAGCAACTGAGTCCCTCTGCTGTAAGGAGGAAGACATTATGTACTTGTCTTTGTGTCTTTGACGTTGATTGTGTTTTTCTGTTTGTTAAAGCATACCTCCTGTTTGTGAGCATCATACATATTGGGCCAAATTGTTCCAAGGTGGGTTTTGTGTATTCACTAGGGCGCACCCTGTGAAATCGTTTTAGAAGCATCCAGCCAGAGTGTGCATGAGGCTGCGAGGTAATTGAATGTGGAGTGTGGGAACGAGCACTCAGCCCTCTTGGCAATACGCATTTACCTTGTGCAAGAGTAGACAAATTTGTGGTAATGACTGGGGAGGAACATTTCATTTCTGTTCATATTTAATGCATGAGCCCGAGCATTCTAAAGTTTAGAGCAACCTTTCTGAGCGTGTGGCGATGTAAGGGCTTTGACTCCGGCTCTGCCAGCTGTGAGGTCTCAGGATAGTGCTTTAAACTCCGAATGTCCACATCTCCACTCATGAGGTAAACACGCAGACTACCCGAGACTCTGGGATGTTGCCGAGGCTCTTCAGGTTTCATGCAGGACACCTCTCCTATGACTTGGCACACAGTAGGCTCTTTGTGAATGGCAGCTCATTGAGTGTCTCCTGTTTCTAGTCCTTTCTTGTCATACTTGCAATCTCAGCACCTTTCTCTGTCTGCCTATCACAATAAGGGAAATGGATAAAATAGAATTGGGAATAGAATAACGTGTTCTCCCGATCTGTTCCCTCCTCTTTAGAAGTGAGTAGATCGCCAGGGAAACCTTTGCTATGTCCCGCATTTTAATCTTAGTTTCCTAGTTAAGTGATGGCAAAACGATTGCCTATTCCTTCTCTCCAGTGTTTACCACACCTTCCTGGGATTATTATTACTTTCCGTTCATCTCTTTTTCCTCTCCACCTTCCTCTCATTTCCTCTTCAACAGAAGTGGCACAATGAGCCAGGACGAGGAGAGCATGCTTGGGTCCCAGCTGAGCTGGGAGAGCCAGAGTTCAAGGCTGAGGCAACTGCCTGGGTTTTAGAAAGAAATATTGGGTTTTGAGGTCCTCCAACCCTGAGCCACTTAATCTTCTTAGGGCTTGTCAACTAATAAGATCCTGGAGAGTGTATGGTGTGGTTTGTGCATCTGGAGTTATAAGGGGCCTACCTGGGGACCGGCGGGATGGGTAGTGGTGGTGGTCTGTGAGGCGGGAGTGATGGCTAGCTGGAGCAACATTCATTTCATTATTGTACTGGGGTAGCCATTCTCTGTTGTGTCCAAGGATACATTGTAACTGATGCGCTTCAGGTGCGAAATTCTCTTCACCGAAGAGAAGAGAATTGGTCCTGCCTCTCTGCTCTGCTAGACGGTCCACCACTGGTACTGTTTCATTCCAGTGGATGCTAGAGGGAGGGAGGAATGGAAGGTGGACTTCTCACACATGTCTTGTCTCTCTATGAGTGCATGTGAACTAGAGTTACCTTGGTGTTTATCTGGTGAGAGTTCTGGGCAGCAGATATCACCACTTTTGGGGAGTTTTGTTTGCATGATATTTTAGCGAGGATTCGAGGCCTTCTCCTAATCATAGCGTTTCATTTGGCACCCTGGTGTTTCCACAAGCAGTGAGGTTGGGGTGGGTAGATACAGTCACTGTCGTGCCTAGTAGAATAAGAGCCTGGAAATGTCCCCTGAATTCTTTAAACACCAGTTGCTTTCCCAAGCATTCATGTAGTGCTCAGCCCAAAAGTACTGTTTGTGACATGTGAGGTGCTTTTTGTGTCCCCTTGCCTGGCAGAATTTTGGGAGGACTAGGCATGCACAACTACTTACTCTGGATAGAGATTCCCATGACAAACCAAATACTGACACCACCAAAGTCCAGCTTGGTGAAACAATGAGTTTTATTCGTGCTTACAGGAATATGGATAAGGGGTCACTTACAGGAGCAGAGATGACTCCTGTAAAGACAGCTGTATCATTAAAGCCCACCCCGGCATGGGTGACAGCTCACAAAAGCTGGGAATCTGGAGCACACTGCACAGCCTGCAGGCTGCTCAACAGGTTGGACAGTGTCCTTTCCAAGTGACTCTGGTCTGAATCTTCCAGGCAGCTCAACTGGTTTCTGCATCTTCCAGGAAGCTAGCTGGTCTGGTCTCAGAGTCTTCTTTGCAGCTTGGATTGTCTGGGAATCTTCTTTTTAACTGCTTACCCTGACAGGGAGGGGCCTAGTGAATCTGATCAGTTTCAGGGCCTTCCTGAAGCTGTTTTGAGTCCTTTACCTTTATGCTTAAGGAACATCTGTGCAGAATGGAATGTTTCAGTCTTGGAGCAAACATCATCCTTATACGTGTTTTTGAAATATATGCAAAATGAGTCTAAACCCAGTCTCTACCTCCTCTGACAGGTAGAACCACTGTGGACTGAAACCCACCTTTCCAGATCTGAAAGGAAGACCGAGGAAAAGGAAGGGAGCATCAGTCCCCAAGACTATGATGTTCTGAATTCCAGTCCCTCACTCTTGACTTGAACAGCGCCTTTCCGATGGCACCTTTGGAGATCCTGACCAAGGCACTTCTGTTTGGCCTGGGGTAAGTATGGAGTTTGCAGAATAAGCATTTGACCTCCACGACCTTCACATCTTTATTGTTTTGGAGTGTTGCACAGACACAACGGAAAGTTTGGTGTTGGTGACTGGCTCTGGGGGATGGAGGTCACTGTTCTCCTCACCTGGCATTAGGCTTTGAAATGTGTGACTGCTTCACATTCTCAGGGCACAGGCTACTGCTGTGTTGTCCGGAGACATTAGAGGTTCCTACCTCTGAGCTCCCTGCTTCCCTTTTGGCCTGCTTATCTGGTGGCAGGAAAGGGGAAGAAAGAACAGATTTGACAGTACTGGGGGAAACCCAGTGTTCCGATGTGTGCGCTGTAGGATCATGTTAAATGAGAGAGGCTCAGCCCTCTTCTTCCTGAAGAATGACCTTTTGTGGGGGCGTCGCTGCTGTGGTCAGACTGGACAGTGTCATTTTGTGATCCGTCTGGGGCTTAACCAGAAAGGATCTGGGACTAAAACATGCCTGAGTCACTTAGAGGAGGAAGGCTTCAGAAAGATAACTTTCTTCCTTGGAAGTCCAACAGAAAGGGTCACACATGCCTCCATTTCCCCTCTGTGATTGGGGCCAATGGTGTCGCTCTAGTTCCCATGCGTCTTTATTGGGAGAGAACGATCATCACCAAGTGGTACTTTTGAGCGGATGGAGCAGTGGCTGAGCAGATAGAGAAGAACATCTGCTATTCTTCCAGAGGACGTGGGTTCAATTCCCTGCACTCATGTGGTAGCTCACAGATGTCCATAACAGAGTTCCAAGGGATCCGAGGCCCTCTTCTGGCCTCTGCAGACATCTGGCACACCCAGTGTATACGAACATCCAGGGAAAACACTCATACACACAAAACAAACATCTTTTTTTTTTTTTAAAAAAGGAACTTTTGAGCAATGTGAGTCGCTGTGTTGTTCTTCTCAGGTTTGCCTGCTGCTCACTAACTTACCCAAGCCTGGGGGATGGCACAGCATATATTCATTTTTTTTTTATATAATGTTAATTTAAGCAGTTTTTGCTAAGATGGCTGGTGGGTGCCAGGCTTGGAACAAAATAGGACCCAAAATGGCAGCTGCTTCCTGAGGCCTGACTGACCCCTGCAGCTTCTAAGATTTCCCACCAGCATTCTGGGGCCTGCCCTGGTGGCTCCTGCTACAACCTGTTCTTCCTGTATTGCTGGTTGCTCCTCCCCTGCCAAGATCCAGAGCCAGCCCCAGCCCCTCCCCTCCGAGAGGAGGGGAGAAAGCTCCTTGGGGGTTTTCCTCACGCCCGTGTGACCCTAATTGGGTTATGTGCTCTTCTCAAAAGGTAGATGATGTCAGCAACCGTGGTCCTCAGTAGTAATGCACTCTGCCTGTCTTCTGTCCCTTACCCTTGGGACAGTCTCTTTCTGTGGGAGGACTTCTCTGAGAGGATTTGGCTCCCTTTTGTTCAAATACCCAGGAACCCCACAAACCTTTATATCATTCTTTGTGAGTGCTTTCTATTAGAAAGATGTCCCCAGCCATCACCCAGGTTTCTTCTTACCCTTCCCCATGGACTTCCCATGGCTTCTATTCCTCCATGGATGGCCTACCATACCATGAATTTGTCCCGACTCTGGCTTAAGTTGGTTATTTAGAGTAACAAAGTTGGGGTGTGGCAGAGCTTGGGTGCACTCTAGAGCAAGCCCTGGTCCCTTGCTCTAGAGTCTGTTTGCCCTTGGGAGCTCCTCTACTGTGGGGCTGATGGTCCTTTCCCTCAAACTCTCCATTGCATGAATCAGACCCAGAATGGCAGCTGCTTCCTGAGGCCTGACAGACCTCTGTAGCTTCTAAGATTTCCCACGAATCTCTGTGGCTGCGTGGGTTACTTGAGTGCCCCAGGAGATGCTGCTCTCCGTTCAGTCTTCCAAGACTGTGCCAGGGCACAGTGTCCTTGCCAGGATTTCTCCCTGGAGCGACCCTCCCCTAGCTCTCTGCTCAGCCATTGTCGCCTCTCCCCAAGATCAAGTCTACTTCCTGCTGCCTTCCTTCTCTAGACTCCAAGATCCTAGTGTTGCCTGTCCACCCTTTTCCTCCTGAATACCTTCCTCCCCGAAACTGTATTGCAAATCTTTAGGGTTCTATCCCACCTATGAAGTCTTTAGAGGTTACCTAAAACCTGCTCAGAGTCATCCAGAGCAGTGCCATTTTCCTCTGAGTTCTGCAGGTGAGGGAAACGCCAGGGAGAAGGAGGGGAGGGGCAGACTAAGGGAGCCGCGCTTGTCGGAGCCCGAGGGTGTCCTGCAGCTGCTCCAGCTGAGTGAAGGAGGGATGCATCATCCCTTGGCTTCCAGTGCAGAGCCCAGCCACCGCCCCGAGGGAGCCAGAGCAGGTTTATGTGATGAATAATGTCCGTTTGCTCCCAGTGCTCGGGCCTGTTCCATGGAAATGGGGAGATTAACTTGCCAAGCCTGTTGCTCGATCCTCCTGTTTGGAAGATATCTGTTGGAACTCGGCGTGTTGAGTTTTATCTGGTGGCCAGCCATAGTCCACAGCAGTCTGGACCACATACCAGACATGCTCTGCTTCTTGGGCGTGCCCTTCATTGTAAGGAGGATGGCCAGCCTGGAAATCAGAAAACCAAAGGAAAGAGGTCGCATGCTGGAGCATCATGGCCCACACATCTAATGCCAGCAAAACCACGCTGATCTCTGGGAGTTTGAAGCCAGCCTGGTGTACATAGCAGGTTTCAGTCTGGCTACGGCTACTTAGTGACACACACACACACACACACACACACACACCGTCTTTAAAGAAACAAATAAACTACACACATTGAGCACCTACTGTGTACCTGGCTAAGTGCTCTCAGTCAGGGCAGAGAGATGAGTTCTAAGATGTTTTCTTTGCATCTCAGAACACATGGCACTGTCTGCCAGCTCCTGTGGACTTACATTTGGAAACCTCTAATGCCTAACACCATATAAATGCCATGAAACTGATACACGCTATTATTTAGAGAACAATGACAGATGTTTTATCTGTGTTGTACAGAGGTAAGATTTTTCCTCAAGTGCTCTCAGTCCTCAGCTGGTTGGATGTGTATGTAGATGGGGGGTCAGGCCATGAGACCGAACCTCCTTCCTGTGGCATGTGAGAGTTTCTTCTTTGAATCCAGAGACAAAACCCACATAGCTGGACTGAACTCATCTCCATTCACTTCTGTCTCCATGCATACAGACTTGTTCTGAAGAGAACCAGGGCCTTTGATGATGATGTCACATTGACTCTGGAGGGAAGCAGGGCCTTTGATGATGATGTCACATTGACTCTGGAGGGAAGCAGGGCCTTTGATGATGATGTCACATTGACTCTGGAGGGAAGCAGGGCCTTTGATGATGATGTCTCTGACTGTGGAGGGAAACAGGCCTTTGGTGGTGATGTCTCATTGACTCTGGAGGGAAGCAGGGCCTTTGATGATGATGTCACATTGACTCTGAAGAGAACCAGGGCCTTTGATGATGATGTCACATTGACTCTGGAGGGAAGCAGGGCCTTTGATGATGATGTCTCTGACTGTGGAGGGAAACAGGCCTTTGGTGGTGATGTCTCATTGACTCTAGAGAGAAGCAGGGTCTTTGGTGACAATGTCACATGAATTCTAGAGAGGAACAGGACCTTTGATGACCATGCCACAGTGACTCTAGAACTCTGAGGTCTTTGTGTTCTGTTCTCTTCTGACAAGGTCTTTAGTGTTTAGTGAATTGGTTAACGTAAGTGTTACTTGAAACCCCATGGCTGAGAATGTCTCAGAGAGTGGGTAGATGATATTTGGAAAACTGCAGAATTAGGGATCTCGCTTTTCCCCCCAGAAAAGTCAAACCACTTTCTAGTCTTAGGAAGAAGGGGACCTTCTGGATGGAAGGCCTTGGGTGGCATTGGTCTGTGGCTTCTATGGTTTAGGGCGTTGGAGCTTTGAGATGGACGTTTGGGACACTAACTCTGTCTTGTCTCTCTCCTGCCCACATTGCATAAACATTGGCGTGGCAGGAACAGATGGCCATTCCGGAGCTCCTTTGATGTCACATTTGGTTGCCTAGGTGGGGGTAGAGTGGTTGCAGCCAGTCTCTGTGGGATGAGGAGAGGCTGCCTGGGAAGTACCCACTTGACAGTGGGTAAACAGAAGGAAAACTCTACAATGGCTGGGTGCTCTGGTCCATGTTAAGTCCAGACAGTGGAGTGGGATTTACAGAAGTGTTTTGCTTGGGAAGGAGCCAGAGAACACAGAGCACGGGCCTTAATTGATGTGCTGTAGAGTTTGATTTTCTCAGTGAATGAATGAACCAGACTCCGGGAGGTGAGGGACTGCTCGTCATTACTTTCAGGGTTTGGAAAGAAAAAAAAAAATCTCTCCCAGAAACCTGGGTTAGGCTCAGGGGAGGGCACCTGGAATCCCAGGTAGTCCGTGGAGAGCAGAGCCCTGGTTATAAGTGTGGTTTCCAGCTGATTAAACAGTATTAATCTGTATAACGAGGGCCAAAAGCTTTGATGGAAAAAGGAAGTGCTGTAATGAAGAAGAGAAACCAGACAGGGAGGGCGTGTAACGGCTGAATGCTGAAAGAAACCTCGGTTTTGACAGGGGTTGAACATCATACAACCTTACAGGCTCTAAGGTTTTGAGGGCACAGGAGAGGATACTGCCATTGGCTGCGTGCAAGCCAAGCGTGGCCTGTGACCAGGCCTGGAATTCTAGCCTTGGGCTAAGAACTGTTACTTTTCTAATGTGTTTACAGAAGTCTTGTGCGTCAAATCGTGTCCATGCATTTGGCATCTGTTTGCTGTGCTTCCTAGTAAGTCTTTTTGAGTGGGTTGAAATTTGGGTGAGTCCATTTATTTTAAGAAATCATGGGTGGGAGAGATGACTCAGCGGTTAAGAGCACTGAGTGCTCTTCCAGAGGTCCTGAGTTCAAATCCCAGCAACCACATGGTGGCTCACAACCATCTGTAATGAGATCCGATGCCCTCTTCTGGTGTTATCTGAAGACAGCTACAGTGTACTTATATATAATAAATAAATAAATCTTTAAAAGAAATCATTCATTATATGGTTGGGAATGTGGCCTTCGGAGGTGCCCTCAGGAGATTCAGTGATGTGTGGTACACAGCTCCCCCTCTGTCCCGGATGGGGTGAGTCAGGATCTTAACCAGTGAACTGTGATGCCTGAAGATGGGGTGGAGGGGGTGGAGGTGAGGGGGGAGGGGGGAGTGGGGAGTGGGGTGTGGGTGGTAACTAAGGATGTTATTGTTCAGTGTTTATCTGTAATATAATTGCCTCAGAACTAGGATGGTTTTACAAGGGTGCAGACCACATTTGGAGTTGTGAACCTGGGCTTTCTATGGTATGTGGGTGTGCATCGCTTATGTGCAGAGCATAGAGTGTTTGTGTCAGTGCTGGGTAGCACTGACGAATGGCAGGCCGCTCAGTCAGCCCAGTCACGAGGGAAGCACGCAATGGTCTACCGTGCTCAGCTGACTTCTGATGTTCAGTAAGTCAGGTAGAAGAGGTGTGGTTTTTCCCTTACAGTGATGGGTTTAATTGGGAAGTGAGTCCATTATAAATTGGGGAATACACCTGTATTTATTTCAAGTTGGGACAGGCAACCTATATGGACTTTTATTACAGTATTTCTGCTTTCATTTTTTTCTCTCGGTGATTACAGGAATCTCATCTGTACGTTCACCTGAGAGGCTATATAGTTCTCCAAAGATCCAAGCCAGTGGACTTTAGTTTTCCTCATTGAGTACAGTCATTGTGCATGGTACTGAGTTACGTGGAGGCATTTTCATGCGTGTACTTATCTTACAGTGTGCACATTCCTCCATCTTCCCGACCCTCTTCTTTCTCATCCTGCCCCCTCCTGCTAGTCTGCTTCTTCACCGAGGGGAGTTTCATGTCGTATATACACACACACAACTTTACATATCTGTGTAAAATCTAGGAACCATAAATGGGAGACTGGTTTAACTTGATTTGTTGATTATTTTCAGTTGCTCCCATTTCTCTACAAGTGATAAGGACTTTGCTCCTCTTTATGAATGAAAAATGTCCATTGTGCTTATACCACATCTTAAAAATCCATCCTTCTGCTGTCGGACACACAGGTCCAACCAATGGACTCTCTGTTTATGTCTCTGCAGTGACCTTCTGGGACATGAGTTTGGGAGTTTTACTGCACAGCTCTCTGGTAGTAAATGCTATGAGCATTTTCTTCTGATATTCCAATGTTTCTGTTGGTTTTGCCTGAAGTCACTCTTCAGGGCAGAGTGGTTTCTCTCTTTGTGCCATCTGTGTTAGACAATTCCATACAGATATGGCTTGGATTCCGATTCGCCCCTTTCCTCTCTCACCCTGCCAGCCTCTCCTCCTGTCTAGGCCCCTCTCCCATCTCTTGTTCACTTGTTTTATGATAAACTTAGTTACTTACATCTAGGTTAAATGACTACTCTTGTTTTCTGATTGGGGCTTACTCGGTGACAAGGGAATGAGTATTCCACAGACAGGGCAAAGTCAGGAGACTCCCATTCTTCCCTCCTGGGCACTTCCTGCCTCTGGTTTTGACCAACTACTTCACCAATTGGTGGGGTGAAAGTCTCTTAACATGGCGGATGCTAGGAGATACGTTGGCTTATGAGTGATCCAGTCACTCTGGGGTTAACAGTAGAGGCAGGAGAATTGCTGTTTGAGGACAGCATGAGTTACACAGTGAGTTGAAAGCTCACTACACCTCACAAGAAAGCCAGCAAAAAAGCCATTCATTACCTAAGGCCGATATGTCCACATATATCTAGTGTCCGTATAGAACTAATGTCCACACGCAGTTTTACATATATATATATATATATATATATATATATATATATATATGGACATTAATGTGTCAAGACCCAGCCTTGGCTTGACCTTAGGTTTTTTATTTATTTATTCACACCCAGGCTCAGTGACTGCACTTGATGTGTGTGTGTGTGTGTGTGTGTGTGTGTGTGTGTGTGTGTGTGTGTGTGAGACGTTTAAAATGTTGAGTTCCTTCCCTTCCTCTCTACTCTAGGACTAGGAGGTTTCATGTAGGTTGAAAACGAAAACTACAGAAAACAGGATCTGGAAGTAATTTTCATCAGGAGAGAAATTACCCGAATGGGAAAAGACACTGTTTTGTTGCTTGCCAGCTGAGGGGAGCACCAGAGTGGGTAACTTGCTTTCCTTCAGTAATTGGATACATTATACAAGGCTAACAATTTCACTGGGACTTGGCAGTTAAAAGAAAGGACGAGGCAGGCCCAGGTGTTCACTGGTCCCCGCTCCTCCAGAGTGCATGGAGGTGGACGTGGAATCCAGATCACCTGCTTCCTGTTTCTGTCACGTGAGTGGCAGAGCTTGCTGCAGATGGGGCTCATTCTGCCACCACTGCCTGCCACCCAGACAGGGGTGTGTGGGTCAGCCCAGGGCTGTGGACTGTGAGAAACACTCTTGTCTGGTGCCAGCCTTCCCTAGGGCACAGGGCAGTCATGGATGAGGCTTCTAATGCCTCGCCTTGGGATTGTCAACCCACTTCCCATGGCTGGGGTTTGCGGTCCCGAGCAGCTGATAGTTTAGGGTCCTCCATTCTAAGAATGAATCTTTCCTTTTGAAATGAAGCAGCTTCTTTTGGTCTTCATTCCTCACGACACCATGTTCTCAAATACCATCGCCGCCACCTTCCTTCCTTGGTGAGGCTCCCGATCCCGGCTGTGACTAATGATCATGAAACAATTCAGTCTGAGTCATTCTGTCTATTTTAGAGTGAAGAAGTTCACTTTTCCCCCAATTTTGGCCCATCTGACCCGAGTTGCCTGTATCTCAGAGATTGATTATATCTATCTATCTATCCATCCATCCATCCATCCATCCATCCATCCATCCATCCATCCAATCTATATCTATCATCTATCTATCTACTATCCATCCATCTATTATTTTTGATGTTGGAAGGATGGACCCTTTGCCCTTGGATGCTAGGTAAATGCTTTACCGCTGAATCAGCCTGGGCCTGATTCTTGTTTAATCGTGAATGTGCAGTCAGTTGTTGAGATGTACTTGGTTTCTTCCCTGATTATTTTCTGGACCGAGTTTCAGAGACCTCCAGGTGTCTCTGCTTAAAAATTTGTTCTAATCTTTGTTGACCACCTGGTGGTGTGTTTGAAGGGACACCGTCGCTTGCCTTTCAACACCACCTCTGTTCATGCCTGCTTTCAGGTCACGTGTAGGGAAATGAACGCCTGAGTTCTGCAGATGCATTTAATTTACTAGGTACCAAAGAAAGTGTCTGGATCTCACGTCACACTTAGGGTTTGTAAATCCTCTTGGAGTGCTTGGGTAAAAGCTTTGCGTATTCATCTGTGTATAAAACTAAAGCCAGACTCGTTGCCAGATTTAATTTGTCAAGTGTTCTTAGAAAGAGGCGGCTCTCTAGGGAGTGTGAAGCTCATTTTGTCTTAAGCTCGGTAAATCTTTGCATTTCTCTCTGTGCATCTTTCCCGGACCAAACACTCTGCAAAACCACCCCGCACACGAGGTTCATGGCAGCTTTACTCAGAATTGCCCAAACTTGGAGGCGACCAAGCTGTCTTTCAGTAGGTGGACACCTACCTCATGCTATAGAGTATTATACAGTGCTAACGGAAATGAGCAGACCATGGAAAGAGCCTAGAAAGAGCCCTAGATTTGGTTGTTAGGGAGGGATGGCTAGATGGAGGAGCGAGGGTTCGCTGGGTAGCCCAGCAAATGCTGAAATGTGTCCCGGCCAATCCCGAGCATGTACAGCTTCCAGAGTAATGTCAGGGAAGGGTTTGTGGTAATAATGATGTGTCATGATGCTTTTCCTCAGTGGGTTATGTGGGCGGAAGGGGAGGAGTGAGTTCTTAGAAAATAGAAAGTCTGTGAAAAAAAAAACCCCTGTCCTCTTGCTATGAACCTGAAACAATCTATATAATAAAAAAAAAAAAATTAAAACACAGCAACAACACAGAAACCCAAGCTAAAGAGATGCACCCTCAGGTCTCTCCAGGAGTTCCAGTCAAGGGTCTGTCGCTTGGCCGGGGTTAATTCTTCAAATTCCTGCGGACCCTCTGCTTGGGCAGCAGTTGCTTGGCAATGTAAGAAGTCCGTACGGCAAGAATTGTTTCTGTACCTGCAGACTTGGGATGTGACAAGAACGGCCTTTGTCCTGGTAGCTTCATGGGAGGTACCAGTCTCTAGGTTCTGTTTGCCCCTGCCTGGTCATGTACTATGGTGGCACTGTTGGTACTAAGGGACTTTTCTGATTGTTTTGGTGCCTTCTGTGTTGGCCAGACCTTCTGGGTTTGGGGGTAGTTAGAGTAGGTAGGGCTTTGATAGTGATTGAAAGTCCTGGGAACCAGAATGGTCAAAGCTCGCCCTGGTCTTCGTGAGGAGTCTATGTGCAGGGGGCACATGAGCATGGAACTGGGCTAGTGCAAAGGTCTTCCTGGAACACGCATTGCGAGGGATTGTCTTTTACTGTCTGAAGTCAGTATCCTGGTCGTCTGTACTGGGCCATGCTCAAGTGATCCAGTGGTGAACGAGACTTAGAAGAACCCCTCTCTGCCCTCTCGTACCTGGCATTCTGATGAAGGAAGAAAGCTCATGTGCCATATGGACGGTGACTGTGACCGTGGAGATCAGAGAAGCAAGGGTTTGGAGTAGAAGGGTTGTAGAAAGGACTCTTTTGTGGTGACATTGTACCAAGGTGACCAGGGGCAGGGCATTGAGCTCTTATGGTACTAAGAGGGCAGAGTGCTGGGCTTGCTACTTGGGGGGATTATCATGGAGACCCCTGAGGCTTGGTCCCAAGTAAGAAAATTGAGGTGTGTTATAATAGAAGCCTTTCGAGGGCTCTGGTCTAAGGGAGTCCAACCCAATCCAAGTGATAATCGGCTCCTGAGCTGAGGGTAGACCAAGCAGCTTCCTCATTTGGACCACTGTCAATGCACACACAACCAGATTTCCCGGTGCCATTTGGTCCATATTCATACAGTTTAAGCTTCTCTAGGCATAAATCTGTCTTTATAGTTGGTAAGAAAAGGGGCTTTCATCATTTGAGGGTAGTTAGTTGAAGAATTCTGTAAGCAGTTCAAGGGTTGATGAAAAAAATGCTTGAAGGCAGTTCACGGCTCTCTGCTGCCCAGTGCCCGCCCGCTTACCTTCTGACTGGAAAGCTGTCCCCTCCGTCCTCCGTCCACTGTGCCCCTTCCTGCCCCAGTCTTGCAGTTGACCCATCTCCAGTGCACAGTTCTCTTTCTGATCCTGGCAGCGGAGTGGAAAGTTAACCTCTCAGGAGCCTCATCTGAAATCACAGCCTGAACACATGTGGTAGACGTCGGATGCCTTCAGCAATGCAAACCTGGAG
Source organism: Rattus norvegicus (assembly GCF_021556685.1). Classification (NCBI taxonomy): domain Eukaryota; kingdom Metazoa; phylum Chordata; class Mammalia; order Rodentia; family Muridae; genus Rattus; species Rattus norvegicus. Next base: position 42,864,794 of record NC_141544.1, on the reverse strand, counting down.
TTTTTGGCATCTGACCCGGCTCGTCTGTCTTAAGTGGCGTGTAGTAAACTTGTCCGCAGATGTTAGTGGACCGGTCGGCTTTGAACAAAATAATAACGTTCACATCTGGCTTTCTTTTCATCTAGTGATCCTAAAACCCCAAGTGTGTCTTAATTACCGGAAGGTAAGAAAGGATAGAGGAAAATCACATTAATAACTGCTGAAGAAAATACGTGGAGGGACGGCCTCTGGGGCCAGCAGAGTGACAAGCACCCCGACCTTGCCTTTCATCTGGCCATAAAGGTTCTCTGCAAGTGTTGCCTGGTGGGAATGCCTCAGCAGACAGGCAGAGTGCCGCCTCTCCCCGGCTTGTGAGCACTGTCCCCTCAGATGGCTTCTTGTCTTCTGTGTCCTCCATGGCCTCATGGGGAGTTCTGTGGTGTTTCCTGGCGGGGGCTGGGGACGACGCTGATGGCTAGTGAGAAAGTTTGGTTTTCTTTCCGTCCGTCGTGGTTTGATCTGCAGCTAGGTAGGCAGTGCCTTTGAATGGTCAGCTGCCTGTCCAGCTGCTAATGAGTGATTTTTAGTTAGTAGCCTGGGGCCTCCCTTGTACCCAGATGCCCTCCCTCCAGAATGCATCCCCTGTAAGTCAGGATAATAGAACGAGCTGGAGAGAGCCATTCCTTTCCGACAAAGGAGGCATGGGGGTTTCGTCCATCAGAAGAGCCAAGCAGAACAAAAGCCATGGGGAAGTGGACCGGTCCTGTCATTAGCTGTGGGAAACCCAGCTGCTGGCTGTGGGAGGGGATCTGGGGCTCCTCTCCCGAGATCAAGGGCTGCTGCCTGACAAGTGGAGAAAGCACTTGGCAGGGTGTGAAGCGCACACAGTTAGCTCGCAGAGGAGTGGGATGCTTTGGTTTTTAAACAGAAAACCTTTAGCTCCCTTCACAGAAATTCCTAGCAGCTGGATCGAGCGTGCTGTTGATTTCACGATGTAACACCCCCTTCTTGACAGTGGCGTGTCGAAGCCAGCGATGTGAGGTACTGGAAAGGCAGGCCCTTGAGTGCTCCACTCAGTCATCCCTGTACGGATTCCAGTTCATTTTCTGTCTTCATGGCATTAAAGGTAGACACGTATCTGTTACCATAGGTACTGGTGCTGGTGCTGGTGCTGGTGCTGGTGCTGGTGCTGGTGCTGGTGCTGGTGCTGGTGCTGGTGCTGGTGCTGGTGCTGGTGCTGGTGCTGGTGCTCGTGGTGGTGGTGGTGCTGGTGGTGGTGCTGGTGGTGGTGCTGGTGCTGGTGCTGGTGGTGGTGCTGGTGGTGGTGCTTGTTATGGTTGGACCCTGGGTCACAAACCGGCTCTGTGACTGACCGTGCCCTGAGCTTTACTGTCACATTGGTGTGTTGTTCATCCCGATTTCCTTGTGCCATGGGGGCCCCTGTTGGTGGGTTACTAGAATGTTCCTTAAATAAATTTAGAGCAAGAAAACAGCCTAGAAGTCTATCTACTTTAGTCTTTGGGTGGCGAAAGAGAATCCTCTGTCCCCTCCTTGTCCTGTGTTTTCTCCTTGGGCAGTCAGTCCCCTTGCTCCTGTCGATGTGGGGACAGGGGCATGGATAGATGCTAGTATTCTTGCATGGATGTTGGGGACCATACTCAGATGGTCAGACACAGTGACGGATGCCTTTACGGGCAACGAGCCATTTCTAGCCTTGAGCTGATGCTTATGGAGTTCAGTTTACTTTAAAAGTTCTCCCGGGGAGTGCGTGAGGAACACAGAAGAACACAGGGGACCTTGTGCTTTCAGAGGGCAGAGTCGGCTGGAGGCCCACGAGTCAGTTGCAGGCCCAAGGGCCCCTGTTGAATACTGTTCCACTCTCTCCTCTTGCAGTTCTTCCTCGTAACCTCCTGTCTCTCGGCAGTGACCCTCCCAGGTCACTTTCCTCTTCACAGTTCTTTACGCGGTGAGGCTCTGTGAGAATGTGTCACTGTACATCTGGGGTGATCCTGCTGAACCCCCGATTCCGTGTGCCCTCAGTGTCATTTCTTGGCTCATAATTATTTCAGAGGCTAACTCCACCATCATTGGCAGAGGACACTCGTTAAAACCATCTTGACTAATTTTTTTTGACTCATTATACTTAGAAGTATAAACAGACATGCTGAACTGCTTTTCGTGTGGTAAAACATGCCCCACAAATGATTAACCGTTGTAAACGCGCGATTGTGCAGTTATCACCACAGCTTTCACCACCACCATCTCATTGGGCAATCCTTCCCCATTTCTTATCCTCCACCCAACCCGCCACAGGCCCCGCGAGCCTCCGTCCTACTCTTCCAATAAGGGGAAGCTATTTCTGTCCCGTTTCAGTTAGCACTGTGCCTCCAAGGGCCATACACGTGGCTCAGAGACCTTGGCAGCATCGCATTTTCTAATACGTATATATTTTGCTTTATCTGTTTTCACCTCCCAGCTGCTGTGAACACAGTGTTCAAACTCTCAACAAGGACTGAATGAAAACAGTCAGTTATAAAATGGGTGATGGACTTGAATTCTCATTTCCCCAGAGGACATACATGCATGTGGCCGGAAACACACCCTGTATCAGGAATGATTAGAAAAATTTGGGTCAAAATTACAGTGAGATGCTATTCATAATCACTACAGTGGTGGTTCTTTTTTCCCACCGTATAACTCTGCCTGGCTAAATGTAAGCCAAGGGCCCTGCATTCCCACCCCACTTCCTGGAGAAAGGATCTCGGTCTGCAGCTCTGACTGTCCTGGAACTCCTAGAGATCCATCTGTTTCTACCTCCCAGGTTATGGGATTAAGGCCGTGCACCGCCACACCTGGCTGCATGGTAAGTTTTTATGATTACTGTGTCATGGATGGAGGTCACCAGGATGTGAGGGTGACACTGCATGCTTGTGGAGGTCAGAGGGCAACTCTGTGGACTCAATTCTCTCTCTCCACCTTTGCATGGTCTTGGGACGGAACTTAGTGTGTAAGGCTTGCCTTGGTAGCACTGTGCCAACTAGTCCGTCCTGTCAGCCTGGTGTGTGTGTGTACTGGAAAGTAACACGTGTTGATGAGGGGGTGAGGAAGCTGGAACCCTTGTGTGCTTTGGTAAGACTGTAGGAGGGGGGCTACTCTGTAAAAGTTCAAAAGCTTCTCAGAATGTGGAACCCAGGATCACCACACGCACTACACAACCTATATGCCCACGGAAGTGCTCCCCAAAGAACTGAGAACGAGGTCCCAGTACATACTTGTAAATCAGTTGAGTGGCTTCTGAACACCTATTATCATTACTTATCAATTCCTTCTTTTGCAAGGGATTTACATTGCCATCCAGGCATGTAACCTCTCCTGTGTCACTTTAGAACCTCACAAACAAGTGCTGCGGCCCCCATGTGCTGTTGTTAAGGCCTCAGAGCCAACAGATTAGAAACACCCTCAGGATGTGAGGCACAGGAGGCCACCAGGAACCAGTCTTATCTTTCTAGTAGTGCTGTCAAGATAAAGGCAAAAATACCGTCAAAGGCATGTGTGTACAGAATTCTTTTATTCTTTAGTCTCTTAGTCTCTGAGGCAACCCCCCATAAATCTTATTTCCCAAGCGTGAAATCTTGTTGGATTTACCACGATATAATTGCCAACTTTTGTAAATTAGACTTTCACATGGAAATGCTAAGTAAGAAGCAGAATGCTGGCTTGGGTTTTTGCAAAGTCACTGTAGAGTCAAATCTCTCACTCTGCTGCCCACAGAGCTGTTGATAATTTATACTGGACTTTTATTGGCCTGGGGTGCAGGCAGCTCTACCTAACTATTCGTATTCTGGAAATCTACTTCCGACAATCGGAAGAAATATTCCTTCTTTAAAATATTCCCATTTAACTCTGCCCTTGCCCTGAGTCTGGTTCTTGGGTTCTCCCGATGGGGAAGAGTCCTAAGTCAGGCGTGGTAGTCGCATCCATAACTCCAAAACCCAGACTATTGAGGCAAAAAGGATCCCGAATCTGAGGCTAGCCCATGTCACACAAGGGGTTCAGTATGCAGCTCATTCAGTACAGTCTGTGTTTGGAATGCCCAAAGCCCTGAATCAGATCTGCAGTCAGGATTGGTGCCTTACAGCCTGCTAATCCCAGCACTTTGGAAGTGGAGGCAGGAGGAGAGGGGGAGGTTATGCTGAGCTACATAGAGGAATGAAGGTCAACCTAGGCTAGCCTCTGTCTTCGAAACAAAAAGATAAATGAAGAGTTCTTCTTGAAGTCCTGTGGGAGGAAGCCGTGGGATCCATGCTCTGGTTTCCAGGTTTGCTAGATGTGCCAGCTGAGAATCGGAGTACACAGTAGAGCTATCTGACCTGATGAGTAAAGTCTGAGCTCACTAGAGTAGAAGGTGACAGGTGAGTGAGCGTTGTGAAGTGTTGTCAGCCACCTGGAGTTGAGACAATGGAGAGGTAGATCTTTCTGGGCTCAGAGAATCCTTTTTCTGCCCAAGTTCTAAACCGGCTGTCATGGTTTGTATATGGTGGGCACAGGGAGTGGCTCCATTAGCAGGTGTGGCCTTGTGGGAGTGGGCGTGACATTGCAGGTGTGGTCTATACGACCCTCCTCCTAGCTGCCTGAAAACTAGCATTCTGCTAGCAGCCTTCTGCTGAAGATATAGAACTTTCAGCTCAGCCTGCACCATGCCTGCCTGGATGCTGCCATGCTCCCGTCTTGATGGTAATGGACCAAACCTCTGAACCTGTAAGCCAGCCCTAATTAAATAAGACTTGCTTTGGTCATGGTGTCTGTTCACAGCAGTAAAACCCTAACTAAGACACCAACTAAGAGGCCACAGAGTGAGACCAAGGATAACATGGGTTGAAAGCGTGACACGGAGGCACAGCCACAGTGGGTCCCAGCACCCCATTCTGATAGTTAGAAAGCCTTCGCACTCCTGTAGACGGAACACTGTGCCGTAGCAGTCCGGAGTCCCCCAAATCCACTACTGTGTGGCCTAGGGTCCGTCTTACTATCCTGTGGTTCACAACCTTGGATGGGATGGGGTAGGATGGCAGACCAGAATGTGTGAGTCATGAAAACTTTGACAGCAGGGAGACATTTCTAAATACTGGATGGATGACCAAAAAATTACTTTTGAGATGTGAAGTGATTCAGGCAGAGCTCACCTATGTTGGACCACGCCACTTCACTGAAGCGTTGGTTCTGAACACACGAGTGTACTGTGCACTGTGCAAGCCAACATCCCGGGGCTGCCAGTGACACTGCCTGAGAGAGCTCAGCTCAGCTCTGACACTATGGTACATACCTTAGTGTTTTTCCTCTCTCTGGCTGGAGACGTGGTCCAGTGATAGAGCGCTTGTCTGGCACATATGAGACCCCAAATGTAATCCCCAGTAGCACTCCCAGCTACTGTCTGCCTCCCAGCTTGCTGTTATGAAAACATAATTGCTTTAGTTATGGAGAGCAAAACCTTCTAACATTTGTCCCCATTCATTTCTCGTGTGTAAGTATCAAATCGCCGTTGTAGCAGCCTCCTGGTTCATGTCTCTCTGAAGCGGGAACCAAGCTGAGAAACACCTAATTTAAGCGGAGGTTACTAGCAAAGCAGGCGTTGAAAAGTGAGGTTGGATGGACCATCCCACAGTGTGTTTTGTAGCAGAGTGGCTTCCGTGTTGTGACCAAGCTCAGTCAGTCAACAGGACCTTGAGGGACGGAGGGAGGGAGGATTAAAGAAAAAAGAGACAATTAGACAACAGTGTAACATGACTCCAGCCAGTTCTGAAGCTGACTCAGGTTTAAGTTTTTTCCAGTCTGCTTCTATGTCTTTCTAGGTGCATACAAAGAATGTGGTCAGTCCTAAGGCACACACAAAGTAGTAAGGAGCAAACAAGACATAAACAGAGTTGTTAAGGAACGAACAAAGCATAAACGAAGGTCCCACGATTACTGTATTCACGTCTTAACATGACCCATCAGGATACAAAGAACTTCTCTGTGAGCCTACTTTCCTGTCTTAGCCCAATGTCAGATTCCTGCCAATACTCTGGAGGGCGGCTCCAGGAGCTCTCCACAGGGTTGTGGATTTTAAAGATGTCTTCTATGAGTGTTTATGAGGTAGGGGGAATACTCAAAGAGTAAGTTAAGGCCAACTGATTTCCCTTCAATGGGATTGCTTTCAAAGATCCTCTAGAAAAGCCCCCAAGAGAGTGACTACTGGGGAAACCCTGGTGCTTTTGCTTTTTGTATGGCAGCAAGAACAACCTATTTATGACCTCGAGGAAACTGAGGCATCAGAAGTCATAGCTTCCATATTCGGCTGCAGGGTTCTTTGTTGAATCCTATCTAGCTGATTTTGGAGGTGCTCATGGCTATCAGATGTTTAAGGCATTTTGTTATTTTTGAAATTGAGGTTTGTCCTGAAAGCCACAGCCAGAGTCTTAAAATAGTTTTCCAGACCACATTAACAGAAACAGGACTTGGGCTGCTTCTGGGACTCCCTTGTTCAAGGACCAACACTAATGTCCGTTTTCTATATAATAACGAGCACATCTTTGGATTTCATGGTGTTAGGGTTTTGATGTTTAAAGTTGCTGATTTGAGCTGGAGAGATGGCTCCGCTACTCTCCTCTCAGGACCCTAATTCTGTCTTCCTCCTACACATTGAGAGCTCACAGCCAGCTGAAACTCCAGCTCCAGGGGATCTGCCACCCTCTTCTGGCCTCCTTGGGCCTCTGCAGTCTAGCACGTGGAGACCACGCCTTTATTCGCAGCGCCTGAGGGGGCAGATGAAAATGGATGTCTGTGAGTTTGAGGGCAACCTGGTCTGCACAGACTTCCAGGCCACCCAATCCATCAACCAACCAACCAAACAACCAATCAATCAACCAACAATTGGTAAATACATAACTAAAATATGAAAAATTTAAAGATTTGATTTGCTGACTTGAGTTTACTAAAAACTGGTTAAATAAGTTTCCGCTTGAGATAAGAAAAGAATTTCCAATGCCTTTTTTTGAAATGGCTCTAAACATACTTCTGTTGGTTTTTTCTAGTGCATATTTATGCAAATTAGTATTCCCACAGACCCTCTGTCTATAGTTACTATTGCTATGAGGAAACACCATGACCAACAGCAGATTGGGGAAGGAAGGGGTTATGTGGCTCTGTTCATCACTGACGGAAGTCAGGGCAGGAACTGAAGCGGGCAGGAACCTGGATGTAGGAGGCCATGTGTTTGTGTGTGGTGGTGGGACATGCCCCGTACTGGCTTGTTTTCCATGGCTTGCTCAGCCTGCTTTCTTCTAGAACCAGGACCTCCAGCCCAGGGTTGCATCTCCCACAATGGGCTGGGTCCTCCGCCATCGAACATTAATTATCAAAATGCCTTACAGACTGGTCTACAGCCTGACTTCTTGGAGGTATTTTCTCCGTTGAGGTTCCCTCCTCTCTGATGACTCTAGCATGTCAAGTTGATAGAAACTCAGCAGGCAAACTTCCAGATTATACAGGCCCACCAGAATTCCATTAAGGGAATTCTTGGTTGCCCACCAGAACTGTGGTTGAAGAAATTTATTTTCAACACCTTTGACCATATACCATCAGCAAACTATTTCCATTAATCTCATCTGGGGAGCAAATTTTGCCCATTAAAGGCTGAGTAGAACAACAACAAAAAAAAACACCAAGTTGTACTTTTAATTGGCTTTCATGGTGGAAACACCATACTTGGTTTACGTAGTCAGATCTCTTCCTTGTGTTAGTGTATCCTCATCTGAAGCAGCCGGATCTCACCCATGTTGGTTTTGTTATCTGTAACCTTCAATTTGACACAATCTAGTATCTTCTGGGAAGGGAGATCCCATGAGGATTGACCAGTGGATGTCTGTGGGGGATTGTCTTGATTGGGTTAATTCATGTGGGGAAATGGGCAGCGGTATTCCCTGGGTGTGGTCCCTGAGCTATGTTAGGAGTGGAGAATGGGGCTGGAGAGATGGCTCAGCGGTTAAGAGCACCGACTGTGCTTCCAGAGGTCCTGAGTTCAATTCCCAGCAACCACATGGTGGCTCATGATGCCCTCTTCTGGTGTGTCTGAAGACAGCTACAGTGTACTTATATACAATAAATGAAGAAATCTTTAAAAAAAAAAAAAGAGTGGAGAATGTATGTGGGCAGAGCACAAGGATGCACACACTGATTCTCTGAGCTCTCTGCTCGTCTGTGGATGTGCCTTACTGCCGGGTGGACTGTGTATTAATTGGAGTTTCTCTAAAGAAACAGAACTGTTAGGATGAACACACACACACACACACACACACACACACACACACACACACACACACCGGTGGAGGGTAGAGATGATTGATTGATTGATTGATTGATAGAGATATTGAAATTAAAGAGGGTTTTAGAATGTGGTCCTGGTAGTCCAACAGTACTTGTCTCACAATGGAAAGGCCCAGAATCCTGCAGACAGGTCAATCTATGAGGCTGGATGTTTTACATTCCCAATAAGGTGCTGGAATCCCAGAGGATTTCTGGGGAGCTGCTGGTCTTCAGCCTACATTGGCATCCTGAACTTTGGTTTAATATTAACCGCAGCAGCAGGATAGATAAATTTGCCAGCAAGAGTGAGGGCGAGGAGGTATAAAGTAAAGTTTCCATCTTCTATGTCTTTTCATCTGGGCTGTCAGATTAAGTCTCCCTGCTTCAAATAACCTGGTTTTATATAGTTTTTTTTTTTCTTAATCCATCGCAGAATCTTGGCAGGCCCAGCATGTTTAATTTACTTGATTCTTGATGCAGGCAATTGGAGACTTGGGATTAGGCATCACAGACTGTGACCTGGAATTGTGAGCCAAAGAAACCCCTTTCCTTCTGAAGTTGTTTATATCAAGGCAACAGGAAACAAGGCTCACTCATTCATCACAGTCCTCCGTGTCAACACAAACTTTCTCTTGAAACATTTAGGCTGTGAATTGGAAATAGTCAGGGATAAAGCAACAGAGTGTCCCTCCCTCTCCCCCCTCTGAGTTATTATCCTTTCCAAACGTTTTGTTGGGTTTCCTGTGGGAATGGGCAGGAAGTAGGTCTTGAGGGAGTTTTAGAGTAAGTGTAACACTAGGATATTGTATGGCTCTTTTGCCCCTCCCCCATTTCCAACTTTACACTGTTACTGTTACTTACTGTGCCTTACACTGTTACTTACTGTTACTGTGCCTTACACTGTTACTTATTGTGCCATAAGGGAGACACACACCTTGGACTCAGTGGCCGCATGCCCTCTGTGTTCTCCGGAATTGCTATTTGTGGCTTTTATGATGTGGTTTTATCCTAGACAGGCTGAAACAAACAGTGGGCTGCTCTCCTCCCCTGGGCTGTTTTTCTCCGTTATCTGTGGGAGAAAGTCTTATCTGTTATCTGTAGGAGGAGCTCAGTGTAGTTTTACTACTGTTACCAAAAGAAATTATTTTGTGGGTCCCACTTACTGGAGAAGGTAGTAAAAGCTGTCCAGCTCTGCTTATTCTAAGGCAGTGAGTGGTTCTCAGCCTGCCCAAGGCTGCAAACCTTTAATATAGTTCCTCATGTGGTGACCCCCAACCATAAAATTATCTTGTTGGTATTTCATAACTAATTTTGCTACTGTATGAATCATAATGAAAATATTGGACACACAGAATGTTTGATATGTAACCCAAAGGGGGGGTCACGGTCTCCAGGCTGAGAACCACTGCCAAGTGGAGACATCTGCAGATAGCTTTGTGTCCACTTCTAGAATATACCATACTAAGAATCCTTGTACTGGGTCAAGTCCTGTGGTTGATGCAAAGTGCCAAAGTTAGCAGGACTGCATGACCCCTACCTAACGCTTTCAGACCAACTTGAGCAGACACAGACAGTGCCACAGAAAAACTGTGATTTATAGGCATGATGTGCTTTTCTCCTGAATATTGAGGTTCTTTGCGTGTTAGAAAGTAAACTTAGTGGGTTTGGGGCTGAGGAACAGAATAGAAAATAAGCAGTCTCTCTCTCTCTCTCCTCTCTCTCTCTTCCTCTCTCTCTTCCTCTCTCTCTCTCTCTCTCTCTCTCTCTCTCTCTCTCTGTATGTATGTGTATGTATTGTATGTATGTGTGTGTACAGGGTTGAGTGCCCATGGAGGAGAGCTGAAGGCAGCTGTGGCAGTTTCACTGCAGTTGAGGCAAGAACAGAAAGTCTTTAGCCGTGTAAAGAAGTGTGTGGCTTCTTATGCTCCGACTGGCTCAGGTCCTGCTTCTTCCTGATTAGCAGGCTACAGTTTGGTGGTGCTGTTCATCTTTATATTTGTTCCCAGGACAACTCCACATCCAGGGAGCTTAAGTCCTAATACCTCACCTCAAAATCTCTACTTCCGTCCGTAGTCAGACTTCTTGACAGCTAGGGACCTGTGTGAACACTTCTCAGAAATTGCTTGTCTCTGTGGGAAATAATAATAATAATATCCTGCAATATTGTTGGCAAGATTAGATGAGCTTGTGTGTCTGAAATGCATTCATCATTATTCCGAGTGGTAACTGCACTGTTTCCCCATGGGACCCATAGTTTAGACTCTCAGAGTTGAGAATCGTGGATTTGTCTTTTCTGAACGCATCAGCCAAGTGGATAACCACGCAGGGGCGTGTAGCATAGCATCTCTGGTTTGGCAGCATCTGCTTCAGTTTTTAAAATGTGCTCTATTTAGGTCTGGAGTTTCTTATAAATTATGTTATCCCCCACACATCATAAATGACATTAAAAGGAAAATCTGTCTCGCCCATCCCGAGATTGTGAACCAACATTCTGTTCACCTACAAACGTTGCAAATGGTGACTCTGGAACCCAGATGGGTGTTTCCCTGCAAGCTCAGAATGCCACTGAGACTCGAAGCTGTCATCAGAGCAAACGTGGTGGGAATAAAACACACGAAGCGGCAGAGTGAATTTTGTCTTATGAAGTACTTCCTGTAGGCGGAGAAGGCAGCTTACTTACAGAACATCCATGACTGTCGGATGTACTCAGACAAACATGTCCCCAATAAAGGTTCTTGCATACACATTCTTTGGAAAATTTAAGTTTGAACTTGCCTCATCTTGTTAAATAATAAATGGGGCACACTGTGCTTGTTGACGTTCCTTTCGATCGGGCAGAGGGGGCGCTGCTATTCTAACTTAAGCATTACATGTGACGGCGCTTTGAAAGGATCACTGGGCCATCTTCAATAAGACTGTGTGAGACCCTCCTTAAAACAGCCCCTCCAGCACCATACCTGCTCTCCTTGTCTGTCCGACACAACTGTCCGACACCTTCCCTTAGGAAGCAACGAGTTGCTACTGCCAGGCACAGCCTTGAAGAAAGGCCAGGCTTAGGAATTAAGGGAACTCAGTTTGGAATTCTACTCAGCTCTGAGCTCATCTGAAGTGGCCTAGTTCATATCCACAGACGGAGTGAACACCTTTATCTGTCCACTGTCCCTAGGACTGAGAGGGCTTAAGTTCCATTCTTCTTGGAATATCCACATGTATGCACATATGCGCATGTGTGTGCACACATACATGCCTGTACATGCACACACACATTGATGTACACACTCAGACTCATAAACACATGCATCCACAGACACATGCATACACCATACATGCATGCACATGCACACACATTCACACTGATTCATGTACACACTCAGACTCTTACACACATGTATCCACAGACACATGCATCCACATAACCACACACCACAAACACACACATGCACCCACACATTACCTTTTCCAAGAAAAAGTCTTTAAAGAGGAACTGAAACTTAACGGTTATTTAGTAAAAGTATTTTGTGAGGGGTAGGGTTATCATTTTGAGGGAACCAGGACTCTCATTTTTAATTGTCAGTAGTTTTCAATGCTCTGAGATGTTCCGCTGTGTAATATAGTCTAACGATAATCAACCTTTATTGCCATTCGCACTCCAGCTCCAGCGTCACGAGTGAAGCTCAGAGCTCACCTGGGAAGGACACAAGTGTTATTAAAAAGCTTGTTTACAGATGAAAAACTGGAGTTTAATGTGCTTAAGTAACTAACCTAATCCTCTGGCCCCAGAGCTGGCATTCTGAGCTTTTGCCAAGTCCCCCTCCTGCAAAGTGGAGAGGCACTCGCTCCTGGAGATAAGGACACTGGGGTTCCTTCCTTTCCTTCTCTATGCTTCCCAGGCACTCTGATAAATCTCAGGGTGGCAGAAAATGAAGGGAGGGATTTTGGGTTTTCTTCAGATACCAGGGTGTGAGGCGATGTTTGGACCCTAGTCTCTGGCAATGTCGGTAGTCATATTTGAAATGATGTGTCCTCAATGCTTACGGCCTGAGTCTTTGCCTGGATGATGCCTCGAACACCAAAGTTTCTAAAATAATAATATTAATTAATTTAACCAACACAATATTATTAGTAATAACAATATTAGTGATATTGATAATTTTGATATAATAATATTAATTGTCCCCAAAGTTGAATCCACTCCCTTATGAGGACAGTCCCGGGCCCTGTCCCTCTGTCCCGAAAAGTGTCAGTTTCCTCTGAATTAGCGATTTGGGACATTATTGGCTTATCCTGTTGAGAGACTTCTTGATGCCAGGGACACTGGAGGGAAGGATTGGAGCTTGTCCCCTTTGTCCCCTTTGTTCTTCATGGAGCTCCCTGGCAGCTGGTTCTTTACACCGCAGGAGAGCATGCAGGTGCTGCTGACCTGTCAGGACAAGTTGGCTCTGTTTTCTCCTCAGAAAAGTTGGAATGCAGCCCTTTGTCGGAGGCTTGCCTCTCACCACTGGAGAGGATAATGTAAATATTTAAGAAATGCAGATGGACCTTGGCTGCAGAAACAAACACTCTGAGAGCCACTGCACACTGCTTTCCTCCCAGACTGTTGTCATCTGACTGTGCACCTTCCCTAACAGGAACGCTTGCCCGCGGTCTTGTCCACTATGTCATGAAACTTTCAGCAGAAAATGCCCTCGTCAGGGTTTCAGTAAGGGGTGGTTAGCTTCTGAATTCTGAAATCTGGCCTTTCAGGAACCGAGTGTTTCCAAGGTGCAAAACTTGAGTTCAGTTTAAGGTGTCTCTGGAGCCTTTTTGGCAGTTTAGTGACCACTCGGAAGGACCTTACTCGTCTTCGTTAGCCAAACACAGCATTGTGACAGGTGTGTTAACCCTGTGGCCTCATAGACTCATAGCTGATGTCAGAAGCCAAACTGTCTGCCACGTAAGGAGTTGACGGTGGGTCTCAGTCTCTGTGTGATTGTGAAGGATTTAGACTAATTCCATGTGGCTGAGCTAAGCTCTGAGTCCTTCTGTGCCTTTTCTGCATTCTGTAAGCAGAGAGTTAAGAGGGAATTAGCATTTCACGAAGTCAATATTTTTAATAGCTGAGTAGTATTCCCTTGTATAGATGTACCACACTTTGTGTATCCATTCCTCTGTGGAAGGATATCTGGGTTCTTTCCAGCTTTTGGCTATTATAAATAAGGCTGTGGAAGGATATCTGGGTTCTTTCCAGCTTTTGGCTATTATAAATAAGGCTGCTATGAGCCTAGTGGAGCATGTGTCCTTGTTATATGTTGGAGCATCTTTTGGGTGTATGCCCAGGAGTGGTATAGCTGGGTCCTCAGGTTGTACTGTGTCCGATTTTCTGAGGAACAGCTAGACTGATTTCCAGAGTGATTGTACCAGCTTGCAATCCCACCAACAATGGAGGAGTGCTCCTCTTTCTCCACATCCTCGCCAGCATCTGCTGTCACCTGAATTTTTGATCTTAGCCATTCTGACTGGTGTGAGGTGGAATCTCAGGGGTGTTTTGATTTGTATTTCCCTGATAACTAAGGATATTGAACATTTCTTTAGGTGCTTTTCAGCCATTCGATATTCCTCAGTTGAGAATTCTTTGTTTAACTCTGTACCCCATTTTTTAATAGGGTTATTTGATTCTCTGGAATCTAACTTCTTGAGTTCTTTGTATATACTGGATATTAGCTTTTTATTGGATGTTGGATTGGTAAAGATCTTTTCCCAGTCTGTTGGTTGCCATTTTGTCCTATTGACAGTGTCTTTTGCCTTACAGAAGTTTGCAATTTTATGAGGTCCCACTTGCCAATTCTTGATCTTAGAGCATAAGTCATTGGTGTTCTGTCCAGGAAATTTTCCCCTGTGCTCATGTGTTTGAGGCTCTTGCCCACTTTCTCTCCTATTAGTTTGAGTGTATCTGGTTTGATGTGGTGGTCCTTGATCCACTGGGACTTGAGCTGGGTCTTCAATTCTATTCTAACGGTCTACCTGCCTGTCTGTGAACCAATACTGTGGCAAATGGATGGGACTAGAAAATAGCATCCTGAGCGAGGTAACCCAGTCACAAAAGAACACACATGGTATGCACTCACTGTTAAGTGGATATTAGCCCAAAAGCTTGGATTACCCAAGATACAATCCACAGACTACATGAAGCTCAAGAAGGACGAAGACCAAAGTGTGGATGCTTCAGTCCTTCTCAGAAAGGGGAACAAAACACTCAAGGAAGGAAATACGGAGACAAAGTGTGGAGCAGAGACTGAAGGAAAGGCCATCCAGAGACTGCCCCACCTGGGGGTCCATCTCATCTGCCGACACAAAACCCAGACACTAATGTGAATGCAAAGAGGTGCTTGCTGACTGGAGCCTGATACAGTTGTCTCCTGAGAGGCTCTGCCTGACAAATACAGAGGCGGATGCTGACAGCCAACCATTGGACTGAGCTGGGTGGGGGTTGGGGGCGTCCCCAATGGAGGAATTAGAGAAAGAACTGAAGGAACTGAAGGGGTTTGCAACCCCATAGGAAGAACAACAATATCAACCAACCAGACCCCCTCCCACTCCAGAGGTCCCAGAGACTAAACCATCAACCAAAGAGTACACATGGAGGGACCCATGACTCTAGCTGCATATGTTGCAGAGGATTGCTTTGTTGGACATCAATGGAAGGAGAGGCCCTTGGTCCTGGGAAGGGTAGATGCCCCAGTGTAGGGGATCGCCAGGGTGGGGAGGCAGAGGTGGGTGGGGTTGGGGGAGCACCTTCATAGAAGCAGGGGAGGGATGATGGGATAGGTGTTTCTAGAGGGGAAACCAGGAAAAGGGATAACATTTGAAGTGTAAATAAAATATCCAATAAAGGGGGGAAAAGGGAATTAGCAGAGTACCCCGAAGCTCTAGCTCGAGGTAACAGGACTGGGAGCAGCCATTTAGCCATGGCCATGTTCTGTTGGCCAGGCTCTCTGTGACCACTGGGCCTGTGGCTCCCAGGAAGGCCTCATTCCCTCACTTCCCAGGTGAAAGGTGACTGCCCCTGTTGGTATCAGAACTTAATCCAGAACTCTCCAAAAGCAGCCTGCTTCCACAGAGACCTCAGCTGCCGTTAATGTCACTGAGCACCGAGGATTTGATGGAATTTCCAAAATTCATTTTGCCTTGGGTGGTTATGAGCATTCTGCAGAAGGGAAGGGAGGGTGTTGTGTGTTTTGGTTTTCTTCTTTTTCAAAGCTGCATCGGGACATTTCTGCTGTGTGATGATGTGTTTATAATGTGCTCGGAGCCTTGGGATGGATTTCTGCCTGTGCACACTGGGGTTCAGCCGTAACCCTGCAGAGAGATAGTTCATGGAGAGCCATTCAAACTGAGATTACCCCATGCCCTTGTTCCTCCAGTTGCTCTGAGTTTATGGCTTCCGTGGACTGGGAGGCCACTTCTTTGTCCATCATTTGAGAAGTGTTCTGGGAGTTTGTTTCAGAAAGAGGGAAGCCAGATGCTCCTGCTTAGAAGGAAAATCCCAGCTATTTGATCCCCACCCCCGCACCCCCCTGCTGCTAAAAGATTTTCCTCAGATCTATAAATTTAGGAGCTGTTCATCTTTGAGATGATCTTT
Source organism: Rattus norvegicus (assembly GCF_021556685.1). NCBI lineage: Eukaryota > Metazoa > Chordata > Mammalia > Rodentia > Muridae > Rattus > Rattus norvegicus. The sequence goes on along the minus strand of NC_141544.1, from coordinate 42,848,857 downwards.
GTAAGAACTTTAAACTTTGCCTAGGTAGCCGTCATCCCCACTAGAGCATGTGAGACATCAATTAATCCTTGGTCAGACATTTTCTCTTTCCTGAAGAGAGACCACTGATGGCGGAGGTAGGCAAGGTTTTGGGTGTACAGGGAGGCTCTGGAGCTCTCTCCACTGGGTTTCTAGGGTTGCTTCCTTCTTGCCTGTCACTGTGGTTTTAAGATCTCGTTGTCTTTGACCCCAATAGCACGCTGCCTTCTGACTCCTTACATTGGGTTTACAGTCAGCTGTCACACCGGACAGTCAAGCTTGTTAATTTGAGAACCAATAGGTTTTTGGCACCGGCAGGATGGCGCTCAGAGCCCGTCTGACACTTGCTGGCAGCACAGCTCGCCGAGTCTCTCCCTCCTCTCATGCACAACTTGCACCTCTTCCCAAGCTGGGCTATCATGACATACTAATCGATATTGTCGTACATGTGAGCATGTACACACGCGTGCTCATGCGTGCTCACTGTGCACTGGCACTGCCTTCTCTTGTGGATGGTGGCAGAACACTGACAATTATAATACAAGTTCAAACAATTAAATATTTAGATAATAAGCCTTATATGTATTTAATACATACTGTGTCACATAGATTAATAATTGTTAAATTATAGATAGGCCATGAAAGGTGAGGCACAGAGGACAACATGGTAAGCATTAAATTCTTCCAAACGCCAGCAGGGTAACGTCCTTATCTATTCTTGTATGAATGAGGAAACCGAGGTAGAGGCTGGATGACTTGCCCAGAGTCCTGTTGCTGGGCCGGTCTGTGCAGAACTAACAGTTGTATAGCATGACCCGGAGGAATGCGACTGTCTTCCTGTGGATTCTTTTCCCTCCCTCCCTTCTTCCCACCCTCCCTCCCTCCTTCCCTCCCCCCCATCCCTCCCTGGTTTGGACATCCTCTAGCTCTGATTCCCCAATTCAGCTGAGACTTTCCTGCAGCCCCCTTCGTTTTCTCTGTTCTTTCACTGAATAGGACAGAGTTGGACTCCCAGCTGCCTTACTCAATAGCCTTCCCTGGACATGTCTCCACCAACAAGAGCTTTTTCCTTCAGTGTCTTGAGGAAACAGCAAGGGGCAAGTGACAGGGGAACCTTTGTTAACACTATCTCGGTATTGGTTAGATGAATATGCCTGTTACCCCATTTCCCAGATTCCCAGACCAAGACCCACATGGTTCCGCCCTGCGCTCTAGGGGAGGATGTGGGTTTAGAACCCGTAGGAATATACCTGATCTCTGGTAAGCTACAGGGCTGAGCCTGGTTAGTACTTGGGTGGGGTTGGAACCCATAGGAGATTCCACCTATGGATTGGTTTGGTCCACTCAGTGTGCTCAGCGGCAGGAGGAGTCTGTGAGCTTCCTGGGTACTCCTGAGTGGTGACAGCTGCCACAGGAGAGGCTTGGCATGAAAAGATAGCATTCGACCCCACATTTACACTGATTTGCTAAGAGAGGAGGCGGATCCTCAGATGAGGACAGGAAGAGCTCATGAGTGCTTGTGGCTAGAGGGCCACGTGTCTTCTCCAGAGTGAGCTTCACACATTACGTAATCTCTTCTCATACGTTATATAGTCACCAGCCCAGTGATGGTTCAAGCAGATCATCTGCCCCTGTACCTGTATTTGCATATATAACGTACAGTAAGCTGTCATTTTAACAGTGTGCTCTCAGGGCCATGGAAGGGCTTACCGGATTCAGGCGCTTGATCTGTGACAGTCTGAGATGGGTTAGAGCATACCTGGTGGAAGGAGAGACCCATGTTTGATGAGCTGTGCTCTGACTTCTAAACCCCGACATGTATGCTGTGCTTCATGTGGGTTCCTCCTAACCTCACACACAGAATAAACGAGTCAACTCGATTAACAAACTCGAGACCATGCACGGCCGTGGCGAGTCCCTTTAATTCCAGTACCAGGAGTCAGATACAGGCAGAGCTTGTGAGTTCGAGTCTACCTTGTGAGCCTAGGGCTACACGGTTAGACTTCGTCTCGAACAAATCGAACGTCTTCTTTTGGATTTGCAGCACGCTTGGGGAGCAGTTGGCACCACAGTACAAGCGTTTCTCATTCTACCAAATCGTTTGAGAGTAAGTGGTTCTCTACTCTCAGGCCATAATTCCACTCTCCACTCTCATGGTATAACACCATGCAGGGACCCAAAGCATAGGACCTATCGGTGCATCCCCGCCATCCACCCCGCCCCCATACCCTGTTTGTATCTTGTTGTCCATTCTGAGGCCAGTCATTCCCGTGTCCAGCTGAGAACAATGTCTATCCATTTAACTGTTACTTTATGTTAATGCAGCCCCTCAATGCACTCGTGGTTCTCCTGACCTTGACCCTTTTGAAAAGCCCAGGCCACTCGCTTTATTGGGTCCCTTTAATTTAGCATCATCGAATGTTTTCTCATTACTCAGCTCATGTGCTGCACCATGGGTAGACATGCTGTTCATGAGGGTACACATGACTTTGTGCCTTCTGAGAGTGACTGATTTTGACATGATAAAGAAAGTCACAACAATGGGACTCTCTTTCACATTGGGGGGAGCTTTTGCACTAGGAGCCCTCAAAGCACACCAGATAGTGACACACTTCCACCAACAAGACCACACCTAAATCCAGCAAGGCCACGCCTTCTAATAAGACAATTCCCATTGGCTAAGCATATTCAAACCACCGCATTGCACTGGGTAGATTTTCCAGCACAGGGACCAACAATTTCAAAGTAGAAACCATTGAGGTTTGTTAACAGTTCCTGAGGTTCAGGCCATGGTTAGGTGGCTCTGTCGTTTCCCGGCTGGTGTGTATTGAACACCGTGGGAGACAGGCGTGGCAGAATGCTGGCTGCTCATCTTGTTGAGGGCAGGACATAGAGGATAGAAGAGATGGAGACAAAATGACAGGGGGCAAAATACATCCTTCCAAGGCTCAGCCCCATTGACATTCAAACAGGCCCACCCCCCAATGTCTCTCTCACTTTCTAGTAATGCTATAAAATGCAAACCATTCATTAACTCAGATATGAAGTCAGAGCCTCAGGATCAGGCATTCTCCAGTGCGTGAGCCTTTCACATGCAAACCGACCAATTGTAACCAAGTGATATCGTCAGTCCTAATGAGATACTGTTTATCTCCATACTGAAGTCATCCTTGATGTGGGCTGTGGGAAGTCTCTCCCGGGGAGTCCCCTCTCTCTGTGCTCGCTCTGCTATGGATGGCATTGGATGCTTTGCCAATGCGGGCTCCGACACTGTACAGACCACATGCGGGTGAAAACTTTCCAGGTTCTAGAGACCACGTTTATGTTGATTTCCTTCGTTTTGAGGCAGGGTCCCACTCATGGTCCTCCTGCCTCAGCCTCTGTAGAGCTTTGATCACTGGTCTATGTCACAGCCCGGTGTACCAGACTTTTTAAAAGAATGTCTAGTTTGTGGTTGTATTGTGTCAGTCAACCATAAACATTTGGAGGGAAGATTTTATAAGCTGGTTGGGTTTATTCCTAAATTAAGGAACAATGAAATGCAGGCTGCCGAGGGCCTGTCAGTTGTTGAGGAAGGGCAGCGTCAAGCCTCCAGGTGCATTCTTAGACATGCTATTAAAAGACCCAGGAGGAGTTGGGTCATGTCAGAACCCAGCTCTGCAGATGTCATAATCGCTCTTTCCCTACACAAGTTGGTGTTGATAAAATCTCCAAGGAGATTGGAGGGCAGGATTTTAAGAAGAAGAAAGACTAAGAGAAAGACCAAACTCCACTGAGGGGCAGCTGAGGGAGGGGCCCGATGGGTTATGTAATATCTCCTCCCAGGACCTGAAAAGGAGGACAAGAGCTGAGAGGTGGTTTAGTTCTGAGTTGATGTTCCTGGTCTTCCCTGCCCCCAGCTCCCTCCCGTCCCAGCCTTTAACCATCTGCCACCCCAGTGCCACGAGTTCTGCGAAACTAGGCTGGAACCAGAACTTGTCTGTCAGCGCTTAATGATGTTCTTTCTGATGTATTCCACATCGCCACACTAAAAATAACCCACCAAACTTTTGGCTTTACTCTTTTTTTTTTTTTAAAGATTTATTTAATGTATATGAGTACACTGTAGCTGTCCTCAGACACACCAGAAGAGGGCATCAGGTCTCATTACAGATGGTTGTGAGCCACCATGTAGTTGCTGGGATTTGAACTTAGGACCTCTGGAAGAATAGTCAGTGCTCTTCCCCACTGAGCCCTGATTCTATGTTTTATGTACACACACACACACACACACACACACACACACACACACACACACGCAATGATTTTTATCTTCCATGTTTTATTACACGTACAGGAGCCTGTTTCTTTGTGTGTATGTATAAATGGGTGCAAATGCTGCAGAGCCTGAAGAGGGCTGTGGATCCCTGGAGCTGTAGTAACAGGTGGTTTGGAGTCCCCTGACGTGGGGGCTGGGGACTGTACTCAGGTCCTCTTCAAGGCGAGGGTGTGGCCTTAACTGCTGAGCAAGCTTTCAAACCTCATGATGTTACATTTAATTCTGAGAAATTGCTTATAGACAAATATATTTAAGACAGATCATTAGCTGGGCAGTGGTGGTGTGTGTGCCTTTGATCCCAGCTTTAAACCCAGCACCCTGGGAGGCAGGAACAGGCAGATCTCTGAGTTCAAGGACAGCCTGGCCTACAGAGCTAGTTCCAGGATGGCCAGAGCTATATAGAGAAACCCTGTCCTGAAAAACAAAACAAGAAAGAAAGAACGAACAAAAGAAAGAGAGAAAGGAAGGAAGGAAGGAAGGAAGGAAAAACAAATCATTTTAGTGAAGAGAAAAATATATTCTTATTAAACAAAAAAATTTAAATTCTACCTGTAATTTTATATTTAAAAAATCTTACACATTTACACATGAACTCCTATGCACATGCACACACATAGCTGCCTTAGACGAGGACAGTGTAAAGACAGCCCTGTAGCAGGATTGGGTGGGGTAAACTTAGAAACTGTAACCGAGACAAGGATTGGAGCCTCCTAACTGGTGTCAGGACTTAGAAGGGAAGGAACGGCTTCGTCTTAGCTGCCATACTCGCCACAGGCCTCTGGTGCTTGCTGGGCTTGGGCAGAACCGAGTTTGAATCCCGATTTTTGAGACTAGCAGGATGGATTTTTTTAAGGAACAGTTTGTCTTGGTGGCATTCAGAAATAAAGGACACCCAGGAGTTTGAGACGAGAGTTTAATCAGTGTTCCCTGATCTCTTCTTTATCTTTACACGATTTGAACCCAGAGCCTCTGGCCCGCCAAGCATGCATCCCACCTCTGAGCGATGCCCGCAGCCGAGTCCCGATATCTTTTGATATAAGCTTCTGGGTCTTTTGCTTGTCTTTTTGTTTTTGTGTTTTGTTTTGTCTTGTTGTGAGACAGTAGCCCAGGCTGGCCCATAACATAACAGCCATGGTCCCCCTGCCTCAGCCTTCTGAGTACTCGGATTATAGGTGTGAGCAGGCACATCCAGCTTAAGCCTCTAAGACGGCATTGTCCGCTTTACGTAGTTACTCTCCTCTCTCTGCCGGGCTGTGAGCTGCAGGTCAGCGTCCTGCCCGCACTGCTGCCGGGCAGCAGAGTCTAGGGCAGAGGTGCAGCTCCACTCACTCCCTGTTGTACTGTGATGGTCTTTCCTACAGTCTGTCCTTTCAGTGCCATCGCCCTTTGAAAACAACACGGCAAATCATTTCCCCGTCTCTGCCAAGACAGCGGTGATGCCCGCGTCCAGGAGCGTCAAGGCCAGAAGTGGGAGGCAGGGAAGCGCCACAGGACAGTCTCCCGAGAATCTGACCTCTCGGGTAGTGGTCATACTTAAGATGAAACATTGGATTATGTGGACAATATCTTCACTGAATCACGTTTGTGTTCTCCTATCGCACCTAGATCAAAAGAGTAGGCAGCTGGGTGTTGATTTTGTATTTAATTACCTAGAACAGAGTTCCTATCTGGGCGGCATCTTTATGCAGTGCAGTCCCAACAGTGTCCACATGCAGGACCTTCCCTGTGTTCCACAGCTACAGGGATGCTTAATGAAAGGAAGAAAAGAAAGAGAAATGAAACCCATGGTATTTGAGGTATAACTTTAATTCTTTAATAATCTGGCTCTTGTAACCTAGGCCCTGTGTGACAAAGTGTAAGACCCCTGACCCTTGGTCAGTGGTACTTACTTAGAGATGCTCCCACCTCCCACCCCAGTGAGATGCAGATCCATGCAAAAGCAAGAGGGTTATTTTCCAGCGCTCGGGGTCGACCTTCAATTAGTCCCTCAAGGCGAGCGTCTAGAAGGCAACCCCAAATGGCCACTACAAGCAGTTTTACACTTTTTAGGGGTACAGGTTACATTAGCAAGGTTACAGTTCAAACTTATTGGCCAAGCATATTGACCTTTAAAGCTTTTGACTGGCAAGCATCAGTCAGGGCCTTCTGAGAATTTTCTACCCAAGAATGTTCCTGTGGGTGGAGAATGGAACTTGGCCTAGCCTGGACCTGAGGCAGGAAGCTGGAACCTGGTCTAGCCTTGCCCCAAGGCCAGTGGGTGTAAGGCTGGCTAAGGCCCTGAGGGCTCTTCACAAACCAGCTCAGTCAGTCAATGGGTTCTTCAGGGAGGGAACGAGGATTTAGAAGAGAAAAGACAATTAGACAACACTGTAGCTTGACTCCAGCCAGTTCTGAAGCTGAAGCCGGTTTAATCTTTTCCAGTCTGCTTTTTTTCTCATTTTAGGTACTTACGAAGAACATGGTCAGTTCTACGCCATAAACAAAGTAGTTAAGCACAAACAAAGCATTGAAGGAAGGTCCCCAGATTACTGCCTTCAGTCTTAACAAGTCCATCGAGATACAGAGAACACATTCCTCCCCGGATTCACCTTGAACCTATGAGTCCTAGCCCAAAGTCAGATTCCTGCCTGAGCCTACTTCTGTGTCCTACCTAGCCCAATGTCAAATTCCTAGAAGGCGGTCCCCCAAAGCTCTCCACACCTATGTAACCATATCATGGCCCTCGGGCCTGGACATATAGTCTGGGTCCTTCCAGACTGACCCATGACAGTAAGATTTGCCTTAGAGTACATGGTACATGGCCCCCTCTCCCAGGCCTAAGCACTTGGCATACAGTGTCTCTCCAGTACAATGGCTGTTATGATTGTTCACCAGAATGGATGAGATCCTGTCATTTTACTCTCAGTTCAAGATTGCTTTAAAACTCCCCATTCAGATCTGTTCTATCACTTCATGCGTAACTGGGGTGGGGCAGGGGAGTGCCTACAAAGACGCTGGTTTTTGATATTGGCTTCTCTGAGTCAGCTCAATGGCAAATGAGCTCCCAACCCTGAAGTACCTCGAATTTGATTTTGTCCCTTAAAAGTGTGAGGTTTTAGATGTAAACACTACAAAATTGCATTAAATCTTGTTTGTTTCTCTCTGTGTATGTGTGCACCATGTGTGTGTACCATGTGTGTATGTGTGCCCTGTGTAGGTGGGTGTGGGTGGAGTCGATGACAGGTCACGTGGAGCTGGAGGTACTGGCAGCCATGAGTCACGTGACTCAGATGCTGGGATATGAATTTAGGTTTAAGAGCAGCAATTCCTTTTAAACCCCAAGCCATCTCTCCAGCCCCTAAAACTGCCCGTCAATATAGTTATGTCTCTTACACCTATATGGAAATATTTGTGTTTAATAAATCCAATTCACTTCCTGACAGGCCCTCCATGTGTATGTGTGCATATTGTACATGTATGTGAGCAAGCACAGGCGAAGGCATGCCGTAGAACATGTGTGAAAGGGCAACCTTGGGTGTTCCTCCTGGCTGCCGACCTTGATAGAAACAGACTTCCGGTTTTTCTGGTATGTTCATGAGGCCAGCTGATCCTTGGACTTCCAGGTTCTCCCCTGCTTCTGCCTCCCTTCTCCCCATAAGAGTGCTGGAATTGCAGATTCTCACAACAGTTTTTTCCTGGGATTTGAACTCTGGTCCTCAGGCGTGCTTGGCGTGTGCTTTTGCCACCTCTCTTGCTGACAAGTTCTTGGGCATTAACAATACATTCCACTGGTTGTATTCCTTCCAAGATACTTCACTCTTGCTTCTTATTTGGAAGCTAAACCATCAACAACTAATTTTAAGGCAACAACAGTTTGTAAAAAAAAATTAAGTGAAGATGTGACCGCAGAGACCTAACTGAAGAGCTGGCAGCTCCTCTTACAGAGCCGTGTCTGTGGGTTGTCACAGATCATCATGGAGGATGCTGTCAGGCGTAATTGTCAGGCATCTGTCTTCGCACTCCTTGTCAGGGAGCCCTGTGTGTTCAGCGGTGGCCACAAGGAACAAGGGTCTATGAATTCAGGTATGGATTTCACAGAGCACTTTCCGTGCTTGAAGCGTGCCTCAAACACTGAAGCCCCTGCTGCCCGATAATATCATGGTATAAGGAAAAACCCAGCCTCCTCCCAACTGCCGCTGACCTCCAAGGCCCAGGCCCTGCCCAGTGAGCTTTTCTACAGCTCTCCTCTCATTCACTCTGCTCCGATTTTATCCTAGAGGAAACCAAGGCTTGACAGGATGAAGAAACTCTCTCCTGTCCTTTGGGTACAAAGTAGCAGACACAGAATTCCCTGGGCCTTGGGCCAGGTCCCTCCTCTCTTCCTTCTTCCAGCTCACGCTGTAGTAAGGCACTTGCTTGGGAACAGTCCTGGTTTTGACACATGTGCTGGGTGTTTTTCCCATTGCCCAAGACCTGATCATTATCTGTTTCAGATTTCATTTGGAGATTAATAATTAACCCCTAAGGGCTTTTCCCATTGTGTCAGGTTCAAACAAAAGGAAGCTGACAAACTCCCATCATAATGGGACATATGTAACAAAAGGTGCTGTCCCAACAAGTAGTAACAGTTGCCAGGCCTTCCATCTGCCTCCCAGAAGCCTGGGCTGATGTCAGCACTTAACTCTCACGCCGGAAGAGGGTGGGGGTGTGGATGCCAGGCCAGATTCGCTACCTGGAAACAGGGCTGTGATGTCCTTCATTTCAAGAGTCACTGGAGAAGGTGCATTTTCTTTTAAAAGAAGGTAGTACATTTTTTGACTGAGTCCCAGAAAGAGAGATTAAAGTCTTTTAAAGATTTAAATATGCACACCCCATCCCAAAGTATTTTGAACAGTTCACTGGTGAGTCTTCAGGAATGTTGTATGCAATGTGTCAAAGACAAAGCAAAACAATAGACCCGTAATGAGAGATTTTGGTTCATGGCCATTGACTACCCCTTTCCCCCTTAATTACTGAGGAACTGGTGATGTCTTTTAGTGCTCAGTCCCTTCAGATAGTGCATGTAAGACCCTGGGTTTAATCTGCAGCACTGTAAGGAAAGATTTAAAGACATAGAAGTAGAAGGGAACTCTTGTGGCTGTGTGTTAGTGTGAGCGGGAGGAATTGTCACTGTTTGAATCTGTGAGTCCAGCGCTCTGTTGACTCTGCCTTATTCCTTAACATATGTGAGACACGGTTCTCTCTGTCTCTCTGTCTCTGTCTCTCTGTCTCTCTCTGTCTCTGTCTCTCTCTGTCTCTCTGTCTCTGTCTCTCTCTGTCTCTCTCTCTCCCTCTCTCCCTCCCCCTCCCTCCCCTGCCCCTCCCCCTTCTCTCTCTCCTTTATACCGAGCCTATGACAGGACTTGGGATGATAGAGTTCTACACAGTACTCCTTTTTTAAAAGATTTATTTATTTATTTATTAATGTATGTGAGTACATCATCACTGTCCTCAGACACACCAGAAGAGAGCATTGGATCCCATTATAGGTGGTTGTGAGCCAACATGTGGTTGCTGGGAATTGAACTCAGGACCTCTGAAAGAGCAGTCAGTGCTCTTAACCACTGAGCCATCTCTCCAGCCCCACAGTACTCCTTTTTAAAGCACCTGCCCCTCCCTCCTCCTTCTCCTTGGGGAGTCTGCTATTCAGTTCATACCCTGTGAGTAAGCGGAGCTGCAGCCAAGGATGAGCTCCTCAGATTCGTCACTGCCATCTCCCTCATGGCCTGCATGGTGCCTTTATGGCTGATGGAAAAGATTTGGATGAGAAGAGCTAGAACCTTGGAGAGGGAAGATTCCCAGGTGAGGGCTTCTCTGGTAATGACATCGATGCTTGGAACAACCAGTGAGGCCGACAGCTTGGAGCTTGATTAATGCAGAGGGACGTAACGTTAACAGGCACATTTTGGTAAGGTGGTTTCCTGCAATGGGAACTGGTGGAACGCTCACTTTCTAAGTCCTCTCAGTATGTTCTACCAAAGGCTTTAGGATGAAGAAAGTCAGGAGCCACCAGGTTGAGTGGCTTTCCCCCTTGTTGCCTGCTGGGTCTGAAGTCTTAACTTTGACTGTAGGCAGTGTGTCTCTCTGGGAGCACTGGTAAGCCCTTCTGTGGTTTCTACTAAGTGTGGAACTATCCCAAGACAGTGCAGATGGATGAGCACAGCAGAAGCTCAATGAGATGGGCCTGGATCCAAAGATGAATGAATCCTTCCTGTGTCCCCTAGACAACAGGTCTACCTTCATACCTGGAAGTGGCATAGATATGAAGTGTGTACCTAGTCCCAGGTTGCTATGGTGATTAACTGATCGTGTGTGTGTGTGTGTGTGTGTGTGTGTGTGTGTGTGTGTGTGTGTGTGTGTGAAGTCAACATCACGTGCCCTTTCTGATTACTTTTTTTAATCTTATTTTTAGAGACAGTATTGAACTTGGAACTTGCAGACTCCACTAGACTGGCTGGCCAGCCCCAGGGATCCTTGTTTGTGTCTTCCCACTGCTAGGTTTAAAGGGCCATGCTGCCATTTCTGGCTTTTATGTGGATTCTGGGAGGTCCGGACTCAGGTCTCGGACTTGTTCAGTGAACACTGTACCTTTGAGCCATCTCCCCAGCCCCATGGAGCGAAGGAGAAGCAAGCAAGGTTCTGTTTCAGCTTCAAATTGGAACCAAGGATATCTAGGCTGTCATTGGTAGACTATGTGCTTCCTGTCTTGTTAAACCGAGTCTGCAGGCAATATCGACACATTGTATATAACATGCACGTGGTGTATACCTAGGCAGGGATTTAAGTGCTTTCACTTTTCTCCCCCTCCTTTGCTACAGAGATAACCAAAGATTAAACTCAGCCTATCTGGATTTGCAGCAAGAACTTTCACCTACTGAACCATCCTGCCCTCCATGCGCAGAGCAGGCGTATTGAGTTGGGATTGGATGGCGATTGGGTTGAGTTGATCAAGATGGAGGCCTGAGAACGGTTGTCAAAGGGACTTCTTAAGACGGAGAGTGACATCAGGGCCTGGTTTACCTTTATGGGAAACGGAACTGAGCTGGGTGGCACAGCGCAGATGGTCCATTGTTCCTATGAGTGTGAGGACAGCAAGAGAAACAGACCCAAGCGGGCGGCTCTGGAGCTGGCACCCTGGCGCCAACATTAGCTCAGGCCTCACCCTTCCCCGTGCTGGGGGAGCGGAGCAGCGGCTCTGGAGCTGGCACCCTGGCGCCAACATTAGCTCAGGCCTCACCCTTCCCCGTGCTGGGGGAGCGGAGCAGCGGCAGAAGCAGGAGGCTGTTGTTATTTTGATCACCAAGCTCTATTTAGTGAATACACTTGATTAATCCCCTCCCTCTTCTCATGGATGCTATTTTGAATGGAAAAATCACTACTGGAAAAATAAGCCCTTACATTGACTGTGCACATCGTGCCATCCCCCCCCCCCCCCTTACACGCCAACCTGAGTCTCTCAAAAGCCCCCAGTTTTAAGGCTTAATCCCCAGCCTGTCGCTATTGGGAACCCTTTAAAGTTTTGGGGACCAATGGGAAGATTGTGGACTGTGTCTTGTGGGACTTGGGGACCTGGTCTTTCCCCTGCTTCGTCTCCCTCTTTACCTCCTGTCTGTGGAGGGACTTTACATCCTGCATCATGAGCTGCCTCACCAGCAGACCGAAAGCAGCGAGGTCAGCCAGCTGACCGTGGACTAGAGCCTCCAAACCATAAGCCATAACTGATCACCTGAGATATATTTGTTACACCATACCCACCGGGCTGTGGAGCCGAATGGTTAGAGGCGCTAAATTTTATTTCAAAAGAATCCAAAGCCACGGAGGAGTCGGCTGTCTCAGCTCTCAAGGAAAGAATATGGCTTACCCACCTGTGGTGTGTGTTCTTTCATTTGGCACATGGAGAAGCCATGTTAGGAGGCAGTCTCAAGCCCAAGTCCTTAGCCTGTGTTCCCTGAAGGTGGATATTTTCAGAAAGGGCTATGCTTAGGCTTTGGAGCTCCCCCCAATCCCCAAGCCTTCTCGGGACTGCTTGATTTAAATGGGGGGGGACTTGTCAGTTCTTACTAGCTGGGAGAAAATGCTTTCCCAGCATGGCACATTAGTCACGAACAGGGTGTAGGAGGGTATTGAACAATCATCCCGACCCTCCTCCCGTGGATGGGCTCTTTTGCTAAACTCCAAGCCCCAGCTGTGTTGGAATTGAGGACCTGCTGGGGACACCCCCACATGCTCTCCCTGCTGTGCACTTGAAGTCTCGGATCAAAAGTGGGAGAGGCTGCTGATTTCAAGGCTGGAGCTCAAGTATTGCCAACAGGGAAGCCAAGGCCTCCACAGTTTGTGTGTGTGTGTGTGTGTGTGTGTGTGTGTGTGTGAGTCACGGGACAGCTGGGCGAAGGGTTACGGGAAGGCTCACTTTTGTAACCTGGAACTGAGGCATCCAGCGCCGAGACTCAGCATTCGCGCTTCCAGTCTACAATCTGCTCATGCCGTTCTCCATGTCCGTGAGACAGAGCTTGAAGGTGCTGGCTTGAGTAGATGTCGGGGGATCCCAGCAGCCTGGGAAAGCCCACGATGGCCTCCCTTGAGTACAAGAAGAAGCATCAGCCAGCTACGCATTGCGAGCACTCCATGGGGACAAATCGTTTAGAATTTCTTCAATTGGCAGATACTGATGCCTTCCCCCATACAATGGAGAAAAAGGAAATCGGTTGGGGATGTTGATTCCTGTGGCTGGTCGGCTTGGCTGGGTCCTGCTGTCTAGTTGTTTGGTCAAATCAGTAGTAACCATCTTCCCACTGCTTGTATAGTAGTTGGGGGTTATGGGTATATGCCATGTAAGTGAACATGTCCCACAGAGCACTGTGACAGGAAACAGTGAGCCATTCCCTCGTAGAACTTGTAGTCCTATCAGACTCATTTAAAAACAAGCTCTCATGTAGCCCAGGATAGCCTTGAACTTGATTTGTAGCTCAGAATGGCACAGAATCTCTGATCCTGTTGCCTCCCACATCCAGTTCATGGGTTGCTAGGGCTTGAAGCCAGCACTCGTGCATGCTAAGCAAGCATTCTCCTGAGTTATATTCTCAGCCCTGTTCAGTTTTGCTTTTCGAGACAGGGTCTCTGTCTACCCAGCAAGCTGGTGTGGAACCCAATAGTGTAACTCAGGGTGGCCTTGAATTTGTAATCCTTCTGTCTTCGTTTCCCAAGGGTTGGGACAATAGGTGCAAACCACCAGACCTGATCAGAAGAGAGGATTAAGACAAATAATCAAACAGTTGATAATTATAGGACTCTAGAGGAGGAAGGGGGCAGAAGACACCTCAGAAGACCAGAGCCTTGCAACATTTTCAGTGTTTTCAGTCGAACACTGTATTGTAACACGTGAACAGATTCCCAACTACCCTGCGTGTGCACTTTATTCGGAGGGAGGATAGGTATTCCTTCTTTGAAAAAAATCACACATATTTAAAATTTATTCCAGTATCTACCCCACCACTCTTTCTCTCCATGAACTCCCAGGTAAATCTTTGAGAATGTCTTCAGAAGTCTTCAGAATGATGAGTCTCCCCTCTGCTGCTTGTGCAAGAAACATTTGTGTCTTAGCTAGCGGGGCAGGGACTGAAGCGGCTGCACGTGTAACTGTGTCTTCAAATGGCATTATTTCTGTTTATTTCCGATCGGGTAGATGGGACAGGAGAGTAAGAGAGATGGGGATTAAAGCAAGGGGACTCAGGGTGGGGTGGGAGTAGAAGGGATGGCGTAGATACAGAAGATAGCTCAAGGACCTTGTGGAAGAAACAGGGGCTGGGGAAGGAGCAGAAGGAAAGACAGATGGAGTTCCCAGGAAACTCCAGCGAAGTACTAAGGAACGGTGTTCTCACCGTGTCACCCCGCTTCAGCTACAGCCAGACCTGTGACAGAAAGGGCTTCATTAAGTGGCACCTTACCCCCCGTTTCTGAACCCAGAATTCTGTTTACCTTTATAAGTCACAAAGCCTGGGTGAGTGGAACTGTGAGTATGGGCGTCTTAACTGTGCATGGTGTGTGTGTTTAGACACAGCGACAGAAGCTACATGGAGTTGTTCCACAGGAGAGAAGGAGGGACCTGCTGGAGATAGGTAGCTGAGAGTCTGAAGGTTTGAGGCAAGTCCTAGAAGGAGAAGAGTACCTCTGTTGAGTTGGTGGAGGAAGAAGGGCGGACCGCAGGGCTGGAGAAAGAGGGACAATCTCGGGGAAGCCTGCAATCCGAGGGAAGGAAGGGGATATACAGTTTGGAGGGGTGCAGAACAGCAGAACCAGGTGTCAACGGAGGCTATGGCCCCGTTGTCCAAGGAGACTTCCTTCTGTTAGTAATGGCTTCCTGGACTGCTGTGTATCCGGATTTTTCTGTGGAAGATGGAGCGCTGCACAGCCCCCTCCCTCCCAACTCTGAGGATCAAAATTTTTGCTTATATCATCAAACTGTTTCTTCTGGAGGTGATTCTTAAAACTTATTTTCCGTTGATCTCTATTGTTAACCTTCGTTTTCCTATATTGATTGCTGAAGTTTCTTACTTACTCCCCCCAAACATGTCTGAAATTTGACATTTGGTAAAATACCGTGTGCCCAGAAGCACGCTGTCAGTCCTCACCTCTGGGACGGTCAGGAAGTCCTTTGTTGTGTGGCGGGCAGGCATGGGTCTTTCTGTTTGGTTTTTACTGTCTGCATATGGGATTGCTTTATTAACTACTAGGGAGCAGATACTTACGACTATCTTTAATGTGAACACACACAGTAGTTAATGATCCCTGGGCCTGCCAATAGGTGGTTTTTCAGAAACCTTAGGTTTTGGTGCACATTCCCAGGAAAGAGCATAGTTAAAACCCTTAGAACTCAGGGGAAGCTTGACTTTGCTCTGATGTTGCCTCCTCAGACATTTATGTACATAAGGTTTAGACCTTGCATATGAGAATGAACAGCTTCTTAGTAAGGGGGAAGACAAAACACAAGGCTCATAACTATACATCAATGTAATGACCCTAGAGGTCTGATTCCCTCTGCCAGCCTCCATGGCACCAAATACACACATTGCACACACATTGCACACTTATGTGCACCCACATAAACACACACATACACACACTCAGTTTTGCATTTGTGTTTACTTCTCTATGGATTTCCCATTGGATTTCTGTTTTTCCTTTTTTCTTTAAAGATTTATTTATTTATTATATATGAGTACACTGTCGCTCGCTGTCTTCAGACACACCAGAAGAGGGTACCAGATCTCATTACAGATGGTTGTGAGCCACCATGTGGTTGCTGGGAATTTAACTCAGGACCTCTGGAAGAGCAGTCAGTGCTCTTAACCACTGAGCCATCCCTCCAGCCCACATTGGTTTTCAGTTTACTAGAAGAGTGGTTCAGAATCAGGACTCGGTAACACAGGCTGGTACTGATTGGGGCAGGCATAGGTAGAAACGTTTTACTGAGTAAGATGCACATAAAGTGCGTTGTGTATCACTGCTGTGGGGGCTGCGAGCTTCGATTCTCCTAAGCCAGGCCTGGCATCCGCCTTGCTCCCTGTGTGGTCCTGTTATTACTTGGCAGTAAATGTAGCGCTTTCTGAGAGAGCCAGTAGTTGTGACAGGAGACACAGATTTTCCTTGTGATTTTATGTACCGGTTTTTCTGCAGGGGCTTTGATGTGTCCATGTTTGAGACCCTTCCCAGAACTCCCTCTCTCGTGAAAGAGGCTGGTTATTCTCTGACTTGGGGTAGTAGACGTGTCTGTGTTCCGCTGTGGTTTTTATTTTATTTTGTGGCTGCTTTCCTTCTATGTTTAAATTTCCAGCTTGTGACTGCATCGTGCGATTTTACCACCTCTCAGTTTGTAACTTGACGGTGACAAACATGAGACGTTAATCAGACAAACCAATGTCACGGCCGCCTTTAAAGTGAAATGTGGTCACTCCTTGCTCCTAGGCTTTCGGCGGGGGGCGGGGGGGGGCGTCCATCTCAGCAATGCTCCTGCTTTTCTCATTCTGGGAGCTCATCCTTAAGAAGCTGAGGCTGGGGACCAGCGCGGGGGGCGGGGGCCGGGGCCGGGCGGCGGGGCGGGGGCGGGGCGAGGTCTCCACCGGAAGTGAGGGACACAGAGCGGTCCAGAGCTTGCTACCCTCTTAATTTTAAAGAGAAAGTTTGGGCCGGAGTTACTTGGGACTCTAGCCATCTCTTCTTCCGCTTGTTTTCCTACGCCCTTTGGTACCCAATTCTCTTTGCTGGCCTGATTGCGGTTGTAACCGGAGCAGCATTAGAGAGGTCTGCATTGCCTTAACCGCTCCGCCCCACCCCATCCCCACCTGCGCGCGCGCGCGCGCGCGCGCTGACTGTCCCATCTTACTCCATGGAAAGGTTGTCTGGGGCACTGTAGTTGTTTCATGGGCTCCTGGATGCATATTTGCACGCGTCTCAGTTACATCACAGCTTTGGGACAGTGGTTGCTGAAGACCTTAAATCCTAAGACACCCAAGGAACGGATGGATGAAGGGTAGCGGGTACCTTCAAGTCTAGAGAACTTTGGAGGCTGGACTCAAACCAGACTGAAGTCACAGGCTGCATGTCTCTTTTTCTAATAGGCTTTGCTGCTTTGCAATGTAACACTGTTCCAGACACAGGTGCGGTTCATACCGGCATGGCTGAGAGGGGGCTTAAACAACAGTCCACCCACAGGCTACTTGAGGTGTTTTGCTAGCTCTTTTTGTTTTATTTCTGGCCCTTTGTTGGGTGGAATTGGCTGTTATCCGTCTATTCACTGGGTTTGAGAGGTGGTCTGGTTCCTGCTCTTGTCCCCTTCTGACTCACAGGTTGGAACCTGGAGGTGATGGTGGAGAGAGGTAGCGGCTTTGAGAGATGATTAGGTCCCAGAGTTCTGTACTCAGAAACGATTGATGCCCTTATAAAAGATTCTTGAAAGGGTCTGGAGATATGGCTCAGCTGTCAAAAGCGCAGGCTGTTTTTGCAGAGGGCCTGGGTCCAGTTCCCAGCATCCACATGGCGGCTCACAACCGTTGGTTAACTCCAGTTGCCCTGGAGGTGATGCCCTCTTCTGGCCCTGCAGCACCAGGCACAGGACATGTCAGGCACGTTGCTCATACATATAAGGTAAAGATAAATTAAAAAGAAAGAGGCCGGGGCAGGAAGCTGTATGACCGTCGGGCACCTTGGGATTACAGGAAGCAGGGCTTTCCTTAGATCTGCCAGCCCTCTTGATTTGAGACGTTCTAGAATTCAGAACTGTGAGGAATCCATTTCCATTGTTTATAAATTATCATAAGGCGTTTTATTATAGAAGCATGAACTGATTAATTCACAAGAGATAATTTCAATTTTTTCCGTTCAGTGCATTTCTTAGTTTTTGTTTAAGATGCTCTAACAGGTCCAAGTAGTATGTTTTGATTCTTAGAATTTTTTTTTTTTGTCCTTCCTCTTTGGTACCATTAGATGCCACCCACCACTGGCCATTTCTTCTCATCCTCTTAAATCAAGCTAATTTCTACCCCTTAAAAATCAGGTCAGACAGTCTTATGGAGCTGATCTATTCCCATCATTCGCTTATACTGAGCAGGTGGCCATTGCTCCTGGGAAAGTCAGTGGCCGCCGTTCTCTTGGGTTATAGGTGCCATGGGAGAATGGTCTCATCCCTCACCTCGGTCCCACACCATCTGCATAGCAAGCCTTGGTCAAGCTGTACTGAATAATAGTACAGGTTCTACCTAGATAACTCTACTTTAAACATTGACAGTTTTTAGACCGGTTTTAGGCAGCCTCGCTATATAACTATTTGAAAAATCTATTTATAAGCACTCCGGATGCACAATTGCTTGATGCCACACTGGGAAGGGAAAAAAATTCTGCCGATTAAAGCCATTGTGCTATTAAGATGCACTGTTTCAGAGCTCCTAAAGAGGAAACAGTTTGTTCTTACAGTTGGAAATGATTGTGCTTCATCCTGCTAAAACTTGAAGTCTTAAGTGTGTGATTACCAACAACTTGGAGTGATCTTCAGCTGAAGTAGTGAGGTCATTTGGAAAGACGCCTCATATTTGACAGTGTGAGTGATCACGTGTTTCAGACTGGGAGTCTAGAAAGGGACCCGGGGCTTCAAGCCCTCTGAATAAACTTGTATCACTCCATTTTATAATACCCTGGTCTATAGATTCCAGTCTCGGATCTTCTCTTCTAGAAGGTGGGGGTTGAACCAGGCGTGGTGGTGCCAGCACTCAGAAGGCAAAGGCAGGTGGTTCTCAAAAAAAAAAAAAGTGGAGCCTCATGAGGAAAGATTTCTTCTCCTGCGCCTCAAACATTTCTTAGGAAGAATTAATTTTAAACAATTTAGAAAAGTCATGCAACTTAATTTCAAAGTGCCTGACAGTGTGGCACAGAAATGCTTTGCTTAATGACTAAAATCATCCTGTAAGTGTTTACTGATTGTGTTTGTGACATCCTGTTGGCCGTGGTGGTTTGGGGGAATCCTGTGTCACCTCTGTCCGGTGAGACAACATGGTTTCCCATCACCACCCTTCTCAATCCCCTCTGGCGATCAGTGACACGTTGAAATGCCAATGAAGTATTCATATACATCTACACACCTAATTCCAGAATGGCTCCCTTCCTCCACATGCCCATGGCCTCCCTCTACCAGGAAAATGCAACAGCTCTTCTTGTAGGACTTTCCAGCCAATTGCAGCGGGACCCAGAACCGCGAGAGACACAGGGATTTGGGGGTGGTGTGGGGTGGTGTAGGGTGGCCCTTTAGGAGGCATCAGCCTCCGTTGAAGTGATCTGTTACAGAGGTCTCCCAACCCTTGTTGTTTATAGGCATGGCTGCCTAACTGACTTTCTGGACTTGCAGCCGCACCCCAGGAAATTCCAGGGTAGCCTCCCCTTTCCTTTGTGAATGGCAGCTCCAGCAAAGAGTTGGGCTTGTGGGGAAGTTTGAAGAATTAGACTGTGGACAGTGACCTCATTTTGCTCTGCAAGTGAAGAGGACCCCTGGTTGCTGGATGTCGGGTGGGCCGGCAACCCCCACCCTCAGGCTGAACAGGAGGAGCCAGGATCTGTTGTTGAGAAGGTAGTGGCACTTTTATCTCTTGTGTCACTCTGAGTGGAAGAAGGCCAGAGTCAGGTGACAGCAGCTGCTGCCCCTCTACCCTCCTCTTGACAGTGACCTGAAACAGTGTGCTTTAGGAGAGACCCCTGTCTCTCTGCCGGCTTAAGAACATCGAGTTTGGAAAAACCATAGGATTTGAGCCACATCCCCGTCCTGGATCATCAGTTCTTGACGACGGTGAATAAGGGCAGACCTCACCTACCATGCACTGTGCCCTGTGCCCCCGGAAACTGGCTTTTCTTGTGCATTGGTACAAGCTTTAGTTTCCATGAGAACAAGGCAGTCTGTCCAAGGAAAGAGATCGGAGTGGCTTGATTCTGGAAAATTAGTCGTTGAGCAAAGTGGTGTGTTTTGAAATCTCTCCCAACCTGAGATGCTGATGTGTGTCTGAGATCATTCTGGTGTGCAGTTTAAGGATTAAACTGTTCTGACTCAGAGGCAGGTTGAAAGCTCTTCAACCTGAATCCTGTCCTCTCCTACTGCGTTCTCATGGGCTCTGAGGTGACCTTGATCTGTCACTGGGAACGCCCTGTCAGCTAAGCCTCAAGCTGGTGAGACAGTGAAGGGCAAGGTTTCTGGCACTGGGTGTTAATTACGGTCCGCCTCTTTTCCATTCTTTTCGGGAGGTGGGAATAAAGTATCTACCTTCTCAGACAGCATCACAGGTATGCTAACTTGAAGCAGTATCAGGAGTCAAGAACCCATATCTGTGCTCTGGCCCCAAAAGATCACCAGCTTCGATGCCCAGTGGGATTCTCAAGTGGGCAGTTGCTTTACAGAGTTTAGAAATGACAGAGAGAAAGACGGTGCTTGGGTTTCTTTCTTTCTTTTTATTTTCTAAATTGAAAATTCATGTGGTCATCAAACCATGTCCTGAGAGGGTTATTAAACCCGTTTAAGCCAGCTGGGCCTCATTGAAGCCATTCTTAGCATCAGGCTGTGTGGATATTTGGAAACTCTGCTGGCCAGCTGTGGGGCTGGCCCTTGGGACTGGTGGTTTCCAAGTTCCCTCAGATGACACCAGTAGGGAGCTTGGCGGAGGCGACAGCAGCGCGGTGGTGGTGGTGGTGGTGGTGGTGGTGGTGGTGGTGGTGGTAGTGGTGGTGGTGGTGGTGGACCAGTAGGGAGCTTGGCGGAGGCGGCAGCAGCGCGATGGTGGTGGTGGTGGTGGTGGTGGTGGTGGTGGTGGTTTCCCACTGCAGGTGTCAGAGTGTACCTGTAAGATGATAAGCAGGAAGAACTTCAGGAAACAGAATCACAGCCATGGGCATAAGTGCAAACCAGAGAGTAAGGTTTTTATAAATGGAGGCTCCCCCTGAGTAGGGGTAGGACAGATGCCTTCATTTTGAAATACACTTTCTTTACTAATGACTATGGTGCTGCTACCCCAGCAGGACCCGTTTGTTAAGTGTGGCCTGAGATTTCACCGCTCCAGCAGGTGGCCCCCTCCCTGTAACCTGTATTTCCACACAAGGACAATCCTGTGAATCTCTCTCTTGCTTCATTACCTCAGGATGCATTTGGCCATGTTAGGAAACGTCATTGCTCAGAACTAGGCCAACGGGGTGGACAGGGGAACTTTGAGGGATTTTCGTTTGGCCGGTTGGAGTATCTGTTTATACTCGCCTTAAAAAAAAACTGGCTGAGCTAAAAACCGATTCATTCCCGCTCTGTGGAGTAAGAATTGGGACCCAGATGCTGCGCCTTCATCAGTGCTGAGAGATAACTGATTTTGTGCTAAGACCGTTGATCCAGCCCCAGAGCTCTCAGGGGTCGTGCCGTCCACCCGAGAAGCCCACGAACACTCACCATGTGTGTGAATCCTCACTGCAGCCTTGACGTTTACAAACACTGAGCAAACACAACCTCGGTGGACGTGTCCTTGAGCCCCGTTGCATTTGCCTGACTTCCAGCTGCCTAACCCCCAGCCCACCGTCCAGCGCTGTGCGTGGAGATCACTGCCCAGGGAGAGCCCCCTAGGAAACGACAGCTAGCACATTCTCCAGCAGTGTCATATTGCGTGTCTTCCAGAATGATTGTACAGAATTTGAGGTTTGAGGTTCTGTTCTAGTCAGTTGTCAAGAAAAGAAAGACATGTATGAAATGTGTGACCAAGCCCATGAGGAAGGATGCGATGCCTGTCTGTGTAGCAGGGACATGTGACCTACTGATGTGTAGGCTGATGTGTACATTGTGAGTTTATATATGTCACGTTCCTGTCTGAGTTGGCTGTAGCCAGGTTCCTGTGATATTATACTGGCTGTGTTCCAGGAGTTGTGCTTATCACCCCTGCTCCCTCCTTCCACTGCATTTCTTTCTCCAGTAGTAATTAATTGCGTGTATTATTTTATCTTTAATTTCATTTTATTTGTATGTGTGGGAATGTGTGCACAGACAGATGGACACACACATATACACACATACACAAACATGCATACATATACACACATACACACATGCACACACAATATGGACATGCAAACACACACATATACATGTATACACACATGCAGATACATGGACACACATGCACACATATACATAAATATACACATGAACACACACATGCACACATACACACATATATACAGACACACATGCACACACATGTACACACATACATACACAGACACATGCACACATACACATATATGCACACATACAGAGACACACATTCACACATGTACATACATACACATGCACACATATATGGACACATACACAGAGACACACACAAGCACACACGTGTACACACATACACACATACACATATAATGTACACATACACACAACACAGACACATGCACACACGCATACACACATACACACATGTACACAGGTATACACACTCACACCGTCTTGCACTCATGGCACTTGTGTGGCACTCACAGGACAACTTGTGGCAAGCGGCTTTCTCCTTTTACTGTGACCGTCCCTGTAATCGAACTCAGGTTTTCAAGCGTGGTTGCAGGAGCCTTTACCTGCTGAGCCGTCTCGCGTGCACCTCTATTTTATGTCATTTCTGTCGGAATGTCACTCCAAGTCTTTAAGCAACAATTTTAAAATAAATGAAAAACTGATGAATTTTCTTTATTCTTTATCTTTATACCACTGAAAATTTTCTAGTGGCCTAGGTCAGCTGTCCGATCACTCTATCCCACCTATCCATCTGTCCGTCTCCCATCCAACCCAGCCACTGCATTCTGCTTTGGGAGCTAATATGAATAATAAAATTTAAATCTTTTTGGCATTTATTGTGTGTGAAGTAAATGTACAGAAGTTCGACCCTGCCTTACCCTGCTCCCACTTTTAGTTTCTGAGAGGAAGAAAATTTTGTGGTTCTCAGTAACTGACTAGTCACTGATGTTTGGGGGCATCTAAGGGGCAAAGTAAGAATTAACAGGCTTATACAGAATGTGGTGAGAGGCTGGTCGCTGAAGCTAGCTTCCTTGAAGACAGGTGCTAATACTCTTTCCCCCTCCACAGTGATTCTTGGAACTTGCAAAGCCACACAGAGCAAAGCAATAGAAACCCAGCCCCAGAAGCCCAGCAGCAGAGGATCCGGGTGGAGCATTCCAAGCTTTTAGGAAGAGTCAGTAACACAGAACTTCTGAGATGGCATAGGGCTGGGCCAGTTGGTCTCTCAGCCCCTGGTACCTTTCCCCCACCGCCTGTGCAAACCTGGGAAGTAGAGTTCAGTGAATGAGGGGATCTCTTAGCCCCTGTTTCAACAGCCCATCCAAACCACAGTGTGCTCCTTCTGGTCTACAGACATTAAACAGGAGTAGCAAAGATAGTTCACGATTAGCAGAACCGATCTCCAGACAGGTAGGCAGTGGATTATATAACAAAGATGATCTCATTTAATGCCTACAACAACCAATCCATAGGAACTATTATTAGCCCCAGTTTTAGATGGTGGATTAATAGTCCGTCCCTAATCACACTACTAGTGAAGATGCCACTCGCAGAGCCAAGTTGTGACGACTGTACCCTGCAGTCCCAGCTCGAACTCCTACCCTGAGCTTGGTGTGTAGCTGCCTTCTGACCATTAGAACTCTAGGTCTCCAGGCGCCCGGCACACATTCCCAAGGTCACCATGGTGTCTGGTCACTGCAGCCACAATGAGTGCTCTCTCGCACAGTGTGCTCTTAGCGTATCTGTTGATCACAAAGGAGCGAGTGTGGGCTCTGTCCTGGGCTGCCTCACTGTTTCAATTCCACAGACAAGATTATGGGTACATTTTTTTCCTCCCGAAATCAGGGGGAAAGTATCAAACAGACTCAGTCTCGTTTCCCTTTGTGTTGCGTGAATAACGTCCTATAGTCTTATCTTTTTCAACTAGTTCTTTTGTTCGGGTCTAGGGAAGAATATAGATAGAAAACATTTTAATTCTAGTAGCTAGGATAATTTGTTTTTAGGGATAAAACTGCATTCTCAGCCCCCATGGTGCAGGTGGAGGGACAGCCGCCTGCAGGCCGCTCTGCCAGCGAGGATCCAGCCTCTCAAATTATTGGCAGCTGGTACGGTAATGAGTCCATTTCAATATAAATGGGCTGTTGCTTATTAATATCTGCCAGTTCCTAAGCTATTCAGGAGTGCTTTGAAATTTGGGATATTTGCAGAGAGCCGTGGAGTGGGGGGGCACCTAGGAAAGGAGGATGAGCAGGACGACTGTGGGGGCAATCTCGGAGAGAGCACGCACCGTGGGTTAATGACGGGGTTCGGCTAGAACTTCAGTTCCTTCCCCTGCCGGCGTGAGTCACGGGCTTCATGGCTAAACAGCACGTTTTCCAAGATAAAGGAGAAACAAAACTCACAGTTGCGAGCTGTGCGGACGTGTATATTTACTTATGTACTGCCTCTGTGTGGTTCCTCTCCTCTAGTTCTCTCAGTGTTCCCACTCGGAGCTTTTTGCCAGCGAGGCTCCCATCTTGCTGAAACTACCAATGGTGGGTGGGTGGGTGGCTGGCTGGCTGTGACCGGCAGCCCACAGAGGAATGTCCACTGGGGAGGTTAACAGGCAGCCGCTCAAAAATACCTCAGGCCGGGGTTGGGGATTTGGCTCAGTGGTAGAGCGCTTACCTAGGAAGCGCAAGGTCCTGGGTTCGGTCCCCAGCCCCAGGCCTGTCTGCTAGGCTGAGAGCAGTTTCTCAGGGGATCAGCTTCAAGCGTGAAGCCCATTAGCACTGTCCTTTCTTGGAGCTGGCCTCGTCAACTTATTGCTGTTGTTATTATTAATTTTGCTGAATCACCGTTTATACATTTTACCTAAGTTCTTTCTTCTGCATTTTCCTCAGGAGCTTTATCCGAGCGTGATGTTTGCCATGTTAGAGAAACACACACAGGGCAGGAAAGTTCGTGGAATGTAGTTTTCCGACACCCTCCCATCCCCCAACACATAGCATTTTTTTGACTCTCTTTATCAGCGGAGTCTGTGAGAATATGGAGGCTCCCTTGTTTCCTTTCCTTCTGGTAAGACCTTTTGAGTGTGACAGCAAACTATCCCGGCAGAAACCCCCTCATGTCAGCCAGTGCCTGAGTGACGGACCGGTTAAAACGGGAGTTTTCAGGGCTGTCTATGACCACTCATACAATCATTCTGGCTGAACCCGCTGTTTGTATCTAAATGTTGCAACTCTTCACTCAAGCTTCCTGATTCACCTTACGTTGACATTGAGTCAACGAACATGCATGCCCTTTCTTTTCTCTTCGCTGACCACTGCCTTTCTGATGTTCTCTCTCCTTCAGGTTTTTGGCACATTCTCCCAGACTCAGGTGAGACCCCGATGGACACCCCGTGGGGCAGGTGCTGACACACGCCCCAACTCCAGCCACTGACACCATCTCCAGCCTCAGTATCTAAATGCCACAGTGCTCTCGGGGCCAGTTGGGCTGGGCACCACTGTTGCCTTTGAAGGTAGGTTCGTGCATGTAGATTTGAGCCTCTGTGTGTCTGTGTGGCCGAAGAGGATCTCAAAGGTGGCGGGGCGTGTACAGTAGAGTGCAGCCAAGGAAATTTCGATGCCGTATACACATGGTGGGAAAGGAATTCGGAGTCGCTTCCGAAGGCTAGAGTTGCAGGGATCTAACAATTAAGAGGCATTAGTGTTAACCCAAAATGGACCGGGAAACTTGAGCAGGTAGCTGTGAAGTCTCTTCTTTTCCTGTGTGAATTGCCCTCAGGGTCTTTCATCTCCGAGTTTCACTGGCTTTATATTGGATTATGTTTGTTTAAAAAAAAAAAAAAGGCAAAGCTGTTCTCAAACCCAGCCTCAAAACAATGATACATTTCTGCTTTGGGTCATCTTTAAAGAGCAGAGATAAATATGGTCAAAATAATGATCTAAATTGAAGATCGTTGCTTATTTGCTGTAAAACGTGTTTAGTCTCTAGGCTAGGGGTATCCGTGTGTGACTTGGCAAAAACCCTGCTCATGCATTGTATTGACTTAGTACAAACTTCCAAAGCTTCGCTTCAGTTTAATCTTAGCTCCCCCCCCCCCTGCCCCTCCAGCTTCAGGCACAGCATCCAGTAGGGAAAAAACAGGCTTGAAACCAAGACCTCCCACCAGAATCTAATTTTAAATTTGCAATCTGTTGTCTTGTGAGGGTTTTTTTTTTTTTTTTTTTTTGCTTCAAATTTAACTTTGAAATAAATACATCTCATCTTTTTCACTGCGGCCTCGGAGGTCTGCCTCCCAGTCACGAAAGGGTAATCGCTGCATTTATTTTAATAAAATTCTTGATGCCCCGGGGGAGTGGAAAGCGATGTTAATAGTTTTAACTCTCCTCCACCATCACCTAGCTTATGGTCGGAGCTCGCCCTGCCTTCGTCCAGAGAAGTGAAACCTGGCTTGTGCAGTTAACTCTTGACTTCAGAAAGGTGACTGGGATCTGTGTAGTGTAAATTAGAGACCTTGCGATCTATCTAGCTCATGCTTTGAGGCCACCTTAAGGATGAACAGGACTGAAATTTCTGTGAAAAGAAGGCGCGCATGCCCAGGTAAGTGTGCGGTTGCCGGCCTCCGTGGGAAAAGGGAGGGCTCTGTAGAATAACCGGGCGACGTGATGAGGTCCGAGGCGAGGGATCCAGGGATCCAAGCTGGGGAGCATCTCCCTTATCTTAGACATACGCCCGGGCCATCTGTCCCGAGTTTACATTGTCATAGCTGTCTGTGTAGGGTGACATCTTTACTCTTTGAGATTGAAAGAAAAAAATCAATAACTTAAAACTTGTTGATATGTTTCGTTTGTCTTTCCTTAAAAAGAAAAGGAAATGTAGTAGCTGGAGAAATGACTCAGTCCTTAGGAACACCTGGTGCTCTTCCAAAGGACCAGAGTTTTGGTTGCTGGTATCAGATTGTTAGGGGACTTGCAACAGCCTGTAACTCAGGCTCCAGTGTCCTCTGCTTGCTGGGGCACTCTTGGGGACACGTGTGAGCGCATAAACACTCACGAATAAAAATAAACTAAATCTTTTAACAAGATGGATTGTGTAGGGGTGTAGCTCAGTGGTAGAACACTTGCCTGGCCTAGGGTAAGCCCTTGGGTTGAGTCCCACCACCCTCTACAGAAAACTAAGCCACTGTGGCGGAAATTAATGACCAATAAGCACCCCTCCCAGAGTACCTCCTCCCCACATTCCCCTGAGTATAAGTAGGGAATATTTACTTACTAGTGTGGCTTAGCTGTTATCCCTAAATAGAGTTTTCATTTGTGAGGAGTTTTGTTCCAGAGAAGTTTAATATATTTTTTTAAAAGATTATTTATTTGTTTTATGTAAGTACACTGTCATTGTCTTAAACACACCAGAAGAGGGCATCGGGTTCCGTTACAGATGGTTGCGAGCCACCATGTGGTTGCTGGGATTTGAACTCAGGACATCTGGAAGAGCAGTCAGTGCTCTTAACCACCGAGCCATCCCTCCAGCCCGAGTAGTTTAATATTAATGGTTGGATTGTGGTTTACTCCTGTCCAAGGCCAGTCTACCTACTGTCTGGGTTCTGGTCACTCTCCAATTCTCCAATTCTGGGATGCAGTGTTCTACTGTCTGCCAGTGGCATCCCAGAAAGCCCTGGTGTCATTAGTGGACTAGGCATCGAAAGTCATAAAAACATTACCATAATCTCCTGAGTGCTTGAGGGATGCGGTTATTCACAAGGACGTGTCCGCCTGCCTCTCCTCAGTCACCTGATGTTATCACTGACTTGGAGCAGACTGGATTGTTGTTTCTTACAGTACTAAGACTTGGTGTTTTAAAAGTGTAGTGTACATGGTAAGTTTTAGGTCATCCGAGATTTGCCACCCCATCCAATATTAATGATAGCTCGAATTGTTCCAAGCTTACATTCATGACTCAAGGTAGGGGGTTATGTTTTCAGAGGGCCGATGTGTTCTCAAACAACTCGCAGGCTAACAGGACTAAGCAGGCTTGTGTGTGTATGTGTGTGACCCAGACTTTTACACAACACCTTTTTGAAAAATGTGTTCTGGGGGCCTAGAGAGATGGCCTAGGGGTTATGAGCATGTACTCCTCTTACAGAGGACCGTGTTCAATTCCCAGTACCCACATGGTGGCTCACAACCATCTATGAGCCTCTGATTCCAGTACCAGACGATCAGATGTGCTCTTCTGACCTGTAGGAAAAGCACCCATGAACGTAAAATAAATTTAAAAATGTATTCTGCTTTTCTGGACACATGTCATCATTGTCCTTAGTGATAATCCCATACAGCAAGCAGTTCCCTCCCCCCTCCCTCCCCCTTTCTTTCTTGTCTTGAGATGTTGTTTCTCTGTGTGGCCTGACTGTCCTGGAACTTGCTCTGTAGACCAGGCTGATCTCCAACTGAGAGATCTGCCTGCCTCTGCCTCTTGAGCGCTGGGATTAAAGGCGTGCACCACCACTGCCTGCCCTAGCATTTTGTCTTTCACGTGTTCTAATCGTGATTACCTTTACCCGGAGGAACATAGTTACAGTAGCTGCTTTAAAGGTCTTTGCATCGTAATTCCAATGCATGGGCCACCCGGAGTTTGGCATCTGTTGGTGACTTCTTACCACAGGGTCCGGTTCTGTTTTCCTAGATACGTGGAATGCTAGGAGAGCATTTTGAACATTACGCTGTGAGATTCTGGAAATCTCCTGATGGACATGGATCGTGTGGTGGCTGTTTTCCTGCAGGGATTCTGAGTCGATGGCTGACTTGAGGATTTAGAGCTCAAGCTCGTGGTCACCGTTTCAGGCTTCCACGTCAGCCAAATATCCAAAGCCTTTGCTGCAGTACCGTGGGCTTGTGCCACGTTTGTGACCCCGAGGGCCAGTCTCAGACTTGGACTGTTCAGCCGTAAACCTTCTCTGGGTTGTTTTGAGCCAGTCCCAGGCACGTGTGCCCAAGACATGCATGGTTTTGCACACCCAACGAGAAGCTTGTTTTCGTTCTTACACTTCCTGAGGTCCCCACTCATTCTCTGGCTTCCAGGGACCATTCTTAGTTCTTATGCTCAGAAGCATAGTAGGGTCTGCCCACTGGTTCTTAAAAAAGAAAGGGCTCCCTGCTCTCCAGAGTGTCTTCTTCAAGTTTGGATTCTCCCTCAGTCTGGCTGCTTCTGTTTAGTTTGGGTTCAGAGTTTTTAGTTGTGGTTAATGGAGCCTTGCTCCTTATCAAAGGCAGATATTAGCAATTCCTTTTTGCTCACCACAGCAATGCAAGTGCTGTGTCCTTAGGTAATCCCTCCCCTTATTTACATCGCTGCTGGGACATTTGTGTCCACGTTGCCTGGCAACGTTGTCCTCACTGCTGCCTACTAAGTGCCTGTTTGCGTCTTATTTGTTTATTTACTTGTTTATTTATTTAATTTTACTCTTACATGCATTGGTGTTTTGCTTGCACGTATGCCTGTGTGAGGGTGTTGGGTCCCCTGGAGCTGGAGTTACCGATAGTTGTGAAGTGTCATGTGGGTACTGGGACTTGAACCCTGGTCCTCTGGAAGAACAGCCAGTGTTCTTAACCACTGAGCCATCTCTCCAGCCCCTGCCTGTTTGCTTCTTAATTGCTTAGTTTATTGAGGAGATAGTAGAATGTTCTAGGTGCTTTTTTAAGGTAAAAGGGAAAGGGTTGGGAGGATTATAAATGTATTTCTTTGGATCCAAGCCCTACTTTCAATTATTTTTTTAAATCCAGACTATTCCATTTAATTAAGGCTTGATTTGTTTGTATGAAATTTTTAATTTCAAAATCATTACAGAGCCATGGCAAATTTTACAAGGGGGTAAAATCCATTAACTATTTCTCAGCTACATGTCTCATAAGTATGGTTAAGACACCAGTGTTTCTCTCTCTCTCTCTCTCTCTCTGTGTGTGTGTGTGTGTGTGTGTGTGTGTGTGTGTGTGTGTGTTGTGTGTCTGTCTGTCCTTTGGGATATCTGTATCACTCTGTCTTACAGTGATAGTTTGTAGTGTGGCATCTGTATCTTTTTGTCAACTGGCTTTAGTAAGCTAAGGAGTCCCACAAAAGCAACCGTATGGAAGCAACTTCCTTCCAGACCTGCATGCGAAGCGCTGAAGTAAAGGTGTGTGCATTTGCATAGCCTTCGAAAATGTAACTCCTAGCTCTTTCCCCGTGCATCTAATTTGATGGTGCGTAACTCCCATTTAGTATAGTCCTCCCCAGAAAGCTTCCGTCGTCAGTTTAGCGAAGAGTCATGGTGTCCACGAGAATGGAGAAGCCCATAGTCATTCTGCCATCCACCCTTGGGCCCCCAGAGACCCTGGGCCCCAGAGAGCCTGGACTCTCTGAACCTTCGGAGTCCACACGTATCAGCCCATTAATCTGCTGTGCTCTTCCCCTCGCTTTCCCTGAGCTGTCTGGGATCCGGGCACGTGGGCCCTGTAGCCCTGACTATTAGGTTTCTGAGCTGCCAGATAGCTTCAAACCCAGGGGGAAAACAGAAGTGCAGGCAGGGGTCATGGGAATGAGGTGGTGTTGGGGAGCATGGTGGAGGGGTACAGTTCACAGTTCAGAGCAGCCTCGAACCTGGTGGTCCCTATGGCCTGTCTTTTAATTTTTGATTTTATGTGTACGGAGTTTCGCTTGCATCTATGTCTATGCACTGTGTGCATGCAGTGCCTGAGAAGTCCAGAAGAGGGCAGCACTGCCTGCTGGAGTTCCAGGTGATTGTGAGGTACCTGTGGGTTCTTGGAATTGTAAGAACATCTCCAGCCTCCATGTCTGACTTTATTGTATGGTCTGTCACCTTCTAGATTTAGGGTGCTTTGTTTTCAGTATTGTTTCCATTTGTTTGTTTTATTGAGTGCCCACTCCTTTCCAGGCTCTGTTCTGGGCCCCTCCTTCATCAGGAGCCTAGAGCAAGAGGAAACAATATAAGTATGGTGTCCGGCTTTCCTGATAATTCAGTTTTTGTGGGAAAGCATAGAATTAAGATCAAAAGCAAATGAACTATCTTGTGTGCTATCTTATGCGAGCTATTATGATAAACATTAAGGAAGACATCAGGGTGGAGTTCTGCAGGAGAGGTTGGTATTTCAAATACAAAGGCTAGAGAAGGCCTTCTTGCTGGCACCATGGTCCCTTCCGGTGTCAGTGATCTGAGGGAATTAGCAAGCTGGATGCCAGGAAGGGGGGATTCCAGCACAAGTAGGGCTCTCAGATAGACCAAGGAAGCCCAAATACCACTGGAATTTCTTTTCTTTTTTTTTTTTTTTAAAGATTTATTTATTGAATATATAAAAGCACACTGTAGCTGTCTAAAGACACACCAGAAGAGGGCATTGGATCCCATTAGAGATGGTTGTGAGCCACCATGTGGTTGCTGGGATTTGAACTCAGGACCTCTGGAAGAGCAGTTGGTGCTCTTAACCACTGAGCCATCTCTCCAGCTCTATCCACTGGGATTTCAATATTAAAAGCTCGACTCTCTCCAGTCACCTCCCGGTTGTAATAGCTGTCTCGATGTGAGTGAGCGTCCCCCTGAAAATGAAAAAGAAATCAGTGCTGATAAGATGTCCCAGCTGGAGAGCTGCTACAGGTCTCAAGCTCTTAACCAAAACGCCTGTCTTAGTCAGGGCTTCTATTCCTGCACAAAGCATCATGGCCAAGAAGCAAGCTGGGGAGGAAAGGGTTTATTCAGCTTACATTTCCACACCACTGTTCATCACCAAAGGAAGTCAGGACTGGAACTCACGCAGGTCAGGAAGCAGGAGCTGATGCAGAGGCCATGGGGGATGTTACTTACTGGCTTGCTCAGCTTGCTCTCTCATGAAGGCATTTCCATAATCGAGACTCCTTTTTCTGTGATAACTGCAGCTTGTGTCAAGTTGACACACAAAACCAGCCAGCACAGCCTGGGACTGGGAAGTGTCTCAGATTTCAGACATTAAGATATCTGAGATATTTTGGGGATGGGACCCAAATATAAATGCGTAATTCACTTATATTTCATATACATCTCCCACACAGCCTGGGGCTGACTTTACCCGCTGTCTTTAAGGCATCTCCTTGTTGTGAGAAGAAAAGTGTGCAGCCTTCTACACGTGCATTGACGTGGTCGGGGACACTAAACCTCCATCTTTGTTGGGCTGTTTGTATTTAATCTAGATTTCTACATTTTTACGTGTCTTCCCATGCGTTTAAGTCTGTCCTTCCTGCCTGAGGACTTTCACCCTCACTCGGGACTGCATGGTGACTGTTCATCTGAGGTTCTGATCACCTCTGGTTTTTATTGAACTCGATACACAGACACCTATTTACTAACTCTGGCCCGAGTGCAGAGCTTATGATCTTTCGTAGAGAATTGTTTTAAAGGTCACCTTCTGCCCTGAAATAACGGAAGCCGTTCTCACAAAAATAAATAAATAAATAAATAAGTTCCAGGTTTCGTGTGTTTGTAATAAAGATAAAGCACAAGCCGCGGGAGTATGGAACAGTCAGGTGACGGGTGGCTGGCATCTTAGCTGTGGGGGCAGGGCTGTGGGTCAGCGGCTCTGGGGGCGGGTTGTCTCCTCTGCAGGGAGCAGTTTTCATTTTTTCAGCCTTATGTTATTTACAGAGCCCATCCCCACTCCCGGCCTGCACTACAGGGGCCTTCAGGGGAAAGCTTTTAAATTAAGGAATGCTTCTGGAGCCCCTAGAACCCCGTTTTTCTTCACTTTGGTTGTTTTCCACTTGGTGCTGACTGTGCCAAGGCCGTCCCCTGAGACTCTGTCCCGATAGGATTTAGGAGACTTGTCTGTAGGTTCTTACACCACAGATAAAAGTGGCTTCCTCCCTACCTTGGCGCATGAAGGGAATCGCGCTGCTAACCGTGCTATTAATCCGGCAGAGCTGCCAGCGTGATGCATGGACTGGTATAATTCTTGCCTGTTAGGCCATTTCCTTTAGGCGCCCTCTCTCGGGGGCTTTTAAGTTGATTAGTTTTCTCTTGGCTGAGGGAAGCCTACCCAGAGAGCTCACGTTTATGCTTGCGGCCTGTTGATGGATGCATGATGCGGGTGGGACAGAATGACAAGAGCTTCGTTTCTCCTTCCAGCCAGTCTGTGCGTTGTGATCCTTTCCGTCTTTCAATTCCAACCCGCGCGAGTCTCAGACTGAGACGCAACTGTTTTCAGTCTTCTGTTCACTGACAAAACAGCGCAGAAGACATTATACCCAACTTAGCATTTCAGAAACCCAGGCGCTGGGATTGGTGGTTCAGTGTCATTTGCTTAGCAGGCATGAGGTCCCGGGTTCAAGCCCGACCCCCTCCTCCTCCCTGAAAATAAAGACCCGTGTGAGGTGGCGTGTAGCTCCACAGAGAACACGTGTTTGGCATGTGCAAGGTTCTCTGCTGGATTCCTAAAAAGTAAATGAAATGACCACACGAATTCTAGGAAATTGGCCATGGTCTTTTCTTTAGTGTTAGTAAAATCTGTGTTTACTTCTGCTTGAAAACACATAGCAAGGAGTTAAGGTGTATCATGGTCTTCCATGGACCTTCACCCTTTTCATTTTCCTTATGCAGCTTAAGAGACATCAGCCAGGGAAGCGTGAGCTTACTGCTTTGGGACTCCCTGCTAGTGAAAAGGGGGTCATCTTTCCTGGGAGAGCCCTTTGAGAATCATGGGGTGTGCATAGCTGAGTGGGGATATGCTAGTACATAGCTAGTGATAGCTTAACCCCTGGTATCCAGATGATTCACCAGCACACAACCTGGAGTTTTCCCCGTGTGCGAACATCATAGTACAGTAAGATATCTTGTCAGAGCTGAAGCCATGTTCGAGTCAGCAGTGGGACTCTAGTGATTTCTGGACCAATAGGAAGGTGCCTTACATTAGTACATTTCCATCTCTTTTCGCTGTGGTCTTCAACCTCATTTCCTGTTTCCTCAGGCACCTTTTAACTGTCTCTGTGACCGTGTCCCTTCCATGGCAGAAGGTCGGTTTCCTAAGCGTAGAGACTATGACCCTGTCATTTACTGCTCACCTCTGGCTTCTAGGATGCTTGTAGGCCCTCAGCGGCTGTCTCTTGAATGCCCGGATCTGCATGCAGTTGACAGAGCTAGCGCAGGGCTTCCCAGGAAGATCCTATTCTTCTTCTTTGACCTAATCTGTTTTCATGTGTGTTGTCTTGAGTGTACACACTTGGGAGAGAAACGGCCAGACTTCTGGAGCCAGGGTAAAGGCCACATAGAGTCACAGTTGTGAAGCTGTGAAGATCCCCCACTCCCATCCCCTTTCTTGCAGTTACAGGTGACAGAATTGTGCCATTGGGTCAGGGATGGAGACTAGGAATGTGGTCTGGGAGAGGACTGAGTGAACCTGGACCATCCTTCTAGGCTGGATCCCACTCTCTGGTTTTGCAGTGTATGTTTCTGTCTTCGGGCCACTGTGTACCAGATTCATGTTCACAGGTTGGATTCGCTCCCGGATTTAAACCCATTAGTCAGCTGCTGAGCGAGGTTTGCATTTTGTCCTTCCTTTGCCCCTCCTCTCTGCCCTCCCACACATCAGAGGTATCAGAGTGGCTGGGAAATGAACGGTAGCAGTCTATTTTCTTTATGATTTTGAATGTTAGGAAAAATTGATTAGATAGGCATCTCGAAGCTTTCTAGTTGTGATTGACTTGGGGGGTCTGAATAGAATGCAAAACAAACAAACAAAAAAGTCAAAAAAAAAAAAAGCCATCTTCCTCAAACCATGGAACAGATAAAATGACTTAGGTAAAACCAAGAAAACAGAGGCCCTGGCAGGGAACAAGAGAGAAAATGCTCCTTTGTACTCTAGTTTTCAGTAGGAGTTCACTTTACGATGTGTCACTGTGAGGCTTCAGAAGAGAGCCAAGGTGAGCACTGGGGTCACTGCACAGGAGCAGTGCCTGGGTATCTCCTGGCATTTACTCTTTGGGCAAAGACAGCTCTCTCATTATTGAATTTATGTGAGTGTTTCAC
The DNA here is from genome assembly GCF_021556685.1 of Rattus norvegicus. Classification (NCBI taxonomy): domain Eukaryota; kingdom Metazoa; phylum Chordata; class Mammalia; order Rodentia; family Muridae; genus Rattus; species Rattus norvegicus. The sequence continues at coordinate 42,813,913 of NC_141544.1, read as the reverse complement.
CTCTCTGGGGCCTATCTCAATAGAAAATGATTTTCTCACCTGTTGCCGGGTATCAGTCTGTGTCCACATATGAGGCCAAAGCACTTAGCAGTGTATTTGTTTACCTAACCCCAGACCCAAAGTGTCTGCTGATCCTGACCCTGAGCCCTTACTCTAAAGGTTTTTGTATCCATTTTAATACAGACTCAATTGTCTCGTTCTTTTTCTACAGACCATAAAACCATGGGAAACGCAGAAAGCCAAAATGTAGACCACGAGTTTTATGGAGAAAAGCATGCCAGCCTGGGGCGGAAGCACACATCACGCTCCCTGCGACTGTCACACAAGACCCGGAGGACGCGGCATGCTTCCTCTGGGAAGGCAATCCACAGGAACTCTGAAGTGAGCACGCGGTCCAGCAGCACCCCTAGCATCCCCCAGTCCCTGGCCGAAAATGGCTTGGAGCCCTTTTCCCAAGAAGGCGCCCTAGACGACTTCGGGGACCCCATCTGGGTGGACCGAGTGGATATGGGCTTGAGACCCGTGTCTTACACGGATTCTTCTGTCACTCCCAGCGTAGACGGCAGCATCGTCCTCACGGCAGCCTCTGTGCAGAGCATGCCAGACTCGGAGGAGAGCCGGCTTTACGGGGATGACGCTGCGTACTTGGCTGAGGGAGGCAGGAGGCAGCGTCCCTATACATCCAACGGGCCCACGTTCATGGAGACAGCGAGCTTTAAGAAGAAACGCTCTAAATCTGCAGACATCTGGCGGGAGGACAGCCTGGAGTTCTCACTCTCAGATCTGAGCCAAGAACATTTAACAAGCAACGAAGAAATCTTGGGCTCCGCGGAAGAGAAGGATTGCGAGGAGGCTCGGGGGATGGAAACAGGGGCGAGCCCCCGGCAGCTCAGCACCTGTCAGCGAGCCAACTCCCTGGGTGACTTGTATGCTCAGAAGAACTCCGGGGTGAAGGCTAACGGAGGACCGAGAAACAGATTTTCGAGCTACTGCCGGAATTTGGTGTCGGATATTCCCGATCTTGCAAAGCATAAGATGCCACCGGCTGCTGTAGAGACTCCGACGTACAGTAATTATAACACGCTTCCCTGTAGGAAGTCGCACTGTCTTTCCGAGGGTGCCACCAACCCACAAATTAGCCTTAGCAAGAGCATGCAAGGCAGAAGAGCGAAAACCACCCAGGTAAAAACCGCAGAGATTCTGTGTGAGTTTCGGAAGTGGCGCGCGGCTCCTAGAGTGCGTGATTTGCTCTTGCCAGTTTGTCCTTTTTAAATCGGGCTGTACCCGGGTCTGCCTGGCAGCAGCTGCAGCCGGCATGGCTTCTGCTGCGCCCCTCTTACGGTTCTGTGGGTAAGGGGTGGGGAATAAGGGGTGTGTGTGTGTGTAGCAGGGCGTGCTAGGAACGGCAATAGAGCTATTAAGTTCATACTGGGAAACTGCCTCTCAACGCAGTCCCTCCCTGGTGGGACTTTGTCTCTTGCTTCATCCTCTCCGGACAAGCAGGCATGGTGGGTTGCAGGCGCCCGGAGCTGGTATCCACATTGCAGCAGGTGGGAAGAAGTCTGCGGGCAGCTCCTCGGAAGAGGCATTTTTGATTCAGGGCGATCTGTGGTCACTCGTCAGCTTCTCCCCGGCGTTGGCAGGCTTGCTGTCTTACCAGGAGCCATTTCAATTTCCTGTTCCTTGCAATGCGGCCAGCCCCGTCTCTGGAGGGAGGTGTAGCAGGAGGAATAATATGGGTGGGTTCCCAGTTTCTAGTTTGCAGCCAAATTGTTTGACCTTGGGCAAACCCTGACTTCCAAGAGGCTCTCCCTGGAAGGATGAAGATCAGAAGGGATGAAGGGGCTTGCTTGGCAGTTTAATGCAGGAGAGAGTGGGTAGGAGCAGACTTGTTAAGAGACTCAAAAGGTGTCTTACTTGGGGAAGGATGGCCCACTAACTTGTCGGCAAGAATACCAGGAGTGATTGTCAGACGGCGCTGCATGCTTCGGTCCTTGCTGATGCTACAGTTCCTGGCGGCAGACTTTGGGGAGCTTGGGTTTCTGACCAGGTTAGGAAGCGGGTAGTGGATTGTGCTTCTGATCGGAGAGTGGGTGGGCTCCTCTGCTCAGAAAGACACTGTGGACATCTGAGGTGACCTGAAGAGGCTCTTTCACTTTGACCTGCCCAGTGGGGGCAGTGCTGCACCTCGGCCAGTTTGAATCAAAGGGGTACAGGCAGTGTTACCTTTAAGGTGGTGGGCGGGGGGTGGGGTGGGGTGGAGGGCCTGCAGTGACACCGAGTTTCACCCTGAAGAACCCTGAAGAGGGGGTTTGCAGACGCCCAAGCCAGTCTCCTGGACCCTTTACTTCTTCCTACCTGGTTGACTCTGGGCAAGTTAGTGCTTATTTTAAAGCCTTGATTTTTTCCACCTGTCTAAGTGGAGGTGTTGGGACTGGGGGCTCGACTCCGTGAGTGGCTCAGTGGCTTGCACTAGCCTCTGTGTTGGATCCTCTGCATCATGGCTGCACACACCTAGTAGGGGTAATAAATGATAGGACTATTGGAGAGAATGGAGTCTTGCACGAGTCGAGAAGCCTAGGACTTAGGGAGCAGCCAGGTGCAGGGAATTTGGTCACCGGTGAAGCATGCAGCATTGGTCGTTGTGCTGTGCGGGTAGGTGACTCGGGCTGTTGGACGTTTGTGCCCAGATCTTTAACCTCTCTTTTCTCTGATTTGAGATTATGACAAGAGTGAGATAAAGTGTCAGGTTAACACCTGTGGTCCCCTAACGACCCTGAGGTTCACTACTAAGAGGTCAGTGAGGCAGGTCGAGACAGGTGACCTGTTAAAGGGTCCCATGAAAAGCACTGAAGGGTGACCATGAAACTGCCTGCATCAGATTGGTATGGCCTGCCTTGAGCTTGGCAAAGAGTGTGCTGCCTGTGTCAACACCTCTGCCTGGACTGAGTTAGCCCATGCCCTGTGTAAGGTTGGAGAGGCCTGCCCAGCTGACACCAGAGATAGCTGGACCTCGACTTAGCCTCATATGCTGCTGCCCTTAAATGCCAGCCACCTGTGGAGGAGGGGCAAAGTGAGACAGTGGTCCCCTCTTAGCTCCAGCTCCCCGGAGAACTCTCCTGGGAGAGAGACTGCGGTGTGAAATCTTCATCCCTTGGCTTGCAACTTCCCAAGTTAATATACAGAAGTGAGATCATCTAAGTGTGGTGTCTCATAAAGCGACCGCTTAATGTGATGCAAAGCGCTGCAGACAAGGATTCTAAGAGGGCCATTAGCATGCGGGCTTGTCTGCTCGTCCACTGGATGACCTTGGGTAAGTCACTTCCTCCTTAGCTCCTTCCCTGTCCAGGGAGGGTGACAGCATCCTCCAACAGGGCTGTATTAGGTGAGCCAAAAGGGCTGTCATGCTTGGAAACCTCTTGTGGAGCTGAAGAAACGAACGGAAGTATTATTTTGGTATTGACATTATACATTGAGTAAGGATCTTTAATGACTTGAAACAAACCCCAGAATTATGCACAACACTATCCATCCACCCACATTTTCCTAGTCTAAGTTGGAGCCCACTGTGTTCCAAACAGTGTATTTTAAGAGACAGTGGGTGTGGAGGGTTCCTTGAAAAGAATTCTTCTTTTTCTCTTCAAAGTTTTTGACCCAAGGGACCTCTGTAGCAAGCTTGAATCATAGATCTTAGGCTCCTTGTCGGCCCTGCTGATACCGTCCAGTCTCTAACAGCCCTGTCAGCCACTTCACTCCCACTGGAAAAAGCTTCTGGCAAACTTTTGGCTAAGAGTACAACCTCTCAGCTTGGAGAAAATACACTGGATCCAAACTAATGTGGACAATTTCATTTGATTTGAAAATGATCAAAAAAAGAGGTTTTGGCCACTCTTCCTGTTTTTGTGTGTGTTCAGTGGTTGGATTTGTTTCTGAGATGGGCAGGCTGTGGTGTTGACATGTAAGCTTTGGAAGTAGCACACAGGATCTGGCACATGAGTATTTGGTTCATGTGTTTGGACACTTTGTATGTGTACACATGTCACATGTAGTTCGTGCTGAGAGCTTCCCACTGTTGGAACAGGGTTTACTTACTGATTTCAACACAGTGCACAATAGGATGCTCACTGGATTTAACTGATGGCTTCATGGATTTTTGATCTGATCTCAGCCCTTTGGTTAGTCTTTTTTGGTAACAGACTAAGGAGAGGGCAGCCTGGGGTCATGCAGAATCAAGGGTATCATCAGGTCTGAGTTTGAAGTTTTTGCCTCTTGCCTTCTGGTTATTTAACCTCATGAATTTGGGGGGGTTTCCTTTTTAAAGAAAGCTTATAGGAAGGTTCACCATTCTAGGACATAATGACTGTAAACCCTAGAATACTGGCTCTTGAAGGTCACAGGTACCCACTAAATAGTGGATTTAGAAGGGAGGGCAAGGCTTGGCTTCATGTTCAGGAGTCCCACTCTTCTGCAGCTCTGAGGCTTTCAAAGGATGAGTAGGAGAGAGGAGACATGGCATTGGTGATCTGCCTTGTGGCCAGGCACAGAATGTCTATGGAGTCCCTGGGGGAAGCGTTGGCTTAGAGCCGTTGCACACCCTTGAGGAACCTGCAGTGAACCCAGATAGGAGATGGAAGATTGTGACTTGGCTCTACTAAGCCTGTTGCAAGGAGCCACAGAACCTAGAGGGCTGCAAGGAGATCTGGGCTGAGGGGTGATGGCCAGAAGCCAACATCTCAGAATCCCCCAGAGAGATCAGGAAGAGGTGGGGGGCTCTGTTAGAGCGTAGGGATTCACTCCAGCGTAGTTTCAAGATACCAACTTCCTGGAGGAGCCTCACAGACCCTCTCCATCTGACTCTGTAGCTTTTCAGGGAAGAGTGTTTGTCTTGGGGTTACACAGCTGTGAAGAGACACCATGACCACGGCAACTCTTATAACATAAATTGTTTCATTGGGGCTGGCTTACAGATTCAGAGGTTCAGCCTGGTATCATCGTGGTGGAAAGCATAGCGGCACCTGGGCGGACATAGTGCTGGAGAAGTTGAGAGTTCTACATCTGGATCTGCAGGCAGCTGGAAGAGAGAGTGACACTGGACTTGGCTTGAGCTTCTGAAATCTCAAAGCCCCCCCCCCCCCCACCAGTGACACACTTCCTCCAACAAGGCCACGCCTCCTATTCCTTTCAGATAGTTGGTAACCAAGTCATTTTTACTCAAACCAGCAGAAAGGATGACCTAAAGAAATTAGGTGTAAGATCTCAACCCTTGGGTCTTCTGCATTTCCTTCCTAGGCACTTCTACAACGGAAGAGGCACCTCTCATAGCCGTAGACTAAGGTTAAAGTCCTCAATTCTGGTGAAGGGAAAATATCCTTCTTGCTCAAGAAGGAAATTAGTGCTACCCATTCCCAATGAGATGACTAGGAAAATTCTAGAAGCCGTCCCTGGCATTTCCTTTGATCATCGAATAGTAAGGTTGTGGTCTTACTCAGACAGACAGCCTAGTATTAGATCCCAGCAGGATTGAGTTCCTTGAAAAATCACTTTGATTTTAAAAAGTTTGTTTTGTTTGGCCACTTACCTTAAATGACTCAGACATAAGTGTGTTGCCTGAACTGATAATTGGCCCTTGTAGGTGAATGAGTCTTTACCAGCGTCCTAGGCACTTTGAGAACCAGCTGAAAACCTTTCTTGTACTTTTGTTCTGATATAGATCAGACTTCTGTGTATCATCTTTGGGTCCCCTAAGTCCATTTAGAGATGCCTGGCTAAGAGTTCTTTTGTTAAATGCTAAAGAGCTGGCCCTGCAGTCAAGAGCACTGGCTGTCCTTGCAGAGGACCTGGGTTCAGTTCCCAGCACAAACAGACCTACAACTGCAACTCCATTTTCAGGAAATCTGATACCTGCTTCGGGCCTCAGTGGGCTCCTGCATACACACTCAGGCACACAGACATTTAAAATAAAATAAGTCTCTTTTAAAGGAATACTTTAATACTAAATTGTTTAATACTAAACGGTTTCTTAAACTAATGCCTCATGAGACAAAATATTTTCATAGAGAATCTATATTTTAAACTCCCCCTTTTTTCTTCTATCTTATGGTGTTTCTGTTTGTTTGTAATCTGTCTGTTTGTCTGTCTTCTTTGTACTTCCCGTCTCTGTCTTACTTTTTTTTGGCATCTAACTTCTGCCTGAGATACTTGTTTTGAAAACAAGCCCTTCCATTTCCGACAAGGATGTCTGACTTCTTTGCCAAGATCTCTTTGGAGGAGGCAGGCAGTAGGTGGGCAGTTGGGGGACCGGCTGACAGCAGCACTCCTCAGACCACTTTGTGCACTTCAGAAATATTTTAGACACCAAGGAGCCTCTGCTTCTGTGAGGCAGGTCTTGAATGGTCACTACTTTAGCAATTGAAGTAGAACTGTAAGAGATGCTCATTCATTCATCCGAAATTCAGAATAGTCCGTTTCATATTCATGTAAATCTATACATTTACCTTTTCATCATCTGAAATTAAGGACGGTGGTGTGGATGAGAGATTTCATTTGGTATGTGCGTCTGGTTCTGTGACTTCTGGTCCGCAGGAGGGCATCGGCGTCTCCACTCCATTTCTTATCCCTTTACAGGGTGCTGCTTGGCTGTACTCTGTAGGATTCAGCCTCTGCACAGGGAGCTGGGAGAGGAAGAGTGGCAGGGACAAACCCCTACAGGTATCGTAGGGACCCCAGGGCTGTTCCTGGATTGCTACTCATGTTTATCAAAAGAAGTTGGGAAAGTTGGACCTTGTGAGAAATCATATGGTGTTTTGTTTTGTTTTTGTAGTGCATCAGAATAGAAAGTTTGTGCTCCCTCAGTTCAAATGGAGTCACCGTAATGTGTGAGGTGTTATTGTATAGACTAATGGGGGCAAAGGGCTGTAATCGCAATTAGCATCCCGAGAACAGGGATGCAAGGCCCTGCTGGATGTGGCCATGAAGCCAGCCTGCTACAAAGGTCTGATGGAGAGTATTCAGAACCCACTGAAGAACTGAGTATCAGCTGACCCACTTTTCATTCATCAACCGAGCGTCATCAGTTGATGTCGGACCACCCCACCATCAAGAGCGCTGGGTTCCTGTGATAACTCAGTTTCCCCCCTCGTTCATGTTAAGTTCTTTAAAAATATTAAATAAAAACTCAAATGAATTGTGGAGCTATCCCCAGAAGGCTCACAGAGCTGCTCAAAGTTGCAAATGTAAGCGCTTTACAGTGAAGACTCAGAGTCTCAACTTCAGCAGAGCCCCAGGGAGCTTGGCAGTGACTAAACCTTTACATCAAACTCCGATGTTGTTCCGCGAGGAACTGTTTTCCTTTTCTCGAGATAGGGATGGGAAATGAGCAGCAGTAAGTTCATTCAGCAATTATTTTTGAAGAGCCTACCCCATGCCAGGCGCTATTCTTGGCGCTCGGGATGCGTTGACGAGAAAAACTCCAGAGCTCGTGGAGAGAGTTGTGGTGAGACGGGGGTGTTCGTGGCACAGACAAGAGAGCTCAATAGTAAGTGCGCCGTGCCACAGGAGCAAGACTCCTGGACCAGGGTATACAGCAGGCAGCTTCAGATTGGGAGCTCGGGGTGTGACCTCGAGGGAGGTCAGACTTGGGGCTTGAAGGCAAGGAGAGAGCTGGCTATTGAGTTATAAGATGGGAGGCTGCCCGACACATCCGAGGAGAGGCAAGGGGTCCGGTGTGGCTGCAGGAGGGCTGCGAGGGGAAACAGAGACGGTGCTGAGTAGTGGGCATGGCAACCGCAGGAGGGATACAGAGAAAAGGAGGAAAGGATACTCCTGGAAGAGAGCTGTTGGAACCATGCCGTGGAAAGGGGTATCATCAGCCAAGGCCCAAGTGCGGACACTGGACGTTTATTCAGGGTCTTGAGTGGCAGGCGCTGGAGAGCCTTCCGGTTGTACTGTCAAAGCTCATCTGGCAACAGCGTGTGGCCCTGTCACGTGGAAGGAAGCCCCTTCTGATATGGCTGTGAACCAGCAAGGGAAGAAGAGGACCGGGTAGGTGGCACAGGAAGTAGAGGGAGGAAGGATGACTTCCCGAGGTGGCAGCACATCCAGAGAGGGGCAGAAGAAGGGTTGGGGATGAGTCATGCCAGGTGGAGTAGGAGCACTCTCCAATCAGGAGTTACCTGAGGCAGTGCTCCCAGCATTGGCTACCGAGTGCCGGATTCCCTTTTTAGCAACCAAGATTCAGTTCCAGTGCTTGTACCGAGAGAAGCTGTGAGTCACTCCCACCAGCAGTCCTTAGAGGAGGAATGGCTGTCGGAAACTCAGAAATCCACGGAGCCACAGCCTTGGGAGAGGAAAAGGGAAGCGAGCGGGTCTCCTATTTCTATCAACTTAGTAGTGACAGTCATCAGAAGTGCCCAATAACCGCTAACTCAGTGTACATTACGTCAACATTTTCTTACTTGCTGTGCTGTTTTGAGAGCACAAGGATGATTTTAAAGCGTCGTTAGCATTTCAAGCTCCCGCCTATCTGCCTGCGTGGTTTTCTCATGAGGTCTTGTTTGTACCAGATTCCTCAGAGACAAGCTCCCCTCCATGCTGGTACAGCTATGACCAGGCTGTGCCTTTCATCCCATGTAAGTAAGGGCTCAGGTGACGATGTTTTCACATGTTTTCTTTGTGCTGGTACAGGGTGCTGAGCATGTCTGAGGCACTGTTCCTGGGTTGTTTTGACCGCACAGCATCCCATGAAATGCTTTCTTAAGTAGACAGAGGTGCAGTAGCCACAGGCACGGCTCTATTGTCGAGGACTTGCCTGCTATATGCCAGGCTCAGGATTTCTGGCAGTGGAAAGAAACCAACATAGACCTTTGCTGGCCCCATTGTGTATATGAAGAAGCTGAGGCCCCGATCAGTATAGTCATATAGTCAAAGGCTGGAACCGTCATTTTCTATACTGAGGTTACTAAAGGACAGTATACTGAGTATGTCCAGGAGATGGTGTGAACCTTTGGTGAGAGCCAAAAGGTAGGTGTGTGTGTGTGTGTGTGTGTGTGTGTGTGTGTGTGTGTGTGTGTTTTGATGTGCAGTACATGTGACAGGGAAGCTCTAGGAATAAGTAAGGGTAAGAAACATAGGAGGAGCAAGAGCCTTTGGTTCAAAGCCTCCACAGGTCAACACTATACTGAAACCCGGTGAATTCTCCCAGTATGCATAGTCTCTCTGGACTAGTGTATTTGAACTAAGCCAGATCCATCGGAGAAATTAGAGTGACCAAGAAAAACAGTTTCTAATTGTGTTCTACTTATAGCTACAAGTGGCCAATTGATTTGCGGGTTTCTAGATTGTCCCAGGGCCCTTGCAACTTTGTAGCTAATTAGCTTTTCAAATCCCGTTCTGCACAGGAGTCCTTGGTGCTTTTGTTTGTAATTCCCCAGGAGAAAGACCCAGAGCCTCCCTACTAGGCATCATAGGTACATAGTCTTCTGGTCAGCGATCTGGTTTCTAAGAGGGTGGAAACAGGCTTTTTTACCTCTTGAAATTTAGTACAAGAACTCATTTAAGCCTCATTGACCAGCTTAGGTAGCCCAGGAGTGACCTCGCCTGGCAGCTGCAGCAGGTTGCGCGTGCAGTAGGGAGGCACACACGCTCGTTTTGGGAAATTGCCAAGAGAATGTAAACTGGAGAGCTGGAGCACACTGGAAATCTGGTTGTGGGCCTTTGTCTCGGAGAGTGAGCTGTGAGGACATCCCTGTCCTTTGGCTGTGGCTCACGATAGCTGGAGGTCTCTTCAATGCAGTGTTTCTGGTGGGGACAGCTGACTCTGCTGATTTGCAGAAGCTTCAGCTTTTTGGGGTGTCATTTTCATCATCTGTCTGGGGTCTCCCCACTTCCTTTCACTTTTTCCATTACACCCTAACTCTCTGGTGCTCGGATCCCAGGGTCTCACGTTAAGCGTTAAGGCTAGCCCTCTGCCACTAAGCCACAGCCTTAGATCTCCATGAACCTTTCTTCCCTCCCTCCCTCTCTCCCTCCCTCTCTCCCTCCCTCTCTCCCTTCCTCCCTCCCTCCCTCCCTCCCTCCCCTTTTCCCTTTTTATTTTCCTCAAGTTTTATATATATTCATATATATGTATATATGGTATACATGTATGTGTCTGTACATGTTTTTGCATGTATGGATGCAAGTGAGTACACATATGTGGGAAATATGCATATTTTTGCATATATGGATGCATATTTGTGTGTGTGTGTGTGTGTCTGTCTGTCTGGTATTCCAAGTGAGCATTCCTCTCACTTGGCATTTACAAAGGTTGGTGGATCTTGAACTCTGATGACAAACACTTTAACCTCTGAGCCACCTCCCCAGCCCTACTTTGAATTTAGAATTTAGCGTCTGACTAAGTAGGGTAGAAGAGACAGGCTGCTGAGATGTTTAGTTAGGTGGGGAGGATCACTGCATGTGACACAGACTACAAGGCCTCCAGGCCATTGCTTCCTGGTGTCAGTCTTCACCGCTGCTTGCTGCTTGGAAGAGCTGGATGGTTGCTAGGGACTTCTCCTTGTGGGAGAATCAGGTTTCTCAGTTTTGAACTGCCTAGAGCCTGAGAAAGGCTAGAGGAGCCCTTCCAAAAAAGATGACCAAAAGAATGCGTGTGTCACTGTGAGGAAAAGAGAGAAGCACATTCAGCAATGTCTCTGGCTGGGTGGACTCATCATCCACTGTGCTAGAGGATGCTAGAGGGTATCCAGGAGAGCCCGGGCTTCACGACTAAATAGAGGTTGGAGCAGGGCAGCTGACATCTGTTTCCCAATGGGTTAGGTCACACGTGGGGCGAATGTGCACAGCTCAGCCCAGTTACCTACTTCTGAGATGAGGTGGTATGTCTTGGGCAGGTCCAGGGACACTCCTCAGTCATGACTAAGCCATGTGCTGTGAAGGAATGTGAGCTGAGCTGGGGCCTGCGTTCAAACACCAGTCACCACAGGCTTCCTACCTGGAGCAGTCCCATCAGTTTGGTGGCCATCTCAGAGCTGGACACACACGGCCTGCACCATTGCAGGTGGCAGCTTCAGCTGGCATGAACAGATGTTCAGGTGTGACCTAGAGGTGAGCGTCCATGGAGTCCCTGACTCTCAGCTTAGGTGGAGACAAGGAGTGAATGGTTTGTGGGCATGTGGTAGACTGTAAAAGATGGGTGCCGAGAGCTGGCCAGCCAGCTCTTCCCCTCTGTGTCCTGGCATCCTCTGCGTCGCTTGTCCCTTCTGTGGTTGGCTTGGGCAGGTTAAAACATGTGTGTGTGTGTGTGTGTGTGTGTGTGTGTGTGTGTGTGTGTGTGTGTGTCTCAGAGATCTTGTTAAAGTGGGAAAGGATGGGGAGTGAATGGCACATGCAAAAATCTGGTCACACACTGACCCATAGCTGAGCCACTGGGCTCACCGGTTTCTTATCAGAAAAGTTCTCGGCAGCACAGGTTCAAACCTCCCATCTGCCACTAACCAGACTTAGGACTTTCTGGTCTGTGGTATTCACATGTTCTGGCCAAGACGATGGTTTCCAAGGTTACTTCTAGGAGGTTTTGAGTCCTCTCTTTTCTTCTGTATCCTGAAGTAGCTACTGTGCGGGCTATTGCCAGTGTGGCTTCTCAGAGTGGTTATCGTGGGCTCCTTCATACATTGTGTGGTGGTTTGAATGAATTCTCCTCCACAGTCTCGGGCATTTGGATACTTTGTCCCCAGTTAGTGTTGCTGTTTGAGATCTTGGAGGTGTGGTCTTGGAGCAAGCAAATCTTGTTACTGCAGGGTTTAAGAGTTTAAAGACCATTTTAAGCCTGTCATGGTGGTGGACATCTTTAATCCCCATACTCAGGAGGTCAAGGTAGGCAGATCTCTTGAGTTTGAGGCTAGCCTGGTCTACAGAGTGAGTTCTGTTCCAGGATAGCCAGGGATACACAGAGAAACCCTGTTTCACAAGGACCAAATAAATTTAAAAGACAAAAAGGAAGGCTGTTGGAAACCCCCATCCCTCTTACTGCCTGTTAGCTATGTTGCCTTGGGTAAACAATGGAGACCATTTCCAGTTCCTTCTCTTGGCTTCCTGCTGACGGTTTAAGACATGAATTCTTAGCTTCCGTTTCAGCCGCTGTGTCTGCCTCTTACTGCCATGCTTTCTGGACTTGAGGGAATCTTACCTCTCTGCAACCGTAAGCCCAAGTAAACTCCCCCTTCTGTACGTTGCCTTGATTCTGTATCACATCAGTAGGAAAAAGCAATGCCTATACAGACCCAGCCTTCTTCAGAGGACCGAGACCTATGAAATCAAATTTGAGAAGTTCACAGATTCCTTATCCTCCACGGCCTCGGGTTATCCAAAATTGTCAGGTTCCCTTTATTGTCTTACAATTACAAGGACGCACACATCTATCTACAAGGACGCACATGGTAAATGTCCCTGCCAGAAAGAAACGTGGGTTGCTAATAGTGCTTTTTGTTTGTGTACAAGATATTTTACTAACTAAATCTGGGTTCTTTGTGGCCATCCATGGCTGTTATTAAGCAGAGGAACATAAAACAAAGTGCTAGGCCAACAGGGTCTGTTGGTCTGCTTTTCACTGTTAGAATGAAATGCCCAAGGCTGGTTAATTTGCAAAGAAAAGACATCCGTGTAGCTTAGTCTGGGAGGTGGAGAGCTTGGTTCCAGCATCTGCTGGCTTTGTTGAGGTCTCTTTGACATACAGCATCACACTGTGAATCAATTGGAGAGAGGGAGGGGGAGGAGGTATTGGGAGGAGGAGGGGGAGGGAGAGGGAGAGGGAGAGGGAGAGGAAGATGTTACACAGTGAGTTGAGGAGACATCGAGGGACCCGGACCTCTTTTCTAGCAACCCACTCTGGCAGCAATCACCTCAGAAGACCAGCTTTGGCATTTCCCAAGGGTGAGACCCTCCAATGACCTAGATACCTCCCATCCCCCAATGACCTAAATACCTCCCATCCCCCAATGACCTAAATTCCTTCCACAAGGCCCCATCTTTTTGTTTCTTTGTTTGTTTCCTGGGGTAGAGGGACTGTAGCTCTTAAAGGCTCTACCACCTCCCAGCATTGCTGTACTGGGGACCAAGCTTCCAACTCTCAAACCCTTGGAGAACAAACTGCATCTACACCACAGCACAGCCGTCCTAGCGACTACTAGGGATCGAAACCCCATTTGGAATGGAGCTGCTGCTTGGTAGCTGCTCATCTATCACTGCCACCTCTGACCCACCCTTTCCTGCACTTCATGTCATTATTCTCCCAGGTTTTTTTTTATAATTGTGAACTGTGAACCACTGGTTCAGGTGGACCTAGATAGAGGCACAGCACCTCTGGGCCTGGTGTGGGACAGTCTCAGCTGTGCTGTGACTCAGCCCACCCCACTATCTTCCAGCACCGACTTAAGCTCAAAGCAGCCATTTTTATGACATGTCAGAGCACACATTTAGTGTTTACATGCTTCAACCATCATTATCCATGAGGATAAGGGTCCCCTGAATGGCCAAACTACCAACCTGTGCACTGCTTTGCCTTTCCCCCTATGCCACACTCGTGTTCCTTTTGTCTTCCCTTTGAGAGGAGACAGGCTCGTGAGCCAGCCTGTCCCGTGCTGTCGCCATCGCCTCCCGCTGATTGCTACCATCATTTAATTACTGTTTATGGAAATCCCCGTAGCACGCACGTCAGAGTAACTAACTGTGGTTCCAATTTAAGAACCTACCTCTGTGACCCGGAAACATTGGGCTGCAGTCCAGGGTCAGCTCTGGAAGTTGCAAACACCTTTCCTCTGGGGACTGATACTCTGGCATCTTGGCAGTTGCTCCCCTCTGTCACTGGGCCTGGGGTTGCTTACTTCAGGCTTCTCGCATCCCTCCCGCCTTTGAAAGGGCAGAGTAATTGGAGAGGTGCACGGAGCTGTGGGCCTCACAGGCTGATTTAGCACAAGGCAGAATGAAAGAACTGCTTTTGGGAAGCCAGGTTCATTAGGGTACAAGGACTCTTGCCTGCTCTTGGGGTATGGGACCTTGCTGAGTGAGTGGGTGCTCTAGCAATCTATTTAGTCACCCATTATAAAAGAGACTCACAAACGGGTCCTTTTATTTTATTTTTAAGTATCAGCTGTAAAGATCTAGCCATGCATTGTAACCCCAACCTCCGGAACAGCTAACTAATCTGCCTGCTGAATTTCCCGGAGTTCAAGGCCAGCTGAGGTGGCCGAGGGCTCTGAGCTCCCACAGCATGGCCATGCAAACATCTCAATAGCTAGTTTGCCAATTAGCTAATTGAGTCAGAGAAATGATAAGCTCTTTGAAGTGTTCCCTGTGCCTTTTATATTTCTTGAACATTCTGAATCATTAGGCTGCGTGGCGGGTGGTTGGTCGAAGGTTTGTTTCCCTGAGCCGCTCCGCAGTGCGCTGGCTTGAGGAGGGATCCGCACATCATCTTTGGAGCCCGGTGCGCCTTCTGTGCTGCAGAGCCCCAGGCTGGACCAGGTGCTCCCAAGTCTCTTCCGAACGTGATGCATGTCTGCTTCTCTCTCCCTTTCTGTTTCCAAGGATGTTAACACAGGCGAGGGCAGTGAGTTTGCAGACAGTGGGATCGAAGGGGCCACCACGGACACGGACCTCCTGTCCAGGAGATCCAATGCCACCAACTCCAGCTACTCGCCTCCCACAGGCCGAGCCTTTGTGGGCAGCGACAGCGGCAGCAGTTCGACTGGGGATGCTGCACGCCAGGGGGTGTACGAGAACTTCAGGCGGGAACTGGAGATGAGCACCACCAACAGCGAGAGCCTGGAGGAGGCTGGCTCTGCGCACAGCGACGAGCAGAGCAGCGGAACCCTCAGCTCCCCGGGCCAGTCGGACATCCTGCTGACGGCTGCGCAGGGCACTGTGCGGAAGGCTGGCGCGCTGGCAGTCAAGAACTTCCTGGTACATAAGAAGAATAAGAAGGTGGAGTCGGCTACCCGGAGGAAGTGGAAGCACTACTGGGTGTCCCTGAAAGGTAAGGGAGGCCAGCCCAGATGCATGCTGGGAGTGCCAACGGGTGCATTCCACAGGTACTCACACAATGGCCTTCTGTTATGCAACATTTCATAATTGTATATTCAGAACATAGTCTGTCTAGAAACACAACATTAGTTGTACATTTTTTTCAAATCCTGGGGTGAGGTAAGGGCCATCACTGAATAACTAAAAGATCTGGTTTGGGATTTGGTTTTGTTTTTCTGTCTCTGTTTTCAAGACCGGGAATTGGACCCAGGGCCTCTCACATGTCACATGTCACATGTCACATGTCACATGTTACATGTGCACCACAGCTCTGTCTCACATCCCCATAGCTCTTTGTAGATTTATATTTGTTTTGAGGTACCAAATTGCCCAGGCTGGACTTGACTTTGTAATTCTTCTGCCTCAGCCTCAGGGGTAGCCATCAAACCTGGCTAATTAACCCATTTTTAAATATATGATATGACATTGTTGACTATAGTTATGTACGACATGGTAGGGAGGCCTCTAGAGTTAGTCATCTGAGTGGATGGAAGCTTTATGTCTCTGGTATAGTAACTTTCTTGGCTTGTTACCCACCTCTCAATGCTGTCTGATTGTTTTCTGGGCTTCATGGTTGTCTTGGTTTCATTTCTGTTGCTGTGATAAAGTACTCCAAGCAAAAGAATCATAGCGGGGTAGGAAGAGTTTCTTCGGCTTACAGTTCTAAGTTACAGTCCATTGTTTTGGGGAAGTCAAGGCAGGAACCCAAGCAAGTAGTCACATCACATTGATAGTCAAAAACCAAGAGTAATGAATGTACCCGGTCTGCCTGCTTTGCTTGCTCTCTGCCAGCTTTCCCCACCCTATACAGTTCATGACCCTCTCTGCCTAGGGAATAGTATTGCCCACAGTGGGCTAGGTCTTTCTACATCAGTTTACAAGACAGTGTCCCCTAGACAAGCTCGTAGGCAACCCCAAGAAAGACAATTACTCAATTGAGACTCTCTTCCCAGGTGACTCTACGTGTGGCAAGTTGAAATTTTGAAGCCACCGATGTAATAGTTCAGTGAGAGGAACATGTCACATCCAGTTTTCTCATGGACTGAAGGACAGTGATGAAGCCAGAGTTCCCCTCCAAAATTTTGTTTACATTTGTTCAAGTTTATATCTCATCTCACACAGTGACTATTGTGGAGAGAGGAATCCTTAGCTTTAATCCAAGGAAACAGCCAATGGCTTGAAAAAAGTCTTTAACTTTTAAATGGTAGAATATCACCAATTTTACAGGCTTCAACCTGATGCAAACAGCATGTCTAAGTCATCATTCATTTCTGAAGAAGTCACTATTTTGTAGTCCAGCCGTGTTTATTGGGGTACCTTTGGCTGTGCGCATAGCAGACATGGGTACCAACACTCTTGCTTCTCAGAGAAGCCTAGCGCTTACAAGTTGTTACCACTCCTGCATGCTTTCCTGAAGAGGGCCGTGTGTCTGCCTGGCCCTACTTGGGTCTGGAGACTTGGTAGTTTATTTGAGCAATAAATGTGCTTAAATACATGTGCTGGTTTTGTTACAAAGCTAGATTTGAGATTGGGAATCTCAACTGAGGGGGAGGGGTGAGATGGGAAACACACAGGAGGAAGAAGCCAGGGCTGAGCTAGTACAGCTGAGGTCAGCGTGGGGATATCCTGCAGTAGAAGTAGAGGCCTGGACCTGCACAAAGCCCTGTTCAGTGAGGCTAGTGTATACCTGGGTGGCGTGTGCAGCTCGCTCCTAGAGGACAATCAGGGCATGCACCATCTCCTTTTCCATTGCCGGTGCTAGCTGGATGTATTGTTTGCTTGTCTTTGTTTTGATGCCTGCTGAAGTAGGAACCAATGTACGTGGTTAGGCTCTGTGCTGTGCCTCCCAGACACCCACGATGACGAGGGCAGCGGAGGCCCAGGTCCTCCCTTATGTTGTTTGGTTACTCTTGAATCTCGGTGTTCCTATGGTGTGGGATCACGCTTATGAAACACAGATGTTTATCCTATGGCATACTTTGGAAAGGCATTACTGGCCTTTTTCACTCACCACCTGCCTTAGTCTCATTTGGAGATGTGCCATGGGGTCGCCTCTGGAGGCCACCGCCATGGTTCTGCTATGATGGATGAGCTGGTGAAGAACTCTTCTCCTTTTTCAGCCCCCTGCCCCAAGCAGGTTCACACCCCTTGTTCCTCTATCCACTTCTATTGGGTAACTATTCCTGGGGAGGCATGAACAATTATCTACTTGCCCCCTGATGGGAAACTGACAACAGGCCAGAGTAAGGACATCACCCAGGCCCGATTTGAGTTCATAAGTTTATTGGAGTTACTTACTCGGCCATGAGGGAGGGGTTACTCAAAGACAGCTGGATCACCAACAGCTCACCCCAGCATGGATGTCAGCTCATGAAAGCCAACACTCTGGTGCTTGCTGCACAGCTTAGGGGGAGTTCAACAAGCTGGAGAGGATCTCTCCCGGGTACCTCTTCAGGCAGCTCTGCTTGTCCCAATATTTATGAGTTTGAGGAGCAAAGCGCCTAGAGCATCTAGCCAGTCAGGGACTTCCGGGAGGTTTGATGGATTCATTTACTTGCTGAGTTTCGAGGAGATTCTTTGCTGGGTGGATATTTCATCCTACCTCAAGAACATTCTGAGTCTGAGCATGCTTCCCTGAAAGATGTGGACCCCCACTCCCCCAACCACCGTTGGAGGAATACGCCACACAGCACACCGCTTCCTTCACGTCAGTAATTGCTGCTGAGGACTAAGACCCGACATGAAGACCACCTACATCACACACACCTACATCCCAGTTGTCCCTGCTGCATTCTGTGTTGTGCTTCCTACTTACTGAATCATGAAGTTGGAGACAGTCCTCATGTTAGCATGCCTGGACCGCTGTAATACAGGGCCACACGCTGGATGTCTCGAACAA
The DNA here is from genome assembly GCF_021556685.1 of Rattus norvegicus. Lineage (NCBI taxonomy): Eukaryota > Metazoa > Chordata > Mammalia > Rodentia > Muridae > Rattus > Rattus norvegicus. The sequence goes on along the minus strand of NC_141544.1, from coordinate 42,795,942 downwards.
CAGAACCTGTCAGTCTGAGGTACAAGGGTGGCTGGGCTGCCTTCTTTTGAGGCCTCCCATCTTGAGGTAGTGGTCACTGTCTTCCTTTGGGTCTCAGCGTGTGCTCTTCCTTCTGTAGTGGCTGTCCAGTGTCCATCTGATAGGACCCGAGTCGTTAGACTAAGGGACACCTGTTATGACAACCCTTTACCTTAACTGCCACTTTAAAGGTTACATCTACAAATACAATCCAGTTTCTGGAGTCCTGGGGTTCAGGACTCAGTGTGGGGTGTGAAGAGGGATGATTTTAAGCTTTGAGAAGGGCCTGGATGTCATCCGAGTCTCTTCTTACCCTGCATTTAAGAATATAATTTCTTGGTATGGAATAAAAATCAGATGACTCTTTTTACTCGGGTCATAGCAGAGCTGGCTGTTTCATTTGTGCCTTTTCCTTCAAGAATAAGTGACCCAGGAAGCTGTAGTGTTGGCATTGAGGACCACATGAGAGAAGGGAGCCATCACACTGTCTCCATGACCCAGATCTGGGTGACACAACCTGACAGGAGCCACCCATCCTTTCACGTCTGAGTCTTGACAGGTTCTTGTTTTCTGTTGACAAACTCGGAGCTTCGCTCTTCCCACACGAGAGCTGTTCCATTTTCCTAGTGTCCCTTGGCTACTGGGGCCCTAAGGGACCCACCTGGGGACTCTGGGGTAGAAAAGATTCCATTTTCAAAGACTTCTAGAATTACTCTCTGGAGGGATGCTATTGACAGCTTAATAACCCAAAGGTCAAGTTCAAGTGAAGCTCACAATAAGCAGACTTTTATCAGAGTATGTGGTCTTGGATTTGTTTCTTCATGTTAGTCTTAAAAAAAAATGGAACAGGTTGAAAATGAATAAAATCCAGTTTCATCCACCTACTGTGATAGATCATTTTAAACCAAAGTTGCGGGACTAGAAGTATTTGAAAGACTAGACTGTGTCCAGGCTAAGCACATATCAGGATTTTTGTTCCAAACCTGAGCTCCATGTGTTGCCACTTCAATGTTAAAAAGGTCTACAAATTGTTCGTTTCATAATAGTCATGGAGATCGTCGAAAGCTGCATTTCCTAACAGCACTACTGACATTTTCCAGAGAAAATGTCTTCGTTGTAGGGACTAAGACAGTGGAAACACATACAGGTAAATCAGCTCTTTGCATTAGAGCAAAGTCCCTGCGATGCTCAGCTTACAAACAGAAAAGGTTTGCTCTGGCCCACAGTGTTGGGACTTTAGCTTGTGACTGATTGGGCATGTAGTGAAGCAGTGGCTCATGGGAAGAGTGTGTGGCAGAGCTTACTGGAGAGCGAGGAGAGGAAAGAGAAGGGGCTGGAACTAGATTGTCCCTTCAAGAACACCCAGGCCAGTCCTGCTTCACCTTCAACATCTTTCTTAGGGATCAAGACTGCACTGCATGGGCCTTGATACACTTGAGATCCAAAGTCACTATTGCGCACCAGTTGCCGTAAGGTGGGCACCAAGTAAGGGCAACCAAAATATAGACAGGATCTCTCTTGGGTGGTTGCCTTGGAATTCAGTTTGGCCTTGAACTCTCAGAGATCCGCCCATCTCTCTCTCCTAGGTGCTGGGGTTAAAGGTGTGTACCATCATGCCCAGCACCTTGAGAACCTATTATTTTGTTATTTGTTTTTCTCTTTAATGTGTGAGCCACTTTAATGCACAGAAATGGGACATGACCTCCCTCTTTGGGTTTCCTTCAGAAAATTTGAAGTCTTTAGGATCCCAAGTATTATGAAAAAAAAAAAAGAGAATTGAGACAGGAGAGCCAATAGCATATGTTTAAATTTATGTATGTATATTTTGGATATGTGAATGGTTTAATTGTATTAATGACAGAGTCCTGTCAAGAACTAGCATTTTCAAATAATATTTAAATGACATAGAAAATGCTTTAGGGATTAAGTATAAAGAAGGCTTTAAATTATATATAGTATTACCCCTCCCCCTCGTTTTTTTTTTTTTTTTTTTACTATTATGTATATATTTGTACCCAGTGCTTGTGTGGCAGTCCTTTTTTCCTTGCATCTTTATGTGCATTCTGGGGATAGAACTTAGTTCACATGTTTGTGTGGCTAATGAGTAAGCCCTGTGAGAGACCTCCCTGGCCTCCTTACGGACTTCCGTGTTTGTGTGTGTGCACGTGAACCTGTATATGCACACAAGCCTGGCGGAGGGGAAATCGCATTTTAACCAGTGTGATTTCCCATTGATCTGCTCCTTTCCACATCACGCACGGGTGGGGCCTCTGTAGAGATTCCTGCCGTAACCAAGCGTTGGACTTTCAAGGGCTTTGCAGGTCCTATAAAGTTAGCTCTTCACGGGGACTGAGGAGAGGGGTGAACAGAGTGGATCGGTTGAGTTGAAGTTGTGGATGAGTTCTGTTGTTGTTCCAGCCAGAGCTGTGGCCCAGTTGTGACCATGTCACATGTTAAGTAACCAGGGTGTGTTCTCACACTGAGCCTCGGGTCCTGGCCATTCAGGAGCTACTTTTCAAGCTCACCAAGTGTTTCTCTTTTTGCTGTCCACTGGTTTCATAGTATAATTAAAGATGGGCCAAGGGTCTAGCTTCCCTAAGACCTTCCTGTGAGTTCCACAGACGTCCTGTTTCAGAAAAAAGGAGGACATATTTTTATTCTAGAAAAAAAGGTTATAGATCACCTATCTCACACACACACACACACACACACACACACACACACACACACACACACACACACACACACACAGGTCCGGTATAACTTTTCACCACGGGTACAGATCCACGGCACACTTTTTAGACTTCCTGGTTGAGGATCAGAGGAGGCCACTTGGGAGTAAGCTCTAAGGGAAGGAAGTGTCTATCTTCAGGCTCTAAGGGAAGGAAGTGTCTATCTTCAGGCCCCGCTAGTGATCGCCTGTGGGAGTCTGTCCAGCTGTGTTTACAGTCACCCCTGGGGTTGTGTGCCCCCAAAGTCTGCATTGTTTGAGGACAAAGACAGGGTCCCTGGCTGCCTGGGAACTCTCAGAGTAGATCAGGCCAACCTGAAACTCACAGAGACTCACCTGCCGCTGTTCCAAGTGCTGGGATTATAGGAGTGTGTGGGCACATCCACCCACAAGAACACTTACAACTAAACGTTCAGAGTCACAGTAGGGCTCTAAGGACTTGAAGGCATCCGTGAAGGATCCCTCTACGTCGGGAGCTGTAGTGACTCAAGATCTTTACTTTCCCATAAACCCATCCAAGACCTGATTGCAAGCAGCACCTCGTAGTCCTTCCCTCTTGGGTCCCCACTCTTTGATGCTCAGCCCTTTCCTGATGACCAGTGTCAGTGCCCCTTAGACGTCTTTCATTGACCAAGTGCACAAAATAACCACTCGGATGCCATTCTGTTTCCTCAGGTTGCACGCTCTTTTTCTACGAGAGTGATGGCAGGTCTGGGATAGACCACAACAGTGTCCCCAAGCATGCTGTCTGGGTGGAGAACAGCATCGTGCAGGCCGTACCTGAGCACCCCAAGAAAGATTTTGTCTTCTGCCTCAGCAACTCCCTGGGCGATGCCTTCCTCTTCCAGGTTTGTGGGGTATCTCCATTGCACACGGGGCTTCCTGTCTTGCCCAGGTAACCCGCCCTCCCCTTTAAAATAATGGTGAAATTCTTTACGAAAGAGACAGAAGTAGTAATGACAAAATAAATAGCCGTGATGGACTGCAGAGCCCTCAGGCAGAGAGTGTGAGTGTGAGGCCCAAGGAGAGTTGTGCGTTGGGTTTGAGAAAGCTGCCGTGTTTGATGCGAGCAGATGGCTTTCTTGTGTAGCTTCAGTAGCACTAGATAGCACTCAGAATAGGATCATGCGCTCCTTAATTTAGGTGTGATTCGAGCTGTCAAATTTTTTATCATAATATGTTCTCTGCTAATATTAATCATAAGGTAAAATAATTACATCCCAGAAAGGACTGGTTGTCCCTAAATAGTTTCTCTTTCTCCGCTCACCAGAACTTTTATATCTAGCATTCTTGAAAGTCTGCTAATTGTTTCACAAAAATACTTCTCCGCTTCGAGGTTAACATTTCCTTTTATAGTGAGTCCTCTGAGTTTGCAAGAACTTTTTGTGCTTTTAACGAGGAAGGCTCCCCTCATTTATCCCACTAATGTGATGAAGACCACAGAGAAAGCTCAATGCACAGGATACAAACGCAATTTTCAGTGAATCCCAAGCTGAATGTGCAGCCACTAGCCAGGACAAGAAGGAGGCTTAGACCCTCCGTGGCCGCATGACACTCATATATACACATCGACCTGCTTGTGAAACAGAGCAAATATGCCTTTTACCATCCAAGCCAACACACCTGTATCTGAGAGTGACTTGACTTATTGTTTGTTTATTTATTTATTTATTTTTAAGAGAAAAGTTTGCAGGTTGGCAGAGGGGAATCTTGTGGGCGTGGGTAGTGGCAACTCGGTTCTGCATTTACTTCTTTGTGTATAGAGTAGGAGAAGGGTGTGGAGGTCAGGGGACAGCTTGCAGAAGTCAGTCTTCTTATTCCATCACGTGGGTTCTAGGGATCAAATTCAGGTCATCAGGCTTGGTGCCTTGAATTGCAAAGTCACCTTGCCAGTTCTTCATTGGCGAGGGATAGTTTTTCTGGGTATAATATTCTTACTTGACAGCCTTATTGCCATGCATTGGAAACTGCTATCCCTCTGCCTCCATAGCTTCAAAGAGAAGCCCATTGTCATTCTTATGACTGCCCTACTTCTATGATGAATTTTTTTCTTTGGTCATTGTAATGACTTCATTGTTAAGTAGCTTATAATGTGATTTTGTATCAATCACTGAGTTTATTCTTCTCAAAATTCATTGTGTTTCTTGTGTGTGTAGATTGTGTGTGTGTGTGTGTGTGTGTGTGTGTGTGTGTGTGTGTGTATGTGGTGTGTGTGTTTTACATCCTCATCTACAGGCAGCAGGGAGAGATAGAGACACTGGACCTGGCTTGGGCTTTGAGGCTTCCAAAGTGGCAAACCCCCTAATCCTTTCTAAACAGTTCATTAGGTGGGGACTACCCATGCAGACATGAGCCTATTGGGGGCACATTCATTCAAACCTAGCAGCAAGCACACTTAGCCTCTGAGCCATCTGCCCAGCCCCTCCTACAAATATATCAATTTTCTGATTAATGCTCTCTGTTTATAAGTTAACCACTTCAAAAGATTTACTATAAAAAGCTATGTTAACTTGGGAGCAAGGTGATATTTCCTAAATTAGTGGTCAAGGGCCAGGGGACCAGTCTCAGTTGGCTGTGTTTGCAGTGTGCAAGAAGTCCTGAGTTCACAGTCCAACTTTACTATTGCCCTCATACTTCACTTCTTTAGAAAAGGTGCCCATTATTTTTCTGTCTCTCCGGCAGTGCTCCCTGTCTTCAAGGTGCTCCACAGTGGGGCGTCTCTCAGTAGCTTGTCTTATTGATTGGATGGTTCACCCCACGTGTGAACCTGATGCTCGCTCAGAAAGGCAGGAGGCCTCCAGAGTGCACACTGGATGTCAGGGTGGAGCTAACCCAAGCCCCTCTCTCCTCACACCCTCCTGTTGTCTGAGTGTCCTGCCAGTGTCACTACTGAGCCTAAGCAGTGGTGACAGGGAAGCATCCAAACAGTGGAGCCGCTCCTAGGGAACTCCTGTCAGCCACTCGCACCTGCTTATCAGATGCTTATCTGACCTACAGCAAGGCCTCCTGTTGTTTCTCTTCCTCACCTCTGCTATGAGTTCCCACTGAAAGGACCTACTCGGCCACAGAAATGCTAGCGGGATCCACCCGACAAGTCACATTGTACAGAATGCTTTTTGAGGCAACATGAGACTTTATTCTTCTTTCTATGGGGACTTTTTATGCTACTTATGTGGACCTTTTCAGAGGAAATTACTGTCGTTTGGGATCTGTGATGGCGTTTCCCGCCATCTACTTATTGTAATCTGCATAGCTCCAGAGGGTCTGAATTTGAAAGAAACCCGTGTGTGTGCTGGGGTGGGGGTGAGGTTAAAGCAAGGGAGATCAGCTGTGATTATGGAAATAATTTGTAGGTTATTTTAGCCCCAGGGCTCAATTCACCGATCAGTTTTCAGGGCACCGATTCAACCCTGCTGCCCAGAGACCCACATGCTGGCCCTGGAAAAGAGATTCGCATAACCCACAGAAGTAGAAAGGGGGTTCTGTGTGAAAAGTGGGGGTGGGAATGAGGGAGAGCATTGGAGTAGCTGATACAGAAGAGGTCTTGAATGCTGGAGTAGCTGATACAGAAGGCGTTTTAGGCTGCCTGCAGAGTGTGACTGTATCTCCTTCCCCTAAACTATTTTAACAAGGGCTCTTCCCTCCGACTAGATGTCAGACACAGCACCCACCACTTACATGGTCCAGTTTCCTCCCTGGCGTGCATCTGGTGAATCCATCCATCCCTAGAGAGTGCTGCAGTCTCTGACAGCTCAGCCCCTTGCAGGAAACATCCCAACATGTGTTTCAAATTCCCGTGCCCGTTGACTAGGGAGCTTAGCTACCAGACAGGGCAAAGAGATATAGACTTGTGATTGAGTGGAAAATGCATTCGGTTGTGTATGTAGAGGGGTGAAGAGGAACGGCTTTATCAGAAGCACCTTTCCTCCGTGTATCTCTGTCGCTTAGAAGACCATTTTTACTAGGCTACTTCCTCTATGTTATAAAAATTCATAAAGAGAAATGGTACTTTGCGCATATCATAAGGAGACTTAAAAAGCTGGCAACTTGAGACCGTTTTCTTTAGTCTTGAGTGTCTGACAGACAGTGGATTCTCAGTCAGCGCCATCAACGCCCAGTCTTTTGTAGGAATCAGAAGGAAGTTTCGCTCTCTTCCTAACAGTCCAGTTATAGAAGTCAAACATGGTATCACTGTGGATAAGGGGCAGTTTTGAGTTTCAGCAAGCTCTGGGGATCCTTCTAACAGGTATCAGACTTTTGGAGGTCACCGAGGTCACAGACAAATGCCCAGGACAAGAAAACCGGGCTAGGGAAAAACCTGAATGTCATCTACTAAAAGATGTACACTCTGTAGAAAGGATGGTAGAGAGGGGACTTGTGTGGACTGATGCAGCTCCCCCTCCCTCTGGGCATCATAGCTGCAAGAGCCTCATGAGGTCAGTGTGCCTGCCTCTTCTCCTCCTTGGGCTATCTGTCCGAGGTGCTTGAGCCATTTTCCTTGTCTTATTTGGACTCGTGCCTCCTGTGCTCCTGTGGTCAGCCCTGTGCAGCCTGCTGAAGGTCTTAGTGTATCCATTTTCCTCTCCCACACCATTGTTCCTCTAAGTCATACTGAGGGCTCATTCGAAGTTGAAGTATCTTAACCCCCCAGCATCAACTCTTATCCCATAATTCTCTGCCATTTATTTGGTAGACTTCCCCTCCCTCCCCCCTAAAACCAAAACAGAGAACTTTAATTTCTTTTAAATGTCGTCTTTGTGGGTTTTGCCTTTGGAATGGGACAAACCACATCTCAGGTCTTTTCTTTGGCAGTTTGTGTGTTGACTCAGCTTATAGCTAAGGCCTGTTTTCTTGGTACTGTGGATCGTGTCTCTGCTCCCAGGCTGCCCCTGAGGAACAGCTTTTTGGTGGCAACATATTCAACCTCAACTCCTGCTAGGAAGTGAAGGTGAAAGTGGCCAGTACAAGAGGGGGCGAGAAGGGGGTGCACTGCCGTGTTTGATAACCGGCTCTTGTGTTAGCCTTCTGTTTAGGAGTCAGAGGTTTCCCCAACACCCAACACAGGATAACCACCTCCATCTCTCCACCTCCCTGCTCCCCTTTCACTGTGATAGGGTGTAATGCTGGTCCCAGCTTCAGGTCCTCTGGCTCTTCTGAGGAGGCCGTAGGTTTAGGGGAAGCCTCAGAGTCTCTGTTCTTGCTTCTGCCCTCTCTGACTTTGAGCTGGAGACTTGCATCCAACACCTGGTGATCTAAGGCTTTGCTCGTAGTTAATAATGAGGCACCTCACCCTGCCTGGCCATGATCCGCCTATGGTCAGTTACTCTGACGGACAGTGGCCTTCTGTATAGGTACTTCAGTCGATAGCTTTTGTGGTGTTTTCTCAGGCGTCCTCAACTTTGCCAGTGGGGAGCCTCTGCTTTGCTTTCTGGGGGCCGACAGCATAACCACACACTTCTTTGCTTATGGACAGCAGTTCTTGCCTCTTCCTATATTTAATTCCTCTTCTATAAAAACGACCCTCAGTTGGGGAGGGGAAGAGAGTGAGGTGTATGGGCTCCAGTGTGGAGGAGAATCTTCATGCTAGGTTCCCTATACAGATAAAAATGGGAGCTTGATTAAGTCTTTTTTTTTTTTTTTTTTCGGAGCTGGGGACCGAACCCAGGGCCTTGCGCTCGCTAGGCAAGCGCTCTACCGCTGAGCTAAATCCCCAACCCCTTGATTAAGTCTTATATTAGCAAAACTCGTACACAGGATAGGACCACGAAGGGAAAGGCCTTCGAAGAATTCACACAGGACTCTCATTTTCTAGCCTCTTAAAGGTGGACACTTCTATTCCTTTTTTGTTCCTTTAAAATTAAAAATAAACGTTGAACGTCCCGTAGAACTAATTCTCGTGCTTCTATCAACTCACCGTACCCCAAGTCTCAGTCCCCCAGATCTGGCCTTTGTTTTCTGGGGTTTCATTTCTCCACTTTAAATCGAGCCTCCTGCCTGTTACGAAAACCATCGATCATCGGAAATCACCGAGGGTCCTCCGTGCGGTGTGTGATCTGAAGTTAGACCTATTTGAAAACATACTGAAGCCCTGAGCTTTGTCACGTCTCAGAGCACAGAGGGGCTCTTACACCAAGACATCTTTTTTTGCTGATTATCTGTCAGCAAGAACTTCTCTTTTCCCCTCATTGAACTTTGTGTGGTATTTATAACATCCACAGAAGGCAGCAGAAGAATCATGTTCTTTACCTGACCATAGCGTGATGTAGGGAATGGCCGGTGAGGGCGGGCAGGCAGGGGTGAGCCAGGGTGCACGGGTAGGTATGGGTAGTCTCTCCTTCCTCTGTGGACCCCGGACTCTGGAGACAAGCTCTTTCTTAGATCATGTCCGGGCCAGCATTTGGCCCCTGTAAGTTTAGTGGGCTAATCACCTTCCCCAGGTGTCAGACTGTGGACGTTAGTTCATAGAGAGGCCACCCTGGACCCCGCTGCATTATGTTAGCAGACCGCTGTGGTCTTCTCAGAACTCTTGAGCCCATGAACTGATGACGCATGTCAAGACGTTTCTCCACAGAGGCAGCTGCCGAGAAAAGTCAGCACAAAGGTTCCCTGCCCTCTCGTGAGGACAGGGCTCCCTTGTGCTGCTGCGAAAGGACCAACTTTGCTCAAGAGCTCATTTAGTGAACTGTCCTGCTCTGAAGTGAGTTCAGCTTACTACAGGGAATGGCCATTTTTATTTAGACAGGACAGCAGGAGCAAAACTTCTCACTAATGGAGATGCCTTCAGCCACTGGCTGGGTTTTAGCCTTGGACGGCTGAGACATCTTAGTGGTTAAAGGGGGATGGGGGGGGGGGGCTGGTGGCTAAATTCTCATAAACCTGCTGTCACATGAATACCTAGCTCTGAGGGACTGACATTTTCCTCTCCCTTTGATTGTATTTTATTTATTTATTTTTTATGTATGTGCCAGTGCATTTGTGTGTGTTTAAGCCACCGGGCAGGAGCCTCCACTTAGTTTATTTTGGAGACAGGGTCTGCTCACTGGCCTGGAGCTCTCTGGTTAGGCTAGGGTAGACTGGCCATCAAGCCTGTGGTCTCCTGTGACTGGTCTTACAGCACTTATAAGCCATGCACACCCACACTCTTTACGTGGGTCCTGGGGTTCAAGCTCAGGTCCTCATGCTGTGGGCAAGCACCTTACCATCTGTGCCCCTTCCCAGCTCCCCTTTCCTCTCTGAATTTTTCTGTTCTTTTTAATTATCTTAGAATACATATAAAATAATCCCCTCTTAACTATTTTTGTAGGAGCCCAGTCCAATAGCATGGCACCCATTCACATTGCTTCTGTCTGCTTCCAGAACAATTTTTTCTTTTTACTGCACTAGACTTCTGTGCCTACCACAGCTGTCCATGGGTCCCAGCCCCACCCTAGCCGGTGGCAGTTGCCACCTGCTGGTCTTTAGAAGAAGTGAGTTCCAAGACTGATGATGTCACTTGAGTTGATACCACCTCCATTTGTTTGATTGTCTGTGTGCTGAGGGTCAAACCTTGGGAACGTTGGGTAAGCACCACTAAAACGCTGTCCCCTTTCGTCCCCACTTCTTAAAAGAGAGATGGATGGAGGTAGCCTCTCTGACATCAGAATGGACAACCCTGCTCATGGCTGAGGTTTGCTGAGGTCCTCATGGGAGGGAAGCAGAACTGATTCCCTTTAACTCCAGTCCCAGGGGGATCTGATGCCCTCTTCTGGCCTCCTCCAGCACTGCACACACATGGTGCACAGACACATGTGCAGACAGAACACATACAAAAAATTAAAAAAAAAATAAATCTCTCTTTTCAAAACTGCTGCCGCTGGCTGCTGTGTGTGCTGGCTGCTGTGTGTGCTGGCTGCTGTGTGTGCTGGCACATCAGTTTTGCTGAGTAGTTGCTTCTATACCATGAGCTCCTTTAGTGGGCCACAAGGCGTCCGCACACCCAACTTCAGTTGGTTGTACTTAACTGCTCTCCAAAGCATTTATCCCCTCTCTGAGCAGCCAGAAATGCCAAGTGCAGGGGGCTTCAAGTTGCTCTAAACGTTTGCCAACGCTGGAGTCACTGTTTTCTTTTTTTCCTTTTCAGAAAATAATCCGATTATTACTTTTCCATCCAAGTTGATTCTTTCACTAACAAAAGTAAAAATGTGACCAGGCATGGTGGCTCACTCTGGTAATCCCACAGTCACTTGGGAGGCTAAGGATAAAAGCTCAAGAGTTTGGGCCATCTAAGCTGTCTTAACCTGTCTCTAAAAACCAGCCCAGGTAAACAAATAACAACCAGGAAAAATAACTCAGACTAACAAAACCGCCCCTCCTGAGGGGTCCAAGTCTCAGACACCTCATCAGCCTGGAAGCTGCCTAGAGGGTTTCACTGTTTGTGGGAGGAGCTTGAACTCGGCTTTTCCGGGGAAAGGAACTAGACAGGGAAGACAAGCTTAAGTACTTCAGAGTATCCATTCCTTCCCCCATCTTTACCCCTCACAGTCACATGTGGCTGTATTGTTCTCACCTCATCTCTCCCTACTCAATCCGCAGAACTCGATTCGATCTGCTCGCCAGTCACGCCCTCTGTCCAGTTCTGCGCATGTGCAGACGATGCCAGTCTTTGCTTTTTCTTTATAAGCTCACGCCCTCTGTCCAGCTCTGCGCATGTGCAGACGATGTCAGTCTTTGAGTTGCTCTGTATAAGCTTAACCACCGTCAGGTCTTTCAGGCTCAATAACTGGTTTTCTTGCAAGACAACATTTTAAACATCGAAGCCATTTCTTTGGATGAATACAAAGTTTCCAGATTCAGCTTTCATGATTACCGATGGCTTCGGTTGTCCTTTAACTAAAATTCCCATTCTTAGACACCAAGGGATAATGTGCTGGAGGTGGGCATGGGTGCTGATAAAAGAATTTTGTTGGTAAGCCAGCCAGCTAGTGAGGTAAACATACAGATTACTGCCTACAAGGGGAAATGGTGACAGCAGCCACCGTGGTGTTATAGTTACGGGGCCAGGCAGTTCCTCAGGTGACTTAAACACAGTGCCTTTACTGAGTTCTTTGTGCTGCAGGGGAAAGTCTAGCATCTCTACATTTACAGATATTTCCTGATTGATCTCCTAGTTTTAGAAAAAGTGTTTATTATTCTTTTGAGAATTTTATATAATCTAATTTGATTATATTTTCCCATCCCCCCAAATCCTCCCAGATCCTCCCCCACCTCCCTCCCTACCCGTCTGTCTGTCTGTCTATCTCTCCCCATTCCATCTCTGTCCTCCTCTTTGTTTCTCTTTTAACCCACTGAGCTCAGTTTGTGTTGTAGACTGTTCCTTGAGGTGAAGCCTGCCTACCCTGGAGTATGATTGATAAACCAGAGTCTCACCACCACAGCAAACACACTCCCCCTCTCCCAACGGCAGTCAAATGCCAGCAGCTCCTCAGCTAGGGGGAGCTAGGGGGAGCTAGGGGGAGCTGGGGGGGCTAGCGGGGGCTACGGGTACCCACTTCCCCCTTCCATGCTGGGATTTGGTCTGGCTTGAGTGTGTGCAGAGCCTGTAAGTTTTTAAGTTACCACATGAGTTTTTGCCCCCAAATGTTTCCACCACTTTTGCCTTTCAGAGCATCTTCGTCTTATACCACCCACATTTTGGGGTCACCTGTTCATTGGCATGGGTCACCTGTATTTGATGGTGGGGGGTGACACAATGCTCTCAGTGCTCCTGTTAAACAGGCTGTTGGTAGTTTGTGGATGGCTCATGGGTCGATGCTGGTCATGGATGTAGTCCTGGAGCTCCCTAAGGTCCTTGATCCTGGCTGCCTTGAGCCTCTCCGTATCCTTTTGATAGAGCTGCTTAAACCTGGGATAGGTTCTTTGGAAGAACCATTTAAGCAACAGGATTTCTTAGGCGAATTGGTTGTTAACACATGGCTTCTTTGAGGATGCTGTTTGAGTGGTTGTGGGTGGATTAGGGGCTGGCCCTCTTTTGTGGATTTCTAGATAGGGTACGCTAAAGTCGTGTGTGTGTGTGTGTGTGTGTGTGTGTGTGTGTGTGTGATCTGTCTGTCTGTTTAGACCTGACACCTTGCCTCTGACACCACCTCCTGGGACACACTGCTAGTTTCTGTGAACTTCTAAGAAGAGGCCTCTTCTCCCTGCTCCCTTCTCATATAGACCACCAGCCAGACAGAGCTGGAGAACTGGATCACGGCCATCCACTCTGCCTGCGCAGCTGCGGTCGCAAGGCACCACCACAAGGAAGACACGCTCCGCCTCCTCAAGTCGGAAATCAAGAAGCTGGAGCAAAAGATTGACATGGACGAGAAAATGAAGAAGATGGGCGAGATGCAGCTGTCCTCCGTCACGGACGCGAAGAAGAAGAAGACCATACTTGACCAGGTGACCGCCATCTCTGTTCTCTCGGCAGCGCTGTCTCCCAGACTGTCAAACTCTTCCCTTTGGCTGCCACGCTTCCCCGCCCTTTGTTTAGAATTGATTGTTTTGCTCTGGAGGGAACAATAAGACATGAACAGAAGGCAGGAGAAGAGCCTTCCGGCTCCTCCCATCCTTGTGTTTCCAGGGGAAGCTGCCATTTGAAATCTAGGATTCCCCTCCCCACCTTATCGTGGAGCTGACCTCTGACCCCGATTTCCTCAATGAACTTAGAAACCCAAATTTAAAGAGTGACGGGTGTTGTTTGAAAGTCCACTCAGCCGTCTCTCGCTACATTGGGAATTGGTTTCAAGAACCTCGCAGAAACCCAAATCTGTGTATGCCCCGGTCCTTGACCTAAGCTTCGCATATCCTCTCGTGTATCTTAACCCCTCCCTGTGTCATCTGTGATGCCTCGTAGATAGAAATTATTGCTGTGCTGTAGTGCCTAAGAGATGACAAGAGTCTGAACACGATCACTATAGCTATAGGGTACATAGGGCCCTTCGCTCTGTTCTTTCTGTTATTGCCTGCTGTAGTTTTTAAATTCACAAAGCTACTCACAAGGAAAGTTCCCATAGCAAAAAATCCACATGACATGAGCAACAGCCTAGCAGTCAGCGCATGTGGCCACTTCCTTCGCCTACCTCTAACAGGACCCTAACTCGTGTTGCCCCCCCCCCCCCCCGTCTCTGCTCTCTGCTTGAAGGGTTTCCCTGTGAGATGCTCCCCAGTAATATAACTGCATGTGAACCTTGTGCCTGCCTTCTTCCCTTAGCAGAACCTCTGGAGTTTGGTCTGCCGCACCCTCGCTTCCATACCTGCATGCCTTCCTCCTTTGAGCCTGTTCCCTATTCCCTTGTACAGACAGCCATTTCTCCTTTGATGAGCATTTGAGCCATTTGCAGCTTCTCGGCTGCTGTGAACACCGCCATCATAAATGTCTGTGTTCTCACTGACTTTACCAGAGATCAAAGGGAGATGTCACCAATGACCTCTCACGTTGTCCTCTCTGAAGATTTGAGTTTAAGTGTGTGAGTGTCACCTGTTGTATGTCTGGGCATCACACACATTCTTGGTGCCCACAGAGGTCAGAAGAGGGCATCGGAACCACTAGAAATGAAGTTACAGGCAGTCATGAGTTGTCCGGGGTGCTGAACAGACCCTGGGTTCTGACAGAGCAGTGAAAGCTCTTAGCTGCTGAGTGCCTCTCCAGCCCATGGAGTCAGTGAGCTAGTCTTGAATGCACTCTGCCTTCCGTGATCTTACTTGAATGTCCTATCAGTAGCTAGAGAATATTTTGCCACTTTGAGTGACAAAGACAGGAGTGGACACTAGCTGTGGGTGGAATCCCATACCCCAGTATCTGGGCATCCACCACTGACAGTTTAATACTTCCAACCCTTTTTTAATCACCCCACTTTTACCAAAAAGCTTTCGGTTTATTTACTTTTGACCTTTGACTTCACGTTTCTTCTCTTTTCTTGGTAAAAGCCCTCTCTTAGTCCCCATGAAAGTTTCTTGGTACTGGAAATTCCCCCATTCTTATTCCTTCTGTCTTAGGTCTGTGGTCAGAATTGACACACACTGCACATGCACACACACACACACACACACACACACACACTCACACATGCACACACACATTGCACACACACTCTCTCACACACACTCTCACACACTCATTCACATGAAATCTCGGCTAGGAGAGCACCAATAACTGACTGTGCATTTATTATACCGAGTTTATGGTTACAATCTTTGTAAAGAAGAAAATGTGCACCCTAGGAGGTGCCTAGCCTCCCCCTTCCCCTACCCCCGTTGTTTACCCTCTAGAATTGTAATTGTGCCTTTACGATAAACAGATCTGCAAGATTATTGGAGAAGAGGGTGGCTAACGTTTGTTCTTACCTTTCTTGACCCTTTCCCCCGCCCCTCACTACTCTAGATCTTCGTTTGGGAGCAGAACCTCGAACAGTTCCAGATGGACCTTTTCCGGTTCCGCTGTTACCTTGCCAGCCTCCAGGGCGGGGAGCTGCCAAACCCCAAACGACTCCTAGGTTTTGCCAGCCGGCCCACCAAGGTGGCCATGGGCCGCCTTGGCATCTTTTCGGTATCATCTTTTCACGCCCTGGTGAGTAGCACAAGTGAGTTTTGGGAAAATACCCATCCCAGTGCTTGATCCTGAGCAGGACCTGAAAGGGATCTGGAAGTGTTTCCCTAGTTTGCTGCCCAATACAGATTTCCAAAAAGTCTTCACTTTGATGTTAATGCACAGTTTTTTAGAACCTGTGTGGAAATGGGCTTAACTCACTTTTTGGTAGGGCTTAAGCTATTGTGTAAGGAAAATGCAAAAGGCCCTGTTCCCACATCCTTTGGCCAACCCACCCCCTGTCCGTGGTGTTGGGAATTGAAGCCAAGATCGCACACATGCAAGATAAGCACTCTACCCTTGAGCTACACTCCAGCCCCATGACAGTGCTGTCTAAAGATATGGTCACTGCAGTGTTTGTAGATAGATGTTATTTTAGGCAGTTTTGGCAAAGTTAAAAAATGTAAATGATCGATGGAGGGCTTTTCTTTGTGAATAAATCTCTTCCCTCGTGGGTAGATGTGCTCTCCTCAGTCCCCCACACGACCTACGTCAAACACAGCTCTCTGTGGAGATTGGAGGTCTCACTTTGCCATAGTTTGATGGCTGTAAATATATGGCGTGTTAGAGGAAGGCCAAGTCTCAGTGTTGACAGAACCAGACACGTATTCTCCTAAGGAAGAGGCTTTTGTCTGACCCCTAGCTCGAGCCGCAGGTGATGTGGTTGTGCCTTGTTGACAATCTGTAGTCCCGAATGCTTGCTAAGTTACAGCTTTATGTACTTTGGGCCCATTTCTGCCAAAGGGGAAAAGTGACCCATGTACAATCAACATGTATGTTGTAGCCCATCTAGGGGGACACCCTCTGTGACCCGTTTGCTGTGGAATTAGATAGATGTTAAGTGCCAAGGTGCAGAACTGCCCTGGGAAGTCCCAGCCGGGGCACCGCTGAGCCCTCCACTGAATTCTGAGCTATAATTCGGTCCAAGGTGTTTGCATTTCTTTGTAAGTAGATTAGTGTCATCATTCAGATAATGGGGGGGGGGTTGCATTTTGGAAGAGGTATCACACCGGTTTCTACAGTTTGCTAAAACGGTCTCGTCTACTAATTTCAGCCCTTCTTGCCTCTCTGTGGCTGTTACAGTTTTGTTTTGTTTTGTTTTGTTTTTTTTGTTTTTTTTTTTTTTTTTTGTTTTCTGTAATAACGGGGCAAGTGAGGGCCAAGTCCTGAACCGAGTTTTCACTTACCCTGTGGTCTAGGTCTGTTACCTGGAGACCTGAACACCAGTTTTTAACTTAGCCAAATCTTTTTTCTGTGTGGGGAGAAAATATGAGATGGACATTTTCACTTCGCTCCCATCAGAATATCTTAATCAAGTGCTTATGTTTTTATTTTTATAAACAGGCAGGCTCAGGTGAGGCACCACCACCTGTCAATCTCTAGTATCCACACCCTTCTTCTCTCCTTTACTGACTATGATATATCGTGAAGAAATACGGTTTAACCCTCTCTGTCCAACGTACATGCTTATTTATGCCTCTGAAACAGACAAGGAAAAGTGTTGAGCCACTTGTCATAATCGTTCTTCGACCTTAGGAAAGATCTTTGGCCCAAAGGAAGTTTAGAAATAACCCTCTCTGAATGTCTGCGATGTGTACGTCCCTCATTTGGTGGGAGCTGTGCTAAATCTGCCCCTTTGAAGAAGTTGGTGACCGAAGGCCTTTGCTCGGTTATTTGGAAGAGTACTGTTTAATTCCCAAAGCCCGCCTCTAATGCTCTTCTGTTTCTTGCCATCTGCCTCAGTGGCAGAAACCTTGGTGCCCATGCATCCTGGCCTGACTGCAGCAAGGCTTTGACGTGAGACAGAACAAGTTAGGTTACTCTCTTGAGTGTCTCGTTCTATTTCCTGCACGGGCTCTTGAGGAACAGCCCAAGCAGGGGATTTCAGTCTGATTTATTGGACACCCTGCCCCCAATTTCTCCTTGTCATTTGACCCTAAGGGTCCCCTCCTCTCAATGGGACTTGACTCATTCTTCAATCTCTCCTTTGTCTAGGACATCCCCCCTCCTTTTAAGTGGGGGTGGAGGAGGTGCAAGGGTTCCAGGGCCAGGGGAGGGCTTTGAGCTACAATGGGAGTCCCATTCACTAGGAGAGCCTCAGCCCTGCTGAGTGATTTGCCTTCATTAACTGAAGGGTCCCCGCTGTATTCTTTGAAGAAAGGTTATCATTGTTCTTGTTTGCACAGATGAGCTGACTGATAGCTAGCTAGTCAGGTGCCTGCCACAGAGGAGGCATTGTCTGGGCGATCATTGAGAAACCTCTGCCAGCCTGTTCTCCTGTACCCCTCTGGTCATTATTGTCTTGAGAGGGCTGGGGGGGGGGGGTAGCTACTGGTACAGCCTACAGGGCCTTAGCACTTGAAAATAACTGCTAGCCTTTGTGCAGCCTAAGTCAGCCAGCCAGTCAGTCACCGAGAGAGGCATGCTGGGAAGGAAATGAGCAGGCTAACACACGCCCGCTGGGACAGCACCCGTCAACATCCTCAGAAGAGCAGCATCAGGAGCCCCTCAGATACCGAAGGAGGTGGTCAAGTGCCTCACACAAAGTGGCATACTGTCCCCACGTAGCCCGAGCTTACCCTCCCCTGCACTTTAAAGCACATGTAGGTTACCTATGGTGCCGCCCAATACGATGGGAAGGTTCTGCAGGTACTTACACTGTTACTGAACAGCAACAAGGAAAATGTCTCAACATGCCCAGCATATGGAACATTTCTCCCTGAATCATTTCGATGTGAGGTTGCTGAAATCCACAGATACAGGGTGCTCACCCCTCCTGGGTACCTGTGTGTAGCGTGAGGGCAGACAGACAGACAGACAGATGTACTTACAAGTAGCCTTTGCTGTTTGTAAATTCACTGAGACCAAACAGCTTGCTTAGTTGAACACCGTTTCCTCTGTGTCTACAGAGCCGCGGGAACACACATGTCAGCATGTTCTGATCTACTCATTTTATAACCTTTGTCTGCCTTCAGCTCAGAAAGGAGAGACCAGACATGTTTTATGATACCTGCTGTGTGTGGGGACCCCCCCCCCCTTTAAATACCAAAAGAACAAGTGTAGGTTAAAATCTTTCTCATCAAAATTCCCACGGGAGTCTCGGCTCCCCCTTCTTAATTCCCTGATCTGTGTTTCTTAAGTACTTAGCCGAGACAGTGCAAGACCCCAAGGCCTCTCACCCCTCTGTTACATCTGAGTCCACTCTTCTCCTTAATGCCCCGAGAGGCTGGCACCAGTCCTCAGATGCATGTGGGGGTCCTTGCTCATCCACTTGCTGGGAATCCGCTGTTGATACTGTCAATACCAGAGGCTCAGGGAGATGCCTTGTGGCTGTCAGGCTGAGGGCTGGGAGGCCCCCCGTGTTACCCAATACTAATTCATCCCCAAGGCCGCTGCCAGTTGGCATCTGGCACATTGGGAGTTGCCCGCGTGGGAACCTGTGACAAGTAGGTTCTTAGACATTCACCTCCAGCGACAGAGAGCAGGTGGGGGCTTTCATTTCCAGTCTGACTGGCTGTGCCTCCTACCTCGCCCTTTTGAAAGGAGATTCTGTGGGTGGCCTGCTGAGATCTCCTGGCAGAAGAGCCCTAAAGTTCCCGGAACACTGCGTAGAACCTGTAGGGTAAAGGTCAAGCCTGGAGAGTCTGCAGACTTCCTGGAGTCCTCAGAGCCCCCACTCCTGCAGCTGTCACAGTGGAGCTTCAAATGTGAAAATTCTGTTCTGAAAGGTTTCCCTGGTTAGATGGTACCTCAGAGGCACCTCAGCAGAGTACAGCTTTAAAAAGAAATATAAGTGTAATTTCCTCTCCACCTAAACATATGTAAGTTGTGGAAGATCTGCATTATACATATACATACATACATATATATATATATATACGTATACATATACATATATGTATATATATGTGTATATGTGTGTATGTATATATAACATATATATATATATATTACACATATAACACATTGTGTATGTGTGTATATATATATGTATACACACAGATATGTGCATATATATGAGACAGTGCATATACGCATGAGAGAAAACCCTCCATTCATTAATACATCTGTTGCCTTGGCTATAGCCCAGTGGTAGAGTGCTTGCTGAGCTTGTCTAAGGTCCTGGTTTAATCCCCAACACAATGTAAAAGACAGAGGAGAGAAAGAGACAGAGTGGGGGGGGGAGGCAGAGAGACAGAGAGAGAAAGACAGAGGGAGAGACAGACACAGAGGGAGAGACAGAGAGAGACAGAGGGAGAGACAGAGAGATACAGAGGGAGAGACACAGAGAGAGAAAGACAGAGAGACAGAGAGAGAGAAAGACACAGAGAGAAAGAGAGATAGAGAGAGAAAGAGAGATACAGACAGAGAGAGAGAAAGACAGAGAGACAGAAAGACAGAGAGAGACAGAGAGAGAGGAAGAGACAGAGAAAGACAGAGGGGGAGACAGGGAGACAGAAAAAGACAGAGGAGAGACAGAGAAAGACAGAGAGATAGACAGAGAGAGACAGAGAGAGACAGAGAGACAGAAAGACAGGAGAGACAAAGACAGGAGAGAGGGAGAGAGAGAGACAGAGAGAGAGAGACAGAGAGAGAGAGAGGAAGAGACACAGAGAGACAGAGAGACAGAGAAAGACAAAGGAGAGAGAGAGGGAGAGACAGAGACACAGAGAGAGAGACAGAGAGGGGTGGGGGAGATTAGCTCAGTAGTCCAGTCTGCGAGGTAGTTCTCTTCCTTGGTCTTTCATCCTGGAAAAGACTTGATGTTTTAGGCTGTGATCCTATTACTGGGGATGAACTCTGTCAAAGAGAGTAGAAAGCCCCCTCTTTTGAGAACATTTCCTAGAAGCTGCCCCATTGACTAGAACTGGTGACAGTGCATGCCCCACTCCAAAGAGAAGCCAACTTTGACTTCTTGGCCGAGTGCCCAGACACATGAATTTCCTAGTGGAGACCCTGGATATTGGGGCCACGAATTACTTGCTTACAAAGAGTATGGTTTTCTATTTTCTAAGAGAATGAAGAGATTGGCTGGTTTAGTTTTAGTGAAATCATGGCAGCCAGAAACCTTCGGTGTCAATTTTAATTAAAACGCAGAAACAGCTCAGTGGCTCTGAGGAGGCTCCTCAAGTGAGCCTGGCTCCAAGCAGCAGGTACAGCAGCTCGGCCTGGCTGGAGGGCAGCGAACTCTCAGCAACACGGCGCGTTTTATTCACCATTTTATTTATTATTATTGATTTTCTACAGCGATCGGGCTCGCCAACTCTTCTTTTCCATCAGCAAAGGTCCCAGAGTCCCCGTGCCTAGCTTAATGCTTGAACACTAGGGTCATTGCTGTCCTGGGAGAGGGGGTTATTGAAGGGTGGGAATGGGTGGCGACTCAAGACACGGGTGTCAGCCCTGCAGCGGCTTCTGTCTTAACCAATCCCAGGTGGCGGCCCGCACTGGCGAGATCGGGGTGAGAAGGCGTACTCAGGCTATGTCCAGGTCTGCGAGCAAGCGGAGGAGCAGGTTTTCTTCTCTCTGGGGCCTAGACACTACCTCCAAAAAGAAGCAGGGGCGCCCAACCATCAACCAGGTAGGTCCCAGAGTCCGCACAAAGGATCCACCCACCAATGTTGCTTCTGTGTTGGTCATGTGTGCCTGCATGCATGTGCGTGTCTGTGAGTGCCCCTGTGTGTGTGTCTGTGTGTGAGTGTGCATGTGTATCTGTGAGTGTCCTTGTGTGTGTGTGTGTGTGAGTGTGCATGTATGTGTCTTTGTGTGTGTGTATATCTGTGAGTGTCCTTGTGTGAGTGTGCACGTGTGTGTGGGTGCGTGCACGTGTGTATCTGTGAGTGTCCTTGTGTGTGTGTGTCTCTTTACTGACATTTTAAATCAACTTGACACTTTAGTTCTGCCAGTTTTTAATAAGTAGTTTATAGCCCAAACATGGAGCTGTGCCATTAGTCTGTCATCGACATCCATCTCCCACCTGCCCCCTACCCAAACTCTGGTTAATTACAGACCTACCAAAGAAAGTGCAGAATTCCCGTAAGTCCTCAGAACAGAGCAGGTTCCATAGGAAGCCAAGTAAACATTAAATATAATCTTCATAAGCCATCTCTGATGCTGGATCAAAGGCAACCTGTAGGGAAATGTGACCGTCTGTTTCTTTGCCTCTGAGATTTGGAAGGTAACCTTAAATGGGCAGCTCCTTGGCCTATAGGAACGAGGACCCAAGAATTTGAGGATACCATGACTGCTTCTACTTAGATCCAAGCCTAACAGGATCATGTACTCACTTGGTCTGGGCTGATGCTTGGTGGAGCCCTGTGTAACAGGGACCAGTGGCCTTTCTCTTCACTCTTCTAGTTGAGGCCTCTCTCCAGCTGCTGTCGCTCCCCATGACTGTCCTCTGTCCCCATTGACATCGGGAAGTGAATGCCCTCCAACTACTTGGACGAGGGACTTGGGTCTCTTTGGATTGAGTCTTCATTTCATGGACTACCGTGGTGTGCACAGCCCAGAGCTCAACATTTGTGAGGCTTTCACCAGATCACCAGTGTAATCCACATGTGATGATGCCCTTGAGCAAAGCTGACTGGATCACAGGATTCCCTTACGGTTAACTCTGAGAATTGCAGCCAACAACTTCCTAAGGGATGGAGAAGTAGTTAGTCCTGAAGACTGCTGTCCTACGTTTCCCAATTGGCCAACACTCTCCCCTTTGAAACATGGCATTTTTCTGTCCTGATGGACCCTGAAGGAGACCAGTTAAGTGTGTGATACATGCGGGCGTGAGCAGCTTGCACTTTTTAATCTTCAGGAGAGAAGGACAGACCTGGCACAGTCAAGATCCAGAGGCTCTCTGCCTCCCCTTCAGAAGGAGGCCATTAGCATCAGCATCTCCCTCCTCCTCCGGAGAGAGAGGTCTTGCAATCCGGACTTACCTTTTATCAAAACTCTTGGTTTATATGGCCTTATCATCTGGGCATCCATCAGGTTACACTGTAGACTACCGAAATGTGTAACCGAATTTCAATAGATGTCAGCAAACATCTTCACAATATGTTTTTAAATCATTCTTATAATTCCTAAAGTAAATTTTTACAAAGTCTTTCTTAGCCATAAATACTATGATAGAAATTTCATCACTAATTCAGGACTCTGAATTAGTTTCTGAAGCTTCATTTTTACTGGACACACACACACACACACACACACACACACACACACACACGCCAATCACATGCTCATTTAATAACCTGCATATAGAATTTTATTATGTCTGTGTTTGGGTATTGATCATTTTTGTAATGTCTTTAAGTTACAGAACACATAATATTTCAAAAAATACTTTTCTGGTATTTAAATTAAAACCAAAACCCTTTTCTACCTCCTCTTATATAAAACACCAAAGCTGTAAATATGTTCTCCAACTCTCCTGAAGGATGTGATTGTGTAATTATGGGTAAGTGACTACCTTGGTCCGTGAGAGAAAATCTTCTCTCTGAATGAGCCTTGTTTATTCGTTCTTGCGATCTATCTTTTAAACTGGATTATTCACATCTGACAACAAACCATTTCTTTATGTGTGAGCTATTGAAGGTGTGTGAAGTTTGACCTGATTCTTGTGGTTTGCCACCCTAAATTGTGACATACTCTGGGATCCAGGAGCGCCTGAGCCCTGCTGTGGTTTCCGAAAGCCTCTCCCATCATTCAGAGTTCCGTGCTTCCTTTGTCCTGTTGACCAGATTTCCCTTTTTTAAGATGATGCTTTTGTCTATGCAGGTGTTTGGAGAGGGGACCGATGCTGTAAAGAGATCTTTAGAGGGAATATTTGATGACTCTGTTCCAGACGGCAAGGTAAAAATCAACACGTATTCACACACAAGGGCATCAGCCCGTGCGCGGTGCTGATTTGGGGGAAACTAAAATTCAGTACACTCTGTATGAAAGACTGAAGCGATCAGGTTCTTACAGACGATCTTTAACAGGTTACCATGAGGTGGGGAAAACCATTAAATCTCGGTGCTAATAAGAGCATTTCCCTGCTGACATAATGTTTTCCTAATGTGTCATCTGCCGTTTAAGATTCCAACTAGAATATAAGATTTGAGTTCTGAGTTAGCTGAATACTTTGTGTCATTTCTAATTCCTTCTTATGTACAACTTTTATTCCGAAGAGGTGACCTCACTCTCTGCCCACACAAGCTATGTTCTTCCCATTAATTTCAAAGGAGTGTTCTGATAGTATGTTCCTCCTCCTCCTCCTTCTCCTCTTCTTCCTCCCCCTTTTCCTCCTCCTCTCCCCCTCCTCTTCTAAATGCGTTTGCCTCCCAAGTCTAATACTCAGGTATGACTCAGCCTTATGCTTGAATTTAATAGGGGCTTTCAAACTGTCACGATTAAAACCCCGGAAAGACACCGATTTCCCCATAGCCACTTTTTGTAGCCTTGCTAAAAACAAAAAAGGGCACCTCCTTTTCCAGAATCCCAGTTCCACTTCCCTTGTGGTTCTAGTGCTGACAGCACAACATTGTTGTGATTTCCTGGTTTCCATACCCAGGATCAGTGCAGCAGAATTCAGCTGTTGGTTACCAAGCAACCAAGTAATATTAGTCAGCAGTGTCTGAGCCCAGTGTTCTGGAAGGATCTGATCCACAGAATCCTGAGTACGGTGGAGTTCTTGGTATTGGAGGGAACTGGGGAGTAATGGTGACAGAAGAGGCCTTTCTTTACTCAGACTTCCCGATGTGCCATGCTGGGTCTGGAGGTGGCTAGCTCAGGGAATACATTCCCATGGCCCCCTCTGTGAATAATTGTTCATGACGAAATTAAATTACTGCACATCTATGCAATCCAAGCATACTTGTAAATACTTTGTCATATCTGAAGGTGGCTGGTTTTGCCTGTATAATCCATTTAAAGTGATGCATCATCGTTTCTTTCACATAGGGTATAGGGATGACAACAGTTGTGAGTTCCTCGTATGTCTGTGTTTGCCAATTTTTTCTAGGCTACCTGTTTAAATTCAGTTTCCTTCCCGGCATTTTGCCTTGCCTCAAAGAGCAGTTTAGGTGCACATCCAGGGTTGATCCAGTGCTAA
The DNA here is from genome assembly GCF_021556685.1 of Rattus norvegicus. NCBI lineage: Eukaryota > Metazoa > Chordata > Mammalia > Rodentia > Muridae > Rattus > Rattus norvegicus. The sequence continues at coordinate 42,771,498 of NC_141544.1, read as the reverse complement.
GGGGCTCTTATTTAATGGGGTATGTGGGGGCAGCCTGGGAAGGTCCCAGTCATAGGTAATGGAGTGTGGGAAGCGATGGCTTTGGGGCAGTTCTTTCCCTGGAGTTTGGCTTCTTTGTGGAAGCAGCAGAGTTCAAAAGCAGGGCCGAGACTCTTCCACAACTCGGTTTCTCTCACAAAGGCCTTCCTCATTCCTGGACCCCCCTCCCAGCAGTTATTGAGAAATCTGTCTCTTCTTGTAGGCAGCTAGCTACTTTCAACCTTGTTCTTGGGAATCTGTAGATCCATAGTGGCTTAGGTTATAAACCCCTAATAAAGCCACGTTATTGACATACTGAGTATCAAGTACATCGGCATTACAACAATCTAACACATCTCTCCCTGCTTATTCGACGGGGCTCCTAAGGGATCATCCGTCTGCCGCAGGATACTTTGTGCTCTGGCTAGTCTCCTTGCTTAGGTTCAGCCCGGCTGCATTTGTACACGGCCTTCCCAACGTTCACACGTCTCCCTACCCTCAGTCAGCGTAGCTGAGGAGACAGTCATGATCCTGAGGAGGATCACTGTGAGGAGCCTTGAAGCTCTTTGAACTCCATCGGGATATGGCCTTGTTCCTCCCAGGGCTGTCCTGGTGGCCCAGGGAGTACACTGGACGCTGCTGCTTGTCAACCCATGGTGCCAGGATATTATCTTTATGAACACAGTTCCCTTGGGGGCTCCTTGTTGCTTTGCAGTATAAAGTGGTAGATATTCTTGCTGATGGAATTTTCTGCTCAAAATTCAAAGTGCCTTTGTGGAAGAGGCATTGGGCTGAACCGAATGATTTTGCTCTCTGCTCATCCATACCATGCTCACATCATGGCTGTAGACAATGTGGGGGCATGTGCCCTGTGTCCTGAGTCACAGGCTGCCTGCCTTTCTTCTCATAAAACTCCTTTCTCAATAGCTGTCTCCCCCAGGGGTCTCCTCCCTCCCAGCGGGGTCCCTCCTTCCAGCCTAGGCTGTTTCCCTGGGTTTAGGTAATCTGGGCATCTGAAGTCATTAGAGGTGGACCATGGCAGCCAGTGCTGATGACTTTGCTTCTTATCACAGAGGGAGAAGGAAGTGGTCTTACCCAGTGTCCACCAGCACAATCCTGACTGTGACATTTGGGTCCATGAATATTTCACTCCATCCTGGTTCTGTCTACCCAATAATCAGCCAGCCTTGACGGTTGTCCGGCCGGGGGACACTGCGAGGGACACCTTGGAGCTCATTTGCAAGGTACATGGCTCTTCAGGTTGTTCTCCTGAGAAGAGCAGAATCGGGGGAGGCGGGGCCTCTTCTCCACCTCCCGTGGGCACAGTCTGAGGGAGGAGGCTGGGTATGCCTGGCACCTGTGGGCACAGTCTGAGGGAGGAGGCTGGGCATGCCTGGCACCTGTGGGTACTGTCTGAGGGAGGAGGCTGGGTATGCCTGGCACATGCAGGCAGCCCTGCATTCCTTCATGACAGCATGCACCATGTGTAAGCAGTGAGTGTCTGAGTGAGGAGGAGGGAACCTCTTCCGAGTGTTTCATCTCCATGTCCCAATGTCTTAGGTTTATAATGAATACACCACCTCTCCCTGCATACTGTGTAGAGAACACGAGATGAGAGTGAAGCTTGTTAGGACCTCTGTGGACACTCTGCTGCTTGCCCTTCTGTTTTTCTACACGCTCGCACATACATGCGTCCAGTCGTATCACCCCATTTTGCCAACTGGTGTTTGAATAGTAACCGATACACCAGGGACATCTTTAGGTTAGGGAAAATCTGAAGTGAGTTTGGCACGATGGGAAGTTCCTCTTTCTGGAGACAGGGAACCATCGTGTGTTTTCTAACTAGATGGTGATTGGCTTCGTTCCGCTTTCGCCTCACAATGGGGAAACGCCTCCATCTTCTCCAAGGGGAGCCTCTCCACAGCTGGGCACGGTCCTTGAGTGTCAGCAGGAAGAGGGAAGTCACCATTCTCGAACGCTGGGTTTTACTTTTCCGAACATAGTGGCATCTGTGGTCTCAGCCGACCACATCACGACTGAAAAGGAACATCACTTTCCTGCTTTGCAGATACAGGAAGCGAGGGTCCAGAAGCCTTAGGTACTTGGCCAAGCTCACATCACAATCAGAAAGGACAGGAAGGTCAGCCAAGTGAGCGTGCAGGGACAGCCCTGTTCACACTGACCCCAACCGGCGTGTGTGCAGTTGTGACAGGTGAACACTCAGAGACTCTCAGAGCGTTAGTCTGTGGGAAGGACAGTGCACAAGGCTCCGAGAATATATTCTTAGGAGAGTCAACTTCCACAGGGCTCCAAAAATAGAAATCTTTTTTATCCTAATTTTATTCTAGAACCATTTGGATGAACAAAAATTGACATTTTAAAAGCCCTGTTCATTCAACACATGATTTGTAAATATTGAATAATTTCACTCTCTCAACACACATGTTGTGATTACACTACCAGAAATTTATATATGCCTTTAAAAAAAATCACTGATGCCTAACACAAGAAATATAGCTAATATAAGAAATATAGCTGATCATGTGAATGGGGGGGAATAATCTGCTACATACAAGACATTTCAACAGCTTTACGTGCAGAAAAGTAGACCAACTTGCTGTTTGAGGACAAAGCTAAAATCGGCCCCCATGTAGGCATTAAAAGTAAGTGATAGCACTCACACACGTCAGTTCTTTCGTGCACGTGAGTTCTAGCTTTCGAACACAATGGCATCTCTGTTCATGGCTTTTCGTTTTAATTACTTAACAAGATCGGCCTTCTGAGGATTCCCGTGTTCCTTTATTTATAGCTGAGCACAGTTCTTTAGAGAACGGCTAATATTCCGCAGAGCTGTGGGACTTGTTCTTAGTTGTTGGAAGTTGAACCCTAGCATTTTTGCACAAGCCGAGTCCTAGAAGGTGTTTCCTGGGGAGTGACATAGCCGTGGAGCGTCCTTGAGGAACTAAGAATCAAGCCACAGTTTTGGAGTGGCCATGCTTTCGTGGGGAATTGGTCGGTAGGAAGGACAATGAATTAGTTGGATCATTTTTTTTTAAAAGAAGCATTTAGCCTTTCTAGAAACTACAAGGAACTAAAAGGTAATGTCACTTCTGTCCTGTAGAGATGATCATCAAATGATACTGTCACCCTGTTCCTCTAGTTTTTAGTTTCTTACTGAGTTCCCATGGGCATCCTTAAGGTACAAGTCCCTTTCTGGGACATGGGACAAAAATGGATCATCTTGCCCAGTGTTCCTGGGTCTCCCCTTTCCCTGTCAAAACATAGAAATAGGACAGTACCACGTACATGCATATGGCTCTCGAGTTTAAAAAATGGGAAACCTCCACCTTTAAGAAACTTATGGTCTCCAGAGAAGCGTCTACATAGGATAAATTATATAGTGTGCTCAGACTTGGGTGTCTGTAATTGGTGGAGCCATTTTACCCTTGTGGATGGAGAGGGGGGAGAGGGTGTGGGGCGAGTTATGAAGTGATCTAGTATAACGGCGAATGGTCTTTTACGTCATTACTGTTGAGCTCTGCATTGGCAACGGATGCTGTTCCTAATATCTAATCATCAGTTTCTTCTCTCTGTCTCTTGCATTAGCTCATTCTCTTTCCTATCCTCTGACCCACATCATTTCACCTCAGTTTGCCATCTGCAATCCATCCAATCACCAGTCAAGTTCTGGTATAGTAAATGTTTCAAGATATACATTTCATGTGCGAGATGTTGCTGAGATGACTGTCAAACGTAGCCAGTGACCATGTCAGCCTATGGTTTTTTTTAAAAAAATATATTCAGATTATTGCAATTATAAAAAGTTGCAAAGACGATCCATTCTTTCACCGTTACTCTTATTGTTCATGTATGACCGTGTGTTGTTATGTGTGTATCTGTTCACTGTGTCTGTGTAGACCAAAGGACAACCCTCCAGTGCCATTTTCAGGGACACAGTCCACCTCCTTTGAGTTAGGGTTTCCCATTGTCCTAGACCTCACAGAGTAAGCTAGAGATCGGCTGGCCAGCTAGCCCCAGGGTCCTGTCCCCGGTCCCAAACCCTGGGGTCGGAGTGACATGCCATCACTCCTAGTCTAGTTCTTGAAGTGGGCCTCGGGTCTCACGCTCACAAGGCACCCACTTCCCAACTCAGCTGTCTCCCCAACCCAATTCTTCTGCATTTCGGTGGCTTGAATTATTTATTAAAAGGAACTACATAGCTACTTAATCCTTTGAAATAATTATAGTAAAATCTGAGTTTTTTTTTTTTTTTTTTTTAGTGCTAACTAAACTTGCCCAGTTGTAGTATTTATTTTACAGCACAATTTACAGCTGGGCTTTCTTGACTCAAAGTGGATATAATGCTAAGTGGTTTGAGTAAACGTACTCTGGAAAGCAAATTTGTACTGTTTACTGCCCCCCCACCTCCACTAATGGAATTCCTCTTGCAAGAAAATTTTCTCTTGAATGTTTTGCAAAGTCAAAACGAGCCAGACGCTCACCGACCGTTCATCACTATTCTCTAACACTTGGATCCTTTGGGCATAAACAGTGTTATGAGCGTGGTCGTAGTTCTGCCTGCTCTGATACGGAAGTTCGTGACGCTCTCCTCGAGAGTCGGAAGACTGAATTAGCTCCTGCTTTACTTCAGATCACAACTCTTGAAACTTTCACTGAAGTGGGAGGACCCACAGGAAAGCTTACCTTCCATGACCTGATTTTAGAATAACTATTCACCAACTGAAAGGGTCTTTGGATCTCTTACTAAGCCCATGTAAATATTTGCTTACCTATTTATTTTGAGCCTGAGCTGTTCTCAGCGGTGAAACACTCCTGCCGTAACCTCTAGAGCACAGGGACTGCACACATGCGCTGGTGGCATGCCAGCCTGTCGCTATTTTCACAGCAGGTAACATGTATTCACCTTTAATTTTTTAAAAGTTATCAAGACGATGAGTAATGGAGAGAAGTTTGGGGGAATATGTGCGGTGTGAGCCACGTTCTCCGTACTAAAACTCAGCTGCTGTTTGTCCTTCCCTGTGCAATTCCAAATGTCAGCAGTGTGGCATCTGGGAATGGGGACCCGGGGACAGGGGAGGGGGTCGCTCATTCTGTTCAGCGATGCCTGACAGTTGGCTGATGAGCGTCCCACTGCGGTTTGTCCCAGAATCCCCTGAGTGAGGTTAGCACAAGGCTGGGATGTCCAGAAGGAGATTGTGGAAGCCATATTCTGGTTAGGACTGTCCAGGAGTGTTTATTAAGGACAGCCGAAAAGTAGCCAAGCTGCTTTGTCCCTGTACTCGAGACCGCATGAAACTCAGTCCTCCTTCCCTTTCGCCTCAGTAGGGAACAGATGGCAAAACAAAATGTTTGCTTGTAATTAAAGGAGCTGTGAAGCCCTGGGAGAGTGAGAAGTATCTCTCCCCCAGCCCCTTACAGGCACACAAGGCTCACCCATGCCCCTTCTTCTTCATCTCTGACTTCCGTAGAGAGCCAAGGGCTGTCCATCCAGCCTCAAACATAGTGAAGGGGAAGCCAGCTGCTGGAGTGTATCAGGAATGGTGTTTATTCCGCTGCATGGAATAGAAACGTCACCATCCTTGGGGTTAGAACACAGGCTGCCTTTCCCCAAGAACCAGCAGTGAAAGCAACTTTTCCATCCGCCGCATGCTGGCTGCCATGGAGCTAACTTATTCCCACTTCCTGAAAACGTGCTTTTGTGGTAATACACGACTGCCCTCTCTCTGTGCATGTATTTATTTAAAAACCTAAGGCACCACCTCCTCTGTCTCCCAGTCTCTGCACACCAATTCTCCAAAGCCAGGCTCACCCCAGAGGCCCTCAGTGATCTGACTGGTGTCTCTTCTCTTTCTGAGTGCCCGCCTGGCACCCTGCTCACACTGTGAGCTGGAGCTGACTGAATATTAAGGTAATAATGACCGGATGCCATTTTGGCCTATGTGTTTATGTATACTGGCAATATAAAGTAAGGGTTTATACCCACTCTAATACATCTCACTTATTAAAAGATAATTCTTATCACAGAACATTGAGAGATTTTTTTATCACGTTATATAAAATTGAAATTTTATTTTAAAAACTTCAGAAATTTCAAATTTATGTAGAAGTGAGATGGTGTACTAAATCCCCAAGTACCCATTGTATAGGATATATAATTACCATGTTTCACTGGTTTGTTTATTCTGCCTCCAGGTGTGGATGATTTTGGAAGCAAATTCCGAATAGCTTTTCACTTACTGGCTAGTATTTTAGGGTGCATTTTTCAGATGATAACGGCACTTTAAAATTCAGTTTACCCATTTAAGTATCTCCTCCCTTGTGTTATAATTTCACATCATCTTGTAACATTTGAAAAGCGTGTTTCTTTTCTTCCACGTGTCTTCTTGGCTGTGTATTGAAAAAAATATTTATAAACCCATATTGCCACGCTCTCTCTTCTGTAATCAGGTTGACTCGAGGATGGCTTTTTAGAGAGAGTAGGTACATCGAGCTATCATCCCAGAGGAACAGCAAGGCCCTGAGAACTCTAATCCCCAAGCCGTTCGATGCACTTCCCAGGTTGAAGGCATTAATTACTTGCACAGCCTGAGGGAGTCCCATTCTGGGGTATCCAAGCAGGACTGGGATTCAGACCCCTTGCTAGTGTGCTGACGTGCTTAGCGTGAGCCTCTAAGTCTTGTGCTGGGACCTGGCCTCCTCTCACTGTAAATCCTTCCTCCCTTCCTCGTCACCATGTGAGTGTGTGAACTGCAGGAGCTTTAAGAAGACTTCGTTGAAAAACAACCAAGCACACGGCAGAGTCTGCGACTCACTCTTCTGCATTGAGTTGCAGGATCCCTGTGACGTTTTATTAATGGGTTCAAGGTCTGATTTGTATTCTAATCTTTTGGGTATAGAAACCTGTCACCTACCCCCATCCCCGATGCCCTTGGGAAAGGAGATAACAAGCCCCCTCACTCTTGAGGACATAATCTCGCCCGTTTACCACTGAATCGCCATTTTCTTTCCTTCCCATCCTAGGCGCACCAACTGGATCATTCTGCCCATTACCTGCGCCTGAAATTTCTGATGGAGAACAAGATGCAGTTCTATGTCCCGCAACCCGAGGAGGACATTTACGAGCTGGTAATGTTTACGGCCACTGTCCGTGTTCACTCTGTTCGAGATCATTTTCACACTATGTGTGTACTTGTGGTAATTGTAGCTGGTGGAGTGGAACAAGTTCTGAAATGAAGGAGCTTCCTTCAGAGCTCCAAGGCTGGTGGAAGTAACCTTGCCTAACACAGGAACCCCAGAGTGGAAAGTCGCCTTTGCTTGTCCTGAAAGCCGGGCTGCACACCGAAGACCACAGATAGCCCAGATAAGAGCCCAGTCCTCAGGACCAACCCTGCTGAGCACGTTTCTTTGTAATTGCTTACTCTAAGATCAGTTGGCGGTTGTCACAGTGAAAGCGCTCTAGTTTTGCACAGCTTCTCCATTCAGAGCTGATGGGTTAAATCTTGTGGGTGTAACACCCCACCCCTACCTGCCGCACATCCAGCTGGTACATCACCCAGCTTGCAGAGACTTCGTTCATATAGATCCTTGGAGACATCTATGGTTGACTGACTTTCTGTAGAGGTAGGGAATTTGGTTTTTCATCCGGGCCTGAGCTTACATCAGTTCTGCTTACTAAGCCCAAGGGCCTGGCAAACAGTAAGACACCAATACTGAACGTTCTGGGACTTTACAAAGGGTGGGAGAATGGTTTCTCGGTAGGTGTTAGTGGCTGTCACCGTGGTAACCACTGGCAGGTTCCTTTTAGCAGAACTGTGTACTTTTCAGTTCCAGTAAACAATGGTTTGGGGAATAAGGGCCTCTCTTGGAGAATGTTCTGGCCTCTTGGTACTTAGTCATCCTTCTGGGGAACACAGAACTCTTTGACATGGATATGGGGTCAAAAACAGGGGAGAGCCTCACCACAGAAAGCAGACCCGGAAGTACAGCCCAGAGGTTCCTTTTGGAAAGAGGAACGGCAGTGTAATTTCATAGGGAGTGGTATTTTAGATCAACCTCTTGAACTGTACTTCTTCTATTTAGGAATTCTCACTAACCTTAAGCACACTGTTTAAAGCACTTTGACAGATACATACGGCTGTTTCCACTGTGAGTTATGATTCAGAATGATTCTGCCAGCTGAAAAGGTCACCCCAGATCTCTCTAAATGTTTTTTTTTTTTTTAAGGAAATATGAGATTGTTCTCCTGAGACAGTCTGATCATGTTAAATGTTGGAAAAGGATCAAAGTGGGACCGGTGTGGTGGGTGGTTCTGTGGTTAAGAACACCGTCCGTTCTTGTAGATGAGCCAGACACGTGCTGGCTCACAACCATCGTCATTCTGATTCTGGGCTATCTCATGCCCTCTTCTGGCCTCTGCAGTCACTGCACACACATGGTGCCTAAATGTGCCTGCAGGCAAAACCACTCAAATACAAAAAAAATAAATATTGAAAAAGGAAAAGGACCCGAATGATTACTCTACTCTAGGCCACTGCCGACTGTGTTGATGGAGCAGGTCGCGTTAACAGTGAGAAGCCAAGGTGTTACTTCTAAGAATTAAATAGCCAGTTATTTCTGTTCTGTGAACATGCACAAGGGGTCCTTTCCTTGCCCAAGAGGAAAAGCATTAGCTCAGCACTGTAGCCTGTATCCATAGCTCTCACTGCTCGGAGGCTGAGGCAGAAGAATTCCGTGACCCCCTAGGAGTTCAAGGTTAGCCTGGTGAACAGCATAGTAAGATGTTTTCCAGAGGGAAAAGAAATCGTGTGCGTAGTATGGTAAACATCTGAAACTGCAGTGCTGGGAGACAAGAGGATTGAGAGCCAAAGCTTGGGGCTAGCCTCTGCTACAGTTCCGTCTTGGTGCATAACTTGGAGCTACATGATCAAAAAAGTCAGAGAGGGGCTGGAGAGATGGCTCAGTGGTTAAGAGCACCGACTGCTCTTCCAGAGGTCCTGAGTTCAATTCCCAGCAACCACATGGTGGCTCACAACCATCTGTAAAGAGATCCGATGCCCTCTTCTGGTGTGTCTGAAGACAGCTACAGTGTACTCATATGCATAAAATAAATAAATAAATTTTAAAAAAAAGTCAGAGAGGCTAGGCCGATAACATTGTAAAAAGATCGCTTCGTTTATGCCTTACAGTTTGTAAGTTTTGCATACAATTAATTGCAGGGCACATAAGCAACCGACTTCCTGTATACACCAGGCATGTGTGCTAATCAGATCCTGTACATGTCAGACGTGTTCTAATTGGGCCCTGTACATGTCAAGCACGTGTGCTAATCGAGCCATGGCTTTAAAGTGTTTACTACTCATATATTATTGTTGTGAACAAAAAAACTTTTAGATTTATTTTGTTATTCTGTGTGTATGAATGTTTTGCCTGCATGTTTGTGAGTACCATGTACATGCCTAGTACCTAAAGAAGTCACAAGGAGTCACATCCCCCTGGGATGGGAGTGACAGACAGTTGTGAGCCTCCATGTGGGCGCCGGAACTTGAACTGGGTCCCCTACAAGAGCAGTGAGTGGTCCTAACCACTGAGCAAACCCTCCATCCCCCTCACGTATCATACTTAAGCTATGGATACTATGTGGCTTTATCCACGAGACAATGATGTTGCGCCGAGGATGGAGCTCTGCACTCAAGTCTGTTTAGGCCTATAATTGTTATGCATGTGTTATAATTAAGGAAAAACTGAAGTACAAAGGGACCATTGTGTTTTCTCTCACCCTTTGCAAAGGTCTCCGGCCTCGAGATCCCCAAGGAAGCAGTTACCAGGGTCTGGCTTACCCCAGCACCTCCGGCTCACCAAGTCCTCTCAGCTTCTTATGTTCCAGGCAGCTTCCGTGCCTGACAGAGCTTCCAGACCCCTTCCCCGTGATGCTTACAGTCACGTGGGATAGGATGTATAGACTTTCCCATGGCTTAGTTATAACAAGATGCTCAGCAAAAAGTCAGTTTTAAATGATAGGCAACAGACAAGCCTTAGCAGTAGGGGTCGTAGCTACTCCGCTTGGAAATAGTGGTGAGCATAAGTGACACCTGAGGTATTAATAGCAGCTGGGATTCGATACTGAGGTAGCTGTAGTATCCACCATGAAGCCACGGGCTTCGAGCTCTCAGGATCGTTGTTCAGGTTGCCCCCGTGCAACCTGGGGTATGAAGATGCTGGGCACTCTTCTCTAAATAAGTATAATAGGGTGCCTTTTCCTCTCTGTTCTAAGTTCCCAGGTCCCTAGGGTCATCTCAGGGGTCCCTGGTTTGGGATCCCTGCTTTAGAGCATTCCTCTGGGTGTGTGGTCACGCCAAGGCAGGGCCCGTCTGAGCACACCGTGCTTCCTGCGAGCATATTTGTTCTCTTGCTCCCTTCTGAGCAAGTGGCAGTCTGCACGGTGCTGGCTAGCTTTGCCACCTCACCTGCATGCTGGGACACGGCTCTGCAGGAACCTGCAGGTGTCTCACGCCATGTCCTCACATATGGCCCCCCACCCCACCCCAAATACTTAATTCTGTCCCATCAGTAGCGGAAAGTAAGTCCTGGACTTGGAAGATCTTGGAGGGTGATCATGTGTGTGGGCAGGGAGTTCTCTGAATCTCTCCCAGTAGTCATCGTGTGCCTGCTTTACTGATTATATGCATGTAAATGATACCCATTTGGCCATTTCTTCATGACTACACAGTTGTTGGAACCAGTCCTTGGAATGGTCACAAACCTGGGGTTTAGTCTGTAGAGATAATAGCTTTTCAGATCTCACACTAAATGAGTTCTTATTAAAGGGATGGGGGAATAAAATATGCAGCCAAATTTGATTAATTCATGTATTCACCCATCTAACTAATATTTACTTAGCGTTTTTGTGCCCAGCATAATCTCTGATCCTCACAGGGTACGTGCCAGAGGCAGGGGAATCAGAAATGCACGTAGAGACTTGTCACTGACAGCAGGTTTTGAGGCTTGGAAAAGCAAGAAGTTAGGGCACAGGAAAAGAGAGGCACCATGTTGGCATGCTGAAGCGTGCCGCCATCAGAGTCAGGAGGTAAGGAGAACGAGGCGTGCTCTCATGTGTTTTACAGAAAAGTGTTTCAAGGAGATGTGACATGGGTCTGGAGGAAAGGTCAGTTGGTAAAATTCCTCCTACAGAAGCATGAGCTCTGGTACCCCTGTAAAAGGTGGTAAAGTGGAGGCACCTTTATTCCCAGCTCAGGAGACAGCAGGAGCCTCAGAGCTGGCTGGCTGGCCGGCCTGACTGAGTTGTTGGGCTCCAGGCTCAGTGAGAGATGCCATCTAATTTGAAGAGAGAGTGATTGGGGAAGGCACTTGACACCCATCTCTGACCGCCACATGCATGTGTGCACATACACGCACACACACATGTACATCTACATGTACAAAAGAGAGGCGAGGAACCTGGCTCACCATGAGGTGGGGAGGAAGCACCTTAACCGGCTGTACCATGCCGGGAGGGTAAAGTGGTGAGGTAACCAAGAGGATGGAACAACGGACAGGGGCTAAAGGGGAATGGGAGGCTGTGCAGACACAGTGCAAAGGAGAAGGGAACCCGGGAGAAAGGGCCTTCCACGTGACCTTCTGCGTCTGTGGAGTCATTCAGCTGCAGACTGAGAGTCAAAAATAACCCAGAAGCAAAAGGAAAGCTCCCTGTTGTGACTTCTCTGTAACACACAGAGCAGTATACAGTTGGATGGACGTGACCTACTGAATATGCGTAGACTGCCTCAGTTCTTATCCCCACATGATACAAAGTGAAGACAACTTACCTATCATTTGAGTTGTATTGGGCAGGTATCAAATGCAATCTAAAGACAAGTCAAATCCACGTGAGCTGGCGAACATCGCTTTTATGCAAATACTGCACCGTCTCCCCTAAAGGAGTTGAGCGTGCACGGGTTTGGGTATTCTGGGGTCCTGGAGGTCCTGGAGCCAGTCCTGTGAGTTACCTAGCGATGACAACAGCTGACCTCTTCTGTAACAGACCCCTCAAGGTTGGTGTATGGCAAACTCACCGCAGGGCATGGGGCAGTGGGCAGGCAGACGCCCTGCTGGCTAGGGTTTCTGCAGCTGAGGTAAGAGACCATGGTGGCTTGGGCTGGGGTGTCCAGGGGAGACAGGGAGACAGGACATGATTTCGTGAGAACCCAAGAACTGGTTAGTCAAAGCAGTGTTAAAATCTGATCATCCTTTCCATCTAGTTTTCGAAAGGAGCTGGGGAAGATGCTTCAATACTACTTTAAATATGGAACTTGAATATGTGTGTTGCTTACCTGTGCAGAAAGTGGTTGGCTTTCAAGGTAACCCAGATAACTGTGGTTTCAGAAAACACATTTTAAGACACAGAAGTTTTTTTGGCTCAACCTGGCCTCAGTCTTGGGCAGCACAAGAGTGAGCGTGTGGCCCTGGCTGGTTTATATGACACTGAGACAGTGGGCACAGTGGGGAGCAGAGATTCTGAGCCAAGTGTATCCCACTGGCTGTCTGCAGAGATGGTCAGAACTGACGGGTGTATACCGCCACCTAGTGGGAAGGACTGGCTGTCACACATTACTTAAAAATAAACTACCAAGGCAGAGATGAACTGTGCTGCTTGCTGTCTTGTCAGCTTTATTTAAATAATTCTGTATTTGTAATTTTAGTGGCTGTATATCCTGATCCTTAAGTCTCTACCGCTGAAGTTTTCTAATTGGGGGATTTAATTTTGCAAACCGTTTCCAAAGTGTCTAAATAAAACCATATTGAATTAAGCTCCCCGACACCCAGGCTGTACAGCTGGTATTCTAGCTCTAAGCCCCATCACATCGTGTCACAGAATACTTAAGAGAGAAACCTGCATTTTCTTCTTCTTCTTCTTCTTCTTCTTCTTCTTCTTCTTCTTCTTCTTCTTCTTCTTCTTCTTCTTCTTCTTCTTCTTCTTCTTTTATTTACTTAATGTATATAAGCACACTGTCGCTGTCTTCAGACACACCCAAACCCATTGCAGATGGTTGTGAGCCACCATGTGGTTGCTGGGAATTGAACTCAGGACCTCTGGAAAAGCAGTCGGTGCTCTTAACCGCTGAGCCGTCTCTCTAGCCCCTGCATTTTCTTCTTGACAGAATAAAACAACATCCTGAAGAGATGGGGCAGGGGTCACCGCCACCGAGGACTTTGCTTCGATGCCCCAGAATGAAGCTCCTATTAAATTCTATGGCTTGAGATTTATTCCATTTCAAGATCAGTAATAGTTTGCATTTCTCTTTTGTCTTCAAATTTGGATTTCAGCTTTAGGTTTTTTTCTAAGAAGGTTCACTCTCCTAACCTTGGGCCCCTTTGGGTTTCACAAGTTGGCCTGGAAGTCACCACAGTGGGACAGAGAGAACCAAATCTCTGGGGCTTGCAAGACGGCATTCAGATCCTGCCCTGTCTACCCCGGCTTGACAGACTTGCTAAAACACTCTCTCACCAGCCTGCGCCCCCCCATTTGTGATTGTCCCAGTCTGGGACGAAAAGACACACAGTTGAAACTCATGTCAGTTGATTTAAACATTTTCTCATGTGTGAGCTATATGCTACTTTAACCTTGCGTTTATACAGAAACACGTTCTAGACTGTGTTGGGTTTCTAGATAATTGATCGACTTGCGTGCTTAATTAAGTAGCTAATTTTGTAAGCGGCTAACAGAGAATCTCGTCATCCAGACAGTTTGTATCTACCCGGCCATGCTACTGTGGATTTCCTCCTGTGAGAATGCTCTGTGAAAGCACAGAGGTGCCCATCGCTGTGAAGATGTTCACTCAGCCTGTTTATAGCCCTCCCTTGATTTTGATGAGTCCCTGCCCCGGCACTAGAGGGATTAATGACGGGGCCGTTGTGTTTCGGGTCTGTGGTGGATTAGGGTGTTATATGGAGTGGTGTGTATGCTGAGGGAGTGTGGTTGGAAACAGTGCTGTTTCTAAACCATCGCTGAGCTTGGTGATGAGAGCTGTAGGTTTTAACCCAATAAAAAGACTGATGTGGCATCTACTTTCGTTCAAGTATCAATTATGAAAAAAAATAAGTTTACAAAATGCTGGTCAGCCCTAGGAAGCTATCTATGACGGGATCCTAATTAGCGCCCCTCTCTCCGATTTGCAGCTTTACAAAGAAATCGAAATCTGTCCGAAAGTCACCCAGAACATCCACATTGAGAAGTCCGACGCGGCCGCCGATAATTACGGTAGGTTTTTGTTTGTCTTTGCTCTTGGGTGTTTGTGTTTCCGGTTAGAGGGTTTCATCTGTGAACAGAACGTGTGCACATTTACCATTCAATAAAAAGCCTTTGGGGCCTGTTTGAAGCGACATGTCCGTCTCCTGTGCTGTGAAGCACAGCTGAGCTATGAAAGAGGCGCTCACCCCGGCACAGCGAGGAAAGCCACTGGCCCTAACCTGAGTCAACGGGACTCTGCTGCCCTAAGACGCAGATAGAGGGACCACAGAGATAACTTGGTGGTTAGGAGCACTTGCTGCTTTTAGAGGAACCAAATTCAGGTGCCAGGACCTTGAGGGGCTTACAACTGCTTTGAACTCCAGCTCCAGGGCATCCAACACCCTCTTCTGGCTTCTGGATAACATACACACACACACACACACACACACACACACACACACACACACACACACACACATGCACGCACACATGCATGCACATGCACGCACATACACACACGCATACACATGCACATATATGCACATATACACATGCATACACACATGGACACACACACATATACCACATGCACATATACACACATGCACACACACTGACACATGCACACAGATGTACACAGACTTACACACACACACACACACACACACACACACACACACACACGGTGGGTTGGGGCTGGGGGTGAATAGAGAGATAAGTGCTTTTCTTTTTTTAAAGAAGGAACTGGCAGTAGTGGGAGTGGATCATTTCATTTTCCATCATGCCTGACACTGAAGGAAATACCCCTTGCCCATAAACAGCCCCCCCTCCCCGCACTCCCTTTCTCCACAGGAAAGGACTTACTGGTTGCCGTGTAGAGGTCTTGGGGCCACGGCTGGGTTGCATGGCACACAATGCTCTCTGGTTGTGACTTACTACAGTGAAATACCACAAGCAAATCTGAGAAGACAAAGGGCCAGGAAGAGAGGTAGAGACGACAGCCTTAGGCTTCCACTTATTGCTGCCCCACTGGAGTGAGAGGAGAGGCTCGAGACCCTAGAGCCAGAGTGGGGCAACATAAAGTCAGTCTATGCTGTTGTTGGGAAGCTTGTAGAGACCCAGTCTCCAAGGCCATTCTGGGAGAGCGAGTCATCTGAACACCCTCTGCCTGTCGCACACCAGAATCCTGGACTCCCAGGAGGAAGGCAGGCGCTCCCTCTGAGGTACACGCTTGTACTGTTTAAACATGCAAGCCACGTTAGAGTGCTGGCAAATTTCCCTCAGACCTGTGCAGGTCTTTCAGAAACAAACAAACAAACAAACAAACAAATACCCCAGACCTGCCTGCTGTGTCATCCTTCCCTAAATGGCTGTCTACACTCTGCTATTACTGACGTGTGGTCCTTCCTTGAGCTTTTAACTTAAGCAGTGAGGGAATTCGCACTTGAGGACAGGAAGTGAAGAGGCCTGGAGAGGGCTATGTTAGGAGAGGTGAAGCTAACTGAGGTAAGAGTCATCAAAGCCCCGTGCCCCAAGTCTGACATTTCCCTGTCACACTCTCCAGAGTCCTCTGAGGACTGGTCAGAGACGGTTACTCCTGAGTCAGGCCTCGGGCAGCTGTCACCTGAGATGAGTCTTTGCAGAGGGGAATCTGAGGAAGTGGTGAATCTGGTCTTACTCAGTGTCAGCGACAGCTCTAAGCAAATCAGAGCCATCTATTTACAAAGGGGTTGATGCACGTGGGCCTACTGTGTGCAGGAAGGAGCTTGCAGTCCTGGTGAAATGTCAAGACCGCTGCTCACACGCCTTCGAGATCTTTCTCTGAATACAGCTGTTAACCTTTCAGTGTTTGCAAACCCCCAAAGCCTTGGATAGACAGATGGTATCATATTCCTTCTGCGTCTCCTGCCTCGGGCAAATATCCAAGCTCAAAACACTCATTAGAGAATTGTGGCCTAATGAATAGAACCTAATTTTGTCCCTCTGCCCACTTCCATTATTCCTTCACGCCATTTACTGTTTGACCCTCCCCCTCCCCCACCCCAACCAAACACATCAGAAAGCCTGGAGGACATCCTCAGTGGCCAAGAATTAATGTTTATAAAGGGCTTAATATGCAACAGAAGCGTGACCTCCGTGACAAAAGCCATAATTGGTGGCACTGGCGTAAGCAAGTGCTGGCTCCCGCAGCCTCGTGCTCTACTCCCTCTGCCTGTACTCCAGACAACTAGTAAGAATGCAGAAAGGTGCGTTTCTAAGCTCTTAGACTCTTGGCCTACAACCGAGTGATCTGGGGAACAGAGAAGTAGGCACTTGGCATCAAACCACACCCAATCGCCTCCATCTTCCTCAGGGCGTGAATTGTGAGGTGTTCCACAAGGGCTAAAGTTGGAGATAGCATCGAGCTCTATGCCCTCGTGTTTTCTTATTCTCTACACAAGCATAGAATAATAACATTCAATTAAAAAAAATCGTGCGTGTGTTTTGCCTGTGTGTCTATCCGTGTACCACGTGCATGCCTGGTGTAGCACCGTTGGAGGCCAGGAGAGGGTACTGCAGTTAGAGATGGTTGTGAGCCACTGAGAACCAAACCTGATCCTCTGCAAAAGTAGCCAGTGCTCTTAACCACTGGGCCACCTTCCCACTCCTGATAAAGTTTAACTTGTCAGTTAAACACATCGAGAGAATAACAGTGTCTCCTTATAAAGAACAGTTGCAAGAGCATATTATAATCCGAGTTGAGAATGGGTCCTATCCTGTATACATTCCGTATGGCCACAGAAGGTGAAGCTATGAATGTGGGTACAGGCTCAGTGCTTTAGAGATGATTGAGGGGCTCAGGTTGACATAAAGAGGTTTGGTTTGCTTCAGTTTGAGTTTTGTGGCCACCAAAAACGCCCACAGTTCACACCCCATGGCTGGGAGGTCGAGGCCGCACCACACTGAAGGAAGAGGTTCTCAGGGCCAAACCACTTGGAGCTGCCTCCCGAGAGCTTCAAGCTGGAAAGCCCTGCTGCATGAGGGTGACCTCAGCCAAGCCAGTGTTTGGGCTCCTGTTGGCGTATCGGCAGGAAAGAAGGAAGAGTTGTAGTTACTTTACCCGTTGCTGTTAGGAAATACTCTAGCAAAAGCAACCCAGTGGGAAAAGGGTTTATGTCAGTTCAGCTTGAGGGTGTGGTCCATCATGGTGGGGGGTGGAGCGGAGTCCTGGCTGCAGGAGTCTGAGGAAGCTGGTCCATATCACATTCAGCCTCCTTATGTCATTTATAACCTAAGCCAAGAGGATGCTGCCACACCCCTTTAGTTTGGATCTGCTAACTTTAACCTAGTCATATCCAGGAGTCCTGTCTCTTGGGTGATTCTAACTCTTGTTAAAGTGACAATATTAACCAACACAGCTTAAAATCCTGGATGATTTGATAGCCTCCGACCTTAGGAACTCCCTAGGCATCTTAATGCAGACTCAGCCAGTCCACATCCAGCCCTGACGTCAGCCTAAGTGTAGGTTTCCTTTACATACGAGCCCACATGCATGCAGGCTGTTAGCACACCCCGACACAGGGCATCTTAACAGTATCAAATGCTGCTCTCTGTTTTAGGGTGGAAAAGATGAAAAACTTAACAGCTGCACAGTTTTAAACAGTAACGGATGGACCGGGCGGTGGTGAGCCCATCCTTTTAATCCCAGAACTCAAGGGGCAGAGGCAGGCAGATCTCTGAGTTCAAGGCCAGCCTGGTTTACAGAGTGAGTTCCAGGACAGCCAGGACCACCCAGAGAAACAACAACAAAATAAAGCAGAAAGGGCCAACACTTGGGAGTTTCTCTCCATGTCATTCCTTCGGTGGCACTCAGGGCTTATTGTAAAATAAGCTCAGGCTATACAATGCTTAGACTAAGCCCAGTCCTGTGCTGTCTCTGCGTGAAGTGTGCACAGGTCAACTCTGAAGCTTTCCCTTGTCGCAGGGCACTGCTGATGCTGTTTTAGTACTTAGTATTTTAGTAGTAGTAGTAGTAGTAGTAGTAGTAGTAGTAGTAGTAGTAGTAGTAGTGGTAGTAGTAGTAGTAGTAAATATATATATATATAAATGTATACACACATATGTATATATACACACACGCATGCACACACACATACATGTATATATGCACATACATACACCATATAGCATATATATGTAAAATATATAGTATATATTTGGTAAACACATTATTTACTGAAATATTTGGTATTTTAGCTGTGATCGCATCCTTATGGTGTGCTGTCTGTACTTGCACAGCTAATTTATCCCAGACCTAGTTTTTGATTCTCCACCGCGGCGTATTGTGTTGTGGATTCCCTTTGGCCATGGATGTCGGTATGAGGGATTTCCTGGTAGTTCATCAAATCAGCTGATGGTCTCTTCTCTTCCCTTAGTCTTAATTACTTCCTTTTCTAGGTCACTAGGCCACTCACCTCTCATAACGCCTTCCTGCTTTTACAATGACAGCCTCCTAACTGTTGGACACCTTAGCTTGATGTTGAATGATTTCCTTCTGTTCCTGTTGGCAATCGTGTTGGCTTTTGTTAAAGCTCGCTGAGAGTGGAGTGTTCCCATCCCACTTAAAACCTTTGTTGAGTGGCCGAAGAGCTTCGT
The DNA here is from genome assembly GCF_021556685.1 of Rattus norvegicus. Lineage (NCBI taxonomy): Eukaryota > Metazoa > Chordata > Mammalia > Rodentia > Muridae > Rattus > Rattus norvegicus. The sequence continues at coordinate 42,752,600 of NC_141544.1, read as the reverse complement.
GTTCTTCATTCAGCTAAAAGTAGGGTTTCCCTTTAGACTTGTTGATGTAGGAGATGGTTCCATCGATCTCACCACAATGCCTGTGCTGTACTGTGATGCAGGCTCCAGCAAGAGGCTCTCACCTCAGCCCTGTCCCCACACTTAGTCCCGCGGGATGCTGTGTTTTGTAAAGTCTTCTCATTCTTTCCTGGTCTTTGGAAAGGAAGTTGTGCCCATGGTTTGCTCTGTTCACAATCAGAGATTACCCAGCAGTTTCAGGGCTTGGGTGTGTTTCTCATGTCTGTATTGTGTGTACCCAAGTACTTGGTGCAGGATTTCATAGTTCACTCTAGGGCTTGGACTGGTGGATCTCCTGCCTCGCTCACTCCTTGGTCAGCAATCTTTCAGCACCAGGAATGGAAGGGAATTCCCGAATGACCACTGTCACCGATGGCTCCAGAGCAACCTCTGCCTTGGTCTTGTCTTCCAACTAATCAGACTGGCTCTCAACACCTCTCATTAGCAGTTTAATTGTCCCCTCCCCAAATTAATAATATAGTGAAGAAGTTCTGTTTTCTGTGTAAGAAAGGTATAGGACTTGGAAAATTAGCAGTGGCTGGTGGCCTTTCTTGCCTACACGGGGTTTCCTATCTCCTAGTACCATGAACTCAACAGAAAACTTAACTCTCATTTTGACATTGCTTAAAAGGTCTCCGTGGCATCTACCCTTATAATAAATAGGTCTGTCTGTCTCTCTCTTTGTCTATCTGTGTCTCTCTGTCTCTTTCTCTCTCTCTCTCTCTCTCTCTCTCTCTCTCTCTCTCTCTCTCCCTCTCTCCCTCTCCCATTTTTTTAAACAACGTTCTCTTCTCCCTTCAGCGTTGGTTAACTTTAGTATTCTGATAGTCACTAGTAGAGCATGAAATCTGTTAACCACGTTCCGGTATGAAACGGTAAGTATAACGTGAGCTTCAGAATGTGATGAGAAGTTAAAGCAATGTCCTTGCAGCAGTACATCTGGGTGAGCACACACCACACCCAGGGACCACATATCCTAAGATGTAGACTGGACGAGGAATAAACATAGGTGAGGGACCCTGTGTGTTGAGCCGCTCAGCCTGTTCTTTTTTTTTTTTTCTCCTTTAAAAGCAAGGATATTAAGTAATTTATTAATCGATTGTGGGTTTTTTTTATCTTTATTAACTTGAGTATTTCTTATTTATATTTCGATTGCTATTTCCCTTCCCGGTTTCTGGGCCAACATCCCCCTAACCCCTCTCCCTCCCCTGCTATATGGGTGTTCCCCTCCACATCCTCCCCCCATTACCACCCTCCCCCCAACAATCCCATTCACTGGGGGTTCAGTCTTGGCAGGACCAAGGGCTTCCCCTTCCACTGGTGCTCTTACTAGGATATTCATTGCTACCTATGAGGTCAGAGTCCAGGGTCAGTCCATGTATAGTCTTTAGGTAGTGGCTTAGTCCCTGGAAGCTCTGGTTGCTTGACATTGTTGTACATATGGGGTCTCGAGCCCCTTCAAGCTCTCCCAGTCCTTTCTCTGATTCCTTCAATGGGGGTCCCGTTCTCAGTTCAGTGGTTTGCTGCTGGCACTCGCCTATGTATTTGCTGTATTCTGGCTGTGTCTTGCTGAGCCCGTTTTGTGCAGGGTAGGAAAGAGGGTGGAAAAAGCAGCTCGATGCCCTTTACCAGGAAACAGGTGAGAAGTACTAATGTCCTTTTGTTTGCACTGGCAGGCTAGTGTGGAGGATGGAGATTAATGGACCTAGTGACATTTACTTTTACAAGTAGTTACTTTTAGAATGATCTAAAAATACATTTCCCCCCCTGCTGCGTAAAAACAATCTGAACAACAGGGGGAAAAAATTCCAAAGTGTAACCCAAAACATAGCCGTGCCCCTGTGCTTACAGGGTACTTCCTGTTGCTGAACGTGCAGAACTGAGCCCTGGTCTCTGTCCTGTGTTCTGCAGGGTTTTTGCTTTCTTCTGTGGACGAAGATGGCGTTCGAAGGCTCTACGTGAACAGCGTCAAGGAAACCGGGCTAGCTTCCAAGAAAGGTAAGACTGGAGCCGTGGATGCTTGTTTGCATCATTTTATTTTGCTCTTTTTGAGACAGGGCCTTGGTATGTAGCTGAGGCTGACTTGGAACTCCTGATGCGGCTCAAGCTGGTCTTGAACTCATGTTCTTTCTGCATCAGCCTCTCCAGTGTTAGGATCTACAGACCTGCCAACCTCCCACCCCCACCCCAGTGGCCCTTGTTTATCTCATAGTTTCCCTTTTGAGAAGCACATTTTCAGAAAGGTTGTGCATAAAGAATTTGTTTCCTTCCAGACGACCTCAAGGAGGTGGGTTTTACATCATGAATTTGGGTGTGTGACTCTGAGCCTGTGTCCAAGGGATTACTGCAAAGTTCTCTTCTAACTACAGTTGTTCTTTATCTTCTGGGAGCCCTGGGGCTCGCAGGAAGCAGAGCTTTAGTCCTCAGCGCTCAGAGGCATGGCCTGAACCTGTAGCACCCTCCTCAGAAGTGGCTTTTCCACTCTGTCACTTCCTGGAAAGTCTGCAGATGTTGAATTTCGATCCAGCCTCCTCGTCCCGCCCTCAGCTCTCCCCTGCTATGTCTTCCTTTGGCCCTCCAAGAGCTTACTTAGCATGTGTTTCGGCTGCCTCTGAGCCCCGTGCTCCTTCTTTGTATTCTCAGGGTCCCTTCTCAGCCTAGGTAACCATGGCCTGTGGATTCTACTAGCCGCACCCTGAAAAATCTTCTGGGTGATGGGCTGTTAAGGAAAAGTTATGTAAATACTGGACACATACATGGTCGCTTTCGTCCCTGTCATCACTCCCTGAGCAACGCCATGTGGTCAGCCCTTTTCATAGCATACATGTTGCTTTAGGCATTACCGGCCACTCGCCGATGATTTAAGTACGGCTAAGCACAAATCTGACCCCACTCTATCAGTGGGTGTAGTCAAGGGGCGCCTGGAATCCTCCTGCTGGGGGTACAAGAGAAGATGGAGCCCGTGTGCTCCGTCAGCATTAGGATCACTAACAGAACGAACGGTGTGGCTCAAGTGCACAGAAATTTTCCCTCTCACAGTTGAAGGGGGCTGAAAGGCTGAAGCCAAGGTATTGAGAGGATCGATTCCTTTCAGAGCCTCAGGGAGGAATTGGTCAGATGTCTCTTAGATCTGGTGGCTGCCAGCCATCCCCAGCGATCTGAGGTTTGCAGCCGCAGCCGATGTTCCCGTTTTCTTTCTTTCTTTTTTTTCCTATTGTGCGCAGCATGGCCGTTTCTCTGTGTCCCTAGCCTTTCCGTGGCGATCCTCTAAGGAGAGACCACTCGCTTCAACACTTACCCTAAGTTCCCGTGAGGTTTTCGGAGGTTTACTTTGACTTAATAATGTCTCTGACATAATATAGTTACAACAACTATTGTAATTATCTCCACCACATGTGCCTGAACCTCTTTCTGAGGGGGGTTGCTTCCCGATGCCACAGGTAGACATTATTGTTGTTTTGTTTTGTTTGAGGGGGCAGTGCTCAGTTCATTATACTTAAAAAACATGAAGGTGGGTCAGTAAGCCTCAGACACCGCCTCCCTTCATTCTTGGTGTGGAATTTTTAGTTCCCTCGAGGCAATGGGAAAATCATACAGGAGCCCAGCTATACTGTCAGCTGTACTTAGATGTGGTTAACCAAGTCTGTTGTTAAGCGCTCTGAGTGGAGCGCCGGGGGCAGAGGGGTGCTGGTTCTTCCTGCCTCCATCCCTGCAGTAACTGAGCGTAGTACTGGGTGTCTGGCAGCCTGTGAGTGCCCCGTGTGGGTCATTTCTCCCTGTGCTGTAACAGTCGGAGAATCACGATCTGATCTCCAGTCTCTGTGCACAGACAGCACGCAGGTGACGTGTGAGGGAATCGTTTAAGTGCTAGCTATCATGGAGGAGAGCCTCCTTTCTGTTCCCTGTGTTTTTTCTAGACCACAGGCAGTCTGGGGCCCAGAGCTTGCAGAGGGGGCCAAGCTGTATCTCAGCCAAGAGCAGAGACAGGGCTCGCTCCCCTCCAGACCCGGTGACTGATCTTTATCGCTTTCAGCAGGATGAGTGTGCTGTTGGCGTGGCCAGGGGTGGGGGATCTCCTGGCATTAGTCACATCCTGTTCCTTTGACTCTGAGAACCCCGGTGCTTGATGAAAACAGATGTCTCCCCGGCACCCTACTCAGGGCAGGCAGTGCCAAGATGAGGCACTCGGGGCGTTAGACCTAGCAATTAATGAAAACATACATCCCAACTCACACCCTTCAGGGCTAACTGTGGGACACACGTGCCATTTGTGCACTCTGAGTACCAACTATCCCCCTTCCCCAGATTCCATCCACGCCACCAGTTTAGCTTAAGTCTGTTGTACAGTCAACCTTTGATACCTGTAGTCTGTGAGATATCTCCTCCCCACATCCAGCGAGTCCAAGCTCTTTGACTACCCATGAGCATGTAGGATGGAGCTCTGACAGGCTTTGGAACACAGCCCAGGTGCCTGCCTCCCGGTTAAAATGACCAGAGTCTGTTGAGAAGAGAGACCAGGGGAGCGCTGCCTACTCGGATCTGAACATCTGTTGCATGAACACACCCCTTCATTTTCCTTGTCTGGCCACACTGGGCTTTGGCTCTCCTGTGCTGCATCTGGGTCCCTTGGTCCCATTCCCACCCTTTGCTCTTCACACACAGGCCATGTGACATTGGGCCTCATATTGGTCACTCCTGCAAGACTGGCTCTTGTACCTTCGTGCGCCCTTTGACCTCTCCACCCCCACCCCCACTCATCACAGCCCTGTTTGGACTGTCATTCTCACTTGGAGATCACCAAAGAGCTATTTATCATCACCCAGTATTTACACGGCAGCCGCACGGGACATAGCCCGGTTGAGAAAGGCATCCACCATCTTGCTCCAAACAGTTTGCGTGCTGCATAGATACAGTTTCCATGGCCAGTTGTTATCTCCAGGGTTGGTTGGAGATGAATAAGAACATGGAGAACCAACGTCTATGGAGTATCTTCAGGCTGTTCAGTGTCTGCTCAGTGTCTATCCACACAATTAGCTTAATTTGAGAGACTGAGTCTGGGGGTAACTCAGTAACCGCCAACGGTCACAGAGCCGGGCTATGCCGCAGCCGTGACAGAAGGACGACACAGTGAGGTTCTTACAGCACAGCACTGCTGATGGCCCCCTCTTCTCAATGCTCATCCTGAGAAGAACTCGCCCTGTGTTGTCTTCCGGTGCTGCCATAACAAACTCCTGGAGGCTGAGTGGCTTACGCCAGCAGCAGCAGTTGATGTCCTTGTGGTTCCAGAGAAGCCAGTCAGGGTTTCACTGGCTACTCCCTCCCCCCTTCCCCCCAGGGTTCTTGTGGAGAGAAACCGCTCCAGTCTCATCCAGTTTCTAATGGCTCCATATATTTGTGGGCTTGTGGCTATAACACTGTCGGGCATAAGGCCTGACAAACGGAATCCAATATCTCATGGTTCCAACAGTAAAGATTCTCTTTCTAAGGAAAGTGGCACCCCCAGGTGCCAGACCAGGGACGTAGTTTTCGGGGGCCAACACTCACAACCACGCGGAGGCTCACAACCAGGCTCTTACCCTGCTGATTGCATGAACCTTCTCTCTGAAAAACTTCCTTCCTAAGTGGTTGCTGGCACTCAGATCTTTGTATCCTAATATCTAATATCCTGCAATATCTAAATTATGGTTATTTGAGTTGTTGGAGAAAAGACCAAAGCCAGTCATGGTGGCACACGTGTATTAATTATCCCAGCACCCGAGAGGCGAAGGCAGGGCTTCTGAGAGTTCAGAGTCAGACTGGGCCATTTAGTGAGTTCCAGGACATCCACACCCATGCGTGCTCTCGCTCTCCTTCTCTCCCTCTCTCCCTCCACCCCCCCCCCACATGCACACATATACATGCATACATATACATGTACACACATGCACACATACACATGCACACACACACCCGCACACATACACATACACATACACTCACACATGCACACATGCACGTCTGCACCAAAACCAAACAGCAACATTCCATATATTGGAATTTTTTATTTTTCTGTTTAAATATTATACTGCTCTAGATTTTTTTTTTTTTTACCCAAAGATGAGTCATTTTAGGCTAGAGAGATGGTTCAGTGGCTAAAATCACTGGCTGCTCTCCCATAGGTCCTGAGTTCAATTCCTAGCACCCATGTGGAGGCTCGCAACCTCTCTAACTATAGTCCCATGGAATCTGATGCTCTCTTCTGGTGTGCAGATGGGCCCTCGGAGAAAACGCACATATAAATAACCAAATAGCGCTTAAAAAAACAAAGATTTGCTTACCCAGCAGAATTTTACCTTTGACACAAAAACGTTCACATTTCATTTCCATCTCCTCAGCGCTCGGGGCGTGCATGCATGCGTGTGTGCATTTTGTGCTCAGTGATGGGTGTTGTAAGTTTTGAAAATCTGAGCCAGGATAGCCAGGGTGTGCTCCAAGTCTGAGAAGTGAGAACTCTCTGAAATCTAGATTTAGAATCTAGATCCTTCTACAGAGTCAGAGCTGGGATCCATGACTCCTCTCAGGTCCTGTCTGCCTCAGTCCCTTCCTCCCTCCCTCTGTCCCTTAGCAGTGTGCTCCTTCCCTCGGCCTCCCTCTGCCCAAGCAGTGGGAATGTAATTAAGGTTTGGAACTGCCCCTGTGTTGGTCACAGCTTCGTGTTCTCCCAGGTTAGACTTGTTCCCAACTAGGCACATGAGTTCCAAACATTATTCTTTTCCCAGATGTGCTCCGCCAAGGTTGCAGAAACCTGTGGGGACCCTACCAAAATGAAACTCGAGATGTGCTTTCCCGGGTGCGGGGGCCAAAGGCAGGGGCAGTGATAACAACTGCATTAGCTTCTGTAAATTGTCATCTCTCTATAAGTTTGGGGGGGGGGAGGGGAAATCCCAAAACAGCAACCTTACTGTGATAGAAAGAAGCAACTTCCTGCATTTTTGTTTCCTAAAAATGTTTGATGGACACAAATGTGTACACTGTTGCCGGGGTTCCAAGGCGCCTGCATCTTGGAGAGTTAACCAGAATTGACATTTGAAAAGGGAAACTGGCAGATGCTTAGAGCACATCCAAGGATTAGTGATTGTTGAGGTGACTCACTGGGGTCAGAAGAGGAGGGCTAGAGCAGTGGTTCTCAACCCGTGGGGTCGAATATCAGATATCCAGCACCTCAGATTCAGAACAGTAGCAAAATCACAGTTGTGACGTAGCAACAAAAGCAATCTTGTAGTTGAGGGTCACCCCAGTGTGAGGAACTGTATTAAAGGTCCACAGCATTGGGAAGGCTCTAGAGTCCTCTCACACCTGGTTGAGCACTGCAGCCTGCTCACAGCAGCCCTGAGACTATGAGACTCGGCAGGAGAGCTGGGCGTACCCCTCCTGACAGAACTTGCAAGTTGTTGTGCTCTGGTTTGTGTGACATTAAAACTTTTCCATCGTGCGTTGGCAGGCCTGAAGGCGGGGGACGAGATTCTTCAGATCAATAACCGTGCCGCTGGTACCCTGAACTCATCTATGCTCAAAGATTTCCTCTCACAGCCCTCTCTGGGCCTCCTGGTGAGGACCTACCCTGAGCCAGAGGGAGGAGTGGAGCTGCTAGAGAACCCACCCCACCGAGTGGACGGCCCTGTGGACCTTGGCGAGAGCCCCCTCACCTTCCTCACCAGCAACCCAGGTATGCTGTGCCCAGGGTTGCGCTTCACCCAGCCGTGCCTCAGGAGGTCTACCACTCTCTGCCGACCTCAGGGCCTGCTCCTGCACGCCTGGGAAGGTATTAGTGAGTGGAGCTGATAGCCAGCCCTGGGCTTCCTGTTGGCATTTCAAAAGGAAAGAGAAGGCGTTTTTGTCACGGAATGTCTATTTTGCTACAAGTCTGCTGGTCCTACTCAGAAAAGTTTTGTTTCTTTGCTCATTGTCATCTTGGAGAGCGGTGAGTGTTGGGAGGCCACCATTTCATGGTTATGGATAGAGACACAGGGATCACATCCGATCCTGGGATACTGAATCCTACTGCAGCCTTCTCCGGCTCCCTCATCGAAGTCTACCCCACCTTGCTTCTCTTCCTTTGTGAGAGAGAGTAGATGCTTAGTGAGGAAACTTGTCCAGCAGGCGTTTGGTTGGCTTGGATCCCGTGAACATGAATTTGTTCAGTGGAAACCCTGCCCCACCCTGTCCCCTCCACTGACCTTCCCCAGTTTCTTCCCTGTGCCTTCTGGCCCTCATTCTGATGGAAAAACCTTGGTGCCTTCTGCCGTGGCAGCCTTCCTGGGACCCCCACAGAGTTAGTGCCCAGCCCTAACCCCAGCTCTGTGCCCTGCAGTGTGTGTCTGGGCTGCAGCCGCAGCGTGCTGTTTGGTTTAAGTCTTCTTCTGACAGGCTCTCACTTTGTAGCCCGGACTGGCTTGGAACTCCTTGAATAGCCTAAGTTGGTCTTGAACCCGAGATTTCCCTGCCTCAGCTTTCTCAGTACTGGGATGAGAGGACAACGTCTCCATGCCTGGCTTGTGTGATGTTCGCCTTCCTTGCCTCCCTGTCTGTCTGTCTGTCCATCCGTCTGTCCAGCTTGTCTGTTTTCTGAGAACAGGTGTCTTTTCTTAGCTTCCCACACAGGTGACCCATTCCCACCTAGTGAGCAGGCAGAGGGCCTGTATGGTCTGTGCTAAGTTCTGGGTTGAGGTGCTAGTCTTGGTTTCAGACTTATTTTCTCTTCATCTCGTGTTTTCACGGGGAGGAAAGAAGTCTGAGGCAGTGGCAGTGTCTCATGCAAGCAGGATGGTGATGGTTGTGGATCTCTAGATTCAGTGTCTGCCTTGTATCGTGTGTGTACGTGTGGGTGCGTGTGCGCACGTGCGTGTGCATGTGTGTGTATGTGTACTTGTACGTGTGCATGTGTATATGTACTTGTATGTGTGTGTGCATGTGTATGTGTGTGTGCATGTGTGTACATGTGTATGTGTGTACATGTGTATGTGTGTGCATGTGTATGTATACGTGTGTGCATGTGTTTGTACATGTATGTACATGTGTATGTGTACGTGTGTGTGTGTGTGTGTGTGTGTGTGTGTGTGTGTGTGCATGTGTATCGTTCATCACCACTGTCATATTCTACAGCTTGCTGCTTAAGCGAGAGGCCCTGCGATTGCTCGTGGTTTTGTTTAGTGGCTCTGGCAAGAGTTTGGTAATTTGAAGCTTCAGAAACCTGGTTGTGCTTAGTTACCATTGACCTCTAGGGTTGCCCTGTCATGATGGTCTTCACACTTCAAAAGCTTGGCAAATGCCAAGGAAAGGGGAACAAGACCATGGAGGCTGCCTCTCAGATGGCCACAAGGTGGCACTTGTAATCCTACCAAACCGGCCTCTATTCTGAGACCAAACGAGTCTTGTGAAGCGCAATTAGATTGTTTAAGGACTTTGTGTGCAGGCACACAAGACGTGTGTGTGTGTGTGTGTGTGTGTGTGTGTGTGTGTGTGTGTGTGTGTGTGTGTGACTGTGTTTGGATTAACTCTCTATCATTGTCATTTCTGTTGTGTATAGATACAAATTCAGAACTACAATATTATAATCCACAAACAGAAACCGGGCCACCCCACCTGATTTTGAGTGACCGGGATCTGCCTGTTCACATCTTGAGTTCTCTCCCCATCACAGTGGCTGACTGAATGGTGGTGGGGCCTCCAGGTCTGCAAAGCCATAGAGTATCACACTCTGGGCCCTTAGAGATAAATTTGTACACCCTTGTATAGCCAGACTCTCGCTCACAGTCTGCTTCCTTACTTCCTGTTACTGTCTATTCCTTACTGAAAAGATCATTTGTATATGCACAGATTATTTCCATCAGTGTCCTTAAGGGAGTGTCTGCTTTTGAAACAGGGGCTAGCTGTATAGCCCGGATTAGCCTATATCACTATATATCCCTAGTTAGCCCCATGTTTGGGAACCTCCTGCCTCAGCCCCTTGCATTCTGAGATCAGAGTAGACTAGGCACAGTTGTTTTTAGTGAAAAGTGTTCTTGCCTGTATGAGTCTGTTTTAGAAGGAGCTGGGTGTATTCTGTGTATAGACTCACTGTCTTGCCTTTGATGGAGTCTTATACACAACACTGGGTTTCCTGTCACACACACACACACACACACACACACACACACACACACACACACACTCACACCCCGTAGTAGACCAGGCACCTGTGGAGGCTCTGTGCCAACCCTACTGAACCGACGACCTGGTCCAGAACAGTAACGCCGCTCCGACTTTGGAGCTTTCTGGAGGGATTTGTTCTCTTCTTTGTTATTTCCAACCAAATGGCTGTGACATGGAGCTCGTGGGCCCCACCTGGGTCTCCACCTTCCGAGTGCCTCCACTTCCTGATCCTTATTTAGCAGCGGAAGATAACAGGGAAAGCGAGGAAACAGGATGGGACACCCAGCCAGCCTGCCCCACATCAAGGCAGAGATAACGCACGCTCAGCAGATGACCTAAGCGAGCACAGAGCGGTTGGACAATGAGTCGGCCGGACTCCAACCTGGGCCTAAATTTAGAAGTAACTAAAAATAAGAATCATCCGGAGTGACGAGTTTGGGGGTTCAGTGCTGAGGTGTCTTTAAGATGGTCATCCTGAACATTTAGTGATCTAGGTGGGGAGTGTGAACACCTCAGGGGCTCTGAGGCCCACGTGAGCCCTGGTACTGACTGTCCTGCATGCAGGATTGACTAGGCCTTCCCCTGAGAGCCCTGATTGAAGGTTGTGATTCTCTTTCAAGTTCTGGTTATTTCTGAACCCCTTTCTCATATGGAAGCTTGAACCCTGTAGGTAGAAACATCATAGACTGATGGTTAAAAATAGGCCCCGGACCAGGTTCTTGGGGACTGTGTTCATTTTGATGTTAGCCCCTGGTCCTGTGGGTCCTGATTCAGCACTCTACACTGTGTCCTCATTATGAAGGGAAGACAAGAGGACACTGCTATCTTGCTAGGTCCGTGTGACGGTTAAATGAGTCAATGAAATGTTTGGAGTTAACAGTAATCATATTAGAAACAGTTCCCATCCTAAGCCAATCTCTATCACCAAGCACATGGGATTGTCTGACCGACAACCAGTCGCCCCTCCTCCCCACCTGCTCTTCAGCTCCCGCCAGCAGCAAGTGGCTTCTCTGACAGCTTCATGAACGTCTGCAAGCTACAGTTTCTGGGTGGCAAGAAGGAGTTCTGTATTCCCGGGCGCCGAGCCCCTGGAGCTCATTGCACGGCTGTGTCCCTCGGTTTCTTATGGAGTGACTCCCATAGAGTTGGAGCCACGTAGCCCACCAACTCTCCATTCGTAGACTCTCTCTGACCTGGGTCCTAGTGACAACCAGAGTGTGATACCATTTCAGGACCCACGCCATTGAGGTTTTTTATGTTGGAAATCCGTGAACTGACCACAGAGTGCATTTTCTCCTCACTCCCTGTGAGAGAGGAACGCACAGCTTGCATCTCTTAATTGTCTTCGTGTTGCCTTGGAAGCCCAGGTCTGCGCTGCCATCGATTCTAAGACCCAGTTCCAGTCCTCCTTTCCTCACTCTTTCTCTCCCAAGCACGTGTTCATGAACACGCCAGGAAGGGAGCCGAGGCATAAAAAGGGGGAGTTCCCTCAGCGAGTGTGGTTCTAGGAGGATCCCTGAAGTGAAGGGGAGGCGGGGTGAGAACCTGGAAACAGAGTTTCTAAGAAGCCCCCAGTAAGTTCTTACATTTTGGGTCAGGCAGTTCTCTGTCTGGTGTGAGGTTCTGTGCATCCCCATAATCTCCCTGAGACCGTAGTACTTGCCCAACCCAAGCAAAATGCCCCAGACACTGCCACTGCCCCCCCTCCCCCTGAAAGATCTCCCCTAGTCAAGCACCCCTGCCAGGTTCATTAGAAGGTATCTGCCTCGTTCAGCTGAGCGTCTCAGCCAGCCTCCGTGCTGTGCGGGAAGACAGATACAGATCCTGAGTTTCTTGGAAGCCTCCTGAAGCACTTATGCATTAGTAATGCGCTCATCTGCCACTCCCCTTTTCTGCCAGGCATGCTAAGGAAAGAGAGAAGGACACGTTTTTAATGGTGGCTTCTTCAAAATGAGTAAGTATTGCGGCACAGGATAGAGACCAAGAAATTCATCCACGAAACAAGGCTACTTGCAACAGTAATTATGCAGAAAGCCAACTTCTATGCAAACTGTAAGAATTATCGTTAAGTGGCATCTGGGGTCTCTTTTCAGAAGTTGCCAGGATAGGGCCAGGAACAGCGATAGAAGTCTGTCATGCCGTCACTTGGGTGACAGGCAAGATTACTGAGAGAGGTAAACTTAAGTAATGTAGCAAGTACTAGTGTCTCTGTCTCTCTCTGTGTCTCTGTCTCTCTCCCTCCCTCCTTCCCTCCCTCCTTCCTCCTCCTCCTCCTTCTCTCTGTCTCTCTCTCTCTCTTCCTCCCTCCCTCCCTTCCTCTTCCTCCTCCTCCTCCCCCCCCCCCCCATTGTGTCTCTCTTAAGTTCTGTTATCAGAGCTGATGTTCATTTCAGTGCAGTGCCGCTCTGGTGTATGCTCCCTAGACATCTACTTGGCTGACTGAGGTGAGGCAGGCATCTTGCTTTATCTCAGTGAGGAGCCTGCACTTCTGTGGTAAAGGACACCGGGCTCTCTAACAGGACAACTGCCTGCCGCTTCTTATTTTAAAGTGGCAATTCTTGCATTTTGAGCTAGAGAGAGCTGAGCCTCGGTGATGGACAGCAGGCCAGTGACACATTAGAGACCGTTCAGACCAGCCCAGATTGGAGAGCCCAAGCCAGACCCTTTGATAGGCTTCCAGCGTTATTTGTCTGCCGCTGAGAGGAAGCTGTGTGCCTTGGTGAGCACAGATGCACCTCCTGCAGGAAGTAGATTCCCTGGCATCTGGGTCACAGGAAAGGCCCCTGTGTTTGCAAGACTAAGGCACTTGGGTTCAAAGGAGGAATTGTTTGCACCAGGCCCAGACAGCGCAGGATCTGCCTGGCCAGTGAGAGCCTTCTGTGCCATACACAGATGGAAGGCCCCACTTTGTTCTGACGTGACATGGAGATTTCCCAGGGCTCTGCTCTGAGGGAGCAGGGAGGGACACCACAAAAGAGCAAGTGCTTAGCTCTGTCTTCTTGCAAACAAATCTGGTCCAGCCCAGTAGATTCCCTGAAGACTCACATGGTCTCTGTTTGGTGATAAAAGTTCGCAGACACATGCGCCTTGTAAGCTGTTGGCACCCTTGCCTTCTGTCACTTAGCACAGTCTCTGTGGGTCCTGCTGGGGTGTGGAGGATCCAAACGCCTTGTCTTGATTTGCAGCAAGAGTTGATTGACGACAGCTGCCAGATTCAGCGTGTGTTGTGTTAGGGGTGGGGGTAATTTTGCAGACTGGGGGCCTTCATTTTTATTGTTTTTAAAAATCATTAGTGTTGGAGTGGGAGAGATGGCCGAGCAGTTAAGAACAGTTGTTTATCTTGCAGAAGACCCAGTTTTAATCCCCAGCACCCACATGGCGGCTCACAACTGTCTGTAATTCTAGTTCAGATACCCTCTTCTGGCCTCTCTTGAGGGAAGCACATAGAGCAAGCACATCTATACACACAGGCAAAACACCAGTGCACAGGAAATAAAAATAACTCTGGAAATCATTAATGTATTTTACTTTTGCTCCAAGCTCACAAGATCAGTCATACCCAAATCCAAAATCTTTATGACCTTGTATTTGATTACATTTCTATTTTATGGTCTCGTGTGTGTGTGCACTCGTGCACATTGTACATGTGCATTTATCATGGCCCGTGTGAAAGCCAGTGGACGATGTGCAGAAGTCAGCTCTTTCCTCCTGCCATGTGTGTCTCTCAAGTTGAACTCAGATCTGTAGGCTTGGCGTCCAGCTGCCTTTACCTGCTGAGCTACCTCTCCCACCCAAATTTGTTTTCTTTTTGACACAGGGTCTTACTCTACCCCAAGGTGGCCTCTGACTTACCACCTAGCCCAGGTTAGCTCAACCTTGAGATCCTTGGTCCTTAGCCTGGTGAGTGGTGGGTTCCATACCTGCACAGCCTGCAGGCCCACTCAGTGCTGGGTTCCATACATGTACCATCCTGCAGGCCCACTCAGTGCTGGGTTCCATACTTGTACCATCCTGCAGGCCCACTCAGTGCTGGCTCCATACCTACACCTTCCTGCAGGCCCACTCAGTGCTGGGTTCCATACCTACACCTTCCTGCAGGCCCACTCAGTGCTGGGTTCCATACCTACACCTTCCTGCAGGCCCACTCAGTGCTGGGTTCCATACCTACACCTTCCTGCAGGCCCACTCAGTGCTGGGCTCCATACCTACACCTTCCTGCAGGCCCACTCAGTGCTGGGTTCCTTACCCACGCCACCCTGCAGGCCCACTCAGTGCTGGGTTCCATACCTACACCTTCCTGCAGGCCCACTTAGCGTGTGCTCAGCTGCCTCACGTTACCTGTTGGTCTCCACATGTGTCGGCTGCTCACACTGATGCCTATTATGGGGTGGACATGGAATTCTTTGAATCGCGTAGCTGTGACACGATGGAAAACTAAAACGGAAGCATAGCCCAACAGCCAAATCCCAGACGAATGCCTTTGGGGTTGTCAGTTTTTTCTCACCCCACTCCCACCCATCCATCAACCTCATTTTCTCGTCATTTAAATTACAGTCTTAGTAATAACTTTTTTCTAGGGGCTGGGGAGATGGTTTGTTATTTAAAGGAGTTGCCACCAAGCCTGACAACCTGAGTTTGATTCCTCAGACACACATGGTGAAAGAGGAGCCATTTCCTGAAAGTTTTACACACACACAAACACACACACACACACACACACACACACACACACACACACACACACACTTCCCTTTCTGGAAATGTTTGCCCTAGAGAATTTGCTTGCCTTGAACACATTGATTATATATTTCATCAAGTCTTGGGTTGTTTTTTCCTTCCTATTTATTTCTCACTGAGTCCAGAGAAAGACAAAATGAATGCAGTATGATCTGGATAAGCGACAGGTAAATTGTAAGGTAAAGTCTTGTGGATGGGTTTGCCTTGTGCCGGTCTCAGCCAGCGGGAGGAGGGCCAGTGAATGACTTACAAAGGTTTTTAGACCTCAAAATGTATTTAGAAACCAGGGGCGCTCTCACCTGTCCACACCGGTGGGTTTGATTTGTGGTAGCTTTTGAGCCAGCAGGCTCTTCCCGAGGGTGCTTGGGCTTCCTTACTCTCCTGTGGGAGCCTCCTCTGTGCCAGGCCATGTGCAAGACTGGGATGCAGGCGGACTTTTTCCTGCCTTAGCCAGTTCATAGCCTCCTCCTCAGCCTGTCTTCAGCTCTTACACTGGTTTCTAACAGAGCTGCCTGTGAGGGCGCCATTTCCTGATGAATGAGGGTGAGAACACCCTAAAGGAGAGGACGGTTCCATCAGCCTCTGTTTTGGAAGAGTGGCTTCTGTATAAAGACCACTGCAGAGTCTGGAAAGCAAGTGTGTGTGTGTGTGTGTGTGTGTGTGTGTGTGTGCATGCATGTGCGCACATGTGTGAGTGTGTATGTGAGCGTGTGGGTAAGCCCACTGAATATGGGAAGGAGACCATATTCAGATCAGACCCTGTCCTATGCTTCCCCTCAGCATTCCTGAAGCCGGCCATGGTCACTTCCTCTGTCCTGTTTACTTTGGTCATTA
The DNA here is from genome assembly GCF_021556685.1 of Rattus norvegicus. Lineage (NCBI taxonomy): Eukaryota > Metazoa > Chordata > Mammalia > Rodentia > Muridae > Rattus > Rattus norvegicus. Next base: position 42,736,802 of record NC_141544.1, on the reverse strand, counting down.
GCACCCAGCCCTGACCCGTTAGTGGTTACTGTCACACAGGACTTCAGTCCTCTGTAACCTGGCAGCGTGGGCCAGCCTCAGGGCCAGCCTTGGAGACTCTGCTGAGTGCCTCACCCTCACGTGGCCTGTCTGAGGCTTCCTTATTGACCCTGCTCTTGCTTGCATGTAATTGGGTCTCCATCACATGAGCCACACATATATTCGATCTTCAATGGGTCCTCCTCTCCACGAAGCCCACCATCCCTGAGGCTGTAGTTTGAAGTTTCTCTGCAGGAACATACGCTGTGCCACTTGGGCCCTGGCGAGAAATGTGTCTATGTTCACTTAGACTCTTTCTACAAATCAAAGCAAGTCTTGACCCAGCCTGGCACTGTGCTCCAAGTAGGGTAAGAGGGACTGAGCTTGTGACTTTTGCAAGCCTCAGACCTGTATTGTGTGCCCTTGCCTTCTCTCTTGCTAGTTGTATTTGCCCGATACATTTCCGATGGAGAGACTTAAAACTTAGATTGTTTACGTTTTTGCTTGTGTCCACCTGGTGCTGTTTTCCTCGAATGGGGTGAGTAGAATCCAGGGGTTGTCTTTCCTTCTTTTTAATTCCAACACGGGCCATCAAGGCACTTGCGACATTTGTCAGATGTTTGTGTCTTTCCAGGCTGCATGCGGGCGTCTGCCAAGTGTCACACTTGCACCCAGGGGCGGGGGCTCTTCTGAGCAGTCTGTTCTATGCCCGTGCTGTGTTACTGCACGTTTATCTTGGGTTTCTCTCTGCAGGGAAAGGACCTGTCTTGTTTGTCTTCTTTACTGTCTTTGGTGCCGTTGGATTTTTATTCAAAAGAAAAAGAAATTAGTTCTAGGAAAGATGTTGCCAGTGTGGTCTGCTTGTGCAAGTTGCTAATCCTTGGGACTAGGGTTAGAAAATCACTCATGAATCAAGCTTAACCGTCATAAACGTTTGTATTGTCTGTGTCCTAACGGAGCCTGTAGAATTTACTCATTTATAGAGCGTTCTGGTGCCTGGTTGTGCTTTCCATCTTCTGACTCCTCTCCATGTGTTCTTGTTCACTTCTTGTATCGATCGTGCTACAGGGGCCTGGCTTTATACTGTCTTTATTTATTTATTTATTTATTTATTTATTTATTTATTTTTTAGCAGATTTGTGTATTCTGACCTGCTTCTGTGATCTCATTTCTGTCTCTATGATCTCATTTCATTTGTCTTACTTATTTTCCCTTCTCTTTCCCGACTTTCATTTTTAAATTCCATTTACAACTTACATAACCTGTCCCTGTTCTTTGACTGTTTGCTCTTACAGTTTGGACATGAATTCTCCCCCTCTGTTTTTTATTCACTCTACATCTGGGTCACAGCCCCTCTTCCCTCTTCCCTCTCCCATTCCTACCCCTACAAATCCCTCCCCTCACATCCTCCCACTGAAGTCCAACCTGGCAGTCCAAGTAGGGGAAGGGGATCCAATGACAGGGGACAGAGGCTGAGATAGCCCCTGCTCAGCTTGTTAGGGAACCCACATGGAGACCAAGCCGCACGTGTGCTACAGATGTTTAATGGTCTGGGTCCAGCTCCTACTTGCTCCCTGGTTGGTGTGTCAGACCTGCTGAGCTCTCGTGGACTCAGGTTGGTTGACTCTATGGGTCTCGTTGTGGTGTCCTTGACCCCTCTGACTTACTCACTTCTATCCCCGACTCCTCCCAGGACTCCCAAGCTCTCCCTGATGCTTGGATGTGGGTCTCTGCATGTTTCCATCCACTGCTGGATGAAGCCTCTCAGAGGCCAGTTGTGCTGGGCTCCCGTGTGCAGGCACATCGAGAGTGCCATTAATAGCGTCAGGGGTTGGCTCTCTCCCACGGGATGGGTCTCACTTGGGGCAGTCACTGGTTGGCCGTTCCTTCAGTCTCTGCTCCATCCTTGTCCCTGCACTTCTTGTAGGCAGGACAGATTTCAGGTAGGAGGTTTTGTGGGTGGATTGATGTCCCCACCCCTTTCTGGAAGTTGGACCTGATTCTTAACCTAGCAGAAACCAAAGTTAGTTTTTCTACTGCCTTCGTGACGGATGAATCAATTTTGACCTTGCAGAGCCTTTGAGTTTTAACCCCTTCAGCTTCGTTTCCTCGAAACTCCGTGAGGTTGTTTATGCCCAGGTGTCTTTCGGGGAGAGGAGGTGGGGGTTTATATTTTAAGCCTTACCTGTGTGTCAGCGTTTCATCATCTCAGCTTCTGAAACAGACTGCTTTAGGATTGTGTTTCTTCTTTTCCCCCTGAAGTACATCTTTTAGAGGGCATTTTGTTGTTGTTGTTGTTGTTGTTATCGGTGTTGTTGTTTGTCTTGGTGAGGTAAATGCCCTCACTCTGTTTCTAGGAAGTTCTTACTGTCATCTCTGTCTTGAGAGTCTTTCCCTGTTTGTTTGTTTGTTTATCTGCTTCCAGAGACTTAGAGTTTGGAGCCTCGCTCTTGCTCGACAAGGACTCTACCACCGAGCTCTCCTCCACCCCCAAACTCTCCACCCCCAAACTCTCCACCCCCAAACTCTCATGCGTGCTTTGTTGTTGTTGCTTTGCTTGTTTTATTGTTGTATTTGTTGTTTCGTGTTTGTGGGTGTTTTGCCTGAGTGTGTGTCTGTTCACCACATGTGCACAGTGTCCTGGGGCTGTAGTTACAGTTGTGAGCTGTCACGTGGGTGCTGGGGATCGAACCCTGCTCCTTCAGAAGAGCAGCCGGTGTTCTTCGTGACTGAGCCGCTACTCCAGTTCTTTTTTTTTTTTTTTTTTTTTTCTGGAGCTGGGGACCGAACCCAGGGCCTTGCGCTTGCTAGGCAAGTGCTCTACCAGTGAGCTAAATCCCCAACCCCATATAATGTACACTGTAGCTGTCTTCAGACACACCAGAAGAGGGCATCAGATCCCATTACAGATGGTTGTGAGCCACCATGTGTTTGCTGGGATTTGAACTCAGGACCTCTGGAAGAGCAGTCAGTGCTCTTAACCACTGAGCCATCTCTCCAGCCCGCTACTCCAGTTCTATCCCCAGACTTTCAATTGGTCTTTCCCCTTTCTTGGAGTAAGGCTCTGCTTTCCGACGGACTTAACAATCCGCTTACTTTGATTTGTGTCTTACCCCTCAATGGTTTAATTTCCACCGCCACAGCTCTGATTTTTAGAAATTCTGTTTATTTGCATGCTGCTTTCGACAGCACCTTTTATTTATTTATTTTTTAAATAATAATTTCAGCCTGGTCATTCGTTGTTGTTTTGTATCGGCCGGATTTCCGGTGTTCCTTGGTGTCCTCTGCCCTCACAGGAGGTTTGCTCTGTGTCGTCTGTCTCCTTGCTTGTGGCTGTGCTAATGCATACTAGGTTAGAGCATTCACACCGAGTTGCCTGCCCAGCCCTCTGGTGTCTTGTGAGGCTGGTTACGGCTTCCCGCTTTAGCCTGTTCCACCTCTGCACATTATGTGATACCCGTGAGGGTTGGCGTCACTCCGGTCCCCTGCCCCTGCGGTGAAATGCAGAAAGACCTGTGGTGGCTGTGGAGTTGGAATGAGAGTGAGTCCTGTAGGCTCATATACGTGAGTGTTTGGGTCCCAGTTGCTGGAGCTCCACCATGCTTTCCTGCCGTGATGATCTGGGCTCACTCTCTGAAGCCGTAAGCAAGCCCCAGTCAAAAACCTTTCTTCTATACATTCCCTAGGTCATGGTGTCTCTTCACAGCAATAGAGCAGTGACTAGGGCAAAAGGTTTCTCTGTCATTTCTTGGATGGAACCCTTCACACCCCTAAAGCCAGCCCCGTGATCATAATCTGAGGGAAGAGACTCGCCTTGCTCCCTTCTACTCTCTCCCCATGTTGTCCTGACTCAGAGGGTATTTCTCTTCCATGTGGCTTCAGGGCTGCGAGTCCCAGACAGTCTCCGTGTTCAGAGTCTTTGTGAGAAAGCGTTGGTGCGTCAGAGCCCAGTGTGGACAGCGGCCTGAGCATTGACTAGGAGCATTCAGAGCTACTAATTAGTCCGGGGTATCAGGCCTTGTTCTGTGTCTGTGGAATAGCAATCTATGTTTAACCAATCTGCAGGAATCCTGCGGTGCCTGTTCTTGTTGTCCCCCACCTCCCATGCGTGTGTGTGCGTGTGTGTGTGTGTGTGTGTATGTTGTACTCATGAATTTATGTGGGTGGGCATGGATATAGTTACATGTGTATACATGTATATATGTATGGGAGTGTGGAAGCCCCTTGTTAATGCCAGGAATCTTCTAGATTACCACTCCTCATGACCTCATGTGTCTGAATTTACCACCTCCTCAGCCCTCACCTCCAAATACCACCCCACTGGCGTTGGGATTGTAGTTTTAACGTAAGGATTGTAGGAAACCAATATTTAGCCCATAACTATTACTGTATCTGTCCAACACATAAAGGCTAAAGAGGTATATGAAATACCACAGCAGGGATGATGAAAACTTCCATTTATTGAGCCAAGACCGTGACAGGTAATCAGAGAATCCTCAGTACGCAGACACGGTCCACGCTAACCTTGTGCGGCCTCACACCAAAGGCGACCATGGTGACCCCTGCTTTCTTCTGCTCTTGTGTGGTAGGGCACAGCCTCTCCAGCGAGCAGGGCAGCAGTGCTGAGACAGCTCCGGAAGAGGGCGAAGGACCGGACTTGGAGTCTTCCGATGAGACAGATCACAGCAGCAAGGTGAGAGATTTTCATTTTCACATCCCATGTCCTGCCGGATCACAGCTGACAAGCCGCCCGGACAGCTGTGTATGCTCAGGCGCCTCTCCGTGGGATACAGTGTGTTTTTACTTCTGAGATGTTACTAAGTAGCTAGATATGAAATCTAAATTACAGTCTCCGTAACAAACCCATGTGGGAGAATATAGGGCAGAAATCACTTGTAATGAATTGAAGGCCTCTTTCTTTAATTTCTGCCACGGCTGGAGCTCCACGTTAATGCCATAATTTCACCCCATTTCCTTCCTCAGTCTTCATTTGTGGAGGATGAAGCATCATCCTAAATGTGCATAATGGAGTCGGCAGTGCCTTCTGCCACTTAGGGGTTCTGTAATGAGCCGCACTTGAGCGATCTGCTCTCAGCTCTTGTTCAAGGTGCACTCTTTTACATTAAAGGGAAAGGAAACGATTTTTATATTAAGCCAATTATACTGTTCTTCAGCTGAATACAGTGAGCAAAAACTTCCTTTTGATGCTTTGGTGTAAACCGGTATGATTGTTGCCCGTGACTCTGTGTGCTTTTTGGCTACTTCGTCGAGTGTGTGTATACAGTAGCCCCTTTGCTCCTCAGTTTCCACGTCCAGAAGACAGGTTTTCAGACAGAGTCACTGTATTAGTTCCTTCTCTGTTGCTGTGATGAGACACTCTGCCCATTATCTTCTTAAGGGGAAGGTGGTTTCATCTCATGCTTCGGGTCATAGTTGATAGACGTTAGGGCGGGAACCTGAAGCAGAAACCACGGAAGAAGACTGCTGTTTGCCCACGGGCTCATGCTTAACTAGTTTGCTTCCTTCCCCGTCTCTCCCTTGGGTTTTCAAGACAGTGTCTTTCTCTTTATTCAGACCTGGCTGGCCTTGAATTCATAGAAATCCCTTTGCCTCTACCTCTTAGAGTGCTAGGATTAAAGGCTATACTGCCATGCTTGACTTACTGGCTTATTTATACAGTCCAGGACAATCTGCCTAGGGATGGTGCCACCCACAGTGGGCTAAACCTTCCCACATCAATTAACAATCAAGACAGTGGCTCACAGACTTGCCCAAAGGTCAGTCCACCTGGGCAGTCCCTTCTCTCCCAGGACTCCAGTCTTGAGTATGGTTAAGAATTAGGACTAATAAGGAAAATCACCTTGTCTGTCACTGTTGATCTCTCCAAATGCCCATTCTGTTCCTTAAGTCCTTAACAAATTAAACAAATAAACAAATATTAGAGGCCAGAGAGGGTATTGGATCTCCTGGAGTTACAGGTTGTTGTGAGCTGTTAAACCTGGGCAGTGGGAGCTAATCTCTCTGGTCCTCTGCTAGTTGGGTTTTTTGGTTGGTTGGTTGGTTGGTTGGTTTTTGGTTTGTCAGTTTGACATAGGTTCAGGTCGTCTGAAAAGTAACCTAAGTTTTAAAAAATGCCGCCATCAGATCAGCCTGTAGGCAAGCATTTATGCCATCTTCTTGGTTAATGATTAAGGCAGGCCCAGCTCACTGGGGCGGGTGCTTCCAGCCCTCTGCCGGTCCTAGATTGTATAGGAAGGCAAGTTGAGGACTCCGTGGGGAATACCAATAAGAAGCTTCCTCCATTTCCTCTGCCTCAGCCCCTGACTTCCCTCAGTGACTCAAACATACCAGACAAATAAACCCTTTCATCTCCAAGTTGCTTTGCATGGTGTTTACCACAGCAGGAAAATCCTGACAAGTGCTTTTCCCCCACTGAGCTCCTGTTAGTACCCTTCCAGAGGTTAAGTTTCTCATTTAAGAGGTTCGAAAGCAGGAATTTCAAATGGTCCTGGCAGATCTTGGCGACTGAGTTCCACTGTCTATTAATAATAAAGTCACACCTGTGTTACCTTTTGCATAAATGGTGCGCCGTCTCATTTAAGCCCATCTTCCCAACACTCCTGGCAGAGATGCCGTCCAACTCTATTTTACAGAAGAGAGAAACATGCAGAAAAAGAGAAAAGTCTTTCTCCAGGCCTTGTGTAATTGATGCCGCCATTTAAATTACCTGCAGCCAGATTGTTTTGCGCTGGCACTGAACGCCAGGCTTCAGGAAAGAGGGAACTAATTTATTAGTAGTGCTAGAGGCCAATTAGATACACAGCCACGAACCATTTAGCCGTTTTCCGAATGCTTAATCTTCTTAAAGTGCCTCTTGATTAAGGTTAAACGCATTGGTCGACTGTGTTGGTGTGCGAGTTCATTTGTTTTGAAGCTGCTAAACCAGGCGGTTGAGCCTCCTCTGAATGCACACATTTACCAAGTGGAGAGACGTGCCTAATCAATAAATAGAAACCCGTTGACATGGCTCGGCAGGTGAAGGAGCCCCTCCCCTAACCTGACTACCTGGTCTCCATTCCTGGGACCGTGTGGCATGTGGAAGAGGCTGTCTGACTCCTCCTGTCCGCTAACCCCCACATGTGCGCCACAGCATGCCCTGCATCCAAATATGCCTGCCCCCAACAGAATAAGGAAATAAATCATTTTTTTCTTCCTTGTTTTGTTTTTAAAAGACGGGGTCTTTTAGCCCTGGCTGACCTGGAGCTCGCCATGTTGATATGACCACACCGACCTCACACTCATAGAGGTCAGCCAGCCATCTGGGATTAAAGGCATGGGCCACCACAGCCTGCCCTGGTGCCAGTCTTTATCCTGGTGAGACACATGAAGCCGGAGACCCTGAGATTGACTTCTTATGTTTTATTTCATTTTTGCGTTCCTCCCAAATGAGCTGGATGGAGGGGGAAGCCCTTGGTGTTCTCTGTCTTTGAAATGCAGTGTAGCTAGCGGTGCATGGCCTTTGGGGGCTGAGCATGTGGGTAGTCCAGAGCTCTTTCTCTGGAGATGATTCAGGAATGTCACCGCGATGGGTCGGGTTGTCACGAGTCAGAGGAATCTAGTCACCTCTCCCATTGTCACTGCCTCCTTCCTCTGGTAGCTTAGTGGCAGCCTCAGGTCTCCTCACCCGGTGACTGACTTCCCTTTGCAGCTTCTCCTTAAACTCATGCTCGTGGGATGAAATACTGATTAACTGAGGTCAGAGGAGTCCAGCGTCCTGCATTCCAGGTTCCCTGGTGGCTCTGACTTTGTTTTCCAGTTAGAACCGGTCTCTGACTTTCCATTACAACCAGTTCCCTTCCCCTTTTCAGGACGTTGTGATCATCTGGGAAGCACCTGCTTTTGTAACTAAGCATTAGTGTAAAAGGCAGCAGGGTGGGTGGGCACGGGTGAAAGACCTCTTTTGTGTGGTGGGGAGCTGCGAAGTTGTCCTAGCTGGGCACTTTTAATACCCCGTGCCATTCGAGATGCTGGCCAATCAGCTGATCCCACTGGCTGCAGGGCAGAGCCTCCCGCATCTGGGGAGGTTCTCTGGGCTTTGTTTTGCCTGCTTTGCTCCTCTCCTCTCTGGAACTTTTGTTATTGAGCCAGGTGAAATCAAAGCATGAGTTCTTACCCAAGATGTAGCCTTTGACTGCTTCCCGGAGCTCGGATGGAAAAGCAGGCGCCGCTCTGGGGCTCCGCCCCGTTGAGATGTGGTCCCAGGTCCGCTCAGGAGAGCCAGCATGGGACACCCTGGTGAGAGTGTCCTCTCTGAGAGCTAGAAAGTGGCTGGGGCTTTCGGAGTATTTTAAGAAACTTCGGCTTCCTTTCTGAACGCACGAGGCACTGGGAGGAATTACCATGAGACTACATCCCTGAGGATGTCTTCACTGTGGAAGATGAAGCGCAAGCCCAGGGTCGAGAACGACAGGGCTGGCGATTCTTTCCACCGCACACTTCATCTGGTGAGCGCCTCACTGTTTCCGTCTGCCCCGTGCGCCGCTTTGGGGGAGACTAATGACGCTTATGCTTGTCCCAAACCTCCGAATTCCATCTCCTTTCCCCTCCGGACACCCTCGTTAACAAAGAACATATATCGCGGTGGGTTTTGTAGCCCGGGGTACAAATCAGTAGTTTGCATGCAGTTGAATTTGTATTGGGTCTTTATATTTATTGGTAGAGGGTAGATTTAGGTAGTAGAGGGCTGTGGCTTTTTAATTTCATTCTTTAATCCTCCTATTGCTGATGTTTGCTTCTTTTGGCTATTGAGATTCTGAACGTATTTTGTGACCGATACGCTACACCTCTGGCTGAGGACTGGGGAAGCTCAAACAGCTTGGGCTGTGCTTTGTCCCTCCGGGTGCTTTGGGTCTTCTTTATGCTGACTCGCAGTGGGCGAGGACAGTTTAACATTAGCTGACCTACTTCAGTAGATCAGCTCCCCGGCAGTAAATGGTAACGCAATGCTTGGGAAAGAAATGCACAGCCAGCTGCCGGCCAGAAACCGCTTAACAAAAGCAACCAAGCCCCTCTGATACCAGTGCTGGCATCCGAGCCTGTCATTTAATGAAACAAACTTTGACGGTCCAGTGCCTAACTGCTGTTCCCTGTTTGAAATTTGTTAGAAGCCACCCCCAAAGCAGGTAAAGAATTAGAGGAACTGTGAATGACTGGAATGCCCTCTAAAATTGTGAAACGCCCTCTAAAATTGTGGATTTTTTTTTTTTTTTGCCTCACCATTCCTCCAAAAAAAAAAAAAAAAACTTAAATAAAGGCTGTGAGATTTGAGGCCACTCTCGCTCCTTTTAAATCTGTGGGAAGTGTTAAATCGGTCAGAGTCAGAACAGTTTCAGAAGTTGCTCCTCTGGAGGCAGCCGGTGCCTTTGGCGGTTGTGTAACAGGAAGACTTAAGCGGCCCGGTGGCTTCAGTGTGTCCCTAGGAGTCTGTCGCCTCCTGTGTTGTTCTTTCTTTTCATCTTGGACAGGGGGGAGGATGTTGTAAACGCCTCACCTCACCTCACGCCTCATGCCAGCCTTGGTAAAGTGGCCCAACTCCTCCTTCGTTGGCTCAGTCTCAGTTTTGGCTGGGAGGAGGCACCTCTGCCCCCTTCAACAGTTTAAACTCTGCAGTGTCTGCACTTTGGTCTCTAGGGTGACTGGTGACAGTCCTCAAGTGGAGAGAGCCCTGCATCCCTGCCGGAAGTACCTGCCTTGCCCTCCTCTTTCCCCTTGAGCCAGGGCTGCTCTCACGCGGAGCTCGCTCGTGGGGTAACTTCCCAGCCTGACCGGGCCTGTGCGTGCCCAGTGCTGGGTGTGTGGGTGACCATAGCCACCCGATAGCCAGTAATGGAGCAGGCAGGTCTTCTTCCTCTCTCCATGCTGCACCATCGAGGATGACACAGGCAGGTTCCATACTGACCTTGTACACTACAAGTTTAGCCACGGGCTGGAGAGGTGGCTCAGCGGTTAAGAGCACCAACTGCTCTTCCAGAGGTCCTGAGTTCAATTCTCAGCACCCACATGGTGGCTCACAACCATCTGTAATGGGATCTGATGCCCTCTTCCGGTGTGTCTGAAGACAGCGACAGAGTACTCACATGCATGAAATAAATAAATCAATAAATCAATAAATCAATAAATCAATCAATCTTTAAAAAAGAAGTTTGGCCACAGTGGAAGTCAGATGTAGGGAACTGAAGATTTAACTGGCCAACAATATGTGAAATCAATAGCTTAGAGATATCCCAATGGAGCTCTGTGTCTCATAGTTGCTTAAAAGGATACTTTGGAGGTAATATTTTAACCAAGCAAAATTCTCAAACCTTATAGCATCCTTTAGATTCTCTCCAAACAGAAACACCCTGCTCATTCTATATATATTTACTTGCACCAGTTTAAAGTCAGTGCTTTAGGGTACACCCAAATTGTGTACCTTGAGTTAGTGAGCAGAATGGTTTGAGGGGACACTGGTCAGCCTCAGGGAACACTCCAAAATGACCCTAACAAGGGAGGGGTGGCTGAGACTGAGCCCTCCAAAGGGAACCCCATGGTGCTTTTGGGTATTCGCACAAGAAAATAAGGAACCGCCTCCCTTCACCTTTAGGGGCGACATCTCGGGACTCCCAGCGGTTGCCAGAAACCGTGGACGGCTGTCAGTACCAATTCCCGTGTGCACTGCGTTTCTTCTTATGCATACATGCAGTTGATGAAGTTCCGCGTCAAATCAGGCACATTGTGAGATGAATGGCAATTGATAAACAGACCGGGTGTGCACAAAACATGTAACACTGTGAGGCCTAAAATATAAGTCACTTTGACAAAGATTTTGCGAGCATGGTGTGATGGTTTGTAGCTGCTTGGGCTGGGGTGTTCCCTGAAAGCGGGAAGACAAAATCAGTGTTTTCCAATTATGATGCAAAACTAAAAGCTGAGAAAATGGCCTCAAAGATAAAGTCAGATCATCACACTTCACATGTGTGTATGTGTATCCAGAAACATCCAGGGAGGCCACTGGGTGTGGACGACCAGAGCAGCAAGACTGAGATGCCACTTCACAGAGACCAAGGCAGCTCCCTGTCCACACCCTGGAAAATGGATGTCTTTGGGTATCATGATACCTCAGAGGAGTCAAAAACTCGGACATCCCATTCCAGACCTTCCGTATTTAACCTAAGCGCCATGACAACAACCCCCCCACCACCCACCACCCCACCCCCGCCGCCCCAGTGTGATGGGTCACGTCTTGCGGGATGCCCTGCTTCTGCTGTATGTCAGCACCTCTTACAATGTTGGCTTTTGTGCAGTTGAGGGATCTGCGTGGGGTGATACACAAAGTCGCCTGGGTAATGGTCTCAGGTCTGAAAGTACAGGAATGGGTACTTTACCAATAATTGGAATTGGGTGATGGGTGTGTTTGTCATGGGAACTGTGAAGGATAGCCAGCTGTGGCTACAGGCGCCGTGGGGCACCCTCATTTGTTAGCTTCCTTGCTGGGTGGCAAACCAGAGCAACCCAGGGGAATTTGTGGTGGGATGGGGGCTGGGCACTCACTCAGCTTTTACCACCTTCTGCACGTGAGATTTTCTCCAGAAGGGCACGGTTTTTATCCCCTGGCAACCAAACTGTAAAATGTTGCCTGTCTTAATTACCATTAGATCATTAAAAGGCGACGTGAGCATCATGTTTAGATGACTATATCTGTTCCCTTGTCTCTGTTTTGATGACAAAGCCCAATTTGACTATTTCAAGGTGACCCCAAGTTAGGGAAGCCATAGCATAGCTAACTGCATTGTTTCTGCACAAAAGGCGTTGGTAAAAAGCAGGTAGTTTTCCCTTCTCAGCAACCTTCCTGAGATAAAGCTCACACGGTGCACGGCACAGCCCGTTTGGGTGAGCTTTCTGTCACCTCCGGGATATTCCATGTCTAAACCCCACTGTTCCCTGGAGCACCTGTGACAGGTGACATGCTCTTTCCGGCAGTTAGCAGAGATAGCAGCAGCCATAAATAAGCCATGACAATTATGAGAGACGTGGAATGCTAGCTCGGGAAGCACAGTCCAGGCTCTGGGCTTTTCTGCCCTGTGCTCCCTGCCCCCCATGAACCATTTTTGGAGGTTCTGAGAACTCTTGTGTTCTCTTTTGCATATGCAAACCACCCTTCGATGTATTTAAGTCCTGCCCTGTGGAATATAGCAGGTCCAAGCTTCCCTGCCTTGTTTGAGGAAAGAATGTTCTTACTAGATGACAAAAGAATAATCCTTTATCCGCACCGTCAACCCCTGGGAAAATACACTTTTGTGTTTAGGGTTGAAATAGACAATGGGGTGGGGGGTACTCAAGAGACTCGAAGGAGGAAGGGAAGGAGGAAGGTATCCAGCCTACACCACTGGTGTGCATTTGACAGATAAACAAGGTTCCTTGCTTCAAAACAATGCCTGGGGCAGTCAGTTCCACCAGACCTTTAATCTCTGCACTCTGGGATCAGACAGGCTCGGATGTCTGTGAGTTCAAGGCCAATTTGGTTTAATGAGCTCTAGGGCAGCCAGGGCTATCTAGTGAGACCTGGTCTTTAAAAACCATTCCAAGCCAATTTCCAGATCCTTCCTGTCCCACTGTAGGTCCTGGTGGTCAGGGGATCCAGGCCTTCAGTGGGGTAAGCCTCTGAGCCCACCTGGTTTCATCGGCTCACGCTTCAGACGGCTGTTAGCATCACTCCGTAGGTTGGACTGGAGCGTCCTAAACTTGGAGTTGAAGGAGGAAATCTTGGGCAGTCACTGCCCCTTCCCCTCCGTCTTGTCCTGAGGTTCCCAATGGCCTGTCTCAGGGTCATTCGCCTTCTGCTTGCTCAAAGGACGGTGGAGAAGCTGCAAACAGCAGAACTCACAAGAACACAGCCCTCTGTCTGCACGTGGGAGTTTTCAGTGGCTACAGATAGACATTGTCTTCCAGCAGGCCACAGAAGTGGGTAGTGTACGAGACAGTCCTGTGACTGAATAGGAAGCCTTGTTCCTTGTGTTGGGCAGTGTTAACCCCGGTGCCTCTGTCTTCTCCTTTGTCAGTTTCTCATGGAGTGGTTCAAAACAGGCTTTGGGCTGGGGCTGTAGCTCCGTGACAAAGCACTTGATTCTGAGACCTGGGTTTCATTCCTGGTAGCACCCCTACATACGTGTGCTCATGTATGCGCGTGCACTGAGATGTGCTTAGGCAGTTCAAATTCCAGGTCCACAGCTTCTTAACCTCTGGTTTCTCAACCTCTCTTCAGCTGGTCAGTGGGAGTTGTATAGCCCTCCTCACACCCTGTGAGTATTAAATACCTCAGGCTAGTGTGCCCGATGAGCAGTGAGCGCTCACTCACTAGCATTCGCTGCTATAGTTATCAGCATTCAAGGAACTTAGGTGTGGAGCAGTTTGGGGAACAAGAGAGGTAACACACGTGACATTTTATTACGATGAAAAATGCCTTGCTGGGGTGCAGGAGCGGGGCAGCAAGGCTCCCTGCTGAGAGGTGACACTGTCTGCTGTACTCCACAGAGCACAGAACAGGTCACAGCGTTTTGCCGGAGTCTGCACGAGATGAGCCCCTCTGACTCGAGCCCGTCCCCTCAGGATGCCATGAGCCCTCAGCTGGCAACCACACGACAGCTATCGGACGCAGATAAACTGCGCAAGGTGATCTGTGAGCTCCTAGAGACCGAACGCACCTATGTGAAGGTACGTCTGCCTCGGGGGTCCCCCAGCCTCCCCAACCTCCAAACCCCTCAACTCCCCAGCCTCAAGGCCTCCCCTGCCTTCTCTTCAGGAAAGAGTGAAGTGGGTCACTGCCCGGGTGTAACCTACACCAAGGTCCAATTGTGGACGCTGAGGTCTTGATTTACTTTACAGGATTAGAATATTGACTAGGATTGGGTGTTGGTTGTTATTTTATGTGTTTATATGATTGATGGTGAATATTAAGTCATCTTTCTGATTATTCTATTTTATAAGCTACTACTACATCTGGATTTAGGGCCCCATGAGATGGCTCAGTGGTATGAGCACTTGCTCTGCAAGCATGAGGACATGAGTTCAAATCCCCGGCACCCACACAGCTGCCCATGTCTGTAGTGTCTCCCAGGGACAGAGAAAGACAGGTCCCAGGAGCTTGCTGGCCTGGCCCTAAACCCAGTGGGCTCCAGGTTCAGTGAGAGGCCCTTTCTCAAGGAAACAGGTGGACACACAACACCTGACAACTTTGTCTGACGTCTCTGGGCACATGCTAGGTACACACACACACACACAGAGACACACACACACACACAAACACACAGACACACACACAGACACACAGACACACAGACACACATAGACACACACACACACACACACCACACACAGACACACACACACAGACACACAGACACACAGACACACACACACACACACCACACACAGACACACACACACACACCACACACAGACACACACACACAGACACACAGACACACACACACACACACACACACACACACACACACACTGAATTTAGTTTCTTTTAAAATGGAGGATTCTAGTTGATGAGAATTTGTAAGAAAACTTTGTAACTGATCATAAAGTTTCTGAGCACTCATGAAGATGATCTGATTTAAGTCTGTTTTTTTTTTTTATAGCATATTGTAAGTCTAGATGGAAGGGTCACATCTGCTTCCTGTGTGTTACTAATTGTTCTGTTCCTTCCCCCGTCGACAGCAGTGCTGATCTGGTTGATTTTTGTTTTTCTAACACAGGGTTTCACCCCGGAGCCCAAACTGGCCCTGAATTAAAAATAATTCTGCTTCAGCCTCCCACATACTAGGATCGCAGACCTACGCTGCCAGGACTGGCTGTCCGCTTTAAACTGCGTATATTTTAGTCTAAACAAGGCTAACTATGATGAGTCTAGCATACTGTGACCCACAGGCCATAGCCAGTCTTGCTGCCTGTTTTTGCAAATAAAGTTTTATTGGGGCACAGTCCTGTCCGTTTTGTATGTAGCTGCTTAGCTGCCCTCAGAGTACAACGTGAGTTTAAGAATTGATTTCAGAAGTGCCATGGGGTCTGCAGAGTCTGTGGTACTTGTAGAAGAAGCCTGCTTCTTCCTGTGGTAATGGGCTTTCATCATGGGCTCCTCAGAATCCAGAACACAGCTTGTCTTTTCATAGATTCCTCAAAGACTTTAGGTATGCTAACAAAGTGTGCTTCCAACTTGTAGGACTTAAACTGCCTCATGGAGAGATACCTGAAGCCCCTTCAGAAGGAGACCTTTCTCACCCAGGATGAGGTATGGTGGGGCTGCCTCGATCTTGTGAGGGGCACACTGCTGTTGAGTTGCTGGTGAAGAATGGGAGATTGGAGCACTTCTACATGGGGCGCATCTTTAATCATTTGGTCATAGCAGGTCAAACGCAGCTTGTTAAATCTTGGTGTACACTTGGAACAAGCGGGACTGCCCCATTCTCTAATAGTAGACTCCTTAGTACTCAGAAATGGTGCAGTCCGGCCCAAATAAAGTTGGTGAGCCCTCGTGTAATGTGGGGTAGATTAAGTTCTTTTTTATTTTCTAGCTCGATGTACTCTTTGGAAATTTAACCGAAATGGTGGAGTTTCAAGTTGAGTTCCTTAAAACTCTAGAAGATGGAGTTAGACTGGTCCCTGACTTGGAAAAGCTTGAGAAGGTTGACCAGTTTAAGGTAAGTCCCGTCCCAAGCTGCCTAAAGCTGCCCCTCTGTGCTGCTGCTGGCTACCTTGTGGGTCAGGGTGAACCCTGGCACTGTGCTGCAGGCAGAGCTCTGATCTTCCAGAGCTCAGAGCACCTAGAACTCCGTAGGCTGTCCCAGTGGGAGGCGTGCTGGGGGAGGGTGGGGGTGGGGAGGGACCCAGCTGTCTGATGCTGTTGGCTTGTTTATACTTTTTTAGCCATCAGTGTCTCCTTTGGAAGCAGCATGGAGCTGAAGGTTACATTAGCTAGTAACAAAATTAAATTAGCCCCTCGGGTCTCAGTAAAATGAGTCCACCCTGTTCTGGGGAACCATGATGGACATACTAATCCCTGTCCAGAGGCACAGCGACCTCGTGGTCCTAGTGAGGATTGTGACTAGCACCCGAGGAAGGGTTACTCCCCCGTGGCTCATTTCCTCTCCCCTGGTTCCTATTCCCTGGAAGGAATTTTCTGTTCCAAATTTCAAATCAACAAAACTCATCGATGTGTGTACTGACTTACATGTCACCCACTGTGCTCTTAAAACCAGGGTCATCTGTGATGTAATTGACAAAGCCCCGCCCTTATTTAAAGTACAGGATCTGAGACTATGTATCTATGAGCGTATACACACATACACACACACTCATACACAAGCACATACATACACAAACGAACATATAGGCATAGACACATACATGTGCACACATGCAATCCGGAGTGCCCGTGAAGCCGTCACAGTAGTCAGGACAATGACATAATCTCTGAAGGTCAGTTCCTGTCACTTGTGATTTCCTGCCCCTGCCTCGCACCCGCAGGCAGCCATGCCCTGCTTCCTGATAACGTGGGCATGTTCACATCTGGCCGATGGGACTTCCTCTTGGGAATGTGCAGCTAGGCTGTGGGGCCTTCAGAAGTCCGGCAGGTGAGCCGCACTGGGCAGCTGCAGTGTGGGAACCTCCCCCCCACCGTGTGCCCCACGTCCGAGAAGCTTTTATCAGGCTACTTTCTGGTAAACACTTAGCCGCCGTTACTGTAAACAAAGGGGTGCTGTTTCGGGGTCCTTCCCAGCTTCCTGCTTAATCTGTGATTATGACTGGGATGGCCACGTCTCACATAGTCCCGCAGCCGTGGCCCTTTGGAAGTAGAGGAACTGAACATGGAGGAGGAGATTTCAGGACTCTGGGCACTGTGGAGCCTGTTAAGTGTGGTCTGAAGTACACATCCCCTTTACTAGACCGACCGACCCTCCTCCACACCGTGTGGTGGATAAACTGCGTATCTGGGAGCTCAGGGTACCATTCGCATCTGAGGTCTTAAGCCCTTGCTTGGAATTCATTCTTAGAAATTATTTATCATTATTATTGGTGTCACAGTGAGCACTAGCAGGCCAGTCGGCTCTCCCCTTCCACGGGTTCCAGGGATAGAAGTCCCCAGGTGTTGGTAGCAGGTAATCTTAACTGCCACGTCAGTCCTGTGTTTTAATTCTAAGCCTAAAGAAAGCCTCTCCTGAGCCTAAGCAAGACCAGGCCCTCGTGGACGTCTGGAAGATGTTTCTCTGAGGCTAGCTCTTCATTCATAAGTCAAGTGGGTGGGATGAAACGGGGCAGTGTGTCCAGGCTGAGGAGACGACACCTGCTTTCCTCACTCAAACAACATTGGCATTCCTTAGGTTCTTATCTGCTCCCTGGGAGAGATGGGGAAGGTGGAGGTGGTAACCAGGGAAATGTCTCTTCAGATTTGAGGTGTAAACCTCTCCTGCATTTATCTGGTTTGTCCCTTCCGTCTCCCCATACATATGTGGCTCACGGGGGAAGTCAGGACGTTTCCGCCTTCCCAAAAGTCTGTAATTTTCTCATCAGCATTCAAACATCAGATGGGTCATTCAATACTGAGAAGACAAAAATCCAACATCAATAGAATTCTTTTTATTTTATTTATTTTATTTATTTATTTATTTATTTATTTATTTATTTATTTATTTATTTATTTTTTTTTTTTTTGGTTCTTTTTTTCGGAGCTGGGGACCGAACCCAGGGCCTTGCACTTCCTAGGTAAGCGCTCTACCACTGAGCTAAATCCCCAGCCCCAATAGAATTCTTTTTAAACCGAAATACTTTCTCCACAACCAATTTCAGGATATCAGTGAACAAAGAAAGATTTTGACAGGCACGGAGACTCGGGTTGGCGCTGAGAAAGACCTCGGTGATCTCCCTGCCCTTGCCTGGTCTACATAAGGAGGGACACGACATTGCATGTTCTCTCTTTGATCTAGAAAGTGCTGTTCTCTCTGGGGGGATCCTTCCTGTACTACGCGGACCGCTTCAAGCTCTACAGTGCCTTCTGTGCGAGCCATACGAAAGTCCCCAAGGTCCTGGTGAAAGGTAAGGCAGGATCCATCCAGTGATCTGGACAAGTGTGCTGGTTGCCAATTCACATTTGTGTGGGTGGCTGTGGTGGACGGCTCTCGAGAGATCTGAGAGGCACCGGTGTGCAAGGCTGACTTCCCCGTATGCCACGGTATTGGTTTTGAGGAGACAAGACGTATTACTATCTTGAAGTCATCGTTTATCCATTTCCTTGCACTGAGAGTTTTGGCTGAGCCATCTTGGGACCTATTCAGCCCCAGTCTTCCTGCAGTGATGGGCAACCCCCCCCCACCGTTCCTTCTCGTTTCTGTTGTAACCCACTGTGCTTCACGAAAGACCCTCTTTCCTGAGCTTGTTTCCAGGGTTAGGTGTGTGACTACCGAAGGTAACTCAGTTATTCGTGAAAACTGCTCTCACTGCGGTCTGTCATTCTCGCTCAGTCCAAAGTGTAGTTTTTATGTTGGGGGAGTTCTCTTACTGCCCCCTCCACTTCCTTCCCTCTCTCCCCTCTCCCTTCCTTCCCATTCTCCCCACTCTTTCTCCTTCCTACCCGCCTCTATTCTCTCCTTCCCTCTCCCATCCCTTCCCTATCCCCTCTCCTTGAGAATCAACCCTTGAAGACATTATGCATGCAAGGCAGACACTGCCACCAAGCTGCAACCCCAGCCCAAACACTTAGCTTGGAGGTTTTGAAAAAAATACAGACTTTCTGCAGCCCCCACAGTTCATCGTGTGGCAGTTGTCAACGTTCTAAAGCCGACAGCTCAGAAATAAGAGAGAACAGGATGGGTTGGTAGGAAGAGGACGGTTAGCAGGCAGATAGTGCAAAGTAATAAATGTCAACACACAGTGACGAGAACATTTACGATGGGTATTCTGATCGCTCCCACCGATCATCCTGTACGTATGTGTAAACACAGCACAGCCTGCCTACTGCATGGCTATGTGTGGTTACTGCAGATCCATTTTAAAACCTGTGTCTGGTCCCTCGTGGCAGCACACATCTGTCTGTAATGCCAGTGAACTGAGGCACCAGCAAGGTCTTGAGTTCAAGACCAGCCTGGAATCCACTTCAGCTTATTCAGAAGGTTTCCAGAAGCCAGTGTAATGCCTGCCGTGCTTGAGTCAGCCTCTGCTGCAGACAGAGGAAGTGCTTTGATGGAATCAGTGAAGGTGTGGCTTCAAAGGATCCCAGGAATCCAGGGCACTTTACCTCCTTGCTCTGTGGCACCAAGAAAGCATCTGCTCACCGCGTCCTGGGGTGAATGATTTCCATGCACTGTGTTTATGTTTGCTACCCAAGAGAACCAGCTTCACGTCATTTAAAATAATTTTAGGAAATGCTAGGATAATTCAGGTCTCTGGGTAACAAAAGGCCCTACCGTAGACAATGTGAGGCGTTCTAGGAGTGCCAATCTGTGCAGCAGGGTCCGCAGACTTTCCCTGTTATGTGGTCTGATCTTACTCCATTTTCACATGTCCTGTGTTGGCTGCGTGCATGCGTGCGTGTGTGTGCCTGTGTGTGTGTGTGTGTGTGTGCGCTTCTGTGTGTGTGTGTGTGTGTGCCTGTGTGTGCCTGTGCATGTGTATGCCTGTGTGTGTGTGTGTGCCTGTGTGTATGCTTGTGCCTCTGTATGTGTGTGAGTGTGTGTGTGTGTGTGTGTGCCTGTGTGTACATGTGCCTGTGTGTGTGTGCCTGTGTGTGTGCCTGTGTGTATGCTTGTGCCTCTGTATGTGTGTGAGTGTGTGTGTGTGAGTGTGTGTGAGTGTGTGTGTGTGTGTGTGTGTATGTGTGTGCCTGTGCATGTGGTTCTTCTAAAACCTTTATTGATTGCTAATCATTATCAGAATGCCGGAATAGCCATTATTGGAGCTTTGCTCTGTAAGTGAGGTTACACATGCATTACCATTCTTCATACAGTTGCTATTTTTTAATCATTCAGTTAGATTAAATTTTGACTGTGTGGACTTTTTTTTCTTAATTCACTAATTATTTTCTTGCATCTGAAAAATATACCATCACTACAAATTGTCCCATAAAAACAGTAGGCACGACCTACATTTTTCTACTTGAAGCTGTGGGGGTTGTTATTCTTTTTTTTTTTTGAGACCCAGAGCTTGTTTCTATGATTCTTAGCAGATTGACTGGGAAGGATGGGAGAACTGCACATGTTCACGTGAAGACTACATGTGTTCATGGGAGGACTGCACATGTTCATGGGAAGACTGCACATGTTCTGGGTGGCCCACTCCTCCCTCATAGGAAATGCACTTCATGACTTAGTGACCAACAGCTTTATAGCTGCACTTGAGAGCCATGGTGTGCTTTTCAGGAAGGAGAGTCCTAGACCCTCTTTGAACATAATCAGATATTAGAAACCAGCTTTCTCCATGGGACAGCTCTCAAGCTAGCCCAACCACCCTAGCATGTGTAGGCCAGCGGCACGCTGTCCTTTTGCTTCAGGAATTTTTCTGAAAAGAGAATCGTGAGCTGAACCTGCAGAATCTGATTCTCCCCCAACCTCCCCCCTTCTTCTCTCCCCTTCCCCCCCTTTTTACTCTTCTTCCTCTTCTCCTTTTGAGATAGGGTCTCACTTTGTAGCCCCATCTAACCTGGAACTTGCCGTGTAGACCAGACTGACCATGAACTCACAGAGACATAAGGCGCTCTTGATTCTTCCTAATAGGATTTCGAAGGGCTCAGAAGTTGTGGCCTTGCGGGCCTTTTTTTCCTTAGGGCTGATGTTTTTCTTGCTGGCTAAAGGCAGAAGACTCACCCTCTCATGACACCCTTACACAGTCTTATGTAATTAACCAGGGCAGCGATCGCTTTTAAAAAATGAGCGAATAGCCACTGCCCTTTAAGAAACTACTCATTTATTCAAGAATCGTCAGGTTCCTCTGACAGACTGGCCGGTATTCTGAAGAATCTAGGTCTGTGGAGGGCTGTATCTAACTTCTGATGGACAAGCAGAATCCTGATGAATTCTAAGGTCCTGAGCATGAAGAGGGAGTTTGTTCCGGCAGGAATGATTCTTGTGTACCGATCCATTGAAAGACCGCAACGCAAAAGCAAAAGAACCATGCAAGGGAGGGTGTGGAGGAGCGGCTTGCTCACAGGCCTACAGTGGGGCAGCCTCCCTGCCAGCACAGCGATGTGTTCACCAGCCCGGATGGAGTTGTAGATGTCCACTGTGAAGTTTCAAACTGTCTCTCCCGTCCCACATTTACCAGCCTGGATGGAGTTGTAGATGTCCACTGTGAAGTTACAAACCATCCCTCCCATCCCACGTATTTTGCCTCCCTCTGCATCTGGAAGCTGTTTAGCCATTCCCCCATCATCCTGGTAGGTTTCCCTGTCCACGGGTCCCCTGGGCTACCTGCCGTCCCAGCTGGGACACAGATGACAGTGAGACTCGGCAAAAGGTGCTCCCCAGAGCTCAGTTGGGGCCATTCCCATCATCCAGATGCTAACAGCTGGTTGGCTGCAGAGCTGACAGATGGAGATGCTATGATTATTCAGGTGTGGTGGGGCTGGCAGATCAGAGGCTATCTATAGTTTGTCATTCATGGGTCCCAGGAGAAGGAGGCAGCCATGCAGTGTCCCTTGGGGGAAGCAGTGAGATTGTTTAGCACACAGAGGAATAGAAAGAACGCCAGCTTGAATAACTTCAGTAGGCTCTGGGCCGTGGCAAATTCTGAGCGATGTGACATCTGCCCCAGAGGTGATGAGGGTAGCGGTTGGGGACCTGGAGCGTCAGGGCCTCCTAGAACTGACAGGTGTGAGAGAGATGCTCTCTGAATTGATTCTTTCAGGCAAATCATGTGCTCTGTTCAGGAGCTGGCTAGGCCTTCGAAGAGCCATCTCCCCAAGGACAATAAGAGTCAAATGTCAGAACAGAAAGGCATGCTCAATATGAGGAGGGTGAACAAAATCCTTTAATTAGTCTTGGCCCCCATCAATCACACGTGACTGACAGGCCCATCCCGTGTGTGCCCCAGCAGAGACCTCTCGGGCTCCCCAGAGCCTGCTGTGCCCAGTCCTATAAAAAGAAGCCTTGAAATTAGATGGAGTCTGCCACCCTCATGGCCTGTGTTCTTCCCTTCCAGCCAAGACGGACACAGCCTTCAAGGCATTCCTAGATGCCCAGAACCCGAGGCAGCAGCACTCGTCCACACTAGAGTCTTACCTCATCAAGCCCATCCAGAGGGTCCTCAAGTACCCGCTTCTGCTCAGGGAGCTGTTTGCGCTGACCGACGCGGAGAGTGAGGAGCATTACCACCTGGATGGTGAGCATGCGTTACACACAGACACATGCATGCACACACATACACGCACGTGCACACACACATGTGCATACGCACTCACATACACACGTATACACACATGCATGCACACACATGTACACACTCACACGTGCGCACACACAGACACACACACACACACACACACACACACACACACACACACACACACACCCCGACAGCACTGTCCCAGCCTAGCCTCTGCATAGCTCCTTCTCAATGCCTATGTTCTTCTAGTGGCCATCAAGACTATGAACAAGGTTGCCAGTCACATCAATGAGATGCAGAAGATCCACGAAGAATTTGGTGCTGTGTTCGACCAGCTGATTGCTGAGCAGACAGGAGAGAAGAAAGAGGTGAGGAGTGTTGTCATCCCCACTCCCCTACCCCCAGAAGCATGATGCTCTTTTTTTTGTGAGGTGTAATTGTTTTCATTGGCTGGTGTTGTACAACAACACTTTTCCTCAGGAAATACAACACAAATACCTCAACTCAAAAAAAGGGCCCCCATGATAGACCACTGTACAGATACCACCAAAATCTAGTTTGGTAAACCAGTGAGTTTATTGGGGTCACTTACAGGGGTGGGAATGAGGGGTTACTCTTGGAGCAGAAATAACTCAGATTGCTGCATCATCAAAGCCCACCCAGTGTGGTGACAGCTCACAAAAGCTGGGAACCTGGAGCACACTGCACAGCCTACAGGTGGCTCAATAGGTTGGACAGTGTCCTTTCTAAGGGACTCAGTTGATCTAAACCTCTTCCAGGCAGCTCAGCTGGTTTCTGCTTCTTCCAGAAAGCTGGTGTGGTCTGACACTATTCATTGCATCCTGACTTGGCTGAGAGTGACTCTTAGCTCTTTTTTTTTTTTTTTTTTCTTTCTCTGGGAGGAGGGGTGCAGTGAATCCTGTCAGTTTCAGGGACTTCCTGAAGCTGTTTTGAGTTATTTAACTTCTGTCTTGAAGAGCTTCCTTGGAGATGGAATACTTCAATCTTGAAGAAACTGCTATACAACAGGACTCTTATCTTTGAAGTCCACCTGTCATAGTTTCTTTTCCTGTTGCTTTGAGGGAATACTCAGACCACAGCACCTGAAAGGGGGCTTATGTTGGCTCACAGTGCAGGGTAAAGTCTGCCATGACAGGGGAGTTGCAGTTACAGATGCTGGTCACACTGTGTTGTAAGTCAGTGAGCATTACTCACATGCTGGTGGTCAGCTCACCTTGCCTGTTTTCCAGTACAGATCCCTGCCCATGGTTAAGATGAACCTTCCCACCCCTTATAAGCATTCTCCGAGGCCAGCCTTAACCTAGACAGTTCTTCACAGGATTCCCTCAGGTGTGCCTCCTAGGCATCGAATTGACAGGTTCAAGGCTACACATGAATCTTCACTTTTACCTGAGCTGTTTCTTTGTAAACATGCATCTGATGATCTGCTCTTGGCCTTTGGTTTTCATTTGTACTGCATGAGGATACGAATACCCTTACCCAGCATGGGCTGTTCCTATGAATTGAAGTGTGAATCTGAGTCTTCAGGTTAAGATATCTAGTATTCATCAAATACCAGCCACATTGCTGGTACTTCATAAGTGATTGTTCAGGGCATGTTGGTTCCAGTGACAACAATTTGTACTGTACCCAAAACACTGCTTAAAAGCAGCAGTCACAGCTAGGCAAAGGTGGTGCACACCTTTAATCCAGCACTTGGGAGGCAGAGAACTCTGTGAGTTCGAGGCCAGCCTAGTCTATCTACAGAGTGAGTACCAGGACAGCCAGGGATACAGAGAAACCCTGTCTCAAAAACCAAACCAAACCAAAGACACAGCCACACACACCCAAGAAAGGCTTAGAGTGAGTGAAGACTCGTGCCTGTGTTGAAAATAATGTTGGTGATCCTGAGGTGAATTGTAAGGATGGGATTTTACCTGCAGCCCTCCATGTCTGGATGCTCCTAGGTTGGTCTGAAGAATATTCCACCTGAGGGAGGAGAGGTGGGTGTGCTTCTGCAGTGATCAGTAGGGCGAGAGGAAAGCTGGAGAAGTTTGCTTGCTGACTGCAGAATGCTCCGCCCTCACAGATACAAAGGGCTACTACCCAAGTCTTTGGTTCTTTTAAGGACATATTTTTATTTTTTTATTTTTTTGGTTCTTTTTTTTTTCGGAGCTGGGGACCGAACCCCGGGCCTTGCGCTTCCTAGGTAAGCGCTCTACCACTGAGCTAAATCCCCAGCCCCAGGACATATTTTTAAATCCGTGCCTTTGTGGGGCGTGGATGTGGATACCAGTGTTTGGAGGTCAGAGATCAGCTTGCCAGGATCTATTCTTCCCTTCCACCAGCTTGTGCCTTCAGCCACTGAGCCATCCTTCTAGCCCCAGGCCAATCTTCAAGTCAGTGAAACAGGACAGGTCTTCAGACTGTCAGAAAGATATCATTTAGAAGGTGGTGAAGGGAAGGCAGGATAGTTGTGGAAAAACGATGCCTGAGAACACCTAAGCCCTGGGATTTATACACACACAGTAAAGAGCCCTCGGGGCAAGCTGTGACTGGAGACTGAGTTTTCTACAGCTGGAGGACTATAGTGAAGGCCACTTTTAGCTTAGACATAATTTGCATAACTGCCACCCTCACCTCACAGAGTTGGGATGGCTTCAGAGCCCCCTGCAGCACTAGGACCTGAGAGCCTTGGGAGGTGAACCTTTCCAACTGTGTGACAGACCAGCAGGACACAGAGTGTCCTGAGCCCAGAGGCAGTGACTTTATGTATCAGGGTTTAGGAAAGACAAATGCTATCGCTCTGGAATATGTATTTACTCTGGGAAGACATTTGTAATAATAATTCTAAAATCTCCCTAAAAAAAAGTTAAGAAAAAACTCTATAGTCTCAGAGCACGGCTGGCATGGCTAGCCAGCTCAGTGCTGGGGGCTCCCAATGCCCTTGATTCGACAAGAATAAAACCCCCGGGGAGAGCCAGCCTTGGCGGTCATGGCAAGATCACTTAAGTGTCCACTACCATTGCGGCAATGTGTGGGATAGTGACAGGCGGGTACCCAGGTTCTCTTCTCAGCCTCATGGGGTTGATTCTTGATCCAAGTTGTTTCTCTTTTATGGGCAGCATCCAGTAAAAGCCTAGACTGAGGTATGAGCAGTTAGTAAGCAGTTAGGAATATTGTTCACGGCTGCAGATTTCTGCTAACATAGCCACATCCTAGGGACACAGGTCACCCGCATCCTGTCCTGCAGCCACCTTTCCTTGGGATGTGACTGAAGAGAATACGCTCACAGAAGACAAAGCTGCTAGGCAAATATTTTAACGATAAACCTGGACCTTCGGTTCTCCCGAACCTCCCCTGTTGTACCTTGTGGAACTTATCTGGAGCCCAGAGACCGCCACTTTTGCCCAGCAAATTAGAAGCAGCCAGGGGGTGTGTTTCCCTTGGTGGAGGGCCTCCTGAGAATTAATTAGGTGTGTACTCTTCCCTGGAGGAATGTGGGGAACGACGGTGGAGACAGTTGCCTGAGCTGCAGATGTCCTGCGGGTTTGCCCAATGTGTGTTACTTAACATCTGTAAGTGAATATTGACATGAATACTTAATATTTCTGCCCCTGGTAATGATATGCCCCAGGGATAATTACCGTAATTATTGTAACCCCAAACAAGGGAGGCAAGACATCTCCTCTCTTCAGTCCCGAGAGCTAATACCCATCGCAGCGGCTGGTCTCTGTGAAGCTGCATGATGTTGAGGGGACTGCCTGGTTGTCGCCATGCATGAACGCAGTAGGAACACCTTGAGGTCATACGAGGCAGTAGAAACCATCCGTCCTTCAGAAACGAAATCTCAAGTTTTCCAGGGTCCGAAACATTGCCTCAGGGAAGAGGGAATTGGACTTAGCTTTTGCAGACCCAAAGAATGGCCGGTGGCTGCTGAAGAGGCGTATCCGCGGAACTTACAACGCAGGAAAGATCGTGGAGTCCTGGGACAGACAGGTTTACATAGACCCCAGGTGATTCCCTCACCATAATCATTGCAGAGGTCACCCCACAGCAGGGGAAGGGGGTGCTAGTTTTTAAAACGTGACACAAATAGAATTATTAGGGAAGAGGAGGTTCAGTTGATAAAATGTCCCTGGCAGATTGCCTGTAGGGAAATCTGAGCGCGTTCTTTCGATTAATCGTTGATCTGACAGGGTCCAGTCTTCAGCTGAGTTGTACCTACTGTTTCTGGGTGGGTGGTCCTGAGTTCTGTAAGAGAACAGGCTGGACAAGCCATACATATGAGCACTCCCCCATGGCCTCTGCTTCAGTTCCTGCCTTCAGGTCCCTGTCTGATGTTCTCTCCAAACTCCTTTTCATCATAACTGGTCACTTACCACACGCGGTGGCCATGCCTCTGCCGTTGGACATGACAGCAAAACTAGGGTGAAGTTTTTCCTTCTTCACAGTATCCTGAGTAGCTGAGATATGATTTTTCTCCCTCAGTTGAAATGTTTTGCCTTTTGAATGGACAAGAAGCACAGCACCTTTTTATATTTGAATTGGTAGCATCACTGTTCACAGGCTCTGGATCCATTATTGAATAAACCTAGTATTGCGCCACTCTGATGGTTGATTTGATATCCAAGATGGCTGTTAACTGGCAAACGGGCAAGGGGCAAATACAGTTTGAGTGCTCTGGACCCCAGGATTGTTCGAGTCTCAGGAAGGATGGACAGGGATGGTCTGCATCTCGTCACGGTATTTGGAATGGTTTGCAGTTTTAAAGTGTACGACCGTCTCTTTCTGGGGACTTCTCATTGAATTTTCATCGACCGTTGACTCCTGGCAACTGAAAGAACCACAGTGCTGTCAGCAGCAAACACAAGGCTACCATCGGCCTCTTTGGTTCATTGTACCTGTGAAGGTCCAAAATTAAACCCCTTCTCTGAGTCTGTTTAGCACTTGATCTGGAGGAGAGCCCGATGGGAGTCTGGCCACGCGGTCTCTGAGGAGGTCACTGTCCGTTCCACACATGTGTGGCAAGAAATCTCTGGACTTCTGGTTTGGCTTCCCCGATTCTAAAGTGAAGCAAGGTCTTCTTTAAAAGGAGAGCTGGATCATGCTACTCCTCACTGAAGATGGAGCTCACTTGTGTGACGCTCTGAGTGTCCCGGGGGGCGTTTGTCATTGGCCACCATCAATTTCTCCTTAAGAAATTGTCTTCACTGAATATAAAAGTTGGTTTTATAAACTGGACGTCACAGATCACCCTGTGAACCCTGTCTTATCCCTCTTTGTCATCTCATTCCTGCCGTTTTGATAGACAAACATAGAACGAAGGAAAAGTTAGAACTTTTTTTTTTATACCCATACGGTTTTTGGTCATCTAGAAGATTCCTGAGACGTGTCATATGAATTAACAGATTTTTTTCATTAAAATTTCATATTATTTCCAGGTCAAACAAGGCAAATGAAATGACATTACTTGGCATTCTTAGGTATTATGATATTTACAGCTCAGGTGGGGCCGGTGTTCACCGACAGTAAAGCGTGTCTTTAAAATGGGGTGCGTCATTTTAAAACTTCATGTATGAATGGATGAATGCTGTGTGGGGTGTTTCTAAACTTAAAGTGAGATTGTATCCTGGTAAACCCATGTTCAGGTAGAAATGCCTAAATCAAAAAATATATTTAATTAATGAACAAACTCACTGCAAGTTAAAACATTAGCTAAAACTGTGGTTAAGTCCAAGCCATCTGTCTTTGCACACAACATGAAACTTTGATTCACACACACACACACACACACACACGGACACACACACACTCTGTAGAATTGCCAGATAAAGCTATTTAGTGTATTTAACTGCATACTGAACAAGGGTCTTTAGGAGTAAATATTTTCATGAACTGTAATTGACAGCGCCCTCCCGTATTCTAAAGCCACGTGCAAACCTGCCTATGGACGGCACCGTGAGTAAACCTCCCCCCTCTGCTTTGCAGGTCGCGGATCTGAGCATGGGTGACCTGCTGTTGCACACCAGTGTCATCTGGCTGAACCCACCCGCCTCGCTGGGAAAGTGGAAAAAGGAGCCGGAACTGGCAGCCTTCGGTATGTGTCAGAAGACGGTGCCCGGGATGGGAAACAGCTCGCTTGGTTTTCCAAACAAGAATACTCCCTTTCCAAGAGATGTTTTATTGTGACGAAGCTAATTATAGCCTGCTGCTCCAGCCACCGATTTCTTCCAAGTAACTACAAATGAGTATAAATGAAACCACCTCGCTAACCGGCTCAGCGTGGTAGCCACTCAGCTGCATGTGTGCACACACAGGCGGGGAAGCGATTTTTTTTCACATCTTATTTTAACCGACATTTTTAACTGCTCGCCCGTCCATGTGCCCTTACAACATAATGACCTGATAGTAAATGAAGAAAAGCCAGATGGAAATCAAGAGTAAACTTGTTTCTGAGAGCTCAGACCCTGCCTCTTCACTTCTCCCCTGGCGCTGCACTGCTCTGTGTAATGCCAAGACTCAGGAGGCCGCTTCTCGGCTGGACCATTATCCTGACTGGTGTCTCCCTGGGTTATAAGGGAGATCTCAACCCTGTTATTCATTCTAGTGGAGGTGGACACGTTGGTCATTTATTTTGATAAGCTGTTTCAGGGAGGCGCAGGCGGAGGTCACAAGGGGAATCATGCTCAAGTTTTTTGAGGGAGAAAACTAAGCCAGGATACTGGGAAACATTCTTAGCTCGGGAAGTGCATGCAGCTCATGGCCTGCAGTGTGGGTGTGAATGTGCCCTCTCGCAGGACTGCTCCTGAAGTGGTTGGTTAGCAGCCCCTGCTGCTGTCTTAGGGTGTGTTTTGTCCCTAGCCTTCCCTAGAAGGCTCAGGCTAGGAAACCTAGCCAGTGCTGCCCTCCCACCTGACCTGACATTTTTGGCTTGGGAGGGGCCATGCTTACTGCTTTTTTTTTTTTCTTCACTGAATGTTCTTCCTTTCCATGATGTAATTCCCATCATATTCCAACCAGTGTTACATACAGATGTTTATGGGCCCCTCCCACTTAGAGCCACCTAACTCTCACTAAGGAATTAGGCCAAAAAGGTGAATTTTATATCCTGAATTGTGAATACAGTGTGTATTTAGTCTATAGTTTAGATATAGAGACAGTGAGGCAGGGGGATTAATGAATGGAAATCACTTCAGCGATTATTAGTCATTTGTACTAAGTAGTCCTACAGTTAGCACCGCTAAGTTTAAACCTTAAAACTGTAAAGCTAAAATACCTTAATCTTTTCCCCCTTTGGCTGTTTCTATTTATTTAGGCTTTTTCTACTTAGTTTAAAGGTGGAAACCTTTTCCCAGCGGGCTTTGACTTTCAGATGTGGTAACTAAGGTCAAGATGGCTGGGCGTCCACGGCCTGGGGTTTGCCTGCTCTCTTAACTGTAGCAGCTCTGAGAGTTACCGCAGTCAAGTGGGGCAGCCTGTGCACTTCGTGCCTTAACAGCCCCTCCTGTCTCTCACTTGCAGTCTTCAAAACTGCCGTGGTCCTTGTGTATAAAGATGGTTCCAAGCAGAAGAAGAAGCTCGTAAGTGTCCTCCCTTCCTCCTGGAGTTTCCAAGTGTCCCTGTTGTACCCTCATAAGTCAAAGCCTCCCGTTTCCCCTAAGCCCTCGGCGGGGGGGGGGGGGGGGGGGACAACCCAGGTCTGCTTCCTTCGTTCAGATGCCTGTGGAGCACGTGAGCGGATAGGTACAGAGCCTCCCTGTGGCCTAACTCCTTTTGCCTTTCTCTCTTGTGCTCCTTCTTGTGTGGGGTTTATTTTCTCTTGTCTCTTTCCCTGCCTCTTTCCTCTGCATTTAATTAACAAGGCTACTTACACAGCATCCCAGGGAAAGCAAGTGTATATGATGCTCCTGTAGCTTGCTCTGAGATCCCGAATCTGCCACAGATGTGGAAAGTGTGGGGAGCCGGTCCTGGCAGATGGCCTTGCCCTTGAAACACGGACTGCTTCTCCCCGCAGGTTGGCTCTCACAGGCTGTCAATCTACGAGGAGTGGGACCCTTTCCGGTTTCGCCACATGATCCCTACCGAAGCTTTGCAAGTCCGAGCTCTGCCCAGTGCAGGTGAGCACTGCCACGTGCCAGCCTTCCATTCCTTGTCTTCCTCCTCCTCCTCCTCCTCCTCCTCCTCCTCCTCTTCCTCCTCCTCCTCCTCTCTTTCCTCCTCCTGATCCTCCTCCTGGTTGTGGTCCTCTTCCTCCTCCTGGCCCTCCTCCTCCTCCTCCTGGTCCTTGTCCTCCCCTCCTCCGTCATTAGAGTGCATGTACGTTTGTATATGCTTTCATGTGTCATGTCACTTCCTGGGGAGATAAAAGGACAGCTTGCAGCAGTTGCTCCTCCCACATCATGCAGGACTCCAAGTTCACACTTAGGTCACCAGGATAAGTCATCTCTCTGGGCCTGGGTTCCCATTTCTTATCCGTGTGTTATATGTATATACTCCTGGTCTGCCCTCCCTTCTTTTATCTTCTATGCTTAAGAAACTCTTCCCTCCATCTCCATTGCCTCACATTAACATACACACACACACACACATGCACACATATGTACACACATATGCACGTACATGCACACACACCTGCATGCAAACACACACATACATATAAACTCTATATATATAATTTTTAAAGATTTTATTTTAATTCGCAAGTGTTCTACTTGCATATGTGTGTGTGCACCATCTGTATGCCTGTCGGTGCCTGTGACGTTGAGAAGAAGGCATTGGATGTTTTGAAATTGAAGTTAAAGATGGTTGCGAACCACCATATGTGTGCCGGGCCCTCTGCAAGAGCAACATCTTAACTGCTGAGGCTTTTCTAGGCCCTTTTATTCCTTCTTTAAGACCTTACTACAGTAGATTTTGATCATGTTCACTCTCCCCCAACTCTTCCCAGATCTTCCCCCACCACCCCTTCCCGACCTCTGTACTTTCTCTTCTTAAACAGCAACCACGGCCAACTTATACTGCCTCTACTCAAGGGTGTGGGCCCATAAGGAAAACCGACTCCTTTCGCAGAAGCTGGACTCCCAGTAGCTGCTCAGCTAGGAGCAGGAACTTTGAGCTCCTCCCTTCTCCATGCTAGAGTATTCACTGCATTACCTCCTTTTAAGCAGCTTTATTAACTAGATTGAATGAATGAATGAATGATGAATGAATGATGAATGGACGAATGAATGATGAATGGACGAATGAATGATGAATGGATGAATGAATGAATGCTGAATGGACGAATGAATGATGAATGGATGAATGGATGAATGATGAATGAATGAATGAATGAGCCAAATAAGCGAGCAAACTGAGTGGGTGCGTGCATGTGTTTTCTTTAGAATTGTTGTAAGGGATTTCAAACTTGATTTACAGGTAAATTCGCAGGTGCTTTAGGATCATAGATCTATAGCAGCTGTGATTAGTATTTTGAGGTTTAGACAATTAAATGCTAGTGGTGTCTCTTTTAAAATTGTTTTATGTGTACTGGAGTTTCGTTGACTGGTATGCTGTACACCTTGTCCATGCAGTGCCTGAGGAAGCCAGAAGAGGGAGCCAGATCCCCTGGAACTGGAATAACACTTTGTTAGCCTCCATATGGGTGCTGGGGAATGAAACTAGGTCCCCTGGGAGAGCAGTCGACTCTTTTAACCAACGAGCCACCTCTCTAGCCCCTGATGTCTTTTAATGACATTGTCTTAAAGTTAATCGTGTTAAGTTATCTGGCTATATTTCCTCATACCAGGTTTATAAATGCGGAGGTTGATTTCCATGACCAGCTGTGGGTTTCTTAGCCAGGAATTTTGCCTCAATTAAGGACATAACTTCACATTCTGAAAACAAAGCTGTCTTTGTGATAATGGCATTTCATTCTCCCAACCTCTGCTTCTCATTCAAATCCAATTTAAAGCCTTCCAGATAAAAGCATATTTTAGTTGAATTATAAAGACTGGTCACAATGTTACATTATGAGGTGCATTCCGGTGGATTCAAGAGTCGCTACTTGAAGTTTCTGGATTTTTGTCTCAGTTTGGGGAAGTTTGGCAGATAGGAAGTTAGGTGATGTGGCCAGGCTCTGAACCACTGGGTGAGACGGAGCCTTGAGGTGTGCAGCAGCTGCCGAGGTGTCTGCAGCTAACCACAGCCGTTTTATTCATGATTGTACACAATGTAGCGTTGTTGGGATGACAGAGCTTCAGCCCTTGGAGCTAGCCCTCTTTCTGTGGGTTCCACACCCGTGAGTTCAACCAACAGTAGCTGGCTCTGTGCGTAAAGGCGCTTGCTGCCAACCCCGATGATGACCCAAGTCTCATCTCCAGGACCCTGTGGTGGAGGAAGAAATTGGAGTCTTACAAGTTGTTCTCCGGCTTTCCCTGGCAGGCACACACATGTGTGCTCACAGTAAATTCATGGATGTTAAAAGATTGTTTAAAAGAAAACAGAGAGCAGCTTATAACTTTCTTAAAGCACAACTTTGCTCTTTTTAATAGACAACTTGGAGAGGCTAGGGGAGGAGTCTGGTTTTTGTTTTTGTTTTTTAGTTTTATTTACATTCCAGATGTTGCCCCCCTTTCCAGTTCCCCCTCCCCTTTGCCTCTGAGAAGGTGCTCCCCACACCTCATCCACCACCACCCCCATCCTCCTTCCCGTGGGCATCAAGTCTCTCCAGGATTAGGTCATTGTCTCCCCCTGAGGCCCTGCAAAGTAGTCCCCCGCTACATATATGCTGGGGTCCCTGGATCAGCCCAGGTATGCTCTTTGGTTGGTCTCTGGGAGCTCCAGTTGACACTGTTGTTCTTCCTATGGGGTTGCCATCCCTTCAGCTCCTTCAGTCCTTCCCCTAACTCTTCCACAGGGCTCCCTGACCTCAGTACAGTGTAATAAGCATCTGCCTTAGTCAGCTGCTGGTAGAGTCTGTGACAGCCATGCTGGGCTGCAGAAGCCTACTTTAAGTCTCCTGGGTGTTTTAATTAAGATTTGTGCATGCGTGTGTGTGTGTGTGTGTGTGTGTGTGTGTGTGTGTGTGTGTTCTGTAAGACCCTCAATCTCTTAACCCCTTCCCCCTCTCTCCAGCCCTTCTGTTCTGTTTTCCACAGTGAACATCCAGCTTCTAGTGTCTGTCTCTAGCTCAGGTTGGGGGTGAAGTGACTTTGGTCTCAAGTTGCTTTGCACTGTATTAAGCAGACACCAAGCATGAAAAATTCCTCTGTAAAAAATGTAAGTAAGTCCACTGAAGTAAGCCTAACCTGACATTATCTTAACTTACCTAGATGCAGAGGCAAATGCCGTGTGTGAAATTGTCCACGTGAAATCAGAGTCAGAGGGGAGGCCGGAGCGGGTTTTCCACCTCTGCTGCAGGTGAGCGGGGCTCTGAGAAGTTGGGCCCCACCCCAGGGACCTCCCTCCATCTCTGCAGACCTCCTCTCAGAGAAGTTAACACTCACCAATGAACTGTAGTTGTGTGAATTAAAACTACCTTGATTAGCGTGCGGACAGGAACCTGGCTTATTTGCTAGCTTTCTAAAAGGAAGTGGGGATTGTACCTAACATCCTGAAGCAGGCTTCCTTTCCGTACCTACTTTCCATAGAGCAGGGTGAGCGGTGAGGTTACCTTGGGGTGCTTTGCCTGGTGCTGGTGTACGCCGCTTGTTCACACATCTCTGAGAGTCTGATGTCAGAGGGAACAGGGGCTGAAGGTCTTACCATCATCCTCACCCAGGGACAGTGGCCACTGTTGATCACACACAGATTTTAAGGAACTCCTGAAGTGGATTTGTGATGTTATAAATTATTCCCTGTCCTTCCTTCATCCTGGGTCTCCGCCTCCTTCTCTTTCTGTCTCTTCCTCTAGAATAGTGTCTGCCGTCCTATTTAGCTTGAAATATGACCCATATTTAATTAGTTACTTGTGTTCAGTAATTAACTCAATATTCATCTAGTTCTTCCCGTAATATTAGTCTGCTGCACACCGCCTGCAGTGATAACAGAATTAATAAACACTATCCTTCCTCATAA
Source organism: Rattus norvegicus (assembly GCF_021556685.1). Lineage (NCBI taxonomy): Eukaryota > Metazoa > Chordata > Mammalia > Rodentia > Muridae > Rattus > Rattus norvegicus. The sequence continues at coordinate 42,702,311 of NC_141544.1, read as the reverse complement.
TGTTTTTAATGTTATTGCTAGTATCATAAGAAGATAACATTTATCAAACATCAAGGGTGCAATGTTCCTCGTGTCTGTTGTTTTCCTAGTCAGACTGAGGGGCAGCCAAGACTGACAGAGGATGCTCTGCCCAGAGCATTGCAGAAAATGCACTGAACGTTCCGATCTCCGCATTGTCACAACCCACACTACACATTTGCCATATCGTCTCTGTGTTGAATGCTTGGGGCCAACAAAGGGCCAACCTCCAGAAAGCTGTCACACACAGAAAAGTATGTGCATGTGTGTGTGAGTGCGCACACACAGATACATATATGCATGCATGCACATATATAATAAAGATATTTTTCTCTCATGAGAATTAGGACTTAGAAGATGTCACAGTTCTTAAGAACAGTTCTCAAGACTCTATACAATAGAAGTTAAAACATCTCCAGACATTCCTGGTGCTCTCAGAGCGCCACCTTTCCCCGCTGTTTATGCCGATCCGTTTATAGTTTTGTTGTTTGCAACTTTGTTGGTAGAATCCACAGTGTTTAGTAGTCCAGGTTCTGAATTTGTTGTTCATAACGAGGACCAGGTGAAAATGAATACATCTTGTGAAAATCATGAGAACTTTGCCGGGTCCAGAGAGTGGCATGTGCCTGCAGTCCTAGTGTGAAGGACCCGGAGGCCAGCCTGGGTTACAGTGAGATCCTGGCTCAAAAAGTGGAGGGTGGATGTGGGTGTGTATGTGTGCACGACTACATATATGTAGGCACACACGTATGTTGAACTGAAAGAAAAATAACTCTCACCTAGAAAATTTTTTTCTGCCATGAGAATTAGGATTAGAACTTTCGAGGCTCTTAAGAACAGATCTGCAGAATCAACCCTTAGGTCTTAACGTGTGGGTCAGGACCTAGGAAGAAGGAGCAAGCGCATTGGGATATCCATCTGCGGGGCTCTGTCTTGCGGTTCGTTTTCTCCTCAGTGACGTCTTACAGCGTGAACGTAAGACCGTGACGTGGGTGTGAAGGGCAGGAGTTTGGCAGCCTCTTGGTATCTGACAACTTTGTCTGTTACCTACTCAATACTGGCGGGACTCTGTCCTAAAATGGCTGTAGACGATGATTTGCAAACCGAGAAGGGACTCGGGATTGTGTGCTTTACCACGAGGAGCCTGAGCGTGGAAATGGGAGCCCTCGTCTCTTTCCCCTTTGCTCTCGGAGACATTTATTTCGCTGCACCTGATGGCATTTGTCAGTTCCCTCCGTTGAGTGCTGGCTTCCTAACCTGTGTAAATCTTCTTTCCACAGCTCCCCGGAGAGCCGAAAGGATTTTCTGAAGTCTGTACACTCCATCCTGCGAGATAAGCACAGAAGGCAGCTCCTCAAAACGGAAAGTCTTCCCTCAGCCCAGCAGTATGTCCCTTTTGGAGGCAAGAGATTGTGTGCGCTTAAAGGCGCCAGGCCAGCCATGAGCAGGGCAGGTACTGTGGGGATTCAGACCTACAAGATCCCCGTCACCCCAGCTCCACTGTAGGTCGGGGCGGGGGGGGGGGGGGGGGCGGGCAGAAGTTAGGTATGGCCGTGTGGGGGTCGATGTAGGTAGGGTCCTTTCTTTCACCATGTGAGGCTCACACCTTGTCTCCCTCCTTGTGGGTTCTGGGGAATCTTCCCTTTGCTCAAGGTCCTTCCCTTCCCTCCTTCCCTTGCTGCCCTGCCACCCCCTTTGGCTGGTACGCTGCTCTCTCATTGGCCAAGCCCATGCATCCTCTTTGGAAGGGGTTCTCCCAGCCTGCTTGTGGAATGAGAGTCTTGCTTTGCATGACAGCCAGCTTTGTTTAGTAAAAGCAGAGAGGTTAGCGTCAATAAGGTCATAGCGCCCTCTACCGAGAACACAGTGACTTCACAGTCTAGCAGAAGACGATGCCCCTCACTTTGTGCCTACTACTCTAGTTTCAGTCTCAGGGTTAATTTAAGGAAGGTCTCAGCTGCTACTGGAAAAAAAAGAAAGGAGGGTTTAACTGGTCCCCAGTAAATGCTCTTGGAGCACTTATCCCATGTCTCTGGAGCAACGAAGAGGGAGCACCGTTGCCACCATGAGCAGATGGCAACAGAGCAAGCCGAGGAGAGTGGTATTTTCCTAGTGGTGGGCTCGCACAGTACCATCAGCACCCTAACCTCCTTTCCAGAGATGCAGCCCAGAACATCTCAGGGAGGAGCACAGTAGACTAAATTAACTTTACCCGGGCAAACAATCAAACCGATTTGTACCTTTGACCCAGTCACCTTCCCACCAGTTCTCAGTTGTGTTGCAGAGGTGCAGGAAGAGCTGTGGCGTCATAGGCATAACCTGCCGACCTTGACACGGCCTGTGACACTCTTAGGTACCTTGAGGTTAACTATTGGATGTTGGTGGAGGCTACCGTAAGTCTGTTCTCTGTTCCGCTGATATGCTTGTTGAAAACCTAGAACCCAGAACCCCGAAATAGCCAGGATCTCCAAATAGCCCGACAGTCGTGCACGCAGCCATACCTACAGCCTCTCAGGGAGCGCTCCATAAAGGCAGTTTATCTCCTCATGGCAAGAGAGGAGTTGGTTGAGGTATTTTAGTGTTCCTCTTGTTTGCTGAGGGGTATTTGCTTGGGAAATATGCACCAGCCTCAGGGACCACCAATGACTCTTTCTATTTAGGGACCTAAATTCAGAAGTGCATTTACAACAAAACAAAACCCAAACACACGCACCCACATTTCCTCTACAGGATCTACGGAAGTCCTTCTCCTGAGATGAACTTAGAAATAAAACAAGCCCTCTACCTGCTCTAAACCGTTACAAATGGCAAGAGAAAGCCACAATGTTACAGCCTCTTAGAGTCATACAATTGAAAGCGTGCGGTTTTTTGTTATTGTTGTTTGGTTCTTTTCTTTTTTTCCCCCTGCCCAATGGCTCATTTTTGGCTGAAAAACCATTTCCATCCACTCTGCCTTTGACATAACTCGCTACATCGCAGCACAAATGTTCCATGATTTGTAAAAGGCGTCCCAGTGGATCAGGCAAAGACTGTCTCTGAGACTGAGGGGGACCCACTAACGCCCTCTTGCTTAGTAAGTGTCCTTTTCATAAAGCGCAGTCAACCCCTACCACACAGTCTGCATTTCCCAGGAGGTGCGTGCAGCCTGGGGATGGTAAAGACAAATGCCCACCTCCATACTTTCCTCTGAAGTGGGATTGCTTCAGACAGGAACTGATTTAAAATGTCTCATATTCTATCATCTTTTCATTGAGGCCTATGGAGCAGCTGAAAGAACCTGTCTCTATATCTATATTCTATAATTAATATTTTGTCCTGTTTTCACTGTCGCCCACCCGTCTGACATCCCCATGTCCCATCTCACCCTGACACACTTCAGAGACGCAGCCACGATGACACTTGGCCCCTAAGTACCATCGTGTAGACAGTCCTCGCGTTTCCAGTAGACAGTAGTAAATGCAGCAATTGGGTAGAACGAGGTTGGACTGCAGTGGGGTTAGGCTCAAAGCAGAGAGACGTTTTTTCTTTTTCCCAATGGAGACGTAGTCTTCATCTCCTCCCGTTGTGCCTGGAGTTTGACCCGTCTTTAAACAAGAGCGGTGTCCTTCTGTCCTGTGTGTGGAGATAACAGAACGCTCAGAACATGGACAGTAGGTGTCTCCTGGCAGTTCTGAAGCAGCCTCACTGCTTTTGAGACTTGGGTTTCAGCACAGCAGCTCCTGACTGGTGTGCGAGTTGCTTCCTCCATGGAAAAGGCCTGTGTTGCATGTCACCTCAGGGTGTCTGAGGCAATAGCCACCTCAGTCTCCAGGGAGACGTGGCATCATTTCCACGAGAGCCACTGTGCGCTGGGAGCATTCATTGCTGGCTTGATTGGAGGCACCGTTTGTTTGCTTGCCTTTAGTAATCCTGACTTCTGGGAGGGCAGTGGGGTAAATTAATAAACCCCAATATTAGAACCTGGAGTAACTTTCTATGACGCACTGTTCCTCAGTGCTAGAGTGTCATCTGTTCCTTCTCTCTTATTCCACTCAGGCACACTGTATTTTTAATTGCACTGTAGAAGAGTTGACGATTCACAGCTTGCAGTTAGGAGTCAGGACCGTGGCTCTGCTTAGCCTCAGAGTTCACGTCTGACATTATCAGAAAGGTTGCAAAGAGTGGACTGGAAGCGCGGTGTCTCTGGTAGCTGACGTACAATCTCCGGGAATGTGAAGCCCTCAGTCTAACTGTGGGTGCTTAAGAAAACTCACATTGGTGTCCCTGGAAAACACTGTCCCAGCCCCGTGCTCCAGAGACAGCAAAATCCCAGAAGCCTCTCTCGGGCTTTTTAAACACCTCCATTCTGGCCAAAGGACCCTTGGATAACCCTGGGGTAACCCCGCTGGTCCAATACTGGGAGAACAACAGACATTTATTTGTGTTTCTTGTCTTGTGGGTACACAGGTTGGAGTAAATTATTTCCTTCTCCACAACCCACAGCCTCTAGTGTTGTCGACCCTTACTTCACATTCTCTGGGCCCACCCATCTTCCCTTCAGACATCTGAGCAAGGTAGACACCACCAGGATGATAAGGGTTAGACCCCAAACTCCTTTAGTCCCATTTACCCCTTACGCTTCTTTTCTTTGCTGGATTTTCATCTCACGGTAAAGCATGTGGGCGTTTATTTTTATATTTTTGTGTGTGTGTGCAGTGTCTGCCCCAAGCAAGTCTCTTGGGAGGAGGAGGCGGCGACTGGCCCGAAACAGGTTTACCATTGATTCAGACGCCATCTCAGCCAGCAGCCCGGAGAAAGAGCCCCAGCAGCCCCCCGGTGGCGGGGACACTGACCGATGGGTAGAGGAACAGTTTGATCTTGCTCAGTATGAGGAGCAGGATGACATCAAGGAGACAGACATCCTCAGTGACGATGATGAATTCTGTGAGTCTGCGAAGGGCGCCTCAGTGGACATAGACCTGCAGGAGCAGCTTCAGGCTGCCTCTATCAGTCAGCGCGCCCGAGGCCGGAAAACCCTTGATAGCCACGCCTCCCGCATGACACAGCTCAAGAAGCAAGCGGCCCTTTCGGGCATCAACGGAGGCCTGGAGAGTGCGAGCGAGGAGGTCATTTGGGTTAGGCGCGAAGACTTTGCCCCCTCCAGGAAACTGAACACAGAGATATGACTTTCTTGTCCCTTTAGAGAATGTGTGTAGATACGATGCCGGCCCCACCCTCACTCTGCCCACCCTCCTGTGCCGTCCACGAGAATGTCCTCTTAGGTCGCACTCTTGCACACAGATTTTGGCAGCTGACTCGGGTCTGAAGCCATGTGGCCACCCACCTTCATCATTCTTAATGACATCAGAGAGAATCGTTCAGAATCCCAACAAGCTTGAGTCCTATCCTCTGTGCCCAGGGCTCTTTATTCTCAATTCATCGGGGCCTGAAGATTTAGAACAAAAAATCGATAGCACTGGAAATTAAACCGTCCCCACCCCAGCAGTCAAAGCAAAGTATCGGAGTGACAGGACAGCGTTCACATAGGTGTCCCAGCTCCACCTCCCTGAGTCCAGTCTCGACAGCTGGGGAACCTTCAAACACACATTAAAAAAAAAAAAAAATCCAGAACAGATCGAAACATCTGTACAGCTTGCAGTGTTCTGACTCCCTCTTCAGCATCGAAGAATATCTGTGTATCTTAAGAATGCGTGAGGAAAGGGTGGTCGTCTCTGTTTGATGAGCCTTTATTCTTTTTTCTTCTGTTTATGTCTGTAGCTGGTCTTACTCTGTGTCAGTGTTTGGAAGCTCTAGTTTTGCAGAGAATTATAAAGCCGCCACACTCTTGGGAAAGAGATCCAAATTTATCATTTAGAGGGAGAGAGAAGAAAAAAAAAACACTATTTTTTTTGTATTTTCCTTGAGATGCAGGGGCACAAATAGATGAGAATTTTACAGTGTTAGGAGTAACTCAGTCTGAAAATGAGTATATAACCCTTTTGCAGAGCGAGCAGGGCACGATGACTTTATATTTATATATAAACAGCCAAGAAGAAGCTCATGCTAAGAATAAACTTTTCTTTTCTGAGAAACAGATTTTTTTTAAATGTATGAATCTATATTTGAGATGGGAATTTGGTTGGATTACAGGGGCAGGGAATGGGGCTCTGTGTGTGTGTGCGCATATGTGAGTGAGTGAGTGCATGTGTGTGTGTGTGTGTGTGTGTGTGTGTGTGTTGTACATGGCGGGGGAGGGGAGCCTCCTCATGGGGTTGCCATGGCGACCATTGGTTTTCTCATCCAGCTTGCATCTTCATCCACAGATGACTCCCCCTTCCCTGACAGTCCATGGCTGAATCTTAGAACCTCTTCAGAAACGTCCTTTGTGGTCAATATTTCCTTCATGCCAATGAGACAGGGTAAACTTGCCTACGGGGCCTAACCTTCTAAATGGATGTCCAGACAGGAAGAACAAAACCCATTATAGCACTTTCATCTTTTAAAAAAATAAAAGGTTTATAGCTTTTTGTTCCCCCTCCCCCTCCCCATTTCATGATGTCCATTCCTTAAGAAGGGTTTAAATAATATGAAAACTTTCTTTTTGGAAATAAAAAAATATATATCTATATATCTATATATATCTATTTGGTGTTTGATACATCGGTAGGTACTTTAAAGACCTGAATTTTATAGTAGCTTTAGCGATTATATTTTATAAGAATCAGTTATGACTTTATATTTCCAGATAGAGAGTTCAGAACACGATGCTCTAAGCCCCCCTCCTCTGCCCCTCCTCGGCTTGCTTTTCCTGCTCTCCCGACCTCTACCCCTCCCCCCTCCGGGTTCCCAGGGCTTTGAGCTTGATCTTTTGAAAGTTTTATTCTATTGAAGTTTTTGCTATATCTTCTGGTTTTCTTAAGAAGCTTTAGAGTGGTTTCTATGCCCTTTGTACCACTGCACTGTTCATATCATCTCGGGGTCGATTGTGACTGCGTCCGGATGGGAAACCGAGGCAGAGGCGTCGATAGTCACGTTTTCTGGTCTCCCTGCAACATGTCCATGGGGGGTGGGGGGATCCTGGAAAGTCTGGTGCTTAGAGAGGGTGCCATTGTCTCTTGTATATACGGTCATGATGTGTCTATGTCAAAAGTTCTTATATATTTCTTTTATAAGCTGAAAGAAGGTCTATTTTTATGTTTTTAGGTCTATGAATGGAACGTTGTAAATGCTTGTCCAACAATAAAAATACTGAAAAGGGCTTGGACTTCCCTGTGCCTTTTTGGATAGAGGGGCAAGAAAGAGCTAAGTGTGGGAGGGAGAGAGCCCACAGGAGAAAATTCCTGCGATTGTTGTGTGTGTGTGTGTGTGTGTGTGTGTGTGTGTGTGTGTGTGTGTGTGTGAGAGAGAGAGAGAGAGAGAGAGAGAGAGAAAATTCATGTGGTTGTCATGTGGGGGTGGGTGTGGGTGGGTGTGTGTGAGAGAGAAAATTCCTGCGATTGTTGTGTGTCTGTCTGTGTAGTCTGTGTCTGTCTACCTGTCTGTGTGTTTATCTGTCTGTGTGTCTGTACACAATGTACACATGCGCTCACCCACATACGCACGCATGCCATGTTGTATCTGTGGACGTTAGAGGTGCGGCTCACAGAAATCGGTCCTTTCACCCCAGATACTGAACTCAGGCAGGCATGGCAGCAGTGCTTTTTACCTGCCGAGCCGTTTCCATGGCTGTGGTTGTCTGGTTTTATTGTTTGTTTGTTTCTTGTTTTGTTTTGTTTTTTTGTGGGCAGGCATGGAGGCCCCTGTCTGTAACCTCAACCTTCAGGAGGCAGTCAGAAGCTGAGTACAGGTTGGAGGCCGATCAGGGATATATAGCTAGTCGTGCGTGTGACCCGGCTGCAGAGTGAGGCCCTGTCTCACAGGATAAGAAAATTGAAATAGCTGTTGTGATCTTCAAGGAAAAGATGCTCTGGCAAAGCTTGAAGGTTTTTTGTTTTGTTTTGTTTTAAGATTTATTTATTATATATGAGTACACTGTAGCTGTCTTCAGACACAACAGAAGAGGGCGTCAGATCCCATTACAGATGGTTGTGAGCCACCATGTGGGTGCTGGGAATTGAACTCAGGACCTCTGGTAGAGCAGTCAGTGCTCCTAACCTCTGAGCCATCTCTCCAGTCCACGAGCTTGAAGTTTTAACCGAAAAATAAATAATATTAAACATCCTGGCCTAGGGTGGTCCGAACAACTGTTCTTAAGTAGGTTTTTTGTTTGCTTTTTTTTTTTTTAAAGAAAAGACATGAAATGGGATAGAATGTGTTGACTGGGACGTGGGGGGAGTTGGAGGGGGAAATGGTATATATTCTTATATATATGAATGGAATTCTCAATAATTTTTTTTTAAAAAATACTAGTCTAAAGATTTGAAGAATAAGAAATCTAAAACAGGGCCAGGCAGCAGTGTGCGTTCCTTTCATCCCAGCACTTGGGAGGCAGGGGCAGGCATATCTGAGTTTGAGGCTAGCCTGGTCTACATAGGGAGCTAGGATAGCCAGAGCTACATAGTGAGACCTTGTCTCAAACAAACAAACAAACAAACAAACCCTAAACACATCTGCTACCAAGAACCCTGTGTATACCAAAGCCCAAGGGTGCTTGAGAAATGTAAATGATACTGTATTTGCTTATATAACACGGACCCCCCCCCCCCCACACACACACACACTCACTGCTTGTACCCGCCGTATGGGACAGTCACTGGGTAGTGTTGCACAAATGAGAAATGGGTCTGCATTTAAGTCAAGTGCAGGGTTCTTCACAATAATTTTCAATCAACGGTTGGTGGAATTCAAATTTTTTTCCTGACTCGTGCCTTTTCCCAGTGCGAGCAGGCTGAGGGGTTTGTGGGGGGTTTCTACAGGTGCTTGAGGTGCAGCGCAGAACTCAGGCTTGGGTGAATAAACTTGAAACACTGCATTCTGTCATGGTGGTCTGTGGCCTGAAGTTTCCTCCTCCTCCGGGGACAAAAGGTGAATTGGTTATTTGTGGCTGTTCTGTCAGTCAGAGGACCAGAATCTTAAACGGCCTTACCTAGTCAGTCATCACTCCCTACACACAGACACATAGGCACACACACACACACACACACACACACACACACACACACACACACACACACACACACACACACTCCCCATGCCTGAACTCCATGTGAAATTTTTTCCTCACTGATTGCCTAGTCTCTCTAGCTTCTTTCTGGCTTTGCTTGTCGGTCTGCGCTCAAGCAATAGCATCAGCTGCCCCAGGATCATGTAAGAAATGCAAGAAATGGGCTGGAGAGATGGCTCAGCCGTTAAAGGCTAGGCTCACAACCAAAATATAAGAAATGCAAGAAATGCAGAAAACTGGGGGCTGGGTGGTGGCTCCGTAGGAAAAGTGTTTCACAAGCATGAGGCCTGAAGTTCCATAAAACCCACATAAAAAGTCAGGTTTGAGAGTGCACACCAGGGGCTGGAGAAGGGACCCCAGTTCAATTCCCAGCACCCACATGACAGCTCACAACTATCACTTCAGTTCAGGGTATCTGACCCCCTCATCAATGCATATACAATAAATACGGTTTTTTGTTTGTTTTTGTTTTTTAAAAGCACATGCCTACAATCTCAGTACTGGGGAGGTTGACCTGGGATGGTTGCTGGGACTCACAGGGCAATCGGACTAGTTGAATAAGAGAGTTCCAGGTTCTTTGAGGCCCTGTTTCAAAAATTAAGGCGGTAGGGAGGAACTAGAAGGTACCAAGTGTTGACTTGTGGCTGCTGTCACCACCACCATCACCACACACTCACCCCTCCATGAGTTCACATACATACAAAAAGGGGCACAAAACCCTGACTTCGGGCAGAGGTCCTGAACCCAACTTAGTGTGCTCCACAGCCACACTATTACCTGATGAGCCCGAACTGAGTAATTGAGCCCCAACTGAGTGGTTTGGTGCTGGAAAGGAATGTGCACTATACGCCATTTCATTTTATGTGAGTGATTTACCTTCATGTATGTATTCGCGCACCGTGTGTGTGTGTGTGTGTGTGTGTGTGTGTGTGTGTGTGTGTGTGTGTGTAGACAGTGCCCATGAGGTAAGAAGAGGTGGGGTTGGTCTCTGTGGAGAATGAAAGGAACATCTACTAGCACACTCAGAAGGTTGCTCGTTTCTATGCTGTAGGTTGCCATGACCTTGTTTGAAGTCTAGAGGGAGGTCAAAATTCCTGCTTCACACTCAGCGTCTGAGGCTGACTTTCCTACCTGACCTTGTATTTAGATTCTTTGGGGAAGAATGCTTGAATGGATAGGGTTTTCTCCTGCCTTGCCCTATCCTTCTCCACCCACCCACTCACATCAGGAGTTTGTTTTGGGGAAAACCTGGCCATTAGTCTGTGGCGAACATAACAATAGTTAATTCCCCGTACATTCTACCCCTCCTTTGTGTCTCCCAACATGATGCTGAGCCTTGTTTTGCCCCCAAGATTTAAACGAAGATTGTGTTTTTTTATGATAGTAGTAAAATCAAGTTTATATCCCACACAATCTTTACCCAAGATCTTGTATAATGTGAGGAAAATAGAAAAGCCCCCTTCTATTAAAAAAACAAACAAACAAAAACAAAAAACAAAAAAAGCAAAAAACTGAAACCAAACCAAACAGAACCACCAAGAATCTTACAGACATTTTAAGGATAAAGTTTAAATAAGGCTGAGACTCAGTGGTTGGACTGGAGATGTTCTAGGACCCAGTTCTGGCTCCAGCAGATGGTTCACAGTTCAGTGTTAAACTTAGATAGCAATGCGGTCATGACTCCAAGAATAGTATCATTCGGTTTGTGGGCTGGGTAAAAGATCAGGTAGGTGCAGGATTGGGAACAAGTTTTATTCACTTGAAACAAATCTTTGATGCCTTTTATTAAAAGCCATCACATGAAAAGATATGTGTTTGTAGAAAACCAGGGTTCTGGGTCTTCAACATGCCTTTCAAGTCTCAGGAAATATTTCGCCACTGATGGGAGAAAGGTGAATCAGACCCCAAAGAGCAGTGATCCTGGAACCAAAATATCGCTTCCCAGTGGTTCACAGACACAGATAATTTAAGGGAAGCCAGGCCCTGGTGTTGAATGTCCAAGATTCTTTTTGTAAACTCCATCTGCCTGGGAGCAAGCTTGTGACCTAAGTGCACTCTCTGTTCACCACCATCTTCTTTCTGCTTGATAAAAAGAACAAGGTTCTCCTCAACCATCCTTGATCACACTTAGGAGCAAAGACCTCTGAGACACCAAACAGACACAAAGAAACGGTGTTCTGAAGAAGTAAATGTATCCACAGTCTTAGGTCTCACTCCAGAGGTTCTACTGTGTTTTGTCTGTTCACCTGCCTCAGAGAAAGCCAACAACATTATTTTAGTCAGGGTTTCATTGCTGTGAAGAGACACCATGACCAAGGCAGGTCTTATGAAGGCAACATTTAATTGGGGCTGGCTTACAGTTTTAGAGGTTCAGTCCATTATCATGGCGGGAAGCATGGTAGCATCCAGGCAGATATGGTGCTGGAGAGGAGCTGAGAGTTCTGCATCTCGATCCACAGGCAGCAGAAGGATTCTGTGTTCCACACTGAGAGTAGCTTGATTACAGGAGACCTCAAAGACTACCCCAACCGGGCCACACTTCTTCCAAAATGGCCACACCTACTCCAACAAGGCTACACCTTCTAATAGTGCCACTTCCTATGGACCAAGCATTCAACACGTGAGTGTCTGGGGGCCATTCCTACCAAACCACCACAAACACTAATGGCGAAGGACAGTCTCAGGTTTTTATTACTGTGAGAAAACATCATGACCTAAAGCAACCTGGGGAGAAGACCACTTATTTCAGCTTACAGACTGTAGTCCATCATCCAGGCCAGGAACCTGGAGGCAGGAGCTGATGCAGAGGCCGTAAAGGTGAGTTGCTTGCTGGCTACTTCATGGCTTGCTCAGCCTGCTTTCTTAAAGCACACAGGGCCTCCAAACTGAGAGTGACGCTGTCCACAGTGAGCTGGGCCCTTGTGGTGGTTTGAATAAACTCGGCCCAGGGAATGGCACTATTTGGAGGTGTGGTCTTGTTGGAAGAAGTGTGTCAGTATGGGCATGCTCTAAGACCCTCCTCCTAACCATGTGGAAGCCAGTCTTCTTCTAGCGGCCTTTAGATGAAGATGTAGAACTCTCAGCTCCTTCTGAACCTGTAAGCCAGCCCCAGTTAAATGTTGTCCTTAGAAGAGTTTCCTTGGTTATGGTGTCTGTTCACAGCAGTAAAATCCTAAGACATCCCTCCTGTGCCAATCAACAGTCAATCAAGAAAATGGCCCACAAGGCTTGCCTGCAACCAGTCAGGTGAGGGCGTTTCCTAGTTTGTGATCCCTTTTCCAGATTCACTCTAGCTTGTATAAACAGCACAAGCAGGAATGATTTTTAATTAAATTTCCATTTGGAGAAAACAGAGTAATACATCTTTAGAGTACTAACATCATCTTTAGGTTTAAACAGGAAAAATTGGGGAAGTGGCTCTGAGATGCGTAGGTGAGGAGTCTTGGTTAAACTATGGGCATGGGTTCTACTTTTCTGGTTCTATGAAGTGTTTCAAAGGAGTCCTGGTCACTTGAGAGAACAAACCAGTTGTTATAAAGTGATTTTTTTCTGCTATGGATAATGTGTGGCAGACACTATTTCTGGGGAGACATGAACTGTCTGCAAACACCAGTTATGAAATTGACAACAGATCAAAGTAGCAATCCCTTCAAAGTTCAGCCTGCAGAACCAGTATGTTTATTGAGCCTAGGCACAGGAGCATGGGTGTCTAAAGCCTGCTTTGTCAACGGACCCCATTGTAGACTCCCAGAGGTTGTAGCCCTTGAGTCTGCACAATGTGCCGGCACCTGGACAGACCATCTCCTCAGCAGTCAATACTGCTTTTATGACTTTAAAGAGACTTGTGATTCTGTTCAGTCTCAGGAACTTTCTGGCCTTCTGAGTTGTTCATTTCCTGAGTCTTTTTTTTTTCTTTTTCTTTTTTTCGGAGCTGGGCACCGAACCCAGGGCCTTGGCTTGCTAGTCAAGCACTCTACCGCTGAGCTAAACCCCCAACCCTCATTTCCTGAGTCTTAATGAGATTCCTTGCAGGAAACTGCTATGCTGCCACTGGTAGTATCACTATGGCGTGATTTGTCTGTAAGGTTCTGTTACTCAGAATCCAACCTAACTGTAGGTTTAGGACAACAATTAGAGATTTTCAGACTCATCTTCGGGACCTGGCATTGGATATGGTAAAATTGGCAATGCTTTGTTACTCTGTGTGCCTACAACTTGAAGGAGAATGAGATGGTTGGATTAAGTACCACTGGCTATTAGACAGATGCTCTTTGATTCGTCAACATGCCTAATGCTTAATTAAGGTGAGTCTGACCCAAATCATGCAGACAGAGACAACATGAGAGCGGGAGTGTAAGACTTCAGCCCTTCTGTGAACTTAAAGGCACAAGCAAAGGGTTGTGATCTTAAGCAAAGTCAAATTCCCATTGTGTTAAAACATTGACCAGGGAGCTAGCTTTTTCAGAAGTTGAGTAGTTTCTAAAATTTAATTTCAATCAAATAGAAGACCTAATAAAATTGTCAAATGTTATAGCATCTATTTTTTTTTTTCGGAGCTGAGGACTGAACCCAGGGCCTTGTGCTTGCTAGGCAAGCGCTCTACCACTGAACTAAATCCACAACCCCTATGTTATAGCATCTAAAAACATGTTAGTCTGTTTCTGGGACTGTAACAAAATACCTGAGACTAGGTAACTTATAAAGACCAGAAGTTTAGTTCATGATTCTAGAGTTGAGAAGCCCAATAGCAATGTCATCTGATAAGATAATTTTTGTATCGAAGCATAACAAGATAGGGTAAATCTCACTGGACTCACTTCCTCTTCAAATAAGGCCACTGATGCCTTCACCAGCACCTTTTCTTCAGGACCCCATCTAATCCAAGTTACTTCTCAAAGGCCCCTCCTCCAAATACCATCATTTTCAACACATAAACTCCGGGGGAATGCACAGAAGACACCATCTCTGATTTTTACCATTACTATTCAAGATGTCAAAAGTTGTGTTGCCCATATAAAGCTGCTATAGAAAGACTATTTCATTACCAAGAACCAGCAGAAATAGATCATCTTTCTTAAACTAAAATGCTAATGTTCCTATCTACAGTATTCCGGTATATGTCATTAAAAAATCTTGAGTTGGCAGAAATGGAATTGCCTGTGGAGGTAAAAGTGATCAGGAGAAAGAGAATGGGCTAGAATTTTACTTCCAATATAGATAAGATTATCATATGCCCTCATGTTCTCTTTGAGAGATGATTTATGCCTTTGCTTCAGCAAAATCCAACCCTTTCTCTCTTCCTTGAAAATCAGACACTTGCAAACGATCTTTAAAAAGACTGGTAAGTTGTGTTGAAGCTACTTTAAACTCTGTCAGCCCTGCTTCTGTAAACATGCTTACCTGGAACGGAATTTCCCCTTGGCCCACGAGGGGTCAAAGCCACACACATACAGCCACATAGACCACACTTTGAACCCAACAATACCCAACATAAAGGAACCAGACCTGAAAACCTATTGATGCTGTGAACCTGTAACTCCAGACCAGGTCTCTCCAGTGCACTAGCTGAGCTGGTCAGTTAGCCTAATAAACCAGACTTCTCCAACTCCTCTCATTATCTGGAAGAAGAGGGGAGCAGGCATCTCAGGCTTTAAAAGGCCAAGACATTGATTTTGTACCACAGGGTCACCTTATGAGGCTGGCAGACAAGAATGACAGGAAGAAAAAGAATGATTGACAACTAGGATGCCTGTTGGCAGATGGAGGACTCTGGCCAGTCCTACAGTTCTGACCCACCTAGAGGTCAAGAGGGCCTAAGCTTGTGTAGGGACCAGGGGAAGTGTGCTTTTATCTATAGCCAGGTAGAGAGCAGGGTTGCATTAAATCTTCAGTAACCGGTTCCTCTCACATGCATTTTGATGGTATCTGAATTTGACAAGACTCTCCTGGTCCCCTGCTCATGACCTTACTTGAGAACCTCATTCAGAGCTGTAAGTATCCTCAGTGCCAGGCCACGAGGCTCTTCCTGAAGTCAACTTATGCACAAATGGGTCCAGGCTTCAGCAGATTCTTGTTAGACACCATAGTAACAACTAACTCTGGTCCTTAAGTCTGCCCAGGTAAAGTGACCCGTTGTCACATAGGCTACAAAGTCAGTAACTGGATATTTTCCTTTTTATCTTTTTTCTTTTTCTCTTTCTTTCTTTCTTTCTTTCTTTCTTTCTTTCTTTCTTTCTTTCTTTCTTTCTCCCTTTCTTCCTTCCTTCCTTTCTTTCTTTCTTTCTTTCTTTCTTTCTTTCTTTCTTTCTTTCTTTCTTTCTTTCTCTCTTTCTCTCTTTCTCTCTTTCTTTTTCTTTTTTTCCCAGAGCTGAGGACTGAACCAAGGGCCTTGTGCTTGCTAGGCAAGCGTTTTACCACGGAGCTAAATGCCCAACCCCCAAGTCACCAATTGGAACCAGCTTTGCTGTTTACCTAGGACAATGCATTCATTCAGTGTAGTAGTTCTCAACCCATGGGTCTCAATCCCTTTGGGGGGGGGGTCCCATATCAGATATCCAGTATATTGGATATTATGATTCATAACAGTAGCAAAATTACAGTTATGAAATAGCAACAAAATAATTTCTTTTTGTTTGTTTTTAAAGATTTACTTACTTATTTCATGTATGTGAGTACACTGTCGCTGTCTTCAGACACACCAGAAGAGGGCATCAGATCCCCAGTACAGATGGTTGTGAGCCACCATGTGGTTGCTGGGAATTGAACTCAGGACCTCTGGACAAGCAGTCAGTGCTCTTAACCACTGAGCCATCGATCCAGCCCAATAAAATAATTTTATGGCTGGGGTCAGCACAGCATGAGGAAGTTTATTAAAGTTCCAAGCTTTAGGGAGGCTGGGAACCACTCCTTTAGTCAATACTCACTTCCCCTGAGCAGAGTTTTTATGAGGACTCAGGTACTGCACCTTCTGTTGCCATTCTCAGGAGAGTCCTTATCATCCAGGGCCTATGTGACAGTGTAATGACATGCTGTCATTATTCTTTGATTTTCTATCACTATAACAAAATACTTGAGGCAGTTAACACACAATATAAAGAGGCACAGTTGCATGCTCTGAGGGTACAAGAACAGCTGGCTCCAGGCTTCTGGCAAGTCATGGCAGATGCACATTCGGGAGCTGTCTTGGTGTTGTATTGCTGTGAAGAGACATGATGGCCAAGGCAACTCTTACAAAAGCAAACATTTAATTGGGGCTGGCTTACAGTTTCAAAGGTTCAGTCCATTATCTTCATGGCTGGAAACATGGCAGCATCCAGGGAGACGTGGAGCTGGAAAAGAAGCTGAGAGTTCTGAAGGCATCCAGGAGGAGACTCTCTTTCCACACTGGGTGGAGCTTGAGCACAGGAGACCTCAGAGCCTGCCTACACAGTTCCTCCAACAAGGCCACACTTACTCTAACAAGGCCACACCTCCTAATAGGGCCACTTCCTATGGGCCAAGCATTCAAACCACCATAGGGGTGAATACTCGAAGGCAGGAACCAGAGAAAGAGGATGAACAGTATCCCCAATCCCTTTAGAGGACATGTCCTCAATGGCCAAAGGTGTTTGTACTAACCCCTACTTCCCAAAAGTCCTCAGCACCTCCCAGTAGCAGTACCCTGCAGATCAAGGATGTGAATACAGGGACCACTTCACACCCATTCTGCATGGGTACCTTACTCCATCCATGCTGCCGTGACAGAGTACTGGAGAAGGTAACACCACAGTTCTAGAGGTTGAGAACGCCAAGGTCAAGATGCTGGCGATCGCTGGCAATGGTCTTCCAACTGTCTCCATACATGGTGGACTCGGTGGGCATCAGTCACTTTCCTCACAGCTCCAACAAAATACCCAACAGAAACAACCTAAGAGGAAGAATGATTTGATTTGGTTCATGCATCCTCCTGTTTTTGTCTTGGTGGGGCAGAACTTCATGGTAAGTGAAAGAAGACACCATTCACCTCATGGCAGAGAGAGGCGAAGGCATGGGGACCCAGGCGTGACTCTCAAAGGCATGTTGCTGTCGTATCTACCTATGACCTACTTCCTCAGCAAGGCCTTGCTTCCTCAAGTTTCTGCTGCCTCCAAAATTAGCACCACCAGCTGGAGGACCAAATGTCTCACAGATGTGCTCGTGGGCGTTTCTCGTTCAACCCATACAACAGTGTGAGCATCGTGTCCTCTCTTGGCAGAGGGATGGAAAAGCGCACACAAGCCCGTGCTGGTTCCCTCCACCACTTTGGTAACACTAATGTGTTCATGAGGGCCACAGGGTGTGTCAGCATGCACTCTGGAGGGGGGACATTCAAGCCAGAGCTGGTGGCTAAGAATGCTTGGCTTTGTGTGCGTGAGTGAAGCAGGCTTAGTGACTGAATGGGGACCTTTCGAGACTGAAGCCTGGGCAAGGTCAGCGGAGAAACATCCAAGAGGAGCGAGGGAAGCTCTGCGAGGTTAAGGGGCGAGCGTGGGTCAAGCAGAGAAACCACAGGAGAGCACTTCCTGCAGAATCATCGCAGTGGTCCCTGCGTTGGCCAGGATAGAAAGTTAGGAGCCTAGGTAGAAAAGGAACAGGGGTTCCCTTGGTGCAACTGAAGAATCTGACTGCTTCAGGTGCACACCAGGGCTCTTTCCATGGACACAAGGTACAGGACATTTGTCAGGCTGAGCCCGATCTGTGCAGATATCAAAGCAGAATATGTCCAAAACTGAGATTTCACTATCATTTTCTGATTCCATCGTCTTCTACTCTGTTTTTTTTTATAGAAACTCCACAATACACACAGGAACGTGTGCTCATGCATTGTGCATTTTGGGATGACGAGTCAGGTCTTTCTACCCAAGGCTGGCCTTGAACTTGCATCCACCTCCTTGCATTGCTAAGGGCTGGGACTGCAGGCATGCATCCATACCCTGATTCAGGTAGGCATGCCCTCAGCGTCTCTGCTGGTAACTGAACAGTAGAGAACCCCAGTGCGAAGGCATTTGGTCGGGGCATCGCCATGTTTAAAACCTTCCAGGGCATTCCAGTCTGGAAGGAGAGCTGCGGACACTCGTTCCAAAGCAATGACTGATGGGAAATCCGATCCTTTCCCACCTTGGAACGGAGCTGAAGGTTACGAAATCTAATTCTTTCCAGTAATTTAAAAATTAGCATCTTAATAACATTTACTGAGTATCTATTATAGGATATGAGTCAGGATGCCTAATGTGGATAAACACTACTCCTGAGTCAAGATTTCTATCTGTGGCAGGACCGAGTGCAGGAATCGCCCCTCAGGTGCCCTCTTCAGATGGTCCTCTTCACTCATCACTATCCTACCCCCTTCTCTCAGTGTCTCCTGAGAAGGTGGTGGGTTTCAGGCCATGCTCCCCCAAATATGGCACCTTGGCACATTGAGTATCTTAAGCAGAAGGGTTTGGGATAGAGGTGCAGGAAGAGCTCCTTGTCTTCCCCTTTTCCTCCAAAGCATTGGAAGATGCTCACAGGAAAGGCTCTCTCCCTGCACAAGAAGATGGGGATAGCAGAGCAGAGAGAAGATGGGGATAGCAGAGGAGAGAGAAGATGGGGATAGCAGAGCAGAGAGAAGATGGGGATAGCAGAGCAGAGAGAAGATGGGGGATAGCAGAGGAGAGAGAAGATGGGGATAGCAGAGCAGAGAGAAGATGGGGATAGCAGAGCAGAGAGAAGATGGGGGATAGCAGAGGAGAGAGAAGATGGGGATAGCAGAGGAGAGAGAAGATGGGGATAGCAGAGGAGAGAGAAGATGGGGATAGCAGAGGAGAGAGAAGATGGGGGATAGCAGAGCAGAGAGAAGATGGGGATAGCAGAGCAGAGAGGAGATGGGGGATAGCAGAGGAGAGAGGAGATGGGGATAGCAGAGCAGAGAGAAGATGGGGATAGCAGAGGAGAGAGAAGATGGGGATAGCAGAGCAGAGAGAAGATGGGGATAGCAGAGGAGAGAGGAGATGGGGATAGCAGAGCAGAGAGAAGATGGGGATAGCAGAGCAGAGAGAAGATGGGGGATAGCAGAGGAGAGAGAAGATGGGGATAGCAGAGGAGAGAGAAGATGGGGATAGCAGAGCAGAGAGAAGATGGGGATAGCAGAGGAGAGAGAAGATGGGGATAGCAGAGCAGAGAGAAGATGGGGATAGCAGAGCAGAGAGAAGATGGGGGATAGCAGAGGAGAGAGAAGATGGGGATAGCAGAGGAGAGAGAAGATGGGGATAGCAGAGCAGAGAGAAGATGGGGATAGCAGAGCAGAGAGAAGATGGGGGATAGCAGAGCAGAGAGAAGATGGGGATAGCAGAGCAGAGAGAAGATGGGGATAGCAGAGGAGAGAGAAGATGGGGATAGCAGAGCAGAGAGAAGATGGGGGATAGCAGAGGAGAGAGAAGATGGGGATAGCAGAGGAGAGAGAAGATGGGGATAGCAGAGGAGAGAGAAGATGGGGATAGCAGAGGAGAGAGAAGATGGGGGATAGCAGAGCAGAGAGAAGATGGGGATAGCAGAGCAGAGAGGAGATGGGGGATAGCAGAGGAGAGAGGAGATGGGGATAGCAGAGCAGAGAGAAGATGGGGATAGCAGAGGAGAGAGAAGATGGGGATAGCAGAGCAGAGAGAAGATGGGGATAGCAGAGGAGAGAGGAGATGGGGATAGCAGAGCAGAGAGAAGATGGGGATAGCAGAGGAGAGAGGAGATGGGGATAGCAGAGGAGAGAGGAGATGGGGATAGCAGAGGAGAGAGGAATGGTGTTGTTTGTTTTTGAGACAAGCTCACCCCTGGTAGCCCTGACTGGCCTCCACGCGTGGTTGCCTTCCTGTCTCAGTCTCTAGGGTGCTGTGATTTAGGCACGACCCACCATGGCTGACTGACCAGCAGCTTCTCATCCCCCAAGAGGAAGAGATGCCAAGGGGGATCTGAAGGAATGGGCACTGCCAAGATGCTCTCTGGGGGTTAGCCTCGGCTAAAGCTTCTGTGTCATTCCCCACGGCTTTCCATTCTCCAACCAGGTCGAGCCTTTTCTCCATGTCTGTTTCCTTACAAACACTCCTGTGCTATGAAAAACGTATAGGTTTCTGTATATTATTCTTGCCAAGCTGTCTTGTTAGTTTAATTTACCAAAGGCCCCAGGCAAAGACTTTAAGGTGGAGTAGAAGAAAAAAAAAATCCCTTTTCTATCTTAGAAAAGAGATGGGAGGGATGAGGACTTTAAGGATATAGATTTCCAGAAATTCCTCCAATTCCCCAATTAATCCCATGTAGTATTTCCATCTATCTGTCTGTCTATCTGTCTGTCTATCCTTCCATCCATCCATCCATCCATCCATCCATCCATCCATCCATCTATCTATCTATCTATCTATCTATCTATCTATCTATCTATCTATCTATCTATCTATCTCTCTATCTATCTATCCGAGGTCTGACTCTGTAGCCCAGGTTAACCTTGAACTCAAGGCAATTCTTCTGTTCCAGCTCCTTAACTTCCTGAATTACATGTGTGCAAGTCATCACACCTAACCATGTTTTATGTTTACTCCCTAAATTTATAATTAATAATTTTTCACTTGTGTTAAATACAAATTGGTAATAAATTAAAACAAAGGGAACCCCTCTTAGTTATCCTTTCGCATCCTTCAGAATGTACCCAAAGATTCAAAACATCTTCCTGAGATATACTTCCTAGTGTTTATGAAGAGTTTTCTTGAGTGTTCGTCACCATAAAGTCCCCGGGGAGCTTGCCGAAGAAGTGAGTTCCGACTTACATTTGACCATCTCGACATTGACAATGCAACTGAGCCTCCTCTCTCTCTCTCTCTCTCTCTCTCTCTCTCTCTCTCTCTCTCTCTCTCTCTCCCTCCCTCCCTCCCTCCCTTCCTCTCCCTCCCTCCCTCCCTCCCTTCCTCTCCCTCTCTCCTTCTCTCCCTCTCTCCTTTTCTTCTTCCCTCCTCCCTCCCCTTCCTTCTCTCTCCCCCCCGCCCCTTACCTCTCCCCTCCTCCCTCTCATTTTAAAACACCACGTTTGCATCTTTCATTCATCTCTCTTCAACGATCCAGTCGATTCATGTTCTCAATATCCTTATGTTCAAGTGAGAGAAGAGAGAAAAAGGCTCATAAGAAATGGTGGCTTTTGCAGGCGGTGATGGGCTGAAGGGACAGCTCCGCAGATGCGAGCATATCCAAACCACAAAGTCTTTCCATTGGCTATAACAGGCCCTGCCTGTTATATGCGAACCCTGCTTCTTTCAAACAATAAAGGGACTTTCTAGTCTCTAAAAAGGCTTAGCCAGTATGTCTTTTATGGGTTTATTGGTGTGGGATGGATAACACAGCAGGCTGAACGGGAAGCAGTTCTCCTAAACAGCTGTTGCAGGGACCACGTGTGCTCTGTCTGCCGCCTGGTGGAGATCTGTGGGATAGTCCTAGATTTCTCTGTCAGTGTAGAACTGAATGAAGCTAGTTTAGCAATTAGGCAGCGAGAGTCCAGTGCCAAGCGAGCCAGATGCATCGGACCTCGGCAGGAATCTGCCCCGAGGTGGTCCTGGAGCCTCTTGCCCTGCGTTAAGATGGGAACGTCGCAGTGTTTAAAGGCACGCAGATAATTGTAATGTGTCAGTCGGATCCAATTTCCTTCGAAAATCCATACGTTTAACTAAGACCCTGGCAGCGAAGAGCTCGGCAGTGGTGTTTGCTTTAATGCAGTGAGAAAGTTAAGGGATCTTTACGGCTTGGCTGCTGCTGCCACAGGCTGATAAAGCGAGATTTTACAGAACCATGGATTTGCCTGACTTAGGAGGGCGTGACAGGATCGCATTCTGTCCTTTTCCCTCTTTGGTCCAGCATAACCCTCTGGTTGGCTTCAGTCTGGTCCCTCCAAATTGTGGGAGAGGACGCCTCTCTGGTGCCCCCTCGTGATGGTTCCACGAAGTGCCGCATGATAGAACTTGGATCCAGGTTGCAATTTCCCCCTGCCCTCTCCCTTTTCCTCTGGAAAAGTCTCCAGACGCACATACCTACCCAATTGGGCTTGTCTAGTGTTTGGCTTTAGGATAGCTGCTGGGAAGACGGCTCAGCTTTTAGGAGCCCTTTCTGCTCTTCCAGAGGACCCAAGTTCGCTTTCCAGCACCTGCATGGTGGCTTGCGACTGTCTGTAACTCCAGTTCCAAGGGGGATGGAACATTCTGGGCTCTGCAAGCACAGCTGACCCACTAGTCAGGGCTCTGTCATCTCCAGCTGGCCCTTCCTGGAGTCCTTCCTCTCCCTTTATAAACATCCTCTTGTCTCATGAAGGCTGTCAGCAGTGGCTTCTAATGGTGCCTCTCAATGGAAGTGTACCCTACCTTCTCAGGGTAGCATCTGCTCTTCTCTGTTTCCACTCCTATCTCTCGCCCCAAGGATAGGGCATGGCCCTGGGTTTGAGCAATTAGCTGCATCAGTGAAGTAAGTGAGCAGACTGATGGGGCTGAGGGAGGGGCTGCACTAGCATGCGTAGAGGGATCCTATAAGAGGCTTTGGTGAAAGGACACAGAGTGAGGGTGCTTGAGGTGAGGTTGGATGATGCTGGGGAGTTACACGTCCAGTTTTGACCTCAGGTGACCCAGACTTCACACATGGCGCTGTCACATTGAGAAAAGCTAAGCTCCACAGAGAACCGGAAAGCTGGTGAGGATGGTGTGGAGTCCAGGAGTGTGGATGCTGATGAACTGCATGGGAGCCAGCATCCTCATGTGTGAGATGCTACAGCTGGTGAGCTGGTGTAGGAAAGTGAGCTCAGCCGGGGTGTGTGTGTGTGAATGCGTGTGTGCGAATGTGTGTGTGTGAATGTGTGTGTGTGTGAATGTGTGTGTGTGAATGTGTGTGTGTGAATGTGTGTGTGTGTGAATGTGTGTGTGTGAATGTGTGTGTGAATGTGTGTATGTGTTGTGGGTGCATTTGTGTGTGTGTATGTGTGTGTGTATGTGTGTGTGTTGTGAGTTTATTTGTGTGTGTGTTGTGAGTTCATTTGTGTGTGTGTGTTGGCAGTTCATGTGCTGTGAATTGGTGTGTGTGTGTTCTATTCTGAGAGTGTAAATATAGTAGTTTTAGGTAAAGTCACCTGCTTTGGAAATGCCCTTCATTCCCTGTGGGATGATTTTGGGGATCAATATTTGTGTCACCAGTTTTGATAAGTGACATCGTGTTCATGAAGTTATTGTTTCATAGGCACCACCTTTAGCATTTGATAATGAAACTTTGTAAATTAAAAGTCCGTAAACTGGAGTCTGGGACTCCTCTGGGGGGCTCTCCTGAGGATATATGACAGGTGATTGGGTACGTACCTGGAACGGAATTTCATTTCCACGGCATCGATAATCTCATCACCAAACCATTCTGCCTCTACTCACTTATTAGCTAGGATGTTGAGCCAAGCTTCCTGGCCTCTAATTCACCACCACCAGGTCTTACAGAACTTACAATTACCTGGGTCCTAGGCTCTTTCCACTTTAGGTGTTGAGAAACAGCTTCTCCAGCAGCCTCATGGGGGAAAAAAATACAGAGGGCCAGGCACGGTGGTGCCCAGTTGTAATCCAAACACTTAGAGGATTTAGAGAGGAAGCGTGTAAAGCCAGTCTCAGCTGCATGGGTTCTGAAGCAAGCAAGCAAGTGAGCGAAACCACTGTCTTAGTTACGATTTCCATTGCTGTAACAAAACACTATGACCAAAGAGCAAGATGGGGAGGAAGGAGTGTATTCTATAGGCTTACATTTTTTAAAATCTACTTTAAATAAGGGTTCACAAACTCTTCCATATCCCCTCTCTTCTAGCCCACCTTTCAAAGGTACGGGAGTAAGAATGGTAAATAGGACAAGGGGATGTGGACTTGTTTAGAAGTAGTTCTTTGGGGGTGATTCCAATCTCCCTTTGTCAGGATACCAGCAATCCAGTTCAGTAGTGTCAGGATACCAAACATTAATCAGCAGCAGTGGCACGATCCAGCAGAAACTGCCAAACCTCCGCCAAATCATCATGAGTCAGCAGAAGCAACCAGGACTAGCTGGGATAACCAGAAAGTTCTCTGCTGAGTCTCTCTCAGTGAAGTGAAGATCGGTGAAGTTGGAGACTCAAGACCAACAAAGCATTGCAAAGCTAGCTTGCAAGCACACTGTCACTTTCCATTGAGTCCTATTTATATGTCCTCTTTTTGAACATCAGCATCCTGTGGGTCTGCATCACATGACGCAACCAGACATTTCTACTTTATCATTCAGCTTACATTTCCACATTGCTGTTCTCCACCAAAGGAAGTCAGGACTGGAACTCAAGCAGGCCAGGAACCCAGGGGCAGGAGCTGATGCAGATGCTAATTACTGGTTTGCTCCATATGGATTGCTCAGCTTGCTTTCTTATAGAGCCCAGGACCACACCAGCCTAGAGATAATAGCACAAGTCACAATGGGCTGGGCCCTCCCTATTGATCACTAAGTCAATGCCTTACAGCTGGATCTCATATAGGCATTTTCTCAATAGAGGCTTTTTCCTCTCTGGTGACTCTAGTTTGTGTCAAGTTGACATAAATCCCAGCCAATACAATTACCAAATAAAAAATAAAAATGAAAAAAAAAGTTTCTCAATTAGGGTTACTACCCAGTTGATAAAATGCCAAAATCAAAGCAGTTTGGGGAGGAAAGAGTTTATCTGGCTTATACTTCCACCAATAGTCCACCATTGAAGTAAGGGCAGGAACTCAAAATGGCAGGAACCTGGAGACAGGAGCTGTTGCAAAGGCCATGGAGGGGTGCTGCTTACTGGCCTGCTTAGCCTGCTTTCTTGTAGAACCCAGGGCCAGGGATAGCACCACCCACAATGGGCTGGGCCCTCCCCCATTAATCACTAATTAAGAAAATACCCCACGGCTGGATTTTATGGAGGCATTTTTCTCAGTTGAGGTTCCCTACTCTCAGATGACTCGATCTTGCATGAAATTGACATAAAATTAGCCAGGACACAAAGGAAAAAAAAAAAGCCGCATAGAGTTTCAGGGGCTCCCAGACAGACAACACAATTCTGAAAACAACAAAGTCGGAAAACTCATGTGTCCTGATTTCAGAACTTACTACAAAGCTACAGCCATCAGAACAGTGTGGTATGGACATACAGACCAGTAGAATAGAAACAAATGATTCTAGACAGAAACCTGCACCTCTCTGGCCAGTTGATTCTAGATGACTTCATCCTGTAGAGGAAGAACAGTGTTTCAGCCTGGGAAAAGTGGGTTTCCCATATAAACAAAGCAATCCACCATCCACCAAATGTATAAATGATATAAATGTATGTCTATCTGTCTGTCTATATGTATGTACATACAATGTGTGTTGGTATATGTGCATGTGAAGTATGCATGAAAACTTGAGGAATAGGTAGTCAGGCCTGACCAAAGTGTCCGTGTATCTCTGAGTGTCTATGTATGTGCTTGGCTTTGTCTTTTCTTCCTTTTCTTTTCTCTCTGGCTCATGAAGAGTTAATGAACTCCAAGCCTGTCACCTGGCTAGCGAGGGGCCCTTGAGCAAGAGGGAAAAGAGCTCAGATAACTAAGTCTTTTTTCTTTTCTTTTCTTTTTAATTTATTTAATACTTAATAATAATTCTTTGGTTTCCGGGCAAACATCCCCCTCCCCCCTCCCCTTCCTTATGGGTGTTCCCCTCCCAACCCTCCCCCCATAGTCTAGTTCACTGGGGGTTCAGTCTTAGCAGGACCCAGGGCTTCCCCTTCCACTGGTGCTCTTACTAGGATATTCATTGCTATCTATGAGGTCAGAGTCCAGGGTCAGTCCATGTATAGTCTTTAGGTAGTGGCTTAGTCCCTGGAAGCTCTGGTTGCTTGGCATTGTTGTACATATGGGGTCTCGAGCCCCTTCAAGCTCTTCCAGTTCTTTCTCTGATTCCTTCAACGGGGGTCCTATTCTCAGTTCAGTGGTTTGCTGCTGGCATTCGCCTCTGTATTTGCTGTATTCTGGCTGTGTCTCTCAGGAGCGATCTATATCCGGCTCCTGTCGGTCTGCACTTCTTTGCTTCATCCATCTTGTCTAATTGGGTGGCTGTATATGTATGGGCCACATGTGGGGCAGGCTCTGAATGGGTGTTCCTTCAGTCTCTGTTTTAATCTTTGCCTCTCTCTTCCCTGCCAAGGGTATTCTTGTTCCCCTTTTAGAGAAGGAGTGAAGCATTCACATTTTGATCATCCGTCTTGAGTTTCATTTGTTCTAGGCATCTAGGGTAATTCAAGCATTTGGGCTAATAGCCACTTATCAATGAGTGCATACCATGTATGTCTTTCTGTGTTTGGGTTAGCTCACTCAGGATGATATTTTCCAGTTCCAACCATTTGCCTACGAATTTCATAAAGCCGTTGTTTTTGATAGCTGAGTAATATTCCATTGTGTAGATGTACCACATTTTCTGTATCCATTCCTCTGTTGAAGGGCATCTGGGTTCTTTCCAGCTTCTGGCTATTATAAATAAGGCTGCGATGAACATAGTGGAGCACGTGTCTTTTTTATATGTTGGGGCATCTTTTGGGTATATGCCCAAGAGAGGTATAGCTGGATCCTCAGGCAGTTCAATGTCCAATTTTCTGAGGAACCTCCAGACTGATTTCCAGAATGGTTGTACCAGTTTGCAATCCCACCAACAATGGAGGAGTGTTCCTCTTTCTCCGCATCCTCGCCAGCATCTGCTGTCACCTGAGTTTTTGATCTTAGCCATTCTCACTGGTGTGAGGTGAAATCTCAGGGTTGTTTTCATTTGCATTTCCCTTATGACTAAAGATGTTGAACATTTCTTTAGGTGTTTCTCAGCCATTCGGCATTCCTCAGCTGTGAATTCTTTGTTTAGCTCTGAACCCCATTTTTTAATAGGGTTATTTGTCTCCCTGCGGTCTAACTTCTTGAGTTCTTTGTATATTTTGGATATAAGGCCTCTATCTGTTGTAGGATTGGTAAAGATCTTTTCCCAATCTGTTGGTTGCCGTTTTGTCCTAACCCCAGTGTCCTTTGCCTTACAGAAGCTTTGCAGTTTTATGAGATCCCATTTGTCGATTCTTGATCTTAGAGCATAAGCCATTGGTGTTTTGTTCAGGAAATTTTCTCCAGTGCCCATGTGTTCCAGATGCTTCCCTAGTTTTTCTTCTATTAGTTTGAGTGTATCAGGTTTGATGTGGAGGTCCTTGATCCACTTGGACTTAAGCTTTGTACAGGGTGATAAGCATGGATCGATCTGCATTCTTCTACATGTTGACCTCCAGTTGAACCAGCACCATTTGCTGAAAATGCTATCTTTTTTCCATTGGATGGTTTTGGCTCCTTTGTCAAAAATCAAGTGACCATAGGTGTGTGGGTTCATTTCTGGGTCTTCAATTCTATTCCATTGGTCTATCTGTCTGTCTCTGTACCAATACCATGCAGTTTTTATCACTATTGCTCTGTAATACTGCTTGAGTTCAGGGATAGTGATTCCCCCTGAAGTCCTTTTATTGTTGAGGATAGTTTTAGCTATCCTGGGTTTTTTGTTATTCCAGATGAATTTTCAAATTGTTCTGTCTAACTCTTTGAAGAATTGGATTGGTATTTTGATGGGGATTGCATTGAATCTGTAGATTGCTTTTGGTAAAATGGCCATTTTTACTATATTAATCCTGCCAATCCATGAGCATGGGAGATCTTTCCATCTTCTGAGGTCTTCTTCAATTTCTTTCTTCAGTGTCTTGAAGTTCTTATTGTACAGATCTTTTACTTGCTTGGTTAAAGTCACACCGAGGTACTTTATATTATTTGGGTCTATTATGAAGGGTGTCGTTTCCCTAATTTCTTTCTCGGCTTGTTTCTCTTTTGTGTAGAGGAAGGCTACTGATTTATTTGAGTTAATTTTATACCCAGCCACTTTGCTGAAGTTGTTTATCAGCTTTAGTAGTTCTCTGGTGGAACTTTTGGGATCACTTAAATAAACTATCATATCATCTGCAAATAGTGATATTTTGACTTCTTCTTTTCCGATCTGTATCCCCTTGACCTCCTTTTGTTGTCTGATTGCTCTGGCTAGAACTTCAAGAACTATATTGAATAAGTAGGGAGAGAGTGGGCAGCCTTGTCTAGTCCCTGATTTTAGTGGGATTGCTTCAAGTTTCTCTCCATTTAGTTTAATGTTAGCAACTGGTTTGCTGTATATAGCTTTTACTATGTTTAGGTATGGGCCTTGAATTCCTATTCTTTCCAGGACTTTTATCATGAAGGAGTGTTGAATTTTGTCAAATGCTTTCTCAGCGTCTAATGAAATGATCATGTGGTTTTGTTCTTTCAGTTTGTTTATATAATGGATCACATTGATGGTTTTCCGTATATTAAACCATCCCTGCATGCCTGGGATGAAGTCTACTTGATCATGGTGGATGATTGTTTTGATGTGCTCTTGAATTCGGGTTGCCAGAATTTTATTGAGTATTTTTGCGTCGATATTCATAAGGGAAATTGGTCTGAAGTTCTCTTTCTTTGTTGGGTCTTTGTGTGGTTTAGGTATAAGAGTAATTGTGGCTTCATAGAAGGAGTTCGGGAGTGATCCATCTGTTTCAATTTTGTGGAATAGTTTGGATAATATTGGTATGAGGTCTTCTATGAAGGTTTGATAGAATTCTGCACTAAACCCGTCTGGACCTGGGCTCTTTTTTGGTTGGGAGACCTTTAATGACTGCTTCTATTTCCTTAGGAGTTATGGGGTTGTTTAACTGGTTTATCTGTTCCTGATTTAACTTCGGTACCTGGTATCTGTCTAGGAAATTGTCCATTTCCTGAAGATTTTCAAGTTTTGTTGAATATAGGTTTTTGTAGTAAGATCTGATGATTTTTTGAATTTCCTCTGAATCTGTAGTTATGTCTCCCTTTTCATTTCTGATTTTTTTAATTTGGACACACTCTCTGGATCCTCTCGTTAGTCTGGCTAAGGGTTTATCTATCTTGTTGATTTTCTCAAAGAACCAACTTTTGGTTCTGTTGATTCTTTCTATGGTCCTTTTTGTTTCTACTTGGTTGATTTCAGCTCTGAGTTTGATTATTTCCAGACTTCTACTCCTCCTGGGTGTATTTGCTTCTTTTTGCTCTAGAGCTTTTAGGTGTGCTGTCAAGCTGCTGACATATGCTCTTTCCTGTTTCTTTCTGCAGGCACACAGTGCTATGAGTTTTCCTCTTAGCACAGCTTTCATTGTGTCCCATAAGTTTGGGTATGTTGTGCCTTCATTTTCATTAAATTCTAAGAAGTCTTTAATTTCTTTCTTTATTTCTTCCTTGACCAGGTTATCACTGAGTAGAGCATTGTTCAATTTCCACGTATATGTGGGCATTCTTCCCTTATTGTTATTGAAGACCAGTTTTAGGCCGTGGTGGTCTGATAGCACGCATGGGATTATTTCTATCTTTCTGTACCTGTTGAGGCCCATTTTTTGACCAACTATATGGTCAATTTTGGAGAAAGTACCATGAGGAGCTGAGAAGAAGGTATATCCTTTTGCTTTAGGATAGAATGTTCTATAAATATCCGTTAAGTCCATTTGGCTCATGACTTCTCTTCGTCTGTCTATGTCTCTGTTTAATTTCTGTTTCCATGATCTGTCCATTGATGAGAGTGGGGTGTTGAAATCTCCCACTATTATTGTGTGAGGTGCAATGTGTGTTTTGAGCTTTAGTAAGGTTTCTTTTACGTATGTAGGTGCCCTTGTATTTGGGGCATAGATATTTAGGATTGAGAGTTCATCTTGGTGGATTTTTCCTTTGATGAATATGAAGTGTCCTTCCTTATCTTTTTTGATGAATTTTAGTTGAAAATTGATTTTATTTGATATTAGAATGGCTACTCCAGCTTGCTTCTTCTGACCATTTGCTTGGAAAGTTGTTTTCCAGCCTTTCACTCTGAGGTAGTGTCTGTCTTTGTCTCTGAGGTGTGTTTCCTGTAGGCAGCAGAATGCAGGGTCCTCGTTGCGTATCCAGTTTGTTAATCTATGTCTTTTTATTAGGGAGTTGAGGCCATTGATGTTGAGAGATATTAAGGAATAGTGATTATTGCTTCCTGTTATATTCATATTTGGATGTGAGGTTATGTTTGTGTGCTTTTCTTCTCTTTGTTTTGTTGCCAAGACGATTAGTTTCTTGCTTCTTCTAGGGTATAGCTTGCCTCCTTATGTTGGGCTTTACCCTTTATTATCCTTTGTAGTGCTGGATTTGTAGAAAGATATTGTGTAAATTTGGTTTTGTCATGGAATATCTTGGTTTCTCCATCTATGTTAATTGAGAGTTTTGCAGGATACAGTAACCTGGGCTGGCATTTGTGTTCTCTTAGGGTCTGTATGACATCTCTCCAGGATCTTCTGGCCTTCATAGTTTCTGGCGAAAAGTCTGGTGTGATTCTGATAGGTCTGCCTTTATATGTTACTTGACCTTTTCCCCTTACTGCTTTTAATATTCTTTCTTTATTTTGTGCGTTTGGTGTTTTGACTATTATGTGACGGGAGGTGTTTCTTTTCTGGTCCAATCTATTTGGAGTTCTGTAGGCTTCTTGTATGCCTATGGGTATCTCTTTTTTTAGGTTAGGGAAGTTTTCTTCTATGATTTGGTTGAAGATATTTACTGGTCCTTTGAGCTGGGTGTCTTCACTCTCTTCTATACCTATTATCCTTAGGTTTGATCTTCTCATTGAGTCCTGGATTTCCTGTATGTTTTGGACCAGTAGCTTTTTCTGCTTTACATTATCTTTGACAGTTGAGTCAATGATTTCTATGGTATCTTCTGCTCCCGAGATTCTCTCTTCCATCTCTTGTATTCTGTTGGTGAAGCTTGTATCTACAGCTCCTTGTCTCTTCTTTTGATTTTCTATATCCAGGTTTGTTTCCATGTGTTCTTTCTTGATTGCTTCTATTTCCATTTTTAATTCCTTCAACTGTTTGATTGTGTTTTCCTGGAATTCTTTCAGGGATTTTTGTGTCTCCTCTCTATGGGTTTCTACTTGTTTATTTATGTTTTCCTGGAATTCTTTCAGGCATTTTTGCAATTCCTCTCTGTAGGCTTCTACTTGTTCTCTAAGGGAGTTCTTCACGTCTTTCTTGAAGTCCTCCAGCATCATGATCAAACATGATTTTGAAACTAGATCTTGCTTTTCTGGTATGTTTGGATATTCCATGTTTATTTTGGTGGGAGAATTGGGCTCCGATGATGCCATGTAGTCTTGGTTTCCGTTGCTTGGGTTCCTGCGCTTGCCTCTTGCCATCAGATTATCTCTAGTGTTACTTTGTTCTGCTATTTCTGACAGTGGCTAGACTGTCCTATAAGCCTGTGTGTCAGGAGTGCTGTAGACCTGTTTTCCTGTTTTCTTTCAGCCAGTTATGGGGACAGAGTGTTCTGCTTTCGGGCGTGTAGTTTTTCCTCTCTACAGGTCTTCAGCTGTTCCTGTGGGCCTGTGTCTTGAGTTCACCAGGCAGGTCACTTGCAGCAGAAAAGTTGGTCTTACCTGTGGTCCTGAGGCTCAAGTTTGCTCGAAGGGTGCTGCCCACGAGCTCTCTGCGGCGGCAGCAACCAGGAAGATATGCGTCGCCCTTTCCGGGAGCTTCCATGCACTAGGGTTCCAGATGGCGTTTGGTGTTTTCCTCTGGCATCCGAGATGTGTGTGCAGAGTGCAGTCTCTTCTGGTTTCCTAGGCGTGTCCGCCTCTCTGAAGGTTTAGCTCTCCCTCCCACGGGATTTGGGTGCAGAGAACTGTTTATCCGGTCTGTTTCCTTCAGGTTCCGAGGGTGTCTCAGGCGCAGGGGCCCTGCCGCTCCTGGGCCCTCCCCTATGGGAACCCAGAGGCCTTATACAGTTTCCTCCTGGGCCAGGGATGTGGGCAGGGGTGGGCAGTGTTGGTGGTCTCCTCCACTCTGCAGCCTCGGGAGTGCCCACCTGACCAGGCGGTGAGGTCTCTCTCCCACGGGGTTTGGGAGCAGAGAGCTGCTCTAAGTCTTTTTTCTTAACCCTCTGCTGCTATCAGTCAGAGTTAAACTGACAGAAGACAGTTAAGGAAGGTAGAATTTGCCCAAGGTAAATCAAGTCTGGCTGCTATAGCTGACTCCAGGCCCCTCGCTTTTTGCTGCCTGCCTTGGTTTACCCTGTGATGCAGGGATGGACACCAGCACCTGATATTCAAGGTGTGAGAGCCATTACCAGCCGGGCAGGGCAGTGCTCACCTACAATCTCTGGTCCTTCTGGTGACTAAGGATGGAGCATCGTGCCTGAGTCCAGCCTTGGTGACATAGTGGATACCACTCCCTCAGAAAACAGGGAGCTTCCTGCAGTTTTTTGTGAAGGGTTGAGGCCTCATGAGATTTCCCCGTCCACATTACCTTCTGTCGGTGTCCTCTTTGTTCAGTTCACATGACGGCCATGTGACGTCAAAGGACGGCCATGTTGGCAAGACTTTATGGGTGTAGCTTCTGAAATTACAAGGAGACACAATCCCATAGCAAATTCCCTGTGCCTCTGGATCTTAACATCTTCCTATCCCCTCTTCTGAAAGGTGTAGGAGGCTTGGGTACAGGAGCTGTACTGAGATCTACCCATGGGACTGGGCTCTGCATTTTGATTGGTTGGACTTGTCTGCAATGGACTCTCTCGACTGTTGCAAAGACGTGTTTCATTGATAAAGGGTGAGGGCTGTCTTTGGGTAGAAGGACACAGATGGAGGGCTGAGAGTGTGAGAACAGTCTTCCCCAGGGAAGAGCACAGCCATAGGTCATCCCATACGGAGTGGTCAGCCTTGAAAATGCTCATGCAAGTAGTATTATATGGGCTAAACAGTTGTGCTCATGTATCTAGAAAAACACACACACACAGACACACAAACAACAACAACAGCAACAACAACAACAACAACAACAACAACAACAACTAATGAAAAAAGGGGCCATGAATTTGAAGGGGCCGTGGGAGGTTTGGAGAGAAGAAAGGGAAGGGGAGATGATGTAACTATATTTTCTCAAAACATTTATTTTTGAAGGATTTTGTTATAGCATTCAGCAGGACAAAATGGGGGAGACTTTTGATGTAGTCTTCAGAGAAGATATCCAAGTGGCCTCAAAACACATGGAAAGAGGCTTGGGGTCACTAATCATTAAGAAATACAAGCTAAAACCACAGCGAAGTATTGCCTCCCGCTCATTGCTGGAGCCAGTACCAAAGCAGAATGTAACAGCTGCTGGTGAGGGTGTGGAGAGACCGGCATTTATGCACCGTTGTGGGAATGTAGAAAGAGAGTTGCTGTTAAAAACGGTGCCAGGATTCTTCAAGAAAATAGGCTTTATGTACACACTGGAAAAATTCCAGCCTTAAAGAAGACTGAAACGATAACACTTGCCAGAAAATGGATGAAACTGGAAATTTCACGTTAAAACAAAGCAAAACAAACAACAGAAGCCAGTTCCAGAAAGACAAATGTGGCGTGTGTTCTTTCAGTTGTGGTTCCTAGATTCTGTATAGGCACATAAAATCAGACATGCACATATAATCAGGAAATAGGAGTGAAGCTGTCTCGGGGGACACAGAGGTAACGAGGGGAGAGGAGATACCCTGGGCAGAATATGCTCAACGTGTAAGACAGACTCGAGTTAAAATATCCTTGTGTCACACGGTGTCATGTGCAATTAACGTGCTCAATGAAAAACTTGAAATTAAGAGTAGAATTTCCACCTGACCCATTAATCCCACTTTTGGATTTAGCCAAAGGAGTCCTAAGCAGGACAGTAAGAAGCATCTGCTCCCACGCTGAGCATAATGGCGATGAGGTGGGCACATCTCAGACAGACGGAGTTCCCCAAATACTTTACATCCACACGGTGGTCCGTGTGGAGCAGGAGCGAGCCACGACTCCTCCCATACCTTCTCTCCCTGTCGCTTTGGAAGACTGCGTGTGCTCTTGGATTTTGATTGCTGTTTGGGGGAAGTTGTAACTATGAGCTCGCCTGACTTTCTTTAACCAGCGGAGAAAATACCTGGTTGAAAGAGTAGCATGGAGTTTGGAATTTGGTTAAACGAAGTTCCTGAACTTCCTCCATAAGACCAGTGGAGGGCGCTCTTTCACCACGAATTCTTCAGACGGCAGGAAACAAATTGGACAAATTGATCAGGCCGAAATGGTTATTTCTATTCTCTCTCCTTTCTCCCATTGATGGTTCTTCCTTTAGTTTCACAAGACTCCCATTATTTAAACACTGAAAAGCCCCGATGTGGGAAACTGAGTGCTGCCTCTGATCATATTCTTTGAACATTTCCTTACTTCTGCCCAGGCGAATACTATTTTCTCTAATGACAATCCTCCGAGCAAAGAGACCGAAAGTAAAGAGCATTGACCTTCTTTCCCCCTTGCCAGTCTTGAAGCAAAGAAAATAAAGTTTTGTGTTTGTATGAAATGCTTGCTTGAGCAATTCCATCCTGTGACGCGGGCTTCTGTCCCTTAATTATTTGGTTTTTGAGGGCTGCATTGATAAAGTACTTTTCTGGCAAGCACGAGGACCCGGAATTTGGTGCCTAGTAACCACGAGAAGCCTGGTGGTGTGTACCTGTGCTCCCGGCACTGACGAGGTGGAGACATAGCTCCCAGTGGCTCCCAGACGCTCCCACATAGCAAGTAGCTACACAGGTCAGGGGAAACCTCACCTCTTAGAAGGTGAGAGGTGTCTGAAAATTATGTCTGCGGGTCTGAGGTTGTCCTTTGTCCCCCACATGCAAGTGTTTCTCTCTCTTACACACACACACAGACACACACACACACAGACACACACACACACAGACACACACACACACAGACACACACACACAGAGAGAGAGAGAGAGAGAGAGAGAGAGAGAGAGAGAGAGAGAGAGAGAGACTGAGAGAGACTGAGAGAGACTGACTCAGACTTGGGGAGGAAAGTGAGAGAGAATCACATACAAAATATTTGTGTTCAGAGGTTTAACCTGTCAGGCCCAACAGAGGGCATCATGGTACCGGAACTGTTTGGTAAATGTCATTGTCAAATCTGGGAAGCATTTAAATTTTGACATTTGATAGTTAAAACTTATTTTCTACCCCATGACCATACCTTCCCAGAAGTTCTCTTGTTAAACTACTGAAAAGAAACTTAGACTTTATTACTTCTTTATGGTATTTTTTTTCTGGATCGCTAATGAGCACGCACGCATGGAGTTTGCAACGTAAGTTTATATGTAATAACATTGGGGAAAACTGCAGAGGACTGACCATCGGCCAGTCAGAATATCAGTTTTTTTCTAGAGGAAAGGAAGGAGACAGATGGCTGTGGTTGAGTTTGCTTCTTTAAGAAGATGGAGGGCAGGCAGGCAGGAAGACAAGCTTAGTAGATGCAGTGATGAGTCCCAGATGCTCCGTGTAACTTTCTCTTTCTGTCTGATGGGCATCTCTCCCAACACAGACTAAGAGGAAGCCACCACACCATGGCCTGGCCGTGGACCTCCAGCTGTGGGCAGGTAGCTAGGACGAAGTTGAGCCCCTATGTTCTCACTTCCCGCAACCCCTGGCTGAAGACACAGGAAGATGAGGCTCGTAGCCTCCCGTGCACATCTTCATTCTAAAGGAGACTCTGCATCTCTCCTGTCCCACTCAGGTGGCCTTGTGCTTGAACTTGGGATATCATTACCAAACCCTCATCTATCACCAGTCTTTGTGAATCTGAAGCAACAGTCTGCCTCCTCCTCCTCCCACACCAACTTTCAAGCCAGTCTTGAAACAAATGGTGCCTTTCCTTAGCAAATCTCTCAGTGTCCCAGGGCTGATGTCCCTTCAGTGACGCGGCCCAGGTAAGATCTGTGGCTGTGCTTGAAGCTCAGGCTTTGGAGAATAGGATCAAGCACAGGTCAACTGAAAACTCTCTTACAACAGAGAGGGTGAGGAAATGAATGAGCTAAGGAAGCAGAAATCGGAAGTGGGGGAGGGGCAAGTGGGAGAAGAAGTCGTGCTGGAGGGGGAGGGGAGGGATGAGAATAAGATATAATCACATGTGTATGAAGATGACACGGCAAAACTGTTACTTTGTATGCTATCCTAAAAAAAAAAAAATGAATCTAAAGTTGCCATGACATCTGGTTGGGTGCATTTGACAACTGCAGTGATGTCTAAACATGTGCACCAAGTTTCCTGTGGCAATCCTTCATGCTCGTCCTATGGTACCATTTAATCTCGCCTGCCTTTTCCCAATTGAGGTTGACGTGGCAGTATTTTTGATAGGATAGAAATGACAAATTGGACTCTTTCTAAAGATTTATTTATTTACTTTATGTATGTAAGTACACTGTCGCTGTCCTCAGACACACCAGAAGAGGGCACCAGATCCCATTACAGATGGTTGTGAGCCACCATGTGGATGCTGGGAATTGAACTGGGTACCTCTGGAAGGGCAGTCAGTGCTCTTAACTGCTGAGCCATCTCTCCAGCCCCTGGCGTTTATTTCTTAAACTATGTTAATTTGGGGATCCTGAAGTCTAAGTGCTAGGAGTGGATACAACTCAGTTTCAGAATTCTAGCTGGAGATGGTAAATCGGAAGACCCACCTTTTATATTAGGGAATTCTCCTGTATTAGTTTCTCCCCTCACCCCCTCCCGTTGTTGCTGTGGTAAAATACCATGACCAAAAACACTCAAGAAAAAAATATACTTTATGGCTCTGGAGGTTTAAGAGGTCCATAATGCCTGGGGAGGCATGGCAGCGAGGGCAGCTGGAGCAGGAAACCGAGAGATCACATATTAGCTGCACACAGAAAGCAGAGAGAGCGCGTAGGAAGTGGGCAAAGCTATGAACCTTCAAAGCCCTCCCCCAGTGATGTACTTCCTCCAGCATGGCTGCAGTTCCTTAAGGTTCCATAACCTCCCCCAAGCACTGAACCAACTGGAGACCAAGTGTTCCAACTCATGAGCTCCTGGAGGACATTTCTCACTCAAAATGGAGCACCTGCTCATTCCTTGCTGCAGCTCCTGGGCTGAAGTGTGCTTGTGAATGCGTGTGTCCATGTGCGTGCGTGTATGCACGTGTGTCTATGTGTCCAAGTCCCTCTCTTCCCCGTGCTAGTGACTTTCCTCATACAGAGTAAGTATTTTGAGTAAGGAAGCACTGGGGAGGATTTGTTTGCCTTCTTGGTTCCAGAGGGAGCAGACCAGTCTCTGGCCCCACGCACTTGAACAGATCCTCATGGTGGCGGCGTGCCTGTGGGCCTTCTTCCCACTGTGGACAGAAGGCAGAGGAGGGAGGGGCCAGGACCAGGGTTTACCCAGGTGGATCTCTCCATCTTCCTACTATCTCTTTTAGCTAGGGCTACCTTCTAAAGTTTCCAGAACCTTCCAAAATGGCACCACCAATTACTTTAAGCCAAGAGCCCATGGGGAACATTTCATATTCAAACCATAGAATCCAAAGATAACTCTATCCAGGCCTCTGTTTAGAGCTTGAGAGAGAATCCAGTGAGTGCAGTGAGTGCAAAGCCCTAAGTCTTACTTTTGAGGGACAAAGGAAGCAAGGTTCAACTTCACCCTGCTTTGTAAGGGAATGGGTCCTGGTTTTTGAGAGTCACTAGCTGTTTGACCTAGAAGAATCTCTCAGCTCCGCACAGCCTGCTTTCTCGCCGGTGATGAGTGAGCTACTGTACTGCCCTAGTTTATCATAAGGGGGCTGAGGAAGAAGTCAGTGAATGAGAAAGTAATAGCAGCGCTGGTTTGTTTATTTTTCTTCACTTGCCACAAACGACAGTCACCTGGGAAGAGTGCGCCTCAATTGACGAGTTACCTCCATCAGATGGTCCGGTGGGCAAGTCTGCTTGGCATTTTCTTGATTAAAGACTGATGTGGGAGGGGCCAGCCCTCTGTGGGAGGGGCCAGCCCACGGGCGGGTGGTCCTGGGTAGTTTACTAAAGTAGGTTAAGCCGGTCATCGAGGAGCACTTCAGAAAGCAGTGTTCCTGCTTCAGTTCCTGCTTCCGAAGGTCCTACTTCGAGTCTTGCTTCTTTTGAGGATGGTTGTAACCTGTAAGCTAAATAAGCCCTTCCTCCTCCCAAGCTGGTTGTGTGTTTCATCACAGTGACAGAAAGTCGGATGGTGGGGCAGCACTTTATGAACTGTGGAGTGCTGTGTGCCTAGTAGACATCACTCACAGCACTGCTAAATGGCTGGGCAGACTCTGCCCCAGGAACTAGGAATGTAAATTGGCCATTGTTTCCGGCAGGACACGGAGCCTCACCTCGTTAACTTCATGTACGTTCTGCTTCTCTCTCTCTCTCTCTCTCTCTCTCTCTCTCTCTCTCTCTCTCTCTCTCTCTCTCTCTCTCTCTCTCTCTCCTCCCTCCCTCCCTCCCTCCCTCCCTCCCTCCCTCCCTCCCTCCCTCCATGTCAACAAAGCTATTATTTTGTGCACCATTTCCACGAAGGCTGGAAATTGCCCAGGGACACAGATAGGAAGCCAGATTTCATTGCTGATCTTGTGCTGAAAAGCTAGAATTGGGATGATGTCATAGGAAATCAGAACACTAGTTAGAATCCATGTTTTACTTCTTTATTTTTCTTTTTTCTTTTTAATTAGTTTTTAAATTAAAAAAAAACAAAACAAAAAAAAGGACAGGAGTCTCCTTCACTTGAATGAATATTGGGGCTTCCAGGCTGTTTTTTGTTGTTGTTGTTTTTTTTGTTTTTTTTTTTTTAAGAAAACATCAGCTGATGTTTATGATCTTGGGGCCTGTGTTGCTTTGAAAGGCAGATCTTTACAGGTGTAAGAAAAGAAAGTTAGTTCCAATTAATAAGAAAGGATGCACTTGTGTCTCTTGAAAGCCCGGTGTTCCTAGGCCATCTCAGGGAGAGGCCTTGGCCTCTCCACTCTTAGCTCTTCTCTTTCCTTCACTGTGTTTAAAAAACAAAGAAACAAAGACACAAACAAACAAAAAAAACAAACCCCAAACTATCAGAGACTGAGTGGCTTAAAACAACAGAAATGTAAGAAATGTATTCTGACAGTCTGGAGTTTCAAAGTCTGAAATCAAGGTACCAAAGTTGCTCCTTCTACAAGCACAAGGAAGTATTGCATTTATTTCCTCTTCTGTCCAGGAAGTATTTCATTATTTCCTTTCCTGTCACAGGAAGTATTCCATTCATTTCCTGTCCTGTCCAGGAAGTATTTTGTTCATTTCCTCCCTGGCTTCTGGTCCCTGGGGTGCCTTGGGGCTGTGGCTACATCACTCTCATTTTTAAACATCTGGTTTGGGTGCCTTCTGGTCAGTTGTTTCTTTTGTCTGTCAGTCTAAAACTTCTGTCTGTCACATTTCTGTGGATTTAGGGGCACCTGATTGATCCAGGACAATCTTTTCTTTTTTAAATATTTACTTATTTTATTTATATGAGTACACTGTCGCTGTCTTCAGACACACCAGAGGAGGGTGTTGGAGCTCATTCCAGATGGTTGCGAGCCACCATGTGGTTGCTGGGAATTGAACTCAGGGCCTTTGGAAGAGCAGGCAGTGCTCTTAATTGCTGAGCCATCTCTCCAGCCCAATTCAGGACAATCTTACTGTGCGATGCTTAATTTATCACATACACAAAGATGCTCTAAGGTCCTGGAGATCTGGAAACAGTAATAGGTGTTTTGTTGTTTGTTTTCTTATTTTGGGCTCAACATCTAAGCTCCCGTTTCACTGGGCACTCTTGAATGCTTGTGTATACAGACACACAATGTTTGTCTCAAAATTACTCATAGGTCTTAAATATCCTCCTCTGGTTGCTTAAGCCCTTACTTAAAACCTTAGTCTCAGAGAAAAATTCAACAGCAGAATAATAAAAGAGCTAAACTCTCTACTAGGAGCCCTTAGAGTATAGTGTCTGGAAGGGACCAGAGCAGACCTGGTCACTAAACGGGCAGAAGAGAGCAAAGGGCACGTGTAAAGTAGACCCAAGAGAGTCACTGATGCGGAGGACAGCCTGTCGCCCTCTTAGACCCTGCAGCTCCCACAGCTGACTGACAAGGACGTGCCTGCCATGTGTGATAGCCTTTTCAGAGTGTAAAGGGTCATGTGAAGCTGTCATCCTCGGGGTGTTTTGTATATAGAATTGTATGTTTCCATTATTAAAGAACTTTATCATCCCAGCCTCGCCCCCCTCTGTAAAGTTAGTAATTTCTCAGGTGAAGGATGACTCATAACCTCCTGTATATACACGGTTTGAACGTGAACTATCCTGACAGACCCCTGTGTTAGTTTCCAGAGAAGTCTTAGAAGACTTTGGGACCTTTGAGTCATGGAAGAGATGAGTCACTGTGTCAGGCCTTTGAGAGCTGTGGCCCAGCCTTGCTT
Source organism: Rattus norvegicus (assembly GCF_021556685.1). Taxonomy (NCBI): domain Eukaryota; kingdom Metazoa; phylum Chordata; class Mammalia; order Rodentia; family Muridae; genus Rattus; species Rattus norvegicus. Next base: position 42,661,733 of record NC_141544.1, on the reverse strand, counting down.
CACATCCCTATCTGTTTTCTGGTTGGTGTCTCCAAATAATGGCCCAGCTCTATAGCCTAGGCCTGGGGAGCCCCTGATCCTGTGCTTGAGACTATGGGAGGGGGAGATGGGGCATCTCATGGTTTGAAAGAGAATGCCCACCATGGGCTCAGATGTTTAGATACTCAGTCCCCAGCTGGTGGAACTGTCTGGGAAGGATTAAGAGGTGTAACCTTGCAGGAGATGTTGTGTCATTTGGGGTGTGCTTTAAGGTTTCAAAGGAGTTCAGCCATTCCCAGAATTCTCAGTGGGGATCCTGATGTGAGCTCTCCACTGTTCTCACCACCATGGACTCTAACCCTCTGAACTGTAAATGCAATTAAATGCTTTTTGTTTTTTTATTATTTTTGTTTTTATTATTTTAATAAGCTGCTTTGGTAATGGTGTTTGGACACAGCAATAGAAAAGTAACTAAGGCACTACCAGTCTCCTATTCTTAAAACAAAACAAAAACCAACAGGTTTTCTTTGCTCCTCCTTAACTCTCTGCTTGGATTGTAAGACTCTCAGAGAGAATCTTCCCTCAGGAGGGAGATCCTCAAGCCCAATGAGCAGTCCGAGTCCACAGGCTGCAATCTGCAAGAGGATTTTTATTGATCAGGATACACAGATATCTGTGGGCGTCCCAGTCAATTTGAAAGACTGGCGCGCCTAGCAGAGCCAGGGTGGGCTTTTTATAGTATTTTGGGGAGCAGAAGCAGGCTTACAGAAGCAGATGCATGGTTACAGGGATGTGATTGGTGGAGTAAATGAGGCATACGTGTATGTTACCTATTTTGGCTATAATCATAACAGTGAGTTAGCAAAAAGTACATGGTGGTCAGGGCTTCCGGGGGGTCAGGGACTTTTTCTTTTTTTCTGCCAGGTGGCCCATGGAGCAGTGCCCATAATTTAGTCTGGTTTCTGCATTTTGTTTTCTTTTCTGGTCTGTTTCGTCTAAATGATGGGTCAGCTTGTCCCACATATCTAAAAACTTACTTTTTACTTCTATAGTTGAGGGCCTTGGGCTTGTACAATTCCCTTTCTGGGAGGGGGTCTTTCAGGATCCCCCCACCCCTGAATGATTTTTTTTTCTAAGCTAATTTGTCCATTCCATTAATGTGAAATCCTTACCTTTCTAGACAGTGCTATAGGCAAAGCAGAACACCATATAGAAAGATTCTAGGACTGAAACCAACGTATTGATGTGATCACAAGATGTTCACGCACCCTACATCTTTGGGGGTCAGTTACCACGCCTACCCCCACTTCCCGTCTTAACGAGAATTACTCTGCTTCTGACACGGTCCTGTTTCAATGCTACCCGCTTCTGTCCCCAAGCTTTGGGAGATGTCTCCACAGCCTCGGTCCCAAAGTATTTCTCCATATCATGATTTGGAGTTCTACTAAACCATTGCGTCCTTGGATGTGCTATCAGCTCTGGTTTTACATGTTGCACCTATCGGCTAAGCTTCGAGACCCCTTTTGTAGTAAACCTTGACAAACCTCTGCCACAGGTAGCTCGGCAGGCTTAGCAGCACTGGCTCCCCTCTTGCATGCAAAAGAATACACGGCTGCAGCAATGCAGTGGGTCCATGGTGCCCTGGGTGCTCATGGAGGGGCTGTGGTCCTACTGAACCACAGTGGATCCAGCATTCGTGCGATATGGCTTCAAAGGGACAAGGTGAGCGTTATAGGCTGGATCCTTGAGGATGGGGAGGAAGAGGAAGGAGGGAGAATGAGAGAGTGTGAGCGAGTGTGAGCGGGAGAAGGGGGAAGGGGAGGGAGAGGGGGAGAGCAGGGGAGAGGAAGAGGCGAGAGGGGAGGGAGGGAGGCATGCAGGGAGGGAGGGAGGGAAGGAGGGAGAGAGAGAGAGAGAGAGAGAGAGAGAGAGAGAGAGAGAGAGAGAGAGAGAGAGAGAATGAATGGATGTGTATGCTTGCAAGAGAGATCATGAGTGTGTAGAGCAAGCAAGCCACTGATCAAGAAAGATTGATTTGAGATTGGAAAAACATGAGGAAGGAAAGGAAGTGGTGGAGGCGGGGCCACAGACATCAGGAACAGCAGTGGGACTTTGTCTCCAGGATAAACCTCCTTAGCTGTTCTCTCGTTTTGAATTTCACTCAAAATCCAACTCTGGGGTGGGTAGGGAGACTCTGGCCCGGTTTGCCTCCCATGGGTCAGGAGAAGGGACAGGGTCTTTGGTGAGAAGAGCTGAAACCCACCAGCTGGGAGGGAGGAGCCCCTTTCCCTTGGGAAGAGTTTCTGCCATGACCAAGCGAGATGGGATTCGGCTTCTGGAACCGTAGGGCTGGAACATTTCTAAGTTTTCTTTTTAAGAGGAAATTTTTTTTCCCTGTTTGCTTGCATTATAGACTTGAGTTTCAAAAACAAGTTTTAACTGAGGCTTAAGCACAGCAGTTCTTAGCATAAGAGAGAGACACGAGAAGAGGGATGGCTCGTAGAGGCTTTAGCGGGCTTGGAAGCCCCCCTTTGAAGATTTTATTATCTTTCATACAACTTCATTTCCAGAGACTTGAAGAGAAATTTGCATAATTTTACACATAAATGCTGTAAAGTATGATGGGAAAAGCTTGCTCTTTTGAGTTGGAAATGTTCATAAACTCAGACTTTCTTCCTGGCAGTCATTCCCTATAAAATATGGAAATGACCGTGTCTGTCTGGCAGGGCAGTTGAAGAGCCGCCACACGGCTCTCTCGGTGCACACTGCACCTCTTATAAATGTTAGCCGCCTTCGTCTCACTGTGAGTTTATGATGATGTTTCTCCTTATCACAAGTCACATGTTCTTTCCCTTAATGATTTCAAAACCACTTCTCTCCCCTTCATGTTTTTTTCAATTTTCTTTTAATTTTTTTCTTTAATTTTTTTCTTTTGCTTTGGAGTTGATGGTGGCGGTGAACCGAATCATAGGAGTCAGATTTTATCCCCAGGCTCCTATCACGCAGACACAGTCATCTTTCTGTTTGATTGAAGATGAGACAGTATATGTACCTAGTTGTCAAAAACATCCCAAACGGCCACAGTTAGCTACAGTTAAGGACAAAATGAAATCATCAGTGGGTCTGAATTATGGCCAGGAGCAGAGTCATTAGGTTAGGAGGGAGAGTTTGATTGAAGCAAATAGGAAGCTGTGTCTGAGGTTTGGACTGCTATGGGTGGAGCAATTTGTCCCTCCGCGGCTTCTGTACTCGGAGAAGTTTTCTTTGTTCCACTGGTTGCTCCTCTGGAAATGCACTGATAGAAAGAACTTCCCTGATCTTTGAGCGGGGCTGGAAACAGAGACCAATATGAGATAAACAAGACGCCGGTTGCTGAGGACGGCAGGCAGGGAGAACAACAGCAAATGACGTTGGCACATGGAGGGGAAAGAATGGATTCTGGGAAACACAGAAGCATCCTTTCCCCCAGCCTGTGGGCAGGAGGAGAGCAAGACATGTGGGAGGTGGAGACTGGGCTGTGTGGGAGTCTGAATCCTAGCGTCTTTACCTCCTCGCTGACCAACTTCGGGATCTTTCTTAGCCTCTCTGATTTTCCTACCTTAAAAAAATTAATACCTTTTATGTAGCTCTTATTAAGATTAAATGAGAATACCAAGCGCTCTGCAGTGAGTTGAACATGCAAAAACACCCCATGATGTAATTCACAGTTCGTATGTTAATGCAGTCAGTACATTGTGCTTATGGAAATGTATGTGTAAGTGCTAGGGATGCGTCTTAGTGATTAAACTGTTAGCTATGCGAGCATCAGACCAGAGTTGGGATCCCCGGAATCCATGGAAACACCACTCGGATGTGGGGGCTCCCCTGTAATTCCAGCCCTATAAGCTGGAGGTAGAGGATCCCCCATTGCAGCTCTGGGTTTGATTTGCGAGGTCCTGTCTCAATGAATGAGATAGAAGAGGCACACAGGAGTGTTCAACCGTGGAACTCCACATGCATGCTCACACACATGCGCAACACATGCACATGCACCACATGCACATGAAGGATGGGGAAAAAGCACATGCAAAATTTTACCTGAAAACTTTAAATTTTTGTTAGTTTGTTATAACTGTGTAATAATCTTGTCAATTCTGTTATGATAACTGCCACTAGAAGTGTAATAGCAGAAAAGAAAGAAAAAAACCCGGCGGTCTCTGAGGCCACGGAGATGTAGGTATGTCTTATGGTTAGTCACTGAGAGGTTTGGGAGAGGTGGAGGAACTCGCTGAATTTCAGTGTTTTATCCTTACCGTAAAGATTTGGCAAACTACAGCTTTCAGCATTTCAGGATGATTACAAAACAACTAATGAAAATCACTTGGCATATGGTAAGCAGTAAATGCCAATGCTCTGCCTTTTTGATACTATTCTGAGATCATTATTACCCTGTCATAACCCATAGCTATTCCCTAATATAGGATCTAAGAATCTCACAGAGATAATATAGGAGTCATGTTAAATTCGTTATGCTATATGGTGTGCAAACATGAAAGACACAATGGACACCAGCTCTCCAGTGTCCATGGGAAGTAGGATGTGGGAACTGGTCCTTGCTGTCTTGAATGGAGTGGACTTCCTGTGCTATAGGCCCTCCATCTTCAAAAAGTTTTTATATTGAGCTCAACCATCCCCTGGCAAGGGCCATGGTTCTAGATCCCAGTGACCTTTCCTGGCGTTCTTTTTGAAGGGCATCTGGCCACAGTCAGCACTCGGTGACAGTTCCTCGGTGAACAATACGTGGACAGTGAGATAAGAAACAAGAGCTGTTTGACAATGTTGGCCTTTATTCTACAGGCACATTGTGTGTGTGTGTGTGTGTGTGTGTGTGTGTACACATATGCATGCATGCATGTGTGTGGTGCTGTGTCAGTCACTATACAGGAAAGGAAGCAGGACTATTGTGAGAGCTATTTTATAGAGCTGGGGAGTTATTAAAGGAATAAAACCATGCATAGTTGTGAAGAGAGATGGACAGGTGTGGGAAGGAGGGTTTAGGGGATCAGAGAAAGGTCACTGGCACAGGGAACTAGTACAGAACTCAAAGGAGTGTGGAAAGGCATATGTCAGCTGCAGAGGTGGGCTGCAGAGCCAGGCTGGTTCAGGCTTGATGGACCGGTACCTGTGCATGTGGTCCTGGAGCTGTATCAGACGCTGGTCAGTGTGTTGTCGTAGTTCTCCAGAGAAACAGAGCCACGGCATTCCATTAATCCATTCACCGTAGAGGACTTATCACTAATTCTCCTAAGGAAGTGGCTCATGTGACAATGCTGGTTGGAAACTCTGAGATTCAGGGGCTCAATGACATTGACAAGGTCTGTGGGAGACTTCTCTCTCCTTCAGAGGTGCCAATCTCTGGGCTTAGTTAAGGCCTCAAGCAGTTGTATAAGGCTGACCCAAATTACAGAGAACAATCTGGTACCGTCAAAGTTCAGCGATTTCAATGTCGATCTCGGGGTCCTGGGAATTATAGGAGACAGGCTGGGATAATATGAAATTACGCAGTCTGCTCTCTTAACTTGGTATGCATAAACCTTCTTAGCTCACATTTGATGTTCTACTATGATGGAACCATTCCTCATATACATACCCTGAAAACTATTTATAATGTATTATTATCACTTAATCTATGTCTATGTGGTAATAGTCTACTGTGAGCCTTATTATATTCTTTACTTTTTATCTTACAATTTAAATAGGAAGATAGCAAGACAGACTATAACCATAACAGGTAATAATAGACCCTAGCATTTGTGTGTGTGTGTGTGTGTGTGTGTGTGTGTGTGTGTGTGTGTGTGTGTATGTATGTGTAACCATGGGCTGATATATCCACAGTGTTGCCAGGCCCAAGTCTGATTTCTCCATGCACAGACGGCCGGCTCATTCTAGAGATAAGACGTTGGGGCAAGTAAGGTAACTTTATTCAAAGGAGCAGGACATTGTTGAAGATGCAGGACTCTCATCAGGAAGTCTGTCTTGCTGCAGATGGCTGATGGGTGTTCCTAGACCAGTGGGCAACCCCGTCAGTGTCTGAGGCAGCTGATGATGAACGCCTGTTCCTAACCTAAGCACGAGACCATTTTCAGTACTTAGAATCCCAAGGGCAATCATGATTATTTCCGCAGGTAGTATTTATCAGTGATTGGATGGTCCACATGAGGCTCCTGCATTTTATCACGGACAGAAGGAAGTGGTTCGGTGCTCTGAGGCCCACTTTCTGGCTGCCAAATTTATGAGAATGGAAGAATACCGCCTTAGCGCTCAATCCTCAAGCACTCCTATCAAACAAGGAGAGCATCAGTCAGCATGGTCAGTCTTTGTTTCTGTAGGTGCTCAGGTGGAACTAGCTGTGAGTCATTTCTGCCTTCCCCTGCCTGCCTGTGAGTTCTGTACAATGACTCCGGCTTTTAGTCTTTGCTACTGTAACCAGCTTAAGTTAGTTGATACAAAATACTCTACCTCAGCTGCTTCTCCACCCCTGTTGCTAAGAAGTCCTACAACCATTCCGTCAGGGCAGCTGCTAAGCAGGATCTTGGCAAGGCTGGTGAATCACCTGTCCTGAACTTGCCACACCCGTGTGATACAAATGATTTCATAGGTTTGAATCAAGATAGTGTGAAGCACTACACTGACTAATGAGAAGTTCTCAAGAGTCCAAGATATCGAACCTGGCAGGAGTGATGTAGGCGGGAAAGGCAAATTCCTATGCAGGGTAAGTATCTTCTAGTGAGAATGGCTGACTCGTGTCAGCTCCAGTGCATGCCTCTCTCATGGAATGAGGCTGTATCAAATGTTCCACACAGGATTCTGTGGGCCTCCATGCTGGAGGCTCTCCACAGAGATCTCTGTCTGGTTAGGTGCTCGGGTTCAGGAGAAGGGGAGAGAACTCAGGTAGGGACTGGGAACAGCTTTCACTTCCTCTGCTGCTGGTGCTGCTCCACCTCCATTTCCTGCTGGGCTGAGCCAGCAGGGTACCACCTAGCCAGAGAGGGGTGCAACAGAGCTTCTGGCGGTGATTTCTGGTAGAACAGATCTCTTCCCCAAGCGGCAGTGTTACAGTTCTTATGACAGAAGCTTCAGACGATGGAATAATTCCTGCACATCTTTAATCCTTTTGGATAAGATTCTTAAATACAGTTTTTGGATGGATCAGGGTCCGACAGCAGGTACTTCCTATTGCTTTGGCCTAAGAGCTTGGGAAGACCTCATCTACATATTTGGGGGCGTGGTCCTGCTTCCCTGTGACTGATCTGTCTTGATCTACATGACATGTGGTCACTTCCTCACCTTCAGAGGAGGGGCTCGGGGCGTTGCCCTATGTGATTGGTCTGTCTCAAACCTCTCTATGGGGTTGTGGGGAGCTTGATCTCCTGTGAGATGGGAATGCTCCTGCTGTCCCTTAGGGTCTCCTGGGGATTCGACCTATCTCGACCAGGAATCAGGGTACCTGCCACCCCACAATTCTGCTGTAGGTGTTTTGAATATACAGGCAGCAATGGCCAGGGGTTATCTTTATTGAGACTTTGATCTCCATCAATTAATCAGGCTGTTTGGTGTTCTTCCTCCCAGCCCCATGCCCCCAGAAATAAGACTCAAAATAGTTACAAATACCTTGCCCATGTAACTGGGTTCATCTCTAGCTAGATCATAACTTAAACTAGTCCATTAATTTTAATCTACCTTCTGCCATGTGGCTGTTTACCTATGCTCAGGAACCATGTGTCTGTCTTGTCCCATCTTCCCAGGCTAATCTCCTGCCTGGAACTATCCCAGAATCCTCTCTGCCTCCTGGATGTCCCTCCTCCTCTTTTGTGCCTAAGCTATAGGCCTTCAGATTTATTATTGATAGATGGTGCATCCATACAGACATAAGACACTCTCTCTACAGTCGAGCCAGGGTGGGGGTGGCTTGAAGTAGAGCTGGGTAGATCTCATGTTACCTGCTGAGCTGTGCAAATGATAACAAAGCCCTTCCTGGGGTGAGACCTCTCTTCAGCAGAAGTCATGCACAACCCAACATCTCCACACTATCTCTGCAGAAAGCTCTGTCTCTGTACTGCCCCTCAGTAACTATTTTGTCACTATTTAAAAAAAAAAATCATGTGCCTTGAAGGGAAGACCCTGTTAGTGAAAACATCATATACTTTGTACACAGGACTCAAGGAATCAAGCGGGAAGGACATATGGGAACCAGGTAAGCCAACAGTTTTATTTACCTTCTTCCTGGAGCTCAGGGGTTCAGAAGGGTATGGCCGGGACAGCTCACATCCTGCCTATGGGGTCTGAGGGGGCTGGACCCTCCCACGTGGTTTGACTGGGGTCATGGCTCTGGGTTTTCTGTTCTCCCGTCCACCTTTTCCCGTTCTTCCTGTCATCTTGAAATCATTTCCCAGCATCAGAGATGAACTTCCATGGTAGGTCAGGGCTGCTAACAGCAAAAATGTAGGCGTAACAGGTCTGCTTAAGACCAGGTCAGGAGGTGACTCAGCCAACACCACAGTATTCTAATGCTTGTCAAGGCTTGTCAGAGGTGGTAAGTGATCCAGAGCTGGCCTGAAGGACATTTGTGGGTCATTTCAAAGGACTGCCACTTTACACGTGAGGGACATGCACAGCTCAGCTCTTGGCATTCTAAAAGCATCCCTTCTGGATACTGAGGGTCAAATGTATAAACTTTCATTTGTTTTGAAGCTACACAAATTTGTTACCATATGGTACCAGGTGATAGAGGTTCAGAACGAATCTCTTTAGGCTTAGATCAAGGCATCAGCAGGGCCGCGTTCTCTTGAGATGGAGTTATTTTTAAAATGGTATTTTGTTACTCATGTAACAATCTCTGTCTAAAACTCTATAACCTGCAATTTGGGGACAGAGGCGTAACTCATTTGGCCATAGTGAGAGTTCTTCTGATATCAGGCTACAGAAATGCACCGGTAGAGGTGGCTACCAGGGAAGGGTGAAGTCCTTCTCTTCGCTGTCTCTCGGGATTGGCACGGGAGCAGTAGATGAAGTGTCTCCAGCTAATCAACTTTGCATTTTCACAGCCACTGTTATTTGTCATCAGATCTCTAGAATAAACGAGTTTGCCAACCTATTGGGCCTCATGGAATAGCCCAGGGTACTGCCCAGCATTTCAAACATTCCCCACACGGTCTTCATTCTCTTATTCCTTTTCACTATGAAGCTACTTTCTTTCATTGTGTGTATACTGCATGTGTGTTTATGGTGCATGTGTATGTATGGCATGAATGCATGTGTGCATATGTTGTGTGTGTGTTCATTCATGTGTGAGTATGGTGTGTGTCCATATGTATATATGTGTGTTTGCATGTGTGTGTGGTACATGTTTATGTATGTGTTTTCATGTATGTGTATGTGCATAGTGCATGTGTGTTTGTATGTGTATGTCTGGCATGTGTAGATGTGCATGGCAAAACATTCACACACAGAAAATAAGCTAAAAAATGTATATCCTTATGAAATAGCTAGCCTGTCAAAGGTCATTGCAGCTTTAGTAATAATGGCAACAAAATATGGGAAATGTTACAAACTTTCATTAGATGACAGCAATTTGAAGTACCCATATGTACTGTACTAGAGTAGGAGAAACTAGTGATACATACTATATCATATTTCAATACTTGACGGTGAGCGAGTGGCGACCCTCAAAGAATGCACATATATGACTTCATTTCTATAACATTCTAGAACACACAGAACTTACCAGTGGTTACAGAAATCAGGACAGTGTGGTGATTTTGGAAGAGGCATAGTGATGGAATATAACTTAAAACCAGGGCTTATACAGACATTTACACTTGCTTCAAACTCCTCTCTACCTGTAAATCACATATGGACATAAAATCCCCCCTTTTCCAGATCAATAAGAACTAAGTGTCTTGCCGGCTACTGCGAAGAAATTTAGAGTGTGAAATTTGGATGCTGGCACACTGCAGATGGCTCTCATCTTTGATGAGTGCAGTTTGAACCACAGGCCGAGGTGTCTAGATAGTGAGGTAAAAGGGCTCAGGGTCCAGAGCCCAGTGAGGTAGAGAAAGGTCACTGAAAACTGCCCGGATTCCTTATTCTACACCCTGCCCCGTTCCATGGTGAGCTGAGTGAGGCATTCTGAGACCAGTGGATCTTATACAAGCTTTCTGTGTTACTCTCTTGTTGGTGGGATAAAATGCTAGGACAAAGGGACATTATAGAAGGGAAAGTTTACTCGAGCTTACAGTTTTATTGGAATAAGAGCTCATCATAGCTGGGAAGTGTGGCAGCAACAGAGGCAGGTGGCTGGGGGATGCTGGGAGTTCATTCTTTACTGTAAGCACAGAATAGAGAGGACAACCTGGGAGTGAGGCCAGGACTTAATCTCAAATCCCATGCCCAGTGACATACTTCTATAGCAAGGGCACACCTCCCGACTTTCCCCGGACAGTGCCACCAACTGGGGAACAAGGATTCAGAGTGTCCAGACTGTGGGCACATTTCTCACTCCAGCCACCACATTTGTGTTGGGTCTGGAGGAACTCATTTGTAGATTGAGCCTACCGTTGCTGTTCAAATCTGATTCCAGACTCTGAGAATCCTGCCCATCAACAGAAATCATCCTCAGGAAGAAGAGGGCTGGGGAACAGAGACTGGGAGGGACCTAGCTTTGAGTGTTGAATTACCGCATGGTATGGTGGTAGTGCTTCCGTTACCTTGAACGATACAGTGTTTCAAACAGCCAAGGAAAATGAGGCCTCCAGAGCCAAGCTGGTTGAAAGAGAACAGGATCGAGCTCTCTCTCTGCCCAGCACAGTGTTTCACTTACCACTGAAGGCTGCCATACCACTGAAGGCTGCCCTGTTTAGATTTTTCTTTTTTTATTATTATTTCATACATGTATTTAACCCAGAGTGATTATTCTCACCTCTACCCTCTCTTACCTTCATTTCACATGTCAGCCCATCACCCCACATTAATATCTTTTTGTCTTGCTTCTGATCCCCACCCTTGAATTTAAACCCTCTGTGTTACCATGAGTTTATAGCTATCCAATGTGGGCTTACCAGTGGGTACATTCTGAAGTCAGGGACCTACCCTAACCCCCAGAATCTTTCAGTAGCCAATAGTACAGCAGGGAACCGTAGGGGACCACAAGCTCCTCTTCCTGAATGACTGGCTGTTGACAGGTCTGGTCTTGTGCAGGTTTACTTCATGCAAGTCCTGCTGCTGTAAGTTAATGGTGGCCATGGCCGTGTCTGTTCTCCACGATGGCTACCCTGATTTGTACACTCATCTTTGCCAATCTGTGTTTTCTGACTTTTGATGACTATCAATCTAACTGTGGTAAGGTTATACCTTGTGGTTTTGATGTACACTTTCTTCATAATAAACTCATTAGACGTGTTGACCATTTGGAATTGTTTTTAGAGAAGTATCTACTCCTATGGTTTGTCTTCCCCTTTTTTCACTGACAGGGCCGTATGCATTCTAGGTAAGCTCTCTATTGCGATACATCCCCTGTCTCCTGCTTGTGAATGAGTGCATTTGTCTCTATGTGTGTGCATACTCCCGTATGCATACCTGCAGGCTAGAAGCCAATGTCTGGTGTCTTCTCTCTCTGCATTGTTTTTAAAGCTCTCCTAGTAAGCTTTGAGCTCACTCTTTCAGCTAGACTGGCTGATCAGCAATGGCTCTGCCTGTGCCCATCTCCCACCCTCTGCATCGAAGTACAGGGACCCCATACGGGCGTCGCCATTGCCTGGAACATACATCATCAGTGCTAGGATTAGAACTTAGCTCCTCATGCTGTGCCAGCGAGTGCTTTATCCACTGAGCCATCAGCTCCGTCCACCATTGACCCAGCAAGAGAAAAGCAAGAGTGTGTATTCATTATACAGAGTGACAGGATTTTCTGTGACAGTCTCTGTGTGTCGTGCACTATGATCTTATTTACTCCTCACCCTCCTTCCTCTATGGGAAGTGCACCCTCTGCTTTTTAGTATTAGTGATTATTTAACATCCAGATTCTCTGTATGAGAGAAGTCATGTGATATTTGCCTGTCTGGGCCTACCCAGCATAATTTCCATTTCTATGCATTTTTCTGTATCATGTATCCATTTCATGAAGGCTTACCTGTTTGTTTTATTTTATTATGTGCATGTGTGCCTGAGTGTATGGACCACTTCAGTGCAGGTACCTGCGGAGGCCACAGGAAGGCACTGAATTCCATGAAGCTGGAGTTACAGGCAGTTGTGAACAGCTCAAAGTGGGTGCTGGGAACTGAACCTGGGACCTCTTCAAGAGCAGCAAGTGTTCTTAACCACTGAGCCATCTCTGCAGTGCACCGATTGCCCATATTAAATGAGATTTTTGTTACAGCGTTTTGGAGATTGACCCTCTCTCAAATTGATACTCTGCAAACACTCTCCTTTGGTCTCCACACCTCTTCGCTCTGAGCATTGCTTCCTCACTGTGATGAGATCCAGCCATCCCACTGAGTATAGATCCAAAGGAAACCAACCTGGGATGTCAGGGAGCTGCCTCTGCCTGTGCACACTGCTGCACTGCCTTCAACAGCAAACATGTGGAGCCACCCTCTACAGATGAACCAACAGTATGTGTATGTATGTATATGTACATACTCACAACAGAATGCTGCTCATTCATTCAAGAATGGATGGACATTTTTCGAAGTGAGTTAAGCCAGACACACATGTGGATGCTAAACACCAGTCTGCATGTGGCTTAGTAAGCTGGAGGCTAGGAAAGCTGAGGTAAAGGGAAGAGAGCAGGTACTTACCAAAGCATGGTTGGAAATAAGTTCTGGTATATTCTACCACGGACTACAGAGACTATAGGTGAATAACCTATTACATGTTCTATTAATAGCCAGAAGAGAGGTGGTCAAAGACTCCGCTTCAACAGATAACTCATTAAGTGATTTTTAGTGAATTCTTTTAATGCCAAAGCTGTAACTTGCTATGGTGGGAAACCATTTTTTTTCCCACATGGGGTCTGGAGAAGCTGGGGTGAGGGGATCTCTGTTGAATGATTCAAATTGCTCTCATACTGTTGGTTAGTGGATGGAGAAACCTGGCTACCAAGCTCAGTAGAATTTGGTTTGATGGTGTTTTCTTAGCCTAGTTCATTTATTCTCCGAGGGTTTCCTTCCTTCTTTTCTTCCTTTCTTCCGTCCTTTCTTTCTTTCTCTCTCTCTCTCTTTCTTTCTTTCTTTCTTTCTTTCTTTCTTTCTTTCTTCCCTCCTTCCTTCCTTCTTTCCTTCCTTTCTTTCTGCCTTCTTTCCTTCCTTTCTTTCTGCCTTCTTTCCTTCCTTCCTTTAGTTAAAACTCAGGTAGTTTCCAATTGCTAATTTTTTACAGATGCTCCAGTGACCTGAGAAAACACACTTCACATAGCATTTAAACACTGTAATCAAGGTACCAATTTCCTTGAGAGCAGACAAGCAAATGTTGCTGGGATGGGCACCAAGGCATTGGCTGACCCTGGAGGAAGATGGAGCCTGACTGGGGTCCAACTGGTTTCAAAACCAAGAGATCGATGGAGGGCTTGCAGTTGCTAAAACCTTTGCTAAATAGAAGCACTATGTTATGAAATGCTTCTGTAAGTTCTGTGGATAGCAGGGCAGTAATCGGGCAGATTTCCATGTTCACTTGTCAATGGTGACTATATGACTCTGTCAGATATTTCAGGGTGCAATATGTGTTGTCTTTTCACTTGAGGGTGTTTTAGTAAGGTTTGTATACTGCCTAAAAGCGTGTGTGTGTGTGTGTGTGTGTGTGTGTGTGTTTGTAAGCATACTGCTGTCTATGAGGGAGCTTAATTTACACCCACAGTTAAGTATGAACCTGTGGCTATCAGTGTTTCTTACCAACCAGCAAGTATTAAAAAACGTCTCAATAATATTGCTTTTTCCTTTAAGAAAGGAACAGTTTTTAGACTAAGTAGCATCTGAAACTTCGGGCTCCAGATGTTCAGCAAAGCACCAGGATGTCAGGTGTCTTTGAAGGTAACATTGCTTCTTCACTGGCTGAACTCCAGTAGCACGGGGAGATTTTCATTTTCATTGTGAGAGAGTTAATTATGAAGAACTCTTGAGAATGTTATTGTTATAGACTAAATTGTGTTCTCCACCCTCCTACTCCTAGCTGGAAGCCCTAACCTCCACTGTGACTACATTTGCAGATGGGCTTTGCAGGAAGTAATTAAGAGTGAATACAGTCATAGTGGTGGAGCCTCAATCAGTAAGATTGAAGTCTTTGTAAGGAAAGAGAGGGGCTGGTGAGATGGCTCAGTTGGCGAGGGGCTTGCTTGTCAAGTCTGACAATCAGAGTTCAGTTCCTGGAACCCACCCAGCAGGAGAGGATCAGCCTTAGCAAGTTGTCCTTGGATCTACAGGTATGTGCTGTGGCACCTGTGTGCTGCCCCACCCCAAGCACGAATAAATTATTAAAAGAGAATGGGAAGAAGAGGCCATAATCTTTGTGCCATGCAAGGGCACAGTGGGTAAGAATTTGGGCATCTGCTAGCCAAAAGAGGCCTGTGATGGAACCTACCCAGCGGCCATCTTGCTCTTAGAACTTACAGCTATGGAAACGGTGGGAACTAATCCCATGTTGTGTATGCTGTGCTGGTTCCTTTGGCGTTCTACTTCGGCAGTCCTGGCAGACTAACGAGGCTACTGGGCTTGAGCATTCATTCCTCTAGACTTAGAACCACCGCGCTTGTTGGCTCGTTTCATTACTCTAGTCTGATGTTCCTTCACACTCTCAGAAAACCACAGATCTCACCCCAAAAGGCATAAAGATAGACTACTCCATGACCCGAGAACATAGAACATATTACCACAAATTCCATGTCCTAGTAACAGTTTCATGAAGATTTCTTAAAAATGTATTTACCTGGCCTTCATTTTTTTTTTTTTGTGGGATTTTTCTTATCAAATCCCCTTGGGCATGATTTTCAATTAACTAAGTTCTATGAATTTTCATACATTTGCAGGGGAGAGGTCTTATTGTGCCTACTACAGAGAGTCTCTGGACTTAACAGAGTCAGGACCTACTGTTGTTCACCATGCTCAGGGGGCACTTAGAGGTCCAGCCGTGAACTCACAGCCTCTGTGTGGTCTGTGAGGTCTGACCATAGGCAGTCAGACAACTTTTCCCGGCAAGTGTGGTGAGAGAAATCTCCTCCCTGCTTTGACTCTGCAGCACAGTCCTGTACAAACACACATGCATGCATGCACACATTCATGCACATCTTCAGCCTGTACACACAGTGAGAAATTTGTGGTGAAGGAGAAGACTAGTATCCCATAGTGCTCTTGGAAGACACATCCCCGATGAGCTAAGTCTGTTCCAAGTCACAACTCTTAAAGTCCAAGCACTTTCCATGAGTACCAGGCTGAAGGCCAAGCCTTTAACACGTGGGCCTGGGTAAGGGGCCATCCTATGGCCCCTACTCTGGAGTCACAGGTCTGGCTTTAAAATCTCAGCTTCTACAGTGTTCTTGGCCAAGTGTTGTGGGATGCTCTCCAAACACAACATGGCTGTCTCCCTCTTCAACTCTGAGCAGCCTTGGCTCCTTGAAGGAACACCATACAAGACTGGGCCTTATTAACTTTCCGGTACAGAAGTGGGGGAACTTCCTCCTGCTTCCCTCAAATTTATAGAGGTACCAGTTCCCAGGGGAGGAAGCTTACAAGGTTTTGACCCTCCCCAACATTGACAGCTGTTTAGTGGTTGCTGTGGGAATGGTGTTTCTTTTCAGTGGCATAGCTGCCACTGGGTAGGGGGCGGTGGGGGGCGGTGGGGGGCGGTGGGGGGCGGTGCAGGGCGGTGCTCCTTTAAGGAACCTAACTTTTGTTACAAAACCTAACACATTGTTTCAGTAAGCTAGACCTGAGAGGAACCTCTTCCTTGGCATTACCGGGGCAAGTTGCTCCTCCCTCCAGGTTATTTAGCTTTCCTGAACCTCAACTTCTTCATGTACACAGCCTTAGTAAAGCAGGCTTAGTAAAAGCTGCCCCGTGTGCAGCATTCAGTGTAGTGCCTGGCTTTTAAAGAATGTGCCTTTAAGTCCTGCCCCTCCACAATCTTAAAGAGCAGAGGGAACATGAGTGTGAAATCCCAGTTCCTAAAAAACGTTACCACAGCATCTTCCGCGGGAACCAGGCCCAGCTCTGCCTTTGACCCCGGGTGGTAGCCAATGCCAGAAGGGCCCATGGGGCCCCTTTCCTAGCTACAGTGGTGGCCTCGCTTGCTGCTCTGCTGCTCAGACAGAGGTGTCTTATCTCTGGCTGTCACAAATCATGCTACAACCTCATTACTCAGGGGCTGCTGGGAGATTTGTCTCTGTCCTCATCCAAGGCCAAAGTTCACGTTAAATTTAATCAGGTGTGAGGATCAAGCAAGAAGCAACTAATACGTCATTTAGGATGACTCCAGTGGCCGGAGGGAAAACTGGTCCCCTCTCCTAAAGGGGAAGCAGTTAATGACTCTGACCAGCAAATGATTTTGATGTAATCACACCGTGAATGACTCACAGGCCAGAAAAATTAATGTAAAAAGACTTTCCCCTTTTCTTCTGGGTAGGTGTCAAAGGGAAAATAGTAATACAGTTAAAACAGCTTAGGCAGCCTCTTCAGGGTAGGAACCTGGTTGGCCCTGAATTGCTCTCTGTAATGCTGGGAAAGGCGGTTAAAGGGACAGCTGGAAAATAACTTAGAGCGAGTAAGCAATTTAGTGCTTACCGCTTGCCTTGAGCAACCGCCGATTAAGAGCATGTCAAAAGGAGAAAGGCAAAAAATTCTCTGATGAAGCCAATGGATGCTCTTGAAGTTAGCGCTTCTGTCACACGGCGTTTGAAGTAGGGAGCCAGAGAGGCATGCGCAGTAGGGAGAAGACGGTGAGAGGTGAGTTATAAGTCGGTTGCTCATCCTGGCCCCTTTCTTGACCCAGGAGGACGTTCAGTTTCCAGTGGCTTTTGCAGTTAGCAGAATACTCAGCAGTTTTTCTTAGAGACAGAGATGCACTTCTGATAAAGAGTTTATAGTGAAAGGGTGCTAGAAGTAATGGAGGTGGTGACCTCGACGGTGGGGAAGTAGACATATGCATCCACTGGGCTCTCATTACATACTAGACACTTAGCTGGATGCCTGTTATAGAACGATCTGTTCATTCCGTACATCATAGCCTCATAGTTTTGCATTCACAATCTTCAGTAATGATGGCTAATTTTGTAGACCATCTTAGTGGGCTCTGCAGCTGGTAAATTGATTTCTGTGTGGTCTGTGAGGGGTTTCCAGAATAGACTGCCATTTGAAGTCAGTTGCCAGAATTAAAAGCCCTTACCAATATGAGTGGTCATCATCTAGCTCTGTGAGGTCCAGAATGCAAGCAGGCAGAGGAGGGCGAGCTCCCCGGCCATTCACTGTTTTTGAGCTGGAGCCTCTCTGAGGCTGGAGCCTCCTTGGTCACTGGGCTAGGGCTGGTTTTGATACCACCAACTCCTTCTGGTTATGCTGCTGGCTCTCTTTGTTTTGTAGCTTGGATGTAGATGATATAGCACTCTGGCCTCTGTAAATTCATGAACAGGTTTCATTCCCTCCCTTCTTCCTTCCCCTTCCTCCCTTCTTCCCTCTTTCCCTCTCTCCCTTCCTACCCCTCCCTCTCTCCCTTCCTTCTTCCCCCTTCCCTCCCTCCCTCCCTCCTCCCCCCTCCCTCCCTCCCTCCCTTCTTCCCTCCTCCCACCTGTGCTGCTCTGTTTCTCTGAAGACTTCTCATGGATGTATCTCATTAGACCTTCGTCTCACATCTGAAAAATTTGAGCAGTAATGTTCTAAAGTTGCATACAGACACACAATCACATACACATACAATAAACATACATAAACCTATATACATGGGCATACTTACATGCACATACAACCATTCTCACATAAATGCACACATGCATACACACACACGCACACATACATATAATATATATATATATATGTATATATATGATGTATTCTAAAACATTGAATCTTACAATTATGGAGGTGGACAAGTTCCAAGACCTTCGGGGTGACATAGCAACGAGGACTTCATGAGCGCTTGCTTTGATCTGGGTCTGAAGACTGAGACTTGAGGAGCACATGGTGATCTGCAGTCCTAGCGCTGCCAGACTCAAGTCTCAGTTTCAGTGTGAAGGGAGTAAGGGGAGATGGGCAGCCTATTAGTCCAAACCAGGCCTTTAGCTGGTTGTGTGAGGCCCACCCAAACTCAGGAATTCAGTCTGGTTCCTCAGTCCACTGATAGAATCTAAATGTTGATCTCATCCACCGTCTCTGGGGGTAATGTTGGACCAAATACCTAGTACTTGGTCTGGACAAACACCCAGAACTGCTTTTCTCATCTCTTTTGAAGCCCCCACTCACTTCTTCAGTAGCTTGGTATCTCAGGTAAGAGTTTCAAATTATTGAAATTTCACCCACAGTTGAAAATAAGTGAGATTTTAATCTGTGGACAGGAAGGAGGGTAGGTAGAGGCAGAATGACAGAAACAGAAGTAACTACAATTATTTGTAAACCTAACTCATCTGTGCCAAGTAAGGAAGAGAAGGCCTCTAAGAGGCCGTGGTCAGTGTTGGAGGCCCCTCAAGTCAGGTGAACCTGCTCTGTCCTTTTATTTCTCATGGTCACCCTTGGTCTCCACATCACCAGGCAGGGGACCTTGTTCTGTTTTCTGAACTGACTCCACATAGCGCATCTACAGAGCCCCGACTCCTGGATATCCTTCCACACACAGCTCAGGTGTCACCCATTCTGACACAGTCCACAAATATTGCACACTCTCCTTTCCTGTGGATTCTCTCTTCTCTCTTTCATGAGCTGTTATCTCCTGTTGGGGAGCCACATAGCCGTGTGAGGTTAGTGGCTGTTTTCCTGTCTCTCTCCGTCAGCAGAGGAGACAGACAGACAGACACAGCACGAACCTTTACTTCTGATGTATTCTCTTTAGCACCCACAGCAGTCCAGGGTTCGAGCCCCACTCAGGCGACATGGCCAGGACTGACTGTAAGCCAGGTCACCTTAGTCCTCCGATGGAACCCTCTGGAAGCTTGTCATCATAAAACCAACCAGTGTTCTATCACACCTGACAAGGGACTCACTCACACCTTGATCTAGCCTCTGCTCCCTTCTGGTCTAGCCTTGTGTAACTCTCCCCTTTGTTTATTGAAACACTACCCTGTATCCCTGCCAGGGAGGGCCCCACCCCCAGGAGCTGGGGTGCAGTTACTATAAGGATAGATACAAATAAAACAGGGACCCAGTTTCTCTCTGTGAAAAATAAGAAAAAAGATTTCTGTTTTTTTCTTAGAACGTTTGATTTGAGGGGACTTGGAGTGGCAACTTCTGTCTCTCAGAAATGTATGTAAATCTCTTCAAAAGCCACATAAACCTCTTGTCAGCTTATGCATGGGGCATCTTTCTGGTCTGCTCCTCTCTTCATGTGCCTATGGGAGGGTGGCAGCCTGACTTCAGTAGGTGCCTTGATCCAAAATGCCTCCTGTCAGAAGGACTCAAGCAGTTTAATCCTCTGGATAAATCTAATTAGCAAACACAGATGGCCACCCCCATTGTCTGGTGAATGCAGGATGAGCTACAAGTGACAAAAGGTGCCATCTCGGCTGCACTGAGTGGTTATTGTTTGAGAACATGTATGTGATGGAATTGTGAGGCGTTTCTGTCTCTGAAATTTCCTAGCAGATTGACTGGGACACGCATCACACCCTCGCTCAAGGACTACTCAATAATCGAATTGGTTTTTCTCTCTTCTGCTTGTGTGGTTAGATTTTCTGGGCTGGGACATGATTGTTTTCAATTCTGTTTGCCCAGCAGAGCTGTCTTATCGTTGTTCACGTCTACCTCGAGAAGCGTCTCTCCAGTTTCTTCCTTTTGTTTTTATGGTCTGGTGTAGCAAACAGTTGCAGCTACAGCATCCACCACGAACTCAGTGCCTCTCCTAAATGACGGGCTTAGGAGGTGGGTCCTTTGGCAGCTGATGAGGCCATGAGAACGGAATGCTCAGGAGAGAGTGCCCTTAGGAGAGGCAGCCAGCACCCAGAGCCCAGCTCACAACTTGCAAGGTCTGTCCAGACTCCTGAACCAGGAAGTATGTTTTAATTACATTAAATTGGCCGGTGCTGTGACCTTGGGTTTTCCAGCGTCTGGGGCTATAAGAAATACATTTCTGTTGCCTTTAGCCATCCAGTTTATAGCACTGTGTTACTGCCGAGCCAACTGTGTGGAAAGGGATTTTATTTCCGTGGGAAGAGTTTTCCTGGGTTATCATCTCCTCCTCTCTGCTGCCACCATTCTCTACAAATCAAGTTTAATGGAAGACACTCTGACTGGACACTATCAGGCAGCCCTAAATTTTTTTTTTTTTGATATGGGGACCCTGCCGAAGACCCTTCCAGAATCCCTAGACAAGGGTTCAAGCAAAATGATTTTTTTTTTTTTTGAGCAGTGGGTTGCTTCCTGTATTCTAGACCCTACCTGCCCTTGGGGGATTGAAGATGAGGTGGCCTACGAATCAACTGACAGAGACTCTGAGAGCAGGTGAGAAAAGGAACGCAGACTCCTTTAATACCCTCCACCTGTGCCCTTTTGGTCCCAAGAAAGCATTTCCTCTAAGCAGCACTTCCCAATTGGCTGTCTGTGTCAGCAGTCCTTGGTGGCTGCCCCGCCCCCGCTCCCCCACCCGCCTTCTTACTGCTAGAGTGGGTACCTGATCGCAGTAGGGGAATGAGAAAGAGGAAGTTGATGGCCAATAAAGATTGGGTTCCAGACAGTTACTGCCTTAGGTGAGTGGAGCTTCATCCCTGTGGGGATTCCAGGTATGGTAGACAACACACGGGGAGGACTGGGGAAGCTGGAGCGTGGATTCCTCAGAGTCAATGAGTGATTAGTGGGAGAGAGTGGGATGCCGACTTCCTTCCACTTCCATCTGCTCTCACTTGGCAAATTTGTCTTTGCTGATTCAGCCAAGAGCCACGAGGATGTGGATTCTGCCAGAGGGAAGTGTGGGCAGCATCCGCAGCAGCAGAAGCCTGGGATCCTGTGCTTGGTGAGAGCGGGACTCACAGCAAGCCGCAGAGATGCCTAGTCCCAGGCTCACTCCATTCACAGTCGGGACTAGATGGTATAAAGGCATAAGACCTGGCCTCTGTGCGACCCGCGTAGCACCGAAGTGTTCTAGCTGTGAAGGACCCAAGGGATGAGCCTCCACTCCCTGCCCCAGAGCTGGTCCTGACTTACCACCCTCTTTGATAAACATTTTGGGTGGGAAATTAATTTCCTAACCTTTTGCTTCATGTGGAAGCAGGTTTTCTCTGCCTATACGCTAAGGTTTGGTTCTGATTCTCCTGTGAAGGTGATGACGATTCCATTCCTACCTTCACTTCCAGTTGCTAATGCACCATTGCTCAGTAAACACCACGGGGCAACAGTTTATACACATTTCCTCTCTAAACCGTTCAGACTTGTGTTTGCTCTCTACTCTCAGACCGAAATGGACTGGGCTAATCCTCTGACGTTAGAAGGTCTTGGTGACATAACTGAGAACAGATAGCTGTCCATTCATCCTCTCTGATTTCCAGCCCTTTGAATTCTGACCGGGAGGAAAGAAATAGTTTCCCTCCTTATGGATACAAAGCCATGGTGTGAAAATCCAGGAGAACAGCAATCAGAGGGTGAGTCTCAATTCATCCTCGTGTATCAAGATGCTCCTCGATTAGCTATTGTCACACATAAAGCATGGCATAATGGGAGAGCCAAGAGGTGGAACTTAAAAGTGTCTGGTTCCAGTCTTGTTTTTAAACCTCACTGGGTGATCTGGGCTAAGCCTTCAAGCTCAGTAAAATGAGACTGTTGGATCAGGTCTAAGATGATACTATTCCATGTAATTCCTAAAGTGATATTCCATGGGTAGTTATTAGGAATGTGAAATAATACTTCCTGTGCATTAGAACTTGAGGCATTTTGTTTTATTTTGAGGTAATGTCTTGCTAAGTGCATGAGTCCTAACCTGGCCTAAAACTGGTGATTCTCCTGTGTCAGCTTCATGAGTTCTGGGAACAGGAGTGTGTGCCACCAATATACAGCTTGAACTTGTACCAAGTTCATTTCTTGATACAAATGGTTGAGTAGAGGAGATTCCAGTCCCTGTTGGAATATGTTGATGAGCTTCTGCTGTGGTCAGACCATGATGTAGCACCCCCCATCCCTAACTCATGCTGAAGTTTGATTGCCAGAGCAGCAGAGTTGGGAGCAGAACTTGTGGGGGCTGAACAGGTTCTTAAGAGGATCCACTCTCAATCTCACGAGAGTGGATTTATCCTGGCCAACAGGGGGCTGTTACAAAGCAAGTATAACATTTATGTTCTATCTCCTCCATCCCATTGTTTTTCTGATTTCTGCCATAATTTGGAATCAGAGGAGGCCCTTGCCAGAAGTCACACGTCGAATCATACTCTTGGGCATCCAGACCTTAGAACCATGAGTCAAGGAAAGGTTCCGCTCCATAGGAGCCACTGTGTTGCATAGTTTGCTTTGAAACGTGAAACACATGAAGGTAGCTTCATTTTTTTCAAAAAGAAAATCATGTGTGCATTTTTGTTTCTCAAAATTCCCCAGTAGCATCTCCCCCTTAAAATATCCAGCCATATAGGTTAACTGCTTTCAAACAGTATTTAATTTTTTTAATTGAGTTGTAAGACAGTGTGCTTTCACATGGCTTTTTCATACACTCTTAACTTTGGTTAACCCTTTCTTTCATTTCCTCATCGCTTCCGTATCCTTATATAAATATAAAATAGTGGGGAATCTGATAAGTACACATATGATGTACATTTCATAAATAATACAGAGTAAAAGGCATTAAGTATATAAAGAAACAAGACTCTGCCAGACAGTTGAAAATCATCCTAACAGACTGTCAAATGTGTCTTGTTAGATTTTTGATTGATACAGAAGTATCTTCCACCCAGACATTTGACAGAGGTTCATATCCAGAATACATACATGAAGAATTCAACTTGCTAAAACCTCAAATAATCCAACTGAACATAGGCAGATGATATGAATAGACAACTTCTCATAAAAAGGTGACAAAGAAATTACTAATGTCTGATTAAATGTTAAATATTAGTGACTGGGGAAGTGGAAATCATGGCTGTAAGACTTCATCTTACTTCTCTACTGACTATTACCAATAACAACAAAAACAGAAACTCTGTTATGGATGGACATGCAAAAGAACACATGAAGGTCTGGAATGATGCCTCAACAGTTAAGAGCACTGGTTGCTCTTCCAGGGGCCCAGGGTTCCATTCCCAGCACCCACATGACATCTAATAACATGTAACTCCAGTCCCAGGAGGACCTGAAGTTTTCTCTGGTGTCTACCCTTCACAGGCACTGTGCAGATCCATATACATAAAATAAAAATAAAATCTAATAAAGGAACACTTTAATACTGTATAGTTAACCATGGAGTGGGAGAAATGTAGGGCCTCTACATAGACACACAGATACTGCCACAGACAGACAGACAGACACACACACACACACACACACTCTTTCTCTGAAAGTAAGACAAGCTGCATCATATCTGGGCACATATCTAAAGGAAATGAAGTGGGAATATGATAGAAGTATGACTGTCCACATGTATGTTATGGGGCTGTTCATAAAGCTAGGACACAGAATCATGCAGGTGTCCATCAGTTGATGAATAGATGAAGGAAATATGCATGTACACAATGGATTATTGCTTTTTATCTGTGTACTATGCATATGTAGCTGCCTCCTTTGGAAATAGGGCCTCTCACTGGCTTGGAACTCACCAATGGCTAGGCGGGCTGGCCAGTAAGCCCCAGACATCTTCCTGCACCTCCTGTCTACTCAGCATTGGGATTATAATCATGTGGTACCACACCAGACTTACATGGCTTCTGGGGATCAAACTCGGGGGCTCAAGCTTCTGAGGCAAGCATCTTACTGGCTGAATTATCTCCCTGGCCCCTTATAATGGATTATTGTTCACCCATAGAGAGGAAGGAAATCCTGTCATATGTGGGGAAAGCAGATGGAACTGAAGGGCATTGTGCTAAGTAAAATGAACCAGACCTGGTAGGGCAAGTGTTATGTTTTTCTCTTTAAAAACAAAAATGGAAGAAGAGGGGTTGCTAGGGACTGGGAGGAAAGTGTACTGTGTTTTGTTGTCTACTTGACATAAGCTGGAGCTTTGAGAAGAGGGGAGACTCAATTGAGAAGAGGCTCTCACCAGATTAACCTGTAGGCAAGATTATGGGGACATTTTCTTGATTAGCAGTTGATGTGCATGGGCCCAGCCCACAGGGATGGTGTTACCTCTGGGCAGGTGTTCTGAGTTGTATACGGAAGCGGGCTATGCAAGCTCTGTGGAATCAGCTAATAAGTGGCCTTCTCCCTTGGCTTCTACTTCAGTTCTTGGCTCCAGGTGTCTGCCCTGAGTTCCTTCCGTGATAGAGTGTTATCAGGAGTGTAAAATGAAATGACCTCCCTTTCTTCCCCAAGAAGGTGCTGTTTTTGGTCACACTGTTTTATCACAGCAGTAGAAAGCAAACAAGGTAGGAACAGAAAGAAAGAGAGGAGTGATGGGTAGGTGAATGGATATGATGGACACCTGCATGTACCTGAGTAAAAATACTCCAATGAGTCCCATTCATTAGTAACATTGATATGTTATAACAGTCATGAGAGAGCAAGGAGGTGTTGCCATGGCCCTGGGATGAGCACGTCCTGTTTACAGTGATCTTTCTACCTCCAGCATGTCGGACAAAGTGCACTAGGCTCTCATTGAGTAACGCTGAGATGAACACATCGCAGAAGACATGTCCAGAGGTTCTGGGAAAAGGCTGTAATGAACAGACCATTCCAAGTGAAGAAACTGGATGTGATTGATTCTTTAATGTCTGTTTGTAGAGCTTTAAACAGAAGGACCAAAGAAGAGGTCTTTGAAGGCAACATCACCACCCCTGGAATCCAAACTTCACAGAAACCAAGGGAAAATATCTTTAATTAGTGAAAGAATTTGCCCTAAAGTCCTACATAATAAGGTAGATGGGAGTTTTTTTTTTTTTTATCTTATGCAATTCCATCTCCACAAATGATGTGTGGCTTGCCCCAGCCACCAGTGAGGGTATAAAACTTGGGAGAGGCCGGCGATGGTCACATGCAATCAACAACATCATGAGCTACTACAGCAGCTACTATGGAGGACACGGAGGTGTCAGAGGACTGGGATATAGCCACAGAGGTGTCAGTGGCTATGGCTACAACCATAGAGGCTTCAATGGTCTGGGCTCTGGCTTTGGCTGTGGAGGTGGCAGCTTCCATAGACTGGGTAATGGTTTTGGCTTTGGAGGCTCTGGCTCTGGCTCTGGCTCTGGCTCTGGCTCTGGCTCTGGCTCTGGCTCTGGCTCTGGCTCTGGCTCTAGCTATGGAAACCACAGCTATGGTTACCACCATCCCTCATCTTTTGGGAGGTATGGCTTCTCCAGCTTCTACTGAAAGGGGAGATTATTCCTCGCACCATTGAATCCTCACATGTCAACTGCTCTGCTGAATTCTCAATAAGCCACATCCATCAGCAGATGGCTGACTGATGAATCCTCTTCAAGATCAAGACTCAGCTCTGAAAGGAAACTCCGGAAACAAGAAACAAAAGCAAGGGAAACCATTCTCACGGAGCATTCTGGAATCTTACTTTTCAAGTTACTAGTCTTTTTCCTCTCATTATAACAATATAGTACAAACCTCCATGTTTCAATAAATTAATTTCAATTATACACGGAGTGTTTTCTCTTTTTCAAAACTTCAAAAGCATCCAACAGAATGACCAGAACTTATGTAGTCTAATATGGCCAGGAAGTCACTGTGTAGCTGAGGGTGATTTTGAACTATCTATTCTGATGCTTCACCTCTTGAATGCTGGGATTATAGGTATATACCAGCATGCCTGTGTATGGGATGCTGGCAGTTGAAGTTGGGGTACTGGACCTGCTAGGAAAGCACTTTGCCAACTGAGTTTCAGCCCAGCCTCATCATGTAATGATTTGCAAGTGTACACCTTATTGTTGACTGTAGGTGGATGTCATTTGGCTGGCCTTTAGACCTTATTCATCTGTTTAATTCAAACTTTTGATCCATTGGTAATTCCCCATTTCTCTCTCCACCCAGCTTTTCCTAGCCACCGATTTTGCTCCTTGGTTCTATTTCCCCACACATTATGTAATTTCCCCTGCTACTGGTGTATTCACTTAGTTCCATTTGCATCGATTTTCCGACTTAGACCCAAGCTCCCAGGTCTGTGCCTGCACGTTCATCCTTGTAAATTCAGTGTGTATGACAGTGCCAGGCTCACGTAAGTTGTCAGAGAGCTGTGGGTTAGGCAACTGGCTCATTTTATAACATAAGACAGGGATAACCTATTCATAAGAAGTTTACTCATGGGTTTTAGAATACAGTACCAGTTACCAGGTGCAGTCTGTCCAATAGTCATCTGAAAAGCCATCTGAAGTTTGGAATCTGAAGTTTGATGGTTGTTATTATGTCCATATCCTACTCCATGTTTTGTCTGTCCATCCATCCATCCATTATCTATCTATGATTTATCTATATCTATATATCTATCTATCAACTATCTATCATCTATATCATCTATCACCTATTTATAATCTATATTTATCATCTATTTATCCATTTATCATCTATGATCTGTGTATTTATCTTCTATCATCTATATCTATCATCTATTTATCCATTTATCATCTATGATCTATCTGTGTATTTATCATCTATCATCTATATCTATCATATATCTATCAACTATCATCTATTTATCTATCATATATCTATGATCTATCTATTTATGATTAATCTATCATCTATCTATGATCTAATCTATCATCTATGATCTATCTACTCCATTGTCTGTCTGTCTATCTATCTATCTATCTATCTATCTATCTATCTCTCATCTCTGTATCGTTGGTTCATCAGTTGTATCTCTATGTATAGTTGTTGTTCCAGGAGCTGACTAAATACCTCATCAGGACCTCCATAGTTGCCTTCTATATACTCTCCCTTATGGGCTTGCATACACTGTCTTGCTATTTGTAAAGCAAGATGTTAAATTTATTTACTGTCAGGGCAAGTTACTGAATGAGAAAATATTAGCATCATGTATAATACATACAGACTTGGGAACTATTATAAAAATTCATTGCCTATGGATAATAGAATGGAAAAACTATATATTCTTACCACAAAACTACACCGTGATGACAATTAGAGCTGTGTGTGTGCAGCGACCTGAACAAACCTCACAGCCACAAGGTTGAGCGAAGAGACCTCTGCAGAATAGAATAAATTTGCTACACACTTGTTTATTTAAGTTCTTAAACTAGAAGGAAAAGAAGACAAACTAAGATAAGTTGTAGTTAGGATTTAAGCTAGGAGAGTGGTTCTGTTTGGAAGGCAGTGCTAGAAAAAGACCTTAAGGGAGCTTCTGAGGTGCCAGTAAGTTTCATGTTTCTATCTAGAGACTGTCCCAAGGTGACATGCCACTGTCCTAGTTAGCTTAATTGTCAATCTGACATATCCTAGAAAGGAGTCTAGGATTTTGAGGATTGTTCCCAAATTGGCTTGTAGATATGTCTGGAGAGATGATCTAGATTGGTAGTTAATCTAGGAGGGTTCAGTCCACTATGGAAGGCACCATTCCTTAGGCAGATGGTTCTGGGCTGTATAAGAAATCTAGGTAAGCATGGGGTTTTGAGTGTATCAACGAACAGCATTCCTCTATGACTTCAGCTTCAAGTTCCAGCCCTGACTTCCCTCAGTGATGGACTATGGCCTAGATATGTAAGCCAAATAAACCTCTTGTAAGTGGATTTGGGTCAGGTTTTCTTTCTTTTTTGTTGTTTGTTTTTAATCTAATCACAGTGGCAGAGAGGAAACTAGAATGGTCACTAACTTACTTGTGTTTGTTGTATTCTAATTTATGACAATTTGACTTGAAAAGAGTTAGGCTCAGAGCAGAGAATTCAGATGAGCCACCAATACTATCTATTTCTTAGTGACCAAGGCATACAGAGATTTTTAAATGATTAATGCATTCATTGCTTTTGACATCAAGAGACTCAAACATCTACCAATCCACAACCAAAGGGTGTGTATGAGTTTAGGTGTACAAGGGAGTGGATGAGTTCTTGTTCCAAAGTCTAGGAGACAGGGAAAGTTTCCTAATGGGCCCATACTCATACCAGAGGTGTATTACTAGTACCTGACTCCATTCACGAGCCCACTACTTTCAAGAATGGATCCTAAAGCGGATTCATCGGGGACTGAAAAGGCAATTGAATGAATGTCCTGTTGATTAGTGTTTATGGTCAACTTGGAAGAATCTAGAAGTGCCCGAGAAATGGGCCTCTGGGAATGCCTTAATTGAGGTGGAAGGACCTTCCCTGGATGGTGGAACCATTGCCTGGGTGGATCCTGGACTGTGTAAAATAGTGAAAGGGAACTGTGAGGGGTGTGTAGTCATTGCTCTCTGCTTTCTGCTTGTGGAATGGATATGTCAGCTGCCTCAAGCTCCTGCTGTTTGATTTCTGTACCACGAGGAGCTCCGACTCGAGGATAAACCCTCTCTGCTTTAAGTTGCCTTTGTTTGAATATTTTATCATAGCAACAGGAAAGGTAACCAAGACAAAACTGGATTCTGCAACTCGCTTAGTTACAGGTTTCTCTCGAGATCTCATACGGGGAGCCCGTTCTGCTCCTTGGAGAGAGTGTCTATTTGCTCCGGAGGCAGGCACCCACGCTCTGCTGGGAGGAGATGGGATGGTTACAAGGCAGATGCCTACATGTTGATTGAACTTCAGCAGCATTTCTCATGCCTGGAAATCAAATTGGAAAATTCTATAATAGGCTAAATTATTCTTTAGGACATCCTGGGTAAAATTTGTTGATTTGATATGAAAGATATAAATCTGTTACCAGAGACTGTGGCTACCATTCTATACATTAATTTAGTCACTCCATTATGAAGGCTTGGCTAAACAACAATACATTGTTAATGTGCTTTGTATTCCTAAAATATATTTTAGTTGGGTAACACTATTATTGATAATTTTCCTCTCTTTCTGTTTCTCTTTCTCTCTGTCTGTCTTCCCTTTCTGTCTATCTTCTGTCTCTCTGTCTCTCTGTCTCTCCTTCTCTCTCTGTCTCTCTGTCTCTCTCTGAATTGTGGGGGTACCAGAGGTTGATGTCAGGTGGGAATTTTTAAATTTACATTTCCAATGATATCCTCTTTCCCAGTTTCTTACCCATAAACTCCCTATCCTCTCCCCCTCCCCCATCTTCTATGAGGTCTGTCCATGTGTACTCTTTGGATGGTGGTTTAGTCCCTGAGAGCTCTGGTTGGTATTGTTGTTCCTATGGAGTTGCAAGCCCCTTCAGCTTTTTCAATCCTTTCTCTAACTCCTCCAATGGGGACCCTGTTCAATGGTTGGCTGCGAGCATTCAACTCTGTATTTGTCATGCTCTGGCTAAGCCTCTCAGGAGACAGATATATCAGACTCCTGTCAGCATGCACTTCTTGGCATCAGCAATCTTGTCTGGGTTTGGTAGCTGTGTGTGTATGGGCTGGATCCCCAGGTGGGGCAGGCTCTGAATGGCCATTCCTTCAGTCTCTGCTCCACACTTGATCTCCGTATTTCCTGCTATGAGTATTCCACCTATCTTTCTGAGACAGTCTCTTACTGAACCTGGAACTCAGGGTTTCAGTGGGCCGGCTGGGCAGTGAGCTCCAGGGTTCCCCATCTCTTCTTACTGCTGAGTCCAGCGTTTACATAGCTGCTCAGGGATCTGAACTCAGGTCCTCAGGCTTTGCACAGCAGGTGCTTTTCAGACCTGTCTGTCTTTCTGGTCCTAGCATAAATGACAGTCATCAAAGCCTTCAGAACTGAGAAGTGTTTGAGCCAGGTGACCAGAGAGCCAGCAGAGTGAATGTTGGTGGCAAACATTTTCTTGTGCTTACAGATGTGTCTGAGAAACGTATGTGGAAAAACAGTGGCTCAGAAACCGAGACCTCATGGGGATTGAACAGAGAGATCAGCACAAATCTTGGCCAGGCAGCTAGCTGCTTTTATGGCTGCCCTGACAACTCATATCTTCTGTGTGACAGAAATAATATGCCACACATGAACCTCTCACTAAATCCAACTTCCCCCCAGTGCTGCTGAGATTTATCTGCATTGGATAGATTAAACTTTCAAGGCTTGGGGGGAAACCATACTTTCATTTCTAACTCACCAGCTAAATAGAATGCCAAGCTCTTGTCGAGCTTGGAAAGGAGCTTCTGACAGCCATTGTGATGACCTCAGACAAGATGACGCCACATGCCATCTCCTGAGATACTGCTTTTGAAATTTCTTTTTGAGAAGTTTTGCTTTTCCTTATGAATCTAGCGCTCTGCTGCTGGGTTCCTCTTGCAAATCCCAATCAAGAGTTTAGAACAGAGGCTTTAGAAACACCAGTCTGTGCTGAAACCTAGATTAAGCATTACTTTAATGTGGTTACACTAATGGTACATTTCAGGATATTTCTTAGGAATAATTTTTCAGTGTTTCTTGGTGTCGGTGATTTCTCATTTACCTTTGTGTGGCTAGAACTGTGTGTGGAAGGAGTTATAGATAGAGAACCTAAACCTCCAATGTGATGCTTTGCATGTGCTCGGCCCAGGGAGTGGCACTATTAGAAGGTGTGGCCCTGTTGGAGTAGGTGTGTCACTATAGGTGTGGGCTTTAAGACCCTCTTCCTAGCTGCCTGGAAGCCAGTATTCTGCTAGCAGCCTTTAGATGAAGATGTAGAACTCTCAGGTCCTCCTGTACCATGCCTGCCTGGATGCTGCCATGTTCCTGCCTTGATGTTCATGGACTGAACCTCTGAACCTGTAAGCCAGCCCCAATTAAATGCTGTCCCTTGTAAGAGTTGCCTTGGTCATGGTGTCTGTTCACAGCAGTCAAACCCTAACTAAGACACCCAGATGTATGGTTTATTACCTACTGTTGCCATGGCCTATTTCTCCTGTAGTGTGAGATTTGGAACAGCTGAATCTGAGCTGAATTCAGATCAAGGAATCCTTGTAAGTATGATTTAGAAAAAAAAACAATGTCTCTGCTGTGGCAGTTCAGCCGGAGCACACTGCATTACCAAGTACCGTTTTCTCGGCGGCTTCATCCCTAAGGATTTCTTATTTTGTCTCAGTCTTAATGACTCAGCTCCTTCTGGGGCTTTGCTGCAATAGCTGGGGATTTGAGCTGCCTCAGGCTCACGGCCCCATGCTCTCTAGTTCCCCAGTTTTCATTCCAGAGGAGAAAGCGGGAGGTGCTGCCCTGTAAGAGAAGAAGGACTTGACTAGCCCTCTTTCTTCCACTGGTGACACAAGTCCTCAGTCCCATCCACGTCCCTATGTGCCCAAGGAAGGGGAAATTGGTGGCCAGTGCTCTCCCTCAGTTACAGCCAGTTTGGTTACATAGCTGAGGAACCCCTGACCTTATTGCTATTTCTCCTAACGAGGTAGGAGAAGTGGGAAGACCAATGGTGAATTTTCCCTATTAAGCCTAGAGTTTTTATC
Organism: Rattus norvegicus; assembly: GCF_021556685.1. Lineage (NCBI taxonomy): Eukaryota > Metazoa > Chordata > Mammalia > Rodentia > Muridae > Rattus > Rattus norvegicus. The sequence goes on along the minus strand of NC_141544.1, from coordinate 42,629,969 downwards.
TTGGTCGACATACTTTCTTGCAATTGTAAGACAGCGCAAACTGCCCTGTGGACATCCCATGCCTCAGAGAAGTTCACATCTCTGCCTACCTGTATTGACTTATATGCTCCAAGTATTAAATCTAGAATATACTTTCATTTTTGATCTTAAGATAAAGAGGTATTTATTTATTTAACTTTTTATTGATTCTTTGTGAGTTTCCCATCATGCACCCCAGTCCCACTCATCTCCTCATCCCTTCGTATCCACCCTCTGCCCTTGAAAACCTCCCCTACCCAGAGGAAAAAATGAATGAAACTAAGCCTAGAAAACATCTGGTCAAGGAAGCCGTAGTACGTCCCAGAGTATAGCCCTCTGTCCACACATCTTCATGTGCAAATGTTCATTGCAGTGAGCCCTTGGTGTGCACACACAAACTCACAACAGCTAGAACTGTATGCACAAGACTTGCACAAGCTCAAATCACAGCATGGAGGGGGCAGGGGGCTCATAAAGTTCTGCCTCTAGCTGGGTGGGCTATTGGTGGTCGATGGCCAATGGAACAGGCAAACTCAGTTTTCTTCAGGAATGCAACGTCTGAGCGAGCATGATCTCACACCGATGTGCACACACGTACCACGAGATGGAATCGGTAGGTATTAAATTAATGTTATTTAATAAAATTAAAATGAGCAGTGAGTGAGATGAAAGAATGCATGACATTGGAGGGGAGAGTGGGGGAGGGGACAGAGGAGGCATTGGAGGAGAGGAACGGAGGGCAGGGCGGGTTTGATCAAAGCACATTGGGACTCAGGGCTTACTTAGGTCACAGCTAACCAGGACCTAAGGATTACCAAGTTGAGCCAGGCTTCCCAGTGTTGTAGGATGGTAGGGGGCAAGGTGTGCGTTTGGAAAATGATGCTGCTCACATCTGTGATACAGGGCTTCTACGTTCATGTCTGAAGTAATGTTTTCGTGAATAAACCAAGGAAGATGCCTAAAGTTTCATAGAATAATAAATCCTTCAGAGAGATTCAAAAAAAGAAAAGAAAACCTGAACGTGTTATAGCTACATTTGCTCAAAAACAAGGTATTGAGAAAATGGAAAACTGATTATATCAATATGTTGCTGAATAATGATAACTATCTCAAAATCTTTTGTTTCTGTTTTTTAATGAAAGGTTTTGCAGTCTATCCCTGACGGACCTGGAAGTTCAGAGATCTATCTGCTTCTGGAATGCTGCAATTAATGGCACTCTCTGTCATTCCTGGCCACTATTGTCAATTGACTAAAGAAGCATCAGGCTCAGTACCCCACCCCCAAAGCGTTGAGCATTGGAAGCAGGGAGTCAGGGAGACTCTGGCAGAAGCCGTGAGGCACAGCATCACGTGCCTTCTTTCTGAAAACCAGTGCACGAGCTCAGTGCTCTTCCTTCAACTTGGTGATGTTTTTTCACGCGCTCCACCTGGCTGGGTCAGGGCTCCCTGCTGCAATGTCTGATGTTGCTGTCCCTCCCTTAGTGTGTCTTTCTTCTATGTTCTCATTCACAGGCCCACTTAACTAAAACAAGGGCCCGTGTAGCTGTGTGGGATAAGTATTAACTGTGTATCTTGGTACGTATTTTTTTAAACTTTTTTGAGAATATCTCACATGTATTATAATTTATTTTGATCACATCTAATCCAGTCCCTTCTTTCCAACGCTCTTATAACCCTCATACCATTTTCTCACAGTTTCATTTGTGTGTGTGTGTGTGTGTGTGTGTGTGTGTGTGTGTGTGTGTGTGTGTTAAATCTACTGGGTTCATTTAGTGCAGACAGTATGTACCTGGGCATAGGGTTGCCCTCTCAGGGGTCACATACTTTCCCTCTCTCAGTAGCTATTGAGAGCCTCAGGTAGGTATGGAACTTCATGACCTTTCCCACGGCATGCTGGGATTTTGTCTGTCTTGAGCTTGTACAGCTAGGTCTTGGGCATGCTGCTACAACCACTGTGGCTTAAACGGACAACTGCCCTGTTGTGTCTGGAGAACCCTGTTTTGCTGTGGTTACCTTTTCAAGTATTAAGGAGCAGCAGCATCGTTGTATGAAGCACAAGGAAAAGAACGACGGGTTCCCTGTGTTCCTGAAGTCATCAGTGAGAGTGAATGTAGACGGGTTTTGACCACTTACTCTGTCTAAACAGAGAAACTAGAAGCAGCTCAGCCTTCTCGGCCTTCCTGGTCTTAACTTTCATCCTCTGCTTCATTCGTGTAGACAGGATTTCTGCCGTGGCCTGCATAGAAATCTCTCTCTAATGCATGGAGCTGGAAGCATGACTGAATGTCACTCGGATAATTGCATCATGTTAAGCTGTGCAGCCAGCCTTGCCGTGACCTGGACGGCCTGATGCAGTCATCCGAGTCCTTCCAAGCAGAGTTCTCTCCATGGAGTGCTGTAGGGATTTGAAGAACAAGACAAAATAACCAGTTTTGTGGGTTGGGAAGGATGTAGGTTAGCTTCAGGGGTGGAGAAAAGTTCCAAGAAGTAAACCAAGGACCTTTGTCCTATATCCACAAGGCCCTGGATTCTGCAAGCAGCCAGAAAGAATCACCTTGGGATTCAGCCATTCTTAAGAAGTTTCAAACAAAATCTCAACCTGGCTGCCACCCCGACTTTGGTCTTGTGAAGTCTAGGTAGAGGAGCCGGCCATCCTGACTGGATCGGTGACCCTCAGAGCTGTGAGATGGGGTCGTAATGTTTAAGTCGTGAACTTTTGGCCATCTTGTTATAGGTTGATACAAAGCTTAGAGCCTGTCAGGTTAAAAAAAAAAAAAAAAAAACAACTGCAGCAGCTCTGAGCACTTCGAGCAGTCAGTTATGGAGCACAATCAATATCTCTCTCTCTCTCTCTCTCTCTCTCTCTCTCTCTCTCTCTCTCTCTCTCTCTCTCATCTCTCTCATCACCTCCTCATGCATGCTTAAATTATCTTGAGAAGACTTCCTGGAAAGCAATGCCAGCTACCCCTCCATTTCACACCTTGAAGCTCTCTTCATGTTTATCCAGGTGTTTCTGCAGCCATTTCTCTGAGGGAGTCAGGAATGGTCATCATCTCTGACCCCATTTAGTCAGTTGGGAGACAGAAGGTGAATGGTAAGAGGAACTTTTGTTATGTGATAGATCAGGGTGATTTAAATGTGTTTTGTTTAATTAAAGAAAATAATCTTTCATTTGGGGAGTTGAATTCTTTTTGGACAAATTTTATGTGCAAAGGTGGACTGCTGTCTGATACAGTTCTGAGGTTTACGTAGGAAATGTTTTGTAAATTTCTTGCTCTTGTTTTTAGACCACGTCATTACCATAGCCTCTTGAGTTTTATCACCAAACTGTATTTTAGGGACCCTGGTCACTTTCTCCTCATTCGTCTGAACCATTCTATTTTCATAGAGACCTGGTTGGCTACCTTGTCTTAGTTACTGTTCTATTGCTACAAAGAGAGACCAAGGTAATTCTTATAAATGAAAGCATTTAACTGGGGCTTGCTTGCAGTTTTAGAGGGTTGGTCTGTGGTCATCATGGAGGAGAAAAGGCAGGCGTTGGAGCAGTAGCTGAGAGCTCTACATCCTGATCTGGAGGTGGTAGAGTGACGCTGGGCCTGGGGTTGGCTTCTGAAACCTCAGAGGCCACCATCAGTGACACATCTCCTCTAACAAGGGCACACCCTCTAATCTTTCCCAGTTTCACTAACAGTAAACTGAGCATTCAAATATATGAGCTTATGGGGGCCATTCGAATTTAGAACACCAGTGTACACTTGACAGAACCTCACATCCATCATTACACAGCTGTATCTTTAAACCATCCAGATGTAGAAAGGGAGTCTAAATTGCTATCCTGAACCCTAACCCCAAACCCAAACCCAACCCTAACCATAACCCCAACTCTAACACTCACCCCAACACCAATCCTAACTTTAACCCTAACCCCAACCCCAACACTAATCCTAACCCAAACCCTAACCCTAACCCAAACCATAACCTCCAACTCCAACACTAAATCCTACCATCACCATAACCATAGCCCCAGCCCTAACCCTAACCTTAACTCCAACCCCAACTCCAACACTAACCCCAACCTTAACAATAATAACCATAACCTCAACCATAACACTACCCCAACATTAACCCTAACCTCAACCCCAATGTTAACCCTAACCCCAACCACAACACTAACTCCAACCCCAACGCTAATCCTAACTTTAACTCTAGCCTTAACCTGAGGCCCAAGAATATGCTAGGTGAGCTATTTGTGTCCTATTCTAGAAATGAGTTATTTCCTTTTCCACTGACTGCTGTGTAGAATAGTCATTGCTTTCAAAACATAAAATCTATGGGGATCATGAAATCAAGGAAACAAAACCTTATCTGAAATGGTTAGCATTTGAAACAAGGCCTGTCTCCACTCCCTATGTGGTTGCTACCTGGTCGGATTTAGGTAAGGGAGCTGACTAGGCCCCATCAGCAACAGGTACCGAGATGGCTGGATCCATTGCTAGGTCTGAGATGATGGTGACGTGCCTTATATAAGTCACGTTAACTTACTTTGGGGCCTTTGTTAGGTGGGAGAAATCCATTTTCTTTAGGATAATACAAAGAGCAGCTTAGCCTCCATCTCTGAAGCCCTTTTGTTTAAGCCTGGCTTCTTTCTCTCCATCGACTCCTTCATAGTCAGCCCTTGGCATCTTTGGGATTTGTGCTATGTCTTGGGAGGGAGAAACCCAGCTCAAAAGATTCATCTTGAGTTTCTGTTCTCTGTGTTTGGCCCCAGTTGGGTCTGTTGGCTTTGTTCTCAGTGCCTACCTCCTCCTGCAACCACATTGGGTCTCCAGATGCCCCAGGGCTGTTTATTCTTAATTAAAAACTGGAATAGGTTTTTTTTAGGTGTGTGAACTCAGGTAGGACTTGGACTTGATGTTTTCTACACAAACAATCACAGCCTCAGTAATATCTGTTCAAAGCTTACCTTTTCTTCACGCCTATATAATTTTATTGTGTAAAGTCGTTACTTTCTTCTAAATAGTTGCAGGATCTACAGTTGTGTCTGTGTGGGTATGTGCACATGTATGCAGATGCATGCGGAGGCCAGAAGAAGGTGTTGGAGTCCTTGCAGCCGGAGTTACAGGCAGTTATAGGCTATGTAACTTGGGTCAGAGCAGCAAGGGTTCTTTTTTTTTTTTTTTCTTTTTTTCGGAGCTGGGGATTGAACCCAGGGCCTTGTGCTTGCTAGGCAAGCACTCAATCACTGAGCTAAATCCCCAACCCCGCAGCAAGGGTTCGTAACCATGGAGCTACGGCTCCTGCCCTGAAAGATATCACTGATTGGTTGGCTGGTTAGTGGGGGGCGGTGTTGGGTTTACATTATTGTTGGTGTTATTTATATCATTTTTTATGTGTGTTGTGTTAATTGTTTCATAACTCTGAGTCTATTTTGTTCTTGAGTCAGAATGGACCAAAGAAGGCATATATCACATAAAAAGGACTCACTTAAATGAAGCTTAGCTTTTCCCTTCTCCTAACAAAGGCACGAGTGAGGTGGGTTTTGGAAAGCCTCCCTTGCAGTAGCCAGAGTTCTTAAATAACACATAGGCCAGGCCCATGAGTAACATAAAACTGGGTCAGCATTTTTGAAGTCAGCGTTGTGGCACCATTTCCTAAGATCCAGGTTACCTTGTAAGTCTAAGAATATTCAGCATGAAATAGCAACTACCCACAGCTTTGGGACATATGCAAGAACAATACGCAGTTAAACCTCTGGAGCATGGTTTTGTTGGAAGTGCTTTATCAGGAAAGACGTGGAGGAAGAGTGCAGAGAATATGCAAATCCGTTCAAGTGCACACAATTAAAAACCTCGAGATGTGTTGGATGATAAATCGCTTTGCAGTGGTTGCGACTGGAATTCAAACTGATAACTGTGATTATATGATTCTGAGAACAGCTAACCCGTTCCCATTTTCGTCTGCTCGTTGGAATGAAAGAGGTCCACGTTACCTTCAAACTGGTCTATAATAAGCAGACTGTATTTTAAGTTTGCAGGGGACATTTCTCTTCTGTCATAGTATTGAACTGAAGTACCTGGAGAAAACCATAGATAGAAAAGCCAGTCTGGTCCTGTTCCACTTCTCCACCTCCTCACCTCAGCACGAATCCCCCATGCTTGTTCCAGTTCTCCAGACATCCCTAAGGCGACCTTTGAAGACTGAAGGTTGGTGCCCTGTGCTCTCATCACGTTGTGAACACCTTTGTGGAACTTAAGCTACCTCGAAGCAATCCTTTCTTGGTGGAAGTTGCCTCCTGATGGGTCTGTGTAAGGGGATGTTTTACAGGGACACTATTACAGTTTTTTAAGTTAGACTTGCATCCTCGACTGGACCATTTCTTCTTACCCTTTTTCAGTTCTTCAGGCTTAGAGGAATGGCTCCAACAGAGCAGACAATATTCTATTGGACAGGTCTTTTTGGTTGCAAAAGCAGGGACTCTGCAGGGCTGCTTGGATGTTAGGGTCACTGAGGATTTGCTAGACCATAGGTTCCAGGAAAGACAATCTGCCCACTTCTTGCCAACATAGACTTTCTCTATAGGACAGTACTCTGCCACTTGACCTGTGCTGTCACTTGCTGGGTCCTGGCTGACTTCACTTTGTAATATTCTAGGGCTCAATGAATATTGGGTGTGTAAGCTTTCAAGCATCGGTGAGTATTATTCAGTTATAGACCAGCCAATACATGATAGATATTTGCCATTGAGAGGATCATTTGTTATACTCTCAGATGCCAATAGGGGCCACACCACATGCCTGGGAACCACACAGAGAAGCACTAGGTTGTTGGGAAGTGGGGTGAGGAAGGAAATATAGACAAGGACTTTTATTGTGGGTTCTCTCAGAAAGAGCAGATGAGGCAGGCTCAGCAGCGTGAGGACTGGCTAGTTTTAATAAGTCTGGCTGGTTCTGAGGAGCAGGGATATCTTTAGTTGTCCTATTCCTTGACTTGGGGTGTTTAGGACATGAGAATAAAGGTCTAGGGCATACGGTCCACTGAAGGAGGTGGTGGGAGTGTTGCAATGGCATGTTTCAGCTGAGTTCTTTGCTTTTTCCAGGACATGCCTTGCTTGGAGTGGTAGGAACAAAGACGTTTCCTCCAGGGTCGGCCAAGCCTGAGGATATTAAAGTAATACATGGCTGACATGGCTGTGTGTTAAGAGAGTCTCCTTCACTCATCAGCACTTAACTCCTGTACAGGGTGTTGTACTGTGATTGGCTTCAAGGTAGCCTAAGAAGATGAAAGACAGAGATAGTCCAGGATAGACCTATGCAAGCTGTGCCAGAGATTAGGGCTCCTTTCTGATTGTTAACACCTGGCCCTGACTGGTTAAGTCTGCAGTAAGCTTTGTTTATGAGGTCACTTCCTTTCTTGAGTTTCATGTGTAAATTACCTGGTCTCAGGGATTCAATTAGAGTGATACAGGTAGTGGACTGAGACACCTCCACAGTCATGTCAAAAAACTGAAAGGATGTCTGATGGAAACCAAATAGATTTATTTTAGCTTCAGGTTTAAAGCTTTCATGGTAGGGATCCCACTTAGCATTTCCAGAGGCACTTTAAACTCTGAGTTGAGGTGATGCAGAGAATTTAGTGAATTCATAGCTCACTGTTGTGATACGGGGCCATCCCGTTACAGAACTCCGTGGCACGGAGTCTGTGTGTTGTTCGTGTCATTTGAAGTGAGAGTTGAGAAATTTCCCATGATGCCCTTGAACAGTTCAGAAATTTACATTTGACACAGAGTTCCAGAGAGGTCCAGATCAGACTGGTTGCCAATCCAATTAAAAAAATTTAATTTTTAAATTGGAGCGTGCACATATAGACTTGTTTATCCTAATAAGCCTGATTCGTGCCTAGTTAGCTGCTGCTTTGCGGCATGATTTTCAAACAGGAGGTGGTGGTGGGGCCACTTGTCTGATTACTAAAGTTCCTGGGAGACAAATGTAAACACAGCGTAGAGAAGGGGGCCAAGATTGTGCTTTGAAGACCTCAACAAGCAGACACCATTGATAAAGAGCTGTTAACAGTAAGGAATGAGAGGTGTGAGTGGATAAATTGGAGTAAGAAGCTGGACTTCCTGAACAAGGGGCGGAAGCGAAGAACTCGGCGGAAGTGAGCTCAGCGGAAGTGGGGAGCTCTGCTCAATATCTGCTCTCTTGGTTCCATTTATAATTTGAAAAGTGGAAAGTATCCTCTCCTACGAGAAGGTCACAGCACCAGCCAACGCAGACTCCCTTCCCCAGGAAGCTTTGAATTTCTCCGGAAATGCAAAAATAATGCTCTTTTAGAGGAGATAGTAAAATAATAAATGCGTGCCAGTTCACCAGCTTTAAAACCACACTGTGAACTTTAATCTCCGGAATAAATGTCTCCTGGTGGAAGGTATTATTCTCAGTAAATAGCAAAACTTAAAAACCAGTGATGAAATTTGCCTAACGAAGAGGGAAAAAACTTGAGTGGGCACACTCGTAATGACCCTTTCTAGAACAATCTGGCAGTTCGCGCACAGCAGACTTGGTTGGTGTGGACTGTCTTGTGGAACTGTTTTGAGCAGCCATGGTCCCAGACTGTCCCTACGGAGTTCCTTGTAGTTTCCATAAGATTTTGGAAACCCCGAGTTCAGAAAATATTTGATGAGGGCTTCTGCAGGGGTTCTGAACCCTGTTCTTTCTAAAGCTGGTGGAGGCTCAAATCTGATTCTGAGGTGGGTGTGGCTCAGGGCAGTGTCTCTGGGTGTCCTGTGTGGTGGCTCTCAGCATGTCTAGTGCTACATACATGTAGGGATGTGAAGTCTCTAGTCATATTCTTCAGCCTCTGCCAGGACTTTTACCAGATGTTTTTCTTCTACAGTGCACAGCGTCTTCTTGGTGGAGAGATAGAAAACATCTGAGATATCACTTCATGGTGCCTCCCACTGACTTTTCTGCCCTTGCTGTCTTCTTTGCTTTACTCCCCAGTCTGGACACCAGGAGGATCAATGCTTGTTGGCTAAATGGTGACTCTGAGGTCTCAAATGAGGGATGTGACACAATTTAAACAGGAGATGCTCCCTACATACACTGTCTTGGGAGGTTGTTGAGCCTTTGGGATTTACAGCTAATGTATTGGAGTGGACTGCTGTAGGCAGGCCTTAGAGATGATATTTGTCACTGCCTCTAGTCAGCCCCTGTGCTTCTGCTCACCCTGTCTTGCTTCCACACCTCCCTTGCTGTGGTGGGCTCATGTCCTTTGAAACGGTGAGCCACAATAAATCCTCTCATCGTCAACTTAATTCTCTCTGGTACTGTGTCACAGCTATGAGAGAAGTGATTAATCCAGAAAGAGAACGACAAAGCGTGGACCTAGTACACAGAGGAAAGACGTTAGGAAGGCTTTCGTCTCCTTTGCCCAACCTGGAGAGTTCTGCTGGGATAGTGGTGAGAGCAGACTCTTCATGGACCACCTATCGTCTGCTTCCCTAGAAAAACTGCAGAGAGAAAATGCAAAGCTTTAGTCTTGTCTGAATGACTTCAGGCCTGGCATGGCTGTGCTGAGAAGCCTTCTGCTACTGGCACAGCATAGAAAAGGCTGGAGGATCTGAAGGCAGAGAAACAGGAAGATGTCTGTGGTCCAGAGTTCCAGGCCCTTGTGATGAAGCACGTGTCAGAACTCTGCCAGCCCCTTACGTGTGTATTATTTTTCTCATTTCTGTGACAAAATAGTTCACAGAAGAAACTGAAGGAAGAAAAGGAAGGGAGGGGGGGAAGAAGGGAAGGAGGGAAGGAGAAAGCAAGGGACGGAAAGAGAGAGAGAAGGAGGGAGAGAGAAAGGGAGGGAGGAAGGAAGGGAGGGGGAGGGAGAAACGGAAGGAGGGAGGATTTATTTTGGTTCAGTTTGAGGTTTTAGTCCGCTGTGGTGCAGATGGTATGGTGGAGGAGCAGGATGCTCATAGTGTGTCTGCAGTCAGTCAGGAACAGAGAGCTACGTGCTGGAATTCACTTTTACTTTCCCTTCCTCTTATCCTCTTAACTCGAGACCTAAGTCCATGGATGGAGTTACCCACAGTTTGGATGGGTCTTCTCACCTCAGTCAGCTCAATCTAGGAGTTTCCTACAGATATAGGAGAGATCCTGTTAGCATGATAATAATAAACATTGTACTGTGGAACCTTGGTAGACCTGTGGGAAGGAAAGGTGGAGGCGTCTACCATCCTAGTAAGATGGAGCTTATGCCTAAAATCAGGTTGAGTTATAGAAAGAGGCAATTCATATTCACTGACCACTTGAGTCAAAACTGAGAGTCTGGCCCAGCTTGCTTGGGTCTTCACCCATCTTTTCCCACAGGAGTTTGAAGAAAAGAATTCATTGATTTCTATTTGATTTGTCTTCCAAGAGTGCTATACCACCATGCCATCAAACGTGCTGCCATGGTGGTTCTGACTTTTCCTGTTCCTGTTGACCTTTGATTTATTTATTTATTTTTCTTGTATTAGGGCCATTTTAAGTTTCAGTCAGCAGATTAGACTCAGAGTCCCTCATCTAAGAAAATGAACCCAAGAGAATGTTGGCCAAGGAGAACAATGAATAGGCAATCATGTTACTGTGCTTCAGAAGTGATCTGGTCCAGGGTCCAGGGTCCAGTGTGTTCTCTCTCTTCTCAACCTCCTTGCCCTCCACTCTGTGTGTGTGTGTGTGTGTGTGTGTGTGTGTGTGTGCATGTGTCTGTGTGTGTTAGTATACATATATGTATAGCTTATTCATGTACACACGTGTGTATGTGTGTGCATGTGTATGTATGTGTCTTTGTTAGTACTTGTATGTGTATGCCACACTCATTCATGTACATGTGTATGTGTGTGTGTGTGTGTGTGTTTCTATGTAGGTATCTGTGTATACACATGTGTATATGTGTGCATGTGCATATATGTATCTGCATGTGTACATGTATGTGTATGGCACACTCATTCTTGTACATGTGTGTCTATGTGTGTGTGCATGTGCATGTTATGTGTCTGTGTGTGTTTAGGTATGTGTATGGCACACTCATTCATGTACACATGTGTGTCTGTATGTTTTTATGTAGGCATCTCTGTGTGTGTATACATGTGTGTCTGTCTGTATACACATGTATATGGCATATTCATTCATATACACATGTGTGTATATGCATGTGCATGTACATGTGTATGTATATCTCTGTGTGTGTTTGTATGTAGGTGTCTGTGTGTGTACACATGTGCATATGTATGCATGTATATATGTGTGTCCCTGTGTTTGTGTGTATCTATGTGTGTTTCTATGTAGGTTTCTGTGGCTGTGTGTGTTTGAACACATGTGTATGGCATACTCATTCATGTACACATGTGTGTCTATGTGTCTGTGTGTTTTTATGTAGGTATCTGTGTGTGTACACATGTGTGAATGCATGTGCATGTTTGATGTGTCTCTGTGTGTCTGTACACATATGTATATGGCAAATTCATTCATATTGAGGCCAGATGAAAACCTGGGGTATAGTTCCTCAGGCATAGTCCACCTTTCTTTAGAGACACGGACTCACTAACCAGGCTGTATTGGTGAGTAATCCCTCAGCTCTGCCCATCTCTTCTTCCCTGGTGCTGGGATTTCAAGTGCATGCCACCACACTAGGTACTTGTAACTCAGGTCCTTGTTCTAGTAAAGTAAGCATTTAGCAGCTGAGCTGTTTCTCCAGCCCTCTTTTCATTTCTTAGTTTGTCCTCTCCTCTAGAAACTGGAGTCATCATATTTCACAGACTGGCTGGCTCATCCAGCAGTAGACGAACTGAATATGACCACCAGAAGTACGAAATCTTTTATTTTGAAATTCTCACTGTAGGGGAAATGCTGACCCCAGCATTCTCCATGCTACCTTGCTTAGGAATTCAAGTCGGACTCATTTTGGCTCTAAAGTTTGAGGTGTAGGTAAACTAATTGGTAAAGGAGTGTGTTGCAGTAAAAATAAAAAACAGCAGAATGGTGGGATGAGAGGGGTAGAAAGCAGAAGATGTCTGTGACCCACCGTGAAGAGGATGCTGGCCCTTGTTGTCACATGGTTGGCAAGCACATGCACACTCGGTCACAGGAAGCAAACCCAGAGCAGTGGGAGTTAGGACCTCGAATTCCACCCCTCTCTATTGACTATCTTACAGCCTGCCTTCTGCTTTCATAGCCTTATAAAACTTATAAGATCCCCACAGATGGCCTCTTGGTCCTTAAATCTGACCACCTCTTTCACTTCCCCAGCCATCAGCTCTGTTTTGTTCTAATTGGACAAAGCATTTTCTCTGGGGCCTGTTTGACCTGGTTCTTTCCCCACTTCAGAGATCGTTGATCTGTGTCTGTCTTCACTGCTCATTTTTCTTTCTGCTTTTGTTTACAATTGGAAGCAATTATCATGTTTCCAAGCTTAATTCATTTTCTCTTTGCTTCCATGCACTGTGGGATCTTTGAACCAAAGGGTGCCAAAAGTCTCAAGGAGTGATGCCAAATTAGAATGCTACAGAAATAGTGCCGCAGATGATGATGGTGATGATGGTGGTGGTGATGTTGATGACGATGTTGATGATGACGATGATGACTATGACTAATGATGTTGATATTCACCAAAGGCTGTAGCAATTCAGTGCTGAATGTTGCTTTCAACCCTTGGAATGATGTGACTTACCCTTCTCAGTTTGAAATTAATATGATTTAAGGACATTTAAATCATATTAATCAGGAGGCATTGGACCCCCTCCTGGTGCTGGAATTATAGGTGGTGGTGAGCCACCTCGTGTGGGAGCTGGAACTCTAGTTTTCTGCATGCTCTTAACTGCCTAGCCATTTCTCTAGTCCTGTGAATTTAGCTTTATTTTTATTATTCCTCTGTTAACGATAAGGAAGAGGTCATAAAGAGGTTAAATATTTGTCTAATGTGGAACAGTAAAAAGGCTGTAACAATCCTTGAGCACCCAGGCTTCTTTTGTTCTTGGTTTTGCTCCTGGCAATGGTTTCATACTCAGCTTCACGGTTCAATATTCTCTCTCTCTCAGGGTGAAAGTTTCCATATGACCTCTCTCCAGTGACTTGTTAGATGAATTTGCTTTCTCCTTTGAGTTCCTGGCTGTTTGACTTTCTTACAAGTTTATCATTCTGCTCTCCTCTCTATTTCAGAGTTTGTTATTGTACTGTGTGGGAAGACTGTTGTGAGCTGCCTTCCCCCTACCTCTGTGTAGTTCCTGTTTGGTTTCTTCTGTCAGGCACATTCAACCCATGTTAAGGGATCAAGAACCCTTTGCAAAACATGTAACTTTGGAGGGTTTTTAAAATAAGGTCTTGTGGACCTTATCTATGGCTACTCCTCTGACGACCATGTGTTCTAGAACAAGGGAAGCATCCTCCAGAATGAACACCAACGGGCAGAGTCCTCCATCAAGAGAGTCTTACAAAGAAGGGGTGCTGACCAAACCAAACAGTGTCTGAGCATTAGAGCTGGTTGACCAGAAAGCTGAATTTTGTTTTTGTGTAAGCTATTGACCTCAGGGACAGGCAGTGTACAGTTTGAGAGCTGTCATTGTAATAGTATCTCTATTGGATGTATGTGTTCCTCCAGAACTCAAATGGATGTCCCAAGAAGATGACCTTTCATGAGGACATTGGTCCTGGTAGCCCTTTCTTTATGAATGTGATTAGTGCCCTGACAGAAGGGGTGGAGGAGACTATCTGTGTCCCTGTGTTTTTCCTCTCCCCAGAAGGCGAGGACCCAGCATTCAGCAGTTCTTCTCATTGGTTATGACCTTACCACCTTGGTAGCACAGAGCAGAGCAAATGTGCCAGAATGTTGATCTTGGATTTCTCAGTTCTGGGAACGTCAAGGAATAAACTTCCATTGTTTGCAAACTCTTCAGTCTTAGGAAGTTTGCTACAGCAGTGCAGACAAATCACCACAGGGCTGTAGAACAGACAGGGCATAATGTCTGATCCTGGGATCCTGCCTTCCAATTGAAGTGATACAATGTGAACTTTTAGTGGGAACTGTTACAGCTACAGGGCCAGGTGATGAACATATAGGCCAGTAAGAGAGTAAAGAGAGCCGGTACCACCAAACAGTTAGGACAATTCTCTAACGTTTATATCAAGAACAAAGGCTCAGGCAGTTTATTTTTAAGCCTTAACAGCACATAATGTTTCCAAGGAAACCGAAAGCTAGAACTCAGTGTAAAATGTGACCAGATGTTAACCGGGATTTGAAAATTAATAGCAGCTAATTAACGGTGGCAGGTGGAAGTGGGTATCACCAGGAAAGTTTCTGGTGTTCCTCTGTACAATTAGCAAAGTCCAAGATTGTCTGACCATGTGTGAAACTGACTATTGTGCATCTTACACATCTTCTTGCCTCACTTAAGAACTACACTTTGTCTTATTTTTACAAATGGAGTGTAAGTTATTTAGAAAACTTCTTTTCGGAGGGGTTAGAAGTTGTATTATTTCTTTTGAAGGGCTTTTAGATGCACGATGTGCTAAGTATGGCGTAGTTGATTGCACACACATTTGACATGGTTGGACAATCATCCAGTTCTCTGAGATACTGTGAGCAAGAGTGGAGTTACTGAATATCGCTCACCCAGAGCACAAGTACACAGCTACCCAGAAACACATGTGTTAAATCAGCAGACTTCTAAGGACATAGGAACAGACATGTTTTTTGGAACAAAATATATAATTTGACAGGAGGAATTTATGCTCTTTTGTGGAAAGGAGAAGAGGAGTCTCCACTCCAAGGCTGAGCTAATGTCATTATGGTTTTTGTGCTCCTGACAAAATGTTTGGTGTGTCTGAGCTCACATAAGGCAGAAAGTGACAAGATGGGCCCTGCACAGGACAGAGGAGCCTAGCACTCTCTTACAAGTACTTTAGAGAAACCATGTGATTTACAGACCTGCCCACCTCAGCTCTGACCTTGCCCTTGAGCTGAGGGAGCACAGGGCAGAACTCACTCATCAAAATAAAATCCCAAGGAGACCAAAGGAAAATAAGGAATCAAAAGAAAACCCTGGAAAAGACAGTATGTCCAGTAGTCAAGGCAAGGAGAGTATGGGGGTAGTGTGTGTGGGGCATTTTGTTCAAACTGTGGCTTTCTCCAGTGTAAGTCCCCTCTCCCTCCATTAGTCTGCTTTTATTGAAGCATGCTATCCTCCATGTGACCGTCTTAGGAGACTATGCCTTTAAGGAAGTAATGAAAGATACAGGAGGCCACTGGGAGTGGGGGGGGGATTGGCAGGGGTGAGGTCCTAACAAACCAAAATGGACCCAAGTCCTTACAAGAAGAGGGGGTGGGGCATCAGAAAGATATCTGCACTTAGCTAGATTCTGAGTCTCTTCTGTAAACTGAAATGGAACTCCAGGAGAAACAAGCCCACACTCCGTGTGACCTCTGACTTCTGGACCCCAGATTGTGAGGAATATGTGCATGTGAAGTTGCTGGGTCTGTATGTCTTTGCCCTAACAGCCCAGCCGACTGACGCAATGCCAGAGCCGCCTACTCCGAGAGTACTAGGGGCCAGTGCCAGGGCGTGAATTACTCATTAGCAGGTGTGGAGGATGAGTATTAAAATTGAGGACTTTACAAAACATTGAAAAGCTATTTAGCAGAAGCTGTTTGTGGCTCCTGAATCAACTGGACCGATACCAGAGACTTTTTTTTTCACTTTCCTAATAATTCTTTAAAATTTTTATTTTGCCAAGGTATTGATCCTGAATGGACTCCATAAAGAGGAAAAAAAGATCTGTCTCTTTATCACAGACTCCATTTTAGAAAAAAAATTCACTCCCCCAGTTATCCTATGTCTTAAACACTGCCTGTTATCTCTGACCTAATTGATAAAAGGTCTAGAAACCACAGACAGATGGACTGACATCTCCTTTGGCAACAGCTTAGAATCAGATGATCACAGATTCCGTGTTAAACTGTCTCTTTTTTATGTAGACAGGGTATGATGTGAGAATAGGAAGCTGATTCCTTGTAGGCCAGGTATTTTGAAACCTCAAAATATCTTAGCCTCAAAGTAGCAGTCAGGTAGAAAAATTCCTGTGTGTATGTACATACATGTGTGCACACATGCATATGTGCATGTATGTGTGGGTGTGAGCATGGGCATGTGCCTGTGTGTGTGTACAGATGTGCAATTATGTGTGTGTGCCTGTGTGTGTACAGGTGTAAGTGTGTGCTCCTGTGTGTGTACAGGTATGCAAGCATGTGTATGTACAGGTATGCAATTGTGTGTGTGCCTGTGTGTACATGTGTGTATATGTTTGTGCGTGTGTGTGCTTGTATATGCGCAGGTGTCTAAGTGTGTGTGTGTGTGCCTGTGTATACAGGTGTGCATGCATGTGTGTGCCTGTATATGTACAGGTGTCTAAGTGTGTGTGTGTGCCTGTGTGCACAGGTATGCAAGCATGTGTGTGCCTGTGTGTTTACAGGTGTGCAAGCATGTGTGCACCTGTGTGTATATAGGTATGCAAGCATGTGTGTGCCTATGTGTGTACACGTAAGTGTGTGTGTCTGTGTGTACAGGTAGGCAATTGTGTATATACAGGTGTGCAAGCATGTGCATGCCTGTGTGTGTACAGGTGTGCAAGTGTGTGTACAGGTGTGTGTGCCTCTGTGTGTGTGTGTGTGTGTGTGTAAATTAGAACACAGACATAAGCATAGCTCCTTAGTGCTATCCACCTTTTGTGATGCTGGACTGAAATTCACCATGAATTCTAGGCCACCCAGAAACCAAGCCTGTCTCAACCTCCCCATCACAGGTCTCGACGACAATCCTGTGTCACTGCGTCTGGTTCTTTTTTGTTTATTTTGTAAAGTAGTATCTGGAGATTAAACACAGGTCTCTGTGCTTCCAACGTTAGCACTTCACCAAGTCCAGATTAGTCTTCTACTCACTCTGTATCCCAGGTAGACATTGAAAAATTTCATTTTCCTCCTTTAACTTCCACACAGCTGTGGTTACAGGCCTACACCAGCAGGTCCAGCTGAGGTCAGTTCTGGAAGTAGAAGCCATCATACTTGCCAGGAAGAAGGCAGTATTCCCTCTGGGATGGGAACAAAGTGGGCATAGCCTGGCACCAGCTCTTGCTGAAGAAATTGTCTAACTTGCCACCCTGGCGAACCTTTTATATCCTTAAAGTGGGTGAGGGAATACAAGGATGCTGCACCAGTCTCTCATTCTTAGAGCAACTCTGGAGGTTTGAGCATGAGGCAGGGAGGGAGGGAGGAACGGACGGACGGATGGAGGGAGGAATTATTTATGTGAGTCCTGGTGGATTGAACCCTGGTCCCCACACTTGTATTTTAACAAATGAGCTATTATTGTCCCAGCCCCAAGACATAAGTACGTGAAGGCTAGGGGAACAAGAATGAATTCATGCCACTTCTGATAATGCAAGAAGCCTGCTCTGCCTTGAACCTTCAAGCACCACACCACGGGGTTAAGACTCTGAAGCCTTTCACTTCACTTGGCTGTTACAACAACTCACTTAGACTGAGGGATGCATGACCAGTCAGTCTCTTTCTGCAACGGGAGGGTTAATCTTTGTTCGCTAGCGCCCCCTGGAGGCTTCGGCGTCATGGACAGAGGGCCCTTTATCAGGTGCGCACAATCGTGTTGATTGAGCACCTGTTTTTAGAAACTGGAATCTTACAGCCATTCATTTTCCGTCTGGTAATCAGGCTGATTAAACTTTGACAAGCATTAAGAAAAGGAAATAATAATTCTTCCGCCAGCTTTTAACTAGAGGAGAAACTGACAGCCTCCGGAGGGAGAAAGGATGAGGATTTGAAAAAAAAAAAATGAAGCTTGAAGAAAGAATGGGTACCTGGAGGGTCCTTGTTAAAACACTTGTTGAGATAATTGGCGATGATGCTTTGAATCCCAAAGCTCCCCAGATTCTTCAGCAGGATCAACACAGCCAGAAGGCTTCCGAGTGACCTACACTCCTCTTCCCTTTTTAAAGTTTCACTTCAGTAGGTCAGTCTTACCTCTTCAACCTACACTGTTCTTCTCTGCTGGGAGAAGTTTTACCTGCTGGGGATTTGGGGACATAACTGGGGAAGTCTTTCGGTTATCACTTGAGGTGGTGGTGCCATTGGCATCCAGCTTGTTTTAAGCTTTTGAAATATGCAGACAGCGGTAGCCCCAGCCCCTACCAGAAAACTGTCCAGCTCCAAATGTCAGAAGTGACTAGACCACCCTCTCTCAGCGTTGTGCTCAGATTGCAAAAACCTCGAAGATACTATCAGGAACCACAACTCCAATGCCAGCTTGGCAGAGCCTTTATTCAAGATCAAGAGCTTGGGCCACAAACCTTCCTGAGGTAACAGGATAGGGAAAAGCAATCTCGAGGTTTTTAAAGGAAAAAAAAAAAAGTACAATTGGTGGTTTTTAAGTCTTGGCATTACATGACTGGGTAAGAGGTTTATGGGGAGGATGACTTTTAAAGTGGTATGTCTGTTTTAGGTGCCAAGGCCACAAAAGTATTCATGGTATTTGGGGAACAGTGCTATGTGACTCTCAGGGGCCATTTGCACAGGAAGATCACTGGGGTTGCTGGAAAGCCTTATCCGGAAGGTTATCTCCTGAGTTCAGAAAGGAATGCAATGTACAGTGACTCCCAGCAGCTGCAGCTGGTGGGATGTGTTTCACCCTAGGACCCAACTCTTTGTTTAAGCTTGTGTTTCTGGGCCTCCGCTTAGGTCTCTGACCATTGGTTCCAGGCTGGGGACACTCTTTGCTGCCACTTGCTCAATGCAACCCAAACATCACCCCAGAGTCACTCCGTGTTCGGAGCCGTGGGTCCTAGATCACTTTCTCCATGTGTGGAGGGAAGTATGATTTCCCTACCAATACACTTGCCAGTGTCTGTGAGTTTGTGTTCCCCAGGGTGCCAAAGCTCGGAGTCTTGCTTCCATTCACCTCAAATCGTAATCCCTCAGCCCACAGACCTCTATCTCCTCTCTTCTCCTTCTTTCTAAACCAACCTTGGAGCAGTTTTCTTCAGTGAGGGTGGGGTGGGACACGCGGCCATTTTGGGGGAGATAATTTCTCTCTCATAAATAGACGATAATGAGCATTTCTTGTCCTATCTCGTGGTGTGGGGCTGTTACTTGCTTCTCTGCAGCTCCATTGTGAACTTTAACAGCTCTCTGCTCTCAAGTTCCCCCGGGGGGAAATTTTATTTCCCTGCTCTGGAGAATGGATTTAGAATCCCAAGGCCAGGTTTTTCACTCCTGAGGTAACCTGCACCAAGGATTGGAACTGACTCCTGAGGTCACTCTGCCCACGGCCTTCCCCTCCAGACCTACTGTAATCTGACCAGGGGTTCCCTTGCTTGTGTCTTCCTTTTGTGCTCTCATATGAGTCCCTAGAAGAGAGAGAGAGAGTAAGCTTCATATTCTCACCCCAGTGCTATAACCCATCTTCCACCTGTCTCTCAGATGTGAGGCGTAGCTCCCTCTCTTCATTTCCCTTCCTTATGAAGCTATTTGATCCAGAACAACTCTTTTTTTGTTGTTTTTTTGTTTTTTAATTATTTTTTCTTTTATTGAAAATAGATTATTTTTTTATTAACTTGAGTATTTCTTATATACATTTCGAGTGTTATTCCCTTTCCCGGTTTCCGGGCAAACATCCCCCTAATCCCTCCCCTTCCTTATGGGTGTTCCCCTCCCAACCCTCCCCCCATTGCCGCCCTCCCCCCACCAGTCTAGTTCACTGGGGGTTCAGTTTTAGCAGGACCCAGGGCTTCCCCTTCCACTGGTGCTCTTACTAGGATATTCATTGCTACCTATGAGGTTGGAGTCCAGGGTCAGTCCATGTATAGTCTTTAGGTAGTGGCTTAGTCCCTGGAAGCTCTGGTTGCTTGGCAATGTTGTACATATGGGGTCTCGAGCCCCTTCAAGCTCTTCCAGTTCTTTCTCTGATTCCTTCAACGGGGGTCCTATTCTCAGTTCAGTGGTTTGCTGCTGGCATTCGCCTCTGTATTTGCTGTATTCTGGCTGTGTCTCTCAGGAGCGATCTACATCCGGCTCCTGTCAGTCTGCACTTCTTTGCTTCATCCATCTTGTCTAATTGGGTGGCTGTATATGTATGGGACACATGTGGGGCAGGCTCTGAATGGGTGTTCCTTCAGTCTCTGTTTTAATCTTTGCCTCTCCCTTCCTTGCCAAGGGTATTCTTTTTCCTCATTTAAAGAAGGAGTGAAGCATTCACATTTTGATCATCCATCTTGAGTTTCGTTTGTTCTAGGGATCTAGGGTAATTCAAGCATTTGGGCTAATAGCCACTTATCAATGAGTGCATACCATGTATGTCTTTCTGTGATTGGGTTAGCTCACTCAGGATGATATTTTCCAGTTCCAACCATTTGCCTACGAATTTCATAAACTCGTTGTTTTTGATAGCTGAGTAATATTCCATTGTGTAGATGTACCACATTTTCTGTATCCATTCCTCTGTTGAAGGGCATCTGGGTTCTTTCCAGTTTCTGGCTATTATAAATAAGGCTGCGATGAACATAGTGGAGCACGTGTCTCTTTTATATGTTGAGGCATCTTTTGGGTATATGCCCAAGAGAGGTATGGCTGGATCCTCAGGCAGTTCAATGTCCAATTTTCTGAGGAACCTCCAGACTGATTTCCAGAATGGTTTTACCAGTCTGCAATCCCACCAACAATGGAGGAGTGTTCCTCTTTCTCCACATCCTCGCCAGCATCTGCTGTCACCTGAGTTTTTGATCTTAGCCATTCTCACTGGTGTGAGGTGAAATCTCAGGGTTGTTTTGATTTGCATTTCCCTTATGACTAAAGATGTTGAACATTTCTTTAGGTGTTTCTCAGCCATTCGGCATTCCTCAGCTGTGAATTCTTTGTTTAGCTCTGAACCCCATTTTTTAATAGGGTTATTTGTTTCCCTGCGGTCTAACTTCTTGAGTTCTTTGTATATTTTGGATATAAGGCCTCTATCTGTTGTAGGATTGGTAAAGATCTTTTCCCAATCTGTTGGTTGCCGTTTTGTCCTAACCCCAGTGTCCTTTGCCTTACAGAAGCTTTGCAGTTTTATGAGATCCCATTTGTCGATTCTTGATCTTAGAGCATAAGCCATTGGTGTTTTGTTCAGGAAATTTTCTCCAGTGCCCATGTGTTCCAGATGCTTCCCTAGTTTTTCTTCTATTAGTTTGAGTGTGTCTGCTTTGATGTGGAGGTCCTTGATCCACTTGGACTTAAGCTTTGTACAGGGTGATAAGCATGGATCGATCTGCATTCTTCTACATGTTGACCTCCAGTTGAACCAGCACCATTTGCTGAAAATGCTATCTTTTTTCCATTGGATGGTTTTGGCTCCTTTGTCAAAAATCAAGTGACCATAGGTGTGTGGGTTCATTTCTGGGTCTTCAATTCTATTCCATTGGTCTATCTATCTGTCTCTGTACCAATACCATGCAGTTTTTATCACTATTGCTCTGTAATACTGCTTGAGTTCAGGGATAGTGATTCCCCCTGAAGTCCTTTTATTGTTGAGGATAGCTTTAGCTATCCTGGGTTTTTTGTTATTCCAGATGAATTTGCAAATTGTTCTGTCTAACTCTTTGAAGAATTGGATTGGTATTTTGATGGGGATTGCATTGAATCTGTAGATTGCTTTTGGTAAAATGGCCATTTTTACTTATTAATCCTGCCAATCCATGAGCATGGGAGATCTTTCCATCTTCTGAGGTCTTCTTCAATTTCCTTCTTCAGTGTCTTGAAGTTCTTATTGTACAGATCTTTTACTTGCTTTGTTAAAGTCACTCCGAGGTACTTTATATTATTTGGGTCTATTATGAAGGGTGTCGTTTCCCTAATTTCTTTCTCGGCTTGTTTCTCTTTTGTATAGAGGAAGGCAACTGATTTATTTGAGTTAATTTTATACCCAGCCACTTTGCTGAAGTTGTTTATCAGCTTTAGTAGTTCTCTGGTGGAACTTTTGGGATCACTTAAATAAACTATCATATCATCTGCAAATAGTGATATTTTGACCTCTTTTTTCCGATCTGTATCCCCTTGATCGCCTTTTGTTCTCTGATTGTTCTGGCTAGAACTTCAAGAACTATATTGAATAAGTAGGGAGAGAGTGGGCAGCCTTGTCTAGTCCCTGATTTTAGTGGGATTGCTTCAAGTTTCTCTCCATTTAGTTTAATGTTAGCAACTGGTTTGCTGTATATGGCTTTTACTATGTTTAGGTATGGGCCTTGAATTCCTATTCTTTCCAGGACTTTTATCATGAAGGGGTGTTGAATTTTGTCAAATGCTTTCTCAGCATCTAATGAAATGATCATGTGGTTCTGTTCTTTCAGTTTGTTTATATAATGGATCACGTTGATGATTTTCCGTATATTAAACCATCCCTGCATGCCTGGGATGAAGCCTACTTGATCATGGTGGATGATTGTTTTGATGTGCTCTTGAATTTGGTTTGCCAGAATTTTGTTGAGTATTTTTACATCGATATTCATAAGGGAAATTGGTCTGAAGTTCTCTTTCTTTGTTGGGTCTTTGTGTGGTTTAGGTATAAGAGTAATTGTGGCTTCGTAGAAGGTATTCGGTAGTGATCCATCTGTTTCAATTTTGTGGAATAGTTTGGATAATATTGGTATGAGGTCTTCTATGAAGGTTTGATAGAATTCTGCACTAACCCCGTCTGGACCTGGGCTCTTTTTGGTTGGGAGACCTTTAATGACTGCTTCTATTTCCTTAGGAGTTATGGGGTTGTTTAACTGGTTTATCTGTTCCTGATTTAACTTCGGTACCTGGTATCTGTCTAGGAAATTGTCCATTTCCTGAAGATTTTCAAGTTTTGTTGAATATAGATTTTTATAGTAAGATCTGATGATTTTTTGAATTTCCTCTGAATCTGTAGTTATGTCTCCCTTTTCATTTCTGATTTTGTTAATTTGGATGCACTCTCTGTGTCCTCTCGTTAGTCTGGCTAAGGGTTTATCTATCTTGTTGATTTTCTCAAAGAACCAACTTTTGGTTCTGTTGATTCTTTCTATGGTCCTTTTTGTTTCTACTTGGTTGATTTCAGCTCTGAGTTTGATTATTTCCTGCCTTCTACTCCTCCTGGGTGTATTTGCTTCTTTTTGTTCTAGAGCTTTTAGGTGTGCTGTCAAGCTGGTGACATATGCTCTTTCCTGTTTCTTTCTGCAGGCACACAGCGCTATGAGTTTTCCTCTTAGCACAGCTTTCATTGTGTCCCATAAGTTTGGGTATGTTGTACCTTCATTTTCATTAAATTCTAAAAAGTTTTTAATTTCTTTCTTTATTTCTTCCTTGACCAGGTTATCATTGAGTAGAGCATTGTTCAATTTCCACGTATATGTGGGCATTCTTCCCTTATTGTTATTGAAGACCAGTTTTAGGCCGTGGTGGTCTGATAGCACGCATGGGATTATTTCTATCTTTCTGTACCTGTTGAGGCCCATTTTTTGACCAATTATATGGTCAATTTTGGAGAAAGTACCATGAGGAGGTGAGAAGAAGGTATATCCTTTTGCTTTAGGATAGAATGTTCTATAAATATCTGTTAAGTCCATTTGGCTCATGACTTCTCTTAGTCTGTCTACATCTCTGTTTAATTTCTGTTTCCATGATCTGTCCATTGATGAGAGTGGGGTGTTGAAATCTCCCACTATTATTGTGTGAGGTGCAATGTGTATTTTGAGCTTTAGTAAGGTTTCTTTTACGTATGTAGGTGCCCTTGTATTTGGGGCATAGATATTTAGTATTGAGAGTTCATCTTGGTGGATTTTTCCTTTGATGAATATGAAGTGTCCTTCCTTATCTTTTTTGATGACTTTTAGTTGAAAATTGATTTTATTTGATATTAGAATGGCTACTCCAGCTTGCTTCTTCTGACCATTTGCTTGGAAAGTTGTTTTCCAGCCTTTCACTCTGAGGTAGTGTCTGTCTTTGTCTCTGAGGTGTGTTTCCTGTAGGCAGCAGAATGCAGGGTCCTCGTTGCGTATCCAGTTTGTTAATCTATTTCTTTTTATTGGGGAGTTGAGGCCATTGATGTTGAGAGATATTAAGTAATAGTGATTATTGCTTCCTGTTATATTCATATTTGGATGTGAGGTTATGTTTGTGTGCTTTCATTCTCTTTGTTTTGTTGCCAAGACGATTAGTTTCTTGCTTCTTCTAGGGTATAGCTTGCCTCCTTATGTTGGGCTTTACCATTTATTATCCTTTGTAGTGCTGGATTTGTAGAAAGATATTGTGTAAATTTGGTTTTGTCATGGAATATCTTGGTTTCTCCATCTATGGTAATTGAGAGTTTTGCAGGATACAGTAACCTGGGCTGGCATTTGTGTTCTCTTAGGGTCTGTATGACATCAGTCTAGGATCTTCTGGCCTTCATAGTTTCTGGCGAAAAGTCTGGTGTGATTCTGATAGGTCTGCCTTTATATGTTACTTGACCTTTTTCCCTTACTGCTTTTAATATTCTTTCTTTATTTTGTGCGTTTGGTGTTTTGACTATTATGTGACGGGAGGTGTTGCTTTTCTGGTCCAATCTATTTGGAGTTCTGTAGGCATCTTGTATGCCTATGGGTATCTCTTTTTTTTAGGTTAGGGAAGTTTTCTTCTATGATTTGGTTGAAGATATTTACTGGTCCTTTGAGCTGGGAGTCTTCACTCTCTTCTATACCTATTATCCTTAGGTTTGATCTTCTCATTGAGTCCTGGATTTCCTGTATGTTTTGGACCAGTAGCCTTTTCCACTTTACATTATCTTTGACAGTTGAGTCAATGATTTCTATGGTATCTTCTGCTCCTGAGATTCTCTGTTCCATCTCTTGTATTCTGTTGGTGAAGCTTGTATCTACAGCTCCTTGTCTCTTCTTTTGGTTTTCTATATCCAGGGTTGTTTCCATGTGTTCTTTCTTGATTGCTTCTATTTCCATTTTTAATTCCTTCAACTGTTTGATTGTGTTTTCCTGGAATTCTTTAAGGGATTTTTGTGTCTCCTCTCTATGGGCTTCTACTTGTTTATTTATGTTTTCCTGGAATTCTTTCAGGGATTTTTGCGATTCCTTTCTGTAGGTTTCTACTTGTTTATTAATGTTTTCCTGTGTTTCTCTAAGGGAGTTCTTCACGTCTTTCTTGAAGTCCTCCAGCATCATGATCAAATATGATTTTGCTTTTCTGGTGTGTTTGGATATTCCATGTTTGTTTTGGTGGGAGAATTGGGCTCCGATGATGCCATGTAGTCTTGGTTTCTGTTGCTTGGGTTCCTGCGCTTGCCTCTCACCATCAGATTATCTCTAGTGTTACTTTGTTCTGCTATTTCTGACAGTGGCTAGACTGTCCTATAAGCCTGTGTGTCAGGAGTGCTGTAGACCTGTTTTCCTCTCTTTCAGTCAGTAATGGGGACAGAGTGTTCTGCTTTCGGGCGTGTAGTTTTTCCTCTCTACAGGTCTTCAGCTGTTCCTGTGGGCCTGTGTCTTGAGTTCACCAGGCAGGTCACTTGCAGCAGAAAAGTTGGTCTTACCTGTGGTCCTGAGGCTCAAGTTCGCTCGAGGGGTGCTGCCCTCGGGCTCTCTGTGGCGGCAGCAACCAGGAAGATCTGCACCGCCCTTTCTGGGAGCTTCAGTGCATCAGGGTTCCAGATGGCCTTTGGTGTTTTCCTCTGGCGTCCGAGATGTATGTGCAGAGAGCAGTCTCTTCTGGTTTCCCAGGCTTGTCTGCCTCTCTGAAGGTTTAGCTCTCCCTCCCACGTGATTTGGATGCAGAGAACTGTTTATCCGGTCTGTTTCCTTCAGGTTCCGGCGGTGTCTCAGGCAGGGGTCCTGCCACTCCTCGGCCCTCCCCCACAGGAGCCCAGAGGCCTTATACAGTTTCCTCTTGGGCCAGGGATGTGGGCAGGGGTGTGCAGTGTTGGTGGTCTCTTCTGCTCTGCAGCCTCAGGAGTGTCCACCTGACCAGGCGGTGAGGTCTCTCTCTCTCACGGGGTCTGGGAGCAGAGAGCTGCTGCAGGCCGGGATCTGCGGGTGTGGGACTTCCGGTAAACACAGGACATGCCCGGTCCTAGAGGAATTCTGCCTCCGTGTGTCCCAAGCTCACCAGGCAGCTTTCTTGCAGCAGAAAAGTTGGTCTTACCTGTGGTCCCGAGGCTCAAGTTCGCTCGAGGGGTGCTGCCCACGGGCTCTCTGCGGCGGCAGCAACCAGGAAGATCTGCGCCGCCCCTTCTGGGAGCTTCAGTGCACCAGGGTTCCAGATGGCCTTTGGTGTTTTCCTCTGGCGTCCGAGATGTGTGTGCAGAGAGCAGTCTCTTCTGGTTTCCCAGGCTTGTCTCAGAACAACTCTTTCAATGTAGCATCCCATCCCAGAAGGTACAGCTTGAAAAACCCCCAGGTATGTGGGGAGGTGGGGTGGGCGGCAAGGACCTTCCCCTAATGAATAAAGATTTCAGGGGACCAATCACTGGGCAAGGAGTAGGCAGGACTTCCAGGTTGGAGAGGGGAGGAGAGGAAGAGTACAGAAAGTTCAGAGACAGGAGGAGGAAGGAAGATGGAGGAAGAGAAGGACGACCCAGGTCTGTGTGGCTTTAAATAGCCACAGGTAGCTATGAATATCTTATAAGGAATGGATAATTACAGGACGGTTTGTCTTACTTAGGTGGGCAGTTTATATCAACTTCAATTGGCTCTGAGTTTATTGTGTGGACGTTTTGTGGGGTGAGAATTTGCTGATATAAATCGGGCTGATAAATTACAAGCCTCTGGAGTTTTGATTTTGCTGGGTTACTGGGAATTGTGACAGCTAACTGCAAGATGGGCAGTTGCTGCATGGGGCTGGCATGGCAGCAACCCGCCCAAAGAACTTAGTGGATTTCAGGAACTCTGGGTCAGAGAGTCTGCTAAGTTTCAGTCTGGCTGACTGAGATGAGAACACCACGCTGGTGCCATGTGGCCCGCCAGTGCCGGCACTAGCCTGAGATTTGTTCCTTTTTTAATATTTCCTGCTACAGGGGAATCTATTTTAAGCCTCATTTTAGCATTGAGAGAATGGCTTAGGATTTGCCCAAGGTTAATCAGACATTTGGGACCAGACCTTGTCCTTTTTCATAGCTAGGCAATGACCTAAACCCAAGACCTCAAGGGAACCCCTTTATTACCCCTGTCTCTGCTTTCCAGGGAAAATGAAAAAGTTCGACCACGTAGGCCTGAGTCTGTCTCAGCAGGAATAATTAACGTATGTGGCTTGGAGAGACTCTGAGCATCCCTCAGATCAGCACAACAAACCAAAATACCTTTTTCAGTATGGAAAATGGTTAACTCTTTCACCCTGCCAGTGCAGTTAGGTATCTATATCTAGAGAGTTTTTCTGCGTGGGTGACCACAGTATAGACTTTAAGCCAAGAATTCTTGGCTGTGAACCCAGTGTTTTCCTTATACCGAAGCAGCTTTGTGAACATGGGGACTTCTAATCTTTTTACATATCTGTTTTATCATATAAGAAGGGATGCAAATTTCTACTCATCCTATCTCTCCACATACTCAATCCTGTCCCCCATTGCTCTCTCCCTCCTCTCTCCCACCTAGGTCCTTCCCTCTCCCATCCATGACTATTTTGTTCCCCCATCTAAGTGGGATTCAAGCACCCTCACTTGGACCTCCCTTCTTGTTTACCTTCTTTAGGACTGTGGGTTTTATCATGGGTATCCTGTACTTTTTTTTTTTTTTTTGGCTAATATCTACTTACCAGTGAGTACATACCATGTATGCCCTTTTGTGTCTGGGCCACCTCACTCAGGATGATATTTTCTAGTCCCACCCATCTGCCTGAAACATTTATGACTTTTTAAAAAAATTAAATGTATATATTTTAAAGACTTATTTATTTGTTTTATGTGAGTACACTGTCACTGTCTTCAGACACACCAGAAGAGGGCATCACATTCCATTACAGATGGTTGTGAGCCACCACGTGGTTGCTGGGAATTAAATAGTGTTCCATTGTGTAAATGAACCACATTTTCTGTATCCATTCTTTGGTTGGGGGACGTCTGGTTTGCTTCCAATTTCTGGCTATTATGAATTAAGTCATTATGAACATACTGTAACATGTGTCCTTGTGGTATGGTGGTGTAAGGGTTCAAAAATCGCCAAAGGAAGACCCCAGATTTAGATATTATGCAAAGACAAAGAACATTTATTCTGCAGAAATACCAGCATTCAGGGGTCAACCATTCTTTGAAATGGTGACCCCAGACAAAGGTACACAGGCTTTCTTAAAGGGAATTAGTGGATTTCTTTTAAAAAGAAGGATTGGGTAATCTAAAATTTCATTGGTGGGTGTTAGGGGTTCCCAGGTGCTCAGTGGCCTGCATCCCTGTGTCATGAACGTTTAACCATGGGATGATATAGGGCTGCCCAGCACAGAGGGCCTGTCCCGAGATGAGATATTTCCCATTCCTGTGGTTATCCCCAGGATGTTCTTTGGGGGGGGGGGGTTATGACTTGGTTTCTGGGTTTTATAGTCTGTTCCTGGAGCCAGTGCTCATGGCCTTCTTTTGGAAATCAGGCCTGTTCCTTACATGGAGACAGATGGAGTTGATGTCATCATTTCAGTAGAGCATCTTTTGGGTCTATGCCCAGGTGCCCAGTAGCTGGGTCTTCAGGTAGAACTATTTCCAATTTTCTGAGGAACCGACAGACTGATTTCCAGTGTGGCTGTAACAGTTTGCAGTCCCACCAGCAATGAAGGAGGGTTCCTCTTTCTCCATATCACAGATAGCATGTGCTGGTGCTTGAGCTTTTGATCTTCGCCATTCTTACTGCTGTGAGGTAGGTTTGATTTGCATTTCCTGATGACTTAAGGAAGTGGAACATTTCTTTAAGTGCTTCTCTACCATTTGAGATTCCTCTGTTGAGGATTCCCTGTTTAGCTCTGTACTGTATTTTTAACTTTTTTTGGAGTCTAACTTCTTTAGTTCTTTATATATTTTGGATATTAGCCCTCTGTCAGATAACAGGGTTGGTGAAGATCTTTTCCCAATCTGTAGGTTGACATTTTGTCCTATTGACAGTGCCCTGGGCCTTACAGAAGCTTTTCCGTTTCATGAGGTCCTGGAGAGCCAGGAGAATGAATGGAAATAAGCAGCTATTAGGGGTGGGGATCTCTCGGAAGTCCCAGAGACCTGGGGTGGGGAAGGCTCCCAGGAGTCAATGTGGATGAACTTAGCCAAAATGTTCATTAGTGGGGATATGGACCCGAGGAGACCACTTTCAGTAGCCAGATAGGGCCCCCAGTGGAGGGATGGGGAAACCAATCTTCCTACAAAACTTTCGACCCATATTTGGTCCTACCTAAAAGAAATGCAGGGACAAAAAATGGAGCAGAGACTGAGGGAATGGCTGACCAGTAACTGGCCCAACTTGAGACCCATCCCATGGGCAGACACCAAACCCTGACACTATTACTGATGCTATGTTGTGCTTGCAGACAGAAGCCTAGCATAGCTGTCCTCTGAGAGGCTCTACCCAGTAGCTGAATGATACAGATGCAGATACCTACAGCCAAACATTGGACAAAGGTTGGGGACGCCTGTGGAAGAGTTAGGGGAAGGATTGAAGGCCCTGAACATGATGGCAACCCCACAGGAAGACCTGGACCTCTGGGAGATCTGAGACTGAACTGCCAACCAAAGAGCATACATACATGGACTGGTCCAAGGCCCCAGGCACATGCATCAGAGGGCTGCCTTGCCTTGCCTCAGTGAGAGAGGATGCCCCTAATCCTGCAGAGATTTGATGCATCAGGGTGGGGGGTTTGGGGGACACCCTTTCAGAGGTGAGGGGGAGGAGCCCTTTGTGGGGGGACAGCGAGGGAGCAGCATTTGGGACATAAATAAATAAACTAATTAAAAATTAAAAGTTGCAAATCATAATTTATATTATAGTATAGGTTGAGACACACAAGTACTTAAAACAGTAACAGAAGCATGATGAGTAGCAGGTAATTGCTAAGTGTTATTACTTCTGTATATCATGAAGTAAGATACTTAGGTTAGCACAGCAGTGCAGGGCCATACTGATCTATAAGATCCAGATAGTGATCTAAGATAACCACATTCCTGGTCTAGAATGAGTGAGCTTCTTGTTTTGTTTTTGAGACCCAGACTCGTGTGGCCAATGCTGTCCTGGATCTCACCATGCGGTGAACATATACTAACACCCCCTGTTTGTGCAGTGTTGGGGATCAAACCAGGAATTGCATGCCAGGCAATCACTCTACCAACTAAGCTACGTCCCTTAGCACCAGCAAGTTTACTAAGTCTGTAGAAAGAGACCAAAAAGCAAGTAGGAGTTACAGAGAAGCCAGCCAGAGAAAGCTTGCAACATATTATCAAATCAAAGGCTTACAAAAGCAGCTAGAGAGCGAGCAAACAAAAGTAACACCATCCAGCTGGGGGTTTACTACAGACCCCAGAAGCCTCATTGAGGAAGTCAGCCAGATTCTGACTGAGAACTTTCTGCTTCCTGTTCCCTTTCAGGCGTTTTTTATGCCATGGGATAACAGACAGTGGTGTGTGTGTGTGTCAGAAATGGTTTATCTTCCAGCTGTTCTCAAGGACACGGTATTTTTAAAATTAACACCCTTAGCTGCTTGTTCCTTTTCCCTTTCTCCTTTCTTACAGAGCCTCAGTCAGGACTGAACGTGTAGAGGACTCTGGCTGTCAACATGCTGGGGTCTGGGAGGGGAGAACCTTTTCCCCCTAGAGTGTGCTTTCAATGTAAATAGTACTTGATGACTTAACAAATATATGCTTATTTCACTCACTTGCACATTTTCTTCTTGATTTTAAGAACCAGGGAGCAAGATATTCAATTTGTTTTCGACTTTTAAGAGAAGCTTCGAACTATACTCATACTTGAAGGAATAAATTATACCATGAGAAAGATGTGTTACTGTGGGTGGGCCAAGGGCATCCTGATGGAGCCATGCTTGTGCTTTGGCTGGTGTTGTTGGGTGAGGCTTTTGGAAAGGACAGAAGACAGTTTGTTTTTTGCAAAAATCTAGAGGAAAGCCTAATTCTTTCAAACTGGTGCTTTATGGCATTTTATTTTTTTAAAGTGTAACTCTTCCAATCTTTGCCACCAGAAAGGATGAATTTTGCCCTGGAAACCTTACCTGGGTTTAAGTTATTTTTAATTAATTCCAAATTATTTTCCTGGAGGACTTGGACTTGAAAATTCTTTCACCCCCCTTTTAACGATCTCATCTAGAGGCATCTGACTGGAGCATCCATCCGCTTGTGTCTTTCTTACAAGTTTATCATGACGTCATTTGGTCTTAGAACTCATGCCAAATGAGATCCCAAGGTGAGAATAGCATGGGGATGCTTCTCGAGCAGATGTTTCTTAGTGAGGGTCCTGCCTGGTCCAAACCCTGGCGATTGTTCCTGTTGGAGGTGCCTGTGGCTCAGAGATAGACATGGGGAAGTGTCTTCATGAAGAGGGGGAATCCCAGTCATCAGCAGCCCCAGACTCTGCCAGCAAGCCTCAGGGTGGGTGAGAAGCCACCAAGAATCACAGGTGCAAGACGCCAGGAGGGCTACCAAGACACGTTCCTGTTCTTATGTGTGCCTCTGTTGATGGGAAGGACAGCCAAGTCCCACAGCGTCACCTGTTATGCCGAGACAACTTTAGCATCAATCAGACTCCTTTAGGTGGAAATATCAGATGGGCGAATGAATGTTCCAGCCAGGGAATCTGCTCATCCCTGAGTCATGTTCAGTTCTGTGGCTTGCAGAGGAGAATTAGAGAGAATGGAGGAGAGTCGGAGTAAAACGTAGGGGAGGGTCAGAACACCGCAGGCTTCCTAGACCCTCTGAGTAGAACTCATTCTAGCATTCTCTTGGGGGTTTATTTCTAGAGCTCCTGGTCATCCTTCCCTTGTAGGCTGATGTCTTTGCCTTCACAGCATATGCAGGCATTTACTCTCCTTTCTGGAAACTTGGGGGCTGTATGCCTCAGAGCCTTTCCTCCCAATCCCCATATTTTGTTTTACATTGAACTGTCACTCCATCCTCGCTCTTCCTTTATGGCGATTACGGATCTGTGACAACGATCCAAACTCCCAGCGGCCAGAGATGCTTTATGTTGATTTTCCAAGGGCAGTTGTGTGCAAGGAGTCCCCCCCGCAAGCTTCAGCCATGAGAGTTTATGTGGATTTTGTAGGGAAAGCCATCTTGGGAAGAAACACCAGCAAGTAAATCTTAATATTAAACAGAGCCAGGAAGTGTGAGAAGAGCACGAAGGTGCACAAGGAGAAGACTTCTGAGGGTAAGAAGGTGATTTGAAGGCTTTCAGTCCCTGGTGAACAACCTTGAGTAGGTTGAGTTAGGACCTTCATGTTCTATATTAAATACACAGAATGGAAGCGTCCTTTCCGGTCCCTCAGCTGGTGGGCAGCACAAGAGCAGCTTTTACGTGTTTTCTGTTTCTTTCCTTTCTTTCTTGCTTTCTTTGCATATATTTATATGTATGTGTATGTATATGTGTGTATGAGAGACAGCGTGAGAATGAGAGCACAGTGTGTGTGTGTGTGTGTGTGTGTGTGTGAGAGAGAGAGAGAGTGAGAGAGAGAGTGAGAGAGTGGGCGAGTGAGAGAGCAAGAGACAGTAAGCGAGAAAGAGAGAGGAGATCACCATCAGGTGCTTAGTTCAATTATTTCTCTGCCTTATTTTTTTGAGATGGGGTCTCTCACTGAACATAAAGCTGATTTGGCTGGATTGACTGGTCAACAAGGCCGGATAATCTTCCTGTTTTTGTCTTTTAAGCACTGGGTTGCAGTCACGGGTCACCACCCAGCTTCGTTTATGGGTCCTAGGGATGGAATTCAGGCCCTCGGGTCCTCCTCCTTGCCTCGCAAGCACTTTACTGACTAAGCTATCTCTTCAGCCTCAGGTACCTTTCTGTCTGAATAAGATACGTTGAGCTGTTGTTACTGACTCTATCTCTGGTTCCCCAGCTGCTGTGCTGAGTCTCTCATTCTCTATTGAACCCCCTCTTCAGTGTCAGGCTGTTGTTGGGTTTTGCTCAGAGGGTACCTGGCATGCCCAATAGTCTCTGAGACTGTGTGCACACGCCTCTGTCAGAGCCTGTGTACCCAAGCATCATGGCTGCAAGACCGCTTGCCCTAGAGGGTACAACTCCTGGAACCAGGACGGCCGTTATTTTCTCTTCACCCATTCTGTGTCTTCACGTGGGGCCTGGCCTACAGCTAAATCAAACAAATATGCATCTTTCTTATTTCCCATGAAAGCTGTACTCTGAATCCAGCTTAATTAGAAACAAAGTAGTTTAAAGTTAGAATTTCATTTTGAAAAAAATTCATTCCAAGTATTCTTAATTCTTTTTTTTTTTTCCCTTTTTTTTCCAGAGCTGGGGACTGAACCCAGGGCCTTGCGCTTCCTAGGCAAGCGCTCTACCACTGAGCTAAATCCTCAACCCCATTCCAAGTATTCTTGTTGCTGTTGGTTCTGGGCCAAGGATGTCGGGTGTTTTAGTCAGACTTTATGTGACTGTGACAAATTTCCGGGAGAGATGTCTAACTGAGGAAAGGTTTATCTGGGCTCCTGGTTCCAGTGGTTTGAGTGCTGGCAGGCCCCGTTGTTGTGGGCCCATCAGGAGGCAGAACAGCATGGAGGCAGGGTGATAGTGGAGCAGAGCTCTTCACTTCATGCCAGCCAGGAAGCAGAGAAACAAGACAGAAAAGACAGGACACCCTCCTTAAAGTCACACCCCAGTGACATGCTCCTTTCAGTAACATCTCGTCTCCCAGTTCCCTCTCTTTCCCAGGAGCTGGTTCAGTGAGAGAATCAACGGGTTAATCCTCTGAGGAAGTGAGCATCCGAGGATAGAGCCATCCTGCAATACCAGCACCAGATGGGGACCAAGCCTTCATCACATGACCCAAAGCCATGGCATAGACCAAAGGCCTGTTGCACACCTGGCACATGCATGATTTAATTGAATCCTGATTCTACTAGGAGAGTTATTTGTGACATCACGAATAATTGTGAACCAAGAATAGAGGTGGCATGACCCAGTGAGCTTCTGAGCTCCGTGTAGCTCCTGCCGACTCACAGCTGGAAGCCACTCACACTGTCAAGCTCAGAGAAAGGACTTCATTCTCCTTCGCAGCCAGGAAGATTCTAACATCCGGTTCTTAGGACAGGTGGTTTTAAGCGTAAGAAACTCACAATGTACGTGCAGTACAGCTGGCTGGCTGTTCCCAGGAATTCTGTATCTACAGAGTCAACTAACCATGTATCACAATTATCTGAGAAGAGAAATTGGCACTGAACATCTCTATGTGGTTATTGTTGTTACTCTTGAAATCAAACACAAGGTAACAGGTATTTTCATGGCTGTTAATTTGTACTGAGCGTAGGTAGTCTGGAGATGATTGACAGCCTATGGCAGACAAGGCACAGGGTCTGTTAGGAACTTGCCACTCAATCTAACAGAGTCGAGCGTGTCCTGAAACCTATCCCTCAAGGGCACTAAAGGACGAATGCATTCTTAAACAGGTAAGAGCATCTACCGAAGTTCATGGCAAAATATACAAGGTTGGGGCACTCCCAAGTGGAACTCTTTCTTTTCTCTCATTAAAAAAAGATATTATTTGAGTTTTCACTACACTCTGCTCCAAGCAGAGCAGAAGGAAGGGTCTTGGCGCAGGCTGTTCCAGAGAGGAGAATCATTTGTCTTTATTAGTATTCCAGTGTTTAATATGCAGATTGTATGCACTTTCCCCTCCCGCTCATACCTGTGGTAAATTACCATCCACTCCCACTGAGGGAAAGCAGCTAAACAAGAGAGAGCAGAATCTTTCCAATTTATCAGATTGCTTTTGAGTTGAGTGGGAGCGTGTGGGCCTGCCAGGAGGCATGGGGTCAGCTAAGAGATCGCTCAAGGTGTCCCTCTCATCCTAGAAGCCACTTAATGACTCTGTCTTCCTGACCCCTCTCTCCTACCTCATTTCAATGATCCTGAAGTTGGAAATACCTTACTACTGATGTGGCTATTTAAAGTTTTCTCTCTCTCTCTTTTTGTGACTTATAACTGGTGGTAGACTTGAGTTGAGTAAATCTAGCATCTTTATCAACCAGACTAGGAGCTGTCCTGATTTCCCTTTTCCCCCCCTCTCATTTCCGAGATCCACAGAGTGGCTTGCAGGCTGCTCTTCTTGATAACTCTCTCCCAGATCTTTTCATTTTTTCCCCCTTCTATTTTGCTGACATGTTTGTTTAATTTTTTCTTTGTTAAATTCTCTTATTTATTTCTCTTTATTTAAATGGCTTCATTGAACGCCTTGGTTCACTTGTCATTTTTTCATTCAGATGTGTAGGGGTGGTTCTGATGCTAAGGTCCTGTTCCCCAAGTGGTTCTTGATCTGTTAGTCAAGAAGCCATGGGCCAATTGCTGGGTGGAAGGAATAGGTGGGACTTCTGGGTCCCTGTAGGCAAGATGGCAGAGATAGGAGCAGAAGGAAGGGAAAGTTTGATAGACTTTGGAGAGAAAAATGCCAAACAGCCATGTGAGATATTGGAGGGAGTAGCCACAGACCCTTCTACAGACAGGCAGTTGGGGAAGTTGAGCTGGGTCTGAAGGTGACTGAGCAACTGAAATTGAGTGTACATTTAGGGTGCTGAGATGGGGTTCTGGGAAGGGCACACTAGCCAAGGTAGATTGGAGCCACCCAGCAATTGCGTTAATAAGGCAAGTTGAAATTGAACAACTGTTTGTGTCTGTGTTTTTCATTTGAGGATCCAATGTTTTCTGGGCTGGGAACTGGTAGTATGGTCCATTCCTGGAGCTCAGTTGGGGTAGAAAAAGCTACAGACAGCATAGGTGAATTACTTTCTTGTCCGATCCATGAAATAAAACATTTGTGTCAAGGGATACGACTACTTATCTGAACATACCTAGGAAAATTGTTTTGTGAAAAGGTGGTTTCAGTCAATAATAACAAACTCTGCATGCCATTTTCATCATGGTTGCTTTGTCGTGGCGATGATTTAAAAAACAAACAAACAAACAAACATGGCCACCATAGTGGACATGAAACTTTCACAGTGAGTTTAATTTGTTTTCACTTGAATTTTGGAGCGGGGAAAACTCTAGGTACATACTTAGGGCTTACATTCACTCTTAGATTGTCTCATTCTTATCCCCATCTGCTAAGTGCTGTCTTAGTGATTGCTGTTCTGTACACACTTGCATATCCTCCTTTCACTGAACTACAGATCCATTCAATGGGGAACATGTCCTGATTGATTGGTGGCTGAGCATCTAGAAGGATCGCTATGGAGGTGAACCATGCTGGACCTCAGGCAGGACTGGAATATAGGTTTGTCCCAGTCAGTGCCAGGCTCTATCTTGGCTGTCAGGATGGTGGGAAGGCTTACTCGGGACACAGAGTTTTAGACTATTGTGTTGGATTGGGGGAATCTCTGTTGCCTTCTTTTTCATGTGAACTGGGATATCTTACTGAGGTGGTTACTCCTCTAATTCTCTCCATCTTTGAAAATTAGGATGCTCTTTGTTTCCTCCTGCTATTCTGGGATGGAACAAGAGTGGCAGGGCCCCAAGAGTGTCTTTATGATTTTTGTGTACGAGAGGCGTCCTTCTGCATTCACTGCCTAACTTTCATGTAACCTTCCATTGTCACCAACTAGGCGAGTGCCAGTGGGTGCAGAAATGTCTAGCTTTTACCAACCTGGCTAGCGTCTTAGGCTGGCAAGAGTTAAGTGCTACTATTTCTAATATAGTGACATATTAACAGGATTCTGAAAATGACCCTTCCCCTTGAAAGTACTTTTAGTTAAAGGTCCCAAGGTGAGGATAAGAGGCAGAAGGTAGTTTTACATTTTGAAGAGAATTCTAGAAAGTAGGAAATCCTGCTTCCAGATGTCTTACTAAAATATGATGAGTTATTCTGCTATTCACCATAAGTGACCAGAAGACTTGAAATTTTAGGAGAATCTTTCTGAGGGGAGAATTGGTATAAAGGAATTCAGAGAAGATGCTAAGTCATTGAGTCTCTTACTGAACAGGGGGCAGGGAGCCAGAGGGAGGAAAGCTGTGTGCTCTGTTCATGTCATGGTAGGTCGAGTCCTCAGGCCACCCACCGCTCAGAGCCCAGCTATGCACATGAACTGTTTGCAGGCTTACCCAACTGAGCTCAACTGTGGACTTTGTACACACATGGGTTTACCCAGGGAAAAGGCTGATAGCGATGTAGGGAAATACGGAATGCAGATGGGGGCGCTGTTGGCAATGAACACATGTGTGCATTCCTATGGGTTAGAGGGCAGATCACTGGATACGGTGTTAGCCACTGTTCTGTTACTGTGAATAGACACCAGGACCAGGGCAATGTTTGTAAAAGAAAACATTTAAGCAAGGGCTTTTTTAGTTTCTGAAGTCTAGTCCACTGCCATCATGGCAGGGAGCATGGCAGCAGCAGAAAGAGAAGTATCTGAATGTTATATCTTTATCTATAAGCTGAGAGAAGACACACACACACACACACACACACACACACACACACACACACACACACCGAGAGAGAGAGAGAGAGAGAGAGAGAGAGAGGCATATACACAGAGAGACATACACACAAACACAGAGAGACAGAGACACAGAGGAGAGACACACAAAGACAGACACAAAGAGACACAGAAAGACATAGAGAAAGAGGGGGGGTGGGGAGGCAGAGGAAATAGGATCTGGCAGGCTTACGAAACCTCAAAGCCCACCCTTGGTGATGTACTTCCTCTGACAAGGCCACACCCACCCCAACAAGGCCACGCCTCCTTATCCTTCTAATCCTGTCAAAGAGTTCCATTCCTTGGTGCCTAAGTATTTAAATAAATGACCACCACAGAAAACCTCAAAGGGAACTACCAGTACAATGTTCCCTGTAGAATTTTGAAAGCTATCCTGTGTACCCCAAGGGGGTAGTCCCATGAGAAATCCCTAGGCCTTGGAGGATGTCCCTGAGCCCTGATCCTTACTACCCAAGTCTGTGACCACTGGAGGCAGGTCAGGAATAGAAAGAGTATAGCTCAGGGCCACTCCCTGTCCCAATACATAACTTGCTAAAGGGCCAACTCAGATTTTGACATGGAATGAGATTTAAGCTTAAATTGTCTTAGTAAGCCATGTTTGCAAGTGTCATTCGTAAGAAGGATGCCTTATCAAAGTGTACCAGAAAGCTCCATTATCTGTCTGGGAAGCCATCATGGTTGAAGATGGAGACCCATCAAACTTGTTTGGAGTTGAACCTCATGAAGGTCAGTAGCTCACCAAGTTTGTGACTTGACAAGCCACAGGCAAAGACATCTGGGCCAAGATATTAACACACAGTGCATTGCTTTCCTGGAGCTGCCTCTACCATCAAGGGTCTGAGGACCTGAGTTCAAATTCAGATGTGCCTGTGCCTTAGCACTTGGAGGTCAGTATTGCTCTTTTCTCAGAGCAAAGAATAAGTGATGATGATGATGATGATGATGATGATGATAATGATAATAATGATTATATTCTGTGTTTGATTAACTTTATTTAGGCAGTGTGTTAAAAGCCTTGCCTTAATTCTTACAACTTTCAAATGTTTTCAATATGTTTATTTCCTCATTAATTCATTCTGCATATATTTATTTGTATGTGTGTGGTATGTGTAAGTGTTGAGGTCAGAGGACAAGCTGTAGGAGTTTGTTTTCACCTTCTACCATGTGAGTCTCAAGGATGGAACTTACATCATTCTCTTGATGCAGCAAGCATCCCTTTCCCACTGAGCCATCTCACTGGCCCACTTATGGACTCTGATGATCCTTGTTTTAAAGAAGAGAAATCTAGGACGCAGAGATGTGAAGTCGTTAGCTGAGGTTATATAGCTGGTGTAGTGAGCACTTGAACTTGAATCTGTTTTTTCTTGTATTACGGCCTCTGTGCCTGTCTTAGGGTTCTACTGCTGTGAACAGACACCATGACCAAGGCAACACTTATAAGGACACCATTTAATTGGGGCTGGCTTACAGGTTCAGAGGTTCAGCCCATTATCATCAGGGTGGGAAACATGGCAGCATCCAGGCAGGCATGGTGCAGAAGGAGCTGAGAGTTCTACATCTTCATCTGAAGGCTGCTAGCAGAAGACTGGCTTCCAGGTAGCTAGGGTGAGGGTCTTAAAGTACATGTTCACAGGACATAACCTACTCTAACAGGGTCACATCTTCTAATAGTGCCACTCCCTGGACTGATTCAAACCACCACAGTGCCTTATACAAGGCCAGAGGTCTTTAGAAATGATTCTGCCCAACTCTTAGGTGAGGGTTGACAATGTCAGGAGACATATGTAGTTGTGTACAATGGGAGAGGGAGTATTCTATTAGCTCTATGGACAAAAGACCACAGTTGATGTTCAGCAGGCATCCTTCCATGTTCAGGGCTACTCCCTGTTCCCCCAAAAATCAAGAATGTGAGTCCAAGAAACCCTGGAGTGGGGCTCACTTTTTATTCAAGGAATATAGAAATTTATCTCTGGAAAAAACTTAAAAATTCTAAACTAGTTTCTGATTTGTAGAAGAGTTACAGGGGGGTTTGGAACACCCATGCCTGTTGTCCTTACCTTACTGCAGGGTGGTTACCCCAGGGAATAATTTTAGTTGACATTTTGCTAACCCAAGTCCATCCTTTTTTAGACTCTCTTAGTTTTCACAGAATGGTTTTCTTTCTTTCTTTCTTTTTTTTTCTGGCCCAAGAATGTATGCTACTCACGTTGGGTCACCCTAGTTCCTAGGGCTCCTTTAGATGGTGACATTTGTTCTGAGTTTGTCTGCGATGGTCTTGATAAGTTTGGAAGAGTTTTGCAATGTGTTTTCCAATTTAGCCTTATCTGATTTTTTTCTTTCTTTCTTTCTTTTTGGTAAAGTTTGGGTTATGGGGTTTTTATAAGGAAGACAATTTGGAGGGAAATGTCACTCTGTTCACGTCATATCGGACACACAGACTATTAAAATGAGTTTTCACTGCTGCTGCTCACTTTGGTCACCTGGCTGAGGGAGTGTCTGTCAGTCTCCACGGCAGTGCAGAAGATTTTGCCTCACTCACCTCCCACACTGTGCCCACTAAGAAGTAAGTACGATACACGGGGGGTGGGTGCATCCCAGTACTTCTTTGGATGAGAAGATGCTTGATAATTTTTTTTAGATTTTTAAAAATAATTTATTTTTATTATTTTAAAATTTACATGCATATGTCTGTGTCTGGGTATATTCTTATAGGTAAACACAGAGTCCTGAAGAGGGTGACAGATATCCTGGAGTTATAGGTGGCTGTGGGCTACCTGATATAGGTGCTGGGAACGGAACTTGGACCCTCTGGGCCTCCTTCAGTGACACACCTCCTCCATCAAGTCCACACCTCCTAATCCTTCCTAAACAGTCCACTAAGTGGGCACTAACATTCAAACATAGGCACCCGTGGGCCTTTCTCATCAAAGCACCGCTCTGGACCATTCAACACTTCCTGTGTGTTTCTCATTCCTCAGTCTCATGATTTACCATCCTGTCCTTCCCCTTCCTCTGTCCCTCCTTCAGCTTCCCTCAGCCCAACCCAGTCATCAAGAATGGCCCATTTTTATTTTCTTCCTTCTCCATTATTTATATTTTAGATTAACACCAAACACCCCAATGCAGACCCCACATTATCTTCTGTCTTCATTATTGAAAATTTCCCATCAAATTATCCATGCACTTTATTCCCCTTTGTGAACTAATACGTCATCCTATTTTCTAGACACAATCTTTTGTGGTGATGATTCCCAGTAAACTGTCTTTATGGTTCTTTAGATGGCTAAAGAACGTCCATCCAGTCTTCACTGTAGTTTCTCCATACTCTGGGATCTTAAGGGAAGTATTCATATCTCACAATGATCCATAGAACCCCAAGGTGGCATACACAGTTGAGGAGATGGCTCAGCAGATAAAATACTCAATGCATATGCATCAAGATTGGAGTTAGGGTCCTCAGAACTTACAGAAAAAAATTTGGTATGGTGGCCTGCATAACATCCTAGTTGGTGGGAAGCAGGGACAGGGTATTACTGATCAAGTTGGCCAGCGCAGCTGAGTCGGTGCACTGTAGGTACAGCAAGAGTTCCTTTCTCGCTATCTATAAAGTGGGGAGGGATGGGGAGGATACCCAGTGTCAGTTCTCCCTGGGGATGGAGGTGGGGGGAGTTAAAGGGGAGCTAGGAGGGTGAGGGCAGCAATCATCCTCTCACCTCAAAGGGAATAAGGGATAGTTTATTCTTAAAGCCAAAGACAGTTATAAATCAAAGCATTTTAAAAAAGTACATTGGTGGAAAATTGGGTACAGTAGGCAGAAGATTCTCAATTATGGACCTCAGACACTACCTAACAACACTCTTAGCTCTTCCATTGG
Source organism: Rattus norvegicus (assembly GCF_021556685.1). NCBI lineage: Eukaryota > Metazoa > Chordata > Mammalia > Rodentia > Muridae > Rattus > Rattus norvegicus. Next base: position 42,588,375 of record NC_141544.1, on the reverse strand, counting down.
TAGAGAATAGGACTTTGTTAATACATCCCAAAGTTTTGTTCTATATCTGTTTATCAAGATGCTAGGCTTGTTATAGAGGTTGGCAAGAGATGGCTTTTGAGGAGCTAAAGATAGCCCCCCAAAAACATATTCCACAGCAAGCCCTGTACCTGGGAGAAGTTGGCCGACAGAAAAGAAGCACAATGTTATTTTGGTGCAATTTCCATTTTGCTGTGGCCTTTTTTGTCTCACTGCTTTTTCTGTTTGTTTTGATTTTCATTTTGTTGTTGTTTTGGTGGTTTTGGCTTTTTATTACAGCAAGAGAAAGCAAGAAAGAAGATGCAGTTGCGAGGATAGGGAGGTGGGGAGGATCTGGGAGGAGTTGGGGGAGGGGGAAACATAATCAAAATCTATGTGCACATAGTGGGGCTGGAAAGAAGGCTCAGTAGTTAAGAGCACTGACTGCTCATCCAGAGGACTCAGGTTCAATTCCAGGAACCCACATGACAGCTCAAAACTGTAATTCCAGTTCTAGGGAATCGGACACACCCACACAGACATAAATATAAGCTAATACACAACACACATAGAAGTATATAAATTAAATAAAAAGATAGCCCCAAATAAATTGTAATTAGGCTGTGGATCAACAATATACTGTCCAGTCACTGAGTTTTTATAGTTTTTCACCCACAGCAGACCTCAGCAGATAGCTTCTTTCTAGGATTCTTGTTAGCACATCTCCACATGCATGTGCACACAGATGTGCCCACATACCCCACACATATACCCACATTAAGAAAAGATTCTTCCCTCATCAAGCTGAGTCTTGGGACAGGACTGATGCTTACTTGTGCCTCTTGTAATTCCCTCCCATTTCCCCTCAGATTCTTTCTCATACTTTCATTGCCTCATGATAAATAGGAATGGGTCTTGGGTCTTTTTAAGGTCTCCATGCTGCCCCAGGGACAGGTGATGACTTCTCTGATTCCTGTGTATATTTTGACCACTGCAGTATTTTCAAAGCTGACTCACAAAAATGTAGGATGGTCTCGTTTCTTGAACTCAAATACACACCAGTCTCCTGCTGGTCTTGCTGTGGTGGAGTGGGATAATTTGCATCTGTAACAACAGAAGACAGGAGATTCAGATTCCACTGTTATGGGGTCCACAGTGAAATAGTTTTCTGGTTCAGAACTGCAGGGTTCATTAGGATCACAAAGGGCTGGCTACAAGTGAAGGTTCTAGGCCACGCACTTGAGTCAGTTGAGGAAGAGCATGGTGAGGCCTTCTATCAACCCCAGGATCCCATGACAGGGGCTCCATAGCTGCAGAAAGTGAAGATATTTTGCCTCTTAGAATAGTGGGATCCTGTAGTAAGCCCTGCGTATTGGAGCTTTTCAGCTTTGAGCATTCTGCCCACCACTTCAGTTAGAGCTCTCCTACTGGGTCGCTTCTTTCCATTCCTAGACTGCAAGTTCTCCAGCATAGGTTTTTCCCCAGGAGGCAGATCCCCAAGATACATATTTTCTGTTTCAACCAGTTAGAAAAACAATTCCCACCTATTCTGATTAAATGATAATTAAATTGTCATTGGGGAAGCAGAGGCTGTGGTCCAGCTCTGTTAAAAGAAAAAAGAAAGAAAGAAAAGGAAGGAAGAAAGAAAGAAAGGAAGAAAGAGAGAAAGAAAGAAAGAAGAAAGAAAGCCAGTCTGTTTGAGATTCCCAGGATTGGTTTCCTCTCTCCCTGATGTAGGCACATTAAGGATAAAGCCTCATTTTTCTCTGTTGCTCGAGGTGAGAATTGAACATCTTTGGACTGTGTTTAAGGGATCTGCTGATTGCCAAGTCAAAACTAAGCCACTTTTCACTTTCTTCTCACGTCGTTTCTCGGAAATGACAAACTTTAAAATGCGAATCTGAATGTCACTTTCATTTGAGGCTGGAGAATAAGAGAGATTGCAGGACTTGCAGGCTCTGAGTGAAGATGATTCTTTCACTTCTGTCTTGTCTGGTTGCCTAATGCTGCAGTGATGGACAGTGTGTGGGCAGACGGCGGGAGGCTCTCTGTGCGTTGACGTGGGACTCGGCACCTGCTGCCCAGGAGCCTGCAGAGCTCACTTCCTGGGGACACCAGAAAACTCTGAAGTTCAGATTTAAAAAAAATCATTTTAGTAAATATTTAGTAACTATTAGTAATATTTAGCAATATTGTGTAACCGACAAAGTAATTATTTCTGAAAGTTAGATTTCATTTTAGTTGAAATCTAAGCTCTAGAAAAATAGTTTAAATAAAATTCAGACCGCAGGCCCAACAAATGAGTGGGGACAGGGTAGGTGTGTGCGGAGGGTCCTCTCTGTACAAAGTGAGTTGATTAATGGGAAAGAAAACTCTGAGTGTCTGATGATATGATATGTTATAAAACAATGATGAGCTACATAAGAAAAAAATAATTCAAGCATTACTGTTGCAGGGAGCCCACCAGGAAAGACTACCCAGACAGCCTATGGCTGATTGAAAGTCTTTATCCTGCCTGGATGGGACTACACTTAAGAATTAGGAACCCAAGTGTATTGCTGGGCATTTAGAGTGAGGAGCTTTTAAAGGCAAAAATTACATCCCCGTGTCTTACTGGGCAACTTCAGGGGCTTGAACTTAGTAATCAGTCCCCTGTGTGAAGATCTGGGCAAGGTGGCATGTGCATATACTCTCTATGCTAGAAAAGCAGAGACAGGGAGAGCCTGAGTGCCCTGGAGAGCAGCCTGTGTTAAATTTGGTGGACAGCTCCTGAGGAAGGACATCTAGCCTGACCTATGGCCTCCCAGAGGCATACCTACAGGACTACCTTCTTCCCAACAGCACGCACGCACACACACACACACACACACACACACACACACACACACACACCACATACCATACATCATACACCACACAAATACACACCACACACATATACACACAACGCCACACACAGCACACACAACAGCACACACACATACACATACACACACACCATATACCACACATCACACACCACACACATATACACACAACACCACACACAGCACACACAGCATAAACACACACACACTATACCACCACACACAGCACACACACAATCCACACACACATACAGTACCACACACAACACACACACTATACCACCACACACAGCACACACATATATGCACACATACTTTATACACAGCATACGTGCACAGTCCACACACATATACAAACCACAAACACTGTGTGCACACAAGTACTGCACACACCACACTCACACATACTTTTCTCACAACACACAAAGAACTACATGGCTTAGTGGGTCAGGCCTGAAACAGGTATTTGTGAGGCCAAGACAAAGTTGTAAGTTCAAGACCAGCCTGTCTCATGAGATGTAGCTTGGTGGCCCAGTGGTTGCCTATCTACATAAGGACCCGAATTCAGACTTCAGCTCTGCAAAGCCACCAAATAACAGTCACAGGCGATAGTAAGTGACTTGGCTTCTTCTGGAAACTTTTCTATAGGTCACACCTACCATTTGACATTTTCCTCGAAACCTCGTTTGGGTTACTCATGACGAGAAAGATGGAGTAGAAAGCCCCTAGAAGGAGTAGAGGGGCCTTTGTGTTATTTTTAAAGTTTCACAGATTCTGTCTCTTCTAGGGGCTCCGAGGGCAGCCGAGTCTTGTACAGGCGAGGCTTCTCCAGACACGTATCTTATCAGAAACCGTAATGGTTTGCCTTGCGATGTTCTCTTCTTCAGGGGAGCTCTCAGAGCATCGTTCTCAGGGCTCCACAGGCCTGTCATCTCTGGGCAGCCTTCCAGCCAGGGCAGTCCCAGCAGACTCAAGTCTTACTCTCTGGGCCCTGATCATAGAAGACTTGGGGGGCAAAGCAGACAAAGGCAGACTTGATCTTGGGCTGAGCTCAGTCCTTCAGCATCGGCTCACCAACTCCTGTAGAGAATCGGGCACCTTTCGCTTTGCTGAGCCTCGAGGATTAATCTGCCTCCTTTCAATCTCACAGGCCGCAGCCGTACTTATAAGCATTACGAAATGCACCTAACGAAGGCATGTGGAGAGTTGTAGTGAGTGTCCTTCAGTAATACGGTGGCAGTACTTACCGTACTGCGAGGCACTCCGTGTGATGAATGCCTACATTTAAAATAATTGCCAATAAACCATTCCTGTTGTAATTTACCTGTTGGAATTGCTGGTATTTCACAGCCCAGCTAAGCAATGGGGCACACTCAAAAGTTTCTGCCCCCCACAAAAGGGTAGTTTGAGTTTCTTTGTAAACGGAGAAAGATATACAGTGTGGGCACACTGGGATGAGCTGGCGTCTGCAGAGTTCTTCATGGAAGCAGGCACGATGCTGGGATTTTTGTATCCCAAGGTAAAAACCATAGATTTGGATGATACCACATTGCTGTCTGGTTTAGGAGTTGGCCAGGAAATGAGGCCTGGGCTTGTCTTGTTCTTGACATTTCTCCAGGTCCTGGCCTCTTACTTCTTACTGGAGAGAAAGCAAAAATCCCCAAGCTACTCAATGGGCCTTTGCAGCTGGGGTGAGCATTAATATTCCTACTTTCACCAGGTCCTAGCTGTCCTGCGGTCCCTTAATTCCAGGGAACAAAGTGCCTCCATCGTTTCAATGAGGGTGGAAGGGAAGGAACCTGGGTTGACCTCCCTGTCATCCTGAGTGTGGAGACTCATGAATGGGTTAGAAAAACACAGGCAAGTGAGGCTGCCATGCTCTCATGAACGGCATTGGCCCCTCAAGGGCGATGGTACGTGGATCCTAGGGGAATACTTCATTGTACGGTATTATGTATCCCCTAAGGTTGTAGCCATGGTGTCTTGTCTATTTCACAGTGCTCCGAGAAAGGGGAGGTACATCTAAAAGGGTCAACAGCATTCCAAACCCCTCTATTTTGGAGACTGCCCATGATTAATGGAAGTAGGGCCTGCTTCCCACAAAGGGGCCTCAGTTTCCATTTTTGTCTTTGTCTTTAAGATCCTGTTTTCATACAGCTAGGCAATGGACATTTGACTGAAGCTCAGCCTGGACTTTGGGACAGTATACAAAGAGGCAGAAGACACTTGAGAATCCTTTCTAGGGTCAGCAGTCATTCTAGGACATCCGGCGGGGTCTGCGTCAGGATGGTTTTTATTGATAGGTTTTAGCTGAGGTTCTGGTCTCCTTTTTGTGTTTTGTTGACCAACCCTTGCCTGAGTCCAGTCGTCTACCCCATGTCTCTCTAATAAATCTCCCTGTCTTTAAATTCCCAGAGTTGGTTTGCATCACAGAATCCCACTCGGTGTAATTGTACTGGGTCCTAGGACACAGACTGCAAAGGTGAGTAGATACTGCTTAGCTCAATGCCTCCTTTATGATCTTTTGTTAGTTCAAAAATAGTATTCAAATTAGTGGGGCTCATTGTGACATTTTCATGTGTTCTCTTTCATGTGACTCTTTCCTGCTGCTCCCCTCCCCCGTCCACTATTTTTCCTTCTACTTTGAGGTCACGTGAACTTTATTCTCCTCTTTTTCTTTGTTCCAGAGCCATTAAGATCTCTTATTTATTTCTCATGGGACCCTTTTCTAGTTTGATGATCCATATCCGATACACATACAGGTACACACACACACACACACACACACACACAGACACACTCACAGGGACAGAAAGACAGAAAGACACACACAGACACACACGCAGACACACAGAGACAGATACACATGCAGAGACACATACACAGAGACACAGACACACACACACACACACTCACAGACACACACACACTCACAGACACACATACATACAGATATACACACAGACACACACACAGACACACAGAAACACACAGACAGATACACATGCAGAGACACACAGATACACACAGACACACAGACACAGACAGACACACAGACAGATACATAGGCACATATACACACAGACACATACAGAGACATAGACATACACAGAGATGCACATACACAGATACAGACACACACATATATACACACATACACACAGACACACACAGATACAGATATACACACATACAGGCACATACAGACACACAGATAACATACAGATACACACAGATACAGACACATACACACATAGACACAGACACACAGACACATGCATACACATACATGCAGACACACATATACATACACACATACATATACACACAGACACAGACATACACATACTACATATAACAATAAAAATATAGGATCATTGGGAGAAAAATATCCAGTATTTGTCTGTCTGAGTCTGGGCTATTTCCCATACCATAACACTCGGTAGCTATCTACTTCTCTGCAAAGGCCACGAGCTCATTCCTCTTCGTGACTGAATAAAATTCTGTTGTGCCATGACATAGTTTCCTTCTTTAAATAAGCTCTGTGCTAATGTGCAAATTAAAGTCTGGGAGGGAAGTGTTGTCCAAAGCTGCACTTTCCCAACTTCAGGAAGTAGACCACTTCCGGGGATGAGATGATCTCCTGTCATAGCTATCTAGCTATCACTTTTGAAAGGGCTGGGCCGGGCTGGGCCATGCTAGAACAGGGCAGGTCAGGACAGGATAGGGGCGGTGGGCTATAGGAATAGAACAGAGAGTACTGGAGATAAATATCAGTCCAGAGGGCTTTCAGTTACATATACCAGTTTATTAATAATGTGCACACTCATCTTGGTTAAAAAACATTTGAAGATTCTGTTCTCTGTAATCTTTCTGTCCAGTGCCTCTTTTTCAACCGTACAAGAGAGCTGTCTGTGCTCTGGCGAGTGAGAGCTTGTGTTAACTAGTGTACGTGGTCTCCAGTTGAGCCTCTGAAGCACCGAGACCTTAGGCCACCTTGCCTCTCTGATAGTAATGCTTTATGCTCTGTGGTAAGTCACAGATTCTACACGCGTCCCCATGGTACAAGCCCCTCCAGAAGCACACATTTCTCATGCAGTCGGCACACATGTCAGCTGAGGTTGCCTGTGAATTCATGCTGGGAGGAGAGACAGCCTATAAATTTTCTACGCTTTAGGAGGGAAAAATAATAACTTCTCACGGGGGGTTATCCAGAAAATATTTCCACCGTCGCTTCAGGAAAGGCGGTCTTTGGTTTGGCTTATTCCCAAATGTTCACCCAGACTTGCAGTTAAAGACCACGTTGCTTCCTAAGGAGTTTATTTTTTGGCTTCATGCATATTTATGAAATGGGTTCCTATTTATTTATCATTCGGGGGAACTGCTTTCATAAGGCTTACTTCATCTAGCAGAGTCCCATTTAGTGAATAGATATTACTTCTATCCGTGTGGCACAAACCCCTGTGCTGGGCTTTAGGGGCGGGCAGTGTATCTCTTGTATTTCATTTGTTACACAGGGTCCCTTATGGATACACACCGATGCATGTGTGCAAATGCTTACTTAAGGTAATGCAACCGCATTAAAACATATCAACAGCCCAGAGTTATGTTGATCATTAACGCACAATCGCAATACGCAGTGACGAAGCGAGCTCCCTGAGTCAATAGAACATTTATTCCATCAGCGTTTACAGTGGCAGGTTACTAGAGCTGGGCTCTTTGAGGCGAACAGACGCTGGCGTGCATTCTACCCTCCAGGGGTTTTCCATTTAATTGGGGCAACTTAGAGTTTCATTGGAAGCCTAGGTTCTAATGATAATTATGGGTTTCTAGCCAACCCACATATGAGCTCCTGGCTGAGACTGTGCTCCTGAAAAGCTTCTGGGGGAAAGCTTGTGTAGGTAGACAGCCGGGAGCTTTGAGGCCTTTCAGTTTAACCCTGTATCAAAGTACATGGTGTCTGTCCTCAGCTGTCCTACGGCATGAGCCTCTCCAGTGCTGTGACGAGGACGGGGATGCGCTGTCACCACACCTGACTCTGTATTCACGCTTGCAGCCCAATTAATTAAATTAAACAGTCGGATGACTTTATTTATCTTTTGTGGTGCTAAGGATTAAACACAGTGTTTCACACGTCCTGCATCGTCTAGAAAGTTCTAGGCTTCTAAGTCTGACTTCTAATTTATTTTCATAATTCCCTTGAATGGATAATATCAACACCTTGAAGAGCTGAGTCCTAAGAGATCAGCCACAGAGATTCAGAACGTCCTGTCCTGGAAAGATGGACCAACTGCTTCGGCTCACCGGGAGTCCGAAGAGGTGAACTTTTAGACAGCGTGTGTATGAAACACTCTCAGACGGCTTCCTCTCCACACCTCTTCCACCTCTCCTGCACTATCCTAAGGTGCTTGTGCGTAGCCTCATTGGTTTTGATTAAACGAGTAATAAAAGTGATGAAAGGCAGATGCTGGGATGTTAACTTGGGGATATCTCTCACTGTTTTAGGGCACGATCAGGACAGAGACTGTGTCCCTGTTGATACAACCTCCTTTCCCTCACTGTATTCTTAATGCCGCAGGTGTCACCAGGAATGTCTTTTCCTTGTCAAGGATCATTGAGTCAAGACTTAAGGGTCTGTGTGTCCTTTGTGCTCCCTAGCGTCCCTCTTCCAACCTGTGTCCTGTAGCCCTTGCCACACTCTGTGCCCTGTGCTCATCATGATCCCTGCTCCACTCTGTCACTGTAAGGCGCAAGCTCCCATGGGGAACACAGACCTCCATGACTAAGGCGCTGTAGACATTGCTATGTGAATGTCATATGCTGTTCTCATAGCATGCATTGAGGCTCCGAGCTTAGTCCCCAGTACCGCAAAACAAGACAAAATAAAACTCATGCAAAAGCACAACTTATTGTTAGCATACAAATGGTGGGAGTTTCCTAGAGAGGCAGTGGGAATGTTCTTCAGGCAGGCCCTGATGAACGTGGGCAGGATTGCTATTCAAAGATGATCAACATAAACTGTACATAGCTGCCCCAAAAGAACCCCAGTATTTTAATTATTCTTTTCCTCGTGTCTCTGCAGTTGATGAAGGGTAGAGGTGCAGAAGTACCTGTCCACTGAGCCCTGCACATAAGCTATCCATCTCACGGATTGATGTTCAGTTGGGTTTTCAGAACTGTTGTTTTTTTATTTCTAAAGTGATTTTCCTTCTTGCACATGATGGATACTCTCCTTGAAAGACAGTCTTCTAACATTTGGGAGTGGGAACAGAGTGTCAGTTTGTATGGTAACCCCCCCAACATCAAGGAGGCTTCCCAGGGGAGAGTTTTGGATGAATCCCCATATAAAGAGGTGAGGCAGCTGCTGAGAGGGTTTCAAACTCCTGAGTCACTGCTGTGTCATCGCTTACAGCTTGCCGTCTCAGTTACGAGGCAAGCGCGAGGGTGTGTGAACTTATGTGCAGTTCGTAAGATCAAAATCTGGATACATTTGCCAATGGCTTTATTCAGGGTGGATCAAAGTAAAAGACAAAGGCCCAGGGACTGCAAGAAAAATGAGATTAGGATGTCATCATGGGCCCAGCTTTTAGCTGCACATCAAAGGTGTTTGGTTTAGTTAGCTCGCTTTAAGAACGTGCTTAAGCAGGTTATGCATAATTTATTTCCCAGAGTGAGGATTTTGAATACTGATAAACCAGAGACCTTGCCAGTGAGAAAATTAATCTTAAATGTTGGCTATTCATCTTTTAACTCTTTTCTTTTAAGATAGGCCTCACTGTGTAGCCCAGGCTGGTCTTAGAGTCCTAATCCTCCTGCCTCTACTTTCTGTGTGCTGGGACAACAGGGATGTGCCACATGAGTGGCTTCTGGTATTCATTTTGAGGTAAAAAAATTCCAAGGTAGGCTAAGAGGCATTTCAGTGGGTAAAATGCTTGGGTGTGGACACACATACACACACACACACACACACACACACACACACACACACACACATACACACACACACATGCACACACAAACACACCTTAAAAGCAAATACAAGTATTCTGGATAGGTAATTTACCTTTTATTATTATTTTTGTATTCTAATATTTGGTTGAGAGCCCCAGATAAGTCTCCACCACATCCATATTCAAGAGGAAGAGGCAAGACCTTCTGTCATCCACAAAGACGAAAGGCAGATCCTCTTACTTCGGTCCTTGGTGTCTGACTCCCTGGGAGGAGGTCTGGGCTCTAAAAGGAAGCTGAAGATTACAGACATGATCTGTTTGAGAAAATCTGGATGCTCCATGTCTCCTTTCAGCCTAATGTCCCCTCCCATTCCTGTGCCTCAGCTCCCTACATGGAGTTTGGCCTGCCTCCCTCATGTTTGTCAGGGGCTGGTGAGCTCGGCTTGAGCTGAGAGCTCTATAGTTTACAGTGGATGTCTTTGAGGATATCATGGGGGAGAGGTGCTGAGGATACATCTGAGTCAGGAGGTGATGGACTCCCTCTCACAGTGGGTAAAGAGTTCCTGTCATTTGTCGGCCAGAAAAAAAACCATAGTCCAGGGTGCTAGATAATCATCATTCTAGGTAACAATCAAGCGGTCTTCTCAAAGGAGCAAGCAAGACCAAGAGGAAGAAAGGGCTCTGATGTGCGTCCCTCAGGCACTGAAGGAGGGAGCCTAAGCTCTTAGGAAAAAGATACATTTAACCTCATAAAGGCAACTAAAGGCAAGAGGTCCAAAGACGCAACAAATTAACACTCAGCAGAGCTGGCATCAAACACCAGCCAAAAACGAAGCTGGACCTAACTGTGCCCTCAACCCCAGGCCTTCTTCAACTCTATTGCTGGGTGAATCAGAAGCCTCAGCTGGGCTGGTGGGGGCCTCAAGGTACTCCTCTTCTAATCCCTTGGGAATGAGGCTTGGAGTTTGATGTTTATATACATCACTATATGATGCACCGGCATCTTGATTTCTGAGTGGAAACTACACTTAGGAGAGAGATAGCACTGAAGACCAGTTAATAACCAAAGTGCACAGATCTCCTATGGGATCCAGGAAGGATGACCTGGGGCAAGGCAGAATGGCAGCCCAAGGCAAAGAAAATCAGCACTCTAAAATCTCTTCAGATAGCAGGGGAGGAAAAATGAGAAAGATGTTCATTGAGTGTTCCCCTCCGGCCTCACCTATTTCATATCCGTTTGAGAACTATAATTTACAACAGCAAATTACAGAAATTCAGAAGTCTTGGTTGCCTATAATCAGTTGCTGTGGATAAGTTCTCATAGAAACACAGTTTTAATCCACAGTCCTCAGAAAAGGTTTTCTGTGTTTTTCCCTTGCTAACAGGGTTATTCAGTAACGACTTTCAACCCCGTTTTCAATACTGAAGAACACTGATTAGCACAAAGTAAACCCAGGCTAACTTTATGCATGGAAGTGGAGTCAAAGGTTAAAATAACATTAAGTAAGTAAAATTAATTAAAGTACTCCAATGTTAAGCCTGGGTGATATTCAAAAGGAACAATGTATCAATATTAGTTAATTTATTTCAGGAACGAGAGCTGTTTTAGCGCTAGGAGATATGTGAACGGTGTTCACTGTATTTAGCAAGGAAAGTGAAAAATTATGTGATCATTTTGCTAGGTCCAGAGAAGGGAGCAGTTAGAACGCAGGACTCATTTCTGATAGGAGAGGAAACATTGTAACCATAGGCAACCATAGACAACCATAAACATCAAGACAGTGAGAATAAAGCAGCCACTAACTTAAGACAAGGGGGAGCAGTGTGGAAACCCTGGCACAGAAAGGTACAACCTCCATCCTTGGTAGATGGTGTCATTTTCTGCCTAGAAAACTAAAGGTGAGCTCAAACTCTCAGAAGTAATAGAAAAATTCAGTGACTTGGCCAAATATCAAGATGAACACCCCAGCACCACATATTTATTGTCACCCAGTAGGACAGCAGGGTACAACGATGCTGTTCATAACAGTAATGTTAGAACACAGGATAGTCAGGGAGAAATCTAATCAGTAGAGTACAAAACACACATCAAGATACTCTATTGCAGTATGTATGCAGTGATGAATGGTGACAGATAAGTGTTGGTTCTGGGTGACAAGGCAGAACCGTAAACTAGTAATTTCTTCCAGAGTTAATTTTAATTTTTAAATTCCCTGTCATGTCAGTAAAAATTCTTCTGATGTTCTCAAAAATAAAAACAACAAGAAAACAATAGTGAAAAAACTAAAAAACAAAACACAAAGCAAAACAAAAAAAAATCAAACCCTCCCTATATATCAGAGAGAGAGAGAGAGAAAGAGAGAGAGAGAGAGAGAGAGAGAGAGAGAGAGAGAGAGAGAGAGGGGAGAGTGTTTCTATAGCCGTTATCAGACTAGGCATTGCTGTAAAAGGACAGCAAATACAACAGTTTTTTTCTTACATTGAAATAGAAAAATAAATAAATGGAACAACATGAAAGGCCACTGTCGTGTGTACTGAAGTCAAGAACTTGTAAATATGCTGTGACGGGAGTCACATGCAGGCAGCTCTATTCGTAAAAATTGTGGCGTAGCTCACCTCTTATGTGTAAAGAAATTCCATATGAGGCGAAGACATTCGAGAAGACTATACAAAGCATGAGTAGAACACACAGGGCATTCACACAATCCTTAAGTGAGGAGCATTTTCCTAGGGTAAGTTGCTGTTTTAAACTCGACTATGAACTGAGCTAAAAGACAAGCAGTTAACCACAAAAACAATGAGCATAAATGTAATGAGCAAAATATTAATTTCTATAGCATACAGATACTTCTAACCAATAAAGCAAATTCCCAATAGAACAGTAGGCATTGACAAGGCCAGACATGCTCATAGCTCAAGGGCAAGCAATTAGAAAGCTAAGTACCCACCAAGAGAAAATTAAAAGAAGAATCGAGCATTTTTCATACAGTAGATGACAGAAATGACATTTCTTGTTGAATATCGGGAAATGAACGTTTGCTCCACTTTCCACAGACATATAAATGAAAATATCTCTGAGGGAATCTTTGCCTTAATTTATTTATTTTAAAAGATTTAGTTATTTATTTTATGTATAGAGTACACTGTAGCTGTCTTCAGACACACCAGAAGGGGGCATCAGATCCCATTACAGATGGTTGTGAGCCACCATGCGGTTGCTGGGATTTGAACTCAGGGCCTCTGGAAGAGCAGTCAGTGCTCTTAACTGCTGAGCCGTCTCTCTAGCCCTGTGCCTCAATTTAAAATACCTACTTTAATCTAAATTTTCTATCATGTAGACCACTTACATTTACTCACAAAGATAAATATGACATTTCTGTGGTAGATTAAATAAAATGTGCTTGACCTATACATCATTAGTGACTAGTAATTGAAGGATTGTGGAAAACCAGTTTAATTCATAGTTTTATAGGTATTCGAATTAAAGGAAGTCCAAGATAGAAGATGAGACCATGATAGAAGACATCGACTGTTTCAGAAAAATAGGCTCGGTAGGCTCTGTGTCAGCAAGAAGGGGGATTGATTGGCAGATACGTCTCGAGTTCAGTATCTGTATCTCCTCAGCTAACTGCACAGGGGAATGGGTGCCTAAAGGCGTGGTTTGCTGGGACGAGGTGAGATGGATACTTTCCCTTATTCCATCAAATACGTAAGAATTTAGATTTTAAGAGACACATGATCTTTGTCCTGGGCTTTTACTGATGACTGCGCCAAAGCTCTGGGAAGTATCTTCACCAATTACGGTAGATTTGTGTTCACTTAGATTCACTTGTAAGGTGCCGTCATTCCCTCTGTGGTTCTGGTAACTACAGCAGTCTTACACAGACGGGCGGATCTGAAACACAGTCTCATGGTGAGGAACTTGGAAATTAGAATCCCAAATTACTACAGAAAACAATAGAGCTCCCGTAGACTAGAGAATTAGAAGAAAAATGGTCTCATTTTGAATTAGAAAGTGTTTCCTGCCAGGGCTGACAAATGCAGAGGGGGATGCTCTAAGCCATCATTGGACTGAGCACAGGGACCCCAATGGAGCAGTTAGAGAAAGGGCAGAAGGAGATGCAACCCCATAGGAAGGACAACAATATCAACCAGCCAGAGCTCCCAGAGCTCCCAGGGACTAAACCACCAACCAAAGAGTACACATGGACAGACCCATGGCTCCAGCCGCATATGTAGCAGAGGATGGCTTTGTTGGACGTCAATGGGAAGAGAGGCCCTTGGTCTTATGAAGCTCGATGCCCCAGTGTAGGAAAATGCCAGGGCTGGGAGGTGGGAGTGGTTGGGTGGGTGGGGGAGCACCCTCATAGAAGTCGGGGGATAAGATAGGGGTGACTCTGAGGGGAAACCTGGATAGGGGATAACATTTGAAATGTAAATACATAAAATACCCAATAAAAAAAGAAAGTGTTTCCCGTGGAGAAAGCTGTTGGCTATAAGGACTCTGAGCAAATAGTAAGCTTACACAGAGTTCTACAGGAAGGAAAAGGTTTCACCTTAAGACTTTTCATCTTACCGATGGACTTCCGTGCCTCTTCTCCACTCAGCTGGGTGTGTAACAAAATTAGGACCCTGGATCCTACTGCTCACCTGGTCACGGCGGAACCAAAGTTGTCACGAGTGCACACACTTGCAGGAGCCATTTCTAGAAATATGGTTATTTTAGTAAAAAAAAAAGTATCATAAAATAACTGAGAGTGTACTGTGTATAAGGTTATGGATCTTGGGAAGAGAATGAACAAATCCTACCCAGGGGAAAAGCAATCCATAGAGACTTATGAGCAAGTGGATAGGCTGGGCTGTGTAAACTTTCTTCACGGCCAGTCTTTAATTTTTAAGACCTGCGCTATGACTCAGAAGAAGAAATAAAGTGCAGTGTATTAAACGAGAGGAAGACGTGCTTAAGCTAACAGTAGATGGAGATTGGACAAGAGCCTCCTGTTCGTACTTAGATGCAACATGAAATTTTTACCACAAAACTTAGCATCAGTGACATGAATGGGGAGAATTCTTGATTACCATGAATAAACAAATCTCACAGGATGTTATTAGACTTAGTCTATAATTTCTTTAAATTTTTATTATTTTTAATTTTACATGCACAGGTGTTTTGCTTGCACGTATTTATGTGCAACATGTGTGTGTCTGGTGCTCACGGAGGCCAGTTGGATCCCCTTGAGCTTGAGTCAGGTGGATGTGAGACACTGTGTGGGTGGCGGGAACAGAACCCTGGTCCCCGGGAAGAGCGGAAAGTGTTCTTAGTCGCTGAGCTGTCTCTCCAGCCCTTGTCTGTAATTTCTTTAAAAGTTCTTTAAGATTGTAATTATTTATTACACGTGTGTGTGCATGTCAAAGGACGTCCTGCGGAAGCTTGTTCTTTTCTACCAATGGTTTCCAGAAACTGAGCTGAGGCTCCACCCACTGACTTGGCTCATCGGACCCCCCGCCCGCCCCCTGTGATTTCACTGGGCTTCATCAAATCTTTCTACAACCAATTAGAAGGAATTATCTGGGGCAATTGAGTTTTATCTTGTGTGTGTTTTTTTTCAATAGGAACTTTTTTCTTTCAGTTCCTTTCCTCATTTACTGTGAAAAACTCCTAACAAGAGCAGCTTAGGGAAATAAGAGTTTAGAGGAGTTCACAATTAGAGGGTGCAGTTGGCTGTGGGGAGTCATGTGACAGCACAGGGGGCAGCTGGTCCACCTTGCTATGTTGGCCTCCAGGAAGCAGAGAGCAATGGACTCTGAGGCTCAGATACTCTCTCCCTTTGCTCCAGTCTGGGATTCCAGACAGGGGATGGGTGGTGTCCCCAATTGAGCTTGGGTCTTCCCTGCTCTGCTAGACCTTTCTGGAAACTCACTCAGAGACACATCTGGAAATGTGTCCTCACAAAGATTCTGAATCCCCTTGAAACTGACAAAGGTTAGCGATGCACCTCCTTTCTGTTTGATGGGTTATTTCATTTTACAGAACATGCATCAGTTAGTAATGTTGTAGGTTGGCCCCTTTTATTTTCCTAAGAGTTGAGTAGTAAGCATTTTAGACTCTCCAACACAACTTCCCAAATCAGTCTTATAGTGCGAAAGGTGACCCATATGCCACCGGAGGGGAAGGGCATTACTGGAGTCCCAGTGCTCTTTACTTACAGACACTGACATAGTTCACATCAATTCTAGCATTGTGAAATATTCTTCTTTTGATTGTTTTCTTTTAGTCATTGAAAAACAAAACCAGGCAGTGGATCATATTTGACCCATGGGCTGGAGTTTCCTGAGCTCTCAAAACCTTAGAAAAGAGAGAGGCGGGGGAAGGGAGGGGGAGGGAAGGAAGGGAGTGAGAGGGAAGGAAAGAGGGAGGGGAGGGGAGAGGAAGGGAGGGAGAGAGTAGGAAAGCAGTAGCATGGCACTGGAGAGATAGCTCCGAGGATAAGTACACTGACTGATCTTCCCAGGACTTGGATTCAATTCCCAGAACAGCATGGCTGCCAGTGTCCCTAACTCCAGTATTATTGGCTCTTACTCCCCCTTCTGGCCTCTATGGGCATTGCATGTACATGGTGTATAAGCATGTGTGGAGGTAAAACACCCAAATAGATAAAATAAAAAAGCAACAGCTATTACATTATTTTTGTCCTAGAATTGTCAAGCGAGAACAAAGGGTCTGTTTGTTTGTTTATTAGCACTTAGAAATAGTAGAAACAGTGCCAAGAACTCTAGAATGCTGTGTGCCCAATATCCTGACGTACTTTGCTTCCTCAACACTGTTCTCACAATGAACCAAGGAGATAAGAACTGTTATTGCCCACTGCCATTTTACACACAGACACACTGGGGCACAGGAAGTTTCAATGAAATTTCCCAAATTCTTCATCTCCATGAATATAGTCGTAGGGCCAAGACAGTCACTTAAACGCTTTTCAGGTTACGTCTGTCACGTGCACACACAGCTACGTTAGTGTGAGTCGCACTCTCTGTGGAACAGCATGCCTGTCTTTCTGCTTAGGTGTTACCCCCAGTTCCAAGTAAATCTGAAACATGTTTTGCTTTTGAATCTGTCTGTAAAGAAGTATCAGATATGAGGGGGAGATAGAGAAATACTAAACAGCCTTTTATTTCTAGATACACACATTAAAATTTTTCTTGAATGACATAGCAGGCAAATTAATAATTATAAGTAATCTTCCAAAAATTTCAAATCTTGTGAGATTTTTGGTGAAAAGGCTTTGCCTGCTTGCTTGATACTGAGGGTGGGGCAGATTTTAAGATATGTCTATGCATTACTTGAATTAAAAATAGTGAGGTTGAAATTGAGTCCACTGGAGACTAGGTGAGTTGGGCAGGTGTGGCTGTCCTTGGTGAAGAAGGTGTCCCCTATCGGCTGAGTCTTTCAATTTCCACTGAATTTGCCAATCTACCAAACAGTCAATCAAGACAAAAAGGTAAAACATTCGCCAAAGACTCCCAGGGAAACTTAGAATATTTTTGTAGAGATAACGTCAATCAGAGTGAGCCCATGAAGGAATACATTTCCATGGGTATTTGGGGTTCCCTTTGGGGGGCACTTTTCTTCATTTGCATGGGGTGAAGATGCACCCTATGAAAATCCAATAGTTCACAACAATGCCAACCAATTAGAGCTTCCAGGGACTAAGCCACTACCCAAAGACTATACATGGACTGACCCTGGACTCTGACCTCATAGGTAGCAATGAATATCCTAGTAAGAGCACCAGTGGAAGGGGAAGGCCTTGGTCCTGCCAAGACTGAACCCCCAGTGAACTAGACTGTTGGGGGGAGGGTGGTAAGGGGGGGAGGATGGGGAAGGGAGGGGTTAGGTGGATGTTGGCCTGGAAACTGGGAAAGGGAATAACAATCGAAATGTAAATAAGAAATACTCAAATTAATAAAGATTAAAAAAAAAGAAAATCCAATAGTTCTGCCAAAGTCAATTATGTCACATTTCAGTTGTGTGGTATTTGGGAAATCCTTCCCTTCCCTATTAGCCAACGGCTACAGGAGACACTAGGGCTGGCAATCTTAGCAAACACCCAGCACGTATGTTGGAGACATTAAACAATGTATGTGCATTAAAAGTGTAAAAGAACAGTGCTTATATTCATCTCTGAATAAAGCTGATGGAAAGAGGAATGGAGCAGAATCTTCCTGTTTAAATGGAAAGAACCGAATTGCTTGCGTCAGCACGTTCAGATGAGACATTGCAATTTATTTATTTTCACAACAAAAAATGGGAAAAGCAGCTAAGAGTTTAGCTGCCACCAAAGATGGGCTCGGAGATCTGCAGAATAATGCAAATTCATTTTAATCTGAACTAAAGTACACAGTCAGCATCACCACAGAAATGTCTCAGGGGCTAGATTTTATTAAAATATTTGTTTTTATATCCCTTCCAATGTGAAGCATTTTTTCCTATTATAATATAAACTTTCTATACTTAAAAAGGGGAAGAAAAGAAAACTTAAACACTCAAGTGGGGATTGCATGGGGCGCATCTTCCTGAGGAGGCCCGTCATTCGTCAACAGTCTTAGCACTCCGGAGGCTCACAGACAGAGTTAGCATTCAAGAACAAGCTGGATTTATACCCCACTGCTTTATGGCCTCTATAGCTGCCAGTATATCCTTTCAAGGTTAATTTTATTTTTGCTAGACATCTCTTTCACCATCCAAAATTAAAATGTTGGCTTTATTTAAAATTGACTCAGTCCCGGGGACTGGAGAGAGCGTTCAGTGGCTAAGCACACGTGCTGCTTTTGCAGAACACCCAGGTTCAGTTCCTAACACCCTGTGGCAGCTCACAGCTTTCTGTTACTGTGGCTCCAGAGGATATGACCCCTTGGTGTGCTACATGCATGATATATAACCAGACAAAAGATAACATATAAAATAAGACAAATCTAAAATTGATTATGAGGCTGTGAAGGCTTACAACCACCGGGACTCCAGGCTCAGGGAATCTGAGGGTGCTGACACATATGTGGCATGCATGAACTCATAAGGTACCATCCTCATAAATAAATAAACAAACAGATAAGTATTTAAAAATAAAATGGAATTGACTTAACATTAATGGAGAGAGTGGACCTTCCTTGCAGGTTTTCAGGTGAATGTAGCACGGGCAGGATTTGGGTTATTTGAAATGGGAAGTGAAACTCTTTGGGACAAAATCACCATGGGCAGTTTCAATTAGGTGTGAAAAGTTTCCCAAGGATGCCCTTGCTGCAGACCCTCAGGTGCACTCTTGCTGCTTGTGGAGAGAGGGTAGACAGGGCCGTGATCAGTTTTGCCGCTGGTGGTAATCAGTCCTGACAAATGAAGCAAAAGACAAAGAGCCCCACAGAATTGCATCTGTGACAGCTGAGGACGAGCTCATGTGGCCCCCCCATGTTCCCTCAGGTATCAGGGCAAAGTGAGGGAAAGACAGCTCTTGAGTGCTGGTAAGACTTCATTTTAATGAATTCAGGGGAGAGAGAAGCAGCGTTGTTACATTCCAATTATGTCGAAACGGAGCCTTATTAGGTAGAGCAGGGAGGAGGTGTTGTTTACTTGATTTAATTTATCTAAACAAAACAGGCTTTCCACGTCTATGTCCTGGTTTAGTTATTTTTTCATAAGCAATATTTAATTTTAATCTTCCCTTTGTTCTTTAGCACCTTGAGGTACCTGCCTTTGAGATATTCTCTCCCTGACCCCAAGTTCTGGCAATTTCCTCTCGAGCATTCCTTCCCAACCCTCTTCACTCCTTGGAGACACTGGCATAACAATACTGTAGCCGCAGACAGCACTAATTCTGAACCGTAGCAGTGTTTTCATTAAGTAGATCAACTGCGATGTGGACAGGGACTTGAGAACACATCTGTTCGACAGCGTTTTTCATTTCACGTAATTTTCTGAAACCATACTGCCAAAGTGTCATTCTTATAAAGCATCCCCAAAGACACGGAAATAGTTTTGCTCACCAGAACTCTAAGCTTAAATGCTGTTTATGATGGTGGGAGTCTGACTGCTGCCTCCACCCATTTGCTGACTTCTGGAGGTGAAGGTGAATTCTGAGTGAGTGTGGCTTTGCTGTGGCCTTGTGCTTTAAACCTTGTCAGGCTGTGGGGTTGGCCTCTTTGAGGCTGCTTTCTCTTCTCTGTTTAACAGTAGGGCTAATGGTGTTGGGTAAGAGGGAAATCTGTGGTAGAGCCATGGTTACTTAGCCCTAATGTCTCTGGTTGTATGGAACATGTATACACTGGCTTCACTTCTTAACCATGCTCAGCGGCATGACAGATTGCAAGAACATGGACAATATTGGCTCAACAGGTTTTTCCAGTGGCGTGCTTATCAGATAGGTCAGCATGCGTCTTAGTTAGGGTTCCTATGGCTGTGCAGAGACACTATGACCACAGACGTAAAGGAAACATTCGTACAAGGAAAAACGTTTAATTGCGGGACAGCTTACAGCCCAGATTGTCATCATGGCAGTAGGCATGGCAGTGTGCAGGCAGGCATGGTGCTGGAGGGTAGCTGAGAGTTCTCTATCTGACTCTGAAGGATCAAGAAGAGCAAGTGAGCCACTAGGTCTGGCTTGAGCTTCTGAAACCTCAAAACCTATCCCTTACCCCTTTGCCATGTCGTCAAACGAGGCCACACCTACTCCAACAAAGCCACACCTCCTAGTAGTGCCACTTCCTGTGAACTTCTGGGGGCTGTTATTTTTTGTTCACGCCATCACAACATAGTTCCTTAAATAATGTTCATTGATTGTTTCTTTCCAAAAGCAGTCTGTCTGTCTGTCTATCTATCTATCTATCTATCTATCTATCTATCTATCTATCTATCTATGTATCTATCATCTATCGATCTATGTATGTATGTATGTACGTACGTACGTACGTACGTACGTACCTACCTACCTACCTACCTACCTACCGACCTGTCTGTCTATCATCTATCCATTTATCTGTCAATCATCTGCCTATCTATATCTCTCTCTGTCTGTCTGTCTATCTATCTATGTATCTCTGTATATGTATGTATGTATCTATCATCTATCTATCTATCTATCTATCTATCTATCTATCTATCTATCTATCTATCTATCTATCTATCTACCTACCTATGTATATCTCCAAAGAAAATTGTGTTTCTGCTGCTGACTTTCAGATAAATAAATAAATACATAGACACAATGCTTCAGAACTGAAACGTTTTGTGTCTGCCTGGAACTAGCTCCTGATTGGTTCCCATGAGAGGAAACATGGCTGTCGTGGATGTCAAGTAAATCTTTAGAGTAGGATTTTCCGTGTGTTCATGTCAACCTCCCTTCCAGGGTCAATGCCTGGAGACTCTTTGGTTGTTAGACATTGAGGGGGGTGGTATATCTAGTTGGTCCAGGCTGGAATGCTGCTCCCTGAGTGCACAGCAGTGAATGATCCATACAAACTATTGGCGGTGCTGGGCTTGAGAGACTGTGGGGTTTAGATGAAAGGCTTGTCTGAATCTTCACAGATAAAAGGTTGAATAATCCTGAGCCAAAGTACTGGCTCTAATGTGCTCTAGATGGTTGAGTTAGAGCCGCATGTTTTTATTTCAGGA
The DNA here is from genome assembly GCF_021556685.1 of Rattus norvegicus. NCBI lineage: Eukaryota > Metazoa > Chordata > Mammalia > Rodentia > Muridae > Rattus > Rattus norvegicus. The sequence goes on along the minus strand of NC_141544.1, from coordinate 42,566,902 downwards.
GTTGTTGATGACATATTAAGTGAATACTGGGATGGGGATTACTGAGAATTTCCTCTGCTCAGGCCTTGTGTGGAGCGGCACTGACAGTCTCCGGTGCAATTCTTTTAGTGGTAGGAGGTTAGCACTCCCCTAGTCCTATCTTATAAATGAGGAAACTGACTCTTGGGAAAGTTAGAAAGAAGCACTTAATGTTGCATGAGTGGTAATGCCTTGGAATCATTGATACAATATCAAAGATTTCATGAAGAGTGATAGTCCCCTCTGACCACTTTCTAACGCTGGTTTTAATTCTCAGAGAAATCCCCTTTGAATCACAAGTCAATTGTGTGACTCGAAAGCATTAGGTGTTATTTATTTTCAGAGACTACTTTACTAGGGTCGGTTTCTCCTCCTCCTGTCGGTTCTGTTGCTGTATTTCTTTTTTTCTAATTTATTATCTATGTTTTTGAAATTTAAAGAAAAAATTTATTGAAGATCTGAAAAACAACTCCTACAAGACTGACTTTTCCATAAAACCCTAGCTACACGATGCATTGTGTCTATCATGTTAAAACGTGCATTAGACACAAATAAAAAAAACATGGAAACAAGCCACCATTCTTTAGCAATTGAGCAAAGATAAAATGCCTAAGGAACAACCTGGATGACTTGCAAAGGATGGGCTCTTTAAGCACCATTTAAAAAAAAAAGAAGAGCACAGATGGATGAGTGTTCAGTTATACACACTGAAGGGAACCTTTGGCACTAGGAGTCAGATCATTTTGTCATAGAGCATTAACACATATTATAAAAGTGTGCAGTGTCAAAGGAACAGAACCACCAGCATTCAAAAGCAGCTTTGTCAACTAGGCCAACGCTCTACAGCGTGTCTCTCCGCTGTCCATCACTGATACACTGGTAGAAACGTTGAAATGAAAAAAAGAAAGGAAAAAGGAGCAGTTAACTCCTTTTATTTCCTCTGTTTAAAATCAGACAGAAAACAAACATCAACTCTGTTATACACTAACGGTCTTCAAAGTACATCATTTGTACAAGAGAATGACTAAGAACCAAGCTGTTTACAGAGATCCAAGCACGAGTGAGAGAGCACACTTCTCACACGGCTTTCTGATGGTACTCGGGAGGAGTCACTTCATAATCACTGGCACTGAACAGAGTTGCAGAATTCTTTGCCAGGTACTTGAGGAAATCATGTAGATAGATCAGTAATAAAGCAAGGCTTTTCTCATCGACAGGTGTATATGTCAACATCGCTCTAATTCGCACCAATAATCTCAGTAAGTGTGGTGCTCCATACACCTGGGACATGGGTGCATCCGGGTGATCGGCCAGAATTTCAGCTTACTGTGGTCTCTCAAATTTGTAGAGTAACTGAGTGCCCAACATTACATCAAAGTACTCCTTTATCCCCGCCACAACCTCATTAACAGCATACTCCTTATTATCTGTATTTCCTCGAAACTTCTTATAGTTTGCATAATCCTCCAAAATGGAATCCACATTCTTCTTGGCAGGAAGATAAAAAAAGCTGCTTTTGTCTGGTGATCAAGTCCCAGTCATCCACAAGCCATGGTTTCAGCTCCTCAGGAATCTTCACTTTAACTTCAACTCTGTTCATGAATGTTTCTTCATTTTCAACGGTCAGATTTACCCGGGATTTCTTCTTCCTCGGAGGCTGATGTGTCTCATTGGTACTGCCACCATCTCTGTTTCCAGATGTTTTCTGTTTGTTCTTTTTTGTTTTCACTTCAACATTTTTCTGTTGCAGACCAGATGTCTTCTTCCCTGGAGCAGCCCCTCTCATCTTGCCCTCTGCATACTGTTCCTGATTGGCCTTTTGAAGTTTTCGCTGTTTCTGCAAATTGGTGTCCACGTATTTGAGTACTCTGCTTTCTGGGACCCATTTATCCCAATTTTTATTCCAACCACTGTATGGATAAAATACTTCACTTGTTTGTCCTTTATGGCAACCTTTACACACTTTGCTTCAGAAAGAAGAGGCCCATGAAAGCACAGCACTCGCTCGCCCTCCTGGAATTTAGGCTTCAGGTCCTGCTTGGGCACCATTTATAAGTGATTCGCCGCCTCCTCCTTCTCCCACTACCTCCGACTACCACCCCCTGCTCTCTACCCCACCCCATAATTTATTTTTTATTGGATATTTTATGTATTTACATTTCAAATGTTATTCCCTTCTACCCCTCTCCCGTATGTCCTACCCTCTCCCCCTGCTTCTATGAAGATGCTTCCTTCCATTCCCACCTCAACACCCTGGCATCCCCTACACAGGAGAAATGAACCTTCACAGGACCAAGGGCTTTTCCTTCTATTGATGCCAGACAATGCCATCCTCTGCTACATATGCGGCTAGAGCCATGGGCCCCTCCATGTGTATTCTAACTCTTCCATTGGGGTCCCTGTGCTCAGTTCAATGGTTGACTGTGAGAATCCTCATCTGTATCAGTAAGGCTCTTGCAGGGCCTCCCAGGAGACATCCATATCAAGCTCCTGTCAGCAAGCACTTCTTGGCATCAGCAATAGTGACTGGGTTTGGTGGCTGCATGAGGGATGGATCCCCAGGTGGGGCAGTCTCTGGATGGTCTTTCAGTCCCTGCTCCACTCTTTGTCCCTGTATTTCCTCTCATGAGTATTTCGTTCCCCCTTCTAAGAGGGACTGAAGCATCCACATTTTGCTCTTCCTTCCTCTTGAGCTTCATGTGGTCTATGAATTGTTTCTTGGGTATTTCAAGCTTTTGGGTTAATATCCACTTATCAGTGAGTGCATACCTTGTGTGTTCTTTTGTGACTGGGTTACCTCACTCAGGATGATATTTTCTAGTTCCATCCATTTGCCTAAGAATTTCATGTAGTCATTGTTTTTAATAGCTGAATAGTACTCCATTGTTTAAATGTACCACATTTTCTGTATCCATTCCTCTATTGAAGGACATCTGTTTTTTTTCCAGCTTCTGGCTATTATAAATAATTCTGGCTATGAACATAGTGGAGCATGTGTCCTTGTTATATGTTGGAGCATCTTTTGGGTATATGCCCATGAGTAGTATAGCTGGGTCCTCAGGTAGTACTGTGTCCAATTTTGTGAGGAACCACTAGACTGATTTCCAGAGTGGTTGTACCAGCCTGCAATCCCACCAACAATGGAGGGGTGTTCCTATTTCTTCAATCCACTATATAAGCAAACTCAAAGAAAAAAACCCACATGATCATTTCATTAGATGCTGAGAAAGCATTTGAAAAAATTCAACGCTCCTTCATGATAAAAGTCTTGGAAAGATCAGGATTCAAGGACCATTTCTAAACATAGTAAAAGCAATATACAGCAAACCAGTACCAAACATCAAACTAAATGGAGAGAAACTTGAAGCAACCATTAAAATCAGGGACTAGACAAGACTGCCTATTCTCTCCCTACTTATTCAATATAGTACTTGAAGTCCTAGCCAGAGAAATTAGGCAACAAAAAGAGATCAAAGGGATACGGGAGGGAAGAAGTCAAAATATGATTATTTGTAGATGATAGGATAGTATACTTAAGTGTCCCCCAAAATTCCACCTGATAAACAACTTAAGCAAAGTGGCTGGATATAAAATTAACTCAAACAAACCTGTAGCCTTCCTCTATTCAAAGGATAAACAGACTTAGAAAGAAATTAGGGAAATGACACCCTTCACAATAGTCCCAAATAATATAAAATACTGTGGTGTGACTCTAACCAAATAAGTGAAAGATATGTATGTCAAGAACTTCAAGTCTCTGAAGAAAGAAATTGAAGAAGATCTTAGAAGATGGAAAGACCTCCTGTGCTCATGGATTGGCAGGATTAATATAGTAAAAATGGCCATTTTGCCAAAAGCAATCTACAGATTCCATGCAATCCCCATCAAAGTTCCAACTCAATTTTTCATAGAGTTAGAAAGAACAGTTTGCAAATTCATTTGGAATAACAAAAAATTCATAATAGCGAAAACTATTTTCAACAATAAAAGAACCTCTGGGAATATCACAATCCCTGACCTCAAGCTGTATTACAGAGCAATTGTGATAAAAATTACAAGGTACTGATACAGAGACAGGCAGGTAGGTAGATCAATAGAATAGAATGGAAGACCCAGAAATGAACCCACACACCTATGGTCACTTGATTTTTGACAAAGGAACTAAGACCATCCAATGGAAAAAGAGACAGCATTTTCAACAAATGATGCTGGTTCAACTGACGATCAGCATGTAGAAGAATGCAAATTGACCCATTCTTATCTCAAGTCCAAGTGGATCAAAGATCTACATATAAAATCAGACACACTGAACTAATAGAAGAGAAAGTGGGGAAGACTCTCAAATACATAGGCATAGGAGAAAATTTCCTGAACAGAACACCAATGACTTATACTCTAAGATCAAGAATTGACAGATGGGACCTTATAAAATTGCAAAGCTTCTGTAAGGCAAAGGACACTGTAAATAGGACAAAACGGCAACCAACAGATTAGGAAAAGATCTTTACCAATCCTACATCTGATAAAGGGCTAATATCCAATATATACAAAGAACTGAAGAAGTTAGACTCCAGAGAGCCAAATAACTATATTAAAAAGGGGGGTACAGAGCTAAACAAAGAATTCTCAACTGAGGAATATTGAATGTCTGAGAAGCACCTAAAGAAATGTTCAACATCCTTAGACATCAGCAAAATGCAAATCAAAACAACCCTGAGGTATCACTCACACTAGTCAGAATGGCTAAGATCAAAAACTCAGGTGACAGCAGATGCTGTTGCTGTATTCCTACTGGATGCAATTTTAAACAATAGCTCATCTTTACCGCATAAGTTAAACCACAGTGTCCCCTCTGTATTTCTGTGTTTATTCCCCTGCTGCCCCCTCTATGTGATTCTTCTCTTAGCATCTCCAGGATCTTATCTCTCACGTGACTTTAAATGCACTGCCCAGTCTTTGGAAAGATGAAAATTACTGGCTAGAGTTTGAATAGGTGTGCTAATAGATTATCTCTGCACATGCAAGATGGTCAGGGGCTTGGATTGTATTTTCTTCTCTCTAGTGCCAGTGTCCCCTGCCTTGAACCTTTGTGGATAGTTAGGGTATAGACATGTGGATGTAACTTTTCTTAATAAAGACCATACATGGGTCAATAAAGACTCTTCAATAAATCTTATAAATCAATAAAGATCTTCAATAAAGATTCTCCCATTTTAACCCATTTTATTCCTGGGTGCAGTCTACATCTAGTGATTCTCTGAATTTCAAAGACTCTAACTTCTCCACTCCCCTTCCCAGCCTTTGGAAATTCTACCACAACATAACATATTCTGCACCAAATCCTCCTTTTATTAATGTCTTATTTATTTAGATTTCATTTGGTTCAGTGAACAATAAAAAATTGTATGAGACAAGTAGACTCCAGAAAGGAGTTTGGAAGAATTTCTCTCTCTTGATCATGGCTCCAGCATGGCCTCTCAACTAAGTGAAGCATTTTCTGACCTTTGAAGACTCCTCTGAGTGACTTGACAGCCATACCTCCAAAGCTCATCGCTGCCCTTGGCAGCCATTGAAGTAGAAGAATATCCTCTTCAGACAGCAGCGGGACTCTTCCGGCTGCTTCCCAGGTGAAGGGACAGCCGTTCTGGGGAGGGAAGTCTGTGAGTAGAGGCATGAGCATCCACTGTGAACAAAAGTCATGGGACAGGAGACCCCGGTCATCCTCTCGTGTTAACTCTGTGGGTCTGAGTCCTGTAGGCTTAGAGCCAGGCTTTTCTTCCTTATTCAGGTGTGGGCAGGGAAGGAGGGAAGATATAAACTGGAAAGGCCTCTGGCTCCACATCTCTGGAAGTCACTATGGAAACATCTCAGACTTCCTGTCTGGGTTTGAGTGTTGGCCTGTGGAAAGATGAGCCATGGGACATCTTCCTGCTTCCCAGCACACGACCCAGGTTAACTGCGGTGAGACATTGTCCCACTTCCCAGCATGTGGCCCAGGTTAATGGGACTGAGCTCACTTCTGAGCCAGAATCAATGTGCAGTGGATGGCAAGGCTTCTGCTCTGTATTCAGAGAGCATCTTCAAGTTTCTTAGCCATAGAGGGGCCTCTTTCTTCCACGTAGGGAATAGCGGTGCTCCAGATGAATTTTCTTCTTGTTAGGATAAAGCAGTGACGTGTGTTTGCTCTCTCTCTCTCTCTCTCTCTCTCTCTCTCTCTCTATATATATATATATATATATATATATATATATATAATCAGGTCAAATGTGTGGTATATATATATATACATATATATATATATATATATATATATATATATATAGAAAGAGAGAGAGAAAATAACAGTAAATAGATTTGAAGATTAAAATATGATGCTTCGGAAATATGGAACAATGTCTCTACTAAGGGGAGCCTGGCTCCAGGAGCAGCAGAGGGCAGATCTCTTCTTAAGTTCATTGGGAATGCCAGTGAGTACCTGGGAAGGGGAGGGCACCTGCTCCCAATGGTGACAGACAGGTATGCAAGGCCAGGTTGTCATTAGGACTCTCAACTGACCATAATGTTATCACACTCACGATCTGACCTTAGCTCAGTTCTTGCTTAAAGCACCCAACAGGAGCTCCCCCAGGGCATGCAGTTCCCCTGCACCTTTTCTCTACACATTTTCTCTTGTTCTACACTGCTTTCTATGACTGTGGTAAAACATGCAGATCAAAGCAACCCAGAGAGGAAAGAGAGGTTTTTTGTTTTTTTTTTTTGTGATTACACTTCCAGGTCACAGTCCTTCAGTGAGGGAAGTCAGAGAACAAACTAAAGCAGAAGCCATGGAGAAAGCTGCTGACTGCTCACTCTCTGGCTCGTGCTCAGCAAGCCTACAGCTCAGGCCCACAGTTATAGGGATGGTGCTGCCCACAGTAGGCTAGACATTCCCATATCAGTCATCAGTCAGGGCAGGCTGACAGAGGCAGTTCCTCAGGGGAAGTCCCCTTTTCTCCTGTGACTCTAGGTTGTTTCAAGTTGACAACAAGAACAATAAGCAGTTGTAATACTTTGGGGTCTTTTTGGGGAACCCTTCCCAGTCTCTTGAAATCCTTTGGTGAGAGGAGGAAGAGGAAGGAGAAGAAGAAGAGGAGGAGAAAGAGGAGAAGGAAGAAGGAGAGGGAGAGAAGGAGGAGAAGGAAGTGGAGGAGGAAGAGAAGGAAGAGGAGGAGGAGGAAGAGAAAGAGGAAGAGGAAGAGAAGAGCTCAAAAGTTCCTACCTTTTAATCTTAGCTATCAGTATCATCTGACTAAAAGGCCTCTGGCTTTCGAAAACTGTTTCTTTCATGTTTCTTTCTTAAAGCCCTTTCCTTAGGCTCCTGGAAAAGGTTTTTTGAAAGGAGTCCAGAGTGAAGTTGCTGTGTATTAAGGGATATATAAAGGGTATAATCTTGGTTTTTTCCTGACTTCAGTTCTAATGAGAAAACCCAGGCATGTACTAAAGTAGCGGGATGAACTGTGACAATTTAACAAAACAAACACCATGTAATACAGAGACAGAATCTGTAGTATGTGGGGTTCAAGAGTCTGCCTATTTAAAAATCTCAGGATTTAGAGGCATCATGGAAGTGTTTAAAGGTCTCTGGTTTAATATATGCATCACAGTTGGCAATTTGTATACAAGCAATCTAATATCTGGACCTAGTTTAATGAACCTTTTTTTTTTTCATACGCATTGAGAGTATCAGAGCTTTCAGGGGCCAGTGAGAAATGGCCGTATTACCCAACACATTACGGAGTTTCATGAAGGAGAGAACAGAGCATCAGGTCAAATGTGTGGGCTTGGTGTGGCCTGCAGGCTGATTGTCTACCAAGAAGTTCATCCCTGCCAAGCGTCTGTGAGGTGGGAGTGAGTATTTGAGATGAAGGGTGGGATAACCAGCATTTCTGAAGCTTTGTTAGGGAGACTGGAAGGTGGAGAGGGTTATCTATAGGCCGCTTCTTGGGAGATTAATCCCTGAATAATGGAGATGAATGAATGTTTGACCAAATCAGATTTCTGTCTAGAGCAGTGGTTCTCAGCCTTAACTTCTCTCTCCAAAAATATTTACATTGTGATTCTTAACAGTAGCAGAATTACAGTCATGAGGCAGCAACAGAAATAATTTTATAGTTGTGGGTCACCACAACACGAGGAACTGTATTAAAGGTTGCAGCATTAGGAAGGCTGAGAACCACTGGTCTAGACCTGGGTGCTTCTACTGTGTAGCTGTGTGATGTTAACCACACATGTGTGTAGTATGCAGCATGTTCAGTCACACAGAATGGAACAGGGCCACACTAAATGCTGATAGAGAAACAAACAAAAGAAACAACAACAAAAACAAAAGACAAAACAAAACAAAACAAAAAACCGAATGTACATCTCCAGGCAAGATATAGTTGTTGGCTATTTAATACCAATTATTTATTTACTTGCTATTTTGCTAGGCAATTAACTTTAACTAGCTTCAATTAACTCTCCTTCAAACTTGTTATTTTATAATGTCATCAGATGTCTGAGAGGAACTAGAAATTATAGGACGAGAGAGACTGGGTTGTAAACAAGATCTCTAGTTATCTTTAAATAGCTTTCTAGAATGTTCAGCACCGTGATTATGGTGTTTTTGAGAAGGACTTTCATAGGTGTGCCAACTGCACACACAGAATGCTTCTAGGATCATTTGGTTTCATACTTGCTTAATATTGTTCGTGGCGGTTCTGTCTTGGTGTGTTCCAGCTGCTGTAACAAAATACCAGATGCCGACGGCATAGTGCAGCAGAAATGTATTTTTTACAGACCTGGAGTCTGGGAATTCCTTCCTAAGGTGATTTCGTATTTGCTGTTACTCCTTATGCCACCTCCTATGATCCCTCAAGGGATTTTTGGGTGTGTATGTGAAAATCTTGCTTAATCTGTTCATCTTTCTCCTCTTCTTCCTTTTCCTCCTGTTCCTGCTATTTCCCAGAAGACTCATCCTGAAGTCCCCTTTCTCATTCTCATGACCTAATCTTAACCTCATTGCCTCTCAGTGGTGCCATATTCGACTGTCATCACATTAGAGCGTAGGGCCAGAACATGGATTTTAGGAAGTCAAGAATATTTAGACCATACCACTTAGAAAAACCATTTCCTCAGATGTTGTGGTATTATTTGAGAATATAGAAACATCCCACCTTTGATCTTATAGTTCCAAAATAATACATTTATAGTAAGCCTTAAAGCACTAGGGCTGGGCAGGTATCAACCCTCTATGCTGTTTTGTCTACTTCCTGTCAATAACCCCGAGATATCACTTGCCATGTTCTGTCTGGGCTGCTTCTACACCAACAGGCTGGTCCTCGTGGCCATGCACTCACAGACTACCTACCCCATGGTAACTTCTTCCTCCTCCTTCTCTCTCTTGAGGTCTCTGCCTCAGACCTCAAGCATGGGAACTGCAATTCTCTCTCTTTTTGCCTAGTTACAGACTGTAGGTATCCTTGTTAATCAATCATGGATAACTTGGAGGGTTTATACAACAAAAGTCGATATACATGAGGATCTGCTCTTCTTAAAGCAACCAGATCTTGGGGTCCAGCATTTAGCATTTGCCTACAAGCAGCATTAGAGCAACCAGCTGCACTCAGATTCTAGAACTGCTTTGTCCACATGGTTGTCTTAGTTAGGGTTTACTGCTGTGAACAGACACCATGACCAAAGCTACTCTTATAAGGACAACATTTAATTGGGGCTGGCTTACAGGTTCAGAGGTTCAATCCATTATCATCAGGGCAGGAACATGGCAGCATCCAGGCAGGCATGGTGCAGGAGGAGGTGAGAATTCTACATCTTCATCTGAAGGCTGCTAGCACAATACTGGCTTCCAGGCAGCTAGGATGAAGGTCTTAAAGCCCACACCCACAGTGCCATGCCTACTCCAACAGGGCCACATCTTTTAATAGTGCCACTCCCTGGGCCAATCATATGCAAGCCATCACAATGGTTCTTACATACATTTGTTGACGCCTAGCTCTATGCCATATGGATTTCTTCGGTACTTCATATATACAACACATCTGCTCTCCATGACAAGGCTATGGAGTAGCTATTGCTGCTATACATACTGTATCCATGAGGAAATTGATGTAAACCGACTAGTAAGTTGCCCCTATTTGTTCAGCTCTGAGATATCGAGCAGGACTGTATGGGGTGGATGGCTAAAGGGTTTGCTCTTAACTTTATTTATATCTAATATCCACCTTGGTTTGCAGCAAAGCAACCTGGTCTTTCTTTTTTTTTGGTTCTTTTTTTTTTTTTTTGGAGCTGGGGACCGAACCCAGGGCCTTGCGCTCGCTAGGCAAGCACTCTACCGCTGAGCTAAATCCCCAACCCCAACCTGGTCTTTCTAACTGCTGTCTTGTGACCGAATGCTACTGTCTGACTGGATTACTCTGCTCTACTATTGCAGTATTAGAAAGCCACGTTTTAAGAATCCTCCTCATTCAGATTCTGGGAGTAGGAAGCTCTTCTTACCAATACAGAGGAAAAAGGGAAGCTGGTGCTTTCAATCTTGTATTTGGAACTTCAGCTTTAACTTCTGGTTCTGATGGCATTTAGAGATGGAGATTTGGTTGACAATTAAGTAATGAGAATCGCGATCTCATGATGGGGCTGATGCCTTTACTACAAGCAGCACAGGAAAGGAACAATTAGGCTGGGGACTACCTAGAGACTTCACCCTTGTGACAGTGAAGGTTCATGGTACTAGATGGTACTATCCTCCCTACCAAAGGGGAAAGGTAAACACCAACCCAGTCACAAACCCTTCCAAAGACAATGCTGAAAGTGTGCTGTGTCCTTGGTGGCACAATGCTTGTGGGAGTCAATGTCTGGTTTGAATTAAGGCCTGCTCCATGAGTTGAAACTCATACCCAATACTGCTTGGGTAGCCAAGAATCTACGAGTAGATAGTCCACTGACTGGAGGAAAACGAATACTATTATTCTACTAAAGGAATGTAGCAGTAAAATGACTCCTAATGACATTCTGCTCTACTCAGATTTGTGCCTTGCTCAAACGTCCTTAGCAGGAGAGAGCAAATACAGAGACCCACAGCCAGAAAGTCCTAAAAGGGATGTTTCTATCAAATCTCTGTCTTCAGGAATCAGGGAGCTCTTTGAAGAGGAGGCAGATAGAATGTTGGAGCCAGGGAGGATGGAGGACATCAAAGGATCTAGAGACATCAGGGCTGGCACACATGAACTCACAGACTCAGGCAGCATGCACAGAGACCTGTATGAGTCTGCACCAGATGGGGTCCTAGGCCTTAAAGGAGAGGTGGACATATTCCTCCATCCCTAACCCAGAAGCTATCTTCAATTGATAATCACCTGTAAATGACCACTTGGTTTTCTTCAAGGTAGTCTCACTGCAGAAACAAACCTGTCTGAAGGGCAGGCTGTATGCCCAGCACAAAGTCAACAGCAGTTTTGAAGGTACTTGGTTTCATAATGTTAATTCAGAACTTTTTTTTGCAATTAATTAATTTATCTTTACCTTGTAGATCCTTTGTGACTATTTTATGACTTCTGGTTTTGTGTTTTTGTGGGATTCCCGAGTGTGCAAATGTGTGTCTCCCTGTCTCTATGTGCTTCTTGTGCTTTTTTCTTTATCTCTTTCTGTTTCTTTGTCTTGTCCTATTCCAATTTGTCTTCATTTTATCATATTTTAATTGCATTCCTTAGATGCCTGTTTGTTTTCTAACACAGAAAAGGTGTGGATCTGGGTGAGAGGGGATGTGGGGAGGGCCTGGGAGGAGCAGTAGGAAGGGAAACTGTAATCAGATTATACTGTACAAAAAATGTTTTCAATAAAATTGAAACTCAAGAAAGCTTTCTTTCCTTCTGCATGTATGTGCTTTCCTTCAGTATGCACGTACTGTTCTGCATGTGTGTGCTTTCCTTTTGTGTGTACTGTTCCTCTGCATGTATGTGTTGTTCCTTTGCATGTATATGTTGTTCTTCTTCATGAACATGTTTTTCTGCATGTCTGTGCTTTCCTTTTGCATGTACATACTGTGCTGAATGTATGTGCTGGTCTTCTGCATGTATGTGCTATTCTTCTGCATATATGTGCTGTTCTTCTGTATGCATATGCCAAGGAAAGATAGTAGTTGCACATGTCTGAAAAATGCCCTTGTGAAGAACTCAACTGAGCCCCGGAACCATGAGAAATGGTTGCAGAGACACCCAGTGTGTAAAAGGTGCTCAGTGGCTTGAATTGGCCGGTATCTTCAGGATGCTCTAGGTTTTCCCTGCATATCACATCTGTCTCCACATGTCAGCGTCCACGAGTGCCAGTAAGTTGTAGCAATTTCTGGATCCTTGTTAAGCCAAAGGCAAGCTCAAGGGTGAGAAGAGCTTTGCCAAACTTTGTTCTCCTACCTCTCTCAGGGTTTTTTTTTAATCATGTATTTAGTTTACGTATGTGAGTACACTCACTATCACTGTCTTCAGACACACCAGAAGAGGGCAATGGACCCCATCACAGATGGTTGCGAGCCCCCATGTGACTGCTGGGAGTTGAACTCAGAACCTCTGGAAGGGCTATCAGTGCTCTTAACCACAGAGCCATCTCTCCCACCCAACTCTCAGGGTTTTATAGTCATTTGTCTCCTCTGTATTAAATTACGTTCAATTTGGAAGATCTAAAAGAGTAGCTGAAACAGTAAGTGGTGTGATTATCTGTTTCGTTGTTCTCTTGGAAAACGGACAGAGCAGTACCACAGTGATATTCTGTATTAGTGTCTGTAGATGTAAATCATGTCTGGATGAGGCTTTGCATATAGAGGATTTAACACGCACATTAACAGTCCGAGCACTTTAGCTGCACCACACAGCCTCTTGTCAGTCCACTGTCTGGTCCTGAGGCTGTGAAGAGTTTAGAGTGGCTGAGTGTTCGTTTGGAACCACCTCAATGATTTTTGAAAACATGCATGCCTGAACTCTATCCTAGCCTAAATTGGAATTTATGGGGTTGTGACCCTCAGATATTAAATGTGAAGTTTTACTATTTCTCTGCATGGATCTTTGCTGTTTTGGGTCCCATCTCAACTTGGATGTGCCCAAGTTTATTATAGTCCTCAGGGGGTGGATGAATACCACAGGTGTCTTCACATCTGCTTTTGGACTTTCTCAGAATTCCTTTCAAACTCCCACATGTGTGGGACCTTCTGTAAGACTTAGTAAAACTCAAAGTATGGGTATGTACATCTGGTGGGGTCAAGACTGCACACATGCCCCATGGTTCCAGGGCCAAGACTGCACACATGCCCCATGGTTCCAGGGCAAAGACTGCATACATGCTCCATGGTTCCAGGGTAAAGACTGCATACATGTCCCATGGTTCCAGGGCAAAGACTGAACACATGCCCATGGTTCCAGGGCAAAGGCTGCATACATGTCCCATGGTTCCAGGGCCAAGACTGCACACATGTCCCATGGTTCCAGGGCCAGGACTGCACACATGCCCCATGGTTCCAGGGCTAAGACTGCATACATGTCCCATGGTTCCAGGGCCAAGACTGCACACATGTCCCATGGTTCCAGGGCCAAGACTGCACACATGCCCCATGGTTCCAGGGCTAAGACTGCATACATGTTCCATGGTTCCAGGGCCAAGATTACATACATGCCCCATGATTCCAGGGCCCCTGGAATCCTCTGTACTCGTTTGGCCAGTCTTGATTTCCTGTTGTAGGTTTTTATTCCCTCTCACCAGCCCTGTCCTCTCCCTCACTTGTTTGCCCAGCACTTTGGCTCGGTCTGTGCCATCTTGTTGACAAATCTGCTCTGACTTGCTACCTCGCCAAACATTGTCGTATGCAGAAGTTTGAATGTAACCCTTTGCTTTTTCTCACTTGGCCAAGGTTCCTGCTCACTTTACCCAGTGACCATCCTGAGCTCTGTCACTCCCAGTCAGACCAGTTGCCTTCTGAAATCTCCAGTAGAGAGAAGGCATTGTTCACTTCCAGCAAATGTGGCTACAGAAGAACTTCTTTATCTGAGATAATGTTTGTGTATTCTTACTGTATCACTGCTCTTAACCATACCTGCAAAATTAGATCTATGTGGGGGAACTTTGAAGAACAGCTGGAGGCCAAGCATGCTGCTTTGTAGGTGTAACCCTAGCTGCTCAGAAGTCTGAGGCAGGAGGATAGGCATTCATGTTTAGCCAGGGGAATATAGTGAGAAGTTGTGTCTTAAAAGAAGAGTGTTGGGCATGCTGGTGTGTATGTTCATAACCCCAGTGCTTGAGAGGTGGGGGAAGGATATGAACTTCAAGGTTTTTCTGTTATGCATGGAGTTTGAGGCCAGCCTGGACTAAAGAGTGAGAACTTGTCTCAAGATAATCAAAGAACCACATAAAACACAAATAAATGGATTAACTGACTAGGAAGTATAACTGGAGATACTGACTGGGACTTGGGGGGAACTGGCCTAAACAGAGACCTGAGCGTGGGCATTAAATTAAAATATTGTGGAAGAAGCAGAGTAGACCTCAAGCCTAGAGCACACCGGAGGGCTAGAGGGCTATTCCTTTCCGGAGCAGTGAGCACGCCCACTGGACACAGGATTTTCTGCATATTGAAACGCACACACGGCCGCTGCAGAGAGCCCCTGGACAGCACCCCACGAGCAAACCTGAGCCTCGGGACCACAGGTAAGACCAAATTTTCTGCTGCAAGAAAGCTGCCTGGTGAGCTTGGGACACACGGAAGCAGAATTTCTCTAGAACCGGGCACGTTCTGTGTTTACCGGAAGTCCCACACCCGCGGATCCCGGCCCGCAGCAGCTCTCTGCTCCCAGACCCGGTGAGAGAGAGACCCAACCGCCTGGTCAGGTGGGCACTCCTGAGGCTGCAGAGCGGAAGAGACCACCAACACTGCTCACCCCTGCCCACATCCCTGGCCCAAGAGGAAACTGTATAAGGCCTCTGGGCTCCCGTGGGGGAGGGCCCAGGAGCGGCAGGACCCCTGCCGGAGACACCGCCGGACCCTGAAGGAAACAGACCGGATAAACAGTTCTCTGCACCCAAATCCCGTGGGAGGGAGAGCTAAACCTTCAGAGAGGCAGACAGGCCTGGGAAACCAGAAGAGACTGCTCCCTGCACACACATCTCGGACGCCAGAGGAAAAAGCCAAAGACCATCTGGAACCCTGGTGCACTGAAGCTCCCGGAAGGGGCGGCACAGGTCTTCCTGGTTGCTGCCGCTGCAGAGAGCCCCTGGACAGCACCCCACGAGCAAACCTGAGCTTCGGGACCACAGGTAAGACCAAATTTTCTGCTGCAAGAAAGCTGCCTGGTGAGCTTGGGACACACGGAAGCAGAATTTCTCTAGAACCGGGCACGTTCTGTGTTTACCGGAAGTCCCACACCCGCGGATCCCGGCCCGCAGCAGCTCTCTGCTCCCAGACCCGGTGAGAGAGAGACCCAACCGCCTGGTCAGGTGGGCACTCCTGAGGCTGCAGAGCGGAAGAGACCACCAACACTGCTCACCCCTGCCCAAATCCCTGGCCCAAGAGGAAACTGTATAAGGCCTCTGGGCTCCCGTGGGGGAGGGCCCAGGAGCGGCAGGACCCCTGCCGGAGACACCGCCGGACCCTGAAGGAAACAGACCGGATAAACAGTTCTCTGCACCCAAATCCCGTGGGAGGGAGAGCTAAACCTTCAGAGAGGCAGACAGGCCTGGGAAACCAGAAGAGACTGCTCCCTGCACACACATCTCGGACGCCAGAGGAAAAAGCCAAAGACCATCTGGAACCCTGGTGCACTGAAGCTCCCGGAAGGGGCGGCACAGGTCTTCCTGGTTGCTGCCACTGCAGAGAGCCCCTGGACAGCACCCCACGAGCAAACCTGAGCCTCGGGACCACAGGTAAGACCAAATTTTCTGCTGCAAGAAAGCTGCCTGGTGAACTCAAGACACAGGCCCACAGGAACAGCTGAAGACCTGTAGAGAGGAAAAACTACACGCCCGAAAGCAGAACACTCTGTCCCCATAACTGACTGAAAGAGAGGAAAACAGGTATACAGCACTCCTGACACACAGGCTTATAGGACAGTCTAGCCACTGTCAGAAATAGCAGAACAAAGTAACACTAGAGATAATCTGATGGCGAGAGGCAAGCGCAGGAACCCAAGCAACAGAAACCAAGACTACATGCCATCATCGGAGCCCAATTCTCCCACCAAAACAAACATGGAATATCCAAACACACCAGAAAAGCAAGATCTAGTTTCAAAATCATATTTGATCATGATGCTGGAGGACTTCAGGAAAGACCTGAACACACTTAGGGAAGCACAGGAAAACATTAATAAACAAGTAAAAGCCTACAGAGAGGAATCGCAAAAATCCCTGAAAGAATTCCAGGAAAACACAATCAAACAGTTGAAGGAATTAAAAATGGAAATAGAAGCAATCAAGAAAGAACCCATGGAAACAACCCTGGATATAGAAAACCAAAAGAAGAGACAAGGAGCTGTAGATACAAGCTTCACCAACAGAATACAAGAGATGGAAGAGAGAATCTCAGGAGCAGAAGATTCCATAGAAATCATTGACTCAACTGTCAAAGATAATGTAAAGCGGAAAAAGCTACTGGTCCAAAACATACAGGAAATCCAGGACTCAATGAGAAGATCAAACCTAAGGATAATAGGTATAGAAGAGAGTGAAGACTCCCAGCTCAAAGGACCAGTAAATATCTTCAACAAAATCATAGAAGAAAACTTCCCTAACCTAAAAAAAGAGATACCCATAGACATACAGGAAGCCTACAGAACTCCAAATAGATTGGACCAGAAAAGAAACACCTCCCGTCACATAATTGTCAAAACACCAAACGCACAAAATAAAGAAAGAATATTAAAAGCAGTAAGGGAAAAAGGTCAAGTAACATATAAAGGGAGACCTATCAGAATCACACCAGACTTCTCGCCAGAAACTATGAAGGCCAGAAGATCCTGGACTGATGTTATACAGACCCTAAGAGAACACAAATGCCAGCCCAGATTACTGTATCCAGCAAAACTCTCAATTAACATTGATGGAGAAACCAAGATATTCCATGACCAAACCAAACTTACACAATATCTTTCTACAAATCCAGCACTACAAAGGATAATAAATGGGAAAGCCCAACATAAGGAGGCAAGCTATACCCTAGAAGAAGCAAGAAACTAATCGTCTTGGTAGCAAAACAAAGAGAATGAAAGCACACAAACATAACCTCACATCAAATATGAATATAACGGGAAGCAATAATCACTATTCCTTAATATCTCTCAATATCAATGGCCTCAACTCCCCAATAAAAAGACATAGATTAACAAACTGGATACGCAACGAGGACCCTGCATTCTGCTGCCTACAGGAAACACACCTCAGAGACAAAGACAGACACTACCTCAGAGTGAAAGGCTGGAAAACAACTTTCCAAGCAAATGGTCAGAAGAAGCAAGCTGGAGTAGCCATTCTAATATCAAATAAAATCAATTTCCAACTAAAAGTCATCAAAAAAGATAAGGAAGGACACTTCATATTCATCAAAGGAAAAATCAACCAAGATGAACTCTCAATCCTAAATATCTATGCCCCAAATACAAGGGCACCTACATATGTAAAAGAAACCTTACTAAAGCTCAAAACACACATTGCACCTCACACAATAATAGTGGGAGATTTCAACACCCCACTCTCATCAATGGACAGATCATGGAAACAGAAATTAAACAGTGATGTAGACAGACTAAGAGAAGTCATGAGCCAAATGGACTTAACGGATATTTATAGAACATTCTATCCTAAAGCAAAAGGATATACCTTCTTCTCAGCTCCTCATGGTACTTTCTCCAAAATTGACCATATAATTGGTCAAAAAACGGGCCTCAACAGGTACAGAAAGATAGAAATAATCCCATGCGTGCTATCAGACCACCACGGCCTAAAACTGGTCTTCAATAACAATAAGGGAAGAATGCCCACATATACGTGGAAATTGAACAATGCTCTACTCAATGATAACCTGGTCAAGGAAGAAATAAAGAAAGAAATTAAAAACTTTTTAGAATTTAATGAAAATGAAGATACAACATACTCAAACTTATGGGACACAATGAAAGCTGTGCTAAGAGGAAAACTCATAGCGCTGAGTGCCTGCAGAAAGAAACAGGAAAGAGCATATGTCAGCAGCTTGACAGCACACCTAAAAGCTCTAGAACAAAAAGAAGCAAATACACCCAGGAGGAGTAGAAGGCAGGAAATAATCAAACTCAGAGCTGAAATCAACCAAGTAGAAACAAAAAGGACCATGGAAAGAATCAACAGAACCAAAAGTTGGTTCTTTGAGAAAATCAACAAGATAGATAAACCCTTAGCCAGACTAACGAGAGGACACAGAGAGTGTGTCCAAATTAACAAAATCAGAAATGAAAAGGGAGACATAACTACAGATTCGGAGGAAATTCAAAAAATCATCAGATCTTACTATAAAAACCTATATTCAACAAAATTTGAAAATCTTCAGGAAATGGACAATTTCCTAGACAGATACCAGGTATCAAAGTTAAATCAGGAACAGATAAACCAGTTAAACAACCCCATAACTCCTAAGGAAATAGAAGCAGTCATTAAAGGTCTCCCAACCAAAAAGAGCCCAGGTCCAGACGGGTTTAGTGCAGAATTCTATCAAACCTTCATAGAAGACCTCATACCAATATTATCCAAACTATTCCACAAAATTGAAACAGATGGAGCCCTACCGAATTCCTTCTACGAAGCCACAATTACTCTTATACCTAAACCACACAAAGACACAACAAAGAAAGAGAACTTCAGACCAATTTCCCTTATGAATATCGACGCAAAAATACTCAATAAAATTCTGGCAAACCGAATTCAAGAGCACATCAAAACAATCATCCACCATGATCAAGTAGGCTTCATCCCAGGCATGCAGGGATGGTTTAATATACGGAAAACCATCAACGTGATCCATTATATAAACAAACTGAAAGAACAGAACCACATGATCATTTCATTAGATGCTGAGAAAGCATTTGACAAAATTCAACACCCCTTCATGATAAAAGTCCTGGAAAGAATAGGAATTCAAGGCCCATACCTAAACATAGTAAAAGCCATATACAGCAAACCAGTTGCTAACATTAAACTAAATGGAGAGAAACTTGAAGCAATCCCACTAAAATCAGGGACTAGACAAGGCTGCCCACTCTCTCCCTACTTATTCAATATAGTTCTTGAAGTTCTAGCCAGAGCAATCAGACAACTAAAGGAGATCAAAGGGATACAGATCGGAAAAGAAGAGGTCAAAATATCACTATTTGCAGATGACATGATAGTATATTTAAGTGATCCCAAAAGTTCCACCAGAGAACTACTAAAGCTGATAAACAACTTCAGCAAAGTGGCTGGGTATAAAATTAACTCAAATAAATCAGTTGCCTTCCTCTATACAAAAGAGAAACAAGCCGAGAAAGAAATTAGGGAAACGACACCCTTCATAATAGACCCAAATAATATAAAGTACCTCGGTGTGACTTTAACCAAGCAAGTAAAAGATCTGTACAATAAGAACTTCAAGACACTGAGGAAAGAAATTGAAGAAGACCTCAGAAGATGGAAAGATCTCCCATGCTCATGGATTGGCAGGATTAATATGGTAAAAATGGCCATTTTACCAAAAGCAATCTACAGATTCAATGCAATCCCCATCAAAATACCAATCCAATTCTTCAAAGAGTTAGACAGAACAATTTGCAAATTCATCTGGAATAACAAAAAACCCAGGATAGCTAAAGCTATCCTCAACAATAAAAGGACTTCAGGGGGAATCACTATCCCTGAACTCAAGCAGTATTACAGAGCAATAGTGATAAAAACTGCATGGTATTGGTACAGAGACAGACAGATAGACCAATGGAATAGAATTGAAGACCCAGAAATGAACCCACACACCTATGGTCACTTGATTTTTGACAAAGGAGCCAAAACCATCCAATGGAAAAAAGATAGTATTTTCAGCAAATGGTGCTGGTTCAACTGGAGGGCAACATGTAGAAGAATGCAGATCGATCCATCCTTATCACCCTGTACAAAGCTTAAGTCCAAGTGGATCAAGGACCTCCACATCAAACCAGACACACTCAAACTAATAGAAGAAAAACTAGGGAAGCATCTGGAACACATGGGCACTGGAAAAAATTTCCTGAACAAAACACCAATGGCTTATGCTCTAAGATCAAGAATCGACAAATGGGATCTCATAAAACTGCAAAGCTTCTGTAAGGCAAAGGACACTGTGGTTAGGACAAAACGGCAACCAACAGATTGGGAAAAGATCTTTACCAATCCTACAACAGATAGAGGCCTTATTTCCAAAATATACAAAGAACTCAAGAAGTTAGACCGCAGGGAAACAAATAACCCTATTAAAAAATGGGGTTCAGAGCTAAACAAAGAATTCACAGCTGAGGAATGCCGAATGGCTGAGAAACACCTAAAGAAATGTTCAACATCTTTAGTCATAAGGGAAATGCAAATCAAAACAACCCTGAGATTTCACCTCACACCAGTGCGATTGGCTAAGATCAAAAACTCAGGTGACAGCAGATGCTGGCGAGGATGTGGAGAAAGAGGAACACTCCTCCATTGTTGGTGGGATTGCAGACTGGTAAAACCATTCTGGAAATCAGTCTGGAGGTTCCTCAGAAAATTGGACATTGAACTGCCTGATGATCCAGCTATACCTCTCTTGGGCATATACCCAAAAGATGCCTCAACATATAAAAGAGACACGTGCTCCACTATGTTCATCGCAGCCTTATTTATAATAGCCAGAAGCTGGAAAGAACCCAGATGCCCTTCAACAGAGGAATGGATACAGAAAATGTGGTACATCTACACAATGGAATATTACTCAGCTATCAAAAACAACGAGTTTATGAAATTCGTAGGCAAATGGTTGGAACTGGAAAATATCATCCTGAGTGAGCTAACCCAATCACAGAAAGACATACATGGTATGCACTCATTGATAAGTGGCTATTAGCCCAAATGCTTGAATTACCCTAGATCCCTAGAACAAACGAAACTCAAGACGGATGATCAAAATGTGAATGCTTCACTCCTTCTTTAAATGAGGAAAAAGAATACCCTTGGCAGGGAAGGGAGAGGCAAAGATTAAAACAGAGACTGAAGGAACACCCATTCAGAGCCTGCCCCACATGTGGCCCATACATATACAGCCACCCAATTAGACAAGATGGATGAAGCAAAGAAGTGCAGACCGACAGGAGCCGGATGTAGATCGCTCCTGAGAGACACAGCCAGAATACAGCAAATATAGAGGCGAATGCCAGCAGCAAACCACTGAACTGAGAATAGGTCCCCTATTGAAGGAATCAGAGAAAGAACTGGAAGAGCTTGAAGGGGCTCGAGACCCCAAAAGTACAACAATGCCAAGCAACCAGAGCTTCCAGGGACTAAGCCACTACCTAAAGACTATACATGGACTGACCCTGGACTCTGACCCCATAGGTAGCAATGAATATCCTAGTAAGAGCACCAGTGGAAGGGGAAGCCCTGGGTCCTGCTAAGACTGAACCCACAGTGAACTAGTCTATGGGGGGAGGGCGGCAATGGGGGGAGGGTTGGGAGGGGAACACCCATAAGGAAGGGGAGGGGGGAGGGGGATGTTTGCCCGGAAACCGGGAAAGGGAATAACACTCGAAATGTATATAAGAAATACTCAAGTTAATAAAAAAAAAAAAAAAAAAAAAGAAAAAAAAAAAATAAAATATTGTGCGTGCATGTGTGCATGTGTGCGTGTGCATGGTGCAGAGTATGCACACATTTCTCCAGGTGCCCAGTGAGGCCAGGGGTGTTAGATGCCTTGGAGCTGGAGTTAAAGCTGGTTGTAAGCTGCTCCCTGTGGGTGCTGAGGACTGAATTCAGGTCCTTTGTAAGAGCAGTAAATAGTCAAAACTGCCAAGTCACAGTATTAGTACTTCAAAATGCTAACTGGGAAAGCATTTATTTGTTTGTTTTTGAGACTGGATTTCATCAGATAGTCCAGGCTGGCTTTGAATCTGGTACGCTCTTGCCCCAGCCTCTCCACGCCCCTACACATGCTTTAGGAAATTCCATGGTGTGCACAGGTTTGAGAATCGTTGGTCTGAGCACATATTGCTTTTGGCATATGGGTAATGCATTAGCCAGTTACTGGTGTGTAATAAGACAGTCACAAAATCTCACAAGCAAAAGGTCGTACTGTCTGCCGGGAACCTCTGAGAGTGGCCAGAAACCCTGATGGTGTCAGTGTCATTATGGATGGACTCTGGCCAAGGGTTTAGTTTATCTTGGTTGGGTTCACAGGAGTTTCACCAAGCATGGAACCCAGGGCCTTATGTCCTCATGGCGATGTACGGCAGAACTGCAAGCAAAGTGGGTGGGAGCCTTGGGTGTCTCTGAAGGCTCAGGCTGCAGCTGCCATTCTTCCACTCAAATTCTGCTGGCACAAGTCAGCCTCAGGCTAAAACCGACGTGAACGGACTCTAAGATCCCATAGCTTGCTTCAGCCATTTTCCTCGGCTGTGGGCTCCCTGGGAATCTTCGGGCAGAGTTACAATAGAGTTACGGTATCTTGTGCTGCATTTCTCTCTAGACTTAGGAAGAATTTAGGAAGGTGATTATTGTTGCCTCTGTTTACTGAGCATCGTGGCTTAACTGTGTCTACAAACCCATGTTAGATCCTGAAATAAAAGGGAAAACTAATAATAAGAATTAGATTTTGCTTCTTATTGAATATTGATTTTTTCAACTATTGCATTAAAATGTCACTTACTTGAGTCACTGGAGTTTTTCCCCTCCTCCTTGGTTATGGCCCTCCTATCACTAAGGGACGATGGCTGTGGTCCCAGGGATCTTGCCTTGTTGTTTCCTCCAGAGACACTGGGTGGACCCAAGGACTTTCTTTTCTTCCCCAACTCTTCCTATAAACTCCTTTTCTAGAACAAACCTCAGGGGTATGTTCTTTCGCCCAGTAAATGTGCTTCCGTGATTGAGTGTCCCTCTGCACTCTGAGACACTCTCTCTCTGCATCCCGGCTGACCTCCAGGGGTTCTAGTGTGAAACTCCCTCTTTCTCCCCACAGTCTCTGAGTTCAGGGGTTGGGAGCACTCAGCAGTAAGCCAAAAGACTTGATTACGTGTCCCTTCACAGGGCACTGGGCAGACGGTAGGTACAAATTAAAAACAGCAGTGACCTAGATATCTAATTATTCCCCAAGGCAATAGCTAAAGCAGGGACACTGATAATTCTGGCTTATAAACCCAAATCACTTGCTATTCATTTTATGAAGCCAAAAGAGAGAAGAATGCCATTGTTGGCTAACTTTTGGGAAGGTGACTCTTGGATCAATAAAGCTAAGAGTTCTGAGACTGCCTGGATTGTACATGAGAAAGATGAAGATTTATATCCTGGATCAATAAGGTATTGCTGTGTGACTTTGAGAAAAAAATGCCTTAACCTCTCTGAATCTCAGCTTTATACCATGGAGGTAACAGAATATGGATACATCTCACGGCACCCATGGTTTTGGCTTTAAAAAAAAAACTGTTGTTTTGAGCACCACAGCTTTCCCAAAGTTTTAGCCCTTAAATTTTACTTCATTGTTACATTCCTTGTTCTTGGTGTCTGATTTATCTCCAAAGGGACCAAGGCCTCTGGCATGTGTAGCTGCTGACTGGGTCTGAAATGCAGGTACAGTTCAAGACTTACTGATTGAGGAGGATGGTCAGTCCTCATACACATGGCTCCTTGTGTCATGACCAAGGAAATCTATTATGTGTATTGTTCACACATGCGACATCTGTTTTCCAATGTACTTTCTTCTCAGCTAGGTTCTAGATGGAAAAGGAAATGTCTAGGTTTGGGGTGGAAATGTGGAATTGCAATAGTGTGTACTCCTTACTCTGTATGGAAGAGCTTCGGTCCCTTCTCAGTCTGAGTGTTATAAAGCCCACAAGCAAAAGCAACCAAGTGAAGAGTTTGTATCATATACAGCTTAGAGCTCATGGCAAAGGGACATCAGGACAGGAACCCAAACAGGAACCTGGAGGCAGGAACTGAGGTAGATCCCATGGAAGAGTGCGGTTGCTTACTGGCTTTCTCCCTGTGTGTGGCCTGATCAGTTTCATTTCCTATACAATCCTAGGGTCACTTGCCCATGTACCACCCACAGGATGCTCCTATGACCTCATAGCACTAGATGTTATAATCCTCCACCATTTTCTGGACCTTCTCACATTAATTAGGAACCAAGAGAATACACCATAGACTTGCCTACAATCTAATGGAGCCGTTCTGCCAATTGAGTTCCTTCTTCCTGAATAGAAATAGCTTTGTGTCAAGGTAACAAAATAAAGCAAACAAAACAGCAACAGCAAAATACCCCAAAACCTAATCTGAACGCTGACTTAGGGTTCCAGTTGCTTCTGAGATCCAGGACTCCAGTTCGTGTGCCTTGAGGTCTTTCTGGGTGCTCTGGAAATTCCATGTTTACTGGCATGGAGTTAATAGAACTAAGAGAGATTTAATGTAATTTATTTGTTTACAGAAAGATAAATACTCCTAAATCATATTAATAGAGGGTTAAAAAGTGCATCAATCTTTCAAGAAGACTTACTTCCTCCTTGGAAAAATTAAAACAAACAATTTAAGAGAAACCCTATGATGGAGTTTAACCTTGTAACCAGGCACATTCATCTGGCACAGGCTGTGTAGAGCTGCTTCCTGCTCAGGACATCTTCCATAGGAGAAGCATGGGGATCAGTTCACTGGCCTTAAGCCATCCCTACATATATAGATCAGAGTGGATAGACATGAGGTAGGCTGTTGTACTGCTTGCAACTCAGGTAAAATCATTCAGCAGAGCAAAGACCTAAGTAAGAGAACTCTTATACCTAGTCATGTTAGAACAGATGAATTGTGGCATCGTCGTGGAGGGGAGCTGTGTAGCCGTTGAAATGGGTGAAGTACATTTAGAATGTTACTCCACACAGCACATTTTATAACGTCGAATGCTAGAAGGCTACAGAAGCGCTGTGATGCTTGTATTTAAAGATACCAAATAGTCAAGCCAAGTGTGTTTTATGTGCAATTTGGTACTAATGGAAGCTCTAAGATGTCAGTCTTCTGTGTAGATCATGTGTTGTGGTCAGAGGTCAGGTGTATGCAGGATACTCGACTTCTGTAGGCTTCCTGGAATATCACCCTACTGTAAGTCAAAAAGCATTTACATTCAGAAGCATAGGGATTGTGTTGGCTTGGGTGGCCTCTGCTGTCTTGAGAGAAAAAGCTCAAAGCTTCAGAGGCTTGAAATAGCACTTTTCAGCCTATGTTTTCCCGTGTGTCTTCTTCACTTTAGGATTGACCAGTGCACCAGCTGTCACCAGACCTAGCTAGATGAAGGCAGAAAGGAACGAGACAGTGTTTCATCGACTTCAGACTCTGCTCAGTTGCTTTTAGTCTC
This sequence comes from Rattus norvegicus, assembly GCF_021556685.1. Lineage (NCBI taxonomy): Eukaryota > Metazoa > Chordata > Mammalia > Rodentia > Muridae > Rattus > Rattus norvegicus. Next base: position 42,541,272 of record NC_141544.1, on the reverse strand, counting down.
AGTTCTTTTGCTGGTCAACTTAACTCCCTCTCCCCCAGTGTATCTCTTTTCTTTGTTTCTTTGTTTCATTCTTTGTTTGTTTGTTTCTTTCCTTTTAAGCTTAAGAAACCAAGCTACAGAATAAAAAAACACTTCATGCCTCAATGTGAGTATATTTGTTCTTAATCTCTAAATTGGGACCAGAGCTTCAAAGAGAGGGGTGACAGAGTTGAAAAATGTCAGAACTGATTGGACTGTCCCTAAGATGGGAAGGATAAGAAGTACCATCAACATCCATGTCAGGAGGAAGCCTGCATGTCACCATAGCACTAAGCCACTCCTGAGTGTGGAGCTCTTAACTTCTTACTGGTAGTCTCTGTCCAAAAACTTAGACATGCAGGGGCCATATGGCTAGAGGAAGTTCTAGACCAAGCTCATTTGTTGAGATCTGGTAGGAGATCTTCTCTTTCTCCTGGATCAGTGGAGCTAAGTAAAGGAGAGATTCCCCCAGGATCTAGAGGAATGAACTATATACACCACGGGTAATTAAAATCTAATTATATCAGACTCAGAAATGAAGCTATGTTGGTTCTTGATAGTTATGAGAGTCTATTTTGAGGCAGGAGCCAAGGGGAACAATTCAGCATTTGAACATTGAAATTAGAATTCTACGTGTATAGAAGTTGCTATTTGAATTATTTGAGGATATAATTTTGTATTTATACATATATACATACATATATACATATATACATGTATAGATTTAAAATCATTCATACTTTCTTGACCAAACATTCTATTTCCTTAAAATAGGCCCTAGCATCATTAAATAATTTATAGTTTGATTTCTGCTAAAGGCCCCTTAATGTCTAGCTAAAAATGTTCTGACTCATGGTCTGAATGGTACATTAGGGCTAATACTTCCGTTTATAGATCATAGATGCTGAACAGAATTTGAGGAGGCAGTTGGGCTTCTCACTGGAGGTACCACAGGAATGCTGCTCAAAATATGACAAGTGTTCCAATCACTTGGGGATCTTGTTAAAGCACCGAGCTAGCTCAGAGCCAGTGGTGTAGCTCAGGGATGGGGTACTGGATTTCTATTCTCGTTTGTTACCTGGATGCCACTGTTACCACTGTCCGTCATTTATAGACTGTAAATCCAGGTATAAAGACCACCAGCTGTTGTATCTCCATACCAGGATGGCAAACTTAGAAACAATTGCTATTTTTTTTAAATCCATCAACTTTTTGAAGAAAGTTTGAGACATTTCTCTGAGGGAGAACAATGCAGAAATTTTGCTTATCTCAGAAAATAGGAATTTAAAAAAAGTCTCTTTTGGTTTCACACCATCTTACTTCTGTGACAGAGACAAATTCTTCACCTCAGAAGGAGGAGAGATTTTTAACAAAAAACAAAACCAAGCGATGTGCCTCTTCCTCTCTACTGTGGAATGCAATTGGAGATGGTGAGTGCACACCAGCAAGTGAGTGTAAATGTTTAGACAGCCATGGCAGTCCTCGGATAATAGGTATTTCAACACCAAGAAAATACATTGTCAGTTATGTTAGAGACAATACCAGCAGCCATTCCCAGGAGCAGAGCCCACTTTTAGTAATGATGAAGAATGGACAGACTTGTTCCGTGTGGGCATCTTACAAGAACACCTGACTGACCGTCAGTGAAGGCTGTGTTTAAGGTGAAGACCATATGCTCACTGGAATAGTCTCTCATGGACACCGTGATTTAATTAGTTACATTCTTTCTTCTCTTTTCAGTAATTCATGAGAGAGAGAGAGAGAGAGAGAGAGAGAGAGAGAGAGAGAGAGAACCTACTTTGTGCTAAGTGTGGTGCCAGGCGTTAGATACAAGTCTGTATTAAACAAGGACATTGTGAAGGAATCTGTGAATGGCAGTGGAGAAAGCTGCCACAATTGAGCAGTATTCCATGGGAGAACAATGGCTGAACATGGGTAAGGTTGACCAGGAGGCTGAGCGGAAGAAGTGGAGAAAGCCAATATAGAAAGCCACAAGTAGTAACCAAAGGTTTTCAAGAAGCCATTTAGGGGCAACAAAGACTACAAGGAAATGAGAAATTTACATAAAATCTATGCAAAGCTGTGTTACTGTGTTCTCATTACTTTAATGGGTCTACAATTAAGAGTGTAGAAAAAAGTTTATTGTTAAAAAAATCTTTTAAAAAATGTGTGTGCATGTATTCATGAATGTGTGGGCATGAATGTGTGCATGCAAGCCACAGGTCGGAGTCCAGTGTCATTCCTCAGGACAAAGGACTTGGGACTCATTGATCCCAGCCAGGGAACCCCAAGGATAGGCCTGTATTTTGCAAGCACATGCCACAATGCTTGGCTTCTTTTTCATGGGCGCTGGGGATAGAACTCAGGTCCTAATGTGTGTGTAGCAAGCACTTTACCAACTGAGCAACTCCTCAGCCCCAGCTAGGAAATCTTAGTCATAGCCAGAGCCAGGAGACAGATGTGTTTGGGGCTTTCTGAATGAGTTATTTAGGCAAAGAGTAGATTTTCTTCTCAGACAGTCAGGAGCTATAAACTCTGGCTTGGTTAGTATGAAGTCAAAGTAGAGAGGTAGATCTGGTGGTTTCTGAGAAGCATCTGCCTCATTTAAAGATATTCAATGAAAATTCCCCATTCCATACCTTAAAGCACATTTTTGGTATGGTTTGGATCATGGTGTGCTTTGGGGGGTCTCCTTTTTTCTGGCTCTTTTTAAATTTTGCTTTTGGCTTAAAAATATTTGAGGGAAGAATAGTTTGAAATTCAATTCTTTTCACAGACCCCTTAAGGCTTGAAGCATTAGAGAAGTTTCAAACAGAATTGAGAGGCATATGAACTTGGATGTCAGAGATGGAGACTGAGGGATATGAAATCATACAGCTACATTGGACTCAGGTGGCTGTGGAGCGTCATAGATATATCATAATTTGAGCTAAAGTCATTCTCCTGTATTGTATTTAGAATAAATTTAATGACCAGACTCCCAGAGTCACTTGGTGATATCACAAATTGCTTTGGTTGGAGAAGGCTTCATTATTTTTCCCAGGCAATATGCTGAGAATCATTAATTCTGAGTATTGACTACTCTGCTGCTCTCCTCACAGAGAAAGGATCTGAGTACCTCTCCTGGCTGGTTTTGTGTGTCAACTTGACATGACCTGGAGTTATCACAAAGAAAGGAGCCTCCCTTGAGAAAATGCCTCCATGAGATCTAGTTGCAAGGCACTTTCTCAATTAGTGATTAAGGGTGGGAGGGCCCATTGTGGGTGGTGCCGTCCCTGGACTGGTAGTCCTGGGTTCTATAAGAAAGTAGGCTGAGCAAGGCAGGGGAAGAAAGCCAGTAAGAAACCTCCCTCCATGGCCTCTGCATCAGCTCCTGTTTCCTGACCTGCTTGAGTTCCAGTCCTGATTTCTTTTGGTGATGAAACAGCAATGTGGAAGTTTAAGCTGAATAAAGACTTTTCTTTCTCCCCAACTTGCTTCTTGGTCATGATGGTGTGCAGGAATAGAAACCCTGACTAAGACAGTACCCAAGGATTGGCAGTGGAATCTTATTCCTTCTATATATTCTGTGGTCCTAGGAGATGCTAAGAGTTCATAGAAAAGCCTCAGAATGGGTCTCCTGGGAAGAGTCTCCGAGTTAAAGGAACTCTACACTGTTAGCCTGGTTCATTTGCACCCCTAAGCCCCAACTCCACCAACTGGGGCCCCAGTGCCTTATAGTTAGTGAGGCATTGTTATGTGTACTGGGAAAGAATACTTTCCTTCTCATGAACCTTCTTCAAGATACCCATGAGAATGGTTGTCTGGACTCTTTGGCTCTGTAACAACAGGATTTCAATTACTCTGGTAGGGTACTACTCTTCAAACTGGCCTTTGTGTCCTTGGAAGTGAGTCAGGGACTGCACGTGGCCTGTAGTCACACACATACAAAGAGTCCTCACCTAGCCTTGGAGCAGGGCTTCGAGATTTAACAAAGGAGAATCCAGACACAAGCATTCCACACTGATCTGGAAAAGGGTGACATCATGTCTGCAGCACTGTGGAGCTCTACATCCAGCATAGCTCCCCTTTCCTGTACTCTGTTTTTTTTTTTTTTTTCTTTAAGTCCTCACATCTCATAGGACTCCCAGATATGGTATCACAGAGCTAGGAAAAGCAGGCTGGGCAAGGTGGTCACTGACAGTGTGTGTGTGTGTGTGTGTGCGTGCTTACTGTCAAAATGACAGATGTTCTGACAAGGGACTCTTGGAAATGCTGGGCCAGCAGAAAACGCTGTTGGAACAGGAGTCCGGTGTCACCAGAGGTCAGATGCTTAAAACTAATTGAGTGTGCACACGATAATGGCCCCAGAATGGCTGCTCAGCAGGGACTTTTGAAGTAGAAGAAGTTTAGTGAAACTCAGTTCTTTGACTTTGACGTCGAGACTTTTTCTCTAGCTGTGAATTTACTGGATAGATTCTAGAAGCAAAGCTCAGCTGAAGAGCCTTGGGTGGGTTGGACTAAGCTATTTTGCAATTTTGGTTGTTGTTGTTGTTGATGTGTGTGTGTGTGTGTGTGTGTGTGTGTGTGTGTGTGTGTGTGTGTGAGAGAGAGAGAGAGAGAGAGAGAGAGAGAGAGAGAGAGAGAGAGAGAGTGAGAGAGAGAGAGGAGGTGGACTAAGACAGTTGATTTCTTCTTCCATTCTTCTTTTCTGTGGACCCTGGAAATTGAACTTGGGTATCAGGGCTGCATGGCAAGCATATCATCTGCTGAGCCAGCTGGGTCCAAAGCTACTTTTTATTTGAAGAGGTCAGTCCCCTAGTCAGCTGACTTGATCTTGGTAAGTCATTATGGATTTTGGGTTTCAGACTTGGTAGGCATGGGAAGAACTGTTTTAAGGAAGGTGTGTGGGAAAGTCAAAGCCACTACTGTGGTTCACATTTGCAGCTCCGCTGTTTGCTCATTCAAGGAACTTGCCATTTAGAGGCAGAAATAGATGTAGTTTTGAAAGGGCAGAAACATCTCAACTCTGACATGTCCACTGCAGGATCATAGGTACATACATGTTCTAACACAAAGCTTTCTGTACTTGCTTAAGAGAGCCAAGCACCGAGGTGAGTAGAAGGAAGGAAGGAGGGAAGGAAGGAACAGAGTGTCCCCAGAAATATTCCGAGATAAATGGCTGGGATTTGACCTTTTGGCAAGAGCTTGTATCCAAGCACTTGATTGGATATTAATCAAGGCCATGCCCTAAAACAGTGCTCAGAGGTTGAAACAAATCATTCCAGTGTATACTCTCTGCCTGGTTATATATAGGTCTATCGAATAACTCACAGGCAACATGTATCTTAATCCCCAATGTTGGTCGTTACTCTCTGTAGAGAGAAAAAAAGTACTGTATAGCTATTTTCATTTATAATTGAAGAATTAAAACGTTATCTTCAAAATAAACACTATGGAATTGAATAGTCTTAGGTTTTTTTTAAATTTTTATTTATTTATTTATTTATTTATTTATTTATTTATTTATTTATTTATTTATTTATTTATTTTAGCTGTGAAGAGACACCACAGCCACAGCAACTCTTATAAAGGAAAACATTTAATCGAGGCTGATTTAGATCATCATGGCAGCACACAGGCAGACATGGTACTGGAGAAGGAGCTGAAAGTCAAAATGACAGAGGTTCTAAAAGGGACTCTTGGAAATGCTGGGCCAGCAGAAAACGCTGTTGGAACAGGAGTCCGGTGTCACCAGAGGTCAGATGCTTAAAACTAATTGAGTGTGCACACGATAATGGCCCCAGAATGGCTGCTCAAGAGGGACTTTGAAGTAGAAGACACTCAGTGGAACTCAGTTCCTTGACTTTGACATGGAGATATTTTCTCCAGCTATGAATTTACTGGATTTATTTATTTATTTATTTATTTATTTATTTATTTATTTATTTATATTTTTAGAGACATTTCAAATGTTATCCCCTTTCCCAGTTTCCCATCCATAAACCCCCTATCCCATCCCTATCCCCTTTCTTCTATGAGGGTGTTCCCCCACCCATCCACCCACCCCTTCCCACCTCTCTGCTCTGACATTCCACTACACTGGGGGGAATCCAGTCTTGGTAGGACCAAGTGCTTCTTCTCCCATTGGTGCCCAACAAGGCCATCCTCTGCTACATATGCAGCTGGAGCCATGAGTCAGTCCATGTGTAGTCTTTGGATGGTGGTTTATTTCTTGGGAGCTCTGGTTGATTGGTATTGTTGTTCTCATGGGGCTTCAAAACCCTTTAGCTCCTTCAATCCTTTCTCTAACTCCTCCAATGGGGACCCTGTTCTCAGGTCAGTGGTTGGCTGTGAGCATCCCCCTCTGTGTTTGTCATGCTCTGGCACAGCCTCTCAGGAGACAGCTAAAAGTCTGAGCCACTGGGCCTGGCTTAAGCTTCTGAAACTTCAAAGCCCACTCCTAGTAGCAGATTTCCTTCAACAAGACCATACCTACTTCAACAAGGCCACACCTCCTAATAGTACCACTCACTATCAGCATATGGGGGCCATTTTCATTCAAACCACCACAAATAGCAAAGGAAAAAATGACTTGAGTAATGTTTAACTTAAAAAAGTTTACAGTATTACAGTTTTGTGTGTGTGTGTGTGTGTGTGTGTGTGTGTGTGTGTGTGTGCGCGTGCGTGCACATGTGTAGGAGTGTGCATGTCACAGCATTAGAGGACAACTCTTGTGAATCAATTGTTCCCTTCTGAAATGTAGTTTCTGGAGACTGAATTCAGGTCATTAGGTTTGGCAGTGTGCATCATCATCTACTGAGCCATCTCACTGGCCGTGAGGCACAGCATATTCAGGAGAAAGAAATACAGTTATTGTTGATAATGCTGCCAACTTGTTAGGCTCAAGAATCACCCAGAAGACAAGCCTTTCTTTTATATGCCTGTGAGGGATTATCTAGGTTAGGTTAATTGAGGTCTGAGCGGGCTAGTTTTATGTCAACTTCATATAAGCTAAAGTCATGGGAGAGGACCATAGTTAGGAAAATGTCTCCATAAGATCAAGCTGTAGGCAGCCTTTAGGGCATTTTCTTATTTAATAACTGATGTGGGAGGGCTCACTCCATTGTGGGTGATGCCTTCCCTGGGCTGTGGTCCTGGGCTTCATAAGAAAGCAGGCTGAACAAGCCATGAGGAGCAAGGCAGTAAGCAACATTCCTCCATGGCTTTGGTGTCAGCTCCTGCCTCTGGGTTCCTGTCCTGCTTGAGTTCCTGTCCTCACTTCCTTTGGTCATGAACAGTGATATGGAAGTGTAAGCCAAATAAACTGCTTTCCCCACCCTGCCCAAGTTGCTTTGGTCATGTGATGTATCACATCATTGATAACTCTAACTAGGACAAATGGAACTAACTATGCCTACTCTGTACAGCACCATTTCATGCTTTGGGGTCCTAGACCGAATAAAAAGTAAAAAGGACCTGAAGAGTCACCTGTGCTTCCTGACTGTGAATGGGGTGTGTCCAGGTGTCTCAAGTTCCTACTTCTCTGGTATGATGGACTGCACTTTTGAATTGTGAGCAAAATAAACCCTTCTTTCTTAAGTTGTTTGCGTTTAGATCTTTGTCGGTGTTTCAATCTTTCCTTCCACAACAGGAAGGAAACAGTTAAAAATATATCATCCAACCTCTAAACATAAGCAGAACAAACCTTATAACCTTTGGCCTAGAGAAAAGCACTCTCCAAACCTGTGTTTTAAAAAATAGTATCAAAATAGCATTTTACATCCTATATCACCATGCTGTAGCTTATTTAAAGCTACACAAACCTAAACCAGACAGTAAGATCCAAAATCGAACCTCCAGATGAACAGATTTGAGTCTACTAGCTGTGAGGCAGAGCACCCAGAACTCAGGTAATGTGCTAGTCACATAGACATGACACAAGTCTGGGAAGGTAAACTGGGAGTCTCCATTTTTAATGCTGGTCTTACCAAACATCTTGGATCAGTATGTTCAGCTGATATTGAAAATGGCAAACTGCTTAATCTAAATGTCAAAATTTAAATTATGAGGTTTACATCAAAACCAATATTTCACAAATGTACTTTTAAGACATTATCAAGGTTAGTATTCCTGGCAGTAAGTAGTTTCTTGGTATCCAACTTAAAGATAATCCTGTGATGAAATTTTCATTGTAATATGAGAGTTGCACTCAATCTTATGGGCATTTTTATATAAAGCCAGAAAGTACAGATCTCTCAGGTTTTGAAAATTCATTGTTATCTTTAGTACTCCTAAAGAACAGGTTGTATTTGTATGCATGATAAAATTTTTATATTCTGAGTCTAAGGCATCAATCAAGTGGCAGTTGAGAAAATTAGTTTCCATGGCATTAATGAATCTAAATGAGCTATCTGTTGGGTGTTCAGTTTACCCAGGGGGAGATGCTCAGACTAGGTAAAACACCCCAGCATTGTTGCTCTCACACTGTCTTTTATAAAAACACTAGCTGCATATGTGGCAGAGGAAGGCCTTGTTAGGCATCACTGGGAGGAGAGGTCCTTGGTCTTGGGAAGGCTCCATGCCCCAGTGTAGGGAAATGCCAGGGTGGGGAGGCAGGAGTGGATGGGTGGGTGGGGGGAGCACCCTCATAGAAGCAGGGAAGGGGAGGGGAATGGAATAGGGGGTTTCTGGAGGGGAAACTGGGAAAGAGGATAACATTTGAAATGTAAATAAATAAAATATCCAAAAAAAAAAACAAACCCCAAAACAAAAACAAAAACAACATCAAAAAAAAGAAAAAAACTCCAGGCAAACCAAATGAGATTCAATCTCAAGAAATAAATTAAATAAATAAATAAGTTGAATCAATCATATTATTAAAAACACCATAAATTCTAGTGATCCTAGTTTTGAGTGATTCTAGTGATCCTAGTGTAGAATTGTTTCACAGGAAGAGAGTGCATGCACAGAAATTCCTCTGTTGTGTCTTGAGAAAGACAGGTAGGGCCTGTGTAATTATGAGGTAGGCAGCATTCATCCAGGATTCTCCGTCTTGGCCAATGAGTGTTAGGACATGCACACTTACAGTGCTGAGGGTGGTTACTCAGCGCACTGCAAAGCTGAGTCCATCCAGGATAACCACAACCAACTTGGACATTGTGCCATGAGTACAGCCAGCCAAACATCCACAGTGTATCCAGTGTATTGTACCCTCCCCCCTTGGACCAAACTTCCTAGAATGCCTATATGCTGCAGTGTTTGAAATATCAGTTCATTCTGAGGTGGCTGAGCCAGCTACCATTATGCTTGTCACCCAAGGATACATCACTCAATACAGTTACTAAAATGAAAGGAGAAATTATTGGACATCAGTTAAACTTGCAGCTCAGATAAGTAATTGTTCAGATTACTATTGCAAATACGATTAGATATGTTCTCCTATGACACTTTTTCATTATTAACACTTTTTTTTAAAAACATGGTAAATTTGGTTTTTTTTTTTAAAGATTTATTTATTGTATATGAGTACACTGTAGCTGTCTTCAGACACACCAGAAGAGGGCATCGAATCTCATTACAGATGGTTGTGAGCCACCATGTGGTTGCTGGGATTTGAACTCAGGACCTCAGGAAGAGCAGTCGGTGCTCTTAACCACTGAGCCATCTCTCCAGCCCTTATTAACACTTTTTAACCTCTGAGGAATATCTTGAATTATGTTCCAAACTATGATTTTTATGCTTAGAAACTGATTTGCCCATAGGACAGTCATGGTGGCAAACACCTTTATCCAGCACTTTGGAGGAAGAGGTAGGCAGATCTCTATGAGTTTGAGGCTAGCCTGGTCTATGTAGTGAGTTCCAGAATAGCCAGAGTTGCATAGTGAAGCCTGGTCTGGGAAGAAAAGAGAAGAAAAGAATAGAAAAGAAAAAAGAAAAGAAAAGAACCTGCCCAGCCCTTGGTCCTTGGTTGGGATTATCTGTAACTGCCGGAGTTTTAATTGCCCACAGTAGGATAAATCACTTTCCATTGCTCCTGCTCACAGAGTAAACCCCTGTTGCAAGTTAGGTCTTTATTAGGGGAGAAGCTGTCCTGACTTGCAGAAAGTTGAATCTGCTTTTCCGTCACAATTGACAGTAAAGTCCTTGAGAAACCCAAGGCATGGTTGAGAAGTGTGAAAAGATAGTTGACCTGGAAATGTGAGGCCCAGAAGTGTGGGGTTATGTGTAACACTGTCATTCTCGTGTGGGCTTATGTGTAGCACCATCATTATTGTGTGGGCTTATGTGTAGTACTGTCATTCTCATGTGGGCTTATGTGTAGCACACACCCATTGTTCTCAGTGTCCTGGTGGGAAAGGAGAGAAGCCAGACGTCCCAGGAGTTGAACACTAAACCAGGACTAAAGGGCAGATGAGAAGACCTGTGAGCTCCTGTGGCTGTTCTGGGCCTGAAACTGATGTGGGAGCTCGGCATTTACAAGGGCAGAAGGGGTGGGGGGTAGTTCTGGGCCTTGGGAGAGTGGGGTTTAAGAAGGTCCTCACTTTATGTCACAATTCCTGCAGACCAGTCAGTGGGAGGGAGAGCATGGCCTCCCTTTTCCCTTGGACACTGCAGGGAAAGTTGAAATTGTCGGCATCGGCCTCACAGAGTGTTTCGGTCATTTCTTACCCCAATACGCCCATATAAAGAACACTCAACCAGTTATTATATTTATAAGCTATATGCCTAGATTGGGCTGATCTATCACCATACTAATCTATTCCCGGCTATGAGACCCTTTGTTACTTGTGGTTTCTTCAGGCCATGTGGTTCTGCTCCATCTTCCTTCTACCCCCTCTTCCTCTGTCTGTCTGTCTCTCTCCTCGCCCTCTCTGAGATCTCTAGACTCACCTTTCCCTTCCACTGCCTAATCATTGGCTCTTGCCTTTATTTGACCAGTCAGAATGGGGAGAAGGTTCAATGAGATCACCTGAGTAAGTGGTGGGGTGCAGCCGCTCTTGAGGAAGCAGAATTAACATAAAAATGCAAACAGCACCAGAACAACCCACAACTTTAGAGCTTCTGGGTTTAGATTCTATACCCATACTCTTCCTAGAATCCAATAAAAGAGGGTAACCCACAAACTACTCTGAGGACAGTGGCATTTGCTTGTGAAATTGCTCAAAACAAATGTCACCTGAGGGATGAGGGGGTTTTCACAAAAGAAACTTCTCACTAATGACAAATCTAATTATCTGCATAGATCACACTATCAAACAAAAGAAAAGAAGTCTTGCAGCATATACACATACATGGTATACACACATAAACACACAATATACACATATACATACATGTACACATACACATACACACAAACATACACACAAACATATATACAAACATACATACATACATACTCACACAAACATATACACCATCACACTATACATACACAGACATATACACACATACAGACACACATTCATACATATGAATACATACATATACACACATATAGATACACACACATATACACACATATACACACATACATACACATGCATGCACACACACATACACACATACAAATACATACACATACACATACAGATACACACATATATGCACATACACATACACACATATACACACATAATATACATATACATATACACATATGCACACACACACACACACACACACACACACACACACACCAAATCAGTGATACAATCTACAGGTATTGAGAGAGGATATAACAAGCAAGAAAATTAGAATCCTGGAGTATAGAAAATTAGCATCTGAGACGATATACATGGAGTGAGAATACAACCTAAATGTGTTCAACACTTTTGCAATATAAACAAGAACCAGAAGTGCAAGGATTAACGGGGGTGTGATGGCAACACACTGAAAAAAAGAACATTCGAAAAGGAAAACTGAGGACAACTTCCTACACTGAAAATGGTCACTTATAAAGAGAAAGCTCGGTGACCTTGGGACTAAGTCTTTCTAATTAACACAAGAATATTGAAATATTCTTGTGAGTGGTGACAGGGTGTATAATAAATCATAGAAAAACTACTAAAAAAATAAAGTCTGGAAAACCTAGAACAAAATGTCAGAGCAAAGGGGAATGTAGCTAACTTCTGTAATTCATTTGAGAAGCAGGTTTGGATAATTTATGGGTACACAATGATAACCTGATTCACGTATGGGTATGAAGCACACAGTAATCGAAGGGGAATGGGGAGTCTGTGTCTCTTCAGACATTAACCTCTGCCAGGGCTTGGAACATGCGCACACTTCTAGTCCCGTTCTGAAACACACCATCTGTGTCTTCCTCTTGTACTGAGCCATGGAAAGCATCACTACATTCTCATCTCTGTGGTTTGGGTGCCTGTCATTTCCCCTTCTCAGCTCTAGGGACAGCTCCTCCTCCCCATCCTCAGAATGAGCCTGTCCTCCTGTGCTGGTTGATTTCACTTAGCACAGTGCTCTCCATTTCCACCCATGTTCCTGCTAACAGAACGACTCTATCACATACATGGGCAATGCTTCACGCATCCACTGACGGAGCCCTGACTGAGACCAGATTGAACCTGAGTCACCGTTGCTACAGTAAGCATCGGGGTACAAGTGTCTCTTCTTTTTTTTTTTTTTTTTTTTCAATTAACTTGAGTATTTCTTTTTTTTTTATTTTTCTTTTATTGGATTTTTTTAAATTTACATTTCAAATGTTATTCCCTTTCCCAGTTTCCTGGACATAAGCCCCCTATCCCATCCCTCTACCCTTCTTCTTTTTTTTTTTTTAAATATTTTTTTTTTATTAACTTATATACATTTCGAGTGTTATTCCCTTTCCCGGTATCCGGGCAAACATCCCCCTCCCCCCTCCCCTTCCTTATGGGTGTTCCCCTCCCAACCCTCCCCCCATTGCCGCCCTCCCCCCACCAGTCTAGTTCACTGGGGGTTCAGTCTTAGCAGGACCCAGGGCTTCCCCTTCCACTGGTGCTCTTACTAGGATATTCATTGCTACCTATGAGGTCAGAGTCCAGGGTCAGTCCATGTATAGTCTTTAGGTAGTGGCTTAGTCCCTGGAAGCTCTGGTTGCTTGGCATTGTTGTACATATGGGGTCTCGAGCCCCTTCAAGCTCTTCCAGTTCTTTCTCTGATTCCTTCAACGGGGGTTCTATTCTCAGTTCAGTGGTATGCTGCTGGTATTCGCCTCTGTATTTGCTGTATTCTGGCTGTGTCTCTCAGGAGCGATCTACATCCGGCTCCTGTCGGTCTGCACTTCTTTGCTTCATCCATCTTGTCTAATTGGGTGGCTGTATATGTATGGGCCACATGTGGGGCAGGCTCTGAATGGGTGTTCCTTCAGTCTCTGTTTTAATCTTTGCCTCTCTCTTCCCTGCCAAGGGTATTCTTGTTCCCCTTTTAAAGAAGGAGTGAAGCATTCACGTTTTGATCATCAGTCTTGAGTTTCATTTGTTCTAGGCATCTAGGGTAATTCAAGCATTTGGGCTAATAGCCACTTATCAATGAGTGCATACCATGTATGTCTTTCTGTGATTGGGTTAGCTCACTCAGGATGATGTTTTCCAGTTCCAACCATTTGCCTACGAATTTCATAAAGTCGTTGTTTTTGATAGCTGAGTAATATTCCATTGTGTAGATATACCACATTTTCTGTATCCATTCCTCTGTTGAAGGGCATCTGGGTTCTTTCCAGCTTCTGGCTATTATAAATAAGGCTGCAATGAACATAGTGGAGCACGTGTCTTTTTTATATGTTGGGGCATCTATGCTTATCACCCTGTACAAAGCTTAAGTCCAAGTGGATCAAGGACCTCCACATCAAACCAGACACACTCAAACTAATAGAAGAAAAACTAGGGAAGCATCTGGAACACATGGGCACTGGAGAAAATTTCCTGAACAAAACACCAATGGCTTATGCTCTAAGATCAAGAATCGACAAATGGGATCTCATAAAACTGCAAAGCTTCTGTAAGGCAAAGGACACTGTGGTTAGGACAAAACGGCAACCAACAGATTGGGAAAAGATCTTTACCAATCCTACAACAGATAGAGGCCTTATATCCAAAATATACAAAGAACTCAAGAAGTTAGACCGCAGGGAAACAAATAACCCTATTAAAAAATGGGGTTCAGAGCTAAACAAAGAATTCACAGCTGAGGAATGCCGAATGGCTGAGAAACACCTAAAGAAATGTTCAACATCTTTAGTCATAAGGGAAATGCAAATCAAAACAACCCTGAGATTTCACCTCACACCAGTGAGAATGGCTAAGATCAAAAACTCAGGGGACAGCAGATGCTGGCGAGGATGTGGAGAAAGAGGAACTCTCCTCCATTGTTGGTGGGATTGCAAACTGGTACAACCATTCTGGAAATCAGTCTGGAGGTTCCTCAGAAAATTGGACATTGAACTGCCTGTGTCTCTTCAGTATAAGGTTTTCATTTCCTTTGGAAATGTACCCAATGTGTAATTGCTGATTTTAGTTTTTTGAGCGATCTTTCTGTCGCCTTACATCGTGGACATACGCGTGCACTCCCGGTTAGTGTGTGAGGACTCCTTTCCCTCCGCACATTCACCAGTGTTTCATTATTCGTTTTTATGCCTGTTTGAGGACAGCTCTAAAGGGGAATAGGTAAGTGGCAGAGGAAACTGACTCCTTTAGGGCTATGAAGGAATAAATGGAAGATGGCGCATCAGCAGAGCAGACGTCACACACATCGACATTCATCCATGTTTAACTGCACCATTAAACTGCCTCAGGCAGGGACACACTGGTGAGGGAGGAGGTGAAGGAGTCCTTGGGATAGTAGAACACCTCCATTTTGGGTGAATAATATACATATGTATGGTTATAAATACCAGCTTGCGACTCGGATTTTTCCACACTCTGTGAATCACACGTTTCTGCGTTTTGTTTGTTTTGCTTTGCCTGTGGTTGAAGAGTCTATAATCTTTTATGCCTGTTTTCAGTGTTCAAGAGTTTCTAAGTCTCTAACGGAAAGTCCCCTTGACTGTAGTTCCTGACACAACATCCCACTTTCTACATAGGGGTAGAGCTTTGGACGTTTTGCATTCTGCCGCACTTACCTTGCTTCTTCAGAGAGCACAATTGCTACACACAGCTTAACTTGTCTAAAGAATCTAAACATGAAAAATTTAAGCTTCCTAATTTTTATTTATCTATCTCAGATAGTGTGTTTCCTCAAAGAGGTTATACTTCTCAGCTGGAAGCTAAGGGTCATGGCTTTGTCTTCGTTTGAGAATCTTTTCTATGTTTTTAAAATGAGCTTGCTGCATCAGCTAAAACCCCGTAGACGCACAGATATTTATAATTTACAGTGGTTCCTCCGTGGTCAGATAATCAGGATCTCTCCCCCATGCTCTCCTTTTCATGGATGCTGTTATGACAAGTGCTTTCACGCACACTATTATTAAACATATAAATTATTTGGTTTTATTTGAAATCTGGTGCCTTCAGGGTCGCTGAAGAATATGGGCTTCTTGGCATCACACTAAAAGGTATAATGAATTATGCTTTGGATTTTCAAGATCTTTCAGGTTCTTCTCCTCCCTTTGGAGTTGGATTTTCTGCTGCTTAAAGTCAACTTTAACTTTTTCAGCTCTCGTGTCGATGTTTCTAATCATCGATGAAGAGAGCGTTCTGTGCTTGGTTGTCCTCCAGTTCAATTCTCTCCTCCACACACAGCTACTGCCTGCTTTAACATATGGGTGGAGAGTCATCTTCCTAGGGGCTTCACAGCGTGAATTCTGTGACACACAGACTTATGGGGAACTAACGTCCACTTCCTAGTGATCATAGCAGTTCTCAAGGACATGCATGCGCACATGCACACATACCCCACACGCGCGCACACACACACACACACACACACACACACACACACACACACACGAAGTCTGAATTAGTTGTACCCATTGCAAGTTTCAACTCTTCCATTTTTAAGTTATTTAAAGTTTCCTTGTCTAATCTGCTTGATGGCTTGAATGGATAATCTGTAACAGTTGAGCGTCTCATAGAGCAGAAGCTGTGTATTGATTAGGGTGTAGTGAATGGGCTAGCATGGAAAGATGCCAATAGAAGTGCCTCGAAACTTATGAAAAAGCTTTGATTACTTCAGAATATTTTACTTGACAACACTTTACAGTAGAATAGTCACAATGTGAGAGACTGACCCTGCAACAAAGACTGATAATTGGATATTAATGTTCATTCTTTTCCGATTTGCTCTATACATATTAAAAACAAATGTGCTTTTATAGATTGTCCTTAGTACATGCAAATTTGCAGTCAATGTTTGTGCTGTGTTCCTATTCATATCTGTGCTTCCATTATTCCGAGTTCTAGCATTTCTCTTCCTTTCACGCACCTACTTTCATGCTTCCTCGAGACTCCTTTGAACTACTGACTCAAACTGGCTGGCTAACTGGGGCATGGGACAGGAGCTAATTGTAACAAAAACAACAACAACAGCAGCAGCAGCAGCAGCAGCAACAACAATCATTACCACTACCTCCACCACAACCAAAACCAAAATTGGACTCAAAAGTAAAACACGGGCTTGGGAAGACAGTAGCTGAAGCTATTTCTTGTTAACTAGATCTCATCTGAGGCAAAGTGACCCAGCCGGGACTCACAGTACAGTGTAACCCCAAGACGGTTATAATGATGAAGTTCATTTTCTGTCTGTGGTCATAGCTCAGAGTACCTGCCAAATTTGTAACATATTCACGCACAATAGCTCTTTCTCTCTCTAATCTTCCACTCAGCAGCAGTGGCTTGACTGATATGCTGGGAGGTCCTGCTGAAGGCCACTGGGTCAGGATCCTTGGGATTCACCACATAAACCAAAGGGTTCCGACCCTGGCTGCACATCACAAACACGGGGGAGCTTCTAAAACACAAATCTCTGGGCTTCGACCTTCTCCCCTGGTTTGAATTGTGACAGGGCCTGGAGTTGAGCCACTGTTAGAGGGTGAGGAGTTACTGGGCTCCTGCTTGCAGGTGTATCTTTAGAAGATGAGAGGCTAAAAATTCAGACAAATGTTGTCTGTCAGCTTGGATAGATGTGTCTGTGTATCTATGTGTCTGTCAGTGGCCTTCCTCCTCAGGTGAGGAGGAAGCACCATTTGCTGGGCATTCGTGGCCAGTCTGGCCTTTCGTGTGAGTTCTTGTGGGCTGAGTTTTCCTGACTGTACACTGATGTGTCTGGACTTCCCACTGGGAACTCAGAGGGGTGCCATGAGATATTCTGAGCCCAGAGGCACTTACATTTGTTGTGCAGCACACAAACTTTAACCAGGTTGTTTGCACCCAATCACCCAGTAAACAGAGCTTGTTGGAATCCTTTTTGGCCAGAGGGCATTGGAAAAGGTTGTTTGAGACACGAAATTTCTATGGATTGAGAACATTTGGGATTTTCTGTGTAAGGGTAATAGGTACATCTTCAAGAGGGCGAGGACCAGATTTGTAAGATGCACACATTAAGAGCGGCAGGCACTGGAGGCCAGGCGAAGATAACCACAGGTCTAGAAGACGAGCTTCTCATTTACAAACCTATTGAGACCAAACATGTTTTCCTGATGCTTTCTCCACTGGTGATATGAAGTCAGGTCAAATTTCCCTGCAATAAGTTGGGAGAAAGCATTAAATGAACAATTATTCGTCTTGTGCAGAGTCTTTTGGTGTGTGTGTGTGTGTGTGTGTATGTGTATTGTGTGTGTATGTGTGTGTGTGTATGTGAACACCTGAGTGCATGTATCTAATGTATCTATGTGTCTGTGTGTGTCTGTGTTTGTGTGTGTATCTGTCTGTGTGTGTCTGTATGTGTGGGTGTGTGAGCACCTGTGTACATGCATCTCTGTGTATGTATATATATGTGTATGTATGTCTCTGTGTGTGTATGTGTATGTCTGTGTGTCTGTGTTGGGAGCAAAGGTGAAAGATGAACATCAGATCCTTCCTTCCTTTCCTTCTTTCTTTCTTTCCTCTTCCTTTTCCTTTTCCTTCTCCTCCCTCCTCCTCCTCTTCTTTTCTTTGAGACAGGGCTTTCCCTTGGTCTGGAGCTCACTAACTTGACTAGGCTGGTTGACCAGTGAGTTGCAGGTCTGTATGTCTATATGGCTATAGGGCTGAGAGTAGAGCGCATGGTGGCTTTTTGCTGTGGGTTCTGGGATTGAACTCAGGTCTTTATATTTGTACAGTAAACAGTTTACCAACTAAACTATTTCCCCACTTCTTTGTTGTACCCATGATACAAGAGGTTTAAGACAGATCATCTGTATTCTCTGGGCTTCTGTTTTCTCATCAGGAGATTCACATAACCCTTGGTAAAGGATTGGACCTGGCCTGCCTTTGAGCCACTCGCATGAGTTACGACTGGTTTTGTCTTTACCTCTCTTGCTCCTTTCCACAAAAATGTCCAAACAGACACCATAGGACACGAAAACTCCTTCCTTCTTGAGAACAGAGTTGGCTGTGACAAGGTGGCAGTACTTTGCTGCGAGTTTTGTGAGTAGAGGGCTGGAATGCTTTAACTCTGAGCTGGGCCTTGGCTGTATGATTCTTTCAAGGGTTCCTGGTGCTCACATCCCTCACTATGGCAGAGGTATCATGCAGTCACCAGATTCGGTGCTGCGCTGTTAAAGGTCTGGACTCTTGTCTTCAGGTAGCCAGATTGTTCAGCTTCAGATGACTGTGGCCAATGCCCACTATTGTTGGTTATTGGGAATCAAAGTCTTTTTATTTGCTTTTGATCAGTGAGATTACAAAGACTACTTTAATTTGTTAATGTGGCTGACTTCAGTAACCGAGATGAGCATCAAAGTCTACTCACCTCATGTTCCCTAAGGAGCGTGGTTGGAAGTTTTTGTCTTCATTGGTTCTTTACCTCATTGCCTTCAAACAGAGGAAAAAATAAAAGCTCCCCACAGGAAAGGAGAATGCATATGCATTGAAAATAAATCTCCATAGCTTAAAATGTCCAGATATAGAAGGGCTGTGACACATGACAGAATCAATACGATTGAGTCGCAGTGGGTGATCTGAAGACTCGCTTTCATCGTTCTTTCCTGTCCATGAGCTTGTGCCTGAGATTAGTTTGTCAGCGGATGCAGAGGATGAGACTGCAAGAGGGCTGGTACAGTGCTACAGGGTTCCCCTGTGCAGGGCTCGTCGATGCTGGCATTGTCGGCTGCCTTGGCTGTATAGTTTTTCCACTGGAAAACAAACACACAAAGAAAAGCAAAACAGCGACAACAGCACTGACAGACTGGGGGTCGTAGAATGGTATGTGAATATGCAGTTTTTTAACATCGCAGGCAGGAGAACTAGCTGGGAAAGTTGCTGCAGGAACAAGTGGACTGGCATAGTTTGAGACAGTTTTATAGTAAAGAGAATTCTGTTTTTAGAACTCTAGTTCTTCCCTGGAGTAGGGATGCCATCAAACACATTTGGAAATGAGATGAAATGCTCTCGCCGTCCCCGAGCTGATGCCCAGCTGGCTATTCTCTTCCTGTCCTGTTGACAGTTATTGATTGCTGGGGGGAACTAAGGTCATGTCTAGCTCTCTTCCCTATACCATGCATTTATCTGCTTAATTCTGATGAGATCCATGGTCTGTTTCGGTCTCATGCCTTTTGTCCCTCAGAAGCTGTGGTGGCTATTCCCAATTGTCAACTTGACTGCGTCTGGAATGAACTATAGTCCAGAAATGGAGGACACACCTGTGATCCAGATTTTGAAGCTGGAAGACACAGGCTTTTGATCCAGGTCTTGAAGCATAGGGGCCATGAAAAGCTTAGGCCCAGGCAAAGGTGATACAGACCTTTAATCCCAGGAGACTGAGGCAAGCCAATCTGTAATTTTGAGGCCAGCCTTGGACAGAGCAAGGTCCAGGCGTGGTGGTACACACCTTTAATCTGAGCCACACCCTCTGCTGGAGGCCTGCATTCATAAGGACATGGGAAGAAGGAAGACTCCCTTCTTCATCTGCTTGCACTTACTTGCCTGCACATCTGTTAGAAACTACCTCTTCAGGATTCCAGCTTATACAGACCAGCTGAAACACCCAGCCTCGTGGGACCAAGCAACTACTAGATCCTTGGACTCCCCATTCACAGCTGACCATGTTGTGTTAGTTGGACTGAAGACTGTAAATTATTCTAATAATTTCCCTTAATATATAGAGACATTCCATACATTCTGCGACTCTAGAGAACCCTTACTGATACAGAACAAAATAAAGACAGGCCAGTAATTTATGCAGACACACAGACACACACACACAGATATACACACAGACACACCTAGAGAGATAGACACACATACACACACACAGACACACCCAGAGAGACAGACAGACAGAAACACACACACACATACACACATACACATATACACACACATACACACCCAGACACACACATACACAGACACGCACAGACAGACAGACAGACAGACAGACACACACACACACACACACATACACACACACACACACCATTGCCCAAGGTGGGTGTGGTAAGAATACAGAGTATCCATTACACTGCATTTTCTTTTAGTGTTTATGTGCAGTGGGAATGAACCATGATCTTGCAAGAACACAGTGATGGGTATTAGAAGAAAATTCAACACAGTAAGTGATAGACAGTTTACAATTACTGAGACTTGACACAACTTCTTCTGTTATTCAGGGGTGCTCCATTCTGAAAACTACACTAAACACAACAGCTTACATGGGTGGTATCCAAACATTAGTTAGCATTAGGACTAGTTAGAGGGTTGGGGATGGTGCACAAGGATTAGGATCTCTAGCAAATTCCCCGGTACTGCTGATGCTGTCTCAGGTGCCCCAGTTTCAGACCCATTGGTTAGGTGACAAGATGTCATTGTCCACTTGACAAGAAGTCTTGTTTCAGGCTATTCTTAGACTGGTCCGTGGCTAAGAGATTCAGGGGGTCCTACCCTTTGTCTTCACCGAGTGGTATGTTTTCATTTCATGCTTACATCCTCATGGTCACAAGGTGGCTGCTGTTGCTCCAGACATCACACCCTCACATTGCCTTCAAATGTGGAAGGGAGGAAGCTCCCAAGAATGTTGTCTGAAATCACCTGAAACAGTAGAGATTTCTCCCCTTTGATGTAACTTTACATCCTGAGGTCTCCACCTGTGTATTTGGTAAAATTGTTGGTTTATGGTTTCCTGTGCTCTGGGGTGGTGGTGGTGGTGGAGTCTCATGCATAACTCTTAAAGTTTTTATTTTGTTTGTTTTGTTAGAAGTTTGAGACTACTTCGATGTGGGCAGATTTC
Organism: Rattus norvegicus; assembly: GCF_021556685.1. NCBI lineage: Eukaryota > Metazoa > Chordata > Mammalia > Rodentia > Muridae > Rattus > Rattus norvegicus. The sequence continues at coordinate 42,519,915 of NC_141544.1, read as the reverse complement.
CACATACCAGATGCCTACCTTGGCAGAATGGGTAACCTAGGGCTACAAGTTAGCATATGCTATGGTTTAAAAAGGGCCATAGGCTGAAAGCTTGGTTAGCAGCCTGTGATAGGATTAGGAGATGGTGGTGAATTTAATAGGAGGGGCCTAGTGAGAGCAAGTTAGGTCTTTGGGGATGTATAAAGCACACTGACAGAAACACAACTTAGTCTGGAAGGGGTTCATTTGGCTGACGGCTGAGGGTTATAGTCCATCACTGTAGGAACCGGAAGCATCTGGTCCCATTCCATCAGCCAAGAGCACAGAGGAATGCATGTGTGCATCTCCGTGGTTACATATTCCAAGGCCCCAAACCAGGAAGCGGTGCCATCCACTCTCAGACTGGGTCTATCCACATCAATTAAACTAATTAGGACAAACCCTCAGAGGCATGCCTACCGAGTCTCATGGTCAAGATCATGCCTCATTAAAATTTCTTCATGGCCATTCTAGATTGTGTCTACAAAGGGAACCTTCATAGGCTCTAGCTGATTCCTCTCTCTGCCTTTGCTTCCTGGAACTCTCCAAGGAGTAGCTCCGTTCAACCCCGTGTTCTCCCCCACTAGGTACCGCTGTACCAGAGACCACAGGGACAGCTGATCAGGGCCGAAGCCCATTAGAGTGTCCCACGGCCTTTCTTTCTCTATTACTGTCTTGTGGCAGGCAGCTGCTGTGGCACCACAGAGCCTGTACCCTGGTTGTTCCTTGTGTCCCTTATCTGTCCTTTAAGTTTATTTTCTGAGGCACTGTGTCTCACTGATAGAAAGCTGCTCACAGGAGCCTCTCAGAAGTCGTATTTATGTCTCCTACTATTGTCTGGGGCTTATGAAATACCGATATCCTTGAAGAGGATTCTCTCCCCCGCTGAGCCAACGTTGTCAGTGGCATCCCATAGGTGGGGAAGTTTGGATCTTTTTCAACACAGCCTTGAGAAAAATCTGTGAGATACTTTTATTTTTATTTATTTTTTTGTCCTTATCTTGTGTGGACACTGATTGCACGGGGAAATGGAAACCTCTTAGAGAAGACCTTTTGATACAGGCGCTAAATTTTATCGCAGGGCACATCTTAATATTTCATGTTTTTTAATCAGAAATAGTATTTGGCTTGTTTTGGGTTTTGCTTCTGATTGTCCTTATCAAAAACACTGTAAATATTTTTCTTTTAATCTGATCAAACCAGACCAAGCCTGAAATCAGAAGTGACTGTTGTTTCTGTATTTCTGGAGTTCCATATAAAAAAGATCTCAATTCTTGTAAACTGTGCAGTTGGAAGAATCCCGTGGGGTGGAGAGATAAGCCAGACAAGGGAGGAAAGGAAGGGAAGTAGAAGGTTTGAGACTCCATTCCATCATGAGCAGCCAAAATGAAGGGTGCCTTTAAAATCCTGATGAATTCACTGCTTCTGCTCAAAACCTTGCAGGGCGAAGTACGCCTTTGGGGTGGGCGATTTGCTTCTGAGTCTGGGTGCCTGCCAGCTGGAGAAAGTTCTACCTTGCCAGTCAGCAGCCAATCTGGAAGGGCAGGATCTGCGGTGTTTTCTTGGATTCCTGCGCAGGCTCCAAGAACTCGTGCCTCTGGCTGGAACTGGAGGGCGAGTCACTGCTGGCTGTGCTGGTCAAAAGCCAATACACTGTGTTCCCGATTCCTGACTGTTCACGTGAGGCTTAGAAGGTACTGTGAAAAGCTCCACAGAGATTTCTGTTTTCTCGGGATTCCTCTTAGTCACTTTCCCTCAAAGGATCTCTAGCTTTTCCTATAAGCAGGGAGGCCCCGCCCTTGAAATGGAGCAGAAACTTAGTTTCTCTTGTTTTGTTCATGTTTTATCTCTGCCCATTCTCTTCGTCACTGAGACTTGAATTCAGAGTCAAATTATACATTCTCTCTCTCTCTCGATGACGTTGGGTTTCATCAGTTCAAGCGTAGGTCAGAAACGTGACTAAATACAGTGGACATAGTTTGAAATTGTGAGAGGAGGGACCATCCTCTCCACTTGGAACGGGGGAGACCCTCAAAAGTGAGGGGCGGGAAGGAAGGACAGTGGGAAGAGTCTGTTGGGAGACTCTGGAGGAAGAGCCTCACTAATCGTTCATTCCATACTGTCCTGTGGAGTGAGGTTCCCAGGGGCTTTTGGAGGACAAATGAGAAGAAATCTGTAAGATCTATGGCTTTATTACAGATCTACTGAATTAAGGTAGACATAGACTGGATTATATCTCCCTAAACCCCATATATTGAAGCTTTTACCCCACTCTCCCAAAATGTGTTCACTTAGGAAATAAGGCCTTAAAAAGGCAATTAAGAGTACTCCACTGAGGGTTTGGTCCACTGAGGGTTCGTTCCACTGGGGGTTCACTCCACTGAGGGTTCGCTCCATTGAGGGTTTGCTCCACTGAGGGTTTGGTCCACTGAGGGTTTGGTCCACTGAGGGTTCGCTCCACTGGGGGTTCACTCCACTGAGGGTTCGCTCCATTGAGGGTTTGCTCCACTGAGGGTTTGGTCCACTGAGGTTACTCCACTGAGGGTTCGCTTCACTGGGGGTTCACTCCACTGAGGGTTCGCTCCACTGAGGGTTTGGTCCACTGAGGGTTCACTCCACTGGGGGTTCACTCCACTGAGGGTTCGCTCCACTGAGGTTCACTCCACTGGGCACTACAGTGAGTGTTTGTTCTCCACTCTTTGACCTGTGGTGAATCTCTGCATTCATCATTCTCCACCATGTAAAGACCATGACTGAGAGCCACACAATCTGTAAGTATAGAGACATGTGCTTAGAAGGCAGTGTGATGCCACATCACTATTATTCCCACACAGACGCATACACACACACACACACACACACACACACACACACAGAGACACACACACACACACAGAGACACACAGCCACACACACACACACACACACAGCCACCCACACACAGCCACACACACACACACACACAGAGCCACCCACACAGACACACACACACACACACACACACACACACACACACACACACACACACACACACACACGAGACAGTTCAGCAGTTAAGAGCACTTCCTGCTGTTATAGAGGACCTAGGTTTGGTTTCCAGCACCCACACTGGACAGCTCACAGCCGCCTGTAACTCCATCTCCAGGAGACCTCACGCCCCCTTCTGGCCTCTGCAGGTACTTCACACACACATTCATAGAAATTAAGAAAAGTTGGATCTTGAGGCAGAACTATTTCCAATTTTCTGAAGAAGCACCGGATCATTTTCCAAAGTGGTTTTTACCACCTTGCAATCCCATCAGTAAATTTCCCCCGCACCAATGCGATCCAGGTGTTTTCCCATTTTCTCTTTTGTTAGATTCAATGTATCTGGTTTTGTGTTGAGGTCTTTGATCCACTTGCACTTGAGCTTTGTACAAGGTGACAAATATGGATCAATTTGCATTCTTCTGCATGTAGACCACCAGTTAGACCAGCATCACTTGTTGACCCCACTTATGGTTTTGGCTTCTTTGTCAAAGATCAAGTGTCCATGGGTGTCTGGCTTTATCTCTGGGTCATCGATTCTATTCCATCCATTGACTTGTCTGTCTTTATATCAACACCATGCAGTTTTTATCACTATTGCCCTGTAGTACAGCTCCAACCTGGTGCTTCCTCAGAAGATTGAAAATAGTTATACCTGAAGACCCAGCTCTACCACACCTGGGTAATACCTGAGAGATATCCCAGCATGCCACAAGAACACATGCTCCACCATGTTCATAGCAGCCTTTTTTCATAATACCCAACAGCTCGAAACAACCCAGATGTCCCTCAACCGAAGAATGGTTACAGAAAATGTGGTTCATTTACACAATGGAATACTATTCAGCTATTAAAAGCTAGGACATCATGCATTTTGCAGGCAAATGGATGCACTAGAAAATATCATCCTGAGTGAGGTAACCCAGACCCAAAAGGACATGCGTGGTATGTACTCACTGATAAGTGGATACTAGCCACAAAGTGCAGACTACTCATGATACGACCCGTAGACAATATGAAGTTTAAGAAGAAGGAAGGCCCAAGTGTGGATTCTTCAATCTCCCTAAGGAAGGGGAACAAAATAATCACAGGAAGCAGAGGGAGGGACCTGGGTGGGAGAAGGGAGGGGAAAGGGAAAGGGGGTGGGGTCAGGTATGGGGGGAGACAGAAGAGAAGCCCAGAGGGCCAGGAGAATGAGTGAAAATATGCGGCTTTGCGGGAACCTCTAGAAAGTTCCATAGACCTGGGATGTGAGAGGCTTCCAGGACTCAATGGGAATGACCTTAGCTGAAATGCCCAACAGCGGGGAGAGGGAACCTGAGGAAACCATCTCCAGTAGATAGAAAAGTCCCCCAGTGGAGACAGGGGCCACCCACCCATCTTCAAAAAATTTGACCCAGAATGTTCTTGTCTAAAGGAAATGCAGGGACAAAATGGGACAGAAACTGAAGCAAAGGCCATCTAGAGACTGTCCCAACTTGGGATCCATCCCATGTGCAGGCCCTAAAACCTGACACTATTACTGATGCCATGTTGTGCATGTGGAAAAGAGCCTAGCTTGGCTGTCCTCTGAGAGGCTCTACCAGCCTCTGACTGCGACAGATGCAGATACTTATAGCCAACCATTGGACTGAGGGTGGGGACCCCTATGCAAGAGTTAGGGGAAAGATTGAAGGAGCTGAAAGGGAATGAAACCCCACAGGAAGAACAACAGTATCAACTAACCAGACCCCTTAGAGCTGGCAGACACTAAGTCACCAACCAGTCATGGGCTGGTCTGTGGCCCCCGCACATAAGTAGCCTTGTCTGGCTTCAATGGAATAGGATGTGCCTAATCCTGGAGAGACTTGACACCCTAGGGAAGGGGAATGCTGGGGTGGGTGTGGTGGTGGGTGAGATGGGTGTGTGTAAGGGAGTGGGTGGAGATATACCCTCCCAGAGGCAAAGGGGTTGGGGAATGGGGTGAAGAACTCTGGGAGGGGGACCGGGAAGGGGGCAACATTTGTAATGTAAATAGATAACATAATCTAACTAAAATGTTTTTCAAGATAAAGTGATTAAGTTAAAATGAGACTCTTAAGGTAGACTCTAATCTAGTGTGGTTGGTGTCCTTTTAAGAAGGGATCTGGACACAGATGTATGAAAAGCTGTCATGTGGATACAGGAGGAGACAGCCATTTGTAAGCCTAAGTGTTGACAGAAGAAACTGAACTTTGACCCCTGACCTTTGAGCACAACCTCCATAGCTATAGAAAGCAAAAAAAAATTTTTTTTTCTTTTTTTCGGAGCTGGGGACTGAACCCAGGGCCTTGTGGTTGCTAGGCAAGCGCTCTACCACTGAGCCAAATCCCCAACCGCGAAAGCCAAAATTTTAATATTTAAAACAGCCTGTGGAATTTTATAATGGCAATTGCAGTACTCACACGTGGGAGGAATAGTGCATTTTCAAGATGTCCCTCAAGTGATTTTTTTTATGTGTGTGTGTGCATATTAAAGTTAAAGAATCGCTATTTTAGGGTTTGAAAAACAAAATCATGTCAGCAAAAGCTTCGTGCATTTCCTACTTTTCCCTTGCTATGACTAAATAGCATGGATAAGACACCTTACAGAAGGAAGAGTTTATTTGGGCTCGTGGTTCCAGAGGGTCAGGGCCCCTAAAGGCAGAGACAGCACGGGAGCAGGTGGCCGACATGTTGGCTAGAGCTAGAAGTGAGAGCTGATGGCTCGCATCTTGAACAGTGAGCAGGAAGCAGAGAGTAGGTGAACCGGGAATGGCACACAGCTTGGAAACTGCAAAGCCCGCCTCCCAGTGACGTACTTCCTCCAGCATGGCCACACCCCCTAAACCTAGCCAAACAGGTCCACCAACTGGGACCAAGTACTCAAACTTCCGAGCCTTGGCAGACAGTCTCATTCTACTCACCATACTCTGTTTTTAAATTTTGCTTTAGCAACTGATTAAATCGATCAGCCAACGATAAAATAGTTGAGGGAAGTAAGGAAATCGAAACCCAAAAAAGCTTTGCAGAGTTACTACCATCCGGTGCACCAGGCTGATCCACACCGCATGAGCTTTGTTTGTTAAATAAGAACTCAGGACTCAGCAGCTGCCAGGTCCAGCCTCAGGGAGAAGGCTCTGCTCTCAGCACTGTGCTTTCTGGACTCAGATGCATTTTGTATTGCCTTGCTTCTGCAAAGAGAAAGGCATACTGGTATCCTCAGAGGGAAATAGTCTAGTTCACTTGATATAGCACCAAAGCCTGGCTCAGGATGAGACACATGCAGAGCCTGGGGCATAAGCTATGAGGAGACAAGGTCATGCACGTCTGGAATCTACAGTTACACAACCAGGAGGGTTGGGTGCTCTGGGCATAGAGGGTAAGCAGGTTCTCACTCACGATGAGAGTCCTGCAAGGGCCGCGTCAGCATTTGTAGAATATTGTCTACTAGATTTCATGATCGAATTACTGCTTATTCATCCTAGATGAGGCCATGTCTTGCATAACACAAGAAATGTGTCCCCTTTCAGGACAGCAGGGATTGCTTGCTTTTGCAGGCAGGGCGGCCACTTTGACTTTGTGTGAGTGTGCCCAGGAGGTGGTGAGAACACACAGTCCCTGGAAGCTAAGCGCTTCCGCTGTGCACCAGGGCTGGCATCTGCTTAGTGCCCTGTTTTTATTTCTACTGAAAGTCAACTAAAAAGCCTGCTCTTGGCTGTAGTCAGGGCCAGTGAAAGCTTGGGAACAGACGGGGACAATCCCTCACCCTTTCTATGTGGCCCACTTGTTATTCCTCCAGAGCATCCAAGAAATTACCAACAAGACTGGAGATTATGTCTGTTGAATTTCTGGTTGGTTGAGGTACGCTTCTTCTGTAGGTTCAGGTCAAGTCTAAGGATTATTTGCTCCGAGGGCCACTCCAGAAGAATCTCTCAAGTTCTTCAGATGCAAGATCAAATGGTTGTAGAGACACGGGGCACCAAAGAATCTACAAGCCCATCTTACAGGTGGGAAAACGGGGCAACAGAAGTGAACTGACTAATCAAGACGTCACAGCAGAGTTCTAACACAAACACAGGGAGGGGCAGGCACTGAAGGTCAGACACAGGGCCCTGCGTTCTTCTATATACACTAAGCCTGAACAGGAGCCCTTACTCAAGAGGGGATAGACTTATATATTTCCTCTTGGGAGACATTTCTGAAGCTTTGAACACTGCTTATTCGATTGTGTTAGGAGCATTTCTTAATTTACCACCCAGATTCTTCTAGAAGAGGAAGAGGAGTGGGTGGATTTTAGTATTCATTTCTAAGATGATCTTTGTGTTACTTCTCAGTCTTGTTCTGGTGGCCTTGCTGCAGCCATGGATGCTCTGAGGGAAGTGCTCTCCAACCTGCTCTTGGCCAGTGTGGCCTTTGAGTACACCTGTCATGGTGGCTTTCTCCCAGGGCGGTCTAGTCTTCACCAACTTTTGCGACATCACCAGCAAGATACATAACTAAGTTTGTCCTTTGAAGAGCTTTAGAGGTCAGAGCACCACAACGTTCCCTTTCCCACATTGTGGAGGGAGAATTTCACATCATCCCATTTGTTCCTGGCAAATCCAGGTCTCTCTAGCAGTTGTCTTTTAGCAAATCTTTTTTTTTTTTAAATTTAAATCTTTTTACTTATTTACTTTATATCTCTGCCCCCTCCCAGTCACCCCCTCCCACCATCCTTACTCCACCAACCCCCCTTCTCCTCTGAGTGTGTGGGGGCCCCTGGGTATTCACCAACCCTGGTACTTTATCTCTCACTGAGGCCAGACAAGACAGCCCAGCTAGGAGAATACATCCCACATACAGGCAACAACTTTTGGGATAGCTCCCAATCCACTTGTTTGGGACACACACGAAAACTAAGTTGTACATCTGCTACATATGTGCAGGGGGCCTAGGGCCAGTCCAGCCCATGTATGTGGATTGATACCTACATGCAGGTGAGGGCAGGCACAAGATAAGGCAAGCCTGTGATTGGGCAGTGAAAAAGAAACACTGGGACAGAGTTTTTGTAAGTTGGGAGAGATGAGAAAGAAGAAAGGAAAACCAAAATGGAGGCAGAGAAGGACCACCCAGATCTGTGTGGCTTTAAAGGGCCACAGATAGCTATGAAAACCCTATAAGGGATGGATTATTACAGGACAACTTGTCTTATTTAGGTGGGCAGTTTATATCATTATCAACTGGTTGTGAGTTTATCGTGCGAACATTTTGTGGGGTGAGAATTTACTCATATAAATCTGATTGCTAAATTTCAAGCTTCTAGAGTTTTGATTTTACCAGGATACTGGGAGTTGTGACTATAACCACAGGGGGCGGATGCTGGGAATGTGAGCAGAGCTCTCAGCAGAGAGTTGAAAGAGGGTGGCCACTGCTGGGCCCAGAGATAGTGACAGCGTGGGATGGAAATTAGAAACCTAGTGAGTTGGGTTGAGTCATTTTGCTGATTGAGATGAAAATACCCTGCAGATGCCATTTGGCCCCACGGTGCCGGCAATAGTGTGGGTTGGTGCATTTTGCTATAATATTTACTGCAACACATGTATGTTCTTGGGTTGGTGGTTCTGACTCTGAGAGCCCAAGGGTCCAGGTTCATTGACTCTGTTGGTCCACCTGTGGAGTTCTATCCCTTTCAGGAACTGCAATCTTTCTTCCTGTTCTTCCACACCTCCACTATCAGGTAAGAAGATAAAAGACTCAAAGTCACAAAACCAATGTTTGGTTGACTGCAAAACCAACAACCATTTTTCTGTTCATATTGGTGTTTGGACCTGAGCTGTCGCATTCGTGCTGACAAACATAAGCATCCTTCTGATAGACAGATCAAATACGTTTAGCATTTTTGCTTTCACAAAATATTTCAGTTAATTTCTTCCCCTTTGCATTAGTCATAGAGAAACTGAAGAAGTCTCTGGAATCTGGGACCCTTTTCAAGGCTCCCTCTGATTCCCAGATGTCATTTGCATGTAAACACACTTTTAGGCCATCTCGTGTTATTTGATCAAAGAGAACATTTACATCTTCGTGTGTTGTTGGGAAGAGTGTACACCTGGCATAGTCGTGGGACTGGTGCGCAATCCACCTCTGCCTGCACTTCTGTTCCCACCAGAAGTGTGTTCCAGTTTCCACCTGCAAGTGCTTGCAGGTCATGGAATTAGCAGGAGGTTTTTAAGTCTCCTGTAAGAGTTTTCATAAGGGTGGAGTTTCATACAATGTCAAGGGAAAATGGGGATTTCAAGTGACCGACAAAAGATAGGCTGAAGAAAGTTGGAGTGATCTTATTTTTCCAGCACAGAGTACACCTGGAAATCCTCTAAAGAAAGCGAGTTAAATAATAATCAGGACAAATCATAATAAAGTGATATCAGTAGTGTGTGATTCTTAAACGAACTATCCAGCTTTCCCTCAATATAACAGAGAGCGAGTTTTCAAATCCATTTGGAGGAGGTTCTGATCTAAGGCGTGGCCAGTTAGCATAGCAACCAACCATCCAATTGTGTCTGCAACTGGAAAGACCCATGTGAAAGATCCCCTTCAGTCTAGTGTTAGCTGGGATTTTGGTCACGTGGATTATTTAAACTCATTTTATAGATGTAATTACAGGGGATGGGCGACCAACAAATTGTCTTTAATGTCCTTTCTGTGTGGATAAATCTTGTGTCTTATAACCTAGGAGGGCAGTGCTAGTTTATATTTGTATCCATATTTCAGTTTTTTTAGTTCCTTGAGGATTTCATACAATGTATTTGGATTATATTTATTCCCAACGACCCACTCCTCCCAGGTCCACTCCTATTTCCATACCCACTGAACTTTGTGTCCTTTTGTTGGTGGTGTCTTAAAGCCACTGAGTACAGTTGGTCCTGCCTATGTATTCTTGGATGTGTGGCCTTCTAGCAGAGGGTGGTCAACCTACCAGGGGCTGTACCCTTAAAGAACACCAACTCCCCCTCTTCCAGAGGTGTCTCAGTTGCCAGTAGCTTCTTAGGTGGGAATGAGACTGTGGGCCTACCTACCCCTGCATGCTGGAACTCAAGCTTGTACAGGTCTTAGTCTATATTACTGTGTCTTTTTGCAAAATCTGTTTCAGATCATTGGGAACGTGGAGGTTTCGCTGGTTTTGTCCTGTTAGTATTGGGTTGTAGGAAAGTTGAGCCCGTGGCTTCTGTCCCTACGTCTACCGACTTTTGCTTGTGCGTCAGTGCATTTGAGTTTGGATCCCTGGTATCATGACTCTTGGCAGGAGCAGTAGCATCACAAAGTGGTGAGGCGGAGGCCTGTATCAGTGAGAGAACATTCCAGAGAATGCTAGTTGCTCAGCCTTAGACAGTAAGGAAGCTTACTTCATAGGCAGGGCAGGCTTTGGGCTCTTCAGCCCTGCACTTGAACAGCATCACTGAGTAGGAGAAGCTCTGTCAGCTTTGTAACCTCCCCAAACACTGCTGCCTTTTGAGCCCATTCTCTATCTTGTTGAGTCAATTTCAGATAAAGGCTAAACTATTTGTTCCTCGGAGGAACACAAAAAGAAATCTCCTTTTCGGTAGGTGAGGTCAGCTTAGGCCTGATGCCCAATGGACCTGAAAATTGCTCCTGGAAGAGCGCTGTGTCCCGCTTGACCTGAGTTTTTTCTCTGGATGAATTGGGTTTCCACAACTGGCAAAGACATTGCTTTTCAAGTTTTAGAGTCAGACAGATTTGCCTAGAGTTCCCTGAAAGAGATGGGGCTTCACCTGAGTGCCTTTGATTCACGATTCATGGTCCTGGGGAAGAGCCAACTAGGAGTTGTGCATTTCTAATCACTTTCAGAACAGTTCATCTGGAATAATGGGGACTTGCTACTAATGCCACTTTGAATGGTCAGGACAACAATGAAACAGCAAGCTAGTGTGGACTCCAGATGCCAGGCTTTCCTTCCTGGGATCATTTGGAGTATTTTCCTTCTACCACATGGAGCTTTCTAGCGACTTTTATGTCCTTATCTCTAGATCCTGGATCCTCAGGGTGTCACTGTTGATAACATCCCCCCAGCACACCCTTCCTTACCTTCTTCTTACCAGACCAGCCTTCCAGAGTGGTTTTCTTCTCTTTCTATTTCAGCAATCTCCTTACTATAAAATATCTCTCTTCCTTTGAATATCTCAGCTACGAATTAGATTAATATTTGATCATGTGATATGTTTTCCCTAAGAGTTTTAAATTTATGTATTTAGTTTATTCAAGTTAAACTTGCACACATTTATGAGCCAAAGCCCTATGCTTTCCATCCACTTATATCAGATGAGTTATTTTTCTCTTTGTTGCCTCAAAGAATTCAACAAAGGCAACTAAAGTGATTTCAGTCCAGAGTTTGAGGGCTCAGCCCATTCTGGCATCGATGTCATGGCAGCAGGAGAATGGGGTGGGTGCTCCCACAGCATCTGTAGGCAGGAAGCAGAGAGAGATGAACTTCGATATGTAGCCCTCAACCCAGTTTTTATTTGGTCCGGGTTGCCAGCCTAAGTAAAGCTGCCGCTAACGTGTAGAATGGATCTTCCCACAGCAGTTAACCCAGTTTAGAAACCCCTTCATAGACATGACCAGAGGTTTGTATATAGGTGTACTAGGTGGTTCTAGGTTCTGTCAATTTGGTAGTCATTATTAGCCATCACACATATATGTATGTGTAGGTGTTCATATGATCAGATCAGGGTAACTGACAAATCAACACCACAGACATGACTCATTATTATTATTACCATGTTTGTGGATTATTCAGCGTCCTCTATACTAGTGATTTTGAAACATGCTAGTTAAATGTTGTCAAGTATAGATAAGTATACTAGAGAAAAATAGAGGTTATTTTTCCTATAAAATTGTACTCTCCTGTTCCCACATCCCACCTTTTCTGCATCCTGTCAACCACTGTCCTATTATAAACTTCCCTGAAATCAAATGATTAATTTTCCTATGTAGGTGAGAACATGAAATAATTGTCTCTTTATTTTGCCACGCTGAGATTGAACCCAGGGCCCCACGTATACCAGGCAAGGGCTCTTCCCCTGAGTTAGTTGTCCCCACCTAGGTATTGTTCTTTCAGGTCTCACTTACTTCACTTAACATGGTGTCTTTCTAGCACATCTTCATGACTATGCGGGACAGAATTCCCATTATTGCTGTGGCTGAATCTCTCTCTCTCTCTCTCTCTCTCTCTCTCTCTCTCTCTCTCTCTCTCTGTTGATTACTTATCTAATCTGCATAGTCTTCAGATATTAATTCTAATTCTATAAGTTGTTTTTCTGTTGTGTTGATTGTTTCTTTTGCTCTGCACAATTTTCTAAGCTTGACAGAATGATTTCCGTTTGCCGCATTTTGCTTCCCTTATTTGTGCTTTTGAGGTCATATCCAAAGTCTTTGCTTAATCCAATGTCCTGTGTACACACTCCATGAAATTGTACTCTAGTACTTTTTAAAACATAGAACACAATGCAAGTTTCACTTCAAAAGCATAAAGAACCTCTATTTCATAGGTAATAGTTTAAATGGTGACAGGTTCCAAAAGTTTATATGCACATAAGACCTCAAAACAGACATTCAATAAAACATTCGAAGCAAAAAAATCTATATATTCTCATGCCTTCTAATGTAAAATTTATATGCTTTACTCTTCTAAGTGTAGTTTGAAATGGCGTGTTGTTGAGAATAGATGAAAAATCTTCACAAGTAGTAGATTTGTTTCAAGTAAAAACTTTGTAAAGATGATTTTTACCTGTTTAAAGAATGATTCCTTGTATTTATTCTGAGTCAACAAACTTTACACACATAAACATAGAGGCTCATAGGAAAGGTGAAGCCTGAAATGGACTCCGAGGACAATAAAGAGAGAGACGCTTCCTTGCTTGACCTCAGCAGGAATGGCCTACACAGGTGGAGTGGGGTTTATATTGCTGTGATAAAATACCATAGCCAAGTGAGAGAGACCCAACCGCCTGGTCAGGTGAGCACTCCTGAGGCTGCAGAGTGGAAGAGACCACCAACACTGCCCACCCCTGCCCACATCCCTGGCCCAAGAGGAAACTGTATAAGGCCTCTGGGCTCCCGTGGGGAGGGCCCAGGAGCGGCAGGACCCCTGCCGGAGACACCGCCGGAACCTGAAGGAAACAGACCAGATAAACAGTTCTCTGCACCCAAATCCCGTGGGAGGGAGAGCTAAACCTTCAGAGAGGCAGACAAGCCTGGGAAACCAGAAGAGACTGCTCTCTGCACACACATCTCGGACGCCAGAGGAAAACACCAAAGGCCATCTGGAACCCTGGTGCACTGAAGCTCCCGGAAGGGGCGGCGCATATCTTCCTGGTTGCTGCCGCTGCAGAGAGCCCGTGGGCAGCACCCCACGAGTGAACTTGAGCCTCGGGACCACAGGTAAGACCAACTTTTCTGCTGCAAGAAAGCTGCCTGGTGAACTCAAGACACAGGCCCACAGGAACAGCTGAAGACCTGTAGAGAGGAAAAACTACACGCCCGAAAGCAGAACACTCTGTCCCCATAACTGACTGAAAGAGAGGAAAACAGGTCTACAGCACTCCTGCCACACAGGCTTATAGGACAATCTAGCCACTGTCAGAAATAGCAGAACAAAGTAACACTAGAGATAATCTGATGGCGAGAGGCAAGCGCAGGAACCCAAGCAACAGAAACCAAGACTACATGGCATCATCGGAGCCCAATTCTCCCACCAAAACAAACATGGAATATCCAAACACACCAGAAAAGCAAGATCTAGTTGCAAAATCATATTTGATCATGATGCTGGAGGACTTCAAGAAAGACGTGAAGAACTCCCTTAGAGAAACACAGGAAAACATTAATAAACAAGTAGAAACCTACAGAAAGGAATCGCAAAAATCCCTGAAAGAATTCCAGGAAAACATAAATAAACAAGTAGAAGCCCATAGAGAGGAGACACAAAAATCCCTGAAAGAATTCCAGGAAAACACAATCAAACAGTTGAAGGAATTAAAAATGGAAATAGAAGCAATCAAGAAAGAACACATGGAAATAACCCTGGATATAGAAAACCAAAAGAAGAGACAAGGAGCTGTAGATACAAGCTTCACCAACAGAATACAAGAGATGGAAGAGAGAATCTCAGGAGCAGAAGATTCCATAGAAATCATTGACTCAACTGTCAAAGATAATGTAAAGCGGAAAAAGCTACTGGTCCAAAACATACAGGAAATCCAGGACTCAATGAGAAGATCAAACCTAAGGATAATAGGTATAGAAGAGAGTGAAGACTCCCAGCTCAAAGGACCAGTAAATATCTTCAACAAAATCATAGAAGAAAACTTCCCTAACCTAAAAAAAGAGATACCCATAGACATACAAGAAGCCTACAGAACTCCAAATAGATTGGACCAGAAAAGAAACACCTCCCGTCACATAATTGTCAAAACACCAAACGCACAAGATAAAGAAAGAATATTAAAAGCAGTAAGGGAAAAAGGTCAAGTGACATATAAAGGCAGACCTATCAGAATCACACCAGACTTCTCGCCAGAAACTATGAAGGCCAGAAGATCCTGGACTGATGTCATACAGACCCTAAGAGAACACAAATGCCAGCCCAGGTTACTGTATCCTGCAAAACTCTCAATTAACATAGATGGAGAAACCAAGATATTCCATGACAAAACCAAATTTACACAATATCTTTCTACAAATCCAGCACTACAAAGGATAATAAATGGTAAACATAAGGAGGCAAGCTATACCCTAGAAGAAGCAAGAAACTAATCGTCTTGGCAACAAAACAAAGAGAATGAAAGCACACAAACATAACCTCACATCCAAATATGAATATAACGGGAAGCAATAATCACTATTCCTTAATATCTCTCAACATCAATGGCCTCAACTCCCCAATAAAAAGAAATAGATTAACAAACTGGATACGCAACGAGGACCCTGCATTCTGCTGCCTACAGGAAACACACCTCAGAGACAAAGACAGACACTACCTCAGAGTGAAAGGCTGGAAAACAAATTTCCAAGCAAATGGTCAGAAGAAGCAAGCTGGAGTAGCCATTCTAATATCAAATAAAATCAATTTCAACTAAAAGTCATCAAAAAAGATAAGGAAGGACACTTCATATTCATCAAAGGAAAAATCCACCAAGATGAACTCTCAATCCTAAATATTCATGCCCCAAATACAAGGGCACCTACATACGTAAAAGAAACCTTACTAAAGCTCAAAACACACATTGCACCTCACACAATAATAGTGGGAGATTTCAACACCCCACTCTCATCAATGGACAGATCATGGAAACAGAAATTAAACAGAGATGTAGACAGACTAAGAGAAGTCATGAGCCAAATGGACTTAACGGATATTTATAGAACATTCTATCCTAAAGCAAAAGGATATACCTTCTTCTCAGCTCCTCATGGTACTTTCTCCAAAATTGACCATATAATTGGTCAAAAAACGGGCCTCAACAGGTACAGAAAGATAGAAATAATCCCATGCGTGCTATCGGACCACCACGGCCTAAAACTGGTCTTCAATAACAATAAGGGAAGAATGCCCACATATACGTGGAAATTGAACAATGGTCTACTCAATGATAACCTGGTCAAGGAAGAAATAAAGAAAGAAATTAAAAACTTTTTAGAATTTAATGAAAATGAAGGTACAACATACCCAAACTTATGGGACACAATGAAAGCTGTGCTAAGAGGAAAACTCATAGCGCTGAGTGCCTGCAGAAAGAAACAGGAAAGAGCATATGTCAGCAGCTTGACAGCACACCTAAAAGCTCTAGAACAAAAAGAAGCAAATACACCCAGGAGGAGTAGAAGGCAGGAAATAATCAAACTCAGAGCTGAAATCAACCAAGTAGAAACAAAAAGGACCATAGAAAGAACCAACAGAACCAAAAGTTGGTTCTTTGAGAAAATCAACAAGATAGATAAACCCTTAGCCAGACTAACGAGAGGACACAGAGAGTGCGTCCAAATTAACAAAATCAGAAATGAAAAGGGAGACATAACTACAGATTCAGAGGAAATTCAAAAAAATCATCAGATTTTACTATAAAAACCTATATTCAACAAAACTTGAAAATCTTCAGGAAATGGACAATTTCCTAGACAGATACCAGGTACCGAAGTTAAATCAGGAACAGATAAACCAGTTAAACAACCCCATAACTCCTAAGGAAATAGAAGCAGTCATTAAAGGTCTCCCAACCAAAAAGAGCCCAGGTCCAGATGGGTTTAGTGCAGAATTCTATCAAACCTTCATAGAAGACCTCATACCAATATTATCCAAACTATTCCACAAAATTGAAACAGATGGATCACTACCGAATACCTTCTACGAAGCCACAATTACTCTTATACCTAAACCACACAAAGACCAAACAAAGAAAGAGAACTTCAGACCAATTTCCCTTATGAATATCGACGTAAAAATACTCAATAAAATTCTGGCAAACCGAATTCAAGAGCACATCAAAACAATCATCCACCATGATCAAGTAGGCTTCATCCCAGGCATGCAGGGATGGTTTAATATACGGAAAACCATCAACGTGATCCATTATATAAACAAACTGAAAGAACAGAACCACATGATCATTTCATTAGATGCTGAGAAAGCATTTGGCAAAATTCAATACCCCTTCATGATAAAAAGTCCTGGAAAGAATAGGAATTCAAGGCCCATACCTAAACATAGTAAAAGCTATATACAGCAAACCAGTTGCTAACATTAAACTAAATGGAGAGAAACTTGAAGCAATCCCACTAAAATCAGGGACTAGACAAGGCTGCCCACTCTCTCCCTACTTATTCAATATAGTTCTTGTAGTCCTAGCCAGAGCAATCAGACAACAAAAGGAGGTCAAGGGGATACAGATCGGAAAAGAAGAAGTCAAAATATCACTATTTGCAGATGATATGATAGTATATTTAAGTGATCCCAAAAGTTCCACCAGAGAACTACTAAAGCTGATAAACAACTTCAGCAAAGTGGCTGGGTATAAAATTAACTCAAATAAATCAGTTGCCTTCCTCTATACAAAAGAGAAACAAGCCGAGAAAGAAATTAGGGAAACGACACCCTTCATAATAGACCCAAATAATATAAAGTACCTCGGAGTGACTTTAACAAAGCAAGTAAAAGATCTGTACAATAAGAACTTCAAGACACTGAAGAAGGAAATTGAAGAAGACCTCAGAAGATGGAAAGATCTCCCATGCTCATGGATTGGCAGGATTAATATAGTAAAAATGGCCATTTTTCCAAAAGCAATCTACAGATCAATGCAATCCCCATCAAAATACCAATCCAATTCTTCAAAGAGTTAGACAGAACAATTTGCAAATTCATCTGGAATAACAAAAAACCCAGGATAGCTAAAGCTATCCTCAACAATGAAAGGACTTCAGGGGGAATCACTATCCCTGAACTCAAGCAGTATCACAGAGCAATAGTGATAAAAACTGCATGGTATTGGTACCGAGACAGACAGATAGACCAATGCAATAGAATTGAAGACCCAGAAATGAACCCACACACCTATGGTCACTTGATTTTTGACAAAGGAGCCAAAACCATCCAATGGAAAAAAGATAGCATTTTCAGCAAATGGTGCTGGTTCAACTGGAGGTCAACATGTAGAAGAATGCAGATCGATCCATGCTTATCACCCTGTACAAAGCTTGAGTCCAAGTGGATCAAGGACCTCCACATCAAAGCAGACACACTCAAACTAATAGAAGAAAAACTAGGGAAGCATCTGGAACACATGAGCACTGGAAAAAATTTCCTGAACAAAACACCAATGGCTTACGCTCTAAGATCAAGAATCGACAAATGGGATCTCATAAAACTGCTAAGCTTCTGTAAGGCAAAGGACACTGTGGTTAGGACAAAACAGCAACCAACAGATTGGGAAAAGATCTTTACCAATCCTACAACAGATAGAGGCCTTATATCCAACATATACAAAGAACTCAAGAAGGTAGACCGCAGGGAAACAAATAACCCTATTAAAAAATGGGGTTCAGCGCTAAACAAAGAATTCACAGCTGAGGAATGCCGAATGGCTGAGAAACACCTAAAGAAATGTTCAACATCTTTAGTCATAAGGGAAATGCAAATCAAAACAACCCTGAGATTCCACCTCACACCAGTGAGAATGGCTAAGATCAAAAACTCAGGGGACAGCAGATGCTGGCAAGGATGTGGAGAAAGAGTAACTTTCCATTGTTGGTGGGATTGCAGACTGGTAAAACCATTCTGGAAATCAGTCTGGAGGTTCCTCAGAAAATTGGACATTGAACTGCCTGAAGATCCAGCTATACCTCTCTTGGGCATATACCCAAAAGATGCCTCAACATATAAAAGAGACACGTGCTCCACTATGTTCATCGCAGCCTTATTTATAATAGCCAGAAGCTGGAAAGAACCCAGATGCCCTTCAACAGAGGAATGGATACAGAAAATGTGGTACATCTACACAATGTAATATTACTCAGCTATCAAAAACAACGAGTTTATGAAATTCGTAGGCAAATGGTTGGAACTGGAAAATATCATCCTGAGTGAGCTAACCCAATCACAGAAAGACATACATGGTATGCCCTCATTGATAAGTGGCTATTAGCCCAAATGCTTGAATTACCCTAGATCCCTAGAACAAACGAAACTCAAGACGGATGATCAAAATGTGAATGCTTCACTCCTTCTTTAAACGAGGAAAAAGAATACCCTTGGCAGGGAAGGGAGAGGCAAAGATTAAAACAGAGACTGAAGGAACACCCATTCAGAGCCTGCCCCACATGTGTCCCATACATATACAGCCACCCAATTAGACAAGATGGATGAAGCAAAGAAGTGCAGACCGACAGGAGCCGCATGTAGATCACTCCTGAGAGACACAGCCAGAATACAGCAAATACAGAGGCGAATGCCAGCAGCAAAGCACTGAACTGAGAATAGGACCCCCGTTGAAGGAATCAGAGAAAGAACTGGAAGAGCTTGAAGGGGCTCGAGACCCCATATGTACAACAATGCCAAGCAACCAGAGCTTCCAGGGACTAAGCCACTACCTAAAGACTATACATGGACTGACCCTGGACTCTGACCTCATAGGTAGCAATGAATATCCTAGTAAGAGCACCAGTGGAAGGGGAAGCCCTGGGTCCTGCTAAGACTGAACCCCCAGTGAACTAGACTGTGGCGGGGAGGGCAGCAATGGGGGGAGGGTTGGGAGGGGAACACCCATAAGGAAGGGGAGGGGGGAGGGGGATGTTTGCCCGGAAACCGGGAAAGGGAATAACACTCGAAATGTATATAAGAAATACTCAAGTTAATAAAAAAAAATACCATAGCCAAAAACAATGGGGTGGGAGGAGTTATTTGATTTCCACATTCAGGCTCATAATCTGTTGAGAGAAGGCAAATCAGCAACCCAGAGGAAAGGACTGGGACAGGAGTCATGGAACAACATTGCTTACTGGCTTGACCTCATAGCTTGCTCAGTCTGCTTGCTTCCTCATATCATCCAGGGCCACCACCGGCCCAGAATTACATCACTCCAAGGGAGCTGGGCCCTTCCACATTAACCATGAATCAAGAAAATGGCCTACAGACTTGTTACAGGCAAACTTTCTCTTCCCAAATAGCTCCAGCTTGGGTCAAGTTGATAAAAACAAATGAGCAACATGAGGTATTTGAAGAGAGATACTGATCTGTGAAGAAGTCGCATCACAAGAAATAGAGTAAGGTCTTCAGTTAATGGTAATATGTATGTCTTTGGCTAATAGTAACAGATAGGTCTTTGGTTAATGGTAATATGTATGTCTTTGGTTAATGGTAACAGGTAGGTCTTTGGTTAATGGTAATAGGTAAGTCTTTGGTTAATGGTAACAGGCAGGTCTTCGGTTAATGGTAACAGGTAGGTCTTCAGTTATGGGTAACAGGTAGGTCTTCGGTTAAGGGTAACAGGTAGGTCTTTGGTTAATGGTAATAGGTAGTAACTGACCTTAGAGGTTAAGCCAAGAGTCTTGCAGTTGGTAGAGAAGGGTTGGTAAAGAATGGTTGGATTAGCAGATGACTTTTGGAGTGTTAATACTTGGAACCACATGAGAAACACAGTCTAGGAAGAATAATGTAAAAACATTTCCCAGAATAGGTTTTAATTGAAGTGATGGTGAGCAGGCTGGTCTGGGTGTGGGCTGATACGAACAAGCCGAGAAGCACACCATCTTGCTCCACAAAGCAGCTTTCTTCCCAGTCAGGTGAAGGTGCTGCTCTGTCTTTTAGAGACTCAGCCTCATCTTTGATGGTCTCTAATGCTTTGAGTTCATGAAATTGTTGGCCAGTTGACAATGATTCTCTTGTGTTCTCCCTGTCCTTCAGCTGTGGCTGGGCCACTTCAAAATAGTTTAGTTGGGATGAGAAGTCGAATTCGGAGGGAGATGACAGGTATTTTTAAAAGGGGTAATGGGATATGTACATAGAGATGTCTTTAGATAATTAAAATCATGGCATATTCTCATAAAAGTTGCTGAAACCACCCACTGAACTGCAGTTGTAGAAGTAGACTCATTTGTTGAAGGGGGCCCTGAACCTCAAGGATGTCTTAATGGAAAGGATTGTTGTAATGGTTTGAGTTTGACATGTCCTCTGTAGAATCACCCATTTATATACTTGGTTCCCACTTAACGGTTGGGCAGAAGTGGACCACTGAAGGTTTGTACTTGGGGGCGTGTTATCTTTGTCAACTTCTTGTTTAGCTTTCCGATTTTTGGCCTACTGTGATGTGACCAGCTTTTGCCACACACCCTTCTTGCCATGAACGGAGCCCATTCACTGTCATGATGGCCTGGAGCTTCCTGAAGCCTCCTCAAGATGTTTCTCTCAGATATGGTGGTAACTATGAGTCAAGAGAAACTGTACAGCATAAGGAGCAAAGTTCTGGAGGGTCAGTGTGGAGTGAATATAGAATGTGGAGGTCTATAAAGAACATAAGAAAATTAAAGCAGTGGAAAATATGTATTGTGATAAAAATAAGGAAAGAAATCCAAGAAACAGTATGGATGAAACCTGAGGACACTGGGTTAAGTGAAAGAAACCAGGCATAACAGGATAAGTGCCACACAAATCTTAACTAACGTGGACTCTAGGTAGAGAGTAGAAAGGTGGGTACCAGAGGCTAAAGGAACAGTGCATGGGAAGAGACTGATGGAACAGTACAAACATTCATTTAGAGGGACATTTTGAACATCTACTGCACAGCTTGGAGACTGAGGTAATATTTTCAATTGATGTGTATATTTTCTACTTGGCAAAAGGAAAGACTTTTAATACACACAAGAAATGAGTATGTAAAGTGATGGGTATATTAATTAGCTCTATTAATTATTCTACAATAATTGCTTTTATTGAAACACTGTATTGTCACAGGAGTACTGTATTATACACACCTCCACACACACATATACATACATACACATATGTGTACATATACATTGTACATATATACATGCAATTTTGAAAATTTAATCAGAAGATATGCTTTGGGGAAGTAAATATACTTACAAATGACTTAAAAGTATTTCAGAAATAAAGGGCAGTAAACATAATACAAATAATTTGAATAGACATTCCAAAAAGAATAAATCCAAATGACCATGAGAATGTGGAAAACATTCTCCTAAGACATCTTGAAATTGCTCTGAGAGGCATCAAATGGCTAAAGTCGCAGAGCTAAGGTCATCAAATGTTGAATGGGGTATAGGGCCACAGAAACTTTCTCATGTTGGTGAATAGAGCTGGTAAATTTCTCATTGTCTCCTAACGTTAGTATATGTTAGCATATTGATTCCCCTTGGCCTTTTGATTTAATTCTTAATTGCTCAACACACACACATGCACACCCCAACTGTGTAGGAATCTATATAGCAGCATCATTTTTACCAGCTACCTAAATATCTTTCAATAGTACTGTGAATTGTGCCTTAGTCTTAACCATGCCAACATGTATTGCCATGAAAATGAACGAATCACGGTGGTGTGCAAAGGTAGAGGTGCATCTCACCATCAGCTCACTGGAGAGATGAGTCAAGTACTCTCATAGCACGGCAGACACCGGAGCCCATTCAAGAAACATGCTAAACGTGGCAAAAGAAACTTCAGCATGGGTATAGAGAGAAAACAAAATGACTGCAGGAAGGAAGTGTGCTTAGAGACTGGAGAGGACCCAAGGGAGTGCTCCCCAGGGAGCCCGCCGTGTTCCCCTTCTTGTCCTGGGATGTTGTTACACAGGTGTCACGATTTGTTTATCTATCTTTAAGTATCTTACTGTTTATGTGCCATACCTCACAGTGAAATGCCGGAAACGCAACAGCAGGTACTGGAGACTTTCCCAAGAACGATTTCAGCAGTAGGTTTCAGGAGGGAAGCCCGGAGAAAGAACAAACACTTCTCAGTTATGTTTGGCAGCGGAATGATGGCGAGGAAAATGATCGCTCCTTTTGCTATTGCGGCACACCCGAGCCATCAGACAAAACCTTCCGTTCAAGAATAGGAAAGCAGCAGTTTGCCTTTTGATATTTTTCCTTTCTGGATGCCTTTACTGAAAATTCTAACAATGAATGATACTTTACCTTTTACTTGACCGTCTATTCAAATTGCAAAAAACATTAAGTCCGGGATGAAATAGGCTCTTCCAGAAAAGGTTGTTTTCTTGGTTTTTTTATTCTGCGAGACGACATAGAGGGAAGGCGGGAGCGCCTCTCCACTGCACAGAGAGACGACACCCGCAGAGGTCTTTTGTTTTCCTTTATACAAAGGCTGAAAAGATTTCATGTTCCCAGCATTGCATAGAATCCCCCGTGGGTGGGGAGACAGACGGCTGTATTCTGTGGCCTCCGAAGAGTCTCGGTCCAGTGGTGCGTTAATACAGCGTCCATGCTGATTAGGAGAGAGATTGTGTGAGAGGTACCCGCTGCTGTGCGGATGCTTCTCACCCTGGCCTGCTACCATGTTTCCATCTCAAAGAAAAATAAATGGGGCAGAGGAGCAGTACCGCAGTGATTTTAGAATTCTGTCCTGGCCCGGACAGAGGATCCCAGCAGATCACACACTGGAAGCGTCACAGCTCACCACAAGAGAGAGCGAGTCTGGAATGAACTATAATTCTACTGCTCGAAAATAAGAATCTTTAAAACTCACAGTCTTTCGGTTGGAAATAGTTATAATTACTGTGACTTTGTTCATAGAGTCAGGAATTAGAAGAGATACGAAAATTCCAATCGGTGTTCATTTATCTATCTCTACAAAATGTAACCTTATAGACTATATCTAACCAAACAATCAAACCGCCTGCTCAGACTAGCGTTACCAACAGGATGTAGACTGGTTCAGTGACTAAGGTGCTTGAATGACAAATGTCCCCAGTTGGCTGAGGTGTTTGGACACTTGGTCTTCAATTGGCAGTGCTTGTTTGAGAGGTGGTACAGTCTTGCTGGGGGAAGCATATTGAATCAGCAGCTGAGAGCACTCTCGCAGAGCACCCAGGTTTATTCCCAGCTCCCACATGATGGCTCACAATCATCTGATGTCTCATTGGGGTGCGGTTGGAGAGTTCATAGCTCTGCTCTAACTCTACTTCATGCTCTTGGCTTCCTGTTAGGGGTTGAAGGTGTGGTCACTCAGCTTCCTGCTCCAGCTGCCTGCCACCAGGCCTCTCTGCCATCACCGACTCTCCCTTTAGAAACCTAAGCCAGAATTAACTCCTTTCCCATCTGCCACATGTGGTCACGATATTCACCACACCACTAGGAGAGAAAGTAAAGCAATGTCCAAGCAAAGCCAGTACTGAATTTAGCACAAATGTATTAAGAATTCATTTTATCGCTTCCTTCTTTGGAAATGTATTTATTACATTCTGTTGAATGAGTTGGGCTTCCTATCTCAGCCCATGGAAATAAGAAATACACCCCACGCTGTAACTCATAAATTCATTTCATTCAAGATACCTAATAGGCAGCTTTTCAGAGAAGAGGTTAGATCTCAAATAAATCCATGCAATGAATAAAACCACACAACTAAGCACTGTGTTCCTAACACAAAGAAGGTTATGAAGGTTAGAAGGGTGAGGACAGAATTTACTATAGAAGTATCTATGTGCAGATCTAACCATGAGACGACGACTTCTTCTTCTTCTTCTTCTTCTTCTTCTTCTTCTTCTTCTTCTTCTTCTTCTTCTTCTTCTTCTTCTTCTTCTTCTTCTTCTTCTTCTTCTTCTTTTGCTGTAATCACATGAGGTTTATCGATAGGAACCAGTGCACTGGGGTCGAGACTCGTATCCCACGCAGGGGCAGTGGAGTTCGACCCTGAGAGGCTGGGAGATAGGGTTTTTAAAGGGAGAAACCGCAACCCAAGGGGGCAGGGGTGGTGTCATTGGAAAATCACAAGAAGCTTCCTGCTATGAGACTTCTTAATACATGCATCTTCTTTTTTTTTTATTATTAACTTGAGTATTTCTTTTTTTTTTTTTTCAGCCAACATTTTTTTTTTTATTAACTTGAGTATTTCTTATATACATTTCGAGTGTTATTCCCTTTCCCGGTTTCCGGGCAAACATCCCCCTCCCCCCTCCCCTTCCTTATGGGTGTTCCCCTCCCAACCCTCCCCCCATTGCCGCCCTCCCCCCATAGACTAGTTCACTGGGGGTTCAGTCTTAGCAGGACCCAGGGCTTCCCCTTCCACTGGTGCTCTTACTAGGATATTCATTGCTACCTATGGGGTCAGAGTCCAGGGTCAGTCCATGTATAGTCTTTAGGTAGTGGCTTAGTCCCTGGAAGCTCTGGTTGCTTGGCATTGTTGTACTTTTGGGGTCTTGAGCCCCTTCAAGCTCTTCCAGTTCTTTCTCTGATTCCTTCAATAGGGGACCTATTCTCAGTTCAGTGGTTTGCTGCTGGCATTCGCCTCTATATTTGCTGTATTCTGGCTGTGTCTCTCAGGAGCGATCTACATCCGGCTCCTGTCGGTCTGCACTTCTTTGCTTCATCCATCTTGTCTAATTGGATGGCTGTATATGCATGGGCCACATGTGGGGCAGACTCTGAATGGGTGTTCCTTCAGTCTCTGTTTTAATCTTTGCCTCTCTCTTCCCTGCCAAGGGTATTCTTGTTCCCCTTTTAAAGAAGGAGTGAACCATTCACATTTTGATCATCTGTCTTGAGTTTCATTTGTTCTAGGCATTTAGGGTAATTCAAGCATTTGGGCTAATAGCCACTTATCAGTGAGTGCATACCATGTATGTCTTTCTGTGTTTGGGTTAGCTCACTCAGGATGATATTTTCCAGTTCCAGCCATTTGCCTACGAATTTCATAAAGTCGTTGTTTTTGATAGCTGAGTAATATTCCATTGTGTAGATGTACCACATTTTCTGTATCCATTCCTCTGTTGAAGGGCATCTGGGTTCTTTCCAGCTTCTGGCTATTATAAATAAGGCTGCAATGAACATAGTGGAGCACGTGTCTTTTTTATATGTTGGGGCATCTTTTGGGTATATGCCCAAGAGAGGTATAGCTGGATCCTCAGGCAGTTCAATGTCCAATTTTCTGAGGATCCTCCAGACTGATTTCCAGAATGGTTGTACCAGTTTGCAATCCCACCAACAATGGAGGAGTGTTCCTCTTTCTCTGCATCCTCGCCAGCATCTGCTGTCACCTGAGTTTTTGATCTTAGCCATTCTCACTGGTGTGAGGTGAAATCTCAGGGTTGTTTTGATTTGCATTTCCCTTATGACTAAAGATGTTGAACATTTCTTTAGGTGTTTCTCCGCCATTCGGCATTCCTCAGCTGTGAATTCTTTGTTTAGCTCTGAGCCCCATTTTTTAATAGGGTTATTTGTTTCCCTGCGGTCTAACTTCTTGAGTTCTTTGTATATTTTGGATATAAGGCCTCTATCTGTTGTAGGATTGGTAAAGATCTTTTCCCAATCTGTTGGTTGCTGTTTTGTCCTAACCACAGTGTCCTTTAATACATGCATCTTCTACTGACTGTAATGAGGAACCACACCTTTGATGACCAGTTTGCCATTTCGTATTGGTATTTAGAATGCTGGAGAGTTTGGCACGACTCTTTGTGAAGACTGATGCTATACTATTGTATCGGGGATCCTCCTTTTGTTGCTTGCCCCTCACTTGAGAAGTATCCCATAAGTCACAGTAATGATTGCTCCGGCCTTTTCTAAAACTTGATGCTTTGGTGGAGAGCGAATTTTTTTCACCACTGAGCAGTAGAACAGAGATGAAGCCACCATGATTGCTCGGATTACTGGGATGGGACTTGATTTTATTTGTGGGGGCCAGTAAATAGGTTTTATTGGTCCAATCTAATTATTCAAAGGATCTGCTTCCACTGTGCTGATGCAGTTCAGTAGATGTTGTCATTTGAACTAGTATTTCAAGATTTTAAAATGCCAAACCAGGTGCTAGACATGGTATAGGGCAATTAGCCCAGTCTGGGTGTCCCTGCCCCATCCGGTAGAGAAGATGGCAACCAAAATGTGTGGAAGGTTGACAGCATTAGCCTCAATCATTCCATTTACCTCTCTCTTGCCATGCAATCCTTTTCTTTACTTTTATTTTATGAGTATGAGTGTTCGTCTGTATATGTGTATGTGTACTATGTGCACTCAGTGCTTGCAAAGGTCACAAGAACACATCAGATCCCCTGGAGCTACAGATGATTGTGAGCCACCATGTGGGTGCTGGGAATCAAACCTGGGTGCCCTGTGAGAGCGGATCCATCTCTCTAGCCCCTTACTACGTAATTCCTCAGTGCCTGCTGGGTGGACGTGTTACCTTAAATACCTTTAAGTTTGGTCTGAACATAGGACCTGCTCCTTACACATTGGCAAATGGGAGCCAGGCTTGCATCTTTGTGGTTGTCATGAAGGTTTACCCATCCGGTCTGCTGTGAAGGAGGCTCATGGAGCTGAGGTGTTCCAGATCTCCCAGCCAAAAGTTAAGTTATGATTGGCGGCCACTCTCAGACACCAGGGAAAGCCCAGCTAAGTCCAGAAGTTCTGGGCTGAACCCAACCTAAATCAACAATCTAGAGGCCCCAGGGCAAGTTAAATACTTGTTCCTTTCTGCTGTAGAGGTTCGAGCTGCTTTCCACTTAATGTTCTTGTGGGCAACTGAGAAAGGTGGTTACCATCTGGTTCTTTGGTTCAGTTGATGGAGTAGCTCCACCATCCATTTCCCTTACTGTCAGAACTGTCCAGAAAGGAACTTGATGGTATTTAAAGGCTCGCTGCTTGGAAGTACAAGAATTTAAATTAGAAGAACCTGTGGTAATCAAGGTTCATCATTGGAGTAAACTCTAATTAACCTTAACAGCTACTGCCCCACACCTTTTTCTCCACGTCTTTGTACAATGCTACAATGTAACAAAGGATTCTGCTAAGTCCATTTAGCAAGAGCATCCACCCCTGACAGCTGGTTATCCTTGATCTCTGATCTTACCATTAATCATCTCTCACCCACCATCATCCCTTGTGGATGTCTGGACCTCTTGGCCTGAACTCAACAAGAATTTTCTCTGTTTGGTTTTGTCCCTCCTACCTACTGTTATGGTTTGGATGTAAAATGTCCCTCAGGGTGGACGCTCGCTGGATTTGAACACCTAGTTGTTGCAGTAAATATTAAAAAAGAACCTCTACCATCTCACACTAGTGCTGGCACCGGTGGGCCATGTGGCGTCTGCTGGGTCTTTTCATCTCATTTGCAAAGCATCTCACCTGCTAAGCTCCCAATCTTTATCCCATGCTGCCTGAGCTACTCTCTGGGCCCAGCAGCAGCTGCCCTCTTGCAACTCTCTTGCTGGGGACTCTGCTCATATTCCCAGCACCACCCCCTGTGGTTGTTGTCACAACTCCCAGTTACATAGTAAAATCAAAACTCAATAAGCTTGTAATTTAGCAATCAGATTTTTGTCTTAAATTCTCAATCCACAAAATGTCCACATAATAAACTCACAACCAATTGATATTGACATAAACTGCCCACCTAGATAAGACAAATTTTCCTATAAAAATCCATCCCTTAGAAATGTTCATAACTACCTGTGGCCATTTAAAGCCACAAAGGTCTGGGTCGTCCTTCTCTGCCTCCATCCTGGTTCTCCTCCTCTTTCTCCTCTCTCCCTCTTTGCCAAAACTCTGTCCCTGCCTTACTTTTTCTCTGCCCAATCACAGGCCTTGCCTTATCTTGTGCAGTACTCACTTGCATAAAGACAACAGTCTATTCCTGGACAGTTCCATTGTTTAGGAAATTATTGAACCTTTAGGAATGGAAGCGTCAATAGAGGAAGCAGATCTCCTGAAGACGGGTCTTGGGAGGTTACAGTTCACTGTAATCCCTCTACTTCTTGATCTAGAAGTATTCAGTTGTGAGTAAGCTTCCCACCATCTGTGAGATGTTTCTTCTACCATGCTTTCACAAGGGGCTGTGCTTTCTCTTCACTTTGAACTAAAATAGAATTTGCCAATACAGTTGGGTGTTTCATCACAGCAACAAGAAAAGTAAGTAGTATAGCATTGTGTTAGTCAGTTTTATGTTGCTATGATAATATACAACTCTCTTGTACCTGAGAGAGAACAACTCTGTAAGGAAGGAAGATCTGTTTTGGCTCAGTTTCAGAAGACTCCGTCCATGGTCTCTTGACCTCAATGCTTAGGATCTGTGGTGACATAGTACATCATGGTTGGAATATATGGTAGAGGAAGTCTGCTCACCTTTTGATTTCTAGAGAGTGACAAATGACACACACACACACACACACACACACACAGAGAGAGAGAGAGAGAGAGAGAGAGAGAGAGAGAGAGAGAGAGAGAGAGAGGAGATAATCTGGAAAGCTGTCTTGAGCAGAACATAGGCCCTCAGCTTGTAACCCATGACTTGACTTCGAGTCATTCTTTTAGCTGCTCTTAAACACCCCTCCTCTCAGGAACCCCTCTCCCAGCCTCGGCTGGTCCTTGGCAACTCTCTATTTGCTATTGACTAGGGATGTGTCTTGACTGACTGCTTGAGTTGCTGCCTTGACTCTCCTGGAATGATGGATTGTAACTCGAAATTGTAAGCCAAATAAACCCTTTTGTTTCCCCTGAAGCTTTCGTCAGGATATTTGAACACAGCAGAACCAGAATCAGAACACTCCTACAGGTGGATTCTTATTTAGCATCCATACTTTCATTTAAAGCTCCACGTACTCATCTGAGATGGGAAGACACACACACATACACACACACACACACACACACACACACACACACACACACACAGAGACACACACAGAGACACACACACAGACACACACACACACAGACACACACACAGACACACACAGACAGACACACAGACACACAGACACACACACACACACACACACACACACACACACACACGCACACACAGGAGCAGCCAATGAGCTTAAAATAACACCCAAAATATAGCGCCTGTGTGATTGCAGTCACGAATCATTTTCTTTACAAGACTCTGGGATGTGTCACTACTCCCTGCTGTGGCTGGGCCGTTTTGCGGTGTGAGGTTTTGATGTGACTCACCTGAAAATTGAGTTGAAAGCAGATTACACAAGATGGCTCACCAAAATGATGCAGGCGCTGCATGAGGCGGGCTAAGTGTGCCAAGTCATTCTCCTGCCTCTGGCACACTCCTCTCCCTTCAGGACTGACTTGTTTAGAAAATCAAGAAGCTTTTCTCTCATGACCTGATTTTAAAATGTCTACAGCGAAAAAAGGATGTCGATATGACGATCACTTCCGGATGAGCCGCCTACATTTGCTCTTCCCGGAAGTAATAGAAGGTACACGTCTGAAAGCAGACGCTGCCTCTGGAAAGCACGGCGTGGCTAAACACCAGGGAATTTTGTTGTCCTCCTTTGATGTTTGATGCAGCAAACTCTAAATGAAGTGTTTTAAAGTAAATTAAATGTTATATTAAATGAAAAAAAAAAGCAAATGAAACAAGGCATGGAAGACCGGGGCTGCCTGATACCCTAGAGACCCATGTGTGATTTGTTAGGAGTCTAGACGTGTTGAGCTGGTGAGCCTCAGAAGGGAGAAGACAACCTCTTGAGTCTTTCAGGATCACGTGTGGCTCAACAGTGCATAAAAATACGGGACAGGAGATTTCCAAGCTCAAGCAGAAGCTTCCAGGGAGATAAGACACCTTTCCACCATATCCGTTTCTTCCATTCTGTGCAGTAAGCAGCAGATTGGGCAAGAGTTGCATATATCTGGCATTGTAGAAGAGCCCAATAGAAAACCCACACATAAACAAATAGGGCCCAAACTAATCTTCCGTGGAGGCCATCGCCATACAGAGGTAGCCTCAGGAATAGCATGGGACACAGTCGAGAGCCAGAAAACTTTTCTCTTACAGTCTAAAGAGAAAGTAATGCCAGTGACCAGGTGGCAGAGAGCTAAGGCAAACCTCTTGAGACGTGGACATGTTACCACACAATGCTTCAACATGGACATGTTACCACACAATGCTTCAACATGGCATCGCAGAAGATGTTCTGAAGTTTGAGGAGACAATGAGGAAGTGTTGATTATAAACATTCTCCAGGAGGCAGAGGACTAAACTGAAACATATTGTTCTGATTCCAACAAAAATGATGGAGAGCATTGGGAAGCATGAGGATGAGAGAGATTAAGATGAGAGACGGGAAAATAAGGCTGTGGGTGGGACTGAGTGACAGGGAGAGAGAGAGAGAGAGAGAGAGAGAGAGAGAGAGAGAGAGAGAGAGAGAGAGAGAGAGAGAGAGAGAGAGACTATATAGTGCTGTGGATGTGGCGGAGAAGACAGGAAAGCAATAGTTGGCTTTGAGTTTGCACAAGGAAGACTAAACTCAGAACGAGGACTGTTAAGATGGAAACATTTCTTCTATGATACCCTGATACCCTGATGCTGAAGAGAATTAATTGTAAGCTTTTCACTATCCAAGGTTCTGAGTAAAGAGGACAAAGAGGACTCTGTGTGTGTGTGTGTGTGTGTGTGTGTGTGTGTGTGTGTGTGTGTGAGAGAGAGAGAGAGAGGGGGGGGGAGGGAGGGAGGCAGAGGCAGAGGAGGCAGAGGCAGAGGTAGATAGGGGAGGGGGCAGGGAGATCAGGAAAGCTCTATGGTTGCTCCTGGAATTCTTGGCTGTAAGGGAAACAGAATGGTGAGTGGAATTGTGCAGAGAAGAGCATGGACCTCAGTGTCTTTCTCTAAAATAGTACCTTAGGAAGAAATGAGTTAGCTGGGCACCGTGGTTCATATTTAACCCCGGAACCTGGGAAGCAAATTCATACTGATCTCTGTGAGTTCCTGCCTTTATAGAAAGAGGAGGAGAAAGGGGAGGAGGAGGAGGAGGAGAAGGAGAAGGAGGAGGAGGAGAAGGGGGAGGAAGAGGAGGAGGAGAAGGAGGACTCAATTTTGAATTAAAAAACTATATTTTCCTTAGCATTTTGTTTTTTATTTGGTTCACAGTACATGAGAACGTAGAGCCCATTTTCAAACACGTACTGTTTCAAACAGGTCTTCTGAAGCTAAGGGAAACAAACACAAAAATGTCAGCTTTAAATCAGTCTACTTTAATATGAAATGATGAATATTGAAAATTAGAATAAACTAAATCAATTATTGTGGTCGTAGTTGTCAATTCAGTAGACTAGGTCCTGAACTGTGATGGGAAGAAACTGAGGAAGATGCCTGACACTGACCTCTAACCTCTACGTGTCCACACTCCCTTCTGTTACACACTTGTCCTATCAGATGCTGTGAGGTGATAGTGGTTGTGCTCCAGGAAACCTGGTTCTTGGACACGCCAGAGAAGATGGAAAACTGTCTTTTAAGTAAAGATGCCCATAAACAAGGGATGGATCTCCCTCCCCCTCTCCTCTCCCTCTCCCTCTCCCTCCCCCTCTCCCTCTCCTTCTCCCTCCCCTCCCCCTCTTTCATATTGTGTGGTTGCTAAACTATGAGATCAATTTCTTTTTTTTACCTAAATTGTAAATTATATATAAAGTTTGTATGGATATTTAGATACAGGAGAGAGGGTATTCAAATGGCTCAGCACTACCTAATGTTTCAGGAACTCACTGAGGTCCTTAGGTTGCATCCCCACAGAAAAAGGAGGCTCTATGGTGTTTGCACATCAACCACTTGGACGACATCACGCTGGGAAGCAGAAACCCCTGTCTTTGAAATTCCTTTTCCCACCAGCATCTTCGGAGGAGCTTTTTTTGTGTGTCCCCTTTCAGTGTGTCACCTGCACCCAATATGTGGAACTGACTCATTCTCCAACCTAAGCTCTTTGTCATCCCGCTCCTGATTCTTGGCACTTTCTGCTTCTCCTCCCTAGGAATTCATCTCGTGCCAGCGGCAGAGCAGTTTGGCTGCCTCTTTGCTGCCCTAGTTTCTGCTGTGAACAGTGAATGCTCTGAGAACCTTGCCTTCTGCCCTAAGGAATATTATCAAAGCAGCTGAGCCTGCAGGACAGTTAGGAGCTCTCTTTTCATTGTGCAGAATCAGCTGCTGGCTGTGAGGGGACCACTGTTCTGCCACCACACAGCACCGGCTTTGGAAATGTTTGTTTCTGCTTTAGCTCTGTCAGTATGTCCTAAGGATATTTGATTTCTCTTTATTGTCATTTTTAAAAGTTAAATTTCCTGTTGATTTTTGATACAGCGTAGACCACTCTTAGTTAGCCTGTGCTGGTTTCCAGCTTGTTTTATAGCTAAGGACGCGCGGTGGAG
This sequence comes from Rattus norvegicus, assembly GCF_021556685.1. Classification (NCBI taxonomy): domain Eukaryota; kingdom Metazoa; phylum Chordata; class Mammalia; order Rodentia; family Muridae; genus Rattus; species Rattus norvegicus. The sequence goes on along the minus strand of NC_141544.1, from coordinate 42,486,994 downwards.
CCTTGATCCACAAGAGGTAGGGTTCTAGGTGTACAGTACCTGCCCAGTAGAAGAGTCTTCTTTTCGGCCTTTCCCCTCTGCAGTGTAGGAAAAAGTTCTGTCACCATGGTGACCGATGATGGACAGTGAGCTGATCTGGCTACAGCTATACGTATCTGGAGATAGGATACATTTAGTTGCAGCTACCGTGGATTCAAGGATTTATCTGGAATTGTGAGTCCCATTCCTGACTCCCACCCAGGAAACTGTGAGAACTAAATATTGCACATTTGGGTTCTGTAGCTCATTAGCTGCAAGCACTAGGAGGTTGTCCTATGACTAGGAGTGTGCCACAGATTTTAACAAACTGACCTTTTATTTTTTACCTTTTAAATCAGACCCCTACAACAGGTTGTTTTAACTGAAAGGGAGGGGAAGTGGAGAGCCATTGCATATTGAGTTTCTGAGTGCCCCACACATTACTTAATCCCTTTACATATTATTGCAGCAGATCCAGTTAAAAACAAGGAAAAGGCCTGAGTAACATAAATGACAAGCTCAAGATTCCAGGGAGGAGAGTGGCAGAGTAAGCGATCCTCTCTGTTATAATTTTTTTGTATTAAACCATAGGATAATATAGGCAGCTTGCCCCTCCCCCCATTTCATCGAAATCTCACACATTGCCTTAAGAATTGGGTTTTCTCATCAACGGAAGAGAACACATGGAGTGACCCATGGCTCGAGCCACATATATAGCATAGAATGGCCTTGCCAGGCATCAATGGGAGGAGAAGCCCTTGGTCCAGTGTAGGGGAATGCCAGGGCGAGGAGGCAGGAGGGAGTGGGTGGTTAGGTGGGGGAGCTCCCTCATGGAGGCAGGGGGTGGGGGGATGGGATAGGGGGTTTCTGGAGGGGAAACCTGGAAGGGGGATAATATTTGAAATGTAGATAAAGGAAATATCTAATAAAAATGGGGAAAAAAGAATTGTGGACAGAGCTGGCAATAAACAAACAAACAAAAAACAAAAAACAAAAAAACAAAACAAAACAAAACAAAAAAACAGAAAAGAAAAGAAAAGAAAAGAAAAAGAATTCGGTTTTCTGTAATGAAAATCCAACACAGCTTTTGAGAACCTAGAAAACTTAACATTCCTTTAGGTGGCATCTTCTTGTCACTACTATGGTCATCTCTAGTTCACGCATGTACACACACACACACACACACACACTCACACACGCACACACATTGCTTTTCCCTCTCTCCTAAAATCTCATTCTAGTCTTTGCTGTTAGAAATTATTTTCTTTCTTTTCTCATTCTTTATTTGCTAACTTCTCACTCCATTATTTACATCATACCCAAGACATTAGCACTCACTTCAGTTCCAGAATTCTCTTAATCAGAGGAGAGTGATATTAATCATTGTAATTATCATTATGTGATTTTCTGTGCCAAGGGTCCCCAGGAGGCTGTTAGTGAGCAAGTCCATCAGCTGACAGTAGGAGAAAATGTAGTCCTCTGCATGGTTATCATTTGAAAGTGAGAGAGACTACAACACAGATACATAGGGTTATTAGATGGTGTCAAGTTTTATAACGTTATAAGCAGTGGATAATGTCCTTGCCTAGAGTTCCCTTCCAAGGTGTTTGTAGGCCATTAATAGTTTGGCTAGACTACTACATGCAGTTTAGAACGGAGTGTTTCTGTTTTAATATCCTTTGCTATAAGAACAAACCCCAAAGTATTAACTCTTAATTCACTATCCCCCAAGAGGTGAAAACCATCGCCCTGACTTTAGGAAGCGTTAGACCAATAACACATTTGAGAATGTGACTAAACTCAGCATTTCAGGAGGATTTGGTTTCTAATCTACAATCCTCTTGGGCTGGCTTTCCATCGGGTGATTTGAGAGTAAAACTTCTCTTCTTGTCAGATTCCAGGCCCACTTGTTTACTCTGCGGCTCTCCCAGCTTTTGCCTTTCCCTGAGTTCCACATTTCCAGATCCCACCAAATGGCGGACATCAGCTATTACCTTCCCCCATTTGGAACCGTTCAGGCTGCTTTTGTGCCTTCTAGATGGATGGAATATTCATCTCTTCTTATTTTAAAAATAATTGGACAAAGACTGCGAGGCTGAACGTCCGTTTGCTTTCTTGTAGTGCCTTTTATGTATGAATCACAAAGCTTCCTGCACACCATAACTCGGTGCTTGCAGCTCCCCGCCGAGGCAGCTCCATTATCCTTGTTTTACGGGAGCTCATGAAACAGATCCAGGGAGCTTCAGTGGGGAGTCTCTTGACAGGCGGTGAGTCAGTGGGAAAGTTGGGGAAGAAACCATGAAAACTTTTCTTTTTAATTGATAGACAAAATTGTATGTACTTAACACACACAGCGATGCTCGAGCAGTCTATGTACCTTGTGGAACTGTTGCAAGTAGCTGTTCGCAGTTAACAAATGTTACATTTTAGTAACATTCGTAACAGTAACAGAGTTACCATTTCAGTAGGGAAAGCTCAGCATTCCCTCTCAGCATATATCATCAACCATGGCTACCATGCTATGCAGCCGAGCTCCTAAATGTATTCCTTTGATTAACTGTAACACACTCTTTCTCCAGATTATCTTCCTGCTCACAAACATCCTAACCCCGCCACTCTTCTATCACTCACTTCTGTTCCGATGGGGTGAGGTCATGCGGGGCTTGTCTTTCTGTGCCCAGCTTGTTTCCAGCTCATGGGCATTGAAGACAGCAGCATCTCCCCTTTATGACTAAAGAATATCCTGTTGTGTGTTCACACCACATTTCACTTAGCCATTTGTAAGCTGATGGTATGTGGGCTGATTGCACATGGTGGCTGTTGTGACTAGATCTTTGATGAAGTTGGGGTACAGCTAGGCCTCCAGCATATTGGTCTCATCTCCTTTAGATACAGTCTTAGTGGGGCTGACAGCTCATATGGTAGCGCTGTTTTGAAATGTTTTGAGGAGGAAAGAAATGCATGAAGGTATTAGATGAAGTAGGTTTCTTTGTTTCCTGTGATTCTCCTTTTTTTTTATTTCTGCTTTTATTTTTTGTTCTCTCTCTCTCTCTCTCTCTCTCTCTCTCTCTCTCTCTCCTTTCCTCCCTCCCTCTTTCCCTCCCTCCCTCCCTCCCTCTTTCCCTCCCTCCCTCCCTCCCTCCCTCCTCCTCTCTCTTTTTCCTGTTGGTTAAAGATTTGTTGATTTCATTCTTCCTTTCAAACTCCACATCTTCATTAGTTTTCTCTGTGGTTTTTCTATTTTCTGTTCTGTTTATTGCTGATTTGCTTTGGGTACTGCAGAACATCTGTGTGTTGGAGAGAATGTCCCATTTGTGTCCCAGGTCCACAGTCCAGTACATAGTTTGAACCCAGTGTTCTCTTTGGTTTGTTGCTGAATGATCTGTCTACTGATGGAAATGGATAGAATTTCCTAGTATTGGGGCACTGCAATCTAACTCCCCTGAGATGGGTCAGTGCATGTGCATGAAGCCACCGCCACATTGTTAGACTATAAACCTTTACATTTGACCTTAATTACTTTTCAAAGGTCCTATCTCTAAATATAATAGTTGACTCACATTCCCACCCCTTTTAATATTTCACAATAGAGAGTAAGAAAATTTTTTGTTTTTGGTGAGAACAGTAAAACCATAAAAGAAATGGAAAAATTTTGAAAGATACACTATGCCGTTTAGGTTTTCATAAATACATTGAAACACTTTTCAGAGAGGCCATTCAGTCTGCCCAACTTCTGCTATACCTAAACCATTAAAGTCAACCAAAGAGTGTACACAGGCTGGACCGAGGGCCCTGGAACATGTGTAGCAGATGTGCGGCTCAGTCTTCATGGCTGCCTTGTTTGGCTTCAATGGGAGAGGATGCATCTAATCTTGCAGAGACTCGTTGTTCCACAGTGGGGGGATATCCACGGGGATACTCTCTTAGAGGAGAAGGGGACGGAGGATGGAAGGAGGGTCTTCGTGAGGGATGTCTTGGAGAGGGGGCCGTATTTGGGAAATAAATAAATAAATAAATAAATAAATAAATAAATTTAAAAAACTGTTTGCTAAAAGTGCCTGGGGAAAGGAGGACTTCATTAGATAAAGTAGATAAAAACCTGTGCTAGAGTTTGCACCCTGTCTATAGGAGATAAAATGGTTGTTGCTGACAGATGGATCCGCTGTACACACTGGAGCTGGTGTGTGCTCTTTGAGAGGAGCTGGGCATCTGTCACCACAGCATGGCTGCTGAGATTCTAGTTTTATTTAGGCTTAACAGGCTCTGGAGGAGAGAGTCAAATTGGCTAGACTTTATTATTATTAATAATTATATTTATTTGGAAATATACCCACATTTGCTCATAAAATAATTCAGAAAACTACTCTTTGGAATGTGAATGCAATGGTCTGCTAGTGGGGGCTCTTCTGTGTACACCAAAACTTCTCCAGATAACCTCTTTCCCTATGGCTCCCTCTACTACGTTACACATCACTTAATCTTCTAGCTAGGACAGGCACTGTAACATCCCACAGGTGGACCTCACAGACAGTGAAGGACTCTAGGGTGGAGAATGAAGCTCTTACTCCATGGGAGCTTCATGGAGCAGAAGTTTCTTCAGGTAGAGTTCATTTCCTGCCCTCCTGTGTGTGTGTGTGTGTGTGTGTGTGTGTGTGTGTGTGTGCATGTGTGTGTGTGTGTGTGAGAGAGAGAGAGAGAGAGAGAGACAGACAGGGAGAGAGACAGAGACAGAGAGACAGAGACAGAGAGAGAGACAGAGAGAGAGACAGAGAGAGACAGGGAGAGAGAGAGAGAGAGAGAGAGAGAGAGAGAGAGAGAGAGAGAGAGAGAGAGAGAGAGAGAATGCATGGGCCTTGACATACCTGTGAGTATCAGAAGACTATCCTGGGTGTTGTTCTCTTACTACCCTGCTTGAGACACGGTCTCCTTCCTGCTGTATACTCCAGCTACCTGAGCCAAAGCTCTCAGGGATTGGCTTATCTCTGCCCCCTCCCTCCTTTCACTGTAAGAGGGCTGCATTATAGACCTGTATTACCATGTTCAGGTTTTACATGCACTCTGGGGATTCAAATTCAGGTCCCTCACACTGTGCAGAAAGCACTTCATCTACTAGATCATCTCCTCAAGTCAAGTTAGGCAAACTTTAGAGACTGATACATAAACAAGGGCGTATGCGTAAGTCATGTTAAAGTCGCAGTGGTGTGCCTGTGCTGAGTAACTAGGATATTTAGATTCTAGTAAGCGACTGGAAAGCAGATATCTGACTTATATTTGAGCAATCTTGTTTAAAGGTTGGCTGATCTGAAGGTCAGTTTATTGAATCTGAGAAGAAGAAAAAAACCATTTCCAGTGGACACTGAGAACATCTGCTTGACTGATTGCATGCCCTGCAGGCTTCTACTCTTCTATGAAGATAACATTGGCCTTGAAGAGTTCCTATTAGCTAGACTACCAGCTCTGTACTTGGAGTTATTATGCTTTAGTCTAGGTGCCAAGATGCAGAAAGTACCCTCATCTGGCAACAACTGGTTCTAAGCCTTCCAGACTTGGTTAACCACACGTTCTCCCCTCCCCCCCACCGTCTCTCTGTCTCTCTCTTTTTCTCTCTACCTCTCTCTGTTTCTGTCTCTCTGTCTCTCTGTCTCTACTTCTCTATCTCTGTCTCTCTCTGTCTCTGTCTCTGTCTCTCTGTCTCTCTCTCTCTCTCTCTCTCTCTCTCTCTCTCTCTCTCACACACACACACATACACACACACACACCCTGATTCTCATTACTTTCTATTGACATTCTGTTGTCTTGATATATAACTTCATAGTCCAGAGCTGTGCTAAATTTGCAATTGCTCATATTCCTAATAATACATGATATACACCTTTGCCCCGCAAATTTCTTTTGGTTCTTCCTAATTATTTTACAATATTTTAGAGTAGTGTCCGAGTCTAGACTCTTCAGAACTGACAGTTACTGTGGAGTTCACAGTGGGCTTTTGGACCAGGAAAGACAAGTTGGTGGCTCTGTTGATGGGGAAAATTGGTGCTTGAAGTTAAACGCCATGACGTAAAAGCTGAAACAGAGCATGTGTCCTGGATTACTCTTTCCCCAGGAGCCCATCTGGTCAACCATTACTTCGTTTGCTATTTACTCAGAGCAGCTGCTGACCTCAGGTTCACTTGCTCATTATCAAACTCAACTGCCACAGGCAAAGCAAGACTGCCCAGAGCCCATGGTCAGTTTCTGACAGCAGAGCCTTTTTTACCTTGAGCTGTGACTTTGTTTACCTGTCATTGAGCTTTTCAGATAGAAAGTCTCAACATGGTTACCCTGTCACATGGCACAAATGTGCCAGGATGACTTCAGTATGACTTACAATAAATTCTGGTTAGAGATTACTGTCTTGTTTGACCCTCACTCTACGTCATGGAGATCTAGTGTAACCCTGAGAGGCATTTTAATGATGCTAATTCCACAATAACCAAATGAATAAAGAAGATAGGAGGTAATCTAAGAGTGTGGGGACAACTCCCAGCATTGTGGCTGACACTGGCTGTCATCCTCATATTAACGGTATCTTCCTAATTCGTACTCGTTGTCGTGGTTTGATTGCACGGTATCCCTCCCCAGACATACACCTCAAATGCTCAGTCTCCAGCTTCTGCTGATGTATTCTGAAGGCCGGGGAAGCTTTAGGGGCCGAAGCCCGCCTAGCAGAAGCAGATTGCTAGAAGCAGGTCTTTGAAGCCCTTGCCTGCTGCTGGCTGTGTCTGGTCTGTTTTCTCTGTTTGTTGGCTGCTACTGTGAAGAGAAGAAACCGATAGGGCATGCTCCAGCCACCTGAGATCCGCTATGCCTTCCCTGCCGTGATTAAACTCAAACTCCCCAACTCCCAGCCAAAACAGACTTTCCTTCTGGGAGGCCAGGCAGGTTGTCACGAGAAAAAAAAATAACCAGCCATACAATAAACTGCAAGAGTTCTTCAGAAATCTGAGACTGTCTATATTGCAAAGGTCTGAGCCTTCTAGACTAGTGAAGATTATCATCCTAAGTAATTGTGAGAGTTGCTGTGTGCCCTGAATATACACACCCTCCAAGGAGTGTCATAGTGTTCTGCAGAGAAGCCGGCCAACAGGATTGGATGGTGTGGTCCAAACTCCTTGAAAGACATGAGAATTGATCTCTTCAGACAGGTTTATTTATTGCCTACCATAGGGCAAGCAGCTGGGATCTAAGGTTACCCTCCTGGGACCTGTAATTCCTATAGGATCCCTCACGTGCTTCCCAGATAATGAGCCCTCTGTCTATTCTGAGTACCCCCAACATGAAGGCACATGAAATTCAGATTTCCTGAGAATAAACAAACGCCACCTTTAATGAGTGTCATGCTGATGCCTTAAAAACTCGGGGAATAAGTGTGTTTCACAGACGGAGCATCCTCACGCAGAACTGTGACCCTTCCCTGCTACCAAAATCTTACCCCTTTCCCTCAGCCTGAGTGGTATCTCATAACACACAGAGAAGGCAGAGCAATGCTGCCTGGCTTCTGAATCGGGGGCAGAAGTGTCTCCTTGATTCCTGTTTTCGGTTTCTCACTGTTGAAATCAGTCACCACCCTGGAGACATCCTGGAGGCCACATGGAGAAGTATCCCAACTGACAGGGGGCACCCAAACCAAACAGGAGAGTGAGTCTGGAGATTCATAGCCTCTTGGTTGTCCCCAAAAGTCCCAGAGCATAGACAACATTCCTTGCTTTTTTTGTCTCAATCCGTGAGCTTCAGGATATATGGGCATAGTAAATGTTGTCCTGTAATGGTCAGTTCGGAAGGAGTTTATTCCCAAGTAATGGATGACTGGCATCAGGAAGAGGAGATTGGAGTACAAGTGTGTGCTGATAGAATCTTATTGACTGGACGGTCTTCTGCCAGTTAGAGCGACTGCGATTCTAAAAGTGAAAAAAAAAATTAGCCACTTAAATATATTTATTATTTTGAAATACATTACACCAATTAAATATTTATTAAATCACTAATGGATTTTTATCTGGACAATTTTGCCATAATCTGTATTAACATGCTATTTATGTATTTCTTTATAATATTAATTTTATTATGTTTCCACGTTTACTTTTTTAACTATATTTATTGCTATTTGAGCTTGTGTGTGTGTGTGTGTGTGTGTGTGTGTGTGTGTGTGTGTGCGCGCACGCGCTCTCGAGCAGGCAGTCATGTGCCTTGTGGGTGGGTAGTCAGAGCACAGCTTACAAGAGTCAGTTTTCTCCTTCTACTATGTGGATACCGGTATTGAATTTAAGTCGTCAAGCTTGGTCTCGGGCACCTCCTTTGCCTTTCTTTGCTCTCTTCTTGCTGTTCTTCAATTTACTTTTAAAATTTTATTTATTTTTTCTCATTTTTATTGATAATCCTGTCCAGTGCATTTTGGTCATACTCACCCTCTCCCCAACCTCCATTTCCCAGATCCACCCCCTCATTCCTAGCCACCCAAATTTATGTCCTCTTCTTAGCAGCAATCAACAGCCAGTGGATGTTGAGCTAGGGACAGGGTTCTGTGGCCACCTCCCCTCTCCGTGCTGGCATTTTGTCTGCCCTGAGTTTACATAGATTGTTGCATACAACTGTGGAAGGTTCATATGTGCAACTACATTGCTAGATCTGGGCAACATTGTTTCCTTGTAGAAATCGACCTTTCTCCGTCCTCTCCTTGAGCAGTGTCCCTTGAGCTTGGAGAAGGAAGGGTTAGACAATGATTTCCTGTTTAAGGCTGAGGATTCTGCAGTGTTAATCACCATCTGCAAACGGAAGCCTCTGATGAGGGCTGGCAAATGCACTAATCTGTGGGTAGACAGATAAAAATGTAGGGGCAGTTTATTACGCTGTCCATTTACTAGTTGTAGTAAGTTCTCTGCTTGGGTCTGTGACCTGACTAAGACAGGTTCTTATCCCTGATTTGAGTGTCAATTCAACAGATATTGAATTCAGGTCATCAAGCTTGGTGGCAAGTGCTTTTACTTGCCTTTTCTCACTGGGATACCATGGTGACTCCCAATTTACTCCCCCCCCATCCTTATTAAATTGGGTATTTCTTATTTACATTTCAAATGTTTTTTCCCTTTCCCTGTTTCCAGGCCAACATCTCCCTAACCCCTCCCCTTCTACGTGGGTGTTCCCCTCCCCATCCTCCCCCCATTACCGCCCTCCCCCCAACAATCACGTTCACTGGGGGTTCAGTCTTAGCAGGACCAAGGGCTTCCCCTTCCACTGGTGCCCCTACTAGGATATTCATTGCTACCTATGAGGTCAGAGTCCAGGGTCAGTCCATGTATAGTCCTTAGGTAGTGGCTTAGTCCCTGGAAGCTCTGGTTGGTTGGCATTGTTGTTCATATGGGGTCTCGAGCCCCTTTAACTCTCTCAGTCCTTTCTCTGATTCCTTCAACGGGGGTCCTGTTCTCAGTTCAGTGGTTTGCTGCTGGCATTCGCCTCTGTATTTGCTGTATTCTGGCTGTGTCTCTCAGGAGAGGTATGCATCCAGTTCCTGTCAGCCTGCACCTCTTTGCTTCATTCATCGTATTTAGTTTAGTGGCTGTATATGTATGGGACACATGTGGGGCAGGCTCTGAATGGGTGTTCCTTCAGTCTCTGTTTTAATCTTTGCCTCTCCCTTCCCTGCCAAGGGTATTCTTTTTCCTCGTTTAAAGAAGGAGTGAAGCATTCACATTTTGATCATCCGTCTTGAGTTTCGTTTGTTCTAGGGATCTAGGGTAATTCAAGCATTTGGGCTAATAGCCACTTATCAATGAGGGCATACCATGTATGTCTTTCTGTGATTGGGTTAGCTCACTCAGGATGATATTTTCCAGTTCCAACCATTTGCCTACGAATTTCATAAACTCGTTGTTTTTGATAGCTGAGTAATATTACATTGTGTAGATGTACCACATTTTCTGTATCCATTCCTCTGTTGAATGGCATCTGGGTTCTTTCCATTTTCTGGCTATTATAAATAAGGCTGCGATGAACATAGTGGAGCACGTGTCTCTTTTATATGTTGAGGCATCTTTTGGGTATATGCCCAAGAGAGGTATAGCTGGATCTTCAGGCAGTTCAATGTCCAATTTTCTGAGGAACCTCCAGACTGATTTCCAGAATGGTTTTACCAGTCTGCAATCCCACCAACAATGGAAAGTTACTCTTTCTCCACATCCTCGCCAGCATCTGCTGTCCCCTGAGTTTTTGATCTTAGCCATTCTCACTGGTGTGAGGTGGAATCTCAGGGTTGTTTTGATTTGCATTTCCCTTATGACTAAAGATGTTGAACATTTCTTTAGGTGTTTCTCAGCCATTCGGCATTCCTCAGCTGTGAATTGTTTGTTTAGCTCTGAACCCCATTTTTAATAGGGTTATTTGTCTCCCTGCGGTCTAACTTCTTGAGTTCTTTGTATATTTTGGATATAAGGCCTCTATCTGTTGTAGGATTGGTAAAGATCTTTTCCCAATCTGTTGGTTGCTGTTTTGTCCTAACCACAGTGTCCTTTGCCTTACAAAAGCTTTGCAGTTTTATGAGATCCCATTTATCAATTCTTGATCTTAGAACATAAGCCATTGGTGTTTTGTACAGGAAATTTTCTCCAGTGCCCATGTGTTTGAGATTCTTCCCCACTTTTTCTTCTATTAGTTTGAGTGTGTCTGGTTTGATGTGGAGGTCCTTGATCCACTTGGACTTAAGCTTTGTACAGGGTGATAAGCATGGATCAATCTGCATTCTTCTACATGTTGACCTCCAGTTGAACCAGCACCATTTGCTGAAAATGCTATCTTTTTTCCGTTGGATGGTTTTGGCTCCTTTGTCAAAAATCAAGAAACCATAGGTGTGTGGGTTCATTTCTGGGTCTTCAATTCTATTCCACTGGTCTGTATGTCTATCTCTGTACCAATACCATGCAGTTTTTGTCACTATTGCACTGTAATACTGCTTGAGTTCAGGGATAGTGATTCTCCCTGAAGTTCTTTTATTGTTGAGGATAGTTTTGGCTATCCTGGGTTTTTTGTTATTCCAGTTGAATTTGCAAATTGTTCTGTCTAGCTCTCTGAAGAATTGTATTGGAATTTTAATGGGGATTGCATTGAGTCTGTAGATCACTTTTGGTAAAATGACCATTTTTACTGTATTAATCCTACCAATCCATGAGCATGGGAGATCTTTCCATCTTCTGAGATCTTCTTCAATTTCTTTCTTCAGAGGCTTAAAGTTATTATTATACAGATCTTTCACTTGCTTGGTTAAAATCACACCAAGGTATTTTATATTCTTTGGGACTATTATGAAGGGTGTCGTTTCCCTAATTTCTTTCTCGGCTTGTTTTTCTTTTGTGTAGAGGAAGGCTACTGATTTATTTGAATTAATTTTATACCCAGCTACTTTGCTGAAGGTGTTTATCAGATTTAGTAGTTCTCTGGTGGAACTTTTGGGATCACTTAAATATAATATCATATCATCTGCAAATAGTGATATTTTGACTTCTTCTTTTCCAATCTGTATCCTTCTGAGACCTCCTTTTGTTGTCTGATTGCTCTGGCTAGGACTTTGAGAACTATATGGAATAAGTAGGGAGAGAGTGGGCAGCCTTGTCTAGTCCCTGATTTTAGTGGGATTGCTTCAAGTTTCTCTCCATTTAGTTTAATATTAGCTACTGGTTTGCTGTATATGGCTTTTACTATGTTTAGGTATGGGCCTTGAATTCCTGTTCTTTCCAGGACTTTTATCATGAAGGGGTGTTGAATTTTGTCAAATCTTTCTCAGCATCTAATGAAATGATCATGTGGTTTTGTTCTTTCAGTTTGTTTATATAGTGGAGTACATTGATGGTTTTCTGTATATTAAACCATCCCTGCATACCTGGGATGAAGCCTACTTGATCATGATGGATGATTGTTTTGATGTGTTCTTGGATTCAGTTTGCAAGTATTTTATTGAGTATTTTTGCGTCGATATTCATAAGGGAAATTGGTCTGAAGTTCTCTTTCTTTGTTGGGTCTTTGTGTGGTTTAGGTATAAGAGTAATTGTGGCTTCATAGAAGGAATTCGGTAGCACTGCATCTGTTTCAATTTTGTAGAATAGTTTGGATAGTATTGGTATGAGGTCTTCTATGAAGGTCTGATAGAATTCTGCATTAAACCCATCTGGACCTGGGCTCTTTTTGGTTGGGAGACCTTTAATGACTGCTTCTATTTCCTTAGGAGTTATGGGGTTGTTTAAATGGTTTATCTATTCCTGATTTAACTTCGGTACCTGGTATCTTTCTAGGAAATTGTCCATTTCCTCCAGATTTTCAAGTTCTGTTGAATATAAGCTTTTGTAGTAGGATCTGATGATTTTTAATTTCCTCTGATTCTGTTTTTATGTCTCCCTTTTCATTTCTGATTTTGTTAATTTGGACACACTCTCTGTGTCCTCTCGTTAGTCTGGCTAAGGGTTTATCTATCTTGTTGATTTTTCTCAAAGAACCAACTTTTGGTTCTGTTGATTCTTTCTATGGTCCTTTTTGTTTCTACTTGGTTGATTTCAGCTCTGAGTTTGATTATTTCCTGCCTTCTACTCCTCCTGGGTGTATTTGCTTCTTTTTGTTCTAGAGCTTTTAGGTGTGCTGTCAAGATGCTGATATTTGCTCGCTCCTGTTTCTTTCTGCAGGCACTCAGCGCTATGAGTTTTCCTCTTAGCACAGCTTCCATTGTGTCCCATAAGTTTGAGTATGTTGTACCTTCATTTTCATTAAATTCTAAGAAGTCTTTAATTTCTTTCTTTATTTCTTCTTTCACCAGGTTATCGTTGAGTAGAGCATTGTTCAACTTCCATGTATGTGTGGGCGTTCTTCCCTTATTGTTATTGAAGACCAGCTTTAGCCCATGGTGGTCTGATAGGACGCATGGGATTATTTCTACCTTTCTGTATCTGTTGAGGCCTGTTTCTCTAAGGGAGTTCTTTGTGTCTTTCTTTTCTTTTCTTTTTTTTTTTTTTTTTTGGAGCTGGGGACCGAACCCAGGGCCTTGCGGTTGCTAGGCAAGCGCTCTACCACTGAGCCAAATCCAACCCCCTTTTGTGTCTTTCTTAAAGTCCTCCATCATCATGATCAAATATGATTTTAAATCTAGATCTTGCTTTTCTGGTGTGTTTGGATATTCAGTGTTTGCTTTGTTGGGAGAATTGGGCTCTGATGATGCCATGTAGTCTTGGTTTTTGTTGTTTGGGTTCCTGTGCTTGCCTCTTGCCATCAGTTGTCTCTCGTGTTACTTGTTTTGCTATTTCTGACAGTGGCTCGACCTTCCTATAGGCCTGTGTGTCAGGAGTGCTGTAGACCTGTTTTCTTTCAGGCAGTTATGGGAACAGAGTATTCTGCTCTCAGATGGGTAGTTGTTCCTGTCCACTGGCTTTCAGCTGTCCCTGTGTGTGGGAACCAGAAGGGCCTGCCCCTACTTCTCCTAGGTTCCTGTGCACAGGGGGCCCAGATGGTGCTAGGTGTTTTCCTCTAGGGTCAGAAATGTGGGCAGAGAGTAGTCTCCTCTGGTTTCCCAGGCGTGTCTGCTCCTCTGAAGGTCTAGCTCTCCCTCCCAAGAGATTTGGATGCAGGGAGCTGTTTACCATGTCCCTTCAGATCCAGGCGGTGTCTGGACCGCAAGGCTCTTGCTACCATATTCCCGTGCCCAGAGGCACTATACAATTTCCTCTTGGGCCAAGGATGTGGGCAAAGGTGGGCAGAAGTGGCAGTCTCTCCTCCCGTGCAGTCTCAGGAGTGCCCACACCTCTGGTCGATCCGCCTTCTCTCCCATGGGGTTTGGGAGCAGGGAGCTGTGGGCTGGGATCAGCAAGGTCCAAGTGCCACCTAGAAACCGGAAGTGTCAGGTCCCAGGAGAATTTTGCCTTTATGTGTCCTGAGTCCACCAGGCAGGTCACTTGTTGCAGAAAAGTTGGTCTTACCTCTGGTCTCGGGCCTAAAGTCGCTCCTTGGGGCTGGCTTTCAGCTGTCCCTGTCTCAATTTACTTCTTAAGCAATATGGTCCTTAAACCTTATACCATCCAATAGTGTTCATGAAATTATTATTATTATGATTTTTTTTGCTAACTCAATCTTACTTTTCAGGATATTCAGAAATAAGTTTTGGCTATGAAAACCAAAATAGATCCACACAGTCACTGCTTAGAATCTTTCTGGAATTTCACAGTTACTTCTCTTTCATAAGTAAAAGCATCCTTTACTTTTGGAAAACAATCATGATATCAAACTGAAAATAACTAAAAATCCTATAATCCTTTAGTAATTGGGAAGGCAATGCTTAGGCACCCACCTGTGCTCAGGAAAAACCTGATTCTCTTTGCTTTGAAGTAGTTTAATAATCTCTACAGTAAAAATGTGTCTAAAGACTGTCACAGTTTCTTCTTTGGTCATTTCAGAAATGGCTCCAAAAAAAAAAAAAAAAAAAAAAAAGAAAAAGAAAAAAAACCTGAATGTGGCTTCTTTGAGCCTCAGATTGGATCTGAGATGCCTCCTGGATTGCATGGATAGATGTTTGTACCTTTATAGGCTCTGAGGTGGGGAATTACAAGATATGTTGTCATTTCTAACTACTATCTATTAGTATTGGAACATGGTGCCCCAATCTAAATTTCCCTAAAATCAGAACTCAGCACAGTTGAGGTGATATTTTACTGTGGATAATTAGTCACTGAGATAGTGATAAGATGTAGGGGGAAAAAAACCCTAAAGTGTCTGCCACACTTGTCGCTGTTGCAAGCTACTAGGTCAGGCTCTGTGGAACTCTGAAATGAGTTTCCACACAATCTACCCGGAGGAGGAAAGGTTCTGCCTTGTCTTCAAGTTCGCAGCCCTTCTGATTGACACGTACAGGAGCTTAGACCAAGTTAATCTGCGCTACTGGCCATGGTATCAGAGGGGACCCGGAAAGGAGCGGGTAATATAGAAGGGCACCAAAGGCAAGGCCATGCTGTTTGGTTTTACTTCCAGGAAGCTGGCTTAAGCTTGCTTGAAGACTACAGGAAGAACTGGGAGAAGCCCAGTGAAGGTGTGCATAAGAATGCTTGGTACCGCACACAGCTTCCTCAGGGTTTAACTTCTTCCAACCCTTCGTGCATCAGAATTTAAAACCCTGCTGTAGTATTCTGGCTACCAATCTAAGATCCTGCCGACCTAACTCTGACCTCTAGATAAGCAGATTGGACCTTTGACCTTTGGCTGCATTGAAAGGATATAGGCACAGGTCAGTTAGGTGACACGGAGACCTTCTAATCCTGTGTCTATGTTGCTGCATCCTGTTTCTACTCAGTACCTCACAGCTCGGGGGCAATTCTCAGTGAGGGAAGATGATGCACAGTGAGCGAGCCAGTGTCTTCTATCTCAGGCCTTGTACACACGCATTACTCAGTCTCGTCTGCTCACCAGTGGGAGGACAGGGCTGGACCACAGGGCACCTGCATGTGAATCCACTCTTGAGATCCTACTCACCTTCCGGCATAGGACCTTCATTTTGATCCAGGGTAAAAAAAAGTCACACCCTGACAAGCACATGAACTTGAAAGTGGATGAAGAGAGAATGGTTTATTTCGGGAGTGCTCAACCCCAGCAGCGTCCGGTGAAGGCTGTTTTCTTTTTGCACATCACATGGCTACTCAGTGCTGTCTTCGGGCTCTTTTGAGTGGCACCCATGCAGTCATCTTAGAGGACGGCCCTAGCCTATTTTCATCTCTGCCTTCTGTCTCTGCAGTTGGCACCAGCACAAGAGACTCCATTCTTCTTATGATTGGTGCTTTTGAATGAGGGTTTGGAACACGAATTCGGCCTTTGCAATATTCGTCACTCAAGCCTTGAGGGTTTCTAATGGCTCAGTTAGGAGAGATTCTGGAGGCTCAATCTCGAGTCTGTTTTAAGTTAAAAAGAAAAGCAGAGTTACTTAGCTGAGATAGAATTAATTTTAAGTTTCATCGCAACCATAATGTTCTCTCCATAAAAATTTGAATTTTCTTTTATATTTCTCAGGAGACAGTGAGTAGCTTAATTTTGAGAAGACAATCACTTCCTCAAGGTAGAGAGCGACCAAATTTTGTTTTATGTTTATTGATTTTCTGCAAATCCACCATGCCTGTATTTGATGAGACTCGATTAGTTGTTTTCTCTGGACCGGAATTGGTCAGCATTATTCCCAACTTTCTGATGAGAAGTGTCTTCTGTGCAACTAAGCCTTCAGCCTCCCACACCCGCTTAACTCGTTTTATTCCCAAATGGTTGGCCTTGCAAGTGACTGCTGTGATTCAGCTGGAGTGAAAGAATCGCTCGTTTCCAGCCGGTGATAATTGTTGTATGAGATTTAGATCATTCTACACAAATGAGAGCAAATCGCCCATCTGTGATGAAGATAATGGGAGAGTGTGAGGCTCTGCTCTCTCCTCATCTGCTCTCCTCACTTGATGCTCTGCAAATGGGAGGCAGTACTCAATCCTCACAGGTTGGTTTCTGCAGTGCTGATGCTCCATATCATATAGACTGTGGGATGAAAGTGGCTGGTTGACTGAATGCTTGTATTTTCTTATGGTTATAATGAAAGTATAATCCATTAATTCTACTTAAAATATTCCCAAGTTAGGATTCCCTGGGGTTTGAGTGTCACATGAGTATCCGTAGATATATTGATCTCTGCTTCATTGCTGTGAGCAGACGTGTTAAGGAAGGAAGACGGATTTGAGGCATGGCTTCACAGGCTTTGTCAGCATTTGGTTAGTTCCATTACTGCCTGAATTATAGTGAGGGAAAACACTGTGGCCTGTATGTGTATGTATGTGCATGTGTGTGTGTACATGTGCGTGTGCATGTGTGTATGTATGTGTGCATGTGTGAGCATGTTGTGTGTATATGTATACATGTGTGTATCTGTGTGTATGTTGTACGTGTGTATATGAGCATATTATGTGTTTATGTGTACATGTGTGTGCATGTATGTGTGCATATGTGTGCATATGTGTGCATGTTGTGTGTATATGTATACATGTGTGCATCTGTGTGTATGTTGTACGTGTGTATATGAGCATATTGTGTGTTTATGTGTACATGTGTGTGCATGTATGTGTGCATATGTGTGCACGTGTGTGCATGTTGTGTGAGCATGTGTGAGCCTGTTGTGTGTGTATGTGTACATGTGTGTGCATATGTGTGTTTGTTGTGTATGTGCATGTGTGCATGTTGTGTTTATGCATGTGTATGTATACATATATATATGGATGTATGTGTGTGTGTGTGTTTGTGCACACGAATAAGCTGCTTACCTTATAGAAGCCTAGAATCAGAGGAGTGAAAAAGGAAGAGAAGAGAAAAAGAGAGAAAGAGAGTCAGAGAGAGAGAGAGGAGAGAGGACAATCCCTTCAAAGACATGTCACCAATGTCCTATGTATGCCAAACAGACCGCACTGTCCACAGTCTCCACCGCTTCCTCCATAGTCCATTCACTTGCAAATATATCAGTGGACCTGTGAGCTGAGCCTTGCATTTCAGACCAAAGGCGTTGAGGCCCCTCTTTGAGGACACCATGGCAGTTCACTTTACTTTGCAACTCTGAGTAAATACAAATTGAATAAAGGAATTGCATGCAAGTATGCAGAAGCTTTCCCAAGGCTCTGCACACAGCTTCAGTGGATGGCAGAGACCTGAACAGAGTTATCATTTCTAGGTGGCAAGGTCTTGGCCTCTCTGAAAACTATGACTCACAAATGCTGAAATCATTTTAATGTAAGATTTCATTGCTTTCAGCCACAACATAAGCACAAACCAGTAGTTTCAGTCAGTAATTAAAATCCAAGGAACTCATTCAACCGATTGCTTTCATTTAACATCTGCAAAATGGCAGGTTCTGTGGAAAATGGACAAGCCAATTCCCTACTCTGTCATTCTCTGAGAATTAGTTACATGCATAGCCATTATAAATAATTGTGAGTTCAAATTGCAGTTTCAAGTTACTGATGGATCTCTGGTTTTGCTTTGCTTATAATGACCTTGAATCTCACTCTAGTTGAATACAAAGAATTAAACGGCATGCAGAATGACTTCCTTCAGTTATTTTGTTGCTAAATGGTTAAGGACTTGGAGGGGGGAGTTACTGTATCTTTTATCCTGTCATCAAGTATAAGGTTGTTGGTCTGATTTCAACAAATGAATTCCTCACCATACTTCAGTGACCGCATCCCAGCATATTTCGACTGCCCCAGCTGTGACCTGCTTGCCTTTAGTTTTTGCTCTATTTGAATTTTCATTTAGTTAGAGATATCTGAGTGACGAGGATGGCTACCGAGCCTGCCTGAACTTTGCATCTGTCATGGGGCCTGATGCCTCCTCCACGGAGCCGCTGGAAGGACCAGGAGAAATAAGGTACACGAAGCTCCTGACTCACCGGCCAGATGTGAACCATGTGCTCCAGAAGCATCTGTTCACTTTGCTCCTGAAGCCGATGGAAGGCATTCTCCACGACTCCGGATTTGTGACTTTCAACACTCTGTAGAAAAATTTAATACAGACAAAGAGTTCTGTCACGGGCTGGCGAGATGGTAATGGTGTTTGTTTGCCTCTGAGCCTGACATGGAGGAAGGAGAAAACTGACTCCTGAAAGTCATACCATACACACACACACACACACACACACACACACACACACACACACACACACACACGTTTGCTCTCCCCTCTCAAAACAACAACAACAACAGCAACAGCAAAACAACAAAACAACAAAACAAACAAAAAAAACAAAAAATTCCTCCGCCAGTCCAGGAATGTAGTAATAATCTCTGACAGAGTCTTTTTGCATTCTCACTGCTGACTTCTCTTCCCCACGTCCTGCAAGTCCTCAGCTGAAGCCTGTAAATGACTCGTCTATTGTAAAACAAGCCAGCCCATCCCTTGACCAGGCACTCTGACCTTCAAACATCTTCAGGGACATTCTTGCTGGTGGAAAGGGCACAGTCACAGCCATGTGGAAAGTAGTCATCTCGTTAATCTCTTCCCCCTTGCCCCTGAGAACGTTCTCTGAGGCATTGAAGTTGATCCCTGGGATTTCTGACGCAGCCCACAGTCCAGCATCTTCTTGTTGGAGTGTATCATCAGCCTCTAATTAGATGAATGATGCTTTTCTTGCGAGGAGACTTCTGATGCATTCTGACGTAGATCTGTTCTCTCTGTGGCCCTGCCTGTAGCCCTCAAATATATGTAAATTCATTTTTGTTCGCCATGTAAGCCAGGTCATGCCAGATTTTTATAGATGTTTTGAGGTGGGAATATCTCTGACTGTATTGTTGGAGTGGTTATTTTTGTTAGCTCAAACAGGTGATTTACCTGTGTTCAGATGGACACTGAAACAATTTTCTTTCTCAGAGCTGACTGTATTATACTGAGATGAAACAAAAGGGAACAGCTTCAGTCTGGCTCTCCAAGCATAAAAGGAATAATTAAATATTACAGAAACCTCTTCTTATACACATTTGCTACCAAACATTGATTAAGTGCCTGATCCCGCCCACCCTTGCCTTCCCTTATCTGGGATAAAGACAATGACCTTGGAGAGTCTTTAGTTTATTCTTGATTAAAATGCATCCTATCTATAATAGCTTGTGTGAAAATAAGTATGTTTCAACTGTATTGAGCAAAATGGGAGAGAGACACTGTAGCCTTTTAAATTAACATTATAATAATTTTAAAATTAATGAAGCCTGTCTTCCGGCATCCTAATGAGGCTCTCGAGTAATTGTTAGCCATTTTTATTAGAGTAAAACTTTTAGGAATAATTCTAGCCCAATTTATTTAAAAAGGGTCTCTGTTGGCTGTGATCACAGTTCCAGTCAATGTGCATCTAACTTTGCTGCCTTGGTGCGGTAAAAGGGCCCTTTCTCCTTCCTGTTTTCTTCCTGCTCTGGTACATTAAGGGAAGCTGAGGATCTCCTCCTGATTTGGATAAATCTTCGTGTCCTTTTCCTTAGCAGGTCTTCTCATTGCTATTAGGAGAAGTTCTGAAGGAGCAGCTCCCCTTATCAGAAGCCCCGTTAGCTGAGGAAGAGTGACTCACTAAGTTATGTCAAAAGCATATTAAATGCCAACGATAAACCAAACCTGGTGTGAGCTTGCAGTCAGCCCTGGCTGGAAGGGAGAGAGAGTGTGCTGGTGGGGCAGTGGTATGTTTGGAGTTGTGGTTGGATAGACACTCATCAGACGCAAGAAGATAAATGGGGAATGAAATGTGGGTAAGGATGACCAACAGCTTTGAAGTCGTCAACTGCATTCTTAACCCAGACTAAGTACAGTGCAGGAGACTTATGATTTGGTTACCAAACTACTAAATGTCCTTTACGAGGGAGAAGGCTTCTCGAAGGACAATTAACTCAGAGATTCACAGGATGTTCTAAGGCAAGGTGGTGTAAGCCAAAGAAGCCAAGGGAGCCAGCAAGGGGAACCCCACCCATGAACAAGGGTATATAAAAGCCCAGGAGCCTGAAGCAGCATTCAGAATTCAGCTAACTCCAAGGACACAGTGCCACCCTCTCTCTGCCATCATGCCTTTCAACTGCTCCACAAGAAATTGCTCTTCCAGGGCAGTTGGAGGACGTTACGCTGCTCCAGTGGGCCCAGTTACCACAGCTTCAGCCCGTGATGCAGACTGCCTGAGTGGCCTCTACTTGCCCAGTTCCTTCCAAACTGGGTCCTGGCTCCTGGACCACTGTCAGGAGTCGTGTTGTGAGCCTAGTGTCTGCCAGCCAACGTGCTACCAGAGAACTTCCTGTGTCTCCACTCCTGTCCAGGTAACTTGCAATCGACAGACTACCTGTGTCTCCAATCCCTGCTCTACTCCCTGTAGCCGGCCACTCACTTTTGTGTCCACTGGCTGTCAGTCCTTGGGAGGAATTTCCAGCTCCTGCCAACCAGTGGGAGGCGTTTCTACCACCTGCCAAACAGTGGGAGGCATTTCTACCACCTGCCAGCCAGTGGGAGGCATTTCTACTGTCTGCCAACCAGTGGGAGGCATTTCTACTGTCTGCCAACCAACCTGTGGAGTCTCCAGGACATACCAGCAATCCTGTGTGTCCAGCTGCCGAAGAACTTGCTAAGTGCATGAGAGCCAGTGAGCCAGTTGAGTCTCCGTGCCCTGCCAGCTGTGTTTCCAGGACCTTCCTGTATGCTGCCTGAATATTTCATCGTGCTATTGACTGCCAAGTTGCTGGCTGCTAGCTCTGCCCAAGCTGCCTTCGGCACTCTAAAATGTTTCTTGCCAGCACTAAGATAACTTTAAGGTTTGATTTCTGGTTCTGTGTCAGCTTCTCAAAGCTTCCAGAGGCTTCGCCACCTCAGTCCAGTCTGAGGCCTCACGATGCTTCCAGAGGCTCTCCCGCCAACAGCCCATGTCTTCACCTTGCTGCTTTATTGCCTGGCTTCTGCTTTTGTGCCTCGGAAAGAGGGAGCTTGTTGCTGTGTGTATTTCTCAATAAACTCGCATTAGTTGGCATTGCAACCGTGTGTCTCAGCAGACTTCTTTATTTGCTAGGGGGTTCCGTTATTTGCGAATCCTTCTTTGCTGATCAGGTCCTGACTTCCTTCTGCTTCCTGAGCACGGAGGACAGGTGCAGTGATTACGTTCGGGGGCAAGCCAGAGACTGACTACCTTGTGCTTTGTTGTTCAGAGAAGGTGGTCAAGTTAGGGCCGTGGTGAAGCACTGAGATTTGATGACTGATTTGATGTCTACAATTCTCTGAAAATTTGAGGGACCCACAAAATGGCTTCCGTGAAGGTAAAGGAAAGCTGTTCAGGAAGTGAGGGAGTTCAGAGACAGTTGCAGTAGAGGAGCAGAGTTCAGAGGATTTCCTCGTTGAAAGGGCACCGTGGAAACCTTTGACATGACCGGTCCACGATCAACTGGGCTGGAGGGAGATTGGAGAAGGAAGAATAGTGGATTCTCGGCCTCAGGAATAACTGCATCCAAAGGACTGATGTTAGCTATATCAGTCCTTGCTCTCTGGAACAAACCTGCGGTCCCCAGACATGATGAACCAATGATATTTAGTGTATCTGGCAAAAGAGACTTAAGAAAAATGTCAGGGACATTTTATTTCTTAATATTTTTTTCTTCTATGTGGTGCTAAAGACTCAACCTAGGACCTAGTGTATGCTGGTCAACTACTGTACCTCTGAGCCACAACCCCAGCTCCTGTCTTGGTTTGCTTTTACCCTCATAACCTCACTTCCTGCTTGCTTTCCCCTGCAATCCGTATCCTGGTAGGCCAAGCCATCTGGATGGGCGGGATTCCGCTCGCCAGCTCCTTTCACCTTTCATGAAAAAGTGAGGACGGGCTACTGATGGGTCTGCTTTTGCCCCTGTCATCTGTCATGTCCACAGGCACATCTCAATATGTTCTCTTCTGAACTGCTCCAACAGACACACAAATGGACAGTCATTCGACGAAATAGGGACTTCTGCGGGGCCAGCGCTGGGAGCCGCAGATGCCTTTTCTGCTGGCAAGAGCTGCTTTGCGGAGATCCCGTGCCTCATCTTCTGTGGCCTCTGCAGAGTGTTTTTCTTATTTCACTAATGGCTTTTCAGAGGCGAAACGTATAGATGATTTCTATATAGATGCAATGTTTTCAATTTTTTCCCTCTGCTGACTCTCGTCTTCAAATGTCCGTTTTATCAAAGAGCGTTGGATCTCACGTTCATCTCTCACTAAAGCAAGAAATGGCTTTTGCTATGTGCTCATCCCATGTCCCCCCTTCCCCCCATATTTTCTTTTAAAGAATTGCTGACTTTCCAAAATGCCCCAGTTCTTCCCAAAATACAAATCTCTCTCTCTCTCTCTCTCTCTCTCTCTCTCTCTCTCTCTCTCTCCCCCATCTGTGTGTGTGTGTGTGTGTGTGTGTGTGTGTAAATGACCCTTTCAAAGCTGCAGCTGATGTGACTCTCTCAGTTTCTCTTATTCACTTCATATATGATTCGAATAATTCAGAGGCTGATAGACTTTTATTCCACTTTATTTTATTTTATTTTTTTGCTTTTCAGCTTTCTAGGTTCCAATGAATGGATGGCGTCTCTTTTACTTATGGGACTGATCAGTGCCCATATGTAACATTGACGTATTCATAATAATATTGAGGCGGGTGTGATAGTGTGACACAAAAGTGCTTTGCTGGGGCTGTTGGCCGTACTAGGGGCAATCGTGTATATTGCGGCAATCTCACCCAGCCGTTCCTGACCTTCATCTCTGCTTGGCAACTTATTATTACTGCTTTGCTATTAGAACACTTTTATTTATACTTGGACTTTGGAAAGTCCTCTCCATTCTTTGCCTTATTGCACAGTATATTTTATGTCTGTCTTGGAGAGCCATCTTGAAGACAGAGATGTGATGGCTCCTTAGCCTAAGGCCTTGAAATGCAATTTGTGTCCGTCTCTCCATCACCGTGGGGTGGGTACAGCTTCTGCTGGGCTGTGCAGGTTTGCTTGCCTCCCCCTTAGCTCGCTCGGGAACCAGAAGCAGTGATAGCATCGAAAGCCTCTGCTTTCAGGAATAAACCGACATAGTATGCGTACCCAGATCTCAAGGGGGGCCGTCCGCCCTTTGATATGAAAGTACAGTCAGCTGTCTCTTGTTGGGAGAGAGGGGGAGTGGCTTTGCTTTTCTGTTTTTTTAAAGTTATGACTGCCTCACAGCTCTAGGACAGGTTGGGGAATCATGTCCTGTCCCCCTCCACACACACACTTGTCTTTGGCCTTGACTGTCTTACCTTAGAAGGATCAGGCCACTTTGCAGTCTGTCTTCTCGATTTATCGGCTGCCTTTGCTCAGAGCGCCCTGTCCTAGCTGTTAGACAGTTTGACAGTATTTCCTCTCTTAGGTTTTCAGTAAATCCACTTACTAAGGCACTTAGTGTGCGTGCACGTCTGGAAGACTTTATGGTAAGTTTGGGGACGCGCATGTCATTTATACTCTGGTTATAACGTAGGTGATACAAATTTTATGTGGTAAAGTACACATGGCACAGGAGTCGCATGATGGATACTTGTAAGTGACCTTTGGTGGCACTCAGTACACCGATCACTTCACTTTCCACCTTCTCAGGCTGGTCCATTCTGTCCTTTATCCTCTTCCTTGTCAAATCCAGAGTTAAATTCCCCACCCCCTCCTCCCTATCTCCATCTCTCTTCTCTGCCTTTCATCCAACAAATGCTAACTCACGCACTTCCTTAGAAGTCAGTTCTTCAATAGTGAAGGGAAGCTTGTAGATGAGCTTTGTCCAGTCATTGTAAGGACTTTTCTTTCTGCTGTGTTCCCCTCTGCAGGCTTCATACTTTGCTTTCTGAGGCTTTGTTTAATGTTACACGTCGATGCTTTCTAAGATGCTAGGCCACTCAAGGCCTCAGGGATGTTATACTGCTTTTCTTCCGTGATGCTTCCTCATTTAAAATGGCAGTCATAACCGAAGGCGTGAGCTACCTCTAGAATGGTTGGCTTTACGTTTGCGTGACGTAAGGTTGTAAAAGTCAAAGGGTTGGCTCTGCTGTTGAACCTTAACCCTGGTTAAAAAACAAAAACAAAAACAAAAACTCATTTGGTCTCTGTGTTTTCATGAAACTTCTACCCATGCTTAGAAACTGTAGGAATTTAGGTGAAATATTTTAATGAGAGAATTTGTGCTTACTTTTAGGGAACTGGAATCTTTTCTTCTTATCACCCCTGGCTTCAATCTCTGTCATCAAATGTGTGGCTTTGAACAGAACTGCCTGATGGGTGTTTTCAGGAGGATTTTTGGTTCTAGAATAATGTGATCTATTCAACTGGGCCTCATTGGTAGTGCACATTTTAAATTATACAACATGATCTTACACTGGGCATTATGATGTCACTGTTTCCCTCAGTCTTACCCTCTCTTCACAGCACCACCGGATGCCTCAAGTCAGTTTATTGCAGCTACCGTGGTCATCTCCCCCAGACTGGCGGTGGTTTAAATAATGGCTTCCATCGGTACCTCCCACAGGCACCCTTCCTAGGCACCTTTCTTTTTCCATCCTTAAGGATAGGGAAGCAACACTTACTCCAAACTAAAGGAAATTTCATCTAGAGCTTACCCCAGAGACAAATTTATAATCGCAAATCCAGAGATTAAGAGATGTGGAGGTTTTCAAATGGATTTATTAAAACAAGGACAGACCTGAAGCTACATGGTGGCCCTCACCCCAGCTATGAATCCTCAGACTTGTCTCTTATCCCTGCGTGAGATTCTGGGATGATTCTGGGGAATGTTTCATTTATGAAATGAAGTCTTCAGGCGGTATGCAAAGCACATGTAATCTTCTGAAAGTCAAGGATTTGGGGTGAGGGACAATTTTATTTGATAAAAAGTCACAGGACTCAGAGGCAGAGAGTCTTGTACTGAACTCAGTTTAACCACACTGACAATAAGGTGAGTCGTCTGATCCTAATGCATCCCTGGCCACTCCTGTAGAAACCAAGGTTAGTACTACTAATGCCAACTTCAAGGACTAGCCCAGGTAAGGCTCACGGCTGTCAGAGATAAACTCCTCAGGGTTGAGGGTTTAAGAACAACAGGACTTTATTTTCTGCATATTCAAATGTGAAGGTGTGTTGCTGCTGTAAGACGAGTGAAAAAATCTTGGCACTTCACTTCCTTCTTTTCCGATCTTCTCCCCCGCAGGGGGTTCCCAGGCGGCTCCAGAGTAGGTGTTTGCACAGGGAAGATGTGCTGTTTCTCCTCACACTGCATAGACACGGTGACACAGAAAGTGACATTTCTAGCCACTAGGCTGCACTTCCCTTAGGAGGGAGGGAACAGGTTCATACAGCCTAGTTGTGGGCAAAGGAAGAAGAGGGCAAGGGTTTTGGGAATGGCTACCCTATGCTTGCCCTCCTGCATCGTGGGACTGGAAGAGCGAAGGGTTTCTGGGGAAGCTTGAGCTGCACGGGGAACCCCAGGGTTGTAGCGGTCTGAAGGACCCCGAGTCCGTCACTCACCAAAGGAAGCCTGCCTCAGTGCACAGCATCTAGGAAAGCTCCCGTGGTGCACTCCTTGCCTACATTCAGGAACTGATAGAGGTGTTTGAGGACCTACCTTTCCAGGAGACATTGCTTTAAAATCCCAAGGAAAATATCGCTACAAAGGGGGGGGGCATAAATCATTAGTCAACGGTTCTCACCTATAAACAGCCGATTCTGGTAGTGACTGTGGTGACTGGAAAGAGTTCAGAGAGTTCTGACCTGAAATAAACGGTGATGGGGGCACCGGCCTCATAAAAGATGCAGGGACACAGTTGTTCCCATTTTCTTCTCCTACACATAAGCCAAGTAATTCTGTTTCAAATGATCCAGCCCGGCACGGAACCTCATATTCTAAGGTATTCATCAAGGCCGAGGCCTTACAGTTAGCTTCTGCAACTCCCGCACTTACTGGATCAGGAAACGGTGAGGCAATGACTCACTTCTCCAGTGAAATCCAGGTCTAGGAGGAAGTGGCCTCTAACACGGAGTCGTCGCTGTTGCGAGTTTCTGGCGCCACTGCCGGTCCGTTTCCTGAGGAGCTGCTGTGGAAAGAGGACGCGCTCTGTGTGCTTAGCATCGCTATGAGATTCTGTAGTGTGTCTTCATCTCCTGAAATTCAGACGTGACTAAGAGCTCTCTACAGACGTGAGCCACATCCTCCTGGTATCTGTGCAGTTCTGTTTGACAGGGTTCCATCAGCCCTCCAGGTAGATGGCATCGTGTTGTAGTAGACATTTGATCTCAATTGAGGTTTCTATCCAGACTTCCATCATTCCGTTCCCAGATAAAAGACACGCAAATTTTATATTTATAAGAAGCCTTAATTAGCTCGAAAGCTGGCCAGATAGTTACCCCTCATACTATTATGCCTACTTTCCTATCACTAACCTCAAGTTATAGCTTGCTAGGTTTCATCTGGGCTGCTCTCAATTCCAATTGGTCAGCCCTCACAGCAGTGTTTTCAAAACCTACCTACCCCATGGCATCTCTCCTCAATCTGCCTTCTTCACTCTTCTCCTGGTCTCTCCTCAGACCCCAAGCCTGGGAATCCAAACACTGCCCATCTCTCTTCTGCCCAGCTATAGGCTGTAGGTGTTTTTATTTGCCAATCAGGGATAACTTGGGGGACAAGATTACATAGCATCACTTGTGTAGTGCAGATTATCTCATCTCTGGGGACAACCAGGCCTTGGAGACCAGTATTTAGCATTACAATACAGAGCAAAAGACCAAACCTTAGCAGCAGCACAGGAAGGCTGTGTGCCCTACAAACAAAGGCCTGCAAACAGGAAGCCCCACTCTCTGCTCCTCCTCACCTACTTTCCTTCACCTGCCATTTTGATCAGCTCAGCACATCCTCACAAGCTCTCTCTCCCCGTGTGTGGCATTGCATTGTCCCTGTTGGAGGCTGGGTCTTGGGACACGTTTTTAAGTGTTGGTGTATCCCACTTGGAATGAATGAATACTTGGGAAGTATTACGTTGTGTATCAAAATACAAATGTAACCAGAGTCCGGATTTTACCTGTAAATGTTTTGTTTGGCGTGATATCAATAGTGGTATAGGAAGGAAAGTTCCAAAGTGCAGATTCTTAAGAAACACAGGTCCAGTTAGACCAACGTGATTTCTTTCCTCTTCTCATGTTGCTGTTCTTGGTTAGGAGTTTCTGGTAGAGGAACACATCATTTAGTTGAGTGCATGTTGTGTGTGTGTGTAACCGTGAAGCAAGTTTATTGGGGGGGAGGAGACTACTAATTTGTGAAAGACATTTTAATTTTTTTATCTTTGGGGACTTCATATATGTTTACAATGAAAATGTTCATATCCTCTTCTCTCTTCCACCTCAAACTTGCCCACAAGTGTCTCTCAACAGAGCACCTTCTAACCCCACGCTTCCTTAGTTTGTTTATATTTTTGGTGCCTCACTAAGTCCAGTCCAGGATGCCTGTATGTGCATGGTTTTGGACCTACCCATCAGAACATGCCCAATCTGCCACTTTAGAAAAGATTGGGAAAAAGCGTTCCTCAGATGCCAACCCAGACAGCGAGTTCTGTTCTATCTCTCGTTCTCAACAAGGATGAGGAGGCTAAGTCACATGATTCTTAGGAGGCAAAACAGAAATGTCATGACTCCTCTAGGACCCAGTATGGAGAAATCACCATGAATCACTAAATTATTTCAGTATACATATATATGTATATACATATATACACATATATGCACACATACATATATACATATACATATATGCATATGCATATATATACACATACACATACACATACATATATCTGTGCCATGATCAGTCCGACAGGCTGGGCGCCCAGATGCTGATTTGGGATTAAGGCTGTCAAGCCCCAGTGTTCTCTTTGTGCTCTATATGGGTGGCATTCAGTGTTATCCATCATGGCTGCCCTTATTTCTGGTGCTACAGCAATTGGAAATGAACATTAATTTATGAAGAAGTGCAGCTGACCGAGCTTTGTAATGTTCCGATGAGAGTCCTGGACTTTTCAAGGTGCTATGTGACATCCACATGCCAAGTGTGCCAAAGACGAAGCCTTTGACTTTTAGATTGGTTTATGACCTTTTTCTTGTTTTTCTCTTTGGAGAATGTATTTCTGAGTAGATGCTATCAAGTGAGTGATGTTCGGAAGCTGTTGACTGGTCTGTTCAGGGTCACAGGGAAATTGATGGTTTAGAATGAGATTAAATCCTCCTCCTGCTATTTCCCTTCGTCAATCTCTCAACAGAAGGCTCTACTTTTTCATTTTTTTCTCTTAACTTTGCATACCTGTGCTGATAGTTGCATCAGATACTGCAGGAGACACAACAAAGGGAGCTTCTGCAACTCTGAGGTGGCTTGGCACAGGAAATCAGGGCACACTCAGGGGACTCGGCAGCAAATCAGTTGCTCAGTGCATGTTTTAATTCAAAGACTATTTGTTGAACATCTGGTCTTTCCCTCTTGTAAAGGTTCTCACAGAGTGGAAAGGCAGTCATAAAAATAACGGGGCAGCATGGAATCCCACTCTAGAGATGCCCACTAATATGGACATGGATTCATGGCGGGAAGTGGGTCCTTGGAATTTGTTGGATAACTTTCCCCCCATGAGACGTATGGGAGGGGTTCTGAAGGAAATCTTTGAATTGCTTCTTAATGGAAAAGGACCTGGGTAAGACGTATACACCTGTAACTTCAGCATCTGGGAGGCTGAGACATGGCATCTACACATTTGAGGTAGTTTCAGCTCTATCATACGATTCTATTTTGAAAAAGAAAAAGAAAACAAACATGAACTCACAGGTTCTGTTAGTGTGTGGGGGAAGGAGAGTAGTGTTTGGTGTGGATCAGGAGGGGGGAGACCGTAGGTGCTCAGAAAACAGTGAGCTCCAACGTGACTCTGAACATATGACTATTAGGGAAGGAGGAATACATAGAGATATATAAGTTCAGTGACTGCATGATGCCACAAATACAGATGAACACAGCTTTGTCCTTCCATAGTGTCAGAACTTTTTGAGTAACAATAAATTTACAAGGCAGAGCAAATTTTATGATTTTTTTCATACAGTATTTTTGACCATATTCTTTATCCTCCCCCAACTCCCCCAGATCCTCCTCACCTCCCTACCCACCCAACTATGTTCCTTGTCTCTGTCTTTCAAATAAATTTCAATGGCAGTGATTTGCCAGATTATCTGCCTACCATGGTAATTTGGCAAAGGTGAATGAAGGTTCTCTTATTCTAGCCTTTAAAAAAATTAGTTAAAACAGACTTGCTCAATTCCCCTTTTCAACTTGTTTCCCATAAACCCTTTCCATGCCCCTCCTCTTCCTCTCAAATTCATGTCTTCTCATTCTTTTGTTATTGTTACATGCATAGGTGGACCACTATACATATAACCTACTGGGTCTATTTAATGTTCCCCACATATATGTTTTTTAGGGTTGACTACTCGAGACTACACTTCCTGATATTCTGTCCTTCCCTGAGCCTTAAGTATAGAGGTTATATCATGGATGTCTTCCTTGAGACTGAATTCGATAATTCAGTTATTCTCTGCGTTTTGACCAGTTGTAGCTTTCTGTAATGGTCTCTGTAACTTCTTTGATAAGACAAAAGGGCCACACTTCTCTGTGAATTTAAGGATAAGTATTTGGAGTGAAGTTAGAAGCTATACTGGTTTAGTAGTACAGTCTCCTCCAGGAGTCATGACTTTTAATAATAATTCGTATTATAGCACACATAACACAGTTAATATATCTTCCTGTGTATGTATATATGTGGTTAGCAAGATGAACATAAGTTAAAAGGCTATAGCTGATTTTAAGTTTCATAAGTATGCTAATAGGCATGCTAATAGAGTCTGTTTTGATGAGAAAAGGGGCCCAGAACCAGCCTCAGGAAAGATGCTGCTGCTTTTGGACCTCAGAAGAGTCAGGCTTGAGAGTGAAAGTGCAGTCAACTGCAGAGAAATCGTGACTGGGTATGCAGCAGGAAAAGGAAGGCTCCAGTCCAGGCGGGTGGACAGACCATCAACTGTCAAGTAGAAACCCCGCCTAGTCCTTGGTGATGACATCACTTGGAAGTGGGTGGGGCCAGCAGGTGGCTCCTCCTCGGCCTGCCCACCCTGGCCTGTCGGTCACTTGTTATGTCGTTCTCATCACGTGAGTCCATTTCTAACTTGTCCTTGACTCCCATCATGCCCTGCGGCAGACTTAGCTGTGACATCACACTTGTGTCATCACCTGTGCCCCAACAGGAAATAAAGTATTTTTGAAACCTTAAAAAAAAAAAAAATCCCAGAGAAGTTGCAAGTCCTCATCCTGTCAGTTCGTGATCTACCCTGGGTGTCAAGTTGGTGCAGCCCCTCTGAAACGACATTAACTGTCCATCATGGCATTTGGGTTTGAGCGCTGCCTTTCCCAGGTCTGTTGTGTCTGCTGAGTTCTTAGGCCTGGTTTCCCAGATACAATTTTAACATGTCCATGTGCTCCTATATTCTCAGTTCAACCCGATGAAGTTACAGGGTGGCAGCCTTCCTACCGAAGCAACTCATCGATCAGTGAGCCCTGCATGGGCAGTGCAGGCCCGATGAGAGTGTTTGTGGCTTCAGGCAGGATCTCAGTCATTCTCTACTCTCAGAATGGCGTCAAAAGCTGCAAGAAAGATGGAGTCTCTTGGGACAAAGCCCAGCCTGGAAAAAAACAAGAAGCTCTTGTATAAACTATAGGGTCTATTAGAGCAGGGTGTAGCCTGTCCTCATCGTCAAGAATCTCTGTTCAGAACATCCTGAACGCATTATAATACTTAATCTTTTAATTAAAGAATAAAGATTAATGGGAGGGTTTTAAGAAGCTCTTTGCTGCTTAGCAGATACAGAAATAATTGAGCCTCAAAGAAGGCTTTGAGATTCCTACTCCAGAAGACTGAATAGATAACAGACAGAGGACACAGAGTCAGAGAGAGAACACAGAGACAGAGAACACAGAGACAGAGAACACAGAGAAATAGAACACAGGAGAAACATGGTTTTTATTGTTGCTTTGAGGCCTCTGGTGATTCCCTAGTTGGGTGTGATTATGTCCCGGCTGGATCCTCACATGTATTTGCTATGTTATTCTGATGTGGGTATTGCTGTAGGCAGAGGCGAAGGTTTGATTGAACTCATTGAGATTTGCATGCAGACTGTTTTAAGAACAAGGGATGGACTTCCGTACCCATTGTTCCAGCGCCTCACCCAATGTATATTCATATTTACAAATGCTCCAGTCTTTGACATGGCATGACATAGTGTTTACACATGGCCTACACACCCTTTCTCCCACACTTCAAACTTCATTAGCTTTCTAACAATATTTCTAACAACATAAAGTATAAATCCTATGTCCATGAGTATATATATATATTCATGAAATTTAATATGTGCTGATTACAGATGCCATTTTTATTTAGCCTTCGTTATTTCTATCTGGAGTTGAATCTCAGCTGCTTTGAACAATAGATTGTGTACCTGCTGGTCCCTTGCTGTACCTAAAGTGTGTGTGATTCTTCACTCAAAGTCAGGTAAGTCTTGAGTATCATGGATAATATAAACATTAGGTTGACAGTGGTTCAGCAATGATGCCCAAAGCATATTCCTTTGGGAAATGTCAAAGTGTATGAGTTTAAAAGCTTAGCCATACCCACCATTTCCAGAAATGTTTCAATTTCTGTGTAAAATTCAGTGAAATTTTTAATAGCTAGAAAGTATTGCTACTTAAGATCAAAGGAAAAGGTTCTTCTAACCACTCAGCGAAGGTTTTTAGGTGGTTAAACACTTTTTTCCTTGTTTTATTTTTATTGTCACAGAATAATTGTACATATTTATGAGGTACAGTGTGATGCTTTGGTATATCCACGTACAGAGAACCATGATAGAATCAGGGTACTTGGGATAAACATTGCTTTTGAAGCCTGAGGACAATTTTATTAGAGTTGAAAAGACAAATGCCCCAGGGCGGGTGAGCTATAAATCTCAGCAGCTGCCCAGAGGAGGAGAAAGGACAGAAGGAGGAAAAAATAGCCCTGCTGTTTAAATCAGCCTGGAGGTCAGAGATGTGGGACACAAATAGCTCCCCAATGGTGGGGAGCGGGGTTTAGAGAGTCAGGAAGCCCAGAGCTTCAGAAAAACCATACTTATGTTCTGCCCAAAGTAAGAGAGGTGGGGTAGGGGGAGGGATTGCAACGCTATGCTGAAAATATCCCTAACCTCCTGCAGCTGAGAGCCAAACTACTTAATAAGAAAAGGAAAAAAATGATATAGAAAATAAGGAACTGGTTCTCTTCACTCCCCATCTTTCTCTTCCAACACAGAGACTGGACTCTGAGGGACCCTAGAGCTTGCTTGGAGCTTTGGGTTTATGAACGTGCTGTATTCATGGGAGAATAAACGAGCTTGTTGAGAATAAACAGAAATGTAGATGCATAGATGGGCACCCTTCTCTGGCAACCTTTCTAACGCCTGAGCCTTGCCCTGTAGCTTTATCCCTTGCGAGTGAGAGACAGAGTGGCTATGTGTCTCTGCCTCTGTACTCTGTTCTGAAATTGATATCTATTGAAGAATCCACAAATACCAATCTTCACAGTCTCACTCATCTGTCTTTAAATTTAGACTCCTACACTCCTGTTCTATACCCTTTCCTGTGTTGTGCAAAGGATGCTATTCACTCTGCACATAGTTTGCGTAATATGGTAAGGTAAAGCCTCTTTTCCTAAATGTTTAAGAAATGTCAGCATCTTTTCTATTTTCTTTCCATTTTGAGGACTTCCCGGTTCCTGCATGCAATGCTGTACTTCCCCATAAAAGCAATGGATTCCACTTAGATGATGTAGTTGTCGAACATTATCATTTACTTGCACTGACTCATATGGTGACTGCCATTTGCCTAGAAAAAGGCATTTTCTTCCATGTTCCCACAAGAGTTGTTGCACAGAAGGCAGGGTGACAACATATCAGAACAGTGTTATCTGAGCCCGGGTTCTGAAGCAAAGGAATAAACAGCTCTAAGTAATCTTAGCATATACATCTCTTAAGTGTGGAATGAAATGTAGAGTGTATAAACTTTGTTTTTCCTCCTAAAATAGGTTTCAAGACAAGAGGCCCATTAGATACACACTCTACAAGTTTGCGTTAAGACTTATTTATATACTCAGTTTCACTTGAGTCAGTTTTGTTAAAATGTAGTTTTACATAGTAGCCACTTAATGTTTTCTTATCTTCAGTATGTATCAATATTCATGTTTTAAATGTTGCATAATACAGGTGACTGTATGTTACTGGCTAATCAAAATCATTTATTGAATTTTGGGGTTCAATCTGTGTACTCTCTGACTCTGGCAAGATATAACAGCTTCTTATAGTCTTATTTAATAAATGTGTTCTTTGTCATTAAGTGCTGTATCTGAGCTCATATGAGCACCATACATTTATGTGGTGCAAGTAGGGGTAAGTATGTGTCTAACTGATTTGAAATCTAATTGTTTTTGTTTTCTTACATTTCACATCCTCCATGCAGAACTGAGGTTAGCAGTTGTTGGTGTGTGTGTTGGGGGCAGGGATAGTGAAAGAGAGAAACACCAAATACTTAGAAAATGATACAGAGATGTTTGGGGAGAGACAACAGATTTTAGTAACATGGATATTATCAGTATTTATAGAAAATTAAAAATAGTACATTGCACAGGAAATATGACCAAACTTGGCAAGCCACCATGTACAGTTGAAAACCTGCTGTTTCTCTCTCACCAACATATTTCGATATTTCTCTATACTGACAATATCATTTTAGCTTAGTATGTTTTGATAGATCTGCATTGACCTCACCTTGACTTTTTATTTACAATAAGCAGCTGATACTATTGCCCAATTAATTTTTAATTGACAATTTTTTTATTTTTGAGAATTTCATACATAAGTACTGTATTTATACCATTTATACCCTGACTCCTCCAGTGTCCTTTTTTCTTTCCTTTGGAACTTATGATCTCTTCAGTTGTTCACACACACACACACACACACACACACACACACACACACACACACACACAGAGAGAGAGAGAGAGAGAGAGAGAATTGAGTTTGTGTAGTGTTGCTTGTGTGTGTGTGTGTGTGTGTGTGTGTGTGTGTTTAGGGCAGATGACTTGGGACTGGGTAACCTATCAGGGGGATCAGTGCTGGAGAAATATGATCCATCTTCTCACAGGAGCTTCTGATTGCTTATAGCTCTTCATCTAAGGGAGGATCCTTGTCAAAACTCACCCCTAATTTATTACAACTCAATAGAATTTCCTTTCTGTTCAGTGCTACCTGGCATTTTTTGTGACTCCTTCTCTCCTTCCTGATGAAATATAATGTGAAGTTTGCGGGGATAGAAGCTGAAGAATGGGTACTGGTTATTTTTGATGACAACCCTCATGTCAGTGTTTCAGGGTTAGTGTGCACTTGGTGTGAGTTGATGGTTAAACAGAAGTGTGTGCAGTGGTGAAGGAGATACGTCCAGGTGGAATTGTTCCTCTTCCAGTCACTCTGACGTCACACCGAGGCTGTCACTAGTGTAGAGGGTGGTTTGTAGAGTTGTTACTGACATGATTCAACACCAGTCTATTACACATTGAGCATTCCTAATGCAAACAGTCAAAATTCTATACATTCCAAAATCCCCAAATTTTTCTCAAGTAACAAGACAAAAACTCTATGCCCAATTGCCCCTGACTATTTTCACTTTTCAGGGCATAGTCCACTTCGGCCCTTCCAGGCTGAAGCAGTAACTACTATTATACTTAGACTTTGGTTTAGATCCAAGATAACTTGTCATGTTTGTACAAATACTTCAGACTATGTGAGAAATGGGATTCTTTTGGCCGAAAGGATTTTATAGAAGGGATGAGCACATTAAGTCTGATCAATTTGTATGCCAGCTCAATAATGGTTTTTTATTCAAATGCATGTCAATGCATTTTTGAATTTAAAAGGGGAGGAAAAAAAATTAAATGTAGCTAAATTTTCCAGAGTAGTGGAAAGTGCTAGAATCCAAGGAAGGGTAAGACAAGGTGTCATAAATCTTTTTCGTAGAGAGATGAAACTTGGAGATATCAACAGCACGTGAGGAAGAAGAGCAATCCTGGCTCTTTTATAGAATGCTCACACACCGAAACTACCAAGAGCGTTCCAACCATCGAAGACCATCTTGATTAGAAAAGAGGATGGTTTTATTTATCTGTTCTTATTTTTATAAAGATTTATTCTATGTGGATTTGTGTATTTATTTGCATGTGCATGTTTATATGTAAATATGTATGTAAATACATGTTTATTTATGTGTATTTATGTAGGTGAGAAAAGGGTGCTAGAGCACTTGCAGCTGGCGTCACAAGTCTTTTGAGAGGCCAGCTTCTTACCTGGGCACCACGATCCGAACTCTAGTCCTCATGGTTGAGCAGCAAGCACTTTAACCACTGAGCCTTTTTTCAACCCCCAGAGGATGTTTTTAATAAGGGCAAGTGTGGATACAGATGACATAAACAGAAGTAAAACAAGTACAAGATAAAAGTTTCTGGAACATTCAAACTAGATAGCACTGAAGACAGTGTTTTTACCAGCATTCTCACCAATGGGATTGGCAGTCCAACTAACATGTGATTTTGAGTTCCCGCTGTTGAACTCTGTTCCTAGAGGAGTGTGGTATTTAGTGCTCTTGGAGTAGGGGGAGGATCAGTCTTTCTTTTTTATGTCATGGATTTAATTTTACAATATGAATTTAGTTTATAATAAAGGAATACGACAGAAAACAGGCAACAGTTTAATTGGGTCTTGTAGCACTCACTTGTGATCATGGCACTGGGAAGGAAGAGGCAGGAGGATATCTGTGAGGTCAAGTCAAGCCTGCTGTACCTAGCAAGTTCCAGGCTAGTTAGAACTATATAGCAAGAATCCATATTAACCAACTAACCAACCAACCAACCAACCAACCAACCAAACAAACAAACAAACAGATAGACAGACATCGTCCAGTGTAGTATGTGAGACAGTGAAATGCAATGGACATGGCAGACACATGAAGGATACGGAAATACATGACGGCTTTATAAAGAAAAGAAGGAGCAGCCAGCATCTCCACTTGGTCTTTTGAGGTAAACCGTGCACAAAGAGGAACTTTGCTCATCAGGAATAGGGTAAGCAAGAAGGACTTGGCAGCCCACCACCTACATTGCAGACACTGAAGTAATTTACTTTATCCTGTACCTGCCTTCCTGCATAAAGACATCAACCTACACACACATGCACACACACACACACACACACACACACACACACACTTAAACATGTTCAGTTAAACAAAATAAATTGAAACTTTTTCAAATCTTTAGAAAAATACAAATAACAGAGCTCAAGAATCTGGCAGTCAGTCGCCTGCAATACATTTGCACGAAAGAGGTCAACTCCTAGGTATGTTATAGTCAAATTGTCAAAGGTAAGTACAAGGCAAAGAAAGAACTCTAAGGATAACAATGTCACACCACACACAAGGGAACCCCCGTTTAGACTAACAGTAAACATTATGGCAGAAACCCTACATACCTCGAGAGAAAGAGATGATATGTTCAAAGCCCCGAAGAAAATAAAGCTGACGACTAAGAATTCTGTGACTGGGTAAGATACCATCAAGAAGTGAAAGAGGAAATAATCTTAAAAACAAGACTTAAGTAAAGCAAAAATGGAAGGAATGTAATTACCACCAGACCACCCTACAAGAAATGTTTAAGGGAATCCTATGCTAGATGTAAAAGGATAATGTTAGTAAGAACCATCATGAAGATATATGAAAATTCAAAATACACCAATAACAGGCATGCAGGGCAAAAGAGAGTGAAATGGAAACGATGGTCAACCAGCAAGTGGCCAAGGAGTAATGAACACACAGAGCAATCAGAAAAAAATTAACAAAATTGTGAGTCCTTACCAATAACAATTTTGGATCTAAAGGGATTAAAATTTTGAATTAAAAGACATACATTAGCTGAGTAGACCACAAAGAAAAAAATGTACACTAGTGATGTGATATGTGCAAGAAACTTACCTAACACATACATGCATACATACATACATGCATACATACATACATGCAAACTTACAGACATACATGCATGCATGCACACATACATACATATACATACAGAGAGAGCGAGACAGAGAGAACATAACAGAAAATCATACACCATGCAAATAGAAACTCAAGGTAAGCAACAACTACTATAAACTTGATTAAAATCACCTATCTTCAGCAATACCGAAGGGCCTGAAAACGGTCCTTTAAAATGGAACAACTCAGGCGTCCATAGAAAAATACCATGTGTTCTCATTTTAATGGAGAAGTTAAGTTGGTCTCGGGGAAATGGATACTATAATAGTAGTTATGAGAATCTGGGGAGGTTATCCCAGAGGAGTCTATGGAGAAAGGATAGTTAATGTGGCAGAGTGAAGCTAGGGTAGGGGAGGTAATTTCTTTTTTTTTTTCAATTTTATTTTGTTTTATGTATTCACTTTACTTCCAAATCACAGCTTCACTTCTGCCCTTTTCTACAATCCTTCCATCATCTATCCCCTTCTCCTCTGAGTGTGCGGGGTTTCCCCTGCTTTTCCTCCCCACTCTGGCACTTTCTCTCCAACTGAGGCCAGAAAAGGCATTCCAGGGAATAGAACAGCTCCCAAATTCAGGCAACTGCTTTTAGGATAGCCCCCATTCCAGTTGTTCAGGACCCACGTGAAGGTTAAGCTGCATCTCTGCTACATATGAGTGAGGAGGCCCAGCTTATGTATATATTTGGTTGGTGGTTCTTACTCTGAGAGCCCAAAGTGTCCAAGTTGACTCTTTCAGTCTTCCTGTGGAATTCATATATCCTTGGACTCTGCAATCCTCCCTCCTATTCTTCCATAAGAGAACATAAGCTCCAGCCACTCTTTGGCTATGAGTGTCTTTACCTGTTTGAGTCAGGTGCTGGACGGAGCCTGTCAGAAGGTAACATGCTTCTGCCTGCAAGCATACCAGAGTGTCCTTAGTAGTGTTAGGGATTGGTGTTTGCCCATGAGAAAGTCCTCAAGTTTGGCTGTTTGCTGCTTTTCCATTCCTTCGTTCTTTGTTCTATCCCCAGTGCCTGCATATCCTGTAACTAGGATATATTTGGGGTGAAAGTTTTGTGGGTAATTTCTACTATAGAGTGAGAGAATCATGATAGGTAATAATTAGTCACTTCAAAGAGCTGTTAGAGAGCATCACAGTTGTTGCCAACAGAGTGAATTCATGAATATCTGGAGTGATGCCACACCCATTATCTTGATTGGATCACGGTGTATCACACACATGAATTAGAATGTCCCAGGCTTGTGTACATGCATATATATGTGCGATGACCCTGCATCAAACAAGACATATATATTATATATAATTGATAATATATTGATAATTTTATTTATTTGACAGCAGATCTTCATGATTGGAATCACTGTTGGTTGTCATGATTGTTTCCTAGAACAGCAAAGACAATTGGAGGCCATATTTGACTTGATTGCATGAAAGCATAGTAGGACAACTGGAAGTAACACACCGTTCCTAGACCCAGCCCGTGTGGCTCATTAGTATTGTCTCTAAACATATAGAAAGAAAAAAATAATTGCTCAGATTTGGGAATGGCCACTTGTCAGTGCCAGAAATGAAATCTCCACGAAGTGAAATTTCTTATGCTAGATCCGTGTTTTCCTCAAAAATTGTGTAGTCTTCACTTTTTTTTTTTTTTTTTCTGGAAAATACTTTGCTTGTTGTAGACTTCGGGTAAACACTTTTTGAGACGTATAGAGAGGCTCAGTGGTAATGTCCGGTTCTCTGGTGTGCGTGATTAGTGCACCAGTCTTCCTTACCGAGATGCTTCCTTTTCCC
The DNA here is from genome assembly GCF_021556685.1 of Rattus norvegicus. Classification (NCBI taxonomy): domain Eukaryota; kingdom Metazoa; phylum Chordata; class Mammalia; order Rodentia; family Muridae; genus Rattus; species Rattus norvegicus. Next base: position 42,447,409 of record NC_141544.1, on the reverse strand, counting down.
TTCTCCTAGTGTGTACAAGAAATGTAAGACGACATTACAAGTGAATTGAATATCTCTCATATGCTGCAAATATCTATTCCATCTCATTTTTGTCCTTTCAAGATAATTATGCTTCCATGCAATCAAATCAAATATGTCTTTTAAGACATTTCCATGATTCTTATCTTACTAAAAGGATCTCGTGTTATTTCCCTTTAATTTTTCATGCTTTTTTAAGCTTTGAATTTTTAAAAAAAAATTTCTTTAAGTCAATTAATAACCCAGCAGTTTATGATCTAAAATGAAGCCCTTTGTCTTCACTCAAAACGCAAGCTAGTTATCTCGGCACCATTTACTCAGCAATACTTCCTTCCTTTTGTGTATTGGCAGCTTCAGACTTGTCCTATATCGATCTCTGAAATGTGTGCCAGTGTACCTGCCTTTCAAAGCTCATAAGATTCCGTGATGTAGCAATCCATTCAATGTCTTATTTGACTTCCATCATTCAAATAAAATATTGTAATCCAAATTTTAAAAAGGAAAGAATTTTTTAATGTAGTTAAAATGAAAGCTAAAGAGAGTGACTTTAGACCTACTGTGGAATTGCCATTTCCTGCCCCCATTCTCTGTCCTTTACTTTTTTCCATTATTTTATTTATTTACTCACTTTACATCCAATAGACGCCCCCATCCTCCCATCCCTTTACCCCTGAAAAGTGGGAGGTTCCCCTGGGTACCAACTCATCCTGGCACCTCAAGTCATTACAGAACTAGGCAAATCCTCTCCCACTGAGACCAGACGAGACAGCCCACTTAGGGGAGCAGGATCCAAGGACAGGTGACAAAGTCAGGGTAAGTTCCCGCTCCAGTCGTTGGGGGATTTGTATGAAGACCAAGCTGCACATCTGCTACATGTTCTGTGGGACCTAGGTACAGCCTGTGTATGCTCTTTGGTTGGTGGATCAGTCTCTGGCAGCCCCCAAGGGTCCAGGTTAGTTGATTCTGTTGGTCTTCCTGTGGAGTCTTTATTCCCTAACTCTTCCAAATCTTCCCTAAGACTCCCGGGCAGCATCTAATGTTTAGATGTGGGTCTACATCTACATCTGTCTCAGTTGGCTGCTGGGTCGAGCCTCTCAGAGGACAGTCATGCTAGGCTCCAGTCTGCAAGTGTAACAGAGTATCGTTAATAGAGTCAGGGATGGATTCTTGCCCATGAGATGGATCTCAAGTTGGGCCAGTCATTGGTTGGCCATTCCTTCTGTCTCTACTCCATCCTTGTTCCTGCACTTCTTGTGGGCAGGACACAATTTGGGTGAAAGGTTTTGTGGGTAGGTTGGTGTCCTTATCTCTCCAACTGGGGTTCTGCGTGGCTACAGGAGGTGGCCACTTCAGGCTTTATATTTTGAAGTGCTAGGAATCTCAGCTAGAGTCATCCTCATTGACTTCCCAGGACCTGCCCCATCCCAGGTCTCTGGCCTGTCCTAGAGATCCTCCCACCCCCACCAGCCAATCTCCATTCACTCTTCTAGCCTTCTCTCCCTGCCCCTTCCTATGCCTGATCTCCCCCTTCCCCGCCTATCCCCTCTCCCATTCAATTTCCTCCCTTCATCCACCTCCAATGACTATTTTATTTCTCCTTCTGAGTGAGATTCAAGCATCCTCCCTTGGGCTCTCCTTGTTACTTAGCTACTTTGAGTCTGTGGATCATAGAGTGGGTTTTCTGCTCTTTATTGTCTGTATCCACTTATCAGAGGGTACACACCATGCATGTCCTCTTGGGTCTGGATTACCTCATTCAGGATGATATTTTTCCATCCATTTGCCTGCAAATTTCATGATGTTCTTGCTTTTAACAACTAAGTAGCATTCCATTCTGTAAATGAATCCTAATTTTCTGTATCCATTCATTGAGGTACATCTGGGTTGTTTTCAGTTTCTGGCTATTATGAGAAAAGCTGCTATGAACATAGTTGTGCAAGTATCCTTGTGGTATATAGTGGAGCATCTTTTGGGAAAATGTCCAGGAGTGGTATTGATAGGTCTTGAGTTCAAACTGTTTCCAATTTTCTGAAGTACCACCACACTGATTTCCAGAGTGGTTGTATAAGTTTGCACTCCCACCAGTAATGGAGGAGTGTTCTCCTTGTTCCACATCCTCCACAGCATGTGCTGTCATTTGAGGTTTTGATCTTAGCCATTCTGATGGCTGTAAGGTGGAATCTCAGTGCTTTTGAATTGCATTTTTCAATAACTAAGGACATTGAACATTTCTAAAAGCATTTCTTGGCCACTCAGGATTCTGATGAGATTTCCCTATTTAGTTCTGTACTCCATTTTTATTTTTTTAATATTTTGGATATTAGCCCTTGTCAGATGTAGGGTTGGTGAAGGTATTTTCCCAATCTATAGGCTGCCATTTTGTCCTATTGATGGTGTCCATTGCCTTACTGAAGCTTTTCAGTTTCATGAGGTCTTATTTATTAATTGTCAACCTTAGTGCCTGAGTCATTGATGTTCTGTTCAGGAAGTTGTCTCCTGTGCCAATGTGTCCAATGCTATTCTCCATTTTCTCTTCTATTAAATTTAGTGTATCCTGTTTTATGTTGAGGTCTTTGACTCACTTGGATTTGAGTTTTGTGCAGAGTGATAAATATGGATCTATTTACATCCTTCTACATGCAGACATTCCATTATATCAGCACCTTTGTTGAAGATGTTTTCTTTCTTTCTCTCTTTCTTTCTTTCTTTTTTTTGCCACTGTATGGTTTTGACTTCTTTTTTAAAAATCAAGTGCTCATAGATGTGTAAGTTTATGTCAGGGTCTTTGATTCTATTGATCAACCTGTCTGTTTTTATACCAATACAATGCAGCTTCTATCACTATCGCTCTGTAGTGATATAGCTTGAGATCAGGGATGGTGATATCCCCAGAAGTTCTATTATTGTACAGAATTGTTTTAGGTATTCTGGGTTTTTATTTTTTGTTTTTCCATATGAAGTTGGGTATTTCTCTTTCAAGATCTGTACAGCGTTGTGTTGGACTTTGATGGGGATTATATTGTATCTGTAGATTACTTTCATAAGATGACCATTTTCACTATGTTAATCCCATTGATCCAGGAGCATGGGAGGTCTCTCCATCTTCTGAGGTCTTCCTCAATTTCTGTCTTCAGAGACTTGAAGTTGTTGTCATGCAGGTCTTTCACTTGCTTGCATAGAGTTACACAAAGATATTTTATACTATTTGTGCCTATTGTAAAGTGTGATGTTTCTTTGATTTCTTTCTCAGCCTGTTTATCATTTATATAAAGGAGGGCTACTATTTCTTTGAGTTAATTTTGTGTCCACTTTGCTGAAGGTGTTTCTTAGCTGTAGGAGTTCTCTGGTAGAATTTTTGGGTCACTTATTCTATCATATCTATCTGTGAAAGGTTTAAAAAAGAAACAAAGAAAAAAATATCATATTCTGTGATATCATCTGTGAATAGTGACACTTTGACTTCCTCATTTTCAATTTGTATCCACTTAATCTCCTTCAGTTGTCTTATCACTCCGACTAGACCTTCAAGTACTAGTTTGAAGAGATAGGGAGAGAATTGACAGCCTTGTCTTGTCCCCGATTTTAGTGGAATTGATTCAAGTTTCTCTCTATTTAATTTGATGTTGGTTATTGGCTTGCTTTTATTGCCTTTATTGTGTTTAGGTATGCGCCTTGTATCCCTGCTCTCTCTAATACTTTTAACATGAAAATGTGTTGGATTTTGTCAAAGGAATTTTCGCATCTAATGAGATGTTCGTGTTCTGTTTTTTTTTCTTTTAGTTTGTTTTTATGTTGGATTACATCAGTGGATTTTCATATGAACCGTACTTGCACATACACATTCAAATATTCATTCACCCAGAGGTCTCCATTGGGCTGGGAACAAGATGCTCTTGGGATTCCACAAGGTCCTCAGGATTGCAGGGGGAGGCCAAAGACAATGGAGGTCAGGAGATCCTGCACAACTCACTTTTGCTGGCTGTGCCTCAGGGGACCCGACTGACAAGAGGTTGGTGCTGAAGAGTTTCAAACTGGATATTTCTGGGGCCTCCACAGGCCTCTTGGGGAGGTAGGATGGTCCTGGGGTCATGCGAATCTCCTCAAGATAGCAGGATGCAACCAGAACTAGATAGGGGAGGTTAGGGGACTGAGCGCAAGTCACCCCTGCTGGCTTCTTAGTCCTTTCTTCCAGGAGCTACCCCCGTGATGTAATTTTGATTGTCTGCTTTGAGTTACAGCTAGATCTGTAACCGATATGATATCTCTCCATCTTTATTCACTATTATCTATTGACACATTACTTTGGTAATTGTAGCATTTCCTAATTAATCCTACTCAATTTGACCCTAGTCTGCCGAGGCACTGCTTGCTACCTGCCCCAATGTTTGGGTTCTCGAATGAAAGACACACACACACACACACACACACACACACACACACACACACACACACACACAGCATTTATATTTTAATATGCCTTAAGCAGCTCAATGGCCTGGTCACTTCCAAAGCTCTACCTGGCTAGCACTCTCCCAACCAATATTTCTGAGGTATTACCTACTAAGACCTATATTCCGTCTTGGCTGCCCCGGACTCAGACCTGTAGCCCTCTGAGACTGAGTTCCCCAGCACCTACATGACAGCTCTGGTCCGGCATCTCTCAGGCATGGTATCTGCTCCTTGGCAACTATTTCTCTTCCTGCTGTTTTTTAGTCCTTTGTGTTCGGGCATCCTAATGTCCGCCTCTGTCTCCCTGCCCATTGGCTGCCAGCAACTTTATTTACCAACCAAAACCAACTTGGGGGGTAGTGGCAGAGTCCCTCAGTGTCTTATATGTGGCTGTGTGGATTCTCATGCAATTTTGGGGACCAAATTAACATAAAATAAGCAGCATCAGACCAAATCCACAACAGGTAATAAAGATTTGGTCTCTTCTGTGATGCCATCAACAATGTTTCTATTTTATCATCTTCCTATGTCCTTCTTTTCAGTATATCCTTCTGCAACTGATGTAGGGTTTCAGTATATCCTCACCCTAACTGGCAAAAATCTTATTTTGTTATTTATTATTTAGTTTATGTTTTCAATTAGTTCTTGTTATTAAGGCTATACACATGTTTTGAAGGGTCAAGTACTAAATTAGATCTCATGGTTTTAGCTGTTTTCTATCTGTCCACACTTCATAATACTCTGCTTTTCTCCTATGCTTTCTTTGCCTTGCCATATCTTGTTTTTTTGTGAGACATGACCCTGGGCTCCAGCAAACTTTTCCCTTTCTGTTTTCTAATCTTCCTTCCAACTGAACTGGTTTAATTTCTGTTCTTGGCTGTCACTCTTAGACCCACTCCATTACTCTGTCTTCTGGGCTGGGCTTACAGTCTGATTGATCCCACAGCACTATCTCTTTTGTTCAATACTTTGTTTTGTTGGAACAATTCTCACAGCAACCCCGCGGATACACAGGGCATAAAGTTTGAACTTTCAGGCAAATGCATTTTATGTGCTTCCTCCCTGAATGGAAGATGTACAACATTAGGTCAAAGTAATTCTGTATCACAATGGAGAAAAATCTTTCTGTTTTCCCTCCTGTTTTCGGAGGCACTGTTGACTGATTGTAGTTATCAGACAAGGTCTCTCTCTCTCTCTCTCTCTCTCTCTCTCTCTCTCTCTCTGATTATTTTTCCTTCTTTCCTGGGAGCATCTAGGCACTCCTTTTTATCTCAGACAGGTATGAATTTCCACAGCATGTATAGGAATTTCAGTTCTATAACATGGCTGCCAAGATCACTGACTTTTTTTTAAATGAGGGGAGAAATCGATGTCCTTTTTCCTTGATTGAAACAAGGCTGTGACTTCTCGTCAGTTCATAAGGCACGGTGGAGTGGTTGTAGTTTTATGTCACCAAATGTTAGGAGGCTTCTGTAGCAACAAATCATTGAAGTGACAGGTTAACATTTTTCTTATTCACCATTCATAATATTTGATGGGTCAGTTAGGTCAGAATATATTCTGGAGTCATCTATAATATGCCTTATTTCTTTTATGATTCCACCCTTCATTTTTGGGAGATTCTTTTGCTCTTTGATAAACTGATTCACACCACTAACTGTTTGCAATGACATGATACTTTTATCGGGTCCTGGATTCCTCTTTGTGCTAGCTGGTTTTGTGTGTCAACTTGACACAAGCTGAAGTTATCACAGAGAAAAGAGCCTCAGTTGAGGAAATGCTTCTATGAGACCCAGCTATAAGGCGATCAAGGTGCAGAGGACCCAGCCTTTTGTGGGTGGTGCCGTCCCTGGGCTGGTGGTCTTGGGTTCTATAAGAGAGCAAGCTGAGCAAGCCAGGGAAGTAAGCCAGTAAGTAACATCTCTCCATGGCTTCTGCTTCAGCTCCTGCTTCCTGACTTGTGTGAGTTCCAGTCCTGACTTCCTTTGGTGATGAACAGCAATGTGGAAGTGTAAGCTGAATAAACCCTTTCCTCCCCAACTTGCTTCTTGGTCATGGTGTTTGTGCAGGAACAGAAACGCTGACGAAGATAATCTCCACTCTCCTCCTCCTCTTCCTCCTCCTCCTTAAAGATTTAATTATTTTATGTATGTTAGCACACTGTAGTTTTCTTCAGACACACCAGAAGAGGGCATCTGGGTCCCTTTACAGATGGTTGTGAGCCACCATGTGGTTGCTGGGAATTGAACTCAGGACCTCTGGAAGAGCAGTCAGTGCTCTTAGCCTCTGAGCCATCTCTCCAGCCCCTGCATTTCTCATCTATCATGCCTCAATTTCATTCACAGTTTTGATGCTTTTCTGTTTTTGCTTTAGCATATGGGAAATGCCTTCCCTTTTCTTTCCACATTTGTTGGTGTGGTAAAGCTGCTCTGAGATGCTTTAGTTGGCTTGGGCTGTTATAACACAGAACCACAGGCTGTGAGATTTGAACAAGTGTCATTTATTTCTCATACTTTTGGAGGCTGAAAAGTTCCTAATCAAGCACCACCAGAATTAGTGTCTGCTGAGGTTTGCTTTCTCCATCACCAACGGGACCTTCCCTCAGCGATCACATGATGGAAGGTGGAGTTCTCTCTGGTCTTTTGTCTTAGTTCTTTTATTGTTGAGGATTGTTTTTGCCATCCTGGGTTTTTTGTTATTCCAAATGAATTTGCAAATCTCTCTTTCTAACTGTGTGAAGAATTGAGTTGGAATTTTGATGCTTCACTATGTTCACAGCAGCCTTATTTATAATAGCCAGAAGCTGAAAAGAACCCAGCTGTCCTTCAACAAAGGAATGGATACAGAAAATGTGGTACATTTACACAATGGAGTACTACTCAGCTATTAAAAACACTGACTTCATGAAATTCTTAGGCAAATGGGTGGGACTAGGAAATATTTGAGTGAGGTAACCCAATCACAAAAGAACACACATGGTATGCACTCGCTGATAAGTAGATATTAGCCCAAAAGCTTGGAATACCCAAGATACAATCCACAGACTACATGAAACTCAAGAAGTTGAAAGATCAAAGAATGGATGCTTTAAAGGGAGAAGAAAATATTCAGAGGAGGAAATACAGAGGCAAAGTATGAAGCAGAGACTGAGGGAAAGGTCATTCAGAGATGGCCCCACAAGGGGATCCATCCCATATACTGTCACCAAACTCAGACAGTATTGTGGATGCCAAGAAGTGCATGCTGACAGGAGCCTGATACAGCTGTCTCCTGAGAGGCTCTGCCAGAGCTTGACAGATAGAGAGTCAGATGCTCTCCCAAACATTGGACTGAAAACGGGGGACCCTATTGAGGAGTTAGAAAAAGGACTGAAAGAGCTGAAGGGGTTTTCGACCCCATAGGAAGAACAACAATATTCACCAACCAGAAACCCAGAGCTCCCAGAGTCTAAACCACCAACCAAAGAGTACACTTGGAGGGACCCATGGGTTCAGCCCCATATGTAGCAGAGGGTTGGCCTTATTGGGCATCAATGAGAGGAGAAGCCCTTGGCCCTGTGAAGGCTCAATGCCCCGGTTTAGGGGAATGCCAGGGCAGGGAGATGGGAGGGAGTGGATGGGTGGGTGGGGGAACACTCTCATAGAAGCAGGAGGAGGGAGAAGAGATAGGGGGGTTCCTCAGGAAAGGAGATAACATTTGAAATGTAAGGAAAAAATATCCATTAAAAAATAAAATGGTAAAAAAACATAAAATAAAAATAAAGCATTTAATTGGGCCTTGTTTACAGTTTCAGAGATGTAGTCCATTATCCTCACGACAGGGAGCATGCGGCATGCAGGCAGGCCTGGTACTGGAGAAGTAACTGAGAGTTCTACATCTGGATCCACAGGCAGTAGGAAGAGAGTAAGACTCTGGGTTTGGCATGGGTTTTTGAAACCTCAAAGCCACTCCACCCTCCAGTGACACACTTCCTCCACCAAGGTCACACCTCCTAACTCTTTCAAATGGTATCACTCCTTGGTGGCCAAGCATTCAAATATATGAGCCAATTTGGCCATTCTCATTCAAACCATTATACCTTTCTCATAAAGGTAGTAATTTCATTCTTAAATAATTCCATTCATAATTTAATACAATTTATAAAAAGAGTCCTGATGATGATGATAAATTCATAATTTTCTCCCAAAAAACTCCCTCATAGAGAACCCACACTGAGGAGTTTGAAATTTAGTATATGAATTTTGGGAAGGCACAAATATTTAGTGTATAGTTTTACCTTTGTAATCTAATTTTTATCTTTTGCACATGCTTAATAAATAGATTGCATCTCAATATTCTAAAAGTATTAATGCACCTCAGTATCATCTCTGAAGGCTAACCTCTAACCTTGCATCTAAATATCGTTAAGCCAGGTGTGGGTGACACTCATGGTTCAGTTAATTCTGAGGCAGATTTCTCTCCAGGTGTGAGCCAGTATCCTTGTAAGTCACACTTCCAAAATGTAAGTGTGGGATAGTCCCACTCAAACTGCCAGGAACATTGCCTTGGTTTAGACCGGGTTCTGTGTCCTAGGCTTATATTGGGGGTCACTGGGGCAGGGTTTCATCTGGGTGCCCTGGTTTGAACACCTCAGCCTTGCCAACCCTACCTGGAAGCCTTTTGTGCACAGGGTTCAGGTGAGTGGGTCACGATAATGACTCTGCCTTGATGGCTTTTGGTCAGGGGCATTCTGACATGACGAAAGCAAAACCGTGATCCCCACTGGACAATTAGGAAGGAATCCTGAAGATTGCAAGCTGGGGCAAAGGTCACTCACCTCCCCTTTCAGATCAGCACAGTCTCAACCAGATAAAGCTCTGCTCCCCATCCCCATCCCTCCAGCTGGCAAGTGATTAAGGCCATGAGCGTAGCCATGCTAATTTCTCTATGAACGGGGATATAACTATATACTTAGTGATCTTTCTAGAACTCTCTCTCTCGTAGTGTGATTAGGATGAGCATTTTGATTAGTTTCTCTTTGGAACAACAGTCTTGTCTTTATGTAGTTTCTCTTTTTATCAAATTTTTCCAAGGCAAGTCATGGGGAGCTAAGCTGTACTTTATGACTTTGATTAGCAATAGCATCAGCTAGATTTCCAGTTTTGTTGTTCATAAAAACTAGTTAATGTCCGTAGGACACTTGGAGCATGAACAAAATTCAGTCAAATTTTGCCACTTAATAGCAAAAATCATCTTTTCTTTACTGTCCAATGACATGGGACCATCTAAAAGGCCTGTACCATCTATGTTTCTGGCATCATTCTGTCAGGCCTTGTTTTAGTAAATGGAAAATTGACTCCCTATTCATAAAATTCACTAACCAAATGGTTATACCAAGATCTAGAGAAGTGTTATTTATACGAGTGACAGTGGCTGGTACTTGTAGAATTTACCATGAGTTGTAATTGTTCTAAGAGGGTTTTTACAGATTTGTTAATATCAACTAATTGATTAATTAATTTTTAATGTTATTATTATAGAGCTGGGGGCAGAACCAAGAGCCTGGAGCATGCCAGGCAAGCGCTAAACCTCTGACCTACCAGGTATCCTAACTAATCTTTATAAGAATCCTATATAGAAAGCAATCCTATTATTATCACTACTGCAAAGATATGAATTTACAGGGGATGAATAGTTTGCACGTACCACACGTAGCACAGTTAGTGGAGCAGAGAGTTTCAATTCAGAAACTTTAATGCCAAGGCCCCAGTTCTCAGCCACTTTGATGTATTGTTTACTGTTTGCGTAATGCTGTATGGTATCTGGCTTGTATAGATAAGAAATAGGAGCAGCCAGGCGCCATTTTACCATATGTTGCAGTCAGATGTTAATTTGAAATTATTAGTGATCGGGGGGAAGGCTTAAGTAGAGCGAGATATATGCCAAACATATTAAATAAATGCTAATAGGAGTTAATGAATAAGAATGCTTTAATGTTCTGGGATTACCCCAGTGAGGAATGAACTGCAAGTTCGCATCTGCCCTTTGGCTTTTAAAATGCAAATTCTACCGAAAAAGAACATGAGAACAAAGTCGCTCACATGGGTGCAGCAACTCAATTTCCCCACAGACAGACCCATATAATCCAGAATCCCATCAAGAAGTGAGAGTTGATTAAGTCCCCAAAGATTTGTCCCTTTCCTTAGTAGTCATCATCTCTTAAAGGGACATTCACAAGTCATTGGCGTCCTACCATATTGTGTGCTTATGTGCTCATATAAACCATTCTTACAGGTATGAATCAGGTAATTTGCATCTTGAAGGGTCTCCTCTACTGCTCCCAACCCGACCCTCTTGCGGGAGAGTCTTCTCAGGAGATAGGCTCTTTCCTTGGCTCTTCAGGCTTAGGCTCTGGGTATGGAGCTGCTTGTGGACTTGGTCATTTTTGACTAAAGGCTTTTTGACTTTTTCCCCTAGGCTGTGTGTAGTTTTGGATCTGGAAGCTTTAGTTACAACGGTGTGTAGCCTTGGCTTGGTAAATTATGATTCTAGAAAAACAGGAGCAACGGCAGAGCCAGTCAAGGGGATTTGGCTATGGCACTGCCGTCACTGAAGTGTCCACTGAGTCACCGCCCACAGCATCCACCAAACGCACGCTGTAGATTCCAATGATTACCGCTTTGCAGAGTTGACGATGTCACTTCACACTTTCCTAAGCTTCCACGGTAATACTTTAGCCAATGACAAATCGCTTCCTCCTTCTTTCCAATGAAGAAGTCACCGTCTGCAGCTGTCAAAATTACTTTATTTGCCTGAGACTGAGCTCCACTTACCTTGATGGATGAGTTCACTTTTGGGGAATCCTGAGCAATGCCACCTTACTTATTTCTGTGATTCTTTCTTGCTAAGCATAGTGACTTTGCAATCACCTCACCGCGTATCCCGAGGTGTCTGTGTGCATTTATTTACTGACTCCATTTAGTCGATTTAATGAGCAGAGAGTAAAAATTCATGATAAAAAGAAACAATTTCCAGGCATGAAATCATCTACCTCTGAGAAGGCTTCAGGGGGTTTGTGTAAGTTCCAGGCTGTTGCCTCACCCAGTTAGGTAAGATGGCCCAATGTCATTTCTTGTTTGGAACTATTGGGTATGGAGCAGAAATACCTATATTTTCTTCTACAGGCCCAAGGAAGACACATATTATTTATGGCTTGTCTGAGGTACCAAGCCAGACTTGGGTTTTCCTGTCAGTACATGGAGTGGACACACCCCAGATGGATACAAGCAGCAATGGTTTCCCTTGTAGCCAAACACTTACCTTGCACGCACTTCAAGAGCTTCCAGAGATCCCGGTGAAGGAGACTCCTATTGGGTTTGTGTCAAAACCTTATGTACACATTTCATGGTCAGTAGTGGGTCCAAATGTAAGAGGTGATTGATACACATTTACATTTGGGTCATTGAGCATGCTCTACAGCCTCTGTGACACAGTGGACTTCGTGGCCACTTAGTTACTTCAAATGGAGATATCGGAGTTAACGCTGTATGAAGTGTCTGGGGTAGTAGGTATTTTTTCACTCGTTTGAGTTTGTAAAGCTCACCCGCCACCATTCTGTTAGATGAAGACAAACTGTTTCAACTAAAGCACAAGGCAAGCTCTTTCATGGTCCCCGTTTCTGGCTAAGCCACAACTGATCAATCCAAAACTGCTCTGTGGGTTGGAGTCCACACCCCTCTTTAGGTTTTATCTCTCTGGTCTGAAACTAAAATCCACTTTGGAAAGAGCCTGCCCTTCTGCCTCACACCAGTCAGAACAGTTAAGATCAAAAACTCGGATGACAGCAGATGCTGGCGAGGATGTGGAGAAAGAGGAACACTCCTCCGTTGTTGGTGGGGTTGCAGACTGGTACAACCATTCTGGAAATCAGTCTGGAGGTTCCTCAGAAAATCGGACATTGAACTACCTGAGGACCCAGCTATACCTCTCTTGGGCATATACCCAAAAGATGCCCCAACATATAACAAAGACACATTCTCCCCTATGTTCATAGCAGCCTTATTTATAATAGCCAGAAGCTGGAAAGAACCCAGATGCCCTTCAACAGAGGAATGGATACAGAAAATGTGGTACATCTATACAATGGAATATTACTCAGCTATCAAAAACAATAACTTCATGAAATTCATAGAGAAATGGATGGAACTAGAAAATATCATCCTGAGTGAGGTAACCCAGACATAAAAAACATTCATGGTATGCACTCACTGACTGGCAGATATTAATCCACAAGCTCAAAATACCCAAGATAGAATTCACAGACTACATGAAGCTCAAGAAGAAGGACGATCAAAGTGTGGATGCTTCTTCTGTCTTTCTTAGAAGGGGGAACAAAATACTCATAGGAGGAAATATGTGGAGACAAAGTTTGAGCAGAGACTGAAGGAAAGGCCATCCAGAGACTGCCCCACCTGGGGATCCATCCCATATTCAGCCACCAAACTCAGACACTATTGCTGATGCCAAGAAGTGTTTACTGACAGGAGCCTGATATAGCTGTCTCCTGAGAAGCTCTTTCAGAGCCTGACAAACACAGAGGTGGATGATTGCAGCCAACCATTGAACTAAAAATAGAGTCCCCAATGGAGGAGTTAGAGAAAGGAACTGAAGTTAGAGAAGGAGCTGAAGGGTTTACAACCCTATAAGAACAACAATAATATCAACCAACCAGAGCTTCCAGAGCTCCTAGGGGACTAAACCACCAACCAGTACACTTGGATGGACCTATGGCTCCCTCTGTATATGTAGCAGAGGATGGCCTTGTCAGGCATCAATGGGAGGGGATGCTCCAGTGTAGGGGAATGTCAGGGCAGGGAGGAAGTGGATGGATGGGTGGGGGAACATCTTTATAGAAGCAGGGAGAGGGGAGAAGAGATAGTGATTTTCTGAAGGGGAAACCAGGAAAGGGGATAACATTTGAAATGCAAATTAAAAAATCCAATAAAAATACCAAGTATGGTTAAAAAAAAAAAAAAGAGCCTGCCAGGAAGCTTCCGGAACTGGTCATTATCAGGTTACTGCTGTCTATGCCATGTTTTCAGAACGATGTTTTAAGAGCCTTGAAATGCATGCGTACACTTATTGAAGTGAATTAACTTAACATTTTAGAAGTAAATGAATGTATATGCTCATCTGAGAAAGAGCCTTCCCCACATATATTTTCCATAAGAGAAGTGTTGTAGAGGGTTGCGAACTGGCGGACAGTAATTCTGATATAGTACTATGCAAACTTCACTTTTGTCTGTATATTTGTTTTAAAAGTTGATTTTTTCAGCTTACAAGCCCTTCCTTTGGAACATAAGTCCTTTTTCTGTAACCTCTAATTACTGATTGCTTTTTGGCTCTCCTGATTCAGACTTTTATGTTCTTTAATAATTCTTGTAGACTTTGAGTTTTCCGTCACTGGTTTAGGCTTTTTAACACAGCCAGCAAACAGTTTTAACTTTGCAGACCTCGAAGGCAGAAATCCCCCGACTCGTCTTTTTATTCCTCTCTTAGCACTGCCAGGGTGTGATCCCCTCATCTCTAGGAGGAAGTAGGGGACCCCTAACATTCTGTCCTCCAACTTTCTTTAGCCTCTGTATTTGAAAGCAACATCAGAGACTCACACTATAGACTACGCCCATCCATCTTTCTCTCAATGCCCTGTGTTGAGGATCCGTGTCTCGTGAGCCCACTCACAGTATTTTCCTATGATATCCTTTCTACGCTTGCGTATCCACAAAGCTTTCCCCTCTCATCTCACTTTGTCTTTTCTATTATCCTCATGTTTCGTTTCCTAGAACTTTTATCCAACTGAATTTCTTGGAGGCTATCCTCTGTGCAATCTCTAAAAAATATTTCCTTTTCTACAACCACCTGTTTTACAGTGCCTTACCGTCCTCTCTCGAGTGCCACGGTTTCTTGCTTTCATTGCAAAGACTTCTATAGGCACAGAAAGCCATTTCATTTTGTGATAAGATTTCAGCAAAGTTTCTAGGGCCAGCTGAAATTCTTCCAACTATTTACACACACACACACACACACACACACACACACACACACACAGAGTAATTACTTCCTCCACAGTTTAGTTAGAGTTCACCACATGTATTACCACAATCCAAATTCTATTTATGTAGCAGAAAGATTCGTTCTATGTTAGGAAAGGCAACTTTTTTCTTTTTATATTTAGTGCGGATCTACTTTCTCTTTCCTGCTTCTTAAGTTCAGTGGATAGTTCTGCTTTCCAAGTAAATAAGCTTACTCAGACAATGCCAGTGCTGGCTTGATCGTGTGCAGCATTTTCCTATAATTTGAACAAAACTTGGGCAGGTTTTAGAGTAAATAATTAATTGCACCAACCTCATTCACCACACCACCAAGAGCTAATTTTAGAAAAGAAACAGATTTCCAGCAGATGGTAATTGAAGGAAAAACATTGACTTTTTAAATTATAAGTCTAATTTTTAAATGCACCTTATGCACAACTGGATTCCCACGGTCTGCCACTTATCAG
Source organism: Rattus norvegicus (assembly GCF_021556685.1). Taxonomy (NCBI): domain Eukaryota; kingdom Metazoa; phylum Chordata; class Mammalia; order Rodentia; family Muridae; genus Rattus; species Rattus norvegicus. The sequence goes on along the minus strand of NC_141544.1, from coordinate 42,432,405 downwards.
GAGATAGCACATCACAGGGCAGGTCTGGATAAGGTGAGCCACTGTGTCTGGGGCGGGGGGTGGTGGAAATCACAGGGCAAAGGAGGAAAGAGTATATAAAAAGTATATATAGGTTCTGCCACACTCCTTAGAGGAAACTGAGCCTGACGTGTGTGGAGTTTATTTCCTCTCAGTATCTTCAATGAGATAATCAAGGGAAACCAGTGTGGACTCGTTCTGACCTTTATCACCCCCATTACATTCTTATTGTTTTATAAGAAATGGGGAGAAAAGCAGAGAATTCCTTTCTCTCAAGTTCAATCTCCTCCCCTTCCACCTCCTCCTCTCCCTCCTCCTCCCTCTTCTTCCTTCTTTTTGCCTGCATGTACACACACACACACACACACACACACACACACACACACACGGCTGACCACTTGGGAGTGAATAACCATTTTGGGGGCTCATCCTCGGAGAAGACTAACTCTCCATCTCTTAGTGGCCTCATTGTAGTTCTTCAACCAGGGGTGGGCCCTCTGAGAGTTTCCTCATCCCCTTTGTCATGTCCCATGTCAACCGGCTTGTCATTGTTCAGGTCTTGTTTGGACACCCACATGGTTGAGATTTCTTGGGTGTAGCTTCCCTGCCACACCTAAGAGATACAATTTTGCAGGAGGCTTCCTGGTCCTCTGTCTCTTACAATCTTTCCACCCCTTTCCCTACACTGAATCCTAGATGTGGGGGTGGTGTTGTAGATGTACCACTTGGACCGAACATTCCTGAGTCTGTTGCTTTCTGAATTTTGACCAGCTGTGGCTTTCTGTCATTGAAATCCATTTGCTGCTCAAAGAGTCTACAAGAAACTTCTTTGAGGAGGGGTGAGGGCTACGCTTTTCTCTGTGTGTGCAGGGCTAGGTATTTAGAATGCTGTTAGCAGTTATGTTTGCTTAGGAGACTGCCGTGGTCGAGATCTGTGACTTCACTAGCCATTGAGCAGTTGGCTAGGCTTATAGTACCAGACTCGATTCCTCTCCTTTTGAGAGGATCATCAGTTTAATTTGACAGCTGTGGCCGTCACCACAGTATTAGTGCCGCTATTGTACCTTTAGGGATATCTTATCATTCTGATCACTTATTGGACCATTTTTTTTTTTAAACAGCAGTGGAGACATTGCCTGATACTCACTAGCAGTGAAAGTCTACGAGGACTCTGTATGCATCTCAGAAAGGGATATTTAACATGCCACGCGTGTTTCTGTTTATAATGGCCCACTTTTCTTTTTTGTATTTTAGCTTTTTAAGAAGACAATTTCTCTGAGTCAGTTTTTTCTTAGCTAAAAAGAATACTTCCATTTTTAAAGTCAGACAGCTATGCTGGCAGCAACACTGTAGTCAAGGACCATGTAAAACTGTTGGCATCTTTCATCTCTGTATTTTAAAGGGAAGTGCAGAAGACAGGGACGTCCCAGAAACACACAATGTGCATTTGAGAGACCGTTTATAAAATGTGGCATGGATTCCTTTCTGGCCCCATTTCAAACTGAGGTCTTTTCAGCAATGAAGTGTTCCAGTAGCTGGCCATTCTCTCATTCGATACCATCCACTATCCTCAGAAAACAGACGAGGTCTGTTTGCCTGAAGCTGCTCGCAATTACGTCTCATTCCATTTTCTGGGAGTAATTATAACGGCTATTCAGATATTCGGAGATAACTGTTATTTCTTCCTTGTTTTTGAAAGCTAAGCTCAGAAACCCAAGTTCCTTTGACCTCTGTGCACATAAATGTGCTTTCAAATATCCAAGTCTCCTGCACCACACTAATGTTCATTAATTTTCCTCTTAAGGCATAATTCTAAGACTTTTATCATAGCACTCTAGCCATTGTCTGCCAAGATCACAGTATAATTCTGAACATTTTAATTCTCGTAATAAAACCTAGCGTAAAGGAATATCCAGGCCCTTAGAGACGCCGTCTAATCTTTTGTTACTTGCATGGTCAATATTATTACAATTTTACCCGTTGAGACAACTTTTATTTTTAAGACAGAACTCGTAGGATGCAAATGTTTAAGTTTCTAAATGTCAGATAATTGATATCTAGCTTAATGTGATAATGTTTTATCAGAAAGTGATTTCTTAGCTTAAATCGATCTTGTTTTCTAAAACTGATAAGAGTTAAAATATTAGATTTTTTTTTTTGCCTTAGGATTGAAATACATAAAGGAAATGGAATTTTATTCCCTAGCGTATACTCTAGGATACACTCTAAGATGCTGGACTGTTCACATTAGTCGTGAGTAATTGACAATAACAAATGGGGCTTTATTATTTATAGGTTGCTCTTCATCCCTATGCTGCCATATTTTGAAGAGAGAGAATGCGTGTGTTTGTGTCTGTGTATGTTTGTGTGTGTGTGTGTGTGTGTGTGTATATGAGAGAGACAGACAAAGAGACAGAGACGGGAGGGAGGGAGAGAGAGCGGAAGAGAGCGATGACGCACTTACCTAAATTTTCGGAGATAGCTTTCTCGCCTATTTAAGGAGTCTGTTCTGCAGAGCTGAGGAGATGGCTCACTTTTTAAGAGCCCATGCTGCTCTTGCAGAGGACCACAGTTGGTTCCCAGTACCCATGTTGGCTGGCCCAAACTCCAGTTCCAGCGCATATGGTACCCTCTTCTGGGTTCCCTGGACACCTGCACATACCCACACATAGGATTAAAAAACAATACAACAAAATTAAAAATTGAAACATAAAAATAAAGCAAGCATAGAAGTAAGAAAATAAAAGATTAAAACATTTCTGTGTTTGCTTTCTAATAATTAGTCATAGCTGACAGAGCAACTATGGATTTTCAACTATTTATGTAGAGTCCAGAAGTCAACACTGGGTGTCTTCCTTAGTAATTCTCCATCTCATTTTTAAAAAAATTTGCCATTTTCATCATCACCATCATCATCATTACTGATAAGTGTATGCATGTATGTGTATATTTCTGTGTGTATGCATGTATGTGTACATGCATATGTGTGTATATACGTATATGTCTGTGTGTGTTTGTGCATATGTGTGTATGTGTGTATGTGTGTGTATGTGCATGTGTGTGTATGTGCTTGTATGTGTAAGTGCATGTGTGTGTGTTATGTGTATGTGTGTGTGTGGATGTGTGTTCACGTTTTATATTGGAGGTGCATGTGTTCCTTGGCGGTATGAAAGTCATAGAACAAAGCTCTCTGGAGTTAGTTCCTTCCATGATTTTGTGATTCCAAGGATCAAACTCAGCTCTTCTGGTAATTGCTTTTATTGGCTGCGGCTTGTGACTACCTCTCACCATCATGTTATTTAAACCTCAATCGCAATTTTGCTACGATTTTAGTATCAGGGTAGTGCAAACAGTGGGTAGCAAGCGTCCAGGTGAGGAAGACATTATTATCCCAGGTCATCGAAGTCAGATCATGAACTTTTCACCCATCCTGCTGTGACAGTATGGGCATGGATTTAAGACTGTCAATCAACCATTGATGTCTTCAGTGGTATGTCTTTGTTTCTAGGTGTTGGTCAGAGACTCTCGGTCCTTGCTGGGCTGTAATGGAATTTGATGGCCTTGGGTGACAGGTGATGGGGAAGCTGCTTCTATGTTTCTTGAACATCATCGCCAAAGAGACTTGGCTCAGAGACAGACTTCAGTTAAGTCCTTTTAGGACATTGGCTGCAAACCTAGCAACAGTTTCAAGAATGGAACCAGTGGGTTTTTACCCAGGTGTTGCCTCCATTCATATTGAGTGGCCAAGGACACACTTCTCCAGGTTTGCAGAGATGTCTGTTTATCTGTTTCCTCTGTTTACAGATCTCCTGGTTTTGTTTTCTAATAAACAGTCACAGTTGGTAGCACAACCGAGGCTTCCCCTCTTTCCGTGTATTTAATTGCTTCTAGTAGTGTACCTGGGGCCTGCCATTTAAACACAGCTCAAGAAACTATTTCCCTATCTGTTTTCTTCAAAGCATTTCCCCTCAGATGACAATAATGAGCGCAGTGTGGGAAGCTACGCTTTATGTAAATGATTGCTTTTGCAGAGACGTGAGGGCACATGCTAATATTCCACTGCATTCAGGGAGATCAGAGGTCTGTTGTCTCATGCTGAGTCTAAGGCTGGAGATTTTCAAACCTCCTCATGCAGATGAGAGGCTGCTCCTTTAGAGCCTGCAGTCTTCCTCATGGGGAGAAGTTTTCGAAAGGGAGCTGCAGTTTTTTCTGGAAACCAAGTACTGGGTAGGGAGGGCCAAAGGTTATGCAGATTCCTCTCACATAGCCTGTGTTCAGCAGTGGAGTAAGTGGAGGAGGGGTAGCACCAGGGGATTCTTAAAGTCCTCTGAAATGAATGAAATTTCAACCAGATTCTTACTCTTTTCAGTGGTCAAAATTCCCTAGTGAAAGACTGACAGCTTAACAATAAATTAATTTCGGAAAACTAGCATATTCAAATTCTTCCTTTCCTCCTTCACATCCTAAAGTCCCTACCTAAATGGGATTGGACATAAGATCGGAATTTATGGGAAAAGAAAGAAAAAAAAAATCCTCCAGTGCAGTGGTGAGCTCTGTGGGGGAGACTCAGAGGACTTTACTGCATTTTTGGCAGATAAAGCATGAATTTATTAATGCGCTAGTGGAAATGACTCACTGACAAGTTCTGTTAGCCTCCATCATGATTCAGAGTAGAGGCAGAAGGATTTTACTAAACGTATTTCCATTATCTTTTTCTTAGTCAGCAGTCATGTTCTCTGCTGGTGTAAAGTGCAGCCCACTCCAGCCCTCACAAACTCTGCCTTTTGCCCTGGTGCTCTGGAGCCAGCTAGCTAGCCAGGATCTCTGCTGCAAATGTTAATTCATTCCTCGACTGATTGGTGGCAGCTGTTCCTTAACTGAAGCCCGATGAGGTTATGCTTACAAGGGAATAATACAAACAAAACAGAAAGAACAGCAGAGAGTGTAGGAGTGGGGTCTTGGCACAAGATTTGCTTGAATCTCGACTTTTCAGAGACTGTATTACAAGTGACGTAGAAACGTTAGTGTGATTCTGGGACCCGCTGTAACACACTGTATCTTGGCTCTTTTGGGTCAACTCTTACCCAGGCCTGTTGTTAGCGTCTGTTTTATAAGCTACAGACAGCTAAAATGGCAGCACAAACTCCAGTCAAAGCTGAATGGAGTGGTGGTGGGCATGGGTTATTTAGTTTGTCTCTCCGTGAATTTCCCTGAGTCTCCCCCCTTACCCCTTTTTCTTCCATTTTCTCTCTTACAGTCCCCCCACCCCCTGTAATTAACAAATGCTTTCTTCTCCTTGCCAACATGGTTTTTTGGACAAAATTATATGCACTTGAACATAAAAACAACTAGCAAATTTCGTAAACATATACTAAAGCTCTAAATACCCATCACCTCAGGATGCAAGACAAGGATTATCATTAGTGTCATGAAGCCATTGTCACTATTGTAAAAATGTTACTTTATTTTATTTTTTTAAATATTTTTTAAAGATTTATTTATTTTATGTCTGCGAGTACACTGTTGTTCTCTTCAGACACACCAGAAGAGGGCGCCAGATCCCATTACAGATGGTTGTGAGCCACCATGTGGTTGACTGGGATTTGAACTCAGGACCTCTGGAAGAGCAGTCAGTGCTTTTAACCACTGAGCCGTTTCTCCTGCCCTGGATTTTATTCGTAATTAAAATATTCTTAACACCATTTCCCCCTTCCTCTCCTGCTAACACCTTTCGTTTCCTCTCAGATTCATGGCCGTTTCTCTCTTTTCTCTTATTCTTTTACTCACACAAATACATATACAGCCACCTACATACAACAAAACACATACACAAGCTCCTGAATCTATTTAGTGTTGCTTACATATGTATGTTTTTAGGGTTGACAACTTGGCGCTGGATAACCAACTATTGGGCTCTTTCCTTTGGAAGACTAAGGATCCTCCTCTCATCTTGGGGTGGGACCCAGTGAGGCATCTCACATCCACGTTGTCATGACAACTGGTGTTGTCAGGCATTGAGGTCTTACTTAGGGCAGCCATGTTGCTGAGCTTTCGGCAGCTTCCTTGTAATATTTACAAGTCACGGTCTTGAAGCTTACTCGGTCCCCTGGCTTTTATGATCTTCCTGCACCCTTTCTGTGCTATTCCCTGAACAATTTTAGACTTATTATTTGGGTGGTGCTAGGTGTTAGTATTCCTTCTACGCTCTGCCCAACAGTTACCTGGCAACGGCCCTGTAGGCCTGGCTTGCTGTAAAGGGGGCTGTTTGCACCCCTCTCTTCCTCTTTGACTCTTTTCTCTCCCTAACCCCCTTTCCTTTCTCCTTTTACTCCTCCCTCCCTCTCTCCATGTGTTCCTGGCTTTCCTTAGCCTTACCTAGCCTCTCCCCTCCCCCTCCCCTTCCCCTCTTCTCTCCTCCTCTTCTCTCTCTCTCTCCCTCCTTCCCCTCTCCCTTCCTCCTCCTCCCTCTCTGTGTACCTCTCCTTGTCTCTCCCTGTCCCTGCCCCCCTTCCCCCATTCTCAACTCCCTACCCATGACCTAAATTAACTCTATACTATATCTGTTGTATGGCTGGTACCTCATGGGGAAGGGATGCCTCAGCATGGTCCCGCCGAAGCACTCCTCCCACCTCACCATGCCATGTCCTACAAAACACATACTTGGCTTTTTATAAAACACACCACCAGGGACTGAAGCCAGGGCACTGCGCATGCTATGAAGTGCTCTGCTCTTGAACCACACTCCCGTCCCTGCACTTTTTATTCAATGATACTTTTATTCATTCTTTGAAAATAAGTTCATGTATTTCTTCAATGTATTTTAATGCCACCTCTCCAACTTTGTCATGCCTTCCACTCCATTACCCTACCTACCTCCGAGGTTTTTTTGGACAGTAACAACCCCCCTAAGTCCAATCAATACTGTATGTAACTGTTGGATCATTCACTGGGACAAGGGCATTCTACCACCTGCCATATATCCAAAGAAGAGGGACTCCTCTCTTAGTGGCCACCAGTGTTACTAGATCCTTTCCAAGGTTGAGGGTCTCAGGATCCTATTTCCACTTTTGTGGAATTGTGACAAATTGCCAGTGTTTACACCTCTTCCTGGCCACTCCACATCTTCTGGTGCCTCCTAGCTCCCTTCTGTCATGGCGGTGGTCACAGCAGCTTCCCTCAGGTGCCTTCTGCTATGACACATCCTGTTATCCCTGTTCTTGGGTAATGTCATTGACCATCTCTGTCAGTTTTTCAAGGCTCATCCACGTGCTTCAGCTAGTTCATCCAAGCAGCCACCAGTAACACAGAGGTAGGTGTTTTCACTCCTCTGAAGAAGGGACCTGCTTCTTTCTGTTGCATAACACTTTATATGGAAGTTGGCAAACCCACAGTAGGAAATCAAAGGAAAAATGTCTGCCAACATTGCTTTAAGGAGTTCATGATATAATTAGGGGCAAGAAAAGGCAGGAAGAGCACCCTTGTTACAGCACTGGTTCACAGATCCACTGGCGGAAGTCAGAGGTAGGCAAGCCAATCTCTTCCAATGGCTTCAAGTTACTGTCTTGAGAGTGGTGATGTGTACCCCAGTCTCAAATGCAGGGCTTGTTTGAGAGAAGATGGAATTTGCTAAGTGGGGTCAGAAGAATTTTAGAGTAGAAGAATTTAGTAGTAGTAAGAATCTCACTTGCCTGTTGCACATAAGAGAAGAAGGTGTAAGAAGGTGTGTGTGTGTGTGTGTGTGTGTGTGTGTGTGTGTGTGTGTGTGTGTGTGTGTGTGCTGTGCATAGGGACGTTTCCTGGGTCAGATTGCTGAAGACTTTATTTGACAACCTAAAGTTCAAACTTCAGCAATGATGAGAAACCACCAAGAGAGAGTGAACGGGGGAAAAAATAGAGACGCTAACGCTTTACAAAGATGGATGCGAGAAGTCGCAGAACGAGCATGAAGATTAAGTTGGGAGTAATCACCAGCCGTCCTGACACTGGAAGAAAAATGATTTCTAATCATTTTCCAAATCTGTATTGGCTATCTCTTCACCAAAACAGCTAAGAAGAAGGGGAGTTTCCTTTTCTCGTCCAGTGATTAAGGGACCACACAGTTTTGCCTCCTGTTTGGACAGCTGTGATGGTTCACATGTGAACGCGCTTTTCAGAGGGAAGCATTTCTTTGCGGAGTCTTTGTGTGGTTTAGGTATCAGAATGCTTTACAAGCTTCACGTCATGCTCACAGAAGACAGGAGCGCAAGGCACTGAGCTTCCTAAGCCACAGTTTGAAAGCGAATGGGTGCCTAGAAACGTGTCTGTAAAATCTGTGAAGTCTTGGTATCGTCATGGAGTCTGTTGCTCTATCAGCTTTCCCCTGGAGACAGCAGGAGAGAGACGGATTCTGGGAACTCTTAAAAAGCTAGTTACATCTTTTTGTTATTTTATTACAATGTTACATCGGACAATGTAACATTGATATGCCCACTGAACTGGTGTGTGTGTGTGTGTGTGTGTGTGCTGTGCATATATAAATCTGCTTGTGCTTGTGTATGTGCACATGCACGTGTGTATATACATGGATGTGTGCGGGTACACATGCACGTATGTGTTTACATGGATGTGTGTAGGTGCACATGCACGTGTACATATTCATGGAAGCCAGAGACCAGTGATGCTGTCTTTTCTAGTGCTTTCCACATGAGAGTTTGAGAGAGCGTCCTTCACTAAGCCCAGACATCACTGACTTGGCAGCGTTAAACAGCCAGTGAGCTCCAGCGACTCTCCAGTCTCGGTTTTCCCAGACCCGGGCCTGCAGGCACGTCCCATGCCAGGTTTTGTTTTATGCGGGTACTATGGGCTCTCACGTCTTTATACTTAAGTGGCAAGTGCTTTACTAACGTGACTGAAAACCTGCAAGATGACTCTTACAAGTTAAAGGCTGGAATAACCCTGAAGGAGGGACTGTTCATCAGTTAACCTTCGTTCATATGTGTGCAAATGACGTTGCTGCAAAATGAACATTGTGAAGCTTTTAAAAACCTTTTGCAGGGTCCATTCCCTGCCGGTGGCAGTGATACAGGCTAAGGGGACCTTTTACTCAGGAGGAAGCTGATTTGAGCATTCCAATCTACACGGATCAGCCTGTTCTTTGGAACAATGATTTAATTGTTCATCCCTAAGTCACATAACTTCTATTTTGACTTAGTCTTTAAGGGAGAGAGTGTGGATGCATAGAACTTAATCATGGAGTACAGACTTCATCTTTGTGTGCCCAATACTATAAATCTTCCTGACTAATGTTTGGTCGTTTTATTTTGTAAGTCATAAGCATATAGCTTTCTTATTTTAAAAAGTTTACCCTCTAATTTATATCGGTCTTAATTTAAATATTCTTAATAAAACAATCAAAAGTCTTTAGTACAGTTAGATTCTAATCATTCACAGAACATAAAAATATTAAAGCAGGGAAAATTCCTTCTATTATTTTACTGGTATGGGCAGGCAACAAACATGCAGGAAGTCAAAATACTGAGGGCAAGGAGAAGAGAAGACCTAACCCAAAGAAATCAAAATATTTTCACACAAAAAAATCCTTATTTTTACTTTTAATTAAGTGTGTATGACTACGTCTGAGTAAGGGTTTGTACTTGTCAGTGCAGTTTCCATTGATGCCAGAAGAAGGCGCCAGATCTTTTCGAGCTGGAGTTCCAGGCCACTGTGAGCTGCCCCAAAGTGAGTGCTTGGATCTGAACTTGGGTCCCCTGCAAAAGCAGTACACGTTCCTAACCACTGAGCCATCTCTTCAGCCTCGAGGGTTCTTAATATCATGCTAAGTAAGTAATGCCATTGCTTTTATTAAAATCTATTATCAGAACATTTAAACCTATACAAAACCGGAGAAGCCAGTAACAAAACGCTTTTGTCTCTCACGGTCTTAGTACTTGTCAACACTTCCTATTTTACCTACTGTCCCTCAACCTTTTATTTCTTATACATTTTCAAAAAATGTAAGGCATTGCATCTATGTATCAGATGTTCCTATACAACTCCCCTGCACAGACCCAGATGTCAGAGGTTAGCTCTGGGAAGGACTGACCAATGGGACCCCATAGAAGCAGGTTGTAGAGAAGCTCATGATTGTTGACCTCATCTTGGCTAGTCCCAGAACAGCACGGAAGGACTGGATAAGCTTCAAGCTGTTTTTTTTTTTTAAACCTCTTAATTCTTTTGACTTTCTTCTCTTCCTCCTTCTTCATTGTCCCCTCAGCCCCCTCCACCTAGCTAGTAGGAAACTGTGCACCAAACTTTACACTACTCATCTGAAGGCACAGACTGACTGACTTCAAAAAGTATTGAGGTAGTCTGTCAAGTTCTGTCTGTCTATCCCAGTCCTTGGGTGACCACTGAATATTCAACCATAGGCAAAAGCCTCATGCATGTTGCATTTTAGCTCATACTAAAGTAATATCTGGGACTTCAGGATTCTTGGCCTCTGGATAGCTTGCCTCCGACCTTTGACTAGTTGTTTTAATGTCTATCAGGGAGAGCATTGCCATAGTACAGTTTTAGTAGGCATTTCCTGTCGTTCTTTGTATGCCATTTGTATGTTCTGTGACGATCGTTAGCTTTCACACGTGAACTGTTGGCATTGTCTTAAATTGAGTTTGTGTAGAGAAAATGAATGCTTTATTAACTACTAGGAAAGTGATTCGGTGCTCTGGCAATCTCGACATGTGACTAGAGCTTTGTTTCACGTGTCACTTGAAATTTCTGAAAATGAATTAATCTCCTTTGAGTTTTTTCTTCCCCAAACCCGTGTTTCTCACCTTTGTCTGTGTGCTCAGACTGTCCCGAGACTGGCTCCTGAGAATTCTTGAGGTAGCCGTCTGCTGTTTTGCTCTGAGCTGGGCTGAGGAGTGGGTGGAGCCCTGAGTGAATGTGCATGATTGACAGAAGTACAGCCATGTTAAGGACCTCGATGCCGTAGACTCATGGGGATGGTCGGGCCTTCGCTAGACCTAGTATGGATGTTGACGAACAGTAGATGTTTAGCTCAAGCCAACACCTGTAGAAGGCAGTGCAGCATCTTCCTCTCTGGTGACTGCAGCCTGGGACAGCTCTCTTACACAGACCCCTGGCCGGTATCAGCTGGCTAACTGGTTCCTACTTCTGGTTCCTGCTGTTTGTAATGAACTTGCTGATTTTTCTGGGCTGCTGCTGGTGTGTCTCCATCTGCGTGCATGGTTCATCTGACTCCTGCTTTGCATTGAATATGTCTGACATTGTTTCGTCCCCCACTACTCCCATCAGGTGAAGCTCAAAGTCACACCGGTGGCTTCACAGTGATTCGATGGTTAGTGTAAGGTCGTCCTGCTCGTGTGGCAGTGGCTCTGCTCCAGATCTGGACTTAGTCATCACTCCAGTCCCCCAAGTAAAGCTCTTCTTTCTGTACAAGACAATGTTAAGTGGACATGACTGAGGGACAGCACAATTTGCTGCTCCTGACTGTTCTTGCAGAGGCGTTTAATAGGCAAAGCTAGGAAATCTTACTTCTTTTGAAAGGAGAAAATAAGCAATGATTTTTTTTCTTGATCATGGTAATTCAAATGTAAGAGGTTTTACTTCACCTATTTGAACTTCTTTTTTTTTCAATCTTAAGCTCAAGGTTTTTGTTTTAATTTGCATTACCTTACAATGCAGCCTATGATAGTTTCAGAGTATCAAAAGCATTTGCATGATGAGCAGTTACTGAGTAGGGTGTTGATTCCTTTACATTTCATTTTAGGCTGCGTCTTTAGGGACACAGTCAAATCTTGTGCTTTAGAGTCATTCCGAGTGGCCTGAGCTATCACCATCCGCTCCGCACTTACATTCATTTCACATGGTGTGCAAACCATTTATCTTGGTTCTCGTTATCATGTACTAAACAAATGTATATTTATATATCAAATTTGTATATTGTATTCCTTATATTTGTATAATATATTAAACATAATTATTTAATATATAAATTTATAACAATACAGAATTGTATATCACATATATAATATATAATTACATATGTCATATATATAATGTATATTAGTGGGGTTTAGAATGACATTTTTATGTCCATACCAATCAAATCTGGTCTCCTTTTTATCTGTCTTTCTCCTGGCAAGCTTCCCAACTGTGATTGTTCAGTTTTTACATTTATTTGTGTGTGTGTGTGTGTTTGTGTGTGTGTGTGTGTATGTGTGTGTGTGTGTGTGTGTGTGTGTATGTGTGGGCATGTAGACCTTAGGAGAAGATATCAGGCATTTTCTATACCTCTCTACTTTATGTTTTTATTACTATATAATTGGATCACTGCCCCCTCCCTGATGTCCTCCCAACACACATCCCTGTTTTACTCCCTCACACTGATGGCCTCCTTTCGATTATTATTACTGCACATACAATTGCACACACCCTTGACTTATTCAGATAAAAACCCTGTTTATTCTTTGACGATTTCATACATGTTTGCAGTGTATTTTGATCATAAGCACTTCTTTGCTTCTCTGTTCCAAGTCCTCCTAGGTGCCAAAGACTCCCTCCCAGTTTCATATCTTCATGTTTTAAACATACTGAGGCCAAGAAGGACTTCCAGTCTGGGTGTAGGGCCATCCACTGGAGCATGAGAAATCTACCAGGGATTCATCTCTGAGGAAAACCTGACTCTCTGTCCTTCAGGAGCCATCACGCATCACTGGCTCTTCTGCTCAGCGTGGAACTTTGAAAGTTCTGCTTCTTCCCATGCTGGAATTTTGACTGACTTGACCTACACAAAACACACAGCCATGTGTGTGACAGACTTGTCATATATGGAGAACAGGGCTTTTCCTCTTTTTTGAAGTGGTGCCTCCAACTGAACCAGACGCTTGCTGTGTCTGATCAGGCTGGGCTGGCAGGCTCTCCATTTCCCACAGTGCTGGGATGCAGGTGTGCCAGCCTTTGTGTGGGTGCTGAGGATTACCATCCAGTTCCTGATGCTGGCACCAGTCTCTTGAAAGACCCCTGGAGCGGGGAGACCCTCACTCAAGTCTCGGATTGATGCAACCCCCCCCAAGAACTCACGAGAGACTGATCTTGATGCAATCAACAAGAGGTTTATTGATAGGGATGACAGAAACCAGTGCACTGGGGTCGAGACTTGTATCCCATGCAGGGGTAGAGGAGCTCAACCTCGAATGATTGGAAGAAGGGGTATTTAAAGGAAAAACCTATCGAATCACAAGGAAGAACCTCCTGTTTCTCATAATTGTTCTTTAAGACTTTAATCTAATTTTATTGTTAACCAGTTCCTGCTACTATGGTCAGCTGCTATTATGGTCAGCTGCTATTATGGTTAGCTAGTTTCTGGAAAAAAGTGGCTGAACCAGCTGGTGCAATTACTCTTTCTGTGATCAGCTAGTTTCTGGAACAGGCAGTTCCAGGGCCCGCTTTTGGCTTCAACTTTTGTCTAGGGGGCAATTTTAAACGTTTTCCTTTCATTCCCCACTTCTTCTAATGGATAGTTCTAATCATAGAACTAAACTTCAGTATCTTCATAATACTGATTTTCTTGTCCTTCTAAAGCATGATATTGTTGGTGTAACATCAAAATCTGTACATCACTCACTCTTTCTCTAACAAAAGTTACAAACTTATTAACGATACATGGCAAGGAGCAAGGGTAAAATTAAGAGTGACCCTATTAATGAGGAGATTAAAGTAGTCAACCAGGGAGATCTATTGAACCATCCTTCCTTGTTGTTCTTCTGTCTCTTAAAAGCAACGTTTCTCTCTTAAGGCAGCACATAGCCCTTCATCTTTGAGGAAGAGTAAATCTGGCCCCCTCCTGTTTTGTACGACCACCAGGTCAGGGATTCCTCGAGCTTAGATATTTATCCGCTATTGGTAAGACACTTGCGGCACAACTTAAGAGAATCAGTAGTCGTTTCCAATTTAGCACCTAAACTCAGCCCTCAGAGTAATTCCTTTGTGTCTTACTAAGTCTTTAGCATCAGGATTCAAATCTGGGCACTATCTGAACCTACACACAAAAGTCATGACTGCCTTTTAGAACTTCTAAACTTATAGAGGTTGTGATCTGAGGCACAATCCCAAGAAGTGTTAGGAGTACTAACATATGCAATGCCTTTACATCATTTGCAATAGAAATCAAGCCTATCCCCACACCTGTGATTGGGGGACCTATCTTGATGGAACCCAGGGCAAACATGAAATTCTTGCTTTCAAAGCACACTCCTCAAGTGAGCATTACAGCTCATGTCTCTGATGTATCCACTTAGCTTTTTCTCAGCTCCCAACCCCAAGAGCTAGTACACAGCTGGTGAGGGCTGACACTTGACAGCTGTCAGGGTGGTCAGCAGCACCAGGTATGGTCCTCTCTAGCAAGTCTCAAGTGTCTGGACCCGATGTTGTCATACTTGGATGGAATCTCTGACCTGGAACTCGTGAGATGTCTCAGGGGTCCTCAGGACATAGGCTATTGCCAGCTGTGATCAGACTTCTTTCTGTATCACATGCATGTCTTTTAGCCTGGCATACAAATCATTATTACTATGACATGTTGTTTCAGTAACATCTAATACAGTCAGAGAAGCTGAGGCCCTGTATTACATTTCAAAGGGGGTAAGGCTGAATCTGGAAGGGATATTTCTTGCTCTGACGAGAGCAAGAGGGGAGTGCCACCCAGTCTGGGCCAGTCTCCATGGTCAATTTGGTCAGGGTCTCTTTTTTTAAAATTTTTTTTTATTAACTTGAGTATTTCTTATATACATTTCAAGTGTTATTCCCTTTCCCGGTTTCCGGGCAAACATCCCCCTAATCCCTCCCCCTGCCCTTCCTTATGGGTGTTCCCCTCCCCCCATTGCCACCCTCCCCCCAACAATCTAGTTCACTGGGGGTTCAGTCTTAGCAGGACCAAGGGCTTCCCCTTCCACTGGTGCTCTTACTAGGATACTCATTGCTACCTATGAGGTCAGAGTCCACGGTCAGTCCATGTATAGTCTTTAGGTAGTGGCTTAGTCCCTGGAAGCTCTGGTTGCTTGGCATTGTTGTACATATGGGGTCTTGAGCCCCTTCAAGCTCTTCCAGTTCTTTCTCTGATTCCTTCAACGGGGGTCCTATTCTCAGTTCAGTGGTTTGCTGCTGGCATTCGCCTCTGTATTTGCTGTATTCTGGCTGTGTCTCTCAGGAGCGATCTACATCCGGCTCCTGTCGGCCTGCACTTCTTTGCTTCATCCATCTTGTCTAATTGGATGGCTGTATATGTATGGGCCACATGTGGGGCAGGCTCTGAATGGGTGTTCCTTCTGTGTCTGTTTTAATCTTTGCCTCTCTCTTCCCTGCCAACGGTATTCTTGTTCCCCTTTTAAAGAAGGAGTGAACCATTCACATTTTGATCATCCGTCTTGAGTTTCATGTGTTCTAGGCATCTAGGGTAATTCAAGCATTTGGGCTAATAGCCACTTATCAATGAGTGCATACCATGTGTGTTTTTCTGTGATTGCGTTACCTCACTCAGGATGATATTTTCCAGTTCCAACCATTTGCCTACGAATTTCATAAAGTCATTGTTTTTGATAGCGGAGTAATATTCCATTGTGTAGATGTACCACATTTTCTGTACCCATTCCTCTGTTGAAGGGCATCTGGGTTCTTTCCAGCTTCTGGCTATTATAAATAAGGCGGTGATGAACTTAGTGGAGCACGTGTCTTTTTTATATGTTGGGGCATCTTTTGGGTATATGCCCAAGAGAGGTATAGCTGGATCCTCAGGCAGTTCAATGTCCAATTTTCTGAGGAACCTCCAGACTGATTTCCAGAATGGTTGTACCAGTCTGCAGTCGGTCAGGGTCTCTTTTAGAGTTCTATTTATTCTCTCTACCTGTCCTGAGCTTTGAGGTCTGTAATATAATTTCCAATTGATCTCTAAATACCTGGCCACACCCTGGCTTACCTTGGCAACGAAAGCCCAGCAGTTGTCTGACTCGATTCCATTGGGCACTCCAAACCAGGGGAAGATTTCTTCTAGTATCTTCTTGATGACTACTGAGGCCATGTCTTGCTTGGTGGGGAAAGCTATCTATTCCTAAAAAGATATCTACAAGTACTCCTGGTTTTATCTCAGTGAAGTTAACTTCGACTTCCCACTAAATTCCCTAGGTTTCTTTGCCCTTTTTGCTTGCTAAGCATTCACTTGCTGACATACCTTACATTTTTCTTCTGTCTCTCTGGCTAAAATCCTAAAGTCTATTACATATACCTTAACTACTTGGATAAGCTTCTTATCCCCCTAAATGAGTCCATTTGAGTCTTTTGTTTATTCTCTGGGGAGTATAGTTTTCCCCTCAAGTGTGCCATTGTCCTTAAGCAATTTGGGCTTTTCTTCTGTTGTACATTCTAAGTGAGGTCATCCCTTAGTCCAATCCCAGTTCCCAGTGGCTGTCTCTTGCAGGCCTGCAACCAGGATAGGCTCCTGCATAGCCATTTCTCGAGCCACTTGATCTGCTTCACTATTGGCCCATGCCACTGAATCTCTTCCCTCCTGATGTCCCGGGCAATGAATAATACTCACAGTTGCTGGCTTCATCAGGGCATCCAAGAGGTGGCAAGGGATAGGGGCAGTCAGAAATGACCAGGAAGTAGTGGATTCCCCGGCCCACGCCAAGGTCCACAGTTCTTTGAGTAGTCCATAAGCTTTACTACCCTACATTCCTACAATGGACCTTGAGAGCTTGTTTGGAGATTCTAGCATGGGAACACAGCTACTTGTATACCCTTGGCTGAAGACCGGTCTAGCTAACCAAAACCTCAATCATCACAATACAACCCAAAGCAAAATCAAACTCTAATTGTCCAACGTCTGGGATCCATTTACAATCTTCTAGGCTCCTCCAAGGACTTAGGTCACTTCTCCAGCTCTGCCCTTTGTAGCACACACCTTATTTTCTAGGTTCCACATGCCTGTACTCCACTGCTGCTGCTGCTGCTCTTGCTGGTCATCTCATGGTACTGGCACCTTCAAAATGCTCTCTTCTGCTGCAACTAGGCTTTACCAATAGCCTCTCACAGGCTCTCTTCATGGTGCCAAGCCTCAACTCCTTTGCATGACCCCTTCAGTCCTAGGCCATCAATTGCAACTGAGGCTGCACCTTAACACATGACCTTCCATGGCCTCTCACAAAGCCAATCCTCAGCTGCTCTTCATTCCTTCAAAACCAGTACCACCTGGGTGACTCTTACACATTATCAAATCCAGCCACAGCACAAGGTACAACCTTGGCTATCTCTGGAACACAGCCTCTTTGTGCTCTCAGAAAACACTTCCCAGAAGATTTCTCAAAGATGCTGGTCTCTTCTTAATCACCACTAATTTCTTAGCTCCAGCTGACCAACATCAATCGTTTTAGTAATGCAAAGGTTCTCTTTAGTAGTTCTGGTATCTCGTTAATCACAGCTGATTCTTAGCCCCACAGCTAAGGTCTTTTTGTCTTTTATTTCCCAATGATTGTTTTAGAACTGAATACTCTGCTCCTGTATCCACCAGAAAGTCTATAGGGGTCCCCTCCACATTTAGGGTTACCCTAGGCTCAGGGTGGGGGGGTCCGAGCCCCGTCTCCCCTAATCATCTTTAAGAGCCAGGACCTAGGGGTCCTGCCTTTCTTCTTTGGGCAATCTCGGGCCCAATGTCTTTTTCTTTGCAATATGCATACTAATCTTTCTCCAATGGCTGTCTCTGCATCTCTCTGCTCCCATTCGGTCTTGGTCTTCTATTGCCCAGGTTCCCTGTCTGTCTAGATCCTGCCCTCTCTCTATCTCTGTCTCCTACTACCTCAGCCAGTATTCTAGTCAAGTTTCTTTCTTGCTTACGATCTGCCAATCCTCTCTCTCTTCCCTTTTTCTCTTTCCTGCTTCTCTTCCTCAGTCTCTCTAACGTCACTTTCTCTACAACTTACACTAACTCTCTCAGCGATTTAGCTTAACCCTTCAAGTTTCTGCAACTTTCTCTTCATATCTTTCCTTACCTTAGCCAAATTGGTGGGGCGTTTTTCAGCCCCTCAGAGACCCACCATTGGAGCCTGGTGGTAGACCAGGCACTCCCTACCATCAGGCGTATTGAAGTCAATAGGCAGAAGTGAGGGCCTTCCATCCATGTAACAGCTACTAACAAGCATCTCAAGTGGGATGGTGAAAAACAAGAAGAAAGTCCAGAAAATAGAGGTCCACTGAAGAGGACAAATAGCATTCAGTCACACAGAAAGACAATCAAAAGATTAACAGACAAAAACAGAAGTGTGTACAAAAACAAAAAACAAGCGGTCGCTGTGAGATCTTCACAAATTGAACTGATTCAGATGGGAGCTTCTGTGAGCTCACCACAGACAGATGAAGGGGGTAGCAGATTCCACATCACCCCTCCTTCCCAAGGGGAGCAGATCAAAAATAATGATTAAGTCAAAGGTGCCCTCTGAAGGCCTGCTGACATCAAACACCGGCCACTCCGAGGAGAAAAAATCTGCCACAGTCCTTTCTTAATCTTAACTGACAGGTTGTGTGCTCTAGTCTTACCTTCAGTCCAATGGTCTAAAGTCAAACTCAGAGGACTCATCACAGTCTGTCCCATCATCACAAATAACCCAAGACACAAACACAGAAAACAAAGAGACAAACTAACAGATCTAACTTCAGTCCAGTGGTCCAGGGTCAAACTCAGAGGGGTCGTCACGGTCTGTCCCATCGTCAAAGTCACAAGTAACACAAAACAGAGACCTAAGACACACAGACAAAGACTAACAGACACCCGTCTCCACCTAGACAGGCAAGACCACTCTGGAAAAACAGACGGCCGGAGGACATTTCACTTCTACAGTCCAGGAGAACTACTGTGTCTTCACCAGCACCTGGACCGCTGGGAGGGTGGGTCTTTTCTCCAACTCCAGGAGAATCACCGAATCCTCACCAGCACCCAGATGGGAATCTCCCAGGCGTCCCTGGGGTCCCTACAGATGTGCCGGATGTCTCCCAGGGTGACGCAGTCGGTGAGCCCCTGGCACGTCTACCAATACTCACACTTTGTCTCTTCCTGAGACACAAGTCTCTGTCTCTACCTGAGACCGAGAGCGACTGCAAAACCAGAATTTGTGAGCAAATACAGACCCAGAGTTCAGCCGGCACAGAAACACAAAGACACAGACAATATCTCACCTCCAAGTGAATCTCCAGAGACGAGGGTGGTCGCCTACCCCGGACGAGCCCCCAAATGAAAGACCTCCAGAGCAGGGAGACCCTCACTCAAGTCTCGGATTGATGCAACCCTCCCTCCCCCCAAGAACTCACGAGAGACCGATCTTGATGCAATCAACAAGAGGTTTATTGATAGGGACGACAGAAACCAGTGCACTGGGGTCGAGACTCGTATTCCATGCAGGGGTAGAGGAGCTTGACCTTGAATGGTTGGAAGAAGGGGTATTTAAAGGAAAAACCAACCAAATCACAAGGAAGAACCTCCTATTTTATGATTAACCAGTTCCTGCTACTATGGTCAGCTGCTATTATGGTCAGCTGCTATTATGGTTAGCTAGTTTCTGGAACAAAGTGGCTGAACCAGCTGGTGCAATTACTCTTTCTGTGATCAGCTAGTTTCTGGAACAGGCAGTTCCAGGGCCCGCTTTTGGCTTCAACTTTTGTCTAGGGGGTAATTTTAAACTTTTTCCTTTCACTCTGAGCCTCCTCTGAACCTTTGCTGACCACTGTTCTACAGACCAGGGCTTTCCTCTTCAGATTGAACTTTTTTTTTAACCTTAAATAATATTATATGATTCCAAAATAAACACAGAAAATGAGGCACACTCTTCTCCGTGTTCTTGGTCCTTATGACTGGTTTTTGATTTGCCGTTCTACTGTTTCTTTTAAAAACTGTAGGGAAATATGGGCTGCCATTCTCACTTCAAAATCAAAACGTAGTAACGTGTGATCACCCACTATAATATGCCTTTTCATGGAGATAATTCTGGATGTAACTCTCTGTTATTACACAGAGAGCTTCATTTATTCAATTTCATTGTTGGCTCCATGTAGAACATCATAGCTGCACACTTACAGATGAGTGGGAGGGCTGGATTTTCTGTCTCCCCACACAGCAATGTAGTGGAGAGCTTTGTGTATCCATCTGCTCTAATTCCCGCCCTCACCTCTTTGGTATGCCATTTAGCTGGAAACCTCTAAGTCAAAACATAATGCATTCAAAACGTTAATGCACTTGCAATTCTGCTAGATTTGAAAATTGCCATTAGCAGAGTGGGGCCATTTTGCCTTTTGGCTATGGACAAATTAGTAATTCACAGCGTTAAACAGCAACTTCTACAGTCAAAGTTACACCACAGGTGGAGTCTAGCTTCCTTTGGCCACCATGCTTGACTGACAACGCAGTTGCCCCTCATACCACAGTCTACCACTTTAATTTGACAGAGGTCAGCACCTCAGCTCTCCTTATGTCCTTGATTTGTTTCTGAGTCTCAGCCTTGGGGATTCACCACGTACTGCTGTCTTCTTTCTGAAGTAGTGTTTGCTACAAAGGAAAGAAAAAAAGAAAGGAAGGGAGGAAGAAAGGAAGGAAGGAAGGAAGGAAGGAAGGAAGAAACAAAGAAATTGTAATAGCAAGGTAGCTGCCAGTTCATGTGACCTGACTCAAGCCTTATCCTCTGTTTACTGATGCTGGCAGACTTAGCTATTCATTCAGACTGCCTGTGTTCTACTCCTGCCTCTCTACTCAAGGGTTGTGCTCACCATCTGTGAGTTACTCCACCTCAGTCCCCTCAGCCGAAACGTGGAATCAACAGTAAGCACCTCACACTGATTTGCAAAGATTACAACAAAGAATATATCCAGAGTCCTTAGAGGAGTGTCAGGTGTGTTGTCACAGATGGATTCTTTTCCTCCATTTGAGTGGAAATCAAGAACACGTGAGGTTAGCTACCTTGGTATTGGTAATACTGTGCTCTTAAATGCCAGAGGCTGAGTAACTTGACTTTCAACTCCATAGACTTACAGTTCCAGGTTTAAAGACTTTCATATCCAGGCTTATAGACTTATAGCTCCAGGCTTAAGAACTTATAGCTTCATGCTTGTAGACTTATAGCTCCAGGCTTAAAGACTTACAGTTAGAGGCTGTGGTAAGCAGCAATTCATAGTTCTAGGCTTTTAAAATCAGAAACTTATGGCTCTGTGCTCTCAAAGTGAGAGGCTTATTGCTCTGCTGGACTTTGGGTGCCAAGTGGTCGTCTTATAACTTCTAATCTTTGAGTGTTAGGAGCCTCTTAACTCCACTTTGTGATTCCTTGGCAGCCAGAAATGACCATTCCTGGTAGCCCTCTGGAACTCCTTCAATGGCTACTCTCTAAGACAACATTTGCTACAGTGAGTCAGCAGAAGAGGCTGCCAACTGTCAATCAAGCGGTCCAAAAGCTTCCATGCAGTCTTGACCGTTTAAAGATGAGAAGAACGAACTGTGCCAACAATCAGCCCTAAAATGAAGTTAACACTTTTTAATGCATGCACATGTGGGTATGTGTGGGTGTCGTCTGTGTGTGCATGTGTGTGTGTTCATGTGTGCTTGTGAATGTCAGAGGAAAAGGTCCTGTTCATCTCGGGCGTATTGTCTCCCTCTTTCGAGACAATTTCTCCTCATCTTAGGCCATAGCTATTAGACTAGAATGGCTGACCAGTAGGCCTTCAGATCCTTCCCTCTCCACTTCCTTAACACTGGGATTATAAGTATGCATTACCATGCAAGACTTTTTCCATGGGTTCTGGGCATTGAATTCTGTCTTTGTGTTTACAAGGTAAACTCTTCACCAGGTGAGCTATGCCTCCAGCATACTTAACACCCAGTCAAATGGCCTTAGAGAGGGTTGGGTCTGTGATTTGCTCTGTATTAAGTACTCAATAAAATACCTTTTATTTTTATTGTTATCGTATAAAGTATAAGATTATTAATCTCCTGTCAATCAGACCTGTCTATTTTTGACTCTGGAACTGTTTGAAATAAAATAGCAGGCATTACTGGTCTGAAGGAACACTATCGTTTATGTTAATTGGAGACGCTAGGGGCGTTTGATCTTGAGTCATAGCCACAGTTATAACATTTTTACTTTTATTCACTAGTCTCACCCACTGAACTATTGGTAAGTGAGAGTTTCTATGTCTTGACTTAAGGGAGTAATTTTGAATTTCACAGCTTCTCAAGAAAGACCCAAGCTTTCAGACAGACACTCTTTACTTTCAAAATAAAACTAGCCAACACTCACTCTTCCCGTAGGAGCACTTTTATTCTCCCTCTTCACCATACACATGTACTCCTAAACTTTGAAAATAATCTGCATCTGGAAAGCACACACGCAACTTGCCTAGGGCAAGCTAAAAGTGTGGTTCTCTTGTTGACAACTCTGCTTTTGGCCAACTTGGGAAGATGAGTTGGTTCTCCAGTTGAGCCTGGTACCTTGTTTCTCTATGGGCTTGTTCATCAGCTACTGAGGATATTGTAAAGGTAACACTTGTCGGTGTTTCTCACCAGTGCTGCTGTTTGTTCCTCAGTGCTCCCTTCACTGTACATTTAGTTACATTGTGCTCCCCCTCAGGCCCCTTCCCCAGAGTGTCTCAAAATGATTTCTATGAGTGTCAGATCTCTGATCCGACTCCTAGCCACCTCACTCAGTGCCCAGAACTATGCTGTTTCTCCCCAATGACACATTGTATAGTGGATATCAGCAGAACTCATATCCATTTCCCTCATCTCCAACCTCACACTTTTACCAGTGACTAGGAAAATGACAGAAATGCTGTACACATAATGATGTTCACTGTACCGGCTGGTTCTGTGTCAACTTGACAAAAGCTGGAGTTACTACAGAGAAAGGAGTCTCCCTTGAGGAAATGCCTCCATGAGACCCAGCTGTAAGGCATTTTCTCAATTAGTGATCAAGGTAGGGAGGACCCAGCCCATTGTGGGTGATGCCATCCCTGGGCTGGTGGTCTTGGGTTCTATAAGAAAGCAAGCTGAGCAAGCCAGGGGAAGCAAGTCAGTAAGTAACATCCCTCCATGGCCTCTGCTTCAGCTCCTGCTTCCTGACCTGCTTGAGTTCCAGTCCTGACTTTCTTTGGTGATGAACAGCAATGTGGAAGTGTAAGATGAATAAACCCTTTCCTCCCCAACTTGCTTCTTGTTCATGATGTTTTGTGCAGGAATTAAAAACCCTGACCAAGATGCTCACTAAGAAGGAATACATTTAATAAGTATTCTTCTTTTGAATGAGACTGGGACTTTTAATAGCAATTTAAAAAAATGACTCTCCAGGTAAGATGTTTACTTGTTCAGTGCTAATATTTGAATTCTCTCCAAAATTGAGAGAGAGAGAGAGAGAGAGAGAGAGAGAGAGAGAGAGAGAGAGAGAGAGATATGAGAGAGGAAAACTACTGAATGTTCTGGACATAACATCTGTATACAGACAGAACAGTCTTCTGAATTGGAGGTGAGAGACCATGCATTGGATTTCAAAATAAACAAATTCAGGTTAGGTCCTATTGTTTCCTTATGTTGAGGATCCTTGATGACCTGTTTTTTAGTGACAGGAGCAGCAGCAGGAGTAGCAATAAAGACATTGACAATCTAGGCAACAACATGAAGTTTCTTTCCTTGAGAAACTGGAGAAATATATTCTTGGACTTAACTGAGCCAACAGACGTCTCCAGGTTTCTCTCAAAGCTCCACACTATGTTCTCCACTGATAAAACCTAGGACAGCTCAGACAGAAGGCTCAGTGAGAGACAGCATAATTGTGATAATTGTTCTGGGACAGTCTGCTCTCACAAGAAACATAGCTGTGTTGAATCGGAAGTGATTAATAAAATTGTCTCCGTTCTTTTAGCTACATTTTTCTGGGGTCACTCCATTGGCCTCTGTCTACATGTTCCCTGAGGAACAGAGTCGTCAAAGGCTCAAGCAAGATCATCCACCAAGGCCGCTATTCTCTTGCCTGGTCTTGCAGGTGATGGTGATGACCTACAGAGGGCAGCAGAGTCCCGTCCAGGAGTAGTACATGGTCTGTACTGTATGTTTGGCTGTTACTAAAACAGAGAATGTTGAATTTTATTAATCAGTTAGCACTATTTTACTAATGTATCAAAATAATTATTAGAATCTACCACATTCTGGGTAATAATAATATCAAAGTCTCCAAGGCCACATATTGGGTGCTTTTCTCCAGATCTTTTTCTTTGTGGCTTCCCCTCCCCCTTCTGACATTCCTTTGGTCACTTCTCTCAGCTGCTTTCTGATCACCTTAGAAACTGACAGGGATGCCGAAGTGTAGCTCCTCACAGGTAGCTCCTCACAGATGATGGCTTCTGGCAGGCATCGGGGTCGGGGTGAGGAAGGACTAAGTTTTCTTTCAGGGATACCCCCCGGGAGTTTGTCCTTGCTCAGTGAATATATAGGCAACACAAATTAAACGTGATTTTTTCCTTTTCTTTCTTTTCATTTTTTAAAAATGTGATCCAGGTGCATCATGAGAAGTTTCCAAATAACCAATAAAAATATTATATTTAAAAAAAATAAAAGAATGAGCTCGCTTGTGCCTTAGTTCAGGAACCTTCTAGGTTTCTCAGGGTCCCTCCGTGTCTGGTGCCTCCCATCTTCCTCCCGTTCACTTTGTCTGTCTAAATCTCCATGCTGTGTCTCAGCCTCTTCTCCAGCTTCAAATGACATCATTTACTCACACAGCTCAATGCTTTACTTCAAGGAGGACAAAGACTCCACATCGGGTTTATACTGAGTTTTAACTTATAGTGTGAACGTCTGGCAGTGCCGTCATTTGCTCTTCATAAATATAATTTATAATGGCACAGAGTGCTTACAAGAACTACTATAAAAAAGTCCCTGCCAGACTTTAGTTACAGGAAAAAAAAAGTCTATAAATGGATTTTGGGGGGAGGCAGCATAATATTTTGAAAATTGCCTGGAAAAGGACAGTGTATCAAAATGACAAGCTAAATACAGGCGCCCACTTCCTCCTCCTTTCCCACATGCCTAGAAATGATAGAAAAAGAGGACATCTTTAAAAAGGAGTAAATCATAACAACCTTGCAAAAATAAGAGAGGCTTTACTTCGGTGGAGAACAGAAGTGCAGCCGCCGTGGAAGAAAGTCCAGACTGAGCATACGCAGGAGGACGAGGGTCTTTGGAGAGTAACAAGGCAGAGGGAAGTCACTTGCTTTGGAACACTTTGTGGAGCTGACTGGCACTCCCCTTCTTGTGCAGAGCGATATGTAGATTAACATCTTTTAAATTCAGGCAAAGGGAGTATGGAGCCTTCCTGCGATGTGCTTTGGTGGCTGGCATTAACAGAGAGGATACGCTTGAATGGATTTGAGATAATGTTTTAAAATGACTGGATCACCTGGGCTTCCTCGTCTGGCCTCAGTGGGAGAGGATGCACTTAGCCTGCTGAGACTTGATGTGCCAGGGTGGGGTGGTACCCATGGCCGGAGGCTCTCCTCTCTGAGTAGACGAGGAGATGGGGAGAGGGGTTTGTGAGGGTGGAACTGAGAGGAAAGGGGGGTGAGGGCTGCAATTGG
Source organism: Rattus norvegicus (assembly GCF_021556685.1). Taxonomy (NCBI): domain Eukaryota; kingdom Metazoa; phylum Chordata; class Mammalia; order Rodentia; family Muridae; genus Rattus; species Rattus norvegicus. The sequence goes on along the minus strand of NC_141544.1, from coordinate 42,406,740 downwards.
GATGCAAAGTGAATAAATAAAGAAATTGATGATGAAAAAAATAATGGATTAGAGGTGTGTGTGTGTGTGTGTGTGTGTGTGTGTGTGTGTGTGTTTGTGTGTGTACCAGATTACTTAATTACTGAGTAACCAGTATCATTTAGAAGTGTAAAAATAGCACCCATTTATTATCTCAGTTTCTATGGGGTCAAGATCCTGGGAACCACTTTGCTCTCTGATCTGTACTCTGCAGCAGGGCATCTCCTGAGGCTATGGACTCAGTCTCATCCATGACCAAGTCCATTGCTGGCAGAGTTCAGGACCCTGCGGTCTAGTACATCATTGACTGATTTTTTTTTTTCACCAGGGATGAAATTTCTCCCTACTCCCCCTTCCCCTCTGCTTCCTTCCCCCTCTCCCTTCCATTCCCCTTTTCCTTTCCTCCTCCTCCTCCTCCTCTTCCTCTTCTTCTTCCTCCTCCTCCATTAGACATCAACACCTTGTGGCATTCAGTGGACGCTCTCCATCCTTCTCAGACCCATCATGACGTTAGGTTGTGTGAGCTTCATGCATACAGTCCCCACCATTATGAGCTGATATGTGCAACTGTGTTATCGTGTCCCACAAATATTGTTTTGTGATAGATATCCACTTCCTCTGGTTCTTGGCAATCTTTCTGCTGCTCTTCTGTAAAGATCCCTGAGTCTTGAGGGGCAGAATGCGATATAGACGTTCCATTTAGAGCCAAGCACTTCACGGACTCTTGTTTTCTGCACTGTGGCTGGCTGCTGGTCTCCGTATTACTTGCCGTCTGCTGTTTCACTGGCGAAAGCACAAGATGCAGGTGGACCTACAAGGGTGGAGACTAACAGGGACGATGCCTTTTGTGTGGATGAAGGACAGAGGGGAGCATCCTGGCTCTAATGTGAGAAAGGAGAAACGAGTAACGAGAAGTGAGCCCGGAAACCGATCATGGCATTTAACCTTCATTTCCTCTAAGAACAGGAACTCACCGAAAGCTTTTTAGGTGAGGTGAAGTAGTTTATCTTGGAAAGGTTGCAGTGGCAGAAGAATCCTACAGAGAAGTGAGGATAGAAGAGGAGAGCAGTGGCTGGCTGTGGCCCAGAGTCCAGAATAGGGGTGCTGGTGTCTGAACATGTGGCGACAGTGGGGACGGAAGAAGCTGCTGGAATTGAAATATATTTTTTGAGGTATAACTGACTAGGCCTGGTGACAGGCTAGATGAGGAAATCACGATGAAGAAGAAAATTAAGTTCCGCTTCAAGAAGTAAGGTGCCTGCTATTTACTGAAACGTGACAGGCTATCCGGAAAAGGAGGAAAAGGAAGAGGCTGAGTTTTCACATGTTCAAACTCATTTGTACACGAATGCTCACACTATCGGGACTGCTAGCTCCACTGTATAGATAAACTACACGTCTGTTGACTAATGAACCAATGAGCAGATGTGCGGTGGGGTGCCGTTTGGAAATAAAAGGGATGAGTTACTGATAAGAGCTACAGCACAGAGAGCTGAGGGGAGAGAAGCCAGGCGTGGCAGGCCTCAGACTATGTGGTTCCGCCAGTGCTAAATTTCCAGATTGGGGGAAATCCATAGCTTAATGGTGGAGAATGGGAAATGAATATCACCACCCTTTTGGGTTGATCAAAGTGATAGCTATTCAACCCTTAACACACTAAAGCTCAAAGAAGTATATTTCTTAAGGGAACACACACACACACACACACACACACACACACACACACACACACACCACACCCACACCTACACACATAATCTTATTTTTCTATTAATAATAGTTACATAATATCTACCTTTTCTTTACTCTATCCAAAGCCTCACATAAAACCTTCCTTACTCCCTTTCAAGTTCATAGCTTCTTCTTGTAAAAAAATGTGTTGTTAGCTGTGTTGATGTGTGCATAGATGTATTACTAATATACAACCTGTACAGTCTGAATAACCTTACTCACACGTAACATTCAATACTGCATAACCTGTCAGTGTGCTCTTGCCTGGGAAGATGCTTTCTCCTGCTCTTGGCATTCCTTAGTTGCCTGTAGTTCTTTGCATAGGGCTGAGACCTCCTGAGCTTTCCACTTGGCATGGCCATTGACGCCACCCTTGTCCAGATCATGCTTAGGTAGTCTGATTGGTGAGATGCTGTGGATGTAGCCTCCGGCATTACGAGGAGATGCATCCTCACAGCAAGCTGTTTCACGTGACTTACATTTCGACAGAGATATTATCAAACAATGTCTGAGATGGTAGTCTGGTCTGGGTTTCCAGAAAGTGAGGTCTCAGAGAAAGGGTTGCTTGTGACCATGTCTTTAGGAGCAGGGACAAGGCAAAAGGAGAAGCAAGCAGGAGGATCGGGATTTCAGATGACGATATATGAGCATGCTGAGCACAGCAAAGCCGTGGGCCAGGTTCCGTAGGCTCATTCCTCAAGATGCTGTGCCGTCATGGGCTTTGGTTAAGGGTTTATCTGTGGGACCTGTCTGGCCTCCTGCCTCGATTACCCAGTCAAGTACCACCTAGACTCCTCAGGGAGGTGATAACTGTTGCTCAAGGAGGGAGGTGGTGAGGGTTACAGCTTTGTACCTGCTTGAAGCAGCTTAGAATTTACAGCAAGAGGATTCCTGTATGTGCAGCTATATAGATCAGAAAGGATAGGAGAGGTGGTGTGGTACCCCGATGCCCTATACAGATAGTCACTAAAAAATGACAAGGGGCAGAACATAAATGACAACCTCAATCCTTTCCAGCCTCCTTTCTTCCTTAGATACTGTTTATCAATTATTTCTTTAAATGACATATGTGTATAAATAAGCAAATAAAAACAATGCTCTAAATAAATTCTTATTTTTTTTCCAGTGATAATTAAGGGTTTTCTTTGAAAGACTAACATGACAAGCTTCCCCTCAGTTACATCAGTGATTGCTTGTAGAAGAACAAAGGGGGAAAAAACCTACTGGGCGGTCTGAAATAACAGCTGATCAGATTTCTCAGTCTAAGACATCCAATCTATGTATTTAAAAGTCTCTTCAACTCATGTGAGTTCTAAAACATTTTTACATTTCCCCTCATTACATTTAAGAATATGATCTTTTAGAACATGTTTTCAAAACCAATATTAACGTATGTTTAAGATATACTGTTATTGACATGTAATGACAGCACCCATTCTTGACGTACAATGTGAACATTAACTTACGTGTATACAGGGTTTAGTGATTAAATTGGGGTAATTAGCATATTTAGCATCTCTCGAATCCATCAGCTCTCCGTGGAAGAGAGGAAGAGAGCACTTGGAAGCCTCTTTTCTGGGAATTCTGAAATGCACAAAATCTTGTGGCTGACCATTGTTAGCTTTTTTTCATCTTTATTAAATTGGGTATTTCTTATTTACATTTCAAATGTTATTCCCTTTCCTCGTTTCCAGGTCAACATCCCCCTAACTGCTCCCCTTCCCCTTCTATATGGGTGTTCCCCTCACCATCTTCCCCCCATTACCACCCTCCCCGCAAGAATCCCATTCACTGGGGGTCCAGCCTGGGCAGGACCAAGAGCACTACCACAATTTTCTCTGCTTGTCTGCAGCTTAGCACCCAGCGGCCAGTCCTTCCCGGCCCCTCAAAGTGGTGCTGACTTTACAGCATGGGATTTAGGGATTCTCTCCACCCTTTCCCACATCTTTTGGTGTGTTCTTTGGTGACGCCACGTTTCCATGCTTCCACATTTCTCCTGTGTTCACACTGTCTCTGCGATTTTACAGAGCTGCTTTTCTAGGGAGAGACGTCTAACGAGGTTGTGTGTTAAGATGTTGCTTGTGTGGGGCACGCTGTTGTGGTTGCAGGTGGGTCCGCACAGTTTCTGAGCGGCAGTGATCTCATCGAGGTTTATGAATTCTTCAGTGGCCTTTTCTGGAGTCTAGGCTGTTGCTCCGATGGGTGAGTCAAATAGCCTCCTCACTGAGGTGTGGTTGCTAAAGAAAATGAAGGAGCTACGCTCTACTGCGTCAGGTGTGACCTTTGTTGGAGGGGCTTGGCCAAAGGCTAGCTATTTTCCTGTGAGTGTTGTGTGTGACCTCTACACTGGAACAGGTTGTCTGTCTCAAGAGCATGCAGGCATCAGCGAGACTTGGGGTCAAACACAATTCCTTCTACTGAGCGGGACCTTCCGTTCCCAGGCAGAAGGGAGCATAATGGGCTTTGGTGGAAGTTCGTGCTGCTTTAAAGCCTACACTTCCTGGGCTCACATCGTGACTGTGTTGTTTGTATGGTACAGTGCAGTGGTGGTATATATCCCTTCTTTTAAAGTCTGTCTGGGTTGTTTAGTGTGTGTAAGGGACATAAACTATCTCCTGCCAGGTATGAAGTAGAGTCGTACTTCCTAACATGAACTCTGAGAAGAGGTCAGAGTCTTGATGGCTGCAGAAGCTCTCCAGGCACTAACTAGTGCTGTCTGTGGCGGTGTTCCCTGCCTGTGATAGTTCAGGTCATGAGAGCTCTACTCCTTAAGTCTCTGGGTCGTAAGTGTGCACCAGCTCTGTTCACCAGCCCAAGAAATGAGAGTGAGGTGGATATGAAGTTGTTTAGGTCTTTCAAAGCATGACACTTCGGAATAGCTTGCTCCTGCAGCCAAAATGAGCCTTCCTGGCTGGCAGGGTCAAGAAAAACAGCAGGATGGATTGCATATCTGACATGCTTCACAAGCTGCCCTTTTAAAGGATTTAATGACATCACAGATGCATAGGGAAGCCACTGGGATAATGCTTGGAGAAGTTACGTGGGTTTGCAGATTGATTCTGCTGAGTGGTAAGTAGGTCACCTCAGGCAATTTTCTTCACCTTTTCTGGGAGCCATTTTCATATAAAATACCACAATACTCACATCATAGGATCATTGTGAAAATTAAATTAGTGTTTGTCAAGTGCTTGGAAGAGTGCACGGCACATCTCATCTCTTTATCATTTAGCATTCTATTTGGAAAATATATAGATAAACGTCATAGGTAGTGTGTAGAGCAGAGCTTATGAGCTCCTCATGAGTATTCATTATTACTCATATTTAGAATAAAAAATAAATACTGAATAATAATAAAATATTTGGCTGAGATCTTGTCCCAGGAAAGTCTAAAAGGACTCAGGAAAACAAGTAGAGAGGAGAGAAAATGAACCGTTTTCTTTTGACTTGGATTAACATAAATAGTCCATTGAGGGGGATTTTTCTCTGGGGAGATACCTGGAGTGTCATTAGTTCACCCTCCATTTCCAATCAGACAGGAGGCAGAGAGCAGACGGAATGAGAAAGACAAATGAGGAATCTGCATTTTCTTTTTTAAACCTTATTACCCTGAGTTGAAGGAACCAGGATACACGCAACACACTTGTAACATTCTTCCCCTGGGGGAAACACAGCTCAGGGCAGTCTCACGCAGTAGCCAAGCAAGGATGCTTGCTTAACGCCCCTGCAAAGATTGACCCTGAGCTCATGAGAATGGTTTTATTCATGAAAATCATCTGAGGTTTTAAGAGCAATTACTTCCAAAATCTCATAACACTGGTTGGAAGAAGAGCTCCTGGAATCCTGGATTGCCTACATAGGAAACTTCGCCTGTTTCTGTCAGAGAACCCTAACCCCTGAGGGCAGACTCTCTAAGCAAAATGCTCCTGCCATCTTGTGGCACTATATCTAAATTGCAGGCTTCAGTTATCTGGCAGAAGGAACTACCCAATAGTCACAGGTCAGTTTTAGTTACTACTGCCCTTGCGTACTCAAAACACCTCAAGTTTCCTGTATTATCTGATGTAGAGTCCATAGAATTCTCGTCCTTCATACAATGTATTCTAGCCATAGTTTTCCCATTTCATCTCCTCCCAGATTCTCCTCACTTCCCTACTTTCCAACTCTATGCCTTCTCTCTCTTTCTCTTTAGAAAACAAACTGGCAAATAAAAGTATCATACAAACAAAGGAGAATAAAACAAAATAAATCACAAAACAAAATAAAAATCATGAGACACCCCCTGCCCCCCCCCCACACACACAAATACCCTCCCCCAGCATAAAAACACTAAATTAGGAGCCATGATACATAAGCAAAAGACCAATAAGGTAAAACATGCCCAGATAGAGCATGAGACACAAAAACCTCCAAAAATACCATTGACCTCTATTGCTGAGCATGGGGCTTGCCCTTAAGTATATAGTTTGTATACTCAGTGTGACTCCATTGGAGAAACAATCTGTCTGTCTGTCTGTCTGTCTATATCTATCTATCTATCTATCTATCTATCTATCTATCTATCTATCTATCTATCTATCTATCTATCATCTATCATCTGTCTATCATCTATCTTTCTATCTATCTGTCTATCTATCATCTATCTATCTATCTATCTATCTATCTATCTATCTATCTATCTATCTATCATCTATCTATCTATGAATAATCTTTCTTTTCTTCTTTTGTGTAAGCAGTTTTCAGTTGGTGATAGCTTCTCCATTAGGGATGGGAGCTTGTGTTCATTTCTCGCCCTCAGTGCTGAGACTGAGCTCGGTTCTGTACACACTGCTTCAGTTTCTTTGAGTTCATATGTATATTGACCTTGTTAATTTAGAGGGTCTTGTGTTCTTTTTTTTGTTTGTTTGTTTGTAAAATCCAATTTCTGCATAAGATTTTTTTTTTATTAACTTGAGTATTTCTTACTTACATTTCCAGTGTTATTCCCTTTCCCGGTTTCTGGGCAAACATCCCCCTAATCCCTCCCCCTCCCCTTCTTTATCAGTGTTCCCCTCCCCATCCTCCCCCCATTGCCGCCCTCCCCCCAACAATCACGTTCACTGGGGGTTCAGTCTTAGCAGGAGCAAGGGCTTCCCCTTCCACTGGTGATCTTACTAGAATATTCATTGCTACCTATGAGGTCAGAGTCCAGGGTCAGTCCATGTATAGTTTTTAGGTAGTGGCTTAGTCCCTGGAAGCTCTGGTTGCTTGGCATTGTTGTTCATAAGGGGTCTCGAGCTCCTTCAGGCTCTTCCAGTTCTTTCTCTGATTCCTTCAATGGGGGTCCTATTCTCAGTTCAGTGGTTTGCTGCTGGCATTCGCCTCTGTATTTGCTGTATTCTGGCTGTGTCTCTCAGGAGAGATCTACATCCGGCTCCTGTCAGCCTGCACTTCTTTGCTTCATCCATCTTGTCTAATTGGACGGCTGTATATGTATAGGTCACATGTGGGGCAGGCTCTGAATGGGTGTTCCTTCTGTGTCTGTTTTAATCTTTGCCTCTCTATTCCCTGCCAAGGATATTCTCGTTCCCCTTTTAAAGAAGGAGTGAAACATTCACATTTTGATCATCCGTCTTGAGTTTCATTTGTTCTAGGCATCTAGGGTAATTCAAGCATTTGGGCTAATAGCCACTTATTAATGAGTGCATACCATGTGTGTTTTTCTGTGATTGGGTTACCTCACTCAGGATGATATTTTCCAGTTCCAACCATTTGCCTACGAATTTCATGAAGTCATTGTTTTTGATAGCTGAGTAATATTCCATTGTGTAGATGTACCACATTTTCTGTATCCATTCCTCTGTTGAAGGGCATCTGGGTTCTTTCCAGCTTCTGGCTATTATAAATAAGGCTGCTATGAACATAGTGGAGCACATGTCTTTTTTATATGTTGGGGCATCTTGTGGGTATATGCCCAAGAGAGGTATAGCTGGATCCTCAGGCAGTTCAATGTCCAATTTTCTGAGGAACCTCCAGACTGATTTCCAGAATGGTTGTACCAGTCTGCAATCCCACTAACAATGGAGGAGTGTTCCTCTTTCTCCGCATCCTCGCCAGCATTTGCTGTCACCTGAGTTTTTGATCTTAGCCATTCTCACTGGTGTGAGGTGAAATCTCAGGGCTGTTTTGATTTGCATTTCTCTTATGACTAAAGATGTTGAACATTTCTTTAGGTGTTTCTCAGCCATTTGGCATTCCTCAGCTGTGAATTCTTTGTTTAGCTCTGAACCCCATTTTTTAATAGGGTTATTTGTCTCCCTGCGGTCTAACTTCTTGAGTTCTTTGTGTATTTTGGATATAAGGCCTCTATCTGTTGTAGGATTGGTAAAGATCTTTTCCCAATCTGTTGGTTGCCGTTTTGTCCTAACCACAGTGTCCTTTGCCTTACAGAAGCTTTGCAGTTTTATGAGATCCCATTTGTTGATTCTTTATCTTAGAGCATAAGCCATTGGTGTTTTGTTCAGGAAATTTTTTCCAGGGGCCTTGTGTTCTTAGTGCTCCCCATGCCTTATGGCTCCTACACTCTTTCTGTCTCCTCTTCAGCATGGCTCCTTGAACTGTGAGGGGAGGGGCTTGATGAAGACATTCCATTTAGGACTGGATGTTCCAAGGTCTCTTACTCTCTGCACTTGTCCATTGTGGATCTCTGTATAAGTTCCCATCTGCTGCAGGAGGAAGCTTATGATAGCTGAGTGAGACATTATTTATGGGTATAGCAGAATGTCATAAGGAGTCCATTTATTGCTATGTTCCTTTAACAGACAATAGTATTTGGTTTTCCTGTAAGTCCAAGTGAGGTAATTTATATATTAGAATAAATTAGTATGTTGAAATATATTATTAATCCATTCTTTTTCCTAAAAATGAATTCAAAGATGGTTTTGTTTCTTATCTTCTGTAAATACAAACACTCACAAATTTAGTAATTTTATGAAGTGATATCCACTTAGAAGATGTTCTGTAGATAGAACCCAAGAAAGAATCTCAGTAAATCAGTTCTGGTGGGGATAATTCATTTTGCCTGCTGGATATCCATAAAACATTGTTTCTGTGCAGGGCCTCACTCTGTAACTGATGATGGCTTTGAACTCTGAAGTGCTAGGATTGTCGGTATACACCATAAAGCCCAGCTAAATTTGCTACTTTTCTTTTTAATGAATACAGACTTCTATTCACACGGGAGGATGGCTGTTTATTAACTGTTTAATTTCGTACAGATTTAGCATTTTAAATTCAAATTTGGTGTGATTTCCCTCATCACAAGGAAGATTGCTCAAAACACATTGGGGGACAGGAGGGGGTATTCTACATTCAGGAATACTTGCATTTTTTTAACTGGGTCACGGCTTTCAGGCTTGGTTTACTAGCAGCCACTTAGAACCAAATGTGTACAGCTTGACTTTGAAATGGGCCCTATTCCACTCGGTTCCAGCACACCGCTACCACAACAAGATAGTTTGGCAATGATTAAGATTTACAAGTAAAGATTGTATGTTCTCCATAAAAAAATAAATATGTGTTAACAAGGAAGATGCTCATAAAGGAGACAGATGAAAATTACTGGTAGTTTTTTTTTTCCATGAGCTATCACATTATATGGCGCTCTTATAGCCTCTGTGAAAAGATTTGTTCATTTTTAATTAAAAATTAATACATATCTACACTGTGTCTCTCCCTCTCCCTCCTCCACCCTCTCACCAATGTATTTTCCATCTCCCTTCCAACTTCATGCCATTTTAAAAAGAACTGGTCAGATGATTTTTTTTATAGTAGTGCTCTTGAAAAAAAAAGTATTGAGATGAATTTATACAAAGCAAGCACTTTAAAAGCCAATGGTTCAGTAATATCTAATGTATTCACACCATTCTGCAGCCACTACTGGCTCTAAACGATGTCCCCCACCACCAAATAAACTCTTCTCTCAAGTGCCAGTGTTTTGGAATGATACAGGAAGTGAAATTCGTGAGGTCTATAGTGTTTTTGCCTAATGTTTTAGAATGATTTTTACCCAAGAGTAAAAGGTCTCAGAGAGTGGTTATGTCCTGGTTTGGGTGTTTATGTTCTCGACCAAGCATTTTAGCCTCGTTTAGCCTTGTAATGTCAACTGGGAGGAGTTTCTAGGCAGAAGATTTAGAGCCTCGGATGATGCAATCAGAACAGTAGCTAAAGCATGGGGCACCTATGAAAAGCATTCCTTGGTGTGTCAAGGATGGTCACGGGCTTTGAAGATAGCACACATTCCTTTGTAAACAGAAAAGCTAACAAAAATGTGGGCAAAGAGTCTGTGGGTTTCTTTATGCATATTTCATAATAGGTTTACTTATGCAAATTTGTGGGCAGGCATGCAGTGACTAGTGTGTCCTGTCCACCAGCTCAAGGTATAAAAAGCGGAGCTCAGGGGAGATGCTTCATTCACACCTGGGTCACTTGTTCTTCACTGTCTATCCAACTCCCTCTCCACACCTGCCACCATGACTCGCTTTTTCTGCTGTGGAAACTACTTCCCAGGGTATCCTTGCTATGGAACCAACTTCCACGGAACCTACAGAGCCACCCCCCTGAACTGTGTCGTGCCTTTGGGCTCCCCCCTGAACCATGGCTGTGGAACCATCTACAGCTCCCGCAACTTCTGCTATGGTGGCGTTAGTAACTTCCAGAATCCAGGCTGTTGCTATGGCAGCAGCTTTTACAGGCCATGGGGCTCTGGCTCTGGCTTCGGCTACAGCACCTACTGATGGACCAACGGCTCTGGAGACTACAGGACCCTCAACCAGCTACCGTCCCAAGAAACAACCTGAAAAGCAATGTCTGCCTCCCAGCCTCCCACTTGGGCTTGCAAGACAGAGACACAAAACACTGTGGTCTGGTTCTTCAGTAATGCTGAGCGGGAGCCCATCTCCGAGCTGAAACTCATCTACAGCTAAGAGGAGCAAGACGCGCTCTTTCATGAGAGGCTGGAAACTACATCAACATAAATGTATTTCCAGTAGGGGTGTGTGGGCAGGGTCTTAGTGCTAGTCTTCCAATAAATTTCTTTCATGCATTATACATACATTTGTTCTGCTCTTTTGTTTTGTCCGCTCTTGAATTCATCAACCACTTTCAGTCCCCAATGGCTGATCTTAACTACAGTCCACAGTGGGTACGGCTGAGGATCAGTGCTCTCCCTCAGCAGTGTACATAGCACCTTCCAGCACTGTGCAAGCTAGCAAGCAGGGGTGAAGCTTCCAGGTCGGTCCCAGCTTGATTTCTCCACGTTCTGTGACCCAAGTATAGGGTGTCTTCGGCAATAGGGTCTTAGCATCACGCTCTGGAAGGTAACCAAGAACAATGGTACTAACCTTAATGTTGTTGGGTCCTCACTGGCCAGGAACTCCAAAGGAAGCAACCAGTTCCTTGCTTTTGGCTTTTTATCTTTTAGCCTCTAGTGTCTAGGTGGGGCATTGTTGCCTTATTTATTCGTGTGTGTGTGTGTGTGTGTGTGTGTGTGTGTGTGTGTGTGTGTATGAAACAAGGCCACCAGGCCACCAGTGTAAAAGTGGTATGACTATCAAGGAAATAAGAGTCACTCTCTGACCGGACTTAAGACCCACTCCACGAGATCAAGAAACTCATACCTGGCACTATTACTGGGCCAAACTCCCCGGAGGAGAACCTAGCATTATTTTACTAATTGTATTTAACATAAAACCAAATGCTAATGATATTATTATACCCACAGATCAATGCATCCCTCAACACTTATCTGAGAAGCTCGTACTCATAACAGATGATGATTAACACAGAGACCCACAACTAGCCGAGATGCAGAGAATAAAAGAAAGATGCTTAGGCATCGAAGAACACACAGGCAGCACCTCCTCCGTCCGTCTGAGGCTCGGGGGACCATTGCAGAAGAGAAGACAGAATGAATGTAAGAGCCGGAAGCAGCTGCCGGCTATCAGGAAACAGTGTCTTGTGGGCAGAATGGGGCAGCTGCACATATGTATTCACAGTGGTTGTGGCAGCGTGTGAAATGCCTGTTAAAGCCCAAGCCAGAGAAGGTCTCTGCATGTAGATAAGGGCTGGTCACACAATCTCACCTAGGCAGTAAGGATATTGACAATTGTCAGCTGTTGGGAGAGGGAAGAGGATGTCTCCCCTAAGAGTGTCACCCCTGGTCAGTTGACCACACAACTGTGGAAGATAACACATCTAAGAATATTTGGGCAGCACAAACTGGCCTTGAAGGACTCAAAACAAACAAACAAACAAACAAACAAACAACAAACAAACAAGGGTGCAAGAGGGAGAGGGGACAAAGACTATGATAAAAACATATTGTGTGAAACTTTAAAGAGCGAATGCAAATAAATGTAGAAGAGTGAACTGTCCCAGACTTAGTCCAAACAACCCGCAGTTGTTACTTTTAATTAGACAAATAGTTCAGTGCAGAGTGATCATTCTCTTAATATCTGTACTCTTTGCTTTTGTGAGACCCGAAGACCATAGATTGATGAGTTAATTACAATTAACTGGATTCAGCTTAGAAACTCCTAAGGTGTTATCGATAAAGTGAGGCTAACTATTGAACTCATATGGTGTACTTCCCCCTTTTCAGTAGGTGGGTTTCATTTTCTCTGACTTCTTCACCTCTAATTATACAGATATCTAGTAAGAAAAATGAAGCCTTTTCTCTGGAATGATGGGTACCATCAAGAGCACTCGAGATGGAGTGAGGGGTACACTGGCAGTCCATTCCCTGTCCTGTTCTCAGGTTATGTTCTGAACTGAGAACCATTCATTCATATGTCAAGTATTTGTTATACTCTTACTCTAAGAATATGCTTGATTAATTGTTCATGGACTTAACTTGTTAAATTTCTGCTTTATGAGAGTAAATGTGGTATAGTCCATTATAAATCTCCTATATTCATGCATGAAGAAGTATTTGCTCTGGGTTTCTGCTTTATAAGAGTAAATATGGTATAGACCATTAAAAATCTCATATACTCATGCATTAAGAAGTATTGGCTTCGTCTTCTGGTCCCAGGTGCTGCAGGAGCTGCTGGTTACAGTACAGACACGGCCAAATCTAAGAACCACACCACACACAACCAGTCCCTCAAATGGCACAGAAATGGTATCAAGAAATCCCAGTCACAAAGATACAAATCTCTTAGGGAGGTTGACAAGTTCCTGAGGAACATGTGCTTTGCCAAGAAGCAGAACAAGAAAGGCCTGAAGAAGATGCAGGCTAACAATGCAAAGGCAGTGAGTGCTCAAGCAGAGGCCATCAAGGCCCTTGTGAAGCCTCAGGCCATCAAGCCCAAGATGCCAAAGGGCCCCAGCCCCAGCCATCTGGCTTTCATTGCTCACCCCAAGCTTGGGAAGAGGATTCGAAGCTCCACAGCCAAGGGTTGTAGACTCTGCCAACCAAAGCCCAAGGTTCAAACCATGGCAGAGGCCAAAGCTCCAGCTAAGGCCCAGGCTTCAGCTCCAGCTCAGGCTCCCAAAGGTGCCCAGGCCCCTGTGAAGACTGCACAGAAAAGGCTCCTGCCAACATGGAGACAGACAGACAGCTGTGACACACCTACCTACATGCTATTTGCAGATGACCAGTGTCCTATGCTGTTTTTACAAATAAACTTGAGGCAAGATCTGTTAGAGGGGCAGGAGGAGTATTGCCTCCAATGGAGATGACATTAGCCAAAAGGAGCAATGAATGGGAGATAAAACCTGAAGAGACCACCTTCAGTAGGTAGGCATGGCTTCCAGTCGAGGGATAGGCCCACACACCTGCCTCAAAGTTTTTAACCCAGACATGTTCCTGTCCAAAGGAAAGGCAGGGATAAAAAATGGAGCAGAGACTGAAGGAAGGGCTGATCTGGGACTGCCCCACCTGGGGATCCATCCCACCTGCAGACACCTAGCCTGACACTGTTGCTGTTTCCAAGAGGTGCTTGCTGACAGGAACTGGTGTGACTGCTCCCTGGGAAGTTCTGCCAGCACCTGACCAATGCAGATGCAGATGTTTGGTTCCAACCATCAGACTGAGCATGGGGACCCTGCTGGGGGAGGTGGCAGAAGGAATGGAGGAACAGAGGGGGATTGAACCCCATAGGAAGAACAATGCTGGCTGACTGAACCACCCAGTGCTCTCAGGGACTAGACTACTAATCAAGGAGTGTACAGGGAGAACCCCAGGACTCTAGATACATAGGTAGCAGAGGATGGTCTTGCCTGACAGCAATGGGAGGGGAGGCCCTTGGTCCTGTGGAGTTTTGATGCCCCCGCACAGGGAGAAATGGGTGGGTAGATGGGAGAGCACCTTCCTTGAGGCAAAGGGGAGGTGGTAGAGGGTTGATGTGGGATAACTGGGAAAGGGGATATTATTTGAGATGTAAATGAATGGAATGCTTGATAATAAAAAAAAAAGTATTGGCTCTGGGCACTGTGTTTAGTCCTTTGAAACTATGTAACCATTCCACAGGTAGAGCCTGACTTGGAAGCTGAATGTCTTCAAGAGGGAATCCCCTCAGTTGGTAGACACTATGCCATGACAACACTGGGCACCACTCTAAGTTCTAGGGGCAATGAGATGAAACACAGTCTCCCTAGTTGTTCACTATTTAATATATGAAAGTCATCAAAAGGGTGTTAAATCCATGATTTAATAGTAAAGGGCATTGATAGTCTCCTTCAAAGTATGTCAGTCACTCTACAGTTTGCACTGAGGCAAGGTCTTTTGCTGTTGTTCTCCCCCACCCAACCCACAGTGCACATTCACTGAGAAACCTTCAGTCAGTTGTCTGGAATTGACGCAGGTAGTTCCCTTTCCCCTCAGGGTCCAACCAGGTATAATGTATGTCTCTTTAGTGTTCTTTAGTCTGGATCAATCCTCAGCCTTTATGTTTCTTGGCATCAGTCAAATTGAAGACTATGGACCAAATGCTCTGTTGAAAGTTCTTGGCTTTCCTTGCTACTGAGTCATGTGGTGCATCTTGCAGAACCAAAGAAGTGAAGCTGTGGCCTCAGTGCTCCTCACCACAGCTGGACTGTGTTGGCTTATGCAGATTTGGTTGATAATATCAGTTCATCTCTAAGTTTCTCCCCTGTAAAGTCATTTCCCTATTTAGAATTAACATTTTTTAAAAAAGTCTTATTGCATTTACCACTTAGTATTGTGCTTTTCTTCTTCATTTGTTGCATTTGCTTATTTTTTTTATTTCAACCAATATTGACACTGGTTCATAGTTTCTTATTTTACTTAATTGTTTACATTAGTTAATATTGTTGTTGAATGTACTATTCAGAGTATTCTGGACATGGAGGTAAAGCCCATACCGGCTCCTATGTCTTGTGAAATGGCCTATGTCCGTATTAGACGGTTTCTCTTCTTTGCAGTTCAACAAACTAGTCCAAGAACTCTTCTCGGACTTTTTTTTTTATTGTGGTTGTGTGTATAGGGATTTCCCCAGAATCCCTGAGTTCTTTTGGTGAGAATGAATTTGGGAAACATGAACTATATCAATGTTAAGTGTTTGCATTGCCGCACTGTCATTGTTGAGTATTCTCATTGACATCACAATGTAAGCTACCGCAGTCTTACAATTGTAGATAATCGTCCATTTATCATGGCCTGCTCTTAAGATGCTCTGCAAGGCTACGCATTGAACAGAGTTCACTGACAAGCAGGATCCACTTTAACGTGATAGAGACCAAGCTTTAGTCTAAACAATAGACCAGGCTGTAAAGCGCAGGTCACTAGTGACCCTGTTAATTTTCATTCCCAGTCTTCCAGTCTTTAGCTGATTTTTTTTTTTTGCTACCTTGTCTCTGTTTCTGATCTAGTCCTAGTGTCTGTATTACTATTTTCCTCAGAATTTGAAGGAAACATTTGCTTACTCCTCTCTTTATGTTCTCTCTCTCTCTCTCTCTCTCTCTCTCTCTCTCTCATGTCTTTTTAACTGTTTAATGTTAAATAGTTATATATATGCATATTTATAATACATATATGTATGCTTGGGGCTGACAACTTGCTCCTGGATAATTGATTATGGTCCGTCCCTCTCTCAGCAGTCATTAGCTGTCCATAGCTCTCATCTAAGGGTGGGGCCTTGTGAGATTTCCACCCCCCATCCACACTGGCATATGACCTGGTGTTGTTATGAAATAGGTCTTCATGGGTAACCATGGTGTTGGTATTTCATGGGCGTGGCTTTCCTCTCATAGAGAAGACAGTGCCTGGTAGCAGACAGTGTGGTTCTTTGGTTCTTACAATCTGTCTGATGTTTCTAGAGACGTAGGTAAATCACCTGGGGAGGGCCACACCATCCATTATTATCTTTGGTTTGATAAAATCAATGGATTTCTTTAGTAGTCTCCATTGCTCTCTCAGTTGAAGCTGTCCCCCCCCCCCCATCATATCTCTCCTCATAGCACCCGTGTCTTACTACCCTTCTTCTAGAGGTCTTCCATCCCATTGTGGTCTCCCCTTACCTTCCTAGTTTCTTTGATTATGCCAAGTCACTTATTTAAATCTAAAGAGTCAGAGCTAAGATCCACACGTATAAGAGAACATGTGACATTTGTTTTTCTGGGTCTGGGTTAAATTAGTATATTTTCTAGTTCCATCTACTTAACTGCATCTTTACAGATGAATGGAATTCCGTTATGTGTGTGTACCACATTTTCATCATTAAGCCATTCATTGAAGGGCATCCGGGTTGTTTCCTTTTCATAGCTATCATATCTAGAGCTGCAGTGAGTATGGCTGAGCAACTGTGCAGTGAGATGTCAGTTCCTTTGAGCAGATTCCAAAGAGTGAAATAGCTGGGTTAGGTGGGGATCTACTTTAGGTTTCTGAAGGATTTCCACCCTGATCTGCGTAGTGGCTGCACCAGTGTGCATTCCCACTAACATCGAATCAAGGTTTCCCTTACCCTACATTCGAACCAGTGTGCCTTGTCAGTCTTTTTCTTTATCTTGGCTATCCATCTTACCCCAGAAATTTAATTTGCATTTCCCTAATTGCTAAGGATTTTCAGCATTAAAAAAGCCATTTCTTAGACATTTTTATTTGGAACTCTATGTACAAATCTATAGCCCACTTTATAAAGGGGTCTTTTTATATTCTTTGATTTTTGCACTCTTAGGAGGGATAAATATGAACTACTTTGAAGATTTAACTGGGAAAAAAAGAAGAGGGGATAATACCTGAAGGGAGTGGGAAGCAAGAGGGATAAATAACACCACGGATGTTTGAAAGAGCCACAAGGAGACAGTATATTTTTACTTAAAAATAGTTATACTATATGCATTAAATGGTTTAAATGAAGTTAATCATTGTGGTGATAATGCTCTTCCCAAAGCTATAGACCATCTAACAAAAAATTTGGTGCCAGATATGGGAGTCCTCTCTTTTAGTTCTTGGTCAAGGGACTCCACAAGATTCCAGAATCAATATAGGTATTTCATTTGACTACATCCCAAAATGTAAAGACAAGAGCCCAATTGCTGAGGACACTGCACACTTTGAAAACAGGACTTGAAGGAATCAAGCTGGAACTGACCCAATGACCTCCTCTCCAAGGACAACCTCTCCTAGTATCTGGAGATGCCATGCAAATGCTAAGGGAGAGAAGCTCTGCAGCCTTTCTTTCTTTTCTGTTTCCTCCTTTCCATCATGCAGAAGTCCACCCCCTCGACTGGTACAGTAACTGCAATTCGTCCTAGTCAGTAACAGCTTATAAAATGTGTGAATAGAATTTTATTTAAATCTGACAAATACCTTGGGAGAGTCTGGTTTCAGTTGACAATGTTGCTAGAGATTAATTTGTCCCAATGGGTAAATATTTAGCAAATGGGAAAACGAGTCTTGAACTGATAGTACCAAGATGAAGAAGTCTTTCTGGTGCTGCACATGCTGACTGGCTTGCCATTGACAGGAAAAGAAAAAACATTAGCTATGGGCTTGCCAATTGATTCATAACTGACATTAACAAGATCTTTCAGAATGGTCACATGCTTTAAAAAGATTAATTATTAGTTTCCATTTTTAATCTCAGTGCCAACTCCTATGGTATTTCTTTTTCATTATGTCTAAGAAATGGCATTAAATCTTTGTTCCTAATGTTTCTGCCTCAATTCATGCTTCATCATTTCTTGGTGTATTCTTATCCTAGGTATAGATCTATTCTACCTGCTAGTCTTTAATTCTTCTTCCATAGATACACAAAACAAGCTAAATATATAAGTAAAATGTAGCTAGCTCTCATAAGTTGTTTAGGAATATAAAATTTTCCTCGGGGTTGGGGATTTGGCTCAGTGGCAGAGCGCTTGCCTAGGAAGCGCAAGGCCCTGGGTTCGGTCCCCAGCTCCGAAAAAAAGAACCAAAAAAAAATTTTCCTCATAGTCCTCTGAAAAAGGAGCAGTCAGAGGTGCACAGAAGCCCACTCTTTTCTCTAGGCTCAGTTCCTCTCAGATAAGAGGGGGGGTTTCATAACTCTTTGTTCTCTTCTACACTCTTCTAGAAAACTCCTACAGAGCCTTCAGGAAGTCTTACTCAACTTCTAGTAACCTTTCCTGTTCTACTTTAGAAGATATGACTCAGTTTATTAAAATTGTTCCATTGCATTGACGGGATCTCCACTGAAGTATCTTCCACCAACTGTAGGAATATACTTTTACTCAGTGAAGTTAGATCTCTTAACTTGTTGCCCTATGACTCCATGACATTGGAAACTGCAGGGCATCTCACCAGAGGTGTCTTTAGGGGATTGTTACAGAGTTTTGTCTTGGATTGGGTGTTCTGGAGGACACTGAGGGAAGTAGGAGTACTATTTGCATTAGAGACTATAGTAGTTGTATATTTCTCTTGTAACTACCACAGATTCAGCAGCTTAAGGTAACATACGTTCATCTTCTCACTGCTCTAGAGGTTCAGAGTTGAAAGTGGCTCTTCCTGGGCTCAGAGATAAAGTCATGGAAAGTTAACATTCATTCCAGAGTTCCTAGAAGACAGTTGATAAGTTTCCAATTTCTATAGGACACCCACCATTCTTAGCTTGTACACCCCCATTCTTCAAAGACAGCTGTAAATCACTCCAAGATTCCAGCACTACTTTCCCTGGCTTTCTCTTCCACTTAGAAAGATTCTTGTTATTGCATCAGGGACAACCAAGACAAAATACAAAAACCTCCCACTTCAAGGCCAGCTTATTGCCAACCTTATCTTCTCTTGTGTGTCCAGCACATTGTACGTCTCAGGGATTAGAGTCCTTGCTCCTCTGAGAGACCATTACTATGCCTACCTCAGGTGCTGTTTGGAAGGGAGCTTGAGACCATAATTGCTTGTGTTGATAAGTTTTACTTAAGAGCTCGAACAAAGCTCACGATGTAATTGTTGTAATCATTGCTAAGCTCACTGGGTAATGCCCTTCCTTCTGTTTGTTTTCAGACACGATTATGAAGTGGTCCTTGCAAGGGTTGTGTTACTATCTTATCGTCCTCGACTGACCTTGAAAGAGCATACCCCAAAACGTGGAGCCGCGTCTCTCGCTCCGATCGCGGGGTGGGGTGCCCCCAGAAATCACGAGTAGCCATTCTTGATGTAACAGCAAGAGGTAGCTTTTATTAACGAGATCCCGGGTCTTAGCGGGATCCCGGGTCGACACGTATCTCACACAGGAGACAGAGGAATCGACCCCGAGCTTCCAAACTCGGGGGTTTATATAGGGGAGGTAAGGGGCATTCGAGCGGTTACACATGATTGGTCAATTCAAATGGTGCACAGTTCCTTTCGGCGCGAAATTACATCAGCAAGGAGTATGTGTTATCTAGCAGCTCAGCAGGCAGGTAGGGTGGCTCATCTCACTCAGGGGGGTGAAGGAAGGGGAGGGGGTGGCTACGGATGGTCAGTGTCCTTGGGGCTGATAGCTGGTTTGGCAAGTCCTATCTCTGGCTCTCCCTCAGGCACGTCTGGCCCTGCACATCCGGACTCTGACAATGAGCAACCTTTATGAAACTCTAGTTCTGCACATTCGGGCTCTGACAATGAGTAACCTTTATGAAACTCTAGTTCTACAACCTCATCTGATTTGGAGTTCTAAAGGCTGTTTATGGGAAAGGGATTAGCACGCTTGTTCCCATTGCCTCCAGGTGACCTGGTCTCATTTGAGTTCTGAGGCTGTGAATAGGAAAGGGAGTGGAGACTCTGATCCTCACTGTCTCAGAGTGACCTCATTTGACTTGCAGTTGTTGGGTTGGGAAGAAATTTCGAAAGGTTGTGCTTGGGAAGAAAGGAATGGACACCTTGGGGGTTGGGGATTTAGCTCAGCGGTAGAGCGCTTGCCTAGCGAGCGCAAGGCCCTGGGTTTGGTCCCCAGCTCCGGAAAAAAAAAAAAAAAAGAAAAAAGGAATGGACACCTTATTTGACCATCAGTCTTTCTGGGTTGTTAGTGATCCCCCAACCCTGCCACCAGTGCCTTCATTAACGGACAGCTCCGATTTTCTCAATGTTTTTGTTCATTTTGTAAATTTCTCCAGGATAAGCACTGTGTTACATTTAGCACCATTTTTTACACCCTTATTAAATATCAGCTGAAGTAATTAAATTATTTGCAATTTTGTAGAAAAAGTCAAATCCATTGCTACTTACTTAAAATTTAGTCTACAGACAAGAAACACAGACATCACTGGGAAGCTTACCCAGTGCAGCATCTTGGGAGCCTCTGCTGTCAAATTGGACTTGAGACTTTAATAAGAGTCTCAGGTGATCTGTGTGCGCATAAGGTTTGAGCACCAGCCCTGTCTTACTGATTTCATCCCACAGGCAGGAGAGGAAGATGCATCTCCTAAACTGTTGACTCCTAAACTGCCAGTGACAGCATTACCATCTTCACCAAAAAGAAAGTTTTCTTCTCAAAAATTATTTCTGTTATAACTTTCTTCTCTTTTCACTGCTATTATGGGAAAACTGGATCATGTGATTCATTTCCGAGGAGAATATAGGAATGCCAGTTATAATTGGAGCAGGAGAGCTGTGTGTTAAATAAAGGGAAATTCTCTTGGTTCTAAGGCTTGCTAGGCAGGAAGCTCTTTGGGTATTCTACAATGTCTCCAAGTGCATTAAATATTGTTGTCGCTGAAAGTGTGCTGTTATTTCTTAGACACCAATTTTATTTTAGAGTCTTGTCTCTGCGCCTTCTGACATTACCTTTGAGAATGCAATTTGGTCTATTTTATACAGTTTGTTTTTTCTGTCTTTCTAATCATTCTCCTGTCTAAGGAATGTCTTCTGCATGTACACCTTATTGTTTCTAATTGGAAGCTTCTAGGTTCAAGGCAGTAAGATGCACTTTTAGAACTGTTAAGTCTTTACTTTGGTGTGTGTGTGTGTGTGTGTGTGTGTGTGTGTGTGTGTGTGTGTGTGGAGGTGTGTGGAGGTGAGAGGTCAAAGTCAACCTGAGTTGCCAATCCTCGGGGACATTCTTTCTTTTGTTTTGTAAAAGACTCATTGGAATTTGTTAAGTAGTCTGGGATGGCTGTGTAATGAAGTCTGGGTTTCCACCTGTCTAGTCATGTCCCCAGTTCTGTCATGACAAGCACGAGCACTTTTAACATGAATTTTGGGGCTAACCTCCGTCTTCAAGCTTGCACGGTAACACTGCACTAGCTTAATGACTTCTCAACCACGGCATTCTCAAATGGAATAGGATGGCTCGGCATACTAGTTATGGTCTTAGTTTTAAAGTTAAGATCTAAATTTAATTTCATCATGCACTTGGGCCAGTAAAGACCATAAAGGATTGCCAATGGCAGTTGATGGGTCTTTCCACTGCACTGTTTGGGGAGAATATGGTCCTCATCTCAAGGACCATGAGTGGAATGCTCCACATGTGGTCCAGAGGCCAATGAATGATTAGTCAATGTCAAACTTCATTCAGCAGTGAGGCTGGCCCTGTCTTAGAATGTTTGAAGGAACTGCTCCCCACTAACCAACATATTTACATTCCTTTATGGTGTTTGGCTTCAGTGCCACCTTTATGTTGGGTAAGCAGACCAGGGCTCTTCCAATTCAAAGAGTAGAATGAGTTAGAAGAGAGACCATCTTGGCCTACTCATGATGAAAAGCTTATGGTCCCCAAAAGAGAAGCTGTGTTTTCCTGGCAGTACCCTTTTCATGTTGGTATGAATCACACGTGAGGTTTTTGTCTGCAGGAGTCAGGGAGCCTATTTCACACCCAGGCATTGTTGTGGTGTTGTGCTATTTCTTTAGAAAACCACACAAGTTCTACATCAAATAGTAAGCCTTACTAATGAAACTCATGCTTGATAATTAATGAACTTGTCTCACCAAATGTGGTTAGCCCTGAGGCGCTGAGGTAGCATTTCAAGGTGTTGAAATGATGTCTCAGGTTAGCATCTAGGCTTAGTCAGCAGTTTGATGTTATCAAGTGACATATTTTTGGCATATGGCCCAATATTCATAGTATCATGTAAAACACACACACACACACACACACACACACACACACACACACACACACACACACAGAGAGAGAGAGAGAGAGAGAGAGAGAGAGAGAGAGAGAGAGAGAGAAAGAGAGAGAGATCACTGTAGCTCTGTAGCTCAAGCTGTCCTTGAACTTGCTGTAAACCAAAGGATAACTTTTGTCACCTGGAGCTCTTGCTTCTATCTCCCAAATGCTGGGATAACAGGGCTGTAGAACCAGTCCTGACATGGCAGCTACATTTGACTTGATGGCACCTTAACTTTAACTCTATCAATATTTGAAGCAGATAATTCTTTTTAAGGAGAGTGGCCCTGCACATTTTGGGATGGTTTTCGGGGTCTCTAGCTTCTATCTATTGCATGCTAAGTAACATACTCCTCCTTTCTTTCAGCATGACAAAATGCCTCTCAGCATTGCGAACATCTGGAGGAGGGCCAACTTGCTTATAGCAGATCAAATCACCTCTGCTTATAAAGCCTAGCTGTGACTGGGTCTCTCTTTAGTTCCTCACTGTTTTCTATGTTGTTAGAATAGTTGTCCTCAGATACCTTACTACAGGGAATTGTGTATCACTCTAGGTATAACCGTGTGCCACTTTCATGGGAATCACCTGGTCTCCCTAATGAGGGAGGTTTTCTTGTCCCTACCCCAACCATGGAAGCAGAACACACAGAACTGGAATTGAGAAGTATTCATTCCAAAGAGCGTCTTGGGGATTCTGGTACAGGCTAACGTTTCAGACAATTATGGAGCTCTGGCACCATGATGAGCGTAATATGCATTCAGCAATTCCCCTCTGCCGTTCATATCTCTGCTTTCTCTTTTAAAGGAACAGGAGGTGGGAGTTCATTAGTCGATCTTAGCAGGATTGTAATGAGGTGCTTGGAAGAGCATCCCACAGTGACATGCCTAAGTGAACAACTTGTAAAAACAGAAGGTTGAATTGTGACCTTGGCTTAGCTGGGACTGTGATGGGAGACTCCTAAGGTGCAGAGTGAGAAGTCCCGGGAGGCCAGCTCATCTCATTTTGCAGTTGAGAAACTTGAGCCCTAAAAAGCAATTTGCCAACTTTCTTGCTGCAAGTGAGTGTCCAACTTAGGCCTAGACTGTTCTTTCATGAATTAATTCAAGTAATATATATGAAAACCCGCATTGTAGAAATCCAGATGTGGGAAATCCATGTAATTAAAAACATCACTTTTGTCCCCATGGAAACAAGCAGAGAGCTCTTAGGCACATCAGTACCACTTAGATGGTGGCTGTGATAAGTGACTGGTGTGAGAAAGATGGCCGGCTGACATGAGACTATATGTAAATGTTAGACAAGGGGGATGGGAAGGCATAGCCCCCTCATTCACTTTTGTGAATTGGCTGGTATTTGAAGTTTGCAGAGGTAAAAACCTTTTCATGCAGAGCAAGCACCATGTGCTGAATCTTGAAAATGAGCAGATACTTGCTAAGTGAGAAAGAGTAACACACAGAGAATCTTTGTTTTGTTTTGTTCTCTGTTTTGAGATAAGGGCTTACCATGTAGGCCTGCCTGGTTGGAACTCACTATGCAAACCAGGTGGCTTCCAACTCCCAGGGAACCCCCTGCCTCTGCTTTTCTGAATGCAGGGATTAAAGGCACCTGGCACCCCACCTCACTCAAACACAAGGAATCTGAAGCAGTATGAATTGGAGGCTTTTTACATAATCATAAAAATGAAGATACAATCTTTATTCCGAGAATTGTGGGTATTACAGATATACTTTTGTTTTCTCCGAATGCAGTTAATTTATTTTCTGTTTCATTCAGGTGTATTCCTTTTCCCAAGAAAAGCTGTTGAATGCTGTCTGATTTATTCTCAACATCTGTTCCAACAGCCAAGAGACTTGAGTCCTTCACTTTATTAAGGGCCTGCATTGCATTTATTGATTTGTCTAAGGGGAGCCATTTTTATCCTATGGTTTATGGTGTCCTTATAAAGCCACTGAACTGAATCTGCTAGGATCTTACTGAATAGATTTGCACCTATGCTCATGGGTTTATAATTCTCATGGTGTGTGGAGCTTTGCCCGGCTTCCTGCTCAGGATGATGTTGGATTTGATGAGTGAGCTTGGAAGCATTCCTGCTACTTCAGTCTCAGGAAGAGTTTGAGAAACATGGTTGTCAGTTGTTCCTCCATTCAATAGTGACGTCATCTTCCTCCATATTTAATATTTTTTTGGGGGACAGATATTTCACTATGAT
Organism: Rattus norvegicus; assembly: GCF_021556685.1. Lineage (NCBI taxonomy): Eukaryota > Metazoa > Chordata > Mammalia > Rodentia > Muridae > Rattus > Rattus norvegicus. Next base: position 42,382,223 of record NC_141544.1, on the reverse strand, counting down.
TTATTCTCATTGGTCATTATTGACTGCTCATATTTTATCTATCTTTCCTACTTTTGGTAGGTTGCATGCTATAGGAATTAACCTATTTTCTTTCAGAATATCTAATCTTTTGACTTGTAATTGATCATAGTGGTTTTTAGGGTTCTATATTTAGGATCTGTATTATCAGTGATAATGACTTTTCTTTTGTTCCTCATTTTATGTAAATCTTCTATCTTATTGTCCAGACAAGCCATTGTGCTGCTCTTTCTAGATGACTTTGTCTATTGATCCTCTAATTGTTACTTTTGCTTTCTCTCTTCTACCAACTTTGGGCATTGTTTAATTTTTCTGATTCTTTGAAATATGTGGTTGATTGGTTTGCACTTTTTTTTAATATTTAACTTTTTATTGGTACTTTCACATGACGCAACCCAATCCCTCTCATCTCCTGTTTCTTAGTAACCCCCACCCTCCACCCTTGCAACCTCCCCCTCGAGAGAAAAACAAATCTCACTGTGGAAGCTATAGTGTGTTACAGTGTGTCCTACAGTACACTCTTTTGCACACACTTCTTGCAGAAGTTCATTGCAACGAGTCATCAGTCTGGTTCTAGGCCTGTGACTTCTGTTGCAGTATCAATACTGGGTCCTCACTAGGACTCCTCTCAGATATCTTGCTACTTCCCTGTGTCATGGGGGGCCTGCAGGTTTGGATCTTCAGAAATGGTCCCTTTGTGTGCTCCAGCAGTTCATAGATGGTGTGCATTTTGGGTTGGATCAACTCAAAGCCCTGGTTCTGGGTCTGGGAGTTAGTTGAGTTGGCCATCCCACCAGATTCCCTACACCCTCACCACCAGGGTGAGTTCTTCTGCACTGCTCACAACCTCAAGGCTTATTCACTCACCCCATGCCAGTAGGGCCAGCTCTGCTGCGCTGCCCAATCGAGGTGCAAGGCCCACTCTCCAGAGTGCTATAGTCAGTGAAGGTCAGGGCCAGCTCCCCACCTGCTGCAGATGGCAAAAAGCAAAGAGGGGTGAGAGCATCTTTCCCTTGACCATGCCACTGAACGGTGGGCAGATTAGGGGCAGGGCCAACTCTCTGGAAAGCCCCACAAACAGGGCCAGCTCTACTCTTCTTCCTGGGCCAATGGCAGGGCCTATTCTTCTGATTGATGTTCAGGGGCAGACCCAGCTCTCCTCCTCTCAGGTCTTTGGGGCCAGCTCTTCTATAATGCCCAGAAAAGGGGTGGGGCCAGCTCTGCACAGCTCTCAGACATCATCATGGCCCAAGACCAGGGACATCTGCCTGGCCTTTGGTGGTAATAGACCTCATTGCTATAGGGCCACAAACCCAGACATAGCCCTCAGCAGCAGTATGGGTCAGGACCTCATCATGGACTTAGGTGGCATTTCCTGGCTACTCACATCAGGCTGTTCCCTAATACCCTTGACTCTGCAATTCCAGGTCTCTTTATTGTGCACATATCTTTCTGCTTCCCTTTCTTGTCCATCTCTGAGACAGGGTCACCACTTACTTGCTCATCTTACTGGTGCCTGGGGCTTCTGGTTGTCTGGGGTTGTCTCAGGCATGGTTTGCCCATTTGGACCCTGTGACACTAGGCAGGGGTGATTTCAGAGGTTCTCTGCCCACCTGGGTCAGATGGCACTGGGCTAGAGGTGTAATGTAGAGTTTATTCCTAGAAATGTTTTCTCTTATTACTCCTTTGGTTGCATTTCATATATGTGTTTCATATATTACTGTTTCTGGTTCACTGTCTGAGTGGAGAAGGCTGAACTTAATTTCATCCTATTTGTAAATTTTTAATTTCTTCAATTATCAATGCCCAGTTTCATACTACCACAGATAAAAAGATTAACTCATATCACTTCAGTCACCCCATAGTCCCTGTGTCCTAGCAGATGACTTACCCTGGAGAACGCCCTGTGTGTGCTTGAGAGGAATTTCTGTTTGGCTGCTGCTAAATGAAGTTCAGATCATGTCTGTTCAACCATTTGGTCTAAAGGGTGGGTCCAGAGCCAGTGTGTCCTCACCGGTTTTCTATCTGAATGACCTGCTGGTTGTTGAGTTGAGATATTAAAGTCTTCTGTGGTTGTATTGCTGCCCATTTCTCCCTTTGGATTTGCTAACATTTGCTTTATATAATTAAGAGCTCTGATGTTGCGTACAGACATGTTAACAAGGGTTAATTTTCTTGATCAATTTCCTCTTTATTAACACAATGGACGCCCTTTCATATCACAGTTTTTAAAGAATGTTTGATGTGATAAATGTGGGTCTCTTTCCACTTCCTTTTGTTCTCCATTTGTGTAACTCCTTCTATCATCTCTTAACTTTCAGTCCAACTGTGTCCCGAAAAGTGAAGAGATTCTTGTGAAGACTGAGAACACTTGGGTCTTGTTTGGTATTCGTTCAGCTTCTCACTGCCTTTTGACTGGACTTCAACATTTATATAATTGGTAAGTAGACGTTTACGAGCTGTTCTCTGGAAGCTTTATACATTTTTGTTTTTATTTCTGGCTTTGTTTTTTGTCAGCTAATACTTTTCTGTGTTGATTCATTTTTTTCCCCTTCTGGTTTCTATAAGCACTGTAGATACTCTTTAGTGTCAGGAGGGTTACATACAAAAAGCTATTTTAAGTGGCCTCCAAACTTTGATCTTACACACAAACGCTTGGGCGTTTTTTCCTCTCCTACTTTTATGTTTTTGATGTAAATATTTACAACTTTTCATAGTGTATAACCACTACAAATTATGTGGCAGAAGTTCTTTTTAATGGTTTTTTATCTTCTAACTTCTACCCCAGAGTTACAACTTCACCACACTTGTAATACTAGAGTGCTGAGTTAAACAGTGTGCTGTGTTTTACCAGGTAGTCTGTACTTTCATATGTTTTCATATTTGTAATTATTATCCTTTGATTTAGGCTGGAAGAACTCCCCTTAGCATTTTTATTTTTTGTGAGCATTTCTTGGCCACAGATGATTTGGACTTATCCAACTGGGGAGGGCTGCTAAGGTCACTGGAAAGCCGGTCCCTGGAGCCTCAGTGGATTCTGCCATGTGGCTGATTTCCACAGTTCCTGCCTTTCTTGTTCCCAGCTGTTTGTGGATGTCTCCTTGGTGATTTGCATGAGTTACAACTCCAGCAAGCCCCTTGAAAGGTTATAGAACCTGTGGATTTACTTTATCTGTTTTCTTGTGAAGAGTCCCCACACACTTGGAAGTTATTTCCCAGTCTTGAATTATACATGTCTAGGGGATGGTATGGTATGAGCAAAATAATGCTGTCGTCTTTACTTTAAATAGTTATTTTTTGAATTTTATGATTATAATATAATTATATCATTCCCTCTTCCTCTCTCCAACCTCCCCCGAATACCTCCCTTGTTCTCTTTCTAATTCATGGCCCCATTTTCTTTAATAGTTGTGATACACCTCTCTCTCTCTCTCTCTCTATATATATATATATATATATATATATATATATATATATATATATGTCTGTCTAATGTTACTTCTTTGTACACATTTTCAGGGATGAGCATTTGGTATTGAATAACCGATTGTGTGCTCTTCCCAGAGGAAGTCTATTTCTATTTCTCCCATTCTCAGGACTCTTTAGTTCTCTGTAGTTCTTTGTGTAGTGTAGAGGTCTCATGAGCTCCCCCTTTCCACATTAGTACATCAATTTATGTAGTTCCTGTTTAGCTCATGTTTAGACAGTCATACTGGTGAGACTTAATGGGTATAGCTTCTGACATTGCTAGAAGAGACACTCTCACAGCACACTCCCTGGTCCTCTGGCTTTTACAGTCTTCCTTCCTCATGTTCCAAAACAGTTCTTGAGTCTTAGGTTTAGGAATTGTGTTCTAGATGTATAAACTGAGCTGGGCTCCGCAACCCTGCATTGTCATTGGTTGTGTTTTTTTCTGTAATGTTCTCTGTCTGTTGTAAAGACAGATGAGGGATTGGGACTACACTCATCTCTGGGCATAAGGACAGATAATTAGAATATAGTCAGAATCTTTGATGATTTTGTAACATTATGGGTGTCTCAAATCATTTCCCCTCATTACCCTCAGGGTTTTGTCTCCAACATGTTGCTAAAGCTTCTTAAATGGTCTCCCAAGTGATCCTAATACAATTTGTGGGTAGCGAATTTTGGCTGTCATTGTCATCGTTGTTGTTGTTGTTGTGTGTGTATGTATGTATGTATGTATGTATGTATGTATGTATGTATGTATGCATGAGTGGTGATGGGGAAAAGACAGTGATATGATGCTCTGCCATTGGCTTTCCATATTACTTGTATTGAAATCTTTTAAACTATGTGTGTGTGTGTTGTATAATAAGGTTTGTTATATAATAATAAAGGTTTGTTGTCTAAACATTTTGGCTGTGGGTAGCAGACTGAAAAAGTAATTTTATGTCCTCTTTAGAGATGTTGTTAGTGTATGTTTTTATAACTCATTCAATATAGTTTGTGTTGCCCATGTACGGGGCCATCCACTGGAGAGTGGCCAACTGACCAGGGACCAAATCCCCCCTCCCACCTCAAAAAACCCTCCTTTTTTCCTAGTGCCGTAAACTCTCAATAGCTCCTCAACTAGAGATAGGAACTTTGAACACGAACATATTGAAGTGTTTATTGGCCTGATCTTGTGCAATACATCACCATCGCTAAGACTCCATGAGTGTTATGGCTTTGTCATGTGGAGATGACGGTCAAAGTAGTCCTTTCTGACATCATTGCCTTTCATTCATTCTTCTACATCCAAGAGTCCATTGAACCACAAGTGACTCCTGGAAGGCAAATTCTTTAGGGAATTTGCTCTTAACTACTTTTTTTTTTTTTTATTACAGCAGACCCAACTGTTTCCTTTACCAGTGTTCAGTAGTAAAATGTCAATTTTCAAGATAAAATCTATTCCTTCCAGGATGGAGCTTTGCTGGTCGGCCTCCACTTCTTTAGGTGGAATTATACATTCTCTCCTTTGGCCCTTTTAGAGTAGGACACATAACATGCATTTCATTGATCATTTATGAATGATTCATTGATCATTTCAACGGTAGTTATCATTTTCACCATACTTTACAATTTCCAGCATCTAATGATTACCTGGAACTGAAGAGATATTCAGTTTACGACTTTTAAAATAAACCTTTGCTTATTGAAAGATAATTTTGTTTTCTAGGATGAACACTGTTCTATTGAATTCATTAGTGGCCTCGAGGCATAGCCCCATGGTAGCACTTTTCTAGAATGGTCAGGATCATAGCCTTGATTCCTAACACCACAAAAACAGCAAAAATATAAACAGCCCCTTCTACTTGTTGAGCATGTTTAGTGAATTAGGGAACTAGATAGAAGCATTACACCCGAAGCTGCTGGGACTTCTGAAATTAGTGCACATTTCTTTTTCCTTTGCAGAGAATCAATAAACAGGATTTCTCCCACTTTATCTTTACACATATTAAAGTTAACTTAAATAGAAGACAAGAAATAAAAATGAAATACAACTGTTAATTGTACAACACTTAGGAAGGGCATTGAATGAGAAAAACATCCCGAGCTTTATGCAAATGACTGTCCAGCAACCACCTCTCAAATATTGTCATTGGTTATGTGACTATATGCTTTTCTCTTCCTGAGACCTGATGTGACATGTTGGGAAGGGGGTGCAGGGGAAACATTTGAGCTATCCTTGGTTTGGGTTAGTGCTGACTGGTTCAGATTCCTTCAGAAGTTTTCTACAACTCAGTGGATGTCGTGATAAAGTCCAGAGAGATGTCTTTCAGGGTCTGAGTAGGCAGAAATTAAAAGTACAGACACGCTTAACTTGGAATAGATGGGTTAGGTTACTGTGGTTCTCAGCCACTTCTGTATCCAACAATGCTACTCTATAAAGGCACAGCTTCCAGAAATTCTCCTCTCCACGACTCTGCCAATTCATCTGGAATAAGCGTTGTGAGCGTTCATGGCTAAAGATTATATCCCAGGATGCATCTCTGTTGTCACATCCAGTTCGGGACGATAGAGGGAACAGCTTGAAGTGACAGTGCCAGAAGTTCGTTTATGGGAAATATAGAAGTTTCTCAGGCAGGTAAGTAGTAAAAACAGTATTTAATTAATTAGTTAATTAATTAATTAAATTGTGTTTTACCTTTGGCTGATTTTGCATTTATATTGTTTCCCCTTTCATGAGGAAGGCTCCCAACATGTCCAAAGATCAGACCATGGAACCTGGATCCTCTTTGAGAATCACATATTAGAAAAAAGGCTTTCATATATTTAATCGAGGTTTAGTAGGCCATTATTTTTCAAAATGGCTTGTTGAGAAACAATGGGTTTTCCCAAAAATTTCTCTATGCATATTTTCTGTATGAATTGCGAATAGAATCCAGGCTATTTTCTATTAAAAGGGGTTATGCTTGTTTAAAAGGATGGCATATATAAATTCTTCACTCCCCACTGTCACTCACACACAAAGCTGTACATTACGCCACCAAGGGCAGAAATCAGCATGCACCAGATTAGATGGGGAGTGGGGGTGGGAGAGGAATTTATTTAATCAGGCCTTTATGATTGAACCTTGACATTGATCCAAATCTTTTTTTCTGTTATACAATATATTTCATTTGATTTTATTCTTTCCCAAGCATACCTGCATTTTTGTTATTTGATGAGACAACATGATGATGGTTGCAATGTATTATAACTCATTCCAAGGATTTTAGGGAATGTTTTCTAGTATCTTTACCTTTATGAATGAAGCTAAGGGCAATTTTCTGATCCCCTTTGGTAGTACATCACATGAAGAGTTTGAATTTTAAGTTCTGAATCAGCATAGGCAGCACCCTGTTTATGAAGCGGGGTGGTGGGGCAACTCTGTGTTTTCAGAATTGTTTTTGCTGTAATTAAACAATTAGTGGTTAGAACACTGGCATAGCTTTGAGTTTCTCAGAGGCTCATTTTGTCCTTGGAATCAACATATGCCCCCTTGGCTGTTGATAGAATAAAATCACGTCTGGGATGTTAAGTAAAGTCTGAGGGCTGGTGTGTAACAGGTTTCTGGTTTGTATTGTCTGGCTTGATCATACTTTGTTTTCTATTTCATGCCATGTGCCCTCATCTGTGGTACTTTTGTAAGTCCCATATAAAGTTCCATGAAAGGAAGGCTCCCTGAAGGTTTTGGGAGAATGATATTACATCATATATGGTCCAAGACAGCTTTGATAACTCTAATCGTCCTCCAATTCCTATTTGTGTACTAAATCTCCACTCAAAGGAGACTGATCTAGGCTTCCCATTCTAGGGCAAATAACCATTCTAAAAATGAAACGGATAACATATATTTCATTCATTGATCATTTCCAAGGTAGCTACCATTTCTCACTCACTTTTACAATCTCTAGCATCTAACAATTACTTGAAATTCAAAAGATGTTCAGTTTATGGCTTTTTAAAAAATATGATAATGAGTTCATAGTATCATTTGATGCGTCATAAAAATTATATTTTTCAGATAAAATGCTCTCACTTGATCTAATAGAAAAGTAGTCTTCATTTTAGGATAAAGATTTCTATCATTTTTATTGTTTGCCATGTTGCTACTTTAAATATTGCCTGAAATAGTGTATTAGATCAACGAATCACACTGGTATGGCATTAGCATTGGGATTTATCAACAAACGATACTTTGATGTCGCAGATTTTTTAATTGCAGGGGTGGTATAGACATGTATAGACATGTACTACTAGATATGATTCTGATGGGGTTCTAACCAATTAACTTTTCCACACAGGTTAGTTTCCCACACAGATTAGCTTATAAATGGGGGAGGTCTCTGGTAAGTATCTTACACACTAAAAAAAAAGTCAATAAAGAAAGAATTCTTAAATCCAGCAAATGGTAAGAGAGACTCAGATTCTGAGACAAACTCATAGCTTACTATTTGACTTAAAGTCCAACACACATCTACTGATTCTAACTGTGCTTGTGTAAATTCAGAGCAGGTGATGACTGGATTAGATCTAACAACATCGGACTCTTTCTTGGCGTTACAAAGCCTGCTAACTGAAATTATATATAGGGTCTGCGAGACCAAGCGCTTTTGAAGTCCCTGTAATAACCCATTTTGGAAGGCACATAACTTGTTTGATGGAATTGTCTCCTTGCATTGTATCACAAAGAGCTTTCTCATAGACTCTTAGGCAAGAGCACAGCAAATTAACGAGCTTTGTGTAGTGCAAATTGGTCTCAAGAATGAAAATGAGGGCCCTGTGTTTTCTTAAGCCACACCTCTCAGTCAGGGTATATAAAGGCCGCCTGAGACTACAGAATCCATCACACTCACTCCTCTCCTACCTAAGCCTTCCACTCCTGACATCATGTACTACACCGACTTTGAGGGCTCTGTCTTCCCAGGATGCTACTGGGGCAGCTACGGCTACCCACTGGGTTACAGTGTTGGCTGTGGCTATGGTAGCACCTACTCTCCAGTTGGCTATGGCCTTGGCTACGGCTACAATGGCTGTGGGGCTTACAGAAGATACTGGCCATTTGCTCTCTACTGATTTGCTGTGATCCCATAGGCACAGATCCATCTCTTCATGAAGGCTCCATGGTGCCTCCCGGTTCCAGCTTCACCTCCTTTTATCCTTTGCTCATCAACCTCTCCCAAGAAGCTGCTTTGTCTCCAACAAAGGAACTGAACATCTAGTTGATGCCTTACTCTGCCTTTCCTGGATGCTCTCTATTGGGACTTTTCCAGAAGCTTGGCAACCACTATAGCACGTGTTGCTTTTGAATATGTCAAGACTTTCATGATTCCCTGTCATGGTGAAGGTGTGGACGTGTCTGTCAAATTCTCAATAAATTTGTCTGAGCTTGCACAGCATTTCATTCCTTGAGTGGAGTTTCCTTTCTTGGTATGTGCATATTTTCTGATACATTCAGTGGGGAAGGGAAGCAGGTTTAATTTTAATGACTTAGACTTAGGAGTTGTGAAGAGGCAAATAATCCTTGATCTTGTGTGATAAGTTAGCAAGAGGGTGGTTACTGTTCCCGAAAAGAGTTGCTTCTCTTGGCTTTTCTTGTGTTGTGAATTATTTTGGCATGGAAGCTGGACAGGAGTGAGACAGCGAAGGAGAAGGAGGGATTTTATGAGTCTGACGTCTCTCATGTCAGGCATACATTGTTTGGCCTCCCCCTTTTATCTCACTGTCCCGGCCTTTCTCCAAGTAAACCAGTACAGGAGAAACTTCCACAGGTATTCTGTGTTAGTGTAGATGAAACTCACTGTGATCTGTCTCCCAGGGAATACCGATTGCAGAGTTTAGCACCATGTCCCCTCTTTAAGGACTCTGGAGCATTAAGTAATAGAGAAGGTACACACATCCTTTGAGAGTCTGAGATTCTGTTAAGCGAAGCAATAAATCCCCTGTATCAAATCATCTTAGATGTCTACTTTATAGCTTAGAGACACCCAGGTTAGAGACAATGATGGGAAGCTTCTTAATCTTTGAAGAATCAATATCTGGTAGTGAGCTGCACTATTAAAAGATATGAGCTATAACGAATGAGTATCTCTGAAGATATATCAGCCTTTCTCTGTGCTCCATTAGAGAAGAGAGCAATAGCTCTTTTAGAAGACATGTCGAAAACGTCTCAATCCTCCTGTTGAAAACATTTTGGGTATGACACAAATATTCCTAGCAATGGGCAATTTGGCTGAATTCTGCGTATTCACTGACTATCTGGAAACAATTTTACTGCATATCATTCAGCTAAATATGTAAAAATTGGAGAGATCATATAAGATAATTTTCTTCAACATATTTCATCCAAAAAATGTATTTCAGCAAACACTAAGTTCAGAAATACCTTGTAGCATATCAATTTTTGTTTTAAAAACAACGGACATCACAGCCAGTGCAACCTTCTTATAGCCACAATGTTAACTCATGCTAAGAACTATGATTTAGCTCAACCTACAAGTTACAATAGAATAGGTAAAGGGAGATTAAAAAAAAAAGATCAACTAATTGGAATGAGGAAATACACTGATTCGGAATGATGACTGACTGCTATAAAATTTTGGGGCTCATCAGATATCAGATATCATCTAATCCAGTGCCACTAAAGCATATGTAAGCAGGAAAGGAGCCTGCATATCTGATGTGAAATGTAAATTCTCATGCCTCATCTCTAGCGATTCTGATTTGGTACACAATTGGATAAGGTCCAGGGATTCTGCAGCTTTTAGTAAACATCTCAGGGATTCTAGAGGTGATGTTGCACCTATACTTTAAGGAACACTGTTTTGGTGCCACTCTATGTGCATACACATACATCCCATGCATATATACACATGCACAGATATACACACATATGCACAGACTGTTGTCTGTCTGTCTATCTATCTATCTATCTATCTGTCTGTCTGTCTATCTATCTATCTATCTATCTATCTATCTATCTATCTATCTATCATCTATCTATCTATCTACCTACCTATTATCACCTATGTATGTATGATCTATGTATCTATCTATGTATTTATATATTTATTATTATTAATTTATTATTATTTATATATTTTTATGTCTATCATCTATTTGTTAATCATCTATTATCTACCTGTCTCTATATATCTATATCTATTTCTCTCTCTCTATCTCTCTATCTCTCTATATCTATCTATCTATCTATCTATCTATCTATCTATATATAGAGGGAGAGAGAGAGAGAGAGAGAGGGAGAGATTATTCTTGGATGAATCCTGGTATTTTTAGAATTCGGTGATGAGTTATTGCACTTTCCAGCTCTTGTCTAAACCTTAGGCAGTGTGATTTCCACTCTGTTTATGATTTTTCTTATTGAACATCTCATGATGTCTCATGGACACTTTCTCTCCATAAAAGGAGAGGTGTTTGAATGCTTCAAGGTTCTTCAGAAGTTATTTTTAACATGTTTACAATCTACATATCAAACCATCTCTGATTAGCTGTGTCCCAATTTTAAGTTTTCTATTCATTTTAGGTAGACCCTCTACATGGGCCATTAGACCTTGAAACTTCTTGGATATTGAGCAAGAATAACTCATCAGTGGCAACTGAATATGAGAATGTTAATATCTATTTACCCATCTTGGTTCACAGGGGTGTTCCAAGTTCTGAGATAATTTTAACAGAATATATGCCGCTACTATGTCTTAGTGAACATTTCCCAGTGGTCTATAAAGTTTGTTTTGAAGATGCTTATTATCAGTCCTTCTCACGAGGTTAGGGAAGTATTCTCTGAGTGTCATTTTGTATGTGATGAGTGCATCTGGTCATATTAACCTGTATAAGTGCTTCCCATAAAACAATACAGTCAGGAATCTGAAGAGAGCAGAGTCTATTAGATGTAAGGCATCTCATAATCACATTTCATTGTTCACACATTTAAGATAAATAATAAAATGATTTTCCCTCCCACTCATTTTACTCTACTGGTATTTTCACTGTTCATGGTGTATATAGTTTTGTTGTCAAATCTCTGAATTCCCAGAGAAGCAGAGGATTCAAGCTTGTAAGGCAAAGCCAGCTCCTAATTGGCTGTGGGAATAGTTTCTCAGTGCAGAGATCAAGAGAGATCCTCCACAGCACAGGGAAACGTCCAGTCAAAGAATTCATCCTTCTAAAGTGTGAACATGGCTTCTATTCCAGATTCATTTCCTCTTCTCATTGTCACTCTTCCCCAACGCAAATGAATACCTAAGGAAGATAACCAAACACTTTACAAAATCAAATTCTATTTACTTAATAAAAACGGCTGGGCTTAAGTCACCTTTTGTATCCTGTGACAAAATGATTGGAAAAGCAACTGTAGGGCAGAGAGCTTTCTTTTGACTCATGGTTTCAGGGGACATCACAAACGGGAAGATGTGGTACTAGGGCTCCATTTTGGTAGGTGGGGGGCATCTGTTCACATACAGGTAGACAAAGAAGCAGAAAAAGGTCCAGAAGTGGGTTAAACCCTCCACCAACCTGATCTTACTGGACCATTCCTGCTATGTAGGCTGCAGTTTCCAAGGTTCTGGAGCCTCTCAAAAACAATGCCATACAGTGGGAACTAAATGTTTGAACACAGGAAACTGCTCAGAACATTTCATATTCAATAGCTAACAATTTCAAATATAGAAGAATAAATGTATAACACAAATATTTTCCCAAATATTATTTTCTCATCTAAAGAAAGTTTCTCTTTACAATTTGATAATAACTTTAAACACAGAGAGTAAACCAGAAAGTGAAGATGCTTCATTCTTTTTTTTTCTTTTTTCATCTTTATTAAATTGAGTATTTCTTATTTACATTTCAAATGTTGTTCCCTTTCCTGGTTTCCAGGCAAACATCCCCGTAACCTCTCCCCTTCCCCTTCTATATGGGTGTTCCCTCCCCATCCTCCCCCCATTACCGCCCTCTCCCAAGAATCCCATTCGCTGGGGATCCAGCCTTGGCAGGACCAAGGGCTTTCCCTTCCACTGGTGCCCTTACTAGGCTATTCATTGCTACCTATGCAGTTGGAGCCCAGGGTCAGTCCATGTATAGTCTTTAGGTAGTGGCTTAGTCCCTGGAAGCTCTGGTTGCTTGGCATTGTTGTTCATATGGAGTCTCGAACCCCTTCAAGCTCTTTCAGTTCTTTCTCTGATTCCTTCAACGGTGGTCCCGTTCTCATTTCAGTGGTTTGCTGCTAGCATTTGCCTATGTATTTGCTGTATTCTGGCTGTGTCTCTCAGGAGAGATCTACATCCAGTTCCTGTCAGCCTGCACTTCTTTGCTTCATCCATCTTATCTAGTTTGGTGGCTGTGTATGTATGGGCCACATGTGGGACAGGCTCTGAATGGGTGTTCCGTTAGTCTCTTTTCTAAACTTTGCCTCCCTATCCCCTCCTAAGCGTATTCTTGGTCCCCCCCCCTTTTTTTTCTTTTATTAACTTGAGTATTTCTTATATACATTTCGAGTGTTATTCCCTTTCCCAGTTTCCGGGCAAACATCCCCCTCCCCCCTCCCCTTTCTTATCGGTGTTCCCCTCCCCACCCTCCCCTCATTGTCCCCCTCCCCCCAACAGTCTAGTTCACTGGGGGTTCAGTCTTAGCAGGACCCAGGGCTTCCCCTTCCACTGGTGCTCTTACTAGGATATTCATTGCTACCTATGGGGTCAGAGTCCAGGGTCAGTCCATGTATAGTCTTTAGGTAGTGGCTTAGTCCCTGGAAGCTCTGGTTGCTTGGCATTGTTGTTCATATGGGGTCTCGAGCCCCTTCAAGCGCTTCCAGTCCTTTCTCTGATTCCTTCAACGGGGGTCCCGTTCTCAGTTCAGTGGTTTGCTGCTGGCATTCGCCTGTGTATTTGCTGTATTCTGGCTGTGTCTCTCAGGAGAGATCTACATCCAGTTCCTGTCTGCCTGCACTTCTTTGCTTCATCCATCTTGTCTAATTGGGTGGCTGTATATGTATGGGCCACATGTGGGGCAGACTCTGAATGGGTGTTCCTTCAGTCTCTGTTTTAATCTTTGCCTCTCTCTTCCCTGCCAAGGGTATTCTTGTTCCCCTTTTAAAGAAGGAGTGAACCATTCACATTTTGATCATCTGTCTTGAGTTTCATTTGTTCTAGGCATTTAGGGTAATTCAAGCATTTGGGCTAATAGCCACTTATCAGTGAGTGCATACCATGTATGTCTTTCTGTGTTTGGGTTAGCTCACTCAGGATGATATTTTCCAGTTCCAGCCATTTGCCTAAGAATTTCATAAAGTCGTTGTTTTTGATAGCTGAGTAATATTCCATTGTGTAGATGTACCACATTTTCTGTATCCATTCCTCTGTTGAAGGGCATCTGGGTTCTTTCCAGCTTCTGGCTATTATAAATAAGGCTGCAATGAACATAGTGGAGCACGTGTCTTTTTTATATGTTGGGGCATCTTTTGGGTATATGCCCAAGAGAGGTATAGCTGGATCCTCAGGCAGTTCAATGTCCAATTTTCTGAGGATCCTCCAGACTGATTTACAGAATGGTTGTACCAGTTTGCAATCCCACCAACAATGGAGGAGTGTTCCTCTTTCTCCACATCCTCGCCAGCATCTGTTGTCCCCTGAGTTTTTGATCTTAGCCATTCTCACTGATGTGAGGTGAAATCTCAGGGTTGTTTTGATTTGCATTTCCCTTATGACTAAAGATGTTGAACATTTCTTTAGGTGTTTCTCCGCCATTCGGCATTCCTCAGCTGTGAATTCTTTGTTTAGCTCTGAACCCCATTTTTTAATAGGGTTATTTGTTTCCCTGTGGTCTAACTTCTTGAGTTCTTTGTATATTTTGGATATAAGGCCTCTATCTGTTGTAGGATTGGTAAGGATCTTTTCCCAATCTGTTGGTTGCCGTTTTGTCCTAACCACAGTGTCCTTTGCCTTACAGAAGCTTTGCAGTTTTATGAGATCCCATTTGTCAATTCTTGATCTTAGAGCGTAAGCCATTGGTGTTTTGTTCAGGAAATTTTTTCCAGTGCCCATGTGTTCCAGATGCTTCCCTAGTTTTTCTTCTATTAGTTTGAGTGTGTCTGCTTTGATGTGGAGGTCCTTGATCCACTTGGACTCAAGCTTTGTACAGGGTAATAAGCATGGATCGATCTGCATTCTTCTACATGTTGACCTCCAGTTGAACCAGCACCATTTGCTGAAAATGCTATCTTTTTTCCATTGGATGGTTTTGGCTCCTTTGTCAAAAATCAAGTGACCATATGTGTGTGGGTTCATTTCTGGGTCTTCAATTCTATTGCATTGGTCTATCTGTCTGTCTCGGTACCAATACCATGCAGTTTTTATCACTATTGCTCTGTAATACTGCTTGAGTTCAGGGATAGTGATTCCCCCTGAAGTCCTTTCATTGTTGAGGATAGCTTTAGCTATCCTGGGTTTTTTGTTATTCCAGATGAATTTGCAAATTGTTCTGTCTAACTCTTTGAAGAATTGGATTGGTATTTTGATGGGGATTGCATTGATCTGTAGATTGCTTTTGGTAAAATGGCCATTTTTACTATATTAATCCTGCCAATCCATGAGCATGGGAGATCTTTCCATCTTCTGAGGTCTTCTTCAATTTCCTTCGTCAGTGTCTTGAAGTTCTTATTGTACAGATCTTTTACTTGCTTTGTTAAAGTCACTCCGAGGTACTTTATATTATTTGGGTCTATTATGAAGGGTGTCGTTTCCCTAATTTCTTTCTCGGCTTGTTTCTCTTTTGTATAGAGGAAGGCAAATGATTTATTTGAGTTAATTTTATACCCAGCCACTTTGCTGAAGTTGTTTATCAGCTTTAGTAGTTCTCTGGTGGAACTTTTGGGATCACTTAAATATACTATCATATCATCTGCAAATAGTGATATTTTGACTTCTTCTTTTCCGATCTGTATCCCCTTGACATCCTTTTGTTGTCTGATTGCTCTGGCTAGAACTTCAAGAACTATATTGAATAAGTAGGGAGAGAGTGGGCAGCCTTGTCTAGTCCCTGATTTTAGTGGGATTGCTTCAAGTTTCTCTCCATTTAGTTTAATGTTAGCAACTGGTTTGCTGTATATGGCTTTTACCATGTTCAGGTATGGGCCTTGGATTCCTATTCTTTCCAGGACTTTTATCATGAAGGGGTGTTGAATTTTGTCAAATGCTTTCTCAGCATCTAATGAAATGATCATGTGGTTTTGTTCTTTCAGTTTGTTTATATAATGGATCACGTTGATGGTTTTCCGTATATTAAACCATCCCTGCATACCTGGGATGAAGCCTACTTGATCATGGTGGATGATTGTTTTGATGTGCTCTTGGATTCGGTTTGCCAGAATTTTGTTGAGTATTTTTGCGTCGATATTCATAAGGGAAATTGGTCTGAAGTTCTCTTTCTTTGTTGTGTCTTTGTGTGGTTTAGGTATAAGAGTAATTGTGGCTTCGTAGAAGGTATTCGGTAGTGATCCATCTGTTTCAATTTTGTGGAATACTTTGGATAATATTGGTATGAGGTCTTCTATGAAGGTTTGATAGAATTCTGCACTAAACCCATCTGGACCTGGGCTCTTTTTGGTTGGGAGACCTTTAATGACTGCTTCTATTTCCTTAGGAGTTATGGGGTTGTTTAACTGGTTTATCTGTTCCTGATTTAACTTCGATACCTGGTATCTGTCTAGGAAATTGTCCATTTCCTGAAGATTTTCAAGTTTTGTTGAATATAGGTTTTTGTAGTAAGATCTGATGATTTTTTGAATTTCCTCTGAATCTGTTGTTATGTCTCCCTTTTCATTTCTGATTTTGTTAATTTGGACACACTCTCTGTGTCCTCTCGTTAGTCTGGCTAAGGGTTTATCCATCTTGTTGATTTTCTCAAAGAACCAACTTTTGGTTCTGTTGATTCTTTCTATGGTCCTTTTTGTTTCTACTTGGTTGATTTCAGCTCTGAGTTTGATTATTTCCTGCCTTCTACTCCTCCTGGGTGTATTTGCTTCTTTTTGTTCTAGATCTTTTAGGTGTGCTGTCAAGCTGCTGACATATGCTCTTTCCTGTTTCTTTCTGCAGGCACTCAGCGCTATGAGTTTTCCTCTTAGCACAGCTTTCATTGTGTCCCATAAGTTTGGGTATGTTGTACCTTCATTTTCATTAAATTCTAAAAAGTTTTTAATTTCTTTCTTTATTTCTTCCTTGACCAGGTTATCATTGAGTAGAGCATTGTTCAATTTCCAAGTACATGTGGACATTCTTCCTTGATTGTTATTGAAGACCAGTTTTAGGCCGTGGTGGTCCGATAGCACGCATGGGATTATTTCTATCTTTCTGTACCTGTTGAGGCCCGATTTTGACCAATTATATGGTCAATTTTGGAGAAAGTACCATGAGGAGCTGAGAAGAAGGTATATGCTTTTGCTTTAGGATAGAATGTTCTATAAATATCCGTTAGGTCCATTTGGCTCATGACTTCTCTTAGTCTGTCTACATCTCTGTTTTATTTCTGTTTCCATGACCTGTCCATTGATGAGAGTGGGGTGTTGAAATCTCCCACTATTATTGTGTGAGGTCCAATGTGTGTTTTGAGCTTTAGTAAGGTTTCTTTTACGTATGTAGGTGCCCTTGTATTTGGGGCATAGATATTTAGGATTGAGAGTTCATCTTGGTGGATTTTTCCTTTGATGAATATGAAGTGTGCTTCCTTATCTTTTTTGATGACTTTTAGTTGAAAATTGATTTTATTTGATATTAGAATGGCTACTCCAGCTTGCTTCTTCTGACCATTTGCTTGGAAAGTTGTTTTCCAGCCTTTCACTCTGAGGTAGTGTCTGTCTTTGTCTCTGAGGTGTGTTTCCTGTAGGCAGCAGAATGCAGGGTCCTCGTTGCGTATTCAGTTTGTTAATCTATTTCTTTTTATTGGGGAGTTGAGGCCATTGATGTTGAGAGATATTAAGGAATAGTGGTTATTGCTTCCCGTTATATTCATATTTGGATGTGAGGTCATGTTTGTGTGCTTTCATTCTCTTTGTTTTGTTGCCAAGACGATTAGTTTCTTGCTTCTTCTAGGGTATAGCTTGCCTCCTTATGTTGGGCTTTACCATTTATTATCCTTTGTAGTGCTGGATTTGTAGAAAGATATTGTGTAAATTTGGTTTTGTCATGGAATATCTTGGTTTCTCCATCTATGTTAATTGAGAGTTTTGCAGGATACAGTAACCTGGGCTGGCATTTGTGTTCTCTTAGGGTCTGTATGACATCAGTCCAGGATCTTCTGGCCTTCATAGTTTCTGGCGAGAAGTCTGGTGTGATTCTGATAGGTCTGCCTTTATATGTTACTTGACCTTTTTCCCTTACTGCTTTTAATATTCTTTCTTTATTTTGTGCATTTGGTGTTTTGACTATTATGTGACGGGAGGTGTTTCTTTTCTGGTCCAATCTATTTGGAGTTCTGTAGGCATCTTGTATGCCTATGGGTATCTCTTTTTTTAGGTTAGGGAAGTTTTCTTCTATGATTTTGTTGAAGATATTTACTGGTCCTTTGAGCTGGGAGTCTTCACTCTCTTCTATGCCTATTATCCTTAGGTTTGATCTTCTCATTGAGTCCTGGATTTCCTGTATGTTTTGGACCAGTAGCTTTTTCCACTTTACATTATCTTTGACAGTTGAGTCAATGATTTCTATGGAATCTTCTGCTCCTGAGATTCTCTCTTCCATCTCTTGAATTCTGTTGGTGAGGCTTGTATCTACAGCTCCTTGTCTCTTCTTTTGGTTTTCTATATCCAGGGTTGTTTCCATGTGTTCTTTCTTGATTGCTTCTATTTCCATTTTTAATTCCTTCAACTGTTTGATTGTGTTTTCCTGGAATTCTTTCAGGGATTTTTGCGATTCCTCTCCGTAGGCTTCTACTTGTTTATTAATGTTTTCCTGTGTTTCCCTAAGTGTGTTCATGTCTTTCTTGAAGTCCTCCAGCATCATGATCAAATATGATTTTGAAACTAGATCTTGCTTTTCTGGTGTGTTTGGATATTCCATGTTTGTTTTGGTGGGAGAATTGGGCTCCGATGATGGCATGTAGTCTTGGTTTCTGTTGCTTGGGTTCCTGCGCTTGCCTCTCGCCATCAGATTATCTCTAGTGTTACTTTGTTCTGCTATTTCTGACAGTGGCTAGACCCGTCCTATAAGCCTGTGTGTCAGGAGTGCTGTAGACCTGTTTTCCTCTCTTTCAGTCAGTTATGGGGACAGAGTGTTCTGCTTTCGGGTGTGTAGTTTTTCTTCTCTACAGGTCTTCAGCTGTTCCTGTGGGCCTGTGTCTTGAGTTCACCAGGCAGCTTTCTTGCAGCAGACAAGTTGGTCTTATCTGTGGTCCCGAGGCTCAAGTTTGCTCGCGGGGTGCTGCCCAAGCGCTCTCTGCGGAGGCAGCAACCAGGAAGACCTGTGCCGCCCCTTCCGGGAGCTTCAGTGCACCAGGGTTCCAGATGGCCTTTGGTGTTTTCCTCTGGCGTCCGAGATGTATGTACAGAGAGCAGTCTCTTCTGGTTTCCCAGGCTTGTCTGCCTCTCTGAAGGTTCAGCTCTCCCTCCCACGGGATTTGGGTGCAGAGAACTGTTTATTGGGTCTGTTTCCCTCAGGTTCCGGTGGTGTCTCAGGCAGGGGTCCTGCCGCTCCTGGGCCCTCCCCCACGGGAGCCCAGAGGCCTTATACAGTTTCCTCTTGGGCCAGGGATGTGGGCAGGGGTGGGCAGTGTTGGTGGTCTCTTCCGCTCTGCAGCCTCAGGAGTGCCCACCTGATCGGGCGGTGAGGTCTCTTTCCCACAGGGTCTGGGAGCAGAGAGCTGCTGCGGGCCCGGGATCCGCGGGGGTGGGACTTCCGGTAAACACAGAAGGTGCTCGGTCCTAGAGGAACTCTGCCTCTGTGTGTCCCGATCTCACCAGGCAGCTCTCTTGCAGCAGAGAAGTTGGTCTTACCTGTGGTCCCGAGGCTCAAGTTTGCTTGCGGGGTGCTGCCCAAGGGCTCTCTGCGGCGGCAGCAACCAGGAAGACCTCTCTTGGTCCCCTTTTAAAGAAGGAGTGAAGCATCCGCATTTTGGTCATCCTTCTTGAGTTTCACATGTTCTGTGAATTTATGGTAATTCAAGCATTTGGGCAAATATCCACTTATCAATGAGTGCATACCATGTGTGTTTTTCTGTGATTGGGTTACCTCACACAGGGTCATATTTTCCAGTTCCATCCATTTGCCTATGAATTTCATAAAGTCATTGTTTTTGATAGCTGAGTAGTATTCCATTGCGTAGATGTACTACATTTTCTGTATCCATTCCTCTGTTGAAGGGCATCTGGGTTCTTTCCAGCTTCTGGCTATAATAAATAAGGCTGTTATGAATATAGTGGAGCATGTGTCTATGTTATATGTTGGGGCATCTTTTGGGTATATGCCCAAGAGAAATATAGCTGGATCCTCAGGTAGTTCAATGTCAGATTTTCTGAGGAACCTCCAGACTGGTTGTACCAGTCTGCAATCCCATCAATAATGGAGGAGTGTTCCTCTTTCTCCACATCCTCACCAAGGATGCTTAATTGTTAATGTGATTCTGATATTTGATTTCCAAGCCATCAAATGATGACTCCTCTCAGAGATTCAAGCTATGATTGATTTGTCTAATGGACATGTTCTAATTGTACATGTGAAAATAAGGTATATTTTGAAACCATCTATCCATCCACCCATCCATCCATTTGCCTGTTCAACCAACCAATCCACCATCCACCTAGCCATTTCTCAAATGAAGTTTGGCATAAGTCCTCAGAGTAGCATATTTACTATTGAGATGAATGTTTTGTTAGAACAAGTCTTTAGACCATCGATTTCTTAGAACTCTATTAATCTTTATTTTAGATGTTTTCACATTATTCCAAATAGCTGAAAATAGGTAAGAGAACTGTGATGTAATTGATTTCTGTGTTTGTAGCAGGACATTATTCCTCTTTCTAACCACACATGATTGGCTTCATTCTATGTTCCATTGTTCTAATTTCACACATCTATGTACTGGGATTAAGAAAGTCCCAGTGACATATTCACAGTATACAGATGTAGATTGGCAAAGTGGGAGGGACTTCCTGTTAGGGTGTGCTTCTTGGAAGTTTTGTTTCCTGTCTTCCTATGACAGAGAGTAAGCGCCCATTGCTCTCAAAAGAACTAAAAGGTAGTTTTAGTTTAGACAAGGTAGTTTAGTTTTAGACAAGGTATCTCACCTGTCTCAATCACCACCTTATCCTTAAAATATAACACACCATTTTCATATTTATATTGGCCCTTTAGTAAATATTATATGAATATTAAGTGAAAGTATTTTAAATCTCTGATAATGGTAATGATATTTTTCAAAAATCATTTAAGCCGGGAAACAATACTCTTGTATTTATTTTTGTGGCATCTGAGAGAAATGTCATGAAGGCTTGGAGTTTGAGCCCCAAACATCCCCTCTCACAATGCAGAGGTGATCACAGATGCCGTTTCTCCAGAGTCCACTGAGAGGCTGTAGCAGAAGCATTTCACTTCCTCAGCTCCTTCCGAGACATTCTCTTCACTGTCCTCAGAATTGAGAAACATCAAATAGAGAGTATTTTTCAGAACTTTCCTTCATAAATGTCAAAAATGATTTCCTGCCCTGCCTTAGGATGATGAGATGAGTAAGTGATCCAAAGTTGCTCAGTCCAGAGACAGCCGAGCAGCCAAAAAAGAGAAAAGGGAGGCTGCCTAGGTTACAGAAGGGCTTTCTTGGTTGCTCTGGTTTTTTGTTTCCTGTTATTGTTCATAATGCAATGAAACATATCCCTTTGCTAAAGAATTTTTCTATACCTACAAGGGTCCTAAAATCAGAATTTCAACAAAATCCATGTAGCACTTTCCACAATCCTTCTTCCATTGTATCCATTCAATGTCTTCTAACTGTGACACATGGCTGCATTTATTTGTGGGCTTGTGTGCTTTGGGATGGTTTCTAGTTTGAAATGTTTGCTTGGTAGACAGGCCTTGACATCTATTTCTGAAGTCTTGATAGAGAGTTTCCTGAAGCATGAGGATGCGCGATAAATCCCTGGGCACCCAAACATAGTTTGGAATTGCAGCAGCCGTATTTTTCTTGTTGTTGAGAAGACAGATAATTGGAGGATTGAGTTTGGAGTTTGGTTTGACTAGACACTTTGAAGACTCTACGGGAACTTCTCATTACAGGGACAAACCCCATAAAGCAGAATCTTTCATTGACTGGTAGTTAGTGGGGCTCAAACTTCTTTCATGAATAATGAGGATCTATTACTTTTAAAACTGAGAGCTGGAATATTAATGAGAATATTATTTTTCTTGATCTAAAGAATGTATGGTAGTCACAAGAAAAGGAGAGAAATGAATTGAGTGTGTCCTGTAGGACTATTAGTAATAGACAAAAAATGAAATTAACTGAAATGTAGGCCAATGGATAGGGGAATTAAAAATGTGGCATACGTACAAAAATGGAATACTATCCAGCAGTAAAAAGATAAAATACTATTGTTTCAACAACAGTGGTGGGGTTGTAGGATTGTGAAGTAGGCCATGCACAGAAAGACAAGGATGGCATGATGTCATTCACATGTGAAATCTGCAGGAGCTGATATCAGGGTTAGAATGGTGGTTAGCACAGATAGGGTGAATGTGGTGAGCAGGCAGGAATGGAGAAGCATTCACCAGTAGGTGGTAAGCTACTACTAGATAGGATAAATAAAGCAGAAAATGATTACATAGTAGGATGCTTGCAGATAATTTCGACATTTCAAAAGAAGAATTGTGAGTTTTATCTCTGCAAAGATGTGATACCCGTGTGTATGATATAGACCTGCTGGCTTTGATTTGAACATTTTACTATTTTGGTGTATATGTCCACCACAGGATACCCCATGGGATAGCTGTTATGCTTTAATTTTGAAAGGAGTGAAGAAGATATATTTCTCATCACCAGGTTCTGTTGAAGTTTTATGGGAATCTCAAGGGAGGAAGGATATCATTTCATGTGATAGCCATGGACTTAACTTTCGGATCAATCCTTTCCCCCTGGATAATGTGCTAAGGGGATATCTCTATCTTCCCCAAGACCTTCCCCCCAGGTGCTACTTGGAAGGGTACAGAGTTCAGGGTCACCATCCCAGCCGAGGGGATCTTTCTTGCAGGATACTACTATAGAAGATATTTAGCAAGGGGCTTCTTCTAACTTTTTAGTACAGCTTAGACTTTAGCACTTCTGGGATATTCTGTCGTCCTGTGTCTGGTCTGGTGATATTCTTCCTGGAGCCCAAAGATGCTGCTCGATCTAATGCAGTCTTTGCTTAGATGTTGGGTGACTCATCTGAGATCTGGACCTTACTCTAAGCATCTGGAATTCCCCAGAGTTTGCTTATAGGAACTGGGCTCTTATGTAAGACACGCTCAGCTTTAACACACTTGCCCATGTTTCTATCTCAAAGATGTGTCTATTTTTTGTGTGTCTCAAAAAGTACTCGGAGGGGATATGGGATATTTTACTTAAATATATTTATAGCACTTGTACTTTCAGTAACTTTCTCAAAAGAAAAATCCCATAAACCATAATAAACATAAAGATAATATTTGATATAGAATAATAAATGAAACATCTTTTTAAATTGATGAAAGATGTTTGTCCTAATATTTTGGATAATTATAGGGGGATTAATTTGATTTATATGTTAACATCAAAACAATAGATAATAAAATAAATACAATTTGATGAATATTTGAAGTAAAATTTATGGAAGAGTATGGCATATACTGGATCAGTTTAAAATTCACTAAAATATAATTTAAATATTAACACATACACTCATTACTCTCTTACTTTTAAATTTAAATTTTAGTTTTTGAGAATTTTATAAATGTGTACTGTATTTTCATCACTTTTGCCTCTCCCTCTTCTTCTTCTTCTCTTTCCCCCATGCCCTATCAAATTCATGACTCTTCTTTAATTAATTGCATACATGCACACACAAAAACATGTGCACACATACATCCTATATGAGGGCATTTCATGTGGCTTTTATGTACATGTGTCTTGAGCTGCCCACTTGAGATCAGATTACCTGTCAGAGGTTGCCTGGAGAGAAACCTGATTTTTCCTTTCTCAGCATCCATTGATAGCCCTCCATCAAGGGTAGGGCAGTTTTGCAGGTGTGGTCTCAAGACCAGCTGTATTAACATCAACTGGGAACTTTCTAGAAAGACAAATTCTTCAGTGTCTTTATTGTTCCCTGTTTTCTTTATCCAAAGATAGCCATATGTACTTCTAGTACTTCTAACATAAAGTATATTTATAATCAAGAGATTATAATTGCACCATGCCTGGGAAACATGGCTCAGAACAGGAGGCAAATTGGTTTATCAAAAGAATGTCCCATAATTTTAGTCTGTGACCTTGTTAGATTTTGGATGAGAAGAAAAGACACGTAACCTGTGTTTATATTGCTTCTTACAATCTCACTGTGCTTTCATCTACCCTGTGTTGTCATGTTGCTGTGCACTCAGGTGTGATCTAAGAGTACCACAAAAACCTCATGAATTAGACAAGCTAGTTACCCCTGATTTATACCTTTGCATGTAGGTGGCGGCAAGGTGCTGGAGGTCATAGGAGCTAAACAGAGCTCTCTGGTCCTCACTGTGGCCCTTTAGTGTACTGCATAAACTCAAGGTCAGGGATAGACCAGATGCATGCAAGTTTTGAACCTATTCTTGAGCATCTTTTGCTGCTCCTGAAGAGAATAAGAAATATTTTACAGCATTTACAATTTTTTATGGGTGCAGCGAACTTTATTGATGGTATTCAAGAGAGTAGGGAGGGTTCCCTACTCTCCTGTTATTATGGGGGTGTGGGATGTAAATGAGAGGGAGATGCTCAGTTGTGAGGGCTGAGTTGGGATGGGAACTCCTCAGCAGTATCCTTGCTTGGCTGGGGTGGGTGGGCCAGGGTTTCTTACTCCTTGGAGGCCATGTAGGCCGTGAGGTCCACCACCCTGTTACTGTAGTCATATTCATTGTCATACCAGGAAGTGAGCTGTACAAAGTTGTCATTGAGAGCAATGCCAGCCCCAGCATCAAAGGTGGAAGAGTGGGAGTTGCTGTTGAAGTCACAGGAGACAACCTGGTCCTCAGTGTAACCCAGGATGCCCTTTAGTGGGCCCTCAGATGCCTGCTTCACCACCTTCTTGATGTCATTATACTTGGCAGGTTTCTCCAGGTGCCATGTCAGATCCACAACAGATACATTGGGGGTAGAAACATGGAAGGCCATGCCAGTGAGCTTCCTGCTCAGCTCTGGGATGACCTTGCCCACAGCCTTGGCAGCACCAGTGGATGTAGAGATGATGTTCTGGGCTGCCCCACTGTCATCACATCACAGCTTTCCAGAGGGGCCATCCATAGTCTTCTGAGTGGTAGTGATGGCGTAGACAGTGGTCATGAGCCCTTCCATGATGTCAAAGTTGTCATGGCTGACCTTGGGCAGTTGGTGGTACAGGATGCATTGCTGCCAATCTTGAGCGAGTTGTCATATTTCTTGTGGTTCACACCCATCACAAACATGGGGGCATTGGTCGGCTAAAGGGGTAGAGATGATGACCCTTTTGGCCCCACCCTTCAAGTGAGCTCCAGCCTTCTCCATGGCGGTGAAGATGCTGGTAGACTCCACAACATACTCTGCACCAGCATCACCCCATTTGATGTTAGCGGGATCTCGCTCCTGGAAGATGGTGATGGCTTCCCGTTGATGACAAGCTTCCCATTCTCAACCTTGACGGTGCCATTGAATTTGCCATGGGTAGAGTCATACTGGAACATGTAGACCATGTAGTTGAGGTCAATGAAGGGGTCATTGATGGCAACAATTTCCACTTTGCCAGATGCAGAGGAGAAGGCAGCCCTGGTAACTAGGCGCCCAATATGGCCAAATCTTTTCACACAGACACGCACCATCTTTTCTGTGGGATGAGGCCGGCACTACATGAGAAGATGCAGCTGTCTCTGGAGCAGGGAGGAGCTGCATTTACAATTTTTAAGGCCTATATTTTGTCCCTCTATATAGTATTAGATTTAGCTCACAGGTATCCCTTTTTGGGTTCAAATCCCTGTAGTATTTAAACACGACAAACCTGGAAAATAACACACCCAAGACTATCTCTTTTTCATCAATTGCTTTCTTAATTTATGAAATTGTAACTTGACTATAACATTTTCCCCTTCTCCTTTCTCTCTCCATACCTTCCCATATACTTCTTCAAAGTATCAAATGCTACTACATGAAGATATACATGCACACACATAATATTTTAAAATATGACCTGTTTAGTGTGTATGATGCTACCTGTGTGTTTGTTTTCAGGGCTTACCATTTATTAATTCTTTCAAAATACACACCAAGTTCCATATCGTCTTCTACTGTGCGTCTCTGAAAATGGTGTATTTTTAAGGAATTAAGTAAAAATTGAAGAGCTATTTATGTACTTGTTTTATTCATTTTAATCTGGATCTTGATGCTGTAACGCATTCTTTTCCTATGTAAATAAACTCCTTGGATCTAAAATGTGGGTAACAACATCCCACATTTCCACAAATGACTGAAAATCAGCAAATTTAGTGAATTATACATATGCAATATAGAACGTGTTTACTGACCTAGATTCTCTAGGTCTGTGTTTAAAGGTTGATTGTTTAAAGGTTGATTGGTTGTTGGCTGGTGGACAGTCAAATACTGACTAAAACAGGAAGGAGCAAGAGAGAGCCCTCAAACCTGTGAAAGGGTCCTTTCTTTAGTTTCTCATGATCTTGTTTAAGATCAATGACAAATTACTAAATGCTGAGTTTAAAACACGATTTATAATTTCATTACAAAGGAGAAACACTAAAGGAACTAAAAATGAATTGAGAAGTTAGTGAAAATATTGGCCCTACTCAGTAAGCAACTAAACACTCACAAATACAAAACACAGTTGTTCATGCTTGATTAATACATAATGATCCCCAAACAGTACATACTTATAACTGTCTAGTACCTTGTTCTTTAAAGCTTTTATTGATTTTTATGTGTTTCACATAATACAACCCTAATCCCACTCATCTCCCCATCCCTTCGTATCCACTCTCTGCCCTAGTGACCTCCCTCCCAAAATAAAGAAATAAATAAGTAAACAAATAAATAAACAAAGCAAATAAAATATATATAAGAAAGATTTCATTGTGGAAGTTGTAGTATGTCACAGCATGTCCCACAACATACCCTTTTGTCTATATCTTTAGCCGCAAATGTTCATTGCAATGAGTTATTGGTCTGGTTTTAAGGCCGCTGGCTTTTGCTGCACATCAACACTGGATCCTTACTGAGTCTTCTCTTGGATATCCTATTGTCACCCTGAGTCATGTTGGTCCTGTAGCTTCCGATCTGTAGTACTGGCCCTTCATGCACTCCAGCATTTCATAGATGAGGTTGATGTTGGGGTAGGCTAACTTAAACCCTGAATCTGGACACCAGCTCTTCCCCACACAAACCACCAGGGTGAGTGCTCCAGCAGTGCTGTGACTCACCTAAGGCCACAGCAGGCAAGGGGCGGGGTCAATTCTCTTGCTCTCATGTCCATGGGGCAGGCTCACCTTCACTCGTACCAGCAGAGCTAGCTCTCATGTGTTGCTCAGTTGAGGTATAGTGCCCGTTTTCCCAAATGCTACAGCTGGTGAGAGGTGGGGTCGGTTCTCCTGCTCTTGGGACCATGGGAATCTCCTGAATCCCACAGGTGGTGGTAGTGAGGGAGAGAATCACCTCCATACTCAGCCATCTCACTACAGATGGGTGACTGAGTCAGCTCTCCTGTGCTCACCCCCTCAGGGAAGCTTGCCCATGTCCAAAACACCAGGGGCTGCTCTACTGTGCTACCCAGGTTAGGTGCAGGGCCTGTTCTCCCTAGGGTTGCAGCCAGTGAGGGTGGGGCCTCTCTATACAGTATAGATATTAATGTGGTCTCAGGTGATTGCCCAGACCGGGGATGTCTGTACGGCCGTTGGTGATAATGTGATCCACTGACAATGATGCAGACTTCTGATGCTGCGTACCAGTGGACCCAGACACGGCCCTCAGCAGCATCAAGGGCTGAGATATCACCATAGCTCCAGGTGGCAGGGCAGGATGCTCACAACAGGCTATCCCTCTCTCCCCTCACATCTCCCGTTCCACCACTTTTTATGATGCTCTGCTCCTCTTTCTCTCCCGTCTTCCCACCACATCCTTGCACATCCTAGTGGCACCCACTGTGGGGGCGGGGCATGCCGCTGGCTGTCCTCTGGGTGTCTTAAGTTCTCAGCACCCTCATGGTGGTTCTTCTAACCTCCTTCAGCACCAGGCAAATATGGAAACGTGGCTTACATACAGAAGACGAGAAAGCAGAAGTCAAAGACTAGGAGTACAAAAGAGCCTGGTGAGAGGAGAATCAAGTGGGAAGATAGTGGATGCGCAGGGCTGGGCAATATGGCTTCTATACTTGCTTGAACATGACCTACGTAACCCTGCCTCCATTTTAACATAAGAATATGAAAGCGTTTTATGATTTAAGAAGCCATTCTAAAAAAAAATTCTTAGGAGAAATCTCTTTGCAAATATTCAACCTCAGGTAACGCACTGCTCATACCTCTTCTTGGATGCTCCAAATACGTTAGAAATCTGATCAATGGTAGATAATGCAGTACGACTTTTCTGGCTACTTTAGAAGGCTGGTTTCTGGTAGTTAAATTGGGGTTTACTTTAACAGAGAGCTTGATGTCATTCCCAATGGCCTTTCATTATAGGAACTAAACCCATTAAGAGGCAGACAAGTTATTTTTTTTTACAAAGAGCGTCGAGGAGGCCAAGCACCAACCTTGCTGTTTGCCCCAGTCATCTCTAGTGAGGACGGGAAAGACTCTGGATAGACAGTGTGAACCATTCTCAAGAAAGGTGGCCTCTTAATAAAAGTTAAGCTCATAGGGATTGTTCTTTGGTTTCTTCAAGTGAGTGGGTCTGTTCCAGAACCTTCTGAAACAGTGGTGAAGTTCTGAGCTGCAGGGAGGGCTGACCCTGACTCTAACAGCATCCTCTTCCCCATAGTCTGTGGATTTAGCCATGGCTAGAGTGGCTTCCAGCTACTTGGCTGCAGAACATTTTTGATGTTCAGTTTATATTAACCCCCTGAATATGTGAACTGTAATCTCAGGAATAAAAGTTGAAGCAATAGTTTGCTGAGAAATTTCCAGAAGATAAGATATAAACATAAACATATATTCCATATTTTCATTATGTTGACCCAAGAATGGAGTTGTCATAAATATTGTATGCTGTGTATTTATTCGTGTTTTGAGTCAGGATCTAACTCTGTAACCTAGAAACTCACTGTTTCTCATCTGGCTTCCTGTTTGTTTCAGTCCTCCTGCTCTCACTCAGCTTCTCCAGTGCGGACATTACAGACTTGAGCCACCTTGCTTGTGTACCAAGCTTTCATGCCAGTTACAATTTTTCTTGGTAAAACGCACTGTGCCTTATTTTAAACGATTCCCCATGTGTTTGACTCCCACTGTCTTTCTCAGACCTCTGGGCGTTTCCCAGTGATGCTTCATTTCTGATAAACGTGTTTAACTTGGCTTTGTGTATGTAATTTCACTTTTGTTCCCCTGGTTCCTTCTCTTGGGAGACATTTCCCTACTGCAGTTGGCTGTGAGGTAATGGCATGCTGCTCTCTCCTTCTATTAAATGGATATTGATTAAAAGAGGGAGTAAACAGACCAAGTAGGTTGGCAAAGGATGCTTCTCCCCCTGTTCTTATTTATGCTACTCCCTGGAGTAAGACACTCTGGGGTTAAAATTAGCTCCAACCTAAACTGTGCTTATGAGCCTCGATCAAGAGACATATTTGGAGGATATTTTTCAGTTTCTCATTGTCTTTATTTTGGGTCAGTATTTACAGTGAAAATTAGAATTGGTTAATAGAAGCTGTGATTAAATTTCTGACGCTATTCACATTGCCCTTCTGGGCAATCCCCATGAATCCGGAAGAACTAAGGCTATGTGATCTAAGCCTCAGAAAAAAGACTGTTGTGTGGTCTCCCTTGTATGTGGCAGGAGAAACAATTGAGTTCTAGGAGGCAGAATAAAAGGACAGCCAGCAGGAGGAAATGGGAAACTGAGTCAAAGGGCACAAAGTTAACGTGGGTACGATAAAGGATCCTCGAGATTTGGCCTGCAACAGGAAAGCTATGGCTAATAATATTGTATTCTTCGCTGAAATAGTTACTGCGTGAGATTGTCAGTGCTCTCACTGTATAACGTCACAGCAGATAACAGTGGATGGTGGTGGATATACCCAGTGACTGCAATGGAACAATCTCCCATAATGGATGCTAACACCAATATTCTGTACCTGTTAAGGGCAAACTAAACCCAAAACGTTTAAAGTGAAAGCTTTCTCTGACCATTGCAGCCTGTCTTTGTTTATACAGCCAAGGTTTTTGAGTTTTCTGTGAATTCAGTAGCTAAACCAACAAAGGAGAAGCAGTGAGTGCGAGACCAACTGCAATGGTTTCGGGTAGTATTTACGTACCGCAGCGAGCTAGGGAAAGGTTATTTTTTTGACTGTTCTCACTGGACTATGGAAGGAAGATGAAACATACATTTTAAAATCCTTTAATCATAAAAGCTTAATAACCATGACTTTTTAAAAAAAATTAGTGCTGGGGGGTCTAACCCAGGGCTTCGAGATTGGCAGGCAGGAGCTCCACTACTTCTATAGTGAAAATTGTATTTTGCTAGAGTGAGTCACACTGAACTTTCCAGTGTACTTCTGAATCTTTGAAAATGACATCTTAAAAGTAAACATAAAAGACAAATGGCAAAGGAATTCACTCCAACCTTAGCTAGGCAGGAAGACCCAGAATTAAAGGTTTCTCCACTGCGACCCACTTTGGGTTCCCTCGGACTTCACCAGATCACCCGTCCCAGTGAAACTGCTACGTTTAAAAAAAAAGTATTCCCACCATCATTATTTATTTTCCTCGTTTCATTATTCTTTGTGTCTATTTAAACACAGAGCACATGCGTAGCTAGATAGCTAGAAGAATGCTCTACAAAGCCCACGCTCCCTGAAAAATGTTACACTGCCCGAGGGTAGACTCCGAGCCGGCTCAGTAAACCGTACACGGAGACTCCCTGGCAAGCTAAAACGTGCGTGACAATGAACGTAGTGAAGTTGCACAGCCAAGCACTTTATAAAGTGTGTGTGGATTTGTTTAGTCACCTTAGCAAACAGTACGCAAAACGACTCTGCCATCTCCCCAAGTCTCTTAAGCTATACGTTTTCAGTATAGCTTTCTCCTTGTACTCAGTCTGGCCACTGTGGAAAAATTCTTCCTGACGATGGTTGTCTTTCCTTCTGAGAAGACGATATATATAGAAGCCCATGCTATCCAAGTATGTGAAATCCCTCTCTTGACTTTATACATTTGGCTAAATGTGAATCTGTCTTTGAAGTAGAACAGGCTAAGAACCGGGTTCGTTCCAAAGTATGATGCAGAGAAAAACTTTCCTTTTCTTAAAAACAAAAAGTTTTATTTATTTAATGTATATGTATACACTGTTGTTCTCTTCAGACACACCAGAAGAGGGCATCAGATCCCATAAAAGATGGTTGTGAGCCACCTTGTGGTTGCTGGGACTTGAACTCAGGACCTCTGGAAGAGCAGTCAGTGCTCTTAACCACTGAGCCATCTCTCCAGTCCAGACTTATTTATTTATTTTATGTATGTGACACATAATTCCTTGGACATTTTTCTTTAAGGAAAGTGGGAGTTTGGAATCTGCAATTTCTAAAAGTATATTAATATTTACACATATAAACACATGGTGTTATTTTCACCAGCATTTAGATCCTGTGTTTTAGAAATCTGACCTTGCAGAAAGATTCAATGTCCGTTTTTACAGATGCATGTTGGGGGTTCTGCTTTCACAGATTCCAGTTCAGTAGTTTGGAATGAGCTGACTTATCTGTATTTTTAACAAGTACCAAGCGATTCCCAGATGGGCAGTATCAGAATCACCTTCTGAAAAACATGGATCTAGGTAAAAAATGAACCAGGCATGCTTAACACATTTTCTCCAGCATTGCTAAATTGAATGGCCACCCCAAACCTTAGACGAGAAAACAGATTTTCATAGGCAACTTAAAAAAATTATTCAGAAACCATGAAAGTTAGCAGTAGAGGGAGAGATTCTGGTGTAGCCAGGGAAATGATGAAGAAATACTGACTTGGGAAAATAGTCCAGAAATCAAACCAGTTAGCCACTAGGAAGGAATCAGCAATGTGGTGTGCATAATTAAATAAGAACCTGGTATAAATAGTGTTAATAGAACAACACATCTGAAAGGTCACATTTGTTCCTCCCACCATTCTTGCATGTCCAAACTTTATCAGAACTCCGCTTCTGTCTTGTCATCTGCATTTTACTCAGAATTTAGGAAGTTGAGGGAGAGAAACACAGGAGAAATTACAAAGGGGAAGGAATTGAGTCCTACTATACAATACTAAATGGGATTGTAGTTTACTTCTATGGAAACCTAGAAACATTCCCTTTTATTTTGTCTGCCACTGAGTACAGAGATAGGACAGAGAACAAGGAAAGTTAGGGAGAACAGAAGTGCTAGTCACTATTTAGGAATAAGTATGTTACAGAGAAATAATATCAAAAATGTAAGAATTAAAAATGTTTACCACATCGTAATTATTTTGAAACTCTCCTGCACAATACATTATTCGAAAACATAATTTTAGGTAGCTGTATAATATTATCCCACATAAATATGATCTATGTATTAGATATTGGTTTTTACATACTTAGGATGTTTTCAACTACTAACCATTCAAAATTAATTTTAATGAATCGTAAATCACTGAATAGCCAGCTCTTATATTTCATTATTTACTTGGTTTCCATTCAAATGATAGTCAAGATGCTAAATCAAAGTTCAGAAATACTTTAACAATATTTTTAAGGCTCAAAATGTATACGATCCTATAATATCAACTCTACAATAAAAATAAATCCCCTCAGAATCCCTGGAGATAATGTTTCATAAATCTCCACCGACGAGACATATTCTACTACATATATCTCTCACTACGATTACCTTTTATAGTTATTAGTTATTTTGAAAAGTGATCAAAATCTAAAATAAAAGACTCGGTTAGTGACCTGTGTAAAGAAGCTAACACCAAATGTTTCCCTGCTTTTCCACTCAGTAACAATGACTTGCATGCATTTCAGTTTTTCATAGCCTCCTTGTCATTGCAATAATTACTTGTTTTCTCAGTTTTTTTTTCTTTTTTTTTTTCGGAGCTGGGGACCGAACCAGGGCCTTGCGCTTGCTAGGCAAGTGCTCTACCGCTGAGCTAAATCCCCAAACCTGTGTTTTTTTTTTTTTTTTATTAACTTGAGTATTTCTTATATACATTTCGAGTGTTATTCCCTTTCCTGGTTTCCGGGCAAAAATCCCCTTCCCCCCTCCCCTTCCTTATGGGTATTCCCCTCCCAACCCTCCCCCCATTGCCGCCCTTCCCCCAACAGTCTAGTTCACTGGGGGTTCAGTCTTAGCAGGACCCAGGGCTTCCCCTTCCACTGGTGCTCTTACTAGGATATTCATTGCTACCTATGAGGTCAGAGCCCAGGGTCAGTCCATGTATAGTCTTTAGGTAGCGGCTTAGTCCCTGGAAGCTCTGGTTGCTTGGCATTGTTGTACATATGGGGTCTCGAGCCCCTTCAAGCTCTTCCAGTTCTTTCTCTGATTCCTTCAACGGGGGTTCTATTCTCAGTTCAGTGGTTTGCTGCTGGCATTTGCCTCTGTATTTGCTGTATTCTGGCTGTGTCTCTCAGGAGCGATCTACATCCGGCTCCTGTCGGTCTGCACTTCTTTGCTTCATCCATCTTGTCTAATTGGGTGGCTGTATATGTATGGGCCACATGTGGGGCAGG
Organism: Rattus norvegicus; assembly: GCF_021556685.1. Lineage (NCBI taxonomy): Eukaryota > Metazoa > Chordata > Mammalia > Rodentia > Muridae > Rattus > Rattus norvegicus. Next base: position 42,348,614 of record NC_141544.1, on the reverse strand, counting down.
CTCTGAATGGGTGTTCCTTCAGTCTCTGTTTTAATCTTTGCCTCTCTCTTCCCTGCCAAGGGTATTCTTGTTCCCCTTTTAAAGAAGGAGTGAAGCATTCACATTTTGATCATCTGTCTTGAGTTTCATTTGTTCTAGGCATCTAGGGTAATTCAAGCATTTGGGCTAATAGCCACTTATCAATGAATGCATACCATGTATGTCTTTCTGTGATTGGGTTAGCTCACTCAGAATAATATTTTCCAGTTCCAACCGTTTGCATACGAATTTCATAAAGCTGTTGTTTTTGATAGCTGAGTAATATTCCATTGTGTAGATGTACCACATTTTCTGTATCCATTCCTCTTTTGAAGGGCATCTGGGTTCTTTCCAGCTTCTGGCTATTATAAATAAGGCTGCAATGAACATAGTGGAGCACGTGTCTTTTTTATATGTTGGGGCATCTTTTGGGTATATGCCCAAAAGAGGTATAGCTGGATCATCAGGCAGTTCAATGTCCAATTTTCTGAGGAACCTCCAGACTGATTTCCAGAATGGTTGTACCAGTCTGCAATCCCACCAACAATGGAGGAGTGTTCCTCTTTCTCCACATCCTCGCCAGCATCTGCTGTCACCTGAGTTTTTGATTTTAGCCATTCTCACTGGTGTGAGGTGAAATCTCAGGGTTGTTTTGATTTGCATTTCCCTTATGACTAAAGATGTTGAACATTTCTTTAGGTGTTTCTCAGCCATTCGGCATTCCTCAGCTGTGAATTCTTTGTTTAGCTCTGAACCCCATTTTTTAATAGGGTTATTTGTCTCCCTGCGGTCTAACTTCTTGAGTTCTTTGTATATTTTGGATATAAGGCCTCTATCTGTTGTAGGATTGGTAAAGATCTTTTCCCAATCTGTTGCTTGCTGTTTTGTCCTAACCCCAGTGTCCTTTGCCTTACAGAAGCTTTGCAGTTTTATGAGATCCCATTTGTCGATTCTTGATCTTAGAGCGTAAGCCATTGGTGTTTTGTTCAGGAAATTTTTTCCAGTGCCCATGTGTTCCAGATGCCTCCCTAGTTTTTCTTCTATTAGTTTGAGTGTGTCTGGTTTGATGTGGAGGTCCTTGATCCACCTGGACTTAAGCTTTGTACAGGGTGATAAGCATGGATCGATCTGCATTCTTCTACATATTGACCTTCAGTTGAACCAGCACCATTTGCTGAAAATGCTATCTTTTTTCCATTGGATGGTTTTGGCTCCTTTGTCAAAAATCAAGTGACCATAGGTGTGTGGGTTCATTTCTGGGTCTTCAATTCTATTGCATTGGTCTATCTGTCTGTCTCGGTACCAATACCATGCAGTTTTTATCACTATTGCTCTGTAATACTGCTTGAGTTCAGGGATAGTGATTCCCCCTGAAGTCCTTTTATTGTTGAGGATAGTTTTAGCTATCCTGGGTTTTTTGTTATTCCAGATGAATTTGCAAATTGTTCTGTCTAACTCTTTGAAGAATTGGATTGGTATTTTGATGGGGATTGCATTGAATCTGTAGATCGTTTTGGTAAAATGGCCATTTTTACTATATTGATCCTGCCAATCCATGAGCATGGGAGATCTTTCCATCTTCTAAGGTCTTCTTCAATTTCTTTCTTCAGTGTCTTGAAGTTCTTATTGTACAGATCTTTTACTTGCTTGGTTAAAGTCACACCGAGGTACTTTATATTATTTGGGTCTATTATGAAGGGTGTCGTTTCCCTAATTTCTTTCTCGGCTTGTTTCTCTTTTGTGTAGAGGAAGGCTACTGATTTATTTGAGTTAATTTTATACTCAGCCACTTTGCTGAAGTTGTTTATCAGCTTTAGTAGTTCTCTGGTGGAACTTTTGGGATCACTTAAATAAACTATCATATCATCTGCAAATAGTGATATTTTGACTTCTTCTTTTCTGATCTGTATCCCCTTGACCTCCTTTTGTTGTCTGATTGCTCTGGCTAGAACTTCAAGGAATATATTGAATAAGTAGGGAGAGAGTGGGCAGCCTTGTTTAGTCCCTGATTTTAGTGGGATTGCTTCAAGTTTCTCTCCATTTAGTTTAATGTTAGCAACTGGTTTGCTGTATATGGCTTTTACTATGTTTAGGTATGGGCCTTGAATTCCTATTCTTTCCAGGACTTTTATCATGAAGGGGTGTTGAATTTTGTCAAATGCTTTCTCAGCATCTAATGAAATGATCATGTGGTTTTGTTCTTTCAGTTTGTTTATATAATGGATCACGTTGATGGTTTTCTGTATGTTAAACCATCCTTGCATGCCTGGGATGAAGCCTACTTGATCATGGTGGATGATTGTTTTGATGTGCTCTTGGATTTGGTTTGCCAGAATTTTATTGAGTATTTTTGCGTGGAGATTCATAAGGGAAATTGGTCTGAAGTTCTCTTTCTTTGTTGGGTCTTTGTGTGGTTTAGGTATAAGAGTAATTGTGGCTTCATAGAAGGAATTCGGTAGTGCTCCATCTGTTTCAATTTTGTGGAATAGTTTGGATAATATTGGTATGAGGTCTTCTATGAAGGTCTGATAGAATTCTGCACTAACCCCGTCTGGACCTGGGCTCTTTTTGGTTGGGAGACCTTTAATGACTGCTTCTATTTCCTTAGGAGTTATGGGGTTGTTTAACTGGTTTATCTGTTCCTGATTTAACTTCGGTACCTGATATCTGTCTAGGAAATTGTCCATTTCCTGAAGATTTTCAAGTTTTGTTGAATATAGGTTTTCATAGTAAGATCTGATGATTTTTTGAATTTCCTCTGAATCTGTAGTTATGTCTCCCTTTTCATTTCTGATTTTATTAATTTGGACACACTCTCTGTGTCCTCTCGTTAGTCTGGCTAAGGGTTTATCTATCTTGTTGATTTTCTCAAAGAACCGACTTTTGGTTCTGTTGATTCTTTCTATGGTCCTTTTTGTTTCTACTTGGTTGATTTCAGCTCTGAGTTTGGTTATTTCCTGCCTTCTACTCCTCCTGGGTGTATTTGCTTCTTTTTGTTCTATAGCTTTTAGGTGTGCTGTCAAGCTGCTGACATATGCTCTTTCCTGTTTCTTTCTGCAAGCACTCAGCGCTATGAGTTTTCCTCTTAGCACAGCTTTCATTGTGTCCCATAAGTTTGGGTATGTTGTACCTTCATTTTCATTAAATTCTAAAAAGTCTTTAATTTCTTTCTTTATTTCTTCCCAGGTTATCATTGAGTAGAGCATTGTTCAATTTCCACGTATATGTGGGCATTCTTCCCTTATTGTTATTGAAGACCAGTTTTAGGCCGTGGTGGTCCGATAGCACGCATGGGATTATTTCTATCTTTCTGTACCTGTTGAGGCCCGTTTTTTGACCAATTATATGGTCAATTTTGGAGAAAGTACCATGAGGAGCTGAGAAGAAGGTATATCCTTTTCTTTAGGATAGAGTGTTCTATAAATATCCGTTAAGTCCATTTGGCTCATGACTTCTCTTAGTCCGTCTACGTCTCTGTTTAATTTCTGTTTCCATGATCTGTCCATTGATGAGAGTGGGGTGTTGAAATCTCCCACTATTATTGTATGAGGTGCAATGTGTGTTTTGAGCTTTAGTAAGGTTTCTTTTACGTATGTAGGTGCCCTTGTATTTGGGGCATAGATATTTAGGATTGAGAGTTCATCTTGGTGGATTTTTCCTTTGATGAATATGAAGTGTCCTTCCTTATCTTTTTTGATGACTTTTAGTTGAAAATTGATTTTATCTGATATTAGAATGGCAACTCCAGCTTGCTTCTTCCGACCATTTGCTTGGAAAGTTGTTTTCCAGCCTTTCACTCTGAGGTAGTGTCTGTCTTTGTCTCTGAGGTGTGTTTCCTGTAGGCAGCAGAATGCAGGGTCCTCGTTGCGTATCCAGTTTGTTAATCTATGTCTTTTTATTGGGGAGTTGAGGCCATTGATGTTGAGAGATATTAAGGAATAGTGATTATTGCTTCCTGTCGTATTCATATTTGGATGTGAGGTTATGTTTGTGTGCTTTTCTTCTCTTTGTTTTGTTGCCAAGAGGATTAGTTTCTTGCTTCTTCTAGGGTATAGCTTGCCTCCTTATGTTGGGCTTTACCATTTATTATCCTTTGTAGTGCTGGATTTGTAGAAAGATATTGTGTAAATTTGTTTTTGTCATGGAATATCTTGCTTTCTCCATCTATGTTAATTGAGCGTTTTGCAGGATACAGTAACCTGGGCTGGCATTTGTGTTCTCTTAGGATCTGTATGACATCTGTCCAGGATCTTCTGGCCTTCATAGTTTCTGGCGAAAAGTCTGGTGTGATTCAGATAGGTCTGCCTTTATATGTTACTTGACCTTTTTCCCTTACTGCTTTTAATATTCTTTCTTTATTTTGTGCGTTTGGTGTTTTGACTATTATGTGATGGGAGGTGTTTCTTTTCTGGTCCAATCTATTTGGAGTTCTGTAGGCTTCTTGTATGCCTATAGGTATCTCTTTTTTTAGGTTAGGGAAGTTTTCTTCTATGATTTTGTTGAAGATATTTACTGGTCCTTTGAGCTGGGAGTCTTCACTCTCTTCTATACCTATTATCCTTAGGTTTGATCTTCTCATTGAGTCCTGGATTTCCTGTATGTTTTGGACCAGTAGCTTTTTCTGCTTTACATTATCTTTGACAGTTGAGTCTATGATTTCTATGGAATCTTCTGCTCCTGAGATTCTCTCTTCCATCTCCTGTATTCTGTTGGTGAAGCTTGTATCTACAGCTCCTTATCTCTTCTTTTGGTTTTCTATATCCAGGGTTGTTTCCATGTGTTCTTTCTTGATTGCTTCTATTTCCATTTTTAATTCCTTCAACTGTTTGATTGTGTTTTCCTCGAATTCTTTCAGGGATTTTTGTGACTCCTCTCTATGGGCTTCTACTTGTTTATTTATGATTTCGTGGAATTCTTTCAGGGATTTTTGTGACTCCTCTCTATGGGCTTCTACTTGTTTAATTATGTTTTCCTGGAATTCTTTCAGGCATTTTTGTGATTCCTCTCTGTAGGCTTCTACTTGTTCTCTAAGGGAGTTCTTCACGTCTTTCTTGAAATCCTCCAGCATCATGATCAAATATGATTTTGAAACTAGATCTTGCTTTTCTGGTGTGTTTGGATATTCCATGTTTGTTTTGGTGGGAGAATTGGGCTCCGATGGTGCCATGTAGTCTTGGTTTCTGTTGCTTGGGTTCCTGCGCTTGCCTCTCGCCATCAGATTATCTCTAGTGTTACTTTGTTCTGCTCTTTCTGACAGTGGCTAGACTGCCCTATAAGCCTGTGTGTCAGGAGTGCTGTAGACCTGTTTTCCTGTTTTCTTTCAGCCTGTTATCGTGACAGATTGTTCTGCTTTCGGGCGTGTAGTTTTCCCTCTCTACAGGTCTTCAGCTGTTCCTGTGGGCCTGTGTCTTGAGTTCACCAGACACGTCACTTGCAGCAGAAAAGTTGGTCTTACCTGTGGTCCAGAGGCTCAAGTTTGCTCTCGGGGTGCTGCCCAAGAGCTCTCCGTGGCAGCAGCAACCAGGAAGATCTGTGCCGCCGTTTCCGGGAGCTTCAGTGCACCAGGGTTCCAGATGGGGTTTGGTGTTTTCCTCTGGCGTCCGAGATGTGTGTGCAAAGTGCAGTCTCTTCTGGTTTCCCAGGCGTGTCTGCCTCTCTGAGGGTTTAGCTCTCCCTCCCATGGGATTTGGGTGCAGAGAACTGTTTATCCGGTCTGTTTTCTTCAGGTTCCGGTGGTGTCTCAGAGGCAGCGGTCCTGCCGCTCCTGGGCCCTCCCCCACGGGAGCCCAGAGGCCTTATACAGTTTCCTCTTGGGCCAGGGATGTGGGCAGGGGTGGGCAGTGTTGGTGGTCTCTTCCGCTCTGCAGCCTCAGGAGTGCCCACCTGACCAGGCAGTCGGGTCTCTCTCCCATGGTGTCTGGGAGCAGAGAGCTGCTGCGGGCCGGGATCCCGTTTTCTCAGTTTTATACATGATTTTTTGACTTACTGTTATGCAAGATGAAGGCCTTCAGCTTGATAGAGTTGACTGCTTTTCTTGGCTAAAAATAATCCCTCCATTCTCTTGCTTCATTTTCTTCTGACTTTTGCATTTGATTTTGTGAAAGATGTGTTACCATGAAACTCAAGAAGGATGACCAAAATGCAGATGCTTCACTCCTTTTTTAAAAGGGGAACAAGAATACCCTTGGGAGGGAATAAGGAGGCAAAGTTTAGAACAGAGGCTGAAGGAATGCCCATTCAGAGCCTGTACCACATGTGGCCCATACATATACAACCCCAAAACTAGATAAGATGGATGAAGCAAAGTATAGGCCGACAGGAACCGGATGTAGATTTCTCCTGAGAGACACAGCCAGAATACAGCAAATACACAGGCGAGTGCCAGCAGCAAACCACTGAACTGAGAATGGGACCCCCATTGAAGGAATCAGAGAAAGGACTGAAAGAGCTTGAAGGGGCTTGTGACCCCATATGAACAACAATGCCAACGAACCAGAGCTTCCAGGGACTAAGCCATGACCCAAAGACTATACATGGACTGACCCTGGGCTCTAACTGCATAGGTAGCAATAAATAGCCTAGTAAAGGCACCAATGGAAGGGAAAGCCCTTGGTGAATGGGATTCTTGTGGGGAGGGCGGCAATGGGGGTAGGATTGGGAGGGGAACACCCATATAGAATATGGGAGGGGGAGGGGTTAGGGGGATGTTGGCATTGAAACTGGGAAAGGTAATAACAATTGAAAGGTAAATAAGAAATACCCAATTTAATAAAGACGGGGGAAAAAAAGATGTGTTACATTGTTTCCTCCTCCTCCTTTATGTAATTCCCTGAGCCTTAATGGGAGGAATTTTTATACATCCCATTTACAGATGAGTGGTTCAGTTTCTCACTCTCTGCTCGTTGTCTCGTTGTCCACCTTGCATCTTTTGTTAATTCCCACTTATTAAAAGAAGACGTTTATATAATGAGGGTTGAGAGATGATGGAGCTTGGAGAGGGACTTAAATACAGTGGAAGTGGTTGGTTACCCCTAAAACATTTGTGCCACCATTGCACCATAATAAAGTACAGGCAGGTAGATCTCGGTTGCATGTTGTCTCTGGTGATATTGATGTAGGCGGGTGATGCTAATGATTGATTTTCTCCTCTGGTAGTGTGCAAATTACCTTCTAACACCATGAACACAAGTAGTGCAAAGCTTCTAGTAAGCATGAACTCAATTTCTCCATTAGGTATTTAGTACCACTGCAGTCTTAAGTCCTTTGGGTCTATATTGCACCCCTCCATCCAAACGAGCTTTAAGGAATCATTTTACGTTGCTATTAGCTTGAGGATAATTTTTAGATTAAACTCTTCTGCTAAGTATATCAACAGAAATGGATTTCCATGATTTTGTTCTAGAACACTACATTTATGAACATATTGTTCTCCTCTATTAAATAACGATGTTTTGATACTGAATCTGTTTTAATTTAGATTAAAGGCTTGGCTTCTGTGATCATTACCACTATCTCATGAATTTAAAGAAAATGTAAGTGCTATTGCCAACAAGTTGAGAAGGGGCTCTAATAAGATGGTCTAACCCTTTTCCCTCAAATTGATTGGTTGGCTGAGCTAAACATATTTTTGTCAGTCAGTAAAATGGTGAGAGCAGCATCCAGGGCAACCTGACAAGAAGGTTAAACACATTGCATGGAAAGCAAGCAGCAATAGACAATTGTGTCGTAGAGAGGTGATGAGAGGTGGTTGGACATAAAACTGTAAGTGATAGCATTGAGAGAAGTCATGTTCAGATATTTTATAGTAAAGTCTTGTAATGTAAAAATGTCATAGGGTACCTCATATTCATTTACAATGTTAACTATTAGATACCACAGTATTTAAATACTCTGATAGTTTGAATTTAGAATTCCCTACAAAGTTATGAGCTAAAACCCAATCTGCAATCCTCTCTGCTGTTGGGTGGACTCAGACTTAGGTTAGTTGAGTTCTACCCTTAAAGAAGATTATAAGACTCTGGTCCCTTTCTGTTTCTTAAATAATATCCTGGCCATGAGGTCTGGTCACAATATGTTATCTCATGATATGCTACCTTAGTACAAACCCCCAAAGCAATGGAGACAACTTGACATGTTAATAAACATCCTCAGAGGTATGAAATTCTCTCAGTGAGATGCTATTAGGATATGGACATCGTTTAAGACTACAGTTATACAAAAAGCTATGTTTGAGCAGCATTCTAGTTCTCTAGGGCACATTTGTAAGTTTCCCAGAAGACAAGGCAGACAGTGAACATGGAGGTATTGTGCAATTGATTATAGACTTCTAGTTTTCTTTAATACTAGATCATGGCAAGATTTATACTCATCAATTTCACAGTAATGAAGGAGCATCTCACTCAGTAATCAAGGCACAGAATTCATTGTGGCCGAGAGCATGACATGTTGTATATTGTGCTTAGGGACATGTCATTCTGGACATGAGATAAATAGACATTCTAAGACAGAATTAGCAGATATAAAAGAAGAGAAACTATTTGTTAGTTACATAGCAAATTAAATCTAAAATTTGCTTTGGCTTCAACTTCAGCTAAATGTCCACTTCAACCTCAATATTCATATCTCTAACCTTTTCATCATTTCTGATGTATGGTTGTTCTTATAAGATGACAATGCCAATTGTATGTAAAGTATGTGCTAAAATTTAAAATTACTAAATGAATATTAACTTTCACAGGAAAACAGTGGTAAATTGAACTGCTTATGGTTTATCTGTGTAAATGTCATCTGTTACTAAACTACCAGTCAAAGACTACACATGGAGGGTCCATGGCTCCAGCTGCATATGTAGCAGAGGATGGCATTGTCTGGCATCAATAGAAGGAGAAGCCCTTGGTCCTGTGAAGGCTTGTTTACTGCAGTGTAGGGGAATGCCAGAGAGACAAGGTGGGAGTGGGTGGGTGGGAGTGGGAGCACCTTCATAAAAGCAGGGGGAGGAGGGATGGGAGAGGGGCGAACCAGGAAAGGGGATAACATTTGAAATGCAAATACGCAAAATATACAATAAAAATTTTAAAAAGAAAAAAATGTCATCTGTTAATTGAAGAATTTACAATCATAAGAATAATATGCCTGCTAGGATGATTTAAAATACTCTTGATTTTTGGTGTCCAAAGTATTAAAAATTGCAAAATATTTAAGCATAGAGGAAAAAATACACCAATGATTCATTTAAATATTTTGAGACTATATTAGACCAATATTTCGGAAACTTTAAGCTAAATTCAAATCATGGGGTTTTCTTTTAGAAATCAGATGTCTGTGTGTAGTCAGGTACTATTCCTTTGAGAGACTTCTGCTTCAACCCCAAGGCACACATTTACTTCTAGGCAATACTTACATTTTTAAATCCTTTAAACATTTCTGGATTATATTTTTCTGTTTTCCAAAGACCTCATGAACTAACACAATATACTTCTCCTATAGTGTGTATCTGACATTTAGACATGCAGAAACAATGGTGTTGAATTAATGGTGCAACTTTGTAATTCTACTTTTCACTTTATCTAAGGAATTTCTGGGCCACATACAATTAGCAACAGTATGAGTATGTTCAGAAAAATCTCTTTGTGGAAAGTACAATTAGTAAAGGAAATTGATCGCCATTGCAATTGCCATTGCCACCAACATGATAGACCGTCTGAGTGATTTAACAATTATTCGCACTGTGACTTTTTGTTCTTACCCTTTAGACTTTTGTTCAGGTCATAATTGCAGTATGTACTAGAATAACAGAACCATTTGCTATAATCAGAGAAATAGTGATTTAATTAAGTCAATATTCTTAACCAAGGATGAAAGAAATTTTGGAACCTTTTTGTCAGGCTTTATATATGGTGATTCAAACTAGACTCAATAAAATTTATCACAACTAAGTGGTACTGAAAGATACTGATGTTTCGTTTGATAGGTAATACTAATCGGATAGATACCTGATATGTAAGCTACTTGTGGGAGTCAGCTGTTAAAGTAACTGGATGTATGAATGTAGGTCATTGATTGTATTGCACTTTCCCTTATAGAAAAGATGCTGAGTTGGGTATGCACACATGGAAATTGGAGACATGCAAAGTTTATCCAAATGTCACATTGAAAGGCAATGACACTTCTTATCATGCATAGTACAAAGAAAAGAATTCTCCAGTGACTGAACAGAGTGTTATGTACAGGCATATGTACGAAGTCTTTGCTTTCTGCATTGACTCTTAGATTCTTTCTGACCTTGGGTGTAAGGTTCCTCCCAGTATGTGGTGGTTTTAATCAAAATGGCCCCCATAGGCTTATGTATTTTCATATGAAGTCACCAGTTGTTACATTGTTTGGAAAGCATTAGGAAATTTTGCTTTGTTGGGGTAGGTTTGTCTTTATCGAAGGAGTTGTGTTTCTGGAAGTGTGTTTGAGATTTCGAAAGCCACAATTCCCTCTGTCTCCCCTCTTGACCCCTTCCTGCCTACTGCCTGTGAATCAGGATGTAATGCTCTTGCTACTTGCCTAGTACCATGCCTTTCTGCCTGCCACTCTGTTCTGTGCTATGATAATAATCAACCAATTCTCTGAAACTGCGAGCTAGTCTTTAATTAAATGCTCTCTTCTAATAGTTGCCTTGGTCATTGCTATCTTATCACAACAATATAACAGCAATTAAGACTTAGAGTTAGAATTTATTATATAGTCACTCATTAGTCTAAAGATTGTAACCCCAGCTCCTTTCCTTTTAGACTTTCACATTCTTTCCTACTACATACCTCTTCAAATAATCCCATGACCAGACACCGGACAGATATGCTGTGCTATAGAGCTCAGTGGAATTGTTCAAAGTATCTGATGAAGGGTACCTTGACACGACTAAATAACCCCATCTTGCCTTTATCTGACTCTGCGTTTGTCAGATTAATCTTTACTATTGAGTGACCTTGAATTCCATGAGCAATGGCCTGATGGATGAACATCTTTGTGACATGGAACCCAAATTACTCAAAACAACTGGAAGCCCAAATGGGAGACATTATCTATTCTGGTAAGACTGGGCCCTGAAGCATAAGTAATCATATGAGAACCAAATTGTCCCAAATTGTCAACACACATGCAGAGGATCTATACCCAAATTAAAACATTATGGTAAGGTATAAGCAATACAGTAGAATGGCAGTGAAGTGATTGTATCCCTCACTAAACTAGAATATGAACCAACCAACCAACAATCAAATTTTGAAAACCCTTTATATTAGGAACACATTTTTGGAACATTAGTTGGGGAGATTTCATGGAAATGCAGGAATATATACATTGAAAAGAGTAATAAGGACAACTTCACTCTATGCAGATGTACAGAGATCAGTGAAACAGTAAAGAATCCAGAAAGAAGCCAATAGATACACAGTCAACCAATCTTCAGCAAGAGTGTCAAGAGTACATAATGGGAAAAGATATCCTCATCAGTAATGGTGATGTGAAACACAGATATCTACATGCAATAGTATGATATTATACTCTTATTTGCATTAGATGCATAACCAACTCAAAACATATTAAAACTTAAATGTCAAATCTAAAACGGTAGCATGCCAAACAGAAAAGAAAGAAAAATTTACTTGACCTTGGTTTTGACAATGAATATTGGGTCACAATTGCAAAAGTTCAAGGAACAAAAAATAAAAAGAACAAAAAGGAATACAGAGAGCTACATCAAAAAGGCTTTCATGCAACAAAAGAAACTGTCAATAGAGTAAAGACAGCATATGAGATCAGATAAAACATATATAAGTTAGGTAGCTAAGATGGACTCTGCCTTCAAAATATGTAAAGGCTCATAAGTCCAGAGCAACCCTCCCCTTAATAACCCAACTTGGAAGGAGGTAAAAGTCCTAAATGCATTTCCAAAGTTAGTCGAATGGTTAATAGGATCATCAAAAGATGTCAAACGTCAATAATTATTAGGGAAATGAAAATTAAAACCACAGTGGGATATTACCTCATATCCATTAGGAAGTCTATATTGAATCTATAAGAATCACTGAGAAGGCGAAGAAAGGTGGAGAAAAGGAATCCCTTCTGGGCTGTGAATGGGACTACAAATTGTAAAGATGTTATGAGAGACAGCTTGGAAGTTCCTCTCAAATTTAAATTTAGAGTTACCTTATGACCTGGATTTCCCACTTCTTGGTATTTATCCAACAGATTTGAAATAGGACCAGAGGGGAATGTTTGCACTGCAATATTCATTGTGTCATTAGACACAGCACCTTGGCATTCAGTAATGGACACGGAAAGTGTGGTAGATGCATAACTAACCCTTAGTTAACATGGAAGAACAGGAATCCATTATTAATGACAAGATAGATTAACTTGGAAGATGTTATACTTAAAAAAGCAAGCCAGAAATAGACAAATTTATGACGTCACTTATGTGTGGCATTGAAAGTGGTTGAACTCATAGCACTAGAGAGTAGAAAAGCAATACTTGGAATGAGATGTAGGTGCTTGACAAGGTTGATCTAATGAGTATACACATTCTGTAGTGCAAGATGAATTTCAGAGAATATTTGCCAAGGTGACTATAGCTAATATATTTTACTGTAGACATATGCAGACAGAATGGAGAATGGGACAAAAGGACTAGGTGTTAATCTTTAGTAACATTCTACTAGGGACCATACTTCATCTAAATAAACCCCACCTCCTAAAACTTTCACCAATAGTGCCTCCAGTTAGGGATCAAGTGTCCAAGACAAGAGCTCACAGGGGATATTTCACATTCAAACTATAGCATTCCAATATTCTCAAAAGCTCATGGCCATCTACAATATAAAATGCATTTCATTCTTCCCCTCTTCGTGTCCCTATGTTCCCAGTATTGTGCAACAGTCTAAATTCAAAGTCTCCTCTGAGACGGAAAGCAAACTCTTAACTATGAGTACCCATAAAATAAAGGAAAATTACAACTTTCCAAGATGCAGGGCATATTGTAAACCTTCCCCTTCCCCAAGAGGAGAATAAGAGACTAGCAAGACAGAATATATCAAACTAAACCAAAGCCCATCATAGTGACATCAAGATCCTGTAGCTCCATATATGGCATCTAGGGCATGTGATATTATGTATGATTGAGCTCCCAAGGGCTCAATCCCATAGCTGTGCTGTTTATAGCCTGTATGACCCATTTATTTGGCTGAATCCACTTGTTGCCTTGTTTCTTTTTGTTTTATTTTGTTTTTTGTTTTTGTTTTGTTTTGTACTAGAGGTTCTATGTTCCCAAAATTCCCATCCCAAGGTCTCTTTTGTAGCTTATGCTTCATGCCTTATCCTCTCATAACTGTTCACAGAGACTTTGACCCTGTCATATCCAGCCTTGTCTTCTTTGCCTTTGGACATCTAACGGAATCCTCTATGACTCCAAAACTCTTGGATTTTGCAATGTCAGCAAGAGAAGTAACCAATGAGAAAAATTGGCACCAGAGATGTTGAACAGTTGGTGTGATTAAACCTCCTCTTAGGCTTAATCATGTGGACATCAGTAAGGTGTATTTCCAGATTAACAGAGAGGCACCCATGTGACTAGAGCTACATAGGATGCCGAGCTAAGCAAGATGATAGAATTATAAGTAAAATTGATTTCAAGCAGTCCTATGTTAGTGGGTTGCATATGAGGCCCTATCTTTTCAAGGAAAAAAATCTTTCATGTGACTTAAATCATTACACCTTTGAACCAATCATGGACAGGGCCTAGCCAATCCTGAGATGACTTTATGGGATCTTTCCTATGTCTTGATCCAAAACATTCAGCTTCATATTTTATTTTCTTAGTTATGATCTCTTTAACAAACCTAACTTCCTTCATCGACAACTTCACATATTCTCCCATTATCAACACACTACAAGTTTCTCAATCATTTTGTTCTGGTTTGCACTCCCAATTCCTTGATGCCATGGCTTATTTACACTTTCTCTGTTAATTTAATTAGTCCATTACCTTTAAATTCAGCCTCACTCAGAGATAAAATATAAACTGTTTTGCCCCCTTTTTAATCAGAACATAATATGAATGGCCTTTGCTCTAATTCTAAATAATACCCATTTCCACTTAGATCTTATGACTCTGTCTTTACTATCCACATTTTTAACCATGTTCTGGACTTTGATGTTCTTGTCATGATGGTTTATTAAGTCCTGTTTGCAGTATTCAAGGTTTCTTCCTAAACTAAGTTTCCAAAGTCTTCCAAGTTCTTCCTAAGGGTCCATAACCTTTTAGTCACATCACTGTCCCCACTTACCCTTCAACAGTTCGTTTCCTTGTTGGAACAAAGCAGCTGGTAGAATGGGCTATGGAAGGGAGGGTTTATTTAGGTTTCTTGTTTTAGAGAGTTGAGTTCATAATCATTTCATTCCATGTGCATAGACAGAATATTATACCTGCCAGAGAATGTGAAGGAGGAGTCTATTCAACTCATGAAGAATAGGAAGCAAAAAGAGACAGAGGTGCCTAGCATATGATATTACCTTTAGAACACTCTCCTTGGGACACATTCAGACTGTAACCTAATTTTCTCAAAGGTTCATGGACGTAATCAATAAGACATACATTTCGTCCATCCTATCTTCAAGTCTCAATGTTCCCAATATTGTTCAATGGTCTAAATTCAAAGTCTCTTCTGAGACTGAAGGAAAATTTCCCTTTATGAGTACCCACAAAATAAAAGAAAATTACAACCTTCCAAATCACAGGGTGTAGAGTCTGTTGGGCAAATTAAGGAGGCCAATTTTGGCCCTTTCCTGGGTAGGCCACCCATCAAATATTCAAGTGGAGAAGTTGCTTAAGCAGGGGACATGAGCTTGGGATGTGATGTGGGACAGAGCTAAATATCTGGTAGTTGTTGGCAGCACGGAATATTTAAATCTACAGAACTAGATGAGTTCACTATCAGGGGAAGTACTGTCAGAGCTCTGGAGGCACACACCAAGAGGAGGCATCTGATGACTCTTGAGTGTATGCCGACTCCCGAAAATTTACATTTTTATACATTTCCTTCTCCCAGGAGGTAGTTTCCTTTGCGCCCCCATGCTGCATTTGTTTCATCCTCTCAGAGCTTTCTCAAGCTCTGCCCCATCTCCATATCACCTTTCTCATACCTTGGAGGTTACTGTTAGGGTCCTAAATGCCAACCACATGCCCATGTGTTGGATACTTTAGCTCTAATATACTGTAGATGGTAGATGGTGGAGACCCGAGGAGCTGGGACCCATATGAGAACTATGAGGTCGTCGGATGGATTGGGTAGATATTGGGATGACAGCCTCTTATTCTCTTTCCTCACTTTGCAATCGTCTTCCCATCCATCACGAAATGAGTAGCTCTTCTATTCCAGAAGTTCTCTGCTGTGCTGCACTGCCTTCCCAAAGCAATGCAGCTGAGTGAAATTGTGAGCCAAAGCAAGTGTTTCCTTCTTTTAATTATTTTAAGTATTCTGTCACAGTGGCAGAAAACTGACCAACCTAAAATTATTTATTATTTGTTACAGATGTGATTCTTGAGGGTAGGGACTATTTTGATCCCAATCATATTTGCCACATAAGTGAAGTATAGATTAGGCTATGAACTTAATCTATTTGTCTATTATGCCATAATGAAAAAATCTGGGGCACAGATTTTGCTTCCGTAAGGCATCAAGTTGTTCTTGCCATGCCTGGCAGGGTAGTGTTGTCTGTTCAATAGAATAGTGATGGTGTAACTATAGTTAGAGCAAGGAAACTTTAGCTGTCATCTTCCCTGTGTTTACCCTTTGATTAACCATCTGGAAGATGCGTAATGTCTTCCAGCCTTGGTTTGCTTTCCTGTGAAATAGAATTCATAATTTTTTTTATTGCCATCCTAGATTATGTGCATGAAAACACTTTGTAAGCTTTAAAACACCGTAAAGTCTGAAATACTGTTATTATTTGTCTCCCCGGAAAGGCATACATCGTGAACCTGCCTTTGCCCCAGGTGCTGAGCACGGAGATAAGGTGTGTTTATGATCGGAGCGGGCCGTGTTTCAACATGCACTTACAGTCCACACAGCGTATGGCAACCGAGCTGCTGTTGAAGTGATTCTCCTTTCATTTCGGGAACTGTAAGGTTGCCGGCTATTACATTTTATATGTTGTCAGTTACAGCCTTCAGAGAGAAGTATCGCAGTGATGTCAGCTGTAGATGAGAAGAAAGTAGTACCGGCCCTGAATGAAAGAGGCAGTGATGATCATGAGTTGGAGTCTTGAGTTGGAACTTGTTCGCTTTTCTCCCTGGTGGCTCACTAGCACACATTCGGAGCTATTCAACTGGCTTTGGCATTGGACCCTGTGTAGGAAATTCCGATGTAAGCAGCACTTTGTGGAGTTGGAGTGAAATCAGGAGGCTGGCTTATCCTCTTGTTTGAGAACCATCATACTTTGGTCTGTCCGTACCCAGAGTGGACATCTGCCTCCAGAAGCACTATAGTCATGGCTTTCCCTTCTTATCGCTTTGTTGTTTTGGAGATTCATTTTATGCTGCAGGTCAGGCTGGCTTCAAACCCGAGCCTCCTAGGGCTGGGATTACAGGTTTGCCCGGCCATGTCCAACTGGCTTCTTTTAAAGTTCATGTACTCCTTACATTAATCAGTTCAGTAGAGTTGTTGGCATGGAGAAGTAGAGTTTTCTGTCAATCATCCTTTCTGGATTTTTTATCTGTCTTCATCTAAATGCTAACTGGAGGCAGAAAGCCTCTTCTTATGATCCATCCACCTCAATTTAGGATTTGGGGTTTTTTTCCTGATATAATGGCTGTGGCCTCCTTCGCTTTTTACTTTGCTGTATTTTCTGGTAGCTGACTATTTTTTTTTTTCCTGGAAAGAACTCAGAATTTCGAGGCAGTATGGATTGTAAAAAGCATCTACGCAATCAGCTACCCTTGTCTGTGGCTCTCGGTGGAGCCCTTCAGTGTGAGCCTATTTGAGGACTTGAATGCAATCTAGTTCATAAGTGTGGCTTGGCTTCCAATCCAGGTTGACAACCTTTAATCTGCCGGTTGGCCTTTGCCGGGGGAAAATATGAACGAATCATCTCAAATCTGCCATTGCTTTTAGCGATAATTGCTCAAACACATGTTCTACTGGTCAGCTTTAAAAAATATTACTTATAGAAAGGGGAATTGTATAAATATTAATAAAATTGAATAACTTTTTTCCAAAAATACTAAATGGCTTCCTAAATAATCTTTTTGATTCCCGTATTTTCAGCTCTAGGAACTTTATTGGGTACCTCATAAACCTTTTCCATACATAATTGGTAAGTTCTGGAAGGTGAATTCATTTTATTTCAATGGCTATGGATCCTATATCCCCCCTGTTTTATTTATTTAGGAAGTATTTATTTTCATAATACGTTCTAAACCCTGGGGACAGTTTTCTTTTCAGAATGAAAATAATACGTAGAGCTATTAACTAAGAGTCACCTTATTCACAGAACCAGTAAGTTACTTATGTTGCTATTAATCTTGGTCCTTTTTCATATTCCATGGCTGTTAAATTAGAACTACTATTCAGATTTAACTGCTAATATTTCAATGGAATATTAGCATTTATTCTGCCTCAGGTACTATGTAGAAAAGCTAACAACTATTTCCTTCTAAAACTTTCACAATCCCAAAGGTCCCCATTAGCATTTCTCTGTCACTGCTATGTATAACCAAATAATATTATTTTAATTGGTTTTCTAGCTCACATTTGTTTCACTTCTAAACTGCCAGAGGCCACAAGGGCACTTTCTCTCTCTGACTGTGTCATTCGACGTAATGTATGCAACACTAACCGCGGTTTACAACTAACTGTACAAATAACTGTCCTTTCTAGACCCCCTTCTCAGAGCTCCACTCACTTAATCCTTAACATTTATTTGCTGTTAGTATTTTTAATGTTAACAGAGGGACAGAGAGGTTAGACTTGTCTGAAGTCTACATATGGCAAATGACAAGGTTGGGAATTAAACGTAGATGGGTCATCTCTCCAGTCTGCGATAACACGATGTTGATGTAATTTATTGTCCAAGCTGATGCCCTGGGAGTCAGAGTGGCAGTTTGCTTTGACTGTGGTCACACTGTGATTATTCTGTCTCTGAGCAATGAGCCAACGCCACTTGCCACAGCAAGGATGAACCTGACCAGATTGTGCTAAACAAGAAAAAGGAAAACAGATGGGGGAAGGAAAATATCACTTCTATATGGACTCTCAACAGGAAAGAAAATCAAACAGATATAGATACAGAGGGGGAAAAAAAGCAAGACAAAACAAAAGAGTGGGACCAGAGCCTGGGGTCCTGAGGGAAATCGTGAAGCTGTAGCTCAGAATGGCAGATTCATACAATGACCCTGTAGAGTAATTAACTACAGAAAGCTGCAAGAGATTCTCTTGCACCATGATTGGGATTTGGGTCAACTGACTAGATGTTGCTCTGGTATAAACATTTAAAAGATAGTTAACTGAGAATAGGACCCCCGTTGAAGGAATCAGAGAAAGAACTGGAAGAGCTTGAAGGGGCTCGAGACCCCATATGTACAACAATGCCAAGCAACCAGAGCTTCCAGGGACTAAGCCACTACCTAAAGACTATACATGGACTGACCCTGGACTCTGACCTCATAGGTAGCAATGAATAGCCTAGTAAGAGCACCAGTGGAAGGGGAAGCCCTGGGTCCTGCTAAGACTGAACCCCCAGTGAACTAGACTGTGGGGAGGAGGGCGGCAATGGGGGGAGGATTGGGAGGGGAACACCCATAAGGAAGGGGAGGGGGGAGGGGGATGTTTGCCTGGATACCGGGAAAGGGAATAACACTCGAAATGTATATAAGAAATACTCAAGTTAATAAAAAAAAAGATAGTTAACTTTCTGAGATGGTGGTTAATTTGTTTCATTATAGTAACCTTTGTATTTTTCTCTATAGCATCATGTTGTATTCCTTAAATGTGCAAAACATAATTTACTCCCCATAAGGCCATTAAGCTGGGAATTTATGCTATTTCTTTACTTGGCTATGGCTGTCAAACACCAGGGGATAGGTGTTATTTCATGACAGGAGTTTGGGGAGACATGTTGAAGAATGTGAAATATGTTTTAGTAGTTTCTTTGAATGAAATCTTACTAGTAGGGATATATTGAAACACACATGAGAGATCTGGACATGGTGATAAACACCCACAGTCCCAGTGATTGGGAGACTGAGATGTGAAGTCCAAGTCCAAGCCTGGGCTGGATAGCAGGATATTGTCTAAAAAAATCAATAAGAATCATACATCGCATGCATAATACAAAGAGAAGAATACGTTTTTAATAAAGAATAACCTTGATATGCATACTGATAACTTTTTTCAGCAACTGACTCTATATTGATGGCAGCCGTGAAGTAAGCATCAATTATAAGTTATTCTGAAGGCAGGAGAAGCAGGCCTCGCTGCGGTTCTGTGACTTTATGCGTAAGTCAGAACTGAACTCCCATGTCTATGCTCAAGAAAGATAGATTTATGGTCTCAAGCATAACAGGAAGACAAAAGAGCCAAAAGGTTTGCTGCAAGCAACTTGCAGGATTGTGTATTCACACGGGACCCTGTAGGCTTAGATTTATCAAAACCAACTTTTTTATCATTTTCTTTCTTTTTTTTTTACATTTTATTTATTTTTTTATTAACTTGAGTATTTCTTATATACATTTCGAGTGTTATTCCCTTTCCCGGTATCTGGGCAAACATCCCCCTTCCCCCCTCCCCTTCCTTATGGGTGTTCCCCTCCCAATCCTCCCCCCATTGCCGCCCTCCTCCCCACAGTCTAGTTCACTGGGGGTTCAGTCTTAGCAGGACCCAGGGCTTCCCCTTCCACTGGTGCTCTTACTAGGATATTCATTGCTACCTATGAGGTCAGAGTCCAGGGTCAGTCCATGTATAGTCTTTAGGTAGTGGCTTAGTCCTGGAAGCTCTGGTTGCTTGGCATTGTTGTTCATAAGGGGTCTCGAGCCCCTTCAAGCTCTTCCAGTTCTTTCTCTGATTCCTTCAACGGGGGTCCTATTTTCAGTTCAGTGGTTTGCTGCTGGCATTCGCCTCTGTATTTGCTGTATTCTGGCTGTGTCTCTCAGGAGCGATCTACATCCGGCTCCTGTCGGTCTGCACTTCTTTGCTTCATCCATCTTGTCTAATTGGGTGGCTGTATATGTATGGGCCACATGTGGGGCAGGCTCTGAATGGGTGTTCCTTCAGTCTCTGTTTTAATCTTTGCCTCTCTCTTCCCTGCCAAGGGTATTCTTGTTCCCCTTTTAAAGAAGGAGTGAAGCATTCACATTTTGATCATCCGTCTTGAGTTTCATTTGTTCTAGGCATCTAGGGTAATTCAAGCATTTGGGCTAATAGCCACTTATCAATGAGTGCATACCATGTATGTCTTTCTGTGATTGGGTTAGCTCACTCAGGATGATATTTTCCAGTTCCAACCATTTGCCTACAAATTTCATAAAGTCGTTGTTTTTGATAGCTGAGTAATATTCCATTGTGTAGATGTACCACATTTTCTGGATCCATTCCTCTGTTGAAGGGCATCTGGGTTCTTTCCAGCTTCTGGCTATTATAAATAAGGCTGCAATGAACATAGTGGAGCACGTGTCTTTTTTATATGTTGGGGCATCTTTTGGGTATATGCCCAAGAGAGGTATAGCTGGATCCTCAGGCAGTTCAATGTCCAATTTTCTGAGGATCCTCCAGACTGATTTCCAGAATGGTTGTACCAGTATGCAATCCCACCAACAATGGAGGAGTGTTCCTCTTTCTCCACATCCTCGCCAGCATCTGTTGTCCCCTGAGTTTTTGATCTTAGCCATTCTCACTGAAAACCAACTTTTATTTATTTTTTTTTTTGTTTTTTTTTTTATTTATTTATTTTTTTTATTAACTTGAGTATTTCTTATATACATTTCGAGTGTTATTCCCTTTCCCGGTTTCCGGGCAAACATCCCCCTCCCCCCTCCCCTTCCTTATGGGTGTTCCCCTCCCAACCCTCCCCCCATTGCCGCCCTCCCCCCATAGACTAGTTCACTGTGGGTTCAGTCTTAGCAGGACCCAGGGCTTCCCCTTCCACTGGTGCTCTTACTAGGATATTCATTGCTACCTATGGGGTCAGAGTCCAGGGTCAGTCCATGTATAGTCTTTAGGTAGTGGCTTAGAACCTGGAAGCTCTGGTTGCTTGGCATTGTTGTACTTTTGGGGTCTCGAGCCCCTTCAAGCTCTTCCAGTTCTTTCTCTGATTCCTTCAATAGGGGACCTATTCTCAGTTCAGTGGTTTGCTGCTGGCATTCGCCTCTATATTTGCTGTATTCTGGCTGTGTCTCTCAGGAGCGATCTACATCCGGCTCCTGTCGGTCTGCACTTCTTTGCTTCATCCATCTTGTCTAATTGGGTGGCTGTATATGTATGGGCCACATGTGGGGCAGGCTCTGAATGGGTGTTCCTTCAGTCTCTGTTTTAATCTTTGCCTCTCCCTTCCCTGCCAAGGGTATTCTTTTTCCTCATTTAAAGAAGGAGTGAAGCATTCACATTTTGATCATCCGTCTTGAGTTTCGTTTGTTCTAGGGATCTAGGGTAATTCAAGCATTTGGGCTAATAGCCACTTATCAATGAGTGCATACCATGTATGTCTTTCTGTGATTGGGTTAGCTCACTCAGGATGATATTTTCCAGTTCCAACCATTTGCCTACGAATTTCATAAACTCGTTGTTTTTGATAGCTGAGTAATATTCCATTGTGTAGATGTACCACATTTTCTGTATCCATTCCTCTGTTGAAGGGCATCTGGGTTCTTTCCAGCTTCTGGCTATTATAAATAAGGCTGCTATGAACATAGTGGAGCACGTGTCTCTTTTATATGTTGAGGCATCTTTTGGGTATATGCCCAAGAGAGGTATAGCTGGATCATCAGGCAGTTCAATGTCCAATTTTCTGAGGAACCTCCAGACTGATTTCCAGAATGGTTTTACCAGTCTGCAATCCCACCAACAATGGAGGAGTGTTCCTCTTTCTCCACATCCTCGCCAGCATCTGCTGTCACCTGAGTTTTTGATCTTAGCCAATCGCACTGGTGTGAGGTGAAATCTCAGGGTTGTTTTGATTTGCATTTCCCTTATGACTAAAGATGTTGAACATTTCTTTAGGTGTTTCTCAGCCATTCGGCATTCCTCAGCTGTGAATTCTTTGTTTAGCTCTGAACCCCATTTTTTAATAGGGTTATTTGTTTCCCTGCGGTCTAACTTCTTGAGTTCTTTGTATATTTTGGAAATAAGGCCTCTATCTGTTGTAGGATTGGTAAAGATCTTTTCCCAATCTGTTGGTTGCCGTTTTGTCCTAACCACAGTGTCCTTTGCCTTACAGAAGCTTTGCAGTTTTATGAGATCCCATTTGTCGATTCTTGATCTTAGAGCATAAGCCATTGGTGGAAAACCAACTTTTAATAAGGGTACGTAAATGCTTCACTCTCCCTTCTAGCCCACCACCCACCGGAGGTAGAGGAAAGGAAAGGTTAATAGGGCAAAGGAGCATATGGACCTGTTTAGAGATAGGTCTTGGGGTTGGGGATTTAGCTCAGTGGTAGAGCGCTTGCCTAGGAAGCGCAAGGCCCTGGGTTTGGTCCCCAGCTCTGAAAAAAAGAACCCCCCCCAAAAATAGGTCTTTGTAGCGAACCCAATCTGCGTTGTCAGGGTATCAGCAGTTCAGTTCACAGGAATCAGCAGTGGTAGCTATGTATAGTCACAAACGCCATTCACCAATCAGCAACCGTCTAGAAGAAACTGCGAGCCTCTGCCAATCGACCTGACACTGGGGAAGCAGGAAGAAGCTGCTGGAATGCCACCAGAAGTTCTTTGGCGCTTTTCTCTCTATAAAGTCATGACAAACAGTGACCAGCAAAGAGTGGCAAGGTGAACCAATACAAGACAGTGTCCTCAGTAAAGACCAGTGTCAGAAAAGCCCAACAAGGACTCTCCAAGGGTGGAAGGTGAACCAGTGGCACTCAGCATTCACCGTCTGTTGGGTTGTATTTCTACCCTTTCCAAGTACCACATGTTCTCTCAAGCATCCGCTCTAGAACGATATCATATGCCCCTTCTCTAGGCTGCTTCCAGAAAAACACCACATGTCTGCTATGATGAAAAACATCCTCTCATAAGACTGTTTCCAGAAAAAACATGCCATGACACATTACTGAGTCTCCCAAGAGACTGGAAAATTCAACTTCAGGACCCTTTCCTTCACTATAGGTGCAACATTGCTATTTATTTTTATTTTTTATATTTATGTTTATAAAAATAACTCCTTATTCTGAACTGAAGATATATTTTGGGAGAAAGGTTTCAGAGAGATCATGTGAGAAATTCCTCCAATGCTGTGACTAAGTCTATTTTAAGGTGCCGTGATGTATTGAGAGATAGCTACAGAGGCTAAGGGATGTGGGAGAATGTGGCATCTGTATGGCATCTGAATGGCCCTTGAAGAAGTAGCGCTTACCACGTCACTCATCTCATGCTCCTCAGCTCTATAGGATTTCTGTGAGGCCTGTGGCCATGACCTTGTCCAGGATTGGCATAGGCACCCAGGATTGGCTATTATAAGGCACTGGGTATGGTGGTGACCATGTTCAGGGCCATGTTATGGCTCAAGACACACCTCTGTCTATGGTGACCACCATGACCTCAGATGTTTCACATCTTCCTATAAACGTTCAACTTACAATTTTAAAATTTTAATTTTTTTAATTCACATTGCATCCAGATCACATCCTCCCCCTCCTCTCTTCCTAGTCCTGCCTTATAAATGCCCCCTCTCCTTCTCCTTAGAGAAATGGAGCCCTCCTTGTGTACCACCCCACCCCGGGTCATCTAGTCCCTGCAGGAGTAGGAACATCTTCTTTTACTGAGGCCCAGTCAGAAAGTCCAGGTAGGGGTAATGGATACAATGGGAAGGAACAGAGACCAAAACGACCGCTGCTCCACATGTAGGAGACCCACATTAAGACCAAGCAGTTTATTTGCTACAAATGTTTAGAGAGCCTAGGTCCAGCTCCTGCATGCTTCCTGGTTGCTGGCCCAGGCTCTGTGAGAATACTTACAGTCCCAGGTAATTTGACTCTGTGGTTTTTCTTGTGGTATTCTTGACCACACTCCTGACTTCCTCATTTCTAGCCTCCACTTTTCTCTCAGACTCCCTGGGCTCCTCCTAATGTTTGGCGTGGGCCTCTGCCTCTGCCTCCATCAGCTTCCGGATGAAGCCTCTCAGGAGACAGTTAGACTTGGTTCCTGTCTGCGAGCACAGCGGAGTATCATTGATAGTGCCAGGAGTTGGCTCTCTCCCATGTATGTCTCAAGTTGGGGCAGTCATTGGTTGGCTGTTCCATCAGTCTCTGCTCCATCTCAATACCTGTACTTGTAGGCAAGAAAATTTGGGTTGAAGGTTTTGTGGGCATATTGGCACCCTGCTTCTTCCTCTGGGAGTCCTACCTGGCTATAGGAGGTGGCCATTTCAGTCTCTCTATCTCTCTCTGGTAGGAATCTCAGTTAGTGTCACCCTCATAGAGTCCCCATATCCTCTTTCATTTGAGGCCTCCCAGTCACCTAATCTATGATAAATTTTAGAATGCCTGTGTTGTTTTCTTTCTTTTTTCCTTTTTTATTGGGTATTTTATGTATTTACATTTCTAGTTTTATCCTCTTTTCCCCTCTCCCATACCCCCTCCCCCTGCTTCTATGAAGTTGTTCCTTCTCCCATCCACTCACTCCCACCTCACCACCCTGGCATCCCCTACACTGGAAAGATGGAGCCCTCACAGGACCAAGGGCTCTCTTCATATTGATGCCAGACAATGCCATCCTCTGCTACATATGTGGCTGGAGCCATGAGTCCCTTCATGTCCTCTTTGGTTGGTGGTTTAGTCCCCGGGAGCTCTGTGGGGTCTGGTTGGTTGAAATTGTTGTTTCTCCTATGGGGTTGCAAACCTCTTCAGCTTTGTGTTATTTTCTTACATTTCTCTCTGTGGTTTGTGGACAGAGGCAGGCAACACGATAACCCCAGTTTAAGCTTATGTAAACTAATTGTAAGCTTATGAAGAGCTTACAATTCCTCGACACAATCAACAGTTTTGATTTCTCTATCTGTACAATTATTCGTGTTGATATTTAAAAATATATGTACTAAAGTTCATCTCACAGGTATCTGTTGTGTTTATTAAAAACACCCCACTGTTTTTTTTTTTTTTGGTTCTTTTTTTTGGAGCTGGGGATCAAACCCAGGGCCTTGCGCTTCCTAGGCAAGTGCTCTACCACTGAGCTAAATCCCCAACCCCTGTTTTGTTGTTTTTAAACCATTTATCACCAGGTTATGTTTCAGAATTATGATTGTCCAAAAGCAATGGTCTGTCTTGAGAAATAAATATATGACTTGACAGGCTTCCTCCCTGTTTTTCCCCCCAGTGTCTCTCTTCAAATACAACACTCTTTATTAATCTATGGATATGAATTCAGTGAATCCATTATAACATAAATTATGGCAGCTTCTCAATAATTCTGAAAGCCTTTCTTGAAAATCTTTTTAAAGCCATGTATAGTTTCACCTAGGAAATGTAACTTATTTATTTGTAAGTCAAGATAGGAGACGCTTTGGACAAGGAAACCCCGACATAAGGAAAGAGGCAAATGAGAGATTGTATAGAAGAAAGAGAAATTAATAGTAGTAAAATAGTAGTCAGACGTTTTCATAAACCTTGAAAAATATTTGGTACACAATGAATTTCACAGCGACTGCTCTCTCAGCAGCCAATTTTCATGTATCTGATGTCAAAGACAAGGCTGTTTTGTCTTTTTTATGCTTTTCCACTTTCACCCTTGGTTCACTGTCTCATTATCTCCTTACAACCCACCCGTGCCACAGACTCTGGAGCCATGACCCCACAGATGAAGTTGAAAGTTCAAAGGGCACAAACTCTAAATTTGTACTGGGCATGAATCTGGAATCCTTTCTAACAGGAAGCTGTTTAAGGCCAGAGTTTGCTCCTTTTTCTTGTTCCCCATCTTACCACAGCACATGCTCCAGCACATAGGTTGAATTTTATTTTATTTTTTAAAAACTACTAAGTTTATAGCTTCATTTCTATTATAAGGATATGAATTAAGTTTTTGTGTTTTTTATACAAAGATTTTTTGTAAGAATATTTTTGCTTAATCCTTATAATCACCTAAGGCTTCATGCATGACTGTCACCTCAATCTAAAAATAAGGAACCTGCACCTCAGTAAGCCCATCCCACGTATGAGTGACTGACACTTCAATGTGGTGTCTTCATTCCTAACTTCTTCCTTATTTCAGTGTACTAAGTAGTGCAGAATTCTAGGTCCCCATTTTAAAGCATTTTAAGTATAGTAGAATTATATTCTTTATTTTCTCCACACAAGTTAATTTTAAAGAATCACAAAATTTATCTTTAGTTCTTTTCATAAACTTAAATGTTCATTAAGAAATATTAAAGAAAATTGAATAGTTAAGATTATAAATCTAATAAGACATCAATGAGTTCTCATAACACACAGAAAGACAGACAGAAGCACACACATATACACAGTGAATAACTTGTGAATACCAGGACACTCTTTCAATAGGTATAAAGTAATATTAAATCCAACAAGTGGTTTCTGTACAATGGAATATCCTATGCAATAGAATAAAGAAGCTTCACTCTTTCTTTTGCAATACAGTGCAAAAACACTAAATATGTCTTAAACCTAAATATAATATCTAAAACCATGCAACTCTTGCAAATATGCCAATGAATCCTTGTGACTTTTAGGAAAAAATCTTTGTTATGGTTAAAAATTACACACAACAAAAGAAGGAAATTATATCTCAGACATTGTGTAAATTAAGATCTTTGGTTTTCAGTGACGTGTTCAGGACTATCCATAGGATGGAAGAAAATGCAAATTGTACAGCTCATGGCTGACTTTACACAGAAAGAATGAGGAAACCTGCCACCTCCACAATGAAAAGCAATCCTATTTCAACATGGACCTCACGATTGAATAGTTGTTTCCCTAGAGACGATGTTTAAGCGGCCAACAGACACATGGATGATACTGAATGACATTAGCTACCAGACAAATGGAAACTGCATTTCCACAAGATATCGCCTTGTACCCACTAGGAGGGGGTTAGTAAAAGATTCAGATAATGACAGTCGTCACTGCGGATGTGGAGACCTTGAACACTCATTCCCTAGCATGGGAAACCAAAATGGTACAGATGTTTGAAAAATAACCTGTCGGCTTCTTAAGACGCTAAACACAAAGGTGGGTCATATGACCCAGTAATTCAGCTTTTAAGTATGTCCAAATAGACTTTTGCATGAGTATACCATTAGTACTCCCAATAGGGAAACTGTGGAAAAACTAAGTTACTATAAGCTGATAAATGAGTAAATACTTTTGTCCTCAATGGAACATTGTGAAGCAATGAAAAGGATTCATATATAGATCATATATGTTATGATATAAAACAAGTCATAAGAAATTGTAACTGATCCCAAGCAGGTTCTAGACATTGGAGGTCATGAGAAAGAATCATGACACACTAGACCTCACAACAGGAAGCAGTAGGATTCCTTTTGTTTCTCTCTATACTCTTTAGGTACTTTCTGAAATAACCTGTTTATGTGTCACTTATTGGAAGCATTTCTAGACAAGTGTTTCCATTTTGCAGTCATCAATTTTTTCTTTCTGAAATGCAGAGGTCCTTGGCGTCTGCTTCTCTTCTTTTGTCTGTATTTATGGGTGTTTTGTTTCTCTGGAAGTTTTCTGCAGAAGCTCATGCCTCTTGAACAGGTCTGGAGCATATCCACCAGAGAGAGAGAGAGAGAGAGAGAGAGAGAGAGAGAGAGAGAGAGAGAGAGAGAGAGAGAGAGAGAGAACAAGTAAACCATATCAAAGTAAATTATATCGCACACTATATCCTGACTGCAGTTTTCTGCCTCTTCACTCCTCCCAGTCCCTCCTTCCACTTCCCCCTCCAATCTACTCCTCTTAGTTTTTCCTTCAGAAAAGAGCAGGCCTTACAGGGATATCAAACAAACAGTCATAACATATTTGCAGAAAACTTATCTCAGATCCATACAGGCTCTGTGGTTGTGCTTCAGTGTCTGTGGATCCCTATGAGTCCTGCTTAGTTGATTCAGTAGAACATGTTCTTGTGGTGCCCTTAACTCCTCTGGTTCATATAATTCTTCCTTCTTCTCTTCCATGGGTTATAGGAATTATGACTGACTATCAACCCCGGAATTTTGAAAACACACAAAGATATTGCAAATCTCTAACTTGATAAATTTGATAAGATTTTATCAGGGTCCTTCTAAGTTTTCATACCAAAGAGAATTAAGTTGGTTGTTTTCTATTTTAAAATATTGTATTTATAAAAGAGGACAAAGTCAAGTACAAAACCCTCACCCTATTATTCTCCAGTGAACACCTAGCCACCAGAAAGAGTTTTAGAAACAAAATACAAAAGAGAATCATATTGTTTGGGTAAAACAAAATAGGAGGGGGTGCTGAAATGTTTAGATTACTGCTTAGGCTTTAAATTTTTATTTTTGAGCAAAATCAAATAAATATTGTCAAAGTGGAAACAAAACTGAGATTATAAGATCTCTGTACCAATGAATCATGAAAGAACTGAAAAGCAGACTCAACCAAGAGAAAGATAAGAAATAAAATTACTTTCCGTGCTATAGAAAACACAGCACACTGCATTGGTCTGTAACAATGTGTCCTTCTCCGTCTGTATTGTTTTATACCTTTTCATCACAAGAAACAAATCCTTTGCTTGCTCATCCCCTCTTGTCATGTGTCCATGTGAATAACTCAATTATGTGCTTGCTTAAGCAGCATGGAAAGTAAAATTGAAATATGTGGTAGGTTAGCATGTCCTCTGAACCAGGCTGACATACAAGTTTTTGAAACATATTTTTTCTTAACAACTCTATTGTCATAATAACCAAGCCAGGTAAAAATACAACAAGAAGAAAGAAAGCAATATTCTTGATGAACATAGGTTTAAAAATCTTCAATAAAATACTTACAAACCAAAATACAGACATACATCGTGAGTTCTTTGTACAAGGAATAGTGTTTTCCACCCTCTGACATTAGAACAAATTTGGTCTCTTTAAATAGCTTTAGAACGTTTTTTGAATTATTGCTCCAGGCAATAGATAACATAGCCCAGGTTCTTATAAACATACCGTCAAATAAATACAGAATTGTGTACTTCTTTGGCACCTTATCCAATCAAACTCACAGAAAAAGTTGAGGTTTTCAATTGAGCTAAAAAAAAAATTACCAGTGTTTGGTCTTTTAATGATAACATTTCTTATCTCAAGTTTAAAATAAAAAGGTAGACCCTAGTAGTACTATTTCAAATATTTCAAGGGTTAAGTCTTACATATACATTCTTGATTCATGGATGTTTCCAACATTCAAATATTGGATACAAAAATATCATCGAGGTGATGTAATGTGATGCTGTAGCCAGGACCGGGACTTTGTTGGACCCCTAAGGCCATTGATTAAAGCAATCAACCGTGCAACAGAGCACTGATCTGATTAAGCACTCCCTGGCTTTGCTGTCAATTTAGGAACTTAGGTTTAATGCTGAGGAAGGAAGCTGAAAGCACAACTCTCGAGTGTCTTATTTTTAAGGAAAGATTGCATTTTGTGTTTAGTCCAGGCTTCGAGGCGATAGGATGCATTGAGAACTGCCTATAAGAACCTGTGGTTTAACCTTGAGTCAATGGTGCTTTACAGTGAGGTCCTTTGATTATCTCTGAGGTGAAAATTTAGAGATAACCAACTTACGTGCTATAAAATGAGTTGTGTAGCTCTGTCACCTGCATGTTTTCTGAATTCTGAATCTTGCCAAAAGAAAACTTGCTATTCATTTGTGTGTGTGTGTGTGTGTGTGTGTGTGTGTGTGTGTGTGTGTGTGTTATATGTATGTACATAAGCAGTATGCACCAAGGGTGAAAATAAATATATTCCTCAACCAATCTCCATCTGAGTTTTTGAGGCTGCCTATGTTGGCCAGCCAGTGATCTACTAGTATCCATGTTTCTGCCTCTCCAGCACTGGACTTTCGGGTACCTGACCCTTTATTGTGTGAATTCTAAGGATCTTAATTTAGGTCCTCATGCTCGTGACATGGTCCATCTATCCATGGAGTCATCTTCCCAGCCTGGATTATTGCTTTTGAGTGAGTTACTTAGCTTGCATACAATATTAAATGTGATGACATGTACTAATTGCGCCACCCCAGTCATTTGTTCTGAAAACCCCAGACACTATAGCTTATCTGACGGACACTGACGGGCTCATGAATTGAAAGTTGCTGCTGGCATGAAGCAATTAAAGTGACTGTGAATTCATAATAATTTTCTGTTCAGTGAAAACTCAGGCCAGTGCATCGCAGGCCATGAGTAATTTCTAAGAACTGTTAGTCACACATCCCCTCAGCTCCTGTTTGGAACAATGAGTCCTTGCTAGTGTTTTCACTGCTTGCATGCACATGCCTTCTGGGAAGATGTGCAGAAATACTGCTAGATGTGGTTTGACATGATTTTACTTTTCTCTCAAAATCATGTTCTGTAGTTCTCTTGTCTTGAAAGCCTCCCCCATCAAGTAATTGACATATCCTAAGGAGCACAACTTGCTTGTTTTGCGACTGCACCACAAGACTGAGGAGGTGTTGGTTGCAAGCATAGGGTTAGTTATTATGAAAGAAGTATTGCCTAGATCACCAGCATCATCACTGATATCACTGAGGTCAAGTGATACGGTCTTCTTCAGGCCCTTTCTATATGTAAATTAGGTACACTGACCACTAGCTTTATCTGAATTCTATAGTTAAAGAAATAATAACCTGTGACCATTCCTATTTATGGTCTTCCCAAATTTAAAAATTATTTTATTTATTTACATTTGAAATGGTATGCCACCTTCTGGTTCCCCTATCCCAGAGTTCTTCAACCTCCCTCCCCCATGCCTCTAAGAGGGTACTCCCCATCGCCCCATCCTCAAACCCCATCCCCCACTCCCAACCTCCATCCCTGGCATCCCCTTTCTCTGGGGTATCACATCTCTACAGGATTAGGTGCATTCTCTCCCACTGAGGCCAGACAAGGCAATCCTCTGCTACATATGTGCAGAGGGCTATGGATCAGCCCATGTATGCTTTTTGGTTGTCTTAGTCTCTGGAAACTTCTAGGGGTTTAGGGTAGTTGACACTGTTGTTCTTCCTATGGGGTTGCTACCCCCTCAGTTTCTTCAATTCTTCCCCTAACTCTTCATAGGGGTCACTGACCTCAGTCTAGTGGTTGGCTGTAAGTATCTGCATCTGTCTCAGTCTACTCATACTGGTGGAGCCTCTCAGAGGACAGTCGTGCTAGCCTCCTATTCTACCTGAAGGACCCAGCTATATCACTCCTGGGCATCTATCCAAAAGATGCTCCACCATGTTCATAGCAGCCTTATTCACATTAGCCAAAAACTGGAAACAACCCAGATGGCCCTCAACAGAAGAATGGATACAGAAAATGTGTGCCATTTGCATAATGGAATAGTGTTCAGCTATTAAAAATGAGGATATCATGAATTTTTGCAGGCAAGTGAATGGAATTAGAAAATGTCATCCTGAGTAAGGCAACTCAGACCCAAAGGGATATGGATGGTATGTACTCACCTTAAGTGCATATTAGCCCCAAAGTACAGATTACCGTGATACACCTCACGGACCACAGGAAGTTAAACAAGAAGGATGGCCCAAGTGAGCATGCTTCAGTCCCATTAGAAAGGAGAGCAAAATAATCATGGGAGGCAGAGAGAGTGAGGGACCTAGGTGAGAGAGGGGTGGGGAAGGGGGAAAGGGGACATATATGGAGGGTGATGTAGGAGAGAAGGCCAGGGCCTAAAGGGTCAGAGGAATATATGGAAATATTCAGCTTTCAGAGGTTGGGGGCGTGGGGAACCTCTAGAAAGTCCCAGAGACCTGGGATATGAGAAGCTCCCAGGACTCAGTGGAGATGACTTTAGTTGAAATGCCCAACCATGTGGAAATAGAACCTGAAGAGACCACCTCCAGTAGATAGACAAGGATTCCAGCGGAGGATGGGGTCACTCACCTATCTTTAAAAATTTTGACCAAGAATTGTTCCTGTCCAGAAGAAAAGTGGGACAAAAGTGGAGCAGAGATGGAAGGAAAGGCCGTCCAGTGACCAACTTGGATCCATCCCATGGGAGGGCACCAAACTCTGACACTATTACTGATGCCATGTTGTGCTTGTAGACGGTCTTCCCAACATTTAACAAACTATATTCTGCTGGTGATACAGAACTACACAGAATGAACTTCCTTTAGCTATAACAGGTAGGGCAATGTGTTACTGGCAGGCCCATACTCATACACTGTTACAGCTTCCCTGCTTGCTGTCATATTAGATGACAAAGCAAATGATGTAGCAACAGCAGACTGTACGTATAATAAAGCACCGAGGTGTTTGCGACATTAGCCAATGTGTAGACTTAATAAGCAGATCATTGCTTTTATGAGCATCTCTTGGGTGTGGAATACCCAGCGGAGAGGAATATCATAGCTCTCATTAGACATTTTAATCACTGTTATTCCCAAGTGCTGGAAACTGGGTCATTTTCTCACTGAGCTTTGTGGGAACCTTCTCATCCTCCCGTGGAGTCGGTAAAAGTTATTTTAACTGTAAAGAATCGTCAAGCGGTGAAGATTTGGAAAGTTAACACCTTCAAACTTTCATCCCTCCTTCACTACCATACACACTCTTTTGCTGAGTTCCGTTCTCTAAAGTTCCTTCTTCTTTGTGCTGCCACTTTGGTTGCTGTAGGCTAGGGATTCCCTGTCTTTTATATGGTGCGGGCAATGGTCTCCTAAAGACTCAGTTTTTCTTTGTATAGTTTTTCCAGAACATCATTACAAGAGTTAACGTCATATCTGATGTGTTTTAATTCAGTAATTGTGCAGCATATGCACAGGAAAACAGGCATACAAGCTATAAAAATAAACCATACCACCATGATATTAATGTTATAAATTCATTTGTATGAGAAAACATGTTTGTGTTTAATTTAACCTATCTATAGAGCCATTAGCAGGATGTCATGGAGGGCACTGTTTAGTATAAAGGGATCTGCTAAAAACTCAATAAAAGAAGTGAAGAATGGTCTTGCCAGCTGTGTGTCTGATGGGGGTCGTTCACACAGGAAAGAGTTCAGTGAGAGAAGGCAAGAGGGTAAGAGAGACCTGGCAGTCTTCTTGTCAGCTAAATGCAGAAGGTACCCATCTGGAGCCTTCTACAATCCCTGATTCACATTCAAGTACTGCGGGTAGTTTGGGCAACTCATC
Source organism: Rattus norvegicus (assembly GCF_021556685.1). Lineage (NCBI taxonomy): Eukaryota > Metazoa > Chordata > Mammalia > Rodentia > Muridae > Rattus > Rattus norvegicus. The sequence continues at coordinate 42,315,045 of NC_141544.1, read as the reverse complement.
AGTTGCTATACCACTGAAGAAAACAACACTTCTTGCCCCAAATACCATTAGCTGATGATAGTTCCTTAGGGTGGGACCTCATGGTACATTCTCCACCCATGATTAAATATTAACTGACCTGTGATTATCATAGGCTGCTTAGAAAAGCTAGATTTATTCCTTCACAATGTTATGTATGTGTATAATGTATTCTGATTATACCTACCCCTATCCTTTCTGATTCCCTTTATATCCTTGCTGGCCCTCATCTTCTCCTTTTTTCCTAAAGTCCCTCTCCTGATTTCATTTCATTTTATTTCATGGCTGAGTTAACACCATATATACATATATGAGGGGTTGTAGCTAGCCATTTGATCACAGGGGACTCACCATTGTCAACACCACTGAAGCCAATCATTCTCCCTCCATCAGCATCTATAAACAGTACTGCTGATCCCCAGGCAAGGGGGCCTCAATCGCTATCCATGAGTAAAGATTAGCAGGCCCAGTTTTGTATAAGGAACCACAGTTGCAATAAAGTTCGCAAGTGAATCAGTTACGTCATGCCAGGAAGATATTATTTCACAACCTTATTTCCCATTATTCTTTCTGTCCATTCAGTGATGTTGACTGAGCATGAGAGGGAGTGATATAGTTATCACAGGGATGACATCAAATAGTTACTTAATCTCAGAACCTTAAGTAGCTATGAGTCTCTGCATTCTCTACCATTCAGCGCAAAAGGAAGCTTCTCCTAACATGGCTGAAAGTAACAACTGTTAATGGGAATGCACAAGCAATTAGATGCAACGTTGATCTGCAACCACATCTGTTCAGCAAAACAGTAGGAAGATCCAGCCCTCTGGAGCCCTCATCCACAGGATGAGTTTAAACATGGGGCTGATAAGTGAGAATGCTTTATGATCAAATATAACAATTCTGTGGTTACTTATGCTGTTATTTCTGACTATTTTATTTATGTTAAAATAATAAAAACATACTGTCAGAATGAGACGATTTTAAATATCAGATTCACATCATTATCTTTAATTACCCAATAATTTGTTTTCTTACTCTTATTTTATTAAACCATCTTCAGCTCAGCTGACAGGTTTTTTTTGTTATCCATTAGAAATAGCTTCTTTATTTTATTGGATATTTTCTATCTTATTTATTTATTTACTTATTTATTTTTATTGGACATTTTCTTTTTTTCTTCCATTTTTATTAAATTGGGTATTTCTTATTTACATTTTAGATGTCATTCCCTTTCCCAGTTTCCTGTCCATCAGCCCCATAACCTTCCCCCCTTTCCCCTTCTATGTGGGTGTTCCCCTCCTCATCCAGCCCCCATTACTGTTCCCCCCAACAATCCCTTACATTGGGGTTCAGCCTTGGCAGGACCAAGGGCTTCCCCTTCCATTGGTGCTCTTACTAGGCTATTCATTGCTACCTATGAGGTTGGAGCCCAGGGTCAGTCCATGTATAGTCTTTGGGTAGTGGCTTAGTCCCTGGAAGCTCTGGTTGCTTGGCATTGTTGTTCTTATGGGGTCTCAAGCCCCTTCAGCTCTTTCAGTCCTTTCTCTAATTCCTCCAACAGGGTCCTGTTCTCAGTTCAGTGGTTTGCTGCTGGCATTTGCCTCTGTATTTGACATGTTCTGCCTGTGTTTCTCAGGAGAGATCTATATCTGGTTCCTGTCCAGCTGACAGTTTTGAGTCAGACATTGGATTGCGTCTTAGGGATAGACAAGAGGCATTGCTGGCAAGCACATGGGATTCAGAGAAAAGAGAGAAGCCATGAAAAAACTGTACTGTAATGCCATAGTGGTCCTGGCTTCAGAGGAGGAGAGAAATATCAAACCATATGAGGCACAGAAAATCTCTTAGAGGAGGTGGTGTCTCTGTTGAAAGTCCAGAGATGGATTGTTGTTTTTCCCAGACGTATCACTGGAAGGAGTTTGTCCCAAGCATTGGAACTATCATACAGGAAATTCTAAGTCTCCTCCCCCATTATTTGGGAACACAGTGAGCAGATAAGTTAGCAACGTGAGGGACTACGATTCCAAGCTACTGTCATTATATTTTAAATGACAAATGATTATGCGAAGTACCTCAAATAGTGGCTAATATACCTATGGAAAGGAGATGTTTGTTTTGCCAATGGGTTCTTGCTTTTTATTCTCTGCTTTCATAAAATTTTCATAAACTAACATTAACAAATTCAAAGAGCCACTTATTGTTTGACAGATCAGTTATGGCTATCTTAGCGAACTTATGAATACTTTAGAGTGGTAAGAGGGCATGTACTTTGCTTAGATTGCAATGAATAGGCAGGGAAGCAGTGTAAATAGTAAGTAGTGTGTTACTTTCACAAGCTGCACATACAAGAGGTGAAAAATGTAGGACTATTCACTTTGCACAACCCTTGTCCCAAGGGCTTTGCATGTGTGCTGTCTATTGCTGTGCCTTTATTATCTCAGCGTAGGCCAGGAGTCTAGAATAACTGTGCTGAGTGCCCCTGGTGCTTGGGTTTGAATCCCTCTTAACTCTATAAAGCAAGTTGTTTCCCTTTCATTTCTTATTTATGATGGAACAGAAACATCTGTTTATGTGTAGGAAAGAGTCTATTTCTTTGGTGCTGTAGAATATATCTGTGTATTCCAAGCTGACACTGTCAGAGAGGGAGAGCTTAAGATTGGTGGTATGGGTAGATGAGTGGAAGGGAGGGAGGGAGTAAAGAAAAGAAAAAGAGGGAGGAAGAGGATAAGTAGGCAAAGGAGGAAGAGAAAAGGAGGAAGAGAAGAGGAGGAAGGGAAGAGGAAGAAGAAAAGAGGAGGAAGAGAAGAGGAAGAAGAGGAGGAAGAGAAGAGGAGGAAGAGAAGAGGAGGAAGAAAAGAGGAGGAAGAGACAGCAAAGGAGGAAGAGATTGCTGTCTGAGTTTCTTCTATGAGTGTGTGAGATAATCCTGAAAATATCCTTTTGATTAAATCTGCTGACCAGAGGATTTACTTACATTAAAAGTAATTCCTTGTACTTTTGCCCCAAGAGGTATCATAATCATAAGGATCCCATTCCCACACTACATTTATTCTTTGTTTAAACGAATGTTACAAATTGTGGTAGTTTGAATAGAAATGGCCCTCATAGGCCCATATATTTGAGTGCTTTGTCATCAGGGAGTGACACTATTAGAGATATATCCATGGTGGAGTAGGTATGGCCTTTTTGAGGAAGTATGTCATTGAGGGCGGGCTTTGACTTTTCAAAAGCCCTAACCAAGCCTAGTGGTTCTCTCTCTTCCTGCTGCCTCTGGTCCAGATGTAGACCAAGTCCAGCATCATGTCTGCCTGAATGCCTCCATGCTTCGTGGTCATAATGATAATGGACTGACTCTAAAACTGTAAGAAAGCCTCAATTAAATGCTTCTCTTTCTAAGAGTCGGTGTGGACATGGTGTTTATTCATGGGATCAGAAATGAGGTATTGCTCTAACAGGGTTGCCCATGTTACTTGTTGGCAGAGTGTAGACATCGGGACTTCAGATTAGGAAAGCAATTGAACACTTTACTCAGCCATGCTAGTAGAAGTATGGAAAACAGATGTGCTGAAAGCAGTGTAGATTATAAAGGCCAAGCTCAAGATGTTTCAGAGGAGAATAGTAACCTGGAGACTGTTCCTGTGATATTTTGGTGAAGAATGTGGCTGTTGTCTGCCCTTGTCCAAAAAAGCACGCCTGAGACGGAATTGGAGATTTTGAGATTAATAACATCGCAGAGGAGATTTATTTATTCCTTCCTTCCTTCCTTCCTTTCTTCCTTTCTTTCTTTCTTTCTTTCTTTCTTTCTTTCTTTCTTTCTTTCTTTCTTTCTTTCTCCCGTTCAAAGACCCTAAAGCAGTTTTTATTTTAGTTAGAAGCCATCTTAGGACACTTTCTCAAGAAAATTCTAATATGTACACTTTATTGACAAGATAATAAACATATTGCTTTCTTGTCCTTCTTTAACATTTTTTATTAAATTTTACAATGCATGTGGTACCAGTTCATTTCTTTTTTAAAATTATATATATTTCTTTATTTACATTTCAAATGTTATTCCCTTTCCCAGTTTCCTGTCCATAAGCCCCCATCCCCTCCCCCACCCATACAGGTTTTTCCCCCTCCATCCTTACTGAACCCCCCCATGACATTCTCCTGCACTGGGGGTCAAACTTTGGCAGGACCAAGGGCTTCGCCTTCCCCTGGTGCCCCAACAAGGCTATTCTCTGTTACATATGCAGTTGGAGCCCAGGGTCAGTCCATGTATAGTCTTTGGGTAGTGGTTTAGTCCCTGGAAGCTCTGGTTGGTTGGCATTGTTGTTCTTATGGGTTTGCAAGCCTCTTCAGCTCTAGTTCCTTCAATCCTTCCTCTAATTCCCCCAAAGGGGGTCTTGTTCTCAGTTCAGTGGTTTGCTGCTAGCATTAACCTCTGTGTTGGACATGCTCTGAATGTGTCTCTCAGGAGAGATCTATATCTGGTACCTTTCAGCATGCATTTTTTAGCTTCATCAATCTTGTCTAGTCTTGGTAGCTCTCTCTCTCTCTCTCCATATATATATATATATATATATATATATATATATATATATATATATATATATATATATATATATGCCACATGCGGGACAGACTCTGCATGGCCATTCCTTCAGTCACACAGAGATTTCAAGAGAGCCTAATATTGACTCTGTCCTATGGCTATTAGCGGTCATAGTTATGCAGATCTATAATGAAAAGGAGCAAGCTGAGGAAGGAAGAATACAAAGCGTATAGTTTGAGGAGAAGAGAAGCACCAGAAAGAATAAGGAACCTAAGTCCTGTGCTCAAGGAGATAAACAGTTCAAAGAAAAACCTGATGCTAAATGTAATAAAGGGAATGATAGCCTCAGCAAGACCTCACACAGCTAAGCTTCCAACTTGTGAAAAAGGAAATAAAGAAGAGCTAATCAGTGACAGAACCCACCAAAACCAGAGAGCTGCTACACATGTACTTGAATGAGGTGGAACATGTTCCAGCCCCAGTAAGCAGCAGAGCTTGGCAGCTTTGGCCATGGGGTTATGCTTTTCGAGTCAAGGACACAAAAAAGTTATAGATTCTCCCTCCATGCCTATTGAGGCCAGACATGTGTCAGGGGTGTCCCTGTGTGGAGGCTCAGAGAGGCCTTTGAGTGAAGCTTGGAAGGCAAAGCCTGAATTGTGTTGGAGGCCCCAAGCTCTTGGAGATGCCAGAGCCATGGGATCCCTATGTACCAAGGAAAGCTGCAGACTGGGTGTGAAACGAGAGAGAGAGAGAGAGAGAGAGAGAGAGAGAGAGAGAGAGAGAGAGAGAGAGAGAGAGAGAGGGAGAGAGAGAGGGAGAGAGAGGGAGAGAGAGGGAGAGAGAGGAGTACATTGCAGTCAACGAAGGGGATAGGAACTGAGATCTGTGTAGTTCTTTGATAGCAGAAGGCGTGATGCTGACTTTGATCAGATCCTGTTTGGTCTTGTTTTCATTGTATTTCCTCATTATGCTCCCTTTCCTCCCCTTCGGAATAGTAATGGATACTCTGTGCCACTTTGTGTTCTGCTTTTCCTTTTCTTTTCACAGGGGGTTAGAGTTAAGAGATTGCCATGAGTCTCAGAAGGGACTTGGAGCTTTTAAACGATGTTGAGACTCTTACAGAGTCTTTGAGGACCTTTGAGATTGGACTGAATGCAGTTTTACGTTATGATATGACGGCAAGCTTATGAGGGCCATGGAGTAGAATATGGTGGTTAGAGTGAGAATGGCCCTCATAGGCTTATAGATTTGTATGCAAGAAAGTGGCACTATTAGGAAGTGTGGTCTTGTTGGGGTCGGTGTGGCCTTTCCATAGTAGCAATGGCCTGGATGAAAGAAGTGTGTCATTGGTTGCAGATTTTGAGGTTTCAAAAGCCTGGGCCAAACTCAGTGGCTTTCTCTTCCTGCTGTCTATTGATCCAGGTTTACAACTCTCAGATCCTCTCCAGAACCATGTCTGCCTGAATGCTATCATGCTTCCCACCACGATGATAATGGACTAAACTTCTAAAAATGTAAGGAAGTCCCAATAAAATGCTCTCCTTTATAAGAATTACCATGGCGTCTCTTCACTGTATTAGAACAAAATACTGACTAAGATACAGATCCTACGCATCCATAAATTGACTGATTCCTAGAGGTTCATGATACTGGTAGCCATCCAGACAGAAACTATAGTGTCCTGTGGCCAATAGTATGCCAACTGGGCCATGGTTCTTAATGGGGGAACCTAATGCTTACTGCCACTAACAAAAAGTAAATGAAGGCTATAATTATTGTAGAATTACTTGAAAGAGAAAGAGTTTGACAAATTGATGTAGGAAAATGTTTGACTTCAGTAAGACTGAACAATGGATATTTTTAAACATATGATTTTTATTTGTTCTTTGTGAATTACATATATATTATATTATATTATATTATATATTATATAATTCATGTTGATCATATCCACACTCCGCTTCTCCATCCAGTTCCTTCTGGATCCTCCTCATGCTCCTTTCCAACTTCACATCCTTTAACAAATAACCCACCAAATCTAGTTAGTAATGAAAACACACGCATGCATATGGGGCTTTCCACTGGAGCATGGTCAACCTACCAAGTGCCACACCCTAAAGAAAGTTGATTTAGGCTTTTCTAGCAACCAATAACTGTCAATAGTTCCTCACCTAGGCTTGGGAGCTCTTGTACCCTCCCCATTCCATACTCTAATGAAGGTCAACTGGCTTGATCTTATGCATATCTTGTGTAGGTGACCACAGCTGCTGTGAGCTCATAGAAGCCATAATCCTTTCATATCCAAAAGGTACTGCTTAGCTCTATTCATCAGTGACCTCTGGCTGTTAAGATCTTTCTGCCCCTTCTTCCAGCATGTTCTCTGAGTCTTATGGGGGAAGGAGTGTGGTATAGTTGTCTCAGTTGTGGTTGAAAAAAACTCTAACAGATAAACATTATCATCTTATTGATTATGATTTAATAGTGAAAAATTTACACAACTGGCTGAGAACTTAAGCCTTTGTCTTTAACAGAAATATTGATTTGTCAAGTTACATATGCTTTCAACTGATACAAAAATATAAAAACTACACATTTTACTGGGGGTTCTGTTCTGTTTTTTACACCCGTATGTATTGTTGCTGTAGTTAGACCAGGTTAGATTATCTCAAAGATCATTTGTTTATGGCAGAACATTTAAAAATCCCCCCTTTGAAATGCACCAAGCGTGATTATTACTGATCTTAGCAATTATTATAAAGAAAAGGACAATCTTGGAGGAATTCCCCTCTGGTTCCCTTACGATTTAACATCCATGAAAGAAGAGCAATAATAATGATGTTCAGTGTAGACAGGATTTACAGGACTTGTGAATTAGCCACAGTTATCTCGGGAGAAAGACCACAATTAGCTCAATAAAAATAAAGGTGGAGATAAGTCAATAGGTGAGAAATGCAGGGAAGGAAATGAGCATCACGTGATTAGAATGTCTGTGTTAGGAGATGGAAAATAGTTGGTTGCTTTTACGAGAAACACTAGGGAGATGGTACTTTATGGTCCTTAAAGTATAGAAGTTGGCTCAGGGAACATTGTCTCTGGTGCCATGTATTTGAATGCTATTAAAGAACTATATTTTTTTTCTGTCTCAATTAAGAGACCATAAACAGAATAAATAAATGTGAGACTCAGTGGGTCAGACTTGCCAGCTTAAGAGATCCCTCTAGTAACTAGTTCTCTCTGGGAAAACAGGGGCAGCAATGGCTGCCCTGACTGAAGGAATTAGAGCATAGAGAAGCTGTCAACCTATCTTTACAGTTCTAGATTCCAGGATTTCTATAAATAAAAGGCAGCTTTGGAAGATGGAGGCTTCTAAAGAACGGCAATGCTGGGTACAGATGCGAGAGATGGGAGCTCTCATAGGGTAACATAATAGAGGAAGAGGTCAGACAGTGATAGTAAGATTATAAAAGCTGTGTTATATTGAAGAGAAGATTATCTATGGAGTACTGAGTAAACTAGCGATCCAAAGCAGGGGTTAGGAAAAGTGTCTCAGTGTGGGTATGTGTGCACACAGACAAAAACACACCCTTCAAACTGTTAAGATTCTGAAGTAATAACAGTCACGCATCAAACATTGATAGAATATGTTTTGGAATTTAGTCAGTCCTGTGAATTTAATGATCTATGATAAAGTATTAGACTCCAAGGGATCCACGCTCTTGTAAGTGTGAGGGATAATAAGATCAGATATTCAACGTTGTATTAGAAATGAACCTTCTGGAATGGAGCTCTATCTGCCAGTGATTCATAGTAACTCAAATCTTCCTCCCACTCTAAAGAGATAGGTACATATGGGGTTGCATTATTTTAGGATGAAGAAAGTGAAAAGTCAAGTGAATTGCTTATAGGATTGCAGAAATATAAGGCTGTGAAAACCATTTTCACTTCCTCTGATTCTTGTCTTTACCTCATTCTTTCAGGAAGAAAAATACAGGTTATCCTGACCCCCAGAGGCAAAATCTGAGTGGGCAAGTGGGTAAGTTAAAATTTGTCAGTTACATTTGTCTTCTGTAAATGCAGGACTCTTAAACAGCATGTGAAGAAATGATGTGATGTTTTAATTTGATTTTTAATGTTTTGAGGATCTTATCTAGGATCACTATATTTACATCACTTCTATTCATTCCTCAACAGCCACAACTCTTTCTTTCTGTGTCTCCTCACAAGTTCCAAATTCATGGCTTCTTTCTTTAATTAATTATTATCTCATACATGTCTGTCTGTCTGTCTGTCTGTCTGTATGTATGTATGTATGTATGTATGTATGTATGTGTAAATACAGTCTGTTGAGCTGTTTAGTGTTGTGCCATGTGTTATATGTTTAGGAATGACCACTTGGGATTGGATAACACATCGGGGGTTTATCCCTAGGGAATTCTGACTCTTCCTTTCTGCTTTTATGAATCGATCTAGTGTTGGGGCCTTGTGAGATTTCTCCCGGTCATGTTGGCATGTCAATGGGTACTGTCATTACTTAGATCTTATTTAATCAGCCATATTGTTCAGATTTTCTGAATACAGTTTCTCCATTATATATAGAGTCTCTCAACACATAGCAGACATCCTGGTCCTGTAGCTCTTACAACCTTTTCTCTCCCTTTCTGCTCTGTTCCCTAGGCCTTAGGGATAGAGGTGGTATTGTACACGCATCAGTTGGGATTGGCCCCTTCATGGTCGGTTATATCTCTCTGTTTTGAACACTTGTCATTTTTCCATGACAGTGTCTATCTGTGGTGAAAGAAGTGTTGTGATGGTGGGAGCAGCAACTCTCTGTGAGTACAAATGATGTGTTAATGTAAGAAAGCAAACCATGAATGTCTGCCTTCTATGAGATGCCAATATTGACATTTTAGTGCTTTTAGTGAAGGACAATTCCTGGAATTTTGCCTCTTATTAAGGTAATATTTGGAGTTTCATGACATAGTTATGCACCAATTATTGTTCAGCTATGTGTTTCTGGCCCAGACAATTAAAAATCAATATTCTCTTTCTGTAAACTAAAGTAATAATACCTGTCTTACTCAACAACGATTTAAACAAATACATTTATACACATGCACACACACATACAATTTCAAAGCTGCTCATTCTTTTAGAGGTCAAAACACATATTTCGATTCATGTGGGACTGTGAGTCACATGTTTTTTAAATTTTTATTTTGTAAAAGGATGATGAAACAAAAGGCAGTTTTGTTTCAGGCCCATTATTAACTCGAGATAAATGCTGGGAGACAACCAATTAAAAAGAGACTTCCTAACAGAATTAGAGTGGCTAGTAAAATGAGCTTACTTGAAGCAAATTGCAGCTTGGGTGTATCCCACCCATCCCTGATTGCATGTTGTAAGTCTGAGATGACAGGAAGCATTGAGACTTGCAAAGCTCATGGTTGACAACTGCTCCGGGCACCTCCCCCATCTGTGGTTTGCTGCTTATCTGGAGCCTTCTCTAAGGGCTGTGGATGTAGCTGGCAAGGGATTGGGGTTTGGATCTGGGTCAAGCTAACAGCAATGGCCATGGTTGTGATTCTGACAACAGTTATCCTGATTAACATGACTACAGTTATCATGGTTACCATGACTACAGTTATCATGGTTACCATGATCACAGTTATCATGGTTACCGTGACCACAGTCATCCTGATTACCATGACTACAGTTATCATGGTTACTGTGACTACAGGTATCATGGTTACCATGACCACAGTTATCATGGTTACTGTGACTACAGTTATCGTGGTTACCATGACTACAGTTATCATGGTTACCACGACTACAGTTATCATGGTTACTGTTCACATTTGTTGCTATTCCTTTTTGCTTAAAAAAAAAAAAAACAATTACCAGTGCTTTATTTGCTGCTGAAGTAGCAAGAAGAAATCCATCCTAAGGGAGAAGATACCCCTAGCTCTGACTCAATTAAAGCTGCTTGTAAGAACTTTCTGTGTGTCACGGAAGCACTGTGACATTAATGGAAGATGAATTGCACTTCATCACTTCCCTTAAAATTTAGCCTTTTCATTTCATTTCAACTTTGTGACGGTTGACCATGAAAACAATTGTTCCACTATCTTCCCTCCTTCCCTCTCTAGACTTCATGTTCGACTCTATCAACTCCATGTCACTAATCTTATTTTATCTCATCAATGACTCCAGATTTTGTGTCTCTTCTGTTTTATTATCAGTTCAATTTGACATGCAGTTTGCTGTGATTTCACTTCTTGTTTTTTTTTAAAAGTTTCCCAATTTTTTAAAAATAATACACCTCGTAATCACCCATGCTTGAAATAAAAGAAATGTATAATTGTAATTGCATAAGTAAAGAATTAAGAATTGAATTTACAGAAACTGGAACAAGTAATATCTTATAAATATGTTTAAAAGAGGAAAAGATCAGCCTAGGAGAATTAGGAAAACTATGTCATAGTTTTGAATTGATTATTAGTGCCAATGGATCAAGAAAGTGATAATAATAAATTTTACCTCAGTCTGGAGATCAAAGCTCTGGCTCTAGGACAAAATGACAGATGAATATAGAAGTATAAGGAAGACACACTTGGTGGAAATGAATCCTTATAACATCCAGGCTTACAGAAAGCGATGCACTGTGTCTTACCAAAATACACACGGATGTTTATAATGTGGCAAGAGGACTGATTGTTCTGCTTGGACTCATTAGATAATAATTTAGTGAAAATAACTTCTAAATGTAAAATATCCTTCCAATAAGCCTCAACCCTCAGAGCTATATTGGCTCTACCATGGAACACATGTGTCAGAGTTGTCAGATCCTAGATGAGACATGATAGATCACCATGAGAGATCTCCAGGCCAGCTGCCCTCATTATGTCTACCTTAGCCTTGCCACTCTCTGAACGACTCATCAAGAAGGTTAATATGCATTGAATGTGGGTTCTGATGAGGAATCAATGTGGAGAGTGTAGGGCTACTCTCTGTCTTGAATCTGCTGTCTCCTATACCTGTAGCAGCAACTGGACTTTCTAGTGAAAAGGAATGTACCTTTTCACAAGATAAGAGTGTCTTAGAAAACCAGGAATAGGTCTGCCAGAAAACCAGCTGGGCTGCCCACAGATTTTATCCTGTTTCTCTGGTCCACTAGACATAATCCTGTAGTACCATCCCTAGCACTGCAACAGAACCCCTACCTACGTCACTTGTAGATCTCAAAGACTATCCCTTCCTAACCTCCCTCTCCCAACTTACCAGACCTCAACTACAGCAAATTCCCACAGCTAACAATCTGTCCTGCCTGCAGGGTGTGCAGGGGCTATGGTGGTGCTAAACTTGTGGGAGTAGCCAGCTAATATCTGATTTTTCCTAAAGCACAGTTCATGAGAAAGAACTAATACCTGACAATGCTTGGTTAACCAAGAACCGGAGACTAGATAGCCCAAAGGTCTAGGTTATAGGATAAAACCAAGCACTAGTATTCTAAAACCAATCAGACAACCATCCATCCATCCATCCATCCATCCATCCATCCATCCATCCATCCATCCAACCAAACAACCAAACAATCAACCAACCAAACAACCAAACAACTGACCAACCAATCAACCAGCCAACCAGCCAGCCAGCCAAACAACCAACCAGACGAACTCTCTAAAACAAGAAAAAAAATAATCCCTAATGCTATTCTGCTAAACTAATAAATCAGTGCCAAATCTATTCATCATCAAAGAGGCTTCCTCTGGTAGCAGATACAAACAGATGCAAAGACTCACAGACAGACATTATGCAGAGAGATTAATTTGGAGGTCTCTGTCAAATCCCTCCCCTCTGAGCTTAAGGAATCCTATGAAAGAGGAGGCAGGACAATTGCAAGAGCTGCAGAAGACAGAGGACACTAGAAGAATAAGGCTCCCTGAATTAGCTAAGCGAGGCACATCGTATGAGCTCATAGAGACTAAAGCAGCAAGCGCAGGGCCTTCATGGCTCTACACCAGGTCCTCTATGTATATCTTATGGCCATTAATTAGCTTAGTATTCTTATGGGACTTTTGACTGTGAGAATAAGTGAGTCTCTGACTCCTGTGCCTGATCTAGGGATCCTTCCTCCTCCTGGGTTGTTGTGTCCAACTTTGATATGATAGGTTTTCCTTTGCCTTATTATATTTCATTTGGTTTGGTTGGAGGGAACCCTGTTCTTTTCTGATGAGAGACAGACAGGAAGTGAATCTGGAGGGGAGGTGGGGAAGAACTTGGAGCAGTAGGAGGAGGGGAAATTATAATTAGGATATATTGTATGAGAAAAGAATCTGTAGTCAATAAAAGAGAAAGAAAAAAGACTAATAGTATGGATAACAGAGAGAAGTCACCATCTCATTGGGTGGTATTCTGTGCTTGGCCTTTTACATACTCTACATTAGACTGTTTCATTATCTCAGTTTTCCTAGCACTTTGTTTTGGAGGTTGCGTATTTGCACGCCCAATGGATAGTAAACTTGGGATTTTATTCATTGACTCTTAAACCTAGTTGCTTCTTCCTACCTTAACTTTGTTTGATCTACTATTTATGGCAGTGCAAATAAGTAGGATACACTTTGCTCTACTGCATCACCTTTCAGCTTTCCTATATTTAGTCTGTTACCTATCTTTGTAATAGCTTTTGAAGCCTAGGAATGGGATATCGGGCCTGGACTTACCCTGAGTAGATCAAATATGTCTTAAGTCAAGGAAGTTAAAACAAATCAAATTATATCAGTTTTTAATGAGAAAAAATATGAGAATAAATAAAACTTAAAAAAAATCAAGGAAAGAAAACCAGGAATATTTTCAAGGTTGGCCTGAAATTTCAACGATACACTTGCCAATATGGAAAGCAGTCGTTAACTTTTATATGAATTATATAAAATGAATGAAAACATGAGACTTTTTTTCACAATCAAATATGTAAGAGCTATAAAACACAAACAGGTTATTTAGTGATGAGAGAATCAAGAAAGAATTCCCCAGGAGGAGGCACTTGACTCGAGGCATGAAGAGAAAATAGGAATTGTCTAGTCAGTTAGGACAGGAAGACAGCCAAAGCTTTTATGACCACAACTGTCAGCTCCATCAGGAGAGGTCATCACAAATCCTTCCTTATTCAGTCAGCACCTTGTAATGAACAGGATTTGTTAGGGACAGCTGTCATCAGCTATGTGGCTTCAGTTTGCTTGACGAACACTGGTTCCTTCAAACATGAGTGTGCTAAGTACCTGCCTTATTCATGACATCAGATTACCATAATGTCTTGAGATGATGTGTGCAGAGTTACTTTATAAATAATATTGGAGCAGGCTGCTTAGAGGCATGGTTTTCATTGTTTAGTAAAAGTTTAGAAGACTTTTGGAAGCAGAACCTATAAATCCAGTATATGATAAGTGTTTGGAGACTCCTGTATAACCCAAATTATGGATTTTTCTAGAATGCATTTCAATGCACAATAAGAATCTATTATTTAATGAATATTTGACATTATCTTATGTATTCTTCTGGATAGTACTCAAGATCGCAAGCTATCAATGTGGCTGTAGCCCAAACAATACAATATATTACAATGCTAATCTATGAATCCTTCCTGAAGTTACCCCACATTATTACAAGATTTTTTTCTAGTAAAAGCCTAAAAATGTTATGAAGTAAAACTTAATAGAAATACCTTACAGTCATTCTGTGATTTCTAACTTTGAGAATACATATGACACCATACCCAGTGGCATCATATACTTGATGCTATAGTTTTACTGAGAAATTATTAAAATGACTTAAGGATACATGAAGGCCATGTATAAGGTAATTTACTTTTTGGAATGTTTTGATATTCTTTGTATTATTTTTATTAGTTAATTATTTTATTTATTTACATTCCCTCTGACAGAATTCTTCCACCTCAATGTCCCTTCACTTCAACATCCAGGTATCCTGAGGCATCAAGTCTCTACAAGATTAGGCTCATCCTCTCCCACTCAGGCCAACAAGGCAGTTCTCTGCTACATATGTGCCAGGAGCCTGGGGCTGGCCTGTGTCCCCTTTTTTTAATTAGAGTACACCCATATACAATAGAGTATGTACCTTTGCTAGAAAGTTTCATTAAAGTATGACTAAATTAGCATTTAAACCTAAATAAATATGGATGTTAAAAAATATTACAGACAAGCATTTAAGACTCCAATGTGAGAAAAACAGCATAAAGGAATAACATTTGTTCAGGGAAGTTTCTACCTTAAACACTTTCAAAGGCATGGAGCATATGAAAATAATAATACAAAAAATGCTTAAATTCCATTCGAAAAGGGAGACATTTGCCTTAAGGGAATGTAAATGTATGATGTCTAAATGTCTTACTTAATTTAATTTTACTCTTTTGTTTAAAAAAATAGTTTTAAAGATTTGAACATTTAAAATAATACCAATATTGATCCAACATTGAAACATGTTTGATGTAATTTTCCTTTTTTACTAGAAGAGTAATTGGTACACATGATATGTAAAGTGTTCATTCATATCTTATTAATTCACTCACTTACATAGTACAGAGAGTGTGCTAGCTGGCTTTGTGTGCCAACTTGACACAAGCTGGAGTTATCACAGAGAACGGAATCTCGTTGTAGAAATGCCTCCATGAGACCTAGCTGTAAGGCATTTTCTCAATTAGTGATCAAGGGGGAAGGGCCAAGCCCCTTGTGGGTGGTGCCATCCCTAGGCTGGTAGTCTTGGGTTCTATAAGAAAGCAAGCTGAGCAAGTCAGGGGAAGCAAGCCAGTAAGTAACATCCCTCCATGGCCTCTGCATCAGCTCCTGCTTCCTGACCTGCTTGAGTTCCAGTCCTGACTTCCTTTGGTGATGAACAGCAATGTAGAAGTGTAAGCTGGATAAACCCTTTCCTCCCCAACTTGCTTCTTGGTCATGATGTTTGTGCAGGAATAGAAACCCTGACTAAGACAGTGTTTTTGTTTTTCTGGTTCAGTATCTTCATGTGGAGGTATTGGAAGCTACACAATCTGGATGGGAACTCTGGGATGATTTGGTGCTTTGTGGTTTGGAAGAAGGTGTTGTGGTGCTGAAAAGTGAAGCCTCTATCCTAGGGCATTTTTAAGGAAAGAAGGAGTTATGGTTTTGATTTTTAAAACCATCTAATAAACTGTGGAAGAAACTTTTCAATGAAGTTTTATTTTTTTGATGCTTGTTGAAGCATAGCAGATGGGCCAGATAAGACCAGTGACCAACTTCGGAGAAGACAAAAAGGAAAGGAGTGCTTAAGATAGAAAGTTATCACAAAGTGGTACTGATGTCTGTTTGAAACAGCTACTGAAGATATTCAATAATTGATCTCCATTCGTTTTTCTACCAATGACTTCCAGTATGAAATAGGAGGAACGGTCTTTTTGTGTTTATACTGTCTTCCACCTTTGATCACATGGTTGTTAGAATGAAAAAAAAAACCAAAGAGTTTGGAGTCTGAGTAATTCTGAAATGATGCTCAAATCAAACTTAGGCAAGCAAGATAAGTAAAAATAAATAAGAAAACTGCTAACAGTTGAATTTCATGTATGGTGATGTCAAGGATAAGGGGTAAACACAAGAAGAAATGCCACATTCAGTTGAGAGTCTTGCATAATAGATGCATCTGCTTATACATGTATGACTATAAATCAGAGTCTAGACCTCAGCGGTCATTGATATTTTCACACCAGATGTACATTTGTTGTTGGCTCTCTTCTTGCTGTTGTAAAATTAGGGACATTCCAAGTTTCTACACCTTGATACTCAGGAGGCTGTTAGAGTGACAAAATAACCAAAGAGTTTGGAAAGATGGGACAGAAGCTCCATTTCTTGCAACAATAGAGACAATGAGCCCTATACTTGGTATTGTAGAAGGTCAGCTCTGGGAATGACTTTCTTTATGTATATCAGGTCTTGTACATGCCCAGTTCCCAAAATAACACCTTCCAGCATGAGCTTACCTGGGGTCTCGGAAACTCAGCTTAGTTGTTCGTGATGCCTGTGTAGAGATGAAAAACTTAGAGAAAAAATTATGAATCCTTTGATGTATGTTTCATGAAAATTGCACATTTTAGTCAAAAGAGGGGGTTTGAATCAATGAGTTTATGGTCTCACCCTTTGGATTAAATGTGAGGTTAGAATTTCAGGAGTAGATTTTAGCAATCTAGGCACATGGAAAGCACTTTTTATTAGGATGACCAAGACACTGAGAACCCCAATATTTTTGGTATCCCTCATGTCCTGGAGATAGGATGTGGTCTTCTAAAGTTTGCTTCAAGAACTAATCATCTTAAGAGTTTATGAATATTCTCTTAAAGGGATATTTTCAAAGTTTAAATACAAGTCCTTTTGGTGTGGTAGCATAGGTATAATTACAAACAACAGCCACTGTACAGCACAATATTATCACCCAAATAATTTTATTGGTAGATTTGTACTGTGAGAGAGAACCAAGGGGAGAGGACAATGTCAAGGCATAAAGTGTTGCCCCATCCCACACAGTCTGTTAAGTCCTGCATCCTTTCTAAAATATCAATTTCCTATGAATTCTCTGTTGAACCACATAATTTTCAATATTCTGAAAAGTATTCTGTATCATGTAAGTGAGCACTGAGTAACAATGCATACTTATTTAACTCTAAGGCAACATATTACAACATACTGTTGCATATAGAGGGTCATGGATAGAGACATTAGTTACAGGTATATAGAGAAGAGGTCCAAATATAAATTATGAGCATTTTTTGGAGAATAGCTATAGTTCATTTGCATCTATTAAAGTACAATTTAAAAACTAATTGCAGAAAAATACCATCCCACAGTCAAAAACTCTGACCCAGAATTTTTCCTGTCTAAAAGAACTGCAGGGACAAAAGTGGAGAAGAGCCTGAGGGAAAGGACGTCCAGTGACAGGCCCAAAGTGGGATCCATCTCAAAGGGTGACCTCAAGTTCTGACACTATCACTGATGCTATGTTGTTCTTACTGACAGGAGCCTAGCATGGCTGTCCTCTGAGAGGCCCAACAAGCAGCTGACTGAGACAGATGCAGATACTTACAGCCAACCAATGGACTGAAGTCCGGGACTCCTGTGGTTGAATTAGGAAAAGGCTGGAAGAAGTTGTGGGAGGGCAACCTCATGGAAGACCAGCAGTCTCAACTAACCTGAACCCCCAAGATCTCTCAGACACTGAGCCACCAACCAGGCAGAATTCAGGAGCTGATATGAGGCCCCCATCACATATATTCAGCAGAGGTAATAATTAAAAATGTTAGAGCCAATTTCATCAACCTATTAACTACCAAACAATGCAATCAAGCACCCACATCTTACGTACACCACCCTAGATCCTAACTATGTTTTGAACCTCAGTAGACTCTTCAGCTCTTCAGGGCGCCTCAATAAAACCAGTATATTTAAATGTTCAATTTGGATATATACTTTTCAAGGTCTCAGCTGAAGCTTAGTTATAGGAAAATATGGATCTGACTGAATGTTCTTTCTTCTCATACATACCATATTTTAATCTATGGACAAAAGAAGATTTCAACAGAGCTTAATAAGTTTATGACTTTTATTTGCATAAAAGAAAGAGTAAAGAGAAGAGTCATCTAATGCAAAAGGTAGCATCTAGAAAATTCTTCTTGCAGGACCAGACTTGAGATATTGACGTTAATGCATAAATGATAACTGTCTCCTGAGAGGCTTCATCCAGCAGCAGCTGCAGATGGAGGCAGATGGACCCACGGTTAAACATCAGGCAGAGCCCGGAGAGTCTTATGGAAGAGTAGGGGATAAAAGTGAGTAAGTTGGAGGGGTCAAGGACACCACAGGAAGATCTACAGAGTCAACAAACCTGGGCCCATAGGAGCTCACTGAGCCTGGGCCACCAACCAGGGAGCAAGCAGAAGCTGGATGGAGACCTCTTACACATTTGTAGAAAATGTGCAGCTTGGTCTTCATGTGGTTTCCCTAACAAGTTGTCTATTTCTCAGCCATTGGATCCCCTTCCTCAACCTGGACTGGTTGGGCCTCAGTGGGAGAGGGTGTGCCTGGTCCTTCTGGGACTAGATGTCCCAAGGTGGGGTTGGATGTGGGGAGAGATTTGTAAGGATGGGACTGGGAAGAGAGGAGGGAAGAGGCTGTGATTGGGATGTAAAGTGAATAAAAATACAGGGTTGGGAAAAAAGAAAATTCTTTAGTTGTGGCATGACGGTAATAAGGAAAATTAATATGGGAAGAAATGACACGTATTCTTTTGTCTTATGTGTTGGAAAGGTCAACATGGAATGACAGCTGAAGAGTGTGAGAAAACGTTATACTTCAAGATCACAGCAAACAGCTCTGTTGGTTAAGCTGAAGTATCAAAATCTGGAAAAACGAAGAGATGATCAGTGTGGGCCACTGTGAGCAGATGGAGTGAATTATATTTTTTCCTATTTTATAGCTGTGAAGCCTTAGACGCTACAAGGGCACCCTTGGTATCAGCATCCTAACTCTACACACTGTCTTTTAGCTTCTCAATAAAGGTGGATGAGAAGAAAACATCTTACTAAATAACACAAACGCATATGAATCTCCTCTATAAATTCGGGTATAATCTCCTGAAAAGAAAAGAACATAGTTTCTTATCTAAGTGAGATTTAAAAGTTTTGCTTTTCCATCCAGATAAAGCCAGTTATGTTTTAAAAGGTGCCTCAACAGCAAGACATATTTTGGCACAGAGAGCAAGAGATGAGAGGAAGTTTGCTGAGCTTCTTAGGGCCTGAGTTTGCCTGGCATTCGGAGCAAAGAAGGATGTGTAAGAGTCACATGCAGATAGCATACGTACTGCATCTGTATGTTGTAAGAGGCTCATAGATGCCCTTGCACTCGAATTACCAGATATATGGTTTCTGGAGAGATGCTGGGTAGAGAGAGTAATGTAAAGGGGAAGATGGGAAGAAGCTGGAAATGTAGAAAACAGGAAGGAAGGAGATGGGGCAAGGGAGAGAAGAAGAAAATCTTTCTTACATTCTCTCCGAACTTTTGGATGATAAATACAAAAATTATTCTTATGCTTGGGGGCATGATTTGACTGAGGAACCTCTCTAACAGAGGAAATTGAAATGATGCTCTTTAAATGAAATGAGAGTGTACAAAGTAAATGCTCTCATTTTAAGCAAACCATTATTGGTTGTCTGCAGTGACCGGAATGTAATCGTTTAGATGTTTGTTAGTTAAGTCAGGGAATGAATGGTATGCTCTGACAATTACTGGCAGTATATAAAGGTCCCAGGGTAGTAGAGACATCCACACTTGAGAAATATTCTTTTGTAACCCACGTAAACTCTCCTCTATTGACAACATGTGTTGTAACTACTACGGCAACTCCTGTGGCTATGGCTGTGGATACGGCTCTGGCTATGGCTGTGGATATGGCTCTGGCTATGGCTGTGGATATGGCTCTGGCTATGGGTGTGGATATGGCTCTGGCTATGGGTGTGGATACGGCTCTGGCTATGGCTGTGGATACGGCTCTGGCTATGGCTGTGGATACGGCTCTGGCTATGGCTGTGGATATGGCTCTGGCTATGGCTGTGGATACGGTTCCAGGTATGGCTGTGGATATGGCTCTGGCTATGGAAATGGCTGTGGCTGTGGATATGGCTCCTACTACAGGTCTGGCTGCTGTGGCTACGGACCATCTTGCTACAGGAGATGCTATTCTTGCTGTTAGAACACTCCTAAGAGAGGACCAGTTGCTGCTGAACTGACACTTCTGAAGACAATGCTTCTTTAAAGACCCCTGGCCAAGATCTCTATGTCCAAGAAATCACGAATCTGACAAAGCCTTTCACCTCCAGCTGCACATTTTTAGAAGGCATCTTTGTGATCCTGGGATCTGCAGTATCGTCTCACTGGCTCTGCTTTCTTGCCATCTGGTTCTGTTGCCTGAGCATGTTAATGGCTGCAACATCAACAGCTGGCAATGTGATTTCTTTTCAATAAAATGGGTCTTGGTTTCTAACAAACCTTTGTGTATTCATTTGTAAGATGCTCCTGCCTTGGCTTATCTTGAAAACTGAGTTGACTTTGCATTGACTGAGTTTTGCAGAGCACCTTGATTTGATTCTTGTGAGCCTGTGTTACATCAATAATGTCTTCTCTCGGTGCTGTCCACGCACGTCTCAGGCCTCCATTCATCTAAGCACCAAACCACGGGGACATTTCTGCACTGAGCTTTGGAAAGGTCACTGTGTCTGAAATGGGGATGGAGAGGATAAGAGAGGAAGGACAATACCTACATAAGAGGTTTTGGCAAACGTCCCAGGGCTAACAGACACAGCCTGAGAGATTAACAGAGGACTGAAATAGGAGAGATTATTTTCAGACTTATTGAGGCATTAGCATTCGACTTGGGTGTCAGGCAGGTAAAACCTAGGAAAGGGATAAGTTAGAAGAAAAAGTATATTATTACATATTCTGTATCTGATAGAGATGCAAATATCTTTGCTGAGTTCAGTCAAGTGAATGGATTCACTTAAACAGCAAGTATTTTCGAGTAGGCCGCATCCTGGATACAGTATGACAGATGAGTTATATGGTCTCAGCAACAAGACGGCAAGCAAGGCAACCACGGTGACACAACTGCAGCAGATGCAGCTCAGTGGGAAAGAGCAAGGATATATCAGTAAGTCTGTTCAGGGATGGACTTTGAAGTTGGGTTCTTCGAGATAATACTGAAGGGATGACAGTAGCAAAGAAAGACAAAATAATTTAGTAACAATGCTAAGGAGAAAAAGAAGTCTCTTACATTTTAAGACCAGGAAAAGGCACCAAAATCAATGGCCAGACCTGGCTACAGAACATTTGAAGTGTGGCAAGTCTGACATGAAGTGCGAAATAAAATACCAGCTGCTAAACACCAACTCAGTGGGTTCTCTTGGATGGAATATCCTGACTGCAGTTTCTCCTCCTTCTACTTCTTCCAGTTTCTTCCCACCATTGCCCCTCCCATCTGGATCCTCCCTGTCACTCATTAGAATGAAAAAGGTTTTAAAGGATAATAATAAAATATATAATATAATAAATAATATAATATAAGATAAAACAAAACCAAACATGTTGAAATTGGCCAAAACAAACCAACCAACGAACAGATATGGAAGAGCTCGAGAAAAATCTAAGAAACAGATACAAACACAGAAATTCACTTGTTCACATACTCAGGATCCCATAAAAACATAAAACTGGAAGTCATAATATATACACAAAGTACATATAGGGGAGAGAGAGAGAGAGAGAGAGAGAGAGAGAGAGAGAGAGAGAGAGAGAGAGAGAGAGAGAGAGAGGCAGAGGCAGAGAGACATACTCAGAAAGAGAGTCAGAAATAGAGACAGAGAGACATAGAAGCAGAAAGAGACAGAAACAGAGGCACAGAAACAGACATAGAGAGGAGAGAGATACTGATAGAGATAGAGGGACAGAGAGAAATAAATAAAATAGAATAAAAATAAAAAAGAAAAGAGAAAAAAAGAAAGAAAAAGCCTGACATTATGAGATAAAGATCCTCCAAAGATGTGACTGAATTCATTTTCTCTTGGCTATCTACTGCTGGCTGTGCAGCCTATATTTAAGGGTAGTGTGTTTTCTCTGTGAGACTCCCTTGGAGAAAACTACATGTTAATCTGGAGGGGGTTATTAGTTGGAGACAGTGTCTGGTAAAGGACGGTTGTTTGTGTCCTCTTCTCCTTTAGCTCTAGGCTTCCATCTGGCACAGAACTGTGAAGGTCCCGTGCATGCTGCCTCAGTCTCTGTGAGTTCATGTGTGCAGCAGTCGTGATGTGTGTAGAGAACCTTGTTCTCTTGTCCTCCTTCCCCTCTGGCTCTTCTGCTTTTTGCCTCCTCTTCTGTAGGGTTCCCTGAGCCTTGGGAATAAGGGTTTGATGGAAATATCACTTTTTGTAGTTGAGTCTTTCAAGACTTTTAATTCTTTGTATATTGTGTCCCTGTGGGTCTCTGTATTTGTTCATTTTTGCTGCAGGCAGGAGCTTCTTTGATGATGGCTGAGCAAGCCACTGATCTCTGAGTATGACAGAAGCCCATTAGGAGTCATTTTATTGTTACATTCTTTTAGTTTAGTACTCTGTTTACGCTAGGTCCCTGGACAATTTAGTCTCATGCTTTTTGGTCATCCAAGCAGTCTCAGGGTTGAGTTCCATCTCATGGGATGGGGTTTAAGTCATATCAGACATTAGTTAATTGCTCTGAGAAACTTTATACTAACAGGACACCATTGTAGATAGAAATGTTTGTAGTTAGATTAGTGTTTATGCTTCTCCTTTGGTAATGGGCAGAGAGGCTTCTGGTACCATGAACTAGAAGGAACCAGGAAGAGTGAGCCCTGTAGGAGTGAAGGCTTTAGTTAAGCTCTCTCTCAACCATGTTCAATGAGTTGTGTAGGTGTTGTTTTTAGCAATAGGGCCTTGGTGTCACTTTATAGAGCAATCTAAGCTGGGTCTGGGTTTCTGTTTGACAATGTGAAGTAGAAGGTATACTGTTTTCTATGTTCTGACTACAGTGTCATTTTATGACTTGAACATGTAGAACCCTTAGATTCTACCGGCATTAATAACAGTGTCATTACCTCAGCCCATGAATTGGTTATCATATGAAGTCTGACTCTCTGGAGTTTGCAGACTTCACAAGAAGACGAACTTCTGGGGACAGTATGAGAGTCAGTTCTGAGCCTAGGCCAATGACAGACTTGTCAGACTGAGTGACTCAGACTTTCTCTAAAGAACATGGCCTTTTACATCTGGTACATTTACAAGTCATATCTTAGCATGTGAGCCTGATGTGAGGATGAAAATCAGTGGAAAGAAATTCTAATAATTTTATATTATTTCATTTTACTCCTTGACATTGAAGGCATTCTGAAACAAAGACAGATGCCACTTTGTAAACATATGTAAGATAATTTCTCTATCTAGGAAGAGAGCTTTGCAAACTGGTACTTAACATTTCCTCTAAATATAAAAAGTGTTGGTTTTAGTGAAGACATTTTGAGAATTTCAGATTCTGCAAAATGAGAATAGGATAGTAATACTAATACGACACAGGGATCATTAAATTAGAGAAAGCTTGTGTGTGCATGTGTGTGTGAGAGATGATGTGTGAATCTGTGAGTGTATGTGAATCTGTGTGTGAAAACTTGTGAGTGTGTGTCAATGTTTGTGTTTGTGAATGAGTGGGAAAGGGAGGGAGGGAGAGGGAGAGAGACGGAGAGAGAGAGAGAGAGAGAGAGGGAGAGAGAGAGCGAATGAATGAATAATGAATCTGCCATAGGTTAGAAAATGAGTATTTGTCATATATACTCACATTATTGAGGAAAAGGAAGACCATTAATATTATGGCATGCATTTGGAGACAGCAATGAGTTAAGCATCAAGTAAAGCTCCTTAATAAGGAAATTACAATGCTTTCTACTTATGTGTACTTGCATTGCTATAGAGGTTCTGCATTGCACAAGCAAGTATTTATGCTTAACCACTTAAGAAAATGTTAAGACTTATGTTACACTTTTATTCTGTGGCACAGAGGAACAAATTGAGAGCATAGACACTATAGGAATATGAAATCTTTAGTTGGTTAAAAGGCGATAACTTACAGTTTCATGTTATAGTTAGTAGGTGTGTGCAGGTGTTTTGTGACTATCAAGTGGGAATGAGGTGACAGCAGGGAGCCTATGTCTGTCAGAGTATGGAGGTGAAGGGCAGTCCAGGGTCAGAAACTACTTCTAAAAGTAAATGAACGGAATCAGACTTACAGAAGAGGGGAGAGCGGTTCAGAGTGGATACCTGGTGGAAAAAGACCTATACGATGGATGCTTATCTCTAGATCAATGAACCCCATTGGGAAAAATTTCATGAGTAATAATTTCCATTTAGTGATTTTCAGGCCTCTTGAGTAAGCTGCAATTTCTGGCCTAGTCACTTGCCAGATATGGCCACGGAACAGTTTTGAAAATGATTGATCTAAAAGGAAGTCTAAAATATACACTAGCTACCAAATGCCATACTAAATATTTTTAAACTGTATTGATTGACAATGTTTTGTCATTATGTGAAATAAAATGGTACCATGATAATCCAGCTACCTGGATTATCTTAAAATGTAGCCAGTGGAACTATGGGATGCCCAGCTCCAATCTACACATCAAAAAACAACACTTCTGCACCTAAGGCACAGGGAATATTATGGGAAAATGTAGAAGACAATATAGAAACCAGTCAGCCAGGAAGTTGGTTTGCGTTTGGATCTTCCAGCTATGGTAAGGAAGCTACACTCAGAGAGTCTGAACAGTGTGACTCCCTAAACACGGTCACAGCAATGATGTCTCCAGTTGTCCTGTCGATGTGGATGGGGAGGTTGCACGGGACTTCCCTTTTAGATGAAACAGCTATAAAAGGTTAACAGCTGCCAAGAGGGCGAACAAGTCCCGATTCCAATACTGAGTGATCAGCTCTAGAAACAAAGAAATATAGCCATGGGGCCCTTTGTGAGATAGCCATCAAGGTATTTCCTTACAGTAGTAAAAACTGACTAAAACAAACCCACTTTCATATTTTGCCTTTTTTCCCTATGACCTGCTTAGAGATCAACAGGATTTGCTCTAAGCTGTTCATGTCACTCATATAAGCTGCACAACCACTTTAGCTGGCCCGTGCCCATATTTCATATCTTGAATAAACCACCTATGAAAAGAATGGTCCTTTATCAGCCGAATCTTGCCTTTCTAATTCGCTTTCCTAAAAGATGTATTTTTTTAAAAAAGATTTATTCTAATTCATGCATATGTGTGTACATGCATGTGCTTGGGAAGTCTATTAGAGGACAGATGACCCCCTGCAACTGTGGTCACAGGCAGATGTGAGCTGCCTGATGTGGCTCTAAAACTTGGACTTTGGTCTTCTGGAAGAGCGAGCATTTTAGCTTTATCCATTTCTTTCTTTCCATATTAGACAGCATTCGTGCCCTTGTTGAAACACACACACACACACACACACACACACACACACACGTACACGCACATGCACACACACACACACACACACACACACACACACACACATACATAGAGCCAGTGGTGCAAAACAACAGTTGGAATAAAGAGAAACCCCAACAGCTAAAGTGGAAGAAACAGCAGCTTAAAAGTGAGAAATGCCGATGAGCTGTAGACTCTTTAGTGGGATTGTTTTTGTGTTGGCATAAACAATACCAAGAAATAGATGAAACTGTGTACCTAAATCATTGGTGATAAAGAATTAGTAGGATTTGAAGAAGCAGAAGAGGAGGGGGACCCCATAGAAAGGCCACCAGTCTCAACTAACCCGAAGCCCTGGGAGCTCCTAGACACCGAACCACCAACCAGATAGCATCCACAGGCTGATCCTAGACCTCAATGGGAGAAGATGTGCCTAATCCTTGAGAAACTTGAGGACCCAGGAAGGGAAAGACCTGGTGGTTGCGGAGCATCCTCTTGGAGAAAGGAGGGAGGAGGAATGGGATGAAGAAAAGTGGGAGGGGGAACTTGGAGGGAGTTAATTACTAGATTGTAAATTAAACAAAAAGATTAACACTACAGATGTGCTCTCTGTTACTCTCGAGACAGTAAGGTTGACGCGAATGGCCTGTTGTGGCAGAGCTGTTTGCAATATATGATACACTGCAATCAAGAATGACTTCCTTATCAGGTGATTTGCAAAAGGACTTTCTTAAAATCATGAGGCCGACACATTATTAGAATTAATTTGGGGGGAACTATATAAACTCAGAAAGAGAGAAGGAATAACACAATTCTATATCTGTCTATTCTGTGTCTGTCCCTACTCTATGCTGGAATATCATGTGTTAGGAACATGTCTGAGCTTTGAGGTCTAATTGTCAAAGTACCCTAGATGCACAGAACACATGAAAATCAAGGAGGATGACCAAAATGCGAATGCTTCACTACTTCTTTAGAAGGGGAACAAGAATACCCTTGGGAGGGAATAAGGAGGCAAAGTTTAGAACAGAGGCAGAAGGAACACCCATTCAGAGCCTGTCCCACATGTGGCCCATACATATACAGCCACCAAACTAGGTAAGATGGATGAAGCAAAGAAGTGCAGGCTGACAGGAACCAGATGTAGATCTCTGAGAGACACAGCCAGAATACAGCAAATACATAGGCGAATGCCATCATTAAACTACTGAACTGAGAATGGGACCCCCATCGAAGGAATCTTAGAAAGAACTGAAAGAGCTTGAAGGGGCTTGAGACTCCATATGAACAACAATGCCAACCAACCAGAGCTTCCAGGGACTAAGCCACTACCTAAAGACGATACATGGACTGACCCTGGACTCTGACCTCATAGGTAGCAATGAATAGCCTAGTAAGAGCACCAGTGGAAGGGGAAGCCCTTGGTCTTGCCAAGACTGAACCCCCAGTGAACGTGATTGTTGGGGGGAGGGCAGTAATGGGGGAAGAATGGGGAGGGGAACACCCATAGAGAAGGGGAGAGGGAGGGGTTAGGGGGATGTTGGCCTGGAAACCTGGAAAGAGAATAACAATCGAAATGTAAATAAGAAATACCCAAGTTAATAAAGATGAAAAAATTTTTTGTTTTTGCCATATAATTTTTTAAGTAGTAAGCAAACACTCTCTCTCTCTGGGGCTGGAGAGATGGCTCAGCAGTTAAGAGCACAACCTGTTCTGACAAGGTTGTGACTTGTTACTGCAGCATTGTGGGACTTTGAATGCGGATCCCAGATAACCTTCTCCAGACTTTCAGTTTACAAACAGGGATCTGAGACCAAGATAAAGAATGCCGTATTAAGCTTTAATTTAAATGATAATTTGTTACGTAATAATAGAAAACAGCCATTTCTGTCCTCTAAACTGTGTGGTTAATCTTGCTCACACTGGGTGACCAGAGGATGTTAGCATGTTAGTACAGATTAAGGAGATATTTCAAAAGGGACCATTCTGTAAGTAAAGTAAAAGGATCCCTTAGTCAGGCCTTCTGAAGTGGTGTGGGAGCAAAACTTTGAAATAAATTTCGTCTATATGATATTGGATGATTGGGATGAGTAAGGTGTGTGTGTGTGTGTGTGTGTGTGTGTGTGTGTGTGTGTGTTTTACAGAGGAGTGATTACAGAGTGAGGTGGGTTACTATCAGAAGTAATAAGGTCTCTGCTGCACCTTGTGTTCAATATTTTGATGAAACGAGGATTTTATGTAATTTAAAGAAGAAAAATACAGGCGAACCAAGAAGGGAAACGACATTTGAAATGCAAATAAATAAAATAACCAATGAAAAAGAAGAAAAAAAAAAGAAGAAAAATGCGTACTTGTATTTGGTAATAGCAATATGTTCCTCAACATTGCCTCGCATTGACTTCTATGTATTTGGTACCAGTTTCTCTCACATTCTCAATTGAGATTAAACAGATAAAATAACTGAAAGAATTCATGGCTTACAAGCATTCATCTGCTCTTTGTAAAGTATATTGACTTTCTATCTTTGAGCTAAATCTGTATACAGAGTTGATGAGAAATTTATTGAAGGATGGCCCTAGGAGTGAAATATGTCTTATAAAATGTCTTGTTGGCTAGGTGGATTCACAGGAAGATGAAGCGCTGAACTTCTGTGTGAGAGCCCTCAGGTTCCCATGCAGTCACCTGTGAAGCAATTAGCAACTAGTAAACCTTTGAGAGTAATTCATCAAGCCCATTTTATAGCTGCATTCCCAATGCACCGCCTAGTCTCCGGCAGGGCTTTGCTATACAGAATGTATCCTTGGAGTCACGTGCTCAGATGCTTGGCTAATTGTTGTGCCCTTTCCATGTAGATTTGAAACTGGCCTAAGAGGATGACGAGCTGATGAGAACCACACATTGTTCTCTAGTAAAATTAGGAACTTAGAATAATGGGTTTTCTTAAGTCAGATGTTATAGCTATGAAGAGACTAGCTCCTCTCACTAGCAGCTGAGTGGGTGAATCACATGAATCACATACCAGGAATATATATATATCTCAAGTGCTTGGTGCTCTTGCAAAGTCTACAAGATCCTATAACTGCTGTTCTAAGGGATCTCATACCATCTTTTGGCCTCTGTGAGCAACTGTACACATGCCCATGTACCTATACAGAGACAGGCATACAATACACATGATTAAAAGTAAAATAAATCTTTTGATAAACATCTTAATGAAGTATTTCAAGATTAAGATTTCTCCATAAAAGTGCTCCGTTCTCTCATTCCTACACTCACACACGGGACAGGTAGCTATTGACACTTCAGAGAACTTGTTGAGAGTGTATAAATGCTTCTATTACAGGCATCAAAGACTGAAGATTGTCAATCACGTACAAAACGTGAATCAACGTTTCCTGTTTCTCTTACCCTGGTTTTTATGTGGTGCATAAGTCTGTCATGGTTGGAAAAATAATACTTCTTGAGTCGATGCATTTCATTTATTTTGGACAGAATTTATGTCCTCTGTGTCAGTGATGACTGCTGTGGTATTTGGGGTATCCTGGAAGACTGGAGAAGCAATGTGGTGGTGGAAAGTAAGGTTTATTTAATGAATGCTTCTTTTGGTTGTTGTATATAGAACTTTCTACTCTTTCGTTAGTACCACATGGTTTTGTTTACTGCAGGTTGTAGATGAATCTGTGCATTTTCATATATATTTAAACTGTATTTGCACACACATCTGTATTTGCACACACATCTGTATTTGCACACACATCTGTATTTGCACACACATCTGTATTTGCACACACATCTGTATTTGCACACACATCTGTATTTGCACACACATCTGTATTTGCACACACATCTGTATTTGCACACACACTGTTGCAAGACGTTTTCTAGAGAAAAAATTTAGATGGAACAGCCATGACAGGCTTTAGCAGCTAGAACTTTCTGAACCTCAGACTCCACTAGATCTCAGACACATTTGGCCAACAATCTCTTCTTCCCTTCATCATCTCAATCCCAAAGCTAGACAAAGGAACACTTCCTTCAACATATGTGTACATCTTCTCTTGAGAAAGCTGAAGTCTGTATTCATAATTAAAGATCAAGTATCAAAGGGTGAATCGGAAGATGAGTCAGCAAATTTAAAATCCTTCTAGTTTTTCTTTTATGCTCTAGACTTACTGCCTGAGAGCAATCTTATTTGTCTTCACTACTGCTGGATAAGCTACTCCAGGAAGTCCTTGTCACATATGGAGCACTATAGGTTGGTATTGCCCGACCAGGTACTACCTGCCCTCCATGTAGTCTTTCTATTACCCACTTTCCCAGACATCCAGGTAAAGCCAGCCCCATCTGATTGTCACCCAGTTACCATCTATGCTATAATGGAAGATCTTCCTTGTTCAGTAACTGCATTAAAAGATATCCATGAGAAGTTCAAGTAAGGTAAACATCAAGGAGCTGCAAATGAATGAGAAATTGTGGATGAGGAACCTGTTTATCATATGAATGGTGGGAAAGGTGAATAAAAATGTCACTACGAGTTTGGACTTATTAATTAATGTCTGAACTATAGGAACCTAGCAACACTATTGTGAATAAATGCAGCCGTTGGATGCTATTTTGGGAGGATAGGAAAGAGTACACCTGAGAAACGGTGTGTAATGACTGAATGAAATGAGTTGAGAGGTCTATGAACTCCCACAGTTATTTTGGTGGTTAAAAAAATAAGTTAAAATCTACTTTAAAATTTTTTTGCGTTGTTCATGTGTGAATGTGTGTGTGTGTGAGTGTGTGTGTGTATGAGTGTGTATGTGTGTATGTATGAGTGTGTGTGTATGAGTATGTGTGTGTATGAGTGTGTGTGTGTATGAGTGTGTGTGTATGAGTGTATGAGTGTGTGTGTGTGTGTGTGTAAGGCTCACAGAGTTTAGGAGAGATGTGTGATAATTTGGAGCTAGGGTTACAGATGGTTGTGAGCCACTCATTGTGGGTGCTGGGAACTGAATCGAGGTTTTCTGTAAGAGCAGCAGGTCTCTTAGCTGCTGAGCCATCTCTTTAGCTCCTCAAAACCATCCTTTTGGCATTGTTGAGATACATAGTACTTTGTTCTATAATTTCCATTCTGTTTTGCAAGGCATTAAAGTTTTTAATTGAAAATTTGTATACTTTCATTTGAACATTTGTTTGTTTGTTTGTTTTTTAAACCCACTCTTCTCATCTAAAGTAACGACTGATTGGCACTATTTCCACAGGAAGCTCTGGTTTACAACACAAACATGGGGGTGGTCTGATTAATCTTAAAAAGAATTTTTAGGAAATGGACTTAATTATATTCCAACAATGAAGTTATTGAAATAATAAAGTCTCTCCCTGTAAAGGAAGTCCATTTTAATAACTATTCTATTATAAATGGTAAATTTCTTTATAGAAAAACTTATGAGAAATTTAACGTAAAGAATCATGCAGAAGAAAAAGAATTATAGCCTGCCTGGAGAAGGTGAGACCTGACAAGCTCATGATGGCAACATGGAATATGAGAGCTACTCTCTTTTTCTCATTTTTAGGTTCATAATAAAATCTTGGCAACTATCTTACAACATCTCCCTGAACTATTCATATGACGTGTTTAGTATCTCATTTAAGATCTTTCTCCCTTGAACATTTTTAAAGTTTTATATTAATGTACATACGTATAATCGATTTGGGTTTCTGGTCTTAGATTTTTTTTCAAGCTGGTTGATTTCCCTGTATGTCTTCCTCTCACTGATTAGGTCCTCAGCAGACTGATCATTTTTGCACCTACTGTAGTTGAATCAGTGCTAAGACACAAAATTTACTGTTGCATAATGCAAGATGTAAAGGTACCTACTAAAGCAAGTCCAGCATGAATCTCAAAGCAGAGACGTTTGACGAATAGTCATAAGAGACATGTAACAGAAATTCTTTTCATGGAAAACAGTTGATGAAGATAGCATGAAGTTAAAGGTAAAGGTAAAAACAGATCCCAGAAACGTCAACCACTACCCATGTCGCATTTGCAAACTGTGTCGAAACAGCGGCATTAAATGTGCTATTGAAATATTGTTACGAGCAGAGACATGAGAGGAGCACCTGAAAAATTCCACAGAATTGCCCTATCAAGAAGATTAATATGGATGTCCCTACTCTACTCATCCTACCAGACTTCCTGGGGCCTCCAGTATCTTGAGGGTTAGGTGCATCTTCTCTGATTGAACCCAGACATGGGAGTCCTCTGCTATATATATATGTTGGGGGTCTCATCTCAGCTGGTGTATGCGGCCTGGTTGGTGATCCAGTGTCTGAGAGATCTCAGGGGTCCAGGTTAATTGAGCCTGCTGGTCCTCCTACAGGGTTGCCCTCTTCCTCAGCTTCCTCCAGCTTTTCCTTAATTCAACCGGAGGGGTCAGTTCTGTTCTTTGGTTGGGTGCACATATCTGCATCTGATTCTTTCAGCTGCTTGTTGGGTCTTTTGCAGGGCAATCACGATAGGTCCCTTTTTGTGAATGCCCCATAGCCTCAGTAATGGTGTCAGGTCTTGGGGCCTCCCCTTGAGCTGGATCTCACTTTGGGCCTGTTGCTGGACCTTTCCCTCAGGTTCTTCTCCATTTCTATCCTTGCATTTCTTTCAGACAGAAAGAATTATAGGTCAGAGATTTAACTATAGGTCAGCAACCCCATCCCTCACTTGATACCCACATCCTTGTGGAGACAGGGGGAGGAGGGGTGAGGGTTAGGGAGGAGGTATGGGATGTGGAACTGTCAGGGGTGGTGTGGGTGATAAGATTGGGAGAGGAATAAAATCTGGAGTGTAAGAATAAATAAATAAATAAAAAATAAATAAATAAATAAAGTTAGCACGAATAATAGGCCATATAGATTTTTAATATTAAAACACTTAAAACCTACTCTTCGAGAAACATTGGTAAATATGATTCCTGGTTATTTACCATAATCAGCATTCTGATTATTGACACTCCTTATACTTAGAACTTCAATATTAATCCCACTGATCTATGAGCATGGGGCATTTTTTTCTATCCTCTTATGTCTTCTTCAATTTCTTTTCTAAATGTTGTGTAATTTCTTTCTTGGTATTTTTGTCATTTTTATATAGAAAGGCTACTGACCTGTTTCTAAATTGTGTGTCCTGTTACTTTATTGAAAGAACTTGTCAGCTGTGGAAAATTCCTGGTGAGGCCTTTGTAGAGTCTCATGTATAAAATCAGATCACCTACAAATAAGGACACTTTGACTTCTTTCTTTTTTTTTTTTTTGTCTCTCCTTAGTCTTTTTCAGTTGTCATATTGATGTAGCTAAAGTTTCAAGCATTATATCATTGTCTTGCTCCTTGTTTTAGTGGGAATGCTTTGAGTTTCTCTATTTGTAATGGTGGTGTCTATGGGGTTTTTATGGGTAAATTGTTTTTATTATGTTGAGCTATGTGTTTATATACTTAGCCTCTTAGAACATAGCCTTTGATTAAAATCTTCCATTTAACCATCTACTCCACCCATATGGAAGCATTCACTCTTGGCTAATTATATTGTAGAGAAAAGTAATTATATTTATTTATATACTGCATTAGTAGCAGGAGTAGACTTTGAACAATTGCCTAGATTGACTCATGTTTAAGAATTTGACTTAAATGAAGCACAACAATAAAAAAATTGAGCCAAGACATTTTTAATCCTTTACAAGGGAACCATTGGAAACATTTGTCAGTGAATGATAAGATTAAGTCTCATTTTAGAATTGATGAATGAACAATTTAATAGAAAGAGTTCATGCAGGGGATAATGCAGTTACCAAGTCGTACTTCAGAAAGAATTGAATTCTAGCTGTAGATGTAGCTTTAAAACTCAAGTCTTTGTAAAAAAAAAATCTATGAACAGTAATTTGGACTGATTTTAGTGGTAAAAACGAGATTCTCGTTATCATGATTCTCCTGCTACAGCTGTTAATGGTGATATTTCCAAGGATCTTGAAAAACATAACCACAAACACATTCTTGTTGGTCATACATATTTGATGATGTGTTATGTTCTGTCATGGTCATGAAATGAATTTATAGAAGGTAAGTTAAGCTTCACCTTTCAGAATATATATTACTATTATTTCCTTTAATGCTTTTTTAAAGTTCCTAGAGTAGTAGTAAGTAAATTGTGAATTCCTAACTGAATTTTTGGAGAATGAATCCATTTTAGAACCATGGTTGTAAAATGAGAGAACAGAGCCCATGTGAGGCATGAGCCATCAATCTCTGTAGGGTATAAAAGTCCAGGGAGACTGGTTGACATTCACACTTCTGAGACATTCTTCTGCTTCTCACCTGAAACCTCACCTCCTGTAACCATGTGCTGTAACTACTACAGAAGCTCCTGTGGAGGCTGTGGATACGGCTCCGGCTATGGCTGTGGATATGGCTCTGGCTATGGCTGTGGATACGGCTCAAGATATGGCTGTGGATACGGCTCCGGCTATGGCTGTGGATATGGCTCTGGCTATGGGTGTGGATATGGCTCTGGCTATGGCTGTGGATACGGTTCTGGCTATGGCTGTGGATATGGCTCTGGCTATGGCTGTGGATACGGCTCTGGCTATGGCTGTGGATATGGCTTAGGCTATGGCTGTGGATATGGCTCCAGGTACGGCTGTGGATATGGCTCCAGGTATGGCTGTGGATATGGCTCCAGGTATGGCTGTGGATACGGCTCTGGCTGCTGTAGCTACAGAAAATGCCATTCCTCTTGCTGCTAGTCTGTACCATAAATTCTCCACCCATAAACTAAGCAGTGGAAGAGCAAGTGGAACTGGAATTCCCATCTATTCCCTTCAAGACCAAGAAATGACTGACAAGTGTGCTGAACAATGAAAAGCAACTCACAATACGTGTTTGCTCCTGAGATAAACTAACAAGTTTGGTTCATCATGGAAGATGGATTTTATTTTACTGGGTTTTGGAGTGTACCCTTCACAACTGTCTCTTTGAGCCTGGGATACAGTTGTCTTCACGAGCACAGGAGAAATGTACAGTTGGAATAGACAAATGTGGGGAAAATTCCAGTTTCTGAATAAAAACAATGTATCTACTATGAACTCTGGTCTGTGTTGGCATTATCCTTAATTATTACGTACTTGAAATATATTAGTTGAAAGCTAACATTTTTGAAATATGTGAAATAAGACATCTTAGAGTGCAGAAAATATGCTAGAACTAAGCCCTTGGAAAGCACTGGGGCCTTCCTTCTTGCTGTTGCTGTATTGCTTTATGTTTCAAAGTGGGTGATGAACATGACTAGTGTTCTAGGACTGAAAGCAAGGATGGTTTGATGATGAAGGAAATCAAAGCTTACCGAGGACCTTGGTCTACACTTTCGAATAGGGAACGTCTTCCTTTCTGCTTATTGCTGTTTGCCTATTACTGTCTTGTGTGGCCACTCAGTTAAAGATGAGGAGAAGAGGCTTGCAACCAGCAATTATGTTGGTCACCCAGCCAGGTTTTGAAAAATAATAGATTTGGGGTACTGGGGAGAAGAACAAGAATCTGAGTGAACAAAAGCTTAAGTAGTGGAAAGGTGACTTGTTAAATTCCTGCTGTGCAGATATATACCTATTTTGCGTACATAGCTAAATAAAGCATTCCCTTCCTGTTAGATGATTACTTGTTCCCACAGGCTTTTTGTGACGTTTAAATTTTTTGTAGTTTTGATTTTGATTTCTATTCTTTTCCCCATCAGCCATTCATAACTATGTTATAATTTACTCTATCTCAGTTCAACTAAAAAAAGGTCTCAAGAGAAATGATGATTCTATAAGTTGCACACATCTTCTGGAAAAGAATGAAATTTAGAAGCCTCCAAATGTATGAAGGTTCATTTGCTGCCAGTTGAAAAAACTCCCACATTACAAAACTTATGTAATTTGAGAAAATATTAGCAGCAAAAGCAACACAGTGGCTTGATACTGTGTACTAGGAGCACTTGGAATGTAATGAGTTCTGTATCTAGCTATGGATCCCATTAATATGTTATTTTGTGTTTATAAATACAGAAATATATATATATATTTACACACACATATATTTATACTAGTGAATATGTAGAATAAAGCACATTTTATCTCCTCTGTGCACTTCAGGTAATAAAAACATATTAGTTATCTTTGAAAAACCTTTTTCATCATGAAGCATGATTTGTTTTAAAAGATCTATCTTTGCTACCATGTGTCCATTTGGGTATTGACATTTATGAAAAGGAGGAGTTTATGATGAGGACAATTAAGTCTTATATTCATCCATATTTGCTATTTCTGTTTGATTACTTTCCATGATCATATAGAGTCATGAACATTGGTCCCCCTTTCCTCTTCACTGCAGAACTACTGGAAATGTGCGGAGAGCGGAAGACATTGGAACACTTGGGTATAAATGGGATGTCTCTATCCTCTCAAGGCTCAGGGGGTCTATGTTAAAAGGAGGCATAAATCGTAAGAGCATGAGGTAGTGGATGAACTCGATTGTACTTTTGTAGATTCTTTTTGACTCACTTTGCCTTTGTTGAACTTTTTTTATAGTTTACACATATATTTTAGTTTCTGGTTTTGTGGGCATATTTTTGCAGTATGTGTGTCTTGTTTCTTTTCCTTTGTTTTTCAAAGAACAAGAGAAAAAGAACAGAAGGTCGGGGAGGTAGAGAGGTCGGGAAGATGCTTGGGGAAATTGAGGGAGGGTAAAAGAAGATAAAAATATTGTATGGAAATATTTTTATTAAAATAGCCAA
Source organism: Rattus norvegicus (assembly GCF_021556685.1). Classification (NCBI taxonomy): domain Eukaryota; kingdom Metazoa; phylum Chordata; class Mammalia; order Rodentia; family Muridae; genus Rattus; species Rattus norvegicus. The sequence goes on along the minus strand of NC_141544.1, from coordinate 42,278,607 downwards.
AATTCTACATTTATTAATTCATTAAAATATGTACATTTCACATTTGGATCACTCACCTCCTGGAAGCTTCCTTCTTACATTTAATTCCAGTTTCACATCTCTCTACATTGAGAAAGTTTTCTCTTTATCATCTACTAGGCAACCATTCCTTTCAACTCTACCCATTCTTCTCTGAGATGATCCCTCTGTGTTACTAGTGTGAGTTCATATTTGACTCTAACCACAGACTGAGCTCTCTTCATTGTTTTGCATATTTTTAAAATCTTTCTTTTTATGTATGGCATGGAATTAGGTGCCACTAGAAGGAATTAGACCAATTATACCAACTGTTGGAATTTAAATTGAAGGAAATAATATTCCTTCACAATATGGCAAGTTGCTTAAATGTTTAGAGGGGCATTAAACTAAAAAAGCCTTCCCTACGTCACCCAGTCCTGAAGTGATTCAAGCGTTTGGATCTCCAGGTTTTGTAAGGCTGAGCAAGATTTCTTACTCAGAAGTCTAGCTAATTAATGTGGCTGGTTAAGACAGCTCACTTAGCTGGTTAATCTTTCTCAGTCACTTCTTGTTAGGGATTTCATGATTCCATAAGTGAAGGATAAGCAAAAAACATAGTCTGGAGAATGGAGTAAGAACCAAGGTGTTTGCAAATCCAGGAAAAACAATGCCAAAGTTGTTGTGGACCCATGAAGAATAATATGACGTTTGTGATGAGCTTCGAACCAACCTACCTCTATTATTTCTAGGTTTCCCTGAATAATTAGAAAGGACCCAAGTAAATAGCATCATCACAACTTTAATTAACACGGCTAGAATTATTTAATCCTGAATACTCAATGCTTAAATGAGTGAATAGACAGTGCTCAATTCTTTCATGCTCAACAGAGACTCACTTCACAATTAACAACACAATCCATTCATAGTAGATAAATGAAAAAAGTGAATATGTGTTATAAATATCAGTTGTAATAAAATTGAATATTAATTATAAACAATAGAAAGTGAGAATAGATTATCACACAAAATAGGCAGAAATATAAAACAAAATGAAGAACATCACATATTGTAATATGAGGATTTTTTAATAATAATTATCAATAGTGTGTTTCAAAATCAGAGCAAGTAAGAGATAGCAATCAGGTACAATGTGATATATCTTTCCATTCTCTAGATAATCATCTCGTGCCCTGATGATGCCCACTTGCATGTAAGTGTGCGTGTGTGTGTGTGTGTGTGTATGAGTGAGAGAGAGAGAGAGAGAGCACTTCACTTTTCCTTATAAATTATCAATGATAATGATCAAGAGCAAAACTATATCTAACATTTCCACAGAATTGAAGAATAGGGACACTCCCATATTTGTTTGTGTTTCTTTGTTATCCAAAGTAAGACAGAGTTTGACAAGAAAACAAAATAAGGGGCTAGCAATTCTGATGCACACACATGTGGAAATCTTCTGTGGTATACTAGCAAACTGAAATCTACCAGGCTTTATAAGAATCATTCCCCAAGAACAACTAGAATTTGCCTTGTTATGGAAGGATGGATTGTTACACTTTAATAAAAAAAAAACAGGACACACCATATTAAGACAATGAAGGACAAACCTCACATAACAATAGTACTAGATACTGAGACACAACTGGAAATATTTGTCAATTTCTACAATAAAAATCTCGACCATTTTTACTTGTAAGCAGTTTACATAAACATATTAAAGCACACATATCATGTCTGATGCTAACATTATATTCTTTTTTTCCTGAGGAATATTATTTTTATTTTTTATTGGATTTTTAAATTTATATTTCAAATGTTTTCCCTTTTCCCGGTTTCCCATCCATAAAGCCCCTATCCCATTCCTCTCCCCCTTCTTGTATGAGGGTGTTCCCCCACTCAACCCTTCCCCTTCCCATCTCCCCACCTTGACATTCTCCTACACTGGGGGGTGGTGGCATCCAGCCTTGGCAGGACCAAGGGCTTCTCCTCCCATTGGTGCCCAAAAAGGCCATCCTCTGCTACATATGCAGCTGGTCTGTCCAGGTGTACTCTTTGGATGGTGATTTAGTCCCTGAGAACTCTGGTTGGTTGGTATTGTTGTTATCGAGTTGCAAGCCCCTTCAGCTCCTTCAATGGGGACCCTGTTCTCAGTTCAATGGTTGGCTGCTAGCATTCACCTCTGTATTTGTCATGCTCTGACAGAGCCTCTCAGAAGGCAGCTATATCAGGCTCCTGTCAGCATGCAGTTCTTGACATCAGCAATATTGTCTGAGTTTGCTGGCTGTATATATATATTCATAGGAGAAGATATGGAGACAAAGTTTGGGGCAGGCTCTGAATGGCCATTACTTCTGTCTCTGCTCCAAACTTTGTCTCCCTATCTTCTCCTATGAATATTTTTGTTCTCCCTTCTAAGGAATGATGCAGCCACACTTTGGTTGTCTTTCTTGAGCTTCATGTGGTCTGTGGATTGTATCTTGGGTAATTCAAGCTTTTGGACTAATGTCTACTTATCAGTGAGTGCATACTATGTGTATTCTTTTATGACTGGGTTACCTCACTCAGGATGACATTTTCTAGTCCCATTCATTTGCCTATGAATTTCATGAAGTCATTGTTTTTGATAGTTGAGTAGTACTCCATTGTGTAGATGTACCACATTTTCTGTATCCATTACTTTGTTGAAGGGCATCTGTGTTCTTTCCAGCTTCTGGCTATTATGAATAAGGCTGCTATGAATATTGTAGAGACCATGTGTCCTTTTTATATGTTGGAGCATCATTTGGGTATATGTCTGGGAGTGGTATGACTGGGTCGTCAGGTAGTACTATGGCCAATTTTCTGAGGAAACTATTCTACAGAGAAAAGTTGAAGCTTTTCCAAAAGTATGGCTAATTCTTTATGGCTAATTCTTTCATGTCTGTTCACTGTAATATTGTAATAGGTGACTCAGTCATATGGCATAGAAAAGAAATGTAAGACATCAAAATAGAAAGAAGGGAGCTGTATTATCCCTCCACTGTGCTGAGCTGTGTGTGTGTGTGTGTGTGTGTGTGTGTGTGTGCATCCATGTGCTTGTATCTGTGTGTATTTGTGTGACATGTGCACATATGTTTGCTACATGTTGAGATAAGAAGACAAGACTTCCATTCACTTTTTTGTAGGGATAGCATCATCTCACTCATCTGGACCTGACCTGTAAGTTCCTTCTCTCTCCAGTTCCCAGTACTGGGGGTATGAATTTGTACTGCCAAGTCTTTTTTTTTTTTCATTTATGATGTTGGTACAGCCTCCAAGCCATATACATGGAACCAGATGACAGAATTGTCTATCCCCTCCTCCTTCATCAGTGACTGTCTCTCGCTAAGTCTTTTCTGATCCTGTGTCTGTTTTTAAAACTCACTGAGGATCCCCACTATGTTCTAGTAGGTTAGTCCTACTTTTCTTTTCTTTTTTTTTTTTGGAGAACTTTTTTTTTTAAAACAACCTTGACTGAAATATGACAGTTTTTTTTACATTTTTTTTTATTAACTTGAGTATTTCTTATATACATTTCAAGTGTTATTCCCTTTCCCGGTTTCCGGGCAAACATCCCCCTCCCCCCTCCCCTTCCTTATGGGTGTTCCCCTCCCAACCCTCCCCCCATTGCCGCCCTCCCCCCATAGTCTAGTTCACTGGGGGTTCAGTCTTAGCAGTAGTCCTACTTTTCTAATGACTACACAGCAAGGTTTGTTTGTTTATATATCTGTTCATCAGCATTATTGAGACACCATTCATAAAACGTGCATGAATGCAGTGCACATAAATTTCCAACTTTAGAATTATGATTACACATGCTAATCTGTCACCATAATCAAACATATTAATCCCTGTCAAATTTCCTTATTCTGAATTTTTTATCACGACAGAAATTTTTAACATGATAGCTGCTCTTTTCATGAATTTCAAGTGTCTAGTACAGTACTATGAGCTGCAGCCTAGATTTCAGACTGTTTACTAAATGGCAAAGAGGCCTTGTCTCAGTCTTTCATCCTGCAAGCATTTCTGTTAGACTTTCTTGAAGACTAATAGTCTTTAAGAAATATTGACAGTATATTTAAATTCTTTTTCATGGAATAATAATTTTGAGGTGAATTCTCTGTGACTGTCTAATATATGGCTTCTGACTCCTTACTAAATTAGAATTATTGAAAGATTTTTACACTGAGGTATGATTGCGTGCACGCCATAGCTGAACTTGTGGTAGTACAAATTTACAGTGTGCAAAGAAGTGAAACAGGCACAAGGGAAAGATGCCTCCAGTGAAGCCTCCAGTGGGGATATTTGTCAGGAGCCAAAATGGGACAACCTAATAAGTAGCAGGTGATCTTCCTGAGATGGCCTGCTTCAGATTATTATATAATTTGCAACAGGTTCACCCTTATATGGTAAGGCTGTAAGGGAATTCATTTTAGGGAAGATTCCTGCTATTAATATTCTTGTCCTATTATTAAATATTTATAACAATATAGATCTATGAAGATCTGTAGTGATGCTAGATAGACAAATAGATGACTTAAGTCTTAATGGTGATTTTATAAGAATTCCTAAAGTTATAACAGACATAATTAAGCTCTTTTGTAGTGAGACTGCTATTAGGTCCTTTTCTGATAGTCAAAACTGCAGTGAGAACTCTGCCAGTCTCCTAAGTATCACCAGTTAATTGCTCCTAGATAGTAACCAGACTTTCTCTTACTCAGAGCACATCCAAGAGGTTGTAAAACAATTAACCAAAGGTCATAAGAAGGGAACTAATGATTTATTATAGGTGCTAGGATAGAAGATAAAATATTGACCGGGTTTATCTACACAAAACATCACCAATAAAGTAATTATGGTTTTAAACCTTCAGTGAACCTGTGGAGCTGTGACAGGTGATGGATGTTTAGCCAGATAATTACTCCTAATTTATATGCATGTAAACATTCTCTGTTGTAAACTTCTATTTCAATTTATGATTTGATTTTTTTGTGTGAACTTGTGATGAACTTTTTAACATGTGATCATGAATGAAAGATGTTTAAGTACTGAGGACAAAGAGAAGAGTCAGAACTGGAGAAGAACTGAGCTGGGAGAGGAACTGAATTGAGGAGAAGTTTTTAGACAGAACACTTTTTAGACAGAACTGAATACAACTAGAACTTAGAAGTATAGGCCTAGCATTGGGAGAAAAGGCACTGAGAGTAAGAATATTATTGTGACATCAGAGCATGAGAAAAGAGTGAGATTAGGAGAATGCAGAGTGAAATAACTTAGAGACTATAGATAACATAAAATACTAAGAGAGCAATGAGCAGAATGCAGAGGGAAAGAGGAAAAAAAGAAGCAGCTGCAGAGAGCAGAAGGAGCAGGCAGGCTTCTCCTTATCATGGGACAGAACAGGTCCTTTCTTAGTAACAAGGCAGGCTTGGACTTATTAAAGAGAACTAAGCTTCCTTCTTACAAACTTGGGTTTAATTCACTTAGTATTAAAAGGGTACAAGCTTTTTCTTTCTCTATGCAATAAAGATTGGAGCTCATTTTTCATCCAGAATGAATGAGTTCTTTCTGCACTAGTGCTTGGTCTTTTGCTCCATATGCATATGTAAGTATGGATGTCTGTGTAAGTATGTAATTGTGAGAATGCATGCAAGCTGAGCCGAACTGAATTGAGTAGAAATGTATAAATGCACATTCATGAATCTCTATATGGCCTAATATAAGTTTATGCAAATTTGCTTATGTGAAAGTTTTTACTTCTGCAAGCGCTATTTACTTCTCTTGGTTCAATAGTTTATTGCTCCAAACTTCCTCCTAGCCAGACAAGCAAGAGGCATAGGGACAAAAGGGAAAAGGCCCTATCAGTTAATCTTTATCTCCTGCTGTTTTAGAATGAGGTGCTAAGTACTGGAGAGTTTCTGATCTCAGAGGAACACAGAAGGAAGGTCAGCTACAGTAGCATAACATAGTAACTTAGACATAGATAAGTAAATCAGGTAAGTAGCATATAACTTAGATTTAGATAAGTAAAATTTTATTATTATACAGCAACCCTAACTATCTTGTAAGACAAAATCTTACCCCCGAATCTATTAAGACAAAGTCTTACCCTCCAAATGCTCTTCTCCCTCAGCTGCCTCAGGAAGAACCAACATGAGAGAAGATCTCCCACTAGAGTGGCCCCCAGCAAATATTTAAGACAGCTAAGTCTGAGACAGAGGTCATTTTATAGTAACACATCACTACAGAAATAATGAGAAAAAAGGTAAATTTAGGTATAAGGTTGTAAGGTGAAAGTAAAGATCTCCTGTACGTTATGGCCATTTATGGAGGCTAGATGATATGCATGCTTCATAATTATGTTTCTGTCCTTGGCCAAAACCATCTCTTATAGATGCCTAAAAGCACACGGCATGGCTATTTCCCATAATCACCACTCCAAGCAACAAGACATTAAGTCATGCTGCTTCTAGTTATAATTCTGTACTGTTTGATTGAAATCTGTCATCTACATATGCACTCCACTCATCTGGAATATTTCTTACTTAAATCACAATTTATAAGGAAGCATTGAAACACTGACTAACTCTAAGTGTGAACTGAGTAATCTCATAAAAACTGACCTGCTTAAAAATTTTCCAGTCAATTTGTCTAAAACGTATTGAATGAGTGACTCATTGAACCAAGACATTTTCAATTCTCTGCATCGAGACTTTTGGATCTATTCACATTTAAATTACTTGAGATAAATATACTCAGAAGCTGATGCATAGGAATTTTAATAAAATGTGTTGAAAAGGGGAAGAAATAGCATTGCTTGTCTACAGAGGAGCAGAAGGACAAATGGACAAGACTTATGTAGAGGGAAGGGAGAGGTTTCAGAAGTGGTTGTAGCTTTTTAAGGTAGACTTCTCTGTCCAGAATCCATGAAAAGTAATTTAGAGGTCTGCTGAAGGGAAGCATGGGGAAGGAGAGCAGGAGCCAAGGTGAATCTACTGCTGCTGCTGTTGGTGACACTCTTAACTAACTATAAGTAAGTATACAGCATTTGATGCCAGAGACCTTCAATGACACAGTGACAAACACACCTTTATAGGTTCCATATATGTTGTAATGTTTTCTGTTATGTCATAGTCATAAAATGAATTATGAAGAATAAATTATGGTGCATAAGTTTAAATGTTCAGAAAATATATCTGTAGTTCCTTGAATGCTTGTATGAGCTCCTAAGAAGTAAATTGTGAATTCCTAGCATGACTGTTCATAGTGTGAGTTCACTTTAGGAAGATGGCTGTTAAAAGAGAGGAGCCCATGTGAGGCATGAGGCATCCAGTCTCGTAAGTATATAAAGGTCTGAGGAGACTGGATGACAGCTTCACTTCAGAAATACCCAACTCAACTGAGACCTAATCTCAACGCCATGTGTTGCAACTACTACAGAAACTCCTGTGGAGGCTGTGCCTACAGCTCTGGCTGTGGCTCTGCCTGTGGATATGGCTGTAGATATGGCTGTGGATATGGCTCTGGCTATGGTTATGGCTCTGGCTCTAATAGTGGCTGTGGATATGCCTGTGGCTCTGGCTGTAGATATGGCTGGGGCTCTAGCTATGGCTATGGCTCTGGCTGTAGATATGGCTGTGGATATGGCTCTGGCTGTGGCTGTAGATATGGCTGTAGATATGGCTGTGGATATGGCTCTGGCTCTGGCTGTAGATATGGCTGTGGATATGGCTCTGGCTATGGCTGTAGATATGGCTGTGGATATGGCTCTGGCTCTGGCTGTAGATATGGCTGTGGATATGGCTCTGGCTATGGCTGTAGATATGGCTGTGGATATGGCTCTGGCTGCTGTAGCTACAGACCACTTTGCTACAGAAAATGCCATTCTTCTTGCTGTTAGTCTTCTCTTCAATTCCTCCTTCACCTTGGGAATAAGTACTACAAGGGCAAATCCAGCAGGAACCTCTGTCCATTTACTTCAAGGCCAAGATGTGACTGACTGCTGTGAGCCGACACCTGAAAGCATGTCACAGTGTGTGTTTGCACCTGGTAGCCTAATACTTCAGCCTGTGGTGGAAGATGGATTTTGTTTAACTGCAATTTGGAGTATAAATCCTTACAAGTGTCTTTTTGAGTGTGTGCTGCAGTTATCTTCAGAGTCACAGAAGAAATCTCCAATTTGAATACATCAATATGGAAAAATGCAGTTTCCGAATAAAATAATTTATTTAATAAGAAATATTGACTTCTTTATGTCATTGTCACCATTAATGAATAGCATTTTGAAATTCACTAATTGAATTATGGTGTGCTTTAAAATATGTGAGATAAATCTTGGAGGGCTGGCAGGTGGTTTTCTTAATAAAATGTCCCTATATGCATCAAAGCCACCCACCCTATCCTTGCTTTAACATCCCAAGAATTCCCCACCTCAACTTCACTCCCAATTATGTTCTAATCCCTTCCTGTAGGGCATCAAATGCACTAATAACCTCTAGTTTCTAGGCTGTTTTAGGAACTCTAAGTTAAACACACAACTCTAACGATGTGAGCAAGAATCTGTAATAGGATGTAGATTCCTTTGGATATTTTCCCAGAAGTGATATATCTGCGTTGTATTATAATTAACTTCTGAGAAACCACCACACCTACAATGATGTCTCTAAAGACTGTGCCACTTTACACTTCTGCCAACACTGAACAAGCTTTCTTTTTGGCCACATCTACTACAGAGCTTGGTATCACTTGAGTTCTTTATGATGGCCAGTCCTTCATCCTGCTGGGAGATGGAATCTCAGAGAAGTTTTAATTTGATTTTCGCTGATGACCAATGATTTTAACACTTTAAAAATTCTGTTTGGAATTTATATTTCTTCTCTGAACTTCATGAAGTGACTTCAGACAGAAGTCTCTTCTTTTGGATGGAATTTGTTTTTCTCGATATGTTGTATTTTAGTACTCTGCATTCTGGATATTAATCTTCTGTTAGACTTACAGTTTGCTAGGGTTTCTTTCCAATTTGTAGGCTGCCTCTTTATTCTATTGACTGTATCCTTTATAGATAATTGTTTTTGGTTTCATAGGAGTAGAAAATTTATCTTAAAAATCATATGGGATGATAAAAAATTCAGACAACCAAAATTATCTGTATCCAAGAGAATAAGGTATTACTATACCTAATCTCAAGTTATACCTGATCAAAATAACTAATTAACTAACTACTAACTAACTAACTAACTAACTAGCTAGCTAGCTAGCTAGCTAACCAACAAATATGTGCTACTGACACAAAAGCAGAAATGTAGATCGATGGGATATAACAGAAGATCCAGATTTAAGTGTGTATTACATTCACCTGAATTTTGACAATGACTCCAGAATTACACACTGGAGAAAAGACAGCACCTTTAACAAACAGTTCTGGGGAAAGGAGACAGATGCTTAAAGAAGTATGAGCTTTAGCTCTCACTCTGCACAAAAAAAACGACTTTAGTGGATCAAAGACATCAATGTAAAACATACAACTCCAGGCTGTTAGAAGAGAAGGTAAGGAGGGCACTGCAATGTACAGGGACCTGTGACAACTCTGTAAACAGGACTCTTGTTTCTCAGAAATTAAGGCCAGCAATTGACCATGCTGACTCCTTAAAGCCTTCTACAGCTTGCTTGGTCTCCACTTCCGTAGCTGGCCTGTGGCTCCAGGCTTCTCACCTTCTTATAGATTCACTCTTGGTTAATAATCAATACCTTAAGTTATAGTCCTGCACTTGCTTTCCCTTGATTGAAGAACACGAATATTTTGTGGTTTCTAAGAGGTATAATTAATGTACCAAAGATGCCCATATTTAATGTATATAATTTGTCAATTGGAATAGATACTTGTACCTCTGAAGTCATGCTTATAAACACAGTCATAAATATGTCCATTGCCTTTCAAGAGTTTTTCATGTTCTCCTTTTCATTGTTCCCCTTAGGAGAAGAAGTACTTAAGATGGTACCTACATTTTCCTCCAAGAGTTAAGTGTACAACACACTACCATTCGATACAGTATATCAGTTTCCCAAGGAATTCGTCATCTGAGAATCATTGTGATCTAATGTTTACTTCCTGAAGGAAGCTTCCACAACCTCAGAATGCCTAAAGCTTCTGATAAATACGTTGCTTTTTATGACAGACGGATAATTTTATATTAAATTTGTCTGGTTAAATGACTGTGCTGTTTGTGTCTCTAGTTTGGACCCATAGGAGTTGGAGAGTTTCGGACTTAGGAGATATTTGTGTTTATATCATGGCTAAATCTAGGTTGGCACACAAGATTTATTTGTGTGAAATTTGAAATGTGCAGATAGAGGGCAGAACATCTACATGAAACTAAAAAACTCCAAACAGATGTCAATGAGAGACAGGTTATGGACAGATCCTGTCAATTTGGAAACACTCTGATGAATTCATACCAACCTGGAAATCTTAGTAACTTAAAAGTAACATGGAAAGATTGCCAGTCATTTATATCAATGATTGTAAAGTATCCAATGAAAAGCCATGTAAATAAATATCATTATTAAAATGCTGTTTGGGGCTGAAGAGTGGATCAATTCATTTTACAAGAGTACTCTTGAGTATAGAGATATTTCATTACTTACAACATTTTTGTGGGAAGCTTGGACACACATAGCATATATATCTAGAAAGTCTATGCCTGGGCTATAAATGAATTGAATACCAGCCTCAGGCTTTATAGTGAGTCCCTGAACTACACACACACACACACACACACACACACACACACACACACACACACACACACATACACACACGTATGCACACATGCATGTACGTACACACACACGCATGTGCGCACTTGCTTTTATATCTTAATTTAATATTTTTCTCTCTCATTTTTCTTTTCTTTTTTTTTTTTTTGGAGCTGGGGATCGAACCCAGGGCCTTGCGCTTCCTAGGCAAGCGCTCTACCACTGAGCTAAATCCCCAACCTCTCTCTCATTTTTCTATTTCTTGTTTTATTCTACCCCAATAAGAAAAGGAAGATGCTAACCTCCCTAGCATAGCTTTTCTTTAGAGAAAAGGGCTGAACATTTCAATTTTTGGTCAGCAATACATAAATAGTATTTTAGGATGATTATGATAAATGAATTGTGTTTTTATTAAAAAGGCCAATTACCAACATGAATAAATCTAAGAAGAATAAGAAGAGGAAGAGAAAGAAGAAGAGGAAGCAGAAGAAAATGAACTGTTCTAGTAGTGAGCCAAACATCTTTGTAATAGATAATTTCCATGACCCTGAGAGAAAAGGCTAATTAGCACACAAGTATTCAGAGATCAAACACTGTTATGTGTTTTCCTGTTCATAAATGGTTGTGTAGGCCTAATTTACTTATTCTCTCATTTTCCAATCTCTTCCTGTCTCTTATTCATAGCTATTTTTTTTATTAACTTGAGTATTACTTATTTACATTTTGAATGTTATTTCCTTTCCCGGTTTCCGGGCAAACATCCCCCTAATCCCCTCTCCCCTTCCTTATAGATGTTCCACTCCCCACCCTCCCCCCATTGCCGCCCTCCCCCCAACAATCTAGTTCACTGGGGGTTCAGTCTTAGCAGGACCCAGGGCTTCTCTTTCCACTGGTGCTCTTACTAGGATATTCATTGCTACCTATGAGGTCAGAGTCCAGGGTCAGTCCATGTTTAGTCTTTAGGTAGTGGCTTAGTCCCTGGAAGCTCTGGTTGCTTGGCATTGTTGTTCATAAGGGGTCTCAAGCCCCTTCAAGCTCTTCCAGTTCTTTCTCTGATTCCTTCAACGGGGATCCTATTCGCAGTTCAGTGGTTTGCTGCTGGCATTCACCTCTGTATTTGCTGTATTCTGGCTGTGTCTCTCAGGAGCAATCTACATCCGGCTCCTGTCGGTCTGCACTTCTTTGCTTCATCCATCTTGTCTAATTGGGTGGCTGTATATGTATGGGCCACCTGTGGGGCAGGCTCTGAATGGGTGTTCCTTCAGTCTCTGTTTTAATCTTTGCCTCTCTATTCCCTGCCAAGGGTATTCTTGTTCCCCTTTTAAAGAAGGAGTGAAGCATTCACATTTTGATCATCTGTCTTGAGTATCATGTCTTCTGTGCATCTAGGGTAATTCAAGCATTTGGGCTAATAGCCACTTATCAATGAGTGCATACCATGTGTGTTTCTCTGTGATTGGGTTACCTCACTCAGGATGATATTTTCCAGTTCCAACCATTTGCCTACAAATTTCATAAAGTCATTGTTTTTGATAGCTGAGTAATATTCCATTGTGTAGATGTACCACATTTTCTGTATCCATTCCTCTGTTGAAGGGCATCTGGGTTCTTTCCAGCTTCTGGCTATTATAAATAAGGCTGCTATGAACATAGTGGAGCACGTGTCTTTTTTATATGTTGGGGCATCTTTTGGGTATATGCCCAAGAGAGGTATAGCTGGATCCTCAGGTAGTTCCATGTCCAATTTTCTGAGGAACCTCCAGACTGATTTCCAGAATGGTTTTACCAGTCTGCAATCCCACCAACAATGGAGGAGTGTTCCTCTTTCTCCACATCCTCGCCAGCATCTGCTGTCACCTGAGTTTTTGATCTTAGCCATTCTCACTGGTGTGAGGTGAAATCTCAGGGTTGTTTTGATTTGCATTTCCCTTATGACTAAAGATGTTGAACATTTCTTTAGGTGTTTCTCAGCCATTCGGCATTCCTCAGCTGTGAATTCTTTGTTTAGTTCTGAACCCCATTTTTAATAGGGTTATTTGTCTCCCTGCGGTCTAACTTCTTGAATTCTTTGTGTATTTTGGATGTAAGCCCTCTATCTGTTGTAGGATTGGTAAAGATCTTTTCCAAATCTGTTGCTTGCTGTTTTGTCCTAACCACAGTGTCCTTTGCCTTACAGAAGCTTTGCAGTTTTATGAGATCCCATTTGTCGATTCTTTATCTTAGAGCATAAGCCATTGGTGTTTTGTTCAGGAAATTTTTTCCAGTGCCCATGTGTTCGAGATGCTGCCCTAGTTTTTCTTCTATTGGTTTGAGTGTATCTGGTTTGATGTGGAGGTCCTTGATCCACTTGGACTTAAGCTTTGAACGGGGTGATAAGCATGGATCGATTTGCATTCTTCTACATGTTGACCTCCAGTTGAACCAGCACCATTTGCTGAAAATGCTATCTTTTTTCCATTTGATGGTTTTGGCTCCTTTGTCAAAAATCAGGTGCCCATAAGTGTGTGGGTTCATTTCCGGGTCTTCAATTCTGTTCCATTGGTCTATCTGTCTGTCTCTGTACCAATACCATGCAGTTTTTATCACTATTGCTCTGTAATATTGCTTGAGTTCAGGGATAGTGATTCCCCCTGAAGTCCTTTTATTGTTGAGAATAGTTTTAGCTATCCTGGGTTTTTTGTTATTCCAGATGAATTTTCAAATTGTTCTGTCTAACTCTTTGAAGAATTGGATTGGTATTTTGATGGGGATTGCATTGAATCTGTAGATCGCTTTTGGTAAAATGTCCATTTTTACTATATTAATCCTGCCAATCCATGAGCATGGGAGATCTTTCCATCTTCTGAGGTCTTCAATTTCTTTCTTCAGAGTCTTGAAGTTGTTATTGTACAGATCTTTTACTTGCTTGGTTAAAGTCACACCGAGGTACTTTATATTGTTTGGGTCTATTATGAAGGGTGTCGTTTCCCTAATTTCTTTCTCGGCTTGTTTCTCTTTTGTGTAGAGGAAGGCTACTGATTTATTTGAGTTAATTTTATACCCAGCCACTTTGCTGAAGTTGTTTATCAGCTTTAGTATTTCTCTGGTGGAACTTTTGGCGTCACTTAAATATACTATCATATCATCTGCAAATAGTGATATTTTGACTTCTTCTTTACCAATCTGAATCCCCTTGATTTCCTTTTGTTGTCTGATTGCTCTGGCTAGAACTTCAAGAACTATATTGAATAAGTAGGGAGAGAGTGGGCAGCCTTGTTTAGTCCCTGATTTTAGTGGGATTGCTTCAAGTTTCTCTCCATTTAGTTTAATGTTAGCAACTGGTTTGCTGTATATGGCTTTTACTATGTTTAGGTATGGGCCTTGAATTCCTATTCTTTCCAGGACTTTTATCATGAAGGGGTGTTTATTCATAGCTATTTTGTAACTCATATGCACCCTCCATTTCAGTCAGCCCAGTTCTTTTTTTTTTTTTTAAATGTATCCGGCCCAAATCTTAATAGAATCGACCACTTTAATTGTAGCAAATAATTTTTATGTATTTTTTCAAAACCTTCTTTTACTCATTATTATTTGTACTGAATGTCCTATCTTGACCATTATTTCTGTAGGCAGGTCCCATGTTAAAGCTGCAGTAGGATGGCCCACGTGGCATATAACCAAGAGTTTGTTCTTTCTTACTGCAGATAGAGTCACATCTGCCACTGGCTTCTCTCCAGCACAGCATTGCTGCAGTGGACACATGCTCCCTGGGGGTGTCTGTGGCACTCAACCCAACAGACGACTTGAGGCAAAGCATGTGATTATTCAATGTTATGGCACATTCCACTCCAAACTCTAACACTGCATTTTCTTACTTCTATACATATGCATGGGAACTTGGTTTTATCTAACATTGTCCTAATGCCTTCTTGAGAACAGAAAGGTATAACTCTTTTAATTTATATATCTATGAGTAGTAATGAGTTTAAGCAATTAAACATTTGTGGTAAGCAACAACTACTCTTTGTGTTCCTTCAATTTCCTTGGCAAAGTTCTGTATTTTAAAAGTTGATTTCCTGAAATTCTTTATAATCCACTTATTAGTTTTTAGACACTGCAAATACTATCATCCAGACTATCATTGGATTTTCTATATCTATAATGTAGTTTACACAATTGAAGAAAATTGTTAACCATGTAGCTTGTGTGACTTGGTAATTTTTTTTATTAACTTGAGTATTTCTTATTTACATTTCAAGTGTTATTCCCTTTCCGGGTTTCCAGGCAAACATCCCCCTAATCCCTCCCCCTCCCCTTCTTTATGGGTGTTCCCCTCCCCATCCTCCCCCCATTGCCGCCCTCCCCCCAACAATCACGTTCACTGGGGGTTCAGTCTTAGCAGGACCAAGGGCTTCCCCTTCCACTGGTGCTCTTACTAGGATATTCATTGCTACCTATGAGTCCAGGGTCAGTCCATGTATAGTCTTTAGGTAGTGGCTTAGTCCCTGGAAGCTCTGGTTGCTTGGCAATGCCAAGTGACTTGGTAATTTTGTTTCAAAAAAAAAAATGATCCTAACTCTTCATGAAAGCAATTCTACACATTTTGGTAAGATTTATTTTATTTTTATTTCTATGTATGTGACTGGGTGAGTGAATGCCACATGTTGTTCAAGTGTTCATGGAGGCTATAGAGGGCATCTGACCCTTTAAAACTGGACTTGTGGATGGTTCCAAGCTGCTTATTAGATGCTGGGGAATGGCTTGAGGTCCCCAAGAAGAGCAGGAAGTGCTCTCAGCCACCAAGCACTCTCTCCAGCCTTGACATTCTAAATTTTCTTCTAGCAACATTATAATTTTCACATTTCGATTACTCCTATCCCCATAGGACCCCCTTTATACATTTTGTTATAGTTTTATTTTTCAATGTATTGATCAAGTTTCTCAAACCACAAGATATTTCATCCTGAAATTGGTCACGTTGCCTATTATTTCAACATACGCCTGAACTTTTCTCTGAACTATGTTATTAAACTGTCTTTATACTTACCTTTGTTCCCACTTTTCAAAGGCTTTTAAAAAAGAACAAAGTCAGCTCTGGGGAAGAACATTTGAAGCCTAGGTACTCTGAATACCAACACTACAGACCAGAAAGCTGACGAAGTCACTCTCAGTCTTCCTGTAAACATGAGAAGCATCCTCCTTTGGCAGTGAATGTGGATGCATGTAATCTGCAGAGTCAGGACTCTGGGGATATGTGCATAACGTAAGCTTTCGAGGAGCAGAAGAAAGCAACCAGATCTCTAAATGGTTGCGGTCAGGGATGAATACAGTAAAGAATGAAGACTACTTAGCTATCTGAAGATACCATGTGTGGGTATTACTCTGAGGTCCTGGGAGATTATGAGCTGTGTTGGAAACTGGCAACCATGCAGGAGGTGTGGCACCAATGGCAGGGTGATTATTTGTTGCGAGGAGCTTCTGTCTTGCTTACAAACACAACTGTTTCTCCACACTCAGGTTCCTCACACGTAAAATGCGAATTAAATGACTTCCCAACATTCTTTTAAGGCTCACATTCATAATACTTTAAGAAGCAACTTAATTTTCATTGTAAGAACTGTTGTAAGAGCCTGCCATGTGAATTCTTTCAAAGGAGTCTTCACAGAGAAAACAGTAATTAGCACTTTAAGATATTAATTAACATATTTTCTCATAGGACTTTCTAAGATATAGTCCTTAGTATGAGTAATAAATACTTCATAATTTATGCTTTTATTCACCAAAATCTTCAGATACACGGTTTTGAAATTTTAGTATATTCAATGTAGACAAAATTTCAAGATAAAACCCATGTTCAAGTCAAATGTATTAATGGCAGAAGACATGTGCCCCTTGCTATTTTTGAACTGGATGAGCTCTGATACAAAACATGGTGCATTGACATTGTATAGCAGAGAAGCTGTAATCACATCACAGCTAATAAACTTTAGGATAATTAGGAGGAATTGAGCAAATACAGGAAGGACACATTATCAACACATTTTAGGTAATGTCCAATTAGTTCAAGAATATTTCCGGGGCTGGGGATTTAGCTCAGTGGTAGAGCGCTTACCTAGGAAGCGCAAGGCCCTGGGTTCGGTCCCCAGCTCCAAAAAAAAAAAAAAAGAATATTTCTTATGTACTGTGTAATTGAAAGAAACTGGACTCTGATTCATCTCTCTGATGGCCAAGGGTTTCCCACACTATGAAGATCCCACAACAATTGAACAATTTCATCTACTTCTAAAGAGGCATAGACCAGTGTCCAGCAGTATCTTGTTCAGTTGCTGATGGTGCACAGGTTCAGAAATGAGAGGCTGAGTGGTATTTTGGTGACCTTCTTTTCACAGATGATGTGACTGGATAGAAAGGCACTGTAGAAGAACCAGAAAGGTACAATAGCAACAACACTGATGTGCAAATCCATAAGATATTCAGCATTAATTCTGAATTATAGTTTTCTATAAAGACATTTATTCCTGAAAATAGAAATGATATTTCAGGAAAATTTGTTTAAAACCTTGAGACAGGACAAAAGAAATGGATTCTCATTAAGAGATTATTGTAACTAAAGAGAAATGAGGATTCTAAAATAGAAAGGTGTTCCTTTTGTATTAATTTTCCAGTTTTAGAAAATGCTGAGGAGTGAGAATGTAAAAATAGTTTAGAAATTGCTTGTTGTGTTTGATCTTTTTAAAGGAAGAGAATCAGCAGCAGTAACTAGAAAGCTAAATTTATTTTAAGATTAAGAAATTAGGCTGTGCTTGGTGGCCCACACCTTTAATCCCAGCACATAGAAGGAAGACGTCAGCAGATCTTGTGTTTGAGGCCAACCTGGTCTACATAGCGTGCTCCATGTCAGCCAGGACTACACATTAAGACACTGTCTTAAAACAGGAATGGAATGATATTTAAAGCAATGTAATTGGACATTGATTGACATATTAATAAATCTTATCAAACTCATCATTGTGCTCTCTGTTTTGAAATGAAGAGATTTCTGCTGGGGAAATGCAAAGCTTCTTTCTGATCAATAATGAATCATCAACTGAACTCAGACTCCCTTGATCAAAGTGAAGATCTTCCCATGAGCCCTTCTCATTCTTTGGTTGTTGATATGTCCTGACCTTTCTCAAATCTCAATGATTATAACTGGCATAGAAACTTCCAACATTGGATCCCACTGAATTCATTGACCAACAAGTTTGATGATATTTAAATAAATGTAGTAAAAGAAAACATTTAAATACAATGTAATGAAGGAATTTAAACCTATATCAAAACAAAGCACCATAGGCAAAAAATTTAAAATGTTTTGAGTTGACTTACAAAGCAGTCAGGTTTTAACAATTTTTTCATCACTGTAAAGATTCTATAGAGAAGAAAATAAAGTAACACCATGTAACATTGGGAAAAAACAAGTGTTTTGATGATTATGTTCTTGTGAAGAAAACTCCAGATAAACAAGTAAACGGGCAAAAAATTAAGGTATATGCACACTAGAAATGTTAAAAATATTTTTTGCTCATAGAGATTTAGAACTAAGACAATATTTTTGTTATGTGATGTAACCAAATTGATGTTGAACAGTTAGCAGGAAAGCTCAAAATATTTAGTCAAAAAGATACCTTAAGAAAAACTCTGAAGGGTAATGCTCACATTTTGTCTAGAATGGAAAGATCAGCTATCAAATCTCCCTGGTTAGATATGCTTTACAATGTCTACTTTATAAAAAATGTATACAATAGTGGAACCCAGGAACTATGGCAATAATGAAGGTGAAGAGTATGGTATTGATTTCAGAATATAAAATTGGAGAAAGGAATACAATCAAGAATTTAGAGACAGAGCCAAGTATGCTTCGGGTGTCATATGATATGAAGTCTGAGGCAGGATGAGGTGACATGAGAAAGCTGGTTATTTCATACATTCTGCTGATGCAGTCCATCTGGAAAACAATAATCATGGATACATAATTACAGTGCTTGACAAAACATTGCAGAAAAATAAAAATAAAAATCATACAAGAAAAGCAAGAAAAAATAATAACCAACCAACCAACCAAAACCAAAGAGAACCACCCATCCACCACCACCAACCATGTAAAGAAGAAAAGAGAGAACATACGCATATCTCTGTGTTACAGATCATCCCTTCACATCCATGGCAGATTGTTCTATTGCCTTCCACCAGAGTTCAAGAATGCTCAAGTCTGCTATAGAAAGGACATAAGATTTGAACTCAACATGAACATAACCTCTAAATTTTAAAAAAATTTTCTTGATTGTATTTATTTTTTAACACAATGTAAATTCCATGTTATATTTAATAAATATCGTTGGGAAATGATAAGGCATACACGTTTGTGAATGTTCAGTACAATTGATTTTTCTGAATATTTTTACTCATATTTGGTTTAATTCATAATGTGGGACCCTTGATTACTTGAGGCTGACTCAATATTCATCAAAGATATTTGCAAAGAATAAAACTCTAGATTCTATGAGTGAATACGTACATGCATGAAAGTAAGTTAACAAAAGTGTTTGAATCTTAGTAAACAGGAAGCCGTAGAACTCCAAGGACAAAGGAAGAAGAGGATTAGTAGAAATTCCATCAAAGTGAATATAAATATCCAAAATGTTAAATATGCAAAGTCACTTGTGGTTAGGCAAATTCAAGGTAAAAGTACCACAATATTGTTTTTTTTTCAGAAAGCCAATTAAGTGTTTACAATTGTTATTGATAGAGTCGAGGAAATAAACTCCTTCAGTGCCAGAGAAGTGGTACCTCTGAGTCCTAGGAAGTCCTTGGAGATGGTGTCTTCTTCACTTGATCCACTGGCTTGGCTGCTTTAACCATAAAACATCCAGTGCTTAAAGATGCTCATTTATCTCTTCTTAGACTGTAACTTCTGATACATTCCATATACTTGATACCATCGGTGAATGGCACACAAAGCTTCCTCTCAACACAAACTTGAGGACTATATTAATTTTCTGTTTCCAAATTAATTCTCTGTCTCTGTTCTCATTTCTGTCACAAAAATATCTGGTATACACCACTTAAAGGATGAAGGGTTTATCTGAGTCCACAGTTTGTGAAGGTTCAGCACATGATTCATGTTTGGGCAGAATATCACGGTGGTCAGAAAATGTGGCCAGAGAAGGGTCTTTACCTCTTCACATGGGAGAGGCATAAGGAGATACCACTAGGAGCCTGTCCCTAGTTTTTGTCTGGGCCTCACCTCCTAAATATTCTACAACTTTTAAAAGAAAAAGTCCTATCACCCTGTGACCAAATGCTCAACACTTGCACCACCGAGGGACATTTTATATTCCAACCATATAAAGAATCTTACAAATTTTCAATATTAAATATGCGCAAAGATACTTCAAGACTGGAGGCAGAACATTTCTTCTAACATGATTGAAGACTGGGGTTTGATTCCTAGCATCAGAAAAAGTTTCCTAGTTTAGAATCTATATTTGATATTTGCATTTACTGATTGATATTTCGATCATGAGCCTATTCTTAACACACATATGTCATTCTAATCATATGATTTTTGACAGCAAGTCAATTTTTAGTATCGACTTTATTTTCAGCTTATCTTTTGAACACAAAGTAATATTAGTACCCTTTATTTTCAGGTGAGCTTATACTTAAGTCTCAAACATTTCAACATTTCCACTTAATTCATGACCCTTCAAAGTAGACATACATGAACTTGACACTTGAGGAGGATGAGGATGAGGATGAGGAGAAGGATGAGGAGGAGGAGGAGGGAGAGGAGGAGGAAGAGGAAAAAGAAGAGGAAGGGGGAGGAGGAGGAACAGGAAGGGAGGAGGGGGAGAAGAAGGAAGAGGAGGAGAAGGGGGAGGAGAGAGAGGAGGATGAGGATGAGGAGAAGCAGGTGGTGGAAGACATGGTGGCCTCTCTGAGATCATCAGGTATGGAGCTTGACATCTCTGCTCCGGGTCTCACTCTCCATGGGAACCCCTCAGAGACTGATGTCCGTATGGCATGATAGATGTGAAGCTCAGAACTGCTCAAATCTCCTATTTGGGTCCTGAATGCTTTTCCAATAACAACTGTGTGCTAGATGTAGATTTCAACACTGACTTCAATTTTAGGATTGAAGACCTTTTACATCAAGCTTAATTTGGGGGTGATCTAGGTAAAAGTTAACAAAACTTAAAATATTAACTTTATGAAAAATGTTGAGTCATGTAGAGCATCTGCCCCAATGGGCTGCATTTTCATTATCATTAAGTGACCCAAAGCACAATGCTAATAACCTCTTGTCATGTTTTAAACAGTTCAGAATATTCAAACATAATGCACTGTAAATTCACCATCTCTGGTGTAGCATAGTTTTAGCTAGAAACACTATGATGAGGACTACCTGATTAACCCACAGCAGTGTTTCCCAGATACAGGTGCTTATGAGACTTGTATAAACTACTTGAGAAACAGTGATGCCAGGGCTTCAGTCCTGGAGTTTATGTTGAAATAGATTTTAGATGGAGCTGGAAATTCTATGTTTAATGGATTCTCAGAGGCCACTGATGAAACTGTGGATGGATTCTACATTCAGAAATGCTGGCTCTTGAACATGTCAAATACCAAGGCGAATGCTAGCAGCAAACCACTGAACTGAGAACGGGACCCCCGTTGGAGGAATTAGAGAAAGGACTGAAAGAGCTGAAGGTGCTTGCAACCCCATAAGAACAACAATACCAACCAACCAAAGCTCCCAGGGACTAAACCACCATCCAAAGACTATACATGGATTGACCCATGTCTCCAATTGCATATGTAGCAAAGGATGGCCTTGCTGGGCACCAATGAAAGGAGAAGCTCTTGGTCCTGCCAAGGTTGGACCCCTAGTGTAGGGGATTGTTGGAGGGGGTGGTAAGGAAGGGTGGATGGGGAGGGGAACACCCTTATACAAGAGGAGGGGGAGGGGTTAGGGGTCTGATAGACAGGACCGGGAAAGGGAATAACATTTGAAATGTAAATAAGAAATACCCAATTTAAAAAAGTGGAAAAATAAATTTAAAAAAAAATGTTGGCTCTTAAAAAATGCAATAAAGCCCTTCCAGTCCTTTCTCTGATTCCTTCAACGGGGGTCCCTTTCTCAGTTCAGTGGTTTGCTGCTGGCATTCACCTATGTATTTGCTGTATTCTGACTGTGTCTCTCAGGAGAGATCTACATCCGGTTCCTTTCGGCCTGCACATCTTTGCTTTATCCATCTTGTCTAATTGGGTGGCTGTATATGTATGGGCCACATGTGGGGCAAGCTCTGAATGGGTGTCCCTTCTGCCTCTGTTTTAATCTTTGCCTCCCTATTCCCTGCCAAGGGTATTCTTGTTCCCCTTTTAAAGAAGGAGTGAAGCATTCGCATTTTGATCATCCGTCTTGAGTTTCATGTGTTCTGTGCATCTAGGGTAATTCAAGCATTTGGGCTAATAGCCACTTATCAATGAGTGCATACCATGTGTGTTTTTCTGTGATTGGGTTACCTCACTCAGGATGGTATTTTCCAGTTCCCTCCATTTGTCTATGAATTTCATAAAGTCATTGTTTTTGATAGCTGAGTAATATTCCATTGTGTAGATGTACCACATTTTCTGTATCCATTCCTCTGTTGAAGGGCATCTGGGTTCTTTCCAGCTTCTGGCTATTATAAATAAGGCTGCGATGAACATAGTGGAGCACGTGTCTTTTTTATATGTTGGGGCATCTTGTGGGTATATGCCCAAGAGAGGTATAGCTGGGTCCTCAGGTAGTTCAATGTCCAATTTTCTGAGGAACCACCAGACTGATTTCCACAATGGTTGTACCAGTCTGCAAACAACAATGCCAACCAACCAGAGCTTCCAGGGACTAAGCCACTACCCAGAGATTATACATGGACTGACCCTGGGCTCCAACCTCATAGGTAGCAATGAATAGCCTAGTAAGAGCACCAGTGGAAGGGGAAGCCCTTGGTCCTGCTAAGACTGAACCCCCAGTGAACGTGAGTGTTGGGGGGAGGGTGGTAATGGGGGGAGGGGAACACCCATAACGAAGGGGAGGGGGAGGGGTTAGGGGGATGTTGGCCTGGAAACCGGAAAAGGGAATAACATTCGAAATGTAAATAAGAAATACTCAAGTTAATAAAAAAATTTAAAAAAATGCAATAAAATCAACTCTAGACTTGCCCCAAACTCTTAATCCTTCATTTTAGCCTCATGAGTGCTGGAATCTTAGGTTCATGCCAGTGTTCCTGTTTCCAAATAGATGTCTGATGAATGCTTTGTACATGCTGTAATAGGAGCTATGGTGACATGGGAAACAGTGCCTGCTAAGGAATAGTCGATCATCCTTCTAGAGGATCAATTTAGACGTAACTATCTGTAGTAGAGAACAAACTTTAGGAGAAAATAGCTCGTGTGATGCAGAGACGCTGAGGGTTAGCAGAGGTTTGCAAAGCATCTATGGAAGAGGAGACTTGTGCCAGTCGATTGGAGAAGGATAAACCTGAAATGAGAATCCTAGGACAGAGACAGAAGTAAGAAGGGGCATCATAAGAGTTTCCCAGGGAAAGTGCCTGGTATCTTGCACAGATGAATTTGACAAATAATTTGATGAATCTTACAGCTCTAAGTTTTGAGGAGAAGAAAATCATTACACATCTTCAGAGCCAGGTAGAGGGTTTAGAATCAGCAAGGTGGGAAATTCAGTTAATCAAAAGAAATCTATCATAAAAGGGATAGGTCTGGATAAAACTTTAGTAAAAATGTGATGGAGAAGTTGGGAGGAGTGATAAATATATCCAAGTATCTGGAGCTAAATGTTCCTTGGGGGAGCTAGAAGAGAGTTCAGGGCCGAGACTATGCTTGTATTTACAAGAAAGGAAGGAAATAGCAATATATTTTGTGAGAAAAAAACTATGTTTTTAAATATCATGTTATATACTTTTTGAGAATTTTATACCTGAATAATAAATTTGATCCATTCACCTTCTCCAAATCCTTCTGGTTCTCTCCCACATCTCCTTCCCATCTTCATGTCCTGTTTCTTGTTGTTTTTATGCAAACCACTAATTCCAATTATCACCATCTACTGCAGGAGATTTCATCTCCCTCCAGTCAGAAGGATTGAGATAAAGGAAAAAACTGACAACAAATGTAGCCAAGGATCCGAACGAAGCCAGGGGAGACCCACTGCACTGGTGATGGAATGGTAAACAGTGGCAGCCACTATGAAAATCAGCGTGGAATTTTCTTTTCTTCTTTTTTTAAACTTACATTTTAAATGTTGTCCCCCTTCATGTTTTTCCTCTCCACGAACCTCACATCCCATTTGCCCTGTGCTTGGCTTCTATGAGGGGGCTCCGCCACTCAATCCCCCAATCCTGCCCACTGCTCTAGTGTCTCCCTTATGCTGGGGTCTCAGGTCTCCACAGGACCAAGGGCCTCTCCTTCCATTGATGCCCAATAAGGCCATCCTCTCCTACACATGCAGCTAGAGCCATGGGTACCCTCCCCTCTGTGTACTCTTTGGTTGGTGGTTCAGTCCCTGGGAGCTCTGGCGGGGAGTTGGGGGGTCAGGTTAGCTGATGTTGTTTTTCCTATGGGGTTTAATCCTTCCAGTTTGCATCTGTGACCCGGAGCAGACCTTGTGCCCCAGCCCTCCCCACCCCAATCACACCCAGAGACAGCTTGACCCCCAAGAATTTTCTTAAAAAGTTAGAAATAGATGAGCCTATGACCCAGTTATGTGTCTTCTGGGCATATACCTAAAGATTCTATGTCCTCTTTACTGATAAATGCTTATCCAAATTAAGTGCAGCTCTATTTATAGTAATGAGGTATTAGAAACAGTCTAGGAGAAAGGTGTGTTAAGTAGGGATTCTCCTAATCACACACTGTTCCCCATTGCATGGTGTAGAGTAAAGCTCCAATTCATGAAACAAAACCAAGCAGAAACAGCTGAAACATCCATTTAAGGATGAATGGATAATGAAAATGTCATGAACATATGCAACGGAATTTTATCCATGTGCAAAGAAAAGTGACAATTTGAAAACTACAGGTAAATGAATAGGACTGGAAGAAATTATGCTCAGTTAGGCAACCCAGGCCCAGAAAGAAAAAGGCCACATGTTCTCTCTCCGTTGTTGACTCTGTCACTTAGTAGGAACACCTGTACCATTCATGAAATTAGAAAGGGGCATTGCAGGGCAGGGGAGGGTAGCACACAGATGACACAAAGGGGAAAGGTGAATGATGGGGGGGGGCATTTAAATGGGAAGAACACAGCAGAAGAAAGGGTGCAGATGGGGTACCAACACTAAAGAAGCTTGCAAAGCCATCTGAACGGCTATTTTATAAGCTTATAGAATATGCATATAGAGAACAAGACGAGTTTTAATGACATAAGGAAGTAGGCGGCACATATGAAGTTAGATATGCACGAGAAGATACAGTGAGATTAACAGATGAAAACAATCTTACAAGGTAGGCATAAAGGTGTGTTTGGCTTCAAAAGAGTTGTTTTCATTATTTTTAATTACGTGCACTGTGCATGTCCGTGTCTACGTATGTAGACATGAGTGCAGATGGCACCAGATGCTTGGAGCTAGAGGTAAAGGCAGTTGTGCGTTTCCTAAATTGAGTGCTGTGAATCCAACATGCTCTTAGACACCGAGACACTTCTCCAGTCCTATATTTGATTTTTCTCCATGTGGCTATGTGGCTTTGCATATCACACCCAGGAAGACAATAGTCTAGTTGTGATTTATAGATTTAATAACACGAGTGCATGACATTAATTAGAAAGTAACTGATACTAGTTACTATTTAAAATGGTAAACACTGGTCGCCCATTGCTCTTTGTCTGAGCGTAGGACCATGGTAGATCTCCTCCTGATCTCTTAGCATATCTACTGACATTGTCCTCGCTTAGGTTTTGTTTAAGCAGTCATTTTTAGGAAAAATCATCTCACAGCAGAACTTGGTCTTCTGGCTCTTATACTTTTTCTGCCCTCTTTCCTGAGATGTTCCCTGAGCCTTAGGTACAGGAAATGTGTTGTAGATGTAGTTATTAGGACTGGGTACCCTGTGATTTGTTGATCTCTGAACAATTAGTTTTTCCCAGAGATAATCCACCTAATTGGTTATCAAATACAAAGTGGTCAGCCCTGAAGTAGTATATACACAAACAGCAAAACGAACCAGGAGGAGATATATATATATATATATATATATATATATATATATATATATATATATATATGTATATGTATATGTGTGTGTGTGTGTGTGTGTGTGTGTGTAATAATAATCAAAGTAGAGAAACCATCAAGTCATAAAGGAATGAGGGGGCATAGGAGGGGTTGGAAGGAGGAAAGGGAAATGCATTGTAATTATGTTTTAATTTAAAAATTAAATATAAGCAAACATTAGAGAAATATATACATATATAATATATATTATATATATTATATATATATATACAACCTATATATATTCTTTACATTATAATCAATAGCTCTCTTTAGGTTAGGCTTTGAGTACAAACTGGAGTTTTTGAGGGATTTAGAGGACAAGAGGACACACATGAGGACTTGTTTGGCCAAGTCTCTTCACTGACACACGGGGAAAGGTAAGAGACAAAGAAAAATGTGATTCGAAGTAATGAAAAGATAACCAGGGTGGTATCATGATGCATTTGGAGAGAGAGGCGAGGACTGGAAGAAGGTCAAGGCAGACAAGGAGTGAGAATAGGAGAAAGTAGATTTGAGGAGAATGATGAAGAACTGGAGAAAATAAAGGAAGAAATTCAGTTGCTTTGCAGCTGATGGAGACTTGGTGATTAAAGGGAGGGTTAAAAAAAGTAGATCTCTCAGCCTGATGATAAACTACTATGGGAATGATTTCTTTGTATATAATCAGCTTTCAAATTTAAATATAGTTATTTTGGCATAAAACTATGCAAAGTAAATATTTACTGTATGCAGTATAATCCCTCATAAATTATGTGTGCATTTGAATATATACATGAAATTAACACTGACCTAGAAATGTAACAATTTCCATTACTGTTATGACAATATTGGATTTTTTTATTGAATGAGACAAATTAAATCTAATACACATAAATTATGAACTATTGATTAAGGTAACAAACTGCTAGGTTTTGATTTCTGTCTTTAGTGTTTTTGCAGATGAATGAGGTTACTTTGCAGAGAATTCTTTACCCTCAATGTAGGAAAACTGGGATGGAAGATGACGAACACCATTACATGCAGTTTTCAGATGGATAAAGAAACTGCCAGGTTCATACTCGATGATGATTGAGGTATATACTGGCTGGTTTTGCGTGTTAACTTGTCACAACTGGGATTATCACAGAGTAAAGAGCCTCCCTTGAGGAAATGCGATCCAGATGTAAGGCATTTCATTAGTGATCAAGGTTGTGAAGTCCCATTGTGGGTTGTGCCATCCCTGGGCTGGTAGTTCTGGGTTCTATAAGAAATCAAGCTGAGCAAGCCAAGGCAAGAAAGCCAGTAACATCCCTCCATGGCCTCTGCATCGGCTCCTGCTTCCTGACCTGCTTGAGTTCTAGTCCTGACTTCCTTTGGTGATGAACAGCAATGTGGAAATGTAAGCTGAACAAACCCTTTCCTCCACAATGTGCTTCTTGGTCATGATGCTTTGTGCAGGAATAGAAACCCTGACTAAGACAAGGTACAAAGGAATTACAGATGTTCTGAGTTCATTGAAGAGTTGAACAATGTCTTTATGGATACTTAACATAGAGCATTGGAACAGTAGTGAAGTAAGAAAAGGAGAAAGTTGAATAAATTAGTAATACAATTTGTATTTTACTGAACAAGGTGAATAATATTGATTAACCAAGCAGAAAGAAATTTCCAGAAGACTAAGATAATATTTCATATTTAAAAAATACCCAATACTTTAGCACAACTCACAATTATGTAGGTGGTAGAAAATTAGAAGCTAAATTCCTCACAGCCTCATGAACATTCCAAATAGGAAAAACCAAATACTTAAATGCAAAAAAGTATATCATAATTCCATACAAGTGCATTTTAGCGCTCTTATTCCTGCACCAAGCAAAATGATTGCAGCAGTGTAAAAAACACAATAGTCAAGCAAAAAATAATAGTTTTAGTTGTATAGAAACTTCATGAGTTGTTACTGGAACCATAAGACACAGATGCAAATAAACACTCAACTGTCATTCTGGATATTATTTCCAGTCAGATTGTTCAGTATAAAGTATGAAGAATGAAGTTTCAGAAGCCATATTTAAATTGTTTAAGATTCAATTCCAACTGAGCATCTTATATTCGATTTTCAATTATCTTGGTCAAGTGAATATCATACTTAGGTTGCTTTGAGACTAATCTGATGGAAAATTAATTCAGCCCTCCTAAACACACATTTAAAAAATATTCAAATGAGTGCAAGCAAAAGTATCTACTGAATGGTTATTTAAAATAAAGCCTACTCATTTTATTAAATATGACCTGTTCTCTTGTGCAGCATAGAAACACCAATGCTTTTTCTAAGGTTGGAAAGTTAGCACAACTGTAAGCCTTCCATATTCTAATTTATGTTCTATAACCTTTCAAAGAACTTAAAACACAAATTCTTAGTTTGGGATAGGATGCAGTACCTTTGTTTTCCATTGCTGTCCAATTCTTATGGCTATTCTAACTTGCTTGAGATAAGGTTTGATTTTAGTTATAGTTTGGAAGGTTCTAGTTCCTGGTGAGATGGATTCATTGGTGTTAGACACTAGGTGATGTTCATAATGAAGGAGTACCTCATGGCTGGAAAGGAAATATAAGAACAAAAGAGGAAAAGATGTGACTTGGTGCTCCACCATTTTGCTCAATAATCCACATGAATACACCCCGAGAGACTGCACTGCCTCCTATTACTACTGTACTGGGAGCAAAAAATTCACTTTATGAACCTTTGGGGGGTACTCAAAGAGTCAAACAGAAATTGTTTTATTTTACAAATATATCAGTTTATTGAAAAATACTGGGCTCCTTCTGTTAAATGTTGCATCTCCTGAGGGCAGCTGAAAAGCTTGTATTACAATCCATTTATAATGCTTTTACTTATGTTGGCATGTATGCTTAAGCATAATTTAAAAAGAAATGTAGATTATTAACATTCTGGAAGGGGTTTTATTTTATAGTGCTCTTCACTGTATTTTTTGTCTTGGGTACTTCTTAGAACACATTTTAAGACCTGGTTTGAGTCTTCCTGGAAACACAGTGGGAGAATAAACCATCACAACTCCAAATCAGAGCTAAGGCTCAAGGAAAGATCCTTGTTCAAGAGATTGATTTCTACAAATAATGGCTTCAAAGAAACAGAACATAACTAAAAGCATTGGGAAATAAAAGCAATGATTCCTGTTGTTCAAAATAGCCATCTGACTTCGCCACTTGTTTGCTCCAATTTTTCCTTACTCTCGTACTTTAACAATGAGTTCCATTCCCTTTACCTTCAAAGTCAAAGCTCTTTATTATTTGCCATTTACTTTCCTTTCTCCATTGAGTTCTCAAAGGATAAACAAAGTGGGATAAGGAAAATAAATCTGTCTTTGCAGCAGCTCTGTTCTATGAGAGAATGAACAAAATATAAATGCAGTAGAGAAGGGTCATAAATGTTGTTCAGAGAACTCCAGCAAGAGGCAGAGAGATACATGCAAAGATAGTGTGTGTAAATAGAATGCTACACTGGGTGCACAGTCAGTGTTCTGGGCAGCACTATATGTGTCATATCCAAATGGCCATCTTTGATCTTTTGGGTACCAATGATATGGCCTCTGCTCACTAGTCCTTAGTAGAGTTCTATAAGGCTGTTGCACTCATGAACTCACAGCAGCTGTGGTTCTCTGCACACAACATGCACAGGTTCAAGCCAATCAACATTTACAGACAGGATGACAGCACAGAGTTCCACTTCTAGTTTAAGAGATATTGATAGCCAACGTCTGCTGGGGAGAGGCTTCTCATTTGGAGAGGGAGTTGGTCTGATGTTAACTTGATCTGTGCTTCAGTATATGGTTCCATTCCACAGAATCATGTTCCAACAACCAGGTAGAGTTCATTCACTGGTCTCAATGGGATAGTATACATTGCACACACATAGAGAATTTGCAAAGAATACATAAAATATGAAATAGAAAAATAAATGCATTTTCTGGAAGACTTTGAATTATAATAGAAAATATCTAATGAAGCATATTTTCTCTGTTTCTATGCAATTGAAAATTACAGTTTTAACCACCAATTGGCAGTGGTAGGACTTTTGACCATGCTCTCTTCTACACTGGAGGGTTGGCTGTGTCGGTCTTGTGACACAATTCTATACATTCATGTGTACAGTGATCCTGCCTTGTTTGCCAAAGATGGTTTTATTTGCAGACATTCACTACTGCTGGCTCTTGTAATCTTTCAGTCTCCCCTTTGAGATGATCTCTGAGCCTTGCTGGAAGTGGTTGATAAAGTTGTACCATTTAGAGATGGGAACCGCATCATTCTCCGAAGGTTTATAAGTTGTGCATGACTTTATCAATTGCCATCTGCCATAAAAGGTAAATTTCTCTGATGAAGATTAAGAGATCCACTATGAGTATAAAGATAAAATGTAGAAGAAGTTTACTACCGTGTCTAATTAGCAGAATAGCAAGTTCTCCCCTAAAACCTATACCTTAACCAGCCAAGGTTTTTCAGCCTAGTTAGCAATACTAAGCCTGAGTTTCATTTCATGGAACAGGCCTTGGATACTAGTAATTCAGAGAGTGAGTGGCTATTCTGATAAATGTTTGTGTCACGATTGTGCCAGTGGCATTTCTTCCTGGGGTGGTCATTACTGTACTTCCCAGGTTCATGGTTGGGTAAGACTGCTGATTTTTTTTTTTTTTACTACAGAGGTATCATATCTTCAAAAACCAGTACAGTTAACCACTATCGAATGCAATTCTAGATTAGTACCAGCTTGAATTCTCCATGGTCTTTTACTCAAGTATTTTGGTCTTCAGTAACAGAATTTACTATCAAGTTCATGTAGGTAACCAAGAGCAATGATAATAGTAATACTTGAGGGCCTATAGGAGAACAATGGTCAATAACTTGAAAAAAAGTATTCCACACCAAAACATTTGCTCTTCTTTGTGTGTGGATAATTTATAATATCTGGGAAAGGCATTATCCCCTTATTTTAGACTAATTCCATTTAAACTCCCTTTAAATGTGTTCATGTATACATGTATTTAGGAAGCTTCTGGATTTAGTGGGATTCTATAGGATCTTTTCAAAGATCTTCAGAGTTAATTAATGCTCTCTGTACTCCTTCCTCTAGTCTGCCCTTCCTTACTTTTTTCCATATATGTTTGTTGTTGTCACTGTTGTCGCGGAAGATGACAACGATGACGATGACGATAGTGGTGGTGGTGGTGGTGGTGGGAGTGGTTGTGGGTTATATAAATGTGTGAATGTGTACCTTAGGCAAAAAGCAACCTCAGATGATTGACCCTCATTTTCACCGTTAGTGAGTCAAATTCTCTTTTCTGTTTTGCTATTTTTTAAACCATGCCACTGGCCTGTGAACCTTCTGGATTTTTATTCTGTTCCCACCTATCAACTTGCATCAGAAGCATTGGGATGATAGATTTAAACTACCCCATGCAGCTTTGTAAATTCTCTGAGAATTTGAACTCAGGTCCTAATGCTTGTGAGGTAAATATTTTGCCCACTGAGCCATTTCCCTCTGCTTCAATTTTATTTTATTTTTAAAATCCACACAATGAAATTTTGATTGTCTCTGTAAGCTAATCAATTTATCCAATTAATCCAGTCATAGTGGATTTCTGAAGAATCTGATCGGGCTTGTGAAGTTACCATACATCGATAACAATTGATGTGTTATCTTCAATGTGTTCCTAGGATGTATGAGTATTTTATTCACATGTATGTCTATAGACTATGTGCATATTTGATGGCTACAGAACTAAGAAGGGGGTATGGGATCCCTTGAAGCTGAAGCAACTGACTGTTGAAAGCAATCATGTAGGTACTGAAAACTAAATGTAGGTCTTTTTCAAGAGCAACAGGTGCTCTTAACCATGGAGACATCCCTATGGTCCCATTTCACACAAAATTTTAATATATGTTTATTTGACAAGCAAAACCACAGTAGTCAAGCAAAGTTGCCATAACATCCTAGGTACACATACACAAACAAGTTAAAAATCAGTGCAAGACAATTTAATATTTAAAACATTAATTTTATTAATTTGTATAATATTTTCATAGACCAATATCTCATAAATAATAAAATAGCTTTGTTATTTATTAAAGGTCATCGAATACATTATTTTAACCATACAAACTTTTATAATCGATATCAATGTTTTATCAGCA
Source organism: Rattus norvegicus (assembly GCF_021556685.1). Classification (NCBI taxonomy): domain Eukaryota; kingdom Metazoa; phylum Chordata; class Mammalia; order Rodentia; family Muridae; genus Rattus; species Rattus norvegicus. Next base: position 42,246,349 of record NC_141544.1, on the reverse strand, counting down.
TAATACCTTGCTGTGGCTGAGAATGTATTAGAAAGTGTCCAGACAAGGACTGACTAAGGAACATAGAGTACCATGTTGTAGAACAGCTGGGACCAGGAAAGTACGTGTATGTGTGTATCAACTGGGACAGGAAAGATCTGTGAGTGCATTAGGAATCCGGAAAATGTGATCGAATGCCATCATTAAAATCACAGACTGAAGTATCTTCATGTGGTACCTCAGTAGATTCAGTGCCAACATACGGTGTGAAAAAAAAGAGATGTGATTCATTCATGCGAAATAAAAAAGTCAAGACAGAGAGACAGAGGATGGAACTGTAACTACTCAGAGGTGAGAATGTATGATGCATATTCAATGGCGCAGACTTTTGTAAATAAGAAGAAATATTCTGGAGACCAAAACTACAGCATAGCAACTAGGAATGCCAAGAGTGGGAGAAAGCAATCTTCTCTAGGGTAAAGTCCACAATTAATTATCCAATATCAAGTGGAGATATGTGTCATACACACACACACACACACACACACACACACACACACACACACACACACTCCTCATTCACAAACACACACATACCATAATAAGGACTGTACTGATTGAATCTAATGTATTTAGAAATTTAAGAATACTCATACACGCATGCACATACATATATATAATTAGAGAAAAAGAGACTAGAGTCCATGAATTTGAGAAGTAATGTGGGGCAAAAATGGAGGGTTTGGAGGGAGAAAAGAGAATTGGGAAAATGATATAGTTATATTTTAATTTCAAAAACTTTAAAGTGTGATATGATAGCTATGTAGTTGATAATAATACATTTTAAACCAAAATGTTCCAAAAGAGTAAGTTGCAGAAAACTCTTCACATATATACAAATGTATATATGCTCACATAATCATACCGGGGCAACTTGGTGACAAGAAAGAGCTTGGTGACTATACGATGCACATTAGCAAAAATGCTGTTATATGTAAGTATGTATACAATCATATTTAAATTATGTCTCAGTAGGCTACAAAGTAAATTCCAATATGTTAAAAATCCAGAAATTTAAGCCCTAGTAATACATTGTTTTAAGTAATGCCATAAAGGTTACCTGACACATGATATGGATATAAATTTTATAGTCAATAAAGAATCAAAAGCAAAATGTTGCAAATCGTGGACTTTATGCCAGTTTGGAATCTGTTACAAGATATCCTATTTTATGAAGGCTACAGTATTAGATGGGAGTATTAAAAGTTGTAAATATGGTCCCTGCTCATGCGTGGAAGTGAGCATTCCACAGCACTCTGGTCTTTTCTCAGACTCTTATTTTCTGGTCTTTTCTCAGACTCTTATTTTCTTTCTCCCTCTTGCCTGTGATGTTTCCTTAACTTTGGGGAGTGTGCCATAGGCAGGGCTGAAAGTCAATAGCATCTGATTCCCATTACTTTAATCAGATATGAGTCTGTGCAACTGTCACCCACTGCACAGAAGTCCGTAATCAAAGCAGAGAGTGAGACTGTTCTGGGCAGGGGGGGCAGGATATAAATATAAGTATTTGGAAGGCAATTTGCAAGCAAGCTTGCAGCTATAGCTTTGCTACTAGGGCCTCTGTCATGGACTTTTGACTGGGTTTACAGTAGAAGATGTGAATTCTCTCTCATGGACCAGGTCTCAAGTCTAATCAGAAAGCAGTTGGTTCTGTCTGTAATAGTCTTGCCCCTATTTTGACCTTGCCTCGTAAGTTGATAGCAGAACATGCAGTATCGGAAGGTGAATAAGACTTGACCTTTCTGTCCTAGTAAACTCAATAGCACGTTCGATCACTGTGAAATGTATCCATCAGGGAGAAGCTCCAAACCCAGTTCCAGTTCATTTCTCTAAGTACTGAAACCAAAGATGGCGGGCTCAGCAACAGAATCTTACACTGCAGTCCTAGTAGGTGACCTAAAACCATGCAAATACTGTTTTGATCTAACAACTCATGGATAGGTAGCTCCTCCCAAGGCTGGGGTTTTTATTTAGTAATGTATTTTGGGAGTGGGTTGATTTCAATATGCACGTTACTTCTGTAGAATACCCTACAAAGTATCACGCTTTCCTAAGAGCTTTTCAGTTACGTAGTATAAGTCGACTTTCCTTAATCCCCTCTTCTCTTCATGCTCCACACCCCCAGCATGGGTTAAACCTTTCCACTTGTCTACTGGTTTTAAAAAAATTAAGGCATGTAATTTGGAGGATCAACTCATCGATATTATCCAGCAGGAAATGCTTGAATGTATAAAATTCTGCTTAGATACAAATGTGGCCTATGAATTATTTTTAACATTGCCTCAGAAATGTGCTAGAAAAGGATTTGAAAGTTCAATGTATTGAACCAGCACTTTGTCTTATGCTGTTTAAAGCTTTGATTTGCTTCTACGTGGTTTTGATTAATAAAGGATGAGCCAAAGTATCGCATAACAAACTCAGTACTTTCAGCAAGGTTCGCAACTGCTATCAATAGCAGAAGTTTAGATCTTGTTACCTTTAAAACCCACATGTATTTGAAGATTTGCGTGTCACTCAAAGGCATGTTCCTTTCTTATTGGCAGTGTCGATTCATGGGACAAGTGTCAGGGAAGCAGAGCTGCAGTTATGAGCGTTATGTCACCTATTTTATCCTGAGACCAGCTAGACTTTTACTGTTGGGAAAATACATGCTACATTTTCACCGATAAGCAGTGAACACAGTCTTCAGAAACAGAATCGACCCTGGATTTCAGGTTTCCCCACTGTCATAGAACTCATTGTTCTAAGAGTAAGCAGTGGCTCTAGCCCATGCCCGAGTCTTTGTGCACCTAGCATACCTGTAAGTTACCCGTGAGAGGTGCAGAGCATCTTGGGCACTGGTTGAACACCATGCCTTTTCTCCTTGTCTATTTGGTTGATGATTTCCTGTGGACTTGAAACACGTGAACAACAAGGAGCTTCCTCAAACTGTGGCTACAGCCAGAGTCAACAAGGGTCTTCAGAGCAGACGGCTTCCTGGAAACCAGAGGGCGGAGAACGACCACATCTACTTTCAGGCTTTTGTGAATTTACTCAAAGAAACTTTAAGGTATTTTAATCGTTTCTGAAACTGGGTAGCAGTAGCTGGCTGGAGCCCACAGTGAACACCAGATGGGCCTTGTGGGAAATCGGCCTGTGTTTGCCTCCTGAGTGTTGGTATTCTAGGTATGCACCTTCATGTCCAACTCCCTGTGGACATTTAAAACTTATTTCCATCTGGACATTAGTTCAGCTCTCTTGATAAAATATTCACAGTTACAATTCTCATCGTGCAATGAATCAGATGATGTCCTGTGAATGACTGAGCTTTGGCAAGGTTTTCATTGTTAAGAGCAAAATGACTGCTTTTCTAGGCATGAGGGATCATAAAACGATTGTGTTTTGAAGTGTGTTTCCCAAGTAGATGCTATGATCTGAATATGAAATCCTTGAATGTGACTCTACTTGGACGTAGGGCTCTGATGAATGCCTCAGCTAAGATGGTATAATTATGCCCTCATGAAAAAGGAAAAATTTAAATATAGACATGGAAAGGATATAGTGTAAAGATCAAAGGGGAACCTGGCTTTACGGTGGAAAAAGTTTGATGTTTCTAGAAGCTAGGCAAGAGGCCTAAGTACTCAGAAGGGGCTTACCCTATCTTTTTAATTTTTGAATTCAGTCCTCCTGAGATACGAGGTTATAGTTTTACGGTACATATAGAAAAAATAAAGTAGTAGACATTGTCAAAATTTAACATTTATTAAAAATTATTTGTTTACAGAATCTTTGTGAAATAATCACAAAATGAAGAAGCAGTTAAGAAACATTAACGTAGTTGGGCAGGTTCTGGTTTATGACCATGAGTGCTCTAGCAGGATCTTGAGGTAGATTGCAGAGTGGAGGGAGGGGAAATTGTAGTCAGGGTGTATTAAGAGGAAAAGAATAAAAGGAACATTAACAGCTTGAAAAATAAAAGCAGTTTAACAATTCCATTTGTATGAATTTTATTAAATTTGAGGCAGTAAAACATCTCAGAAAAATATAAATATTTCATAGCATTTATTTTTGTCTGGTTGTAAATCTAATGTTTTATCACATTATGTTTATAAACTACAGAAAATTGAAATAAATATTCAACCATAATTTTTAAAAAACAGAGGATATTACCATTTTAATTTTATTATCTCTTTCCACTCTTTACAAAATTAAAGATGAATGTGTGTATATATTTTTTGACATTTTTTGAAAAAAAATTTTTTCCTGCTAATTTGTTTTCATTTTAAAAACACAAACCCACACGGCATCAACAGTTTCATGTTATTCTTCTATTTGATAGTATATTGATTTGTATATAACTGACAATGTATATCTTAAAAACAAATGCATTTTAAGCCTATGTTTGCTATTCACTTTAAAGTAGATATCTTTAAAGAGGGCAGTATGCTAGTATTTCCCTTAAAGTATCTTATTTGGATGGGCACATAAAGCAGAAATCTAAATGTGCTTCCTGTAAAGCAGCTAATAGTAGCGCTCCTTAGCTGGTGCTTTGGGTAGTTTACACACGCTCTTCAAATTAAAGCTTTAGTTCATAAGCCAGTGGCTCCAGGCAGAGAGGTGGCCTGATTGTGGTTGCCCTGGGAAGGCTGAGGGAAGGTCCCGAGGACTCATTAATATGACCCTTTCTTTGTCATGTGGTCCTCAGAATGAAATGTGTAAAATATATCCAAAAGATGGCTTTACTTGTTGCTAGTCAAGCAACCACTGAATTAATTATCCTTACCCAGGATTGGCATTCATCAGAAGAATGTGGCTATGTAGATTAATGGTGTTCCAATTCTTTATTTACACAAAAGACTTCTGGATTTAGTAATAGAAACACGGAGTCCCCCAGTTAAATTAAGACGTATAAACAGAATAAGATGCACAGGTATATCACAAATACCGTGTGAGATAAATACCCAGATATGACATATGATCCATCACACTAGATCAGAGTGGGCCTTGTCTATTCACACAACCGAAACTCCAGTGAAGACCATGCTGATGGGTTCACTCCCTGTTGAGCTAATTTTCTGCTTAATCAGTTCACATCAGTTATAGAGAACCTGGCAATAGTTTCTTAGGTAAACTAAGTAAAGAGAATAGCAAAGAAGACGTTTATTTCCATTTCCCCATCATGGATTTCATGTAGTGTACAGATTTCCTTTTTAAAAATATTAAGTCTCAGAACACTAAATCTATTTAAGTACATATAAGGAAACCTTTCCCCTGGGGAATAAATACACAGTGCCTTATTATTATCCAGATATTACCTCTGCTACTCACTCGTGTGGTAACTAGACACTGTTTGGGTTAATGGTGACTTCAATTTCTTCTTTATTTCTTTTTTTCCTATTTATTTATTTATTTAAGTTTTAAAAAAATTTTTTTTTTATTAACTTGAGTATTTCTTATATACATTTCGAGTGTTATTCCCTTTCCCGGTTTCCGGGCAAACATCCCCCTCCCCCCTCCCCTTCCTTATGGGTGTTCCCCTCCCAACCCTCCCCCCATTGCCGCCCTCCCCCCATAGACTAGTTCACTGTGGGTTCAGTCTTAGCAGGACCCAGGGCTTCCCCTTCCACTGGTGCTCTTACTAGGATATTCATTGCTACCTATGGGGTCAGAGTCCAGGGTCAGTCCATGTATAGTCTTTAGGTAGTGGCTTAGTCCCTGGAAGCTCTGGTTGCTTGGCATTGTTGTACTTTTGGGGTCTCGAGCCCCTTCAAGCTCTTCCAGTTCTTTCTCTGATTCCTTCAATAGGGGACCTATTCTCAGTTCAGTGGTTTGCTGCTGGCATTCGCCTCTATATTTGCTGTATTCTGGCTGTGTCTCTCAGGAGCGATCTACATCCGGCTCCTGTCGGTCTGCACTTCTTTGCTTCATCCATCTTGTCTAATTGGGTGGCTGTATATGTATGGGCCACATGTGGGGCAGGCTCTGAATGGGTGTTCCTTCAGTCTCTGTTTTAATCTTTGCCTCTCCCTTCCCTGCCAAGGGTATTCTTTTTCCTCATTTAAAGAAGGAGTGAAGCATTCACATTTTGATCATCCGTCTTGAGTTTCGTTTGTTCTAGGGATCTAGGGTAATTCAAGCATTTGGGCTAATAGCCACTTATCAATGAGTGCATACCATGTATGTCTTTCTGTGATTGGGTTAGCTCACTCAGGATGATATTTTCCAGTTCCAACCATTTGCCTACGAATTTCATAAACTCGTTGTTTTTGATAGCTGAGTAATATTCCATTGTGTAGATGTACCACATTTTCTGTATCCATTCCTCTGTTGAAGGGCATCTGGGTTCTTTCCATTTTCTGGCTATTATAAATAAGGCTGCGATGAACATAGTGGAGCACGTGTCTCTTTTATATGTTGAGGCATCTTTTGGGTATATGCCCAAGAGAGGTATAGCTGGATCATCAGGCAGTTCAATGTCCAATTTTCTGAGGAACCTCCAGACTGATTTCCAGAATGGTTTTACCAGTCTGCAATCCCACCAACAATGGAGGAGTGTTCCTCTTTCTCCACATCCTCGCCAGCATCTGCTGTCACCTGAGTTTTTGATCTTAGCCAATCGCACTGGTGTGAGGTGAAATCTCAGGGTTGTTTTGATTTGCATTTCCCTTATGACTAAAGATGTTGAACATTTCTTTAGGTGTTTCTCAGCCATTCGGCATTCCTCAGCTGTGAATTCTTTGTTTAGCTCTGAACCCCATTTTTTAATAGGGTTATTTGTTTCCCTGCGGTCTAACTTCTTGAGTTCTTTGTATATTTTGGAAATAAGGCCTCTATCTGTTGTAGGATTGGTAAAGATCTTTTCCCAATCTGTTGGTTGCCGTTTTGTCCTAACCACAGTGTCCTTTGCCTTACAGAAGCTTTGCAGTTTTATGAGATCCCATTTGTCGATTCTTTATCTTAGAGCATAAGCCATTGGTGTTTTGTTCAGGAAATTTTTTCCAGTGCCCATGTGTTCCAGATGCTTCCCTAGTTTTTCTTCTATTAGTTTGAGTGTGTCTGGTTTGATGTGGAGGTCCTTGATCCACTTGGACTTAAGCTTTGTACAGGGTGATAAGCATGGATCGATCTGCATTCTTCTACATGTTGCCCTCCAGTTGAACCAGCACCATTTGCTGAAAATACTATCTTTTTTCCATTGGATGGTTTTGGCTCCTTTGTCAAAAATCAAGTGACCATAGGTGTGTGGGTTCATTTCTGGGTCTTCAATTCTATTCCATTGGTCTATCTGTCTGTCTCTGTACCAATACCATGCAGTTTTTATCACTATTGCTCTGTAATACTGCTTGAGTTCAGGGATAGTGATTCCCCCTGAAGTCCTTTTATTGTTGAGGATAGCTTTAGCTATCCTGGGTTTTTTGTTATTCCAGATGAATTTGCAAATTGTTCTGTCTAACTCTTTGAAGAATTGGATTGGTATTTTGATGGGGATTGCATTGAATCTGTAGATTGCTTTTGGTAAAATGGCCATTTTTACCATATTAATCCTGCCAATCCATGAGCATGGGAGATCTTTCCATCTTCTGAGGTCTTCTTCAATTTCTTTCCTCAGTGTCTTGAAGTTCTTATTGTACAGATCTTTTACTTGCTTGGTTAAAGTCACACCGAGGTACTTTATATTATTTGGGTCTATTATGAAGGGTGTCGTTTCCCTAATTTCTTTCTCGGCTTGTTTCTCTTTTGTATAGAGGAAGGCAACTGATTTATTTGAGTTAATTTTATACCCAGCCACTTTGCTGAAGTTGTTTATCAGCTTTAGTAGTTCTCTGGTGGAACTTTTGGGATCACTTAAATATACTATCATGTCATCTGCAAATAGTGATATTTTGACCTCTTCTTTTCCGATCTGTATCCCTTTGATCTCCTTTTGTTGTCTGATTGCTCTGGCTAGAACTTCAAGAACTATATTGAATAAGTAGGGAGAGAGTGGGCAGCCTTGTCTAGTCCCTGATTTTAGTGGGATTGCTTCAAGTTTCTCTCCATTTAATTTAATGTTAGCAACTGGTTTGCTGTATATGGCTTTTACTATGTTTAGGTATGGGCCTTGAATTCCTATTCTTTCCAGGACTTTTATCATGAAGGGGTGTTGAATTTTGTCAAATGCTTTCTCAGCATCTAATGAAATGATCATGTGGTTCTGTTCTTTCAGTTTGTTTATATAATGGATCACGTTGATGGTTTTCCGTATATTAAACCATCCCTGCATGCCTGGGATGAAGCCTACTTGATCATGGTGGATGATTGTTTTGATGTGCTCTTGGATTCGGTTTGCCAGAATTTTATTGAGTATTTTTGCGTCGATATTCATAAGGGAAATTGGTCTGAAGTTCTCTTTCTTTGTTGTGTCTTTGTGTGGTTTAGGTATAAGAGTAATTGTGGCTTCATAGAAGGAATTCGGTAGGGCTCCATCTGTTTCAATTTTGTGGAATAGTTTGGATAATATTGGTATGAGGTCTTCTATGAAGGTTTGATAGAATTCTGCACTAAACCCGTCTGGACCTGGGCTCTTTTTGGTTGGGAGACCTTTAATGACTGCTTCTATTTCCTTAGGAGTTATGGGGTTGTTTAACTGGTTTATCTGTTCCTGATTTAACTTCGATACCTGGTATCTTTCTAGGAAATTGTCCATTTCCTGAAGATTTTCAAATTTTGTTGAATATAGGTTTTTATAGTAAGATCTGATGATTTTTTGAATTTCCTCCGAATCTGTAGTTATGTCTCCCTTTTCATTTCTGATTTTGTTAATTTGGACACACTCTCTGTGTCCTCTCGTTAGTCTGGCTAAGGGTTTATCTATCTTGTTGATTTTCTCAAAGAACCAACTTTTGGTTCTGTTGATTCTTTCTATGGTCCTTTTTGTTTCTACTTGGTTGATTTCAGCTCTGAGTTTGATTATTTCCTGCCTTCTACTCCTCCTGGGTGTATTTGCTTCTTTTTGTTCTAGAGCTTTTAGGTGTGCTGTCAAGCTGCTGACATATGCTCTTTCCTGTTTCTTTCTGCAGGCACTCAGCGCTATGAGTTTTCCTCTTAGCACAGCTTTCATTGTGTCCCATAAGTTTGAGTATGTTGTATCTTCATTTTCATTAAATTCTAAAAAGTTTTTAATTTCTTTCTTTATTTCTTCCTTGACCAGGTTATCATTGAGTAGAGCATTGTTCAATTTCCACGTATATGTGGGCATTCTTCCCTTATTGTTATTGAAGACCAGTTTTAGGCCGTGGTGGTCCGATAGCACGCATGGGCTTATTTCTATCTTTCTGTACCTGTTGAGGCCCGTTTTTTGACCAATTATATGGTCAATTTTGGAGAAAGTACCATGAGGAGCTGAGAAGAAGGTATATCCTTTTGCTGTAGGATAGAATGTTCTATAAATATCCGTTAAGTCCATTTGGCTCATGACTTCTCTTAGTCTGTCGACATCACTGTTTAATTTCTGTTTCCATGATCTGTCCATTGATGAGAGTGGGGTGTTGAAATCTCCCACTATTATTGTGTGAGGTGCAATGTGTGTTTTGAGCTTTAGTAAGGTTTCTTTTACATATGTAGGTGCCCTTGTATTTGGGGCATAGATATTTAGGATTGAGAGTTCATCTTGGTTGATTTTTCCTTTGATGAATATGAAGTGTCCTTCCTTATCTTTTTTGATGACTTTTAGTTGGAAATTGATTTTATTTGATATTAGAATGGCTACTCCAGCTTGCTTCTTCTGACCATTTGCTTGGAAAGTTGTTTTCCAGCCTTTCACTCTGAGGTAGTGTCTGTCTTTGTCTCTGAGGTGTGTTTCCTGTAGGCAGCAGAATGCAGGGTCCTCGTTGCGTATCCAGTTTGTTAATCTATGTCTTTTTATTGGGGAGTTGAGGCCATTGATATTGAGAGATATTAAGGAATAGTGCTTATTGCTTCCCGTTATATTCATATTTGATGTGAGGTTATGTTTGTGTGCTTTCATTCTCTTTGTTTTGTTGCCAAGACGATTAGTTTCTTGCTTCTTCTAGGGTATAGCTTGCCTCCTTATGTTGGGCTTTACCATTTATTATCCTTTGTAGTGCTGGATTTGTAGAAAGATATTGTGTAAATTTGGTTTTGTCATGGAATATCTTGGTTTCTCCATCAATGTTAATTGAGAGTTTTGCTGGATACAGTAATCTGGGCTGGCATTTGTGTTCTCTTAGGGTCTGTATAACATCAGTCCAGGATCTTCTGGCCTTCATAGTTTCTGGCGAGAAGTCTGGTGTGATTCTGATAGGTCTCCCTTTATATGTTACTTGACCTTTTTCCCTTACTGCTTTTAATATTCTTTCTTTATTTTGTGCGTTTGGTGTTTTGACAATTATGTGACGGGAGGTGTTTCTTTTCTGGTCCAATCTATTTGGAGTTCTGTAGGCTTCCTGTATGTCTATGGGTATCTCTTTTTTTAGGTTAGGGAAGTTTTCTTCTATGATTTTGTTGAAGATATTTACTGGTCCTTTGAGCTGGGAGTCTTCACTCTCTTCTATACCTATTATCCTTAGGTTTGATCTTCTCATTGAGTCCTGGATTTCCTGTATGTTTTGGACCAGTAGCTTTTTCCGCTTTACATTATCTTTGACAGTTGAGTCAATGATTTCTATGGAATCTTCTGCTCCTGAGATTCTCTCTTCCATCTCTTGTATTCTGTTGGTGAAGCTTGTATCTACAGCTCCTTGTCTCTTCTTTTGGTTTTCTATATCCAGGGTTGTTTCCATGTGTTCTTTCTTGATTGCTTCTATTTCCATTTTTAATTCCTTCAACTGTTTGATTGTGTTTTCCTGGAATTCTTTCAGGGATTTTTGCGATTCCTCTCTGTAGGCTTTTACTTGTTTATTAATGTTTTCCTGTGCTTCCCTAAGTGTGTTCAGGTCTTTCCTGAAGTCCTCCAGCATCATGATCAAATATGATTTTGAAACTAGATCTTGCTTTTCTGGTGTGTTTGGATATTCCATGTTTGTTTTGGTGGGAGAATTGGGCTCCGATGATGGCATGTAGTCTTGGTTTCTGTTGCTTGGGTTCCTGCGTTTGCCTCTCGCCATCAGATTATCTCTAGTGTTACTTTGTTCTGCTATTTCTGACAGTGGCTAGACTGTCCTATAAGCCTGTGTGTCAGGAGTGCTGTAGACCTGTTTTCCTCTCTTTCAGTCAGTTATGGGGACAGAGTGTTCTGCTTTCGGGCGTGTAGTTTTTCCTCTCTACAGGTCTTCAGCTGTTCCTGTGGGCCTGTGTCTTGAGTTCACCAGGCAGCTTTCTTGCAGCAGAAAATTTGGTCTTACCTGTGGTCCCGAGGCTCAGGTTTGCTCGTGGGGTGCTGTCCAGGGGCTCTCTGCAGCGGCAGCAACCAGGAAGACCTGTGCCGCCCCTTCCGGGAGCTTCAGTGCACCAGGGTTCCAGATGGTCTTTGGCTTTTTCCTCTGGCGTCCGAGATGTGTGTGCAGGGAGCAGTCTCTTCTGGTTTCCCAGGCCTGTCTGCCTCTCTGAAGGTTTAGCTCTCCCTCCCACGGGATTTGGGTGCAGAGAACTGTTTATCCGGTCTGTTTCCTTCAGGGTCCGGCGGTGTCTCTGGCAGGGGTCCTGCCGCTCCTGGGCCCTCCCCCACGGGAGCCCAGAGGCCTTATACAGTTTCCTCTTGGGCCAGGGATGTGGGCAGGGCTGAGCAGTGTTGGTGGTCTCTTCCGCTCTGCAGCCTCAGGAGTGCCCACCTGACCAGGCGGTTGGGTCTCTCTCTCACCGGGTCTGGGACTTTTAAAAATTTTTACACACTCAAGATTTTATTCCCCTCCCAGCATACTCTCCAACTGTTCCACACCCCATTAACCACCCCCCTCCCCGTCTACACTAGGGTGTCTTCAACCCACTTACCTCACCAGATTTAAAACCTTGGGACCTACTCTTGAGGGTTAGGCGCATCTTCTCTGCTTGAACCTAGACCCGAGAGTCCTCTTCTGTATATGTGTTGGGGGCCCCATCTCAGCTGGTCTATGTTGCCTGGTTGGTGAGCCAGTGTCTGAGAGATCTCGGGAGTCCAGGTTAATTGAGACTGCTGGTCCTCCTACAGAGTTGCCCTCCTACTTAGTTTCCTCCTGCTTTTCCTTAATTCAACCAGAGGGGTCGGCAGCTTCTGTTCATTGGTTGGGTACACATATCTGAATCTGACCCTTTCAGCTGCTTTTTGGGTCTTTTGGAGGGCAATCATGATAGGTCCCTTTTTGTGAATGCCCCACAGCCTCAGTAATGGTGTCAGGTCTTGGGGCCTCCCCTTGAGCTGGATCCCACTTTGGGCCTGTTGCTGGACCTTTCCCTCAGGTTCTTCTCCATTTCTATCCTTGCATTTCTTTCAAGATAGAAAGAATTATGGGTCAGAGTTTTGACTGTGGGACAGAAACCCTATCTCTCACTTGATGCCCTATCTTTCTGCTGAAGGTGGGCTCAACAATTTCCCTCTCACCATTGTAGGGCAATTCATTTAGGGTCCCCCTTTGAGTCCTGAGAGTCTCTCATTTCCCAGGTATCTGGTATATTCTAGAGGGTCATCCCAACCTCTTTCCTCCTGAGGTATCCTGTTTCCATTCTTTCTGCTGGCCCTCAGGGCTTCAGTACTTTTCTCCCACTCAATACCAGATCATGGTCCCTTCTCCCCCACCCCATCCCCTTTCCCTCCCCTGTCTCTCCCTCTCTCCCTCCTTCCCACTTTGTGGTTGCTTTCTTCTCTCTCCCAAGTGGGACTAAAGCATCCTCACTTGGGCCCTTGAGCTTTTTGAGGTTTGTGGACTGTATCTTGGGTATTCTTTACTTCTTTTTGTTTTGTTTATTTTTTTTGTTTGTTTTGGCTAATAATATCCACATATTAGTGAGAACATATCGTGCATGTCCTTTTGTGTCTGAGTTATTTCACTCAGGAAAATATTTTCTAGTTCCATCCATTTGCCTGCAAAACTCAGGATGTCCTCATTCTTTTTGTTTGTTTGTTTTTTCTATATTGGATTTTTAAAATTTACATTTTAAATGTTATCCATGGTCCCTGTTTCCCTTCCAGAAACTCACGAGTCCATCCCTACCCCCTGCTTCTATGAGAGTGTTCCCTCATCCACCCTCCAACTCCCTCACAGCTCCCCACCCTGACATTCACCTGCACTGGGGCATGGGGCCTTAACAGGATCGAGGTCCTCCCCTTCCATTGATGCCCGACAAGGACATTCTCTGCTACGTATGTGGATGGAGTCATAGATCCATCCTTGTGTTCTCTTGGGATGGTGGTTTAGTCCCTCAGAGCTCTGGTTGGTTGATACTGTTGTTGTTCTTATGGGTTTGCAAACCACTTCAGCTACTTCATTTCTTTCTCTATCTCCTCTATTGGGACACATTCTCAGTTCAATAGTTGGCTGTGAACATCTGCCTATGTATTTGTCAAGCTCTGGCAGAAACTCTCAGGAGACAGCTATATCAGGCTCCTGTCAGCATGCACTTCTTGGCTTCTTCAATATTCTCTGGGTTTGGTGTCTGTATATGAGATGAATCGCCCAGGTAGGGCAGTCTCTGGATGAACTTTCCTTCAGTCTCTGCTCCATACATTTTCTCCATATTTCCTCCTGTGAATATTTTTGTTCCCCGTTCTAAGAAGGTCTGAAGTATCCATACTTTGGTCTTCCTTCTTCTTGAGCTCTATGTGGTTTGTGAATTGTATCTTGGGTATTCTTAGCTTTTGGACTAATATCCACTTATCAGTGAGTACATACCTTGTGTGTTTTTGTGATTGGGTTACCTCACTCAGGATGATATTTTCCAGTTCCATCCATTTGCCTATGAATTTCATGAAGTCATTGTTTTTAATAGCTGAGTAGTAGTCCATTGCATAATTGTACCACATTTTTTTTTAATCCATTCCTCTGTTGAAGGGCATATGGGTTCTTTCCAGCTTCTGGCTATTATAAATAAGGATCCTATGAACATAGTGGAGCATGTGTCCTTGTTCCATGTTCTAGCATCTTTTGAGTAAATTCCCAGAAGTGGTATAACTGGGTCCTCAGTTAGTACTATGTTCAATTTTCTGAGGAAGTGCCAGACTGATTTCCACAGTGGATGTACCAGCTTGCAATTCTACCAATAATTGAAGAGTGTCCCTCTCTCTCAACATCCTTGCCAGCATCTGCTGTCACCTGAGTTTTTGATCTTAGCCATTCTGACTGGTGTAGGGTTTTGTTTTGATTTGCATTTCCCTGATGACTAAGGATGTTGAACATTGTGTAAATGAACCACATTTTCTGTATCCGTTCTTTTGTCCTGGGACATCTGAGTTGTTTCCAGCTTCTGGCTACCACAAATAAGGTTGCTATGAACATAGTGGAACATATGTCCCTGTGGTATGGTGGAGCATCTTTTGGGTATATTCCCAAGAGTGGTATCTGAGTCTTTAGGTAGACCTATTTCCAGTTTTCTGAGGAACATCCAAATTGATTTCCAGAGTGATTGTACTAATTTGCAATCTCACCAGAGATGAAAGGGTGTTCTCCACATCCTTGCCAACATGTGTTGTCACCTGAGGTTTTGATCTTAGCCATTCTGACTGAGTAAGGTAGAATGTCAGGATTGTTTTGATTTGCATTTATCTGGTCACTAAGGACTTTGAACATTTCTTTAGGTCCTTCTCAGCCATTCAAGATTTCTCTGTTATGAATTTTGGTTTGTTCTATACCCCAATTTTTGATTGAGTGGTTTGGGTTTTGGTGGTTAGTTTCTTGAGTTCTTTATATATTTTGAATATTATCCCTCTATCAGATATGGGGTTAGTGAAGATCTTTCCCCAGAATAGTGAAAACAATTCTTAACACTGAAAGAATGGCTGGGGGAATCACCATCCCTGACTTCAAGCTTTACTACAGAGCTATAGTGATAAAAACTGCGTGTCACTGGTTCAGAGACCAACATATTGATCGATGGAACAGAATTCAAGACCCAGAGATAACACCACACACTTACGCACATTTGATCTTTGACAAAGAAATCAAATATAAACAGTGGAAAAAAGAAAGCATCTTCAATAAATGGTGCTGACCTAACTGGCTATCTGTGTGTAGAAAAATGAAAATAGACCCATATTTGTCATCATGCACAAAACTCAAGTCCATGTGGATCAAGGACCTCAATATAAAACCAAATACACTGAATCTAATAGAAAAGAAAGTGGAAAAGAGCCTTGAACTCATTGGCAAAGGGGGAATTATCCTAAACAGAACTCCAATGGCTCACACTCTAAGATCAAGAATTGATAATTGAGACTTCATGAAACTGGAAAGCTTCTGTAAGACAAAGGACATAGTCATTAGTGGTGACTTTTTATAAGAAAGTAATGTGATTCTGTGGAACTTGATCATGCTTTATGAAATAATTAAATATTAACGAATATCATAGATACAATAGCTGCAAACAGAGAGTGGCCCTCATGGTATTTATTGTATACAAAATCATATTGTTATTTTAGGAAGGCTCTGGTAAAAAGCTTCTGGTTATGTATCATGGGATTGAACTTTCATGATATATGTGGAAGATAACGACAGACTTGTGGGTTCACTGGTGAAGATGCAGCACACTAAGTGTAAAGGACAGATTTTCCTGGCAGGTAGATGGGCGTGTGTTTCTATATTCTATACTTAGAGAGATGTTATAACAACATGGAAACTGAAAACCATAAATGGTAGAAATACCCTTTTAAATATGAGGAGAAAGAAATGAAATGAAAGAATTCTAAGAATCAGTAGTGCTGGAGTTGTGGAAAAATAATTTGAAGAAGAGGGAGGGGTGAGGTAGATGGTCTGGATATACAAGGACTAAACTTGGAGGCCAAGGGTAATGTACCTATTGTCTTCAAAATGAATGGGCTTTAAATCCATTTTGAGTAGAAAGTGAATAATGAAGAGGGAAGAAGCCACCTTTTGGTTTAGAAGAAATAGCAATAAATTTAAGTAGTTCAAACTTCAACACAAGATACAATTATAGATTAGTAGAAAGACCGAGTGTCATTCAGAACCCTTGTAGAACCTTCATTTGCCGTACAGCTCCCTGAGAACATGAGTACAGATAATATAAGTCACTTCTGACAGTGTGCTGTTGATTCGGAGTAGTTGAAAACTGAAGTGCATAAAATGAGAGGAACTTTTATGATGAAATAAAACAACAACAGGCCTTTGCGATACGACTCTTTATGGGAGAACAGGAAGACAAAATGTGGGTGATCTGCTCCCTCAGACCTCTGGTCACATAGACAGATCCCAGAATGCTACATTATATTTTACCTCCAGGAACTTTTATTTACAACTCAGCTGCATCCTTTTCTCCTCTCCTATAAGTTTTCGATCAACTGCAGGCACATGTTTGGGAACTGTAAACATGGCTTCTGTGAAGGCAGGGGGCATGTCATGCCAACAAGTTCCACTGAGGCCAAGATGGCTATGTGGCTACTGTAGCTAACAAACATTTTATTATGAAGATTCAGAGATTGGCTTCTGGAGTATCACTATTGATCATTTTCTTATTTAATTCCTTAAAAGATTTATTCTAATAACTCCCAGTCCTAACAGCACTCTGCTGAAAAACTGATAACTTGTACAAGCCTTTTTTTGACTTCAAAGTCCCTATACTAAGCCCTGAACATGATGTGATATCACCTAGAGATTGAACATATGATTGATGATTCTAAAGTGTTGGCATGCAACAAGTCACAATATGTGTTCTCATGTGAAATGACACCCATTTAGGGTTTCTGATTCTTCTGAAATCCAGGCAATGGACTTGACTCATAGATTCTTAGACATTTGTTTATAAACTTCAATTACCACTTTCTCTTTTTGATATTGTACATGAAAATTTGAGTTAATTATCACATTCGCTATATATTCAAATGAACACCTGTTGTTTAGTTATAATTTCATGCACACAAAAATAAAGGGGACTGGGGAAATAGCTCTGAGGAGAAGGGATAATGTGCAAATGTGACCATCTTAACTCAGATCTTGAGAACCCTCAACCCAGATAATGTCAGATGCAGAGAGAGCAGAATGCCTAGGAGCTGACAAACCAGCTAGCTTGATTACACAGTGGTAACAAGAAACCCCAGCTCAAATACAATGGAAAGAGGGATGAATATCAGTTGAGGTTGTACTCTGACACCTGTGTTGTGACATGTGTGTCACATACTCATACACTCACACATTCACACGTACAAAACTTGATAAAGGATACATAATGGTCTTCGTCTTACTGAGAAAAAGAAGACTGTGGTTCTACATCACAGATAAAGTTGTAATCACAAACCTATGACTGAAATGAAGGATACAAAATCATGTAAGGGTTATGACAGTAAGCAATCATTTGAAGTAAAATATAGATCCTCTATAAAACCTCAGTAATCTCCCATCCTTCAAAATGCTTGGTGAAGACAAGAAGGCTTCATAAACAGCTCATAATGATGATTAAACTTGTGCTGGAGAGCTTTTAATTAGAAGAAAATAAAACCTTCAACACAGTTAATATGACACTTAATAATATGTAAGCTGTTAGTGTATTATACCACAACTGTGCCTCATTAGAAACTGGTTTTTAAGCATTTAATTAACTAAATAAGTTTATTATTTTTCTTTTTAACATTTCTATAATCAAAAGTCTGGAGGTATAGTGCCAACAAAACTTTAGCAATCAAAATGGAAATGTTAAGTGCAAATATTGACTTATGGTTTCCATCACATAAAATTGAGTTGAATTGGAATTTAAATTTATTTAAAAACTAATTCTAAAATTAGGAGCAAAGAATTGCTGGCAAGTAAGATTCACAAGGTAGGTGGATGAGTGGGAGAATAAGAGAGGTTAAAGTGATCAATTAGGCTATCGTCTGTCTGTCTATCATCTATCTGTAAATCATCTGCCTTAATCTGTCTGTCTGTCTATCTATCTATCTATCTATCTATCTATCTATCTATCTATCTATCTATCTGTCATCTATCCATTTATCTGCCAATCCTCTGCCTTCATCTATCTGTCTATCTTTCTGTCTGTCATCTATCCATTTATCTGTCAATCCTCTACCTTCATCTATCTATTTATCTATCTATCTATCTATCTATCTATCTATCTATCTATCTATCTACCTACCTACCTACTTACCTGTCTGTTATCTATCCATTTATCTGTCAATCCTCTACCTTCATCTATATCTATCTATCTATCTATCTATCTATCTATCTATCTATCTATCTATTTATCTATCATCTACCTACCTACTTACCTGTCTGTTATCTATCCATTTATCTGTCAATCCTCTACCTTCATCTATATCTATCTATCTATCTATCTATCTATCTATCTATCTATCTATCTATTTATCTATCATCTATCTACCTACTTACCTGTCTATCATCTATCCATTTATCTGTCAATCATCTGCCTATCTATATCTGTCTGTCTATCTATCTATCTAATATCATCTATCTATAATAAAAGAATGAATAATTCAAATGAAGACATGGGGTTGGGGATTTAGCTCAGTGGTAGAGCACTTGCCTAGCGAGCGCAAGGCCCTGGGTTCAGTCCCCAGCTCTGGAAAAAAAAAAGAATGAAGACGAAAAATGAAGACATGATATTTCTAGAAGAAACCATATTGACTAGATGCCATAAGGATATGTAACGATAGCTCATTCTGGAGGACAGAATTAGATATAAAATCTAAAACAACAAAGTGCACAGAATAAAGAATTTTTTGGAGAATGAAGATTTTTATTATGAAGCAAAAGGTACTGCAAGTAAGAAATTTGATGCTTGGTTTCAAAGGTGAAAGCTATTTGAATATAGTAAGTGTTATTAAAAATGAAAGAAAGCCATGGACATGAAGAAGTATATTTTCATATACATCTGAAAATTATTTTAGACAAGTTAGTACTAAGATATAACTCAGTTAAAAACGAGAAAATACTTCTGTAGAAGAGGTATTAGTGGACAAAGGACATTTAAACAGTTTTCATTATTGCTCGTCATTATAGAATTACACATTTGATTGTTGTGATGAGGACTGCACACTCACTAGAATGGCTGAAATAATCGCAGCTAGCAGGATCAGGTGGTGGAGCAGATGTAAGAGCTATCAGATTGTGCACATTTTGAGTGGGCGTGAAAAATAGCACCGTGGAGAACATAACAGTTCTTATTATGTAAAGCGGTTCAGGATTGAGTAAATTCGCTCCTAGGTATTTATCTAAATGATGTTATAAACTGTGTTTAAAACATCTTGAATACTTCAGCTCTCTCCTGTAGAAAAGTTATTAAAAATATTAAAGAAGCAATCTACCAGAAGCAACTATTCTCCAGAAGAAAATGAGAAAAATGAGCACATTTAAATACTGAGACACAATGGAGTGGCTCGGCAGTGCCAAGGAATCTCAGAACATCCTAGAAATCAGCTCCAAAGAACCACAAACAAACTGTAAAATGATGTTCATGTGATAGTCAGGAGATACAAATCCAGTTTATGGAAATACCAACAGGAAAGTCATTATCAGTATAGTGCAGAGAAAACTTCCCGAAAAGCATCCAAGAGAAGTTTCTAGAGTTTTAGAAATACTTATGCTTTGATTATTGAACATTTTACTAGACTCATGTTATTGAATGTCATCAAAATGTACATTTCAGATATGGGAAGTTTTGCATATATAATATTGCCTCAATATAAGTGTAAGGAGGTTTAGGTTGGCCCTAAACACTTTCAGATGTCTGAAATGAACACTAATATGCTAGCATCCTTGACATCAGTCGGGCCTGCCTACTCAAACAGCCAGTGGCTTCCGGCTTCACTGCACTTCTTAAGTCATGCTTCTTGAGAGATGTCAAGTTTTTTGGATCTTGTGTAATTAGATGATTGCTCACAAAGACTGGGAGAGAGTAACAGAGATAGCAAAAAGTAAGCACACAGTCAGGCGGTCAAGAGGGATGAGGGAAAGAGGGGTGAGGAGGGCACAGGTCCAGAGAGAGAAATTCTCATCAGATGAATACCTGCAGGAATTAAAAACCAATCACTACACTTTTGGAGAAGAGTTGATTTAACGCATGTGTGTCAGTATCAGTGAGGATTGCTTGTCTGTCTGTCTGTCTGTCTGTCTGTCTGTCTATCTATCTATCTATCCATCTACCATCTACCTATCTCTATGTCTATCTAATCTATTTATCTTGGAGACAGTTTCTAGCTGGAAGATATAGCTAGAGGACTGGTTAGAAATAAGGGAACATCTGATTTCCTAAGCTATGTATTTCAGTACAAAGGAACTAAAGGTTAGTAAAGTTTCCTACTCCATTGCTCACTCTGTGACAGGATTTTACTCACACAGTCTCATATCTGGCAGCTCTGCCAATATTTCTCAGGGTTCAGACCAATGTCTACTTACCACTCTGCCCTAAGCATCCGGCTTAATAGACACCCATCTTCCTGATACCAATCCGTTCTCACCTATTCCATTCTCCTCCCTCTTGTCATCATATTTTTAAATTAATTGTGTGTGCATATGTAACAATTCCCCTGGAGGGCTAAGAGAGGTAAAGGTGGCCAGACTGCTCTGTTAAAAAGCACAGGCTTCGGAGACACAGAGACATGGGTTCCCAACTTCCATTCACTATCTGCAATCTTCAGAAACCTCCCATATTCTGGTTCTCCTTCTTTTAAGAAAAAGGTTCAAAGTACTGACCTTAGAGGACTATCATCTACTTTAATGAGACATTCATACTTTGCATAGAGCACAATGCCCAATTTACAGTGACATTTAAATAAGACTATAATCATTCTTTTTTCGGTTGCCAAATGATCTCACTTGTATATTATGTTGTAAGTGATTTGGTGCAATCTGTAATATTTGACCATACCTGAAAGATGCCAGACTCTGATTTAAGTTCTGTGACTTTGTTCTTCTTTTTATTTTGTTTTTACTTCAACCTTTTGTTTCACTTCATGTAGAACAGGACATCTGTGGTAGGAACCTAACCTCTAATCATTTCCTTGTCCTTTGTCTGCCTATTCAGATTTGGAAGTGTTCATATAGTAATAAGGTTTAAAAATGGAACATTAAAAGCTAGATGTTCTTTCATAATCTTATTTACAAAATCATACAAAGAGGAAAAACACGCATATCCATGTTATTTAAGAACAAGAATTGTAGCAGCTCACTCCTTCTTTAAAAGGGGAACAAGAATACCCTTGGCAGGGAAGAGAGAGGCAAAGATTAAAACAGACACAGAAGGAACACCCATTCTGAGCCTGCCCCACTTGTGGCCCATACATATACAGCCATCCAATAAGACAAGATGGATGAAGCAAAGAAGGGCAGGCTGACAGGAACCGGATGTAGATCTCTCCTGAGAGACACAGCCAGAATACAGCAAATACAGAGGCGAATGCCAGCAGCAAACCACTGAACTGAGAATAGGACCCCATTGAAGGAATCAGAGAAAGAACTGGAAGAGCTTGAAGGGGCTCGAGACCCCATATGTACAACAATGCCAAGCAACCAGAGCTTCCAGGGACTAAGCCACTTCCTAAAGACTATACATGGACTGACCCTGGACTCTGACCTCATAGGAAGCAATAAATATCCTAGTAAGAGCACCAGTGGAAGGGGAAGCCCTGGGTCCTGCTAAGACTGAACCCTCAGTGAACTATATTGTTGGGGGGAGGGCGGCAATGGGGGGAGGATGGGGAGGGGAACACCCATAACGAAGGGGAGGGGGAGGGATTAGGGGGATGTTTGCCCGGAAACCGGGAAAGGGAATAACACTCGAAATGTAAATAAGAAATACTCAAGTTAATAAAAAAAAAAGAATTGTAGCAGCAAGTTTCTCTATAAATTGTTATACCATCCTAACTCACAGCCAGTTTATGGCTTGCTGGTTACCCCTGAATTCCATCTGGGACTTCATGGTGGAGAGAGAAACATTAAAATGTCAACCCTGAAGTAAAGTGTGGTCTCGTGTTTAATGTTACTATCTTGGGTCTAAGTTTTTCTTATATTTCTTGTATTTCATCGTAATGCTTTCAAGTGAAATCCAGCATAAAGATTAAATGCTGCAGGTAAAGTAAGTTCTAGTATAACTATTCACATAATTTCCACTTGATCCTTAACCAATATATAACCATAGGTGGCCCTTTAAAACTCTACACCATGGCAGTTCACCTCACTCTCCACAAGAAAGAGACGACTACATTCTTGGACTCCATTGCAAATGGAATGCACTTGAGGATATCTGATCAGAACTATTTTTTAATTTGATATAAATGGTCACTGTCAATCACTGCAGTGAGATATGTGACTTCTTTTTAGCTATATAACTGCCATCTATGAATTAGGATATTGACCATTCCTTTAAAAATATCAACAATATTTAAAAAACTTCCAGTTTAAATAAAAATGATATTAGCAGTCTAAAGATAACAACACCTTTCCAAGTGGTATTTATTACTTATCCAACTTAAACTAGCCATTACAGTACCCAAGTCATTAGGATTCAAATATTATTGTTGCTGGTGAATCAAAACTATTCTCCTCTCTGCTCATGGAGGAAACCATATTATCAATGAGAGTAGAGTGAAATATCAGATAAAGGGAATATTTATTTATATCCCATCACATGCACACTGTTCTATAATATAGTTCTGCACCCATTTTTCTCTATTGCATACCAATAATATAAACAAAATGGAATTCTGCATAACAGAAATGTTTTGGATCTTAACACATAAATAAATTTGTACTCCTCATATAGTAAATACTAACTGTGACCTCCTGGTTTTGAATCTTTTAGTAAGATTGCAGAGTAAGCGTTACTGGAGCATAGAGAAGTAGACGGATGGCAATAAATGGGATCAGAGATGTCTCTGCTTTGTATTCACTTTGTGTTTTCACTGAGATTTTATTCCACAAAGCAAAACTCTCCCTCTTACTAAAACATGGTTCATCAGACATTTCATCAAAGAAAACCACACAGGCACCATAGCTGTCCCTGGCCTCCAATTTCCTATCTACACCTCAGTGGATTCCCATTTTCTTCTTTACCCTCTGTATGTAACTTTCTGCATACTTGGTGTCCTGTGGATACACATCACTGTGTTGGGAAAAGATAGTACGTTTTCTACTTTCCAACACTAAAGAGCTATTTGGGAAAAGGGAAGGAGTATGGAAGGAGGTAATGAGGAATGAATATAACTGAAATTCCTAATAAAGTTAGATGTGAATGTCTTTATGAAGCTCTTTACAGTGTTCAGTGAATATGTGCTAATAAAAAGTTAATAAAAGAAAAAAATGTCACTTTGAGATACAAACAGAAGCTGTCTCAAAATGGGACAAGACTCGGACTTTAAGTACACAAAGTATGAATCAGAAGCCAACGATCAAAGCCTACCAGGCCTACTTCCATCAACCCCAAGAGACCTCGTGAGGATAGACTAAGTCTAAGGCCATTTCTGTCTCCTCCTGCAGGATGTGCTGATTGACATACAACCAAATGGGGATGTTGACTTGATCCTTATTTTTCCCACAGGCTTTAAGTATTCTACTTAAATTACCCAATAGATTGACTCATGATAACATAGCAGAAAATTAGTTTAATAAAGATGTATTAGTGGTCTTCAAATTTTTAAAATACTTAAATACATATAAACATGAATTTCTTAGAAGAAGCTTTGGGTGGCTTTAATGTTATTACCTCAAAGCCTTTTTGAATACAAAATCCTCTTTGAACTTCATTGTTCTTCCTGAGGCTAAACAGTTCGTTAGTGGTAGAGGGTCTGGAAGGAAAAAGCAGCAGTTCTCCAGTGCTAGTCAGAGGGGAGTTTCATAAAAATTACAATGAAATGAAACACCAAACACACATGCTGAATGTGTATGCTGAGCACCAGAGAAACAGTCACATATGAAACATGTAACTGGTCAGCCAGAAAAGTACAGTGCAGGAGTGAGATTTAAATGTGGGCCCCCCAAAAATAGCACAAAATGGTCAACAGTCTTCATGATTTACACATCCCGAGACCATGCAGAAGAGGAAGACTGCAAAAGGCCACTTATTTTCTCAGAAATATCTGCTATCTTCCATTGTTTATTGTGCTTATCTAAAACATGGCCAGTGGTATGAATTCTAGGGGCTTCTGTGAAAATCCAACCCAACGTTCAAAGTATAAGCTTCTCCGTGAAAGCCTTACTCATATGCTTTGGTAGATGAGAATTAGTCTTCTTGGTATGCACACGGTGCATAAGCAACATAATTTTGCTCTTTATATTATATTGAATAAGTATTCAAATGAAAATTTTACCCTATGGGCTATTGAAGAATTCTCCTGGTTTATGAAGAACCACACCTCTTTCTTATACAATAAGAGTAGCAATAGAATCTGTGTATTTTAAGAGATGGTGATCAGGAAAGATCATCATTGTATAAGCCCAGCAGACCCTTGATATTCATTGATTAAATTCTCTAGGGAAAGCATGGGATGCAGATAACCTTGACAACTGTGGAACTCAGGATTAATTCTGCTTTCCTTTTGAGAACATATAGATATCTTTAGTATTATCCGTGAGTGGTGCCCAGATTGTTGCTGCTTAAGGGACTCACAGAACTCATGCATTGCTATTTCAAGGTTATAATGTTAAAAATCTGTCACTGTTCCTTCCATTATTTCTTTCCAGTCATTACTGAAATCCTTTCAATAATGAAGAAGTCCTTTATTCTGTTTTTTTTTTGTTAACATTAAGACACTTAGTTTTCAATAAATAAGCAAGAGTTGTTGCTTCATGTTCAAACCAATTTTGTCCTTCTGACTAGTTTTCATTGGATATTTTTAATTTTACATTTCAAATGTTATCCTCTTTCTTGGTTTCCTGTCCATAAGCCCCATATCCCATCCCTCTCCCCTTCTTCTATAAGGGTGTTCCCCCTCCCCAACCACCCCCCTTCTGACCCTCCTGACATTCTCCTGCATTGGGTGGAGGGTATCTAGCCTTGGCAGGACCACGTGCTTCTCCCATTGTTGCCCAACAAGGCCATCTTCTGCTACATATGCAGCTGGAGCCATGGGTCTGTCCATGTGTACTCTTTGGGTAGTGGTTTAGTCCCTGGGAACTCTGATTGGTTGGTATTGTTGTTCTTGGGGAGTGACAATATAAAATAAAACAGAAAGGTAAGTTTCCTATGATTTTTCTTCCTGTGTCTCTCCTTCAACCCAGTACAGGGCTCTTCCTATCTGGGATTCTGTGGGATATGGAGGGAAGCACCATTTCTCCTTTTGAGTAGAAGGTGGTTAGCCAGTATAATACTGGGGAATATCTGTGTGGGATGGATCACTATGCAGACTGGATCAGGTTTATTGGGATGTTCAGTCTGGTGGCTGTACAAATGGCAGATTTCACCCAGCACCTTTTCCTTCTCAGTCTCTCTGCCCATCCTCTGCCCTCTCCAGGTAAGATACTGAACTTAGAATTTGTAAGCCAACACATAGTATTTTCCTAGACTCTCTGCCTCAGGTAATGCCTGCTGGTTCTTTCTTTGACTTCTCCTCATAGTGGGCTATAAGACGAAAGATAAAATAAACCCTTTCCTCCCCAAGTTGCTTTTGGTCATGGTATTTATCCTATAGCAGTAGAAAGCAAACTAAGATCGTGACTGTGGGCTTTTCCACCACGGCTCTGTTCCTGAAAAATGACTCTGAGACTTAATTATTTATGAATAAGTGCCTAGGCCATAAGCTTTGCCTCATCATTCCCTGACTAGCTTGTAACTTTTATACCCTATTTATTCTGGTCTATGTCTGTCACATGATTGATTACCTCCCCTCAGTTTCATGCTTCTGACTTCCTCAGAGTTTGGGGTGAATCTTCTGTACTTTTTAAAATTCATTTTTTTTTTACTTACTCACTTTACATTCCACTCACTACTTCCTCCTGGTCACTCCCTCCCACATCCTTTTACCTTCCGCCTTCCCTTGTTCTTTGAGTGGGTGGGGACCCCCTGGGTATCCCTCCACCATGGCACATCAAGTCTCGGCTAGGCTCAGTGCTTCCTCTCCCATTGAGGCCACACAAGGCAGCCCAGCTAGAAGAACATATCCCACATACGGGCAACAGCTTCTGGGAGAGCCCCTGCTCCAGTTGTTCTGGACCCACATGAAGACCATGCTGCACTCTACAGACCAAAAGAAGCTAAAGAAGAAGGAAGGTACAAGGGCTGGAGAGATGGCTCGCCGTTAAAGGCTCACAACCAAAAATATAAGAAGGAAGACACAAGCAAGGATGCTTGACTCTCACTTAAAAGGGGGGAATAAAACAGTCATAAGGGGCGAATGGAGGGAGAAAACAGTAAGGAAGAGGGCATGGGGAATTCAGGATCAAGTGTGGGGAGACCCAGATGGTGATAAGAATGAATGGGAATTTCCCATTCTTGACTTTCCCGGAATCCCGTCGCTCTCTGCGCTTTCCTACTTCAGCTAACAGACCATGAACTTTTACTGACAGGTGATGCTTCCACACAGTACATAAGAGATTCTCTCAACATCAGATACTGAAGTTAAGTTTATTGCATTCATATTTCTTTTTAGTTCTTTCATCCTTTCTCCTTTCCCTTTAAAATGTGGTCCCCTATCTCCCTTGCAATAAGAGGTATTCTTCACAAACATAGAGCCAAGGTCACGTAAAATACAGTTCTAGCTTTCTAATGGGTGTTTGAATTAGAAGATTAATGAGTGGGTGAATAGGTAAAACAAACAGCTTTATTGCTGAAGGGCAAGCCGAGTTATGTATCACAACTTGAACAGAAGCTATCTAAACGCAGTAGAATGAGAGAGTATAAGCTATTTTCCTGTTGTAGTGATAAAGTACTGTGACAAACGGGGAAATTATGACATGATGGCAGGAACAGGAAGCTGGCTGGTCACACTGTCATCAACACAGTAGAAGCAGAGAGCCAGAACAGGAAATAGGGTGGGGCTATAACCCTCCCCCTAGCCCCAAAGGCCACGCCCATCAATGTACTTCCTTCCAGCGAGGCTCCCTCTCCTAAAGATTGCATAACCTTCTCGAACAGCGCCAACAACGGGACTAACTGCTCAAATACATAACACCATGGGAAACATTTCTCATGAAAGCTGACACAGAGAGCAAACAGTAACCCAGGGGAACACAGAAATGGAATTCCATGCCGGTTTTAGAATAGGACAAAGCATAAGAACAGCATCCAAACAGGAGATAAATTGAGCAGAAGTTTCAAAAGCAATGGAGGCACACAACCCTAAGTTTTAAAATAAACTACTGAATGCTTCACTCCTTCTCTAAAAGGGGAACAAGAATACCCTTGGCAGGGAAGAGAGAGGCAAAGATTAAAACAGAGACTGAAGGAACTCCCATTCAGAGCCTGCCCCACATGTGGCCCATACATATACAGCCACCCAATTAGACAAGATGGACGAAGCAAAGAAGTGCAGACCGACAGGAGCCAGATGTAGATCACTCCTGAGAGACACAGCCAGAATACAGCAAATATAGAGGCGAATGCCAGCAGCAAACCACTGAACTGAGAATAGGACCCCCGTTGAAGGAATCAGAGAAAGAACTGGAAGAGCTTGAAGGGGCTCGAGACCCCATATGTACAACAATGCCAAGCAACCAGAGCTTCCAGGGACTAAGCCACTAACTAAAGACTATACATGGACTGACCCTGGACTCTGACCTCATAGGTAGCAATGAATATCCTAGTAAGAGCACCAGTGGAAGGGGAAGCCCTGGGTCCTGCTAAGACTGAACCCCCAGTGAACTAGACTGTTGGGGGGAGGGCGGCAAGGGGGGAGGGTTGGGAGGGGAACACCCATAAGGAAGGGGAGGGGGGAGGGGGATGTTTGCCCGGAAACCAAAGAATTATTATTAAGTATTAAATAAATTAAAAAAAATAAACTACTGGATTTTCCTGTGATATTAACACACGACAAAAATAATTAACACTCCTGATAATGACTTGAGAATTTTTAAAAATCATCCATGAGTGAGAATAAGAGTTTATACCCTTTTAAATTTAAAAGTTATTCTTTATTAAGTGTGTTCCTAGATGATTTTGGACACATACATGATGCATTCTTACCACTCTGTCGATCTCACAAACTACTCATTCTTATCCCACCTTTCACCACACAAACATATTTTCTGTCTTTCTTTATATTTGAGTTTAGAGCTTTTACATGTTGAATAATTACATGGAGAACTTGGCTCACACAAACCATGTTTTAGCTTTGGTTTTTAGTAGTCTAAATTGCTGTTAAGCAGCACTTTACAAATAGCATGAAAATATCATAATGAATTCCCTATATCCATAGTGATGGAGAAAGCGTCACTAGCAGATGAAAGGAAATTTTCATGTATTTCATTACTGTTTTTAGGAGACAATTAATTAAGCCCACTCCTGTGCGGATGGTTGTATTTAGTGGCCCACGGTAAAAATGGACCAGATGCTGTCCTTGATCTTATGAATCACATGAACGAAGCATACGGCGTTGCTTCATATTAGCCCAGAATGGGAAGGAAATAAACTGTAACATTATACTTAAAAACCAATAATTACTCAGCAGAAAATGACTATTGCCACCAATTACTTCCTGGGTAGGCAATATGCTTCCTCTTAACATTGCCGGCTATATTTATAGCTATATTACACAGAATTCCAGCTTTCTGTCCAAAAGCCTTGTGGTATTTCTAATTCTTTCCAGCAGTGTCTGATAGTGATGGCTCTGGAACATCTTCTCTCCTCAAGCTCTGGATGCTGTAGACATAGCTCATATGTTAACAACTTGATGAGAATAACAAGGAACTCTGGAACTACCTTGATAGATATCTTTGTTTTCATTGTTACACAGCCATTGAAAACTGGAGGTTCCTCAGAAAATTGGACATTACACTATCTGAGGACCCAGCTATACCTTTCCTGGGCATATACCCAAAAGATGCCCCAACATATAACAAAGACACATGCTCCACTATGTTTATAGCAGCCTTATTTATAATAGACAGAAGATGGAAAGAACCCAGATGCCCTTCAACAGAGGAATGGATACAGAAAATGTGGTACATCTACACAATGGAATATTACTCAGCTATCAAAAGCAACGACTTCATGAAATTCATAGGCAAATGGAATGAACTAGAAAATACCATCCTGAGTGAGGTAACCCAATCACAGAAATACAAGCTTGGTATGCACTCATTGATAAGTGGATATTAGCCAAAAAGCTCCAATTACCCAAGATGCAATCCACAGACCACAGGAAGCTCAAGAAGAAGGATGACCAAAATGTGTATACTCCTACTCCTTCTTAAAAGGGGGAAAATATCCAGAGGAGGGGATATGGAAGCAAAGTTTAGAGCAGCAACTGAAGGAATGGCCATTCAGAGCCTGCCCCACATGTGGCCTACATATATATATATATATATATATATATATATATATATATATATATATATATATATATACCAAAGCTAGATAAGATTGATGAAGCTAAAAAGTGCATGCTGAAAGGGACCAGATATAGATGTCTCCTGAGAGACACATCCAGAGCATGCCCAATACAGAGGTCAATGCTAGCAACAAACCACTGAACTGAGAATAGGATCCCCTTTGGGGATCTAGAGGAAGGATTGAAAGAGCTGAAGAAGCGTGCAACCCCATAAGAACAACAACGCCAACCAACCAGAGCTTCCAGGGATAAAACCACTACCCAAAGACTATACATGGACTGACCCAGGGCTCCAACTGCATATGTAGCAGAGAATAGACTTGTTGGGCACCAGTGGGAGGAGAAACCCTTGGTCCTGCCAAGATGGGAACCCCAGTGCAGGGGGAATGTCTGGGGCAGGGGTGCGGTAAGGGAGGTGGATGGGGGAACACCTGTATAGGGGAGGGAGAGGGGGAAGGAATAGGGGGCTTATGGACAGGAAACTGGGAAAGGGAAAATTTGAAATGTAAGTAAAGAAATATATCTAATAAAAATATTTTAAAAAAGAAAGAAAAGTGTAAGTTCTACGTCCATGTATTAATATGAGAATGGTATCAATGCCGTAGAAAATAACTTTTTTCAATGGGAAAAAGTATGATCTCTTTACTTTTAATTCTAAGGGGAATGTTTCAGGTCACCTTCTATTAAGAATGGACCTGTGGGTCTAAATTGGAACAAGCCCAAAACAAATAAACCCCAAAGCCCAAAAGACCAAAAAGAAATAATCCACGGACTACACAAGGAGAAAATTCATAATTTGTAATTTATATCTCTCATTTAAGACTTTAAAACTGCAAATCATAAGAATCCATGAGCTTAGTAAAGTTCAATTTAAAATATGCCATTGAAGCAAAATCATATCGTACTTAAAAAGCAACAAAATATTTGGAAAAGTAATTTCACAGCAATAATAAAACAAATTGATTTATAAATACCTCAACTATGCTGTGTAATTACTGCTACTACTAAACAATGATAACAAAACAAATTGATTTAGAAATATCTAAGTATTTGCTATGTAATTAATATTTATTGTATATGTGATGTATATGTATATATCAGACAAGACATATTTATATACATATATACACATATAAGATACATGAATACATAGATACATACACAATGTATAACTCCTATAGCCCAGTTTAGAGATGAAAAATTGAAATATTGATAGTTAAAGCAGCTTACTAAAGGGTTTATGTCTCATAAATGTTATGGAAATACTGCTTGAATTTAAAAAAATTCCTTCAAAATTCATAAATATTCATTTTAATAAATGCACTGAAAGACTCACTGATTAAAAATAGAACATTCTTGGGTTAATTTGTTCAAGTTGTTCTAGATAAATATCCTTTTAAATTTTACATAGAACTAAACATAGCAATGCATTTAGAGTTGGAAAAATCTAATCACATTCAAGATGCTTCTAAAGAAATGAATGAGGTGGGTTACCTGCACTGCTACACATACAAAACCTACAATGCCAAGGTTTTGTAATGTTATAGTAGTACAGTCTTTGAGGCATTAGAAGAAATACAGCTACTCATGTAATAGAATAGGGGGACAAGGACCTTGCTCTACTTATGCAGGAGTTTGAATTGCTGGAGGAGTGACTGAAAATCTCTGTGGAGAGGTCATTTATTCAGGAAGAAACTTTGCAATAATTTTACTTAAGTATGAAAATAAGAAGAGCACTTATATTGAGTGCCAGTGTTTATCAACATGGAACGTTTCTATTCAGGGTACGCTTTCATTTTTCACTGTGGGTGTAATGCAGTCACTCAATGGAGACACGTAGATGGCTCTTCAGACTAAATCTGTTTGAAGCAAAAAACAGAACTTGTCTCTTGTGATATAAAGGCACTAGGTCAGCTAAGGGTCCCACAGGTTGACTCTGTGATCTGACTCATGCTCAAGATAATAGATAATGTTCAAGATAATGTTCTCATAAGTGTTTATTTTATTCTTATTCTTACAGC
The DNA here is from genome assembly GCF_021556685.1 of Rattus norvegicus. Classification (NCBI taxonomy): domain Eukaryota; kingdom Metazoa; phylum Chordata; class Mammalia; order Rodentia; family Muridae; genus Rattus; species Rattus norvegicus. Next base: position 42,214,741 of record NC_141544.1, on the reverse strand, counting down.
TCACATACACATTCCCTGTGTCATTCAGTACACATAAACATTTTCAGTACTATGTGCTACTGAAAACCACACTCAACTTGAATCCACTATTTAGCCCAGAATGGCTTCTAACCTGATTATACTTCCTCTACTGGGATGACAGATGAGTGTCAGACATTATTCACTAAGAGAAAAATAAAACTTCATTTTTTATCTCACATAGTGTAACTCCAATCAATTAAAAGAAACCTTTTAAGGAAGCTTATGAAGTAGCAGGTTTCCATGTGAGAAGTCATAATTTTGGAACAAAACCCAAACTTCTTTGACTTCCAGAGAATGCTGCCTCCCCCCGCCCCAATAGGAGGCTATTGTCATTGCCTTTGGCCACCCACCATAATTTAGTGGCAGGACTCTATGGTTGAAGACACATCAATTTCTTTGGACACAGGGCATGGAAGATTCAAATTGGTACTGTGTTGGACACGTAACTTTCTTTTGGCTATTTCTTATATTACAAGGAAGTGTTCTTTAGGCTGGAGAGACAGAAAACCATCAGTAATCTAACCCAGCTGTGAGATCTGGGAACCACAGTGCTGATTGGCATGGAAATATACATGTATTTGTGCAATCATGCTCTGAATGTTATGGAAGTAACCAACACCTTTCAAATTATGTTTAAGGCCTACTTCATGGGAAAGAAGGTTGTACTATAACTCTGGCCCGGAGCTAGCTTCCCAGTTCATATGTCAAAGAATTAATCTTCAATATAAACTCTTTAGAACATGGGAACTTTAAGGACAATATTACTTCTAAATGAGATCAGAGTTGTAGGGCTTTAATATAATAGGATAAGTTCTTTATGTGAAGAGAAAGAGATACTAGGTTTGTAGCAAATAAAGAAGAGACCACAAGACCTCACAGGTGGACCATAGTCATCTCTGAGACAAAAAAAAGACCATTCAGAAAACAACACAGCCAGTGCCTTAATCTTTGACTGCCAGCTTTTGGAAGTTTGGGAGGAGAAACACAATACATGGTGACCTCAGATGCCAGCTTGAGCTAAAGCAACCTCTCTCTATTCTGGAGTTATGAAAGCCTGAGGAAAAACTTGGGGATGATAACTAGAGATGAATAGCTTCTAGATGGGACACCCTTGGTGAAATATTAGCCTCAGTACCATCTTCACATTTGCAATTTTATTTGTTCCCTAGTATTTCATATATACCTCCCACAGCATTATCATAATTTCAAACCCTACTCTAAATCATTTATGGAAAACTCGGAATTAAGTAGTTCATAGTGTTGTCACACTGAGTTGTAAGACAAGAAATTACTATGTAAAAAAAAATAGTCAGAGGTCTTCCAGAAGGTAAAAGATAGAGAACCTATGTACTTATCCGTTTTGGCTTAGTGAGTATCTTAGGTACATATTTTTTCTGTGTGCTGAAAAAGAATTCAGGATCTTTAGCTTACCTAGAGGAATTACCTTAAAGTATTCCCACTAGACTTCAGTCTGGTATGAATAAATACAAGTTTGCCCCTGTTGTTTCGTTCTGTGTGGGTCAGCAATGATACTCAGACAGGAAATACCATTGAACAGTGTTCACATGAGGGAGAAGCTGTCGTCACTGTCCAAATCCACACAACTGTGTTTTAAAAGGAAAGACTGCAGCCTCATAGCACTTGCAGAAAGTAAATCTTGCATCTGAAACTTCACTGGAGAAATAAATGTATGCATTTTAAAAAGAAAAGAGTCACTTAGCTTCTTCCTCAAAAGTACATAAAGAGGTGCATTATGAACTCTGCAGGAAATGAGTATACTCATTTTATATATAGAATGCATATATAAATGCATATGAATATTACATACTGAGGCAGAATGGTTGGATGGGATGGTTGCTGGTCTGTGACTCAGAGGGAAGAATTAAATTCACCACAAATAGCTTTTACCCTTTGTACTCAATTGACACGAAGTTCAGTTCAGGCCTTGTGCTAAATCCATGATCTGTGGTCCATTTTCAGCTCAGTTCCCAGACATCAATAATTAGTAGTTATTTTAGTTTCTTGTTGATGTTTTGCACCCTTAACTGCAATACTCCCACTCCCTTGCTTCTCCTATTTCATGGTTCATATTTCTTCATTTCCTCTCTCATGCTTCTGTCTTTCCCTGCTACTGTGGTGCCCTTATCTCTGTTCTGGAATCTCTTGCTTCTTCTCGGACCACCTGCTTCTCAATTATTCTGAGTTTCTTTGATCCTTTGGCCTCTTGGATAATTTACAAATCTAGATTGCTTGAACATTTGAAGTCCTATCTTATATGTGTCCCAGGTTATACAGCCAACCACCTGTTTGCAATGTCCACATGAGTTTGACTAATAGAAAAGAGCCTAAAACCTAACTCATAATTTCTCTTCCCTAACCTTTTACGAGCTAATATCTTCTGTACCTCAATTAATAGCAGGTTCATCCCATTTAGTAAAAAGTGGCAAAGCCACAATTGCCCTCCATTGTCCAGTTCATCAGGAAATAGATCTGACACTACTTGCAGAATATATCTATATTATTATCCATATCTCTGACCCTTCTATCAATATTCGTCTAGATGAATGTGAAGGTTCTGTACATGGCCAAGTACCTCAGATCTTCTACTCCTATAGTCCCTTTCTAACAGCAGTCAACATGAAATTTCAAAAACATAAGTCCATTCCTGTTGTTGTAAAATTATAAAAAATAAATCAGTCTTTTTATCTGCTCTAGGTCCGGCACTGCAGTGCCCCAAGATATCTGATTGGTATCATAATCTCAGGGCAAAGCCTCTCACCTGCTCTGCTCTATCCCATATCACACTGCCGAAGGCCTCTCTCTGAGCCTGGCAGCCATCTCTCTACCTGTCTAGTTCCCAAAGCAGGTTTCCATGCCAGAAATATACATCCCAATTATGCAGTGTCCCAGTATCTCTAGCTGCTGCACACTTTCTTACACTTAAATCGCTACATGAAAGAACACACAACACAATAACCTCTGATCCAATTGATAAGATATAATTGCCCACCTAAACATACAAAGGCCTGTACACATCTATCCCTTAAGAACATTTATAACAACCTGTAAAGGTACAGCGTGGGATCTTAATGTCTGCCATGTTCTCTCTTTGCTGCTTCTCCCAGTCTCCTCCTCTCTTCTCTTCCTTCAAACTTTTCTCCTGCCTATCCTTCCTTCTCATCCAATGACAGGCCTCATTCTATCTTGTGCCTGCCTCACCTGTGACATCATCCCACACGTTCCTATGTCTGCTCAAAACCCCAATGCTTCTGTGATTTACTCTGTAAAAATGAAAGTTGAGTAATTGTCTTCAAGGATCTTTCTTACCTCCTAACTATGTGTACTGATTTTCTAATGCTTTCTCTATGGTGACTTTACTTTTTAAAGAAGTAGGGATTATCCTGCTTATGGATTCTCTCTTGACACTTCTCCTGCAGATTTAAGTATAGTTCATCCATTTTCTTCTTCTCTTAGGCTTAATGAAACCAACTCAAAGAAGGTATTCTGAATACGAACCTTTTGTCTCCAACTCCTGGAATCACAGATTCTTTTACCATAGTCTAGACAACCTACCCAAACCATACCTGTTATTACCATCTAGCTTGCTAGAGCTTTTATTTATCACTCAGTGAATTTCTTTTCTCCAGTGTTGTTTAGTAAATGGAGTAACTGTAGGAAATTAAGTAAATAATAGCCCTCCAAAGAATCAGGTCCCGATATTTAGAACTCATCAATATCAATATTGGGACCTATCATATGGAATCAGGCATAAAATTTGTCTCATGTGACCCCCTAAAACTTTCAGATTTTATAGCATTTCAGATTTCTTAATTAGGTATATTACACCTGTATTTGTGTTTGTAAGGTTGAAATACTTATCGTTTCTCATTCTTTGTTGAAATCAGAGTACAGGATACCTGAGGTATGTGACTCTCTTTGGTTGTCTTTTGAACTGATCACATGAGAAGCCCACAGAGAGGTAATTTAAGGATCACTGTATTTAGAAAAATATGGCATCCAATTTTGTGCAAGGATGAGGAAAAATCTACAACCAACAACCCAGAACTTTTCCTGCTAATTTTCAGCATTTATTAGTAATAGCTTTGAGTAGCCTCTCACTGCTTTAGTCGGCGCTGATCTGTGTCCTTCTTAGAACTGAGGCTGCAATTGTCTTGCAGCTTGGAGACCTCGGTGAGCTCTGTGCTTGAAGTCCTCTCACTAGGCTTCAGAGCAGCCTTTTATCTTTTTCTTTGTGAGGACCTTCTGTCTGTGCACACTACAAAGGGAAAGTTCCGTTTGTCATTTCAACAAGTTCTCTTATGGCTCTATTTCCTGATGTAGACCCCTACTTCAAGTCTCCCCCTCCCCAACTCTAACAAAAGAAAGAGAGCTTTCAACAGCAGGATCAGCATATCTCTGATTTACTGATTCTAAACAATGATTTTCCTGTAAGGGTCAGTCTTTCATGTGAACCTATACCCAAGTAACTCTTCTATCTGCACTGGACACACTGTGTTTGAGCGATTCTGTTACTTAGGGATCTGAACACTATTACAAATGAATTCATATTTATGGCTATTATCTTAATGATGTTTGGTTTCATCAAACCAATTTATAAGCTTTAGTATCTTTTCAATGCCAAAAATATTGAAATGCTTTTACTAAAACTAAATCAATATACTTTCCATGTCATAATTTTTCATTCATGTATCCTCTTAATAATATATATGAACAAATAAAACTATAAATCTATAATTTATACATGTATACTAATTGATGCATAATTTAAAACAAAATGAGTGGGCTAGAGCAGTTTTAATCCAGTTATCATCTGTACAACCCCACTTTAATTTGTATCATTTAGTATACTAGTCCCGTGTGGTAACCATAGCCTAGAGTCTTCCTGTCCCCAAGCTGCCTTCTTTCTTACCTGTCTTCTCCAGTCTGTCCTCCACAAAGTATTAGGACAATCTTTCCAAGAAACCTAAAATATTGTGATTTGTCGTGTGTGTGCATGTGCTAGCATGTGTCCAGATGTTACAAGTCAACTTGTAGGAGTCGGTTCTCTTCTCCTACCACATGTGTTTGAAGGAATTAACTCAAGTTTTCATGCTTAATGACAAACTTCTTCATCTCTGGGCTATTTTGCTGGCCACTGGAATGATCTTTTGGAGATAAAATAACATGTCTATCCAGTGGGAAGCTCTTTCATAGCTATAGAAATATGCTACACTCTTCAACTTGGCACCAATCCCTAATCTCTCAGCCCTTGTTATCACTCCTTCCTAGTCACCATCTGCGCAACTCACACTACCATGTGCCAGTCAGATATACACATCTCTGGGCTCTCTGGAGTGTTTCATGGTGTTGACATGTCATTATTTCCCTTAGCTCAACCTTTCACAGTATAACACTTCTATATTTACCAGATAATGAACATCATGCTGGGGCCGTGCATCATTCAATACTTAAAGTCCTCTTGACACCCAAAGCATGCAAGATATCCATAGCCAAGTTTATATGTTTTGTTCTATTTTTCTGACTATCCTGGAATTTCTGGGTCAGGTTATGCCTTGTGATATCATCTAGAGTAGCTGGGGCTGTAGTAGTATTGTATCTTGTTAGGTTTCCAACACAATATTGAATTAGATTTACTCTCTGCTTTTTTAAAGTATGCATGAGTTATATTTTAATTTTAGGGTTTGTAATTAAAATATAATCGTGTAATTTCCCAGTTCCAGTTGTTCTCTCCAATCCCACCCATGTTTTTTTTTCTTCCAATTCCTCCCATGTTCCCTGCTCACCTCTTCTCAAATTGATAGTTTCATTTTCTTTATTATCATTACATACCCATACTTATTATAAATAAAACTGTCTGATTAATATTTATATTTGTATATTATTTGGGGGCTGACTGCTTGGTATTATATCATATAATATCATAGGTATATCATGTATATGCACATATACATATATACACACATATCTTGCCCATACTACACACACCACCCCCTACACACATATATTGTTTTTCTCTACACTGTAACCATTTTGTTTGGATAGTACTATGACTTGGTGTAGCAACATTGAGGACATTGGAGGTCTTGCTCCAGTTTGAAAGCTGTGTTTCCTGCAAACTTTCATGGTAAAATCTGAGGATGAGGTAATGGTATCGTGAGATGGACCTTTAGATGATTTTGGATGCATAAGGGTGGAATTCACTTGAACAGGGTTGATGTACTTATTAAAGAGACTACATGGGGGCTCTTCCATGCCTTTCATCAGGTGAAAGCATGTTTAAGGAATGTGGCTTGTGAAGAAGTGGGCCCTCACCAGACACCAAACCTCTTACTACTTAATCTTGAACTTTGAATCTTGAGAGCTGTGAGGCTCATGCTCTTGAAGATTACATAATGCTATACATAAGTGAACCTAAAAATTCCACTGGGAAACTCCTATAGCTGATGAACATTCCGAAAAGTAGCTGGAAACAAAATTAACTACCAAAAGTCAGTAGCCGTCCTCTACATAGATGACAAATGGACTGAGAAATAAATCAGGGCAACAACACTTTTCAGAATAGTCTCAAATAATATAAAATTTATATAAATATAAAAAATATAAAGTTTGATAACTTTAACTAAACAAGTGAAAGACTTGTATAATAAAAATCTTAAGACATTGAGGGAAATAGTTGAAGAAGATATCAGAAGATGGAAAGATCTTCCTTGCTCAGGGATCTATAGGATTAATAGCAAAAATGGCCGTCCTACTAAAAGCAATCTACAGATTCAATGCAATCTACACCAAAATTCCAACACAACTCTTCACATATCTTGAATGTACAATTTTCAGCTTCATATGGTAACACACACACACACACATTAGTTAGTCTATATTAGTTACTTTTCTGGTGTTTCAGTAAAACATCACAAGTAAAGCAATTTAAAGAAGAAAGAGTTTATTCTGGCTTATGGTTGTAGAGAATCCAAGAGTGTAGTGACAGAGACATCATGGTAGCAAGTGACAGGAGTGGTGGCATCAGGAACAGGATGTGAGTTCTTAAGTTTTGAATCTCAAGCATAAAGCAGAACAAGCAAATTGGCAATGATAGTCTTACTTACTTCAGAGCTCACACCTAGTGATCCATAAAGGATTTATCACCTAAACCTTCCCCACCAAATTTCCCCCTGTGACTTACTTTCCCGAGACAGAATATACCACTTGAACTTTCCTACACACTGTCACCAACAGAAGACCAAGTGTTTAATACATGAGCCTATATGAGATGTTCTCATACAAATTCATACAATGTCTGTTTTTGAAGAAATAAATTTCTAACCTTTCACCCATTTTTAAGTTGAAATGTTTATTATATTGGTATTAGGTTATGTTAGTTTATAATATATTTTCAATATTAACCTCTTATTATATGTATGTCTTACAAACATTTTCTACCTAGATAAATGTTGGCTTCTCATACTGAAATAGGGATTTGCTGTATGGAAGACTTTTTTTATTATTACTGAAACTGCCAAAGACTAGCCTTAGCTTGGAGAGGGGTAGAGTGTTTCAGACTGGTAACTAGATGATATGAAGTCAATTGTGGGATACAAACTGCTGGCCTTTGTTATGCTCAGACAGCTTTTTTTGGAGATCTCCAGACAGACACTCTAGACAGCTCAGCTCTTGCAGACCAAGGCCGGGTGTTTTATTTACGTAACAATTCAGTCATTTACTTCAGGTTCCCTTTTGATCACCCCACAAATCAATATTCCATGATTCCTAGAAAGAAAGAGTAGGCACATTTTTAAACATTACAAATGAATTTAGAGATTTGCACACCTTTGTAAACACGGACAATAAGCCAGCTGAGTGGGAACCCATCCTGTGATTGCCATTTTGACCATGCATGAATCTAAATTCAGTCTGTCCCAGGAGGGGCAGGAAACCATGTCATACCATCTCTTTCACGTGACCAAGAAGGATACAACACTAAACTGCCCCATGCCCTGTTGTTCTCTTTTATTTCCCTTCCATAGGTTTTTCTTTATCACTGGTGTGCGCATGCATACACACAGCTGGAGTTTATGGATCTTCAAAAACATGGGATATACAAATGAGTAAAAACATGAGGCATTTGTTTTTAGAGCCTGAATCAAAAAGTAGTTTAAGTGGCTGGAGAGATGGCTCAATAGTTTGGAGTATTGACTGCTGGGTCAGATGATATGGGTTTATTTCCCAGTACCCACATTGTGATTTAAAATTGTCTGTTAACTCTAGTTTCCAGGGGATTAAATGTCCTTTTCTGGCCTCTGTGGGTTCTAGCATACATGTGATATATGTTTGTAAGTTCAGAAAAACATTTATCCACAAAATAAAATGAAAATTTTTATGTAGGGTAGTTCTGATATACATTGTTCATCTTCTGTTCATCTAGAAACACGTATGGTACAAGGTATAATTCTACATCTTGGTCTAGTAGAGCATGTTTTCTAATGTGATATCTGGGTTCAGATAATTCAGGAAAATTAGAAGAATCAGGACCTAGTCGGCCATTTTTCTTTCTGTTCATTTCCTACTATTATATAATTTTTGTGAACATAAATGTCTCTGTATTTCTAGTTACAGAAAAATGGCATGATGTCTTAAATGAAATACACCTCTCAGAATGATTTGATTCATGAGATAAATAAAATTCTAACATCTCTTTCAATTCTTCAGAAGTGAAATCCTGTCCCTAGTTACATGATCTGCCTGCTGGTTTCTCACTCAAGTACTCCATAAAGATGAAAGATTGGCAATCAAACATTTATCATTGGTAAACAGTACACCGGGGGACTTCAAATATTTTTAGAGCCTTAGGTTTTTCAAATGAGAAATTTTGCATTGAAGACCAAAAGAAGAATGAAAGCACATTTTAAAAAAGTTCTTGTTATATCATACTTGAGAGAGGACTGAACAACATTGGCCTCTGGGCAGCTTCTTTATTTTTTAATTGGTTGAGTTCTCCAAAGGATGGTTTGAGTCTTGCACAGGTCAAAGGGTGTCTGAAGATCCTGAAACCATCTAAAAGAAATTGTACATCTCCTGTAAAATGCTCTGAACTAAGTGCCTGTGGTGTTCTGTGAGTTCTTGAACAAGTATACCAGGGAGCCAGATTGATGGCTCTATTTTATAGATCTGAAATTTTTGGAAAGAATTTGGCAAAGAGTATTAGAAAAGTGGTAGGGACAGATTGCCATTCAAAGAAGTATCATGTACTATGCTTTCCTAGAAACATATAACAAATGTATTTAACTCTAATTACTCTATCTATTGTAAGTTATCATTTATTCTGAAAATGAGTTTTCTTCTATAGTTATATTTGTTGATACAAAACCGAAAACTAATTTGCACTAGCTACATTTACCCATGGGTAATTATATCATTACTTATAATGACTGTATTCTTTCAAAATTTATTTTTCTTCTTTGATATTTTTATACATGCATATCATATACTGTGAACATAACCATCTCTTCTCCTACCTCTAAATATATTCAGATGTACCCCTCCAAATGCCATGTGATTTATTTATTTTTGTATAATCCACCAAGCCTAATATGTGCTGTTCCTATATTCATGCATATGGAACCATACACTGGTCAGACTACCAGAGACTACACTTTTAAAGAAAACGAACTATCCTTGTTAAATATTGTCACAACTTGTCCCACTTCTTACCATGGTTCGAGGAAGGGAGAATCATTCTTCTTTTAGGGTGTGGTCTCTAGACAGGTCCCCGTACCACAGTGGATAGCCCCATAAGTGGGCACATATAAGCAATGCCAAGTGGACATAAAAGAAGAAGTCATTAATATGGGAAGGTGATGTGTTTGGGAGACTATAGGATAGGTATTCGACTAAGTGGAAAGAGGAAATTGGGAGTGGATATAATCACATTTTGTTGTATCTATCTATAAATATCTTACAGGATAAACATCTTAATGAAAAAGGAATAATTTGTTTTATCATTTAGATAATCTTTGGTCTTGAGACAGGATATCATTTTGGTCAGGCTCCCCTCTAACTTGGTTTGTCATGGAGAATGACCTTTGACCTCCGATTTCCCTTCTCTACTTTCATGCTTTTGGGCAAGAGGCAAGCTCTACCATGCCTGGCTCGGTTAGGTAATCTTTGCACAATATCTTTGTAAACCTAACCTGGAAGTGACAGAGTCCCACATGTCCTCATGCTGTGAGCTTGGGCTTCTACAGAGCTATAGTCCAGTGGTGGGTTGGCACCATTAAATGGATGTACTGGAGGAGTCTGTAGGACAATGGTGCCACTGGTTATGGGAGGAATTGATGTATTTTTCATTAGATTTGAATGACTTCTTGCCAGACAGATATATAAGAAAGAGAGAGCCTGACACCCTCTTGTCTTTTGGCTTCCTGCTTTGCCATATGGCCTTTCTGTATGCACTTTTCCCATAATACAGCCCTCTATGAGGTAGTATGGGCAGGGTAGCTTTCACCATATTTGCAAAAAAACCTGCTGCCCCGATGCTTGGACCATCAGCTTTCACACTGTAAACTTAGGAACATCCATTCCTTCAGTCAGTGCCTAACCTAAGATCGTTTGTCACAGCATTGGAAAAATAGCTAAATATACTTACCAAGACTGAAAACTTTGCAAAAACATAATTTTGAGAGTAGTTACACTTAATGTAATCACTAGATTTTCCTTCCTGGATGCACATTCTTTATTTCCCAGTGATAATCAAGGAGGCATCTGCACATTCTTGTAAATCTGATACTTTTCCCACAGTGTATGCTCAAGGTCATAACTTGCGTACATCAGTCACATTTTATTTCTTAGTTTAGATGTTGTCTGAAATATTTGTCTTAAAAAATTACTTGGTGACTCTGGGCTGATTATCATTGTGTTCCCAGCTTTTTGATATCGAAGAATTTCTCATTACGTTCTTGCTTGATAAATGATTAAAATAATGAATACACGCAGAGAAACTCAGTGGCTGAACAGCCAAGCATCCAGTATCAGAGGATTCATCATCTAGTTCTGGCATTGGCACTAATTATCTATGTCACTTGAAATAAGCCTCTGTAATTCTCGATATTTTAACTGGGGCTTTGTGCTAAATCACTGATTTCCAATGCTTCTTGTCCATTACCGTCCCTCAGCGAGCCTTTTACAAAGCTTTTAATTTTAGGCTATATCCCAATTGAATTATGTTTCCTCTGTGTGGGCACCTGGCTTGGTAGATGCGTATTTTAGACATTCCAGGTGTTTCAGTCGAACATCCAATTTCAATGGAAAGAGTTTCTTTTGTTTTCGAATTGGTTATGTTGCTCGTTTCCCCAGAAACACAGAGCATTCTACTTTATCTGAGCAAATGGAGCATTCCCTGTACATAACAGAATCTCTGGACATGTTTACAGTTACTGAGCAGGAAAAGCCTGGATATCCAACACAGGGGGTGACGCTGATTCCTGCATATGCCAGTCTCTCCCTTTCTACCATTTTTGGATAAAAAAATACTTCACAAACTAGCTGAAAACAAATGACACAGCTTTAATAACAACAAGCAACTCGTGCCTGTGACCAAAGGCAAAAGGATATCCTAAAACAAAGTGGAAATCACACACTCAACGCTTCATACATATGGGACTGAATTGCAAGCATTATTTATGCACCCCAAATCCTAATACTTTATAATAGGAACTTGTATGATCCAGGAAACAGATGACTAACACAGGATGAAGAAAGAATTGAGATTTTTGCATCCCGTCCCCTATGGGAGGCTGAATCACCCTTTCGCAGAGGTCTATCAGACATTTAAATTATGATTTTTAACAGTATCACAATTATAGTTAGGAAGTAACAACAAAATGGTATATGGTTGGGGGGGTCACCATAGCAGGAGAAAGTATATTTTAAAGGGTTACAGCCTTAGAAGAACTTGAGAACTACTCATCTAAATAAAGATGAACTGATATTTGAGCCAGTCACTCTGCAGACACCAGGCTAATCACTGTGATTGCAGTGGGATTCCATAAAGGGATTCAGTGGGTGAAGGTGATGAGGGAAGTGGCAGTCCACAGGAGAGCTGCATCTGGATGTGCCACCCCTGAAAAAGCTGGCCATCACCCTAACATGACTTAATCTTTGTTTTCAATATGAAACTTATGGACTTGATATCATAGGTTTTAACTATCAAGGCATTTTAGTTATAAATACATGACTAAATATATTTCTTCAAAGTGCAATGGCTTAAAGCCACACAGATTGCTATGCTCTTCTATGATGCAGTCAGGATTCTGATATGGATGCTCTGGGCTCCTTTTTCTGAGTTTCCCACAAGTATCCAGAAAGCAATTAACTGGAAACAGCAGCTGTAGAGTCATGGAGACTGGGTATGGACCCCCTTCAAAGCCTATTCACAAGACTGTGGAAAGGATTCGATTCTCTACTGCATGTCGGATTGATGACTTAGCTGCCTTGTAAACACCATTGCTCCTCACTGGCTCTTCCACCCAAGCATGTATGAAAGAAGTCTGAGAGTGTCAGCAAGACCCAAGGCATCCTTTTATACCCTGATTGTGCAAATGACATTGTGTTACATTTACCAGATCCAATCCATTAGAAACAAGCCATAATTTTGGCTTGGCACACATGAGGAGAGCCTAAACAAGGGTACAGAATGTGGAAGATGAAGGTCATGTAGCATTCAGAAGACTGCATTCCATTCATGGAATAAGTATGGAGAACATGCCTCTGTCTATGGATATTCATTTTCTTCTAATTGAGTTCTGCATGCTCATGGGATCCTTAGTTGCCTGGTTGTTGTCATGACCCTAGCGCTGGCTACTCCAGCATTTGAATTTCCAAAGAAGACAGACTATCATTTCCAACTTAATAAATTATGCGGTCTCTTCTACATCCAGGTCACGGTACACTCTATTAAATCCCACACAATGTAGATAGTGCTCCAGTATTTCTTACCAACTTTGTCTCTTCTTGACATCACTTTATCAGGTGTAAGAAGTTTAGTCTACGACCATGATTCTTCATTCTGTCACCTTTGAAATCAGAGTACTTGAAGGCACTATTCTCGAAGAAGACATTCGTAAATAATGACATTGGTTTTTACAAGCTCTGGTTGTGTGGGTTATATAATTTATCTTCTATTACCTCCATGAGGAGGCGAATGCAAATGAGATCCCTAATAAACTTACTTAGCTAGGCAAACCCGCTATGTTTCTTCATTAACACACATCACGAACTTTATGGTCTTTTATACTTTATTGGACCTTGTGTTTCCCACAGGGATCAGGTCTTTTATGCCACATAAAAGAACCACACTGGATGATGAAACTTTATAGCTTCCCATCACCATGTCTTATTTATACAAATACGCATCACTGAATTAGGGTGGCCCTGAGGAAAGGGTTATGCTTTTGTTTCAACTCACAGGACATGTAGAGCCAGTCATCAGTCAAGTTGTTCCCAGATATGCCATAGGCTAATGATGATGTTCAATGTCACAAAGGGAAGCTTTCAGTGTTCAGGTCAACCATTTGGGAAATAATTACTAGGTCAATATTGTAGGAAAGACCTATCCAACATGTAATGTGTTGACACAAATGATCAGATTCAAGTAATTTCACAATACTCATTCCCCTAGAGAGCTGGGGAAGGAGCTCACAGGTGCGAGATATAGAGTAGTATGCAGACAGCACGCTGACGTTATTTTATATAAACTTCATGAAAAGGCCTAAGAGGTAGACTTAACAGCAGGATTTATAAATTAAAAAAATGAGGGCATAAAGCTTGCTAAGATGATTTTATAGTAGCTGCCATATTGTTTAGGTTCTGACTGGAGTCCACTGACTGACTGGTTGTCGGTTCACTAGGGATGGAAGGATTGGCTCTAAAGTCTGGGCTCCCTCTTTCCACCACCCAAGTACTAGGAGTACAGGTGCAAAAAGCGTGTCTCATTCAGAGGATGTGCAGAATTGAACCTGGGGCATTGTGCATGCAAGGTAAGCACCCTCGCTACTGTGCTGCTGCCTCCTTCTTGTCTCTGGCTTATAAAATCTATGCATATATTGTGTTTAGAAGTCTGGATGGAAAGAAAAATGCATTAATCATGAAAAGGCAAAACTAAATAAGAATCCAGATCTTATTACTTATTTCATAAGAAAGCTAGAATATATTAAGTGGCTCGTTTTTTTCTCATAAGCATTTGTCCAGTCCTGAGGGATATATATATCAGCTGTAGTACAGGGAAATTTACTTTTGGATTTTAAATGATGTGCCTTTAATATTATAAATTTAAATGGAGTACATAAAAATAAGAACAATGTTTGCAAGGATTAATTAAGCATTTTTATTAAAAATGAAAATGTAAGCATTTTAAGATTTGAAGTATCAGAAAAGTAGTTAATATCAGAGCTAAAAATAAATTTGCCAAGAGGGGCTGGAATTAAAATGTTGAGATTTGCAATTCAAATGCTCAGTTGTTTGAGAGGTCAGAGAATCTGAAGAGAGGAAGAGGTTGCCACCTTCATCCATGGTGGAGAGCTCAGAGGGGCTACTGAGCAACGGAGAGGAAACTGTAGTTATGAACAATGGATGAAAAAATGAGGCTCCCTTATCTGTTGAAAGTGAGCTGATGAATCTTCATAGAGCTGTTGTGGCTTTCTGCCCAATTGTAACTGTTCTTGAACTTGTTCCAGGCTTTCAAAGTCTCTACCATAAGCATAGCCTAGATGTCCACAGCTGTATCAGCTACCACAATGACCTCCAGAGCAATATCAGTAACTGCTATGGAAGAGTTCTGGGATATCAATATAGGGTATAAAGTCAATGGCAAATGTCTGAAGTTTACTGCTACTATATGCCTGGGCTATCCATACCATCAAGACAGGGTATTCAAAAGTATAGGACTCCAACTTTTCTTTTTATTTAATGTATATGAGTACTCTATCTATATGCATGTGTGTGTGTGTGTGTGTGTGTGTGTGTGTGTGTGTGTGTGTGTGTGAGAGAGAGAGAGAGAGAGAGAGAGAGAGAGAGAGAGAGAGAATTTGTTTCCATTACACATGGTTGCAACCCATGATGTGGTTGCTGGGAATTGAACTCAGGACCAGGAAGAATAAGTGCTCTTAACCGCAGAGCCATCTCCAGCCCCATACCTCTAATTTTTAATCTTGCAATTGGTGTC
This sequence comes from Rattus norvegicus, assembly GCF_021556685.1. Lineage (NCBI taxonomy): Eukaryota > Metazoa > Chordata > Mammalia > Rodentia > Muridae > Rattus > Rattus norvegicus. The sequence continues at coordinate 42,199,488 of NC_141544.1, read as the reverse complement.
AAAATAATAGCAAATTCTTCTACAGATGAATGAGTGAATGATGACAGCTTTAAACAAATATATACTCATTTATTGTGTGTGCCAGCATACCTCCCATAGTATGAATATGGATATCAAAGGACAATTTGTGGAAATAAGTTCTCTCCTATCATGTGCTTCCAGGGATCACACTGAAGTTGTCAGACTTGGTGGCTATATGCACCATCTCATTGTCCTTGAGTACAAGTTTTTAAGGCAGTTGGAATATTGTTTCAAAAAAATAATTTCACAGTCAATTAAAAATCTGTTTATTCCTTGACTAAAATGACAAATACATAGCCTACATGGGAACATACACATTTACATATAGATTAAACATATTCCTTTACAGGGATGAAGGTCTCAGTTAACCACAGAATATGCCTTCAGATTTCTTTATTTTCTAAGCAGATGTAACCTCTTTGCTTTGGTTAAAAGATGAACATTTTCAAACAAGTTTTTGCTTGCACTGCTCCTTAATGTCATCTCATGACACCAGGCTGACGGCAGTCCTCTGAAGATGCACTATAATGGCTTTCGCTGAAGAGGCTAGTGTTTCATTTCTGTTGAGATCCCCATTCTCTAAAGTAATGAGTCCAGCTCTAGTACAGTAGAATTCAAGTGTGCTGCATTTTTAAAAAGTATTCAGAAATATACGAAGAGAATACAAAATGAAACATTTGCAAGCAGGGACACCGGGAATGAATATTATTCTGTAAATAAGCTTCAAACTGAATCTCAAGACAAAGTGATTTAGCTGGAGACCCATCGGAGATACTCGGGGTCGAGGGCATATCAAAGCCACATTCATCACATGCTTACTAGGATCCTGGCACCTGAAATGCGGAGTCACCTGCAACATTGGGCTTTTGCAAAATGACAACTACCTATAAGCTTACGAGATGACAGGGTATGTCAGCATTTATGGTGGACTTTTCATCATTGCTTACATGGCACACAGATAAAGGGATAATAAAACCGTTCCTCTGGGTGGAAAATAGTCAAGTATGTGACAAGAAAATAAGATTTGTTGTCGTTGTAGGAATCTGATTAAAAAATACGATGGGGAAATATTTGACAGCGAATTCTGCCTGGAAGTCTCTCCCTCGGTCCCCCCAAAAGCTTCAATAGTTACAGAGTAAAGGAGAGGAGGAGCCAAAGTTGTTAGAAGACAGTGTGCTCAACACAGCCAATTTCTAACACCAATGCATTTTCCAGATCAGTGGTAAGTAATTGGAATAAATTTAAAATAAACAGCATGTGTGGCTGTCCTGTGAAAGGCTCTACCAGCAGGTGACTGGGGTAGATGCACATACTCACAGCCAACCATTAGACTGATATTGGGGACCCCTATGGAAGAGTTAGGGGAAGGATTGAGGGACCTGAAGGAGATGACAACCCATAGGAAGATGAACAGAGTCAATTATCCTGGACCCCTGGGAACTCCCAGAGACTAACCCACCAACCAAACAGCATTCACATGCTGGTCCAAGGCCCCAGCACACATGTAGCAGAGGCTGCCTTGTCTGGCCTTGGTTGGAGAGGATATGCCTAATCCTGCAGAGACTTGATGCCCCAGGGTAGAAGGATACTGGAGGCCGGCACCACCTTAGAATCAAAGGGGAGGGAGAATGGGGGGAAGAACTCCTCAAGGGGGTCAGTGAGGGGGCAACATTTGGGATGCAGATAATAAATAAATAAATAAATAAATAAATAAATAAATAAATAAATAATAAAAATAGAGGGAAACTAGTGTGGCATTGTGAAGAGGGATGGAATTGGAAGAGTAAGAAACCAATGAATCCAATAAATACACAAAACCTGTGGGTAGTGACATTCTGGAATGCGGTCTAATTTTGTTCACTTCTCAAAACAGAGGTGATAATGGAGTCTTTTTTAATGTATTCCTAATGATGGATCAAGGTACATTTAAAATTACATCATGTCTTTATTTAAAGTTGCTAACCAGTGAACAAAACAATCTGGTATGTGCTATAAATTTATTGCAACACATTCTGAGTTTAATAAAAGACCATGATGTAGACTGTAATCAGCTAGATCCAGTAACTCTTACAATTCTTGCTACTGTAGAAAAAACTTACATCCAGAAATAAATGAAGTGGCTTATTAAATAAAACCTGTCTACATTTGGGGTGTGTGACATACAGACATTCTTGTGTGTAGAGGTCTTGGTTTTTCAAGAAGCCTGAAATGGTCAGGTTCTTTTTTTTTTCTCCATCTTTACTAAATTGGGTATTTCTTATTTACATTTCAGTTGTTATTCCCTTTCTCTGTTTCTATGCCAACATCCCCCTAATCCCTCTCCCTCCCCTTCTATATGGGTGTTCCCCTCCCCATCCTCCCCCCATTACCTCCCTCCCCCAAGAACAGGTTCACTGGGGGTTCAGTCTTGGCAGGACCAAGGGCTTCCCCTTCCATTGGTGCCCTTACTAGGCTATTCTTTGCTACCTATGAATTTGGAGCCCAGGGTCAGTCCATGTATAGTCTTTGGGTAGTGGCTTAGTCCCTGGAAGCTCTGGTTGCTTGGCATTGTTGTTCATATGGGGTCTCAAGCCCCTTCAAGCTCTTTCAGTCCTTTCTCTGATTCCTTCAACAGGGGTCCCGTTCTCAGTTCAGTGGTCTAATGATGGCATTCACCTATGTATTTGCTGTATTCTGGCTGTGTCTCTCAGGAGAGATCTACATCCGGTTCCTGTCGGCCTGCACTTCTTTGCTTCATCCATCTTATCTAGTTTGGTGGCTGTATATGTATGGGCCACATGTGGGGCAGGTCCTATACTGGTTTAACTGAGGTTTAGCTTAAGACTGTAGCAGGCTGGGGAAAGTCTTGTACTTTTGCACAAAGATAAAACACATATTTCTTCTAAGTTTGTTTTGCTGTACAAGAACCTAGGTCTTATTTGATAGCCTGAAGAACAAAGAGTGGATTTTTTTGATGTTGTTTTTTTGTTGTTGTTTTGTTTTGTTTTGTTTTTTGCTCAGTTGAACTCCTTTGGCTCTATTAGGAGTTGGTGGCATGTTTTCCTCTTGGTAGTTAGAGATTCTGGGACCTCATTTGTTTGCACTGTGGAGGATGCAGGACGGCATTGACAGGAGTCTATGAGTGACTGTGATCTTGCTATTGGTGGATCTGTTCAGACTGTCAGACAGAGCTTCGGCAGTTGTATTGTTCTAGGCATTTTTCTATTTCATCTTAAGTATCTAACATGTTTACATGCAGCTGTTCATGGTATTCCGCATAATCCCTACATGTTTAAAGTAAGTGGCAATGTCTTTCTCTTCAAGTATAATGTCAATGGTTGCCATGTTTCTTTGTTTCAGTAGTAGCTCAAAATTGGCTCATTTTGTTGATATACCCTCTACCCAAGAGAAAAACGTTGGTCCACTCAACTTTCTCTATTGATTCCTATTCTATATTTTATTTATTTCCATTAATTAGTATTTTCTGTTGTCACCATTATTCCATTGATTATTCATTTTTCTTTTAGCTTTGAATTTAGCTTTTGTTTCCTTTCCTAATATTTTCAGTTAGAGTTTAAAACATTGTTACAATATATACTCTGCCTTTTGTAAATTTAAATCAACTTTATTCATTATCTGATGAATGCATTGTTTGATATAAATATTTACTATACATTTCAAATTATATACATTATATATTATAATTATATATATATTGTTTAAATTAGGTCACAACAGTGTTATTTCTATGTGGTGGAATATTCAAAATTGTTTTGATTTTTTTTTTTTGGCCTACACCATAATGTTCATCTTTTCTTCCATTTAATTCTGAGTTTATAGAAACAATGTAATATAGTGTGCATCCCCTTTGGATATTAGCTCTCCAGACTATGTAACTGAACAAATAAACAATGCTTCCACATTGGTTGATAACATTGGGCTTGCTTAGAAGGCACTAAGCAACATCATGTTTTGTTTTGGTATAACAGAATATAAATTTGATTACTGTGGTATGTATCTGTGTCTTTGTTATATACCAGTATAGGATGGTGGGAGCGTCTGCTAACAAAGGCAAGGAATTTCTCCTGGAAATAAGAATAGAGAATGCTTGTTAAGAAATAAAAATGTTGCCATTACGTTTTACATTACCTCATTTAATTGAATTGTATGTACAATGTTGGCAGTGCTTAGAGAAATTTGCATAAATACCTCTTCTCAGGTTTTTAAAAGCAAGGTAAGCTTAATAAATAAAAGAAATTACGAACACAGTATCAGCTGCTTGTAAACTCAAAGATCCCTCACAGTAAAGAGCAGCAAATAAATCACAGATTAAGAATAAGAAATTAAAAATTACTCCAGAGCAGCTCCTGCCCATGGGGCTATGATTCAGCACCATACTGTCTACAGCATTTACTCAGTTTATAAATATTTCCTACACTCGACGTTTCCTTCTTTACAAAACAATACATATCTATAATATGTACATGATATATAAAGAGATCATGTCCGCCATTTTTGATCTGACTCCACACACTAACTTCTATTTGCTTCTATGTCTCACATGTAAAAAGTAATTTATCTGTGCTCATTTGTTAGGCAGACATGGTGAGCTTGGATCTGTTGTTTTAAACAACAACAAAAATGGCACCACACTGGGCTTTGTATATGTACCTTGGAAATCCAGTAAGTCAATATATCCAATGTTTATATTATATGCAATAGAAATCTTAGCATGTACTTATGTTGTAAATAATATTGTAGAAGTTTCTTTTTATTTCATACCTCTTTCTTAGTTATTTGTCTCATGGATTTCAACATTATATACCTGAACCATCTCCAAGCAAGAGAAATAGAGTAAGAGAGGAATGGGAGAATAAAAGGAAACTAGTCAGTTCTTTCTTTATAATATAAATACACTTGTATACACATATACATATATATGATTACATATAGGTGGATATATATATGTATATATATGTATATATATTTAAAGTATAGATACGAGGGTTTCATTTTATTATTGTGATATCTATTGAGCCAGTGAAATATTGAGTTCTTTATAGTATTCTTGAATCTTTATAGAGGATTTGAACAAATTCCTTTGTTTGGAAATAGATTCGAGTAAAGTCTAATGGCATTGAGGGCTTTAAACCTCTTAAAAGTGATAGCACAAAGTCAAAATGGCCCCAGAATGGTGAAATAATAATGATGATAATAAGGATCAAAATCCCTTTTCTAAGCCTTTGAGAGTTCTTTGACAGGCAAAGGTTATCTCCCAGACATTATGTCCATAGAGGAAATAATTTTCTGTAATCTAACAGTTGTTTGTAAACTCAAAAACATGAGATTAGACTGTTTGCCTTTTGGGCAGATTGTACCTCCCCTCTCCCCTGCAGCCTCAGTGGAATGACAAAATTTGTCCATCTGTTTCTCAGTGCTGCTCTCAGCCCTGTCTTGCTTATCTTCTCCAAAGCTTCCTCCTCCTCCTCCTCCTCTTCCTCCTCCTCCTCCTCCTCTTCCTCCTCCTCCTCCTCCTCCTCCTCCTCCTCCTCCTCCTCCTCTTCCTCCTCTTCCTATTTTTTGTTTCCAAAGTCTCTCTGTGATTAACTTCGATGGAGCATTCCCCTGGTCTCTAAAGTGCATCTGTGTTTTCCTGATTCACAGATCAACTCTGTACTACAATAAAATGGTCTTTGCTTTATTGTAGCTTCATCTGTGACTCCCTGCTTTGAAGAGGGATGAGAAGAGTGGGATCTTCTGGGAATCCCCAGCGCTCATTACTTCAGTTTCCACCATACTTCTCTTTACAACCGAGCTAGATGCTTTGCTCTGTAATAACATGTCGGCATAATTTTCTTCACAGACCTTTGTCAGAAGCTCATCTGTGCCACCACTTCGTGCAAATGCCCACTTGATATCCTATAATGCTGTATTTCTATAGTAGTGAAAAAATTAAGTTTCCTTCAAGGGTTTACCCTGGGGACTTTGTAAATACTTAGTGATATTTTATCTGCATTCATATGAGGAAAACAAGGCTAAAAGTTTACAACTCTGTGATAAATAAATAAGGAATTAGCAAACTCCAGCACTCAAGGTCAGTGAGCAGACTTAGTGATAGTTTCAAATTCACTTATAGCATTTAGACTTTTCATTTTGGTTCTTGGGATAAAATTCAGGACCTCATGACTGTCAAACAAATATACTATCATCATTCTACTTTTTCAACACTTAATCCCTTTTTTTCTAATGGTGACCATCTAAGACTTACAGAGATTTCTAGCCATGAGTTAACTCCAAGTAAAATATAGAAGTAATCGTTTAGCCGATTGCTAAGTCAGACCTGTGCAGTGAATGTCAAATGGGCTCTGTAGAGAAACAGAGATAGTGATAGATTAAAGCATTCATACTTAAAAGTTTATCACAGAAAAATAGGGCTTGTGTGCTAATCCTTGGGATTTTCTGATTCATTTGGTCTATGGGTCAGAAGTGCACTTAGTTCTGACCAAAGTCTGGGGTTCATTTTTCAACAACTCTTCCCTTCCTAATCTTGAAAGTGGACTCTCATGGGGATTCCAAGACTTGGAGCCTCAACTCTTGCATGTTACCACTAAGGTTTGTGTTGCACTCTTTCAATCATCTTGCTGATGATGCATTTTAATCTCTGTGACAGCCGGGGTCACGTCATTATATATAACTCAGTATCAGAACTGGTGATGCTGTGGCTCTATGGTCCTCCCAGAAAGAAGTTGCCCTGTTTCAGAGCAGCATCCCGTTTGCCTGCTGAGTAGACTTTTCTGATTCACTTTTTAGCTTTAGTCTTTGCTTGCTTTGCAGTCTCATTTCCTCTCACTCACTTCTACATGTTGGAGTACTGTATTTGAACTTATTATAGTCTTCTCAAATCTATGTTTCAAGTTTAGGTCCCTAGTTCCTTCTTGAGTTAGAGGTATCTATAAGAAGGTGACATGTAAGATGCTTCTCTTACCTCCCATGGGAAGCATGAACCTGCATCTATGCCTGGCAGTTCTCCAGATCTTCATTTTGATTGTCTTTGCGTTTCTTTGCTCCCTTTAAACCCGCCTTGAGTCTCACAGTCATGAATAGGTGGACTTCCAATCTTGTCTTCAATACATGTTCGCCATTAAAAGTTTTCCTTATCTTCCTGATTCCCACACTAGATGGACAAGTCTTGTAAACTTTTAATTCTCAATATCTTTTCACTCTCAGTGGTGATACTTTCCCATTAAAACCTCATATTGGCTGTGTGAACATCCATTCCCCCTTAATGATATATGGGTCCGTAGGTCATGAGCTTTGGCCAACTTTCCTTTAGTTAGTGTCCACATTGTCTTTAAATGCAGAGGCTTCTAAAGGAAAACATTGTAGCTTAAAAATTGTACTTGTGGGGGTTGGGGATTTAGCTCAGTGGTAGAGCGCTTGCCTAGTAAAGAAAAATTGTACTTGTGAATCTCTGGCTAGATAGGTGTTATGAGTTCAGAACTGTGGTTAGTGCCCAGGAATGACTTGCTACCTTCATGTCTGCCATGCTTCCTGCTCTCTCTGAAAGGATCAGCATTTCACTCTGAAAACCAGTATATTGTCCATGACTTTTGAGCAGTCTTTTATTATGGTACATACTCCTTTTCTCTCCACTATATTTTTATTGTTTTTAAATCAGGAATACATTTTAAAAAAACCTTTTCATGTGTATGTGTGCATGCGTGTGTGTGTGTGTGTGTGTGTGTGTGTGTGTGTGTGTGTGTGTGTGGTTGTAGAGAATATCCAGATGCTCTATAACAAAACCATGCAGAACTTACATAAGTAAATGACTTATGGAAGCATAATGGTGGGGTTGACCTAGAGTAAAAGATGTTAAGTGAAAAAATAAATAACAAATATGATTCGGTTAAAGTAGCTAATAAGGGTACTTTGTGGGTTAATTAGGGGGTGGTTTGGATGTGAGTCTGAAATGTAGTTGCAGAATGGTTTACTTTGACTCTATGTCAATTTGACAAACAACAGTAGTACATTTTTTCACCAAAGCCTACTATCTCTTGGGGAAAACATCAGACACCGTGTTTGTAAGACAGAGAAATCATGTCAAAACTGAGCTGAAAATTTCCTTTCTACTGGTGATCTTTTATGGTGCTCTGCAGGCTACTGGGGGGATAAAAGGTGTTTATTATTTACCAAGCTATAAATAAACCCAGCAAACTATAAGGCCAACTAGCCAGGCCAGGCTAGCTAAGTCCATTTGTGCAATCATGGCAACCTGTTACAGGGAGAACTCACCGCTCTTGGATTGGATTGAAAGTCTCTTCCTAGGACTGAGAGGCTTTTATACCAGACCTATTGTATAAACTTAGTCCATTCTATTTTGTATTTGTTAAATATTTTTTACCAAGTGTTACTTCCATATACTGTGACCATTTTGTTGATTCTTTTGGATCTTGAATTTTTCATGTTTCCAACTGTTTCTCTTCAAACACTGCATCATCTGCTGTGCTGTAGCATGTGTAACAAAGGTTGTTTGTCCACTTAAGATATACTGGTCAGATTGGCAGAGTCTAGATCAGATATTTCCAGCCAAAGAATTGAAAAGAACAATACATATTTCCAAAATAATCGGATATTTGTTTGAAGCAAAAGTGCAGTTCAGGACATGGAGGCATATAATGTCAAGACATTGTGCAGATTGACAGCAGGCTATGTGAGTGAGAGTATTTAAGAGCCTTGAATATTGTTCAGAGGAAGAGTTGGTTACTTAGGGGTGGCGTCCTGTTTGGACTGATAGATAAAGTCATTAATTCATTTATTTTTGACTTCGCATGTCTCTCCACAAAATGTGTCTGCATTTAATCATACACATGCTGAACAGTGCAATAAATTAAATACTATACAGTTCGTCTTACTGAATACATGCACCAAACCAGATGAGGCTGAATCAGCTCCTTATATATCATACCAGGGTATACTAAATATACTTGAATAGGAAATGTTTACTTTTAATTGTTACCAGTAGATGGGGTGGGAAAACTTACATAATTGTTCAAAGATTGGACTAGTATGTGTAGTTCAATGAAGATAAGGTATATAGTTGGTTTTGAGGTGGCCAGGTATATTGTTTGGGTGGTGTCTGTGCACATAGTACGTTTAGGTGAAGGAAATAGATGCATTATAACAATGGATCAGTTGTGCACAACCCCACACAAAATTCATGGTCCAAGATAAACTATCTCTTAGACATATATGCCTTGTTTTCATACAAGAAACACTAAAGCCACACAGAATGTCTTGTGTAGCAATTACTTAACAGTGTGTACAAGCTAAGAGTGATGCATGAAAAACCCTGTTAGCATTGTTCAGCCTGTTTAATATTAGTAAAAATTAACCTAAAGCTCTCTACTTATGAAACACAATTTAATATAATCTGTCTGTTCTATGATTACACAAAATTATTTACAAATATGAAATGCCTTTATTCTATGACACTGCTATAGGGGTGGTATGAATTTAATAATACATACTTGTTGCCTACAATCATTCTTGATCATTAACAATTCAAATTGCATAAAAGAGGTAGAAAAAAAAAGGCATGGGAAGAGAATCACAAGAGTCAATATACAGTATGCAATCCATGCCTGGAGACAAGCATTTCCTCAACCACAGTATCGGCAGCCAAATCTACATTCATCACCACTATAGTCACTGTATAGTTAGAGCTTCCACTCTTAAAGCAAATGAGCCACGATGCAACTACACCTGCAGAATAACCGTAACCCAGGCTCCCATACTGGTTGCTACAGCAGCACATCATCTCACTAAGTATTTAGCTGAAGGTGAAATAGTTCTAGAAAGAAGAAATAAAACTTTTATCTAATCTCATTGAAGTTGGGACAAGCCACCAGCACTGCTGTTGGTCTCAAATGAACCAAGTATTATTTAATAACCCCACTGCTCATATTTCTTTCAATAAAGAAGACTAAGCATATTCATGAAAACAGTTCTTGGCATTTTACACCCAGCCCCAAATTGATAAACATTAAATGAAAATAAAAAATGCAGAGTTAATTTCCTGAGTGTCCCTTGCGCTGAATTTGCCCTTGGTAATTCTGCCGCATGGCATCACATGGGGAGGCAAATGCCACCTTCTTACCATTACCATGATTACTTTGATAATAATACCCTTTATCATACATGCAGACTTTAAGCTCAGCTAACACAGCTGTAATGTGGTCCATACAAATCTTCAGAGCAAATGACACATTTTCTACAACGTGTGCCAATTGCATGTTATTCTGTGGCTTTTGTGGCACCGTATTTTCTTGAAGGTAATGCCATTTACATGAGTCTTCCATGTCTAGAAAAGTTACTCCATCCTTCTTCCAGCACTACAGCGGACATACATTTCTACATGGACAAGGAAAATATTGACAATCATAGTTGACTTCAAAGTCAAAGAGACATAGACTAGACATCTAGAGTCTAAATTTGACAGAGTGCATGAAGGTTGAATTTTTGAAGTGAGTGCTGACTTTACTTTGCACGCCTCCTATACCTGTGATGTATAGGTTTAATTTTTTTAGAGACATACTGGATTTGGATGTTATCTGCATTGGTTTGTGAGTGGTTGCTCCAAATGTCATTAGCTTATAGTTTAGATTTCATTCGCTAAATAAATTTGACCACAGGTTTTGGGAAACATCTGAAATTAGGAGGTAAAAAGGATATAATCTATATACCTTTATAATTTAGCTGATAATGATAACATTAGAAAGCTTGGTCAGTTCTAGTTTTTTGACATAGTAACAAGGTACATGTTCTTGGAGCATCCCATAGAAATGAAGAACACAGAAATGGATAGTATATAGCCACTAGGCTCAGGGGCTGTTTTGAGATGTTTTGACTTTGAACTGAAGAGGGTCAGTCAGCAGCTTGAGGATGACCCAACAGCACAGCTTGAGTGACCTCATAGCTCCTGAAGGCAGAAAAACCCTCTAGCCTAAGGCATCAGGACAACTGAAGTTTCACTAATCATCAACCTTAACCTGATATGATGTAGACAGAAATAGAATCATTGCATGCCCAAGGAACTGGGAAGAAACAGCTTTCAGCAAAGTTATTAAAAGAAGGAAGATTAAAAAGATAGAAAAGGGATTTCTGCACACTTCACACACAGCATATAAATCTTACAAGTGTTTATAAACAAACCTAGATGTTAGTAACTGTACACAAGTTCAGTGAAAATAAATGGAAAACTTTCCCATTGGGTTAGAATAGTAATGAGATAGTACTGTAACAAAGTAAATTAGCTTTAATATATAAGATGGTACAGATACATTTGGTTTATTGAGATTGAGATCTGCCAGATCTGAGTTTATTGTTTCAGACATTCTAGTATGCTTGTCATAAATCATAATAGAACTGTCAGAGTGAAGAACAGTGGGAACAAAGACTGAATCGAAGAAAAGGGCGTCTGTCTGAGAAAAATATGGATAGAAAAATCTATAATAGAACCCACAGCAACAGAAGTTGCCTGTGAGCAATGAGTGAGTGACTGCAGAATTGATGGGTGCAGACATTCCTTTCCTGTAGCCAAAGCCTGGGTAACCATGCAAAATATGCACAATAGACTATGGGCCTACACACTGGAAGTCTCACGCATAATTCCAAGGAGTCTCAGAACTTCGAGTCTTACTCTTGCCTTATGAATTATGCAAAGTTTGTGTCTTATGAGTTAACATAAATTTTATCAATTAAAACAGTAGATGTTTATTGTGGTAAAAATAAAAAAGGGGCACAACTGGTTCCTGCACATCACCCCTCCACGCTGGCCCCTGATAATCTCGAACCTGGGTGGTCACTCCTTGGCATTAGTTTTGGCACCTTAGTGACATATAGAATTAACATTAATCTATGTCAGCAGTGGCTGGTACCAGAGTGGCACCACACCACATTAGCCTAGCTATCTTCTAGCTCCAGCTGTCTCTCCACTCCTATTGCTAGTCACCCTGGCCAGCCCTGGCCAGCCAGGAACTCTGGTTCCAGCTACCCGGTAATATCAAGACTCAACAAACTATAACACAACAATCAGATTTATATGGTAAATTCTCAATCTACAATACATCAACACAATAAACTTAGAACCAATTGATAAGGATGTAAACTGCCAACTAGATAAAATAAAATAAATTTGCCTACAGAACTCCATCCCAATTACCTTGACAATTTAAGACCACGCAAATATGGGTCATCTTTCTCCATCTCCATCTTGATTCTCCTGCTTCTCCTTCTCCTCTCTCCTTCCCCGACTTTTTCCCTGCCTACCCTTCCTTCTCAACCAATGATAGGCTTTGTCTTATTCTGGACCTGCCTTGCTGAATAATGACATCATCCTACAGATATTAGGTGATATTTGGGGTCAATTTACTGGTTAGGACATTGGATCATCTTTTGGACTGTAAGACTTGTAAATTACTTTTCCATAGTAAATGTGAACAGCAATTTTGAATGGATGGACTCTTGAATTTCTAGAAACCTTCTAGCCCAGAAGCACTAAAGCTAAGAGCTGTGTGTTTTCCTCTTAACTCTGCCCCCCAACTTTGTTTTTTTCTTCTCTTCTCTTCTCTTCTCTTCTCTTCTCTTCTCTTCTCTTCTCTTCTCTTCTCTTCTCTTCTCTTCTCTCCTCTTCTCTTCTCTTCTCTTCATCTCCTCTCTCCTACCCTTTCCTCTCCTCCCTTGCCTTCCCTCCCTCCTCTCTTTTCCTCTCCTGTCCTCTCCTGTCCACTCCTGTCCTCTCTTCTATTCTCCTTTCCTCTCTCCCTCCCCCCTCTCTCCTCAGTTTCAGTGGCCCTCAGTTTTTCTTTCTTTGTTCCAATCTCTTTCCCTCTTATGCACACAAACTCCTCTGATTTAACATGTAGGATGTACACAAAAGCCATTTAAAACATTACATACAACATGGAAATGTTTAGTGAAATATGCACTACCATTTTCACATTTGTTCCTCTTAACAAGAATTAATGAGGACATAAAGGAACAATATCTTTAAAAAATATACAATTAGAAATTCAAAGACATTAGTTAATAAAGATTTCCCATGTTAATGTGAATTTTGGTTTTAAAATTATCTTGGGTGAGTTTCCCCATTAGTAAACGTGTAAGAATAATGGGAATGTCATACTTGGAAGGAGTTGGATGAGTCTAAACCGGGTCAGTGGATCCTGAAGTGGCTCAGTAGAATCCATAGGACCAGTATCTCCCATGGCAACATGGGTGGCAGCAGCCATATCCAAATCTGCCATAACCATAGCCATAACCTAGGTCTCCATAGCTACAGCCACAGCCATAACCATAACCAAGACCCCCATAGTAGTTTCCATAGCAGCACATGGTGTCAAGAGTAGAAGCTTAGTTGTCAGGTAGAAGATGTCCTATGGTTTATGTGACATCTCTGTAAGCAAAGGGCCTTTTATATATAAGGAGGGGAGGGTGGGGCAAACCACAAGTATTGCACAAACATAATTTAGAATAACTCCCACAAGAAAATGTATCTAATGTTTTGTTTACCCAGTAAAGGAGAGTTCCCTGGAAGATTGCATTGCTAATTTCATAAAGCACCCAAAGTTAAATCATGTGATTATTTTAGACATTTTCCAGCTACTTTGAATACCAGTTACTAAGCTTTATCATTTTTTTCTCCACCCTCAAAACCAAGGACTTTTCAGGCCCAAGAACTACATTTTAAGAGGAATTTTAAAACAAAATATTTCATGAAATTTCATGAATGGGAGTCCAAAGATGTAAGAAGCTTTAGACATTCTGGTGCATGTTGTCTTCACCATTAAAATGTGACTATGCTTATTAGATTTATATTACTGGAGTAAAACACCTATGAATATAACTTAAATTAGGGAAAACAAATTTTAATTTATACTTTCATAGGTTTAAGTTTATGGTTAGCTCCATACATAGCTGTGGACTGGAATGAAGGCAGAATACTGTCAGGAGGGTGTGGTGGCACACCATTGCTTCCTTTATGGCCACCCCGCTAAGAATGAAGTGCTTGAAGAATGAGAGGAAGAGCTTGGGAACAAGATGATTTTATAGTCACAATACAAGTCACCCAGTTCTTCCCACCATGGCCCACATCCTTACAGCCCAACAAGTAAGAGAATCAATAGACTGATTTGTTGTTGAGATCAGAGCCTTAAAGTTTCTATCTCTTTCCAAAAAATATAAGCCTGAAACCAAGCTGTGAGTCTTCAAAACAATAATTTTCTATCTGTGGGTCCCAAAGGCTCATGACCATTCCATAATTCAAAATAAACTCACTTACTCACTGAATTTCACCAAATTCTTAAATGGTTACAACACTGCCAAATATTACAAGTCTAGCCTCCTCTGAGACTTCTCTGCTTTGAGTCTGACTGTCCCTTAAAACCTGACATATTAAATAATAGGTTTCCAGTTGTTTTGGGGGGTATGTCCAGCCTTTGGATATTGTAAAATGTTGTTATTTAGTTTATATTTGAGAGTTATGCAATCGGATTGTGAAAAAGTTGTTAAAATTTTCTTCAAAAATTATAAGCAGATCTGAAGTAAGGTTTGGGATAGATTTAGAGCTCCCTGGCTTTACTCTAAGCACCAATGGGCTTAGAGGCTCCTAGTTCATCGGTGGGTTAATCTGCTGGCAGATTTTTAGTTAGACTGAGAGAAAGTATTCCCTGATTAGAGGAAGTAGGCCACTCTATGTGCTCATGTAGAATGAGTGTGCCTTACTGTGGGTCCCTTGTTTTCTCTGTTTCCAGCCACCAGGGGACAAGCAGCTTTGTCCCCTACATGCCATCTGTTATGACACTCTACTTCATCACAGGACCATAGCAAGTGTGTCCACAACCTGTGGGTGGAAAATCCTGCTACAGCTAAAAGTAATGTTTCTTCTTTAAGTTGTCTTCTAGGGTCATGTAAATACAAGATGGCTATCAAAGAATTTCAAGGCAAATTTTTAGTTTTGGGTTCCTTAAAAATTCATAAAGCTGGTCTACACTATATTGTGTGGCAAGTGTAAACAGACAAAGGAAAAAGCCTACGAAAATCATGGGAAATATTAAATCTTGTAATTTCAGGTGTAGCATCTAGGTCACAGAATGGCATTGGGCAGCCCTCTATGAGTCTTGTTAGTGGCAACACACATGATCTCTCCCTTCAGTTAAATCATTACTTCTCTTTGGTGTACATTCCACTTTCCTGGCATTTCTATCTCCCTAGAATTTTTCTGCAGTAGCTTTATCCTGCCAGTAATTACTTCATATGTTATTGTCTTGGGGATTTCCCCCAGGGATTCTCACATTGCCTGGAATCCAAGGTCTTCCATAAAGTCTGTGTAAAAGCCTCTCTGACACCATGAGCTTTCTGTCTTGCGTCTCTGATACACAAGCACTATATTTAGAGGCAGTCATGTGTCACGAAGTACAGATCCATTGGCGCCTGGGTCCCTGGAAGGGAAATATTTCCCCGGGCCATTCTGTGAGAGCAAGGTGTACTTGGGATTCTAGTTTCAAAGCAAAGCCAACAACCTATATGTGGAAAATTCTGCTACAAACATAGAATTTATTGAAAAAGTAAAATAATTGTTGCACATCAAAATTAAGCTATATCTATTGCCCAAAATGGTGAGATATGTTGACTTTAATCATTCATGTTCAGGTGACAGGGTCTGTGAAACACTTGGTGCTTTCCGAAACAAGGAGTAAGTTACTTGTGAAAAGAAGTAAATCACATAAGGTATTTTGGGACTATTGGTTGTGTGACCCCCAAAACATTCTCAGTAGAATCCACATGACCAGTACTTCCCCAACAATGTGGGCAGCAATAGTCCTTTCCTACCCCTACCGCAGACATAATTATAATCCTAGCCTAGGCCACTGCAATCATTGCTATATTAGCTTGTGGTGTCAGGAATGGAAAATGAGGTTGAGAATCAGGGAAATACCTTAGAATCTGGGTCATCAGCCACCCACACAGGGTCTTTGATCATATTAAGTGGTACGTGAGGCAAGCCACAGGCTTTTTGTGGCCTCATGACTTGGAATATCTTATGTCTGAAAATTTTATTGAATGTTTTGTTTACTTAAGCAAAAATTGTATGGGTAAGATGGTTTTGTTATTGTTTTAAGCCTCACGAAGTCTAGCCACAGGATTTAATAAAACACTAACTCGTTTTAGGAAAACAATAGTTTTCTGTTCAGTTAGGTAGATTATTAATTCATTATTTTTATTCTGTCCCAAATAAATAGCTAGGCTACACCAGAAACAACACTTTCCAAGATGAAAAGATTTGTATAAAATCCTACCAATAAGGTATCAGCAATTTTGAAGGCATTATAGTCAGGAGTGGTCCTCCTCTGTCTGGATTCTCTTCAAAGGATTGAGAATATCATTGCCACGCTTACTCGAGGTTTGCATCCAAATGGCATCTTTGAAATCATGCATCTGAGATATTTCATTTACCCCTTTCTTCCCCCATGGGAACTCATCTACTATTGTAAATGGCATATTCCAATTACTTGACATGACTTAAGGAACACACTGCTTATTGTCTATAGAAGAGTGTGTAAGTTTGCTGGTTTCCAAAAACACTCTCAGTTTCTCAAAGTACTGTAGAAGGTGGCTCAGCAGCTATGAGCATTTGCTGCCCAGGCATGATGATCTGAATGTAAGTCCCATGAACTCACATAACGAGTGGAGTGTGGTGGTGTGTGCCACCAGCCGAACTCTGAATTAGTGAGAGGTCCTGTATTATGGAAATAGGGCAAAACAAGCTCTATCCCTTCCCCCTTCCCCTCCCTCGTCCCTCCCTCCCTTCCTTTCTCTTTCTCATAGACTATGTTCCACGCCCTCATACATAGCGTTACGGTTCCTATACATCACTCCTCAAGTCCCTTGAGTTTTGCTTCACTTTATGAAAAATTCTCATTCCTAACTTACTCTGGTTTTGTGTCAGAATGACATACTTCAAATTACATGATTTTATAGACTTTTATTTCCCTTTCTGTCCATGCTAGCACATATTTATTAACTGAACTAACAGGTCCTCATTATTTGTTGTGGTGTAAGACGGACAGTGGATTCTCCAAGTTTTGGTTTGTTGAACTGTTTTCTCCAAATAGCTTCAACTTCTCAGAATACAGTGCCAGAACACCGTTTACCTACATACCTTTGTGAATACATGGACCGGACAAAGAAAATGGGACTGGACAGAAATGCTTACTTCTTCAGAGTGGAATTTCTGATTTTAATGATGTATTTGTGTTTGGGATCTGCAGATACTGCTGCATAGATTCCATGGGGGTTGTGTTAATTACAGGCTCCCCAGGAATCCTTGTTATAAGTTCCAGGTTCTGAACATTCTCGAAATTACCTGGTATTTTCAGTCACTAATTTTATCCACTCTGATGGGTATGCAGTGCTGTTTCCCTGGGGGCAATAATTTGCATTTTCTTTCTCTAATGAGATTGGCCACCTTTGTTTCCATACCTGTGAAAATGATTGTTGGTGTTTTTGGCTCTCCTTAATTGTGTTTTGTGTCCTTTTTCAGTGTCTTATTAGTGCCTTAATTCTTGTTTAGATACATACATCATAAATATCTTCTCTTTAGAGGTGACCTTTTCTGTGTTCAAAATGAAACTTAATTTCATTTCAATACTATTTGTGTCTTTCATGGATTCTGCTCTTTTTTCCTACTTAAAGGAAATTGTTACTTCAAGTATTAAAGACCTCATATCTTGTTTTGGTGCATGATATAATAAAGATTGTTCTTACGTGGTCATCATATTATTAATACAGCACTGCATACAGTTCTTTTGTTTGCATTATCAGTTTGTTTTTACAGTATGCTATTTACATGAGCCTGAGTTCAGCATGTTCCTCTTTCCCTTGATCTCTACTCTCCCTTGGAGATGGGCCCACCTATCTTCCCCATGATCACACTATTTTCCTATAATGCAGGCTTATGAGTTTTTTTTACTTTCTTGTGTAATAAATGTTGTAAAGAGTATGTGTTAATTTCAGTAGCTATGATCTGTGGCACAATGCTGAATCCATATTCAGTGATACTCATACTTACCTCCTCTATTGTTTCAAGGAGAAATCACCCTATGTTTCAGTATCAGCTGTGGTACACAAGCTGTGAGTTCTATGCAGATGCCATTTGCCGAACGGGGAAGTTATTCCTTGTTACGCTTTACCGAATTTTGAAAATTCATGACCAAGTATCAGGGATCCTCATTCTTTATCTTGTTCTATTTAGTTATCTGCATCGATTTATTTCTTTTACTGTTGATGTGATGGATTGCATAGGCTAAATTTCTAAGTATTAAACCTTTCTGGGATGTTGAAATCATGAAGTGTATCTATAACCCCTTTGATTTGATGTGTTGATGTATATATTTAAATGGAGAGTTTTATAATCGTATCTCTCTTTGCGTGTGCGGGACTCCATCACACAATCTCAATTTTATGAATAGTTCTGCTATTTTCCCACTCTGGAAGCTTGTATGGATTGTTAGTACGTTCTGCTTCTGGGGCTTAACGATTTCCTCAGTGAAAGCATCCAGGCTTAAGGTTTGGGTTGGACAAAGATATTAAAATGTACATATTTTCTTTTGATAAGTGTCAACATATTTAGGCTTATTTCTTGTTCTTAATGACATTACTAAAACGTGATTTTCTCAGATAAATTTAATTTTCCTGTTGTGTCTTTGGTAAGAAGAAGTTGAAGGAGACAAATTATTAATAAACAAATAGTTCTGTGGTATTGATGGGGTCCACAAAGGATAGCATCCTTGAGTATGTGGAACCCCCTGAGCCAGATATTCAGAGCTCTTCACAAGGACACTTCTCAGATGAAGGCCCGAGCCCATGAAATTTCAACTGTGATGCTTGCCAGGTATTTTCCTCTCTTTGTTTAAACTGTGGAGGAACGTTTAAAGAATATCCTACGGAAGTAGCAAGATGAGATTTCACAAAAAGAAAAACAAAAACAAAAAACACATGCCACCAGGAGTCTGTCATAAGTTCCAGGCTCTGAGCATTTTCAAAATTACTTGGTATTTTCAGTCTCTAATTTTATCCACTCTGATGGGTGTGTAATGCGGCTTCCTTGCGGTAATAATTTGCATTTTCCTGCTCTAATGTTTTCATAGCTATAAAATGATGGCTGGTGTTTGTGGGGTTGTCTTTATGTAACTTTATATGAGTGAATAAAACTGTGGATGTTTTATTTCTTTTCTTTAAATCGTTTTTGTAAATGGATGAGGTATTTTGGAGAGCATTTAATATTAATACAAACAATCTCTCTTCTTAACAAAACTTTTATATGTTGAAGTGTCTGTACATGTACCTTTACTGTTATTTTTCACACCTGACTCTCTGCTGTCTCACCCATTCTCCATCTGAAATACATGCACTTATATCACAAAAGCCACTGTCCCTAATCTGGGTCCTGTAGAATAATGTTTTGACACATCAATTGCAGAATCGGGGCAACTCCAAACACAATCTCGACAGTTTTGACTAATTTTTTTGGAGTCATCTGTGATCCTGAGATTACCAAAACTTAGGAGAGACATTTTTCTCCAGAGTTAAAAGGTGCGAGAGCATTTTTAACGTTTGATTCTTCAGACAAGATGAAGAATGCCTTAGATGTCAATGGACAATTTTATGCTTGGCGAGTCTAAATCAACACATGGAGAAGGGAAACTGTCTAAAAATGTTATGAAAGGTTTTTACTAGCAAGCACTGTGTATATCCAGTGAAATAGTGCATTGCACACCATTAATGTGCATTTCATTTACATGGTAAAATCCGACAAGTGAGCACACACATTCCCACATGTTGTACTGATGTCCTCAGGTGTATAGCTTGCTTCTTGCTATCAACGTTGTGGATTTTCACCATTTGAATGACCAGAAGTTAAACCAGCTGGAAATCCTACAACTTTGAGATATTATTCCTACAGAAGGACGTTAATGTGATTTGTAGTGTCACCTTAATTATGCGTTTTAAATAATTCATCAGTGAAAACACCCGGGCCCGAGGTTATTTTGCTTGAGTTTCTGTAAGAAATTTATTTTCTTTGACTGCCATTTGCCATTTCAATTTCCCACACCTTCTTGGCCCCCACCCATCCCAGGAATGGCCATTGCTTAGATGAAGTTCTATTTTGCAGCAGTTCTGTGTTGTGTGTTAGTGGAGATGGAGAAGTTCCCGAACCAAGCAGAGTGCTGTGACATCTAAGACCAAGTTCGCATCGCTGGTTCTATACCAATCAGTGAGACAAGAGTAGCTCCCGCAGCTACATGCATAGCGCTGGAGACAGGTCCTTGGTGGCAATCCTTGTTTGCTTTGTGTTTTGTTTTCACTTTTAGTGCTTGAATGAGTGGCCTAAGAAAAGCTCAGCATCTACTCTAAGCACAGAGTGGGGTGCTCCCAGCCCAAACACAACACCTTCCTACACTTGGACGCGTTTATTTTTATTTTCTAACTCATGCATACCTTACATTAGCTAAGTTAGCTCAGTCCTGTTGTAGGAATTTTATATAAAACCGACAGAGATGGAACCAGCAGTGGGCAGACATTGCAAGCTTCCTTCTCTTTCGTTATCTCCTTGAATTGTGAGGGAATTATCACAAGGGTGCGATGTGAAGAAACGAATTGCTATCATGCAGAAGCACAGCAGTGTCAGGAAATTAAGACAGTTTGGACCGGGGAGTAAGTGCTTTTTATGTTGGCAATACATCACTTACATTTTAATATATGAGAGTAACAGGCTGCTAGATCAGTCCCAGATAATGAGTTATACAAAAGCAGATAAAAACGTTTTATATGAGCCATTTAAAAAGAATTGTCCACTAGGCATTTGCCATTGTACTTTATTTCTAAAATGTTTAGAATAACTTTTATTAAAAGAATTTAAAGATAAAAATATCAGACCAGTACACACACACACACACACACACACACACACACACACACACACACACACACACAGAGAGAGAGAGAGAGAGAGAGAGAGAGAGAGAGAGAAAGAGTTCTCTATACTCATCACTTAATCATTAATCATTTTAAAAATTATTATTTTATTTACTTACATTCTAGTTGTTCCCCCTGCACCCACCTTGCACAGTTCCTCATCCAATTCCTTCACTCCCCTCTTACCAAGAGGATGCCCTCCCACTCGCAGGCCTCCCCCTTCCCTGGTGCCTCAGGTCTCTCAAGGATTAAGCACATTTCTCCCACTGAGACCTGACCAGGCAGTCCTCTGCTGTATTTGTGCCAGGGACCTTCGTCCTGCCTTTGCATGCTCCGGATTGTTGGCTCAGTCTCTGGGAGTTCCCTGTGGTCTGGGTTAATTGAGAATGCTGGTATTCCTGTGGGGTTGTTTCTCCTTCAGCTTCTTCAATCCTTCCCCCAAATCAACCATAGGGGTCCTAGACTTCAGGCCAGTGGCTGGGCATAAGTATCTGTCTCTGTCTCAGTCAGCTGCTGGTGGAGCCTCTAGGAGGACAGCCATGCCAGGTTCCTGTCTCTAAGCACATCAGTAATAGCGTCAGACCTTGGAACTCCCCATAAGATGGTTCCCAAGATGGTCCTTGGACCATCTTTCCTTCAGTCTCTTCTCCATTTTTGTCCCTGCAGTTCTTTTAAACAGGAACAGTTGTGGGTCAGAAATTTTGACTGAGGGTAAGTAACCCTGCCTGAGGCTCTGTCTATATGCTGGAGGTGGACTCTTTGAGTTCCCTCTCCCCAATGTTGGGCATTTTGTCTAAGGTCACCCCAATTGAGTCCTTTGAGTCACTCACCTCCCAGATCTCTGGTACTTTCTAGAGGGTCATTCTATCTCCCACCCCCAAGGCTGCATATTTCCAGTCACTCTCCTTGTTCTCTGGGCGTCTCTCCTGCCCCTCCTACCCATACCTGATCCTGTTCCCCTTTTACCCCTCCCCCTCCTCTTTCCCAACCAGGTCTCTCCCTCCCTTCCTGTTCCCTGATTATTCCCTTCCTGATTCTAAGTGGGACTGAAGCATCCTTGGGCTTTTCTGCTTGTTACATTTCTTACAGTCTGTTGGTCGTATTGGAGCAATTCTGTACTTTTTGGCTAATATACACTAATCAGTGAGTACATACCATGCATGTCCTTTTGGGTCCAGTTACCTCACTTAGGATGATAATTTCTAGTTTCATTCATTTGCCTGCAAATCCATGCTGTCTGTTTTTTTTTTTTTCCCTTGGTATTTTTTTTTTGATGTCCTTGTTTTTAATAGCCAAACAGTATTCCATTGTGTAAATGGACCACATTTGTTCCTTCCATTCTTCAGCTGATGGACAACTATGTTGTTCCTTTTTCTTGCTATTACAAATAAGGCTGCTATTTACATGATGGAACATGCGTCCTTGTGGTGTGGAGGGACATCTTTTGGGTGTATGCCCAAGAGTGGTATAGCTGGGTCTTCAGGTAGAGAAATTTCCAATTTTCTGAGGAACCTAAGATTGATTTCCAGAGTGTTTATACCAGTTTGCAGTCCTACCAGTAATGGAGGAGTGTTCCTCTTACTCCAAATCCTCACCAGTGTGTGCTGCCACTTGAGTTTTTGATCTTAGCTATTCTGATTGGTATGAGATGGAATCTCAGGGTCATTTTAATTTGAATCTGCCTGATGATTAAGGATGCTGAGCATTTCTTTAAGTGGTTCTCAGCCATTTGAGATTCTTCATTGTGAATTCTCTGTTTAGTTCTGTATCCCATTTTTAATTGAGTTATTTTTTTTTTGGTTACCTTCTTGAGTTATTTATATATTTTGGATATTAGTCCTCTGTTGGATATAGTGTTAGTGAAGATTTTCATGAGGTCCCATTTACCAATGATTTATCTTAGAGCCCGAGCCATTGGTATTTTGTTCAGGAAATTTCCCCCTGTACCAATGAGTTTGAAGTTCATTCCCACTTTCTCTTCTACTAGATTCAGCATATCTGCTTTTATGTTGAGGTCCCTGATCCACTTGGACTTGATCTTTGTGCAAGGTGACATAAATGGATATGAATCTATTTTCATTCTCCTACATACAGACTGCCAGTTGGACCAGCACCATACATTGAAGATGCTTTCTTTTTTCCACTGTATGTTTTGGCTTCTTTGTCAAAGATCAAGTATACACAGGTGTGTGGGATTACTCCTGGGTCTTTGATTTTATTCCATTGATCTACCTGTCTGCTTCTGGACCATTACCATGCAGTTTTTAATCACTATTGTTTTGTAGTACATCTTGAAGTTAGAGACAGTGGTTCCCCAGAAATTCTTTTATTGTTGAGAATTGTTTTGGCTCTCCTGGATTTTCGTTTTTCCATATGAAGTTGAGAATTGCACTTTCCATGTCTGTGACAAATTTTGGTGGAATTTTGATGGTGATTGCATTGAGTCTATAGATTGCCTTTTGGTACTGTAGCCATTTTTACTATGTTAATCCTACTAAACCTGGAGCATGGGAGATCTTTCCGTCTTCTGAGGTCTTCATTTTTTTTCAGGGTTTTGAAATTCTTGTCTTACAGATTTTTCACTTGGTTTGTAAGACGACACACACCAAGGTATTTTATACTTTTTGTGGATCTCCTACAGCATGTTGTTTTCATAATTTCCTTGTCATCCTGTTTATCATTTGTATAAAGGGAAGCCACTGATATGTTTGAGTTAGTTTTATATCCTACCACTTTGCTGAAATTGTTTATCAGCTCTAGGAATTTTCTGGTGGAACTTTGGAGGTTGTTTATGTATACTATCATATCATCTGCTAATAGTGATACTTTGACTTTTTGCTTTCCAATTCTTATCCCCTTGATATGCTTCGTTGTCTAATTGCTCTAGCTAGAACTTCAAGTACTCTACTGAATAGGTACAGAAAGCATGGGCAACCTTGTCTTGTCCTAGATTTTAGTGGGATTGCTTCGAGATTATCCCCATTTAATTTGATGTTGGCTGTTGGTTTGTTGTATATTGCTTTTATTGTGCTTAGTCATGTGCCATGAATTCCTGATCTCTCCAAGACTTTTAACATAAAGGGGTGTTATATTTTGTTGAAGGCTTTTTTTTCCAGTTTTGTGGAGTACAGGCTTTTGGAGTAGATTTTGATGATTTTTTTGAATTTCTTCAGTTTCTGTTGTTATGTATCCCTTTTAATTTCTGATTGTATTAATTAGGATACTATCTTTGTGCCCTTTAGTTAGTTTGGCTAAAGGTTTATCTATTATTGATTTTCTCAAACAAACAAACAAAAAACCAACCTCCCCAAAACCCACAAAAAACCAAACCAACAAACCAAACAAACAAAAAAACCACAAAACCCCACATCTTTGTTTTGTTGATTCTTTGAATTGTTCTTTGTTTCTTTTTTTTATTGTGACATTCTTTTTTTTAATTGGATTTTTTAAATTTACATTTCAAATGTTATCCTCTTTCCTGATTTCCTGTAGATAAACACCCATCCCATCTCCCCTTCTCCTTGTATGAGGGTGTCCCACTACCCAACCACCCACCCCTTCCTATAACTGGTTGGTTTCTGCCCTGAGTTTGACTATTTCCTACTCCTAGTTGGTGTGTTTGCTTCTTCCTGTTCTAGAGCTTTCAGGTGTGCTGTTAAGTTGCTTGTATGGGATCTTTCCAATTTCTTTATGAAGGCACTTAATGGTATGAACTTTCCTCTTAACACTGCTTTCATTGTGTGACATAAGTTTGGATATGATGTGTCTTCATTTTCACTGAGTTCTTTAAAGTCATTGATTTCTTTATTTCTTCCTTGACCAGGTTATCATTGAGCAGAGAGTTGTTCAGCTTCCATGAATATGTGGGCTTTCTGTTGTTTTTGTTGATATTGAAGTGTAGTATTAGTCCATGGAGATCTGTTAGAATGCATGAGATTATTTCTATCTTCTTGTGTCTATTGAAGCTTGTTTTATGTCTGATTATATGGTCAGTTTTGGAGAAGGTTACATGAGGTGCTGAGAAGATTGTATATTCTTTTGTTTTGGGGTGAAATGTTCTGTAGGTATTTGTTATAACCTTTTGGTTCATAACTTCTGTTCCTTTCACTGTCTCTGTTCAGTTTCTGTTGCAATGACCTGTCAATTGTTGAGAGTGGGGTGTTGAAGTCTCCCACTCTTACTGTGTGAAGGTTCAAACTGTGTTTTAAGATTCAGTAAAGTTTCTTTACAAATGTGGATGCCTTTGTATTCGGGGCATAGATGTTCAGAATTGACCCTTCTTCTTGGTGGGTTTTTTTCTTTGATGAATATGAAATGTCCTTCCTTATCTCATTTGATAACTTTTAATTGGAAGTCTATTTTATTGAATTTAGAATGACAACTTCATCTTGTTTCTTGGGACTATTTGCTTGGGAAACTTTTTTCTAGCCTTTTATCTGAGGTAATATCTTTTTGTCACTGAGGTGTGTTTCTTACATGCAGCAAAATGCTGGATCCTGTTTGTGTATCTAGTCTGTTAGCTTATGTTTTTTCATTTGGAAATTGAGTCCATTGATATTGAGAGATATTAAAGACAGATGATTGCTAGTTCCTCTTATTTTTGTTCCTGGAGGTGGTATTATGTGTATATGATTCTCTTCTTTTGAGTTTGTTTTAAAATGTTTAATTTCTTATGTTTTCTTGGGTGTAGTTAACCTCCTTCTATTGGCGATTTCATTCCAGTCTCCTCTCTAGGGCTGGATTAGTAGAAACATATTGTTTAAATTTGGTTTTGTCATGGGGTATTTTGGTTTCTCCATCTATGGTGATTGAGAGTTTTGCTGGGTATAGTATTTTCGGCTGGCATTTGTATTCTCTTAGGGTCTGGATGACATCTGTTCAGGATATTATGGCTTTTAGAGTGTTGAGAAGTTTGGTGTAACTCTGATAGGTCTGTCTTTATATGTTACTTGGCCTTTTCCCCTTAGAGCTATTAATATTCTTTCTTAGTTCTGATACATTTAATATTTTTCTTATAATGTGATGAGAGGATTTTCTTTTCTGGTGCAATTTATTTGGTGTTCTGTAGGCTTCTTGTACATTTATGACCATAACTTTCTTTAGATTAGGGAAGTTTTCTTCTGTGATTTTGTTGAAGATGTTTTCTGGTACTTTGAACTGGGATTTGTCACCCTCTTCTATTCCTATTATTCTTAGATTTGATCTTTTCATTGTATCTTGAATTTCCTCAATGTTTTGGGTTAGTATTTTTTTTTTGCACTTTGTATTTCTTTTGACAAATTTGTCAAGATTTTCTATGGTGTCTTATATGCCTAAGTTTTTTCCTCTATCTCTTGTAGTCTGTTGGTATTACTTGCATCTGTAGGTCCTGATCTCTTTCCTAATATGTCCATCTGTAGGATTGCCTCCTTTTCTGTTTTCTTTATTGTTTCTATTTTCATTTTTACTCCTTGGACTGTTTTGTTTTTCAATTTCTTTACCAGCTTGACTGTATTTCCCTGTATTTCTTTAAGGGATTTATTTGTTTCCTCTTTAAGGGCTTCTACTGTTTGTCTGTGTTTTCCTGTATTTCTCTAAGGAAATTATTTGGATCCTCTTTAAAGGCCTATATCATCTTTATGAGATTGTATTTTAGGTCATCGTTTCCTTTTTCATGTGTGTTTGGTTATCTAGGGATTGATGTGGTGGGAGAACTGAGTTCTAGTGGTGCTAATTGCTTTGGGCTCTGTAGCTTATAATCTTTTGCTTGCCTCTGGCCATCTGGTTATCTCTAGAGTTAACTGATGTGGGTGTCCTGTCTCTGGCTAGATCTAGGTTCTTTGGACTCAGGCAGTGCTATATCTTTTTAGGGTGAGTCATTTGTGTCTCTGGTTAGCACAGGCCTCCTATGTCCTTGGTTCCTGAGTACCTCTTGGGAAGCAGATAGGCTGTTGGGTGTGGAAGAGTATCTGATCTGGCTTGGGTGGAGAATTGGACTGGAAGAAAGGTGGAGCTTAGCAGGGCAGGTGGGCCCCATGTCAGCTGTGGTCTCTGTCTTTGGTTATTGTGAACCTACTTGGTAACATGCAGAGTATAGCCTATGGACAGTTATTAGGCTGCTCAACTGGCCTGGGTAGGAAGAGGGTCAGAAGAAATGTGAAGCTGGGGGTGGGGTGAGAGGGAGGGGTGTAGTGGGAGGGAGGGTCCCATGTCAGCTGGGACCTGTGGTTGTCCCAGCAGTCTTGGGTATTTGGAGGAGAGTCTCACATGTGTGTTTGGTTACTGCAGACCACCTGGGAGGCACAAAGGCTATAGCATGTGGGCAAGTATCTGGCCACTGATCTCATCGTTGCTATTTCAATACATTTGAATTTTACCTCTTTCTACCTTCTTCCTCCTCATCTTTCTTTTCAACCTCCACCATCTTGCCTTGAGACATTTATGTCTGATGTATTGCTTAATGTGTGTGAGACCTGTAAATTCTATATATCCTGAATAATTCCCAGAGGTATTGCTGTGGGATCACATTTCTAGGAACAGGGTCCTTCCAAACAGCATCCTGATCCATTTTGAAAGTCACCTTTTGTTCTGTGACTGCTTAGGGTTCCTGCAGATAATACAGCATCAGCAGAAGCATGGAGGTACTTTATCATTTTGTTTCCTTCTGATGGGAAGAGAAGAGCTTTGTGCAATGCATAATGTTTTGTATTTATGGAAAGTCGAAACCATTGGTTAGGGATGGCTGGGCTTAAGATTTTTCCTTGCGATTCAAATGTAACACTGTGCATCCTATTGACTATTCATCAAGGAGTCAGCATGGGGCAAAGTGATGCATTGGTAGGTCTCATGAAGAACATAGTGAGAAATTGGCATTAAGCTTGGTCATGAAGCTAACTGCACAGAGCATTTCTCAAGCCATCTGTTCTATGTGCACACACTAGAGAATCACGTTAGCACTTTTATTTGTTCTTATAAGTAATTTTATTCATTAATACAGCTTTTAAATAAAAGAAATTTCCTGCTGATAGAGTGACTCACTTAATTGGCGTGTTTACTTTTCTTTGTATTACCTACACACTAGGTGAATGGAACATGCTTGCCTTGACTTTTATATAACGGTTGAATAAATTTCCCACTCTTTGCCTTGACAACAATGCCTCTTCACACTGTCATCTGACCTGGCAGCTACTCTACATAAGTGAATTCTTTTCTGTTAAGTTTCCTTTTTCATCCATATGCA
Source organism: Rattus norvegicus (assembly GCF_021556685.1). Taxonomy (NCBI): domain Eukaryota; kingdom Metazoa; phylum Chordata; class Mammalia; order Rodentia; family Muridae; genus Rattus; species Rattus norvegicus. The sequence goes on along the minus strand of NC_141544.1, from coordinate 42,171,236 downwards.
CACTTCAACACTCACAAAAAGTAACAGAGAAAAGTCAAAATAATTACAAAGTATACCCCAATGATAGACAAGCTTTATTGGAAACAAATGAGAATAAAATGACAAATCAAAGCTCTTAAGCTATGGCAAATGGGGAAGTAATGCAGTATCACCTCCACAAACAAGTTCTTGAATGGTGAGCAGTTGCGTGCGACCTTAGAAAACCCTAGTTGAAGCAAGCTGAAACCAAACTAATGACTGAAATAGTTTAGAATACATTTTTCAATAGGGTCAAAAGGTCCCTTATAAGATCTTTTCCCAATCTGTTGGTTGCCGTTTTGTCCTAACCACAGTGTACTTTGCCTTACAGAAGCTTTGCAGTTTTATGAGATCCCATTTGTCAATTCTTGATCTTAGAGCGTAAGCCATTGGTGTTTTGTTCAGGAAATTTTTTCCAGTGCCCATGTGTTCCAGATGCTTCCCTAGTTTTTCTTCTATTAGTTTGAGTGTGTCTGCTTTGATGTGGAGGTCCTTGATCCACTTGGACTTAAGCTTTGTACGGGGTGATAAGCATGGATCGATCTGCATTCTTCTACATGTTGCCCTCCAGTTGAACCAGCACCATTTGCTGAAAATGCTATCTTTTTTCCATTGGATGGTTTTGGCTCCTTTGTCAAAAATCAAGTGACCATAGGTGTGTGGGTTCATTTCTGGGTCTTCAATTCTATTCCATTGGTCTATCTGTCTGTCTCTGTACCAATACCATGCAGTTTTTATCACTATTGCTCTGTAATACTGCTTGAGTTCAGAGATAGTGATTCCCCCTGAAGTCCTTTCATTGTTGAGGATAGCTTTAGCTATCCTGGGTTTTTTGTTATTCCAGATGAATTTGCAAATTGTTCTGTCTAACTCTTTGAAGAATTGGATTGGTATTTTGATGGGGATTGCATTGAATCTGTAGATTGCTTTTGGTAAAATGGCCATTTTTACTATATTAATCCTGCCAATCCATGAGCATGGGAGATCTTTCCATCTTCTGAGGTCTTCTTCAATTTCCTTCTTCACTGTCTTGAATTTCTTATTGTACAGATCTTTTACTTGCTTTGTTAAAGTCACTCCGAGGTACTTTAAATTATTTGGGTCTATTATGAAGGGTGTCGTTTCCCTAATTTCTTTCTCGGCTTGTTTCTCTTTTGTATAGAGGAAGGCAACTGATTTCTTTGAGTTAATTTTATACCCAGCCACTTTGCTGAAGTTGTTTATCAGCTTTAGTAGTTCTCTGGTGGAACTTTTGGGATCACTTAAATATACTATCATATCATCTGCAAATAGTGATATTTTGACTTCTTCTTTTCCGATCTGTATCCCCTTGACCTCCTTTTGTTGTCTGATTGCTCTGGCTAGAACTTCAAGAACTATATTGAATAAGTAGGGAGAGAGTGGGCAGCCTTGTCTAGTCCCTGATTTTAGTGGGATTGCTTCAAGTTTCTCTCCATTTAGTTTAATGTTAGCAACTGGTTTGCTGTATATGGCTTTTACCATGTTCAGGTATGGGCCTTGAATTCCTATTCTTTCCAGGACTTTTATCATGAAGGGGTGTTGAATTTTGTCAAATGCTTTCTCAGCATCTAATGAAATGATCATGTGGTTTTGTTCTTTCAGTTTGTTTATATAATGGATCACGTTGATGGTTTTCCGTATATTAAACCATCCCTGCATGCCTGGGATGAACTTTACCAATCCTACAACAGATAGAGGCCTTATATCCAAAATATACAAAGAACTCAAGAAGTTAGACCACAGGGAAACAAATAACCCTATTAAAAAATGGGGCTCAGAGCTAAACAAAGAATTCACAGCTGAGGAATGCAGAATGGCGGAGAAACACCTAAAGAAATGTTCAACATCTTTAGTCATAAGGGAAATGCAAATCAAAACAACCCTGAGATTTCACCTCACACCAGTGAGAATGGCTAAGATCAAAAACTCAGGGGACAGCAGATGCTGGCGAGGATATGGAGAAAGAGGAACACTCCTCCATTGTTGGTGGGATTGCAAACTGGTACAACCATTCTGGAAATCAGTCTGGAGGATCCTCAGAAAATTGGACATTGAACTGCCTGAGGATCCAGCTATACCTCTCTTGGGCATATACCCAAAAGATGCCCCAACATATAAAAAAGACACGTGCTCCACTATGTTCATTGCAGCCTTATTTATAATAGCCAGAAGCTGGAAAGAACCCAGATGCCCTTCAACAGAGGAATGGATACAGAAAATGTGGTACATCTACACAATGGAATATTACTCAGCTATCAAAAACAACGGCTTTATGAAATTCGTAGGCAAATGGCTGGAACTGGAAAATATCATCCTGAGTGAGCTAACCCAAACACAGAAAGACATACATGGTATGCACTCACTGATAAGTGGCTATTAGCCCAAATGCTTGAATTACCCTAAATGCCTAGAACAAATGAAACTCAAGACAGATGATCAAAATGTGAATGGTTCACTCCTTCTTTAAAAGGGGAACAAGAATACCCTTGGCAGGGAAGAGAGAGGCAAAGATTAAAACAGAGACTGAAGGAACACCCATTCAGAGTCTGCCCCACATGTGGCCCATGCATATACAGCCATCCAATTAGACAAGATGGATGAAGCAAAGAAGTGCAGACCGACAGGAGCCGGATGTAGATCGCTCCTGAGAGACACAGTCAGAATACAGCAAATACAGAGGCGAATGCCAGCAGCAAACCACTGAACTGAGAATAGGTCCCCCGTTGAAGGAATCAGAGAAATAACTGGAAGAGCTTGAAGGGGCTCGAGACCCCATATGTACAACAATGCTAAGCAACCAGAGCTTCCAGGGACTAAGCCACTACCTAAAGACTATACATGGACTGACCCTGGACTCTGACCTCATAGGTAGCAATGAATAACCTAGTAAGAGCACCAGTGGAAGGGGAAGCCCTGGGTCCTGCTAAGACTGAACCCCCAGTGAACTAGACTGTTGGGGGGAGGGGGACAATGGGGGGAGGGTGGGGAGGGGAACACCGATAAGAAAGGGGAGGGGGAGGGGGATGTTTGCCGGGAAACTGGGAAAGGGAATAACACTCTAAATGTATATAAGAAATACTCAAGTTAATAATAATAATAAAAAAAGGTCCCTTATAGAAAGGAAAGTAGATGGATAAATTAGGAATAGAGGCGAAAGAGTTCTACAGACTGAGCAGCTTCAGGTGTTTCTCAGTAGAATACGTAGGGCCAATATCTCCCACAGCGATATGGGCAGCAGTATCCATATAATTTCCTGCCATAGCCACAGCCACAGCTGCAGCCACAGCCACAGCCACAGCCGCATCTAGGGCAATTCAAGCATTTGGGCTAATAGCCACTTATCAATGAGTGCATACCATGTGTGTTTTTCTGTGATTGGGTTACCTCACTCAGGATGATATTTTCCAGTTCCATACATTTGCCTATGAATTACATAAAGTCATATTTGATAGCTGAGTAATATTCCATTGTGTAGATGTACCACATTTTCTGTATCCATTCCTCTGTTGAAGGGCATCTGGGTTCTTTCCAGTTTCTGGCTATTATAAATAAGGCTTCTATGAACATAGTGAAGCATGTGTCATTGTGATATGTTGGGGCATCTTTTGGGTATATGCCCAAGAGAGGTATAGCTGGGTCCTCAGGTAGTTCAATGTCCAATTTTCTGAGGAACCTCCAGACCGATTTCCAGAATGGTTGTACCAGTCTGCAATCTGCAGTGGCCTTCTTTAAGAACAGTGGTCTTCTCGTTCTCAGTTTAATAGTTTGCTGCTAGCATTTGTCTCCGTATTTGTCATGCTCTGTCTGAGCCTCTCAGGAGACAGCTATATCAGGCTCCTGCCAGCATGCACTTATTGGCTTCATTAATATTGTCTAGGTTTGGTGGCTGTGTATATATGGACTGGATCCCCAGGTGGGGGAGGCTCTGAATGGCAATTCCTTCAGTTTCTGCTCCAAACTTTGTCTCCATATCTCCTTCTATGAATATTTTTATTCCCCCTTTTAAGAAGGACTGAAGCATCCACACTTTGGTCTTCCTTCTTCTTGAACTTCATGTGGTCTGTGGATTGTATCTTGGGTGATTCTAGCTTTTGGGCTAATATCCACTTATTAGTGAGTGCATACCATGTGTATTTTTATGTGATTGGGTTTCCTCACTTAGGATGACATTTTCTAGTAAGGGGTTTGCAACCCCATAAGAACAACAATAATAACAACCAGAGCTCCCAGGGACTAAACCACTACCCAAAGAGTACACATGGACAGACCCATGGCTCCAGCTGCATATGTAGCAGATGATGGCCTTGGGAGAAGATTTTGGTCCTGCCAAGGCTGGATTCCCTCAGTGTAGAGGGATGTCAGAGCAGGGAGGTAGGAAGGGGAGGTGGTGGGGAGAGAGGAAACACCCTCATAGAAGAATGGGGAAAGGGAATGGGATAGGAAGCTTATGGATGAAAAACCAGGAAAGGGAATAACATTTGAAATGTAAATATAAATATCCAATTAAAAACAAAACAAAACAAAACAGTGGTCCTTGCTCTTCCTAAGGCTGTGGTCTTTTGATACCAGTTCCTTATGTTGTGGTGATCACCAAACCCTAAAATTATTCTTATTGTTACTTCATAACTGTAATTTTGCTACTGTTATGAATTGTAAATCTCTAATATGGAGGTTATCTGATATGTGACTCATTTGAAAAAGTTATTCAACTCCAAGGGTTATGACCCACACATTGATAAATGCTGCTTTAAAAATATCATAAACATCAAAGGCCTGTCACTTAGCTGAGATTCACATGCATTTTCCGTGGTGTACTATGGTTGGGTAACTTTAAGAAGGCAAACTTAGGGTAGGTCTTCAGGTCTTTAAGACATCTTATTGAGTGGAATTATGAGATCTAGGTCTCTTTTCTTCCTATCTCTTTAATTTGTTGATTATGAAGTGATCATTTTTGCTATCAAATACTCCCACCATAATCACCAAAATAGTGGTTAGTACAACAATTATAGAATAGATTTATAAAAACACAAGCCCAAATAATCTTTTCTTTTTGTAGGTAGATTGTCTCAAACATTTTTTCATTTTAACATAAAGTAGAAGATATATATATATATTATATGTATGTATATATATTTCCAGTTACGTGACATGATGTAGTTGGTGTTACAATGTTTATTTTTCTTGATTTAAAATGGACAATGCCTTTCATGATATTCTTACAGTTAGTAAAATCCCACTAACTTATAATTCTATATTCACTGATGGTACCATTCCAATTTTAATACCAAATAACTTTTTTTAGGGCCATATGTCCATTATAACTCCCCTAAGAAATACTAAAAAAAATCTTTGTTTTCTCAGTAGAAACAAGGTCTCAAAAGAAATATGTGAATTCACTAAGCTATGGGGGCCAAAGAAAGGTGAGACACAGTTGCATATAATTCTTTGAGAGTAACATTCACTGTGCAGGGAATAGTGACATAATGGAGGGTGCCACAGAGGCCTGGACCATTTTGGAATGTAGGAGACCATTCACCTAGCTTTATGTAGCATGACTGAACAGCAGCTGAGTGTACATTGCAGCTGTTTGAACAAATAAACAGAGGTGAAGCAGCAACTTGGATATCAGCTCTTTGTCAGCCAAATGCCTTGCAAATGGTTTTTTCCAGAATGTATATTATCTTCTAACCATGTTGGCTGTTTTGTTTGCTATTTGGAAGCTTTTCATTGGGCTATAATCCCATTGTCTATTTTTAGCTTTTGTTACCAGGGATTCTGTAGCTTTAATAAAAAGCATCATTTCTAACACCACAGCCAAGTAGTTTTAATCCATAATTGTGATAGTAGATTTATAATTTCAGGTCTATGATTAGGTCTCATATCTCAGCTGATTTTCATCTATGTTATCACACAGAGATTCTGTGTCATTGTTTTGCATGGGGTAGTTTGGTTTTTACAACAGTGCATATTAAAGCTATTGTTCTTTCAGTATTGTATGTTTGTGACACCCTTGCCAAAATAAAGATGGAAATATGTGACAGGAATTTTGTGAGCTGTATATTTTGCTTTACAGGTCTGCTTTCCTGTTATTTTTCTATAGTGCTTTGACACTCCATATTTCTAACATAATTTAAAAACAGTCAATTAGGTGCTTCTGGCTTTCTTGATCAATTGTCTTTCAGGGTCTTCTATGGGTTCTGGTTGAGTTTTAGGGTTTTTAAAGAATGTCTTTGAAATTTTGATAAGGATTCCATAGGATACTTTGAAGACTACAGAAAGCTGATGTTTCTAATATATGAATGGAACCATTTTTTCTTTTACTTGTTCATGAATTTCCTTCATTAATATTACCGTTTTCATGTGTAGTCTTATATCTTTTGAATTATATTTTGTCCAAATGATGTAATTTTGTCTTTGTGGTAAATGGGGTTTTCTTGGTTTGTTTTCCATGTTGTTCATGCATACAAAAGTCACTGGTTTACTTATATTTTTTCCATGTTTTTCCATGTGATAGGCAACCTTTATAAGTTTGTTCATCTCCAGAGGGTTTTCTGCATACATTATTATAGGCCATCTTCAAACAGAGTTAAATTTGCTTTACCAATTTTTACATACATGTTTTACTTTTTAGGTGAGATTTTTGATTCAGTCCTGTATACCAAAACTGACTTATTTATTTATTTCTTTACAAGGTATTCTTTATGTGTATAGAGTTAGAATGGAGGCTTATTATAGTTTAGATCTACATATGATTTTAACTTGTTTGTCATAATTAGGCAAGTATTTCTGTCTAAACTCAGAAATCTGAAAAGGGCTTCATATGGACCATAATATATGTATATGAACAAATAGAAAGAAAAATAGACCTCTCTGAAAGTCACTCTCTTTTATTTGTTCGAAGTGATGCCCTTGAAGCCCTCCATTGTTGATGTTATTATTATGGTTAACGTTAAGTATGACTGGGTTCATGGAAAATCTCCAGCCAGCTGCAGAAGACTAATACAAATCTGGTGGTCAAGATGAATAATCATATGATAAAGATACCCAATGTGATGACCTGTAACCTTTCTGAAAAACCAACATCCTGCTGACTAATAGATATGACAAACCTGTGACCTTTCTGACATCCTGTCAACATCAGCCTACACCCTGACCACACGAATATTGTGTCCTTGGATTTCATAAACGTTTCTTACTTCCCCCCTCCCTCTGTTACCCCTGTTATCCATGTTATGGTGTAAATTCAGCCTTGGGTAAAAATAAAATTGTTGCCTTTATCGGACTCTTGTTTTGGTGTCCTTCTTCGTGTCTCTTGTCCCCCATTCTCTTCCAGGTACACCCCAACACCCTTCGCTTACATTCATTCTCTACTTTGTACACATTTCATTTATCACAAGCATTGGACACTGAAGTTCTAGGGATCTTTTCTTTGACGTATTTTTAGAGAAACTATTTCAGTGATATGTATGCTCTGGGTCAAAATTGAGCAAGATAGGTTTTGAGTATCAAAGACAAAGATCACAATGAAGGTTCTGAAAGTTTGGAGAGGAAGTAATATTGGAGATATGATGTATTGAAATTGTCAGGGTAAACAGAAATGTTTACATAGAAATATATTTTTATATATGTAGTCTGCCTTCTGTGGAAGGCACCTATATGATGAACTCAACCGTGTTGGAATTGAAAATTTTCTGGAAAAAATACCCTTATTTTAGTGAATGTGCTTATGTCTTTCTTGTCATTATTTGCCAAATATCAGAATACCACATCTGTGCTCAGGTAGCATTAGGTGTTAGAATTATGTATAAATGACTCATAGTATAAGGGTTATGTGTATAGGTTATATGTTATGTGGTCTTTTGTGAAGTATTGGAGCTTCATGAATTTTTTATATATGCAGATTGTCCTTAAATTAGTTCCCAATGGATATGGGTGTATGATTCCATTCAGAAGCTAAGAGAAATGTAATAGAAATTGAAATTCAGTTTGTATTAGCTGGACACTCTTTTCAGTAAATAGTTTTGGGTTGATTGATTAGACATGTATGAAAAGTTACCTCTACATGAAACCACATAAGAACAATTCAAATGGATTATAAATATTATTGTAAAAGGTTAATAAATAATTTAGCAAAGTATAAAAACCATAATAATAACCACAAACTCAATTTCTCAAAAATATAAGGATTGCTAACAACAAAACAAAAACGTGGAGAATAAAATCATACTAAGATTTTTTTTAATGATTCTGTCTAGAAAACATAGACTAACTAAAATACACACATTTCACAATTCCTGAATGTACACAGAGCTCTCTACCATAGATGAAAGACAACCAGTAGACCCTAGATCAAGCATTCTCAATTTGTGCACATTCCTTTGGCATTGAAACCACCCTTTCACAGGGGTTGCATATCAGATATCCTACATGTAGGATGTTTATACTATGATTCATAACTGTAGCAAAATTATAGCTAAGAAATAGCTACAAGCATGATTATAGAGTTAGGGTCAGCATTAGGAAGGTTGAGAACCACTGCTCTAGATACTGCTGTCATTTTGCTATATGAATATGCTATGCACAGTCTTCAGCCTTCCTTGGGAAAATTGTGTTCTGCCACAGAGCAGCAGTCGGTACAGACTCATTATTGGTCAATGTGCTGAAAACTGTTGAGTGATCAATACTATATGATCAATCCTAATGTCATTACCTACTAAGCTCTGGGAACACTATAAAAGAGAGACTGGAAGAAAATGTAAGACCCAAGTCTTAGTTAGGGTTTCTATTCCTGCACATACAGAATGACCAAGAAGCAAACCGGGGAGGAAAGGGTTTGTTCAGATTACACTTCCACATTGCTGTTCACTATCAAAGAAGTCAGGACTGCAACTCAAGCAGGGCCACAAACAGGAGCTGATGCAGAGGCCATGGAGGGATGTTTCTTACTGGTTTGCTTCCCCTGCCTTGCTCAGCTTGCTCTCTTATAAAACCCAGAACTACTAGACGAGGGATGGCACCATTCACAATGGGCCCTCCCACCCTTGATGACTAGTTAGAAAATGCCTTACAGCTGGGTCTCATGGAGGCATTTTCTCAAGGGAGGCTCCTTTCTCTGTGATAACTGCAGCTTGTGTTACGTTGACACACACAACCAGCCAATACAACCCAGAAGAGGGGAGGAGAGTTATAATGGTCACGTGACATAGCCATTGCACTAACAAATAGAAAGTGGTTGTGGCTGCTTACACAAGACCTGCACATGATTCAGGCCATAGACGTAGGAGGAGCTCAGAAGAACCCATCTCACCATCAGGTTCTATGGGCAATTAGTGGTTGATAGGAAAGCTGTTGTTTTCCTCAGTAGTGTAGCCACTGAAAAACTGCCTATTTCCTAGTAAATAAACTCCCACTGAAGCTGGTGCCATAAACCCTAATAAGCCCTGTGGGTTCAAGAAAAAGACACGTGGAAGTAGAAGAATGCTTGGGAATAAGGGATTCAGGAGGAGAAGGAGAGGGTTGGAGAGAGGATGGGACAAAGGGAGAGGGAGTGAGAGGGGGAGGGGTAGAGGAGGGGAGAGTGGGAGGGGGAGGGCGATGGAGATGAAAAAAGCCATTAAATTGTCAAAGAATTTAAAATAAAAGGAAGATTTAAATAGGCACTTGCTAATACTTATATTAAGGAATTAAAAAAAAAGCGAATAGTAATCTAAGGCTATAATGTCTTTGTTTCTTATTCAAAGTAAATATACAGAAACAACTGGAAAAAAACAATAGACTGTCTTCAATGAACAGTTAACAGGAAACTTTTTTCCTCCATCTTTATTAAATTGGGTATTTCTTATTTACATTTCAACTGTTATTCCCTTTCCCCATTTCCAGGCCAACATCCCCCTAACCCCTCCCCCTTCCCTTCTATGTGGGTCTTTCCCTCCCCATCCTCCCTCCATTACCGCCCTCCCCCCAACAATCACGTTCACTGGGGGTTCAGTCTTGGCAGGACCAAGGGCTTTCCCTTCCACTGGTGCTCTTACTAGGCTATTGACTGCTACCTATGAGGTTGGAGCCCAGGGTCAGTCCATGTATAGTCTTTGGGTAGTGGCTTAGTCCCTAAACGGGAAACTTTTATTTGAGAAAATATACACAGCTGTTCATTCCTGTGTCTTAGGCGGCTGTCCACACTACTCTATGGTGGTGGAGTTAAGTATCGATGTCAGACTACAAGGCCTGTAGAGTTGTATTGCCTCTGTGCCACTTACAAAAAGGAAGTGTTCTTGCAATGGTCTATCAAAAGAGACATGGACGTTGAATATAAACCAGAACCAGAACTGCCAGGTGGCAAACAACAGGGTGAGTTTCCAAATTTCAGTTTCCCTTTGACAATGAATTTTACATTTTGTATTTTCTGATTTCTTCAGACTTAGTGACTGGTTGCAGCCTGGTTCAACATATATCACTTTTTAAAATAAGTTTATGACCTTGACACAGCTATCATTATACTCTATCCTTTCTTGTATGCTTGCCATATATAGCATTTTCAAGTATTTATCTCAACAAAGTTTTCATTACTATTTATGAATAATCAATATTTACAAGTATTTTCTTTTGTGACTCTTTTATGTTCCTCACTGGATCTTTTTTCTTAACCTAAAAATAAGTATAACTATTTTTCAGATGCCCTCTATAAATTTACTATTTTTAACAATATGCTGGAAAATTTTAAAAATCTTTATTGTTCCTCTGTTTAGATTTTGTTGACATACTTATTTGTTTTTCTTTTTCTTTTTTTTTGGTGATATATATATATATATACATATATATATATATTTTATCTTTATTAACTTGAGTATCTCTTATTTACATTTCGATTTTTATTCCCCTTCCCAGTTTCCAAGCCAACATCTCCCTCCCCTTCTATATGGGCTTCCCCTCCCCATCCTCCCCCCATTACCTCCCTTCCCCCAACAATCACGTTCAATGGGGGTTCAGTCTTGGCAGGGCCAAGGGCTTCCTCTTCCACTGGTGCTCTTACTAGGCTATTCATTGCTACCTATGAGGTTGAAGCCCAGGGTCAGTCCATGTATAGTCTTTGGGTAGTGGCTTAGTCCCTGGAAGCTCTGGTTAGTTGACATTGTTGTTCATATGGGGTCTCGAGCCCCTTCAAGCTCTTCCAGTCCTTTCTCTAATCCTTCAACGGGGGTCCCATTCTTAGTTCAGTGGTTTGCTGATGGCATTCGCCTATGTATTTGCTGTATTCTGGTGTGTCTCTCAGGAGAGATCTACATCCAGTTCCTGTCAGCCTGCACTTCTTTGCTTCATCCATCTTATCTAGTTTGGTGGCTGTATATGTATGGGCCACATGTGGGGCAGGCTCTGAATGGGTGTTCCTTCTGCCTCTGTTCTAAACTTTGCCTCCCTATTCCCTCCCAAGGGAATCCTTGTTCCCCTTTTAAAGAAGGAGTGGAGCATTCGCATTTTGGTCATCCTTCTTGAGTTTCATGTGTTCTGTGCATCTAGGGTAATTCAAGAATTTGGGCTAATATTCACTTATCAATGAGTGCATACCATGTTTGTTTTTCTGTGATTGGTTTACCTCACTCAGGATGATATTTTCCAGTTCCCTCCATTTGCCTATGAATTTCATAAAGTCGTTGTTTTTGATAGCTGAGTAATATTCCATTGTGTAGATGTACCACATTTTCTGTATCCATTCCTCTATTGAAGGGTATCTGGATTCTTTCCAGCTTCTGGCTATTATAAATAAGGCTTCTATGAACATAGTGGATCATGTGTCTTTGTTATATGTTGGGGCATCTTTTGGGTATATGCCCAAGAGAGGTATAGCTGGGTCCTCAGGTAGTTCAATGTCCAATTTTCTGAGGAACCTCCAGACTGATTTCCAGAATGGTTGTACCAGTCTGCAATCCCACCAACAATGGAGGAGTGTTCCTCTTTCTCCACATCCTCGCCAGCATTTGCTGTCACCTGAGTTTTTGATCTTAGCCATTCTCACTGGTGTGAGGTGAAATCTCAGGGTTGTTTTGATTTGCATTTCCCTTATGACTAAAGATGTTGAACACTTCTTTAGGTGTTTCTCAGCCATTCAATGAATTTTTTTTAATATGAAAACTTTGATTCTAGACTAGCATTTATTTATAATCCAAGCTTAACACTCACGTTCTTCCAGCTCTCTTTGTTGAAGTATTTACCATCATCCTCTTCCTTGCTCTTTCCAGATAACAAGTTTGTTTTCTCTGACTAAATGAAGATTTGGGGTTTGAATTTAATCTTCAGTGATTCTATTTTGCTTGCATGGATTTTAATTGTAATTTTTCTTCTTGAACAGTACACAGAAAATCTTTTAACAATATTGAAAAATATAAAGTATTTGGACAAATAGCTCCACTGCATGTCTTTTTTGTCCTTGATGAATTATGATTGTATGCCTGCCTCCCATCCATGAGCTCTGAGAGTTTCTTTATGCTGTCAGTGTTTTACATTCCATTTTGAAATCATTTTGTTTCAACTTAATTAATCTGCTCAAGTTTAAGTTTCTAACTTAGCTCAGTCTATCGGGTTGCTAACTCCACTTTTCCCTTGTTTCAGTGATTTTGAACCTAACTTTTATTTTATGTTGAGTTTCTACAGACTTTGAAAAGTCTCTTGATTTTTCTGCAAGGCTAATTTGGAATTTCTAACCTGAAAACTCCAATGCGTGGCTGATACATTTGTTAGTTTTTTTTTTTTTTTTAGTTTTTTCCGGAGCTGGGGATCGAACCCAGGGCCTTGCGCCTGCTAGGCAAGCGCTCTACCGCTGAGCTAAATCCCCAACCCTCATTTGTTAGTTTTTTAAAATCCATCTTTTCTAATTTTCTGTAGACTTTTACAAGCTCAATGTTTTGAATTTAAATTATGGAGGATTCAGAACAACATTACACACATACACACACACACATAGAGAGAGAGACAGAGACAGAGAGATAGAGAGAGAGAGACAGAGAGACAGAGAGAGACAGAGACAGAGAGACAGAGAGATGGAGAGAGGGAGAGAGAATGAATGTTGCCTTAAATCCCACAAACACTAACATGAAATGAAATACAATTTCTGGTATTCCAGGCAGGATTTGCCTTCATTTCTCAGTGGAGAGTAGATATTCTCTTGTATCTTTCAAAATTACAAAATGCCTATTAGTATGTTTTGAACTTTGGTTATTATTTTCTTCCTACCTTGATATGGAAATATTTTCTATCTAGTTATTAAGTTATTCAGTTTTGTCTCATAGAAAATTAATTCTGGCAACTTCTGAATTGAAAAATTAACACCCTAACTGAAAATCCTGCCTGGTTACATGAGATGGCCTGTTCCTGCTCTGTATCCCCCTTATGAAGAGTCCTATCTAAGGTCACCATCACATATTCCTGGGAGTTTCTCTTGCGCTGGATTTCTCCCTCATCCCTGAAATTCCCCCCAATTCCAGTTGTCTCTCTCAGTACTCATTTCATCCATTTTCACCCAACCTGATCTCTTGTTTCCGTCCTCAACCCACCCCCAGTCTACCTGCTATATCTTTTCTATTCTCTCTTCCTTCAGCGATTCATGTATTCCACTTGAGCCTTCCTTGTTACTTATTCTTTCTAAGTCTATAGATTGTAGCATGGTCATCCTTTATTTTACAGCTCACTTATAAGCTATTATATCAGCTTATAAGTGAGTACATACCATGTATGCTTTTCTGATTTTCTCTAGTTATATTATTTGCCTGTACATTTCATGATGTTATTTTTTAATAGCTGAATAATACTCCATTGCGTAGATGTACCACATTTTCTTTAATCATTCTTCAATTGAGAAATGTTAGCTTTTTTCCAGTTTCTGGCTATTGTGAATAAAGCTATTATGAACATAGTTGAGAGTATCCTTCTGGTTAGATGCAGTGTCCTTTGATTATATGCCCAGAAGTGATGTGACCAGGTCTTTGGGTAGATTAATTCCAATTTTCTGAGAAACCACCATATTTATTTCCAAAGTGGCTGTACAAGCTTGCACTTCCACCACTAATGGAGGATGTTCCTCTTGTTCCTCATCCTTACCAGAATGAACTACTTTAAAAATATTACTTGTGGTTTTTATCTTTGCCATTTTGACAGGTTTAGGATGGCATCTACATCATAACTGTTTTGATTTGCAGTCTTTGATAACTAAGGATGTTGAACACTTTTAAGTGCTTCTTGAGAATTCTCTTTATATCTGCACTTTATATCTGTATCATTTGGCTTGTTGATTACTAGTTTCTTGAGTTGTTTATGTATTTTGGAAATTAGTCCTCTGTCAGATGTGGAGTTGGTGAAAATCTATTCCCATTTTGTCCCATTGCTTGGGTGATTTGCCTTACAGTAACTTTCAGTTTCATGAGGTTGTATCTAATGACTGCCAATCTTAGCACCTGCACTATTGGTGTTCAGTCCAGAAAGTTGTCTCCTCTGCCAAAGAGGACTTGGATCCCCTTGGACTTATTTCTTCTTTTCCCCCATGGAGGAACTGGGACACCAACACAACTTTAAAATATTTTCCTACAATTTGGCCTTTCTACAAGATGTGCTGTGATAAAGGTGGTGCAGAACTTTGGAGAGTGGCCCACCAATGACTAGTCCAGCTTAGACTCATGCCCTGAGAGGATTCCCACCTCTGACCCTGACCCTGACTGGAGGATCAAGAACCAGAAGCCAGATATCCTTGACATCTAGGATAGAACCAAGCAAGAACAAAAACAATCAATAAAGTGATCCCTAATGATAACTCTGCTATACTTGTAGATTGGAGCCTAACATAAATGTTATCAGAAAGACTTCATCCAGCAGCTGAGGCTTCATTCTTTGATGGGAGCAGATTCAGAGCTTCAAATCCAAACATTAGGCAGATATTAGGGGATTTCAAAGAAGAGGAGTAGAGAAGATTGTAGGAGCCATATGGGTCAAGGGCACCACAAGAAATACCACAGAGTCAACTAAATTTGGCTCACTGGGGCTCACAGAAACTGAACCAACAATCAGGGAGTCTGCATGGGTCTGAGCTAGGTCCTCTTCATATATGTTATGGTAATCTAGCTTGGTCTTCTTGTGGGACTTCTAAAGGTGGGAGCAGGGCTGTTTTTGCATGCTTTTGTGGCCCCTTTCCTCAGACTGTATTGCCTTGCCCAATCCTTAAGGGGATGCACTTAGTGTTATTGTAGCTTGGTATCCTTTATTTGATTGGAGTTCCTGTGAGGTCTCTCCATTAAAATGAAGGAGTAGATCTGGGGGAGAGGGAAGTTGTAGGGAAGGGCCTGGGAGGCAAAACTGCAGTTGAGATAGAATATATGAGAGGGTAAAAATAAATATTCAAGTAAAAATAACACCCCTAGAGTAAACTGGCTCTGTGCTCTACTCTGGACCACATAGCAAGTATATCACAGGCATGTGCACTTATGTCTCTAAATATTGTTTGTTAGATCTGGTAAGCAAAGTCAAGCAAACCTCAAAGAGAACTCATTTTTATTTTCCAGAGTATTCTCTAGAATAAGGGTCCCTCAGTTTCTCATATTTTATACCAGCATGCCATTACCTTTAGTCTCATCATCTTAATTGTGGGTTACAGATAAAATAAAGATAGAAATTTTGGACAAGATTAGTATATACAAAAATATAAACAAACACATCTCTCTCTCTCTCTCTCTCTCTCTCTCTCTCTCTCTCTCTCTGTGTGTGTGTGTGTGTGTGTGTGTGTGTATGTGTGTGCATGTATCTCTTTATACCTATGCCTATCTGTATATGTAAAACAATTCTTGCACCCAAGGCTCAGTGATCACTGCAAAAGAAGGAATGGGAAGATTATAAAAGCCAGAGGAACAAGCACTTCACTTGAAATTATGTCGCCTAGGCATGCCAGAATCTATACTCATAACTCTCAGCAACATGACTTTCTAAATATAAGTTGAACAAGGACAATGGACATGCCAATGTGAGAGGGGGAAGCTCATGAAGCTTCAATCCTATACAAAGATCTATAGACAACTCAGGAGTACTGAGAGTGAAAATGTTTTAAATGAGTCTTTGGTAAAAAATGATATATTTCCCTATTAATTTTAGGCAACTGAATATATTAAAAATCTTTCTCCCTCTATATCTCTTGGTTTCCCTCCCTTCTTCTGTCTCTCACTTAAAAAATAACCCATGCATATGTGAAAAATCAAACATAAATACATGTGACAAATTGAGAGATTATTTTAAAAAACTCCAAGAAAGCAAAATCTACAATAAAATACGCTAATAATAATGCATGCAGTTTGATAAAGTGGAAGGTTCACCAGTTGATCATGTTACAGATCCTTACAAAGTCACTGATAAAGTTATCTGCAAGCTGTCACAGAGTCTAGAAGAAAATGATAAAGATGGGCAAACATTGTTGATTTTTCTCAGAAAGTTTAGCATAAAGCTTGAAATTATGAAGTTATGTAAAAATTCCTCATGTGAAGAAACTTGAAGATATGTAAGACAGCAGATGACAGAGTACAGGCTAGGTAGCTGTAGAAACTCCTCAGTAGATACCATAGGACCAGTATCTTCTATAGCACAGTGGGCAGCAGCAGCCATAAACATACCTATCAAAACCACAGCCATAGCCACAGCCCAGGCCTCCATAGCCATAGCCCAGGCTGACATAGTAGCTGCCACAGTAGTATCAGGACTTGATGGGTTTGTAAAAGACCAGGAGAAGGACCTTTGCATCTTGGTGTCATCATTGATTTATACAACCGGGAGTTTGGTTGAGAAAACCACAGTCATTATAATGTCACATGTCTTCACTGTGCCTCAGAAAACATCAGGGTGTCATAGTTTACCGGCCAAACAAAGCTGCATAACTGGAGATAATTGTGCTCATATGTCAGGATCTCATGGTCAAATCACAGGGCTTTAACATGAAGTTCTGCTACTGCCTTTAAGGCTGCCCAATTGTGTTTGTATTTTATTTAATACTTATAAAACCTTTTTTGTATCACGATACAAATCATTAAAATAGCTCTCTCTGATATTTTATGTCTGTTTTGAAATACCCTGTAGATAAAGGGTCTTTGTGTTCTCTTTTCTTTGTTTGCTTTGTTATTGTAGAATAATTCTATCAGGAGGAATGCATTCACTAAGCCTCTCTAATGAAGAATGGTGTGGTTATTTGTTCTTATTGGTAACCTGATGATAGTTGTCATTTACATTAACATATTTTGGTTTTAATCTGAAAGTATTTTATTTACACATATTTCTCAAATTTTCTGTATGTTTTTTTCTGTGATATTGTCATTTCATTTTTGTTACTATGGCTCTGTGGTATAATTTGAGATCAGGTTCTGTGACAGGGCCAGCCTCTTCCTTTCTTCTTTGTATTATTTGGGTATTAATGTCATTTTGTGCTTTCATAGTTCTCTTAGTATTATGTTGTCAAATTTTGTTAAGGAATTAGTTGGAAGTTTGATGGAGATTGTATGAAATCTGTGTATTGCTTAAGTAAACAGCCATTTCCATGTTATGGAATTGGATTCTGCAAATGCATGAATAGTGTATTATTGTCATTCCATATCCAAGTTTCTTATGAAAATTATACCCCTGCCCCTAGATAGGTACTACTTGTAATTATGTTAAGCAAAATAAGCCATACTGAGAAAATAAAATGCTGGGTTTATGAGATAGCTCAGTTGATAAAGCCACATACCATCATTATACCCGAGGACCTGAGTTTGATCAGAGCATCTCATATAGTGGAAGGAGAAAATTCAGTTTTATATCTTTTCTTCTGTCTTCCATTCCAACACTTGCAGAAATAGTAAAAGACTAAGTATATTTAAAAAATTTTAAAAACCACAGGGTCGGGGGTTGGAGATTTAGCTCAATGGTAGAGCACTTGCCTAGCAAGCACAAGGCCCTGGGTTCAGTCCCCAGCTCCGAGAAAAAGAAAAGAAAAGAAAAAGAAAAAAAACCCAAAGGGTCACATGTCCAAGAGGAGAACTAAGTACTAATTATCCTGTGAAATGGGCATACCATTTAAATGATTGCTACTGCCTTATGCCAATAGATCAATATATCCCATAAACCCAGTCAAGGAAGCTTTTGCTGTGAATGGCAGTCAACAAAGTGACATACTGTTCAAACTGTGCATTTAAAAGTAGGTGATGTTCTTCATTCTAAATTGGACATGCACACCATACTACCTTCCACAGACTCACAGACCTTTGTAGAAGGGGAACAGGAGGAGTGTAAATATTAGAGGTGATGAATGACCTCAAGGGAGATTTTTCAAGACACAACATGGTAAGCAGACATTTTATCCCACAGTGATTGTGACAATATGCATAATACCTGAGCAAACTCCCAATAGAAAAAAAAGAAAACTCTAGCATGGATGGAGTAGATGCATTTAGCATTTGATCTCTGCTGAAGGATCAGTTTTTGTTAATGATATGACTTTTGGTAGTCTAGACACACACCAGAGCAGGCTCCAATCCCAAGACAAGCTGGAAAATACAAATTGAACTCTATGGGTGGGGTTACAAAAATAGAAATCTCAAAGTTGGATGGAAAGAGTGATGGAAAGATTAGGGGTCCAGGGAGTGATTAGTTTCAAAATTCCTTGCATGTACTTTCCAGTTGATGCAATTTTTCATTTATTCTTTTCCCTCATAATATGTCTTGATTGTAGAGTTTGTTCCATCTACACCTCCAAGTTCCTCTTCACCTTCATCAGCTCTCAATTCATTCCATTTCTCTCTGTCATTTTAAAAGAATAATTCTCTAAGAGATAACAATCAAACATGACAAAATAAAATGTGATAAGACAAAGCAAAAGCCACTGTGTATAATTTGAATATAGCAATCAAAAAAGAGGAAAAGATTCCCAAGAGCAGGTACAAGAATCAGTGACCACAGAGCCTGAATTAGTCATTTTCTATAACCAGGCAAGGCCTCAAGTGGAGGGATTAGGACACCAACACAGCCATGAGACTTTTGACTTTCAGTTTGTCCTTCCTGCCAGGTATTCTGGGACTATAGCCTATCATCATTATCAGAGAAACCAGAAAGACTTTATCCAGCAACTGATAGGAGCAGATACAGAGCACATTCAAACATGTAGGTAGAGCTTGGGGAATCTTCCAGATGAAGGAAAGGAAGCATCATAGGAGACCACAGGAAGGAAAGGAAGCATCATAGGAAACCAAAAGAAGGAAAGGAAGCATCATAGGAAACAGAGGAATCAGGGAGGAGAACATGGCCCTCATGGAGACTCAACTGACTAGGACTCATGGGAACTTGTAGAGATCAGAGAGCCTACAGGGAGCTGACCTAGGTTCTCTGCAAATATATTATGGCTGAGTAGCTTGGTGTTCTTGTTGAGATCCTAACAGTGGGAAGGGGCTGAACCTGACTCTTTTGCCTATTCGTGAGACTGTTTGCCTCCTCCTGGGCTTCCTTGTCCAGCCTTGATGAGATGGTATGTGACTGGTCTTATTGTAGCTTGCTCTGCCATGTTAGGTTGATGTCCATGGGATAATGCACTTTTCTGAGAGGAGAGAGAGCAAGAGTATCTGGGGAGTGGGGAAAAGGCTTGAGGGGAAGGAAAATTGCAGTTGGGATATAATATCTGAGAAAATGATATAAATCAAACAACAACAAGCAAACAAAAATAATTAAGAAAAATAATCAGTGACACACTCTTTCTTAGGAGTCCCATAAAAATACTAAGCTAATAGCTATAATATGTCCACAGAGGTCCTAGTGGAGACCTGTGTAGACCTTTAGCTTGCTGATTCAGTCTCTGTGAGTTCATATGTACCTTGCTTAGTTGATTCAGCGGGCTTGGTTCTCCTGGTGTCATCATCATCTTCTCTGGCTCTTATATTCTTTCTGCCTTCTCTTCCACGTGGTTCCCTGAATTCTGAAGAGAGGGATTTTATGGAGATATCTCATTTAGACCCTTTCTCAATGTTATATCTGTCTGAATCTGTTGCCATCTGCTGCCTAAGGAAGCCTCTCTGATGGTGACTGGATAAGGCACTGATCTGAGTATTAATAGGAGTAATTTTTTGATACATTGCAAAAATGTTTAGACCAGTGGTGTTTGGTTTCACCCTAGGTCTCTGGAATACCTTGGTTACCCAAGCAGTGACAGTTATAGGATCTGTTTCATAGACTGAGCCTCAAGCCAACTCAGAAATTATTGATGGAACTCACACCCAAAAATATCAATATGGTATGTATTTGCTTATATGTGGATATTAACTTTTAAGTAATGATGACCAAACTACAATCTTTAGACCCAGAGAGGTTAGTTATAGAGAAAATTTCAAGGGTGGGGAGAACAAAGATTTCTCTGGGAGGGAAAAATAAAATAGATTTTATGAGCAGAATGGGGCCAGGTAAGGGTGGACAGGGCAGTATCAGGTAGCGAGTAGAAGGAGAGATAGGGTAGAAGAAGTTAATGTGGAGAAAAAGAGAAAGAAAGAGAGGGGGAGGAGGAATTGAGGGGCATTTCAGAGACAATGTGGAAAATTACTATACTAGAAACTTCCTAGAATATATAAAGGGGATTATAATGAGGCCTCCTCAAAATTGGGGATACAAATTCTCAACTGGTCACCACTTATCACCAAATGAGGCTTCTAGTCCTGAGTCTGGATTGCATTCACTTGAACTGTTGGCCAAGGAGGGGCATGAAAGTGCCCCAAATAAAACACACTATTGCTAAGACAAAGAGTTACTCTCAATCTAATAATTGGGCCTCATTGCCAAGAATAGCACCCACACGACTCACTGAATATGGGGAAACAGAGCTAGTGACTACATGGAACCTGCTTTGTTTTAGTATCTTTGAGACAGGAAGGCATTATTCAAACTACAAAAAGAGAACCATAAACATGAACCCAGCCTCCAACCCTTTGACCTACAATTGGTCCTGTCTGCAAAATATGCTAGGGTAATGCTGGCCCAAAATTTGTGTGAGCAATACAAATATTTTAAAGTACAAAACATTTTAACCATAATTTTTCAAAAGGAAAGATACTACAAGGCTTATGTCATACACATAATCAATGTCTAAATTGTATGTGTGTCTGAGTTTATATAAAAGTTCATGAAACT
Organism: Rattus norvegicus; assembly: GCF_021556685.1. NCBI lineage: Eukaryota > Metazoa > Chordata > Mammalia > Rodentia > Muridae > Rattus > Rattus norvegicus. The sequence goes on along the minus strand of NC_141544.1, from coordinate 42,150,041 downwards.
AGAATAGACATTATGAGAAACAAAAATCTTAATGGAAATGGAAAACAAGAGACTAATGTAATACATAGGACATGAATGGAGGGGAGGGGTAAGGGGAAAGAAGTGTGTAATGAGAAGCATAACTGTAAAATGACCAATGTCTATGAAGTAGCAACTGAAATTGTAGCTGCACATATACAAATACAGGTGTTACAAACATAAACATGAAAATAGCCAATTGTCATTAATCAAACTAAGGAAGATCTATAAAACAGAACCATCGATTGTATAAAAAGATGTTGTACACAAATAAAGAAAACAAATATATCAGGAGGAGGATTAATGCACATTTGGGGGATGTACACAGCTAAATTAAATAGTCAAAATGATATAAATGAATGTTAACATGAGCTGATTTTTAAATCAGGTGTTTTTCAAAGAGTCAGATAGACAAGTGGACAGAAGAATCTTTTCCATCACTAATATCTCAAAGACTCAAATAAAAAAGATGATATTTTAGCCCACAACAGTTAGATAAGTAATATTAGAAAGAAGAAAGATGAATGTTGCTGAGCATGTAGAAAAAAGTGCACCCTCTTCCATTGTTACTGGGACGATTACTTGGTACAGTCATGACAGAAGAGAGCATGTGACATGTTTGAAAATATATAGGGAAGTGATAGGTTATCTAGAAGTCATAGTGCTTCTTATACAATCAGATGAAAATTACTGCATCTTAAAAAAATAGGCACACTACCATGCATATTGTCACATTACTTATAACAGTTGTTTTTTAAATGACTAAATGTCCATCTGTAGATGAATGCTGAAACATCTCTAACTTATCTAACTTCCTCATGTCCTTCTTTATTTACCTCCTGATTTCCCATCCCTCTCTAACTTCCTCTCTTTCAGTACCCTTCCACTTTCCCACAACCATGTCCAACTATGTGACTAAGCAGATACAAAAGCACAGAGCACACAGAAATTGTTTTGTACAATTTAATCATTTAGTTATTTGATGATACATATTTTTGTTACAAAGATTGAGAGTAAAACATGAAATCATTTTACAGAGTATAGTGAAGATAACAAAAAACATAATCACAGTCCAAATTCAGATGAGGAATTAGATGATTGTGTTGCATTTCAATTATATTTTAGATATTTTGTCATAAAGTTAAAATTTTTGAAGACAATTTGAGTTCCTGGTATGAAAACCCTTGGAAAGTCTTCTGGTTAGAAAGGCTGTGTAACTGTATAATATCCTCAGTAGAAACCATAGGACCAGTATCTTCTACAGCACAGTGGGCGGCAGCAGCCATAACCATAGCCACCATAGCCACAGCCATAGCCACAGCCATAGCCACAACCATAGCCACAGCCTAGGCCTCCATAGCCATAGCCCAGGCCTCCATAGTATCCACCATAGTAACACATGTTGTCAGAAGTGAACTGTTCAGAGGAAGATAAGCAGTATGTTTCTGGAGTGTGGATGTAACCAACTGCCAAGGGCTTTTATATACCTGGATGCTTGGTGGCAAAAGCCACAGGCATTATGACATCACACAAGTCTCTTCTATGCTTCAGAAATCATCAGGGTGCCATAGTTTACTGGCCAAACAACGCTGCATAACTGAGATAATTGCGCTCATATGTTAGGATCCCAAGGTCAGATCATGAGGCTTTAATGTGAAAATCTGGATGTAGTTTCAAACAATGCCTCATTCTATATTTAGTTTATTTAATACTCATGAATCTCTACTGTGCCACAATACAAATCATTGAAATCTCTCTCCTTTTTCATGTATGTTTTGTAGTGCTCCATATTGAAAATGTCTTTTTGTTTTCTGTACTTTGCATTGTATTATAAAATTAATGTGTATTTCCTAAGTATTTTGGATGATGAATGATCTTGTCATTGGTTACGTTATTGGTAACTTGATAACACTTAAAATATACATAAGCATATTTTGCATTTATTTTAAATTTATTCTATTGAGACATTTTGACATCTATTTTTACTATGGTATGTTAATTCTACTGATCCATAAACATAATAGATCTATCCATCTTCTGATTTCTTCAATGTCTTCCTTATATGCCTCTTTTTGTGCTACTATTTTTTAGTTTGTATTACTATGGTTCTGTGGAATAATTTGAGATCAGATTCTGTGGTAGATCTAGAATCCTCCTTTCTGCTTACTGTTTTTGCTCATCCAGTCATCTTTGCCTTCCTACATTTATTAGGATTATTCTGTCTAGTTCTGTTGGAATAATATTGGAACTTTTATGGGGATTGCATGAAATCCGTACATGGCTTTAGCGAACATACTATTCTTTCTTCCATTTAGTAATTCTATGAATCCATGAACAGCATGTGTCATTCCATACCCTAGATTCTTCTTCAAATTATTTTTTCACAGAAAAATGGATGGCATTGATAATTATATTAAACAAAATGAAGCAGACTGGAGAAGGAAGACCACAGGTAGCTAAAGTATCTTTAGCACTTTATCCTGTTTAAAGATCAAGTTTTTTTGTTAACAACGTCACCTTAGATATGGGTTTCACATACTAGATCATGCATCAATTAGCAGGAAGTTGGGCAACACAAACTGGACGGAGGGGAATTAGACAACAAAATATAAGCTCAAGGTTGGTTGGGAAGAGAGATGGTGTCTTAGAGTCCTCTTGCTATCTTGAAAAAGCATAACTAAAACAAATTGGGGGAAGGGGCTTTATTTAGTTTGCACTTCCACATTACTCTTCATCATGGAAGGAAGTCCACATTACTGTTCATCATGAACAGTAGGAAGGAAGTCAGGAATAATTCAAACAAGGGAGAAACCTGGAGGCAATAATTGATGCACAGGCCATGGTGGGGTGCTGCTTACATGCTTGTTCTTCATGGATGGTCAACCTGATTTCTTATAGCACCCATGACCAACAGTCCAGATTTGGCAGTACTTGGGATGGGCCTATACCTCCCTCATCAATATCTAATTAATAAAATGCATTATAGCTTGTCTACATCCCCATTTTATGGAGTCATTTTCATAACTGTGCTGACATGGTTTACTCCTATGGTATGGCTTTAGTTTATGTCAAGTTTATGCAAACTTCATTAAAATTGATCCTTTGATAATTTGACACATAAGCACCCCTCTGTAAAGTCACCAACTGTTCTTTATCATTCATTCCCAGGGTCTCACAATAAAAGCACAAATAACTTTAAAAGTCTCAAAAATTTTGCAGGTCCAAACACATTAAACATTCAGTCTCTCTAAAATAAGCAATTCTTTTTAAAAATCTAGAATACCTTGGAAAGTTAAAATTATATCAACTGGGGGCTTTTGAAAAATTTCAATTACATTTTATACATTCTTACTTAATGAGGGAAGAATCAGGGCACAGTCACAATAATATAAAAGCAAAACTAATCTATCAATAGTAAATAGCACACAATGTCTGGAATCTACATTCCTACTTCTCAACTCCATTAAGTGCCTGGACCACTTCTATCACTCAGTCTATGCAGCACACACTGCTTATCTTGGTGGTCATCCCGATTCCCAACAAAATGTTGTATATAAGTATTGGGGTATTGAAGTGACAGGGCTAAACATGGTACTTGTTCACAGAGTGTGGACTTTGGATAAGCAAAGCAGGAGGATGCTTTAAGAATGGCTTCATAGACCTTCTTAGTAGGAAGATGAAAGATAATGTAGCTATGAGCAATGTAGTTTATGACCACCTATCTCAAGAGATTTCAGAGAAGAATATAGTGGCCTAGAAAACATTTTTGGCAATATTTTGGAAAAGAAAGTGGCTGCTTGGTGCCTTAGTCTGAAAATTTGCCTGAGGCTAAATTTCAGTCTCTTGGATTAATGGTATTGGCAGAAGAGATTTCAAGATAACCTAGTCTTTACTGTCACATGGTTATTATTGTTAACTTTTGTGCAGATATATTCACAAAAGGAGCAAACTAACCAAGAAAAATACAAAACATATAGTTTGAGAAGGAAATGAACACCAGGAAGTATAGTGGATCCAAGTCCAATGTTTAAGGTGATAACATGTCTAAAGAAAAGTCTAATGCTAAAGAGACTAGGAAGTGGTAACCTTGGGGAAAGAGGTCCCTGAGATAAGCTTCCAATTTATGAGAAGAAATTAGAAAGATTCTTGAACAGTGAAGAAAAATAATCAGAACAGAAAGCTGATGAAATAGAATTGAATGAGGGGGCCATGTTTCAAACCCAACGAGCTGCAGAGCATGGCAGTTTTGACTATGTATTTCTGCCTTAGAGTCAAGGATACAAGAAAGGAGTTTTGGAAGTTTTCTTCTTAGCCAACAAAAGCTCTGAGGCCTGGCATGTATCAAAGGTGTCACTCCATGGAGCCATAGACAGTCCATTGTGAGTAGCTGTGAAGATGGTTTGTGTTGGAGACTGCATAATGTTGGTAAAGGTAGAATTGTGGGATTCATACCAAGGAGAGCTCAAGACTGGGTATAGAACCTGCCCAAGAGAAAGAAATGAGTTTAAGTCAAGAAACCTGAAAGGAGATGGGTATTTGGAGAGACCTTTGACCTCAGATACGGGGAAGCAGAGTTCAGAATTTGCATATAAGGTTTTTTTTATTTCCTTTGGTCCTGTATTTCCTCACTATATCTTCTTTTCTCCCTATTCGAATTGTCTTTGCTCTGTTGTGTGTTGCTTTTCTATATGTGAGTTGCTTTTTTATTTTGCTTTTGAAGAATTTACAGTTAAGAGATTCTCTTGAGTCTCAAAAGAGACTTTGAAGTTTAGACTTTTAAACAGTGTTGAGACTGTGATAGACTATGGGGACATTTGAAGTTGACTAATTATAATTTACATTAAGAATTTGTTATAAGCCTATGCGGGCAAGAAAGTGAAATGTTATGGTTCTAATGATAATGGCCACATAAGTTGTGAAGTTGATTATTTGGACAGTAGGTTCTGGCATTATTTGAAAGGAATAGGAGGTATGGCCTACTTGGAGGAAATATATCAGTTAGGATGGGCTTTAAAGTTTCAATAGTCCATGTAAAACTCAGAGTCTCCCATTTCCTTCTGCCTGCAGATTCAGATATAGAATTTTCACCTACTTATTCATCACTTTGTCTGCCTGTATGTCATCATGCTCCCTCCCTCTTATGATAAAATAGGACTACATCTCTGAAACTGCACATAAGTCTCAGTTAAATGCTTTCTTCTTTGGGAATTGATGTGATCATGATAATGCTTTCACAGTAATAGAATATTGACTAAGATATATGGTAAAGGAAGGAATTGAGATGAATATATTTAACATTCATTATAATTAATTTCCATTGACTACAGAATGCTTATATTTAAAAACAGTTTTAGAAATAATTTAAAGAAAAGCAAGTGTTTCAAGGCTTATGTCATATGTAGAATCAACATTTGAACTGTGTGTGTGTATCTTTGAATATACATGTGTATGTTGTGGTGTGTGTGTGTGTGTGTGTGTGTGTGTGTGTGTGTGTTTGTGTGCATAATAGGTCATAAAACTAACAGGCACCAGGAAAGGAGAAGATATAAATGGAATAGATGAACAAGAAAACAATGTCATGTATGAGAAATGAAAGTAGAGGAGGAGTAAGGGAAGGTAGTATGGAGATGAAAGTATTAAATATAATGACCAGTGTCTATGAAATAATATCATAATGCCCAAAGCAGACTTCTTAAAGACTATTTGAGTGTGTCAGACCACCTTTGAGCCTGGCAGATTAAGTAGAATCAGATGCATGCCTAGACTAACAAGAATCACGGACATCAGTTTGCATGGCTCTATCTCAATATGAAAGGTGGAAAGCAAATGAAAAAGATAGAAGTCCCCAAATTGAATCTCTGTCACAAGGACACACTAATACACATGACCCTGTATACATACACATACAAATCAATATGTGCCAAGCACTCACACAGGATGTCACAAATATAAAAAAATAATAAAAGACAGAGAATAGAAAGGAGTTCAGGTAAGAAAATTCTGAACACAAAACCAGTGCATAAAATACAGTTTCAACAAATAAAAAAAAAACCCTAAGTATATCAGGAAGAGATGTAATATAGAAATGAGTGTGAGGTGATAGACACAGTTAAGCAAAAGCCAAAAGAATACTAGTGGACACTAAAATGAGGTTTATAATAGGTATTTTTCAAAGAAATAGATACAGATGGGCAGACGCATACAATATTATCTCAAATATGCAAATCAATATCAAGGTGAGATTAGTCTCAACTTTTTGATATTTAATATTAGAGAGAAGAAAAATGAATGTGACAGCTCATGTAGAGAAAAGGGTACCTCTTCTTGTTGATGTGAATATAACTTGGTTTACTTATGAAAAAATTGCATGAAGCATGTTTCCAAATACACAAGGAAGTTACAGGTGTTATAGAAATCATACTGCTTTTTATATAATTAGATGTAAATCACTGAATCTTAAAGAAATAGGTACCTATCCTACCAAGACTATTGTCACATCCTTTATGATAGTCACGTTATAAATACAAGAAAATGACCATCTGTATTTGAAACTGACGAGAATTGCCTCTTTCTCTCTCTTCCTCTCCCGTCCCTTATTTCCCTCTATTTTCCTTCTCCATGTCTGTTTCCTCAAATAGCTTCTTCTCTTTTACTCCCCTCACACATTACCACAACCACCTCCACACATATGACAAATCAGATACAAAGTCTCAGAACATACAGAAATTATTTTGCAAACTTTATTCATTTAGTTATTTGATACTATATAGGTTTTCTTGTTCCTGTTTTTCTTTCTTTTTTTTTAAGGTCAAAAGTCAAACTTGATGTCACTCACAGAGTATTGTGAAGACAACATAAAACACGATGTTTTGTCCTAAAGTTAGAAGTTTTGAAGACATTTTTGAGTTCCTCTTTTGAAATATTTGGAAGCCCTTCTGGTTAGAAAGGCTGGGTATCTGCATAATGTCCTCAGTAGAAGCCATAAGACCAGTATCTTGTACAGCACAGTGGGCGGCAGCAGCCATAACCATAGCCACCATAACCACAGCCATAGCCACAGCCTAGGCCTCCATAGCCATAGCCCAGACCTCCATAGTATCCACTATAGTAGCACATGGTGTCAGGAGTAGAGTGTTCAGAGAAAGATAAGCAGTGTTTCTGGAGTGTGGATGTAGCCATCTGCCAAGGGCCTTTTATATACCTGGATGCTTGGTGGCAAAAGCCACAGGCATTATGACATCAAACAAGTCTCTATTGTGCTTCAGAAAACATCACGGTGCCATAGTTTACTGACCAAACAATGCTGAATAACTGAGATAATTGTGCTCATGTTAGGATTCCAAGGTCAGATCATGAGGCTTTATCATAAAAATCTGGATCTAGAGGGTAAGACAATGCCTCATTCTGTATTTAGTTTATTTAAAACTCATGAATCTCTACTGTTCTGTCATAAATCATTAACATATCTCTCTACTTTTCATGTCTGTTTTAGAGTATTCCCTCCTGAAATTGTCTTTTTGTTTTTCTTGCTTTGCTTTGTATTATAAGATAAGTATGTATTTTCTAAGTATTTGTGATGAAAATGATCTGGATACTGGTTATGTTATTGATAAGTTGAGGACACTTATTATATACATAAGCATATTTTCTCATATATTTTTACTATGGTATGTTGATTCTACTGATCTATGAGCATAGTAGATCTTTCCATCTTGTAATATCCTTACTTTTTCATTTGTATGTCTGTTTTTTGCCATTATTTTTTAGTTTTTATTACTTCGGTTCTGTGGTGTATTTTGAGATCGAATTCTGTGGCAGATCTATTATTTTCCTTTCTGTTTAGTGTTGTGTTTACTTTTAAAGTCATATTTTACATTCATATGATCATTAGGATTGTGTTGTCTATTTCTGTTCAGAACAAAATTGGAATTTTTATAGAAATTGCATGATATCTATAGATTGGTTTATCAAATAAACCCATTTTTGTGTTAGTAATTCTACCAATCTATAAGCAGGATGTGATATTCAATATCCTATATTTTCTTCAAATCGTTTTTTTCACAGAACATGGGTGTTACTGTTCTTTTAAGCAACCTGTGGCAAACTAAAGAGGGTGGACCTTTATTATTTTATAATGTTTAAATATTAGGCTTTGTCAATAATTTTACCTCTGTTAGGCTAACTACATAGTAGATTATGCTTCAATTATCAGGAAAGCTAGACAATACAAATTGGATTGAGGTGAATTAGACAAAATTAATAATCCCAAATTTGTTTGGGAGGAGAGATGTTATCTTAAGGGACCTCATTCGTATGGTAAAACATCACGACCAAAAGCAAGTTGAGGAGGAAAGGGTTTGTTTGGCTAACACCTCCCTATCCTTGTTCATTATTGAAGGATGTCAAGACAGAAATTCAAATAGAGCAAGAACCTGGAGGCAGGACCTGATGCAGATCTGTGGTGGAGCTTACAGGCTCATACTTCGTGAATTACTCAATCTGATTTCTTATAACATCCAGGATCTGGACCACAAGTCTAGAGTTATCACTACCCTAAAAGGACTAGGTTCTACCTCATCCATAACAAATTAATAAAATGCTGAACAGACTTGCCTAATTCCCCATGGTAGTCATTTCATTAATTGTGATGAAGTGGTTTACTCCCATAGATAGACTGGGCTTCAGTTAGCAGGTAAGATGGGCAATACAAATTGAACTGAGGGAAGGGAATTAGGCAACAATACTAATCTCAAATTATGTTGGAAAAATAGATGGTGTCTTAGTGTCCTCATTTTTATGTGAAATACCATGATCAAAAGCACACATAGGGAGGTAACAGACTACCTAGTATTCACACTGCTTCTTATACAGTGAGATGAAAATCACTGAATTTTAAAGAAATAGGTACACCACTAAGTTTATTGTCACATTGATTATGATGGAAAAGTTATAAATGCAGCAAAATATCTATTTTTATCTGAAAGCTGAAAAGAAGTATCTTTTTCTCCAACTTCCTGTCCTTTTCCTCATTCCCTCCTTTTTTCTCTTCTTCATCTTTTTACATACCTTCCTCTCTTTTACTCCCCTCACACTTTCTCAAACACATCCCCACAAGTGACCAAGCAGATAAAGAAAGCAGAGAATATACAGAAATTATTTAGTACAGTTTATTCATTTAGTTACTTGATGATACACCTATTAAAATATAGGTTGAGAGCCAAATTACAATCATTTTACAGAGTATTATGAAGATAATATAAAACAGAATGTTTTGTCCTAAAGTTCAAATCTTTGAAGACATTATTGAGCTCCTGTTCGGAAAGCCTTGGAAGACCTTCTGGATAGAAAGGCTGGGTAACTGCATAATGTCCTCAGTAGAAGCCACAGGACCAGTATCTTCTACAGCACAGTGGACGGCAGCAGCCATAGCCATAGCCACCACAGCCACAGCCACAGCCATAGCCATAGCCACAGCCATAACCACATCCTAGGCCACCATAGCCATAGCCTAGGCCTCCATAGTAGCTTCCGTAGTAACACATGATGTCAGGAGTGGAGTGTTCAGAGGAAGACAGGCAATGGGTTTCTTGAGTCTGGGTGTCACCATCTGCCAAGGGCCTTTTATACACCTGGATGTTTGGTGACAAAAGCCACAGGCATTATGACATCACATATATCTCTATTGTGCTTCAGAAAATATCTCAGTGTCAAAGCTTACTGGCCAGACAACGCTTCATAACTGAGATAATTGTGCTCATATGTTAGGATCCCAAGGTCAGATCATGAGGCTTTAATGTGAAAATATGGATCTTGTTTTAAGACAATACCTCATTATATATTTAGTTTATTTAATACTCATGAATCTCCATTGTGCCAAAATACCAATCATTGAAATCTTTCTCCGTTTTATGTCTGTTTGTTTTGCAGTATTCCATACTGAAAATATCTTTTTGTTTTCCTTGCTTTGCTTTGTATTGTAAAATCAGTATGTATTTCCTAAGTATTTGTGATGAAAAATGAATTTGTCATTGGTTATGTTGTTAGTAACTTGATGACAATATATGCATAGGCATATTTTGTATTTATTCTAAATTTGTTCTATTCAGACATATTCTGTCACATATTTTTACTATGGTATGTTAACTCTACTGATCCATGATCCTAGTAGATCTTTCCACCTTTTAAAATCTTATTCAATTTCTCATTTGCATGTCTGTTTTGTGCCACAATTATTTAGTTCTTATTTTATTACTACAATTCTATGGAATATTTTGAGACCAGATTCTATGGTAGTTCCAGATTTTCCTTTCTGACTAGTTAGTTTTGGCTCTTAGAGTGATCTTGTGCCTTCATTTGACCATTAGGATTGTGCTGTGTAGTTCTGTTCATAATACAATTGGAACTTTTCTGGAGATTTTATGAAATCTGTACAGTGCTTTATCAAACATACTGTTTTTACTCTTAGTAATTCTTCAATCCATGAACAGGATGTCTGATTCTATATCCTTACTTCTTCATCAAATAGTTTTCTTCATAGAAAATGGATCATTATGTTAAGCTAAACAAGGCAAACCAGAAAAGGTGGTTCACTTGTAGCTAAAGTGCCTTTAGCATTTTTTACTTGTGAAATCATTTGTTTTTAATGATGTCACTTCTGTTAGGCTACCAATAGATAGAATGGGCTTCAATTAGCAGGTAAGATGGACAATACAAATTGAACTGAGGGAGGGGAATTAGGCAACAATACTAATCTCAAATTATGTTGGAAAAATAGATGGTGTCTTAGTGTCCTCATTTTTATGTGAAATACCATGATCAAAAGTACGTTGAAGAGGAAAGGGTATATTTGGTTAAACTTCCCCATCACTTTTCATCACTGAAGAAAAATCAGGAAAGGAATTCAAACAAAGGAGGATACTGGAGGCAGGAATTGATTCAGAGGCCATGGTGGTGAACTGTTTACAGGCTTGATCATCACTGATTACTCAACCTGATTTCCTCTGGCACCCAGGATCACAATCCCAGAGTTGGCATTACTCTGAATGGGCCATACGCCTACATCATCAAGAACTAATTAATAAAATGCCCTACATGTTTGTCTACCTCCCAACTTTATGGAATAATTTTCTTAACTGTGCTGAATTCTTCATTCCTATCATCTGGCTTTAGTTTGTGTCAAGTTGATACAAAACCTTTAGTATAATTGACCCATGTTACATTGACAAACGAACACATGCATGCTAAGCCACAAACTTTCCTTATATAATTATCCCCAAGATCTCACAAAAATCACACAAATAACTTTAAAATTCTTTAAGTTTTTACAGATTCAAACACTTTAAAAGTTCAGTCCCTTAAAATATGCAATGTTTGTATTTTTCCAGAATCTCTTTGATGTGTTGAAAATCTGTCAACTGTGAGCTTTTGTAAAAATAAAAATAAATTGAATAAAGTCTTATTTGAAGATGAAAGAACTAGAACATAGTCTCAATAAGATAAAGTAAAATAATCTACCAAGGGTGCAAATAACAAACTGTACAATGTCTAGAATCTACTTTTAGTTTTCTCAGCTTCTCTAAGGTCCTGGATTACTTCTCTTTCTCTGCCCATTGCACCCCATACAGCCTGTCTTTTTTTATGCTTTGGGAGGCTCCACTGCTCCTGCCATTCTTGCTGGTTGTCCCATGGTAATGGAACACCTTCACCTCTTTAAAAAAGGTATCAGGATATGGGTACTGATGTGATAGGCCTAACCATGGTGCTTGTTTACAGAATATAGTCCTTGGATTCACAAAGGAGGCAAATGCTTTAAGAGGCATGAGTATAGAAGATAGTGTTGCTAAAATCAATGTGGATTATGACCACCTACCTCAAGAGATTTCCCAGAAGAAGAATATTCTTAAATGGCCTAGAGTTTATTCTTGTGATATTTTGGCAAAGACTATGACTGATTTTTGCCTTTGTCTCAGATTAAATTCAAGTGTTTTGGGTAAATGGTGTTGGCAGAAGAGATTTAAAGACAGTCTAGTCATTACTGTCACATGATTATTATTTTAACTTTTATGCAGATTTGCAAACAAATGATATGAGTGTTGAAGGTGATATAAAGTTTTAATCCAAACCTGATGCTAAATGCAATAAATGAGTGGTAACCTCAGAGAAAGATGCCACCAGGCATGGTTCTAACTTATGAAATGAAATTAAAGAAATTCTTAAGCAGTGAAGGAAAAGCATCAGAAACAGAAACTTGTTGTAATATAATTGTATGAGAGGGCCAAGTTCCAAGCCCAGTAAGCAGTATAGCTTGGCAGTTTTGGCTATGTAGTTATGACTTTAGAGTTAAGGATGTGTGAAAGGTATTTTGGATATTTTCTCAGCTAAGAAAAGTTGCTAAGGTCAGACATATAATAGACACTGAATTGAAGCCTAGGAAGTCCATTGTGGGAAGCTGTGAAGGTGAATTGTATGGAAGACCCCAAAGAGTTGGTGATGCCAACATTTTGGGATCTCCTTTAATCCCAAAATCCTTTAAACCTTTCTCCAATTCCTCCAATGGGAACCCTGTTCTCATTTCAAGAGTTTGCTGCTAGCATTCGCCTCTGTATTTGACATGCTTGGCTGAGCCTTTCAGGAGACAGCTATATGAGGCTACTGTCAGTATGCATTTTTTGGCTTCATCAATATTACCTTGTTTTGGTTGCTATATATAAATGGGCTGTATACCTAGTTGGGGAAGGTTCTGAATGGCCATTCATTCAGTCTCTGCTCTAAATTCTGTCACCATATACTCTCCTATGAATATATTTGTTCCCGTTTTTAAGAAGGACTAAAACATCCACATTTTGGTTTTCCTTCTTCTTGAGCTTCATGTGGTCTATGGGTTTTATCATGGGTAATTCAAGCTTTTGGGCTAATATCCACTAATCAGTGAGTGCATACCATGTGTGTTTTTCTATGATTGGGTTACCTCACTCAGGATAATATTTTCTAGTTCAATCCATTTTGTCTATGAATTTCAAGAAGTCATTGCTTTGAAATAGGTGAGTAATACTCAATTTTGTAGATATACCACATTTTCTGTATCAATTCCTCTGTTGAAGGGCATCTAGCTTCTTTCCAGGTTCTGGCAATAATAAATGAGGCTGCTATGAACATAGTAGAGCATGTGACTTTGGTGTGTGTTATAGAATACTAGGAGAGGTATAGCTGGGTCCTTAGGGAGTTCAATGTCCAATTTTCTGAGGAACCTCCAGACTGATTTCCACAGCGGTTGTGCCAGTTTTCCATCCCACCAACAATGGAAGAGTGCTCCTCTTTTCCACATCCTTGCCATCATCTGTTGTCACCTGAGTTTTTGACTTAGTCATTCTAACTGGTGTGAGGTAGAATCTCAGGGCTGTTTTGATTTGCATTTCCCTGATGACTAAGGATGTTGAAGATTGCTTTAGGTACTTTTCATCCATTCAATATTCCCCAGTTGAGAATTCTTTGTTTAGCTCTGTACTCCATTTTTAATAGGGTTATTTGACCCTCTGGTGTCTAACTTCTTCAGTTCTTTGTATATTTTGGATATTGTGGAAAGCCGTAATAGCTTTTGCCGTTACAAGATGGCGCTGGCTTCCGTTGTGGCAGCCTGGCTCCTCCCTGCAAACAAACTGTGTGCACATGCGCAAGGGTGTGTTCGCGCCAAGTCTTTGCCCACCCAGGGGCGTGCCAGTGAGATCATGAGTAAGCAACTAATCAGGCGTGGACGCGCCATGCTAGGGTTTTATAAGCAGCGCCTTTCTGGGCCCCGGGTGTCTCCTCTTCAAGATGCAATAAGCGCTTTGCTGCAGAAGGATCCTGGTGTCCACGTGCGTTCTTGCTGGCGAGACGATAGCGCGGGACAGGATATTAGTCCTCTATTGGATATAGGATTGGTAAATATCTTTTCCCAATCTGTTGATTGCCATTTTTTCCTAATGGGAGTGTCCCTTGCCTTACAGAAGCTTTGTAGTTTTATGAGGTCCCATATGTCAATTCTTGATCTTAGAGAATAAGTCATTGGTATTTTGTTCAGGAAATTTTCTTCCATGCCCATGTGTTTGAGGCTCTTCCCCACTTATTCTTCTACTAGTTTGAGTGTATCTGGTTTGATGTAGAGGTCACCATAGGTGTGTGGGTTCATGTCTGGGTCTTTAATTCTATTCCACTGATAGACCTGCCTGTCTCTGTACCATACCATACAGTGTTTATCACTATTGCTCTGTAATACTACTTGAGGTCAGGGATGGTGATTCCCCCAGAAGTTATTTTATTGTTGAGTATAGTTTTCACTATCCTGGGTTTTTTTTTTTTGTTATTACAAATGAATTTGCAAATTGCTCTTTCTATCTCTATGAAGAATTGAGTTGGAATTTTGATGGGGATTGCACTGAATCTGTAGATTGCTTTTGACAAAATGGACATTATACTATTTTAATCCTGCCAATCCATGAGCATGGAAGGTCTTTTCATCTGAGATCATCAGTTTCTTTTTCTAGAAACTTGAAGTTCTTGTCATACAGATCTTTCTCTTGCTTGGTTAAAGTCACACCGAGGTATTGTATATTATTTGAGACTATTGTGAAGGGTGTCATTTCCCTAATTTCTTTCTCAGCCTGTTTATCCTTTGAGTAGAGGAATGCTATTGATTTGTTTGAGTTAATTTAATACCTAGCCACTTTGTTGAAGTTGTTTATCAGGCTTAGCAGTTCTCTGGTGGAACTTTTGGGGTCACTTAAATATACTATCATATCATCTACAAATAGTGTTATTTTGACTTCTTCCTTTCCAATTTGTATCCCTTTGACCCCCTTTCATTGTCTGATTGTTCTGGCTAGGACTTTGAGAACTATATTGGATAAGTAGGGAGAGAGTTGGCAGCCTTGTTTATTCCCTGATTTTAGTAGGATTGATTCAAGTTTCTCTCCATTTAGTTTAATGTTGGCTACTTGTTTGCTTTATATTGTGTTTACTATGTTTAGGTATGGGCCTTGTATTCCTGATTTTTCAAGACATTTATCTTGAAGGGTTTTGAATTTTGTCAAATGATTTTTCAGCAGCTAATGACATGATCATGTGGTTTTTTTTTCTTAGTGTTTATTTACATAGAGGATTGCATTGATGAATTTCCCTATGTTGAATCATCCCTGCATCCCTGGGATGAAGCTTACTTGATCATGATGGATGATTTTTTTGATGTGTTCTTGGATTGAGCTTTTGAGAATTTTATTGAATATTTTCATATCAATATTCATAAGGGAAATTAGTCTGAAGTTCTCTTTCTTTGTATGGTTTAGGTATAAGTGTAACTGTAACGTCATAGAAGAAATTGGATAGTGCTCCTTCTGTTTCTATTTTGTGGAATAGTTTATATGAGGTCTGTTCAGGGCTGTTTTGGGTTGGGAGACTTTTAATAACTTTATATTTCTTTAGGAGTTAAGGGGTTGTTTAGATGGTTTATCTGATCCTGATTTAACTTTGGTATCTGTTATTTGTCTAGAAAATTGTCCATTTAATCCAGACTTTTCAGTTTTATTGAACATAGGCTTTTGTAGTAGGATCTAATGATTTTTTTTAATTTTCTCAGATTCTGTTGTTATGCCTCCCTTTTCATTTCATATTTTGTTAATTTGGATACCGTCTTTGTGCCGTGTGGTTAGTCTGGCTAAGAGTTTATCTTTTTGATTTTTCTCAAGAACCGCTCCTGGTTTTGTTGATTCTTTTTGTTTCTACTTGGTTAATTTCAGCCCTGAATTTGGTTATTTCCTGCCTTCTTTTACTTCTAGAGCTTTTAGGTGTGCTGTCAAGCATTCTTACATTTTATTCAATTTCTCATTTGCATTTCTGATTTGTGACCGGATTATTTAGTTTTTATTTTATTGCTATGATTCTCTGGAATGATTTGAGACCAAATTTTATTGTAGTTCCAATATTTTCCTTTCTGCTTAGTTAGTTTGGGCTCTTAGAGTGATCCTATCTCTTCATTTGGTCATTAGAAATTTGCTGTCTAATGCTGTTCAGAATCCAATTAGAAATTTTCTGAAGATTTCATGAAATCTGTACATTGCTTTAGCAAACATACTATTTTTAATATTAGCTATTCTTTAATCCATGAACAAGACATATGATTCAATATCCCAGTGTCCTCTTCACATTATTTTCTTTATAGAAAATAAATGCTAGTGATCATTATGTCAAGCTAAGCAAAGCAAATCCAAGAAGGTGGATAAATTGGAGCTAATAGGCTTTCAGTATTTTATACCTTTGTAAACCATTCTTTCTTAATGATGTCCCTTCTGTTAGACTGAACATGCATAAAGTGGGCTTCAACTAGTAGGTAAGCTGGGCAATGAAAATTGGACTGAGGGAGGTGAATTAGACAATAATACTAATCTCAAATTTCATTGGGAAAATAGATGGTGTCTTAGAATTTTCATTGGTATGGAAAACAATATGACCAAAAGCACATGGAGGAGGAAAGAGTTTATTTGGTTAAACTTTCCCATCACTGTTCATAATTGAAGCAAACCAGGACAGAATTCTAAAGGCAGGATTTGATTTGGAGACCAGTTTGGAGTACTGCTTATAGGTTTGTTCATTATGAATTACTTAACTTTATTTTTTATTAGCACCCAGGATTACAAGTGCATAATTGGCACTACTCAATGGAGCATGCCCCTCCCTCACCAATAACTAATAAAATGCCCTACAGGCTTGCCTACTTTCCTATTTTTGGTGTCATTTTCTTAACTGTGCTGAAGTGGCTCGCTCCTGTCCTTTAGATTCAATTTGTGTCAAGTTGTTATGAACCCTTCCGCATAATTGGCCATGCTAACCTGTAAAACAACACATGCCAGTTAGACCACAAACTCTCCTTACATATTTGTCCTCAAGATATTACAAAATCCCAACAAATAACATTAAAATTCTTGACCTTTTTACATATTCAAACACAGTAAAAGTTTAGACCCATAAAATATAGAAAGTTTGTATATTTCCAGAAACTCTTTGAAATGTTGAAAATCTGTCAATGATGAGATATATAAAAATAAAATAAAATTGAATAAATTATTGTTTGAACATGGAAGAACTAGGGCATAGTTACATTAAGATAAAAATAAAATAATCTACTGATAGTGAAATAACACATTGTTGAATATCTGGAAGCTACTTTCATTCTTCTTGGCTCATCTATTGTCCTGGATCAACTCTTTCACTCTGCTCTCTTCATCACACAGAGCTTGACTTTTCTGCTTGGGTAGGCTCTACTATACTACTTCTGCTATTCTTGCTGTTTGTCCCATGGTAATCAAATCCCCCACTCTTCCCTAAAAACTTTGGTTTCATAATTGGGGTACTGATGTGACCTTGGTGCTTGTTCACAGAATATAGTCCTTGAATTCATAAAGGAGGCAAATGTTTTAAGAGACCCTTAATAGGCCTTCTTTGTATGAGTATAGGCGATAGTGGTGCTAAGAGCAATATGGATTATGACAGATGACATCAAGAGATTTTCCAGAAGAAGAATATTCATTAATGACCTAGAGTTTATTCCTTGGCAAAGACTGTGACTGCTTTTTGTCTTTGTCTGAAAATCTAACTGAGACAAAATTCAAGATTTTTGGGTAATTGGTATTGGCAGAAGAGATTTGAAGATAGTCAGGTCATTACTGTCACATGATTATTTTAACTTTTATAGGGATTTAGAAGAAAGGATGCGAGCATTGAAGGTAACAAAATCCAAACCTAATGTTAAATGCAATACATGAGTGATAACTTCAGAGAAAGATGCCACCAGCCATGGTTTAACTTGTGAAATGAAATTAAAGAAAATCTTAAGCAGTGAAGGAAAGTCATCAGAAACAGAAACTTGTTGTATATAGTTGAATGAGGGGGCCAAGGTCCAAACCTAGGAAGCAATATAGCTTGGCAGTTTTGGCTATGTAGTTCTAGCTTTAGGGTCAAGGATATATGAAAGGTATTTTGGATATTTTATTCTCAGTTAACAAAAGCTTCTAAGGCCAGACATTTAATAGAAGTGTCCTTGAATTGAAGTCTAGGAAGTCCATTGTGGGAATCTGTGAAGATGAATTGAATGGGAGACCCCAAATTGTTGTTAATGTCAATGTTTTGGGATTTCTACCAAGGAGAGCTACAGACTGGGTATAGATCATGCCCAAGAGAAAGAAGTGTGTTTAAGTCAAAAAAGCTGAAAGTAGATCTAGAGAGTTCTTTAACTTCAGACATGGGTATGCAGAGTTTTGAATTTGCCCATCTGGTGTTTGACTTCCTTTGCTAGAGCTACATAGCCACAGAGCCACATAGTCACATAGCCACATAGCCACATAGCTACATAGCCACATACCCACTTATCTCCATTTTAGAATGTTAAGGTATATTCCGTGCCATTGTCAAAAATATGTGATCTGCCTTTTATTTTGCTGTGAAAGTTGTTGCAATGAATAGATTGCCTTAAGTCGCAAAAGATATTTTGAACTTTGGACATTTTAACAGCAATCGTGATAGACAATGGGGACTTTTGAAGTTGGACATAATGTATTTTACATTATTATTTGTCTATAAGCTTATGGGGTTGAGGAAGTGCAATCTGATAGGTTCAATGACAATGCCCACATAGCCTCAGAGAGTTGAATACTTGGTTAGTAGTATCTGACATTATTTTGAAAGAATAGGAGGTGTGACCTAGTTGGAGAAATTGCATCACTGGGGATTGGCTTTGCAGTATCAACAGCTCATGCAAAACCCAGAATATCCCTTCTCTTGCTGCCTGCAGATCGAGATTTAGAACTCTCAGCTACTACTCCACTATTATGTCTGTCTGTGTGCCACCATGCTTCCCCTCAGGATGAAGTAGAGCTACAGCCCTGAAACTGCACAAACAAGTCCTAATTAGAGACGTTATCTTTAGGAATTGATGTGGTCATGATGATGTCTTCACAACAATGGAATATTGACTAAGATGTATGGTAAGGGGAAGTGTTGAGATAAAGGTGTTCAAAACTCATTGTAATTAATTCTCAGATAATACAAAAATTTTAAATTAAACACATTTCTTGGTTCAAAAGAAAATGTCCACTGTGGAGTTTATTGTCACATTTTTTTTTGCAATCTTTTTTTTTAATCTTTATTAACTTGAGTATTTCTTATTTACATTTCGATTGTTATTCCCCATCCCAGTTTCCGGGTCAACATCCCCCTAGACCCTCCCCCCCTTCTATATGGCTTCCCCTTCCCATCATCCCCATATTACCACCCTCCCCCCAACATTTTAATAGTCAAGTTATAACTACATGAAATGCCCATTCATAGATGTATCCCAAGAGGAGAGGATATGGTTATTTCTCTCTCTCTTCATAACCACCTCTTTTCCATTCTTCCTTCTTTCCCTGATCATTCATTCTCCATGTCCATATTCTGAAATACCTTCTTCTTATTCCCCTCTCACTTTTCCAACCCCCATATGATCAGACAGATACAAATACATAAAACATACAGAAATAGTTTTGTTCCATTTATGCATTTAATTGATAATTCAAATATTTTATGCAAATGTTGAGTTATTGTTGAAAACATTCTTAAAAGCATCATGTAGATAAATGTTTTTATAAATAATTTTTTTGATGATGAGTGTCCAACCTAATCTTAGATGACAAGTTGTGTTTCAATTAATTTCAGATATTTAGTATAAAGTTAGTATTTTTGAAGACATTCTCTACTGTATCCTGTGAAAATTCTTGGAAGCACTTCCAGTCACAAAGGCTGGAAGTAATGTCCTCAGTAGAAGCCATAAGACCAGTATCTTCTATAGCACAGAGGGCGACAGCAGCCATAACCATAACCACCATAGCCATAGCCATAGCCACAGCCATAGCCACAGCCTAGGCCACCATAGCCATAGCCCAGGCCTCCATAATATCCACTATAGTAGCACATCGGTGTCAGGAGTAGAGTGTTCAGAGGAAGATAAGCAGTATGTTTCTGGAGTGTGGATGTACACATCTGCCAAGGGCCTTTTATACACCTGAATGTTTGGTGACAAAAACCACAGGCATTATGACATCACACAAGTCCCTACTGTGCTTCAGAAACATCAGATTGCATAGTTTACTGGCCAAACAACGCTGCATAACTGAGATAGTTATACTCATATGTTAGGATCCCAAGGTCAGACCATGAGGCTTTAATGTGAAAAATCTTAATCTGATTTCAAGGCAATGCTTTATTATATATTTAGTGTATTTAATTCTCATGATTCTGTACTGTGCCACAGTATAAATCATTGAAATCCATCTATCTTCTTGTTATATCTGTTTGTTTTGTAGTATTACATATTGAAACTGTTTTTTTCCCCTGGTTTGATTTGTATTGTAAAATAAGTATGTATTTCCTAAGTATTTTCAGTGAAAAATGCTTTGGTCATTGGTTATTTTACTAGTGACTTGACAACAACATATGCATGAACATATTTTGGATTTATTCTAAATTTATTCTACTTAGACATATTTTGTCATATGTTTTTACTATGGTAAGTTAATTCTACTGTTCCATGATTCTAATAGATCTTTAATCTTCTTAAATTTTGTTCAATTTCTCATTTTTATGTCTGCTTTGTGCCACAATTATTTAGATTTTATTTTATTACTATGATTCTGTTCCCTAATTTGAGATGAAGTTCTAAGACAGTTCCATCATTTTTCTTTCTATTTAGTTTGTTTGGGCTCTTAGAGTGATCCTGTGCCTTCATTTGATAATTATGATTGTGCTACCCTATTCTGTTCAGAATACATTTAGAAGTTTTCTGGAGATTTCATGTAATTTGTATATTGCTTTAGAAAACATACTCTTTTCCTTTCATTAATTCTTCAATCCACAAACAGGACATACGATTCTATATCCTAATTTCTTCTTCACATTATTTTCTTTACAGAAAATGGATGCTAGCCATTATGTTAAGCTAAGCAAGGCAAATTAAAGGTGGATTGCTTGTAGTTAATAGGCCCTTCACATTTTTTACCTGTGGAAACCATTATTTCTTAATGATGTCCCTTTGTTAGGCTGAGCACACATAAAGTCGTATTCAATTACCAGGGAAAATAGGTAATAAAACTTGGATTGAGGGAGGGGAATTATACAACAGTACTGATCTCAAATTTGGTTGGAAAAAGATATGGTATTTTAGAGTCCTCATTGGTATGGGAAACACCATGACCCAGACCAAGTTGAGGAGGAAAGGGTTTATTTGGTTAACTATCCCTATCCCTGTTCATCATTGGAGGGAATCAGGATAGGAATTCAAACAGGGCAGGATTCTAGAGGCAGGAATTTATTCAGAGGCCATGTTGGGGTACTGCTTACAGGCTTGCTCATCATGCATTACTCAACCTTGTTTTTTATATCACTGAGGACCTCAAGTCCAGAGTGGGCAGTACTCAATGGACCATGCCCCTCCCTCAGCAATAACTAATTAATAAATTGCCCTACAGGCCCACCTATTTCCATATTTTATGGAGTCATTTTCTTAACTGTGCTGAAGTGGCTTACTCTTATCATATGGGTTCAGTTTGCGTCAAGTTGATACAAACCCTTCCGTATAATTGACCCATGTTAACTTGCAAAACAAACTCATGCCTATTAAACCACAAATTCTCTTACATATTTATCCCCAAGATCTCTCCAAAAACCAACAAATAACTTTAAAAATTCTTAACCTTTTTATATATTCAAACACAGTAAAAATTTAGTTTCTTAAAATGTACAATGTTTGCATTCTTCCAGAATCTCGTTGATGTGTTGAAAATCTGTCAACTGTGAGATTGTGTTAAAATAAAATAAAATTGAATAAATTTGTTTGAAAATGGAAGAACTAGTGGATATGCATAGGAAAGTAAGAGTAAAATAATCTACTGATAGTGTAAATAACACATTGTGGAATGTCTAGAATCTACTTTCATTCTTCTTAGCTCCTTTACGTCAGGATCACTTCTCTCACTCACTAACTCTCACACAGTTTGTCTTCTATGCTTGGGTGACTCCACTATATTACTTCTCCTGTTCTTGCTGATTTTCACATAGTAATTGAATCCACCCATCCCCACCCCTGAAAAAAATTGGGATATTGACATGATAGATCTAACCATGGTGCTTGTTCACAGATTAGAACTTGGATTCACAAAATAGGAAAATGCTTTAAGAAACACTTAATAGGCCTTCTTTGTGTGAGTGTAAAAGATAGTTTTGCTGAGAGAAATTTGGATTATGACTGCCTACCTCAAGAGATTTCCCAGAAGAAGAATATTCATAGATGAACTAGAATTTATTCTTGTGATATTTTTACAAAGACTGTGGCTGCTTTTTGCCTTTGTCTGAAAATCTACCTGAGGCTAAATTTAATGTTTTGTGTAATTGGTGTTGGCCAAAGAGATTTCAAGATAATCTACTTATTACTATCAAATGATTATTTTTAATTTTATACACATGTAGAAGAAATAATGTGAGTGCTGAAGGTGATAAAAAGTTTGAATCCAAACCTAATGCTAAATGTAATACATGAGTGGTAACCTCAGAGAGAGATGCCACTGGCCAAGCATCTAACTTGTGAAATGAAATTAAACAAAATCTTAAGCAGTGAAGGAAAATTGTCAGAAACAAAAACTTGTAATATAATTGAATGAGGAGGCCAAGGTCCAAACCCAGCAAATAGTATAACTTGGTAATATTGGCTACGTAGTTCTGGCTCTTATGGTCAACATATATGAAAGATATTTTGGATATTTTCTTCTCAGCAAAAAAAGCTGCTAAGGCTATATATGTAATAGAGGTGTCCCTGAATTGAAGTCTAGGAAGTCCATTGTGGGAATCTGTGAAGATGAATTGTATGGGGGATCCTAAAGTATAGGTGAAGCCAGAGTTTTGTGATTATTATCAAAGAGAGCTCCAGACTGGGTACAGAACATGCCCAAGAGAAAGAAGCATGTTTAAGTAAAAAAAAAACTGAAAGGAGATGGAAACTTGGAGAGTACTTTGACCTTAGACACGGGTATGCAGAGCTTACAATTTTCCTATCTGGTATTTGACTCCTTTGGGAAAGCCACATATGCACATACTCACTTACCTACCTTTTATAATGGTAAGATATATTCTCTGCCATTTTATTTTGAAAATATGTGGGCTGCTTTTTACTTTGCTCTCAAAGTTTTAAGAGATTGCTTTGATTTTCAAAAGAGACTTTAAACTTTGGACATTTAATCAGTGTTTCAATTTTGATAAGAATATGGGACTTTTGTTTTTGACTTAATGCATTTTACATTATTAATTGGCTACAAACTTATGGGGTCTAGGGCGTGGAATGGGAAAGTTTCAATGACCCACATGTGCTAATAAAGTTGAATACTTTGTAAGACATGGCATTATTTGAAAGGAATAGGAGGTATCGCCAAGTTGGAGTTAGTGCATCACTGGGGATAGGCTTTGAAGTTTCAAGAGCCCATACAAAACCTAGAGTCTCCCATTTCCTGCTGCCTGCAGATCCAGATTTAGAACTCTCAGCTACTTCTCCATTACTTTGTCTGCCTGTGTGCCACCATACTTCCCCTCAGGATGAAGTAGGACTAAAGCTTTGAAACTGCACATAAGTTCCAATTAAATGCATTCTATTTAAGAATTGATGTGGTCATGATAATGCCTTCACAGCAATAGAATTTTGACAATGATGTATGGTAAAGGTAACTGTTGAGATGATTGTGTACAAAATTCATTGTAATTAATTTTTGCTTATTGCAAAAATTTTAAATAACCACATTTCTTGTTTCGAAGAAAAATGTTCACTACAAAGTTTTTTTGCCACAATGTTTTCAATAGTCAAGTTATAACAACATGAAATGTCCATCCACAGATGTGTTCTGAGAGGATGTGCTCATTTCTCTATTTCTCCATTACCACCTTTCTTCAAATCATTCTTCTTTCCCTGTTCATTCTCCATGTCCATATTTTGTAATATCTTCTTCCTCTTATTCCCCTCCCACTTTTCCAATCTCCCATGTTATCAGGCAGATACAAATACACAAAACATAGAGAAATTGTTTTGTTCCACTTATGCATTTATTTACTTGATAATTCAAATATGTTATGTAGATGCTGAGTTATTGTTGAAAACATTTTTAAACATTATGAAGATAAATGTTTTTATAAACAATTTTGTTGCTGATGACTATCCAACCTAAGGTGAAACAATAAATGGTCATGTTGTGTTTCAAGTATTTTCAGATATTTGGTATAAAGTTAGTATTTTTGAAGACATTCTCTATTGCATCCTGTGATAATTCTTGGGAGTACTTCCAGTCATCAAGGCTGGGTAGATACAGAAATTTTTCAATAGAAGCCAAAGGACCAGTATCTTCTACAGCACAGTGGGCGGCAACAGCCATAACCATAGCCACCATAGCCACAGCCATAGCCACAGCCATAGCCACCATAACCATAGCCACAGCCTAGGCCACCATAGCCATAGCCCAGGCCTCCATAGTATCCTCCATAGTAACACATGATATCAGGAGTAGAGTGTTCAGAGGAAGATAAGCAGTATGTTTCTGGAGTGTGGATGTTCCCATTTGCCAAGGGCCTTTTATATACCTGGATGTTTGGTGACAAAAACCACAGGCATTATGACATCACATATGATGTTTGTGCTTCAGAAAACATCAGGGCTCCAAAGTTTACTGACCAAACAATGTTGTATAACTGATATAATTGTGCTCATATATAAATATTTCAAGGTCAAATCATGTAGCTTTAATGTGAAAACCTGGATCTAGTTTTAAGACAATGCCTCATTATATATTTAGTTTATTTAATACTCATGAATCTATACTGTGCCACAATATAAATCATAGAAATCTCTCCTTTTATGTCTTATTTGTAGTACTCCATATTTCAATTTTGTTTGTTTGTTTTTCATGCTTTGCTTTGTATTTCCTAAATGTATGTGATGAAAAAAGATTTGGTCATTCGTTATGTTATTAGTGACTTGATTACAATATATGCATAAGCATATTTTGGTTTATTCTAAATTTATTTTATTCAGTCATATTTTTTCATATATTTTTATTATGGTATGTTAATTCTACGAATCCATGATCCTAGTAGATCTTTACACCTTCTTAAATTTTATTCAATTTCTCATTTGTATGTCTGATTTTTGCCATGATTATTTAATTTTTATTTTATTACTATGATTCTGTAGAAAAGTTTGAGGCCAGATTCAATGGTAGTTCCAGTATTTTCCTATCTGCATAGTTTATTTAGGTTCTTATAGTGATCCTGTGCCTTCATGTGATCATTAGGATTGTCTATGTAATTATGTTCAAAATACAATTAGAATTTTCCTGGAGATTCCATGAAGTCTGTACTTTGCTTTAGCAAATAAACTATTTTTTCCTTTTAGTAATTCTTCAATCCCTGAACAGGACATATGGTTCTATATTCTAATTTCTTCTTCACTTTATTTCCTTCAAAGAGAATAGATGCTAGCAATCATTATGTTAAGCTAAGCAAGGCAAATTAAAGAAGGTAGTTCACCTATAGCTAATAGGCCTTTAGCAATTTTTACCTAATGATGTCCCTTCTGTTAGACTGAGCACAGGTAACGTGGGCTTCAATTAGCACGTAAGATGGGCGATAAAAATTGGACTGAGGGAAGGGCATTAGACAACAATACTAATCTCATATTTAGTTGGAAAAGAGATTGTGTTGTAGAGTCCTCATTGGTATGGGAAACACCATGACCCAAAGCAAGTTGAGGAGGAAAGGGTTTATTTGTTTAAACATGCCCACCAGTGTTCATCATTGAAGGAATTCAGGATAGGCATTCAAACAGGGAAGGATTCTAGAGGCAGGAATTTATTCAGAGGCCAGGTTGGGATACTTACAGGCTTGCTCATCATGGATTACTCAACCTGACTTTTTATACCACCCAGGACTACAAGTTCAGTGTTGGTACTACTCAGTGGGCCATGACTCTCCGTCAGCAGTAACTAATAAAATGCCCTAAAGGCTTGCTTACTTTCCTATTTTTGGATTCATTTTCCTAACTGTGCTGAAGTGGCTCACTCCTGTCCTATGGATTCAGTTTGTGTCAACTGAATTTGTTATGAACCCTTCAGTATAATGGGCCCAGGTTAACTTGTAAAACAAATACATGCCTATTAAACCACAAACTCTCCTCACCTATTTATTCCTAAGATCTCAACAAAAGCCAACAGATAACTTTAAAACTCTTAACCTTTTTACATATTCAAACACAGAGAAAATTTATTTTCTTGAAATGTACAATGTTTGTGTTCTTCTAGAATCTATTTGATGTGCTGAAAATCTGTCCACTGTGAGATTTTGTAAAAGTAAATAAAATTGAATAAATTCTTGTTTGATGATGGGAGAATTAGGGTATACTCACAGGAAGATAAAAGTAAAATAATCGAGACCTCACCGCCTGGTCAGGTGGGCACTCCTGAGGCTGCAGAGCGGAAGAGACCACCAACACTGCCCACCCCTGCCCACATCCCTGGCCCAAGAGGAAACTGTATAAGGCCTCTGGGCTCCCATGGGGGAGGGCCCAGGAGCGGCAGGACCCCTGCCTGAGACACCACCGGAACCTGAAGGAAACAGACCGGATAAACAGTTCTCTGCACCCAAATATCATGGGAGGGAGAGCTAAACCTTCAGAGAGGCAGACAAGCCTGGGAAACCAGAAGAGACTGCTCTCTGCACACACATCTCGGACGCCAGAGGAAAACACCAAAGGCCATCTGGAACCCTGGTGCACTGAAGCTCCCAGAAGGGGCAGCACAGGTCTTCCTGGTTGCTGCCACCGCAGAGAGCCCGTGGGCAGCACCCCGCGAGCGAACTTGAGCCTCGGGACCACAGGTAAGACCAACTTGTATGCTGCAAGTGACTGCCTGGTGAACTCAAGACACAGGCCCATAGGAACAGCTGAAGACCTGTACAGAGGAAAAACTACACGCACGAAAGCAGAACACTCTGTCCCGATAAGTGGCTGAAAGAAAACAGTAAAACAGGTCTACAGCACTCCTGACACACAGGCTTATAGGACAGTCTAGCCACTGTCAGAAATAGCAGAACAAAGTAACACTAGAGATAATCTGATGGCGAGAGGCAAGCGCAGGAACCCAAGCAACAGAAACCAAGACTACATGCCATCATCGGAGCCCAATTCTCCCACCAAAACAAACATGGAATGTCCAAACACACCAGAAAAGCAAGATCTAGTTTCAAAATCATATTTGATCATGATGCTGGAGGACTTCAAGAAAGACGTGAAGAACTCCCTTAGAGAAACACAGGAAAACATTAATAAACAAGTAGAAGCCCATAGAGAGGAGACACAAAAATCCCTGAAAGAATATCAGGAAATCATAAATGAACAAGTAGAAGCCCATAGAGAGGAGTCACAAAAATCCCTGAAAGAATTCCAGGAAAACACAATCAAACAGTTGAAGGAATTAAAAATGGAAATAGAAGCAATCAAGAAAGAACACATGGAAACAAACCTGGATATAGAAAACCAAAAGAAGAGACAAGGAGTTGTAGATACAAGCCTCACCAACAGAATACAAGAGATGGAATCTCTTGAGCAGAAGATTCCATAGAAATCATTGACTCAACTGTGAAAGATAATGTAAAGCGGAAAAAGCTACTGGTCCAAAACATACAGGAAATCCAGGACTCAATGAGAAGATCAAACCTAAGGATAATAGGTATAGAAGAGAGTGAAGACTCCCAGCTCAAAGGACCAGTAAATATCTTCAACCAAATCATAGAAGAAAACTTCCCTAACCTAAAAAAAGAGATACCCATAGGCATACAAGAAGCCTACAGAACTCCAAATAGATTGGACCAGAAAAGAAACACCTCCCGTCACATAATAGTCAAAACACCAAACGCACAAAATAAAGAAAGAATATTAAAAGCAGTAAGGGAAAAAGGTCAAGTAACATATAAAGGCAGACCAATCAGAATCACACCAGACTTCTCGCCAGAAACTATGAAGGCCAGAAGATCCTGGACTGATGTCATACAGACCCTAAGAGAACACAAATGCCAGCCCAGGTTACTGTATCCTGCAAAACTCTCAATTAACATAGATGGAGAAACCAAGATATTCTGTGACAAAACCAAATTTACACAATATCTTTCTACAAATCCAGCACTACAAAGGATAATAAATGGTAAAGCCCAACATAAGGAGGCAAGCTATACCCTAGAAGAAGCAAGAAACTAATCGTCTTGGCAACAAAACAAAGAGAATGAAAGCACACAAACATAACCTCACATCCAAATATGAATATAACGGGAAGCAATAATCACTATTCCTTAATATCTCTCAACATCAATGGCCTCAACTCCCCAATAAAAAGACATAGATTAACAAACTGGATACGCAACGAGGACCCTGCATTCTGCTGCCTACAGGAAACACACCTCAGAGACAAAGACAGACATTACCTCAGAGGAAAGGCTGGAAAACAATTTTCCAAGCAAATGGTCAGAAGAAGCAAGCTGGAGTAGCCATTCTAATATCAAATAAAATCAATTTTCAACTAAAAGTCATCAAAAAAGATAAGGAAGGACACTTCATATTCATCAAAGGAAAAATCCACCAAAATTAACTCTCAATCCTAAATATCTATGCCCCAAATACAAGGGCACCTACATATGTAAAAGAAACCTTACTAAAGCTCAAAACACACATTGCACCTCACACAATAATAGTGGGAGATTTCAACACCCCACTCTCATCAATGGACAGATCATGGAAGCAGAAATTAAACAGAGATGTAGACAGACTAAGAGAAGTCATGAGCCAAATGGACTTAACGGATATTTATAGAACATTCTATCCTAAAGCAAAAGGATATACCTTCTCAGCTCCTCATGGTACTTTCTCCAAAATTGACCATATAATTGGTCAAAAAACAGGCCTCAACAGGTACAGAAAGATAGAAATAATCCCATGCGTGCTATCGGACCACCACGGCCTAAAACTGGTCTTCAATAACAATAAGGGAAGAATGCCCACATATACTTGGAAATTGAACAATGCTCTACTCAATGATAACCTGGTCAAGGAAGAAATAAAGAAAGAAATTAAAAACTTTTTAGAATTTAATGAAAATGAAGATACAACATACTCAATCTTATGGGACACAATGAAAGCTGTGCTAAGAGGAAAACTCATAGCGCTGAGTGCCTGCAGAAAGAAAGAGGAAAGAGCATATGTCAGCAGCTTGACAGCACACCTAAAAGCTCTAGAACAAAAAGAAGTAAATACACCCAGGAGGAGTAGAAGGCAGGAAATAATCAAACTCAGAGCAGAAATCAACCAAGTAGAAACAAAAAGGACCATAGAAAGAATCAGCAGAACCAAAAGTTGGTTCTTTGAGAAAATCAACAAGATAGATAAACCCTTAGCCAGACTAACGAGAGGACACAGAGAGTGCGTCCAAATTAACAAAATCAGAAATGAAAAGGGAGACATAACAACAGATTCAGAGGAAATTCAAAAAATCATCAGATCTTACTATAAAAACCTATATTCAACAAAACTTGAAAATCTTCAGGAAATGGACAATTTCCTAGACAGATACCAGGTACCGAAGTTAAATCAGGAACAGATAAACCAGTTAAACAACCCCATAACTCCTAAGGAAATAGAAGCAGTCATTAAAGGTCTCCCAACCAAAAAGAGCACAGGTCCAGACAGGTTTAGTGCAGAATTCTATAAAACCTTCATAGAATACCTCATACCAATATTGTCCAAACTATTCCACAAAATTGAAACAGATGGATCACTACCGAATACCTTCTACGAAGCCACAATTACTCTTATACCTAAACCACACAAAGACACAACAAAGAAAGAGAACTTCAGACCAATTTCCCTTATGAATATCGACGCAAAAATACTCAACAAAATTCTGGCAAACCGAATCCAAGAGCACATCAAAACAGTCATCCACCATGACCAAGTAGGCTTCATCCCAGGCATGCAGGGATGGTTTAATATATGGAAAACAATCAACGTGATCCATTATATAAACAAACTTAAAGAACAAAACCACATGATCATTTATTAGATGCTGAGAAAGCATTTGACAAAATTCAACACCCCTTCATGATAAAAGTCCTGGAAAGAATAGGAATTCAAGGCCCATACCTGAACATAGTAAAAGCCATATACAGCAAACCAGTTGCTAACATTAAACTAAATGGAGAGAAACTTGAAGCAATCCCACTACAATCGGGGACTAGACCAGGCTGCCCACTCTCTCCCTACTTATTCAATATAGTTCTTGAAGTTCTAGCCAGAGCAATCAGACAACAAAAGGATGTCAAGGGGATACAGATCGGAAAAGAAGAAGTCAAAATATCACTATTTGCAGATGATATGATAGTATATTTAAGTGATCCCAAAAGTTCCACCAGAGAATTACTAAAGCTGATAAACAACTTCAGCAAAGTGGCTGGGTATAAAATTAACTCAAAGAAATCAGTTGCCTTCCTCTATACAAAAGAGAAACAAGTTGAGAAAGAAATTAGGGAAATGACACCCTTCATAATAGACCCAAATAATATAAAGTACCTCGGTGTGACTTTAACAAAGCAAGTAAAAGATCTGTACAATAAGAACTTCAAGACACTGAAGAAGGAAATTGAAGAAGACCTCAGAAGATGGAAAGATCTCCCATGCTCATGGATTGGCAGGATTAATATAGTAAAAATGGCCATTTTACAAAAAGCGATCTACAGATTCAATGCAATCCCCATCAAAATACCAATCCAGTTCTTCAAAGAGTTAGACAGAACAATTTGCAAATTCATGTGGAATAACAAAAAACCCAGGATAGCTAAAGCTATCCTCAACAATAAAAGGACTTCAGGGGGAATCACTATCCCTGAACTCAAGCAGTATTACAGAGCAATAGTGATAAAAACTGCATGGTATTGGTACAGAGACAGACAGATAGACCAATGGAATAGAATTGAAGACCCAGAAATGAACCCACACACCTATGGTCACTTGATTTTTGACAAAGGAGCCAAAACCATCCAATGGAAAAAAGATAGCCTTTTCAGCAAATGGTGCTGGTTCAACTGGAGGTCAACATGTAGAAGAATGCAGATCGATCCATGCTTATCACCCTGTACAAAGCTTAAGTCCAAGTGGATCAAGGACCTCCACATCAAACCAGACACACTCAAACTAATAGAAGAAAAACTAGGGAAGCATCTGGAACACATGGGCACTGGAAAAAATTTCAACATCTTTAGTCATAAGAGAAATGCAAATCAAAACAATCCTGAGATTTCACCTCACACCAGTGAGAATGGCTAAGATCAAAAACTCAGGTGACAGCAGATGCTGGCGAGGATGTGGAGAAAGAGGAACACTCCTCCATTGTTGGTGGGATTGCAGACTGGTACAACCATTCTGGAAATCAGTCTGGAGGATCCTCAGAAAATTGGACATTGAACTGCCTGAGGATCCAGCTACACCTCTCTTGGGCATATACCCAAAAGATGCCCCAACATATAAAAAAGACACGTGCTCCACTATGTTCATTGCAGCCTTATTTATAATAGCCAGAAGCTGGAAAGAACCCAGATGCCCTTCAACAGAGGAATGGATACAGAAAATGTGGTACATCTACACAATGGAATATTACTCAGCTATCAAAAACAAAGACTTTATGAAATTTGTAGGCAAATGGTTGGAACTGGAAAATATCATCCTGAGTGAGCTAACCCAATCACAGAAAGACATACATGGTATGCACTCATTGATAAGTGGCTATTAGCCCAAATGCTTGAATGACCCTAGATGCCTAGAACAAATGAAACTCAAGACGGATGATCAAAATGTGAATGCTTCACTCCTTCTTTAAAAGGGGAACAAGAATACCCTTGGCAGGGAAGAGAGAGGCAAAGATTAAAACAGAGACTGATGGAACACTCATTCAGAGCCTGCCCCACATGTGGCCCATACATATACAGCCACCCAAATTAGACAAGATGGATGAAGCAAAGAAGTGCAGACCGACAGGAGCCGGATGTAGATCGCTCCTGAGAGACACAGCCAGAATACAGCAAATACAGAGGCGAATGCCAGCAGCAAACCACTGAACTGAGAATAGGACCCCCGTTGAAGGAATCAGAGAAGAGCTTGAAGGGGCTCGAGACCCCATATGTACAACAATGCCAAACAACGAGAGCTTCCAGGGACTAAGCCACTACCTAAAGACTATACATGGACTGACCCTGGACTCTGACCTCATAGGTAGCAATGAATATCCTAGTAAGAGCACCAGTGGAAGGGGAAGTCCTGGGTCCTGCTAAGACTGAACCCCCAGTGAACTAGACTGGTGGGGGGAGGGCGGCAATGGGGGGAGGGTTGGGAGGGGAACACCCATAAGGAAGGGGAGGGGGGAGGGGGATGTTTGCCTGGATACCGGGAAAGGGAATAACACTCGAAATGTATATAAGAATTACTCAAGTTAATAAAAAAAAAGTAAAATAATCTACTGATAGTGTAAATAACACATTGTGCCATGTTTGCAATCTACTTTCACTCTTCATAGCTTCTCTATGGATCAACTCTCTCACTCTGCTCTCTGCATCACTCACAGCTTGTCTTTTATCCTTGGGTGGCTTCACTATACTGCTTCTACTGGTCTTGCTGGTTGTCCAATAGTTAGCAAATCCATAGTCCCCCACCCTGAAAAATGTCGGTATCAGCATTGTGGTATTGATTTGACAGGTCTAACCATGGTGCTTGTTCACAAAATAGAGTCTTTGGATTCACAAAGCAGGTAACTGCTTTAAGAGGCTGTTAATAACCCTTCATAGTATAAGTATGGAAGATAGTTGTGGTAAGAGCAATATGGATTATGACCGCCTACCTCAAGAGATTTCCCAGAAGAAGAATATTCATAAATGTCCTAGAGGTTATTCTTGTGATATTTTGGCAAATATTATGACTGCCTTTTGCCTCTGTCTGAAAATCTACCTGAGCCTAATTTCAAGGTTATTGGGTAATTGGTTTTGGCAGAGAGATTTCAAGATAGTCTATTCATTATTGTCACAAGGTTATTTAAACTTTTACACAGATGTCCAGAAAGGTATGCAAGTGCCGAGGGTGATAAAAAATTTGAATCCAAACCTGATGCTAAATGCAATACATGAGTGGTAACCTACGAGAAACATGCCACCAGCCATGGTTCTAACTTGTGAAATGCAATTAAAGAAAATCTTAAGCAGTGAAGGGAAAATCATCAGAAACAGAAACTTGTAATATAATTGAATGAGGGGGCCAAGGTCCAAACCCAGCAACAGTATATAGTTGGGCAATGTTGGCTAGGCAGTTATGTCTCTTTGGTTCAAAGATGTATGGAAGTTATTTTGGATATTTTCTTCTCAGCTAAGAAAAGCTGCTAAGGCCATACATGTAATAGAGGTGTCCCTGAATTGAAGTCTAGGAAGTCCATTGTTGGAAGCTGTGAACATGAATTGTATGGGACATCCCAAAGTATAGGTGAAGCCAGAGTTTTGTATTTCCTACCAAAAAGAACTCCAGACTGGGTATAGATCATGCCCAAGAGAAAGAATTGTGTTTAAGTCAAAAAAAGGTGGTAGGAGATGGGAGATCTGGAGAGTTCTATGATCTTAGACATGGTATGCATAATTTAGAATTTGCCCATCTGTTGTTTGACTTCCTTTGGAACAGAATTTTCCCACATACCCACTTATCTCCCTTTTAGAATGGTAATGTCTATTTTGTGCCATTTTATGTTGAAAATATGTGATTTGCTTTTTATTTTGCTATGAAAGGTATTCCATTTAAGATATTGCCTTGAGTCACAAAAAAGACATTACTTTGGACTTTTAAACAGCAATTGCCATAGGCGTTGGGGACTTTTGAATTTGGAACTAATGTATTTTACATTATTATTTGGCTATAAGCTTATGGAGATGAGGAAGTGGAATGTCACACTTTTAATGACAATAGTCATATGTGCTCATATAATTGAATATTTGGTCAGTAGTGTTTGCCGTTATTTGAAAGGAATAGGAGGTGTGGCCTAGTTGAAGGAAGTGCATCACTGGCGATGGGCTTTGAGGTTTCAATAGCCCATGCAAAACCCAGAGTCTCCCTTCCTCTGCTGCCTGCAGATCTAGATTTAGAACTCTCAGCTAAAACTCCATCACTATGTTTGCCTGCATGCCATCCTACTTCCCCTGTGCATGAAGTAGGACTAAAGCTGTGAACTGCACACAAATCCCAATTAAATGCTTTCTCTTTTATGAATTAAACTGGTCATAATAAAATCTTCACAGAAATAGAATTTTGACAAAGATGTATGGCAAGGGGAACTGTTGAGATGAATTTGTTCAAAATTCATTGTAATTAATTTTTACTTAATATAAAGTTTTAAATTAACCACATTTCCTGTTTCAAAGGAAAATGTTCACTACAAAGTTTATTGCCACTATGTTTTTAATAGTCAAGCTATAACAACATGAAATGTCCATCCACAGATGTATGCCATGAGGATATGCTTATTTCATTCTCTCTCTTTCCATAACCACCTCTCGTCCATTCTTCTTTCTTTCCATGTTCATTCTACATGTTCATCTTCCGAAATATATTTCTCTTCTTTTTACTCCCCTCCCACTTTTCCAACCCCAAATGTGATCAGGCAGATACAAATACACAAAACATACAGAAATTGTTTTGTTCCATTTATGCATTTATTTATTTGATAATTCAAATATTTTATGCAAATGTTGAGTTGTTGTTGAAAACATTTTTAAAAGCCATATGAAGATATTTGCTTTTGCATACACTTTTGTTGATGACTGTCCAACCTAAGGTGAAACATTAGATGGTCGTGTTGTGTTTCAAATATTTTCAGATATTTTATTAGAAAGTTAGTGTTTTTTAAAACACTTTCTATTGCATCTTGTGAAAATTCTTGGAAGCAATTCCAGTCAGCAAGGATACGTAGATACAGAAATTCTTCAATAGAAGCCATAGGACCAGTATCTTCTACAGCACAGTGGGCGGCAACAGCCATAACCATAGCTACCATAGCCACAGCCATAGCCACAGCCATAGCCACAGCCATAGCCACAGCCATAGCCATAGCCTAGGCCTCCATAGTATCCTCCATTGTAACACATGTTGTCAGGAGTGGGATGTTCAGAGGAAGACAGGTAGCAGGTTCTTTAATCTGGATGTCACAATCTGCTAACTGCCTTTTATATACCTGGTTGTTTAACAGGGAAAACCACAGGCATTGTAGAGTCACACATCTATTTACTGTACTTCTTAAAATACAGTAAGTGCCAGGTTTTACTAGATGAGCAAACAAGGAGGTGTAACTGACATAATTATGCTCTGTGTCAGAATCATATTCAAAACATGGGTGCCAAAATCAGGGTTTGATTTTATTTTCAAGACTATCTCATTCTAAATTTAGTTTATTGTGTTCATGTGATCTGACCCTGTTACACAATACAAATAAATAAGTTGTCTACTCTTAGTATCTATTTCCTTTACACAACTTCATACTTAAAATTTCTTGTGTTTTCTTTCTTTTTGCTTGTTTTGTTATTATACAATATATCTTATCACTATGAATACATTTCCAGGGCCTTGCTAATAAAGCATGATCTGGTTACTGGTTATATAATTGGCGACTTGTAGTACATCTTATCAAACATATTTTCAGTTATTTTGGATGCAATTTTACATATCTTGATTTAACTATTTTTAGAAATATATCAATGACCATGTAATGGTCAGACAATTTGATGTGTGCTTCTCTTTGCCCCATGTCTCATATGGTAGCATTTTAGATGTAACTGAAAGATATCTCAGGTGGGTCCGGTGATCCAGCATCAGCATTTAAGTGTAGTTTCTTTAGTTTAATTGATATTTACATTGGCTTTTAAAATGGCTATACAGCTACCTCGAACAGTAACTTGTCTCTTGAATAACTTTTGGAGACATTCTGGGATTATACTTCAATTGTAAAGACTTTGTCTAGTATGAATAGAATGAGTGATGATACCAACAGCATTGTTCCCCTTAAAATGTACCTGAATTCTTTAAAAGGGAATAAAAAAAGAGAGCTATGCACTCTTTCTTTGTCTTTCAGTTTGTAGCTGCTGAACAAAGATTTGGTGTAAACAATGAAATCAAATCATGAAAAATATATAATACCCATTTATTCCCATATATTTAAATAAAACACAATAATCTAGTTAAGATACATACAGGTATCATTATATAGTCTGAGCCAGTTAAATGCATTAAAACATATGTATGTACATATAGATATATGCATATAACCACAATTCATGAAATAAAGGCTATAAATTTGAAGGTGACCAAGGATGGGTACATGGAAAGTTTTGTAGGGATGAAGGGAAAATGGTATAATCATATTAATCTCAAACTGCAAGTAACAGTAAAAGAAAAAATAAAACAACTATTGAAAAATAAAATCTCTCTTTGATAGTCAAAGAGACACATCTGTAGGTAAGATACCAGTGCTCAAATGTAGAAACTAAAGAATTTCAGGTGTGGCTTCCCCTTTTACTTTACAGAGCGTGGCTCCATAAATAACCCCATATTAAGTATGGAAGGAAGAGCCCAAAGAAGCACACTTTTATAGGCCATAATGCTGTAAGTAAAGAACCACAGAGATTCCATGAGAAACTCTGAAAACTGGTAAACATTTTGAGCCTTAAAAAT
The DNA here is from genome assembly GCF_021556685.1 of Rattus norvegicus. Classification (NCBI taxonomy): domain Eukaryota; kingdom Metazoa; phylum Chordata; class Mammalia; order Rodentia; family Muridae; genus Rattus; species Rattus norvegicus. Next base: position 42,113,149 of record NC_141544.1, on the reverse strand, counting down.
CAGGCTATAAAATCAACATACAAAGAATCAGCAGCAAAGTCACATATCACTAATGAGCTTGTCAAGAAACCAAAGAAGGAGCAAGATCAGAACCCCACTTGTGGGCACACTCAAGAATCCCTTAAAAAAACACCAAGCTGGAAGCCATAATATATCCTCAGAGGGCTTTATAAAGACCTGTGCAGGCTGTGAGCTTGCTGCTTTAGTCCCTGAGTTCATGTGAGCTTTACTCAGTTGATTTAGAGGGACTTGTTCTCCCAATATCCTCTATCCCCTCTGGATCTTATGCATTTTCTGCCTTCTCTTATTTTCATGGGGTTCTCTGATTTTTGAAGGAAGAATTTGATGGAGACATTCCATTTAGAGATGAGTGTTTCAAGGTTTTTCATTCTGAAAAATGTCAGCCCATGGGTATTTGTATTTGTTCCCATCTGCTTCAGGAAGAAACATCTGAGGATTCCTCAACAAGACACTGGTCTAGGAGTACATCAAATATCTTTAGGAGTCATTTTTATCACTATGTGTATTTTCAGACCAGTATTATTTTATTTTATCCTAAGTCCCTGGGCTATCTAGTCTCAGGTTCTCGGTCACCCAAGTAGTGACAAATATGAGTTCCATCTTATAGAATGGGCCTTAAATCAAACAGTCTTTGTTGGTTAATCCCACAAGCCTTGTGCCACTATCACCCTAAGCATACCTTGAAGGCAGTATACCATTGCACGTAAAGAGTTTAGCCTGGTATTCACATTTCTCTTTTGAGATCATGCAGAGTATGTTCCTGTATCAAAGATGCTGGAATGAATGAGTGAAGGTTCAACGAGCACCAGCTTGACATCTATATCTTCAATGAGTTCTGTAGGCGTTCTCATTAGTAATGAGGTCATGTTGTCAGTTTGTAGACTGTCTTCTCTTGGTCCCTTTTCATTCTTTTAGTTTGTCTTGTTCTATTTTTATGTGATAGTTTTTTATTTCATTATATTTTATTTTGTTATAGTTCTAAAATTGAATGAATTTAATGAATGCAACTCTAACCACTATGGTTACTTTAAAAACTGAAGTGTCACTTATACCTGTAGGAGTAGCACAATTGTTTTTTTTTCTCCAGTAGAGTTACACTGGGTATGTCCATTACTCCAGGACAGGCCTTATGTTCAGTAGTTGTTGACAAACATATAATTATATTCCATAGTATTTGGAGTATGCGTTTTTATTTGGTTAGAGTTGGGTGCTATTTTTTGTTTGGGGGTTGTTTGTTCTGGGCGGTTGTGCTTTTGTCTGATTTTTGATAAAGGACTAAAAGTTGGGTAGGAAGGGGAAGAGGACTTGGAGGGTATATTAAACTATTTAAGTTTTAAAATTTGTTTTAAATAATAAAAAATAAAAATGAATCTTAAAAAAAGAAACAGAAGAATTGTACTCATAAAGTTTATAAATTATCTTGTCCTAAACCAAAGTATATTACCTCTATAATGAAAACTTTAGAGAACTGAAGAAAAACTGAAAACACTAACTAATTGAATGATATCCTATGATCAGGGGTTATAGAATTAATGATTCAAGAAGAACTATATGTACTAAATTAATGCACAGATTTAATGTAGTCTTTATTAGAGTTTTAATTATAATGTTAGCAGAATTAGACAACACAACCCTAAAATCATGAAATCTAAGAGCTCTCTAATATTGAGAAGAATGTCAAGGAGAGAGAATGATGTTGAAGGCATCATAATATCTGATCTCAAAGTATTCTTCAGAACCATAGTTAATGACACTAAATGTCACTGGCATAAAAACAGACAAATTGTTTAGTGGAAAAGAAGAAGCCTAAGGGCAAAATCCATAGCACCATGGTTACTTAATTTTTGACAAGAATATCAATAAAAGCTACATAGCAAAAAGTCTCTTGAGCAAATAGTGGTGGGAAAACACAATACATATGTGTATAAAAAAGAAATTAAAATATGGTCTCAAAAGGGACCCAAAAATCTTAATTTTAATCCTTAAAATTTGAGAAATTTAGTGGAAAACAAAAGTAAGATTTTTGAGATGAATTTTCCTGACAGAACTGCAGTGGCATCTGCATGATGACATGATAATACAGAACAGCATGAAAGCAAAGCAAAACAACAACAAAAAGCCTCTTGCACAGCCAGTGCCAGAATAATGAAATGTGGGAGAAGGTTTTGGCATCTACTCATCAGATCAGTGATTAGTATCTTTCATACACGAAATGTTATTACACTTGAGACTAAGAATAGTGGTCAGAGGCAGGGAAATAACAAAATTAATTAGGTAATGCCAAAATACAACTACAGGGGATATACTTTCTTTTCACACAGCTAAGTACTGTGTCTTTGGGTTTAGCCAATATTTGTATTACAACATCGCCTCAGAGGGGATGACAGATGGCTTGGTTATTAAAGGGCATGCCATACACCCAAGAGAAAGAAAATCCATAGAAATAGACAACCTTTTATGTATCCAACTAAGGATGCTCTGTACAACAGAATAATCATCTGTACACAAGTCAGGGTGTTCTCTATAATACAATAATTACATGTACACAAGGAGAGAGAACATGTGCTTCAGACAGGGTGTTAACACACAAAATTGGTATGGGATACACACAGCTAAACAGCCAAAGGAAATAAACTGATGCTAAAATGAGCAGACAATTCGAACAGATATTTACCAAAAGACAAGATACAAATGGCCAAAAAGATATAATAAGGTGCTATTCTGCTAATAACCCAGAGACACCAATCAAGAACAAGATGAGATTGCAGTTTATAGCTGTTAGACAATTAATATTGGAATGAAGAGAGATTAATGACACAAACCTTGTGGAGAAAAGGGCACCCTTCTCCACTGTGAGAGGAAATGTGAGTTGGTACAGCCATGGCAGATACTAGCGTACCATGTATCATCCCCTGAAACACATATAATAGATATATATAAATTATATATAAGTACATATACTTATATGTAACATATTTTATATATACTAAGTATATAATATATACTTATAACAAAATATACATATTAATATATATACACATATATAATTGTGTGTGTGTGTGTGTGTGTGTGTGTGTGTGTGTGTGTATGCCTAGGTGTATGTGATAGGAAATAGAGGTCATGCTACTGCATTTACCTAAAGGAAATCCAATTCACCTCAAAGTATTGCTCACACTAAATAGTTTATAGTTCCATTGTTCACAATAGCAAAGGTATGGAGCTAATGTGTATCAGCAGATATGTTTTTCTTTATTTCTATCATTTCATTTCCCTCCCCCTCCTTTCTTTCCTCACCATTTTCCTCTTTTTATCAAGCTCTAAGTCCTTTTACCCATCCTTTTATGCCTCACCCTCTTTTCCTCTGTGAACATACAATGTGGCCCAACAGATACAAATGGACAGACATATGAAAACAGATGAAATACATTTAATAAAGTACAAGAAAGCAATATTCTCAGTGGAAAGTTTATTTTTTGGAAAGTTTATTTGATAATACTTATATTTTTATATCCAGGTTGAAAGTCATGTTTGATCATATGGAAAAGGTGTTTTAAAGATGATGCCAAACTGCAAGTGCTCAGGCAATCCAGTTGAAAGTGAGGGCATAAATTGAAGACACTACATTTCATGTTTTTTTTATCAGATATTATTTTATAAAGTTAGAATATTTGAAATTATTTAAGAGTTCCTGACGTGATGAAGTTTTTGAAATTATTTAAGAGTTCCTGATGTGATGAAGTTTGTAAGCACTTCAATAAGACCAACATTCTGGCCAGCTGCAGAAACTCCTCAGTAGAAACCATAGGACCAGTACCTTCTACAGCAGAGTGGGCGGCAGCAGCCAAAACCATAGGCACCGCAGCCACAGCCATAGCCACCATAGCTACAGCCACAGCCATAGCCGCAGCCATAGCCATAGCCACAGCAATAGCCCTGGCCTCCATAGTAGCTGCTGTAGTAACACATGATGTCAGGAGTGGTCAGTTCAACTGAGGATTAGTAGTGTGTTTCTTTAGTTTGGATGTCACCATCTGTCAAGGGTCTTTTATATGGCAGGGTTATTGTTGGGGAAATCACAGGCATTGCAGCTCCACATATCTCACTGCCATGCATCATAAAACATTGAGCGTTGTGAGGTGCTGGACACACAAGGCTGCATAACTGAGATAATTGTGCTCCTATGTGACTCCACAGTCAAATCGTGGGATCTGATTTATTTTTCAACTCTTCACACCATTCTTTATAGTAGATTAGTGAATACAAAATGTGATTCTGTCAGATGATATATGTCACCACAGTTTTCTCCATTTTACATTTTTTTAAAAATTTAATTGTACTAGAGAGAGAAGAAGATTGATTTTTTTCCTCCATTTTGTCTTGTTATTTCAGAATGAAATTTTACATTGAAGCGTAAGTTTCTTGAGCCTTCCTCAAGAACAATTGGTTAAGTTATTTGTTAACTTGGTGGGCATTTCATATCTTATATTGATATATTTGGCTTTTTTTCTTAAGCATTTTTGATTATACATTGCTTTAAAATCAGCAGAAAATAACATTTTACATACACATACAGAATTTGTTACATGCTATCTTTTGGGAGCACATGTGAAGGTCTTGTAGGTGAAACTGTAAAAGGCATCATGGGTGAACCAAGGTAAATATTTATAAACTTTTTTTAAATCATGGTCATGAAAGCTTCACAGAGAAATCATAGCCATGTAACTTTATGAGTTTATCCAACAGCTTGAGTGGATTAGTACTTGCTGCGCAAGCATAAAGGCTCAGCTAAATCCCCACAACCCATATAAAACATTGGGTGTATTCATATTCAATACCTAAGGGCTACACAGGTACAGAGACAATTTCATGGGAATAAAGTTGTTAGACAGAGCAGAGAACAAAACAGTGTTTTCATGTGGCAACTACACACATCCATTCATCTACACAAACACATCTGTACTTACACCATACACATACATGACACAAAATTCACAGACACACACAGACACACACAGACACACACACACACACACACACACACACACACACACACCACACACACATGAAGAAAGGGCCCATCTCTGAAATCATACATAAAAAAATTAAAGAAAAAGGACAGTTCTTAAAGTTAAATCTACAAAACTACTATAGCATTGCATGAGGTATTGCAAGCAGGATGCATATTTGAGAATTCAAATCTAACATCCAAAAATTATGTGGCATTTCACTTTTAGGTTTCATTTAGCTCATTCTTTGTCTCCATTCTTTCTGCTGCAATTTTAAAAATTTCATCCACCCTAAAAGTTACATTATGTTTCATTGCATAAAACAGCATAGATTTATTATACACTTATCTGTAGATGGACGTCAAAGCAGTCTGTTTTCTGGAAACATTGAATAGATCATTGACAGTGACTGATAACAAGATTAGAGACGTTTGTGTAAATTGTCAATCTTGATAAACCTGGATCAGGCAGTAGATCTATTTCTAGGATCATTTTTTTTTCTTTGAGGAATGTTCACATAGGTTTTCACAGTGGCTGTACAAATTTGAACTCCCAACAACTGAAAATAAATGTTTCCCCTTCTCTAAATCCACACCAGCATTTTGTAGCCAATTGTGCTTTTCTTTCATTGTTTTATTTATTTACATTTCAAATGTTTTACTTTTCATTCTGACTGAGGTAATGAGAAATCTCAAGGTAGTTTTGGGTGTTTGATGATATTCTTTATGTGAATGATGGTGTTCTTCACTGTACAGAGATTTTTAGTTTTATGACATCATATTCATATGTTGATGGCTTAAGTCTTGAATTACTGTTGTCCTTTAACTGAAATCCTTTTCTGTATCACTAAGGTCATGTGCTATACTTTCAGATTCCGTTTTCAGTGTGTCTATTTTAACATCAGCACATGCAGTTTAAATTACTATATCTCGTTAGAGGTCAAGATATCAATGGGTCAATGTATATATGTACATGGTAAGTGCTCTCCATGGGGTTGAGATAGAATGCAGTAGTATCAATGGTTAAACGTTATAATGGAACAAGAGGTTTAAGTAGTCTGGATGGGGAAATGCAGAAAAGCATCATAAATAACACTAGAACCTTACAAGAATGTTGTATGGAAATCTGCTGGTCACTGTAGAAACTTGCATTCCAAATTTATTTCAAATGAAGTAACACTATAATAGGGCAACAACACCTATACTGGATAGAGCAGGATGACAAGTAAAAATGCTAGAGACAGAAATATGACATCCATTTAGGAATTCTTGACTAGCGTAGGCCCATATACCTCTAAGAAATTGCAGGCTACAACCAATGCTATTTGTTTATTCTTGAGAATCTGCCCATGAGACCTTGTTGATGAAAACATAGTTGAGTCACAAAACATGGGGAACTCAAGCTGGACCTGGCCTCGAAGCTTCACCACCATTGTGAAGCTTTCACAGTACTGAATGGTAGTATGCTCACTGCTGGAAGATAAATTACATGATCATTTTTTTAACTACATCTGAATTCTGTGAGCTGGAAAAAAATGACTGGACATGTATACAGCTGTAATAGAAACATGAACAGCTTGGCAGTAACCTTGCCCTTTCTAATTGAATTTAAGTTTACCTGACAGATATGTAGTCAACCAGGAGCCATTATTTGGACAAGAACCTGCAAATTGACCCCAAGGAAAATCCTACTTGTAGTATTCTGATAAATAGACCCAGTTTTAGAAAATACTCCTAAGAATATTGTTATAGATGGTGATTATCACAGAGTTCCAAATGATAGAGGACACAGAATAAGAATGAGATATGCTACTGGAGGAAACAACTGGTAACTACAAGGAAACAGTGTTTTCCCAACACAATAGGTGGTTTTGTTTGAGAAGTCACACAGGATGTGACAGCACACAAAAACCCCTATTCAAGTTCAAGTCAGAAAAATTCCAACATGGTATGGGCAGTGGTCATGCATTCCTACTTGTAGTGAAGGAGCAGTAGTCATTTGGTATCTATTAGAATATTGAGAGACAGCTACTTTAGCAGTGTGGTCCTAGATAGGCCAACTATACTTCAATTGACCTCTACGCATCCTAGAAAATATAAGGATCATAAATTGGACCTGGTGTGTTTAAGGGGAACAAGAAGAGGATATAAAGTTTGGATATAATGGGTAAGTCTGAGAAGAGAAGGGAAAACATGAGTTTTATTCAAAAATGTTTCATGACATTCTCTAAGAAAAAATAGTGTAAAAGGCATTTTGTTTATTCTCTGATAACATTGATGTGGATTCAAAGGCTTGAGCAACTGAAAGAATATAGAAAACACCTGATTGTACTCATGTAAAAGGTTCTGGATAGTAGGACAAACAGACTATTCTATACAAAGAATAATGACTCAAAAACCAAAATTCATGTGAAATAGTCACAGATAAACAGCGTGAAGAAAAGTAATTGGTATTAGAATGAGTAGAGAGTCATCATATTAAGTTTCCTAAAAAAAAAGAACCCAGATGACCAATGGTGAATTTTCAAAATTTTAATTCAAAGTCACAATGATATGGTCCCATACAGTTATTAATAAACTGAATACTAGAAAGAAAACGTGTGTTAGAGATCATGTGAAGTAAAGTCTGTACACAGTGAGATTGTATATGGTGATGCTCATGGTAGAGGATACTGTGGAGATTTAGAGAACTAACTTATGTTAGTTTTTAACATTTAAGTTGTAGGCAAAAGGATTTGCTCTCAGAGAAATACCTGTACTCCCAAATTCATAATGACATCATAATAACAGAAATATAAAGATACTAAAACTGTCTACCGATAGAATGTTTAAAGTGCAAGTTCTCTGCCCCATCTTTCTCTCTTTCCTTCTCCATTTAATATTCACATTTGTTCACAAACAATCACACATTTACTACCAGATATAAATTCACAAACATACAACTCATGTTTAGTAAAACAATAAAAGCAAAGTATTTTCAAGGAAATAGTTTATTTTAAAGCATATGCATATAAGTACATGAGTAGATCACATTTTACAAGGCATTCTGCTGTCAGTAAAGAGCTTTGCTGTAACTATCATGCAATCAAATTAAAGAAGGGGAATTGGGTAGGCATGTTGTGTTTTATGTATTATTCTTCAGATAATATAAATTAAGATTGGAATTTATGAAGATATTTAAGAACATCTAAAGTGAAGAATGTTGAAGTGAGCAGCTGCTGAATCGCCTCAGTAGAAGCCACAGGACCAGTACCTTCTACAGCACAGTGGGCGGCAGCATCCATAACCATAGCCACCATAGCCACAGCCATAGCCACCATAGCCACAGCCATAGCCACAGCCATAGCCACAGCCTAGGCCACCATAGCCATAGCCCAGGCCTCCGTAGTAGCTGCCGTAGTAGCACATGGTGTCAGGAGTGGAATGTTCCGAGGAAGACAAGAAGTAATTTCCTTGAGTCTGGGTGTCACCATCTGCCAAGGGCCTTTTATACACCTGGGTTGTTGTTCAGGGAAACCACAGGCATCATAGGGTCACATGTCTCTGCACTGTACTACAGAATACTTCATGAGCATTGTGATTTACTGGGCACACAATGCTGCATAGCTGAGATTCTTGTGCTCCTACTTCAGGATCTCATGGTCAAAAAGGATCTGATAGCATTTTCAGATCTGTAGGTCATTCTTCATACAGTTTACAGAGTGCCAGGCATTAATCATTGCATAGTTATCTTCTTTTTACATATGTTACCAATGAAAGGTCAGTTTTTTCCTTCATTTTTTTATTTTGAGTGAATCTTATCTTGAGGTTTATGCTTTTTGAGTCTTTCTCATAATCAATAACTTAATTTTTAGTTATGTTATTTGTTTATTGTGTGCAGTTGGTCTCATAATAATCAGTAGAAAATATAAGACAATTTGTGTTCACCAGCTATATGTGTTATAATCCCTTTTAAAACCCATCTGAAGTTCTTATATGTGAAACTGTGATGGACATTATGGTTGAGTGAGTGAACCAGTGTAAGTATTGATGCACTTCACTTTAAATCATGGTCAAGCTAGCTCTGCAGAAAAATCATGGATATAAAACTTTTTGAGTTTAACTAATAGCCAGGCAGATGACTGCTTGCTATGCAAGCATGAGAATTAGTTAAAATTGGTTAAAAATGGATCTCAAGAATCCATTTTAAAATCTGTGTGTATTCAAATTCCTACACTGCACTGTGATTTGTGTTAGATACTAGAGGGTTGCAATAATTACTAATTGTCAATCTAGCTTCATGTTTCACGAAAGAGCCATTTCATTTTAACAAAATTAGTTCATAGAGCAAAGAACAAGGCACAATATATCTATTTGGCTTCTACACACATCTATCATCTACTATAATACATTTGTGTTTATTCTACACACATATATAACACTAAATACATGCATTCATACATACATATACACATACTGACATATATATTCACATATATTTTATTTTATACACATACACAAATTCCATGGAAAATTCCTAGGATATGCATATATAGCAATCACAAATGTTTACATGAGAGTCCCACTAAAGTCATATAGGAAAGAAAAACAGGGCCTAGGGAGATGGATCTGTGGATAAGAGCGTTGGCTGCTCTTCCAGAAGTCTTGACTTCAAGTCCCAGAAACTATATGGTCGGGCTTACCACCAGCTGTAATAGGATCTGATACCCTCTTCTGATGTACATGAAGATACAGCTAACATATACATAAAACAGAAATAAATTAATCTAATAAAACACAATTTAAGACATCCTTAAGAGAGACAAACATATATGTCAATCCATAAACTTCTACATTATATATGGTATTCTAAAGGGAATACAGATTTGAAGATTTCAAGTTCACATCCACATAATCTGTGACATTTGATTTTTAGGTCAATTAACTCACTGACCCAGCTCCATCCATTCAGCTGCAATTTACACAATTTCACTTTTCTTATAAATTATGTTCAATTGTGTAAATGGAACATGACTTTGATATACATTTATCTGTAGCTGCACATCAAGGCTATCTGCATGGCATAGCTGACCATATCTTTTTTTCTAATTCTTCTTCAGAAATCTGTGGTATGCCTGTCAGCTGTGGTATGTGTGTTGGAGATCAGCTGTGTTCTTTGTTCTCCATTTTCTTCCTCTTTGTACACCAGGCTGGAAGGATGAAGAGGAATAACGAATTGGTGGGGTTTGCAGGATCCCAGTCAGCCTGGGAATGAGTGCAGGAGCTAGTAGTCTTCTGTTGGAAATTGGTTCTACTGCTATGTCTTAATTTAGATCCCCAAAATCCATGCTTCTGGACTCGAGGGTCTCTGCCCCATTTGGCTTCGATTGGTAATGAAGAATTGCCATATAATCAATGGCTGGGCAGGGAGATGGAGGCGGGACTTTTAGATTGCTCAGGCAAGGGAGAGGGAGGTGGAGAGGAGGGAGGGTAATGGGGGAGAGGGAAATGGAGAGAAGGAGAGCGGGAAGAGGGGGGAGAGAGAATTATCATGATGATGGGAAAGCAGAAGTATGAAACGTAAAGGCTCACCAGCATATAAGAATTGTCTGAGATAGCAGAGATGAAAGATAGATTTTAAAAGATGTTAACTCAGAAATACTGGGGGGGGGGAGTGTTTGCTAGCTATGGGGAAATGTAAAAGCGCCCAGTCATCGAGCTATTCAAAGCATATCAAAATTAGCTGGTGTATGTCTTTCATTCTTGAATCCAGAGCTGTTGGGCAAGTACAGCCCATGTAACCTGCCTGGAGCTGAAGTGGATTAACTAATTCACAGCTATGGACTTCTCTGAGGATTTTCATGAAAGAACTCTCTAACAGGATCTTAGCTTGTGTGCATACCTTTATTTGGGGCAAACCAGGGCTATATTTAAACTATATATTTGGAGAGTGTGAAGGAGTTTTCAAGGTGCATGTAGAAATCATTGGCTGGAGTGCAAAGTACGGTGCATGCCTCATTTGTGTGGAGAGTTCTAGGAATCCCAGCTACAAAGAGTTCTTATGAGGAAAAGAGGTTGAATTTTATAGGTTATTCAACTGTCCAAGCATTTCCAGGGGGAAGGTGTTGGGGGTTGGGCCTCTATTCAAGGTTAGAGAATGGGAAGCCCTGCTGATAAAGAGATTCCTCTCTTCATTTTGCACTAAACTCAGAGGAGCTATACAGATATGGTAGATGGAGACCTTAATTACAGGAGTTTCCCTACAGGAATCTTGTCACCAATTTCTGCAGTGGTATACTAGTTTATAATCCAACAAACTATAAATAAATATTTCCCCTTCTGCAAGTCAAAAGCATCATTATAGTCAATTGTATTTTTCATTTTATCCATTATGACTAAAGTAAGAAGTTTTGAAGGCATTTAATTCATAAATTTTGAAGATACCCAGTCATACTGCACAATTTCAATGTGTTTCTCTATCATTTATATTTCCATCTTTGGGAGAATCCTGTTCTATATTCTATTTAATATTTAGGTAGTTTGTTTGCTTGGTCTTAGGTTTCTGAGTTCTTTGTGTGCTCTAGATACTATCGCTCTCTTTGATCTATAGATGTTAAAGCTTTACCATGTACTTCATAGCCCACTTTATTTGAATGATGGTGTTCTTTGCTGTACAGAGATATTGAGTTTCAGGAAGTCACATTTATAAGTTGTTGCTCTTAAGTCCTTAGTTATTTTTCTAAAGTTCATTCTCGTGGCAGGTAGGTAGTTAATATATTTCTTCAGAATTCATTGACCAATGCATCTATTTTTATTGTTAGGTATCATGCTGTTTACTACTGTGGCTTTGTAGATTTTAACATATTATTATGTGTGCCTGAGTGGACTGCTCTTGGAGGAGTTGAGGTGGAATGCAGTGATTTCAAAGGGTAAAAGTTATAATGGAACAGGAAGGATTAAGTAGGTTATTGGATGGAAATGCAGGAAATGAGGTATAATTAACACTAAGGCCCTTAGAAGAACGTTGCATGAAAATCTGCTTGCCATTGTAGAAGCTTCCATATATATTATATATTATATTTCTGTAATATGCACACGGCCTATTACTACTATCTTGATTTCTGTGAGTTAACAAATACCATAATATACCATCTATTGAAAATAGATGCATTGGTCAATTGAATTTTGTATATACAAAATAGAGTTACCCTCTATTGGACCAATAATACCCATAGAAGACACCACAGGCTAACACATAAAAGTCGTGTTTCAGGGATAGGTTACCTCTTTAGGAATTCTTGACCAGTGGGGTCCCATAGACCTACAAATATTATAGGCCACTGCCAATGCAATTGTTTACTTGCAGAATCTGACCACAAAACCCTGTCGACAAAGACTTAGTTGAGCTACAGGATATGGAAAACTCAAGCTTGTCCTGACCTCACAGCTTCACCTCTGTAGTATGACTTTCATCATGCTGAATGGCAGTATGCACGTTAATGGAAGATAAAATACATGATTATTTTCAACTACCTGCGAACTCTGTGAGGTAAATAGATGACCAGATCATAAATACACATGCATAGCTGGAATAGTAACACGAAGAATTTGGCAATGTTCTACCACTTTCTGACGGAATTTAAGCTCACCCGACACAAGTGACCCAACCTGGAGTCATAATTTGAATAAGATCCTGCACATAGACCTTAAGAGAGATCCTACTATGGCTACTATGATAAATAGAAGAGAAATAGTTTATCTTTGGATTGGAGAACCTCTTGACTTTGACCAGTGGTATGCTAATTACAAAATGACAAAGATGCATAGAATAAGACTTGTTGTGTTAGCTCTATTTGAGGAAAACAACAGATGACTAAAAGGAAGTAGTTTTCTGTACATGGCAGGGAGCTGCTCTTATGAAATCACAGAGATTGTGAAAGAATGTATAAGACCTGTGCAAGCTCAAGCCATAAAAATTTAACATGATGTCAATAGATAAGCCCACATTCCTAATTTTAGATGGGAAACTACTGGCACTTGAAAGCTGTTAAGATGTGGAGAGTCAGTATCTTTTGGGGTATAGCCTTAGGTAGGACAGCTCGACTTCAGGTGATAGCTACCCATTGCAGAAAATATAGGTATCTTAATTCGTCAGATGAGATTAAAGAAAAATAAACAGCACATAAAGCATGTTGGACATAAAATGTTTGAGTCATACAAAAGAAGGGGGAAAACTATGAAATTTATTCAAATATATTGTATGGAATTTTCTAAGAACTAATAAAAAAGAATGCACAATTAAAAGATGCTTTGCTAATTCCGATAAATGATTGGATGGTATTTCTAAAGCTCAAGAATCAGAAAGAAAGTAGAAAAGTCTGATTGCACCCATCTGTCAGGTTCTTTATAGCAGACTTTTTTTTTTACAAAGAAGTGGAAGCCCAACCTCAAAATTCATGTGAAATATCTACAAATAAACAGAATGAAGAAAGATGATTGATGCTAAGATAAAGAATTCTCATAAGTTTTCCTAAGTATAATCTTCAGATAACCAAAGTTAAAAAAGTCACAATGATATTATTCCATATAGTAATTAACAAAATGAATATTAGGAGAAAAATGGGTATTAGAGAACACATGTATTAAAGGAAACTACCACACTGTGAGAATATGTATGGTGACACTCATTATAAAAGGCTTTGTAGAGAGTGCAAAGCAAACTTTGTTATTGTGCCAAATGTAACTTGCAGACAAAAGGATTTGAAATGTCAAGAGCCATGTAGGAGAAGCTAAAATCTAGTAAGTAATCTTCCTGGGATTGTTCTGCATGGACTGTAAATCTATTGTGGATTTGCTCTTTTTGACAAGTCTGGGGAGATTATATTTGAAGAACAATTCCTGCTATTAATATGCTTTTCCTGTTATTATTAAATATATAATAATCACTAGGTATTGACCACCCTTTTGAGCAGATTTCTGCAGATCTATGAAGATGTACTGTTTTGTATTGATTTTATATAGACAAATAGATAATAATTCTATAGGATTTCTGATTTGATTAAAATAATTTCAGGAAAAGAGTTTTTAGAGATGATCTTAGTTGCTAGGAAGATTAATAAAGTTAGAATCAAGAATAAATGTGTCCACTCCCCAAAATAGTAAGTAAAGCCTGAATGACAAGAGATATGATGAGTTTTCATAATTACAATAACAGAGAAATTGACTTAGGGACAAATTTTTGTTCAAGGAAAAACATTTAGGTCCAAGGATAAAGTCACAGGCATGATAAGGTAACGCCATGAAAAAATGATTGCTTTGAACTTACAATGAGCATATAGAATGAAACACTGCTTTGAAAATAATATCAATATCCTTTTGTAACTCCATTTTACATAACATTTTACCTCTGATGTAATCTTCTAAAGAACTTCTTTTTGTCTAAGAAGTTATAAAAAGAAATAAAGAAGAAAGGAAATGAAAGAGAAATAAAGAAAAGAAATAAAGTTGTTTGTTGGGTGGCTTGCTTGGGGGGCTCTGCCCCATCCATCCATCCACCCACCCACCCACCCACCCATCCACCCACCCACCCATCCATCCATCCACCCATCCATCCATCCATCCATCCATCCATCCATCCATCCATCCACCCACCTATCCATCCATCCACCCATCCATCCACCCATCCATCCATCCACCCATCCATCCAAATGTATATGTCTGTTTGACTATATGTATGTGTGTAGGTATATGTATCTATGTAAGCATGCATGGATAATGGAGTTGATTGTGACAGGTGGTTGGACCGGCCAGAGTGTGTGTGTATGAATATATATGTGCCTGTATATATCTGCTTGTACAAAGCAGCTTAATTCTTTTCCTTTTCATCCTCTCTGATTCACAAAAAGTTAAACAGCTTAACTAGCCAGGCTTCTGGCTAACTAAACAAAAGAAGGAGCACTAGCAATAAATTCTTTTACTTAAACCTCTGCTGTTTTACTATGAGGTGCTAAAACACCAGAGACTATACTCTTTGACCTCAGAAACACTCAGATAGGTCAGCCACCACTGCAAAGTAAGAGACTTAAGACAGGAAAATGCTTTATTATAGAAAATGAAACCCTAAATATCTCTTAAGACCAAATCTTGCCCGGTCAACATTCTTTCCCCTTGGCTAACTTAAAGAGAAAATTTGAAAGAACCAACCACTGGAGTTGGCATCTAGCATGAAATATCTTCATTTGCAAATTCATAGTAATACCACAATAGCAGAAATATGAAGATATCAAAATTATCAACTAATAAAAAATGTTTAAATAGAATGTTTTCTTCTTTCTCCCACTTTCTCTCTTTCCTTCTCCCTTTAATATTGTTACATTTGTCCACAAAATTAAAAATCACATGTTTACAATCAAGTTGATATAACTTCAAAAATATACACCTCCCATTTAGGAAAAAATGAGAAAAGAGTATTTTCTACAAATTACTTTATTTGAAATGTATTTATGGAATGGGCAAAACCAGATCATATTCTAAAAGGCATAATGACAATGAAGAGTTTTGTTGTAAATATTTGTGCAATCAAAGTTGGAGAAGAGCAATAGGATGGACATGCTGTGTTTCACTTATTCATCACAGAGTTTAAATTAAGGTTGAAATTTATGAGTATATTTAAGGTCATCTGAAGTGAAGAAAGTTGGAGTTAGCAGCTGCTGAATCTCCTCAGTAGAAGCCACAGGACCAGTACCTTCTATAGCACAGGGGGCGGCAGCAGCCATAACCATAGCCACCATAGCCACAGCCATAGCCACAGCCATAGCCACAGCCTAGGCCACCATAGCCACAGCCTAGGCTACCATAGTAGCTGCCATAGTAACACATGTTGTCAGGAGTGGAGTGTTCAGAGGAAGACAGGCAATGGGTTCCTTGATTCTGGGTGTTGCCAAGGGTCTCTTATACACTTGGGTTGTTGTTGGAGAAACCACAGGCATTGTATTGTCACATGTCTCTGCCCTGTGCTGCAGAATACATCATGAGTGTTGTGAGTTGCTGGACAGGCAATGCTGCATAGCTGAGATACCTGTGCTTCTATCTCAGGATCTCATGGTCAAATAATGGATCTGACATAATTTTCAGGTCTCTGGGAAATTCTTCATGTAGTTTACTGAATACAGCTCATGATTATCTCAGATCATATAAATCACTACATCATTTTCTTCTTTTTATATATACTGTGTTTTCATTACCCCAATGAAAAAAGTCCAGTGTTTTTCCCTTCTTTTTACTTCTGATACTTTAAATGAATCTTATCTTGAGGATTATGTTTATTGAGTCTTTCTCGTGAAAAATAAGCTAATCATTCATTGTGTTATTTGTCCTTGGTGGATAATTGTTGTCTTAGGTTAATGTGTTTGTATTTGTTTCTAAGAACTGTGTTTTATTACACCTTGATTTTGAAATCAACTGAAAATATAAGACCATTTATATGTATAAAGTCTACATGCCATGTATTCCCCTTTGAAAGACCATTTGAATGTCTTGTAGGTGTAACTTTCAAAGGCATTATGGTTGTATGGTTGAATCAAATCAAGTATTTATAACCTGTTAAAATGGTGGCCAAGTTAGCTTTGCAGAGAAATGACAAACATGAAATTTTATGAGTTCATATAACAACAGGGGAAATAGGTCAGTGGACAAGATTACTTGCTGCACATGCATGTGGACATAGTTAAAAGTCACTAGAACCCAAGTAATATTTTGGTTGTATTTCCTTTATATATCCCAATACTATATGTTAGAATAGAAGAGGATCACTGTGACTTACTTAATGTCTTCCTAGCAGACTGTTCCCTGATATAGACAATCTCATGGAGATAAAATAAGTAGATCATGCAAAGAACATGACCCAAGGTGTTCATTCAGCAAGTGTACATATCCATTCATTTATTCAAACACATGTGTGCTTATACCATGCACATATATTACACAGAAATACATACATATATACACATACATATATACATATGCACATGCACATAAACATACAAAATACATGTACATATGTAATCACAGAAATTCTATAGACAATGGCCATAATATGCTTCAGTATATGCATACATAGAATGCACAAAACTTGGATGGAATCACCAGCATACTCCCCTAAAAAACAAAAACAAAAGCAAAATATAACCAAAACCAATTTTACAGACTCTTTATAAAGGACCAAGCCAAGCAAATGAACTGTTTCTCAGTGTGTGGCTGATGGATAGAGTATTACTATGGAAGGTGAAAAGCATCACTGACAAATTTAAACTTTGAGATTTTTGCCAATTTATCAAAATATATGTTGTATAACAAAATATTTGTAGTTCAGCATTTAGTTTGGAATTTTACAAAATGACAATTATATATAAATGAGGTGACATTATGGTAAAAACACATTTTGGACAACTCCATGAAAAGACTTCCTTCTGATTTTGCAGTGTCCATTCTGAAATTGTATGGGCCCACAAGTACTGTCAGTGGTTTGATTGTGATTATTAGCTAATAAACCAGTCACTTCTCTTTTCCTCTGTTTTTCTGACTGTCTATCCCAATTGATGTCCTCCTCCCAATCTCTCCTAACCCTTTAGCCCCTCCTCTTTTCCTCTGAAAAGTAGAGCTCCCCCTATACCACCCCAAACTCTGGCAAATCAAGTCTCTGTAGGGCTAGGTGCTTCTCCTAATTAGGCCATACAAGACAGCCAAGTTAGGGGAACAGATTCCACAGTCAGGCAACAGCTTTAGGGACAGCCCCTTCTCCAGGTTTTTGGAACCTACATGAAGACTGAGCTTCACTTCTGCTTCATATGTGTGGGGAGCCTAAGTCCAGTTTATATATGCACTTTGGTTGGTAGTTAAGTCTCTGAGAGCCCCCAAGGGTCGAGGTTAGTTGACTCTGTTGGTCTTTCTGTGGAGTTCCTTCCCCCTTCAGGGCTCTCATTTCTTTTCCCATAAGAGTCCCCAAGCTCCATCCAATGTTTGGCTGTGGGTCCTTGAATTTTTCTGATTCAGCTTCTGGGTAGAGTCTCCCAGAGGACAGCCACGCTAGGCTCCTGTATCATTAACAGCATATTATCATTAACAGAGTATCATTAACAGTTTCAGGGATTGATGCTTGCCCATATGATAAATCTCAAATTGTGCTGGCTATTGGTTAGCCATTTTTTCAGCCTCTGTTACATCTCCTGTTTCTTGTAGGCATGATAAATTTTAGGTCACAAATTTTGTGGGTGGATGAATATCCCTATTGATTCAAAGGGTTTCCTACAGGATGTGGCCTCTTCAGGTTGTATATCCCCAGTGCTATGAGCTAAGGTCAACCCCATTGATTCTTGTGAGTCTCTCACATCCCAGGTCTCTGTCATGTCCTCAAAATGTCTCCAAACCCACAGCCCCACCAGCTGTAGATTTCCATTCATTCTCATGACTCTCTAGCCATTTTCCCCGACTCTCCTAACACCTGATCCTGAGATGCCCCCATTCCCCTTCCCATCCCTTCTCATACTAATTAGCCCACTCCATCTGCATCCTATGACTATTTTTCTTTCTAAGTAAAATTCAAGCATCTTTGCTTGTGCCTTCCTTCTTGTTTAGCTTCTTTAGATCTGTGTGATGTAGCTTGGGTGTCCTGTATTTTATAGTTAATATCCTCTAGCTGCTTAGTATTCCATTTCTTGATCCATTCTTCAAATGAGGAACATCTTAGATTGTTTGCAGTTTCCAGCTTTTATGAAAAGAGCTCGTTGAGCTCTTTTGAAAAGACCATAGTTGAGCAAGCGTTTCTTTGGTATAGTATGACATGTTTTGGGAATACACCCAGAAGTGGTATAGCTGGGTCTTGAGGTAGAACTATCCCCAGTTTTCTGAGAAAACACCAAATTGATTTCCAAAGTGGTTATACAAGATTGCACTCTGACCAGCAATGGAGGAGTGTCCTTCTTGCTTGACATCCTCGCCAGCATGTGCTATTACTTGAGTTTTTGATCTTAGCTATTCTGACCAGTGTAAGATTGAATTTCATAGTGATTTTATTTGTATTTTCCTGATGACTAAGGATGTTGAACACTTCTTTGAGTGCTTTTCAGCCATTTGAGATTCCTCTGTTGAGAATTCTGTTAGCTCTGTACTCCATTTTTAGATTGGGTTATTTGGGTTATTGTCTAACTTCTTGAGTTCTTTATAAATTTAGATATTAGCTGTCTCAGGCTTTCCATTTCTGTGAAGAGACACCATGACCAAAGCCACTGTCAGAAAGAGGTTCCTGTTTGTTCTTGAACAGCGGTCCATAAACTTCTAAATATTACAGACTTTTGCCATACCATTGTGTAGTTCTGGAACAAGACTGCAAGATCCTGTTGATAAAGAATTAGTTGAGTCACAGAACAAGGAGAACTCAAGCTTGTCATAACCTAGAAGCTTCATTCCCATTGTGTAGCTTTCAAAGTACTGAATTGTAGTATGGGCAATACTGGAAGATAAAATGCCTGATTTTTAAGTATCTGTGAACTCTGTAAGCAAAAATGTTGACTGGACTGTTCATACACGTGCATAGCTATAATAGGCCCCTGAACACTTTTTAGTAGTCTACCCATTTCTTATTTAATTTCCATTCACAAGTCTGATGTAAACCAAGCTGGAGCCAAATTTGGACAAGAACATGCAAATAGACCCTAAGATAGATCTTACTACTGGTATTCTACTAAATAGACCCATTTTAGATGAATTCTTAAAAATATTGTCATATCCTTAGATTAGTCTTATTGTAGTAGATGGTAATTATTACAGAGAACCAAAACTGATCAAAATATAGAGAATTAAGAATATGGTATTCTCAGCTCTACTTCAGGAAAGAACCGATGATTCAGAGGAAACAATGTTTTCCCAATACAGCCAGCTGCCCTTATGAACTCACAGAGGTTGTGACAGCACATATAAGACCTGTGCAAGCTCATATCAGAAATTTTCCAGCATGGTGTCCAGAAGTGTGGGCACACATTCTTATTTTAAGCTAAGTAGCTATTGGCACTTGATAGCTATTCAGATGTGCAGAGTAGTTTCTTTAGGGGATTGGCTCTGGGTAGGTCAACTATATTTTAGATGATAACTGATCATTATAGAGAATGTAGGCATTATAAATTGCATGTTATGAGTTTCAGGACAAACAAAGGACATGGCTTATGGTGGGTGCATCTGAGAAAAAAAGGTAAAATATATTGATTTTATTTAAATACATCGCATGAGATTCTCTAATAAATAACAAGAAAAAGTATTACTAGTACAATTATTTTGCACATTCTCATAAATAATAGGATGTGAATTCAAAATCTCAAGCAACAGAATGAAAGTAGAAACGTCTGTTGTATCTATCTAAAGGGTTCTACATAGAGAGCAATATACATAGTATTTTATATAAAGAATAGGAAGTTAAAAGCCAGAGTTTATATGAAATATCTTCAAATAAACTGCATAAAAATTAACTGAATATGAAATAGAGATTCATCAAATATTACCCTAAAGAAAATCTGCAGATGACTAAAAGTGAATTTCCAAAATTGTAAGTCAATGAGACTGTCCTATGTATAAATAAAATGGATATTAGGAAGAAAATGGGTGTTAGAGAACACATAAAGTAAAGGGAAACCTGTACACAGTGAGATTGTGTATGGTGACACTCATTACAGGTGGTACTGTGGAGATTGCAAGATATTTAGAGAACTAACTTGTATTATTTCTCCTAAATTAAGTTTCAGTCAAAAAGATGTGATCTCCATGAAAAATTTGCACTTTGAAAGTTTTTATGACATCACAATAGCAAGCATATGAAGATAATAAAAATGTCTACCACCAGAAATTTAACAGAAAGTTTCCTTCTCTCCAACATCTTGCTCTTATTCCTTCCCCCTTTCATAATGCAACATTTGTTCACAAGCACACATTTGTACCCAAAAATATATAAAGTCAGACACATGCGTATCACATTTAGTAAAACAATAAGATAAAGTATATTTGAGGAAACACTTTATTTTAAAGCATACATATGTATTCACAATATGGGGATGAATGCAAGTAGATCATATTTTACAGTTCATTATAGTGACAATAAAGAGCTTTGCAGGAAGTAGTCATACAATTAAGTTAAAGAAGAGGAATTGGGTGGCCAGGTTGTGTTTCATGTATAAATATAAATTAAGATTGGAATTTATAAAGATGTTTAAGAGCATCTGAAGTGAAGGAAGTTGGAGTGAGCAGCTGCTGAATCTCCTCAGTAGAAGCCACAGGACCAGTACCTTCTACAGCACAGTGGGCGACAGCAGCCATAACCATAGCTACCATAGCCACAGCCATAGCCACAACCATAGCCACAGCCATAGCCACAGCCTAGGCCACCATAGCCATAGCCCAGGCCTCCGTAGTAGCTGCCGTAGTAGCACATGTTGTCAGGAGTGGAGTGTTCAGAGGAAGATAAGCAGTAGTTTACTTGAGTCTGGGTGTCACCATCTGCCAAAGGCCTTTTATACAGCTGGGTTGTTGTTGGGGAAACCACAGGCATCATAGGGTCACATGTCTCTGCGCTGTACTACAGAATATATCATGAGCATTGTGATTTCCTGGAAACACAATACTGCATAGCTGAGATACTTGTGCTACTACCTCAGGATCTCATGGTCAAATAATGGATCTCATATGATTTTAAGGTCTCTAGGTCATTCTTCATGTAGTTTATTGAATAAATCACATAACTTTTGTCAGATGATATAAATCATTGCATACTTTTCTTCCTTTTACATATTTGTGTTTTGATTACATCTGTGAAGGAAGGTCATTTTTTATCCTCTTTTTGTTGCTATTTTTAATGAGTCTTATCTTGAGTATTATGTTACTTTGGTCCTTCTCATGAAAATTAAATTAATTATTGGTTATGATATTTGTTCCTTGGTGTGTAGTAGGCATCTTACAGTAATGTATTTGTTTATTCCTAAGCACTTTTGTATTACGTCTTATTTTAAAAATTAGTAGAAAATAAAAAAAAAACTATTTATGTGCATAAACTATGTGTCATGTGTTTCCCTTTGAAAACTTATGTGAACATCTTGTAGATGATACTCTGGCATTATGGTTGAGTGGACAAAGCAAGGTAGATATTCACACATTTCCTTTTAAATGGTCTGTGGAAAAATGATAGATATATTACTTTGTGAGTTTAACTAAAAGTAGTGTTTATGACTACTTGCTGCGCAAGTATGTGGATTAGGAAAAATCTTAAGAAACTATTAAAAAGTGCGGGTGTTACCCTAGATGCATAGAACACATGAAACTCAAGACGGATGATCAAAATGTGAATGCTTCACTCCTTCTTTAAAAGGGGGAACAAGAATACCCTTGGCAGGGAAGAGAGAGGGAAAGATTAAAACAGACACAGAAGGAACACCCATTCAGAGCCTGCCCCACATGTGGCCCATACATATACAGCCATCCAATTAGACAAGATGGATGAAGCAAAGAAGTGCAGGCCGACAGGAGCCGGATGTAGATCGCTCCTGAGAGACACAGCCAGAATACAGCAAATACAGAGGCGAATGCCAGCAGCAAACCACTGAACTGAGAATAGGACCCCCGTTGAAGGAATCAGAGAAAGAACTGGAAGAGCTTGAAGGGGCTCGAGACCCCATATGTACAACAATGCCAAGCAACCAGAGCTTCCAGGGACTAAGCCACTACCTAAAGACTATACATGGACTGACCCTGGACTCTGACCCCATAGGTAGCAATGAATATCCTAGTAAGAGCACCAGTGGAAGGGGAAGCCCTGGGTCCTGCTAAGACTGAACCCCCAGTGAAGTAAATTGTTGGGGGGAGGGCGACAATGGGGGGAGGATGGGGAGGGGAACACCCATAAAGAAGGGGAGGGGGAGGGATTAGGGGGATGTTTGCCTGGAAACCAGGAAAGGGAATAGCATTCGAAATGTAAATAAGAAATACTCAAGTTAATTAAAAAAAAATGGGTACACCTCCTTGCCAAAAAAAAAAATTGCGGGTGTATTCAAATTCTTACACTCCATTGTTGTCAGAGCCTCCTGGGTCCCTTGCAATGTTTCACCCCTCCTTGTCAGACCCTTCTGGGTCTCTTGCAGGGTTCGACCCCTGCTGAGCCCTGCTGATGCATGTGGAAGCCTTTTGTTCCTAACAAAGGAGCAGTCTGGCCAGGAACCTACACACCTGGGTCACATCTGGGTGGTGGTCAATTTGTTCCTGGCTTTTGTCTTCTGGGCCTTTGTCCTGGAGATTTAGGCTGGTCTTCCTGGATTTCTCCCTAGTTAATTCAGGTCACATAGTCATAGTCAGTCTTTTGTTACTGAAGTCTCCAGCCAGAATTTCCCACTGTGCTTCCCAGATATATTCTACCTGGTGAACTTGGATATATAAGTGGTGAATAAAGCTACAGAAGCCTCTTCCTCTCCTGGCTTGACACGAATAACCTGTGTGTGTGTGTGTGTGTGTGTGTGTGTGTGTGTGTGTGTGTGTGTGTGTGTTTCTTTAATCCCGCAGGCTTTCACCCGTGTCGGTGCAGGCATGGGGCACCGACACATTGTAAATTTGACTCAGATACAAGGGAAGTACAATGACTTACTGATTGTCAGTCTATGTTCTATGAGATAACCAATCTAATAGGGACCTCATTGTGAAAGATCCCACGCAGAGAGACCCTTACTCAAGTCTTGGGAAATCGCGGACCCCAGACACAGAGAGACCATTTTGGATGTAATAAGCAAAGACGAGGTTTATTACGGAGACCTACTACAGAGATCTCAGGGCCGACACGTTTCTCATGCCGAAGACAGAGGTGTAGACCCCAAGAGGCTGGGAGAAAGAGTATTTAAAGGCAGAGGCTGTGAGCCCAGGGGATGGGGGATGTCAAAGGGGAAGGCACCATAAGTTACAGGATTGTTTTATGTCTCCAGGAGATAAGGGGATGGACGCCAAAAGGTTTTATGGCCCCCTGGTTCCTGGAACAGAGCTACTAAATCAGGAGAAGGGTAGGGTCTTCAGGTCCTCATTATTTTTAAAAGTTTGTCAGAATTGATGAAGCATCTGTATTTGAAACACCTCTGGTTAGGCTTGGCTCGCTGGTTTCTTGGGGTGCTCTCTGCAGGATGCAATGGCTGGAAAGCACAAGTAGGGGCTTAAATAAACATCACAGGGGCAGAACAGAGAACAGTTACTCACACCGGGTGATAAGCAAAGTAGTTCTCTTGTATTCCTTTTCTTTATCTTTATGGCCTGTTATTCCTGGCCACAGGGCTTAGCCCTGAGTCTGTGGCTTTTGGGGCTTACTCTTTTAGTTTTATATTTTTAAACCTTAAATTCGTGTAATTTTCCTTTTAATTGATTCACAGAAAAAAAAGGCATGATATAATGTGTTCATTTGGCGACTACACACATCCGTCATCTACTGAAATTTATTTATGCTTACACAACATATATCCATGACAACACACACACACACACACACACACACATAGATTTATATATACATACACAGCTGTGTATACATATTATCATATTAACACTCCAGTATTCTTTTTAGCCCAGAGACCTCTAAATATTACAGGGTATTGCCAATGCTATTGTGTATTTCAGTACATGACCACAAAACATTACTGATGAAAACTCGGCTGAGTCATGGAACATGGAGAACTCAAGCTTGCCCTGACTTCAAAGCTTTACCCCCATTGTGTAACTTTCATTGTGCTGAATGTTAGTATGCACACTATTGCAAGATAAAATACATGATCATTTTTAAGAACCTGTGAACTCTCTGAGCTAAAAAGATGACTGAAGTGTTAATAAATGTGCAGATCTGTAACAGGAACCTGAGTAGCTTAGGGGTAATCTACCTCTTTCTGATTGCGTTTAATTCCACAAGGCAGATGCAATCCAACATGGAGTCATTATTTGGACAAGAAACTGTAAATAGTCCTTCAGGGTGGTCCTACTACTAGTATTCTTATAAATAGACCAGGTTTTAGAGAAACTTTTAAGGATACTGCTATGCTCTTAGATCAGAGAACCTCTCAATTTTGTGCAGAGGCATGCCTTTTTGGAGTGTATTGTGATTGTTGCAGAGATCTCAAACTAGACAAAGTGCACAGAAAAAGACTGGTTACTCTCAGCTTTACTTGAGGAAACAACAGGTGATTACAAGGAAACTGTTTCCTAGAAGCAATGGGGGGCTGCTCTTATGAACTCACAGAGACTGTGGAAGTGGAAATATTCACTAGAACTGTGCAATCTCAAGGCAGGAAAATTCCATCATGGTATCAGGAGATGGGAACACATTCCTACTTTAGATAAGTGACTGTTGCCATTTGATGGCTGCTAGGAGATGGAGAGTCAGTTTGTTTAGGGGTGTGGACCCGGGTAACTAGATGTT
This sequence comes from Rattus norvegicus, assembly GCF_021556685.1. Classification (NCBI taxonomy): domain Eukaryota; kingdom Metazoa; phylum Chordata; class Mammalia; order Rodentia; family Muridae; genus Rattus; species Rattus norvegicus. The sequence goes on along the minus strand of NC_141544.1, from coordinate 42,087,674 downwards.
TACGATGGTTATCCATCTTAGAGTATCTAGGTATATTAATTGGACTTGAGGAATTTGAAGAAAAATAAAGAGGACAGAAATTTGTTTGGAATACAGTAGGCAAATCTGAGAAGATAAGGGGAAAAAAAAACCTATGGAATTTCTTGGACTAAGAACTAACAAGAAAAAGAATACAAAATTAAAAGACTCTATGCTTATTCTCATATGTGATGTAATATGAATTCAAAGCGAGCATCAAAAAGAAAAAAGTCTAAACGCACCCATCTCATAGGTTCTCCAATATACACACTATATTTTTAACAAAGAAATAGACATCAAAAACATAAGTTCATTGAAATAATTAAAAATAAACAATACAAAGAAAATTAATGTTAAAATAGAGAATCTTCATAAAAATATTTTTAGAGGGAACCTAAAGATGACTAAAGGTGAATTTTAAAAAATTTAAGTCAAAGTCTCAATATTGATACAGTTATTAGTAAAATGGATATTATGCAGAAGTGGGTGTTAGAGAGCATGTGAAGGAAAGGAAAGCCTGAACAGGGTGAGGTTGTGTATGGTGACACTCATTGTAGAAGTTTTTGAAGAAATTTTAGATTGAAAAATATTTAGAGAACCTATACGTGTTAGTTCCCCAAATGTAAGTTGCAAACAAAAGAATGTGATGTCAGAGAAATAACTTCCCTCACAAATTCATTGTGATATCATAATAGCAGAAATATGAATATATTAAAATTGCCTACCAATTGAAGGAAATTTGAAGAGAAAATTTCCTTCTCTTTTTCATTTTGCTCCTATTCATTGCCTCTTTAATCCATTCATATTTGTCCACAAAAAATCACACATCTACAATTGAATTCACAATTTCAGAAACATACATCTCACATTTAGTAAAACAATGAGAATAAAATATTTTCCACAAAATTCTTTATTTAAAGCACATACATATGGGAAAGAATGCAAGCAGACCGCATTTTACAAGGCACTCATGAGAATGAAGAACTTTGCTGCAAATATTTCTGAAATCAAATTAGAGAAGAACAGGGTGGACATGTTGTGTTTCATGTATTATTCCTCAGGGGTTTTAAATTGATGAAGATATTTAAGAACATCTGAAGTGAACAAAGTTGGACTGAGCAGCTGCTGAATCTCCTCAGTAGAAGCCACAGGACCAGTACCTTCTACAGCACAGTGGATGGCAGCACCCATAACCATAGCTACCATAGCCACCATAGCCACAGCCATAGCCACAGCCATAGCCACAGCCTAGGCCACCATAGCCATAGCCCAGGCCTCCATAGTAGCTGCCGTAGTAGCACATGGTGTCAGGAGTGGAGTGTTCAGAGGAAGGCAGTCAGTAGGTTCCTTGAGTCTGGGTGTCTCCATCTGCCAAGGGCCTTTTATACAGCTGGGTTGTTGTTGGGGAAACCACAGGCATCATAGGGTCACATGTCTCTGCCGTGTGCTGCAAACAACATCACATGTGTTGCGATTTACTGGGCACACAATGCTGCATAACTGAGATACCTGTGCTTCTACCTCGGGATCTCATGGTCAAATAATGGTTCAGATACAGTTTTTAGGTCTCGAGGTCATTCTTTGTGTAGTTTATATAATACAAAACCGGATTCTCTCCCTTGATTTAAATCATTACATATTTGTTTGCTTTTAACACATGTTGATTTTATTAACCTACAAAAGAATGTCTTTATTTTTAACTTTCTTTTTGTTATTTTAAATGAGTCTTATCTTGAGGGTTATGCATTTTGAGTCTTTCTCATCAACAGTAAGGTAATTATGGTTATGTTATTTGTTACTTTGTGAGTAGTTGCTGTCTTATGTTTGGATTTATTCCTAATAACTTGTTTTATTACATCTTGCTTTTAAAATCAACAGGAAACCTAAGACCATTTATATGCATAAATGATATGTGTAATACATTTTCCTTTAGGAGCTCATGTGAAGATTTGTAGGTGAATCTATGAAGGGCATTCTGATTTGGTGGGTGATGAAAGGTAAGTCTTTACACACTTCCTTTTAAATCATGGTCAAATTAGCTCTTCAGAGGAAGTATAGATATAACTTTAGGAATTTAATTTAATTTTTATTTTATTTAATTTGGATGGATGACTTCTTGCTGTGTAAGCACGAGGATTAGTTAAAAATTCCCAGAATCCATGTAAAAATCTGGGTGTATTCACAGTCCTTTATTCAGAGCTACAGTAAGATATAGAGCATTAGTATGACTTACTGTCAGTCTAACTCCGTGTTCCATGAGAGACCTAACCTTATGGGCATCAAATTGGTAGATAAAGCAAAGACCATGAAAAATTATCTTGATTTTTAACCTACACACATCGACCATCTACTGAAACATATCTGTACTTACACTACACACATATATGACACAGAAATGGAAATGTACACACATATTTACATATATACATTCACATACGCATACCTACTCAGAGAATTGTTATGGACAATTGCCAGAATATTCTTCAGGCTATTCATACACAGCAATCACAAACATTAGATAACCAATGAAGTCCTATAAAAAAAAACAAAAAAACAAAAGCAAAAACAAAGAAAGAAACAAAAGAAACTCTATAGACTCCTTAAGAGAAACCAGAGAAGCCATAAGCACTTCATCTCAGTTTGTAGCTGACAGAGGGATCACTGTTTTGTTTATAGGATATTTTTTTATTTACATTTCAAATGTTATCCACTTTCCCTGTTTCTTGTCCCCTTATCCCGTCCTCCTTATTGTTTTGAAGGGCGAAGAAGCATGTTTGAAAGATTAAAATCCTTAACTTTTCATAAACTTACCAAAATATATCTTGTATCAAAAGATACATATAGTTAAGCATTTAGTCAGCTAGATTTGTCACAGAGAATAATCTATACGATTGAGATAACATCATGGTAAACAGCTATTGAACAGTTTTCTAAGATTTTCTTTTAATTTTACAGTGTTCAATGTGAAATTCTATTGAGGCTGCAAATACTTCCACTTCAGTTGTGATCATTATATAAGAAAAAACAATTGTATGTGTGGTGGTGCAAGGAAGGTACCTATATCTAAAACCATACATGAAATTTTCTATGAAAAGACTAAATGTGTTTGTCAGTCCAGGAAACTTCTTAACAGTATATAGGGTATTCTAAATGGAATACATATTTGAAGATTCTAAGCTTACATCAACAAAATCTGTGACATTTGTCTTTTAGGTCAACTATGTTCAATTATGTAAATGGAACATTTTTCTTTTAACTTTATTTTTCTTGGATATTTTATGTATTTACACTTAAAATGTTATCTCTTTTCTCCCTCCCCTAAATCCGCTCCTTTCTCCCCTTGCTTCTATGAGGATACTACCACTCCCACTTACCCACCCCTATCTTAACACTCTGGCATTCCCCCTACATTGGGAAAAGAAGACTTCATAGGACCAAGGGCTTTTCCTTTTGTTGATGCTGGGCAATGACATCTTCTGCTACATATGTGGCTGGAACCATGGGTCCCTTCATGCGTACTTATTGGTTGGTGGTTTAGTCCCTGGGTGCTCTGGTGGGGTCTGGTTGGTTGATATTGTTCTTCTTATGGGATTACAAACCCCTTCAGCTCCTTCAGTCTTTTCTCCAACTCCTCCACTGGCGTCCCTGTGCTCCATCCATTGGTTAGCTGCAAGTATCCTCATCTTTATCAGTAGAGCTCTGAATATACATTTATCTGTAATGAAAATCAAGGCTTTTTTGTTTCCTGAATATATTGAATCAAACAGCAATGATCATGGATAAACAGTTATAAGTATATGGCCAAGTATGGCATAGCTCGATCATTTAAGAGATGTATATTTTTAGATTTGTTCTTGTTGTACTTGGCTTTGTTATTTTCCATTCAGGAACCTGTGGTATACTTGTCAGGTGTGTGCATGCTGGGGAGGCTGTTTTTCTGTGTCTTACATTTCTTCCCTCATGGTGTACAAGAGCCTCTGCTCAGAGAAGGGAAGCCCTTCTGGTAAATGGAGTCCTCCACTCATTTTGCACAATGCTCAGATGAGCTATCTGAACTTGGTAGGCTGAGATCTTAATTGACAGGATTTACCCAGAGCAAGCTTCAAATCAAACCAATTTCTACAAGGCTGTACCACTTTGTCTACCCAACAACTGTAATACATATTACCAGTCCACTGTGTTTTCCATTTTAGCCATTATGACTGAAGTAAGAAGACATTTCAAGGTAGTTTGATATGTAATTCTCTGATGACCGATCATACTGAAAGAATTTTAATAGGTTCCTCTATCATTTATATTTCATTATTTGAGAGAAACATTTTCAGTGACAAACTATTTAATATTCTGAGTCCTATGTTTTCTTGATTTTAGATCTTTGAGTTCTAAATGCTAACTGTTATTTGATGTGTAGAAGCTAAAGCTTCCTGCTGTACTTTACCCCCTCCCTCCTTGAATGATGGGTGTGTATTACTCTGCAGAGATTTCTAGTATCATGAGGTCACATTTGCATGCTGTTGCTCTTTTTTTTTCAGTTTTTTTATTTATTTAATACTTAATAATAATTCTTTGGTTTCCGGGCAAACATCCCCCTCCCCCCTCCCCTTCCTTATAGGTGTTCCCCTCCCAACCCTCCCCCCATTGTCGCCCTCGCCCCAACAATTTACTTCACTGGGGGTTCAGTCTTAGCAGGACCCAGGGCTTCCCCTTCCACTGGTGCTCTTACTAGGATAGTCATTGCTACCTATGAGGTCAGAGTCCAGGGTCAGTCCATGTATAGTCTTTAGGTAGTGGCTTAGTTCCTGGAAGCTCTGGTTGCTTGGCATTGTTGTACATATGGGGTCTCGAGCCCCTTCAAGCTCTTCCAGTTCTTTCTCTGATTCCTTCAACGGGGGTCCTATTCTCAGTTCAGTGGTTTGCTGCTGGCATTCGCCTCTGTATTTGCTGTATTCTGGCTGTGTCTCTCAGGAGCGATCTACATCCGGCTCCTGTCGGTCTGCACTTCTTTGCTTCATCCATCTTGTCTAATTGGGTGGCTGTATATGTATGGGCCACATGTGGGGCAGGCTCTGAATGGGTGTTCCTTCAGTCTCTGTTTTAATCTTTGCCTCTCTCTTCCATGCCAAGGGTATTCTTGTTCCCCTTTTAGAGAAGGAGTGAAGCAATCACATTTTGATCATCCGTCTTGAGTTTCATTTGTTCTAGGCATCTAGGGTAATTCAAGCATTTGGGCTAATAGCCACTTATCAGTGAGTGCATACCATGTATGTCTTTCTGTGATTAGCTTAGCTCACTCAGGATGATATTTTCCATTCCAACCATTTGCTTACGAATTTCATAAAGCCGTTGTTTTTGATAACTGAGTAATATTCCATTGTGTAGATGTACCACATTTTCTGTATCCATTCCTCTGTTGAAGGGCATCTGGGTTCTTTCCAGCTTCTGGCTATTATAAATAAGGCTGCGATGAACATAGTGGAGCACGTGTCTTTTTTATATATTGGGGCATCTTTTGGGTATATGCCCAAGAGAGGTATAGCTGGATCCTCAGGCAGTTCAATGTCCAATTTTCTGAGGAACCTCCAGACTGATTTCCAGAATGGTTGTACCAGTATGCAATCCCACCAACAATGGAGGAGTGTTCCTCTTTCTCTGCATCCTCGCCAGCATCTGCTGTCACCTGAGTTTTTGATCTTAGCCATTCTCACTGGTGTGAGGTGAAATCTCAGGGTTGTTTTGATTTGCATTTCCCTTATGACTAAAGATGTTGAACATTTCTTTAGGTGTTTCTCAGCCATTCGGCATTCCTCAGCTGTGAATTCTTTGTTTAGCTCTGAACCCCATTTTTAATAGGGTTATTTGTCTCCCTGCAGTCTAACTTCTTGAGTTCTTTGTATATTTTGGATATAAGGCCTCTATCTGTTGTAGGATTGGTAAAGATCTTTTCCCAATCTGTTGGTTGCCGATTTGTCCTAACCACAGTGTCCTTTGCCTTACAGAAGCTTTGCAGTTTTATGAGATCCCATTTGTCGATTCTTAATCTTAGAGCATAAGCCATTGGTGTTTTGTTCAGGAAATTTTTTCCAGTGCCCATGTGTTCCAGATGCTTCCCTAGTTTTTCTTCTATTAGGTTGAGTGTATCAGGTTTGATGTGGAGGTCCTTGATCCACTTGGACTTAAGCTTTGTACAGGGTGATAAGCATGGATCGATCTGCATTCTTCTACATGTAGACCTCCAGTTGAACCAGCACCATTTGCTGAAAATGCTATCTTTTTTCCATTGGATGGTTTGGGCTCCTTTGTCAAAAATCAAGTGACCATAGGTATGTGGGTTCATTTCTGGGTCCTCAATTCTATTCCATTGGTCTATCTGTCTGTCTCTGTACCAATACCATGCAGTTTTTATCACTATTGCTCTGTAATACTGCTTGAGTTCAGGGATAGTGATTCCCCCTGAAGTCCTTTTATTGTTGAGGATAGTTTTAGCTATCCTGGGTTTTTTGTTATTCCAGATGAATTTGCAAATTGTTCTGTCTAACTCTTTGAAGAATTGGATTGGTATTTTGATGGGGATTGCATTGAATCTGTAGATCGCTTTTGGTAAAATGGCCATTTTTACTATATTAATCCTGCCAATCCATGAGCATGGGAGATCTTTCCATCTTCTGAGGTCTTCTTCAATTTCTTTCTTCAGTGTCTTGAAGTTCTTATTGTACAGAAATTTTACTTGCTTGGTTAAAGTCACACCGAGGTACTTTATATTATTTGGGTCTATTATGAAGGGTGTCGTTTCCCTAATTTCTTTCTCGGCTTGTTTCTCTTTTGTGTAGAGGAAGGCTACTGATTTATTTGAGTTAATTTTATACCCAGCCACTTTGCTGAAGTTGTTTATCAGCTTTAGTAGTTCTCTGGTGGAACTTTTGGGATCACTTAAATAAACTATCATATCATCTGCAAATAGTGATATTTTGACTTCTTTTCCAATCTGTATCCCCTTGACCTCCTTTGGTTGTCTGATTGCTCTGGCTAGAACTTCAAGAACTATATTGAATAAGTAGGGAGAGAGTAGGCAGCCTTGTCTAGTCCTGATTTTAGTGGGATTGCTTCAAGTTTCTCTCCATTTAGTTTAATGTTAGCAACTGGTTTGCTGTATATGGCTTTTACTATGTTTAGGTATGGGCCTTGAATTCCTATTCTTTCCAGGACTTTTATCATGAAGGGGTGTTGAATTTTGTCAAATGCTTTCTCAGCATCTAATGAAACGATCATGTGGTTTTGTTCTTTCAGTTTGTTTTTATAATGGATCACGTTGATGGTTTTCCGTATATTAAACCATCCCTGCATGCCTGGGATGAAGCCTACTTGATCATGGTGGATGATTCTTTTGATGTGCTCTTGGATTCGGTTTGCCAGAATTTTATTGAGTATTTTTGCGTCGATATTCAGAAGGGAAATTCGTCTGAAGTTCTCTTTCTTTGTTGTGTCTTTGTGTGGTTTAGGTATAAGAGTAATTGTGGCTTCATAGAAGGAATTCGGGAGTGATCCATCTGTTTCAATTTTGTGGAATAGTTTGGATAATATTGGTATGAGGTCTTCTATGAAGGTTTGATAGAATTCTGCACTAAACCCATCTGGACCTGGGCTCTTTTTGGTTGGGAGACCTTTAAGGACTGCTTCTATTTCCTTAGGAGTTATGGGGTTGTTTAACTGGTTTATCTGTTCCTGATTTAACTTCGGTACCTGATATTTGTCTAGGAAATTGTCCATTTCCTGTAGATTTTCAAGTTTTGTTGAATATAGGTTTTTATAGTAAGATCTGATGATTTTTTGAATTTCCTCTGAATCTGTAGTTATGTCTCCCTTTTCATTTCTGATTTTGTTAATTTGGACACACTCTCTGTGTCCTCTCGTTAGTCTGGCTAAGGGTTTATCTATCTTGTTGATTTTCTCAAAGAACCAACTTTTGGTTCTGCTGATTCTTTCTATGGTCCTTTTTGTTTCTACTTGGTTGATTTCAGCTCTGAGTTTGATTATTTCCTACCTTCTACTCCTCCTGGGTGTATTTGCTTCTTTTTGCTCTAGAGATTTTAGGTGTGCTGTCAAGCTGCTGACATATGCTCTTTCCTGTTTCTTTCTGCAGGCACACAGCGCTATGAGTTTTCCTCTTAGCACAGCTTTCATTGTGTCCCATAAGTTTGGGTATGTTGTACCTTCATTTTCATTAAATTCTAAAAAGTTTTTAATTTCTTTCTTTATTTCTTCCTTGACTAGGTTATCATTGAGTAGAGCATTGTTCAATTTCCACGTATATGTGGGCATTCTTCCCTTATTGTTATTGAAGACCAGTTTTAGGCCGTGGTGGTCTGATAGCACGCATGGGATTATTTCTATCTTTCTGTACCTGTTGAGGCCCGTTTTTTGACCAACTATATGGTCAATTTTGGAGAAAGTACCATGAGGAGCTGAGAAGAAGGTATATCCTTTTGCTTGGGATAGAATGTTCTATAAATATCTGTTAAGTCCATTTGGCTGATGACTTCTCTTAGTCTGTCTACGTCTCTGTGTAATTTCTGTTTCCATGATCTGTCCATTGATGAGAGTGGGGTGTTGAAATCTCCCACTATTATTGTGTGAGGTGCAATGTGTGTTTTGAGCTTTAGTAAGGTTTCTTTTACGTATGTAGGTGCCCTTGTATTTGGGGCATAGGTATTTAGGATTGAGAGTTCATCTTGGTGGATTTTTCCTTTGATGAATATGAAGTGTCCTTCCTTATCTTTTTTGATGAATTTTAGTTGAAAATTGATTTTATTTGATATTAGAATGGCTACTCCAGCTTGCTTCTTCTGACCATTTGCTTGGAAAATTGTTTTCCAGCCTTTCACTCTGAGGGAGTGTCTTTCTTTGTCTCTGAGGTGTGTTTCCTGTAGGCAGAAGAATGCAGGGTCCTCGTTGCGTATCCAGTTTGTTCATCTATGTCTTTTTATTGGGGAGTTGAGGCCATTGATGTTGAGAGATATTAAGGAATAGTGATTATTGCTTCCTGTTATATTCATATTTAGATGTGAGGTTATGTTTATGTGCTTTTCTTCTCTTTGTTTTGTTGCCAAGACGATTAGTTTCTTGCTTCTTCTAGGGTATAGCTTGCCTCCTTATGTTGGGCTTTACTCTTTATTATCCTTTGTAGTGCTGGATTTGTAGAAAGATATTGTGTAAATTTGGTTTTGTCATGGAATATCTTGGTTTCTCCATCTATGTTAATTGAGAGTTTTGCAGTATACAGTAACCTGGGCTGGCACTTGTGTTCTCTTAGGGTCTGTATGACATCTGTCCAGGATCTTCTGGCCTTCATAGTTTCTGGCGAAAAGTCTGGTGTGATTCTGATAGGTCTGCCTTTATATGTTACTTGACCTTTTTCCCTTACTGCTTTTAATATTCTTTCTTTATTTTGTGTGTTTGGTGTTTTGACAATTATGTGACGGGAGGTGTTTCTTTTCTGGTCCAATCTATTTGGAGTTCTGTAGGCTTCTTGTATGCCTATGGGTATCACTTTTTTTAGGTTAGGGAAGTTTTCTTCTATGATTTTGTTGAAGATATTTACTGGTCCTTTGAGCTGGGAGTCTTCACTCTCTTCTATACCTATTATCCTTAGGTTTGATCTTCTCATTGAGTCCTGGATTTCCTGTATGTTTTGGACCAGTAGCTTTTTCTGCTTTACATTATCTTTGACAGTTGAGTCAATGATTTCTAGGGAATCTTCTGCTCCCGAGATTCTCTCTTCCATCTCTTGTATTCTGTTGGTGAAGCTTCTATCTACAGCTCCTTGTCTCTTCTTTTGATTTTCTATATCCAGGGTTGTTTCCATGTGTTCTTTCTTGATTGCTTCTATTTCCATTTTTAATTCCTTCAACTGTTTGATTGTGTTTTCCTGGAATTCTTTCAGGGATTTTTGTGTCTCCTCTCTATGTGTTTCTACTTGTTTATTTATGTTTTCCTGGAATTCTTTCAGGCATTTTTGCGATTCCTCTCTGTAGGCTTCTACTTGTTCTCTAAGGGAGTTCTTCACGTCTTTCTTGAAGTCCTCCAGCATCATGATCAAATATGATTTTGAAACTAGATCTTGCTTTTCTGGTGTGTTTGGATATTCCATGTTTATTTTGGTGGGAGAATTGGGCTCCGATGATGCCATGTAGTCTTGGTTTCTGTTGCTTGGGTTACTGCGCTTGCCTCTCGCCATCAGATTATCCCTAGTGTTACTTTGTTCTGCTATTTCTGACAGTGGCTAGACTGTCCTATAAGCCTGTGTGTCAGGAGTGCTGTAGACCTGTTTTCCTGTTTTCTTTCAGCCAGTTATGGGGACGGAGTGTTCTGCTTTCAGGCGTGTATTTTTTCCTCTCTACAGGTCTTCAGCTGTTCCTGTGGGCCTGTGTCTTGAGTTCACCAGGCAGGTCACTTGCAGGGGAAAAGTTGGTCCTTTCTGAGGTTCCGAGGCTCAAGTGTGCTCGTTGGGTATTGCCTAAGTCCTCTCCGAGGCCGCAGCAACCGAGAAGATCTGCGCTGCTCTTTCAGGGAGCCTCCGTGCACCAGGGATCCAGATGGCGTTTGGTGTTTTCCTCTGGCATCTGGATGTGCGCAGAATGCAGAGGTCTCCCAGGCGTGTCTGCCTCTCTGTAGGTTTAGCTCTCCCTCCCACGGGATTTGGGTGCAGAGAACTGTTTATCCGGTCTGTTTCCTTCAGGTTCCGGCGGTGTCTCAGGCGCAGGGGTCCTGCCGCTCCTGGGCCCTCCCCTACGGGAACCCAGAGGCCTTATACAGTTTCCTCTTGGGCCAGGGATGTGGGCAGGTGTGGGCAGTGTTGGTGGTCTCCTCCGCTCTGCAGCCTCAGGAGTGCCCTCCTGACCAGGCGGTGAGGTCTCTCTCCCACGGGGTTTGGGGGCAGAGACCTGCTGCAGGCCGGGATCTGCGGGTCATGCTGTTGCTCTTAAGTCCGGAGTCATTTCTCTGTGGTACATTCCTATGGCAGATAGTTCATATATTTCATCAGATTCCATATGATCAGTGCACACATTTTTAATGTCAGTACCATGTTGCTTACTACTGTAGAGTTGTAGTTGTCAACATTATTAGTAAGGGGCCATTTGCATGTGCCCAAGAGAAACAGGCTCTGAGTGGGCTTGAGAAAGAATACAGTGGTGTCAAGGGGTTAAAGTTATGATGGAGCAGGAAGAGTTCAGTAGGTTGCTTAATGAGAATGAAGGAAAGGATGGATAATTAACACTAACAACCTTACATGAAAGTTGCATGGAAATCTTGCCCTTGTAGAAGTGCTCATATACATATTCTGTGCACATGCACATGGCCTTTTACTAATATATTGATTTTTATGAAGCTAGATTGACAAACACCATGGTATTGACATTAAAAATAGATGTACTGATCAGTGGAATTTGATATAAATATATTCATATTCCTATACATATTGAATATTTGTATTAAAATAGACATACCCTGTATTAGGCAATAACACCCACAGAAGACACCACAGGTTAAGAAATAAAAGTCACATTCCAGGAGTAGGTTACCTCTTTAGGAATTTTTGACCAATAAGGTCCCACAGACCTACAAATATTACAGCTATGATCAATACTAGTGTTTACTTCCATAATCAGACCAAAACACCCTCTTGATGAAGACTTAGTTGAGCCAGAGAATGTGGAAAGCTCAAGCCTGTCCTGACCTCATAGCTTCACCCTCATAGTGTAACTATCATTGTACTGAATGGTAGTATGCATACAAATAGAAGGTAAAATACATGTTCATTTTTAACTACCTGTGAATTCAGTGAGGTAAAAGGAATAACTAGACTGTTAATACATGTGCACAGCTATAATATGAACATGAGGAGTTTGGGAGTTAACTACCCCTTTGTGATTGAATCTAATAAGTTCATAAGACTGATGTAACCCAACATGGTACCATTTGCCCCCGCCAGCAGGGACCCAGTTATTCGTGGGGGTCGAGGGGGATGTCAGCGGCAGCACCGACACAGTACCGAGAATCGGGCGAAAGCCTACGGGATGAAAGAAACACACATACACACACACAGGTTATCGTGTCAAGCCAGGAGAGGAAGAGAGGAAGAGAGAGAGGGAGAGAGAGAGAGAGAGAGAGAGAGAGAGAGAGAGAGAGAGAGAGGGAGAGAGAGACAGAGGAAGAGTGGAAGAGTGGAAGAGTGGAAGAGTGGAAGGAAGAGTGAGAGTGAGGAAGAAGAGTGAGAGACTCCTGTAGCTTTATTCACCACTTATATACCCAAGTCTCCAGGAAGAAAATAACTGGGAAGCACAGTGGGAAGCCCTGGCTGGTGACTACCTGGCTTGTGACTTCAGTAACAAAAGACCGACTAGGAGACCTGAATTAATTAGGGAGAAATCCCAGAAGACCAGCCTAAATCTCCAGGATAAAGGCTGAGGAAGTAAAAGGCAGAAGTAAACTGACCACCACCCAGGTGTGGTCCAGGTGTGTCGGTTCCACATGCATCAGCCAGGCTCAGCAGAGGTCATGCAGTGGAGACACCGGGTGTTTACTACTTGGTCTTTTCTTCCTGTGCCGTAAATACATGGGAGAGGCCTCTGTCCAACAATCCCATGACTTCTTAACTGTGGCCATGCAGTTACAAAGCGGCCAGGCCCAAATCCAATATGGCACTACAGGGGGACACATACCTGCGGGAGAACGGGCGAGAAAGAGGAGAGAGACCAAGCAGTGTCCTTGTCAAGGTCTGTTTATTGAGAAGAATGTACAGCATTTAAAGCTCTGAAGCAGGAATTGAAGCAGGAACTGAAGCTTAGGGTGTGGGGGGGAGTACTGGCAAGTGCCCAAGGACACATAAGGTGAATCATTAAACCACAATATATTCTCCTTAGACAATGAGACAACAGTCTTCCGGGGACATGTTCTTTCTTTGAAAAGGTCAAGCCTTCCTCAGGAATCTGCTCAAGGAAGGGCTCTAGCCTTGTCCAGTCTGGCAGTCCGGTCCTGGTCCCCAACAACCATTGTTTGGACAAGATCCTGCAAAGAGACCCTAAGGGAGATCCTACTGTAGAACTAGAGTTTCATAAAGGTTACTCATTGTCAGAGCCCGAATGTGCAGAACTAGAGTTTCATAAAGGTTGCTCATTGTCAGAGTCCGGATGTGCAGGGCCGGACGTGCCTGAGGGAGAGCCAGAGATAGGACTTGCCAAACCAGCTATCAGCCCCAAGGACACTGACCATCCGTAGCCACCCCCTCCCCTTCCTTCATCCTCCTGAGTGAGATGAGTCACCCTACCTGCCTGCCGAGCTGCTAGATAACACATACTCCTTGCTGATGTCATTTCGCGCTGAAAGTAACCGTGCACCTTTTGAATTGACCAATCATGTGTAACCTCTCGAATGCCCCTTACCTCCCCTATATAAACCCCCGAGTTTGGAAGCTCGGGGTCGATTCCTCTGTCTCCTGTGTGAGATACGTGTCGACCCGGGATCCCGCTAAGACCCGGGATCTCATTAGTAAAAGCTACCTCTTGCTGTTACATCAAGAATGGCTACTCGTGATTCCTGGGGGCACCCCACCCCGCGATCGGAGCGAGAGACACGTTCCCCGTTTAGGGGTACGCTCTTTCACTACTACTAGTGTTCTGGTAAATAGCCCTGGACTTTTTTTAAAGAAAAACTTTTAAGGGTATTTTTTTTTTATATCTTTAGATTAGAGAGCCTTTCAACTTTGAGCAGAGGCATAACAATTTGGAGTGTATTGTGATCATCACGGAGATCACAAACTGGACAAAATGCACCAAAAAAGGGTATGGTATTCTCAACTCTACTTGAGGAAACAGCAGATGACTACAAGAAAACTGTTTTCCAGACACAGCAGGGAGCTGGCCTTATGAACTCACAGAGACTAGGCAAAATGCATAAGACCTGTGCAAGCACAAGGCAGGTAAATTCCAACACGATATCAGGAGATGGGACCACACACCTACCTTTTGATAAGGGTCTGTTGCCATTTGATACCTATTAGGAGATAGACCATCAATTTCTTTAAGGTATGGCCCTGGGTATTTAAACTAAACTTCAGGAGATAGCTACCCATTCTTGAGAATGTAGGTACCTTAACTGAACTTTTGTTCCCTTTTTTTCCTCCTTTAATATCTTTACATTTGTGCACAAAAATCTAACATGTACAATCAATCCAATATAAATTCAGAAACATACATCTCCATTGGGAACCCCAATGGAGGAGTTAAAGGGCAGAAGGAGCTGAAGGGGTTAGCAATCCATAGGAAGAACAACAATATCACCCAACCAGATATCCCCAGAGCTCCCAGGGACTAAAACACCAACCCAAAAGTACACATGGAGGGACCCATGGCTCCAGCCACATATGTAGCAGAGGATGGACTTGTCAGGCATCAATGGGAGGAGAAGCCATTGGTCCTATGAAGGCTTGATGCCCCAGTGTAGGGGAATGCCAGAGTAGAGAGGTGGGAGGGTGTGGGTGGGTGTGTGGAAGAGCACCCTCATAGAAACAGGGGGAGACAGGATAGATAGGGGTTTCCTAAGGGACATTGGGAAAGGGGGTAACATTTGAAATGTAAGTAAAGAAAATATCCAATAAAAAGAGAAACATACATCTCACATTTACTAAAAAAATGAGAAAAAAATGTTTTCAACAAATTTCTTTATTTAAAGCAAGTGCAGGAGGCATGGGAAAGAATCTAAGCAGACCACATTTTACAAGTCATTATGATGAGAATAAAGAGCATTGTTACAACTATTCATGTAATCAGAGTAAAGAGGAAGGAAGAATGCGTTGGGCATGTTATGTTTCTCCTATTATTCCTCAGAGATTTTAAATTAAGGCAGGAATTTATGAAGATATTTAAGAACATCTGGAATGAAGAAATTTGGAGTGAGCAGCTGCTGAATCTCCTCAGTAGAAGCCACAGGACCAGTACCTTCTACAGCACAGTGGATGGCAGCACCCATAACCATAGCTACCATAGCCACAGCCATAGCCACAGCCATAACCACAGCCATAGCCAGAGCCATAGCCACAGCCTAGGCCACCATAGCCATAGCCCAGGCCTCCATAGTAGCTGCTGTAGTAGCACATAGTGTCAGGAGTTGAGTGTTCAGAGGAAGACAGGCAGTAGTTTCCTTGAGTTTGGGTGTCACCACCTGCCAAGGGCCTTTTATACAGCTGGGTTGTTGTTCAGGGAAACCACAGGCATCATAGGGTCACATGTCTCTGCCCTGTGCTGCAGACAGCATCACAAGTGTTGTGATTTACTGGGCACACAATGCTACATAGCTGAGATTCTTGTGCTCTTCTCTCAGGATCTCATGGTCAAATAAAGGATCTGGTACAATTTTCATGTCTCCAGGTTATTCTTCATGTAGTTTATAGAGTACAGCTCATGGTTCTCTCAGATGATATTAATCATTACATAGTTACTTTACTTTTATATATGCTGAGTTTTACTCCAATGAAATGAACTTGTTTATTTTCCCCTTATTTTGTTGTTTCAAATGAATAAATGATGGTTTATTCTGGAGTAAACATGGAAGAGCATGGCTTAAGTACACAGACAGATGTTTCCTTAAATATCCTACTCTGACAAGGGAACAATTTCATAGTAATAAAACAAAGTAATAAGATGGCACATATTTAAAACACATTTCTGGTTACATCAAGTTGACGGGTTACAGCAAAGTGATCAAAACTTTGCTATAGGTATTAGATATTTTCTGACACCATTATCATACCTTAACTTTCTGGAAACTATGGGTATAGTAGCAAATTTCCAAGCATTTATTGTGACCATACAAAATGGCAGAGCATTACAAAGGGAGCAGTCAGTCATTTGGGAGTCAATTCAGTCAGTTTAGTTGAGTGGAGTTGAGTTCTGTGTAGTCAGTTGGGAGTCAGTGCAGGGAGTACAGTGCAATGGAGTTGAGTTCATGTAGTGCAGTGCAGGTCATTAGAAGCAGCTGAAGCCAGAGAATAAGAAGGTGCCAGAAGATGAGAAGAAATTGCCAGAATTAGTTTGAGGCCGAGCAGTTCAGCGAGAACCAGAGAGAAACCAGTTTGAGCCAGTGATCATGGAGAGGAGTTTGATCCAGAACAGCTGAGTTGAACCAGCCAGCCTGTGTTCAGAAAGAACTAAAAAGGGTGAGCCTATTCAGTAGTAAGACAACATTTACATCAGGTGAATAAAAGTTACTTTTACCATGTACTTTCTCAAGACTAAAGGGTTGTCTATGATCAAACTGATGGCTTGCCTTACTTTTGGGTATTTTCATTTTGAACAAAGAACTGTTGAAAAGGAGCTGATTTGTCCAAGGGTGATTGACTAAATATAACTTCAGTGATATGATGTGTAATTAATGAAATACTGCAAGACCTGGGTCAGATTATTTTGTAATTTTAAGTGAATTATATCTTGAGTGTTGATGCTTGAATCATTCTCATGAACAATATGCTGATTACTGGTTGTGTTATTTGTTCCTTGGTGGGTAGTTGCCATCTTGTGTTAATGTATTTTAATTTATTCCTAAGCACTTTGTTTTATTGCATCTTGCTTTTAAAAATCAACAGTAAATATAAGACCATTTCTATGCATAAACTGTATGTGCTATGTGATTACCTTTGTGAAGGTCTTATAGGTGTCACTGTTAAAGGCATTGTGGTTGAGTGGTTGAACTAAAGTAAGTATTAATAATCTTCTGGTTCAACTCTGGTCAAGTTAGCTTTGCAGAGAAAGGATGAACATAAAACTTTACAAGTTTGTCCAACACCCCTGCTGGAAATGGGTCAGTGAATAAGAGTACTTGTGGTAGAAGCAGGCAGACATAGTTTAAAAAATCACTGGAACCCAAGTAAAATATTGTGTGCGTTTACATTGTACATGTCTGTGCTACATGGTAGAATACAGAGGATTACTATGACTTACTTACTGTCAACCTAGCAAACTGTTCCCTGTTATAGATAATATCATGAGGATAAAGTAAGTAGATCATGAAAAGAACATGACCCATACATACATACATATGCCCATGCACATACACATATGAAACACATGCACATACACACACCTATTTCCAGAAATCCTATGGACAATTGCCAAAATATGCTCCAGTATATGCATATATAACATGCAAAACTTTAGATGGCATCCCCAGTATATTGCCCTCAAAAACAAAAACAAAACAGAAACAAACAAACCAACGAAGAACTAATTTTATGTACTCTCTGAAAAATATCACACCAGGCACATAAACTGTTTTTTGTTGTTTAGCAGATGGAGAGAGTATTGGTATGAAAGGTGAAAAACTTCAATGAAAGATTTTCAACTTTGAAATTTTGACAAGTTTGCCAAAAAATGACTTGCACGAAGTAAAGCATTTTGTGGCTTAGCATTTTAAGTTGGAGTCTGTAATAGAGTTATGTCTATGGAAATAAGATGACTCCATTGTAAATATAGATTTTGGACAATTTCATTAAATGATTTCCTTCTGATTTTAGTGTCCTATCTGAAATTCTTTGGGTTCATAGATACACAAATGATATCAGTGATCATTATCTAAATAACACTGGTCCTTTCCTTTTTCTTTTTTTCTCTCTACATGTCTATCTTATTTTTCTTTTTTTGAGACAGGGTTTCTCTGTGTAATACAGCCCCAAATGTCTTGTAACTAGCCCTGTAGAATAGGCTGGCCTCAAACTCACAGAACTCCTCCTACTTCTACCTCCTTAGTGTTGGAATTAAAGATGTGCACCATTATGTCTGGCACAAACACAGTTTTATTTATAGAAATGTGAAGAAAGATAAAATTGGGAGCATATATTGTGGTATGGAAGTCTGCTTGTCACTGCAGAAGCTTCCATGTATATTTAATATAGAGTAACAATATTACACGGGAGCAGCCATACTCAAAATAGACACAGCAGGCTAACAAACAAAAATTCCAGCGCCAAGAATGTGTTACCTCTTTTGGAAATTTAAGCAAGTGACCTCTAAATATTACATGCTATTGCCAAAGCTATTGTTTATTCTCTGAGATTTGACTTCAAGTCTCTATTAATAAAGATGTTGACAGACGAAGTCACAGTTGAGTCACAGAACATGGGGAACTCAAGGTTGTTCTAACCCCAAAGCTTCACCCCCATTGTGTAGCTTTCATAGTGCTGAATTGTAGTATGTTCACTATTGGAAGATAAAAAATACATGATCAGTTTTAACTACCTATGAACTCTGTGAAATAAAATATATGACTGTACCATTAATACATGTTCAGAGCACTAACTGAAACATGGACAGCTTAGAGTGTTGTACCCTTTCTGATCAAATTTAAGTTCACAAGACAGATGTAACCAGCCTGGAGACAAATTTGAACAGGGACGTGCAAATAGACTTAAGTGAAAGCCTATTACTTGTATTCTGATAAATAGACAGATTTTAGAAAACCTTTAAGGATATTGTTATCAGTTGAAGTTAGGATGCAGTTCTGTTCCCCAGTCCCATGTGCTGTCAGAAATAAGGCTAAGGTGCAAATTATATTGACAAATACTTTAGCCATATAGTTAGGATTTAAAATGACTAGATCATAACTAAAATACCCACTTTTTATTTTTATTGGATATTTTATATATTTACATTTCAAATGTTATCCCCTTCACTAGTATCCCCTCCCATTCATCCTCCACCTGCTTCTGTAAGGATGCTCCCCACCCACCTATCGACTCCCACCTCAACACCCTGGCATTCTTCTACACTGGGTAAATGAGCTTTCACAGGGCCAACGGCTTCTCCTCCTATTGATGCCAGACAATGTCTTCCTCTGCTACCCTTTTAGCTCTTTCTGTTCTTTCTGTATTTCTTCCATTGGGGTCCCCATGATCAGTCTGATGGTTGGCTGAAAGCATCCTCAACTGTATCTGTAAGGCTCTGGCAGAGTTTCTTAGGAGACATCCATATCATCCACCTGTCAGCAAGCACTTCTTGGCATCAGCAATAGTGACTGGGTTTGGTGGATGCGTATGGGATGGATCCCCAGGTAGGGCAGTCTCTGACTAGCCTTTCCTTCAGTCTCTGCCCCACTTTTTGTTCCAGTATTTCCTCAAAGATACCCATTTGTTTTAACCTACATTTTGCCATGTGGCTTATTTCCTGTGTTCAGGCACCATGTGTCCATGTGTCTGTATCCTCGCCTCTTTTCTGGCTCCTCTCCCCTCCTCCTTCTCTCCCAGAATTCTTTCTCCTCCGCATGTTCCACCTGTATGTCCTACCTAATTTGTAAATTCTATGCTTTTTAATTGACAGGTGAGGCATCAATACAATATACAAAATGGTCTCTCTAAAGTTATAACTTATCCTTAGATTAGTGAACCATTCAACTTTGAGTGCAGGCATGCTTTGTTGCAGTAGGTGGAGGTTATCACAGAGGTTGAAGTACCCAAATTAAGGGTGTTGTACTCTACTTGAGAGAACAACTGATGAGTACAGGACACAGTGTTGTTCAGACACAGTGGGCAGCTGCATATATGAACTCACAGAGTGGTGTCAGCTCACACAAGGTTTATGCAAGCTTAAGCCAGAAATTATTCTTCATGGTTTCAAGAGGTGGGCATAAATTCTTACTCTTAGCTAAAGAGCTGTTAGCATTTGGTAGCTGTTAGGAGTGAAGAGTCAGTTTTCTTAGGTGTGTGGTTCTGTGTAGGTCAAATATGCTCTTAGGAGATGGCTACCCCTTGTAGAGAACATAGCCATTGGAAATTGGACTGGATGAGTTTCAGGGACAAAAAAAGGATGGAAATAACACAGGGCATATAGTGGGTGCTTTTGAGAAGATAAGGGAAAATATATAAATTTTATCTAAATATATTACATGAAATTTTCTAATAACTAAGAAAAATATATAATATAAAAGTTTTCTCACATTTTTATAAATAATTGGATTTAAATTAAAAACTCAAATAATAATAAAAAAAGAACGGTTGGATTTTGCTCATCTAAATGATTCTGCCTAGCCACATAATACATAAACTATTCTATCAAAAGAACAGAAAGTTAAATAAAGTTCATGTGAAATATTTATAAAAATCATGAAGAAAATTGACATTAAAATATTTATAGAACCATCATTTTTCTAAAGAAAATCTACAGATGGCCAAAGATGAATTTTCAAAACCGTAAGTTAAAGTCACAGTGATATTGTTCCTTACAGCTATTAATGAAATGGTTATTAGAAGGAAAAAGGGTGTGAGAGAACATGTTAAATAAAGTAAAGCCTTTACAGAGGAGATTGTGTATAATGGCATTCATAGGTGGAACTGTGAGATTACAAAGTCCTTAAAGACCTCTCTTGTATTTGTTCTCCAAATTTAAGTTGCAGACAAAAAGATTTGGTTCTCAAGAAGATCTGAATTGCTAAATTCATTGTGATGTCAGAGTAGTAGAAATATAAAAACAATAAAAATGTCTACCAGTGGAAGAAAATTTAAATAGAACATTTTCTCTCTACTCTCTTGCTCCCTTTCCTTCTCCATTTTTGTATTGTCATGTTTGTCCTAAAACCAACACACATTTATAACCAAACAGCTATAAATTCAGAAATATACCTCTTTAAATTTAGTAAAACAATTAGAAAAAGTTATTTTTAAATGAATACTTTATTTTAAAGCATATGCATATATTCACAGAGTGGGAAAGAATGCAAACAGATCATTATATAAGGCACTATGATGAGGATGAAGAGTTTTGCTGAAGATATTCCTGCAGTCAGATTAAAAGAAGAGAAATTGGGTGGGTATGTTGTGTTTCAGGCATTCTTCCTCAGAGATTATAAATTAAGGTTAGGATTTATGAAGATATTTAATGACATCTGAAATGAAGAAAGTTGGGGTGAGCAGCTGCTGAATCTTCTCAGTAGAAGCCACAGGACCAGTACCTTCTACAGCACAGTGGGCGACAACAGCCATAACCATAGTTACCATAGCTACCATAGCCACCATAGCCACCATAGCCACAGCCATAGCCACAGCCATAGCCACAGCCTAGGCCACCATAGCCATAGCCCAGGCCTCCGTAGTAGCTGCCGTAGTAGCACATGGTGTCAGGAGTGGAGTGTTCCGAGGAAGACAAGAAGTAGGTTCCTTGAGTCTGGGTGTCACCATCTGCCAAGAGCCTTTTATACAGCTGGGTTGTTGTTCAGGGAAACCACAGGCATCATAGTGTCACATGTCTCTGCCCTGTGCTGCAGAATACATCACCAGTCTTGTGAGTTACAGGACAGGCCATGTTGCATAGCTGAGATTCTTGTGCTCTTCTCTCAGGATCTCATGGTCAATAAAGGATCTGGTATAATTTTCAGGTCTCCAGGTCATGGAGTATGTAGAACACAGCACATAATTCCCTCAGGTGATATAGATCATTATGTAGTGTTCTTTTTTACATATGTTGAATTTCATCACCCAACAAAACAAGTTGTGTTATTTTAAATGCATCATCTTGTAAGGATTTAACTTTTTGAGTCTTTCTCATGAATGATAAGCTAATTATTGGTTATGTTTATTTTCTTTTCTTTTGGGTATTTGTCATTTTATGTTGATGAGATTGGATTTGTTCCTAAGTATTTTGTTGTATTACATCTTTCTTTTAAAAATCATCAGAACATTTAAGACCATTTATAGACAATCTATATGTATTATGTGTTTCCTTTTGAATGTCATGTGAAGGGCTTGTACGTGAAACTTTGGAGGGTATTATGCTTGAGTGGGAAAATCAAGTTAAGGGTTGTATACTTCCTATTTAATTGTGGACAAGTTAGATCGTCAGAGAAACCTTAGACACATAACTTTATGAGTTTAAATAATGGCCAGGTAGATGAGATGATGGCTTACTTTGCAAGCCTGAAGATTAGCTAAAAAAATCCCCAGACCCATATGAAAAAAATCTGAGCATATTCATATTCCTTCACCCCAATTTTATGAGGGTAGGATAGAAAAGGATTACAATAACTTACTGATTGTCAGTCTAGCTCCACATTCCGTGACAGAGCCAATCTCTTGGGAACAAAATTGATTCATAGAAGAAAGGACATGACACAATATACTCACTTGGCATCTACACACATCCATCATCCACTAAAATACATTTGTGTTTACACCATAAACAGACATGAAACAAAATTGCATACCTACCTACATACCTACTTCCCTACCTATCCATATATATGGAGACAGCCATATACACATTCTATTGTATACACACATACAAATCCTATGGAATATTGCTAGAATATGCTACAGAATATAAATACTCCAATCATGAATGTTGACATGAAATTTCCAGCATTGCCTTTTAAAAAAGAAATGCAAAGATAAATGTGTAGACTCCTTAAGAGAGTCCAAAGAAGTCACCTGCACCTCGTCTCAGTTTGTAGCTGATTGAAGTAGTTTTGGTATGAAAGGTGAACAAACATATTTGAAAGATTTAATCTTTGAGCTTTCAACTGAACACAGACTCAAAGAGCCCAAATAACAAGGAGTGCCCAAGGCAGGGTGCTTGACTCTCACTCAGAAGGAAAAATGAAATAGACATCATAGGTTGAGGGAGGGACTGGACTGGGTGAAAGAGGGGATGGGGAAGGGAGCAAACCAGGAGGATCAGGTGTAAGGAGAGCAGGAGAGAAAAATAAATCAGAGGGAAGTGGTGAGTGGGGGAGGGGATGGGCTGAGATCTGTGTTGGGGGTGGTGCTCCAGAGAGCCTTTGGTGATGACTGTAGCTGACACTCATAGCAGTGGGAAATATGGATCCTGAAGAAGACACCTCCTGTAGCCAGGCAGGACTCCCAGTTGAGGGATAGGACATCGATCCACCCTCAACCTTTGATACGAAATGTGTCCCAGTATAAGATATTCGGGGACAAAGATGGAATAGAGATTGAGGGAATGCTCAACCAATGACTGACCCAACTTGAGACTATGGGCACGGACAAGAATCAATCCCTGATACTACTAATGATACTGTTATGCTTGCAGACAGGAGCCTAGCATAACTGTCCTTTGAGAGGATCCACTCAGTAGCTACAGCAAACAGACAAATTTAGGGATTCTTGTGGAAGAGTTGGGGGAAGGATTGAGAGACCCAAAGGTGAATGGGACTCTATAGGAAGACCAACACTGTCAACTAACCTGGACCTTTGGGGCCTACCAGAGATTGATCCACCAACAAAAGAACAAGCATGGACTGGATTAGATACCCCCACATATGTAGCAGATATGCAGCTTGGTCTTCATATGGATCCCCCAACAACTGGAATGAGGACTCTCCCTGAGTCTGTCGCCTGCATGAGAATCTTGTTCCTCAAACTGGACCACCTTGTTTGGCCTCAGTGGGAGAAGATGTCCCAACTCCTGCAGTGACTTGATGTGCCAGGGTGGTTTATATCAATGGGAGGCCTCTTCTCAGAGGAGAAGAGGAGAGGGATATGGGAAAAGGGAGAAGGCATGTGACAAGGGGGATCTGGGGGATAGGTGAGAGATGCAATTGGAATATTAAGTGAATAAAAATAATTAATGAAAAATAGAAATAAAATTAGTGTGAAGTTAGAAAAATGAAAGAGAAAAGATTTACACTTTGAACTTTTCATAAATTTACCAAAATATATGTTACATGCAATAAACTACTTGTAGTTAAGCATTTAGTCAGGAAAATTGACCCAGAGAATAATCTATGTAAATGAGGTGACCTCATGATAAACATACCTATTGGACAACTTTATAAGGATATTTTGCTCTGATTTTAGAATGTCCAACTTGAAATTCTTTTGAACCACAAATATTGTCAATGGTATAGTTGTGATCATTATATAGCAGATTAGTTGCATGTATAGCTACAGGAAAATGCTTCTATTTGAAATCAAACATAAAATGTTAAATAAAAAATATAAACATAAATTACAATCCACAAAACTTCTATTAATGTTATATAGGGTATTCTGAAGGGACCACATATGTGAAGATTCCTAGCTCGCAGCCACGAAATCGGTGACACATGACTTTTTGTTCTCAATTAAAGCACTGTTTTAAATTCATTCACAATTTCACTTTTTCTATTAGTTACGCTATGCTCAATTTTGTAAACGTAACACAGTTTTAATGTGCATTTATTTGTAGGAGGACACATAGGCTGTCTCTGCTTAAAGGATCTCTTGAATAGAGCAGCAATGATCATGGATAAGCAGGTACAGTAGGATTTAGAGACATTCGTGTATATAGGCAAGCATATATACTGATGGTACTGACATCAAAGCAAATATTCAAAATTAACTTATCCTATAGTGGGCAAACGATACAGTTCTTGACCAGTGGGCCAATAAACCTCTAACTATTACAGGTTCTTGCCATGCCATTGTTTACTTCTAGAAAAAGACTATAAGACTTTTTTGATGAAGATATAGAACATGGGGAACTCTCAAGCTTATCCTGACCTCAAAGCTTTACCTCGTTGCATAGTTTTTGTAGTGCTGAATAGTAGTGTGCACACTCTTAGAGGATCATTTTTAACACATATGAACTCTGTGAGCTAAAAAATATTTAAACTGTTAATATATGTGATACCTTAAAAAGAAACAGTAATGAATTGGGAAGAACCTTTGTGATTGAATTTGAGCTTGGATGACAGATGTAACTCAGTCCCATTACTGGAACAAGAACCTGTTAATAGACCTTAAGGGGAAATCCTACTACAAGTATTCTTTTAAGTAGACCAGTTTTCAAAGCTACTGACTGGTATTGTTATATCAAAGAGGATACAAAGTTGGCATACACTAGGTGAGTCTGAGAAGAGAATATGAAACATATGAATTTTATCCAAATGTATTCTGTAAGGTTCTATAAGAACAAATAAGTAAAAGAATACACAGTGGAAATGATTCTTAGCTTACTCTCGTCAATGATGTTATTTGGATTAAAAAGCTCAAACATTAGAAAGGAAATACGTGTATGTTAGTACCCATCTAAATAGTTCTACAAAATAAGACAATGCAAACAATATTTTAAACAAGGAATACAAAGTCAAAAACCAATATTTATGGGAAATATCTACAACTGTACACCACAAAGAGAATTGTTACTAAAATAAAGAATTTTCACCAAAATATATAAAGAACTCAAGAAGTTAGACCCCCAAAAACCAAAAACCCAATTACAAATAGGCTATAGAACTATACAGGGAATTCTCAACAGAGGAATGGCAGAGAAGCAAGTAAAGAAATATACAACATCCTTAGTCATCAGGGAAATGCCAATTAAAACGGCACTGAGATTCCACCTTACAGCAATCAGATTGTCTAAGCTCAAAAACTCAAGTGACAGCACAAGCTGGCCAGGACATGGAGAAAGAAGAATACTCTTCCATTGCTGATAGGACTGCAATCTTGTGCGACCACTCTAGAAATCAATGGTGGTTTTTTCAGAAAACTGGAAATAGTTCTACCTGAAGATTCAGCTATGCCACTCCTGGGCATGTACTCAAAAGTTGCTCCATTATACCACAAAAACACATGTTGCACTACAGTCATAGCAGCCTTATCCGTAATACCCAGAAACGAAGCTACACAGACATCCTCTCCTGAAGAATGGATACAGAAAATATGGTTCATTTACACAATGGAATACTATTTAGCTATTAAATATAAGGACATCATGAATTTGCAGGCAAATGGATGAAACTATAAAATATCCTGAGCTAGGTAACCCAGAAACAAAAGGACATGCATTGTATGTACTCACTGATAAATGAATATTAGCCAAGAACTATAGAATACTTATGATACAACCCCCAGACTGTAAGAATTTTAACAAGAGGAAAGGCCCAAGTGAGGGTGCTTCAATCTCACTTAGAGGGAGGAAAAAATATAATCACAGGAGGCAGAGAGAGGAAGGGACCTGGGTAAGAGGAGATGAAGAGGGGAAAGGGGGACAGGATGAGGTATGGGGGGAGCCATGAGAAAATCTCAGATGGCCACAAGAATGGATGGAAATATGCAGCTTTCAGTGTTGGGGGATGGGGAGGTAAGGAGTAGGGGACCCTTTAGAAAGTCCCAGAGACCTGGGATGTGAGAGTCTTTAGGGCTCAATGTAGGTAACCTTAGCCAAAATGCACAAAAATGGGAGATGGAGCCTAAACAGTTCACCTCCAGTAGTTGGGCAGGGTCCCCAGTGGAGGAATGGGGCCACCAACCCACCTTCAAATTTTTTGACCCAGAATTGTTCCTGTCTAAAAGAAATGCAGGGACAAAATGGAGCATAGACGGAAGGAATGGCTGACCAGCCTGACTTGGGATCATCCTATGGTCGAGCACCAAAGCCTGCCTTTATTACCATTGTTATATTGTGCTTGCAGACAGGAGCCTAGCATGGCTGTCATCTGAGAGGTTCTACCAGCAGCTGACTGAAACAGATGGAGATAATTAGAGCTAACCATTGGACAGAGGTCAGAGAGCTAACCATTGGATGGATGGAGGTCAGAGACCCATTTAAGAGAAGGATTGATGGAACTAAATGGGATAGCAATCCCATAGGAAGACCAACAGTGTGAACTAACCTGGACCCCTGGGAGTTATCAGACTAAACCACCAACCAAAGACCATACCTTGGCTGGTCGGTGGCCCCAGGCACATTTGTAGCAGAGGGCAGACTGGATTGTCTGGGCCCAGTGGGAGAGGATGTGCCTAGTCCTGTAGAGACCTGATGCCCTAGGGAAGGGGAATACCAGGGGCTGTACATTTTCAGGGGTGAAGAGGAGGGGGATGGGGTGAGGAACTCTGGGAAGGGAGACCAGGAAGGGGAAAATTTCGAATGTAAATAAATACAATGATTAATTAAAAAGGAAGGGAATCTACATATTACCAATGGTTAACTTTCAAAATTATAAGTCAAAGTCACAATGAGATTTTTCTGTATAGTTATTAATAAAATCAACATTAGATGGAGTTGGTGTTAGAGAGCATGTGAAGTAAAAGGATGTCTGTACACAGTGATAATGTGTATGGTAACTCTCTTTATAGAAGGTACTGAGTATCGGAAGATATTCAGAGAACTGCTTCTGTTAGTTCTCTACATTAGAGTTGAGACAAAAGGATTTGACCTCTGATAAATGTCTGCAACCCCAAATTCATAGTGACATCACAATGGCAGAAATATAAAGACAATGAAAATGTCTACCAATAAGAGAATATTTAAGAGAAAATTTCCCTTTCTCCCCTCTTTTGCTCTCCATCCTTATCATTTAATGCTATCACATCTGTCCTCAAACCACCACACATTTACAACCAAGCAGCTATAAATTCATAAACATGTATCACAAACTTAGAAAAACAATAAAATTATATTTAAGGAAATACTTTATTTAAAGCATATGTATATATTCACAGAATGAGGAAGAATACAAGTAGGTCACATTTTACAAGGTATTAATGATGACAATAAAGAGCTTTTTGCTGTAAATATCATGCAGTCAAATGAAAGAAGAGGAATTGGCTGGGCATGTTGTGTTTCATGTATTATTCTTCAGATAATATAAATTAAGATTGGAATTGATGAAGATGTTTAAGAGCATCTGAAATGAAGAATGTTGGAGTGAGCAGCTGCTGAATCTCCTCAGTAGAAGCCACAGGACCAGTACCTTCTACAGCACAGTGGGCGGCAGCAGCCATAACCATAGCCACCATAGCCACAGCCATAGCCACCATAGCCACAGCCATAGCCACAGCGTAGGCCACCATAGCCATAGCCCAGGCCATAGCCCAGGCCTCCGTAGTAGCTGCCGTAGTAGCACATGGTGTCAGGAGTGGAGTGTTCTGAGGAAGGCAGGCAGTAGGCTCCTTGAGTCTGGGTGTCACCACCTGCCAAGGGCCTTTTATACACCTGGATTGTTGTTCAGGGAAACCACAGGCATCATAGGGTCACACGTCTCTGCCCTGTGCTGCAGACATCACCACCAGTCTTGTGAATTACAGGACAGGCAATGCTGCATAGCTGAGATTCTTGTGCTCCTACCTCAGGATCTCATGATCAATAATGGATCAGATACAATTTTCAGGTTTTCAGGTTTAAACTTCATGTAGTTTAAAGAGTATAGCACATGATTCCTTCAGGTGACATAGATTATTTTATAGTTTTCTTTTTAATGTATGATGACTTGTATTATCTGACAATTGAAGGTTTTTTCCCTTCTTTTTGTTATTTTATTTATTTTTATTTATTTACATTATATCCCAATCTCTGCTCTTCCTCCTGGTCACCTTCTTGTAGTAGTAGCCAATTAAATACTTAATTTGATCCTGGCGGCAGCGGCAAGAGGATACAAGAGGATCAACATGATTATCAGCCTAGTCTCATGTTTCCTGAGATAACCAATCTCATGGGAATAGCATTGGTAGGGGGAGCAAAGAACATGAAACACTGTGCTCATTTTGCATCTATACACAACTGTCATCTACCGAAATGCATTTGTTCTTATGCCACACATGGATATAACACAAAGTTGCATAATACATGCATGCATACCTTCTTATAGACAGACAGACATATAGGCATTCATATACCCATACCTACTCACAGAAATTCTCTGAAAAGTTACCTGAATATGCTTCAGAATATGCATACACAGCAATCCAAATGAACAGATGAGATTCCCAGTATAGACCTATAAAAACATAAACCAAGAAAGAAACAAACACAACTGTATAGGCACATTAACGAAGACAAAGAAGCCATGTGCACTGTTTCATTTCATTAGCTGATAGAGGAAATATTGGTATAAAACATGAGAAAACATTATTGAAAGACAACACCTTTGAAAATAACAAAAAGAAGGGAAGGATACACACACACACACACATATATATATATATATATATATATATATATATTACATGTAGTTAGGCAATTTAGTCAGGGATTTCTAAAACAGGGAATAATCTTAGTTGACAAGATTGTTTAGCATAGCTATTGGACAATTGTCTGAGGAGATTTTCCTTTGATTTTACAGTGTCCAAACTACTATGGGTATTTCTTCTTTACATTTCAAATGTTATTCTCTTTTCCGCTTTCCAGGCCAACAACCCCTTAACCCCTCCTCCTCCTGTTCTATATGGCTGTTCCCCTCCCAATCCTCCCCCCATTACAGCCCTCCCCCTAACAATTCCGTTCACTGGGGTTCCAGCCTTGGCAGGACCAAGGGCTTCCCCTTCCACTGGTTCCCTTACTAGGCTATTCATTGCTACCTATGCAGTTGGAGCCCAGGGTCAGTCCATGTATAGACTTTGGGTAGTGGCTCAGTCCCTGGAAGCTCTGGTTGGTTGACATTGTTGTTCATATGGGGTCTAAAACCCCTTCAGCTCTTTCAATCCTTTCTCTGATTCCTTCAACAGGTGTCCCGTTCTCAGGTCAGTGGTTTGCTGCTGTCATTCGCCTATGTATTCGCCATATTCTGACTGTCTCTCAGGAGAGATCTACATCCGGTTCTTGTCAGCCTGCAGTTCTTTGTTTCATCCATCTTATCTAGTTTGGTGGCTGTATGTGTATGGGCCACATGTGGGGCAGGCTCTGAATGGGTGTTCCTTCTGCCTCTGTTCTAAACTTTGCCTCTCTATCCCCTCCTAAGGGTATTCTTGTTCCCCTATTAAAGAAGGAGTGAAGCATCCGCATTTTGGTCATCCTTCTTGAGTTTCATGTGTTCTGTGCATATAGAGTAATTCGAGCTTTGGGCTAATATCCACTTATCAATGAGTGCATACCATGTGTGTTTTTCTGTGATTGGGTTACCTCACTCAGGATGATATTTTCCAGTTCCATCCATTTGCCTATGAATTTCATAAAGTCATTGTTTTTGATAGCTGAGTAGTATTCAATTGTGTAGATGTATCCATTTTCTGTACACATTTTCTGTATCCATTCCTCTTTTGAAGGACATCTTGGTTGTTTCCAGATTCTGGGTATTATAAATAAGGCTGCTATGTACATAATGGAGCACGTGTCTTTGTTATATGTTGGAGCATCTTTTGGGTATATACCCAAGAGAGGTATAGCTGGGTCCTCAGGTAGTTCAATGTCCAATTTTCTGAGGAACCTCCAGACTGATTTCCAGAATGGTTGTACCAGTCTGCAATCCCACCAACAGTGGAGGAGTATTCCTCTTTTTTCACATTCTCGCCAGCATCTGCTGTTGCTGGAGTTTTTGATCTTAGCCATTCTAACTGGTGTGAGGTGAAAATCAGGGTTGTTTTTATTTGCATTTCCCTTATGACTAAAGATGCTTAACATTTCTTTAGGACTAAGAGTCTTTTGAACCACAAATACTGTGGCTCAGAAAATATCATTGTGATCATGATATAACGAAACAGTTGCTGTATGGAGATACAAGGAAACTCACTGTATCTGAAACCATACCTAAATTATTAAATAAAAGGTGTAAGCATAGTATCAATCCACAGCTCTTCTGTAACCTTATGTAGGGTGATCTAAAGGGAACACGCATAGGAAGATTCCAAGCTCACACCCACATCTGTGCTATTTGGCTTTTAGGACTCATATACTCATCCATTCAGTTGCAATCTTCACAGTTTCTCTTTTCCTAACAGTTGTGCTATGTTCAATTGTGTAAGTTTCATGCAGGTTTAAGGCACGTTTACATGTAGTGGACCTCAGTGCTGTCTCTGTTTCCTTGATATACGGAGTAGAGCAGCAATGATCACAGATGAGCAATGCTATTAGGATAGAGAGAACTTTGTGTATATGGGAAAGCACTGCAGAGTGGGGTCATGTGGTAGATCTATTTCTAGTTATTTTTGTTTCTTTTTAAGTTTATTTTTTCAGGAACCTTCACACCAATTTCCCCAGTGGCAGTGTTGTTTTATCTTCTGACCAAATGCAAACAAATGTTGCCCCTTCTTCAAGTCCACCCCCAGAATTTTCTTTTTTCTATTTTTTCAAAGTCACATTTTATATTTTTATTTAAGTGCTGGTAAGAAGGGGCTGTTTACAGTTACCAAAATTTGTCAGTTGATTAGATTTGTGTATAGTTAAGATCTGTGTGTTGGTAACTTTTTAATGAAAGATTTATTTAGTTCTATTTTTATGTATATTAGTATTTATTTGCAAGTATGTATGTGCACAATGTGTGTGCAGTGCCCAAGAAGGCCAGAAGAGTGTATCATATCCACAAATGGTTGTGACAGGGGTGCTGGGATCTAAACCCAGGTACTTTGCAGGGACAACCAGTGCTCTTAACTGCTGAGCCATCTCCCACCCTGTATCAGTATATATTTTTAATGAGAAAAAACTTCAAATTATCTTTAAAAATGTGTAACTTATAGGACTTGCACAACTGTTCTTTGGTAAAACAATAACAACAATGACAATAATAATAATAAGTCATTGCTAACACACGCAATACCATTTTAAAGAATTTATGTATATTAAATTCACTTAATCTTCATAGTAACTCCCTAGTGAGTTAGTAGCATCCATGTCTAGTATAATGAAGAAAAAAACTGAAATAAAGAAAGTAACTTACCAAGATCACATAGCTAGGCAGCAGAGCTAGACCTGAAGTCAGGCAGTCTCCAGTGCTTTGCCTAGTTATACTCTGCTCTCCAACAAAACAGAACACCAAGGCCACGCTTTGCTCCTTGTCCATAGAGGACTCACAACATGTGACCTCAGGGGCTTTTAC
Organism: Rattus norvegicus; assembly: GCF_021556685.1. Lineage (NCBI taxonomy): Eukaryota > Metazoa > Chordata > Mammalia > Rodentia > Muridae > Rattus > Rattus norvegicus. The sequence goes on along the minus strand of NC_141544.1, from coordinate 42,055,877 downwards.
AAGCTATGGAGGTACTCAGCATGAACTAATATACCCCAGGAACAACCAGGAGCAAGATTATTGTCAACATGATCATTCTTGTGGGCACTTAATATGAAATTGTTTTGTCTCTGAACCGTCCATACTCTCCAATAACAAATATATCCAGCACTTTTCTGAAATATGAACAGAACTGAAAGAAACAGTTACATAACATCATTCCTGAAAACTTGAATTTTTTAGTTCCTCTCTGACACTAAGCTTAGAGGGTAAAGATGTTTGTTTTGTATTTTGTGGGGCTCTGCATCAATGCCAGGGCCTTGCACATACTAACAGGTGCTCCATCCCTCCATGACTTTTTCCATTGCTGCAACAGAATACCCAACCCATGTTGGAAGGTTTATTTCTAGCCTACAGTTTGAGGGGTACAATCCATCATGATGAGGAAATCACGGGGACAGGAACATGAGGCAGCCGCCCATATTGTATCTCTAGTTGAGCAGTAGAGAAGAGAGACGAATGCTGGAGCTCAGCTGGCTTCTTCTTTTTGTTTAGTTGGTGACCCCAGTTGAGGGAACGGTGTTCCCAACATTTAGTTCTAGGTGACACTAGATCCAATCAAGTTGATGATCAGGACTGAGTACCACAATCACTGAGCTGCCTCTCCAGCCTGTTAAAGACTGTAACACCTTCTGTGTACAGGTGGCCTGGGTATGTCTTCTAGAAGCGTCTTTGCTACTATGTTGGCAGTTTCCACTTTTGTAGAATAGGCTTCTTCCCATCCCAAAAAAAGCCAGTTCAGGTTATGGAGTGAAGCCCAGTCTTTAAAAACAAAGGAGTAGACAAGAAAAGAAATACAAACTCCCAAATAAAGCAGTAACAGGAACTTCGAAAACCAAGAAGCCTATTAAGAACACAATTAACAAACAAAAAATAAAAGGCAGTGGGGGTGAAGATGTAGAGCTCAGACCCTCATATGTTGCTGGTAGGGTAAATTATAAAAGTAAGGTGTAAGTAAGTGGTGTGCTGGCAGTTGAGATGGTTGGCAGTATATTTAAAAGCTAAACTTAGAAGTCTAAACTTCCTGTTCCATGGTAGGTGTATGCTAAAGGAATTGCAAACAGGAAATGTGCTGCAGGATATTTTGTACATTAAGGTCCACTACAATATTCACAAGGATCATCAAATATATGTTGTGTTTTTCTAAAAAGCCAAGGATATGTTTTATAGAGTGCACTATGGTAAAGTGGGAGGCATGCTGAGGCATCCCTTCCCTCTGAGGTACCAGCCATAGGATGGGTCTAGTAAAGAATACAGTTAATTTAGGGCATGGGAAGGGGAGTCGAGAAGGGAGAAGGGGCAGAGAGAAGGGGGGAAAGAAAAGGAGAGGTCCCCCAGGAACACATGGAGAGAAGGGGGGTAGGAAGGGGAGAGAGGAAGAAAAGGGTCAGGGAGAGAAGAGAGTCAGAGAGAGAGAGAGAGAGAGAGAGAGAGAGAGAGAGAGAGAGAGAGAGAGAGAGAGAGAAGCCCACCGCAGCATTTGCAACCAGCTTCATTATTCCCTACTAGCGAGTTTTCTTAGTGTTGCAAATTTTAGGCACACTGCTGTAAGATAAAATATTTGTCAGTTTTAAATCTCTGAAAACTCTGTTCTACAAAAATGGGTATTCTGTCAACACATGTGCCCCGCTGTATAGGGGTGTGAATAATGTTGGTGTCATCAGCTCTGTTCTAATTGAACTTAGGTTCAATTTTAGAAGATGCAACCCATACGGGCCATCATTACTGGATAAAGCACCTGTGGTCCTACCATAGGCCCTATGTGTAGAACCTACGAACAGAGTTCTGTTAAATGGGCCTAGTTTTAAATGATATTGTTATACACATAGATTGGTATACCCCTCAACTTTGATCAGAGCCATGCATATTTGCAATAGATAATGATTATCACACGGATCCAAACTGGTTAAATGTGCAGAATTGACTATGGAATCCTCAGCCCCTAACAGGGTACACACGTGATTCTCTCTCTCTCTCTCTCTCTCTCTCTCTCTCACACACACACACACACACACACACACACACACACACACACACACACACACAGAGAGAGAGAGAGAGAGAGAGAGAGAGAGAGAGAGAGAGAGAGAGAGAGAGGATAGAGTATATTAAGAATATTTGAAAGGGTCATGTTTTTTCAGACATAGCAGGCTAGTTTAATGTATGAATTCACCAAAATTATAATAGCAAGCTAAAGTAAAACAAAATCCCAATATGAAGTGGGAAGTTGGTAATGAATTCCTGCTTTTAACTAAGGAGCTGTTTGTCTTTGATAGATGCTAGTATGTGTTGGTCAGCTTCTTTATTGGTGTGGTCCTAGGTAGGTCTACCACACTCCAGGTGATAGCTACCCATCCTAGAAGATTTAGCCAATATAAGTTGGACTTGACAAGTTTAAGGAAAAAATTAGAAAAACAAAAATCTTTGGTCAAGCCTAAAGGGGGTTATTCTTAGAAGAGGAAGGCAAAACCATTAATTCAATCAAATTACAAGTGTACAAAGTTTACCAAGAACTTAAAACAACAAAAACTGAATACAAATGATTCTTTGCTAATTCTCATTAAATGTTTGGATGTGAGTTCAAAATCACAAGCAATAAAACAAAACAGTAGAGTTCCTTGTGCCCATCTAAAAAAGTTCTGCACAGCAGGAAAATCTACACACTATTCTATACAAAGAATAGGAATTCAGTAACCAAAATATATTGGGATACCTGAAAATAAAAGGTATAAAGAAAATAAATTGATTTTATATTTGTTAGAGAGTTATCATAACCATGTTAAAGGAAAATCTGTAGCTGACCAAGACCGAATATTCAAATCCTATCTGATAGTCACAGTGAGGTTGTTCTCTACAGTTGACAGTAAAATGGATGTTAGAAAGAAGATGGGGGTTAGGGGATATGTAAAGTTAAGAGAACCCAGTTCACAGGGACAAGTGCATGGTGACACCCACTACAGAAGGCACCTTGGATATTTTCCCCCAGATATTTAGAGAATTAACTTGTAATAGCTCTCAGCATTTTCCTAGCAGATGAAAGGATTTGATCTCAGAGAAATGACTGCACTTGTGAATTTATTGTGACATAACAATAGCAGCGATATGAAGATAGTAAAAATGTATACCAATGGAGGAATATTTGAAAAGGACCCCCCTCTTTCTCCTTAAACCCTCTTCCATGTTCTATACACAATCACACATGTGCACCAAACAGGTATGAATACGTAAACATCCATTCCACATGTAGGAAAACTATAGGAAAATATTTTAAAGACATAGTTTATTTTATTACGGTTTTTTTTTTCGGAGCTGGGGACCGAACCCAGGGCCTTGCGCTTGCTAGGCAAGCGCCCTACCACTGAGCTAAATCCCCAACGACATAGTTTATTTTAAAACATATATGTTCATAGAAAAGTTAAGAATGGAAGTGGATCACATTTTTTATGTCATCATGATGTAAGTGGCTTCTCTGCAAATATTCATGCAGTGAAACTGAAGATGGGGAATCAGGTGAGCATGTTGTACTTTATTTATTCCTCTTCAAATAGTTTCGTGCAAGGTTGGAATTTATGAAGTTATTTAAGAACTTCTGATGTGAAGAAAGTTGGTGTGAGCAGCTGAAGAAATTCTTCAATAGAAGCCACAGGACCAGTATCTTCTACAGCACAGTGGGCGGCAACAGCCATAACCATAGCCACCATAGCCACAGCCATAGCCACAGCCACAGCCACAACCATAGCCACAGCCTAGGCCACCATAGCCATAGCCCAGGCCTCCATAGTAGCTGCCGTAGTAGCACATGATGTTCAGATATAGACAGTCAGTAGGTTCTTTGAGTCTGGGTGTCACCATCTGTCAAAGGCCTTTTATACACCTGCGTTGTTGTTGGGGAAACCACAGGCATTGAAGCATGACAAGTATCAGCACTGTGCTTCAGAGGACGTAATGGGTTTCATGATTTACTGGAAAGATGAGGCTGCATAACTGAGATTATTATGCTCTTCTGTCAGGCTCCCAAAGTCAAATTATAGAGCTCCAACGTGAAATTCCGACTCAATTTTCAAGCTTGTCTCAATCTATATTTAACTTAAGTATTTATAAATGCAGTCTGTGGTACAATACAAATCAAAAAAATATTTTTCTGCTTTTAGTATTTGTTTGCTTTTCAATATTCTATGGGACGGAGGCCCTTGTGTACTATTGTGCTGATTTAGGATAAATCACACAGTTTAAATTTTTTGAGTCTCCAATAAAATTCTGGCAAACCGAATCCAAGAGCACATCAAAACAATCATCCACCATGATCAAGTAGGCTTCATCCCAGGCATGCAGGGATGGTTTAATATACGGAAAACCATCAACGTGATCCATTATATAAACAAACTGAAAGAACAAAACCACATGATCATTTCATTAGATGCTGAGAAAGCATTTGACAAAATTCAACACCCCTTCATGATAAAAGTCCTGGAAAGAATAGGAATTCAAGGCCCATACCTAAACATAGTAAAAGCCATATACAGCAAACCAGTTGCTAACATTAAACTAAATGGAAAGAAACTTGAAGCAATCCCACTAAAATCAGGGACTAGATAAGACTGCCCACTCTCTCCCTACTTATTCAATATAGTTCTTGAAGTTCTAGCCAGAGCAATCAGACAACAAAAGGAGGTCAAAGGGATACAGATCGGAAAAGAAGAAGTCAAAATATCACTATTTGCAGAAGATATGATAGTATATTTAAGTGATCCCAAAAGTTCCACCAGAGAACTACTAAAGCTGATAAACAACTTCAGCAAAGTGCCTGGGTATAAAATTAACTCAAATAAATCAGTAGCCTTCCTCTACACAAAAGAGAAAGAAGCCGAGAAAGAAATTAGGGAAACGACACCCTTCATAATAGACCCAAATAATATAAAGTACCTTGGTGTGACTTTAACCAAGCAAGTAAAAGATTTGTACAATAAGAACCTCAAGACTCTGAAGAAAGAAATTGAAGACCTCAGAAGATGGAAAGATCTCCCATGCTCATGGATTGGCAGGATTAATATAGTAAAAATGGCCATTTTACAAAAAGCGATCTACAGATTCAATGCAATCCCCATCAAAATACCAATCCAGTTCTTCAAAGAGTTAGACAGAACAATTTGCAGATTCATCTGGAATAACAAAAAACCCAGGATAGCTAAAACTATCCTCAACAATAAAAGGACTTCAGAGGGAATCACTATCCCTGAACTCAAGCAGTATTACAGAGCAATAGTGATAAAAACTGCATGGTATTGGTACAGAGACAGACAGATAGACCAATGAAATAGAATTGAAGACCCAGAAATGAACCCACACACCTATGGTCACTTGATTTTTGACAAAGGAGCCAAAACCATCAAATGGAAAAAAGATAGCCTTTTCAGCAAATGGTGCTGGTTCAACTGGAGGTCAGCACGGAGAATGAAGAGTGACACAAGCTTATCACCCTGTACAAAGCTTAAGTCCAAGTGGATCAAGGACCTCCACATCAAACCAGATACACTCAAACTAATAGAAGAAAAACTAGGGAAGCATCTGGAACACATGGGCACTGGAGAAAATTTCCTGAACAAAACACCAATGGCTTATGCTCTAAGATCAAGAATCGACAAATGGGATCTCATAAAACTGCAAAGCTTCTGTAAGGCAAAGGACATTGTGGTTAGGACAAAACATCAACCAATAGATTGGGAAAAGATCTTTACCAATCCTACAACAGATAGAGGCCTTATATCCAAAATATACAAAGAACTCAAGAAGTTAGACCGCAGGGAGACAAATAACCCTATTAAAAAATGGGGTTCAGAGCTAAACAAAGAATTCACAGCTGAGGAATGCCGAATGGCTGAGAAACACCTAAAGAAATGTTCAACATCTTTAGTCATAAGGGAAATGCAAATCAAAACAACCCTGAGATTTCACCTCACACCAGTCAGAATGGCTAAGATCAAAAACTCAGGTGACAGCAGATGCTGGCAAGGATGCGGAGAAAGAGGAACACTCCTCCATTGTTGGTGGGATTGCAGACTGGTACAACCATTCTGGAAATCAGTCTGGAGGTTCCTCAGAAAATTGGACATTGAACTACCTGAGGATCCAACTATACCTCTCTTGGGCATATACCCAAAAGATGCCTCAACATATAAAAAAGACACGTGCTCCACTATGTTCATCGCAGCCTTATTTATAAAAGCCAGAAGCTGGAAAGAACCCAGATGCCCTTCAACAGAGGAATGGATACAGAAAATGTGGTACATCTACACAATGGAATATTACTCAGCTATCAAAAAAAATGACTTTATGAAATTTGTAGGCAAATGGTCGGAACTGGAAAATATCATCCTGAGTGCTAACCCAATCACAGAAAAGCACACATGGTATGCACTCATTGATAAGTGGCTATTATCCCAAATGCTTGAATTGCCTTAGAAGCCTAGAACCAATGAAACTCAAGACGGATGATCAAAATGTGAATGCTTCACTCCTTCTTTAAAAGGGGAACAAGAATACCCTTGGCAGGGAATAGAGAAGCAAAGATTAAAACAGACACAAAAGGAACACCCATTCAGAGCCTGCCCCACATGTGGCCCATGCATATACAGCCATCCAATTAGACAAGATGGATGAAGCAAAGAAGGGCAGACTGACAGGAGCTGGATGTAGATCTCTCCTGAGAGACACAGCCAGAATACAGCAAATACAGAGGCGAATGCCAGCAGCAAACCACTGAACTGAGAATAGGTCCCCTATTGAAGGAATCAGAGAAAGAACTGGAAGAGCTTGAAGGGGCTCGAGACCCCAAAAGTACAACAATGCCAAGCAACCAGAGCTTCCAGGGACTAAGCCACTACCTAAAGACTATACATGGACTGACCCTGGACTCTGACTTCATAGGTAGCAATGAATATCCTAGTAAGAGCACCAGTGGAAGGGGAAGCCCTGGGTCCTGCTAAGACTGAACCCCCAGTGAACTAGACTGGTGGGGGGAGGGCGGCAATGGGGGGAGGGTTGGGAGGGGAACACCCATAAGGAAGGGGAGGGGGGAGGGGGATGTTTGCCCGGAAACTGGGAAAGGGAATAACACTCAAAATGTATATAAGAAATACTCAAGTTATTAAAAAAAATTTTTTTCTGAGTCTTGTTTATGTTCTCAACTCAGTGGCTGTTTACGTCTTCCACAAGCATAGTTAGACGTATACTGACCTCAAGGAATACATGAATTATTTATTTTATGTCCAGAAATTCGATGGCCATTTTATAATTTAAACATAGATATGTCATTTCACACTTTTGTTTGTGCTCTCACATTGAAGTGATAAGGATGTATCTTTGAAAGAAACTATGGTTTTAATTGCCTGTTCCATCCCTTTTTATTCCACCGGAGGTCATTTTTTTCTGCAAACATTGATGCATGATTATTTTGAAGTTTCTGGAAATTTTCTGGTTCCATACCCAAGTTCCAGGGCACTTTGTAGTATCTACACAGCCCTGGGTTCTATTTCCACTTTCCCCCCAAAGCCTCTATGCAAGTGTACACACTCTAAAATGGATTCAAGAGTATAGGGATTTTTCTGTACTTCAGTTTGAATCTGATCCATACCGTATTCAATGTAAACAGAAATAACAGACAATAGGAAGATACCGTTTCATTTAGTTTAGAAGTTCCATAAAGATATTTGAAATGTTCTATAAAGCAAATTAGATTCAGTGAAGAGCAAAGCTCAGTGGCCTAAATATGGTATCTCACACTTGGAATCTTAGCCTTTGGGAGGCTGAGGCTGGAGCTGCTGCCAGGAAATTTGAGGCTATCCTAGGCTACATAGTGAATTCTTGGCCAACCAATACACACACAGAGGTGAGGTACAATCTACATCAAGGCAGCCATCAGAAGACTTCTTAAGCAGCACCTCCTGCTCTTACTTTACAGCAGCTGAGGACCAAGTCTCTCCAGATGCCACAGTCTCTGTTAGTGGTTAACCTTCTCATCTTTGAATAAGAAATCAGTCATAGATGTGTAGACACTATGAAGCATGTTTCCCTTCTTATTTCCTCTTACTCTAATATATACTGTTAAGTACCTAGCTAGGGTAATGAGTGAAATGGGTGTTTAATTCTCTATCTCTCCATCTATCCATCTATCTATCCATCCATCTATCTATCTATCTATCTATCTATCTATCTATCTATCTATCTATCTATCTATCATCATCTATCTATCATCTATCATCTATCTATCTATCTATCATCTATCTTATCATCTTTCTTTGTGTCACTCATCTATCTTCTATCATATACATCTGTCTATCCATTCTATCATCTATCTATCCATTTACCTACTTTCCATCTATCATTGATATCATATATATATGTATATATAAGGTGGAGATCATTATTAGATATTAACTTTAGTCTTTTACTTTAATGTTTTGTTTCATCTTATATTGATATATATCAGTGAAGAAAAATTTAAATCTAAAAAATTTCTATGTCCTCTTCATCTATTGCTCATTTTATTGTGCTTCTACCACTTGCATCATTTGACTGATGTCACCTTGCATCACAAACCTGTAAATGCTACTGTCCCTCATATGGCTTTCATAGAGGCATCACAGTTCACTTTCTAATTGTGTGATTGGGGACATCTCCAACACAGACTTATTCTGAGGAGTTTCTCTTACTTCCAGTTGCCTTCACACTGCTGAAACTTTACTTTTCTTTTCTTTGTTTCTTTTTCTTTCTTTGTTTTTTTCTCTAATATATTATATCCTAACTGCAGTTTCCCCTCCTGCCTCTTCTTTCAGTTCCTCCCCCACCAGCTTCCTCTTTCCCAGATTCACTCCTCCTCCATTTCCTTTCAGAAAAGGTTAGGCCTCTCAGGAGTATCAACCAAACATAGTATACCAAGATGCCATAAGACTAGGCATCAATGAATCAATGGGAGGCCAGGCCCTTGGTCCTGTGGAGGTTTGATGGCCCAGGTTAGGGCAATGCTAGCGTGGTGAGGTATGAGTGGATGGGTGGAGGTAGAACCCTTATAGAAGCAAGGGGAAGGGGATGGGCTGGGGTCTGTGGATGGGAAATGTAGAAGGGGGACAATATTTGAAATGTAAATAAACAAAATAACCAATTAAAAATTAAAAATAAATAAATTAAAAAATGAAGGGCAAAATAAACAATTAATTAGAAGCTCTAAAAAAATAAGTAGGTACATCGCTTTAAAAATTAAGTAGGTGCATCCCCTTACACTAAACCTGGATTGGGCTACCCAGTAGGAGGTATATTGGATCCCAGAAACAGACAAAAGAGTCAGAGAGATCCCTTGTTCACACTGCTAGGATTTCCACAAGAAGACCAAACTACACATTCATGACATACATGCAGAGTTCCTAGATCAGATCTGTACAAACTCCTTGATTGTCAATTCAGTCTCTGTGAGCCCCTGTGAGCCCTGGTTAGTTGATTATGTAGTTTTATGTGGTATCCTTGACTATTATTGCTCCAATTCTTTCTTCCTTTCTTCTATAAGATTCTCAGATTACTGGGACCATTATTTCATTTTTCTTCTCTCATTTGAGAAGAGAGCTACATGATGCAGTCACTGAAAGATATTTGCTCATATAAAATTGAAACCAGCAATGAGAGAAAGTTTCAAGGGTTTTTAAAGAGCAACTATAATTTTTTATGCCTGGCTAAGGGTCAGGTGGGCAGAGGAGAGATGGTTGGCAATATAAAGGACATAATGAGTAAGGTTTAACTCTCATGAAGGCACACACAAAATATTCTGCAGGTAATCTTTTGTATGTAATCTAGTGAAAAATCACTTTTTTCATATTTGACTCAGGATAAGTTATTGACTAATCTACTTCTAACTGAAGGAAGCTATCTAAATAGAGTGATGTATATAAATCAAATGTTGCTTTTCTTAGAGTGACAGGAAGGTTGCATGAAAGACAGCCTGTGCTCTGTGGTGATTAATTGGGTTCACCTCAATACACACCATCCAGGCTAATTCCACACATAAGAACAAAAGATGTATTCTATAAATATGTGCATTTGCCTCTATAATGTCTACTTTTAACTGCTTAACTGCTGTGCCTTGTATGGCTTAGGGATTGTCTTACCTGAGAAGATGAAAATGTAGACATGAGAGGCATATTAGGCACATGTACGGAAAAGCTGGGATCATTTTGACACTGTTCTCTGACTAAGATACAACAACAGCAACAAAGACAGCATGTAAGAGGAGGAGGGAGAATAGTTCATCATGGTGTGGAGCAGTCTCCAGCTGCACGCATCAGAAATGCAGCTGATACTTTCAGCACGCATTGTCAACATCCGTTCTTGTACCAGGGTACAATTACCATTCCTCTGAGCCTGAGCCAGGGAAGCTTTACTGTGTCTATCAGTCTGTGGCACTGGACAGAGGTGTGCTCATGTCCAAAACACACAACAACTCAGGACTTAACCACTCCAGTATCTAATCCTGGAAAACACATGATGGCGAAATATACAGTAAACAGAAAAGAAATTGAACACACAGGACAAACATTTTCAGTATAAATTTCTCCTTGAACCTACTTAGCCTCAACAAAGGCAAAACTAAGAACTCCCCCACATGAAGCATTTTATGAATGCTGAAATCTTATATGAAAGATAAGCATAAGTATGAAGCTTTCAGTATGAACAGGGCACTGCAATGGTTTATTTTGGTTTGTCTTTACTGTTCAGCAAGACAAGTAAGTTATGTCTCTAATGGACATTTGAGAAGCGTAAGAAGACATAGAAGAAATAGTTCTATAGGCTGAGCAGCTCCACATGTTTCTCAATAGAGTACTTAAGACCAATATCCCCCACAGCAACTCGGAGGACAGCAGACATACTATACTCTCCATAGCCATAGCGCAGGCCTCTAGAGTAGCTATCATAACTCAGTTTTGAGAGTGAAAGGATTCAGTTAGCATTTTGCCAGCATCCTCTTTGTGAATGTCACTGGCTGTTTTTGGCTATCAACACTTTACATGGCTGAAGGGACAAACCCCAGGCTGGTGTTAGCCTCATTTTTAGGATTAACTCACATTTAAAGAATGTACAGTTTATTAGGGACACGGATGCTCGCATAGTCGGGCATCCTTTAGACATGGTGCCAGGATCCTGAGAATACAAATGGGTACCTTTAACCAGAAGACTTGTGAAATATAAATGGTCAATCATGAAGCACCGTGTTTTTCTTAGTCTCAAGTCTCTGACAAGTTGCACTGGAGGCACATTCATCTCATGCTATTTACTCCATTTTGGCTATACACATCCACATGACAGCAGGATGAGCATGTAGGATTTATTATTGTCTCTCTGTGGAGTTCATGACTAGGGACATTTTGGTAGCTACGAAGCTAACAATATACTTATTCATCTTGTATAAATAAGTATGTCCTTTAGATAAGGGCTAGCCATGAAGTTTTATGGAGAATGTCTATAAGTGCCCTTTTTCTTCTAGTGCCAGCTCTTACTTTACCTTGAGATTTGTTAGGCAATATCTTTCTAGTTTGTATGTAAGTTACTGTACTAATGAAATAAGAAGACTTCCAAATATGTATTTGTTAATGCTCCTCAAAGAGTGTAAGTTTCCTCCCTTGGGTAAATAAATATCATTGTAAATCTGAGGACCACCTTTTCTGTGCTCTGTTCAAAACTGAATTATTGGTCATGATACAATTCCAGTCCAAGTACAGGTTTGTGATCTTCCACATCTCTCTGCATGGGTCTAGTATCTTTACTAGTCTTTTCAGATGCTCTTGGGCAGTTACATGTCAAAGGCAAAGAACAGCAGTCTAGATATAGCCTAGTGGTGAAGTTGATAGACTGTCATTTATAGGAACTGTTTCTGTCCAGTAGAGAAGTAATTTTCCTCTTACATAAAGTCAGGTGTCTTTTTAAATAATATTGTTTTCCATGTTCTGCTTTTGGTGGATATTACTCTTTTTCAGGATAAACATAAAAGTATCTATTTTATGTACATGTTATCTATAACCTGAGCAATTAAGGAAGAAATATCTCAAAGAATAGGTCTACATTTAATTAAACTTTTTTTTTTTTTACAAATTGAAGTAACAGAAATGCCCCTCCCCCGCCATCATAAAAGCCATAAAAAGGCTTTACTATCTTAATGATTTGTATCACCTAATAGAATTGGGTCATATAAATTAACCAAAAATAAATACAGAATCAACTAGAATGTTGAAAATAAAACAAGAGTTTATTTCTTTAAAATAAATTTAAATTACTTATCTTTTGAGTATTTCATAAGCAATTACGATATTTATGTCATACCTATCTCTCCTTCTCCCCTCCCTGATTCCCCCAGACTCATAGAACCTACTACCAGTCCATAACTGGCATTCACTCCTTATACCATGCGTTGCTATGGTGGATACTATGGAGGCCTGGGCTATGGCTATGGTTGCCTAGGCTGTGGCTATGGCTGTGGCTATGGTGGCTATGGTTATGGCTGTGGCTATGGTTATGGTTGCTGCCGCCCACTGTGTTGTAGAAGGTACTGGTCCTGTGGCTTCTACTGAGGAGTTTTTGCAGCTGCTGACACGAACTTGCATCACATCACAAGTTCTTTGATATCATCTAAAATTACAATCATGTACTAAACTATCTGAAGAAAAATATATAAAACACAACATGCTCAACTTGCAGAGAAGTTCATTGTCTTTATAATGCCATTGACAATGAAATTCAGTTAGATTACCCCATGTTAAAATAATTTGTTTTAAATAAACTATTTCATTGAAAACATTGATTTCTTTGATCTAATTTAATAGTTTCAATCTATATGAAATGTATGTCTTTATATTCCTGCCTTCTTGGTCATAAAAGTGTGGGTTATTTTGCAGGTAAATAGAGATAAAATATGGAGGACTAAGAAGGAAAAAGAGAGAAGTGTGAACATTCATTTGCTGATAGACACTTTGGGTTGTTTACATCTTTGATTTTGTGAGTAATGTCACAAGGAATTTGGTAGTAGAGATAATTTTTGAAGGTCACATCTTTCTGCCTTCTACATTTCAGAAGTGTCACACAGTGGGTCTATGAATATTTGATGAAGGGGCTACACTGTATTTTCTTTAATAGTTGTCTCCATATACATTCTTGGAGAGGAGAACATTTCAATTTCTTTCACAGGTTCTTTGTTACTTATTTTCTTCCGTTCTTCTTTTTAAAGAAATTATTTATGTATTCACATCACAAACATTTTCTCCCTCACAGAGTCCCTTCCCCCACTCCCTGCTCCACTCCTCTGAAAGGGTGGGGCCCCACCTGGGTATCCCCCTACCCTGGCACATTAACTCTCTAAAGGATCAGGCACATTCTCTCCCACTGTGGCCAGACAAGACCGCCCTGTTGGGGAATGGATTCCACAGTCAGCCTACAGTTTTAAGGACAGTCTCCACTCCAGCTGTTGGAGAATCCACATAGAGCTGCACAACTGCCTAGCCCCTAAGGGTCTCGCTTAGTTGACTGTGTTGGTCTTCCTGTGCAGTTTCTATCTTCTTAAGAGCCTTCAGTCCTTCCCCCATCTCTTCTATAAGAGTACCCAACCTTCATCCATTACTTGGCTCTGTGTCTCTGCATGTGTTTCAATCAGCTATTGGGTAGAGGACAAAGATGCTAGGCTCCTGTCAGCAAGCATAACAGAGTATCATTCATAGTGTCAGGTATTTGTTCTTGCCCATGGGATAAATCTGAAGTTGGGTCCATTATTGGTTGGTCATTTCTTTAGTCTCTACTCCATTCTTATTTCTGCATTTTTTTAGACAGGACAAATTTGAGGTTGGAAGTCTTGTGGATGGCTTCGTGTCTTTATCCATTTACAGAAGGTGGCCTCTTATGGTTCCATGTCCCAAGTGTTAGGCATCTCAGCTAAGAAAACATGCATTGGCTCTTGGAAGGTTTCTCATCCCAGGTCTGTGGGACTTCCTAGAGATTGACACCCCAACCGCTGGCAGCTGCAGACTTCCATTCATTCTCTTGTCCTTCTGGCCTTCTCACCTGTCTCTCCCCACACATCATCCTGACCCCCGCCTTTCCCCTCTCAGTATCCTCTTCCACCTATTTCCCTCCCTTTTCCCCTCTGCCTCCTATGACAATAGAGAAAGTGGGAATTAGCTTTGAACACATTTTCTTTCTAATAACTATTTTTTTTAACAGCTGCTTGCCAGTCTCACTGTCACTTTGATTTTTAGTTTTGAGATATTAGTGAAATGAGATCTTATTTCACCCTTGAGTCACCTGTAGATTTTCTTTTGAAAACTGTCTATTCTAATCTCAGATCTTATTAACGTTAGCTCACTTTCTTCCTGCTGCTGAGTTGTAGATATTATATAGAAGTTTTGGTTATTAATCTCATATTTATTGTATATATTATATTCTTTTGCAGTTTTGGATTCTTCTGTTGTGTAAAAGATTCTTAGTCGGATACAATAAGACTTCTTTCCATTTCTAATCTGTTCCTGAAGTCATAACCAGTTGATCCTGAGGCTAAATATTAGTTACTGGAGAATTTCAGATGTTCTGTTTTGGTCATATCACCTTTCTCCACAATTCTTGCACAGATCCACCATATTTTCTATCCTTGCCTATACAACTTTGACTCTTTTTTTAAATTTATTCACATCCAGCTTTGAAATAACTGAAAAAAGTTGAAAAGAAACTTTGAAAAACTATTTTTTGAGCTAATAATATAATTAAAATAAGAATAAATCCTTGTTTGAGTTGTGCTGTCTACATACTCTGGAATGTGTGGTCCTCTGCGGGGGCGTGATTGATCTACCCAGGGCGTCATGTCTAAAGAAATCTTACTGTCCAACTTTTAAGATTTATCAAAGACTAACATTTCCTTACTGAGTAGGGAGTCCTTGTGCCCACCTCCTTTCTCCATGTTGGGATTTTGTCTGATTTGAGCTGGCACAGATCTTGTGCATGCTGTCACAACTGTTGTAGCTTATGAAAATGTCCTGCTATGTCTGGAAAGCACTGTCTACTTTCATTTATTCACTGCCGCTTGCTTTTGCAGTCTTCTAGTCCATCTTCTCCAAACAATGACACCCGATCTCTGAGAAGATGAGTGTGACACAGAGCTTCCATTTGTGGCTGAGTAGTTTGCAGACTTACACTATGAACATTGATCAGTTGTTCTTTGTGAGAATTACCATCTATTTCAGAAAGAAGCTTCTCTGAAGAGGATTTGGAGATACAGCAGGCAATGGGCATAATGACAAGACATTGGCACTCTTTAATATTGTCGCGTCCATTTAGCAGCATACTAATAGCCGTTGTCCCCTAAGTCCAAACACATCTTGGCCTGACAACAGTGCCAGATGTGTATTTCATCTTACTAATTGTGCTCTGAACACACTCAGAAACTGGCAGCTTACTCCAGTGCTCTTCTTTTGCCAGGCCAGGTTGCTGGTGTTTGCAAGGTTTAAAATTGCATAAGACCCATAGTAATCTCCCTTACAGAGAATACATAAAAGCTTTTAGAACCGAGGAGGCTAACTAGCAGGAGTAAAACATCCATACAATTACCTGACTGATTTTCCTTTGTTCTGTGACCCATTAACTTGAGCAATAAAGTCTTATCAAGTCTTAGAAACTAAACCAGAGGATTGGCAGAAATCTGTAATTTGTGGCCTATGAAATCTCTATAGTCAACTATTTTAGGAGTAACCTATTCATGACAATGACTTATTTCATAGCCTGTAGTATCTTACTTTTAGATTCTCCTCTTTCCTGCCTCCCTACTCCATTCCTGTTCTATATTTTTGGCTTTATACACTTTATACAACTTCACTCTATCTTTACTCTCTATAAAGCTCTGCACTGCTCCCCCCAATCCATGTGGCTCCTTGGTAATTTCCTCACCTCTTGTTGTTAAGACCAACAACTGACAAATGAGAACTCACAAAACTGGAGCTTCAGTACAGTAAAGAATTCCATCATTTGACTGATCAGACATCCTATATAATGGAGAAAAGTCTTCAATGGCTATACTTCCAATAGAGGCTTAGTATTTAAAATACATAAAGAACTCAAGAAACTAAACATCAAGAAAACAAGCTACTCAATCATAAAGTAGAACATGGAATTAAACAGACATATTTTAAATGCTGAACTCTAAATGATTCATGAAAAAAGTTTTAAAAATATTCATCATTGTTAGACATCAAGGCAAATGAGAAGGAAAATTACTTTAAAATTTCTTCTCACTTCTGTTAGACTGGTAAGATGAAAAACACAATTGGCTACAAATGCTGGTGTGGATTTGGAGAAAGTAAACTTATTTCTGATAGATAGGAATGCAAATTGGCTTGGCCACTGTAGCAATCAGCATGGAGCTTCCTCAAAAATCTAGAAAAAGATTATTTTATTCAGTTGTAGTAGGCTTGGCTATATAGACACAAGATTCTACATCCTACTACAGAAATACTGGCTTACCCATATTTAGTATTGCTCTATTCCCAGTATCCAGGACATGGGAGCAGCCTAGATGACCATCTACAAATGAATGGGTAATGAAATGTGCTATATTTATTTAGTGTGATAATATTAGGTGTTAAGAAAAATGAAAATGTTCAATTTTCATATAAATGGATAGAGTTAAAAATAAACATTCTGAGTGAAATAACCCAGACTCACAAAGTCAAATGCCAACCTTTTTTCATAATTTGTGAATATTATCTTTGAATTTTCATATATGTGAGTTTATTTGTAATGTACCTTATTTGACTTCAGATACAGACTCTATCTATCTATCTATCTATCTATCTATCTATCTATCTATCTCTCTCTCTCTCTCTCTCTATCTATCTATCTCTATCTATCTATCTATCTATCTATCTACAGACTCTAACTATATGCAAGAATGTTTTTGTTGAATAATGATTATTATTTTTTCACTTGAAATATTTTTAGGAACAAAAGTTTTCAGGTTAGGAGATGTAAATTCAGAGGGAAATTTCCTTCTCATCTAATACATATAGTTACCCTGATATGCTCTCACATATATTTGTTTGTATAACAGAGAGGTTATACCTCCTGAACTAAATATATTTACTAGCTTGTTTTATTATATATGATGTATATTTTTATAAATTTATTAAAAGTTCAATCCAAACAGTCCCTTGTCTTCCAATGAAGGCTTTGTACTATTCATATGATTATGCCACCCTTCACCTACAGGCTGAGACAAAGCACATGCCTTATTTGTTCATTTTTAAGGAGTCTGTACAATTGTTCTTTAGAGGGAACAATACGCAGGTTCACATCTAATTTTTTTTACATATGAAAAGACAAAGGTCCCATTGCTGGAAATGGCAATGGAAATTGATGTTTAGGTTTTTATTGTTGTTGTTTTAGGTGTGTGTGTAGCAGCAGAAGCAACAGCATCAGCAGTAGTAGTAGAGGTGGTGACAGTGGTGGTGATGGTAATAGTAAGCACAGATATGTAAGTGGTGACTGGGGGAATATTTGTAGAAATTGTCTGTCCTGTTTTTGCTCTACAAACTTCATTCCCCTGAGTCTGGTTCTTTCACTGCCCAGCAACCAGTGAGACCTAGGCATCCTCCTACTTGTTAACCCTATAGCACCATTTGAAGATACGAAGCATTTAAACTAAAGTTCTTATACTTTCACAGCAGCTACTCCTATCTGCTCAGATATCACTCCAGCTGTCTGGCAAACTGATAAGGTGGTGCCACTGCTCTCCTGCTAAGCCATGTGAGAGGGCTCTTGTATGCCTTGGTTACAAAACAATAAAATGCTAATCAAAGTTGACTTTGGGTTACTCAAACACAATTTCAATACATTGCACAGTAACATCTGCGGTACCATTACATGGGCTCACAAAGAGAAACTTGGAGAATATGTAGTTTCTGCACATAAAATGGTATCTTCTTTTCTGATGATTTTAAACAACATTCAGGAAAACAATGCTCTCAGGAAAATATACAGCTATGATAATGCTGGCCGCCAAATTGCAAATAATGTAACCAATAATTAACTTACTGTTCATGGAAAAAAATAGCAGAAATCTTACCTCCAGGTAAGACTGATTACAAATAACAAAATAAACAACAGGAAAGAAAATGCCTTCTTTGGGATAATGAATCAAAAAAGAAGTAAAAAGGATAGAACAGAAAACTGATGGTTTATGTTATCTGACAAAATTATGTCATGCATTCTCTCACCTAAATAAAGAATGGCTTCAAGTTTTGACAACAGAATCAGGATGCACAATTTGACCATGGATCCTGATTTAGGAGGATAATTATGTTGGTTATGTCAGTCACTTGTGCACCAATAAATCGTGACACTTGTGTTTCTGAAGCACAGTGGACACATGTGTGTTGCTGAAATTCCTGTGGTTTTGCCAACAACTACCCAGGTGTATAAAAGGCTGTGGACGAATGGTGACATCCAGACTCAAGAAACTTACTTCTATCTTCAACCGAGCTCCAGCAGTCTATTTCCACTTACTGACACCATGTGCTACTATGGTGGATACTATGGAGGCCTGGGCTATGGCTATGGTGGCCTAGGCTGTGGCTATGGCTGTGGCTATGGTAGCTATGGTTATGGCTGCTGTCGCCCACTGTGTTGTGGAAGATATTGGTCTTATGGCTTCTACTGATGGATTTCTACATCTGTTGGCTGTAACCCATTGTCTTATTGGAAACACCTACAAGATTTCCCACATCAGAAATGCCTACCTTCAAATTTTCCACTCTACTAAACTGCCTGAGTTCAACAGTGTCGTCGTCTTCTCACCTTCAGCTAGATTGGAAGAGCTTGCAGAGACATTCTTCATTGTCTATATGATGCCTTGCAAAATGTGAAATAGTTGGACTCTCAACTTTTATGTGAAAACAAATGCTGTTGAATAAACTATCTCATTGAGAATATTCATCTGTACTTGTGTTTAAAACTCTCCATCATTCTTGAATATGTGTTATGTATCTGTGTCTAATTTGCTACATATGTGAGGTTGCTTGTGGATAAATGCCAGAAGACCTGGAGAGGGATATGAAGGAAACAAAGTAAGAGAAGGAGAGGGAGATATTTCTTTTAAATACTCATCTATTGATGCACATATGGACTGTTCTCATATTCTTCATTATTAAACAAGACCAAACTGGCTTCTATTTATAATCAATCAAGTTGGATTTTGCTATTAAATAGAAATGAGGTTGATGAAGTGTCATTTCCCCCATTTTTTTTGAAAATTTAGTTTTGTTTTTGTTTTCATTACTTTTTTACCCCAGAATTCCAAACAATATAATTTGACCATACTCACCTTGGTTCCAACTCCTCCCAAGTCCATATCCCCTCCCCTGCTCATCCAATTTTGTATACTCTTTTGAAGCAGACAGACTCCTCCCCTCAAAAGAACCCCAAAATCAAATAGTTTGTACTGCCGTGTAATCTCGGTTAGATGCCCATCCATTGAAGCCTGGACTACGCACAAAGGAGTGTATTCTTAAAGAAATCTGACTCTCCCTCTCGAGAAACAATGAACTACCAATAGATCTTTATCAGAGATAGGTAGGGGGAGGGTGAGACTTCAGGACCATTTCTATCCCTCTGTTGGAACTTTGTCAAGCCTCAGCCTATGGAGGCCTTGGGAATCAGCTGCTGTAAATTCACACTTACGTACAACTGCCTGACATGTCCATTAAACACTATTTTCCAACACTCATGCACCACCTTACGATTTTTACAATTTTTCTATTACCCTTCTTCCTCAACGATCTTTGATACCTGGTAGGATAGGCTGTGATATACATGTCTTATTCAGGGAGAGATATCTCTAGTCCCTTATTTTCTGTACTTTGATCATTTGTGGGTCTCTCTGTATCAAGTAACATCTTCTGCACTCAATCCATCTGTGGAGCTGTTGGGCATATTCCCAAGGGACTCTATATCATAGGAGTGACAACTACCCATGTTTTCATTGCTATCCCACTCTCAATACCTAGGAAATAGAAATAATTTAGGCATCCATTAACTGATTATTATACTGGAAAAATGTGTTACATTTACAGAATTCAATACTTTTAGATACTAATCATTGTGAAATTCTCAGGTAAATGGACAAAGCAGAAGCTACGATTCTAAGTTAGGTGGGAACACAGCTCTTCTGGGGTTCTCTCTCATTTGCAGATGTTAGCCCTGTATCTCAGATATGTGTGTCCTGTTTTCTCTTTTCTTTGATGAGTAACTATTCTAATTCTCTGTTCACTTTAATTCGGGCTATTTTCATTTCACCTTTTACTTACATTGTTCTGCATAAACGTAATTGATAATTGTGCATCAGATTATGTATATTTTTCTTTGTATAAATTTTCTTCTCATTCTGAATTATTTTACAGAGTTGTTTGTATAATAGTTTTTAATAAAGTTTATTATTATCCTAGTAATTGAAAAAGTGATATTTTTCTTTTTTCTATGTCTTTAATTTTCTTTATTGGTATCTCATAATTTCAAATATACTGTTTCAGTAAATAGTCCTTAAAATGTGATTTTATGTAATAGTATACATTATCATATATTGTTGTGCATTCATAGGTTCAATTGGAGCTTTATGTTTCTTATGATGTAAACATATGCATATCTTTAAAATATTATTCTATAACAAGACAAAATTTTATCTAACTCTAAGCAATACGTACAAAATGACACCTGAGATATGTGTCTGAAAGTGTTACACTACTTGTTGCTCCCTGAGAAACTTACTACAGGACCTTTTCTCAAAACAACTTTATAATATTTTCTCTGTTTCTACTTTCTTCATTTACCACAGGAACTAGAAATTACTTTTCTTAGGGTCTTTTCTTAGAAGCATTTCATGATAAATATTCCGATAAAAGGCTCTTGGCCAAAATTGAACAAGATTGGCTTAAAGGGGAGAAAGCTGCATTATCTCAGAAGAGCAGAGAGACCATGTGGGACTTTGGAATATGTTAGCTTTTACCTAAATCACTGCTTACTTCTGAAGATCCCTGAAGTGTCTCTGTCTCTAACTTCTTGAGTTAGGATTTCTGACCAGTGAAGGAGACACATTCTCTTTGTTTTTGGTTTTTTACCCCTACAGAATTTCTTGTAATTGAAACAATTCTTTCCTGAATTACTGAAAATGTTCTCCTATTTTCTTCTAAGTTCAATTACCAACATCTTGGCGTGCACACACTAGTACTTTATAAAACTGTGCAAACTAATGCCAGGATTTAATTATGTTGGAAGGCTAAATTTATTTGATTTGTTTTTAGACATTGCATTTTAAAATGCTTAGTTAAATAGTTTTATTGAAAATATTCATGTAGTCAAAGGAACTAATAATCATTCCAGGCATACAAACACAACAATATATCTTGACATCAGATATATTAAAAGATACACTAAAAGGAATGTGTCACATGGAAAGAAAATTATTTCCTTTAAAAGCAAAATTTCCATTGAGAAATAAGAGAGCAATGACTATCACAGTAAATATGATTAGTATTTCCATATAAAGCATCGTCATCCTCTTTGATCTTTTTGGAGTACCAAACTACATATATATATATATATATATATATATATATATATATATATATATATATACATACATACATATATATACATACATACATACATATATATATATGTATATATATATATATATATATATATATATATATATATATATACAAGAACCTAAATAATAGAACAAAAGATAAATATTTATAGTGGCAGTTAAGTACTTTAAGAATTACATGAAGATACAGTGCTAATTTATATCTTAAGATATAATCTAAAAGAACTGCATTTTATTCTTTATTGAATGACAATTTCAATAATAAGACAACATATAATTTTAAATTGAAGGGGCAGAAAAACAGAGCCAGGATGATGGCTGTGGATATCAAGGTCTTCACTACCAAGCAGGAAAACCTGAGTTTGATCCCTGGGACTCAAACACTGGAAACAGGTAATTGATTTCTTCATGTTTTCTTCTGATCTCTGTGTGTGTACATGTGTGTGTGTACGTGTGTGTGTGTGTGTGTGTGTGTGTGTGCGCTTTATACTGGCATTCATTTACAAACACATAATAATAAATGTGATAAAAATTCATTTACCAAATAAATAAATGTTATAAAAAATCTTTTAATACATATATAAATTTAATAAAAACAGGTTTTAAAGAGAAAAATAGGATATAAACTCTGATAAAATGGAAAACAGGAAATAAAAATATTGAGAAAAGATAAAACAGTAATGCTATGATATATATAGTAATATATATATATGTAGTATAAATAGTGTGAATAAACTAAATACAGCAGAGAAAATTGAGAAAATTAGAGTGGGTAAACACAGTATTAAGTACATGTTGCTAAAAGAGACGATTTCCTAATATTCCAAAAGATATTTGAAGGTTAAGGGTTGTTATAACCTGTTAACATTAAATAGAAAGTATCATCATATTAATAACAGATGAGGTAGACTTAAAGGCAATAAAGCTCTACAAGTAAAGAATTCAATATAATCATAAAGAGACCAAACTATTAGAAAATCTGTAACTTCAAAATTATGTAACTAACATAGTTATCAGTCATGTAATAGCTCTTACCACAACTATAATAAGTGCATTAAATAATATGAATATTAATAGCTCTATGAATAGGTAATATATGTATAGATAAAGATATAGAGTTTCAAAATGTTACAATTATTAAATTTGACAGAAACTTAAAAATAAATGAATTCAAATTCTGTAGATAGCATTATTATTTTGCATTTTTTTAAATTGTTTTATTTATTTACATTTCAAATGTCCCTTTTCCCAGCACACCCCTTCATAACTCCCCATCCCATTCCCCAATTTCCCTTCATCTATAACAGGGTGCTCCCTCCCCCACCCATCCACTTCTACCTCATTCCTCTAGCATTCCCCTTCTCTGGGGATCAATCCTCTACAGGACCAAGCACGTCCCCTCCCACTGTGTCGTCTCCATCTCCGTCCCGCAGAAAGGAGCGACACCACGATGTTCGTCTCAAAACAGTTTATTCAGGAACCTTTCTTTCTACATGCAAGCAGCAATCTCCTACCCCCAAGCACACTCCCTACTAAAAAACCCGTAACCACGCCCCATCAGTCCAGTCTATGTAGTCTCAGTTCATAGGTTCACGCCAAATAGCCTGATCTTGTTTCATGGTGCGCCTGCGCAGCTCTCACGATGGGCGTGGCTTACCTTTGGGTGTATGAGGAAGTCAGGTGCTAGTCATAAGACTTGACAGCAGTCCCAGGCACCATCTCGGGACTGCTGCCACACCCACTCCCCACATCTCCCCCTTCTTTATGTTTTTGCAGTGAGAATGCCTGTCTTAGGTTGCCCCCTGCATCAATGCCCCTTACCTGTCATCAGGAGACAAACAGCTTAGGTTTGATCCCTGTCTTAGGTTGGTGACATGCCCAGGGAGTCTTTTTTTTTTTTTTTATTAACTTGAGTATTTCTTATATACATTTCGAGTGTTATTCCCTTTCCCGGTTTCCGGGCAAACATCCCCCTCCCCCCTCCCCTTCCTTATGGGTGTTCCCCTCCCAACCCTCCCCCCATTGCCGCCCTCCCCCCATAGACTAGTTCACTGTGGGTTCAGTCTTAGCAGGACCCAGGGCTTCCCCTTCCACTGGTGCTCTTACTAGGATATTCATTGCTACCTATGGGGTCAGAGTCCAGGGTCAGTCCATGTATAGTCTTTAGGTAGTGGCTTAGTCCCTGGAAGCTCTGGTTGCTTGGCATTGTTGTACTTTTGGGGTCTCGAGCCCCTTCAGGCTCTTCCAGTTCTTTCTCTGATTCCTTCAATAGGGGACCTATTCTCAGTTCAGTGGTTTGCTGCTGGCATTCGCCTCTATATTTGCTGTATTCTGGCTGTGTCTCTCAGGAGCGATCTACATCCGGCTCCTGTCGGTCTGCACTTCTTTGCTTCATCCATCTTGTCTAATTGGGTGGCTGTATATGTATGGGCCACATGTGGGGCAGGCTCTGAATGGGTGTTCCTTCAGTCTCTGTTTTAATCTTTGCCTCTCCCTTCCCTGTCAAGGGTATTCTTTTTCCTCATTTAAAGAAGGAGTGAAGCATTCACATTTTGATCATCCGTCTTGAGTTTCATTTGTTCTAGGGATCTAGGGTAATTCAAGCATTTGGGCTAATAGCCACTTATCAATGAGTGCATACCATGTATGTCTTTCTGTGATTGGGTTAGCTCACTCAGGATGATATTTTCCAGTTCCAACCATTTGCCTACGAATTTCATAAACTCGTTGTTTTTGATAGCTGAGTAATATTCCATTGTGTAGATGTACCACATTTTCTGTATCCATTCCTCTGTTGAAGGGCATCTGGGTTCTTTCCAGCTTCTGGCTATTATAAATAAGGCTGCGATGAACATAGTGGAGCACGTGTCTCTTTTATATGTTGAGGCATCTTTTGGGTATATGCCCAAGAGAGGTATAGCTGGATCATCAGGCAGTTCAATGTCCAATTTTCTGAGGAACCTCCAGACTGATTTCCAGAATGGTTTTACCAGTCTGCAATCCCACCAACAATGGAGGAGTGTTCCTCTTTCTCCACATCCTCGCCAGCATCTGCTGTCACCTGAGTTTTTGATCTTAGCCAATCGCACTGGTGTGAGGTGAAATCTCAGGGTTGTTTTGATTTGCATTTCCCTTATGACTAAAGATGTTGAACATTTCTTTAGGTGTTTCTCAGCCATTCGGCATTCCTCAGCTGTGAATTCTTTGTTTAGCTCTGAACCCCATTTTTTAATAGGGTTATTTGTTTCCCTGCGGTCTAACTTCTTGAGTTCTTTGTATATTTTGGAAATAAGGCCTCTATCTGTTGTAGGATTGGTAAAGATCTTTTCCCAATCTGTTGGTTGCCGTTTTGTCCTAACCACAGTGTCCTTTGCCTTACAGAAGCTTTGCAGTTTTATGAGATCCCATTTGTCGATTCTTGATCTTAGAGCATAAGCCATTGGTGTTTTGTTCAGGAAATTTTTTCCAGTGCCCATGTGTTCCAGATGCTTCCCGAGTTTTTCTTCTATTAGTTTGAGTGTGTCTGGTTTGATGTGGAGGTCCTTGATCCACTTGGACTTAAGCTTTGTACAGGGTGATAAGGATGGATCGATCTGCATTCTTCTACATGTTGCCCTCCAGTTGAACCAGCACCATTTGCTGAAAATACTATCTTTTTTCCATTGGATGGTTTTGGCTCCTTTGTCAAAAATCAAGTGCCCATAGGTGTGTGGATTCATTTCTGGGTCTTCAATTCTATTCCATTGGTGTATCTGTCTGTCTCTGTACCAATACCATGCAGTTTTTATCACTATTGCTCTGTAATACTGCTTGAGTTCAGGGATAGTGATTCCCCCTGAAGTCCTTTTATTGTTGAGGATAGCTTTAGCTATCCTGGGTTTTTTGTTATTCCAGATGAATTTGCAAATTGTTCTGTCTAACTCTTTGAAGAATTGGATTGGTATTTTGATGGGGATTGCATTGAATCTGTAGATTGCTTTTGGTAAAATGGCCATTTTTACTATATTAATCCTGCCAATCCATGAGCATGGGAGATCTTTCCATCTTCTGAGGTCTTCTTCAATTTCTTTCCTCAGTGTCTTGAAGTTCTTATTGTACAGATCTTTTACTTGCTTGGTTAAAGTCACACCGAGGTACTTTATATTATTTGGGTCTATTATGAAGGGTGTCGTTTCCCTAATTTCTTTCTCGGCTTGTTTCTCTTTTGTATAGAGGAAGGCAACTGATTTATTTGAGTTGATTTTATACCCAGCCACTTTGCTGAAGTTGTTTATCAGCTTTAGTAGTTCTCTGGTGGAACTTTTGGGATCACTTAAATATACTATCATGTCATCTGCAAATAGTGATATTTTGACCTCTTCTTTTCCGATCTGTATCCCTTTGATCTCCTTTTGTTGTCTGATTGCTCTGGCTAGAACTTCAAGAACTATATTGAATAAGTAGGGAGAGAGTGGGCAGCCTTGTCTAGTCCCTGATTTTAGTGGGATTGCTTCAAGTTTCTCTCCATTTAGTTTAATGTTAGCAACTGGTTTGCTGTATATGGCTTTTACTATGTTTAGGTATGGGCCTTGAATTCCTATTCTTTCCAGGACTTTTATCATGAAGGGGTGTTGAATTTTGTCAAATGCTTTCTCAGCATCTAATGAAATGATCATGTGGTTCTGTTCTTTCAGTTTGTTTATATAATGGATCACGTTGATGGTTTTCCGTATATTAAACCATCCCTGCATGCCTGGGATGAAGCCTACTTGATCATGGTGGATGATTGTTTTGATGTGCTCTTGAATTCGGTTTGCCAGAATTTTATTGAGTATTTTTGCGTCGATATTCATAAGGGAAATTGGTCTGAAGTTCTCTTTCTTTGTTGTGTCTTTGTGTGGTTTAGGTATAAGAGTAATTGTGGCTTCATAGAAGGAATTCGGTAGGGCTCCATCTGTTTCAATTTTGTGGAATAGTTTGGATAATATTGGTATGAGGTCTTCTATGAAGGTTTGATAGAATTCTGCACTAAACCCGTCTGGACCTGGGCTCTTTTTGGTTGGGAGACCTTTAATGACTGCTTCTATTTCCTTAGGAGTTATGGGGTTGTTTAACTGGTTTATCTGTTCCTGATTTAACTTCGATACCTGGTATCTGTCTAGGAAATTGTCCATTTCCTGAAGATTTTCAAATTTTGTTGAATATAGGTTTTTATAGTAAGATCTGATGATTTTTTGAATTTCCTCCGAATCTGTAGTTATGTCTCCCTTTTCATTTCTGATTTTGTTAATTTGGACACACTCTCTGTGTCCTCTCGTTAGTCTGGCTAAGGGTTTATCTATCTTGTTGATTTTCTCAAAGAACCAACTTTTGGTTCTGTTGATTCTTTCTATGGTCCTTTTTGTTTCTACTTGGTTGATTTCAGCTCTGAGTTTGATTATTTCCTGCCTTCTACTCCTCCTGGGTGTATTTGCTTCTTTTTGTTCTAGAGCTTTTAGGTGTGCTGTCAAGCTGCTGACATATGCTCTTTCCTGTTTCTTTCTGCAGGCACTCAGCGCTATGAGTTTTCCTCTTAGCACAGCTTTCATTGTGTCCCATAAGTTTGAGTATGTTGTATCTTCATTTTCATTAAATTCTAAAAAGTTTTTAATTTCTTTCTTTATTTCTTCCTTGACCAGGTTATCATTGAGTAGAGCATTGTTCAATTTCCACGTATATGTGGGCATTCTTCCCTTATTGTTATTGAAGACCAGTTTTAGGCCGTGGTGGTCCGATAGCACGCATGGGATTATTTCTATCTTTCTGTACCTGTTGAGGCCCGTTTTTTGACCAATTATATGGTCAATTTTGGAGAAAGTACCATGAGGAGCTGAGAAGAAGGTATATCCTTTTGCTTTAGGATAGAATGTTCTATAAATATCCGTTAAGTCCATTTGGCTCATGACTTCTCTTAGTCTGTCGACATCACTGTTTAATTTCTGTTTCCATGATCTGTCCATTGATGAGAGTGGGGTGTTGAAATCTCCCACTATTATTGTGTGAGGTGCAATGTGTGTTTTGAGCTTTAGTAAGGTTTCTTTTACATATGTAGGTGCCCTTGTATTTGGGGCATAGATATTTAGGATTGAGAGTTCATCTTGGTTGATTTTTCCTTTGATGAATATGAAGTGTCCTTCCTTATCTTTTTTGATGACTTTTAGTTGGAAGTTGATTTTATTTGATATTAGAATGGCTACTCCAGCTTGCTTCTTCTGACCATTTGCTTGGAAAGTTGTTTTCCAGCCTTTCACTCTGAGGTAGTGTCTGTCTTTGTCTCTGAGGTGTGTTTCCTGTAGGCAGCAGAATGCAGGGTCCTCGTTGCGTATCCAGTTTGTTAATCTATGTCTTTTTATTGGGGAGTTGAGGCCATTGATATTGAGAGATATTAAGGAATAGTGCTTATTGCTTCCCGTTATATTCATATTTGATGTGAGGTTATGTTTGTGTGCTTTCATTCTCTTTGTTTTGTTGCCAAGACGATTAGTTTCTTGCTTCTTCTAGGGTATAGCTTGCCTCCTTATGTTGGGCTTTACCATTTATTATCCTTTGTAGTGCTGGATTTGTAGAAAGATATTGTGTAAATTTGGTTTTGTCATGGAATATCTTGGTTTCTCCATCAATGTTAATTGAGAGTTTTGCTGGATACAGTAATCTGGGCTGGCATTTGTGTTCTCTTAGGGTCTGTATAACATCAGTCCAGGATCTTCTGGCCTTCATAGTTTCTGGCGAGAAGTCTGGTGTGATTCTGATAGGTCTCCCTTTATATGTTACTTGACCTTTTTCCCTTACTGCTTTTAATATTCTTTCTTTATTTTGTGCGTTTGGTGTTTTGACAATTATGTGACGGGAGGTGTTTCTTTTCTGGTCCAATCTATTTGGAGTTCTGTAGGCTTCCTGTATGTCTATGGGTATCTCTTTTTTTAGGTTAGGGAAGTTTTCTTCTATGATTTTGTTGAAGATATTTACTGGTCCTTTGAGCTGGGAGTCTTCACTCTCTTCTATACCTATTATCCTTAGGTTTGATCTTCTCATTGAGTCCTGGATTTCCTGTATGTTTTGGACCAGTAGCTTTTTCCACTTTACATTATCTTTGACAGTTGAGTCAATGATTTCTATGGAATCTTCTGCTCCTGAGATTCTCTCTTCCATCTCTTGTATTCTGTTGGTGAAGCTTGTATCTACAGCTCCTTGTCTCTTCTTTTGGTTTTCTATATCCAGGGTTGTTTCCATGTGTTCTTTCTTGATTGCTTCTATTTCCATTTTTAATTCCTTCAACTGTTTGATTGTGTTTTCCTGGAATTCTTTCAGGGATTTTTGCGATTCCTCTCTGTAGGCTTTTACTTGTTTATTAATGTTTTCCTGTGCTTCCCTAAGTGTGTTCAGGTCTTTCCTGAAGTCCTCCAGCATCATGATCAAATATGATTTTGAAACTAGATCTTGCTTTTCTGGTGTGTTTGGATATTCCATGTTTGTTTTGGTGGGAGAATTGGGCTCCGATGATGGCATGTAGTCTTGGTTTCTGTTGCTTGGGTTCCTGCGCTTGCCTCTCGCCATCAGATTATCTCTAGTGTTACTTTGTTCTGCTATTTCTGACAGTGGCTAGACTGTCCTATAAGCCTGTGTGTCAGGAGTGCTGTAGACCTGTTTTCCTCTCTTTCAGTCAGTTATGGGGACAGAGTGTTCTGCTTTCGGGCGTGTAGTTTTTCCTCTCTACAGGTCTTCAGCTGTTCCTGTGGGCCTGTGTCTTGAGTTCACCAGGCAGCTTTCTTGCAGCAGAAAATTTGGTCTTACCTGTGGTCCCGAGGCTCAGGTTTGCTCATGGGGTGCTGTCCAGGGGCTCTCTGCAGCGGCAGCAACCAGGAAGACCTGTGCCGCCCCTTCCGGGAGCTTCAGTGCACCAGGGTTCCAGATGGTCTTTGGCTTTTTCCTCTGGCGTCCGAGATGTGTGTGCAGGGAGCAGTCTCTTCTGGTTTCCCAGGCCTGTCTGCCTCTCTGAAGGTTTAGCTCTCCCTCCCACGGGATTTGGGTGCAGAGAACTGTTTATCCGGTCTGTTTCCTTCAGGGTCCGGCGGTGTCTGTGGCAGGGGTCCTGCCGCTCCTGGGCCCTCCCCCACGGGAGCCCAGAGGCCTTATACAGTTTCCTCTTGGGCCAGGGATGTGGGCAGGGGTGAGCAGTGTTGGTGGTCTCTTCCGCTCTGCAGCCTCAGGAGTGCCCACCTGACCAGGCGGTTGGGTCTCTCTCTCACCGGGTCTCGCCCAGGGAGTCTTACCCATCATTGACTACTTCTTTAGCATGCCAAGCCACATTTGAGGAGACTGTCCCGTCTCCACCGCTGCAAAAGCCTGTATTGTTAAGGCTTGAGTTCTGCGCTGACGAAACTGTATACAGCTCATGCACCAAAAGGCCAGGACGCTAATAAAAATCAGGCATAGGGCAAGTCCAGCAAGTCCAGCCCATTCTTTCAGTCATGAGGCAACGGCAGCAATCTAATCGTTCAGTCCTCCAGCTAAGGACATGCTCTGTGGTGGCCTGAATCATCCTTTGTGGTGTGCTGCTATGGTTCTGGTCCACTGCCTTCCTGACTGTGAGTCTGGAAGCTTCAGCTGTTAGGAACCAGAAGCTGGTTAGCTTTGAGGCTGTGGAGGGCTCTTCGTGCTGCAGCAGACTTTGCGATCTGGTAGCTCCGGCCGACACTTTTAAACTTCCCCTTTCCCACCACTTCCACTGTGACCATCCACTCGAGTGGAGTTGATATGGATGATGGATTGTCTCAATTCCTGAACTAGTCCATCAAAGTGTTGAGTCCAAATTCCTGTAAGATACTGAGATATATTATGGGATATCTGAGCAGCATGACTGACCTTCACAAATGGTATGGAGGTGACATACAGTCCTGGATATTTCCACTTACAACCCATTAACTCCATCATAATATGCTTGTTCCTGGAGCAAATCAACCCTTTGATACAGCAGCAAAATTCCTGCTTTCAACTGACTATTAATATTACCCTGAACATCTAAAGCTTCTGCAACACCTGCAGATAAATTACTTACAGCTACCATAGTCTGTACTATGGAGGTAAGAGATATGGCCGCAGAAATGGCTGTGGCAGCAGAAACTGCTATAGGAATAACAATGGCTGCAGCAATGCCAAAAACTCTCCAGGTTTCCGGGTGTAAGATACGTCCCTCTGCCCTGCCCGAAGCGTAAGGGGGCAGATGAGGCAGCTCCAGAGCCGATGGTTCTACCTTTAATTTCACTTTCTCTAAGCTGTCGGCGATGCTTTCCAGATCGTCTTCTGACATTTCCCCCTCGCTAGAATTTCCTTCAGTCTCTAATTTTTGAGAACATTCCTCCCTAACCTGATTTAGTGCCTCATTTCCCTTTTGGAGCTCTGCACCACACCTTTCCTCATCCCCTATGCGATTTTTCATGAATTTCCACACTGGCAGCACTCCTTTTGGTAAAACCCCCTGCTCCTCAGCAAACCTCAAATCTTTCCCTAATTTCTTCCAACTGGGCATTGTAAGATGTCCTGTCACGGGAAACCATGGAGCAACCTGGTCCACTGCTTTTAAAAAATTCTCTACTATTTCTTTCTTTAGCCCAATTCGTTTTGCTTTTAACAAATCCTTGAGGGCTTGGCGAACTGTCTGAGCTGATGTTGAGTTTCCCATTGTGCTTGATGGAACTTGTCCCAAAACCGGGAACCTTATAGTCTCAATCTGAGAGCTTTGCGACTTGTCCTAAAACCAGGAACATTATAGTCTCAATCCGAGAGTTTTGCGACTTGTCCCAAAACCGGGAACCTTAGAGTCTCAATCCGAGAGCTTTGCAACTTGTCCCACTTACCTGGGAACTTACCGGCTAGCCACACTGACCGCAATGAGTTCCGAATGAAGGAGGAGGGTCCGTACCACCACTTGTTGTCTCCGTCTCCGTCCTGAAGAAAGGAGCGACACCACGATGTTCGTCTCAAAACAGTTTATTCAGGAACCTTTCTTTCTACATGCAAGCAGCAATCACCTACCCCCAAGCACACTCCCTACTAAAAAACCCGTAACCATGCCCCATCAGTCCAGTCTATGTAGTCTCAGTTCATAGGTTCACGCCAAATAGCCTGATCTTGTTTCATGGTGCGCCTGCGCAGCTCTCACGATGGGCGTGGCTTACAATTGGGTGTATGAAGAAGTCAGGTGCTAGTCATAAGACTTGGCAGCAGTCCCAGGCACCATCTTGGGACTCTGCCACACCCACTCCCCACACCACTGAAGCCAGACAAGGCAGCCTTCTGCTACATATGTAGTGGGGGCCATAGACTAGCTCATGTATGCCCTTTGGTTGGTGGCTTAGTCTCTGGGAAATCTGAGGGGTCCTGTTAGTTAATACTGTTTTTCTTTCTATGGGTTTGCAATCCTTTCAACTCCTTCAGTCCTTCCCTAACTCTTCCATAGGAGCCCTGAACTCAGTCCAATGCTAGTCTGTAAGTAGCTGCATCTTTCTCAGTAATCTGCTGGTAGAGCCTCTCAAAGAACAGCCTAGCATCAGTAATTAGTGTCTGGGTTTGGTGCCTGATTATGGAATGCATCCCAAGTTGGTCTCTGGATAACCTTTCCTTCAGTCTTTGCTTCATTTTTGTCCATGCATTTCCTTTAGACAAGTACAATTCTGGGTCAAAATTTTGAAGGTGGGTGGGTGGCCCCATCCCTCAGCTTTGGACCATGTCTATATACTAGAGGTAGTCTCTTCCGGTTCTATTTTCTTACTGCTGGGCATTCTTGTTAATGTCATCTCCACTGGGTCTTGGGAACCTCTCACCTCCCTGGTGTCTGGGACTTTCTAGAGATTCCCACTGTTCCTCACCCTACTGCTGCACATTTCTGTTTATTCTTCTGGACCCCTGGGATTCCCTCCACTTTCCCCCCATACCTGATTCTAACTCTCCTTTTTTTCATCCCCAACCCTGCTGACAAGGTTTTGCCCTCCCTCTGCTTCACATGATTATTTTGTTCCCCTTCTTAGTGGGATTGAAGCATCCAATCCAATTGGGCTTTCCTTCTTGTTTAGCTTCATATGATCTGTGAATTCATATCGGTATTCATAACTTTTTGACCCCTCAGAAGATGGAAAGATGGATAGGAATAGCACAGTAAAAATGGCTATCTTATCAAAAAGCAAACTACAGATTCAATGCAATGCCCATCAAACTTCCAACTCAATTCTTCACAGAGATAGAAAGAGAAATTCTCAAATTAATCTGGAATAGCAAAAAACCCAGGATAGGGAACACTATTCTCAACAATAAGAGAACTTCTGGGGGAATGACCATACCTGACCTCAAACTGTACTGCAGAGCAATAGTGATAAAAACTACATGGTATTTTGACAGAAACAGACAGGTTGATCAATGGAATAGAATTGAAGACCCAGATAAACCCACATACCTATAGACATTTGACCTTTGACAACGAGTCAAAAAGAGTAAGTGGGAAAAGATAGCATCTTTGCTAGTCAAACTGGTGGGCTGCAAATTGATCCATATTTATCACCTTGAATAAAGTTAAAGTTCAAGCAGATTGAGGACCTCCACATAAAACCAGATAAGCTGAATCTAATAGAAGAGAAAGTGGCAAATAACTTTGAACACATTGGCAAAGGAGAAAATTTCCTGAACTGATCACCAGTGGCTGAGGCTCTAAGGTCAACAATTGACAAATGGGACTTCATGAAACTGAAATGCTTCTGTAAGGCAAAGGACACTTTCAATAAGACAAAATGGCAGCCTACAGATTGGGAAAAGATCTTCACTAACCGCACATCCAATAGATGGCTAATATACAAAGAACTCAAGATGTTAGACACCAAAAACAAAACAAAACAAAACTAGACAACAGCACCACCAACAACAACCACCACCACCACCACCACCACCACAAAAACAACAACCAGATAATCCAATTTAAAAATGGGCTACAGAGCTAAACAGAGAATTCTCAACAGAGGAATCTCAAAAGCCTGAGAAGTACTTAAAGAAGTGTTCAACATCCTTAATCATCAGGGAAACGCAAATCAAAATGAGCCCAAGAGGGGTTGGGGATTTAGCTCAGTGGTAGAGCGCTTGCCTAGCAAGCACAAGACCCTGGGTTCGGTCCCCAGCTCTGAAAAAAAGAAAAAAAAGAAAAAAGAAAAAAAATGAGCCCAAGATTCTAGCACATGACAATCATGGCTAAGGTCAAAAACTCAAGTGACAACTCATGCTAGCAAGGATGTGAAGAGAGAGGAACACTCCTCCATTGCTGGTGGAATTGCAAACTGGTACAACCACTCTGGAAATCAATCTGGAAGTTTCTTAGAAAATTGGAAATTTTTCTACCTGAAGACCACTATACCACTCCTGGGCATGTACCCAAAAGATACTCTACCATATCCCAAGGACATGTCCTCCACTATGTTCATAGTAGCCTTATTTGTAATAGCTAGAAGCTGGAAATAACCCAAATGTCCCTCAGTGGAAGAATTTTTATGGAAATGTGGCTCATTTACACATCAAAATACTTCTCAGCTATTAAAAACAAGGACATTATGATTTTTGCAGGCAAATGGATGGAACTAGAAAATATCCTGAGTGAGGTAACCAAGACACCCCCCAAATGCACTTGGTGTACTCACCAATATATGATATTAGACATACTTTTTAAGTGAGCAAGTAGTTCCAAAGCTAAGGAAGATCTGCAATAAGCAAGTTTCTAACATAATCACATAACTAATTTTAGAAATATATAGAAAGAATAAACAAGAAAATAGTAATATCTTCCAAGTTGAAAGAGTTGTCCTCATACAGATGAAATACAAAGTCACAATGCAACATACGATTTAAAACTAAATAATGCTAAAGAAGATACATGTATGCTAACGTGTGTAGGGTTAAAATTGTGCATGTGTGTATGTATGATTGTATGTGAGTGTGTGTGTGAGTGATATGTACTACAGAGGATCCCAGAGGACTTTGTTGAGTGCCTAGTTCTGAGTATCCACCTTATTCCTTTGAGGCATTGTCCCTCACTGAATCTAGAAATAGGATAACAAATGTCAATGATCCTTCTGCTTCTTTCCTTCCATTCTGGGGCTAGAGACCACTCACATCTTTGTATGTGGGTTGTGGCATCTAAACTGAGTTCCTCATGGGAGCAGAGAATTTGGTCTTACTCAATCATCTGTCTAGTCACCAAAAGAAATGCTTTTAGAGACATATAAGACACTTAATTTTGTATATTGGATAAAATAAGTAATATGTGTTTACATAGGTGTAGGATTGTCTTGTGACTAAATAGCACTAGATAGATTAATAATTTACAAGAAGTTCCTTTTACACTAAATCACAAAAAATAATGTAAACACAAATTAAAAATAAAACGATAGAACTTTAAAAAGAGATTATAAGAATAGTGTGAAATGTATGCTATCCTCACATCTTCTAATTCAAGAGAGTTGATATAGTGAGAATATTAGTTTCTTAAAATCCCAGCTATGTTACATGAATATGCATTTGTCTTATTCCCAGGTGTGGGATGAGAGACTGCTTCACAGCAGGTGGTTATAATTTTCCTCATGCCTTAGCAGGGACATGATCTTTGCCAGCTGGAAATTGTTTAGTTCTGGAGACTAAGGAGAGGGTCCCCCAGAGCTCTGAGAGGGCTGGGAGGATTTTAAGGCTGCTGCCCTTATTGATGCTGTTGCAATTTGACAAGGAGAAGGAGTTGGAGGTAACCCGAATATGAAGAAGAATCTCAACACTCTTAATCACCAGGAAGAAGTCAAAAGGGGTCTATGTACCTTCCACTTTGAACCTTCTTTCTCTCCTACTTAGTGTTGAGAGCTGGAAGAGTGAGAGCTATAAGAACTGAATAAAATATAAAAACCAACACACTGACAAGTCAAGGTGACCAGAAGAACAAGGCTCACAAAGTAACTCACCAGGGCTCACAGGGACTGAGAGAATGAAGCAACAGTCAGGGAGCCTGTCTGGATCTAAGCTAGGCTCTCTACAAGTATGTTATGGTATTTAGCTTGGTCTTCTTGTGGGACTTCCAATAGTGGGAGTGATCTCTCTGTCTCCTTTGCCTACTTTTGGGACCCTTTTTCTCCTACTGGGTTGTCTTGTCCATCTTTGACATAAGGTTATGTGCCTAATCTTACTGTGACTTGTTATGCTGTGTTCAGTTGATATGCCTGGGAAATATTGCTTTTTTATGACAGGAATATGAGGAGGAGGAGGAGGAGGAGGAGGAGGAGGAAGAGGAGGAGGAGGAGGAGGAAGAGGAGGAGGAGGAGGAATGGATCTGAATGAGATGAGTGGTGGGAGACTGGGAGCAATGGAAGAAGGTGAAACTGTGCTAGCATATTATATGTGAGAAAAGAGTAAAAATGTAAGAAGGGATTCTAAATAAGTCTACTAAATACATGAGCAACAGCTAGACAAAAAGTCACTCAAGGACACAAAACAACCACTTTCTAAGTTTTAACTCTTAATGGACAATGAAGATAAGAAATGTTTTATCCTGATTCCTCAGCAGAGAAATGTGAGGTCAATACACATGAAGATGACTAACCCCAACATGAGAGAAAATGAACCATTTTTTACCGAGTCAATAGCTACAGTGTAGAACAACTGAAGTTTTCACAGGAGGAAAAATCATTCTCTAAGCTTAATTCTATGGCAATGAGACTGTCTCCCCAATTACAGGAGGGGTAAAACATAAACAAGTATATTTACAAAAAACAAGGACAGAAATATTTACAACCACATTGGTGATGACAACCGAAATGCAGCAGTTACAAATGTCTGGATATTAGACCAATGCCTTGTGCAAAATTCACATAAGACAATAATAAGCTGCATGCTTCTGAATAGAACCTTTCCCAAAAGTAGTTTTTAATATAATTTTTACTAATCTCTGCCTGACATGGTATTTGTGTTACTTATATTAAATCTAAGAAATCATTTTTCCTTATTGAGTTATGTATAAATTGCATATAGTTGGATGATAGATTTTTTTCCAGTCTGCTTATTGCTGTCACCCTCTAATTGGTGAACTTAGAGCATTTATATTTTAAGTAATTTTGGTATCTGAGAACTTTAATATGTCAGTTTGTTATCTGACTTCTACTTGTTTTATCTTTGTTTTTATTTTCTGCTTCAGTTTCACCGGTTATTAATATAATTGTTTCACTAATCTAGATCACAGAGACCTGGATATTAAACAGGATAATAGAAAATAACTGGGATTTTAGAGAAAATGAGATAGTTATTTTACTGTGTTAATAAAGTTATAACACAGAACTTTTCATAATTTCAGGTAAACTGGGGTCTTTACTCTCATTGATGGTATTTTTTTAATGAATGTAAATTTAATGTAGCTAAGATTTCATTTGGAAAAAGATGTTCTCATAATAAAGAACTCCACATGACGTTATTGATATTCTTATTTTATGCAAAACATATTAAAAGTCAAATAGAAATGGATTAATCCTTTTTAATAAAAATAGAATGAATTATCTGAAATATCATCAAGTTGAATAGTTCCCCAGGATTGAAGATGTAGCCTCAATAGAAATATGTTTAAAGCACACCAAAATAAATTAGGCTGTGCAGAAACAAAGAAATGAGTTTCAGTGTGAATGTTCAGAGTCTACAGATCTGATAAAACCATCAGCTGGATATGGTAAGAGGTCATGTTCAGCTAGAGGGATCCTGCCTAAACCAGCCTGTTATCAAAGAAAAAAGACATAAAGACAGAAAAATAAGAGCATGGAAAATAAGATTCACAGTGTGGAAGGTACTGCAATCAGAAAAATTAATGTAATTATTGATTATGATATTAGAATATTAGGATAGCATTTTTCTTTACTTGAATGTCTACATTTACATTAGTGCTACCTAGGAATATAATTGCTCCTTACCTGACTTTGGGAGGCAACTAGGTGGCATTTCATAATTACTAATTAAAATTCACAAAAAACAGAAAGTTTCCTTCTCTCCAACATCTTGCTCTTATTCCTTCCCCCTTTAATAATGTAATATTTGTTCACAAGCACACATTTGTACCCAAACATATATAAAGTCAGACACATGCGTATCACATTTAGTAAAACAATAAGATAAAGTATATTTGAGGAAACACTTTATTTTAAAGCATATATATGTATTCACAATATGGGGATGAATGCAAGTAGATCATATTTTACGGTTCATTATAGTGACAATAAAGAGCTTTGCAGGAAGTAGTCATGCAATTAAGTTAAAGAAGAGGAATTGGGTGGCCAGGTTGTGTTTCATGTATAAATATAAATTAAGATTGGAATTTATAAAGATGTTTAAGAGCATCTGAAGTGAAGGAAGTTGGAGTGAGCAGCTGCTGAATCTCCTCAGTAGAAGCCACAGGACCAGTACCTTCTACAGCACAGTGGGCGACAGCAGCCATAACCATAGCTACCATAGCCACAGCCATAGCCACCATAGCCATAGCCACAGCCACAACCATAGCCACAGCCTAGGCCACCATAGCCATAGCCCAGGCCTCCATAGTAGCTGCCGTAGTAGCACATTGTGTCAGGAGTGGAGTGTTCAGAGGAAGATAAGCAGTAGGTTCCTTGAGTCTGGATGTCACCATCTGCCAAGGGCCTTTTATACACCTGGGTTGTTGTTTGGAAAATCACAGGCATTATAGTGTCACACATCTCTCTGCTATGCTTTAGAAAACATCACGAGTGTCATGCTTTACTGGACAGACAAGGATGCATAACTGAGATAATTGTGCTCCTACCTCAGGATTTCAAATCATGGAAATCCTTCAGTTTTTCAAGACTAGACCATTATTATTCTAGCTTAGTGAATACATCACATGATTAGGTCATATAAATCATTAAATAATTTTCTCCTGGAAACATTTGTAGTCTAAGCCACAGAAGGTCTTTGTGCTTTCTTTCATATTGTTATTATTGTTACTTTGTAATGAACTTATTTGTAGACAACATTTCTGTTTATTCAAGACTTTTTTTTATGTATGTGAGTGCACTGTCGTTCTCTTGAGACACACCTGAAGAGGGTATCAGATCCCTTCACAGATGGTTGTGAGCCACCACTTGGTTGCTGGGAATTGAACTCAGGACCTCTGGAAGAGCAATCAGTGTTCTTAACTGCTGAGCCCTCTCTCCAGCCCCAATAGGACAACATTTTTAAAGTCTTGCTCCTGAAGAATTA
Organism: Rattus norvegicus; assembly: GCF_021556685.1. Taxonomy (NCBI): domain Eukaryota; kingdom Metazoa; phylum Chordata; class Mammalia; order Rodentia; family Muridae; genus Rattus; species Rattus norvegicus. Next base: position 42,016,891 of record NC_141544.1, on the reverse strand, counting down.
TCTATTTGTTACTTACATTATCTGTAATTAGTAACAAGTTTTTATCTTACATGAATTTATCTAGGTTTATTGTTTTTTCCTGCATGTTGTTTTAAAACAATTGGAAGATAAAATGTCATTTTATGTGCAGAAACTATGTACAGGTAATCCTACATTCAACTTTGATAAAGCTTAATTAAAAAATAATTTCATTATTTTTATGTGTGAAGGTTTTGATTGAGTGTATGTCAAGTATGGACTGTAGATATCCTGGAACTGGAGTAACAGAGGGTTGTGTTTTGTCCTGTGGGTGCTGGGAATCTGAGTCCTTTAGTAATAGCAGTAATAGTCTTAATCAGTGAACAATGTTTCCAACTCCAACTTTACTATTTTTAAAAATCAGGATCTGCATGTAGATTTTAAGACCTGAAAATCAATCAGTGGCATCTGACTTTAAACATCTGGTGAGATGACTTTTTTTGTACAAGTACTTGGTATGTAAGTGTGGGGACCTTAGTTATAATCTCCCACACAATGAAAGAAGCCATGAAGCCACATGTCTATACCCTAGTGCTCTGTGGATTAGAGGCGGGATGATTCTGGAGCTTGCTGGTTGCTAGGCTAAGTCCATCTTTAGTCCTGTGTTAAAAGAACTATGTGGGTAAATAGAATATAGAGTAAGTTATTCTGTGTTTTACTCTGGTCTTCACATGAGTTCATTCGATCCCCTCCCTTCTGTGCGCCTACACCACAAACATACTACATTCAAATTTCATACACATACATAAATATACACAAAGTCTAGGGTCCATTTCCAGAAATGTGCTTTGTGGTAGAATCTTTGTTGATAATGCACAAAACATTAGACACAGTCTTGAATATAGTCTCTTACTTTTTAAAAGAGACCAAATAAATCATGTTTGCCATTTCCTCTCATTTTGTAGTTGATGGATATAGCATTGGTACAAATACAATTCTACCATTGAACTATATGCTTTTTTTGCTTTAATTTTAATAAAATTTCAGATTCAAGACAGACAAATTTATACCAATGAGGTCCTATAATTGTAAATACGGATATTGCATAATTTCATAAGAAAAAGTGCTCGGGTTTTACTGTATCTGTCTTAAAATTCTTTGGACTCACAAATACTGCCAGTGATGGCCATTATGTAACAAAACCAGTGCCTGCCTGGCTGCCAGCTGTCTATCTGTCTGTTGGTCTATCTATCTATATCTATCTATCTATCTATCTATCTATCTATCTATCTATCTATCTATCTATCTATCTACCTACCTATCTATTATTTGACCATAATATGTCAATATAAAAGAAGAGTGTATGCCCTTGAGGCTCTCAGAGATTGACCCATCAACAAAAGAACATACATAGATTGGACCTAGGCCTTCCCGCACATATGTAGCAGATGTGTCTTGGTCTTCGTGTGTGTCCTGAACAACTGGAGCAGGAGCTAGCCCCCAAACTGTTGCCTGTAGGTGGGATATGTTCTTTTAGTTGGGCTGCCTTGTCTGACATCAATATGAGAGGAAGCACTTAGCCTGGCAGGGACTTGAAGTGCCAGTGTGAGGGATAATTAGGAGGCCCCACCAACTTTGAGGAAAAGGGAAGGAGGGGTAAGTGAAAACTGTGGGAGGAGCTGACTGGGACAGTGGCAATGCACAGGATGTAAAGTAAATAAGTAAAAAATTATAAATAAATAAATAAATAAATAAATAAAATAAATAGCATATGGCTTAAACTATATTTGAAAGCATCATTGAAAACAAAATTCATATGAACTAAACATAAACTTCAAGTCATAAAACTCATATAAGACCACATAGGTAAGAGTTTTGTTGCTTGGTTTTAGACATGAGTAGATGCAAGTTCAACCACTTAAGAATAAAAAATTGAAAACAAACAAGTTGTCTTTTAGCCAATTAAGAAGATTCTGTATAGCAGGTCAATCCACACAGTGGAAAACATCAACAAAAAACCTACAAGAAGATTTTAGGTGCAGAAGGCAACTTCCTGAACAGATGCCAATGGCTCAAGCACTAAGGCCAACAATTAATAAATGGGATCAAAAAACTCATGAAACTCAAAAGGCTTCTGTAAGGCAAAGGACACTGTCAATAGAACACAATGTTAGCCTACTGATTGGAAGAAAATCTTCACCAAGTCTGCAGAGGGCTAATATCCAAACTATACAAAGAACTCAAGAAGCTAGACACAAAGAATTCAAATAATCCAATTAAAAATGGGCTACCAGGCTAAACAGAATTCTCAACAAAGGAATCTCAAATGGCCAAAGTGCATCAAATGTTCAATTCCTTATGTTTCAGGGAACTGAAAATCAAAACAACCCCAAGATTCTAACTTACCTTCACCAGAATAGTTAAGATAAAAACTCAAGGTTCAGCAAATGCTGGTGAGGATGTGAAGAAAGGGGAACATTTCTCCATAGATGGTGGGAGTGCAAACTGGCACAACCACTCTGGAAACCAATCTGGCAGTTTCTCAGAAAATTGGGAATAGCTCTGCATCAAGACCTGTCTGTATCATTCCTGGACATATACCCAGAGATGCTCCACCATCCCACAAAGGTACCTGATCAACTGTGTTTATAGTAGCTTTATTTGTAATAGCCAGAAACTGGAAACAACGTAGATGCCCTTCAACTGAAGAACAAATACAGAAAATGTGGTTCATTTACAAAATGGAATACTACTCAGCTATTAAAAACAAGGATATCATGAGTTTTCAAGGCAAATGAATGGAACTAGAAAATATCATCCTGAGTGAGGTAACCCAGACTGAAACCCATATGCATGGCATATACTCATTTATAAGTGGATAATAGCTGAAAAGTACAGGATATAGACTATACACTCCACAGACACAAAGAAGTTAAATAGGAAGGAAACCTCAAACAAGGATGCTAGAATCGCCTTAGAAGGGGGAATTAGATAGTCATAGTTGACAGATGGAATGATGGAATAGGGTTGGAGAGGGTATGGGGAGGAAATGTGTGGTATTCAGGATCGGGTGTGTCGAGAGACAGGAGACACAACCAGGGGCCCAGGAAAATGAATGGAAATTGGTGGATGATGGGGGTTATGGGGCATTTCTAGGAGGTGCCAGAGACACCTGTGGGGGAAGACTTTAGTTGAGATTCCTAGTAGTACGAATGTGGAATCTGAAGTGGTCATCTCCTGTAGCCAGTCAAGACTCCAGTGGAGGGATAAGAACGGACATCTTACTACAAAACTTTGAACCCCAAATTTTCCCTGTCTACAAGAAATGTAGGGACAAAAATGGAGCAAAGACTGAGAAAATGTCCACCAATTACTGTCCCAACCTGAGACCCATGCTGAGGGCAAGCACCCATCCCAAGAGCAAGCACAATCACTGAGATTATTAATGATATGCTGTTATGCTTGCAGACAGAAGGCTAGTGTAACTGTCATCTTAGAGGCTCTACCCAGCATCTGACTGAAACAGATGCAGAGGCCTACAGCAGAATATTGGATGGAGCTTGGGGTGTCTTATAGAAGAATAGGGGAAGGACATAGAGCCTGAGAAACTCCACAGGAAGACCAACAGAACCAACAAACTGGACCATTGGAGGCTCAGAGACTGAACCTGCAACCAAAGAATATATACAGTCTGGATCTAGGCCCCCTGGACAAATGTAGCAGATGTACATCTTGCTTGGTTTTCATATGAGTCCCCCAGGAACTGGAGCAGGAATTGTCCCTAACCTGTTTCCTACCTGGGGGTCTCTTTCCCCTCACTAGTCTGTCTTGTTTGGCTTCAGTGGGAGAGGATGTACCTAGCCCTGTAGAGACTTGATATGTCATGGTCAGGAGAGTCTCAGGATGGGGGGGCTCAACCCTCTCAAAGGAGAAGTGGAAGGGGGTATGGGGAGTAACTGTGTAAAGGGAGGACTAGGAGGAGAGATGGGCAGCAATCAAGATATAAAGCAAAGAAATAAATAAACGAAAAAACCCACAAAACTTCTATCAGTATATAAATCCTAAGTCAAAATGTTTGCCCTTCATTCTCCCCTTCTTTCTTAATCTCTCTTCTTTATTCTTCTCTCATTTATTCACTATTTTATATGAGTGATGAAATAGAAACATACAAATAGCATCTATGCCAAATCAATGGGCATTAAAGTAATAGCAAGTCAGGAGTATTTCCAAAGAAATAGTTTATTCATAATCATATGTCTTCCTTCACACAAGAGTTAATTTCCCCACAGAATCTTGGCCTAGTCAGTATTATAAAGATTCTAAAGCACTCTGCAAGCTGTCACACAGTCCACCTGGAGATGAGGATTGAGATGGAAATGTTGCTTTTCATTCATTTTTCCTCAGAGTTGAGTATAATGTTCGAATTTTGGAAGATATTTAAGAATTCCTGATATGAACTGATGTGTCTTCCAGTAAGACAGCAGGTTATACCCAGTAGACTGAGCAGATGTTGAAACTCCTCAGTAGAAGCCATAGGACCAGTACCTTCTACAACATAGTGGGCGACAACAGCCATAGCCATAGCCTCCATAGCCACAGCCATAGCCACAGCCATAGCCACAGCCTAGGCCTCCATAGCCATAGCCCAGGCCTCCGTAGAATCTTCCGTAGTAGCACATGGTGTCAGAAGAGGTTGTTCAGTTATGGACTGGTAGTATGTTCCTTGAGTTGAGTCTTGTGTAACCGTATGCTAAGAGCCTTTTATACACTGAGATGTTTAGTAGGGAAAACCACAGGTATTATCACACACCTCTTCACTATGCTTCAGAAAACACCACAAGTTATGTGAATTACTGGATATATAAGCTGCAACTACAACATAACTGAAGTAATTATGTTTCTGTGTCACAATTCTATGGTCAAATAATCAGATGTCTGGCATAAAATTCTGGCTCCCTTTTCAACAGCTTGTCTAGTATATTAATCTATTTTTAGTTTACTGAAGACATATGACCTGGTTTACTCATATAGTACAATTGTTAAAATAGTATATTCCTAGTTATATTATTTTGCTTCTAATATTTCTGATACTCCATCAAATATGTTTCCATTTCTCTTCTCTTCTCTTTATCTTGCTTCTCTTTCCTTTTATTCTTTTATTTCCTTGTTTTCTTTTTCTAATTTTTTATATTTTCTGTTTTTGATTTGTGTTGTCTTTGTAAAATGAGTTCTTTTATTAAATCATTTTATTTATTTACATTTCAAATGTTGTCCCATCCTGGTTCTCCCTCCTCAAGTTTTTCACCCCATCCCACATACCCACTATGCCTCTGAAGTGGTGCTCTCCCACCTGTACATCCATTCCCACCTCACCCCCACTAGCATCCCTCTTGCCTGAGGCATCAAGTTTCCACAGGATTGTGTGCATCCTTTCCCACTAAGGCAATACAAGTCAGTCTTCTGCTACACATGTCCCCAGGGCCATGAAGCAGACCATGTATGCTTGGTTTTTGGCTTAGATTCTGGGAGCTCTGAGCTGTCCATATTAGTTGACACTGCTTTTCTTCCTATCGGGTTTCAATCCCTTTAGCTCCTTCAGTCCTTCCTCTAACTGTTGCATATTGGTCCCTGACATCAATCCAAGGGTTGGCTGTATGTATATGCATTTGTCTCAGTCAGTTGTGATACAGCCTCTCAGAGGACAGCCATGCCAGGCTCTTGTCTTCAAATATAATATTGCTTTGGTAATAGCGTCAGGATTTGGTATATGCACATAGGATTCATCCCAAGTTGGGCCTGTCACTGGGTGACCTTTCTTTCACTTTCCGACCCATATTTTTGTCCCCGTATTTCCTTTAGACAAGAACAATTCTGTGTTACAAATTTTGAAGATGGGTGGGTGGTCATGTCTATCTGCTGGAGGTGGTCTCTTCTGGTTCCATATCCCCACTGTTGGGCATTTTGGCTAATGCCATCCCAATTGAGTCCTGGTAGACTCTGACTTCCTATGTCTCTGTGACTTTCTAGAGGTTCCTCCTGCTTCCTAATCCTGGCTGATGCCTATTTTGATTCATTCTCCTGGCCATTTGGGTGTCTCTCCTGTCTCTCCCCAAGACAAGACTGCACACTCTTTCCTTATCTATTCAATATAGTATTCAGAGTTCTAGCTAGAGCAATGAGACAACAAAAAGAGATTAAGGTGAGAAAAATTGGAATGGACAAAGTCAAGGTATCACTACTTGAAGATAATATAATAGTATATGTTAGCAACCACAAAAATTCTACCAGAGAACTTTAACAGTTGACAAACAAAAGGATATAAAATTAGTAGTCTTCCTATATACAAATTATAAATAGACTGAGAAAAAATAGAGATACAACATCCTTCACAATAGTCACAAATAATATAAAATATCTTGGTATAACTTTAACCAAACAAGTGAAAGATTTGTATGACAAGACCTTCAAGTTTCTGAAGAAAGAAATTGACAAAGACGTCAGAAGATGGAAAGATCTCCCATGCTCATGGATTAGTAGAATTAACATAGTAAAAATGGCCCTCCTACCAAAATCAATCTACAGATTCAATGCAATCCCCAGCAAACTTCCACCACAATTCTTCACAGACATGGGAAAAACATTTCTCAACTTCATATGGAAAAACAAAAAATGTAGGATTGAGAAAACAATTTTCAATAACAAAAGAAAATCTGGGGGAATCACCATTCCTGACATAAATCAAGCTGTACTACAGAGCAATAATGATAAAATACCCACATGGTATTGTACAGAGACAGACAGATAAATCCATGGAATATAATTGAAGACCAAAAATAAACCCATGAACCTGTGGAAACTTGATCTTTGACAAAGCAGCTAAAACCATAAGGTGGAAAAATGAAACCATCTTCAGCAAATGGTGTTGGTCTAACTGGCAGCCTGCATGTAGAAGAATGCAAATTGATCTATATTATCTCCTTGTACAAAGCTCAAGTTGAAGTAGATCAAGAACCTCCACATAAAACATGATATACTGAATCTAATATAAGAGAAAGTGGGAAATAGCCTTGAACACATTGGTACAGGGAAAAGTTCCTGAACAAAACATCAATGGCTCAGACTCTAAGGTCAACAATTGACAAATGGGAACTCATAAAACTGAAAAGCTTCTGTAAGGCAAAGATTTTGTCAATAGATTAAAATAGTAACCTACAGATTGGGAAAAGATCTTCACTAACCCTACATCTGATAGAGGGCTAATATCCAAAATATACAAAGAACTCAAGTTAGACTCCAAAAAAATCTAAATAACCCAATTAAATAATGGGGTACAGAGTTAAACAGAATTCTCAACAGAGTAATCTTGAATGACTGAGAAGCACCTAAAGAAATGTTCAACATCCTTAATCATCAGGGAAATGGAAATCAAAAAGACTCCAAGATTCTACCTTACACCAATCAGAATGGCTAAGATCAAAAATTCAAGTGAGAGTACATGGTGGTGAGGATATGGAGAAAGAGGAACATTGCTCCATTGCTGGTGGGATTGCAAGATTGTACAACCACTCTGGAAATCAATCTGGTGATTCCTCAGAATATTGGAAATTGTTTTACCTGAAGACTCAGCTATACCACTCCTAGGAATATACCCCAAAGTTGCTCCAACATGTAATAAGGACATATGTCCACTACATTCATAGACTTGTTTATAATAGCCAGAAGCTGGGAACAACCTAGATGTCCCTCAATCGAAGAATGGATACAGAAAATGTGGTTCATTTACACAGTGGAATACTATTCACATATTAAAAATGAGGACACCATGGATTTTGCAGGCAAATGGGTGGAATTAGAAAATATCATCCTGAGTGGGGTAACCCAGACCTAAAAGGAATCCATGGTATATGTACTTACTGATAAGTGAACATTAGCCAAAATTTCAGAATACCCATGATGCAACTCACAGTCTGCAGGAAGCTTAACAAAAAGGAAGTCCCAAGTGTGCATACCCGAAACACACTTTAAAGGGGAACAAAAGAATCATGGGAAGTAGAGGGAGGGAGGAAACTGGGCAGGAGACAGGAGGGAGAAGGATTAGATATGGTGAGAGACAGGTGAAATGAGTTTTATGTGGAGGAATGTCTCCTGAGTCTTTAATACAGAAGACTCAGGTGTTGGGTGTTAATTAGTCTTTTTTTTAAAAAAAATAATAGTAATTACTGTTGTAAATGTCTCCTTCAAATCAGTAGTCCCTGGAAATATTGTATTGTATTTTTCATGTACATAAGGATGCAATTGGCATTTTCAGAGAACATCTAAATGTCTGATTCCAATATTCATGTGAATTTAGATAAGATGCTGAGGAAAAAATTGGAGAACCTGCTGAATCAGAATTTTTTCAAAAATGAGAAGGCCATGATGAGAGATTTGGAATCACAGAGGTGCCAGAGCAGCCCACAGGTTCAGAAGCGAGCATCAGTCATCAAGAAAGCTTCCTCCTCAGACTGAATGAGAGCCTGATGTAGGACCTGGAAAATGCACTGGTACTTGTTGCACATGTATGAGCTGTAAGGACCTTAAAGTTCAGACTAGTCTAACAATGCCATCACAAAGATGCAGGAGAATTATTCCATTTTTATTGTAAGTTATTAATGAATTTCTGTTTGTATTAAAATATAATTTCAATTAAGTATATTTAAAGATATATTGCTAACCCCCAATTTAGTAATCATATGTTACTGCCCAAAATCCAATTCTCTATCACTCATTAATACAGCTTTGTCAAAGTGGTAATATTTGACAGTGAGTCTTGTCTGATAGGTGAGTGTAAAAAGGTGCATAGCTCTAATAATTCAAGTGTTCCCAAATAATGCAAATAATTAACACTACATACTTCCCTATGCACCATAACCATAAAACATCATTTTCTCCTGAAAGTTTTTACACTAACAAAACGTGAAATATAACCCATTCACCTTTAAGATTGCTAGTTCCTGTTTATCACTATGATTTTACTTTCTTTTGTAACATTGTGGGCTAGGGGTTATCACTAAGTCACAGAGACATTTAAAAGTCTTGTTATTGTCAGAGTAGCTTGTTAAAGTGATTAAATTACAAACATCTAATGCTAAGGTATTGGATGAATGCCTCTATGTATTTGCATTAGAGTATGGAATATTAATCCTCATAGCAGCTGAAATACACAATAGGTGTAGAAACCACACAAAAGGCTTGTGTTATTTACTAGGTGTTTAAAGCAACTTAATTTTCTTGTTTCTGTTTTTGTCTCTTTTTTTTCCTGTGACCAAATTCATAACAGAACAAGTTAATGAAAGTAACTGCTTGCTTTGAGTATGATTTTTTTACAATATATTTTATTCATGTGTACGAATGAATGGTCGTGTGAGCTTCTACTACTTGTGTGCCTGGGATTCTGTGAAGTTGACATTGCAGGCATTTGTGAGTTGCCCAATGTGGGTGGTGGGAACTGAACTCCCAGTTGCTCCCCACTGCAGAGCCAACTCTCTAGCTCCAGAATTGTGTATTCTGGCTGATGAGTTCAGAGGATTCCATGTGAGATTAGGTAGAATGGTAGGGAAGCACAACCACGCATAGCTTTTAATCTCATTGTAGGCAGAGAGCAGAAAGAGGAATGGACCTGGAGTCTCTTATGACCTTTAAAGGCATGCCTCTGGTGACTTTATTCTAGCTAGATCATGCCTCCAAACTTCCCAATATACTTAAATGTCACCAGAAAGAAAAGGGTAGGCAAATGTTCAAAACTATGATAGGCACTTTATAATTAAAACCTAGTACATATTAAGACAATAGGTTATGAATTAAATGATAAGTTGTATGCAAATGAGAAACTAAAACCTGATCAAGTTCTCACAGTAAAACTAAAAGTAAGTATAAAAAAGGTTGTTATGGGGGGGAACAAAACACAAATATATACAAAATTGGAGAAATGTAAACTACCCCTAAGAAACCTCATATACATAACTAGTCTTACTACAGTAAAAGAAAATGAAAATGAATTTCTTCAGGTCAGTCACTTTAAATTACATGGCCTGTTTTCTTTCCTCTGTATTTGTGTCAGTATCTAAGTCTCAAATATCAAGACAAATTGAAGTTGATGTGAAGTCATAGATATTGCCACTCGGCTATATTTTCTGGAATTATCTTGATTTCGACAGCAGCTATGCCAACTGGACTTTAGCACGTCTGTTCATGTGTATGATGAACCATGGTGGCACAGGATGAGATTGTGCTTGTTTGATTGATCTCAATATTGTTTCACAATACTGCTTCCTGTGAAGACAAATATTCACTCCAGCGAAGCTGTGCTCCAGACCCTGTTTAAGATGAATGAAGTACACAGAAGCTTTCCTGAATTGTTCTAGATCCTCATGTCAAAGACAAGGCATGTAATAAAGAAAGAGAGCACACCAAAGTGTTTTTGTGAGATCTTGTATCAGATGAAAATAACCACTAAAACAACACACACACACACACACACACACACACACACACACACACACACACACATACACACACATGCCATTGAATGGATAAATGTCATTGTGTATTAACATGAAATTTTGTTCTATTTCATTTAAAGTTTATAAAGAAAGTTTATACCAATGAAGTCTAATTTTCCTATCACTTAGAACTAAAATGTTTCATTGTAGTTCACCATAATTTATTCAGTAAGTCCTTGTCTACAAGAATACAGCTAGTTTTTAGATTTATTATTAATATTTTCATGTGAGCACATGATATTCTTAGTATTAGATTGTAGAACTTTGAAAGAAACCTTTTCCAGAAAGTTAAAAGGGCCTTGAGGTAAAAAAATGTAATTGCTATAATGTACATTAGTTTTAGTTTCTTATTGCATTAGATCTGTATGTATGTATAAATATACACATATACGTCTACACTGCAAACTTTCTGTATGTAACCATTTACTTTATTAAGGACTCCTTTATGCATGCATGAGACTGTATTAAATCATGGAGCTTCATAAACATAGATTCAAGGTTTAATAAGTGCCAATATTCTGCCAGTGGCTCTCCCTACTCCTGTGTAACTTTTAAGATCAACCGTTTCTGTGACACAATTTTCTTATCAGTATTTTATTACAAAAGAAGTTTCATACACACACACACACACACACACACACACACACACACACACACACACATATATATATATATATATATATATATATATATATATATATGAGTCTATTTCCACCCCAATGATGTTTAACAAATCTTGGCACCCTCTATAATTTAATTCATGTTAAACTTTTCATAAATTCTTCAAAACATCTTGTAGGGTTTTTGTTTTGTTTTGCTTTGTTTTTTGTTTGTTTTTTTTTTTTGGATAGGACTCATCTTACATTAAGATACATCTTTCAATCTTTTAAGAGTCTGTGGGACGCTTGTTTACTGATGGACTTGTTGGCTATTAATGGATCATAGAAGAGTGATGGCCATTGTCTTCATTTATGTATCTAACACAGAGTCCACTTGGTTCAAATAGATGGTCCTCAAATCCTGGTAACATTGATGAACCTCTTTAAAATCAAACGAGGGGGGAAGAGAGAGAGAGAGAGAGAGAGAGAGAGAGAGAGAGAGAGAGAGAGAGAGAGAGAGAGAGGCAGAGAGAGAGAGGCAGAGAGAGACATAGAGGTTGAGCATTTTGAAAAATATTCCTTGGTCATTTGTATTTCTTCTTTTGATAACTCACTACTTACTTCCACACATTTTTTTTAAAAAATCATATTATCAGTAAGGTTAACTCAGACCCACAGACCTCTTTCATATGTGTATTTTATCTTTGGATCTTTAGGTATGTGTATTTAAATAAGGGTAATCATAGATGTCAAGAGGAAGTGGTTTGATAACATGATCTTTGTGTAAAATAATAATCGTATGTCATTGTTCAGTGCCGTGATCTTTCCAGGTCTGATCTCACTATCAGGTTGTATGGAAGTAGGCATCACTTCCTTTTTGGAGAAAGGGTCTCAAATCCAATTCAAAATAGGGGTTCCCACTCTAAATGCTAATTACTATTGCACTACACGGCACATCTTTGGCGGGTAATTAGCTCTCAGTTGCCACACCTGACTGTTTTGATGACTTTTCATTTCCCACAATGTAAAAACTCCTTTTTTCTTTTTCTTTTTCTTTTTCTTTTTTCTTTTTTTTTTTTGGTTTGGTACTGTGAGGGCAGTCAGTAGAAGAAAACCTAAACCAGCTCAAGATTCTGCCTTTAAGACCTTGTTACTATTTCACATTTATGGGTGTAGATAAATGGGTCTCATCAAGAGAAAGAGACCAATGGTAGAATTAATCAGAAATAGGGATGCTGGTGGAAAACAGTTATGAATGCCAAGGTTTGGCTCTTGTCTTACTTGACATTACCCTGGATGTGCAAGAGAAACCCCCTGGAGACAAAAAGGAGAATGTCTCACTCCCAGGAATTACAGATCATTATTAAGGAGAGAACAATATAAGTAGTAATAAACATTAATTTAATCAATTTAATATTTGAGACATGCAACAGATATTTTGTGTTAAAAATGGGGAATGAGATGTCTGTTTAACTGAATAAAGCTGAATTGGGTCGTGTATTTGACAGCTCAGCACAGTTTCTTCCCTTTCTAAAGCATTTTCCAGGAAGGAATTACTTAGAATATCTTTGCCTTTGGGTAATGTGCTCATCGTCAACTAGCGAGAGGTGATCATAAAAGATTCATTGGCAGAACTGGCTAAATGCATTGCAAAAGTCTACGGGAATCATGATTTTTTAGAAGTCGTAAGGTTTTACAGCATGTTTGGGATATTTTTCTAAAACCACTCACCACAGACAGTTGCATATAAACAAAAGGAAATCGGGATTAATCCTGATTCCTACAAATTCTTGATTGTAAAGTATAGCGAAAGCATAAAGAAGAGTGGGTATTTTAACACCATTTTTATTTCTGTTGCAATGGGTGTGAATCACCATTTAATGCTCACCATGCAGGGCAGTAGAGTTTACTGATGAAACATGGTAGTAGGATATTGTGGAGTGCACTGCCTCTCCTAGGATGACTGTGCAAACAATGTGGAAATTGATGAATTTGTTTTTTGTGTCGAGTTATGTAATTTGCAAGTGTAGTTAGTAAAATTCTTTACTATCAAAGCAGACAGTGGGAAAAGTTGCTGAATTTTCCCTTTCTTTTAGCCATAGGTTATATTACACTGCTAATCAACAAGATCTCTCTGAAGTTCTTGTGGGTTATTCCCAATGTTACTTGAAGAATTATGTGTACCACTTTGGAAGATTGCTTATTTAAATTGGATAGATTCATTCTCGTTTTTAGCAGCACGGCTTTGCAGATTTTCCTGACCAAATGATAAGTTCTTTTTTCATTGCCTTTATTGGTCTAAAATATATTTGTTCAGCATAAAGTAGCCATGAGATACCTATTTCCTGAAGTTTGAATCCCCAAAGTGTAAATCCCCGAAAATACTGTTCTGAAAGCATTAAATTAGCGAGTTCTGTCATCCTAACAGTGGGAATTTCAATGCCCATGCCATGACCATTGGCTTCCAAGAGGGAATATAAAAAAGTGAATGAAGCTCAATATTGGGTCAGGAAGCATCCACATAGCAAAACAAAACTGGAGTTTAGTCACATCTCATTCGGAGCACTAACATTACTTTGACTTATTGGCTCATTCAACAGTAATTCCTTCATTGTAGGATGGGAAAGCTTACAATAGTATTGGAGGTGTCACTTTATTATTCAAAGTCATTTTTGTGGTATGAATATGAATGTATGAGAAATGTGATTCCACATACGCTAAGGGATGCAGAAATATGGGGGGGGGGGAAGTCCTCAGATTCTTTGTAGAATAGGCTAGAGAAATCACAGGAGAATTTTTAAAAGGAACAATGCTCTGTAGACAATGAATGTGAAAATGTTTTAAGATGTGAGTCACGTCTGAGAGGAGGAAAAGTGTGAATAAATAAATAATAAGTAATCAGCGATTCATCCCACCGCAAGGCTTCAAAATAAAACGAGTGCTCTGTAGTGCTGGCTGGTTCCCTCGATGTACCTTTATGCAATTGCACATGGTTTAGCCCTGAGGTAGCATCTTCCTATGTCAATTTTTCATCTTCCATCTTCTCCAAATTGTAGTCCTAAGTCATATACAGACTGTCAGAGGGCTTTCATTTCTCTCATGCATTTTGTACTACTCAAACCCCAAGAGTATATAATCACAGACTAAAAGGAGCTGTGTGTAAGGACTGTGTGTATGGGAAACTATTGGGGATTTATCAACAAATAAATCCATGTCTGTATTTGAGACGTATAAAATCCCTACTTCCTTTTCTCAAGTGACTTCAAGTGTGTTTTTGGTGTCATTCAATAACATTCATTATTCATTGTGTCAAAAGTTTCAGGCTGTATTACAGTCCTTCATCTGACCACAATTATGAATTACAGTGAGCACAGTTATCACCCACCCATGATGTATGTGGTTATATAGTTTGCTTTTTGAGATATTTCTTTATGACTATGCTCTAATGGTTATAGCATGCACACCCTTTCAATCACCAGCATATCAAGCGTGATGCTTGGGACACATGTATTTAATTCTATTATACAAGCTAACACATGAGTAACTAAATAATAGCTTTTTTCATTTTTGTTTCTGATATTAATATAATTATATCATTTTCCTTTTTTAAACCTCCCTTCAAACTGTTCCATACAGCCCCCTTGCTCTCTTTCAACTTCACAGAATCATCTTTCATTGTTGTTAGATGTACGAGTCTGTATGTGTTTAAGTAGATATTTCTAAATATGACCTTCTCAGTCTGTGCGAGGTTACTTGTGGGCATGTTTTCAGGGGAGACCATTTGTTAATGGATAACTCATTGCAGTGTTCTTCCAGGAGAAGTCTACACCTGCTCCCAGCATCCCTGAATTATATTTCTTTGTGTAGAGTTGAGGCCTCCTGAACTTTCCTCCATCCACCTTGGCATATTCCTTAATATTTTAGTGGTCTGTTAAGTAAATCTCCTTTCTTTAAATATGTAAATGTAAGTTTAAATAATTATCTTTAAATGTTTTAAAAATACATGTGTGCAGCAAACCATGGAACTGAGAATAGGACCCCCGTTGAAGGAATCACAGAAAGGACTGAAGGAGCTTGAAGGGGCTTGAGACCCCATATGAACAACAATGCCAACCAACCAGAGCTTCCAGGGACTAAGTCATTACCCAAAGACTATACATGGACTGACCCTGGACTCTGACCTCATAGGTAGCAATGAATAGCCTAGTAAGGGCACCAGTGGAAGGGGAAGCCCTTGGTCCTGCTAAGACTGAACCCCCAGTGAATGGGATTCTTGGGGAAGGGCAGTAATGGGGGGAGGATGGGGAGGGGAGCACCCATATAGAAAGGGAGGGGGAAGGGTTAGGGGGATGTTGGCCTGGAAACCGGGAAAGGGAATAACAATTGAAATGTAAATAAGAAATACTCAAGTGAATAAACATGGAGAATAAATAAATAAATAAATAAATAAATAAATACACGTGTGAATTATATTTTAGGGGAATTTTACTAAAACGTAAATTTCCAATGAAATTAACAATCTCAGTCCTTTTGACCTATTTGATCTTTAAAACTGTGTATTACCACACACTAATGAAACTTGACTAAAATCCAAGTTCAACATTTTGAAACACCAGATCCAAAAATACTATACACATTTCTCATGTCGATATTTTTCTTTTACGGTTTTGCTATAAAACACCATTCCAAAGTTGTACCTTGCAACCAAAGAAATGATGGAAATAAAACGTGTCACTTTATTTAAAAATTGCATTTTCATGGAAGCTATAAATCAATACCTCCAAGAAAGACCTTGCAGAGGAACATCGGAGGGATTCAATGATGTTTTTCAAACTGTGTTCAAAAAGCAACTTTATTTTGTTTCAAATAGTAAACAGCAGTCATTTTGTTCATCTTGGAATTAGTCACAGAGAACTGAGAGTCTTTATGGCATTGCTCAACGTAGTTTGTTCTTATGCTTCTGCTTTCCACTTCGCTTCCTGCCTCCCTCCTCTCTCATTCATCTCCTTTCTCTTCAAAGCCATCAGCCATCTTTCCACTTTCATGCTTCCTGTATGACAGTTTTTTCTTCATTTCTCCCATGTTAAAATATCTTTTTATTTTTTATTATTTTTCTAATTTTAAAAACTCTTGCTGTCCCCTATACAAAGTTTTATAAACACATACATATAATACACATGCATAAACACATATACATATATACACATGTATATAGCTATATATTTTTTCTATGATCCATGTATGAGAGAAAACTCACAGCACTTGTTTTTTTAAATCTTGTCTTATTTATTTCAATATCATTTTCAGTTAAATGTATATGATTCTTTCATTGCAACCATAATACATCCTTAGCATACATCCTTAGTCCTAAGGATATAGGATGAAGAGAAGTGGGGCCCTACATTTTCCTATGAAATTGATACATCATATACTGTCCAATGTTTCATTAATTTATTTTCTCCTCCATGCCTGGTATTGCAAATATCTTCGAGCAGATATTTTGGGCAAAATCATCAAGGCCCCAGGGAGAGATAATGCAAAAACATTTTAATAGGAGTATTAACCACGTGCTTCTAATTTGAAAGCATGAAAATCACATAAATATGCCCTGCACTAGTTAGTTAACTGGTTTATTTTCCTCTGTTTCCTCTAGAAAAACACAAACATACTTCGTGGCTTTCGGGAACTGTCCTTGGTGCTGAACCAGGGACACTTCATGGAGAATGACTTTATATTCTTAGATTATTGTCTCTATCATGTTTGATGGACTGTGTTGTCTTTGTAGACGGGCATTTAAAATAATAATATTGTTACACATGCATATAGTATTGAAATGGTTCATATGATAAGAAAGTGAGACACAACTTCAAATATTTTATTGAAATCCAAAAATATTTTTATTGACTCATAATTTATATTTAAAATTAGTATAAATTTGACATTTTCACTGATTATGCCTATCTTTCTCTATTAATAGTTTGAAATATGCAGTACATTTGTATGCCAAAATTGGAAGTTCTCTATCAAGCATTTGGAGAAATTTCACAATTTCATTTTAAGATCATCAAATGTTAACATGTTAATTCAAAGTAGTCCTAAACAAGTTGATGGTAAGGTTGTGCTAAATGTATAGTTTTTAGTCCACAAGAAAGTTATATTCAATGTAATAAAGCTTTTGTACCTCCAAAAGAACAGCTTTGAACATAAAATGCAAAATCACTGTGAGATGGAAATAGAGATGTGACATTTTATTTCTGACACTTACTTCCATGTGTTAATGGGGTGCCAATTTCTCGAGACTGTCAAAGACAAAACTATTGGGGTGACTGACTTTACATTGTACATTACAAAATATGGTTTTGTTATCTGTGCTAGACTATGAGGAAGATTGCAAACTGGAAAAATCAAGGGGGATCATAGTGAAGCATGGCCTTCAGTTCTCTTTTTTTTTTTTCCGGAGCTGGGGACCGAACCCAGGGCCTTGCGCTTCCTAGGCAAGCGCTCTACCACTGAGCTAAATCCCCAATGGCCTTCAGTTCTCAAATGGACATGTTCAATAAAACAAATACCCAAGCTCTAAAATGCATGGGTGTGGTCCTGTGTACAGAGTGTGTTGTAGAACTTTGCTCATTAATTAAGAGTTTACCTTCTGGTATATTTTAATATGACCAGTGTAAATCACTGAAGCAATTACAGGTTTATTAAAAACAAATTTCCAGATCAACATATTCTCCCAAGTAAGCTTTTGGGTCTCTCTTCATCTGGAGAGTGTTCTGTCGTAGGTTTACACATAAGAAATGTTATAAGCATAATGTTACAGCACAAGGACAATAATTGACAACCTAAAATTTTTTTATTGAAAATAATTAGCTATCCTCATTAGAGGAATGTTGAGCATACTCTGTGTAGAATAACAATAGTAACATAATAATAGCAAGAGAAAAATTATTTTTTAAAAACTAGACTTTCTGCATGATTATAGTCAATTAACATGATGGATGAAGTATTTAAAATGCTCTTTTTCTCCCCAAGTAAGTCAAAGTGGATAACTGTTATTTAAAATAAACTAAGAGAAGGGCCTAACCATGGAATCAGGAAACAGATATGTTCTAGAGTATTATGAGGTTTTTCAAAGTAAAATCATAATGTCTAATATCTCCTATACCAGCATAGACTACAATAGCTGTATCCATATTTGTTAGAGCCATAGACATAGCCCAGGCCACAAAAACTTGGGCCACTATAGCACAGGGCACCATATTACCACAATAACACATGTTCTCAAAGTAGACTCTTTTGTTAAGAATTTAGGGTAACCGTGTTCTCTATCTGAGCACTGTATCTGTCTATTATTATAATGCCCTGTCAGTTGTGGGTGAGATAAACCACAGTAAGAGGCATCTCTCATAATTTATTCTATTTATATCAAGAAACAGCTTTACTATCATGATTGTTTAAACAAGGAATTCTCATAGGCTGCATGCTCCTTCTTTCTTTCAGGTAGTTGTCTCATGGTCAATTTATATGACTTGAGTTATTAGTCATTATATTTAAAAATCTGCACCAAGTTACCGAAAATTATTTGACACAATTTTAGGAATTTAAGAAGAAAATAAAACAAGCTACTTATGTAAGCACTTGGTGTCTAGACATTTTAACCACACATATTTTATTTTTATGAGATACTAAAAGATTGATGTTTCCTCATCAAATCAGTAGATTCTGCTAAATGTTTTTGTGTTTTTAACCTTGTGTTGTTTCTTTGTAAAAATTAATTTTAAAAGAGTTGTAGCACTGTTCACAGTAGGATCTGCATAGATGCCTATCAACAAGCAGAAGGGTGAAGAAATTGTGGCATATGCATGCAATTAAAATTCCTTTCAGCTACCAAGAATGTTGAAATCATAGCATTTTCTAGAACAGAATGGAACTCGACATCTTGATGTTAAGTGACTTGATTTCTGCTCTTGTTTCTCATACTATATCAACTTCATATGCATGAGGTTGCTCTAAATTTTCACTTATCTCCTGGATCTGGATTGCTGGGATGATCTCCTGCCACACCCTTTGGCTCTCTCTCTGTTTTGTAAAAATTGAGTCTGGGGTCTGGAATAGTTCATTACCTAAAGAGACACATAAGCACCACAGAGTGTGCTGTATTTACCTCCCTATGTAAGGTTCATTTTCTTGATTCAAGCTCATTGTTTACTTTGTTCTGTTTAGCCCGTTTGGCAGTACCTTGGCTTTCATTGTTTTGGATTCCTTAGAGAAAGGGAAGGCATTGTTGTGTTGAAACACTGGTGATATGTCTGTGATGATATTTGTTAACCTCCCAGGAGGCACAGTTTTCTGCTGCTGTAATCATTCCACATGGGGTGAGCTGTGCTCACAAAATTGTCTAGAATTATCACATAGAGCCCATGATTACATGCAAGAGTTATGAATTCTGCTCAGAAGACTACAATGAAACAGGTATCTTACAGGAAAAAAAGTGTTTCTTCTCTCAGAGGACAGACTGTGAATCAGTTCAGAGACAACATGATCATTTTAATTAGATTCTTAAAAATGCTTGCTATTGACAGCAGCTGGAAAGATGAAAAACAAGCACAAAAGTTTAGCTTAAAGAAAGCTTTCAAAAAAGAATATGTGTACTTTGGAGGAAATCTACTACCTGTGGGGAGAAAATCTTTTTGGCAGAAACATCTTTAATCAGTTGTGGGATAATAAAATAGGATTTCTTCCAAGTGGGAGGTAAACCTATTTTCTAACTTGTCTTGTTGCTTATTTCTAAAATTAATTAATGCATTCTTGAAATACTTAGGTGCTCCAAAACATGTGCTATTTACATCTGAGGTATTGTTAGCGATATGTATGGGATAGTCAGAAACATCTCCCTAGTTTCCTTGGCCAGGTCCAGAATGCTATAGTGAGATAATAAAGCAGCCATGTTTTCCTCACAAAAGAACTCGGAAGAATCTGAAGATCTTTAAAGTTGGCTGAAATATTGTTACCAATAGGAGAACTAGGTGGCTATGACCGAGCCTCACTAAATATGCAGGTGCCTATGCTGTGCAATGAGTTCCTTTGCTAGAGAAAGAGAGAAATGGAAAAAATAAGGTAGAATAAGCTACTTACTTCTCTCTGCAGGTTGAAATTCCAGTGATTATTGTGATGATGGATACAACTGAGAAAGTGCTAGCCTAGCTTAATGGTTATATCCTTGTCTCTGCAGTATCACCATTTCTGAATATCAACACACATATCATAGTGTATAAAGCACAAGTCAATGGTGTAGAATGAGCCGAGGTTCTTGCTGGTGACTAACCAGTCATGGATGGGTTGATTGAGGGTGTTATGTAAAAAATAAATAACTTAATATTTCCTTTCAAATAAAGTCTACTTGTGACCAATTCACTGATATAAGAAATAAAGGACTAAAAGTTTTCTAAAAAGATAAATTTTGGACTGTAATTTAGCTTCTAAGTGAAGTAGAGCAATAAATAACAGAAAGGCTGTAGGCTGGAATGTTACTTTGTAGAGAGTGTCAGTTACTCTAAAGAGAACTATTAAAGTAGGATGTGAATTCTAATCGGGTTTAGTTACTGTGCTTTTTACATTCAGTGTCCACAAGTCATAATTATATTTCTTGGACATTGAAAAAGAGTTTATGGAAAAATTGTAAGAAAGAGAGGGTCAGGATATTTGCTGTGAGATTTTGTCTCCTAGCAATGTCGGAAGCTCTACACATGAACTATTACTGGGTTGGTTGCCTAAACATTAGCTGGACAAAGACAACAGGAAACCTTCACCTTACATGAAGAACCACAGGCAGCTAAAGTATTCTGAGAGCTTGAGAAATAGTTCTTCCTGGGACAGACATATCAATTAGCTATCCAATACCCAGTAATCATCCCTGAAAACATATATAAAATGTCAAGATAATGCTACATAGACTGAGAAAGTTTATTTATTTAGAAACACATGCATGCGCATGTGTGTGCACATGTGCACACACACACACACACACAGAGAGAGAGAGAGAGAGAGAGAGAGAGAGAGAGAGAGAGAGAGAGAGAGAGAGACGCACACTCAAAACAAAAATGTTTTAAAAAATGAGGCCATGAATTTAAAAGACAATTGGGGCACGGCACATGGGATTTTTTTTTGGAGGAAAACAAAAAGGAAAATGGTGTAAGTACATTTTAATGTCAAAACTAAATAATAATTAAAGTACTATTATTATTTAGAGGCTGAGGAGATGGCTCAGTGGTGGTTAAGAAACAAGTATTGTTCTCATCGTGTACCAGAATTTAGTTTCTGCCAGCCATGTTGGGTGTCTTCCAGCTCTGGCTCAGTCCATTTCATTTTCATGGAAGTGCCCTCCCTCCCTCACACGAACCCAGATACGATGGATATATGATTGGACAGCTAAAAATAAGAAGAGTCTGTGTAAGACGAACAAGACAGATTCATGTTCATAATACTCAAATGCAGCAAATTCAGGGCTCTCAATTTGGTTTATCAGTGGAATCCATAGGAAAAGCACCTGACACCATAGGAAGAACTGTATCTACTGCCTCCATGGCCTCTGTGGTCACAGCCATAGTCACAGTCAAGCCCATCATACCACAGTCCCCATAGTATTTGGCATAGATCCTGGTGCCAAGGGAAGATGACTCTGGTGTAGAGAGGATGGTATTTCCCTGGGTCTGAACATCGTTTCCACACAAACATTTGTGTTCTTTTACAAGAAGGTGGGGTCAGTCACGAGTCAGGCTGACTCTATAGAATTTATTTGCATAAACCACAAGGAACATTGGCAACAATATTCTTATAAATCTCATATTTCATAAGACACTGTGAAGCTTTTATGGTCAAGATTCCTGTACAGTCAAATTATATGTATTAAGCACCAGGTTTTGAAATAGTTTTAAGACCTTCCTCATTAAAAGGTCAAATATAAATTCCATAATGAGATTTTATGATGTCATAGTAACTATGCAAATTATCTTCAGCTTGTTAATACTCTCAAATTCTTGTGTCAGACATGGGTAGGAATGCATGACTTTATCTGTCATATGTCATCTAATATTGTCCAGTATCTCTTTACAGATGAATTAACCTTACATTTATTATACAAAGGTTGTAACATCTTTGTAATGTACAACTGTATAAATGAGTAAATGGTTTCTTGTTGTGATGAACCAAATTACGTCTCATGTTGTCATTTCTATTAGAAAATGAAACAACTACTTTGTATTTCAAGATAATGTCAACACATGCTAGAACCTTATCTGTACATTAAGCATTTCCTCAAGGCCAGTCCTTCTGCTGTGGACTGCGATATGCAGTGCTATGCTGAGGTCTGAATGGAACACCTACATCTGCCTTGTAATGACATATGTTGAAGCTGAACAAAGGATTTTTTCTCCTGTCATGGTCAAGGAACTGGTAAACTTTATCTAGTATTTGAGTCTAAGTCTTCTGTGTCTGACATTATAAAACACACACACACATTTTTTGATAAAATAATATTTTGTTTGATGAAAATGTAGCTCTGCTAGTATTATTGTTTTAGATCAAGAAATGCCTGTATTTACCTTTGAGATGCAACATGGAAATAAGCTCTTAAATTTTAAAGAAGCAGATTCAATAAAAACTAAACTTAGAAAATAAAATGCAATCCAAACATTTCTTTTATGGATTCAGATGATAAATTCAAAATAGGCTGAAAAATCTGGTGTTTCAAAAACAGGTCAAAAATTAACTATTGATAAAGATACAAAATTATCAAGATTCTCCTGCTTGTTTCTCAGGGATTAACTATTGCCTTGGGATTTCATGTATGCTAATGATAAAGCTTTTCTGACTCCCCAAGAGTATGTAAGAGGGTTTGAGATACTGGGAAATGATAGATCAAAGAGCTCAAGTTGACCCATTGTGTAATCTTTTATTGTCTGAAACAGGTCACAGTTGGGTATTTGGAAACATCCATTTCCTGCCAAAAGACCTTGATACAAAACAATAATCTACAGATTGACCTGAATAGTATTTAGATGATGATACATTGATTCACATTAAGGACTCATGGGTGGTTCAACTGTGTCTAAACCACAGGAAATAGCTTCAATGCTAGATTTAAAATAAACTCAAGTAATTATTCAAATTGCTTTGGAAATATGGCCAATGACACAAGACCATGGTCGGTTCCACCCACAATGAAGACTATAAAAGAGCCTCTCTTCAGGCAGAAGTATACAGACTCAAGTCACTTACACTCTTCTCTACCCAAGAACAACCTCAACAACCAACACCATGTGTGGCTACTACGGAAACTACTATGGCGGCAGAGGCTATGGCTGCTGTGGCTATGGAGGCCTGGGCTGTGGCTATGGCTCCTACTATGGCTGTGGCTACCGTGGACTGGGCTGTGGCTATGGCTATGGCTGTGGTTATGGCTCTGGCTGTGGCTATGGCTCCCGCTATCTCTATGGCTGTGGCTATGGATGTGGCTCTGGCTATGGATCTGGATTTGGCTATTACTATTGAAGAAACCACGAGATACTCTTACCTGCTCCAACTGTGATTCCAGCACTGCCCAATTATCAATCGCTTTCTGAACCTTAGCCTTGGATGAAGATTATCCTACAGCAAAAGAAAATCCATCACAGACTGATCCTCAGCTGTATGAAGTTGATCCATCCCTTAAACATTCTTTCTCAAGAGAAATGTAGTGAAATTCAAGTGCAAACTCGTAGCTCTGCCATCATCTCAATGATGGTAATAGAGCAAAAGCCTTATTGATCTTCATGTTGGAATTTGTTTCTCTGTTATTCTAATAAACTTGTTCAATCTACAAAGTTTTTTTAGTCATTTATTGTGAAATATTACTTAAAAATTTCAACTGAATTTGCATGAATGAATGATCATGTGTTGAGTATGGGTTTTCAGAGAAACAGAGTCCATTTACTGTAAGAATGTTATTGCATGGTTGTCCCAGAGATAACCAACCATGTTCTTGGTTGGATTTTAGGTCTGTATTATTTATTACAGTACATGCATGGTTTGCAAATTTGGTCAAAAGATCATAGGTGATTCTACTACTGATGTTTTGCTAAATACACATGCTGACAAACTAATGTGTAAGTATTTATGTTTATAACAGCTAATTGGTGCTGCTTTGAGTCTCTTCTTCCAATGATCAGTGGTCGAAACAGGGATATATCAAAGTACCAAGATGATAAAAGTGTTGAACAGTCAATTCTAAATGAGACATACATAGGACCCACTCTGAGGCCTGAGAGACATCACCTGTATGGGGTTAGACAGATATAAGATCTGGAATCTGTGGATACATACTGGAAACTTCTGTCTTCTGAATATATTGCTATGGGAGTCATAAACAGAGGGGAGCTGTGAACACTTGTACACACATCTATAAGAAGACATGGGGGTAGGAGAAGCTAGGATAGGAAGAAGAAGGGAGCAGAGCCAGAACCTTGTTTAGGTCATATCTAGATGACAATTTTTAGTAAAATTAGGAATAAATAGATGTCATAAACATAAAACACAGTATTTAGAAATGAATAACTTCCTTCCTCAAACTTGGTTAAAACTGCAATTAAGACTATTTAGAAACACAGTGTAACAAAAACACTGCAAAAAAAAAAGCAATGAAATACTGACAGGCATATCTGCATTTAGAATACAAATTTTTATTCTCCAATGTGTCCATTTTAACTCAGAAAAGATGAAATTTAAATGAAGTTACTTAGCATCTAATTCTAGGAGGAAAGAAAGGATACTAGATAGACCTCCATGGTAACAAGAAGGAAGGACAAGACCTTCATTTGCCTGTGAATTCAGTCATGACTCCCTCTTGCCCTCCTGTGCCTACAAGTGACCTTGGAAAGTGCTAGAGTATATGCTACATGGAAGTGTGACTGAATGAGTAAGACCATGGAGAGGCCCTTTGTCTTGTGAAGGTTCTATGCCCCAGTGTAGGGAAATGCAGGGGCAGGGAGGCAGGAGGGAGTGGGTTGATGGGTGGGAGAGCACCTTCATGGAGGAAGGAATGAGATAGGGGTTTCCAGAGGGGAAAGTGGGAGGAAGAATAACATTTAAAATGTAGGCAAAGAAAATATCCAATTAAGTAAATGAAAAAAAAATTAAAAAGAATAAAGAGATTTTCAACATTCTTTCTTTGTTCTGTATACTTGGTGTTTAGACTTTTATATGACATGAGGAGTTAATTTTCTGGCTTCATCTATTCAATATTCTCTGATTCTTCTGCACTTTGATTGGTATCTTTTTCTTTATATATAGGAATTTTTTCTCCTCCATATGTTGAATATATTTTCTTTGCCTTCAACCTTGTAGAGGGTAACTGGGAAGGGGGATATCATTTGAGATGTAAACAAACAGAATGATTTATAAAAAAGAAAAAGAAAAAAATCCCAACTATCATTAATCTAATAACCCTGACCCAGAAGGACAAGACAAATATGATATGTGTTTGATTATATGTGCATATTAACTGGCAAGTCAATAATAACCAAGCAACAATCCATAGAACCACAGAAGTTTGGTAGAGTAAGGAACTAGGGGGTAACAGATCTCCCTAGGAATGGTAAATAAAACAGATAGTTACAGGCGCTTGTGTGTGTGTGTGTGTGTGTGTGTGTGTGTGTTTGTGTGTGGGGGTGTGTTTGTGTGTCTGTGTGTGTGCGTACGTGAGCACATGTGTGCATGCATGCATATGCATGTGTCTGGGTACATGTATGTGTATACATCTTGAACTGGGAGATCAAGTCAATAGAGGTAGGAAAAGATGTATGAGGAAGGGAATATAGGGATAGTCAGCTAAAATTAAGGGTCATGTAAGGTATAATATAAGGACAGTACAATAGGAGGTTTATAAAATATATGCATATATTAATGGGATCTAAATGAAACCACCAAGTACTGGGGGAGACAGAACTCCAACTAGACATCTTTTGTCACCAATGAAGCTTTTAGCACCAGGATTGTGTTATATTTAATTGAGTTGTCTAAAAGGGTCCCATGGGAACTCCCCAACAACCCAGGTTGTTGGTAAGACTATAACTCGTTCTCCACAAACTGATGGCAAGGTCCCATTGCTAACAACACTTTTATTTTCAGCCATTCATAAGACTTTCAGGTAAATATTCAAAGAAGTAGAGTTTGTGATATGAAGAGTATTACAGACTAACTCCTTTATTTTTATCATTAAAACATATTGCTATTACAAATGATCCAGGAAAGTAGAGCTTCTCATGAGAAAATGATTTAAGGAGCTAAGGAGTCTTTTGTTTCTCAGGAGAAGCCAGGAGATCAGAGTCCTCCATAGCAGCTTGTGCTGCAGCAGTTATATCTGTATCTATCACAGTTACTACCATAGCCAAAGCCCACATCTCCAGCCACAACCCTGCTAGAGAGAGGAGTAGAGGGTCAGATTCCTGTTCATATTTTTATATGGATTTGTGTATCAACTGAGTGGTTTGAGGGGCAAACCATGAACAGTACTAAACTTATACAATAAGGGTTGGTATTGAAGCTGTCCGAAGTCTTTTTTCAACCAACATACCTAAGACAACTTTGTTATGTGTCAGGATGCCCTGAGTAGATATCATGTGCCTTTAATGAGAGACTCTTCTCCTATTTTATTAGCTTTCTTGTTCCAGATGCTTAACAAAAGCAATCTCCAGCTTACAGTAGGCTATTTAACCTGGAAAGATACTTCCTATTAAATTTTTATCTTTTCTTTTCTTTTTAAAATTATTATTTTGTTTATTTATAGCCCAAATGTTGCCCTCCCTCTTGCTCACCATGGCAGAGTTGTCCCCCTTCCCCCTCCCCTCTGCCTCTGAGAGGTTGCACCGCCTCTCCAGGCATCCTCTCTTCCTGGGACATCAAGTCTCTTCTAGATTAGGTACATCCTCTCCTGCTGAGACCAGACAAGGCAGTCAGTCCTCTGCTACATATGTGCCTGGGGCCTCATATGTGCCTCATATCCATTTTGGCTGGTGGGTCAGTCTCTGGGAGCTCCCTAGAGTCCAGGTTAGTTGACACTGTTGTCTTCCTATGGGGATGCCATCCCCTTCAATTCATTCAATCCTTCCCCTAACTCTTTCATAGGGGTCCCTGACCTCTGTCCAGTGCTTGACTGTGAGTATCTGTCTCAGAGAGCTGCTGGTAGAGCCTCTCAGAGGACAGCCATGCTAGGTTCCTTTTTTAAATAGTGTTATCTATCTATCTATCTATCTATCTATCTATCTATCTATCTATCTATCTATCTATCTATCACCTTCATCTTTCTCTTTTCTCTTTTTCTTCACTCTCTTCTCTCAATGTCTGTTCCTCCCACTCCTTTTTTAACTCTTTCGTATTTATGCAAATATGAGCTATTGGTAACAAAAGCCTAGTTAAAAACCATGGGTGTGGGAAAGATGTGTAGGGGTTGGGTGAGTAGAGGACAGCAAGAGATTCAAGAGGGTAGAGGAGTTACTGTGATCAGAATGTATTTTATGCATGCATAAAATCAGTTCAGGTTATTTAAAATAAAAACTAAGATGTAAAGAATAACATATGTTATTCTTTATTAAAGACCATGTTATTAAAGACCATGGTGGAAGCATTTATTTGTAACATATTGAATATCAAGATGTTTTAACATTTCCATATGGGGAGAATGATCATTCATTTTAATTTATGCTTCATGCATTCATATGATTATCAGTTTCTACATTATCCATATCCGTAGTGGAGACACTGATACTTGTATCTACTGGTCCTGAATATACATAAAGGGAAAAATGTGTTCTGTTAGAAACATGAGTTTACAGAGGATCACAGAAACTCTTAAGGCTCTGTTGACATAGTACTGATATAGAACACTGCAAAAATTTAGCTTGTATCTGATATTCTTCACCAATGGATCAATCCCAATATAGTTATCTGAAATTTTTATAAAAATCCAAATTTGGTAATAGTCTGAAATTATCTGACCTTTTCATAGGTAGTCAAAAAGCATGAAAATCAAGGGTGAGACTTTGTCATCATATTGGGGCCTAAGAGAGTTAACAGTCAGGAGACGGTGAGATGGCCCAGGCAATGCAATCACTGTATGTTGTGAGCTAGTGACCAAGTTCTCACACGCACACACACACACACACACACACACACACACACACACACTCGCACACACACATACATTTATATGCTAACTACATAATTAATCAATAAAATTGTAAGAAAATAAATATGAACTTGATACAAGAACAGAGAATAAAGAGCACAAATATAATATGAATCAAAATATTCTTGAATATCATTTTAATGCCAGTAATTATAAGATTGTTCAAACCAATTTAGATTATACCTTGTAATCAAATATTTAACTTCTCCAACTTATATGATTGAAAAATGATTGAAAATTTCTCTTGAATAAATGTTACTACTTGCTTTAAAATAAAAAGAATATTAATTCACAGAATAAGGTCTATTTTAATCTATTAACAAATAATTTATTTGTTTCATAAATGTACAATAGTTTCAAACACTAAGGAATTGTCAGTGACATAAATTCTTTATGTTTTTATAATGCCAACTAAGATTGGAGACAAAAACTTAGCTTGACTTTGGTAGAGTGTGAGCAAAGTGCTTCTACAGGGTTTAGAGAAAGGCTGTTCCTTTAGCAGGACACCATTGAAGTTGGAAAAAAAACCAAAAGGATAGAAGCTAGGTTATCTGTGGAATAGCTTTTGAGATAGAATTCTAATATATGTGGTAGAAGAAAAGCCCAGCTGAAGGATTCTTCACAATTTGCAAGTGAGTTCAGCTGGTTTCACTGCTGTTCAGAGTCTGGGGATGAAGATGACACATCAAAGTCTTTGGCTTTGGTAAGATTAGTTTTATTGATTCATGCAAAAGATAACGACTTGAGTAGAGTAAGGACAAAAGCGACTAAAAAAGTGTAAGCAGAAAAGTATAGAACTATCCAGATGCTGTCATGAAATTCTGGGAGGATATAGAGGAGCACAGTGACAATCACCCTGAAAGGTTTGAAAAACAAGATTTAACTTCCTTTCTTTTGATTATGAAAACTTGGTACTTTCACAAGACCACATCAATCTTATGCAAAAAGATGTCTTACCATTTGGTGCAAAGTTATAGCTGCTAGGATTAACATGAGAAAGTAGTTAAATCTGTTGAAATATTAATTTCTGGAATTAAATGCTAAAGGTAAATTCCAATAACTTTTGTTAACACGGTACTTCAACTTCAACAACAACTAATCTATCAGTATGTCTGCTAAGAAAATACACAGACACCCAGATTTTTAGTTATTTTATAATTACTTGATGCAATGCATTTTTACCAAATTTAAGTAGTGTTCTTAGAAGTAAAATAGGCCAATGAAAGAATAATGTACAAGTTATTTCTACCAGTGATTACTAAAAGCTGAAGTTATTACTGCATTGATTGTGTACTCTAAGATTTATATATTCTAACTTGGGGTCCATGCCACAAGAGGGAGCCCAGGTCCTACATTGTCTGGATGATCAGGAACCAGAGACTAGTTAGCCCAGAGAGCAGGGTAAAACCAAATACAACTGGTTAAAAAAAATCAATGAAATGATACCTACTGATGTGAAAAGGGATTCTAAATTTGAAGTCTCCAGAGAATCCTTTGGAAATGGGAGAGGAAAGATGGTAGGAATCAGAAAAGATGGAGGACACAAAGAAAACATGGCCAATCTAATCAACTAAGAGTCACACGGGCTCACAAAGGCTGAAGTACCAACCATAGAACCTACAAGGGTCAGCACCAAGTCTTCTGTTTAAACGCTATGGTGATTAGCATGTTGTTTTTGTGGGACTTCTAACAGTAGAAGCAGATGTGTCTCTAACTGTTTTGCTTGCTCCTAGAACTCTTTTTTTCTTACTAAGTTGCCTTGTTCAGGTTCAATATGAGGTCTTTTGCCTTGTCCTTTTGTAACTTACTTAGTCCTGTCTGGCTGTCTTCTCTTGGAGGCCTTCTCTTCTTTCAACAGGATACAGAGAGGGGGTGGATCTACAGGAAAGGGGAGGCAGAGGGGAACTGGGAGGAGTGAAGGGTGGGCAAACTGTGGCTGGGATGTATTGTATGAGAGAAGAATCTAGTTTCAGTTTCAAGAAAAGGAAAAGAATTGGGCTATGAATATTTCAAAGCTATTTCAAATATTTCAATCAGCCAAAAGTGAGTAATATGTAACATATGTCCATCTAATAAAAAAGTTCCTTCCAAGGAACAAAAACAAAAACAATATTCAAAACATGCAGTGGGATGAATTAGTAGACTAATATGTTAATTAGCAGAAAATACTTTTACTTCTATTCTTTTGAGTCACTGGGAAAGCACACTAGGCAAGACAAATTAGATAATTTAAAAAAAAATCCATTTTCACATTTCGATGATTTCCAGGAAAGGGGATTAAAATACAGGGCATGGTTAATACCTAAACTCTCTTAATTATAGTGTAAGCTATCTTTAAATTTCAGTCTCTGAATTTCACCCCAGAATATCTGAAAGGACATGTGAACTGTTATTGGAATGACAGAAATATGACTACAATATCAAAAATCAAAGTGAACTGGTATACAACATTGTGTTCCCACTTGTATTTAATGAAGGATATATTCTAATGTTTAAATAAAGTATGGTTGATTGATAGTAAGAAATAAGTTTCTCAATTTGAGAAAAATTGAGAAATGAGACTTCATCATATAAGTTATTTTTCTTAATCTTCAAAAGGAGATTCCATTTTGTATAGACCTTCATCTATTGGAGTTTTGATTAGTTATATTATTATCAGCACCATGAATATCAAATGTGAATTGAACCTTAATATATTCATATACAAATAAAATATATGATATGTAAAACATTTTATATATTATATTTTCATATAATTTTATATATGATATATTTAATTTAATACATCAGTATAATGATATACTATAATGCTTATATAAAAATATATTATACAATATATATCATATTATAATAGATATCTAGCTCTGGAAGGAGAAATTTCACATAGATCAAGAGAGAAGAAAAGTCACAGGGCAAAAGAATTGCCACTTCAATGAAAAGTTTTTAAAAAGGTATACCTTTGGGGGACCAAAAGTAAGACTATAATTAAAACAAGTATGGTTTTGATATATATATAGCATAGCTATAGGTGGTTAAAATTCTAGTTTGAGGAAAGCTTAGGTGAATGTCTGTGTCACTTCTCATTATTGTTTTTGTGGGACTCCTAACAGTGGGAGCAGGTGTTTTTAGGACTCTTTTGCCTGCCCTTGAGATTCTGCTCTTTTCTAAAAAGGAAGGGAAAAGGCAGTAGTGGATTAGGGAAGAGGGATGTAGAGACTCATAAGGATGGAGAGAGAGGTTTGGGATGTATTAGATGAAATATGAGTCTTTTACATGTGTGTATGTGTGTGCATCTGTGTGTGTATGATGTCTATGTATAATATATAATCAATAAATATAAACACAGACACACACATCAATAACAAAAACCCTCAGTTGATCCAGGAGAGCTAAATTCACTAATCTACTACTCTCATTCTACTTTAAACTTCCCAACTCCACTCACCCAGATTCATTGTCTTTACTACTATTTCATAGGTAATGGGAAGAGAGAGAGAGCTGTCTTTCAGTCATAACATAGTCACTGCACTCACAAACCAACAGTAACCTCCATTATTCATAAAAAAAGTGCAGATTATTAGGGCTGTCAACATCAGTTGCAGACAGCAACTGGGCTCAAGGGACCCAGTCTCTGCCTGGAGACCTATTGTCTGCTAAGGCTTCTAGACGATAGTGAGTCCTTTGCATCAGCATAGGCAATGGCATACCCATACTCAAGGGGGGCAGCTCCATACATATGGGCAGGGGTTCACTGGCCTTTGTTAAACATGCAGGATCACAAAAAAAAGGCATAAGAGAGAGAGAAGGAGAATTGTTTGTTCAAAAAAAATCACTTGCCCAGCTGAGAGATAAGCAAGGGTGGAATGGTATTAGGAGCAGAATGCTTTATATACATACACAAAACTGTCAGAGAACAAAGTATTTAAGGAGCAACTCTTAGATTCCTTGATCCTTTGTATTGTTACTTTGGTTTCTATTTCATTAATTTCTGTATTGATGTTTGACATCTAGAGTTTTGCTTGCTGACAATTCTAAGTTTCTTGCGTGAAAGTCATGTAGGATACGTGGAGTTATTTCAAATTTTCTCTATTTGTTAAAGTTGGCTTTGTGCTTTACCGAGTGGTGTACTCAAGAGATGCTGCTATGTGCTGTGGAGTAGAGTTTATGCTCTTTGGCAACTGGATGGAATATTCTGCAGATGTATATTAGTCTTTTCAATGTAAACTGATGTTTGATTCCACGTATTCTCTGTTTATTTTGTGTCTGCATGGTCTATTTATTTAAGGAAGCGGGTCGTTGAGATCACCTACTATTATGGTGTTTGTTAATCTATCATTATAATTCAATTACTATGCCTTTTATGAAATCGAGTTAACCACAATAGTGGTTAGTATTTTGATATTCCTTTTAACTGCTCCCTTTTAAATGAAGTGCCCTTCTCTGTCTGTTCTAAATAGTTTTCATTTTCAGTTTGTTTTGGCAGATATTGGGATGGACACATGCTTGACTTCTGCTCTCCTTCAGTTCTGCAACACATTCAGTTCTTCTTTTACTTTAAAGTACTGTCTATGTTCAAGCTAAGATGAGTTTCTTGCAGACGGGTTCTGTTTCTTAATCCATCCAACTAACCTATCTCCTTTGTTGGTTGTTGTGTTCTTAGCTGTGGTTTGTTTTTCATTAAATTATAGCTTCATTCACTTTTTCTCTGGACTCTTTTGACTGACAGTGCTTCTCTTTTCAGTTCAGGGAATGGATTCCAGTATTATGTTTTGTGCACAATGGCAATTCCATTAGGCATGCTAATATTGAGGGGAAATTTGGGGAAGGTCTCATTTTTAGGCAAAAAGACCTATAGATAACTAATAACTGCTGGGGGAAGAAGAGAGATAGCTTTCCTAAGAATGGGCCTGCTTATTGGCTGCTCAACGCAGAGTGATCATCCTTAAAACCAATACACATAAACAACAAAACAGAATCAGCATGTTTCAGCATGATATATATATGAGTATATATGATAAATATAAATAAATAAATACATACATACATATAACAATGATACTCAAAGGAAAGTGGTTTTCAACTTGACAGTTTGGTGGGCATGGGATGGGTTTAAGGAAGTAAATGGAGGTAATTCTATATCATTCAAAATATTTAAAAACAAATAGTGAATAAATTACTAAGAAAAACCTCAAAGACCAAACACCAAGCCTCTTTAATGACTCAGTTGTATTATCATGATTGAAAAAAACAACAAAATAATTACATTAGTCATAAAATTAGCCAGCAACATGAGCACATGGGGGGCTCCACCCACACTGAAGAATATAAAAGGGCCTCTCTTCAGGCAGAAGTATACAGACTCAAGTCACCTACACTCCTCTCTACCCAAGAACAACCTCAACAACCAACACCATGTGTGGCTACTACGGAAACTACTATGGCGGCAGAGGCTATGGTTGCTATGGCTATGGAGGCCTGGGCTGTGGCTATGGCTCCTACTACGGCTGTGGCTACCGTGGACTGGGCTGTGGTTATGGCTATGGCTGTGGCTATGGCTCCCGCTCTCTCTATGGCTGTGGCTATGGCTGTGGCTATGGCTCCCGCTCTCTCTATGGCTGTGGCTATGGCAGTGGCTATGGCTGTGGATCTGGATTTGGCTACTACTACTGAAGACACCATGGAAGAGTCTCACCCTTCTGAATGTGAGCTCAGAAATCTAATTCTGAACTCCAAGGTGTCTTAACCTTCTTAGAGGCTCTTACCTCTCAAGTTTATGATGTGACCTTGTTGAAGACATGTCCTTGAATGACCTTCAGATATAAGATTTGAGGCCATTATTTTCCTGAACTTGATTCCTGAGAATAAACATTGTTTAGATATCATCTTGTGTACTTCTCTATATTTCTCAATGGGATAACAAGCATTTTCTGTTTTGATCTTTCTATATTTTCTTAATAAATTTATTCAATCTCATAAACTACAATATTTGATAATTCATTTACTTATATATATTTACTTATATATTTAGTGTGCATTTGTGTGTGCATGTGTGCATGTGTGTGTGTGTGTGTGTGTGTGTGTGTGTGTCCGTGTGCCATAGCACACATATGGGAGTCAGAAGAAAATTTCAGAAGCATGGTTCTTTTACTTCAGCATGTGAGTAATAGTGTTTGCACTCATCTTGCCAGGTTTAAAGACATGGTCCTTTAACCCCTAAGCGATCCTTCCAATTCTGTGATTTTCTGATATTATCCATATTTACATTTCATTGTTACATACAGCTGCTTTTCTTAGGATATATCTGCTCTAAAATTTCTACTTCACTTGTGACACCCAGTCCTTGGTTTGTGATATTAATAATGTAATAATCTTAACAATGCAGAAAAATAATCTTAACAAAAAACCCCTGTTTAATGTGTGTTGATATGTGTTACGTTGAACTGTGGTGATCTTATATTCTAGTGTAATTTCTCAGTCTCTCTTCATTTATCTTATGTTCCATTGACTGACAAGAAAGCACACTGAAAGGGAGAGAATCTATGCCAGCTATATACCTGACAGAGGATGAATAGCTAGTATATATAAAGAACTCAAAAAGCAAAGAGCCAAAAAAAAAAAAAAAACAAAAACAAAACAAACAATGCATTTTTTTAAAATGGGCTATTGATCTGACATGATTTTTTTTCCATATTACCCCACAAGATTCATAGACTATTTAATAAAATGTCAACACAGTCACGAGAAGACTCCTAAAGAGTTTTTGGTCAGAGAAACTCAAGAGTCTCCAAAGCCATTATAGCTATTGCAATTGCCCTTGTTTCCTCCACTCCAGATGTTGAAAGCAAGTCTGTCTTACTGAAGACAGTTTGCACTCTGGACACAGTGCTCAGAACATCTGAGTTGGATCTGGCCTGGAAGCTTTATTTCTGAGGGGATTTTTACAGAACTCTACAACTGATAAAAGTTCAGAGAGGTGATTTTGTGGTGCCTCAATGCATCAAACGACAGTAGAACTGCTGCCCTGGAGGTTGGTGATCCTAGTTCTGTAAGAAAGGAGGCTGAGGAAGCCATTTTGAGCTAGCCAGCAAACATCACCACCCCACTTAATGAGCTCCTGCCTCCAGCTTCCTTACTTGCCTGAGTTCCTAACTTCCTTCTCTGGTTAACAATGATATGGAAGCATACGACAAGTAAACCCTGTCCTTCCTAAATTACTTCATCCCAGCAACAGTAACCATGACTAAGATACATACCAACAGGGAAGGGGTGAAGCTGCAGGAGTCCCAGCCCCAGACATAGAACCATAGGGATCTAGGAAATGTGGAAAGAAAGAGAAATAATTTTTTTTTTGCGAGAAAGACCTTCTGCATTGGTGATTCAGTGTAAAATGTACAGCCTGAAAGCATATTTGCACACCTAATATTCTATGGATCAAAGAGGTTATATTTACATATTTAGGAATATATATTCTAATGTATATTATTTAAAAGATGTCATGAATTTGAGATACAGCAAAGTAGTGGTATATGTGAGGAGTTAGAAGGAGATGATGTAATTATAATTAATTTCATAAGGAAAACTACAGCATAAATACATACATGGAAACACATACTTTTACTTAGGTCTTTAGGCATTGAGAGATCTCTGTAGTTCAGCTTTGTAGAACTGAGGCGTGGCGAAGAATATTTAGTCTACTATCAATTTTATTTTAGAAACTCATTTTGTATTTTCTTATGTTTATTTCACTTATAGTTTACACTATTATTACAACTCATGGAATGATTCATGAAAAATTTCTTGAATGAATTGAAATGAAAATGGTCCATGAAAACATTCAGTTTTGCCTATGGGAAGTTGGAATTGAGCATCATGAAGGCCCCTCTTCTCATGGTATTTATTTCCTGAAGTGTGCGGTGGGGAGGTGAATCAAGAAATGTCAGAAACTGTAAGTATAAATGATCTCCAACATGACTTCCCAAACAGGACCTGAACTATAGACATGCCAGAATGGGACAGACTAGGAGGCCTCTTCCCTTCACAAAGAACTACCAGCAACAAAGGAGTGCTGAGACAGGGAGAAATGGTCTTCCTAGGGAGGAGCATGTAAGCTGGTTATCAAATTTCAAGCAATTAGCTCTGAAAACATACATATAAATGACATTATACAGACCAGGCTGGTACTATTTGGGAATATATGTATATAAATAAACATAT
Source organism: Rattus norvegicus (assembly GCF_021556685.1). NCBI lineage: Eukaryota > Metazoa > Chordata > Mammalia > Rodentia > Muridae > Rattus > Rattus norvegicus. The sequence goes on along the minus strand of NC_141544.1, from coordinate 41,980,361 downwards.
ATGCCTGTAGATATTATATGAACATAATTATATTAATATGATAATAATAATTAAAGAGGTCATGGATTTGAAAGAGTGCAAGGGAGAGTGTATGGAAAGATTTGGAGAAAGGGAAGGTAGGAGAGAAATAAATCTAATTATATTGTAATTTAAAAATAAAAGTGTCACATATTCTTAAAAGAACGTATTGGTTGTTTCTAAATTTTAACAAATTCAATAAAATTTCCATAAACACCTGCTCTGGATCGGGGAGAAATAGCCAATAGGGAATTGCAGAGGAAGGTGCAGAGTCAAGCAAACCTCCCGCATGTAAAAAGGAATCAGAATGTGTTTTAGATTGAGGAGAAGCGTCAACAAGTTGTAAAAGACATTATACAAGAACGTAGTTCAACATTGCAGGCTCCAGGGTTTTAGACAATTAACTAAGCCTTACTGTGTTTCAGAACTTAAACAAAATATCAAGGAAAAGAACCGAAATGGAATTAGGGTAGGCTTCACAGGAGTGTTGCCTGTCAGAAGCCCCAGCATTTGAAGGAAAGGAGGTGAGAAGTGGAACATATATTAGTTATACATTTTGTAATGAATTTTTTATTAAGAGAAATAGTAAATTAGGCAAATACCTAGGGAAACTAAAGAAAATTTCCCCTAGGAAAGGATTTCTTTCCTTCTTTCTTTCTTTTTTTTTCATTTTGGCCTATTCCTGCAGGAAATAAATTTTAATTATATTTCAGAGTAATAGGCATGTAGAACATTTCAGAAAAGGGAAGCATATAAGCAGGGATAGCAAAAGGATTTCTAAAGCAATAAAACTATGATGCTATAATGCTAAATGCATGTCATTCGGGGTTGTCAAACTCCATAGAAGATAATCATCAGGAGCCAACATTCACTGTGGACTCTGGGAGATAATGATGCTTTGGAGTAATTCATATGTTGCAATAGGTGTGCTATTGTGTGTAGCACGCTGGTGACAGGAGATGCTGGGAAGGAGCGAGTACTGAAAAAATGTCTCTAATTATCAGTCATGTCACAAACACGAACCTGTTCAAACATAAGTGTTAATCACATTTCACATTCACATTTAAAAAAAACAAAATAAAATGTTTTTGTGAGCTATCTCTCGCTCTGTTGCCTGCCTTTGGATTCATTTCTCCTTACTGGGCTGCCTTGTCTGGTCTCAGTAGGAAAGCAGGCACTTTAATCCTTCTGCATGTGACAGGGCTGGTTGCCATGCATGGGCGTCCTCCCCTTCTCTGAGGAGAAAAAGGGGGTATGGGAGGAGAGGGTGTGTGAGTATGGCATGGGAGGGAGAGGTATGGGGCTGTGATCAGGATGTAAAGTGAACAAATAGATAAGTAAAAGTTTTAATGCATATAAAGCACTTACTGATTATAAAACTAAATATAAGTACTTTATAAGATATAAATAAATCTTGAAAATCTTGATTCTAAGACTTGCTTGGCTTATATGGAAACAAAGCCTATTTGGCCTACTAAGCTTATGGTCATTGTTTAGGACATATTTGTAGGTCATGTCCTTCCAGTACATTGCAAAGCCGTGGTTATGTTTATACAGTGGAAAACGTGCACTGCTGAATGTCCTCACAGCCTGAGCAGTGTAGTGAAAATAACAACGTCATGTAACATTTAAGGGTTATTACCAAAAGGTCTACGTGGATGACTAAAATCAGATTCCTGTTCAACATTGTTTATTGTTACAAAGGAATTTAACTGAAAAACTATACTGGTGAAATCAAATGTCTAAAAAATGTTCTAGATGATATTAACTTACCACTATATATCCTAAAATATTGACAATTTTTCTAGCAGTTGTTGATGGATTTTCTTTCAAAAAATCAAATAAAAATGCACATCTCACAAATTTTATAAACATAACTGGTAAAACCTCTTAAATGTTTCAAAAACTGAAATATGGTATTTTTAAATCATAATTTATGAAGTCTTAATTTATTGAAATATATCATGATCATTTTTATCTCTGGGCTTTACATAAGATTAAAACCCATACAAGAATCAATTTTCATGAGCATGAAAAGAAATTAGTCAAACATATTTAAAAATCTATGTAATTAAAATTCTAGACACAAAGTTGGCTCAGTTTGCTGGTTCACTGAATTTTTTAACATTAAAGTAAAATTTAAAATAAATTACAGTTAGCCTGGGTTATTAATTGCATTATAAAGATGAAGCCTAAAGCAAGTTTCTCCCTTACTGTTGATAGTCAGCTATAATATTATAGAACAAAAAATATTTGGAACAAGTAACAGATGAAATTTACTGTTCTAGATGGCTGAAATGGGTGTACAAGGAAAAGAATATGCATTTTATTCTGTAATGCAGGCAAGTCAGCACATGTGCATCTTGGGTATGTTGTGCATGTATACAGCAGTTAAAATGAACATCTTTATGTTTTAGTGTGCCCTCACTCTTATTAGTGTTAAATTGTTTCATGGGACGTAATTGGCAAACAAAACAAGCTTCCATAACTTTGAGGTGTTGTCATATGGTTGAGAAAAATCTAATTAAATTAGATCAGTCTTAAAGTTAGCCAATGGCACGATCCCATGGTGGGCTCCACCCACACTAAGAATATAAAAGGGCCTCTCTTCAGGCAGAAGTATACAGACTCAAGTCACCTACACTCCTCTCTACCCAAGAACAACCTCAACAACCAACACCATGTGTGGCTACTACGGAAACTACTATGGCGGCAGAGGCTATGGCTGCTGTGGCTATGGAGGCCTGGGCTGTGGCTATGGCTCCTACTATGGCTGTGGCTACCGTGGACTGGGCTGTGGCTATGGCTATGGTTGTGGCTATGGCTCCCGCTCTCTCTATGGCTGTGGTTATGGCTGTGGCTATGGCTGTGGCTATGGCTGTGGCTATGGCTGTGGCTCTGCCTATGGTTCTGGATTTGGCTACTACTACTGAGAAACTCAAGGACACCTCTTTCTCCTCATGTATTATGCGAAGATCCTCCAGCTTTAAATCCCAAGACCAGACAGCACCGTACCAAACTGGGATAGTATAGGGCAGTGAAGGTCTGGAATACATCGACATCCATTTACGACCAGCATTCCACCAGAAGTAGCACCTGTGTCCAGCTGTTGTGTGGAATCACAAGCTTTGCATGAGGCTAGTAATATTCATTTTATTCACTCTATTTCCAATAAAATTTCTTGAGATAATTATAAATCTTGTTTTTATTTCATTTATCATTTATTCATTAATATCTATTCTATATGTCTGAACCTTTTCTGTTTATTCATCTCTCATCCTGACTCCAGCTTCCCCTCCCTCCACTTCGCCCAGTCCCTGTCCCCTATCTCCCCTCTCTTCCAGATTCACTGCTCCTGCATTTGCCTCCAGAAAGGAGCAGGTCCCCCAGGGATATAAACCAAATGTGGCACAGAATATGACAAGACTAGTCAGATACCCTCATAACAAGCCTGGATCAGGCAACCCAATAGGAAGACAGGGTCTCAAGCAGATAGAAGAGTGAGACCCATAGTAGAGAATCCCCACCCCCAAAAGCCCCAAGCTAAATAACTACAGCATGTGTGCAGAGTGACTAACGTAGACCCAAGCAGGCTCCATGGTTGCAATTTCAGTATCTGTGAGCGTCTATGAGCCCTGCCTGGTTGATTCTGTGGACTACGCTTTCCTGGTGTTAATGACCTTTCTAGCTCCTACAATCTTTCTTCCCCCTTTTCTTTAGATTTCCCCTAGATCCATCCTTCTGTGTCTGGCTGTGGGTCTTTGCATCTGCTCCTAACAGTTGCTGGATGAAGGCTCTCTGATGACAGTTATGCTAGGCTCTGGTCTATGAGGATAGCAGAATATCCTTGGGAAACATTTCATTGACTTTTTTCAGTCATGTTTGGTTATATCCTAGGTGTCTAGGATATCCAGGCTCTGGTTCCTGGATGTTCAGGCAGTCAGGCATTGGTAAGCTCCCTCTCCTAGTATAGGCCTCAAGTTGGATCAGTTTTTAGTGGACTCTCTCTCTCTCTCTCTCTCTCTCTCTCTCTCTCTCTCTCTCTCTAGTTCTACACCACCACCCAGGTCATCTTGATTGAAAGTTTACAGTTGACTCTTTTGACACAGTGTCTGTATTATCTTTTAAATCTCCAAATATTTAACAATGTAAGGCACTGTTGCACTTTAAATTTTCTCCTTTATAAAAAGAAGGTTTTGTTTTCTGTTTCCTGGAAATTTCAAAACTTATCTACAGGACATTTGACATCTTAAAACTTATTCTTCAGCACTTAGATTTCAAGAATATTCTCTGTATATGACTTCACAATCCTCTTTAAACATTTTTAAAACTAAAATACACAGGACGGGAGAGATTATAAGTGGTTAAGGGCACTTACTGTTTTTGTGGAGGACATCTGTTTGGTTCCCTGCACTCACATGCAAACCCACATGGACGATCCCAATAATCTGCAACTCCTGTTCCCAGGGTGTATGACACAGACTTTGGTCCTTTGTGTATAACAGGTACACAAACAGTGCCAATACATACATGTAGGCAAAACACTCATATTCATTAAAACAAACAGACATACACAGGGGAATTCATTCTTTTGGTTCTCCATATTTGAAGCACTCTGTTTCATGATGTGTCAATCTCAAGGAGCAAATGTAGGGCATTTTTTCTCCTCCCATTTCTCAGCTTCTGTCTTCAGCTCCTTCCATGACTGACACATCAATGGTGAGCATCTAATTCTCATTGTTCTTCCTTTTACAGCAGCCATGTTCATAGGGAATCTCCCAATCCATTCCAGTTTTGAATATTCTCTAGAAATACTCATGGGATTCAGGTTATATGGGTAACAAGAGCATACATTTATATAGTAAAATAATGTTACATACAAAGAACATAAGGAGAAAATGCAGCAGATATCTTAAAGTATCTATGTGTTGGTTTTCTCTCCTAGTCACAGTTCAGGCTTTCCTGGAGATGGATTCTAAAACAAGCAGCAGAATTTCAGATTCCCAGAAGGAAGGTATTTGCTCAGCAAGATCTATACTGTTTGCCCAAACAATATAGGTGTAGTGAATCAACATTATCATTTAGGGAATGATACAGGAACACTTGAGTGCTTTATCATTCAATCTAATAGTGAGACAATGTCTCATAAATGGGAAAAAGTCCTCCTTTCCCTCCCTGCTGTCAACCTGTCTTCTTTCTCTTCCTCTCATTCTCTCTCTCTCTCTCTCTCTCTCTCTCTCTCTCTCTCTCTCTCTCTGTGTGTGTGTGTGTGTGTGTGTGTGTGTGTGTCTAGTTTTAAGATAGCTATCATAGTTTTTTTTAATTTCTTATATGATTGATGGATCATCAACTGCCAAATGTCCAGTATTGGAGGATTAGACTTGAGCATTGTGCTATTTCAGTGGTTCTTAATTTGTGGGTCGTGACCCCTCTTGGGTTTAAACGATCTATCCATGTGGGTTGCCTAAGACCATTTGAGAACAGATATTTACTATTCAGTACTAGCAAATGACAGTTCTGAAGTAGTTACAAAAAGTTGTTATGTCTGGGATCACCACAACACGGGAAACTGTGTAAAAGAGTCACAGCATTAGGAAGATTGAGAACCACTGGTCTATTTGAAGGAAGTAGAACAATGTGGGCTCTGGCAGGAAATCTGTGGTCATTGAGCATAGAAGACAGTTGTGGATCTGGAATGCCACCTCCCTCTCATTTTCTTCCTTCTTATGAGACACATGCTTCATTTTGACATAATCAGTTGTCATACCACAGATACAAAGAATAAAAGGACAATCAATATTAACCAAAAACCTACAAATCTCTCAGGCAAGATTCATATTTTCTCTTTATAGGTTGATTTTTTTCTTTTAAGTATTTGCTCTGATTGCAGAAATCATACTCGAGTAATGTGTCCACAGTTGTCGGAATGACTGATGCCCTTGTAACATGTTTGCAGAAAAAGTCTACAAGTGTTTAAAGTTGGAAGCTAGAAGAAGCCATAATGCTTATTTGTAGATCTGGTTAGCATTCAGAAGCCCATTACACTTACAGTAGTATTTACACCAGCAAGATTTCAAGTGACAATGAGTACCGTCTAGGAAATTGACCAAACCCCCTCCACACACACACAAAATGATTTTTTTCTATTTGCTCATGTAATATGGCAAATTAAGCTTAAAAGTTATGGGGTCGTTTATATGGACAAGGAGGCAGATCATTCAGACAGCAGTAGGGTTCCACTTTTACTGAGGGTAGAAAGAAAAAAAAAACAAAACCTTTTACTTTGGCCATGGCTATGAATGTATATAGCATTGTCCCAAATCCAAGGGCTTTAGTAGAACTACAGGGCATATGACTTGATAACACACCAATAATGTACCTGGACTGCTACCACAGATTCAAAATTCCAAAACAAAAACATATTCTCAAAATTACTTCATTATAGAAAACAATCTAGAGAAATATAAACACATCAAATACCTGGGCATTTACTTTTTCAAATTCAACTAAGAATATTTGGGTTTTACTGAAACCAATATAAGAGAAAGTGGAGAAGAGCCTTGAACACATGGGCACAGGGGAAAATTTCCTGGACAGAACACCAATGGCTTAGGCTCTAAGATCAAGAATTGACAATTGGGACCTCATAAAATTGCAAAGTTTCTGTAAGGCAAAGGACACTGTCAGTAGGAAAAATGATAACCAATGGATTGGGAAAGGATCTTTACAAATTGTACATATGATAGAGAGCTAATATTTAATATATAAAAGGAATTCAAGAAGTAAGACTCTGGAGGATCAAACAATCCTATTAAAATGCAATACAGAGCTAAACAAAGAATTCTCAACTGAGGAATCTCAAGTGGCTGAGAAGCACTTAACGAAATGTTCAACATCCTTAGTCATCAGAGAAATGCAAATCAAAACAACACTGACATTCCAACTCACACGAGTCAGAATAGATAAGATCAAAAACTCAGGTGACAACAGATGCTAGTGAGGATGTGGAAAAAGAGGAACACTCCTTCACTTTTTGGTGGGACTGCAAGCTGGTACAACCACTCAAAATCAGTCTGGAGGTTCCTCAGAAAATTGGACCTGAGGACCCAGCTATATCACTCCTGGGCAAATACCCAAATGATGCTCCAACATATAACAAGGATACATGCTCCACTATATTCATAGCAGCCTTATTTATAATAGCAAGAAGCTGGAAAGAGCCCAGATACTCTTCAACAGAGGAATGGATACAGAAAATGTGGTATATTTACACAATATACTACTCAACTTTTAAAAACAATGACTTCGTGAAATTCTTAGGCAAAATGATGTAAATAGGAAATATTATCCTGAGTGAGGTAACCTAACCACAAAAAACACACATGGCATACACTCACTGATATGTGGATATTAGCCCCAAACCTTGGAATACCCAAGATAGAATTCACAGACCACATGAAGCTCAAGAAGAAGGAAGACCAATGTGGATGCTTTAGTCCTTCTTATAATGGGGAACAAAATACATGCAAGAGGAAATACGGAGGCAACGTGTGGAGCAGAGACTGAAGGAAAGGCCATCCAAAGACTGCTATACATTGGGATCCATCCTATGTACATTCACCAAGTCCAGTCACTATTGGGGATGCCAAGAGGTGCATACTGACTGGAGCCTGATATAGCTGTCTCCTGAGAGGTCTGCCAGAGCCTAATAAATACAGAGACAAATGCTCACAGTCAACCATTGAACTGAGTACTGGGTCCCCATTGGAGGTGTTAGAGAAAGGATCAAAGATGCTGAAGGGGTTTGCAACCCCATAAGAACAACAATACCAACCAACCAGAGCTTGCAGGGACTCATCCACCATCCAAAGAGTATACATGGACAGACCCATGCTTCCAGCCGCATATGTAGCAGAGAATGGCCAATGGGAAGAGAGGCCCTTGGTCCTGTGAAGGTCCGATGCCACAGTGTAGAGAGAATGTCAGGGCAGGGAGGCGAGTGGGAATGGGTGGGTGGGTGAGGGAGCACCTTCATGGAGGCAGGGAGTGAGGGGATGGGATAGAGTGTTTCTGGAGGGGAAACAGGGACGGGGGATAACATTTGAAATGTAGATAAAGAAAATATAATCCCCCCAAAAGAGGAAAAAAATAAGGCTGCTATAAAAAAAAGAATATTTGCGTTCATCGGCTCTTCAACTGATATCACAGAAGAAAGGTGAGGAGTCCAGGTTGACTGACTCCCTGGTCCTCCCTAGTGTTAAAGCTTTGGGAAAGAAACCAAAGCTGATTATCAGGAGGATGATAATCGTAGCCATGCGTAATGTGTGGGAAGCAAAGCTGCTGGCAGTAAAAGAAACAGTCCTAGAGAATGGTCATGTTTTGAAGCTGACCACGTTCTTCAGAGTCTACATCCTGGTACCGTGCATCCAGAAGCCATTTATAAATGCATTATGATATGATAGTTTGGTCTTTTCTTTATATCATTCTAGATTTTCTTTGGAATAAGAATGTATATATCCATTCTTCCATAAGAGCATCCAAGCTCCATCCACTGTTTGGCTGTGGGTGTCTGTGTGTGTCTTGAGTTAGTTGCTGGGTGCAGCCTTTCATACTCCCATCCACAAGCATAACAGGGTATCATTAATAGTGTCAGGTGCTTGCCCAAGGGAATGGGTCTCAAATTGGGCTGGTTATTGGTTGGCCATTCTCTCAGTCTCTGATACATCTCCTGCATAAATTTGGGTCTAAGGTTGTGTGGGTGGGCTAGTATCCCTATTGTTCCATTGGGCTTCCTGTCAGGCTACAGGAAGAGGCCTCTTCAGGTTCCATATCCTCAATGCTGTGAGTCAGAGCTAAGGAGACACCCATTTGTTCTCGGGAGGTTCCCTTATTTCAGGGATATCTTGTCCTGGAGATGCTCCCTACCTCCCCGACCCTGTCACTTGTAGATTTCTCTTCATTCTCATGGTCATCTGGTCCATCCTTCTGTCTCTCAGTATACCTGAGAGGAGAGTAATTCCACAGGAAGACCAACAGAGTCAATAAACTTGGACCCTTGAGGCTCTTAGAGACTGAACCACTAATCAAAGAACATACAGCAGCTGGACTTAGGCCTCCCCATACATATGTAGCAGATGTGAAATTCAGTCTTTATGTGGGTCTCAAACAGCCAGAGTGAGGGCTATCCCAAAAGCTGTTGCCTGTACATGGGATATAATTCTTCTAGCTGGGCTGCCTTTTTGGCCTCGGTGAGAAAGAATGCACCTTGCCTCATAGAGACTTCATATGCCAGGGTGGGGGTGGGGATACACTGGGAGGCTGCCAACCATTGAGCAAAGAAGGGGCAGGAGAAGATTGGGAGAGGAGGTAACGGGGAGGGGGTCAGTTAGCTGGGTATAAGTGAATAAGTGGAAAATAAATGTATACATTACACCTGTCTTCCCATTGAATTCTGGGTCTAAATACTTCATTGCAATTTTTATAGAGGCTTAAAACTAAACTAGCCATGACTCTTGTTGGAACCTTTGGATGTTTAAGCAATGCTAAAACAGTTAAAACATTACAGTTGGGGTACAGTAGAGTAAAAACATACTTTGCAAGATTCACATGAACCTTCGAGGGTTGGGCACCAACTGAAATGAGTGTACTTTATGTGTTCTCCACAGGCTCCTGTGATAAAAGATTGATCCCCAGATGGCAGTGTTGAGAGGTAAGGCTTAGAGGGAACTCATTCATCTTCATGGCACCTGGACCCCAGCTCTCCCCTACCAGTTCCTTTTCATAGTCTGGCTATTCCACGAGCAGTGTGCTTTTGTCATATACTGCAACCATGTATGCTAACTTGGCACAGGCTCAGCATAATGAGGCCAATAGACCAGGGACTGGGACCTCCAACATGTTACCACAGATTAACTCATTTTCTTTACAAGTTATTTTTTATGTTAATGTTTTATTTAACTTTATTTTATATCAGAAGTTTATTGCTTGATATAGAGCATTAGGACCTCTTCTGTATTCAGTTTATTTATGTTTCCTTTCTCTTTTAGACAATAGGTCCACATGAGAAATCAAGTGTAATTCATTTCCTTTATAGGCACTGTATTCTTTATTTTTACCTGCTTTTGGTATATTGTGCTCTTTGGGTATCAGACACATGACTGTGATATCATCAAGCATTCTTTACTTTGAGTGTCCTCAATTGGGTTTGTAACCATATAACTTGCTATCTTTCTCTCTTAATCTTTAGAAATTTAAAACTCTTTCATTACATCTATTGGTAGACTATTTCATTCTTGTATAAAATCTATTCTCATTAGTCTGATCTGTATCTTCTCTTTAATCCTTCCTAGTCCAGTCAACCCCTAACCCTGTGTCCTTTCTACAAGTTCCTTTTCCACATTCATTTGCTTATTTTTAGTGATTTTACTCAGGGCTACCCATGTAACTATATGTATAAAATACCTAATAAATATATTTCTACAATAATGTATGCCATAGTTGATATTCCATTGCTGTGAATAGTCTAATTTTCAATATTATTAATATTACTAATGTTTTCAATGGTGCAATTTCAGATATGATCTCTATTTACTCAATTTATATTTTATAATTTCAAGAGGTAAAAGATATAGAATGCAATCAAATGTTCTCAAACACAAATACTTTAAGAATTTTACTGTTACTTTTTCAAAATGTTTAAGAGAGTTTAAACCATTTACAAATTAGACAGAAGGGCATATTTACATCTTTATATCTCTCGGTACAGGAGAGTATAGGTACTACTTATAAATTCAGAGTAGAAGAGTAAAATCAGGTGTCCATATTCATGTCCTCAAAGGGATGTAAAGATATTTACAAAGTTCAACTAGGAATATATAGAGCTTGCATGCAACTACTTATAAGTTCAATAACTTTTGACACTGGAAACAACCACAATAACACTAGTCATTGCTACTTTAAGGTTAAAAGAATATTTCAACACTTTTATTGACATATATACTAGTAATGGTTTCATTGATGTTTTCATACATATACACAATGTATTTTTGTGATGTTTACCCTGATAATGACTTTTCCTCTTATCACTCCTAATAATCTCTTTCTTTTCAACAAGACCTTTTCTGCTCTGTTGTCTTTTTAAGGATGCAGTAGTGTCAATATTTGAACATGGGTGACAGTTTGCTAGCTGGTGGTTATACCTTTGCAACAGAAATATCTCTCCTTTCTTTATCATTCTTTAAGTACATACAAACTCTCAGGGTGTTTGTTACTGACCCTTTAGTGACAGGTGTTGACATGTCCATTTATTGACAGATCTTGTGAAGTTAATCATAGCTGCTGCAAGTTCAAAGTTTGAATAGAAATGGCATACAAGAAAATCAGTGTTCCACACCTCTCCTCTTACAGTCCTTGTGCCCATTCCAAGATAATGCTTGAACATTGGTGATGGTGATATAGATGTCCTCATTATGCATGGACCTTCTATGGTATTTCATTGTTCGTATGTTGAACAGTTAGAAGTCTCTGCAGTCACTACTATCACCTTGAATAATAGATTTACTTTTAAAACTTTATTTTTTAGATTATAATATACTTATAGCCATTCTCACTTTCCTTTTCTCCAAACTCTCCTTCCTCAATGTTAGGACATCTTTTCTCAGTAATTATTATTGCGTACACATATATATGAATGAATGAATATGCATGAGTGAATACATATGTAAATATAAATAAATATATCCAAGTATATACTTATTCTTAAATATCTATCTATCTTTCTCTCTCTATATATACATACATACATACACTAAATGAACATAATAAGCTTGTCCTTTTTTCTATGTAACTATGTAACAAATTGACACTTTCATGAAACAAATGTTTCTTTCCAGAGTTACCAATTTCAAGTTGATTTATATAAAATAACACAAATTTCTACAAATAAAAAAATATATATAATATATTCTTTTTTTTATTAACTTGAGTATTTCTTATATACATTTCGAGTGTTATTCCCTTTCCCGGTTTCCGGGCAAACATCCCCCTCCCCCACGGACTTCAGGGGGAATCACTATCCCTGAACTCAAGCAGTATTACAGAGCAATAGTGATAAAAACTGCATGGTATTGGTACAGAGACAGACAGATAGACCAATGGAATAGAATTGAAGACCCAGAAATGAACCCACACACCTATGGTCACTTGATTTTTGACAAAGGAGCCAAAACCATCCAATGGAAAAAAGATAGCATTTTCAGCAAATGGTGCTGGTTCAACTGGAGGTCAACATGTAGAAGAATGCAGATCGATCCATGCTTATCACCCTGTACAAAGCTTAAGTCCAAGTGGATCAAGGACCTCCACATCAAACCAGACACACTCAAACTAATAGAAGAAAAACTAGGGAAACATCTGGAACACATGGGCACTGGAAAAAATTTCCTGAACAAAACACCAATGGCTTATGCTCTAAGATCAAGAATCGACAAATGGGATCTCATAAAACTGCAAAGCTTCTGTAAGGCAAAGGACACTGTGGTTAGGACAAAACGGCAACCAACAGATTGGGAAAAGATCTTTACCAATCCTACAACAGATAGAGGCCTTATATCCAAAATATACAAAGAACTCAAGAAGTTAGACCGCAGGGAAACAAATAACCCTATTAAAAATGGGGTTCAGAGCTAAACAAAGAATTCACAGCTGAGGAATGCTGAATGGCTGAGAAACACCTAAAGAAATGTTCAACATCTTTAGTCATAAGGGAAATGCAAATCAAAACAACCCTGAGATTTCACCTCACACCAGTGCGATTGGCTAAGATCAAAAACTCAGGTGACAGCAGATGCTGGCGAGGATGTGGAGAAAGACGAACACTCCTCCATTGTTGGTGGGATTGCAGACTGGTAAAACCATTCTGGAAATCAGTCTGGAGGTTCCTCAGAAAATTGGACATTGAACTGCCTGAGGATCCAGCTATACCTCTCTTGGGCATATACCCAAAAGATGCCTCAACATATAAAAGAGACACGTGCTCCACTATGTTCATCGCAGCCTTATTTATAATAGCCAGAAGCTGGAAAGAACCCAGATGCCCTTCAACAGAGGAATGGATACAGAAAATGTGGTACATCTACACAATGGAATATTACTCAGCTATCAAAAACAACGAGTTTATGAAATTCGTAGGCAAATGGTTGGAACTGGAAAATATTATCCTGAGTGAGCTAACCCAATCACAGAAAGACATACATGGTATGCACTCATTGATAAGTGGCTATTAGCCCAAATGCTTGAATTACCCTAGATCCCTAGAACAAACGAAACTCAAGACGGATGATCAAAATGTGAATGCTTCACTCCTTCTTTAAATGAGGAAAAAGAATACCCTTGGCAGGGAAGGGAGAGGCAAAGATTAAAACAGAGACTGAAGGAACACCCATTCAGAGCCTGCCCCACATGTGGCCCATACATATACAGCCACCCAATTAGACAAGATGGATGAAGCAAAGAAGTGCAGACCGACAGGAGCCGGATGTAGATCGCTCCTGAGAGACACAGCCAGAATACAGCAAATACAGAGGCGAATGCCAGCAGCAAACCACTGAACTGAGAATAGGTCCCCTATTGAAGGAATCAGAGAAAGAACTGGAAGAGCTTGAAGGGGCTCGAGACCCCAAAAGTACAACAATGCCAAGCAACCAGAGCTTCCAGGGACTAAGCCACTACCTAAAGACTATACATGGACTGACCCTGGACTCTGACCCCATAGGGAGCAATGAATATCCTAGTAAGAGCGCCAGTGGAAGGGGAAGCCCTGGGTCCTGCTAAGACTGAACCCCCAGTGAACTAGTCTATGGGGGGAGGGCGGCAATGGGGGGAGGGTTGGGAGGGGAACACCTATAATATATTCTTAAATATACCCTGTTCCATCTATATTTGTTTGTATGTCTTCAGGATTGACCTTTGGTATTGAACAACTAATTAAAGTGCTCATCTCTGAGGAAGATCACCTCTCTCCCTTCCAGCTTTGCTCAGTTTCCTGTAGTTCTTTGTGTAGGTTTGTGCACCTGTTGGCTTGTTCTCTTCTTGTTTGGCACACCTGTAGGTGTTATACTTGTTCACCTTGAATTGGGGCAATCATATTGGTGAGACATTTATGGATGTAGCTTTCGACAGTACTTGGAGACACAATATTATAGCAAATTCTTGAGTCTCTAACAGTCTTTCTGCTCCCTCTTCCACAACATTCCCTGAGCATTTGGGTATGAATGTAAACTTTCTAAACCACCATAATCCCTAAAAACAACCTATAAATATCTGTCCCTATCTCACAGACAAGTGTAGTCTTCATCCCTCATCAGGAAATCTCTTTGCAACAGATGGAGGCCACTGTAAAACATACATGCATACATACATACATACATACATACATACATACATTCTTTCATACATACGTACATACACATACATACATACATACATACATACATACATACATACATATTACTACTGCTGTTGCTGCTGCTACTTCTACTATTATTATAGAGTTGCACAGCCCAATCTACAACCTACAGAAAGAAGATTCTTGAACCAAAGTTGCCATAGTTATTGTTTTCCTTTCTCATCAACCGTCTTGTTTAGATAAAGACCAGTGCAATGATCCTCTCCAGCCACACAAGACAACCCACCTTGTGCAAAAGTGGCAAGGCCATTCATAGGTAACCAACTATCTTCTGATTACACTTGATGCCTATTCCACAGGAAGGAATTTATATCCACTGCTGTAAAAGTGCTCTACACACTCAGGATAGGGATAGCATAGTCCTTTGTGAAGAAGTTATTACTGATATTTCACCAAGTGATCATAATATGCTTGACATTTTTTCTTTGTAACTATGTTTATAGCCAAACAATGCTTGTTTTGTTGTAACAAATTGACTCTTTCATGAGGCAAATGTTTCTTTCCACAATTATCACTTTCAAGTTGATTTGTGTAAAATAGAACAGAAATGCCTTTAAATAAAAGTTTAATTCATTTAAAAGAACAATATTACAGGATTTTGAATTAAAAGAAAACCACATTTACTGATTCAGTTCAAAAGGTTTATTGAGAAAAGAAAAAATCCTCTTGGTTAAAAACCAAAAGGATCTGTGACAGAATCATCACAATGAATGACAGTTTAGGTACACAGATTCTTCAGTATCTAGGCAGGAGGATTATAATATATGAGGTGAAGAATGGCAAAGTCCTGACATCATAGTTAGAGGAAGTTCAGAATCTCCCACAGTGTCTTCAGTAGTAGTAGCCAAATCCAGAACCATAGCCAGAGCCACAGCCATAGCCACAGCCATAGCCACAGCCATAGAGAGAACGGGAGCCATAGCCACAGCCATAGCCATAGCCACAGCCCAGTCCACGGTAGCCACAGCCATAGTAGGAGCCATAGCCACAGCCCAGGCCTCCATAGCCACAGCAGCCATAGCCTCTGCCGCCATAGTAGTTTCCGTAGTAGCCACACATGGTGTTGGTTGTTGAAGTTGTTCTTGGGTAGAGAAGAGTGTAGGTGACTTGAGTCTGTATACTTCTGCCTGAAGAGAGGCCCTTTTATATTCTTCAGTGTGGGTGGGGCCCACTATGGGCTCATGCCATTGGCTAACTTTATGAGTAGTCTAATTATTTTGTTGTGTTCATTGTGAAAATACTTCACAGCTAGTAAAGAAGCTTGCTTGGCTTCATCTCTCATGTGAGCATTCTTAGTCTAGTTAAGGGTTCCAAGGTGGTAGCGTACATCACATGCACAAATAGCTAGAGAGTTGTGACCTAAACAATGCTTCCATTTTAACCATCTAAGGCTGTATGATATGCAGAGGTGACACTTTCTTAGTGAAAATTTGTTTTGTATCTCGATTCCACAAAAGCCATACCTTCTCTTTGATCCATTTTCTGCTTCAGGGTTCAATTCTTTTCCTTTTCTGAAATCAAACATATTTTTCATACCCTGGATGGTAATACTATTACAACTAATTAGTATTTTAGAAAATGACTATGAGCTAAGTGCATTAAGTTTTATTGTTATATAGAGATTAATATATATGAGATTAATCCTATTTGAATTTAATTTCTATAAAGCAAAGAATTTTTATTTATTGCGTAGGATCTTATTTCTCTATTTTTTTTACAAATATGTGTATGATGATTAGTCAGTACTTTAATGAATATTAGAGTTATATTTTATTTACAGCACTATACAATGAGCTTATTTTCATGTATTTACATTGATTCAATTATTTAAACCAAGTATTCTTTCTTTAACAAGTAATGCCAGAATTATTCTGTTTTTGACAGCAAATTCTGAGCGTTGACAGGTTTGTAATTGTCCCTGCTCCTACTTGGATTTTGTATGATAATGAATCCTCCTAATACATTCACACAAAGGCCAGGGTAGTTTATTTTTCAGTGGAATTGTGAACCTTCGTTGTATAAGGGACTGGGTCAGAAGTGTTGCTACTCTTGTGTTCAGCACATCTACCTTAATTAGTGTTGAAAACGAGTTTTAAAGAGTCTTCCAATACTGTCATATTGATGCTCAAATCAAACACAACTATTTGTCTGTTTACATTGTGTGTGTGTGTGTGTGCACGTCTGCAGTCTGCTGATAGTCTCAGAGCAGTATGACGATCTCATAGTAGTATGCTGGCCTCAGACATGAAATCATACTACCATCCCACCACAACCTTGTGAGTGCCAGGACTTCAGAGCATGTGACAAGATTTTCAAATCACTATGGGCTTTTGAATATTCTTTTTGTTAATGAATCTTAGTAGACTATAGTTGGGGTAGGTCTTGTGCCACTATGTGTTCAAAGGCTAAGCTCTGTATCTGTAGACCTATCTCGAGGCCTCAAGACAAACAAATTCTTATGTATACCAGCTTTGGTTTGGAAGTTAATTGTTCAGTAAAAGACTAAAGCCTGTGATTGGGCAGTAGGGAGTGATAGGCAGGATTTCCTGGGAGGGGAAAGGAACTCTGGAAGAAGTCAGAGGAAGCCCTTTAGCCGGGAGACAAGAGGGGAGACAGAGGTGGCTATAAGCCGGGGAAGTTTAGATAGCCACATGAGTGATGGGGCTAGGTGGTCAGATTAACTTAGATGGAGTAGTTGAGAGTCTGCCCAACTGAGACTTAGGCTTGAAAATATTAAAATGTCTCTGTGTAGTTATTTGGGGAAACAGGTTGGTTAAGAAATAAGTGCCGCTGAATTAATTTCCAATATTAATAAATGTATACAGAATACAAATAATCATTTTATAGATATTGTAGAAGTTATTAACATTTTATCAGACTTGTCATGAGGTTTGAGAATTTTGAATTAGATGACATCATTATGCATTTTTCAGATTTCACATAGTTTCCTTATTTATCACGGTGTCAGCAATCAAACAATGGCTTAGAATACATTTTTCAGGAAAAATGATTTAAATGACATGGTGTTAGTCTTTCTCTAGTCCAAGACTTTTTATTTTTTATTGGTTATTTTATTTGTTTACATTTCTAATGATAATCCATTCCCAGTTTCCCCTCCACAAGCCCCCGATCCCCTCCTCATTCCCCTGCCTCTATCAAGGTGCTCCCCTACCTGCCCATCCACTCCTGCCTCAACAGGCTAGTGTCCACTATCCTGGGTCATCAAGCCTCCACAGGACCAAAGGGATCCCCTCCCAGTGATGCCAGATAGGGCTATCCTCTGCTACATATCCAGCTGGAGCCATGGATACTCCCTGTATATTGTTTGGTTGGTGGTTTAGTCCCTGGGAGCTTTGGGAGGTCTGTTTGGTTGATATTGTTGTTCTTCTTGTGGGGTTGTAAACCCCTTTAGCTCCTACAGTCCTTGCCCTAACTTCCTCATTGGGGTCCCTATGCTCAGTTAATGTTTCAGCTCTGGCAGAGCCTCTCAGGGGACAGCTATACCGGACTCCTGTCAGTAAGCACTTCTTGGCATCAGCAATAGTGTCTGAGTTTGGTGTCAGCATATGGGATAGATTTCTAGATGGGGCAGTCTCTGAATGGCCTTTCCTTCAGTTTCTGCTCCACTCATTGTCCCTGCATTTCTTTTTGACAGGAGGAATTCTGGATTAATATTTTTAAGGTGGTTGGGTGACCCTATCCCTCAACTGAGGGCCATGCCTATCCAGTAGAAATGGTCTCTACAGGTTCTATCTCTACTTTTAAAAATGTTTTAAAAATAATATGGCTGAAATTCTTCAGGCAAATAGAAGAGAAAGGACAGAAAATAATATACATATTTTAACTTTAAAAATATTTGACCAAGGAATTTATAAAATTTTACTGTAATGGAATAGCATTTTGAAATTATAATATTGTTAAAAATAACTTTGTCTAGAGAACTATGTTTCTTTCAAGAGATTTTTTCTTCACAGAAACTTTCTCAGATCACGTTCTTCTGTTTTAAAATTTTAATGATAATATTAAGAAAAGAACAATGAATTCTGCCCTGCAAACCTTTCAGTATTTTCATGTGCTTTAAACTCTATTTTCTCATTAAAAAAATCAATCACTTCTAGTTTGAGATTGTTAATACAGGGATCATGAATATTTCTGTCTTGGTCATCATTAAGTTCAAGTTCTCTCCCATTTTCTAGAGCTTTGGACATTTGGAATGTCTACATTCTTCAGTAGTTGAAAGACTACCCATTGTGTCTCTTCCCCAACTCGACATGTTTGCTTTAATTTCAATTTTGTTTTTACCTACTGTTCTCATTATTTATTTATCTATTTATTTATTTATCCTCTTTACTCCCTCATAACCGCCTCCCTCTTCCCACACATAGTTCTTCCTCTCACCTGTACTTCCCTTCTCCTCTGAGAGAGTAGAGGCCTCCCAGGGGTATCCCTCTACACGGGTACATCAATTCTCTGCAGGACTAGGGGCATTCTCTCCCACTGAGGCCAGACAAGGTGGCCCAGTTAGGGTTACAGGATCCAGAGGTAGGCAGCAGCTTTATGGACAGCACCAGCTCTGATTTTTGGTCATGAAGACCAATGGGCATGTCTGCTATATTCTCCTCTTCTCTTGAGATTTTTTTCTCACTTATAAGGTTTATATAAGCTTATGTATGACTATGTAGGTGTTCTTAGATTTACCACATAACCTCTCTTTTGTTAGATGATAGAACTTTCGTGTATTAATGTGACACAATGTCTCCAATTCTTATCCATAAACACGTAGCTTCAAATGACCAGTTGACATATCCATAGATGATTGGTTGCCTGAAAAAGTTATGAATGGTACTTAAAGTATATGATTTTCCACACTCTCAAGTTTCTTCCCTTATCTGTCTGTATTTCCAAGAATGAAAATCACTCAAATTAGACCAGATCCCCTCTATAGAACATTCTTTAATATGTGCTGGGAATACATCTTTTGCTAGACTCCAGGAACCACACAATTAAACTTCAGACTATTGAATATCTCACAAATTGCATTAGGAATGCTTAGTTTTAAAATGTGTTACCTAATTCTCCAATTTCTCTTCAAGCCCATGGTGTTTTGTTGTTTTTCTTGTTGTTGTTGTTGTTTTTAGCTGAAGCTTAGGTAACCCATCTTTCCTGGTCCAGCCTGCCATTTTTTTAACTGCATCTATGAGTTTGCTTTATCATGTTCTGTCCTTCTTTGTGCTACCTAATAGACTTAGTGCCCTCAGAATGGACAACTTTGCATTTGAAGCCTTGGCCCTACTGTTCTGGAAACAGCAACAGAAATGCTAAGCTTTACCTCTTCTATTTTCTCTCACCCGTCCCAAGAAACAGTTTTGACCACCTACTTCAAACATTTTTCAAATTTACCTTAGCTCACGTTGGCCTTGTGCATGTGGCCTTGTATGTCTTGGGACTTGGCTATTCTAAGGTTTCTCAATAGTGCCAAATATAACGTTTTGATTAATGGTTAAGAGTTTAAAATAATAAAAATATTAGGAAATGGCCAGGTCAATTCAATCAAATAATTTTAAATTTTCTTCTTTCCAACTCTAGTTTGAAATAATTTTCAACTCACAAGAAGCCAAAAAATATTTGTTTACCTTTTATTTAGTTCTGTCTTTGTTTATTCAAACCAATAGCAAAAAAAAATCAACCACTGACAACATCCATTACTAACTGAAGATGGGGTTCAGATTAAAAGAATGGTTCAATACCTTTTCTGTTCTAGGTACCAATCTAAAATTCCACAATCATTTCCCTGTCACATTTCTTTAGATTCTTCTTGACAAGTCTTTAGTTTTCCCTTGACTTTAATGGTAGTAACAATTTGTAAGAGTAATATGACTTATAGTTTGCTTGGTTTGAATGTTTTCAGACCAGTACATTGAAATATTGCATGTTACAAAAGACAGCTATTCATAACATATGAATTAAAAAAACTTGGAAAGATTTTGAAATGTAAACTTCCAGAAGAATTCCATTTCTATATGAACATAATTTATAAGTTTAACCATCTAAGACTAATGATGCTTTTGCTTTGGATTGTATATTAAATGATGTATACATATAATGTAATGCACATATATACCTATGTAAGCATGTATATATTTGTCTATCAAGAAAAATTAAAATTAATAATATTTCAGCCAAGAAAATAACAAAGTAAATTGTTCATTCAAAGACCTGCAAATCAATTCTAACATACTGTATTTTCCTCCAAAAGGTATTTACCTTCAAGAGAAAATTCTTTGGAAGTAAAATCCAGATCAAGAGTATAGCTTATATTAACTAGCAATGGAATTTAATTTTGGTTTCTGCAACAATCATTCCACAGAAATAATAGAGTTAAGGACATAGCAGTTTATAAGCCTTGACCTAGGACAATGTGTTCTTGGGTATATTGGTTGGGAGAGAAATTTTAGGTGGCTTGCTAATATGAATCTAGCAGTCCTCCCCCCCATACACACACACCATCCACTCAGTATTTAAAGTCCCATGAACTTGAAAATCTAGATACTGACCTAGGTTCATAACTGAACACACTAATCCCAATACCAGGAGCTTCTGAAGGAATGATTATTGAGAGCTGGGCTTTGGCTATGGAGGTCTGGGCCATAGCTATGGGGGCTAGAGTTATGCCTGCTACTATCCACACTGCTATGGAAGGTACTGGTCTTGCTTCTTGGGAGGAACAGACACTAACTCTTTTCCTTATGAGGCATTCTTTTCTTCCACCATTGTTCATTTCAATTCTGTCGCCTGTTCATACAGGGAGGGACAAGTGACAGCTCCGTCTTAGATTACTGCACGCCAACAGAGCTTTTCACATTGCAATAATCTGGAGTTTCCATTAATGGAAGATATGTCTTTGATACTATTCTGATTCATTTAAGACTACCAACAAGTACAAATCAATATAGCAAACTATATATGTTAGTAGTACGAAGTATCCATTATAATCCAAT
Source organism: Rattus norvegicus (assembly GCF_021556685.1). Taxonomy (NCBI): domain Eukaryota; kingdom Metazoa; phylum Chordata; class Mammalia; order Rodentia; family Muridae; genus Rattus; species Rattus norvegicus. Next base: position 41,958,881 of record NC_141544.1, on the reverse strand, counting down.
TACTTATCTAAGAAATGTTATGAATATATCTTTATTAAAGGCTGCCTTTTGAAAACTTTAATGTTCTGTGTATTTTCAGTATTTAAAGATTGTTTTGTATGTATATCAAGTTTATGATACAGTCAATATTTTTCTATCTATAATTAGAAATGTAGATATACCAAATATCAGCTTGGTTAAAAGTTTGAAATTTACTAATAAATGAAAATGAAAGCCATAGACAAAAAATGCAACTGGTTTCATTGGGCAAAGATATTGTTGTATGCAGGATGAACACATTCTACCCTAGGGAGAATAAATTCAAATATATTCTAACATTGATAATAAATATATCAAATTCAAGAGCGTGACGATGAAACATAGACGTAATAAATGATCTATGTCTTTCCAAAGAGGGACAAGAAAATGTCTTGAATGTTTTATAACAAAATATATTGGAATAGATAAGCATACCCTGGTATGAGGGTTATGCAGCCCAATCATCTATCAGAGCATCTCAAGGGATTGCATGGGTATGCATGAATTCCCTGTGACAAGTAAAAAGGTGCTCAGTTAACTAATTGATTGCAAATACCATGATGGGAGGTCTGTCCACTGTGGCCTGTGGCATCATCTGGGTTTGTGTTCTGGCCTGTATCTGAGCAGAGCACATGAACTGAGTAGGAGGTATGCATGCATGCATTCATTTTTCTTTGCTTTTGACTACAGTTGTGATGTGAGCAGCTGCTTCCTGCCCCTGCTTCCTTGACTTCCATACTGTGACAGACCGTCACCTGGAACTGTAAGTTAAAAGAAACCTTTGCTCCTCTAAGTTGCTTCTTGCAGGTGCATTCTCATAGCAACAGGCATGAAGCTCAGACATCAAGTACACCAACCATATAACTATATTCCAATGGCTTTAATCAGACAAGAGGAAAATATCCTAGAGACACTCATAAATAGCAACCCAAGTCTTATCATGCTACAAACACACGAAATGGATATTCTGAAAGCCAGTAAAAAGAGCAATTAAATTACCTGAGAAAATGAGTTCTGTAACAGATAAGTAATCCTAATATCTAAGGATAATTCAAGCCAGAAATCCTTAAATTCACACAGGACACTTCACATCCTGACCACCTCAATCGCCAGAGAGAGATGTATCTTAAGGAAAAATATCTTATTTCTGTGAAAAACAAGAAATATCTCCTATCTGGTCATTGAGGCTCTTTTTCTTTCTTCCTTTCTTTTATTCCTACCCCCCTCCCTCCTTCCCCTCCCCCTTTCCCTCTTTCCCTCCCTCCTTCCCTCCCTCCCTTCCTTTCTTCCTTCTTTTCCTCCTTCCTTCTTCCTTTCTTCTTCCTTCCTTCTTTTGTTCCTCCTTCCTTTCTGCTCTCTGCCATCTCTCCCTTCCTTTTTGTTTTTCAATTTCTTTTATCCTGTTGCCATCATTGCATTTTTGAAGAGTGGATCTAGTACCTTAAAAATGCACACAGGAAAAAATGGTGTGGGGAGGGGGGTGGGTAGGAACACAGTGACAGGAGGGTTTAATTGATTGCTACATAAGAAATACACCAAGTAGAATAAAATGAAAGAGCATATTTAAACAATGTTTTTGAAGCAATTGTTGGCTTGTATGATACATTTATGTTATGTACATATGGGTATGTTTAACCTTTACAAAAATAAGAAAGAATAAATCTTTCCATTGGTTTTCAAAGAATATACATAAACATTGATATTATGGAACAAGAGAAAAAGGAGCTTTTACAAATGCTCTCTGCTTGCCATGAAGTGAAGCTAAAATTGCTCATAACAACAACAGCAACAACAGAAATAGACAAGCTCTTGATATAGAAAGGAAATCTCTGATTGGACAACTTACAGGCAGGTGAGAAAATATCGTCCAAAGTATGAGACAGCCATTTCAAAGTAAATAATGACTAAAATTACACTTGGAAAACCTACAAATGTAAATCAGTAATTAGAGAAAAGTCACACCACTAACCGCTTGGGTCAGTAAAACTGAAAAGGTAATGAAACCTAATTATTATTCACATTTTAATGAACTTCAGGAAGCATGACACAATAAACCGAAGTAAGTACCAGGAAGGAAATGACCAATGGAAAATTGATTCATTATGAGGAAAATAGAAATGAGATCGACTTGTTGATCGTAGTTTGTATTTAGTGGTGGACAGTATTGTAGATAGGGTTTCCTTCATGCCGTGAAAGATCTGTATCCTATTACTACATTCTCAAGCATTTGATATTTTTTTCTTAAAGACAAACTATCTTGGATGCCTTTAAGCTTCTAATCCTCCTGCCTCAGCCTTTGGTATGCCTCTGATTGTTGGGTCCCCAGGAAAGGCCAACAATAGACTAGTGAAAATGAAAATGCTAAATGCTCTTTTTGACAGACTTAATGACAGCAAAGCAGTTGACTTGTGATGGATTTGCAGAGGTTAATGATTGCAATTTTAAAGCCCTATTTAGAATAGCTACTTCCCTTACGAAAAGCAGACGTACAAAATGGACACCATTAGATATAGAGGAGCTACTTTCTTTAGAGGCAGCAGTAGACAACTGTGCTGAGGGGAATAAAACTTTATTTCTAGAAGTCTACTCCATAATACTCTCCCAAGGCCTCCTCAACATAAAAATCCCAATATACAGAGCATGTTGGACTCAGGGATACATTTTAATTCCTATCATGGTAGAGGCTTAGATGTTTGTGAGCAGAGCGTGAGCTCTCACTCAGCATTGTGGACATGGCCTGTGACTTCCTTGTAATAGCAGATCTAAAGAGACAGAGTGTGTGGATTGTGTGTACATGAGTATAGCACAAAATATTGTCAGACTGCAAACCTTTTTGTACGGTAGGAATGGAGATGAGGAAGCATTAGTTGGTTTTGAGACATAAGGTGTACGAAAATTGTGGAAATTTTAACTCCGCTGGTTCCCAGATACTCATTAGGCAGATTTATACACAATAGTGCTTGCATTTGAGAGTTACATGGCAGGACAAATGCCTTCACTAATGCAAGGGGAAGCTGGGTTTTACACAAGCAGAGTTTCATAGGATGACAAACCTGGACAGAGTAAAGAAGTTGACCCAGAAAGAGCAGGTGATGTCCAAGAGAGTGACCATTGTCTTTCATGGTTGCTGAACCCGATCATTTCAATACGACCCTTTTGACATTGACAAATGAAATAGAATTAGAATTTATTTTGTATTAAAGATGTTTATTGGAGATGAGATAAATGAGGACAAACATGAGAGTCAACAAGGCCATTGTTCTGATAATATTATTCTGAGAACCATGGAAGTGACAAAAGTCATGTCAATTTCATGCCCTCTCTTCATGAGGGACATCCAGGGAGCATGTGGCATTGGTGTAAGTCACAGTAGATGTAGAAACTTCTTGTACAGCATCATCTTCAGAGAGGAGGCTCAGTGTGTTGACATTCAGGATTGGTGAGTCTTAAAGTCACAATTGGAAAAGATCAGAATCTCTTATGGTGTCTTCAGTAGTAGTAGCCAAATCCAGAGCCATAGCCAGAGCCACAGCCATAGCCGCAACCATAGAGAGAGCGGGAGCCATAGCCACAGCCATAGCCATAGCCACAGCCCAGTCCACGGAAGCCACAGCCATAGTAGGAGCCATAGCCACAGCCCAGGCCTCCATAGCCACAGCAGCCATAGCCTCTGCCGCCATAGTAGTTTCCGTAGTAGCCACACATGGTGTTGGTTGTTGAGGTTGTTCTTGGGTAGAGAGGAATGTAGGTGACTTGAGTCTGTATACTTCTGCCTGAAGAGAGGCCCTTTTATATTCTTCAGTGTGGGTGGGGCCCACTATGGGCTCATGCCATTGGCTAATTTTATGACTAATATATTTATGTGCTGTTAAAAAAACACAGTGTTAGAGAAGCATTTATTACAAATCATGGTAGCTTTAATCACATTATACAGCAATGTAAGCAGTTACAGGTAATACTAGGTATTAAGTTAGAATTCAAAATGACACTGGTGTGCAAATAGGGAGCATTTTTGATAGTTTCAGTTGGCTTGCTTTTACAACAGAATATTATTTTATTCTTAGCCTTCAACATTTGTCATTAAGTTACTTTTTTTTTTTTGGTTCTTTTTTTTCCGGAGCTGGGGACCGAACCCAGGGCCTTGCGCTTCCTAGGCAAGCGCTCTACCACTGAGCTAAATCCCCAACCCCCATTAAGTTACTTTTAACACTTCCTTATTGCAAGGTAAATTGTGAATTAACTAGAGGTACTGAAAAATGAGGATATTGTTTGGAAGATCCCCTATACTTAGCAGCTTTATGAAGAAATGTAAGTTATTGATTTCATCAACTGTGATAAAAATTCAAATAATTAATGAGATTTAAACTTAGTTAATGAAAACATCAATAGTTTTAGCCACTCAAAATTCTGTACTTGTGTTTATATGTACAGTGTTTGGTAAACACAATGCTGAAAATACTGTTAGGATGAAATTAGCATTTCTGTCTTTGCTGTTTGAAATTGAGAGATTCATTTATTCTTCATTCATTTTTCTATTTATTTATTTTGCATGTATATTATTGTTTTTCCTGACCACATGTCTGTGTAATACTTGTACACATGGTGCCTATGAAGGGCAGAGAGGATGTCAGAGCTCCTGGAATGGAGTTATACGGTTGTGTGCCAACTTGTGTGTGCGTCCAATTGAACCTGGTCCTCTATAAAAACATCCAGTCTTTTGAAACATCGAGTAAACTCTCCACTGTGTGTCTGTGGGTATGCGTGCATGCGTGCGTGTGTGTGCGTGTGTGTGTGTGTGTGTGTGTGTGTGTGTGTGTGTGTGTGTTTATATATGCCTGTGTATATGTGAGACACAGGGCACATGTGTATGTCAAAGGACAAGTTGTAGAACTGAGTTCTTTCCTTCTATATGGACACTGAGGACCAATTCTGGTTGTTACATTTGGCAACATGTGTCTTTTCACACTGAGACAACATATTGGCTTTCAATTGGTATTTATTAATAAATAAATTTTACCTACTAGATTTTAACATGTTTCTTGAAAATTTTTCTATAAAATAAATGGTTTGTACCTATAGTGTATTTTGAGGTGTCATCAAATTTCTCCATGTATATATCATCAATCACAATAAACAGTTGTAATGAAATTTACTCATTTCCCACCCAGTTCCTGATACTGCTCCCTTATTTTCCCCCTCCTCTCTCCTTCCCAGGTGTCCCTCTCTCTCCCCCTCGTACAATCAACCTGTTCCCCCCTCAATGCAGATTCCATACCCTGGTCTTCCTTCTAAGCTCCATATGGTCTGTGGGTTGTATCATGGGCATTGTGAGCTTTTGGTCTGATAGCCACTCATCAGTGAGTACATACCATGTGTGTTCTTCTGTGTCTGGGTGGGTAGGAGAGCACCCTAATACAGGCAAAGGGAGGGGTTGGTTGGGGGTGGAATGGGAGTTAGTGGAAGGATAACTGCAAAGTGGGATATTTTTTGAGATATAAATGAATGGAATGATTAATAAAAAAAGAAAAGAAAAATCTGCACATAATATAAAAGCTGTTCATTCTCTTGGAATTCCTAGGTTGTCAATAGTAGAGAATGCCTCAAAACGGAATTTATTGTATATGTTAAAATATGTTATGAGTAATTTTGTTAAAATTTAATTGACTAAAGAATGTATTGTTTGTCTTGTACTAAGATGCTCTAAATGTTACAGGGTTTGGAACAAAAAGTGAAGTTTTTGCTTTGAACACTGGAGAAAGCAAACATGAGAGCAAAGTCATGAAAACTGCATGAAAAACATCATGAAGACTCCAAGAAGGTCTTGTCTGCAGAGTCTTAGAAAGTCTCTGGAAATAATTATAATGCTTTGATTGAAGGAAGAAAATGAATGAACAAATCAATGTTGAGAATGCAGAGTTCTTTTATAATAAAAGGAAAACAAATAACTAGAGTATCATACAATAATTACAGACCATAAACTATTACAAGTATTTGATGACCCAACAGAGTGTTTCACATACTCTCACACAGTCTCCCCAGTCTGCACACATGTGTGGAAAATGGTGACTGACCACATAACATACTCAATGAACACAAGGTTATCAAAACACTATAAAAAATGAGGGAATGAGGGAGCTTATATCACTTGCTTAAGGGTATTATAAACTGACAAGACTATAGCAATACATATAAAAGTTAAGACCCAGACAGAATGAAGAAACAGCAGAGAAACCTGGGATGACTGGAAGAGCTGCAGCACAGCCCCTGAACAACTATCAAGTGCACACAACTCAAAGAAAGGCTGAGGAACTGTATTGATTACTTCTCTGTCTCTTGTGGGTGGAACCCATGATCAATAATTCCACGCGTGCCAGCTTCCCTTCTTCCATGGAGGCTCTTCGTTCCTGGAATCCTTCAACATTCCTGCTTTGTTTGCTGTCCATCTCAACAATCTTTTCTTCTTAATATGCAGACATGCCTAAGACTCTAAGACGGTATCATCTATAGTATATTTGAATCCTTTGCAGTAGACACCTTCAATATTAGGGCTCTAACACTCTTATGTTCTCCCCTCAACCTCGATTTTTATCTCAGTCTTAGCTTTTGAGTTTATGAACAAGTTGGCTATATAACCCTAGACTGAGCTAATATTTCTTAACCCGACCTTTCTGTATCTGACCTCATCTTATAATTGTCCTCTCCCAATTATTTATAATGCTGAAATCATTCTAGCTTCTTTCCTTCTTACATATATTTCTTAATATAAAATTTATATTGACTTACATTTATTTTTGTGATGGACTTCATAAAGACATTTTCATATGAATATATAATTTACTTTGTATCTGTTCTCTTCTCCAAGTTTAACAACTATTTGCTTTTATTAAGATTATATCCAGCTTAATGCAGATACTTACCAATGGACAGAAGCTGGGAATCCCTATGGTTGAATTAGTGAAAGGCTGGAAGAAGCTGAGGAGGAGGACGTCCCCATAGGAAAACCAGCAGTCTCAACTAACCTGGACCCCTGAGATCTCTCAGACACTAAGCCACCAACCAGGCAGCATGCACCAGCTGATATGAAGCCACAGACACATAGACAGAGGACTGCCTGGTTAGGCCTCAGTGAGAGAAAATGCACCTAACCTTTGAGAGAGTTGAGGCCCCAAGAAGTGGTGAGGTCTGGTGGGGAGGATTTTGGGACATCTTCTTGAAGATAGGGGAGGAGGATTGGGATGAGGGACTGTTGGAGGGCAGACCAGGAAGGGGATACAACTGGACTGTAAAAAAAAGTTAAAGTAAAGAAAGATAGGAAAAAGATTAAATCTGGCATAGAAGGGGAGGGAGGGGATTGGGGACTGGGAGGATTGGACAGAGGGGAAACTGCAGTCTAGATGTATTGTTGCCTAAATCATTCTTATAATCTCTCTCCTTTGTTTACCTTAATTGATACCCTTAGAAAACAGAGACTGGTTGTTTTCTGTATGTGCTCCACCATGGCTTCCTCTAATGGTTTTGGGAACAAGAGACCCTTGGTGAAGACTTGAAGAGTGAGTGAGTCAAACAACAAATGAGTGCGTTTCTGAACTTGCTGTGCTTTATTTTGGTATGGAGGGCTGGAAAGGGAATGTGTATATTGTCATAATGTCTTTAATATATTCCAAGGAAGCTACACTCATGAAATATCAAAAATTTGGTTGACCTAAGAGACCAATACAAGGACAATAACAGGAATGTGCATGCCAACAGGGAGAGGGGAGCTCACAGGGTCCCACCCGATGATGAAAAGCTACAGATTGGCTTCTGAGACAGGGATATTCAGTCTTCAGGGACTAGTCCTCTGATAAGTTATCCAACATCAGTGGTCAGCCTAAACGTATATACAAATGACCAACCTGAAATAGGCCCAGAGGATATATGTATATCTAATATACAGATACACACATGTGTACAATAAAAATTAAAGGAAAAATAGCTAAGATTTGAGAGGTAGTTGGGGTGCAGAAGGAGTGTAAAGGGTGTAAAGATAGTAGAGAAAGGAAAAAGCAGAGACCTGGAGGCTGTTGGAAACAGAAATGAAGGCTGCAGGAAAGTCTTCACTAAAACTGTGAGCAAAGCAACATTTTGATACGAAGTGAAGATTTTGTTGTCCTATAAAATAAAGAAAAAGAAACCAGTGTATGAACAGAACATAAGTCTAGAGTAGACAAAAAGAATGGGGGTTCAAATATTTCTTTCTGACATGAACTGAGGAAACTAGCAGTAGAAAAGTTTCTCAGACAGACAGGGATACAATTAGCACAGAGGTAGGAACTGGATAACTTTAAATCTTCGGAGGCAGGACACAAACATTTTATGTTATTGTATCAGACTCTTTTCCGTGTTAGAACTAGAATTTTAAGTAGGCCATCTCATGATCTCAGAGTTTAGAGATCCCAACATTGTGACAATGTCATCTGGGACAGATGGTTAGCATGTTTGTGGAGGGCGTATCTATCGCTTCTTTTAATGGTAATGAGTTTGGAGGACTCTGTGGTTTGCCTCACGTGCCATTCAGGCAGTATAAAAGGACCCAGTCTTGTTAGCAGCACATACACACTCCAGAAACTCCTCATCTGCCTCAAGGAAACTCCCATTCCTGACAGCATGTGCTACGGAAACTACTTTGGTGGCCTCGGCTATGGCTATGGTGACCTTGGCTATGGCTATGGTGGCCTTGGCTATGGCTATGGAGGTCTGGGCTATGGCTATGGTGGCCTGGGCTATGGCTATGGTGGCCTGGGCTATGGCTATGGTGGCCTGGGCTATGGCTATGGCTGTGGCTGTGGCTCTAGATATGCCTACAGTACCTATCGCCCATGCTGCTATGGAAGAGTTTCTGGACTCTGCTAAGAATTTAGGCTCGCTGGCTCATTATTGGCCATTTTCTTTAAAATCCCAGGGCACTGATATGTAGAAAAAATTATAATTTTACTTTTCAATAAAGCTAAGTTTCTTCTACATTATTTCCGGTTTATCATGTTCTCATTTTTCTTTGTCATATGTATATATGTATATATATGTATATATATATATATATATATATATATATAGTGTGTGTGTGTGTAGGTGTGTGTGTGTGTGTGTGTTTGTGTGTATATGAAACACACACAGGGGAGAGAAGGAGAGGGAGAGGGAGAGGGGGGAGGGGAAGGGGAAGTGGAGAGGGAGAGGGGGGAGAGGAGGTGGGAGAGGGAGAGGAAGAGGGAGAAAACTATCCTCTGACACTCTACTAAATGCTGTGGCAAAACAGACACTTAGAAAGAATCTGAGCCAATCTCTGGCCTTTCATCCATTTTGCCACCAACACAGTAATACTATAGAGCTGTGGTTAGGTTGATCCTCATTTAAACATAGGTATGAGAGACTTAAATCCAGGAAGGTATGACTGTACTTGAAAAGCGTGAATGGTTTCTCTCTCCTGTTCTAATGTAATCTTCAACCTTCATAAAACTTCCAACATGAATTAATTTGCATATTGCATCCACGTTAGTTTAGAAACAGGTAAATAGATGACTATGTGCTCTAACATGACTGAAAGTGAATGCTTATTACCTGTGTCCCTTTGAAAGGATCAGATGTATTTTTATCACTTTTTTTTGAGGATTAGGTGTTTATACAGAGTGAGACCCCTGCTGTGGTACTGAGAACTGAACTCAGGTTTCAAGAAGAAGCGTTAGGAGCACTTCTTCAATCACACTGAAATGTATTTGTCAGAACAAGAGTGCAAAGTCTAGTTATCAATACCTAGTTGGTAATACGTTTTCACTAACAACACAGTTCTTACTAATACTATTCATTTAAGCTCTGAACTCCCAGCATGGAGACCATCTTTCCTAAGCTTGTTGAAAGCAGAGGGAAGATTTATTCTCTGTAGTTTAAGGCATCTGCAGAAAGATTCCCTCACTATATGACTGAGGCCCTTGGAGTTAAATGGGTTCATACTCTGAAGAGAAGACATTATTCAGCCTCTGCTCATTATCTTCTCTCAGAACAGATGTCGTGTGCCCTGGTTGACACCCTAGTCCAACTTCCTTCATTGGTATTCTGAGAAGCACCTAAGAAATTCTCTGTAGAAAACAAGAGCAGGGTCTGCAGGTGTTCCACCATTTTCTTTGGAAAGATTCTCTCTTCCTAAGAAGGACTTGAAGCCTTGTAACCAGGAGCAAAGAGTTTTAGAGATATTCCTCTTTAAAGCAAAGAAACAGAAACAATAAAGTAAAACAAAACAGGGAAGTGTTGTTCAAACCAAGCACTGGGTGTCTGTGCTCGAAAGAATATCCCTGGATGGTTTCAGATGTTATTAGACTCCGTAATATATGTAGATTAAAGAAAAACTTGAATCAATAAGTTTTTGGGGGAAACCTTCTAGCAGTAATCAAGTGATTACATAGGAAATGTTAGCATCACTCAAAACCTTAAATAAATAATATCAACTGTAAAGTCAAGTCTACAGTTTTGTGCCTAGAAAATTTAAAAAAATACATTTAGTAGTAATTTGAAAATATAGCAAGAACATGCATCAAATTGTCAACACTATTATTAAACTATGTGAATTTTTCCTTTTCTAGTCAATTAATTTTTCACATATATATTTCTAATTATAAATTATATGTATTTCAAGGAAACATTGTTAGTCAATTTTAAATTGCTGATTTTAAAATTAAAAACATTTTATAACATAAAGGTTAGTCATTTTAATATCAGAATAAATACTTCTCAATAATTCTGTAAATTTCTACTCAGTATACTATTCAATGGGCAAAATAGATTTCACTTTTATCTGCTTATTTTTTTAAGAATCTTGTTCTTTGTGATTCTAAAATTCAATAACATTAAAAAACCATATGTATAATTATACATTCTCTATATAATTATACTATAATTATGGAATATATATATATTCTAGTCATTTTTCCTCAGATTATAATACATTAGATCATACTAGAGCAAATAAGTTTCATTTGATGGAGTTAAATGCATAAAATTTTCATTGTGTTTAATTCTTAATAATTCATTTCTGGTTTCTTGTGAAGTCTCTTGTAGAATATTAACTGTTTTTTACTTTACATTCTTTGCATTTGCTTTAGAGCTATAGTTTCAGTCCGGCAGTTATCAGTGCTTTGCAAAATAAAAAATGTGCTGAGAACTTCATTGTGAAAATATTTACCCGCATATTTTGAATTAAAATATAATCACATCATTCCCCCTTTCTGTTCCTTTCCTCTAATCCCTTGCAGGTACTCCCAACTCTTTCCCTCTCAAGTGTGTGATCTCTTTTTCCTTAGCATATAAATAAACAAACAAACAAACTTGCTGATTCTGTTTAGTGTTATTTGTATGCATATCATTTTAGGACTGACCACTTCATACAGGGTAACCAATTAGGTAGGGTTTTATTCCCTGCAAGATTGTTTATACCGATCCTGGCATTCAGTTCTTGCTCTAGGTCTCTGTCTAGAGGAAGGAAAGAGCCTCAAAGTTAGCCTATCTATGGGATCAATTTTTGGTCAGGTCTTTTCTAGGCAGTTATATTTATTGTGGGTAAAGCTTCTGGTTCATCTAGAAGACACATTCTCATAGCATATTTCTAGGTCCTTTGGCTCTCACTGTCCTTCTGCCTCTCCTCTGTAGAGTTGCATCAGTCTTTGGGGCAGAGAGCTGTATTGTATGTATCCACTGTGTCTGGGTAACACGAGATCAGCTGTTCTCTCATTTTGCCTTGTTGTGGTTCTCAGTCATGGCCTCTATCTGTTACAAAGAGAAGTTTCCTTGATCAGATGTGAGAGTTGCACTTCGTTGTGAATATAACAACATTTAGAAGTCAGTTAGGAAGTATGTTAGCTTACTACGTGTCCCTAGCAGGTTCTCTTTTAAGCTTCATGATCTCACTAGCCTCTTGGCTAGGTTTCCAGTACTCTTGTCAAGGGGGCTTGAGTACAATAGGGCAGTTGTTTCTTCTGACAAGATCTATATCTATATCTATCTATTTATCTATGTATCTATCTATGAAATGTCCTCTCCTAATATTAGCTAAAAAATAACAGTGTTGATTAATTAGAAAAAATGGTAATGATGGCACAGTAAGTGTTTTTCCCCAAGCTGTTCATCTGAAGACAGAAGTTTATTGACTTTTTCTGAAACATTGTAGATAATAATTTTACCAAATATTTGGGACTATACGATCTGAATCTTTTTCTACCTCTCACTAAGAGTTACCTTGCTGTCTGTCACTTTAAGCTAAACTAAATATAATGCCTACATATTCATACCTACCTTTTGGAGTAGTTTCAGTGTGGTCTGTTTTGCTAAGGTAAACTTCGCAAAGCACAGATTATTCCAAAAGCCAAATGATTATTTGTTAATTATGTGACTTTAGATGGTCCATTACATTTTCCCCCATCATTATGGGACCAAGTTAAAAAGACCTTTTTAAAGACTCCTTGTTAGAAAGTTACATAAACAGGATTTCTGGAAAATATTTGAGGCCACACTTACATCTCTGTATATGTCCTATGCATCATAACCACACACACTTCAGTCAAACACACTATCAGTGGAGCTGGGGATGTAAAATCTGTAAGTGAAGAAAGCCAACATAAATACTTGGGAACAATAAGTACTTTATCGTGCCGTAGCTTTCTGGGCAGAGGTCGATGCTGATCTGGTGACTGTTTATGTTCTGTGCACTTTTGACAAGGGAAGTGCACCGTGCACAGCACCTCAGTCCCTTCAAGCAGGCTACCTTCTGCCAGCCAAGCCTCTAGTGCACTCCGTTCTGGTCTTACCCTGCCATCAACTCTATTTTCTGCCACCTTCTCTGTCCATTCTTTAGTGATGCTTGTGTATTCATGGCTTGTTCAGGGACAGCTCCCTAAGTATTACATGCCAAACTCCAGACTACTGAGAGGGAAAGGCAAACGGACAGACATTTCTTTGGGCCTAACGAGAAGTGGGGGATTTGTGAAGAATACTACACTACAACAGAGCACATGTCACACAAAAATTTTTCTGTGATATCCTTAAGCAACAAAAACTTGTTTATATCCTCTCTACCACAGAAGAAACAAGTTTAAACTTTGTTTTTATTATACAGTCAAGGGGATTCAGGGACAAGGTTAATAAACAAGGATTCACAGCAGTCTTGTTGATGAGGCTTTTAGTTCTTAGCTGATGGGCACAGTTATAGCTATGCTTGCTTCTTCTCATAGATGGCACAGAAAAAGTAGCCTCCGTGGGACACCAACACACTTTTATGTGTCTCCTATTTGAGCTTTTTCATTGAGCAACTTTTCATTTCTTTTTGATACCTGTCACTCGCCACCAATATGATCCCTAACTCAGTCTTTGAAAGCTGTGGTACCAGGTTTCATATCCTTACGTTTAATCATGTAGACAACCAATTTAAACAGTAGAGCCTCAAAACTCCCCTGTCACCCCATCACATCTGCTGTACTTTAAGATGCCATTCCAGTTCAGTCTTAATATGAAATAGTGCTTTCCCCTGAAGCTAAGACTCAGAGCCCTGAACATCCAATCTTCTAGTTTGCACACTTCTATTGCAGCAATGACATTTCCCCTACATAATCCAGATTGACTGCTCCTTCCCCACCTCCATTCTCCTTAATAAAATCTGCCATGTTCTTCCCCCATCTCCTACGTGCTTGATAGTTTCTATCGAGGTGTTCTAGCATGACTGTTCATAGTGTCACCTGTGGCAGCCGAGTGTGCCCACTTGTTAAGTGATCTGTATACAGTACTACACATACTGTTTGCCCTGCCACTCACCTGTATTTTTCAGCCATTGGAAGTCAATTTACAATGAGAGCAAGAGACAAGTAAAAAAAAATGGAAAAGGTGACATAAAACTTGGAGAAAGCCAGCTACAAGCTATCACTGTTGAAACGGGCTCTATAGTGTTAGAAGACTTGAACATATTTATAGATTAAAGGGAAAGTGTCAGTAGTGGAACAAAATAAATACAGAAAGTACTGTAGTTCTCCTAATATACCCTCCTTCCAGGGATCAGCTGCATATTAACTAGAGTATTCTGTTCTCAGTCTCCTCTTAATCGATGCTGGAGAGGGTCTTGTGACTATGGAGTCACAGCTGCAGGCATCTGTTGTGTTCTCCTTTGGACTGAATCTTCAGGGCCGCTCGATGCTCCTTTTTTTATGTTTGCCCAATTTCTAAACCTTAGAAAGTGACTTTCCTGTCCCCCCTCAAAACTCAAGTTGCTTGTTCAAAACTTACCTTCATCCCCCTTTGTCTGTCTGCCTTGTATGATGTGCATTAAATCTACCAGGGGAAAATCTTATCAACTTTCCCCCCTCATAGCTATCTACACTTGCACCTGTCTTTGGCCTCTAATCTCAGTCTCAGGGGGAGACCAGATTTCCTCTCCTATCCCAAAATACCATTCCTCCACCTTTTAAGGTGTCAACTTCTTCCACAGCTTGATTGATAAATTATACTGTCTACAGTACTTTCTGTATCTATTTTGTTCTACTACTGACACTTTCCCTTTAGTCGGTAAATATGTTCAAGTCTTCTAACACTATAGAGCCCGTTTCAACAGTGATAGCTTGTAGCTGGCTTTCTCCAAGATTTATGTCACCTTTTCCATTTTCTTTTTACTTGTCTCTTGCTCTCATTGTAACTTGACTTCCAATGACTGAAAATGTTCTTTACATATGTTGTGGTCCTTTGTGTGGTCTTCAGTACCCATGACCACTATTCCTACATATGGTTTCTTTGCTTTTACTATGTTTCCAGTCAGTTTCTTGCTTATTCTTATTTCTATTGGTGAGATAAATACCACGACCAAAATCAGTATAAGGAGGAAAATGTCTAGCCAGTTTATATACACCAGGTTACAGTCTATTGAGGAAAGCCAAGCCAGGGACTCAAGGCAGTTACCTGGAGGTAGGAACTGAAGCAGAAGGCAATGCAGAATGCTGCTCACTGACTTTCTCCTCATGACTTGCTCAGTTTGCTTTCTTATTATTACCAAAGGCCACCTGCCTGACAGGAAGTGGTACCTCCCACAGTCAATTGGGACCTCCCACCTCAAACATTAATTTAGAAAAATGCCCAACACAACTTGCCCTCGGACCATTCTGATCGAGGCAGTCCCTCAATAGAGACTTCCTCTCCCTGGATATATAGGATTGTGTCAGGCTGACTAAACGCAGTCAGTATAGTCTCCTCATAAATTTAGGTTTTGCTCCTCACCTGGAGATTTGCCCTTGTTTTTCACAGCCATCATTTATTAGGTAAAAATCTGATCTCATAGCCAGGACCTAAAATTTCCTCATGATATAATCCATGCATTAGTGAACATTTATGATATTGTCTCATCTGAAAGGAGCCATTTTATTCTATTTTCTATAATTTTAGAATTGTGATCTTCCCCAGCTCTGATACTTATGGACCACAATAATCAGCCTGGTAAAGTACCCCTCAAGGTATAATAGTGACATTTATAACTTGGCTGTAGCCAAGAGCTGTTTAGATTGAAATCCTGCTTAACAGGAGAGAAATCATGCCTGGCACCATAAATCTAGTCAATCATCCACAACGGGTGAGATTGTGTATATCAGAGGAGAACCTACAACTGTCATTTTCCTAAACCAGCATAATTTCTAACTGGATTCTAAATAATCTTAAAACCATCGCCAAGTGTAGCTTTCATTCCTCATCAAAAAAAGGTTCTTTTAACAGTAGATAGAGAACATTACAGAAAGCCACCCTGGTTACCTGGTCAATATGCAGAGAACTGCCAGGGACTGGAATATATATAATACATATATATTTATATATTACATGTAATATATATGTATATATATATATCTGAATATACTTCTCAGGTTGAATTTTGTTGTGGTTTGAATATGCTTGGAACATGGGAAGTGGCACTATTAGGAGGTGTGACCTTGTCGATGTAGGTCCTTGCTGGAGGAAGTTTTTCACTGTGGTGGTGGGCTTTCAAGTCCTATGCTCGAGCTCTACCCAGTGTGGAAAAGACCATTCTCCTGGCTGCCTGCAGAAGAGAATCTCCTTATGCATGTCTTCAGATCAAGACGGTAGATTGATCAAGACCTCGGTTCTTCCTGCACCATGTCTGAGGATAATGGACTGAATCTCTGAAACTGTAAGCCAGCCCCAATTAAATGTTTGCTTTCATAAGAGTTGCCTTGGTTATGGTGTCTCTTCACTATACTATAAATTAACACAAATTTATACATATATTTATTGTAATAGTTGAATAAGAGTGACATTCATATCTTTTTGTGTATGTGTCTATCTCACACATAAATGGATACAATTCATTTGATTCATACATTTCTAAATTGAACACCTGCATGATTATAGATGTAGAAACTGATTATATCAGAAGGCATACAAAGGCATAAATATAACACAGATACTATAAATATTAGTCACAGGTTCAGCACTTCACTGAGCTCCTACAGGAGAAATCAGATTCCTAACCAAATGATTAAATTTTTAAAAATGCCAACACATAGAAATTGTTTATTTCCACAGGCTGTGTTGTTAAAATCAGAGTTCTATGTGGCAGAAGTAGAATAATTGCCATCAGTGGCCTCAGATCTTGTGTCAAGTTTATATACTCATTTCATCCTGTCATAGTTGATTCTGTTGTTAAACCTGAAAGCCTTGTTCTCCTGGGACTCCTTTTCTGCAACTGTAGCTCTTCTGTATCCTGTTATGTTGTACTTCTCTGTAGCTAAAGTTCTCATCTTCTCCTTCACACCCAGCTGGCATTGTTCCTCTAGTTATTACCAGAAGATCTCAAAGAAAAACTATTAAACAAGCTAAAGAAGAAGTCTCATATCTTTAGAGATGATCAGTGTGTTAGTAATTCCTTATGTGCATGCTTACCCTAGTACTTCTTACCAGAAGGTGATAGTTTTTTAAACATGGTATCTCTGGGGAATCTGCCACTGAATCTATTGCAACACTTATAATTGGTTAGTGGGGTAATTTACTAGACACATTGTAAGTGTTCCTAGCCAATTAATATGTGTTGAAAAAAATAAGAATAAGAACTCTTCCTGTGTTTAGAGAAGTAGGTCAGGGGTAGTAGGAATATTTTTTAAGGTCGAATTTGCCTACACATAAAACAAGAAAATAACAGAATGTAAATCCCATCTCATGCAGCTGGCAGACTTGACTGCTCTATTTTGTGTGGTGAGGCCCATTAGTTAAAGACAGTCTTTACCTGAATTGTTCAATCTGTAAAATAGGGACTATGCCTATAGAATTTAGAATATTTAATGAGATAAGAAACAAAAGTGTGTTCCTAGTATGTTATTTGTCCTATTGTTTTGAACACTGGCAAAGAATTTTAATGAATTCCGAGTGAGTGGGTCAATTAGGCTTATATTACACCTGACATAGGCTCTATTGTCATTTCCACGCAGAATGACAGATAAATGTGGATGGTATGTTATGTTCCCGTGGAAGGTAATATGTATGAATTCATACTCCAAGTTTTATATCAGATTATTAAAAAATACTATACACAAAAGTGTATGACATTTCAAGTGTCCTACTTCTTAAATCGAGGAACAATTTCTTCCAGTTTTGGCCAGAATGTGGCTCTTGAGAATATAAGGGCAGGCTGAAAGAATACTACGAGTTAATACCATCAAGGTTTATAGCATGGGGGCCTCTATAAAATTTACAGATATAAAAATAGTAACTAGGTTAGAAAGAGACAATACTTTTTCATACCAGAGTGTAAAAATGTGAAGGGACATTTTAAAGAAACCAGTGGAGGGATAGAAAGATGGATCAGTGGTTAAGAGCACTGGCTGCTCTTCCAGAGGTCCTGAGTTCAATTCCCAGCACCCACATGGTGGCTCACAACCATCTGTAATGGGATCTGATGTTTCTTTGGCATGTAGGTGTACATGTAGCAAAGCCCTCATGTACATAACATTTAAAAACGGAGAAGCTAGTGGAAATTACATTACAATGAAATTTAAGGCTAGATGTTTAACAATTGAATTTATTATTCCCTGAACCCTTTCTTTTTATGTTGTTTTTGTAGCATTAGAAGGATGCCTGTCTTCTCTGCTGATTGTTTCCTTTACTGCGCAGAAACATTTCATTTTCATGTAATCTTACCTGTTGATATTTGGGAAAAGTCCCCATGATATTGATTGATGTTCTATTCAAAAACTGCATTTTTGAAAAAAAAGAGGCAAAAACATACATTAGGAAAAATATCCAATCTTTCCCAAATATTCAACAAATGGTATTGGCAAAACTGGATTTATACTGAAAGAGGAGCATGTTAGATTCTTATATTTCACCTTGTACAAAAATCAGTTCAAAGTGGATCAAAGATCTTAACTTAAAACGTGAAACACTACAACTTCTAGAAAAATATAGGGATATCCTTCACAGTACTGGGGTCACTGACAATAGGACATTATTGGACAATAGGACATATTAATAGGATATTAATAGCATTGGAACCAACCCCAGGTGTGAACTCTGTCTTGGAATTTTTTCATTTTCAGTGGTGGAGGGTATAAATCTAATGTGACACTTAGGGACTAAGTCTAATGTGACACTCAGCTTCTGTGCTGAAGGACTGCTGTAAATCTATAGCGGTCCATTGAACTGTATAGTCTCCAAGTCTGGTTGATGCAGTGTGTGGTTTCTTTTTGCAACTTTTTAAAAATAATATAGGTTAAAGTAAATTTAATATAAACACACAAACAGTATCTTCCACTTAAAAATAAGTGCTCTCCTTTTCTAAAAGCCCTCCAATAACCTCTCTTCAAGTAGTCTCATGTAAATATACTTAAACTTTACTGAAGAATACAAGCTGTTTAATCATAGCTATGCAAACACCTGTGTCTTACTTTCTTCTTGAAGTTGAGGTCCAAGAGCATGAGGTAATGCTCTTATCTAAAGGTGCTATTATGCAAATAAAAATGACCACAACACATTCATAACCTTTTGGATGCCTTTGAGTGAGAAAGCATTGTCAGCATTACTGGAAACCTAAATACAAATTATATGTGTCCATCACTATGTCATACAGAATGCTGGTGCCTATGATTTAATAAATACTTGTATGTCTACAGATTTAGGTCAAAGAGGTGAAATCATTCCAAGTAATCAATCCTCTGCAACTCTGGCTGTGTCTTTTTGTTTGTTCCCATCTACTGCTAAAGTAAGAATCTCTGATGATGGCTGGGAAAGACACTGATCTAGGAGGATAGCAGAATATCCTTAGGAGTCATTTTATTGCTGTATCTCTTTAGCAAAACAGTAGTCGGTTTTCCCCTAGGTCCCTGGCCTCTCTAGCTCTTGGTCACCCAAGCTGTGTTAGGGGTAGATTCTACCCCATAGAATAGGCCTTAAATCCATCAAATATTGGTTAATTAGTCCCACACACTTTGTGAAACTATTGGACTAGCACATATTGCAGGTAGGCCACCATTGTAGATTGAAAGTTTTGTGGCTGGGTTGGTACTTGCATTTCTATTTTGGTTCTTGCAGAGTCCTTTCTGTCTAGTATCATGAGCATTATTCAGTAGGGGTAAAGCCTCTAAGTAGGCATCAGCTTGACTCTCCATGTTCAGTGAGCTGTTCAACTGTTTTCTTTAGCAATAGGGCCTTTCCATATTATATTAGGATCATTGCATGATCTCATAGACTGCCCTCTATTTTTTTTATTGAAAATTGATCTTTAGAGAGCAACTAATAGATAGGCTGGCATCTTAGTACATAATTTGGAACAAGGTCATTTCTAGAACAATAATCTAAAGAATTGTTTCAGGGGTTGGGGATTTAGCTCAGTGGTAACCCAGCTCAAAGCCCTGGGTTCAGTCCTCAGCTCCGAAAAAATAAAAAGAATTGTTTCAAATAACAAGACAGATTCACATAAGCACACATTAATATTACCATTTCCAATATTCTTTCAACTTTATCGCATCACCAAGTTATTCTCATTCATGTTCCAACTCCCAACATTAGAGGGTATATAATTAATTACAGAGAAACAGGGCAGACAAATCATAGGAAACATCATCATTGTTAGAGGCCATTTTACTGTTTGTTTTAAATTTTGGTGAGATTAAAGCTGAGACTTTAGTCAATACTTTTAGTGACTGAAGAAGTCTTGCCTAGTTTCTTGGGCATATGGTATAAACACTTAAACTAGAAAAGTGAAATATTCACTAACAATGCCAATGTCACATCCTTCTTGAGGACTGGGTTGTTGACATTACATTATGGACACATCCTTTATAGGACAAAAACAGCCTTAACCTGAGGCTTACAGCATCTCTTATCAGGTTGGTCAGGATGCTCCAATATATTCTCTTAACAACAGAAGTATGTTGTCAAGGTCTGCTGAATGAAAATGATGAGTTATGTAAATTCCTGGGTTTTGATTCTTGCCTTGAACACTGCTTTCTAATTAAGAATCTCACGTTCATACAGGAACAGAGTAAGTTGATTACAGTGAGTTCCAGCCTTTTGATCATTCTGCAAAGTGATTTCTCAGGGTAAATTGACAAACTAGTCTCTGATTATTATTTCATCCTCCATATCAGAAGAGATAATACATTGAAAAGGAGACTATTTCCATTTCCAGTGAAGTAATTTGTCTCCGAAAATTAATACATTAATCTAATTATAATTTAAATTAGTCTGTAATTTAAATATAGTAACAGCTTATGAATCAAGCAAACACAAATGTTACAACTCCTGTAGCAATGATTTATTACATATTAGCATATTAACACTGATGATGAACAACCACTGCAGAAATACATTTTTCTAAACTTACTTCCATTCTTTTATTTGAGCATTAAGAAGTTGATAAAATTATTAAAACAAGCAAGCAAACAAACAAACAAACAAAAATATGGGAAAGTGATATATGAAACATGGCTTAGGAAAGAAGTTTAGCTTGAGACACAAATGAAGAGCGACCAGTATATAAAATCTTATGAATTCATGAAAACACTCAAAAGGCAAATATAAACTGGTCAAAACTGGAGCTAAGAAATGAGCCCCTCAAGGCCAGATTTCAGAACACAAAGAAATCAACTCAGGAAAGGAAACAGCCTACAGAGTGAGAGAAAAAGGACAGGTAATAACAATGAAAACATGATGGTCTCAGCCTCTTATATTCAGAGATACATACAAGGCTTCATTGTTGGAAAGAATGCATCTGACTCCACTGAAGACATATTTATAATATGCATTGTTCATATTGATGATATTCGATACAATAGTTGTGTCTTATATGTTGTATACATTGTAGATTATATCAATGTTACTTACAAAAATTAAAAAAAAGAAGTTGAAACAAAAAGACATATATCAAATCCCCTTTCGTCCATTGGAAAAATTAACAATTGTAGTACAGTTTTCTTTTCTTGCAAAAATTACAGATATTTAAAAATGTTTATAAATTCATAGTGGGGTACTGATTGGAATCTATGAGTGAAATTATGAGGAATTCGTGTCACTTTATTTTTTATTATATAATGTAACAAAATAGAATCTGTTCATTTACTTATTCAAATTTTTGTTATTTTCACCAATATCATACATATCTCTTATTATGTCTCGTTCAATCTGGCATTTTGAAATGGAAATAAGCAACTATTTAGACCAACTTCTTTTTTTTTTTTTTTTTTTTTTATTAACTTGAGTATTTCTTATATACATTTCGAGTGTTATTCCCTTTCCCGGTTTCCGGGCAAACATCCCCCTCCCCCCTCCCCTTCCTTATGGGTGTTCCCCTCCCAACCCTCCCCCCATTGCCGCCCTCCCCCCATAGACTAGTTCACTGTGGGTTCAGTCTTAGCAGGACCCAGGGCTTCCCCTTCCACTGGTGCTCTTACTAGGATATTCATTGCTACCTATGGGGTCAGAGTCCAGGGTCAGTCCATGTATAGTCTTTAGGTAGTGGCTTAGTCCCTGGAAGCTCTGGTTGCTTGGCATTGTTGTACTTTTGGGGTCTCGAGCCCCTTCAAGCTCTTCCAGTTCTTTCTCTGATTCCTTCAATAGGGGACCTATTCTCAGTTCAGTGGTTTGCTGCTGGCATTCGCCTCTATATTTGCTGTATTCTGGCTGTGTCTCTCAGGAGCGATCTACATCCGGCTCCTGTCGTAGACCAACTTCTAAAGTACTGTTGACATCACGTGAGCAAAGTGTCTACTGCTCACCTTAAACCTTGGTGTATAATTACACATATTGGGTATTCTTTCCGGTAGCTGAACCTGGACTTATTTTCATATGATTTATATTGTTTTTAATACAATTTTATCATGTTTCTTTTTTTCAGGTTTTTTCTTTCTTCCACTTTTCTTACTTGTTCATTCTTTATTTATTATGCATTTGTTCTTATAACTTCTCTTTCTAATTGACGAGAGCTCAGTCTGTAGGCAGACTTTAAACTCATAATCCTGCAGACTCAACTTTCTACTTATTGGAATCACACCTGCTGTCCATTGATTTTGTGGCATGTATCCATTATTTACACAAAAGGTCTTCTATCAGCTTGCATTCAGTGCAGAGTATCAGTAACAGGTGAGTGTCAAAACTCTTGCTTTGTTTCAGTGTTCACGGACCAAGCATACACATAATTTATACATTCATGGCAAGACTTGTGAAAGAAAGAAAGTAAATATATAGCCGGTCTCTTAAGCTAAGGTGGATTATTTTGGATAGCTTAGAAATAATGACACACTTTCGCTACAGCAAGAGAGTTGTAAAGTTATTAAAGAGTATAATGTTATTTTATAGTTGATCAATATTACCAATTAAACTATGCAAAGAAAATGACCTATATATCTAGTAGCAGATATTTTTATAATTGCCATCCATTGAAAAATCAATGTCTTGTTTTTTTATTGACTGACTGTTTATTTACTTGACATACCAGTCACAGCTTTCTCTCCCTCACTTCTTCCCAGTCCTTTTCTCTCACCTCCCTTCTCTGCATCCAGCCCTCCTTCCAGCCTCCCCAGAGAATGTGTCTTGCTCTTAATGATTGTCTTTCATCAAATACTGTAACATGTTCTTGGTTATGAGATTTCTTGTCTTATGTAACAGCATCAGAAACAATTAGAACAGAGCAAGCGATGGGTTTGTTAGTGAAAATGTCACTGAAATTGGATGTTGTAGGTGGTTATGGAGAAGCAAAATATGAAACTGCAAGCAGTGCTTCCTGGACTATTTTGTCCAGTGGAGTCTCTATAAGTGTAGCATTGTTTATTATTTGCAGGCATGTTCAGTCTTAAGAACTTAAAATGTCATTGAATATTCACATTATACCTTGGAATGTCTCATGTTCACCACAGAGCAGGGTGAATTTTTGCAGTGCCTTTCCTTGAATAGTTCTAACAAATAGACAGGAAGTCAGTTAATCAATGTATAAGGAGTAATCAATTAATACCAGGCCAGTACATACTAGTTGCTAGTGTAAGTATATTAATATAAGTCAATATACATTTTTATTATGTACATTGAATATATACCTATATATTATACTAAATACAACACATGCAGTACTTAACATAAACAAAAATTGTGTACATAAGTTTTTGTTTTTGTGCTGACCAATGTGTCTCAGATACACTTAAGATACGTACACAACCAATCACAGTAAAACCTCTTGAAATACATCAACTTATAAGAATGCGGACTTTTAAAATTAAACTAAAGCCATCGTCTGCCATCAAAATTTAAAGTCAAACCCGTTAAACATGACATGAAAACATGACATGATATCAGTTTCCTTTTGGAACAGGAAAGAGAAACAGAAAGATTGATGCCAATAATGAAATAAACCCTCAACCACTGCTCATTAGGAGCTGGAACCTCTGTGCTTTGCAGTTTAGAGGTGTGGGAATATTAGTTTAAGGCGAGCTTGAGTAATATGAAACTAATATTAAATTAGTGTGAAGATTTCTTGCTATGAAAACTCATGAAGTTTGATGATGAAGATATTATTATTAAAGTTTTGTTAAAGGCATAATGTACAGCTAAAAAGAATTTAGAGGCAAACATGAAGAGAATCTGAAATTAATAGATAGAGAGTCTGTCCTCCAAATGGACAGTGTATGTACGAGATGCTTTTCATGCACATGTGGTGACTGAAATGGAAGGTTGTTTTTTGTTTGTGGATTGCTACATCAACTACGGAGGGTGTGCAGAAAGCCCCACAGAATCAAGAATGCTCACACTCACGTCAAACACGTCGGTCCCAAGCAAACCCTTAATCTCGACATCATGAGCTACTTCTATGGCAACTACTTTCAGCCAATTTCCCTGCTGTTCATTCTTTACTTCTCTACTGATCTGGGCCTACTGTAATAGATCTTCAGATTTCAGCATGCCAGAGCTGGCTTGATAAAATCCATCTGCTCTCGCAATTATTTTATCGCTTGGGAATTTATCGTTTGGGAAGCCATTCTCCTTTGGCATACATATTTCAAACTGCTCATTTGAGAAATGTGAGAAGTCACTTCAGATTAAACACATTTCTCTTGGCATTTTCATGGCTTGCTAATTATCTTTTCTGCACAACTCTCAGACGCTTTTCACATGCGTGAACATTGCATGTGAATGTGTGTGTGTGCCTTCGCCTGAAGTATGTCTGATTGCCATCTTCAGATGACGATCTTCTAGCTACCATCCTAGCTAACCATGATGTAAGGGACCATGAGTAACAATTTGTTTCTCACTAAACTAAGAGTGTATTGATGCAGTGACAGCGGCCTTACCAGTTTCACATCTGCACAGTGGGGTCATTTTGTCCCTTTACTGCACCATTGTGCAGTGTATGCTCAAGATCTGCTGTACCTTGCTGTTTCTAAGTAGGATCGCATGCTGCTGTGAGGTTGGGAGCCTTGTTCTTAATGGATTTCTTCCTATGCGACTACCCTTTTTTTGCCTCACTTAAATGGTAATTGAAGGAGCTGAGATTGGCTTCAGAGACACTGTCAGCTACCTACTATTTCTAGATGACAGACTTTCACTTCGGCATTTAGAAAGGTAGCCAGCTCCCAATGTCCCCACAGTAGTTGGTCTCAGTTCTGCCCATTTTAAAAATGCCCCAAAATACTTCTTGTTACTATGATTTAGTGTTAATGTCTCAACGATCATACTGTTTATTTAACTCAGTTTATGAATCGAGTAGAGAGCATGACTGTCATTTCTGCTTCTCAGCCTCAAAATGACTGCATTGATTTTCATTCCCCCACCGTTTGTACATTTTTGCAGAATCTTTACATTCTTTTCCCTTTACTTGACTTTTATTCATAAATACTCGCTTCACTGACAAATTTCTGCATGCATGAAGGTTTATAGAATTCTATCGTAGTCTCTGAGGACTTGATTTTTCTGGTTGTCAGAAGGCATGTTCTCACAATACTCTTGAAATGAATGATGGATTTTAAAAGACAATTCTGTTCAGTTTCGCATCCCATTAGTTTAGCATTTAACCCATTTGCATTCTAATTTATGGAGGCGTTATCCTGACTAATGGATTCTCTCATGGAAACCACGCAAAACAGAAACCTGTGGAACCTGTACAAATAGGGAAAGGGGTCCTTGAAAAAGAGTCATGTTTAATGTCCATTGGGGGAATAGGATGTTCATGACAAAAAAATGAAGAGTTTCTGCTGGTAAAACTAAAAACATTGGTGTTGTATACTTACTGCCCAACAAAATAATATGAGCAAATATCAACAATATATATTTTTATGAAATATAGAAGCCTCATGTAGTATAAATTCAAGGCACTTAAACTTACAAAATAATTATATATTAGTCCCAAATTTCAAAATAAGCATATTGCTAGACGAATTTGGCTTGGGCAATGATCTAGGAGGGCTGAACTCACTGATTCGATGAGAAACTGTTTGCCCAGCTTTGCTCTTTGCCCATAGTGTGCTTTTGGCTGCATATTTCCATTGATTCAGTCCCACACCTATTCAATTATCTTCAAAACAGTTGCGTGTCAGCACATGTTGTCCAACATGTAGATGAAGCAAGTAAAGTTTGATTTCTTGGAATCTTGATGAGCCTGCAAGCAAGAAACAAACTCAAAGAAGTAAGACACATACATTGAGTAGAATGTGGTTCTACTGCAGTGGTCTCCAACTAATCCCAATGTGGGCAGTGAAAATGGTAGTATAGGTGGAGTAAATAGACTTAGGGATTCAATCTCCTTTCTACAGTGTGGTATTAGTGTAAGTTCTCTATCATCCCACATGCCATCACCTAAAACCGGATGTAGAGTCGTCAGCTGAATATGAGGTTACTCTGCATCTTCTGGAAACCTGTTAAGAGCCTGGAGGTTGGAATGTTCAGTGGAATGATTGAGGAACACCTTTCAACTTCCTCAGTCATAATACAAGCAATGGTAGCAGATATAAAGGGATTGTTGGTGGTTTGAGGATGACGTCGAAGAGAGAGAACCTTGAAAAATCAGAACCCCAGTTGTGACTTCTAAATAGAAAGAATACTAAATTACAGATCTAAACATGTCTACGAATACACCATTTGATGATTTCTGGCTTAATAAGAAATATGTTGCTGGGGATATTCATTGAATTATTCTGATGCATAGTGTGTTTTTTACTAAAACATTTCACAGCTTCTTGCTATTATCAAAACACACACACACATACATATAATATATATACAGGGTTTAGAATTATACACTTGTTTTTAGTATTGGTTCTCAAAAGAAAACTAGACTTAATGATCTCCTCAGTGTCATTTTGACACACCCCAAACCAGACAAATTCACCGCAGTCATCAAATCTGTATAGAGCAAGAATTTTTCTGGTATAAAAGCCATGTGACCCTTTGGAGATTGACAAGCAAGGAATGCAGGAAGTGTAGTGTCAACCCAATCTCCATGCTGGAGACACTCACATAGCCATGTTTTCCAGCCGCATATAACTCTTACCATTGAGATGAGTCCAGAATCTGAGTTCTACATTTAAAGCTGATACGAGTTTTTCTCTAACTGTAATCGTGTGGCGCAATGTACTTAATGTTTAGTTATTTCACAGGTGGGTTACTAGTAGCAGTTTGAGTGTAAAGAAGGGAACATTAAATTTACCCCACATTTAATCAATGTACAACAACTGCTTCTGAGCTCACACTTGGGTTGTTCTGATAAGAAGTTTATTGTACAGTTCTGCTCAGGCTGTCCCACAACTGAAAGGAAGGTTTCAACTAGGCTGTGATCTTATGTGAAGACTGTTGGAAAAATCCGAATTAAACCCCTGTGGTTGCAGACCAAATCCCCATTTTATGCTGGCTGTTAACTGGGAAAGGTCTAACCAACCAGGGTTTACTGCCATTCCTTGCTACACAACCAGTACTCCATTCAACCCTCTAGAGGTTGTGCAAATTCCCCTCACCCAAATCTATGATGTATCATACTACTAGCTAGAGATAACTCTTTAAAATTTATCTATATATTCACATCAAAAATGCTGTCCCTTCTTGATCTCCCCCCATGGGATTCCTCTCTGCATCCCCACCCCCTCTCACCTCTGAGAGAGTAGTACCCTCCCCACATATCCTCTCACCCTAGTGCAATCAAGTCTGTGTATGATGAGGCATATCCTCTCCTACTGAGGCCAGACAAGGCAGCCCTCTGCTGAATATGTGCCCAGGGCCTCAGACCAACACTTTCGTTGTTAGCTTAGTCTCTAGGAGTTCCCAGGGGTCTAGGTTAGTTGACACTGTTGATCTTCCTGCGGTAGCTTTCAGGGCTTTCAATCCTTCCTCCGAATCTTCTGTAGGGGTCCCCAACCTCCATCCAAAGTTTGGCTGTGGGTATGGGAGCATATGATTAGGTCAGGTCTATCCAAATAGCCATTCTTTCTTTTTCAAAAATTTCTATCATTGTACATTTTATGGTTATAGGTTTTTGTGATGGTTCATCTTGGTTGTTAATTTGACTAGATCTGGAATCAACTAAAAATCTTCTCTGTTTTATCTTATGGTTTTCATATCTCCAGGGTAGGTTAATTATACTGCTTGAGAATTCATTTTCTCTATTCATAAGTTCATTGATCTTGTTAGTTAATTCATCTATTCTGTTGCAGCCACTATGGCTGCTACATTCCTTCACTGAAAACAGAACCCAGGTTCTTCTGGTTTCCAAAGTGAACTGAAGATGCACTGTTATTGAGGAATCTTATATGACTTCAGCAACTGACTTGGACTACAGAGGCACCCAAGCCCATGGGATGGGCAGCTAGCACATTCTGAGTTTCTCCAGCATGAAGGAAGCCACTGATGAACTACCCATATTATATCATGTAAGCCACTCTAAGAAATCCCTGTCATTCTTTGTTTCCCCATGTATGTCTCTCTGTCTCTGTCTCATTTCTCGTTCTCTCTGTATGTCTGTCCACTTTTTGTCCAATATAGGTTCCACATATATAAAAAAACAATATTTATCTTTCTGACCTCACTTTTGTCTCTTAATACAATGATCTCCAGATCTCCTATCCATTTTCCTGCAGATGGAATAATTTCATTTCACTCATGGCTGAACAAAATTTCACCCAACATATGCACCAAATTTTCTTCGTCCATTCATCTGTTAAAATCAAAAGGCTTCTGTAGTACAAAGAAATAATTGATAGAGTGAGAAGACTGTATGTAATGAGAGGAAAAAAAAAGTCCCTACTTTGAAAGTCACCTCTGCCGAATGACATGTTTACTTATGAAATTAAATCTGACCACCCACACAGTAACAGGGAAAGCAGAGTGTGATAACTATCAAGGGTAAGAATCTTGGAGACTCTCTCAAACTTTCTTGGAACTTGCAGAGTAACACACAAGGTAAATTCTCATAAGACACCCAAAGAACCATTTTCCACATGGCTCAGAGTCAACTCAAATCTTGGCTGTGAATGCTGTGAATTTGTTTGGGTGTGCTGTCTGCCAACATTATGAGTATTCCTGACAGAATACATGATATTGTGTCTGAAACCTTCTCTCTATCTCTTCCTAGTTAATTCCTTGTTAGTTATGTAAGGGATTCCAAGATTGCCTATTAGCTCTTCCCTCTATCTGGCACATTCTTATGTAAGAAAGTTGTCAATCTATATGCTTACCTAACAAGTCTGCACTCAAAGCTACACTTTCAAAGCACCATTCACCTCAGTGTGTAGTCCATTTCAACCACCCTCATGGATTATTGCTTATCTTTCTCAACTATAATCTCTTCATTATTTTACCAATATCACTATTCAAAATATCTTTGTTGGTAACATCTTCTGCTTTTCCACATTGAAATGAGATCTTAGGAAGTCTGGAATACATTTTCTTGCATCCTTTTCTATTCTTTTCTACCTTGAGTTAGTTTTCCCAATGCTGAGAGAAACTCTTAAGTCTTATTAGCCATTCAGTGAATGTTTGGTTGGAAGTGTTTGCTTAAGATCTATCTCCTGCACTAAGACGGTAGTTCTGGAATATTGGGGGAATTTGTTTTTCTTTTCACTATTTTATCTCTAAGACGAGTCGATAAATGTCATCTATTATCTGTTGAATTTGTAGATCAGAATTAACTTGAATGTAAAACAAATGAAAAGAAGACTGACAGGAGAGTTCATAGTTTTTTCAGTTTTTTCTTAGACAATGTGATCATACAAATGCACACACACAAATAAATAAAATAATAATGCCTAAGTAATGAAAAGTTTAAAAAATAGACAAGAGTTAATATAGCACTGTGGTATGGGAGGCCAGGAAGTAATTTGTAGAGAAATGTTGGTTAATAGAACTGTCAGGTCAGAACTGAAAGCAATATATCTGTAGTCTGTACTGTGTTCACTCCTCGTAGTTTTGTGACTCAATTTTCTAGATACATAAAATAGACCTAATACAATCTGTTGACACATTTGACTGCATGCATTTACCTCTCTAATACTTGTCTTAATTATATGTGTATGAAATAATTTGTGTCAGTCAGTGATAAAACATACCAGTTCCACTAGTACTGATTGTTATGATTACATAAAATAGTGTTGGATGGTCTGGAAGAAAAGTACTTAATCTAAGAGAGGAACATTTGGAAAGTTTACCAAAGGTGTCTGTGGTAGTTTGACCGAGGACTCTTCCTGATAGATTCATATATTTATACATTTGATCCCCAATTGTTGGAATCATTTGTGGAAGGTGTAGAACTTTGATGAGTTGGAGCATTGCTAGAGGAAATAAATCCCTGGAGATTGTCTCTAAAAGTTTATAACATTCCATGGATAGCAACCTGCCTTGGCATATCATGTTACTGTAGGGCTAGGCACATATCATCTTCTCCTATTGAGCCTAGACAAGGTAGTTCAGTTAGGGGAAAGGGATCCAAAGTCAGGTAACAGAGTCAGAGACAGCCTCTGTACCAGTTGTTAGTAGTTCCACATGAAGACCAAGCTACACATCTGTTATGTATCTGTAGGGTCCATCCCATGTGTGCTCTTTGGTTGTTGGTTCAGTTTCTGTGAGCCTCTACTGGCCCAGGTGAGTTGATTCTGAGGAGAAAGGGAGGATGTATGGAGGGAAGTGAGGTGAGAGGGAGGGACTTGGAGGAAAGGAAGGAGAGGAAGCTGCAATCTGGTTATAAAGTAAATAAATTAATTAACTTACCTAATGGATTTACAATGTCTTCTCATTTTACATTTGTTGTCTCTGCTTCCTGCTTGTTAAACAAGTAATATACCAGATTCCTTCTGCTGCTACTATGTCTGCCTGCTTTGTGATGTTTCCTCAAAATGATGGACTTTTAGTTATCTGAACCATGGGCCTAAATAAGCACTTTCTTCCACAAGTACTTCTGGTCCTGTTGTTTTGTTACAGCAACAGAAAAATAACTTACACACTGCCCCTAAGAATGGGGGATGAGGTAATTTTGTTCACTGGTAAATGTCCTTAATTCAGCTCAGGGTCTGGAGAACACTACGAATTCACAGAATGTTTCTAAAATGAAAATATTCACACTGCCTAGGTATCAAGTAAGCTCAAAAGCCTGTAAGTGTGTTTCCCTTGTTCACAGCTGGCATACATAGGCCACACTGATATTTTGATGGGAAGGTTCAACCAAGGATAAAGACCAAAACCTTTTAAAAAGAGAATATATACAAAAGAGGATTGACCAAACCTTTTTAAAAGAGAATATATACAAAAGAGGATTTTTTAATAGCAAATATTTAAAGTGTCAAGACATACATCGATTAAAGGGGAGAAATGTTTTAAAATCATTAAGCAACAGAAATAAAAATCAATATATACCTGAAGGAGGGGAGGTGGAATAAAACACCATGTCAATCATCAAGTCAATGTACCATAATTATTTCAGTAACTGTACCGCAGGGGTACCACTACCCAGACTGTCACATGGAGTTCTGCTTCACTCTGTTTTCAGTTCACTTTTCATCCATGCTTCTTAGTTATGTGTAACTCATCTACCAGAATGTGACTTTCATCAATTTCATTGAGTATTTTGAGTCTATTGGTTTATGAAATACAGAAGCATTCAGTAAATATCCATTGACTAATAAGTGATTAAATTGATTCTACACAGGAAAGACATTCCAGCTGCTGTCTGTGGATGAACCTGTCACAGGGATATTCATAAATGACACCTAACACGTTCATCAATACTTATAATGGGGTTGCTTAAAAATAAGACAGGTTCAATTAAGAGAGCATTGCTTTATAAAATTAAAGCTACCAATACAATTATACAACCAAGGATAAGAGGTGAAACTATGTCTAATTTCATGTTTAAGTAATTATATACTTTATTTAATATCGAGTGGTGACTAAACGACCCGAAAACAATCATTTTAAGGGAGTTAGCTCCACGAAGCAAGTCTTACAGGTTTTCTCTTACATGGGTCAGCTAGAGGAAGGAACATGGAAGTGAAAGGGGCTTTGTTAGGCTGGAGAGTGTGGGTGAGGCAGAAAGCAGAAAATGGTGGAGAATGGATGAGAAAATAGCTGGAGCTGTGAATGTGATCAAAGTGCACTGTCTGTTGGGGTGGAGTGCCCCACAGTGTGTACTTGTTCAGCTTGTGTTCACTGATAATAATGGTGATAACTGTAACTACCCACACACATAGGGAGGACTTTCCTGAAGCCTTCTCTATGCTCAAGAGAAAGCTAGTTGCAGGTTGCCTGGCATGGAAACAGTGTTTCCCAAGGACTGGGGAAACTGATTTAGAGTCTTATCTTTGCTACCAGATAGTTGTGGGACTTTGGCTAAACAATTAAGCAGTATAGTGATAATACAAAACAGGGGTTATTAGGAGTTTGAGTTTAATACATAGAAAAAGTGGCAAAGAGTGCGGTTCCCCCAGTAGAAGATGCTGAAATGGCTGCTTTTGTTTATTTCTAAGATAAAATTGTGTACGTAAAATCTGTTTCATTCTGTGCAACACTGTGGCAGTAGGCATCTCTTTCAGGTATCCTGTCTCCAGACACATGGCTCCCAGAGCTGTGTGGTTCCATTTTCAGTCTTCAAATCATTTAACCTTGATGCATCTATTTTCAGTTTTCTGAAATCTAATCATTAAGCAGTAAAAGTTTGCACACCGTGACTTTATCAGATTGAAGGGCACCAGGTCTGTTGACCTACAAAGATACCGTGAATCAATTGGAGCTTCTCAGTATTTTAAATGATTATTGAAACATGAGATTCACAAGGGTCTGTCGTATGTATGTACCACAGTACAACGATTATGTGGGGTTGGACAACACTACCATCCTATTAAGCCTTAAACCCTTTTATGTTTCATGAACGTCTGTGCTTCTATGTTCTACTCCTTCCTTATACCCATCCTACAGTGACACGGGAAACAGGAGCCAATGTTCCCTCTACTTGGTGGTCTTCATCTTCCTTTTTTTCTCATTCTTGTTTCCCTTGCCCTTGATCATTACTAGAAAATTTTATTTCACTTGTGTCTCTGTTACATAACTTTCTGGTTGAGTGAAATTATGATAATTGTCTTTTTGTTTCTATCTTACCACTTTTAGTGCAACATTTTTTATCCTATGTTGACACTTTAGGGATATCTTTTTAAAAATATTTTTATTAATCATTCCATTTATTTACATCTCAAATGCTATTCCCCCATCCCTGTTATCCCTCTACAATTTCCCATCCCCTCTTCCCTCTCCTCCCTCTTCCTTCTTCTATGAGGATGCTCCCCCACCTACCCACCAACTCCCACCCCAGCATCCACTCCAGCATCCCCCTATGCTGGGGCATCAATCCTCCACAGGACCAAGACAAGGCCATCTTCTGTTGCATATGAAGCTGGAACTATGGATCCCTCCATCTCCACTCTTTGATTGATGGTTTAGTCCCTGGGAGTTCTGGGAGGTCTGGTTGGTTGATATTGTTGTTCTTTCTATGTAGTTGCAAACCCCTTCAGTTGCTTCATCCCATTCCCTAATTCCTCCGTTGGGGTCCCCATGCTCAACCCAGTGGTTGGCTGCGAGAACTTCTGCTTCTGTATTGGTCGGGCTCTGGAACAGCCTCTCAGAGGACAGCAATAACAGGCTCCTGTCAGCAAGAGCTTCTTGGAATCAGCAATGGATCAGTAGGTGGGGCAGTCTCTGGATGGCTTTTACCTTAGTCTCTTTATGTGATATTTTTAAAGGTAAACTAGTTAAATAGAAAAAAAGTTAGAGGAACATAAGGAATTGGTCAAATAGCAGTTGTATTTCTAAAACTTTTACAGAGTTAATGCTCTGGCTCCTCTGAATATAAAAGAATCTATGGAATTCTTTTTGAATCCAGGATGAGTCCTACCAACACTGGGGCTGTCTTTACTGTCATAGGAAGGAGGTGTTAGGCTGTGAATGGAACAGATGGTTCAGGAGGTTAAACTGTACAGGTTAAATCTACATCATACACAAACCTGATATGTGCATTCTTAGGCTTGCTCCTGTAAGGTCCACAATTACTGAGATATAATAATTCCCTCTCAGGAAATTCCTGGACCAGGACAAATGTTAAACATAAAAATCCATTTGAAAATCATCTTAAATCAGATAAAGCCAATATTACTCCAATTGAAGCATACTGACACATACTAGTTCATACAATGACTAAGCACATTACATTTCCCAGGGGCATGGAACCACTAATGTGCACATACATATTCAACCAATTTCACTTTGCTCTCAATTTCTTGTTAGTAAAGCACATTTTTGTACTCTTCATGGCACTCAACTGCTCCAAGCTACAACATACACTTATCTGAGTGTTTCTATTAACAGACCTATATATACGTTCTTACTATGTGATTGACAAGTATAAGTAAAGCTATTCAACTATATCTAAGAGCTGAAACACATAAATATATCAGTTATGATCTACGTTTAAAGATGACGGTGTAATTCTACATGTCCCTGAATCACAGCTTTCTTCTTGATACACACACACACACACACACACACACACACACACAGAGAGAGAGAGAGAGAGAGAGAAAGAGAGAGAGAGACAGAGAGAGAGACAGAGAGAGACAGAGAGAGAGACAGAGAGACAGAGAGAGAGAGAGAGAGACAGAGAGACAGAGAGAGAGAGAGAGAGAGAGGAGCTGAATTAAGAACCTTTACATTTATAGTTATAGAATGAAGAGGCGTTTGGAACAAGTACCTATTTATATAGAATTATCAGGGTTTTGTCCACACAGTGTTTAGTGGTGTTTAGCAAACTGTCTATGTAGGAATCATGACAGTACAGAATTTCTAATTAGTTCTATCTATGGTTAATAAAAAAAAACAAGGTAGATATGATCTGTGCATTACACAATGTGAGTCTCAGCTGAGTTTGGAATGCACTGTATTAAGACACACATGGTTGATCATCATCTTGTAAATGGGGCATTTCAACGGTTATGATTCAGTGCAAAACTTCCTGGCAAAATTATGATATCACACCTACTTGGTTTAGGAAAAAGATCTTCAATTATAGAAAGTCAAAAAAGGATGACGTTACAGGACAAATGCGTCCTCATGTGATACTGCTTGAGTATTTGAAGCTAAGGATTTTATTGTAGGGTTTGAAACTCAGGCACTCAAGCACGCATGGTACCGTGAATGGCACAGTA
This sequence comes from Rattus norvegicus, assembly GCF_021556685.1. Classification (NCBI taxonomy): domain Eukaryota; kingdom Metazoa; phylum Chordata; class Mammalia; order Rodentia; family Muridae; genus Rattus; species Rattus norvegicus. Next base: position 41,923,662 of record NC_141544.1, on the reverse strand, counting down.
TTTTTTTTAATTAAAGGCAAAACGTCTTTCTAGGCATCCAAATAAAACAGTCCTTCAAACATGTTGCATAACCTTTAAATCACCAGTTACATAAACAAGGAGAGGATGCGGTTGAGTCCTAAGAAACAAGATCGGTTGCATAGTTTACAGTGTGTCTTAATGAATGACATTTACAGGTGTGGCTTCTCCGAGTATATATAAATGTCCTTGTGGAATTGCACTAAGAACATTTTCCTGCAACTACAAACGAGAACTACTACTCCCAACACCATGAGCTACTACGGCGGCTACTACGGAGGTCTGGGCTATGGCTATGGTGGCTTCGGAGGCCTGGGCTGCGGCTATGGCTGTGGGTGTAGCAGCATCCGCAGACTGGGCTACGGCTGTGGGTATGGAGGCTTTGGATATGGCTCTGGCTTCGGAGGCTACGGATATGGGTCTGGCTGTGGAGGCTACGGATATGGCTGCTGCCGCCCCTCATGCTATGGAGGATACGGGTTCTCCAGCTTCTATTGAATAAATATTTGAATCTATAACCCATGCAGTAGTCTTCCGTGAGTGATTCCTTGATTTTGTAAGAATCTTTATCCTGTGACCTTCATACTTCGTTTATTGTGTCCAGTCTTTTGGAACAACTGGTTTCTGTAAATAATGTGGAGGGTATTAGATGGAGTCCGTATTTTCGAGTGTTGATCTTCAGAAACCCACTTCTGTACTGGTTGGGGCGTCGTTATGTTCTCACAAACTTTAATAATGAAGTACTTCTGACATAGTTCTTTTGTCTTGAAAATCAATTATTTAACTGTAATAGTTTATGTTGGTGTATTAATATAAGATCCATCTCTGTGCTCTTTTTCTTATATGTAAACATCTTCACTGCAGTCTGATTGTACGGCCCCTTCTCTCTGCACTCATCTCTCCTGTCTGTTCCCACTGCTCCTGTGCTACTCCTTTTTCATAGCAGCTGTTTTTGTCTTCTTCAGCATCCGTAGTTACAAATGCCTGTACTTTTATTTCGTTCGAAACACAATTATTTTATGTCCAAGAATTCAAGAAACATTTTCTAAAACAGTTCAATATAGCTTTATATTTTAAATAGACTATAAGTAATAAGTGAGGAGATGGGGCTTTTTTCATTTATGCTATTCACTTATGCTTAAAATATTTCAAAACAGAGAAAGAAAAATAACATTTCAAATTAAATTTATTTTTCTAAAGCAAAAAGGAAACCAATTTATACTGCTTTAACTGTGCATTAATTCTATTAAGTGAAGCCTATTGCATGATTGAAAATTAAGTAATCTGAAGAATTTTAAATCTTTTATTAGAATTGATTCTACTGTCAAAAATGCTCCCAAAACATAATTATAAATTCAATTTTCACCCCCACTGGTCAATTCCAGCACCTTGTTATCTCGGAGATAAATAAAAGTTGGAATACTTGGTATATGTTTTAGGGTGAAAAAAGTCTTAATATAACACATGATAATATTCTCTGGGGAGAAAGCAAAAAGTCTTTAATCTTTATCAACATAAATACCATTCTTAAGAACAATTTAACTATTTTTTCTAGTGATATATCAAAAAAAGGTAGTAGTACCCTGTGCCTGAATCTTATTTGTAGACTCCCAGGACATCTTAGTATTTCATAATCTGAACTATAATTTAATAAAAGAGCAAGCTTAATTACATAAACCAAATTAACATCCCCAACGCTAATCCTAAGCTTTGAAGTTGTGAACTTCAGAATTGGGTTAAAATGAATCAGTGTCTGATTCATTACTCTCTCTCTCTCTCTAAAGAGCATGAAACTCTTTGGCCCTTTTGATATGATTTGTAAGTTTTTGATATTGTTAAACACCAGTTTGTTTTTAGTTTTTACTTTAACAGATGTAACTGTATTAATTGAAGGTATTAAAAAGAAAACATGGTCTCAGTAATTTAAATCTATATTCACCTTAACATCTCTAATTCTGTAGGGGGAAATGTTCAAATTCTTTCTTTTTTCTAGTTTTCTTGAGTTATACCGTACACAACCACTATACTATACTGAACTACAGCACCTACCCTTACCTAAATGCAGCCTGATGCCCATTGGTGAGACTTACCAACATCTCTCCACTCGATTCTCGTCATAGCATCATAGCCAGCACTCCCCCTTCCCCTCACTTAGATCACCGCTGTATCAAGTATAGGTAAGAACATCTGGTACGTAATTTAAGAACCGAATCCATTGGCACGCGGCAGCTGTCATTCATTCGTTAACCGTTGTCTTTATTTTCCAGGGAAAGGGATTTTGCACTTTACTGTCTCTCATTTCTTCAAGCAGTCCCAGTGTCTCAGGTTTACATTGGGGTCATTGATCCATCTGCAGTTAGTTTTTGTGTAAGTGACAGGTACGGGTTGAATGTCATTGTCCTAATGTGGACATCCAGTTTTCCCAGCACCGGGTTTTGAAGATGCTACCTTTTCTCCAGAGTATGCTTCTCACTCATATCTTTGTCAGATATCAGACAGCTGTTATACATACTCATTTTGGCGTTTTCACTTATTTCCGCTACGCTAGGTATCTGCACCAGTTTGTGCTGATGCTACAATGTTTTCCATTACTAGTGTTATCTGAGACCTGGAGCCAAAGTTCTCCCGGCACTGTTTGTTTTGCTCAGAACTGCTTTGGCTAGCCCTGTTCTTTTGAGGCAGCATACAATCGATTGCTCTTTATGACAGTTGACAAGTGGCATCTCACAAAACAACGACAAAATTGCACAACCAAGAAAAAAGAAATCAATGCAGTAAAGAGACGTACCACAAAGTGAAAGAGAACCTTTGCAAGGTTTGCATGTGACTGACAGAACATTAGTGCCGAGGCTATATAAAGATCAATAATCATACAGACAACAGCAGCAACAACAAACCCCCCAAAATCCGACAAAGAGCTGGAATACAAATAACCCAATAAAAAGTGGGCTATGTATTTAAACAGACAGTCCTCAGAAAGAAAACTAAAGTGGTTAAAAACATCTAACACAATGCTCATCATCCTTAGTGGGGTAAATGCAGACTAAAATCATTCTGATATACCTTCCTACCCAGTCAGAATGGTTAGTATCACCTAACCACTGACAAAAATGCTAAAAATGTGGGGAAAGGGGAGCCTTCCTTCACTGGTGGTTGGACAGCAGATTAGTGCTCCGGGATTCACTGTCCATAATTATTAACAAAGAGCACAATACTTTGCTATATGCCCAGATCACCTATTATTCTATCCCACAAATACCTGTTCAAGCATGTTCAACGTCTCTCTATTCACAGTAGCTAGGAAGTTGAAGCAGCTTTAATTTCCTTTACCTGAATAATGGATAGTGAAATTGTGGTGCACTCACAATGTGGAGTACTCCAGCTAGAAAGAATAATGACATCTTCAGGTACACGGGTGGAACTAAAACAATATTACATTGATCCAGGCAACCCAGACAAACGCTCCTTATTTTCTTTCATCTCTAGTTCCTAGATCCAAATCTTCAGATACAAGTGCTTATACCTGGAGTAACTGCAGAAGGCAGGATGCAAAAAGAGAATGAGGGGAGAGGGGACTCTTAGGATATGTGTGACGTGAAGGGGAAATGAGAACATTGCTTTCCCCATTCATCACCCACATCCACATTTAAGCCTCTTACATCTAGCAGTCACTCCTTCTTTTTGCCTATCACATTGCTGTCTACATACTTAAGTTGACGCAGATGGTCTGGTGTAGCTCTGAGCTTTAGGAAGCCTCTTTTGCCAATACGTGACTATGAACGCCCAGGCTCAGGACTATCAGATTCTTAACAATTGACACTGTGGAGTGCTCGGCACTAAGCAGGACATCTGTAGCAGCTCCCCTGAGGTCCAGAGAACACTGCAGAAGCAAGGTTGAAAGTCTGTAGGAGCCGGAGGATGAGAGGTACTCGGTGAAATGCTGTCTTCTGGAAATGACTAGGACATGAGTCTGTGGCAGCTATGCAAGCTGCAGACACAAACATCAAAAGAGTAGGAGATGTGAAGGAGGAGGGGGGCATCATCAGAAGTGGGAGTGTGAGACAGGAGAATGAAGTAGATGAAAAATACAACAACACATTATACACAAGTCAGAAACAAAAATGTTAAAAGAAATATTAATAGCCAGTTGCTATATGAAAACGTGTTAGTTCAGCAGCACTCATGATCTGAGACATGCACACTCACATTTGAGTTCGAGTTAGTACTATTCCACCACTGAAGTGGCAAACCGCTTAATATTTGTTACTGTACAGAAGGATGCAAATCAGCAGGGACTTATTCACAGTATCACGTAGCACACAATAATAAAAGCACTTTTGGAAGCATCTTCCAGCTATTAAAGCTGCACATTCATATTCCTTGTGGCATTGTAATTTCCCTCCTGGGAATGCATCCAACAGATATGAGTGTATATAATCCTGGAAACGAATATATAAAGATATCCATAGCAGTTTCATTTACAGCCCAAATGGGAAGAAAGCCAAATTCCCAGGTTGGATATCACGTGATTGCTATGTAAATCTAGTGGCATGTTTCTCCATATCTGCAACGAGGAGCAATTGATCACTGTGTGAAACAATAGAAGCCACACCTGTGCTGAAGAGAGTAGCCTCTGTGTGGTCATGGGCATGAGACCTTCAGGAATGCTGTAATGATACAACCCTGGAGTTATTGTAGCCCATTAGTCTTTGGTTGTTTGAAGACTCTGGGGACCCTGTTCTTTTCTGAGGGGCGATGGTGGGGAAACTGGGTGGAGGGATGGTGGTGGGAGGACTGGAGGTGGGGGAAGGAGAAAGTGCAGTCAGGATACAATACAGGAGAGAAGACAAAAACCATCAACCACCAACAAAACCACAATGTATGTATAATTTATATAAACTACACACTTGGAAGAAGCGAAGCTTCACAGGTGGTTGGGGTAATAAATATTACTACGATGAAACTTTTAATAGTTCTCAGATATAAATTCCAAGAGTGCTCTGTATCTTTTTTTTTTGCTCTGTATCTTTTTAAGGTTTGGTGTATGTCTTTTAAAAAAAAAGAAAAGAAAAAACTCTAGAATTTCTATCCGTACTTTCTTTAATAATGTGGGTGCTTATTACCCATCACTTCCTACTACGATATTCCATGTGTGTTTACGGTGAAAATTGGCATTGCTACAATATAATAAAGTATTTATTTGCATAATAAAAAGAACTTCAAGGCAGGACAAAAGAACACATTTATCATATCAACGCTTCAATTTCATCCCATCAATTCCACCAGCACTGGTTTTTGCATTTCCCCCCGCTCCGTTCTCTGAGTGATCAGGATGATTGGCTTGTGGAATTTGTTTCCTTTCTCTCTTCTGAAAATAGCTTTGCAATGGAGATCTTTCATCAAACTTTTAAAACAAAAATTGCATACATATGTTATTGTACTTTCCAGTTTTCATAAGATTTATTTTTCTATGTGTGTGTTTGTGTGTGTGTGTGTGTGTGTCTGTGTGTCTGTGTGTGTCTGTGTGTGATTATGCTACATAACTGTGGATGCTCATTGAGTCCAGAAGAGGGTGTCAGATCTGGTGAACCTGGAGTTACATGTAGTCCTGAGCTGCCTTGTGGGGGACCTGGGAGATGAACTTGACTCTTTCCAAGAGCAGTAAATGCTGCCAATTGTTGAGCCATCTCCCCAGCCCTATGCTTTGTGAAAAACATAAAACAAAGACAAAACAACACCAAAAGTTGAAAGGAGTTCCTGATAAGTGTTTAATATCCTTCCTAAGGCATTTGAATAGTCCTCAATATTTAAAATATTTAAAGTTTAGTAATACTCCATTTTTGGAAAAAAACTATAGTGTATTCAATTATTTTATTTCCCATCCTCGTGCTTTCTTTGACATATAGTGATCATTGATATTGTAAATATGCCCAGAAGAAAGCAGTATGAGGTAATGTGATGGTTAATCTTGATGGTCCATTTGACGGGACTTTGACTAGTGTAGAACACAAGCTGCTAGGAATGTTGCAAGGGGTTTCCACATAAGGTCGAGGTAGTTTCTAAGAGGCACGAAGACATAAGTGTGGGCAGCACTGATGCTGGAGTCTCTGACTGAATACAAAAGTATAAAACACACTGAGCCCCGATAGGCACCTCTGCCTGTCCCCTGAATGTGACAAGCCAACTCAAGCTCTTGTCAGCATGATTTCCTGACCATGAGTGATGGCCCCCCAAAGTCATGAGCCAGAATAAACACGTCCTTCCATTCTGAGGGTGATGTTGTGGAATATTTTGCTACGGTGGTGAGAAAACAAGTAATATAGAAATAGCAAACAGAGTGTAGCCCTCACTCTGATAAGTCTAGTATTCATGAAGTAAATCCTATTTCCTCTTGTGTTATTTTTAGAATGATAATGTATTTTATTTTCTAATCTTTTCTTTAGTACTTTTTTGCATACATATTCATAAGCCATCTCTTTCTGTGCTATGGCTATTGAGTTTAGATAAAAAGTCTCTCAGTTTCAGAAAAAAAGTATCTGAGGGCATACTGACTTTTAGTGTCCTAGAACAATGTATGTTGAATATCAATTATCTCTCTGATGTTTTAGCAGATCTCTGAAACAAAGATATCATGTAACACACAGATGCAGGTGTGTATGTGCATGTGTATGTATAGAGGAGTCTACCTTGCATCTTGTATCGTGTGTGTATGTGTGTGTGTGTGTGTGTGTGTGTGTGTGTGTGTGTGTAGGAGTATAACTTGTATCATGTATCTTGTATGTGTTTGTGTGTGGAGGGGTGTAGAATTGCATCATATAACTTGTATGGGTGAGTGTGTGAGTGTATGTATGAATGTGTATATAGGAGTGAGTGTACATCATCATACTGTAGTGTGTGGGTGGGTTTGTAAAGAAACATACATTTCATTGTGTAGCATGTGTACCTTTGTAGAAGGATGTGCATTTCATTGTGTAGCGTGTGTGTGTGTGTGTGTGTGTGTGTGTGTGTGTGTGTAGGAGTATAACTTGTATCATGTATCTTGTATGTGTTTGTGTGTAGAGGGGTGTAGAATTGCATCATATAACTTGTATGGGTGAGTGTGTGAGTATATGTATGAATGTGTATATAGGAGTGAGTGTACATCATCATACTGTAGTGTGTGGGTGGGTTTGTAAAGAAACATACATTTCATTGTGTAGCATGTGTACCTTTGTAGAAGGATGTGCATTTCATTGTGTAGCGTGTGTGTGTGTGTGTGTGTGTGTGTGTGAGAAAAGGAATGTGCACTGAATCATATAGTCTCTGTGTGTGTGCATATGTATATACAGTATACATGTGGTTATGTGTTTTTATTCCTTCCTAAAGAAATATCAGAATTATTAGCTCATCACTCTTGTAGAAATATAATGTAATTATGTAATTTAGAGCCACCTGTAAGACCGTAAACTAAAAAGCACCGTCTACATTCATCTAAATGAATAAACTAAGAGTTGATACCAAATATGTACAAAACAGAATGGTAAATGACTAGTTGATGGTAATTAACAGAATGTTTTAAATAGTGAACACGAGTACAGATGCTTTGTTTTTCTTACTCTACCCGGCTAAGATTAATCTTTCTCAGTAATAGTAAAGGCAGTTTTTAATGCCTCCATGAAACATGATTTTGGAGCATTTAAGGAAGTGATATACAATTCTGCGTGCATTATAATATATAGTGTACCGTGGACATGAATGATGATGTAAGTGGATTGAATAACAGAGAAATAATCAGGAAGGGAGCACTGACTCAGGGCTTTGCTGATGCTACTAAAGAGTCTTTGACAAAATCCAACACTGCTTCATGTTAAAAGTCTTGAAGAGATCAGGAATTCAAGGTACATACCTAAATTTAATGAGTAGTGTACAGCAAGCCATACCTAAACTTAATAAAAGTAGTATATAGCAAGCCAATAGCCAACATCAAATTAGATAGAGTGAAATTTGAAACAAAATCCCACTAAAACCAGGGACAAGACAAGGCTGCCCATTCTTTCCCTGTCTATTCAGTCTAACTCTTGAAGCTCCAGCCAGAGCCTTAAGGCAACAAAGGTAGATCAAGGAGATAAAAATTGGAAAGGAAGAAGTCAAGGTGTTACTATTCAAGGATGATCTGATAGTACGGATGAACAGCCCCCAAAATTCTACCAGAGAACTCCCTCCGCTGATACACAACTTCAGCAAAGGTCTGGACATAAAATTAATTCAAAAAAATCAGTAGCCCTTCTCTATACAATTGATAAACATGTTGAGCAAAAAAACAATTAGGGAAACAACACCATTTACAATAGCCAAAAATAATATAAAAATCTTGATGTAGCTCTAAGAAAGCAAGTGAAAGATCTGTAAGACAAGAACTTCAAGTCCCTGAAGAAAGAAATCAAAGAAGATCTCAGAAGATGGAAAGGTCTCCCATGCTCGTGGATGGATAGAATTAACATAGTGAACATGGCCATCGTAACAGACGCAATCTACAGATTCAGTGAAATTCCCATCAAAATGCCAACACAGTTTTACAGACCTTGAAAGAGCTTCATATAGAAAAACAAAAACCAAGCATTGCCTCCTGGACAATAAAGGAACTTCTGGAGGAACAATCATCTCTGACCTCAAGCTGTACTAAAGAGCAAGAGTGATTTTTTCAAAAAACACATGGTATTGGAACAGAAACATACAGGTTAATCAATGAAATAGAATCAAAGACCTAGAAATAGATCCATATAGCTATGGACACTTGAGTTTTGACAAAGAAACCAAAACCAAGTGCTTTCAAATACAAAGAAATTAACAATGCCCAACTTGATAGACCTGCTAATTGCCCTGATCTGGCTGTATATCTTTACTCCAGATTCTAGAGACTTTCATATCATAACAAAGAAGCACGTCTGTATCTCAGTGTTTATTGCTGCTTTATTCAGGATAGCAAAGAATTAGAAGAACTAGGATCAACCTATGTGTCCTGTTAATAATGAAATTATATCTATCTATCTATCTATCTATCTATCTATCTATCTATCTATCTATCTAATACTATTTAACTATGTAATCAAAGCAATTACCAGAAAAGTGATGAGCTTAAAATGATAAATATTAAGCAATGTCATATACTTTCAGAAAAACAAAACAAAAATGTTTCCTTCATAGGTATAACCTAGAAAAATCATATGTACATTTGGGTAAAGAGTAACATGAAGAACACAAATGACCTACTCTGTGTGTGTGTGTGTATGTGTGTGTGTGTGTGTGTGTGTGTGTGTGTGTGTGTACATGTGTTGAATCAACAATTGTTTCATTTTGAAAAATAAGTGAGTCCTATTCATAGATGTAGGGTTTCTATAATGCTTGATATCACATATGAAGATTGAATGTGAGAAGCAAGTACATGTGTTGTTGGATATCCTATGTTTTTCTCTTTCAATTTCTTTTAGTATTTTACAGCTTTTGAGGTTCAGAAAAAGCTTGATGCATTACTATTAACCCAGTACTCTTAAATTTTTAAATTTTGTTAGAAAATGTCTTTTGTTCATTATTTACTAAATCTTTCAATATCTGCTTTGTCATTTTCAGTGATAAAAACTCTTGGAACTTCTGCTTCCCCCACTCATCCCTGAATATTCATACTCTCCTGTCTTTTCTTTCTTTTCCTTCCTTCCTTCCTTCCTTCTTTCCTTTCTTCCTTCCTTCTCTCCTTCCTTCCTTCCTTCCTTTCTCATTAATTTATGGGAAAGAATCAATTCCTGACACTATTAATGATACTCTGTTATGCTTGTAGCATAACAGTCCCCTGAGAGTCTGTACCCAGTAGCCAATGGAAACAGATACCGAGACCCACAGTCAAACATTAGATGGTGTTGGGGAGTCTTGTAGAAGAGTTGCAGGAAGAATTGAGGGACCCAAAGAGGATAAGTACTCCACAGGAAGACCAATACAGTCAACTTTCCTGGACCTGTCAGAAACTTGACAACCAACCAGAGAGCAAGCAAAGGCTTAATTTAGCGCCTCCTACCTCACGCATATGTAGCAGATATGCAGCTTGGTCTTCATGTGGGTCCCCAACTAGAGCAGGGACTGTCCTAAATCTGTTGCCTGCCTCTGGATCCTGTTCCCGTATCTGGGATGCCTTGTCTGGCTTCAGTGGGAGAGGATGCACCTAGTCCTCTAGCGACTTGAGGCGTCAGGATGGAGTGATATTCACAGGGCTCCCCTTCTCAGAGGAAAAGGAGAAGAGGAAATGAGGAAAGTGCTGTGTGAGAGGGATAATGGTAGGAGAGAGCTGATATTAGGATGTGAAGTGAATAAATAAATCTTGCTCTTTCTATGCATCATAGTTACATAATATTTTATTCATTCTTGTCTTCAGGTGAGTCTATCAGAGAATAGTTCAGCAATTCTCATAAGAGTTGCTGGTTGCATAGGACTTTCTGTTAAATCCTGACTTCATTGACCCAGACAGGCTCATGACTGAATCTTCCTAGATTTTTACAATAGTAAAACTGTGGTTTTTTTTCCCCTACAAATCTGTATAATTGAATGCTTGGGTATGAATTCTTTTGCACTCATTTTTCCCCTGGTGTTTTAATGAAACCACATAAAATCCTGCTTCATAATCACTCTTTGAAATTTATATCGAGATCTAATATTCTTGCCACTGAAAGTTGTTTGAATAATTTCCAAGATACTCTGAGAAATATTTCTTAATCTTTAAAGTCCTCCATTTCTTGAACTGAACATGAATTTTACTGTTTAATCTTTTGTAATTTCATAGTTAGTTATCTTGCATTAAATAGACTTATAATGCCTTGCAACTAGCACAGCTATATTTATCTCAAGACCCTTGAACAAAGACTTGAATTTGTTAGTTTTTAATCATATTCCCACATAATGAATGGCCATACCAGTGTGCAGATTAAAGGTATCTTTTCATTTTAGAAGCTCTGTTTAGGCTGTAAGTTGGCATACTACTTTGGCTAATCTTTCTTACTAGAGACCCCACTAGATGTCCATTAAGTGTTTGCCTGTCTTCTACTTCATTAACATTTTTCTTTTCTTTTCTTAGACACTTGCTCATTATACTGATTATTTTCTGATATTATCCAATGTCATTCATGACATTTCTACTTGATTCCACTATTCCTCTGCTGCACTGAAATTTGGTGTTCAGACAGATGTGATTTGTACACTTTTAGCTATTTCCTATAATTTTCAATTAACTTTCTTCCTTTATTCATTTTTATCTTACTCTGGGTTTTTAAAATATTTGTTCCATTTTTTAATTAGTGTGTGTGTGTGTGTGTGTGTGTGTGTGTGTGTGTGTGGGTGGGTGGGTGTGTGTGTGTGTGTGTGTGTGTGTATGCTTGCACACATGCTTGTGTGCATGTTTGAGTATATGAATTGTATGTGCCAGTAACACGGAATCCAGAAGTGGTTAGATTCCATAAAGATGGAGTTCAACGTATTGGTGAGCCACTTGATATGGATACTGGGAACTGATCTGTGTCTCCAGAATGATCAGCAAGTGTTCATAAAAGCTGAGCCATCTCATGTCCACCACCTGTCTTTAAATATTGATCCATGGAATGGTCCTTGCTTCTACATCTCTTTCTCTACCTGAAATTCCAGCTAACGAATGATCTTTTCTATTTGTTTTAATCATAATACTTTGTGCAGATGATTATTTGAATTTCTGGATTTGTGGATGGAGCTGGTCATTAGAAGTTCATCATTGCGCTGTCTGTAAGTTATTTTTATTCTGTCTTAAGACATTCAGTTTCCATGTCCTGATGTGAATGTGTCCTTGTTTTAGCCTTACTCAATTTTACGCAATGCTAGGAAAAAGACTTTAGCTGGCTTTCTTGCCTTCAGGGCTGGGTTACCTGTGCCTTCACCATTAGTACCAGCTCTGCTGTGTTGCCCAGGTGAGATACAGGGCCCATTCTCCTGACTATGAAGAGTGTACCGCATGCACACCACATCACAGAAGACAAGTGGCAGGGCCAGCTCTCCAGAGTTCACACCCTCAGGGCCATCGTACTCAGGCCCCTGTCACCAGAGCTGTCTCTACTGTGCTGCTCAGGAAAAGCACAGGGCCCTTGCCGACACCAGAACTCAGGAGAGTAGGCCCTGCACCAAGTCTTGGTGTCACAGTAGAGCTGAGTCTGGTGTCATGGATATGGGAGAACTGGCCCTGAGGGCATGAAGGTGCTGACCCTGTCCCCTGCAGGTGGTGGCATTGGGTGATCTGGCAGGGATGGGGCTGAAAAGCCGGTCTTGGTTGACCTACTCAGCTGCCAGATCTACCTCATCTATGAACTGTTGGGATGCATGAAAAGACAGCCCTGCAAATCCAAAGCTAGAATCTCCATGACACCTAGTGACAACAGAACATCTGAGAGGATGACGATGTCATTGGTAACAAAAAGAGCCAGTGTTAGCAGCATTCTTTAGTTTCTCTGCTGGGTATATATTTATTACTTTGACTATATTTAAGAAATTATAAAACTGTAGTATATTATCCTAGATACATCTTATTGGTAAACAAACATGTGAAGAGCAGAAGAATGAAGGGTGCACTTACCATGGCATACAAAGGTCAGAGGTCACACAATTTGTACCTTTCACGGACTTCCACATATTTTAATCAGTCAAGCAAAAACTTTCTGTGTTTGGGCAATTAATTATAGTATGTGATGCTATGACCCTTCGGATACAGTAGATGTTTAGTGGGTGAGGGAGGGAAACTCTTAAACACCACTCTAAAATGTGACGAGAAAGGATAGGACAATACTCGCTATATTTCTTAGCACTCCAGAGTTTATTCTGAAGAGACAGGAGTGGAAGTGAACAGACACCCCCTTGAGATGTTTCTGAAGAAGCTGATGCTGGGGCTGTGTTTGGAAGGTTGGGATAGAGAAGATTCCTGTCAGAAGTGTCTAAAGTACAAAGAAGGTTCTACGTGACGTGACACATCTCTGAAGTCACTGAAGGTTGTCTTGCAGGATGAAAGTTGACAAAGAATTGATGGGGTTAATGTCAAAAAATTCCTATGAGTCCAGTAATGGTGTTTCCTTTCAATTTGGCTGTTTGGAAGTCACTAAGGACACACTGGTGAGTCCCTGAGTACCTGGAGGCAAAATCCTTAAGCTAAAAGAGTGATAGCTAGCTAAAACAATGGAATGCAAATTCAAAAGAAAAGCACTCTGAGGTTGCATAATTACAAGGTTCCAGGAAACTATCTACCAGATTAGAAGATTTTAATTAGAACACTAGTGTGGCCTTTGAAGAGGGTGAAATCGTTTTTCATCTTGGAAGCATTTTCTTTACTGGAATGCAAACTCATTAAAAAATGATTACTAACAATTCCTTAATAGAAGTTCGGACCTTTTGTTAAGTAACAAAGAAACTATTTAAATGAATTTATAGACTTGAAATTGTTCTGTTGCATGGAGATGAGACACCCTGTCTCTGTTTAGTACATTCCACACAGTACAGTATAAAAGCATTCTGGATAGCTAGGCACACACACACACACTCAAATTCATTCTCAGTGCAGAACAGTCTCCTCTCCTGACACCATGAGCTACTACGGCAGCTACTACGGAGGCCTGGGCTACGGCTATGGCTGCTTTGGAGGCCTGAACTGTGGGTGTAGCAGCATCCGCAGACTGGGCTATGGCTCTGGCTTTGGAGGCTTTGGATATGGTTCTGGTTTCGGAGGCTACGGATATGGCTCTGGCTTCGGAGGCTACGGATATGGCTCTGGCTTCGGAGGCTACGGATATGGCTCTGGCTTTGGAGGCTACGGATATGGTTGCCGCCGCCCCTCACACTATGGAGGATACGGGTTCTCCAGCTTCTACTGAGCGAACTGCTGATCTTAGACTATCATCATTATTTTGTCCATCTTTAGAGAGGGAAATGCTCTCTTTGTTATAGAAAAGACATCTGTGGTTTATTGACTTCCTTGTTCTGGAAGGGACTGGCCTTTAATGACTCTGGAAGAATCTATAATCTCCCAATCGAATTTATGGCTTCATCCATTATATTCAGTCAATAACACTGCACGATCTATATTTTAAAATCGTCATTAATAAACATGTTTAACTGATCTAACAAACATTAATTTAACATTTTATTTAAGAACTGGAATATGATCTTAAAGTTGGAATGCCATTCCTATGTATCAGAGTCAACGTTTTGATTCAACAATAGTTTATTTAAAATAAATGTAATTCAAATTATAACTATTCTCTGACTTTCTGTGTTGGGAACCTTTCTAAACATCAAAGCTAGGAATATAGAATGGGTTAAAACATAGCCGTTTTCTCTTTCCTTTCGTTCTCAGTAGTTGTTTTATTTTTATTGAAAATGGATTTTTATACAATATACGATATATTCTGATTTATGTGTGCTGGGCTATGGGAAACTCCGACCCTACAAGGTACATGCAGTTCTGGAGAACAAACCCAGACCTTCACGTTAGGGAAGGTATCTCCCTACCGAACCACACTCTTACCTGGATTATACTGATCATCAATATCCTTGTTTCCCTCATCCTCTTCCCTGGGAGCAACCCTTGCTCTCAGGTAATTTCCGGTGTCCGTAGAATACCGCCTGGAAAAGCATAAAGACTTTGTAGACCTATAAGATTTGCACGATGATCACATCAAATAACAAAACCATGGACCGAAATAGCACTTTCCCCCGGTGAAGTTCAGATAATATTTACTTAATAATATCAAGTAAATTTCCCTCCCATTGTTATAAGCTGTTATGGTTTGTTCCTTGTTTAGCTTCCTTTTGAATTGGTCATAATTATTTGGTAATTTCTGGAAATATTCGCCCAATATATTTTTTACAATTCTCTATTTGTTTTTACCTCACAATGATATTCATACTTTCACACAATGTGCTGAGGTTACATACAAACACACATACCCTCACGGTTCCTTCCAACTTCTGTCAGCCTCTTTGCTCTTCCGAATTACCATCTTCTTCCTCTCATGCCTTGCCTTGTCCCTGATCCCTCCCATCCTGCGTTTTATTACACACAATATTTGGGGAGTCACACCTACTATGTCCACGCCCATATTGTATTGGGGAGGCACACTTTCCCATCCCTCAGTTCCCTCAAGTCTTTCCACACTGTCTTCTACAATGTCCCCTCTGTCTTGGAGTCATGGATATCCAAGATGGCCCATTATGGAATGTTGTTACATTCTTTGATACTTTTAACTTAAAATTTACATCTTTGTTGTTAATTTTGATGTTTGAGCTAGGCCCATTTTGTATATATTATACCATTTATACTAAGCATACATGCTATAAAAGCTATATTTAGAAATATATATATATATATATGCATGCAATACAATTAATAAAAAGTGAGGCCATAAACTTGAAAGAGAGCATGTGGCTTGTGAATGGGAGTATTGATTGAGAGGGAGGACAGGGAAGGGTGAAATGGTATAATGACATTATAATCCTGAAAAATAAAAGAAATAATTGTAAAAAATCATCTGAGGAGTGGGGAACATAGCTAGATTTGTAGGGTGCCTGTTTAGCATGTACAAAGCCCTCAGTTGGATTCCCAGCAGCCATGAACAGCCTGTGGTATTGCAAGCCTGTAATTCCAGCACTCAAGAGGTCCATGTAAGTCAGCCTGGCCTCCAAGTCACCGTAATTCTCCTGGCTCCGTCTTCCAAGCATGGAGATTACACTTGTGAGCTACCACATCTGGCTTGGCACTTCACTTTTAATTGTATATTCCTTCTTGAATAAAAAACTGCACTGCAGAAAATCTTGCCAATCTATTACTTTAAATTTTTTTAATCTTACACAGTGGAAGAAGTGGCAAATCAAATTCTCACTCGTCAACCAGATTCCACTGAGCTTATGCAGTTTATGTCTTTTTAAGTCCAATAAAGAAAGTTAGTTGAATAAAAGACACTTTCTGAGCATGTAAGATGCCTGTGAATGTATGGTACTAAGAAAAATATGTTGTTAGTGTGTCAAAATGTTGTGGCATTAAATTACATACCTTATTGTGTAAAACAATTCAGATCTACAGTGAGTGACCTATGATTGTCTAATGGGTATAAGAAATGCATAATGAATTTATTAGTACCCAAGGTAGTGCTGATTAGCTGATGAGACAAGTTGTTTCTGTGGCAGACTGCATAAGCCACACACATATTCTTCTGACTCACAGACAGACAGACAGACAGACGGACGGACAGACAGGCAGGCAGGCACGCACGCACGCACGCACACACACACACACACACACACACACATATATATGTATATGTATATGTATATATATATATATATGGCAAAAATTGACTTGATTTTTGTGACCTAAGCCTTATGAGTTGGAACGTACTACATCTTCAATAACAGTGTCCAACTGTGAAGTGAGCAAATCCTTTACTGAGATCAAATGTGTTCTTAGGTGTTATGCTTATGAGTCTGGAAGTTTGACTTTTAATATATTCCCTCAGACAACCTGAATAAAAAATAAAGTGGTGAGTCACACAGAGCTTCATTTGTTTACATAATCCTAAGAAAATATATACCATCATCCCGAGTACAGACTTTCATGGTTCTACTTCTGGATCCTGCCTTTACCTCCATAAAACTAAAGTAGGTTTGCAAAATGAAGATTGCATGTCTAAGCAAATATTTAGAAGATTCTTAATAAGACTTGGGAAGAAAGTGCATATCAAAGTGTCTTCCAATTATCAATTTTATTTTGTTGTGAGGAAAATGTTACTCTGATTCATATTTTTTTACTTATTGGGGAAAATATACTATTTTAAAGCAAGGAACTGAACACAGCATGACTTAGCACACATAAAAATATCACTGCAATTCCTGCCAATGCGCACTCAACACACATACGATCATACACACTGAAACTCAAACAATGATACACACTCAGAGTCATATACAGTCATACACATTCAGACACACATACAGTCAGGCACACAAATGATCATACACACTCAAGAGACATATACAATCATACACTCAGACGCACATATGTTCATACACACTCAGAAACACATACAATTGTACACATTCAGATACACAAATGATCACACACACACATATGACCAAACACACTCAGATACATATACTATTATACACACTCTGATCATACACACATCATTATATACACTTGGACACACATATGTTCATACACACTAAGACATGCAAACCATCATACACATGCAACACACACATAATCATACACACTCAGTCACTTATATGATCATATACAATCAGACACACATGATAATACACACTCAGAGACACATACGATCATACCACTCAGACACTCATACAATCACACACATTCAGACACACTAACTAATGTACACACTCAGACAGACTTACAATTTGTGTGCAATTGGACACACATATGACCCTATACACTCAGATACACATACAATTGTATACACTCAAATGTACCTATGACCATACACTCAGATACATATATGATTTTATATATTCAGACACACATGAGATCATACATATTCAGATATACATATGATCATAACACTCAGACATATATGCAATCACACACACAAGATTTTAGTGGATATGTCTTTCAAATAAAATTGCTGCCATTAAAAATGACTCATTCAAGCTTTTTGTGAATCTCCACTTCAGGTTAAAGGGATTTATTTCTTACACTGTTTTCACTCAGGTTAATGTGTTTGAGAACCCTTGAAAGTAGTAGCAAAACTGGTGACTTGGGACGGCAGCATGGAGGCGAGAAGGCCAGTTGCTTGAGGGCTTATGTATGGGTGTTTTAGACAGATGCAGGTCTGTGAGCTATGACCTCCACTGTGCACTTATTGTGTCTGTGAAAAAATTAATGTAAAATCATTTTCACACTTTGTGGTGTGAATGTGAAAAGGACATCTGTTGACAAATCAGGAAAATTACTGCAATTTTATATTTTTTTTTCTAAAAGAAAGAGTCACACCCACAGATAAGTCAGGTTCTTAACACTTTTACAAAGTCAGTCTTGAATGTGAGGACCTGTTCACAGACAAGAAGCATATTGTCCTATCCCCTTTACTGACGTTGAATAATTTTCAGTGATTTATATTTTGCTTAACTAAAATGTACCTACCAGGTTCCAGCAAGTAATACATGGTGTAGATGGAAATATACAGATATAATTTCCAGGGTAACAGTCTTGTCCTCCAAGGAATGTTTCGTCAGTCTTCTTTGGTGATGATTTGGAAAACCAAGGGTCATGTTTCAAAAGAGAAATTGCACAATGTTGGTCAAATAACTGATTAGTAAGTTACATCAGAATGTTTAGGGTTGAATTTACTGCCAATTATTTGAGAAGATTCTTAGAGTGTTTTGGGAGAATAACACAATATACAAAGAGTATAATTACAATGAGGTGAAAGTTTTAAGCAAGTCAATTTCAGCCAATTTATAATTAATGATAAAATCCCAGTGAAATAAATTAGAAAGAGTTATATATTTGGGTATTTTGAACAACTATGACCAATATTCTTTGCCTTAATAAGAAATCAGATGCAGTTTTATATGACATTGACTTAAATCATCAAATAGAATACCCATTGTTTTGACTAACAGTGAAGTAATGCCTAGCTATAGAACTGATAGGCTCTTTACCTCAGGTGCATTCGGGGAAGATATCATAATCAAAGTCAACACCAAGACAATGCATTTCTCTGGAATTTGAACACATGTCCTATATAGAAGCCAGGATCTGTGGTTAGCTCTCCCGTGGCTGGAGACATGAACTGAGGTCCATGGATACATGCTTCATTGCCCCACCCATTAAAACATATGTCAGTCCTTAAGCATGTGCTGACAGTCAACATGAGCACTCTCCTTGTCTGTCTGTCTGTCTGTCTATCTGTCTGTCTCTTCTCTCTCTTTCTCTCTTCCTCTCTTTCTCTCTCTCTGTCTCTGTCTCTCTCTCTCTCTCTCTCACACACACACACACACACACACACACACACACACACACACACACACACAACCCTTAACTCCTGATACCATAAGCTACTATGGAAGTTACTGTGGTGACTGAGCAATGGCCCAGAGTTTCTGGGGTCGCAATGACTTCATGATGAGGATGTTGTGTCTGATCCTGTCTATGTCTCCGGAGATGACTGAAGCATCTGTGGGCATCCATCCCGCCACAGGGGAAATGGATTCACTGGTTTTATTGACACGGATAAAAGCCTAGCTCTCTAAAGCATTATAATCCTGGTGTCAGTCTACTATTGATTCTTCAAGAACAGCAGAAGCATTCCACATGAGCTGTCAGCTCAGTTTGCAGATTATATCTCTTCTGTGACCAATTTTCCATAAAGCACTTTTCTCTGAATGGCAAATCCCATACCTCCTAACAGGTTAATGCATAATAATTTATCTGTTAAAATCTTGTTGGTTATATTCCTTTGTATTTATTTTATGGTGTTATACCATAATTTTTATCTAAAGCAGAACCACTTAAGAGTATTATCATTAACTGTTACATTTTTTAAAAACATTTCCCTTGAAATGCATACACCTACTTACAACAAAAACAACTTTTTTTTGAAGGCTCTCTTTTTAGTTACATATGAGAAGCAATTTTTTTGCAGAGCTCATGGAAAAATTCCAAAAATCAATGTCGTGTGAGGAAAGAAGAGAAAACATAAGAGCTCAACACAAAGGGAAGGCACAAACTTGAAACAGTATAGGCAGGCGTAATATTTGAGTGACTCTATTTCTCAAGTTCATAATAAAAATTCAAAGAAATGATATATATAATATTTCATTATTTAAAGAGTTATACGAAGCAACTTGAAAGATGACTGAATTTGAATGCTCCAAAGAGTACCTGTACTTTTTGGACAAGGGGTCCTGAATTGGAGATATATTAGCTCCTAAAATTATGCTTGCCCTATGGCATGTGCTCAGCAAATATTTCTTGAAGAAGCTAAACTCCTGAGCAAAGAAAGTCGATTAAAGACATTTTTATTGCTTTTAATCAGGTACACACACACACACACACACACACACACACACACCATACACACACTCATTTGATTTTTATACTACACTGAAATATGAATAACAGCTAAGCAAATATTTTGAATCCTTAAAAATGCCAAGAGCCATTAGACTATCAGGGAAGATACAGAGTTTTAGAAATAGAGGCCATGTTTGTAATCCTTCAACACAATTTGTTCATTCTGTAGTACTATGGGCTCCCCTCTGGGAGTTAAAACTTGTGATTTGTTTTCTTCACAAGAACTCTTGTAAAACAACCCTACTTTCCCAACATGTGTGCACATAAATGTAGCTTATATGTATGCCATGGGGTCCAAGTGCTGGATTGCTTTAGCTCTCTGCCGCCAAGACATACCATCAGCTCAGTGGCTGAAACAAAAGGAAGATGTTGGCTCTGGACCTGAAGCCAGGAGTCCTTGAACATCAGCTGTTTGTGTTCAGATTCTTTCCATGTCTCCTGAGATTTCAGGGGCCGACTGGATATCTTTGATTTTGTGGTCAGCCACAGTAGCACTCCAGGGTCTGTCCCTCTTGTGACTGAGTTCTGAGCATTTCAACATCTTGTCTCTATGTGTCTCTTTTTCTATATCTATCCTTTACCATCATAGAAAAATGCAAGTCACATGTTATTTTAAATCAGGAAAAGGGGGAACAAATAGTGTTTATGTTTGTAAGTAAGCTATTCCTTTTTTCTTTTGAATCTTTTTTAAATTTATTCTTTTATATATTATACCCCTAATGCAGTTTTCCTTCCCAGTATCTCCCTCAGTTTCCTTCTCCCTAAGATCCACGTCTCCTCTCTTTTCCTTCAGAAAAGTTTAGATCTCCCAGGGGTATAAACCAAATACCTCATAACAAGTTGCAGTAAGACTAGGCACCTCCTCTCATGTCAACACTGGATGAGGCACCTCCTCTCATGTCAACACTGGATGAGGCACCTCCTCTCATGTCAACATTGTATGAGGTACCTCTCTCATGTCAAGACTAGACGAGGCAACCAAGAGTAAAAGGGTCCTACAAGCAGGAAAAAAAGAGTCAAAGACTGTCCCGGCTCAACTGTTAGGTGTCCCACAAGAAGAGCAAGCTATAAAACTGTAGCATTTATACAGAGGCTTAGATCAGAGCCACATCAGTTCCCTGGTCGTTAGTTCAGTCTCTGAACCCATATGAGCCTAGATTAGTTGAGTCTGTGGATTTTCTTATGGTGTCTTTGACCTTTCTGGCTCCTACAATCCTTCCTCCCTTCTTCAGGGAACAAGGTTCCCGAGCTTCATCTAATGGTGGCCTGTGAATCTCTGCATCTGTTTCCATCAGTTGCTGTTTGAAGCTTCTCTGATGACAGCTGGGCTAGGCGTCAATCTTGAGTATTAGTAGGAAATTGACTTTTTCCCCACCAGTTATGTTTGGCACTATCGTACATCTCTGGTCTGACTATCCATCTTCTGCAGCTTCCGGGTTCTGACTCTCCAGGCAGTGTCAGGTATGGATCAACCTGGATAAGAGTTACAAATGCAAGTGATTTTTATGTCTGTCACATGCACACAGCAGGATAATTATGACTTCCACACATTTTTGTAAAAGTCACAATTATGAAGCCTGTGACAGTGATCTACGTTTAAAGCTATTTATTTAAATGATTTGATTGATGCAGATTATAACAGAAACAGAATAACCAATGTAAAATATTCATGTCATGAATCTCTTTCTGCTATCCCCCAGTATGTCTTTCTGGAAGTGAAATGGATTTTAAAGACAAAGTAATGACATTGATACAGAATAGACTGTGTTTAACCTGATATTCCGAGGGTCATTTGTTCATGCCATCTACAAAGCCTGTGGTTTTAATTCAAATTCTCTCACAAATGTGCACCGGCAAATAGCCTTATCATCAAAAACAGGCATTTTCCTACCGCAACTTACAACTGCTTTCAAAGAGCTGCGATTTTCACTGTCTATTCAAATTGACCGTTCAAACCAAAGTTTCCCCACCATGTTCATTATTGTAGATGGATATTCTGCGTGCGTTCAAGTAGCTTGTGCTTCTGTTTGCATCTCTCTTTTAATTCTTGGGCAAATCTGTTTTCTCTGAAAGATAGTCCACACTTTCCCTAAGCTCTTACTTATTGAAAAACAAAATATGTTAAGATCACTCTTCTACTTTGCTTATCTCTGAAATGAATGGTCAAGTTGTCCTTTAATTTTACAACAGGCAGTAATCAGATGAAGACATGTCAGGGTCATTGAGGAAGATGTTTTATTACCCTTTCACACTCAGATGTCACTTCGGGAATTTTATAAATTAAAACAGAGGAGAGCTTATTGTTGTTCTTCAATTAATCTTCTTCACATCAGCATCCATTAGCAGAATTCGAGGGATCAGGAAAATCAGGGTGATAACCTTTTCAGGATTTGAAAGGTGAAACTTTGCAGCATGATAAGTTTGTCTCTCCAGGCTGGACCAAACCAATTTGTTTCAACAAATTCTTTATTGGATATGTTTGGTTGATTGATGAACCACTACAAAACCATCGGCTCTATCTTTTAATTAAACATGAACATTGTCTAACTATCCATGTACGGGGCCATTGTCATTTCTGACTGTTACTAGTTCAATATATTTTTAGGCTTATATTTTAGGCTTAAAATACAGTTATCATTTCTACAGACACTATTCTCTACATCAAGCTCTTGCAATGCCCAAGTATTTGTAAAAAGAGCTTTGTCACATATCTTAAAGTAATTTTATATTGCTGTTTATTTGAGAAAGTTAATGGGACAAAGAGATAAATATTTTTTTCAAACACTCCTAAGATTAAAGAACGTTGACTCTGACAAATGAATTCTAGTGTCACCTGGGTGTCCTCAATTTTGAAAAGTGATTTTTAAATAACTTGATTTACTTTTTTCACATAAGCTGCATTAGTTTGCATATCTTGATATTATTAATTTTCTAAATACTTAAAATGTTTTACTAGAGTTTAGCTCGTGTGTTTTAGAAACTAGTAAATGATTGTGAAAGAAATCACTTTTTGTATAAAGATAAAAGACAGTTCTGAGATTGTACCACTCTCATGATAAATGCAATGGTCTTTATTAATAATAAAGAGAACATGATGTGGGGAGTACAAGGGATTTAAATTTGTTTTTACAAAGACAATAGCAGACCAAGTCTCGGTTATTGTATTGGAGAGCTATTAGCTCTATTACCTGTTATTTACCAAATTCTAAATGAAGGAAGGGTTACTTCAGACGTATAATTCTTTTGTAAATGTGTAACTACAATCCTATTTTAACAACTACAGGCTAAGTAAGACAAAGGCTAACAAAATAGTTCTGAAAGCAAGTTCAGATGTCCTCGTGAATAGAAATTTTATTTACTAGTTTCTACAAAGTTCTTTTGAGAGGAACATTTGGCAAATCTTTATGGATTCTTATACCCACTCTTACATAGAAATGGAAGTCACCATGCTGGCGTAATGCCAGTAAATGCATAGGTTTCAGACATTCCATTCCATGAATGCGACCACTGAGGAATCCTATGCTGTGACTCTGAACTTGGATGTGCTGGAAATCTGATGTGGTGGCTTTTAACTGTTCTCCATCTGGCCATGTTTTCTGATTTCTATTGAATTACTGTTTTATTACTTAATAACTGGCTATCATAAACAGATTGAATGAAGTAAGCTTTGAGTTCATCTCCTTATTAGGATAACTTCCTGCTAAGCTGTGATGTATCATGTCCGCACACATCAGAATTGTGTATTCCTGAATAAGAAAGCATGGTATTCTAAAACACAAAAGGTTCAGGTCCCAGAAGACTTGAACTTTAGATTCGTCTCCACTATTCAATATTCCATATGACGTTGACAAGTATTGATTATATGTTTTCATATTTCCAACAATAAATTGCCTATAATTCTGTTTTATTTTGTTACACATTTTAACTTTGTTTAATAATTAGATGTAATTTTTTGGTGCGTGATTCTTAGTGATGATTTTTAAAGCATTTGTTATTATGTTTAATGTGTGTGTGTGTGTGTGTGTGTTTGTTTTATACATGCATGTGTGTGTTCTATGTGTATACATAGTGTCTATAGAGATCAAAAGAAGCTGCCAGATGCTTGGCACTGGAGTTGCAGGTGTTTGTGAGCTAGTCTGTGGGTTTTGGGATTTGAACCTGGATCCTCTGGAAGAGCAGTCAGTGCTCTTCACGTCTCAGCAGTCTCTACAGACTTTTAATTATCAATCTTATACAGATATAAAATATATCTATATATAGGTACAAAGTATTTATATGTTCCCCATTCTTTCCCAGATAGTTTGCTTATAGTTTCATGTCATTCATATAAATATTTGAATATTATTTCATGTATCTACACCAGAACTTTGCATCCATATGAAATCTATGGTTTACAAATGAATGAAAGCACACAATATATGTCGCTTTGTGTTTGACTTGAATTTGATGGAATCCACTGCTTCCAAACTCTGTGACAGAGGACATGTTAATATTTTGACTATTGATCCTTAATTAAAATGACATATATGTCATTGTTTCACTTTGTATTTTAAAGTGTTAAAATATTGGACACCTAACATCCAAGAATAGAACAAACATTACTGACTGCTACAAAATGATCAGAGGTTGGAGAAATGCTGTCCAAAGTACAAAATTTTACTTACAAAAGAAGCATATAGAATGGAGATCTATTATATATCATAACGATACTAATTAATAGCAATGCATAGCCTTATTAAAATTTATAAAATAAGAGACATAACTTCTAACACCAGAAACATAATTGTACGAAACAACACATATATCACTTTTATTTAGCCTTTTCACAAGGTGTACCCATTTCAAAGTACCATGCTATATATCATAAACATGCAAAGGTTTGATTCATTAATTAAAATAAATAAAAAGTTTCCAGGAAGGCTATTGATAATTAATTCATGTGAGCTCTTAGACTACCAAAATATCACACTTAGTTCTTAAATATCAGTTAAATTACCCTAAGAAACCATAGAAAAGACAAAACTATTTTAGAGAAAAAGATAAGAATTTTGCTAAAATCCTTTTTGTATGAGTGTTCTCATTGTGAACGTCCTGTGATCCCCCACACTGAGAAGCAGGGTATTCGTTTCCTTACATGAGTCAGAAACACTGTAGTAAGACCAGTAGTAAGCTAAATGTACAACAGGATAAGGTATGATTCCCATGTGTAGACTCTCCTGTAAGAGAAAGACTGCTCGGCTGGCCCTGCCAGTACAGAAATAAGAAAAGGAATAGCATCAGTCTGCCATCACAGAAGCTGTCAGAGCCCAGATCCCTGTGTAGTTCACAAAGAAGAGCACATTGGTAAAACCATCATTCATGCTCTTTTGCTGCAACCAAGAAGTGGTACCTGGCAGGTGAGACTCAATGCCGATATCACATGGCCAGTCTTGCAATTACACGCTTATTGACAGAGCACTAAATACATTTTTTGTTTGGGGAACTAAGGAGCTTTGTGGCTGGACAATTCAATTTATTTCTCATCATCTCAACTTTGAGATCCTTTTTGGAGTTATGGTATGAGGTCAGTCTGTCATGTTTTATTAAGATTAGATTGGGATGTTAAATGTTTTAAAATCATTTAAAATAGATAAATGGTCATGGTTGCTTTATTTGTGATAAAGCAACTCAAAACTGGGACAATCAAGGTGTCCTTTAAATAGTGAATAAACAAACAAACATTCATGTGTACACACGTGAATGGATTTCTATTTGGCCATTCAAAGAGAAGAATCACTGATACCAAAATAAACAATATAAGACTTCATTATTATTCGCAGAAGAGGCTATACTACATGCTTGTAAATATTTGATTTTTTTAATGATTTAAGCCATCTATAATAAATTGACGAATGATTAATAAAGATTATAAACAGGTAGGGGGAGCAAATATGTGGCAATAGCACGGAATTAGGAAAGAAATATTCCACAGCCTTCCTGCAATTATAGTCACAGCAATCTATATGCAGATAAAAACCATAGGTATCCTGTAGAGCCAAATAGAAAATAATATTAATATGTAATAACTCAAAAAATAAAATTAAATTGCACAGAAGACTTTATTTTAGCTTACAGATATAGTGAGAGATCAAAAATAAAATGAAGGACATCAATACTTCTGAAAGGATTTATTAATATTTATTTTATGTGTCTAAGGATTTCATATCTATTAATATATGTACACTGTGTTTATGCCTGGTACCTGCAGTGGTCAGAGGACAGCACCAGGTCTCCTGGAACTGGAGTTACATATTGCTGTAAAGTACCACATGGGTGTTGGGGCCCAAACCATTTTATTTTTTTATTTTTATTTTTATTTTTTTTGGTACCAGCAGAAAGTTCTCTTAACCTCTTAGCCATCTCTCCAGCTTCTCAATGTTTATTTTTATTTTTTAAAGAACAATTACAAAATTAAAGACTAGAAAGATATTCTGAAAACGCAGGATAGACACCTCTAGAAAGAAAATGACTTAAGATAATCTTCTCTTGGAAAGATGCCAGAAGATACTATCAAATCAATAAGATGATTAAATTGTGTATTTTGGCTAAATGCTGCTATATGTATATTTCTTCCAAATTAACTTGCTCTCCTGGATCAAACAGGGAGACTTATAAGACTCAGGAATTTCATGAAACTTAAAAGGCTAAGCACTCTCAGAAAGACATTCCAAAGTTGTGAAAACAGTAAACAACTGCGGAGAGGAAACCTTTGCTGGAGGTCAATGCAAAACGTAACTCTAATAAATGTGTTTGCTCACTAAGCTAGATTTTGTTGAGTTGCCAGTAAAAGTGTAGTGGCGGCTGGAATTGTGGTTTAAGCTCTGGATACAAGGCACAGGGCTGTCCTAGGGATGAACCGGGTGGGGGTGGGGGGTACTGTTCTGACCCTGGCATCAGATCATGGAGGCAGCTACCAGGATCCTATGCAATTTCAACTTCCCTCTCAGTCTTAGCTAAAAAACGAATGCTTTAAAATGCAGACAAAATGGCTTCAAAATTATAGCACAAGGAAAAAATCTTAAACAGTTATCCAGGAGAAAGGAACGGGAGGAAGGAAAGGAGCAAATCTCTGCTGAGTAGCAATGAGAGACGCTGAGGAAAGCAGTTCTCTGCCACCCTAACCTAAAACCACCGCTTCAACCATAGGAACTTCCGACTTTTCACCATCCTCTGCTCCCTCTGCTGCGCTAACAGGAAGTTGGTGAAGTAACAGTGCAGACAGGGATCTGTAAAAGACAGAAACCAAGATGAACACAAGCGAGGGCATCCTGAACACAATCTGAAGTTAGTCACAATTAGCATTAAGAATGCCCACTCCTGAGATTGTAGCAACAGTCAATACAAAACACATCCCAATCCACACACAGATTACCATAAATCCCCACCAAGCCGGAGGCAACATTTCCAGGCAAATCAAGTGTTACAATGATAATACTAATACTGTGCAGCGTATTAGGTATCAGGCAGGAATAGCAAAAAGAAGAAAAAAAAATGACTTTTGTAAAGGAAAATAAAATACCAGAGCAAGAAAGAACTTTAACACAGAACGAACATGGGTATTTGACAGAGGAAACAGACAATACGACCCATTAATATATCAAAAGCTACAGTGAAAAAGACAGATAAAACACAAGACTACATGGAAACACAGAGACAGAAAAACAGGGAAGAATCATCTAGATATTAGACACTGAAAACTATAGACATCATTTTTTTTGTGTGTGCACAGTGAAAAGATTAGCCTGATGTTATTCAAAGCTGGTTTCTCTGCCCTCACATCTTGTTTCAATCTGGACACAGCATTGTTTTGTTTAGGGAATCTCCTGTGACAGGTTTTTGTAAACATTTCCTACTATTTATTTTCTGCTTTGAAAATAAAAGCTGATCACCCAATGGCTGGGCAGAAGAGGAACTAAGGCAGAGGCTTCCGTAAGCTAAGGGGCATGTGTGTGTGTGTGTGTGTGTGTGAGAGAGAGAGAGAGAGAGAGAGAGAGAGAGAGAGAGACAGAGAGAGAGACAGAGAGAGACACAGAGAGACAGAGACAGAGAGAGACAAAGAGACAGAGACAGAGAGAGACAGAGAGACAGAGAGAGACAAAGAGAGAGAGACAGAGAGAGACAGAGAGAGACAGAGAGACAGAG
Source organism: Rattus norvegicus (assembly GCF_021556685.1). Lineage (NCBI taxonomy): Eukaryota > Metazoa > Chordata > Mammalia > Rodentia > Muridae > Rattus > Rattus norvegicus. Next base: position 41,895,347 of record NC_141544.1, on the reverse strand, counting down.
AGAGACAAAGAGAGACAAAGAGAGAGAGACAGAGAGAGACAGAGACAGAGAGAGAGACAGAGAGAGAGACAGAGAGAGAGGTGCAGAGGGATTCAGATTGGAGCTATGAGGAGAGGTTCTGAGAAGAAAGCATTAGAAGAAAACACTTGAAGCCCAAAGATCCAGATCAATAATAATATGCAATTATTATGGGATGGGGCTGGGAGGCAGCCAGATTAGCATAGGGGTTATTATTATAAATCATTTAACTGGCCAGTATTAAGGTGCAGCTTACAATAAATCTTGCTTTCTCTCTGTGGGTATTGGGAGCTAGCAAAGTAAATACAGCCTCCTGATTCGATCGTTGGTCACATTTATGTTAAAAAATAACTCATTTTGCAAAATGAGTTACATACTACCAATGTAAGAAACAACCTTTAACACCCATGTCAGCAAAAGCAAGAAAGTTAAAAAATGTCAATGAAGACCCAAAAGTGCAACAAAAATCTATAAACGCTGAAATAAAATTAGAATAAAAGACAAGGAAACATTCATAAGCGATATAACATCTATCTACATATGCATGGATCAAATATTGGGAATAAGGCAGAAATAATATAAATACAGAACATTTTTTCTATAATTTATTAGGGGCCCAAACTAAAGGACAGTGAAGGAGTTTAGAAAGTAGGAATTCTAAACCAAGCTAAACAAAGAAAAATGATCCAAAAACCAAAAATCTAATGCATCTAAACACCACACTTATCGCTCTGAATATGAGGGGGAGGGGACTGAAGCAGAATGTGACTGAACGTCAAAGGCACTCAACACTTTTAGAATAGATTTATAACTCACTTCTAATCAGCAACCAAGAAAGCAAGATGAATATACCAACCTCTTGAAAAGGTTGGAATAAAAATACAACTCTTAAGTGAAAAAATCGTGTCTTTAAAATAAAAATATCCCTTTAAAATTATATATATTAAAGATTATATATTACATATTAAAATATTATATATATTATATTAAAGATCAAACAGAATGAAAGTGACAAAAAAATGGAAGAAGGAGTTTCCAGGAAATCTGTTCTGTAAGAAAATTTAAAGGCTGCTTCATCCAGACAGAATGTTAAGTCACGACTTCGAACTGATTAAAATGATATAAAATGGACTGAAGGCGAGATACAGTATCTTCGTTTTAATTTGTTTTAATAAAATTTAGACTCAGGGCAATATCGGTGACACCATGGATAGACATTTTGTAAAAATGAAAAAAAAGTTTAATATATGACATTGGACATAAGGGGAAAAATTAGGAATGCTAACACTGTTCCATTAAAAAAAAATGATCCAGGAATGAAAAACTACTCAGTAGTCTGCAGTCAAAGTATTAACAGAATGAGAATGCCTCAGGGTACAATCATCACGGAAGAACATTGACAAAAATTCATTTTTCAGGAAGGGTTTTGGTACATTAAGAACAGAATATTTCATTCTAATAAGTGTGTTAGTGAAAAGCTTGGCAAAGACTGTATACACCAAATGGGGAATCCTGTTTCCACCCTAAGATTGAGAGCAAGGAAGAGAATTTTCACCTCTGAAGCTCAAGATTTAGTGTAGGACAGGGAGCGGTATGAGAGGAATCAGGGAGAGGCAAAGCAGGAGGAGTGACTCTATGTGCAGGAATCTACAGAAGGAAAAGCGCAATTCCACAGTTATTAAGTAAATTTATCTAACCGGAAACTAATATTATCAGAAGAAATCAAGTCACGAGGCTAAACACCTAAGTTAGGTGTAATTGTGTAATAAAACCAATGATAAAACCAGGTTCATTTCACAAATATATTTCCATTCATTATTTGAGAATTTCAGGCACTGTACCTTGATCAAACTCGCCCTAATTCTGCTTCTTCTTCCAGATTTCAACCCCTACCTCCTGTCCTCCCTGTCTCGGTAATTAATAACACAGTAACCCCAATGTTTACTGCCGAGTAGTTCAAAGATGAGTTTGCCTTATAAAAGCAGCTCAAGTGACCTTCAGAGGAGAGTTTGAAACAATTTTAGGGTTTTATGGAGAACCAGTATTATAGTTGGTTTGTGAAAAAAAAAATGGCCAAATGTTTTCTCCTTAGCTAACTGAGGCCGTGTAGTGAGGACATTCTACCAGCAGGGGGAGGAGTCCTTCAGCATCTCCTTCACAGGTCAGGAGGACAAAATGCAGATGCCGCGAGCGATCTAAAAGTGATACTTTCTGTGTCCTGTGCCCATTGCTGAGTACCAAAGTAGTCAGCCCAAAGCTTTTCAGCAGAAACAGAAACTTGGTTGTGAAACTCTATTCCATGTCAATTTTTCTGTTCCTTCCCTTTAGCCTTGATGACTGAGATGCCGAGAGTTATCTGTGGAACTGGTTACGCCAGCTGTGCCTGGCAGCTGCTGTGTCTCCTGGTCCCCTATCAATCAAATATATTGATTTTTCTGGCTTCTTCTGAATAAATGTGCACACCCACTAACGACATTAGAACCCTCCAATCCCCCTTTTCCTTCTTTTCTTTAAAGTAAAGCATATTGTTAACCTCATTAACTGAGAAGGCTGTCATTACAGAAAACACCGAGGGGAATGGTTAAATAAAGAGATTTTCAATAGAATACCAAAGACAATGGAGGTTGGACCTTGAACAGTGGCTTCTGTTTGAAGTCGTTGACACTACTTTAATTCACTTGTGATAGCACATGGTCTACTCCCTGACAGAGTGTCTTTATCAGCACAGCAAAACTGTTTTCCTTTTCTGTTTGTGTCTGCAGAAGGATCTTGTGATACCATATTTTACAAAACATAAACCATAATTTTCCCATGCATATGAAATTTTATGTCAACAACATAATTATAGTTATTATTAAGACTGGTTTAAAATTATGTCAATGAAAATTTTAAAATAAAACACTTATTACACATGTTCTTACTTAGAGTAACGTTTTCTATTTTGTTTGATATTTTCAAAACCAGCAGATCTTGATATTCCTGATATCTTCTGAAACTCTGCCTTTTAATCTTTCAACTAAAAAGTAGAGTGCCCCATTTCCCTTGTCTGTGATGTCGTCACTGACTATTAGTAGTCTGTGTTACATAGAAGAGATAGTTTCTATTCTGTTATATTTCATTCTTCCCTCTTTTACATTTCTTTGCAGAAACACCTATCTTGGGCTGTGCTGTGGGTTATTATGGTTTGCTAGTAACAGCTGCCTTGGCTGTTGAAGGCAGATTCCCTACACACTGTCTATGCTTCCAATTCCTCCACTTTGAGGTCACGTGAGTCAATTCTATTTCACCATCACTTAAATAAAGATGTATTTGTTTGCAGGCCTTATTGGACATTTTCATGAATGTTTTGATCATCATATACCTCCACCTAGCTCTCCTATGTCAATGACCAATCAAAATCCTAGGGAAGCTAACGAATCTCTAGTACCAGGCTGCAGAGAGATGGAGATCAAAGGGACTCTGTCGGGATACTTCTAGTTAGACATCCCACTCTAACCATTGGCAGCCAGGATACTTGTGTGAGAGAGCGCATTCAGTATAGGATTGGTATGTCTTTCCATTATTGTCTATCGTCTTGCAATCTTGTAACTTCATTTTTCTTCATAGATGAATAAAATCCCATTGTGATATGTTGTGCAGTTGCATAGTTTAATGTTCAGTTGGTAGACATATGGTGTGGTTCCAATGCCTGGCCATTGTAGATAGAACTGGAATGATACAGATGTTCAAATAGTTCCACAATAGAGAACAAAGACGCGGGTCATATATGTAGAAGGGGTATCGGTAGGTCATATAAAACATATTTTTAGTCTTTTGAGAATCCTCTGGACAGGTTGCTGTGGTGATAATATTAACTGTTCTTTGGCTTTTGAGATTATAATTTAATTATAATATTTCTCTCCGCTCATCCCTCCATCGAAACCTTCCCTCCTTTTGCTGTCCTTCAGATTCACAGATTCCCTTTACCCCTAATTGTTGTTACATGGATGTATGCACAGTTCTTTCTTACGATGGATTACAGATACCTTTCCATCCATGCAAGGTGGCCTTTGGTCGTGAAAAACTCGTATTCATCACCAAAATGGGTCTCCAGCACCTATGAACCACCATCAATACAACTATACCCAGCAGAGGTAGGACTTTTCTTCACTGAGTCCTTCTGAGGGCTCTGGTGGAGTAACATCTGCTTTCTTTCAATGGTAGGAAGACAGTTTTAGCATTATATTAAATAATTTGTTTATATCCTTGGCATTTAGATCTTCATTATTTTAGTGCCTTTCTTCATTTGTTTCCTGATGTACTCAAAGATCATGTTCAACCTTCACCTCCTCAACCGTCACTGTGTCTCCTAAGGTCCTGGTGACAGTCACGCTGTAATTACATAGACAGGCCCAAACTGAAGTGGAGTGTGTGTTGTTGTTTTTATTGTTGTTATTATTTTATTTTGAACATCATCAATCCAGGTGAAATTTCTTTCATTATGGTCAGATTGTAGACACTGCTGATTTCTTATTCCTGTAGAAAAATAACTCTATGTTTCCAATAAAACTTACTGAAATTCAAAAAGTCATTTGAATTTCATTTACCCATCTCTACAGATTTTTCCTCACGTAAGTTTAGCAAATATATTTATATGTGGCAATACAGTTTGGTTTTTTAATCTTATTTATTAACAGTCATTTACAAAAATAATTAAATTTAAAACAGACTGCCTTAAATGGTGTGGTCTTTCCTTCTTTGAGAGAGATATCCTTACTGTACTTCAAATATCTGAAAACTCACTAAGCCCAGCAATTTTAGAAAATGGTTAAAACTTTGCCCTTACATTTAAATGAATTCAGGTCTCTTTTCATTACTGCTTTAATTCACTGAATATTTTTTTCAGAATTTTCAAAGCTATAGAAAAATGCACTGGTTCCCTGGTATTGAATGTACTGATTTGGTATGGTCACTATTATGAGCTGAGCATTGAGTAAAGCAAGAAGAGCTTGCTCACGAAAGTTCCTCACATGTTAACACTGGTATTTTATAAAACATGGTGTCACTCAAGATTGCATGGCATTCAGTGCATGTCCTCAAGTATGAATTGAAAGATTGAGTCTCAACACAGCGAGACACTCTTTCCAACACAAATTTAATGAAGCAAACAGAGTAAAATACGAGAAAAATGTTTTGAAGAGAAGCAACATCAGTACCAAGAGAAATGTGCATGATGCAATGAGAGGGTAAATTGCACCTAGTAGGTCAGTTAAGTTCTCCTAACAGAGTTCTGGGCTTTGAAGACTTCAGCATAATTATACTTATTAAGAGGCTGCTTTAAGATGTGTAGGTGAAGCAAATAAGAGACTGCAATTATGTATCTGTGGCATTAAACTTCTCAGTTCTCAGAAGTGTAGCATGCTTCTCTGCACATTTTAAAGGGAGGGAGAACACGAGAAGTAACCAAATTTCCCAGACACAAGATGAAGGTTTAGGAGCAAGGGGTGATAACCATTCTCATGAAATTAATTCATCTTCCATAGCAAATCTATTCTCAGCCTCTGACACAGTGGAATACTACAGCAACTGCTATAATGGCCTCAGCTGTAGCATCTGTGGCATGGACGATGGTTATGATTCCAGCGATGATCTTATTGGCTAAGGTAGTAGCTACTTACATTTTTATTTATTTGGCAAACACCGGCATTTGGGTTTTAGAAAAACACAACTTATTCCATAATGTCCATTATTTTTATAATGTTTCATGATATTTTTGCTTCTTTATCAATGCCATATCTGAGAACTTTTTGTGGGATGCTTAAGGGAGTGTGGCCATACAGATCAAAGCTCCAAGCATTGAGGGTTTGCTTTCCTTATCCAGAGTATTATCACAGTCACTGTGTTCTTCACTATACTGTGTTAGAAAGATGAGCAGCTTTTCTTTGTACATCTGATGGTTTTTGAATTGTTTGCAATTAAACTGAAGCACGTGATGCATATGCAGACAGTTCCCACCCCCATCCCTAACCCACCATGCTTCAGGTTTCCACAGTAGAAACCTATTGCCACCCAGGAATAGGAAAAGGTGTTAGCCCTGGAGTGTATACCTCACTTTTCTCAAGACAATGCCCAGCCAAGGACAGGCCCAGTGTCCCTCACGGCTGCAATGAGCCTCTATCAAATGCAATTTTACCTCCAAAACTCCTCTCTACTTGGGCAGAGTCAGTGAGGAAAATGTCAGGAGGCCAGGGTTCCATCGGAGCTTCTGTAATTTTCTTTCTTCTTTGTGGTGTTCCTCCTATGTCTCATACTTCAAACTGCTACATGTCCCTTAGAGAACAAATATGTGATATTTAAGCAAGGCATAATAGATTAAAAAAAACAAACAGTTCAAATGTGTTTGACTGACACACTAGTTATCAGTGTAAACTTGGCAAGAAATAAAGACCAATGCCATCTTCCCTCCTGCCTTGAAATTTTCTCATCTGTGATCAACCGTGGTTTAAAATACAGGTAATCGACTCTTTTCAAGAGCAAAAGACCGCAGTCCCATAACTACTATCAAAATGTATTGTTATAGCCAGAATACAGCAAATACAGAGGTGAATGCCAGCAGCAAACCACTGAACTGAGAATAGGACCCCTGTTGAAGGAATCAGAGAAAGAACTGGAAGAGCTTGAAGGAGCTCGAGACCCCTTATGAACAACAATGCCAAGCAACCAGAGCTTCCAGGGACTAAGCCACTACCTAAAGACTATACATGGACTGACCCTGGACTCTAACCTCATAGGTAGCAATGAATATCCTAGTAAGAGCACCAGTGGAAGGGGAAGCCCTTGGTCCTGCTAAGACTGAACACCCAGTGAACGTGATTGTTGGGGGGAGGGCAGCAATGGGGGGAGGGTGGGGAGGGGAACACCCATAAGGAAGGGGAGGGGGGAGGGATTAGGGGGATGTTTGCCCGGAAACCGCGAAAAGGAATAACATTTGAAATGTAAATAAGAAATACTCAAGTTAATAAAAAAAATAAAATAAAAGAATATTAAATATGCTAGATGGGAAAATTTGTTGTTAACTTTTTCCATGCTCTGCAAAGGTTCAAACCAAGAATGTCATACATGCTAAATAAGGCATTGAATCCTTAAATTTCCACAGTGCTTTTAATATAAAATATCAAATAAACAGAAAAAAAATGTATTGTTATAATCAGTCTATGATTGCTGCTTGCTTTATATTTATAAGGTCATTCTTATCTAGATATATCTGCACAGGAAAATCAGTCAAGTCCTTTGCTGTCAAACATTCTCTGAGACTTTAGTCCACCTACCTCACTGGAAAAGGAACCACACTGCTAGGTGAGTAGGCAAGTGCAGCTAAAAGTCGTATAAGAACAATAGCATTTTTCTTTTACAGGAAATACATTATCTGTGATGAAGATGCTCAGTTCAGATTTCAAAAACATTGGGGAAATCGTGTGTGGGCAGGAAGGTGGTCTTGATAAAATAAGAGTAGAAAGAAACATAATGTCCCTATTCATGAGCGGATCTGTTCTGTGGAATTTGATATTGACCAATACAAAAGTAGTTTTGGGTCCACTGCATAGCATTTCAAGGGAGAGGAGGAACTAACATCAGCCACACATCTGTAAATAGATCATCTTCATAATTCCATCAGTTAATGAGTGAATAACTTTAAAAGAAATAAATTAGGGTGTTTGGAAAAGAACAGAACTACTTCGGATTTGAAAGAATAAGTTTACTATCATTAGATGGTATGAAAAAAATCTAAAAGCCATGTGACATATCACACATACACACATAGAATTATTGGTTTAGCATTTCTGTATTAGGAGAAAATGTATAGAGATGCTGGATCAGAAGATTATATTTGCTACACAGCTGACCCTTTTTCCTGGTAAGATTGTTCACAGAAATAAGAAGATTCAAACTTTCTGATGCTTATGAAAATAAAATCCTTCATATTGTACAAAGTTACTTAAAATAATAACATCCTTCATAGTATCTAAAATTTTTAAGGAGTATATCTCATACCCTCTCCATATATATATATGATCATATGATATATGAATAATTTATATGATATATGCATACTATAAGTGATCGTATGTATCATATATAGGTATATGTATGTATACCACAGATATGTTTGTATAGAGGCATACATCAAATCAGAAGTAGGACTTTTGGGGATGAAACATCAACAATAGGCGGGAGGAGAAAGCGAGGTAATGGTGAAGCGATTGTGAGCTCACTACACTGATATGCGTGCATGGAAATAGAATGAGCTACTTTATGAATGGTAAGTGAAATATAATAACAATAAAAGAAATGAAAACCATCAAAAATGACAAATAAAAGCGAGCTTATGTGACTACATTTTAATGTAGAAGTAGAGAAATATTAAAGGCATTGCCATAATTGAAGCAAACCTAATTCTAAGTTATAAACATTAACTATTAACGTATTAAAAAAAAGTATGTTGTTGTGCATCTGAGGAATTACAGTTACTAGATGGAATTTCGATGTTCTTCGCCAGTAATTCACAAAGAGATTGCAGTTCCTTTGATGTGGTTTGTCAAGCCTGCACTGGGAAAGTATAAAAGTCGAGGTATAGAGGCTGGCAGTCATTCTCAGGAACCTCACCTTCAACCTCAGACCTTGTCCTCAGCTACTGGCACAATGAGCTACTACTATGGCAACTATTATGGCTTTGGTGGCTTTGGTGGCCTGGGATATGGCTATGGTTCAGGCTCTGGCCTTGGGGGCTATTGTGGCTATGGCTACTTTCGTCCCTCTTTCTATGGACTGTATCGGTCCTCTGGGTTTTACTGAGAAAATCATCACCACTTCAGAACTCTGAATATTTTCCTCTAGTGATGTGATTTTTCTGAAGAAGGTACCACCATGCTGTGCCACTGTTTGAATTCATGGGCACTTCAGTCCCTGGGTAGGGACCAGATAACTAAAATTGTATCTTGTCAGCAACTCCTGGTTATGATGTGTTGGCTTCTGACTTTTGTCGTCTGTGACATTTCTGAGTTATTTTAAAGTAAAATTTCCTCTTGAATAAAACGTCTCTGGTTTCATTTTTGCACAGCAACTGCACAGATTTATGTGTTTTACAATTACTTCGTAATGACGTTATCCACATGAACTTATTTGTTTAGCATTTCTGTATCAGTACAAATGCAAGAGGTTGACAGGGTCACAAGATTGCATTTCTCACGCAACTGATACCCTTTCCTGATAAGATTTTCCCACAAACATATTAAGTAGATTCCAACATTCTGATACTTTAGAGAATGAAATCCTTCATATTATTTAAAGTTACTTATAATAACATATTTCATTGTATCCAAAGTTTTAAGGAGCTTCCCCACTGCATTAACATCCCCATGAATTATTAAGAGCCTGTCAGCCATACATATGGAAGATACCTTTCTTCAGTTTCCAGGAACCTGAATATGCCCACATCCTTCTGCAGTGAGGGAGCAGCACTCTGTCATTCACTGTTCCGAAGGCCTTAGTGTCAGATATCCTCTGCTCCAACAAGGGTTCACATAGCTGATCTCTTCCTATAATATTTGACCCTGTCAATGAAAGAAACCCTATATAGTTGAATGTTGTTCTCTAAACATTTAAGAATATCTCAAAACTTTAAAATATGAGCTTGTTTGGAAGTTTACTTCTTGTAGAGACTACTCATTGAAATAATTTAAAAAAGAGAGAGAGGGAGATGAGTCTTTTAAGTGATTAATAAGACATTCCAAAGTCCTTAGTGAATGCCAAACTTTGGGAAACACTGACCTATATATAGGCTATAGGCTTTTCTGTACACACAACAACTATAACACCAACATTTAATTTAAAATTAGGTACAATCATTTATAAATAACAGTAAGTATAGATTACTTAACAGTAATTTTTTTTAACACATGTGTCTTCATTAGGGTTTTATTCCTATGAAGAGACGCCATGACCATAGCAACCCTTATGAGGGAAACGTTTAATTGAAGCTACCTTACAGTTCATTAGCATCATAACAGGAAGCATGACATCATCCAGAAGGACATGGTACCAGAAAAGGAGCTGAGTATTCTGCATCTTGAACCAAAGGCAGTGAGGAGACTCTCTCTTCTGCAGGCAGTCAGCAAGAGAGTCTCTCCCACACAAGCCCCCACCCAGTGGCTTTGCAGCCTCAAAGCCCACACACATAGTGACGCACTTCCTCCAAGGCCACACCCACTCCAAAAGGCCACACCCACTCCATCAAGGTCACACCCATTCCAACAAGGCCACATAACCTAACAGTGCTACTTCCCATGGGCCAAGCATATTCAAACCAGCATAGCATGTTACATAGATATGGGACCCATCAGTTACATCATTCTACTGTGCTGCACTGCACTGTCCCTTCTTGGGGAACTATAGTTAACTCAACTACAGGAGGTGGCATTAAATGGGGGCTTTAAGTGCTTGTAGTACTAAGGGAAGAGACAAAGTGACAGGCATGTGCAGATGGGAAAGACCTGGGAGTCCACAGGGAGTCCTCCACATGACCATGGGAGCAGAGATTTGAGTGCAATATCTCAGTCCAAGAAGTCTTAGTTTCTGGCAATCCCAGAAGCCAAAATAAAGAACAGGTTCTCCTAAATAGTTCTTCAAAAAAATGGTTACCTTCAAATCCTGGCTGAAGCATCTCCATCTCAGACTTGTAAGATGAGCTTTTGCGATTTGCAGCTGGCTGTTCTGTGAATCTTTGGTTTAGCTGACGTCATAAATTTAATGAACTGCATGAAGTTTCTCTATCTTGACCATATTCCTGGATGTTTCAGAATTATAGCACATATGAGATGGCCTTTAGCACAAGAATTTGAAAGTTAATTATGGATTAACTCTTATATTTATTTTTCTTATTCTCGTTAAATACTGCTATTGATTTTTTTTTCTACTACCACGAGAATCTGCTCAAGAGAATAACCATTAAATTTTGCCTGATCCTGGCATGGTATTCAGTAAGTCCTGTCTAAAATAAATACCTCTGTCCCTGACAATGTTGCCTATGACAGTGCAGATATTTTTTTACTTATTTAATACCTAATGCTAAAATCATTTTCTTATCATTCTTTTTTCCTTAATTATCTTTTATTGAAAGACTAACACACACACTAACAACACACACTAACACACACACTAGCACATACCACGGACCTGTAAAGCAAAAATATAAAATGCCCTGACAAAACATTATGAGAAAAAGAGGCGGCAAAGGAGTCATTGGTGTGTGTGTGTGTGTGTGTGTGTGTGTGCGTGCGCGTGCGCGCCAGTGTGTGTGTGTTAGTGTGTGTTAGTGTCTGTGTTTGTGTGTTAGTGTGTGTTAGTTTGTGTTAGTGTCTGTGTTTGTGTGTGTTAGTGTTTGTGTCTGTGTGTGTTAGTGTGTATGTGCTAGTGTGTTAATATGTGTGTTAGTGTGTGTTAGTGTTTGTGTTTGTGTGTGTTAGTGTGTGTGTTAATATGTGTGTTACTGTGTTTTAATGTGTGTTAGTGTGTGTGTTTCTGTGTATTAATGTGTGTCTATGTGTGTGTTAGTGTGTGTGTTAATATGTGTGTTACTGTGTTTTAATGTGTGTTAGTGTGTGTGTTTCTGTGTATTAATGTGTGTCTATGTGTATGTTAGTGTGTGTATGTTAGTGTGTGTTAGTGTGTGTTATTAGTGCGTGTGTGTGTTTTGACCAACTGCTACTGGGCACTGTGCAAGCCACAAGAATGGCTTGTACCCCAGTAGAATTCTGTTGGAAAAAATTAACTTTCCATCAGTAAGCGTGACCAACTTGAAATAAGCTTCTGGCTTAGGGATGGGAGCAGGATTTAATCAGGGCTGGGGAGGCAAAGACGGCGATCCGTGCAGCTCACTGGTAAGTTTAGTTTAACTGATGAGCTTCCAGACAATGGGAGACCCCTGTCATCAAACAACGTGGGTAGCATTTCTGTGGGAAATAATGTGGATTGCCCTCTGTCCGACACATAAACATGAACACACTTGTCCATCTTTTATTGCTACCCATCCTCAGAGACCAAAACACTGTTATAACATATTTTATTATACTGTAATTTAAATTAGAAATTTTAGAGAGAAGAGACACACTGACTCCAGTCAACACAGCTTCATCAACCAGGAACTGTCTTTTGTGGTTGTTTGTTGTTTGGTTTTAATTATTTTTATGTATATCCCAGTCCTTGCATCCCCTCTCAGTCCCCTCTTGCACAATTCCTTATCCCATTCCTCCTCCTCCTTTCCTCTGAGAGGATGTTCCCCATACCAGGTCTCCACTTTCCCTGGGGCCTCAAATCTCTTGAGGATTAAGCGCATCTTCTCCCACTGAGGTCGGTCCAGGCAGACCTCTGTTATATATGTTCCAGGGACCTCAGATAGGCCCCTGTATGGTCCTGGTTGTTGGCTCACTCTCTGGGAGTTCCCTGGGGTTTGGGTTAGTTGAGACCATCCTATGGGGTTGCCCTCCCCTTCAGCTTCTTCAATCTTTCCCCTAATTCAACCATAGGGGTCAGGTTTGCTGAATAAAAAGTTTCTGAGAAACTCCAAGAAGAACACCAAGACCTTATATTTTCATCAATAATTAAAGTTCCAGAGACCTAAGATATGAGAGACTCCCAGGACTCAATGGGGATGACCTTGGCCAAACTGTCAGACAGTGGGGAGAAGGAAATTAAAGAGTCCACTTCCAGTAGACAGACAGAGCTCCAAGTGGAGGGACAGTGATGACAACTCACAGTCAAAATCTCTGACCCAGAAGTGTTCCTGTCTAATAGAGATGCAGGGACAAAAAAAATAGAGAAGAGACTGGTCCACTGGTTGGTCCAACTTGAGATCCATCTTGTGGGGGTGAGGAGGGTAAGGCCTGACACTATTACTGATGCTATAATATGCTTACAGAAGCCTGACATGGCCATCCTCTGAGAGGCCCTACCAGCAGCTGATTGAGACAGATGCAGATACACCCAACCATTGGACTGAAGTTGGGGTTGAATTAGGGAAAGGATTGAAGGAGCTGAAGAAGAGAGTAGCCCCACAGGAAAACCAGCAGTCTCAACTAACCCCAACCCCAGGGAACTCCCAGAGACTGAGTTGCCAACCAGGCAGCATACAGGAGCTGGTCTGAGGCCCCTTGCACATGTATAGCAGAGATCTACCTGGTCTGGCCTCAGCAGGAAAAGATGCCCCTAATCCTCAAGAGTCTTGAGGCCTAAGAGAAGGGGGATGCCAGTGCGGAAGAGGGAGCACCCTCTCTGAGGCAAGGGGAAGGGAGAATGGGTCGAAGAACTGTGGGAGGGGGGACTGAGATGGAGGAAACAGTTGGAATGTAAATAATTAAAACAATTAATAAAAAAGAAAAAAGTTAGAGTTTTTTAACATTAATTAATTTATTTATTCATTGTGTGTGTTTATGCACACATGTGTGTACATGTGTGCAAACATTAACACTACAGAATGCATGTGGAAGTCGGAGGACAAGTTATAGAAGTGGGTTCTCTCTTTCTATCCTAGGATTGTGGGAATAGAATTTAGATCGTCAGGATTGCAGAAAGAACCTTTACACACAGAGCCACCTAACCAACCCTAAGTTATTTATTTATTTATTTATTTATTTATTTATTTATTTATTTATTTATTTACTTATTCAATTTATATCCTGATCACCCCTCAGTAACAGTTCCCCCTCGCCCAGCCAGTCCATATGCCCCTTCCTCTTCTCTGAGAAGGGGGAGGTCCACCTGGGTACCAAGCCTCCCTGTCACATCAAGTCACTGTAGTCCTAGGCACATCCTCTCCCACTGAGACCAAACCAGGGGACCCAGTTAGGGGAACTGGATCCACAAGTAGACAACAGAGTCAGGACCAGCCCCCGCTCCAGGTATTGAGAGACCCATATGGAGACCAAGCTGCATATTTGAGGGACCTAAGTCCTGCTCATATATGCTGTTTGTTTGGTATTTCAGTCTTGGGAGCCCCCAAGGGTCTAATTCCAGGGTCTGCCAGTCTTCTTGTGGCATTCCTACTCCCTCTGGGTCCCTCAATTTCCCCCTAACTTTTCCACAAAACTCCCCGACTATTAACGATACTCTGTATGCTTGCAGATAGTTATGCTAGCCTAACGGTCCTCTGAGAGGCTCCACCCAGCAGCTGACCAAACATATGCAGAAACTCACAGCACAGTTATTTTTAATGCGTTCCTATCATGTACTTTTTTTCTTTCCAGATGCTAGAACATGAAAATCTGAGGTATGTGAGAAATTTTTCATGCATATATTAAAGAAAGGACTTGAGTGACAAATCCCTCTGAGGCGATGGTGTTTATGTGGTGGTTGTTTATCCTGTTCTCTATTTAGCTTTCTGTCTTTTACAATTTTGCTGCAATATATAGAACTTCAAAAGACCTCCTATGTAGCATGTTCCTTGCTTGCTTTTGGGAATTTTCATTAGAGTTAATATTTCTCAAATAGTAAGTTTTCTTTAATATCTTCCTTATCAATGTCCTGATGAGAAGCTATAGCAGGACTGAGTTCTATATACTACACTGGGTGTAACCTCATGGGTTTACCCAGAGCAGCTATTCTTAAGTTCTGTGTTAGAGCTGTACCAAACATTGGTTAAAACCACTTTATAATTTAGATGATCCTTTTTCTCAACTTATTAAATTTATACTCAATAATAGTTTATTTACATCCACACCTTGCTTTGTGGCAATACTCAAGCCCCACCAAAAGAGTTTGTTCCTCTAACTCCAAAACCTATACAGATATCCCTTATTTTGCTTTCATAAACTGTCAGGAAGAAACACACGTACACATCTGTGTACACACACACACACACACACACACACACACACACACACACACACACAATGAAGATAGGGAAAACTATATCCTCTATTTTGTTAGGAAATTCTGAATATATTTTTATATTAATGAAATTTATTTATGAGGTTTTAGGAAACAAAAAATAAATGATACTTACTGTGCCATAAACTTTAAGACATTTTGGCATGTCAAAAAAGATCATGAATGCTGAAATATCCATATACTCAAACATATCTGTTTTAATTACATTCTCCAACAAGTTCAAGGGATTGAACAGTGCATTGTAATTATAGATATATGGGAAATCTGAATTTCAATCAAAGTATAATGAAAATCTAAAATATTTAGGCACAAAATAAACATTCTACACATCTTTAGAAAGACTTTCAATAAGAAAAGCTTGATGAAATAATACTGCGATTCTCCAAAGACATATTTTCAAAGAGAGGAGTCCTTTGTTGTGGTTTGACACACCTGTACTGGTACACTATAAAACCTGGGAGCTGATGGTCATCTTCATTCTTCAGAACCTTACCTTCAACCTCACACAAAGTCCCAAATCTCAGACATCATGAGCTACTGTTACAGCAACTACTATGGTGGCCTTGGCTATGGCCTTGGTGGCTTCGGTGGTCTGGGCTATGGCTATGGTACCAGCTATGGCCTTGGGGGCCATGGGGGTTATGGCTACTTCCGTCCCTCTTTCCATGGCAGATACTTGTCTTCTGGCTTTTACTGAAAATGTGGCCATCTGTGAAGGACTGTTTCTTCCAGAACCCATCACTAAAGTTGACTCTCCTTGCCCTGCTAGGCTGTAGGCAGTGAGATTTATACTTTCTGAGTTGTTCCTAGATTTTAATAAATATGTTTGTGAACATTCAAAACCTTGCTTCGCTTATGTTTATACATCCAAACACAATCTCACGCATAACTGACATATCTGAGTGGCATGCTCCAATGCAAAATATTTTTTCCAAAATAGTTATATATTTCAATACAAGAGTAATATAAAACTTTAAGGTGAACCTAGTATTTGTCCTGACTTGATCATTACTCATTGTGTCTATTAACTGATGTGTGACATTTTACCTTATGAAGATTTATTGTTACTAGCCATGAAGTGCATTTCAAAACAACGAATCTGATTTCTGCTAGTGACTGCATTTCACAGGATATGTTTTCATGTGTGCTTTGGGCTTAAATCCGAGAGATCATCGTAGTGACATGTGTAGGCATTCTTAATTCACACCAGCATTTTAATACCTTGTCTCATTAACAGTTAATGCAAACTTATATCATGCTGCTGGTTTATGAGACAATGGATTACATTGCTGAATATCTGAGCCTACAAAGGGTTATTTTAGAGTTTCACAAGACAGAGTACTTTATGGGTCATTGTTCCAGTGTGTTGAGTGTCCTTATGAAACAGTGGCAGGGTGCTCAATGACTGATGTCAGCTCCTGCTCCCTTTTGTGCACCCCACATGAGGCGGGGAGTTGGCCACAAACGTTGCTTATGTTCAGAATTTCTTACCCATCATTATTTGAACAGCTGCCATTTTTCTCTTCAGGCACCCCTTTTTCATATACTAAAAATAATGAGAATTGACTTTTCAATCAAGATTTCTTCACCTTATTTCAAAAATAGATGTAATATTGCTATTTAATCCTCATTTTAATCTTGAAATGGATTGCAGATTTCTCTGGATAGTTCCTTCCGATCTTAGACTGGTTACCAAGGCACAGCTCCTGTTCTGGAACATTCTCACTGCTCTTGAATAGTACATGCTTCTATATTTAATTACCAACTCATTTACTTAACTTACTTTTATATTGAGAGAGAATATGATGTAGCTCAGGCTAGTCCCAGCTCTTTACATTGCTGAAGATAGACCTCTATCTCTCTGGTATTGCCATTGCAGCTGTAATCCTTTGTACCTGGCTCGTCATGTGACTTTCATTATAAATGTTACAGTATGACCTGAGGAATACGAGACTCTACTGATCTCAGGAAAATGTAAAAGGAACTCTAGTAATAAATTCATGAATAAATAGATTGTGACAACTTATATGACAACTTATATGTGTAGTGAGCTGGATGATGACAAATCTGTTCACCTGAAACACAGGCCCTTCCGCAAGTTACATAAAAATTATTCATATAAGAGTGAATTTAACCTGGCCTGGGTGTTTTAAACAGTAGATATTTTCAGAAATAATGTTTTGAAAAACACGCCAACTTTTGAGAGATGTTTAACATTGGCGTGATATTTCTTTACTATTAAGGATTCATGGGGATCTTATGCTGTAGTATAGCAAGGATATGTTTACAAATTTTTAACCAAATTGAATTAAAAAAACTGCCAATGTGTTTGTTTCAAGGCAGCAATGTTGAGAACAGATTTGGCCTTCATGAAACATAGAAAGAAAAGTAAAAGTAAACAATTATAAAGAACATAGCAAAAAGAGTACTAGTACATTCTTCTGAAAAGAACAAATTATTAGTCTTTGAATAAAGAAGCTATTGAAACTTAGGATCTGTTTTGCATTAGTGTGCTTTACACACACACACACACACATGCACACACATGCACTTAGACAGACAACTTTAACATGTACATATATATTCATATATATAAATCATTGGAGCGATTTAGATTTTATTCTCCATTTTCCATGACTTTTCAATCAAAGAGTCTCAAAACAATCTAAGTATTTTGGTATTTTTTTGTTTCTAAACTTATATGATAAATTATGCATAATTAAAACATATACGTAAAAACTTGTACATATTATTAAATGCATGGGTACAGTGTGCGATGATCAGATTAAGGTGAACTGCTTGTCTTTATCCCTATCATCAGTTGTCTCTTTGTGATGAGGTGCTTCTGCTTTAAAACATATCTAGAAATAACGCTAACCATATAGTAAACAATAATGAACTGTATTTTCCCTGTTGACCTGCTCTCCACTGAGCTTGCTCTGTATCTGACTGTATGCTGTTCTGGATCTAAACTTTCTATTGCTGTCCCACCACCATGCTACTCTTTCTTAGGACACTTTTTTTAAGTGTTTCCAAGAACATTATTGAAAGCCAAATGAAAATGGCTGCAAAAACTCTGACACAGGACAAAGGAGTCCTTAGTGGAATGCTGTGCCCAAGCGTGGCACTGAGGAGAGGGCTATCTGGGGAAGACATTATCTAGATATTTCATGCAAGCAGATCATCTGAGCGGCGTGTCTTGGGGAATGCAAGCTGAGTTACGTTTCCCGAGCTAATGACCAGAAAATTTTGTTGCTGCTCTTTCCACAGAAAATACGAAATTGTTATGCATGTGAGTGTAGTTTTAATGAGTTTGATTTCAAACAATTTGTCTCTACATCATTCCAGTGATTGTCAAGTGAATACACCTTGTGCACACACTGCTTTTATGGTTTCCTGCAACTCTATTTTGATGTAGTTTCTGCTTCAATATTAATTACACCTTCCAAAATCAATTCTGTTTCTCCTTTGCATAGCTAATTATTGTTCTTCAATTCAGAGTAAGTGTATCCCTTTTAATTGCCTTCTCCCACTGGAACAAATTCTGTGGAAACAACTTAAACAGGAGGCCTTTAATTTAGCTCATGTTTTCAAAAAGTTCAGTCGATGGTCACCTGCATTTGTGTTTCTGGGCCCATTGTGAAAAGTATATTGAGAAAGTAGGAGCTAGGGGATCTATTTTATGATACACTACATACAGAGAAAAGGCTATAGAGATAAAAGAGAAGGCAGACCCCTGGAGAAACTCTTGCCCATGTAGCTCCTGTTCTACTCAGCACCTTCCATTAGCCCCTACAAATGTCACTATGTGATGAACCTGTTAAGTGATCATCAGTTCATGTCTTTGGAGCCTTCATCATCATCTGACTCTTTTTGGCAATAGTTTTTAATGTGAAGAAGCATGTTTCCCTAAACTAGTCATACACACTTAACATAGTATTTGATGTCTGTGCTAGACAAAGATGTCATTAGAAAGAAATAACAGATGTACAAACAGGAAGAGAACTCAAGGGATCCTAATCAGCAGGTGAAGTGATCCTAAACTGCATAACAACTTCTGGCATTATGAATGCTACGGAGAAGAGAGGAATAATTAGAGGAGAAGAGAGGAACAGTTAGAACCCAGTTCTAACTGAAATTCTCTGTTTCTTGCAAACAAACAAACAAATCAAAAACAACAATAACAGCTACCACAACAAACACGTGCCGGGTTCGGCAATAGAGTCTTATCAAGCAGTTCTGGTAGATAAGCAAGGAGAATGGCGTGCCTTGCGTTGTTTAGAAGGGTCTGGAGTTTCTCTCTCACCATAAAATAGTCTCAGTGAATTTCAGTCATGGTAAGTGGCTTAAAATATTTTACTGGTTATCTTCTAGACAGAAGAGTGTATCAGCATGAGGTAAATAATTTTAAAGAAAAGATGAAGACGTGATTGATCATGAACAAAAGACAAAGACTTTCAAATAAGAGAACCTGATTCCTATGTGTAAGATTAGAAAACTATGTACCAGGAAAAATTGTGAAGCCATAAAATCATAGTGAACTTTAAACAACTAGTAGCTACTAGTGGTTTGTACATTCAATAAAAAGGCAGCTTCTTAGTCATGAAAATTAAACTAACCTCAAAAGAGTGATGTCTTCTGCATCTTGGAGCCATTCTACATTAGAAACCTATAGCTAAATAGCATTGCTTTTCTTTAAAGATGGACTTTGAAAGCTATCATAGGGGACATGTGATTTGCCACACCTGCACAGGCTAAATGTAAACCCTCAGGCACAACGATATGCATCCCAAGAAACTCACCTGAGCATCAAACCCATGCTCAACCCACACACAATGAACCACAACAGCAGCGACTACTATGGTGGCCTTGGCTATGGCCTTGGTGGCTTTGGTGAGGAGCTGAGCTATGGTAATGGTTTAAGTTTTGGCCTCGAAAACTATGGTGACTGTGGCTACGGCTACTTTTGTCTCTCATTTGATGGATGGCTTTTGTTCTCTAGGTTACTGAAAGCATGATTGTAATCTGTGGTGTTCCAGAATCCATCACTCCAGCTCTGTGCAATGTGCATAAAGATTTCTTCTTCATACTTTCCATGATGTTTCTCATCATGGTGTTCCTATGAACATTTTGTCTTCTAAGTCATTCTAAGTCTTGACTCATTTGTATTTTTAACAAAGTGTGTTTCCTAGGTAACTTAGAAACATATGACTACCATGGTTCACTGAAACGCATTCTCCTTTAAAATTATTTCTCACTCGTGATCTTTTATCTGATATCTCTGACTTGATATTTTAGACAAAAAAGAAATGCACATGAACTTAATCCAATGACTGCATCTAATCTAAATCATTCCAGTTATGTTATGTAATTTTATATACAGTGGACAACTAAGTGTTTAATGATACTTCATTCCCTACCTTATAGCTTGAGCTCAGAAAGTGTTTAACATATCATCCCCTTAAAATAAAGTTGTTTTATGAACTGTGCAATCAAAAACAACCCATGCCTTTCTATACATTCTGTGTTAAGTGGGTCCCTCATCAACTATCTTTTTATGAAACTATGAGAAAATCATACAGAGCTTGGTTATAGATACTTTATCTCAGATTCTATTTTTTTCCTTTTGTCCACAGACTTTTTTTGTATTCAAAGTTTAATAGTGCAGAGTTATAACTTGTTTTAGAACATAAGGAAAACACGTCAATGAATCACAGGTTTTTGTTCTATCCCACAATGACCTAGCCATCTAACCACAGGTAAACCAAGAGGCAACTTCAGAAAATTTCAGGAGAGCCATTTATACTCAGAACTAACTTGAGCAACCTGCTAGGGTAGTATTGCCTTGATAAGGTGTAGGTGAGTATTTTTTATTACTATTATTTGCTTGATTTAGATAGCAATATGATTAGACTCTCCCCCTCCCCCTTCCCTCCCTTTAAACCCCATTTCAAATGCAGTTAGAAATCGCCAGGGTTTAGTTAATGGTAAGTGTCAGTTCTCCATCAAGCCATTATTTGGCTAGCCCTTAGTGATTGGATAGCTTTCCTGTATCAGGCATGATTCCTTGCTTGTTAAGCATGTCTTACTTCTAATGCAGAAGCAGTAAATTCTGCATTCATAGAGGGATAGAGATGAGGCAAGACAATGCACTCATGCTTACTGTGTCTTCACAATTTTCAAAATGAGCGCTTAACAGTGTTTCAAGTTTTATTCTACTCTTATTAATAAAACAAGTTGATCATAACTGGCCTTTAATTGCCTTTTATCCCAAACTCCGTATGAGTCTTATTGTCTCTCATCCCATGTAATTCATATTTTTTCTAAACTGCTGCATCAAACGTGAGATTGTCTGGGGAAAAGAAGCTCCTGGCTCTAGAATCTTCTAATATCTCTGTTAGCCTTTAGTTATTCAAGAAAATGACATCAAACATAATTTATTCTTCACAACATTAGTTACTGATCTCCAGTGATATTTACTACCTCACTACTAATGTGTTTTTGATTGTGCTGATTTTAATTTATATCCTAGCAGAATGATGAATTGTACTCAAGGTGAATATCATTGACTCAAGGTGCAGCTAGGACTTTGGTAGCAATCACATTAGAAATTAATTACATAGCAATAAATGGAATCAAAGGGTACTTTAAATAGTAAAGAACCATGTACAGAGTGTAGGTAATAATGCTTTAAGCCTGTACATAACTTGTTATGAAACATAATTAGTCTTGACCACAGGACTACTTTAAATGACTGGCTGGTTTATAATGGATCTCTTGAGAATGATGCCTAAGTTTTCATATTTACCCAATTTTTATAGGCAGAATTTTAGCTACTT
Source organism: Rattus norvegicus (assembly GCF_021556685.1). Classification (NCBI taxonomy): domain Eukaryota; kingdom Metazoa; phylum Chordata; class Mammalia; order Rodentia; family Muridae; genus Rattus; species Rattus norvegicus. The sequence goes on along the minus strand of NC_141544.1, from coordinate 41,873,571 downwards.
TTTGGTAAGGCTTACAAACACCAAAGAACACAGAGAGAAAGCGAAGCCATGAAGAAGCATTCTCTGCATGTACCTTGCTATCATGTATGAAGTTAGACGAGTTAGAAAACTGGCACACTGGGAGAAAAGGTATCATGTACATGATCATGTAAACAAAACAGAAAACGTTATGCTGAGGGGGAAAGACAAGTTTTTTCGGTTAATTTTGAATTACTATATTAAATAGTATACAGAATAAATTAATAAATGTGTGCAAAAAATGTGCTAAGTACTCATGCTGTCTAAACATTTATGTTTATTGCCCTAGATCTGTGTTGGTCTCAACTTTGGCCAAAAAAAGTTCCTTTTCTTACTGGGGAATGCTTTAAGCACATACTTCATAATAGTCAAACTGCTAAGTGTTAGTAACTGTTGAGGGCTCAGTGACAAAGGGATCATATACACTACCCTCTTCCATCCAAGGCTCAGAGATACCAAGGAAGGATATGCTGAGAGGCCTTAAGATCGGAAAGATGAGGAGAGCAATAGAATGCTATTTCTGAACATGGCATGACTGTTGTACCTACCAATTCCCAGTCGTTATGGTTGCCTGAGCAAGACCGACCTAAAATCAATAGAGTAAAATTCTATCTTGAATGAAGGAAGACTCTGAGTCCCCACCATTGGCAGAGAAGACAGTACAGGAGAGAGAGAGAGAGAGAGAGAGAGAGAGAGAGAGAGAGAGAGAGAGAGAGACAGAGAGAGACAGAGAGAGACAGAGAGAGACAGAGAGAGACAGAGAGAGACAGAGAGAGACAGAGAGAGACAGAGAGAGAGATCGGATTATCTATTCTCCCTTCGAAACATGACTGCTAGACAGTTCCTTATTCTTCATTCCATGAGAAATGTACTTCATACAGCACTTATCAGAGTCTTAGGGTTACAATGAAGGACATGAAATTTCAGGGAGAACAGGGTGGGACACTATGGTAAGATAAGAGGTGATGATGAGTGTGTATGATCAAGCATTACGGACAGTTGGAAATGCTCTAATGTGAATAAAAATTTCTTAAGAGAAAATTCTTGGAAGACAACAAGGTGATACTGACAAAATTCTGATACTTGCCATAGAACCGTCTAGTAAACACTTGTGAATAGCATAATGTTTGGTATAGGAAGTAAGTGAATTCTGCGGGTGTAACATGAACTGTTAATGCAGTAAAAAGAAGACAGTGTATGAGCTGATAACAAATTACTAGCTGATTCAGAGACAAATGTGTGCAAGACATGTACTGAGTTAGCCAAATGATGCTTGGAAGAATGGTTGGGTGTTATAATAGCTTGCGACAAAGTAGGCCCATGCATTGTATTCTGTGCAATTATTTAGTTGCTTAAATGATTAAGTTAGACTTCAGTGAGTGTTGAACATGTGGAGGTCTGCATATTTTCACTCCATTCTGTGGAAGAAAGTTATTTAAATCTTCCAAGTGTTGCCCTCCCATCCATCACTTTTTGTCCAAAATTCTGTAACAATCCCTTTGAACTGATAGAGTTGTTATAATTAACGTTAGTCTTAATAATGGTGATCTATTTTAAAACTCTTCAGTCTGAAAATATATTTTGTATAATTTTCTCTCATAACACAGTTCTAAAATTTCAACTCAATAAATATATTGCTTCTAAAAGTTGTCACCCTGAGAATATAATTACAGGTCCGTTTCTTCAAAGTGTTTATACAGCAAATCATCTAACTAGTTCACAAAGGTAAACAATGAAATTCCTACTGTGCAGGAGTTGATATGGACTTACAGGTACAGTAGTTAGTGGCTGATATTCGTGTATTAGAATGGGGAAAGGAGGATTTAAAGAGCCAGGATGAGGCCTTTCAAAGTGAGGATGAACATCAAAAAGCAAAAGAACAATGAGAGAAAACTCACTTAAGTAGAATGGCTGCACCACAGAAATCACTGTATAAAGACACTGAAAGAGTGAGCTTGGATCTATTGCTGTGTTTGCAGATGTGTGTACGTTTATCATAAAAAAATGATAGGCATCTCGGCTGTTTCCAATTTTCAACTGCCGTGCATAGAGTAGCAGTGGGCATGAATGAACAAGTATCTTGAAGTAGGATGTGGAGTCTTGGATATATGCCCAATTGTTGTTGGCTCTGTGATAAATGTGATTTTTTTCTATTTTGCTTTTTTTATAGTAACTTTTGATATTTTTGTTAGTGGTATTTGTTTTTTTAAGAAGTGGGGAGAAATTGGGTGGATAACTGGGAAGGATCAAAAGAAGTTGAAGAGAAAAAATATAATGAGAATATATTCTATAAAAACTTAAGCAAAATGTTCAAAAACTTTAGCACAATAATATGCAAACAGACTAGCGAAACCTCGTGCTGTTTCATGCTCTTCCTGAAAATGTTCTGTCCCATGATTTTAAGCTCAGCATGTTCATGCATGGTTATTTTGTAATGTTTAACTTTATTTTTTCATTCAAAAAAGCTGTCTTTATGAAGAATCCAGTGAGGGGTGAAGTGGAGATAACTCTGAAATGGTAATAACTCCAGGATCTAGGAAGTAAAGAAGCTTGATATTCAACTCAGACGTACAAATTGTCAGAGAATAATTTGACTGACTGTTCAGAAAAAAAAAAAAAGGCCTCGTTTTGAGGATAAAAGTAAAACTAAGTTCAAAGGAGCAATGTCCTCTTTTGTCTTGGAAGAGTCTTTAATACAAGAAATGTGGCTCGATGGTATTGTTTTTTTAGAAAAGATGTACTTTCAAAGAGAGCGACGTCCCTTCATTGTGGTGTGACACACCTGTACTGGACCACTGCAAAAGCCCAAGCACAGAAGGCCACAATCATTCTCCAGGACCTCACCATCAACATCACACCATGTCCCGAATCTCAGACACCATGAGCTCCTATTATAGCAACTACTATGGCAGCCTTGTCTATGGCCTTGGTGGCTTCAGTGGTCTGGGCTATAGCTATGGTTCCAGCTATGGCCTGGGGGGTCATGGGGATTATGGTTATTTCCATCCTTCTTTCTATGGGGGATATTGGTCCTCTGGATTTTACTGAACGCAGGGCCATCTGCAATAATCTCCTAGTTCATCTAGAATCTACTACTCAAGCTGGCTGCAACCCTCGGTGTGTTGAAGAGTTACAGCATTTCTTCATTTTGTGGTATTTGTCAGCATGTTACTCCAATAAACATCTATTGTGAGTATGTTCTATATTGTATCATTGCTTTTCTGATTGATGCTTTTCATTCCAAATTTTGACATAGTGCAAGAGTATTTCTTGATAAATGCTTCTTCCGTTCTGAGGCTGTGGGCATGTTACTTTCTATTTGAGTTTATATAATCCAGGGCAGTAGTTTTCTATTTCCTTGTCATAAATAGTCCTTTTCTTTCTTTCTTTCTTTCTTTCTTTCTTTCTTTCTTTCTTTCTTTCTTTCTTTCTCTCTCTCTCTCTCTCGCCATTTCTCTCTCTCTGTCTCTCTATCTCTCTGTCTCTCTCTCTCGCTGTTTCTCTCTCTCTGTCTCTCTGTCTCTCTACCTCTCTGTCTCTCTCTCTGTCTCTCTCTCTCTGTTTCTCTATCTCTCTTATTCAGTATTCTGAAAAACAAAATACGCTTACCCATCATTAATTCCTATAAATGCATGAGCACGTGATCTATTCTCACATACTACCCATTTTGAACTCAGTGTTCACTGAAAAGGAGTAATTTGCCACCTTTGTCCTTCAAATATGGTTATTGTATAAGCATCACTAGGATGTTCTCCACATATTCTCTTCAGTCTGTATTCACTGTGTGTGTCTCTCATACTCCTAAAGAGAAAAGCATATGAAAATAGTTATTTCATGCTTAGCTCCTCCCTGAGAAAAGAAAACTGAAGTAAATTCTAATAAAAATATATGCACAGAACTTTGAAATTCTAATTCTAGAAAGAGACCTAATAGTATTAATTTCTCTCAGATTAAACTTATAAATGATATCAAACTCAAGGGTTGTGGTTTGTCACTAATGAATATTTTTAATAACAAAAGAAGTAGAAGTTATTATAAAACTTATTCCTATTTATGCCATGCACATACTAAGATTCTAACCAAATCATTAACAAGTATTTAAACAATAATGCACTGACTCGTAAGTGACCCTACTTTATTGAACATATGAACAGAATATATTGAGTGTTTATGTAACCTGTTATTATGCATAATGAATATTCACCTAGGAAAGTCATTTTACCAAATGCAATCTGCATCTCTAATAGCAACAATAAATGTATGAATAATTGCGTTAAATTTGACACATGTCTATATTTTATATTAATTTTCAGGCTAAATAGCCAAAATTGCATTTATTTCTTATGAGTAGAGGAAATTATGGAAGAAGCAATTTACTTAATAAGAAGTTTAAAAAGATAGTAACCTCAGTTAAAGTGTCATAATATTTAGACTGCTTTCCACATAGCTTAAGCTGCTCAGGTATGAGAGTGACTCTAACTGGAAGAGAACGCCAGAGTGCATTCATAGGTGCTGATGAGTTAAGGTCAAGGGTTTACTGAGATGAGCCTACTTCTGAAGTCTTCTAAGCCAAAAGTGGATAGTCAGCACCAAGGTTAAAAGCTCTCTAATGTGGAATTGCATACTCAGATACACACACTGTGGACAGAAACTGAGAGTGTGCACCTGAACCTTACAGAAAGAGTCTGAGACTTGAGCTTACTGGTGAAAGACCCAAAGAGTGAAGTGAACCACAGAAGTAAGGTTCAGGACCATAGAGGGCTGCTTTCTGTCACAGAGGGAAGACATTAATAGTTAAGTGCAAAGCTCACTATGAGTTATCAGGCTAAACAGACTTATTAGTGACAGTTAATTGACAAGAAGCACTTCCCAATCAGACATCTGGAAGATGTGTAAATGAAAAATGGAAAGAAAGATGTATTTTAAGTTTGACTTTCTTCCTCTCTACCATTACCATAGTTTTCTTCACCCTTTCTATAATATCCCAAGTCTAAGTCTGTGTCCTTGAGTTGATTGGCATTTAAAGACTGATTATTAAGAACACATAGTTTACAATGTTAGAAGAAATACCACCAGGCGCAAGGACAGAAAATGCAAGATAACTCCAAGCGTTGAAAAGCAAGAAAACCATGAAGAATGTAGCAACTGTTGTTAACTATGTGTGAGAATTGGAGGTACACTTCTCATAGTAAAGCCATATGAAATTCTCATCCCGTTTGTAATGACACTGTCCCCAAGATCCTAAAGTCAAAACACTTCTGCAGACATTACTTTTAAATTTATAATTTTGTCTCAGTATTATTCACATGTTAATAATGTTTTCAAAGTTGTTTTTAGATTCAAAATTGGAGCATTTTGAAACAGTGTTTGATTCCATTTGAAACCCTTGCAATACAAGTTTTTATTAGCTCCAATTGTATGACCTCATCACCATAAATTGTCAGCTTTACCCAAAATATAGTTTTATCTTTGTTTTTCATTATTTTATTTATTTACATTTCAAATGGTGTCTCCATCCCAGTCCCCACCTCAATGAGTTCCCACCCCATGTCCCCTCCCCTTTGCCTCTAAGAAGATGCTCCCCTACCTACCCACTCACTCCCATATCACCCCTCTAGCATTCTCCTCTTCTTGGAGCATCAAACCTCCACAGGGCTAAGTGCATCCCCTCCCACTGAGGGCCAGACAAAGCAGTCCTTTGCTATATATATATATATATATATATATATATATATATATATATATATATATATATATATATATATAACTAGCAGAAGACTCCTTCATGTATTCTCTTTGGTTGGTGGCTTAGTCACTGGGAGCTCTGAGGAGTCCAGTTAGTCCATAGTGTTGCTCATCCTACGGAGTTATAGTTTCCTTCAGCTCCTTCAGTCTTTTCTCTAACTCCTCCATTGGGGTCCCAGTATGCAATTAGCTGCAACCATCCCCATCTGTATCAGTAGTGCTCTATCAGAGCCTCTCAGGAGACATCCATATCTGGTTTCTGTCAGCAAGCACTTCTTGGCATCAGTAATAGTGACTGGGTTTGGTGGCAGCATATGTGATGGATACCCAGGTGGGGCAGTCTCTGGATGACCTTTACTTTAGCCCCTGTTCCATTCTTTGTCCCTGTATTTTTCTCTTGTGAGTTTTTTATCCTCCCTTTTAAGAAGGAATAAAGCATCCATATTTTGGTCTTCCTTCTTCTTAGGCGTCATATGATCTGTGATTTTTTGTCTTAGCTATTCCAAGCTTTTGGGCTAATATACACTTCTCAGTGAGTGCATACCATTTGTGTTCTTTTGTAACTGGGTAACTTCCCTCAGGATGATCTTAGCAATGGAAAACAATTAATATAATTCTTTTGGGTAGTAGTATCTTGAATTAGGCATTGGATATTTCATCATAACTGAAAATACCAAAAAGTCATCTGTGATATAAAGGAACACAGTTAATGTTCAGTGTTCATTTCAGAGGTTTTCACTCATGGCAACATTTATATCTTTCTTGGTGTACTGGCTGGTTTTGTGTGTCAGCTTGACACAAGCTGGGAGTTATCACAGAAAATGAGCCTCAGTTGTGGAAATATCTCCATGAGACCCAGCTGTAAGGCATTTTCTCAACTAGTGGTGAAGGTGGGAGGGTCCAGCCCATTGTGGGTGGTGCTGTCCCTGGGCTGGTAGTCTTGGGTTCTATAAGAAAGCAAGCTGAACAAACCAGGGGAAGCAAGCCAGTAAGAAACATCCTTCCATGGCCTCTGCATCAGCTCCTGCTTCCTGACCTGCTTCAGTTCTAGTCCTGACTTCTTTTGGTGATAAAACAGGAAGTGTAAGTGTAAGCTGAATAAACCCTTTCCTCCCCAACTTGCTTCTTGGTCATGATGTTTGTGTAGGAATATAAACCCTGACTAAGACACTTAGTCTTACACTTTAGAATGAATTAGAACATCCCAAGGCCTCTCCTCTCTTTTTTTTCTTGAATTTCCAGTGTTTGTGCTACAGCTTTGGCTTAAATATTAACCAGAATTTCTGGTTTTGGGTAATCTTGTACAGAGTAGTTCTTCCTCCTCTAAAAATCTAAGAGTAATATACTAAAACTGAGTTATTTGAACATATTCTCATTTTTAGGATGTATTTGTAACTTTGGCTTATATGGACACAACACACACACACACACACACAGGAGAGAGAGAAACATTTATTGCAAATTGATACATGTGTAGACACTTGTAACTACAATTTATACAATGATACAGTGATGGACAGTCTTTTATGTCTGTCTATTTATCTCAAAATATGACATCATTTTGTACTTAATAAAAATTTAGCTAGTAGTGATTGAACTCTAGAATATTTGATAGAAAAAATGCAAATAAAATATTCTATGTATACATGAAATGCAAGGCCATTCAGTAGGAGGCTAGAAGCACAAAACAGGAATTTAAATACCAACTGCAGTTTCCCAAACACTTGGCTGCTTTTTCTGAAGGGATGATGCTTTCTGGAGAGTAGGGAGCAGGAAGCTGGGGCATGTTACAATAGTACCTGCATACAGTTTGTTACGATTTGATTTGGTAGCCTATAGGGAGATAGATTGTTCTTGAATAGATTTCACATGCGACGGAATGATCGAATGTTCCTTCTGAATAAATCAGTCTTTTTTCCAAACACAGAAGTGTGTGTAATATTTCTATGATTTTTATATTAAATTACTGAAAATTTAAAAGGAACAAACATAATAATTGGCAAAAATTGAAACTTTGTCTTAGCTGAATTGAAAGAAATATCAGCTGTTTAATCAAAATCCCAGGCATCTTCAGGGATAAGCTACAAGGGATTTGAATGCTGCCTTTTAAATGTAGAAGTATGTGGTCATTAACTCTGAAAGTAAGATTTAATTTTCCGTGCTGAAGCCTCTAGTGGTAATGGTCAAATAATTCAAATTCAAAGGAAAAATCGACTTCACACATGGTTAAAACTACTCTTAAGTAACAAAAACTTGGGCTAATAATGGCCCTGATTTTCATCAGAAATGTAATACCAAAGCATGTGGAAGTTTTTGTGGTTTGCTGTGTTATGCATCTTCAATGGAGATGAAGGGAAACATTTGGGGAAGTTTTCACTCTTTCGGCCTTTTCTCCACTATCAACCCAATATAGGGAATTACTGTGTTCACTCCTATAGTGACCTTACATTTGGTGTTGGCTAACACAGTGATGGCTCAGGCTCTGGTTGTAGCTACAGTCTTGTGGGTATTATGATAATTATGATTTTAGCTATGCCCGTTTTTTCTACAGATGTTCCTGTAAGTTATACTGAACAGCTGGTCAAACACCTATGATCTCAGAACCTGCTTGTTCTTATAAACCACACTATTCTCATGTTCTACATTATTAATTTTATGATATTTTGAGGGTGTTTTCTTTTGAGGTAATTTTACACTGCAGCCTTGACCCCCATGTGACACTCATGTGAAAGATACCACTGTAAGTATGAACCAGGGCCATAATGAAGCTTTATGTTTTATGCATTTGGAGAGGTAGAGCACACAATTGTAACTCAGTATCCTGTGTCACAGAGAAACAAAGCTGAATGCTGTGGACTATGATACAACACATTCTATCTAATCCTGCCACAGCTTCAGTGGAACTGAGATCAATTCTGGTCATTTGAGAGGTGCCCAGGCTTTTAGAGGGAGTAGAGAGAGTGTGTCAACCAAGAGGGTTCAAACAATCAGGAATCGATATTGACAAAGTGGGAAGAGGTGGGTCTATAAGATTATGCCTTGTGGATTTGGCCAATGACACCTAGAAGAGAAACAGGCTTCCCTTAGTTCCAAGGCAAGAGGACATTTCCAAGCTTGGAAGAAGGCAAAGAAACAAGGACTTCATTTCTTCAGGAGATTGGGAAGCAATATTCTCTCAAACTGTGGGTTCATTTTGTCTTTCCCAGTAGATATATGCAAACCTTTTAATGTTTGGAGGTGATTCCTTCTTGCTTGGATACATTTTAACTTGTACTTTTTTCATTGTGCATTTACACATGACATCTACACAAAGGGAATCTATTTTATATTTTCCTGTGCCTTAAGGACTGGAAGAGCTTGAAGGGGCTTGAGACCCCATATGAACAACAATTCCAAGCTTCCAGGGACTAAGCCACTACCCAAAGACTATACATGGACTGACCCTGGGCTCCCACTGCATAGGTACCAATGAATAGCCTAGTAAGGGCACCAGTGGAAGGGGAAGCCTTTAGTCCTGCCAAGACTGAACCCCCAGTGAACGGGATTGTTGGGGGGAGGGTGGTAATGGGGGAAGGATGGGGAGGGGAAACGCCGATAGAGAAGGGGAGGGGGAGGGGCTAGGGGGAAACAGGGAAAGGGAATAACATTAGAAATGTAAATAAGAAATACCCAATTTAATAAAGATGAAAAAAAGAATAAAGTTTATGGAAATAGTGCTGAGTAGCAGTCATTCCATGTTCTACTCACTTTAGGAGATGTTTTTCTAGTTACTTTGTCATTTATTGTAGAGACAATGAGAACTACAGAGAATAACAAAATACATGAGCAAATTGTAGTGCTATGAGGACCATTACACACTATGGAATTTTGCAGAGAAGCACAGATCAGCACTGTGAGACTTAGTTTGATGATTCTTAAACGTAACTCCAAGTAAAAACTTCCTATAGAACATATGAAATAAGTTAAACACTCATATCTGACAAATAAGAAAGAGAAACATGAGTGTAAGTTTAGAGTGCCTTTTTGCAGTGATGTCAATTCTGTGTAGGAACAGTGTATTCTGAATTCTGATAGGAGAGTCTAGCTTGCTCCAGTTAGGTGAAAGATATAATTTGATGAAAAGTCGTGATATATTTGAAAGTTATTAAATAGGACATCTGCCTATTTCTTCTGATGGCTCACAAGAAACTAGAAGAAAATCAGGATATTCATTATGAAAACAGAGAAACAATAGAAACATTGCAATATTCAAATTAAACAGTAAATTGATTCATTTGTAAATGGGAAATTGAAAGTTACCTTCATCATTTTATTGACCACTGTGTCTCCTAAGTAAGACAGACATAAATCTATTGTGCACATGAAACAAACAATATGGTGTGCATCTCTAATTTTATCTGTTGCAGTACATTCAGCGTTTATGAAAAAATATGTAAATCATTCCTAACACAAGGGAAACATATCCTGATGGATGAAATGAGTTACCTGAACCAACATGAATTATACTATCAATAGATTAATAAGCAAGAGATGTGAAATATCTATCATTGTGTGTTAATAGTGGTAAAATTAGATTCCATATGAATAGAAATGACTAATCAAGGAATAGAAAGTAAACTATAACACAGAATAAGCATGATGTTATAGAAAAAGAAAGCAAAGGTCCTGAAGCATGGTAGGGAATTAGTAGAATTATTAAAAACCCAGCCCTTTCTATGAATTAGGTGAATAGTAAGCAAACGGCAAAATTCTTTCAATTAAGGTAAAGTGGTTGAAATGAGATTTAAAGGAAAAACAATTACATAAATATAAAAAACTAAAGAATAGTAGGGCAAAATTGAAATATGTGATGTGTGTTTTGTGTGGTTGAATTGGGAAAGGGCTAGAAGAAACTAAGGAGGAGGGTAACCCTATAGGAAGACTGGCAGTCTCAACTAACCTGGATCCCTGAGATCTCTCAGACACTAAGACACCAAAGGCAGCATATAACACCTGGTCTAAGGTCCTGGACACATGTACAGCAGAGGACTGCCTGGTCTGGCCTCAGCGAGAGAAGATGCACCTAACCCTCAAGAGAATGGAGGCCTCAGGGCGTCAGGAGGTCTGGTGGGGTGGTGATGAGGCATGGGGATGTCTTCTTAGAGATGGAGAAGTGGTTGTGGGATGGAGAGGGGTCAGAGGGCAGACCAGGAGGGGGATGGCGACAAGACTGTGAAAAGGTTTAATAATAATAGTAATAATAAATAATAATAATTTAAAATTTTTAATTAAAAAACTAATGTGTAGGCATGTAATATTTGAAGTTCAATGCAGATTGGTCAAGAATATATATTTTAAACTCTATGAACTAAAAATAAAAATAAGAACAAGTGTTCTTTGTGTACTGTCTTGATTTATTTTCTTGTTGCTCTGATCAGATGTCCAATGAGAAACACACTTAAGGATAGAAAGATCGATTGACAATTCAAGGCTTAAGGACTTATTTTGATATTCTTGTAGTATTACAACAAGCAACTGACTGTTCTCTTAGTATGAAAGGTAATTTTTCTTTTCAGATCTTTCATCAGTTAAATTTACATTCTACCTAATTGAGCTAGGGCACATATAAGTATGTTTGTTCATAAACCCTTGCTTTGATTCTCTCAGTAGTGAAAAGGTGACCAACCACACCACCTTCCTGAGTGCACAGAGTTTTCTTGGCTTTTGCGATGTTAGCATTTATTCTGTCCCAACAGGAAAGCCAGATGGCTCATCACTCTGTTTCCATTCTTGACCTTCTTAAACATTTTAATTTGAATTTTAAGAATTGGAGAGTTCATATACTATTAAAACTATAAGAATATATTATGATTCACTAAAATTTTATATTTATTTTCCCAATAGTGGGCACAAGAACTAGGAATTATTTTCCTCTTTTATTGTACTTATTTACACAGTGTTGGAATGAAGAATGGTGGTAGAGAAGAGGGAGGGGTAGAAGAAAAATGGAAGAAATGCTTTATAATAGTATATTAACTATAAACAAAATAGCAAAAACAACTTTGAATCAATTTGATACATCTTACAACAACATTATTAAGTTGTATTGGCTTTTCAAACTTAACCATTTCAGTAGGAATATGAAATTTTGTTACTTTTTGCTATGAAGTTTAAATTACCAGTGAACAAAGACTATGAAAATAGCCTACTCCTTGCTGTTACCTTAACATCAGTGACATCATTGAATACTAGTCTTCTTATGGCCTATTAGAACATGCACCTCAATATTCTCATACTTCAAAACACCTTTATTGGAAGAGTAAAGTATTGACAAGCTACTACAGGCTAAAATGCCCATGAGAAATTGTGCAAAATTTGAATGACATAGAACTCTTCCAACTGTTTTTATTCCAAAAATTATTCATTTTGAGTTCCAGTTTTGTATAATATTGGAGCTTAAATGATCTAGAAGTATGGTAAACCTTAAACATAGAGAATGTTAACCACGCACCAAATTGCTCCAAAGACTAGGAGATATATACTCAGTGGTGTGTTTCATTGTGTGTACCTCAGAGTGTGCTTACTCAGTCTGAACTCTGTTCCCTAGAACATGAGTAGATCATGCAACTTTGCTACTAGGCTACAGACCTACCTGTGTAGCCTGCTACAATGATAAATATTGTAGGCGACCACACTGTACTGTTAAGTTGTAGAGTATTTATAAAGGCATGATACAATGTGAGGTAAAGTAAGGTAAGGATGACACACCTCTATTGGTCTGTCCTCAGATGAGAGCTAACCAGACCGAGAGCTTCTGAGTTATCAAATGACATCAATATAATATAACCTTACACATCAAAATCATTGCACATTTGATCTAAGTTGATTTTTGAAGCATCACTTTAGTACTAAAGTAAACTGATCTTTTGTAACCACTTTATCTACTATATTTTATTTTTAAATTTGATTTTTTGTAAAAATAATTTAAAATATAAGTGTATTCTGAATCAATATTTTCTTTTTTTATAAAATTACTTTTCCTATTTACTATTTCCTAATTTTTGAGCCATCATGTTATTTTACTTGCTTTTGAATCCTCATCCTCACCCTCTTCCTCTTTTTTTTTTAGCTTAGAGCTAAGATATACATTAATTAATGAGCTTATCAGCTGTACTGGCTGGTTTTGTGTGTCAACTTGACATAAGCTGGAGTTATCACAGAGAAATGAACCTCCCTTGAGGAAATGACTCCATGAGACCCAGCTGTAAGGCATCTTCTCATATAGTGATCAAGGCAGGAGGACCCAGCCCATTTTAATGGTGCCATCCCTGGGTTGGTGGTCTTGAGTTCTATAAGAGAGCAAGCTGAGCAAGCCAAAGGAAGCAAGCCAGTAACATCTCTCCATGGCCTCTGCATCAGCTCCTGCCTCTTGACCTGCTTGAGTGCCAGTCCTGACTTCCTTTGGTGATGAACAGCAATGTGGAAGTGTAAGCTGAATAAACCCTTCCCTCCCCAATTTGCTTCTTGGTCCTGATATTTGTGCAGGAATAGGAACCCTGACTAAGACATCAGCCTACATCTACCAGGATGTAGTAACCACTTTCTTTCTCACTTAAGGGTCCCTTTGACAATGACACACAAGAAGTTTCCACCTCCTGTAGTAACAGTGACTTTCTCTGGAACCCACCTGACGTACCTGAGGCTCTGCTGGAAGGAAAGTCACTGTTTTCAGAATCTCTTCTGATAGTTCGTTTGAGTTTCTTTTCAAACTGTCACTTCAAGCGATATTACATTCCTTTTATTTATTTTATGTGCACATGAGTGTGATGTGAGGGGAAGACCGTTCTGCAACATGTTTGTGGCATTCAGAGGACAACTTGCAGACTTGGTTTCCTCCTGATACTCCTTGGCCTTGAACTCTGATTATCAGGCTTGGCAGCAAACATCACAACAGGCTGAGCCACCTGACTGACCAAGTTTATGTCATTATTCTTATTACTATTATTATTATTACTCTTACATACTAGCTTATAAGCAGATGAAAAATCACAAATATTCCTTTCAGTGACTTAACATACTTTAGTGCTGAGATCCATGTTTTCAAACTCTTGAATGAACTTCTTCAGGCTGCAATAATTTCTATTAAGCCTTTCTCTTTAATATGTCTGGAGACTCTTGTCTTCTCAACAGCTTTCAATGGTCTTGACTACTCTTCAGGTATGTGTTCCTAATCTATTATCTAGAGCTCAGAAAATACAGGACCTACTTAATTTCACACTCCTCTATCAAGGATTTATGTTTATGATCCCTGCCACAGACTTCTTGATTGTTTTCTGGTCTCCTTGCCCTTGGCAACTCCTTTGAAGGTGTGCACGAATTTCTTGAATGTTTTCTCTCAGGCATCACTTAAACACTGCTTGGTGACATCACCTCAGCCCCAAGCTGTAGTCTCAGATGCTGCAATCCTCCCTAAATTGCATCACATATTCTTCAGTGACAGAAACCGCCTACCGAATGGTCCTCCTCAGACAGTAGAACTTAAACACAGATACCAGTCTTTCCTTATGCCAAATAGATAGCTTATCAAGAGACACACACTGTTTAGATTTGAACTAAAACAACATAGAGTATTGACCCTTGGATGCCCCTAAGGAAGAGCCGTTATGGCTGAAGACACCACACATTTAGGACATCGAGATAATTCATGCCTGGTACTGGAAACTTAGCCAACTTTCTGGGGTTAATGAAGGCATGGACCTTAGGGAAAAAATATCTTATACTTTGATAGATCAGCGTAGTTCCTCAGCAAATTTCTAAATCATATCCTTATACCCATACGTAAGTGCAGCTACCACCACACATCAAAGATGTTTCTCTTTAGGGTATGTGAGCATTACTGAAAACCGTCACTGGACACAACACAGAGAACTACAGAGCGTGGGGAGCCCAGCCTGCCAAAGGATACTTTTACTTCACAACACCTGTGTCTGTGGCTCAAAGAACCACACAAAAGAGGGGGTGACAAGATTAAAAGAGCCAGGATGCTAGGAAGTCTGCTGTGAAACACTGTCTCCTAGAAATGGCTGCACAAACAGGACAAGAACAATGTCAATATCAGTGTACCTGTTAAAATGGAAGGGGCAAAGTTCATGGGGTCCCACCACTAGACAAAGGGCAACAGCAAGTAGTGACTTGACTGTTGGGAAAAGGAAAATTAGCTTCCCCTAAGGATAACCCCACTTACAGGTTTTTCCAATGCTGACTGGGCCAGCCTTTAAATCATATACAAAGAAAGCAAGACTAAGCTGGTTGTGTGTGTGTGTGTGTGTGTGTGTGTGTGTGTGTGTGTAAAATGATAATAAAAAAGAGGCTGCAACTAGAGAGTGGGGGGGGACATGGGAGGGCTTAAAGTGAAGGTATATATCTCGGATAGAACGGATGGAGGAAAGGGAGAGGGGAAGTTATATAAATATTTTAATTAGAAAATATTATAACTAATACCCTAACCGATTTTTGTTTGGCTATGATTATTTTGATGCTGAGAGATATGTTCCTGCATACGGCCTTCAATCCAGGACGTTAGAAATTTCTCTATACCTGGGTATAGTCCTTCTCAAACTTTGTTAATCTCCTTATCTTCAAGAAAATTCCTCCATCATTTCTTCTGCTTTGCTTTTGCCATTCAAGATGGTCACTATAGTGAAATTGAAAATGGATGACGGGTAACAACCATCACATATTTTTTCACCTCTGTAGTCCCTAGTGATTTTAAATTTTTGTTTCATAACCAGTCACATTACGGTCACCTACTGACAGCCCAGGCAGGGATTCCATATGCTTGCAGGCCAGCATGAACAAGATGACACGAAGTTACAGCAAGCGCTAGCATAATGAATGATGCAACCAATGAGTCAGGAGCGTAAGTTGCTGAATGCTGCTGCCGGTGTCACAGTGCATATTATTTCACTATAGACATTTTGGACAAGTTGAAACACATTCTAAAATGAGGACAAAAAATTATAGAATAGTAAATCAATCAACTTATGAGGTACTCACTGTCTCACTTTCAGGTCTTCAGAATCATGGGGCTATACTGTTGCAGGAGAGGAAGGGCAGAGAAGTTGCTCACCGTCCTCCCAACATGACACAGAGCAATCTGCTGTGTCAGGGTGTTATGATGGTTTGTAATCACGAGTTTGTGGGAGTTTCCCACCATCATTAACATCTGTAGGGAGCCCTGTTGCCCATGTGGTTCTGTGAGAGCAAAAATGTTAACACGCAGGATAGTAATGAAAAGAGAACCATGGGATTCAGTAGAAGATAAACAGTAAGGAAAGGACTGAGCAGGAAGACGTACCTGATCTGTGATGAGAAGCATGTTTATAGACTGAAGCCTGGCATAGAACGGACCGGGAGGCTAAGTCACATCTGAATTTGCAGAGTGCATCAACGCTCCTCATTGTGGGCAGAATAGGTTTCACGGAAAGCAAGCTCAGTAGGCAAATCAAATTAAAAATGTAAGCCTCTTTAATTGGATCTCATCTAATTAAGAGAATTGTTTAAATGGGTTTTTTGTTCTACTGTATTAAAAAAGCCTCAGATTTGAATGAACTTGAAATCTGTCAACATTATTTGGTTCTTGCACTCTGAGGGAAGCTAACAGTCATTCGCTGGTTTCTAGTCAGCATACAGGGAAACATGGGCAAGCTTTGCTCAAACTCAAAAACCCTGGTTGCAAGATGCTACAGGAGGCTCAGCTGGGCCTACAATGGACTCCTTCAGTTCTGACTGTGTTTCCCAAACCCACGAAACAAGAACTGGTTTTGGCTCATGTTTTCAACCCTCGGAATACAACTTTGATTGCGAAAAATATTAGAAATGATTTTTACTGGATAACTCATGTATTTCTGGCTCCTGTAAACAGAAAGCATCACTCTTAGTTCTGACTATGCATGATTTTCTAATACTATGGCTGTAGAATCATCAGAGCGCACATTGAAACTCTGCATTCTGCAGTGAGACTAAGATTTATCCACCAAAGTACTAACGACTTTACTGCTCGCCGAGACTGTATTCTACGGGCTGATGCTGTAGTGCTTAAGATCCCCACAAACATTGCCAACCTGTTCCTGTCTGTGAAGGGAAATAACATCAGTATTGATAGTTTTTTTCTTTTCCAAATGAGTTCTAGACTTTCCCCCATCTTTGGAATTGAAATGTAGCAAATGAGACATTGCTGTGTTAGAGGATTCTGCTTGAGTGTATTAGAAGATATAGAAAAACGTTTACAGGAAATTGAACTCCTGACTATGATATGTAAGGAATTGAAAAGAAAGGGCATCTTCAGTTTGGGTAAATACTATTTTTTTATGGGGATTAGTGAACTCTTAGGGAAAGCTGACTCTTACTCCTTCCAAGTGGCCACTACACTTGTATGACGTTGAAGATATACGCACATAATATAAATAAATAAAGGTGGGATAATTCATTTGGGGGCCTTCCTGAGCACTTGTTCTGTGGTAGATTCCTAATGGACAAATAATAAATTCAGTGCAGAATCGACTAGAAATTATTAGGCAGTGCTTAATGTACACATGTCTTAGAGCTTCCACTGCTGTGAAGAGACACCATGACCAAGGTAACTCTTATAGAGGATAACATTTCATTGGGGCTGGCTTACCGGTTAAGAGGTTCAGTCCATTATCATCAAGGTGGGAGCGTGGCAGGTACCAGACACACATGGCACAAGAGAAGCAGAAAGTTCTGCATCTTGATCTAACTGCAGCCAGGAGAAAACTGACTCTTCCTCAGTGGGTGTAGCTTTAAAGCTCACCCCCACAGTAACATGCTTCTTCCAACAAGGTCACACCTCCTAACGGCACCACCCCCTGTGGGCCAAGCATATTCAAACCACCACATTCTACTCTCTGACCCACATAGGTTTGTTTAAACATATGAGTCTACAGTGGGTCTTATGAGGTAAATGAAGTTGGGTTGTTTTTCCCTTTGAATACTACTTACTCAGCGAAAACAGTATCTCATTTCAATATCCGGTCTAAAAGTAATTGATACTAAAAGGGTTGATACTCCTGCATCAGCCTTTCGAACAGTGGTTCTCAAACTGTGGGTCTTCACCCTCTTTGGTTATCAAATATCAGATACTCTGCATATCAGGTATTTGCACTGTTCTTCATAGCAATAGCAAAGTTGCAATTATAACATTGCAATGAAATAATCTTATGGTTGGGGGGGTCACCACAACATAAGGAACTCTATTAAAGGGTCACACATCAGGAAGTTTGAGAACCACTAATTTAGAAATTTGTATAAGAAAAATACATGAAATAATACTAATAAGTTGCAATTATAACATTGCAATGAAATAATCTTATGGTTGGGGGGGTCACCACAACATAAGGAACTCTATTAAAGGGTCACACATCAAGAAGTTTGAGAACCACTAATTTAGAAATTTGTATAAGAAAAATACATGAAATATTACTAATAAGTGTAGTATGTGGAAACCCAGAAGGAATAGAGAGAACAAAGTTATACTCAAAATGAACATGTTGTATTTATTATTAAATAATAATATTCATTATTTATTTATTTAATAATAAATAAAATTATAATAATGTATAATAATTATGTCTTAAATTATTATTATTTAATAATAATGCTATTATTATTTATTTATTTACTACTATCAAAGAGAGCAAGTGGTAAAATATTGATTAACTTTTTCATAGTCATGATGCCCAAATGATCATATATCATGAAAATGAATTACTGATATTTCCAAGAATGTGATTATGTATGAATATTTTATATAGAGTATAAAAAACTGACCGCATTATCGCTGAAGATGCTGAAATACTTTTCAGTTTCAGGCCTCATTTCTGTGCCATGAGCTATTCTGGTATGGGTCTTGAAGACCTGGAATGTGGCTTTAGGATCTAGGTGGCCCATGAGATGAGCAGGCCTGTCATGTGTCACTTTCATCGGACCTCAATGTGACACTGGATCGGTGCTTTTAGAAACTGCCATTTTATTTAATTTTCAACTGGAAGGTGCTGGACCTTCAGTCTCTGGAACAATGTTAGGACCTAACACTCATGAGAAAATGATCCACTGAAAAAAGAAATCTATCGTCTCTGAGGTCTCGTTGTATCTCATCCATTTCCCACTTATAGAAGGCAGGGAAGATGAATTATGCATTTTACAAGCTTGTTGGCATAAGATTTAAGAGCTGTCGGTGTACATAACAGCTGTTCAATAGTAATTTAGAGTTATTCCATAAATATCGGATATTTTACCACAACAGTTATTTCTCCTTTCACTCCCAAGCTAGTCATTTTTCATCTGAAATTTCCACAGTATATTTTATATTGGGAAATATCTCTATAATCTTTTTCCATTACATGTGTTTAATGTGGCATTGCAACGTGGTCCTAGCTCTAGTCATAGATCTTATTGTGCATCCCTCTTAGAGCGTTTGGTTGGAAGGCAGTTGTTTTCCTTCTGAGGATACAATTTATTCTTATTAAGTCAATGAAAAATTAGTATTATAGCTAAAGATCAAGAGACAGGAAGCTGCAGCTGGTCTTTGCCGGTGGCTCATTTATGACTTCCAGTCCCAGGAGACCTATCAATCGTCACCGTGGCAAGTAGTCACAAAGGGGTTTAATATGACATAAGACTGGCTGAAGTCTTAATAAACATTATATTGGTTTGAGCTCTGTTTTACAGCGATGATTTCTAATTTTATAATTCCTGATTTCTAGTTATCAGTAGTCTTGAAATTAATTTACTTGGCCATGTGACCTCTAGCTCAGAGCTATAGTATCCTAAATAATAGGAAGGAAATGTGTATTGGGCAGCTACATGAGGCTTCATGCGGTATCACTGAACTAAACTCTAGAAATATTATGAGAAAGTTTGTATTATTTATTCTAGTTTTTTTAGCTAGCTGTCCTAATATGGGGTGTGCATAATACCATCTCATTATTACTCAGAGCTTTTGTAAGAAAAATTCAACAATTTTTGTTGTTATGTTTTCTGATTTTATGTTAAGCCTGTTAACAAAATGGGTTGGCATAGGACACTTTGCGATACAAGCTTGCAAGTGTTTTCATGGTAATTTAACACGGGTTAAAATTAAAATTAGGTCATGACATCGAAACATAATTTGAAAATTGACCTAGTTTTGTATTTGCTTGAGAAGGAGGGGTTAGGGGGATGTTTGCCTGGAAACCGGGAAAGGTAATAACAATTGAAATATAAATAAGAAATACCCAATTTAATAAAGATGAAGGAGAAAAAAAAAAGGGTCGGACTGTGTTCAGCCTAGACCTGCCTGGAATTTGGTATTTTCTCTATCAGGTTTCAAACCCACCATTTTCATCCTCAGCCTCCGTTGGCTCGAAATGTTGTGAGCAGAGAGACTATTGGAGCCTCGTCCCACTCTTCACAGGCCCTTATCAACCTGTGTCACTTCACCATATAGCTTCGTTTCATAAGCCTTGAATCAACCTACCTTTTAAACGTTTAACAGGAAGCTTAGGCTCTGCCATAAGATTTTGCAAATAGTGTGTTGCTAAATTCGTTTAAACAAAGTTAGGGAGAAGGTCAAACTTGTCTGAGATGAGTGGGCCGACCGTGAACCGCAGAGGTGAAGGGATCCAAATCGGGGCAAACTGAAGAAGAGAGAGACAAACGAAAGCAATGGCTGGAGTAAATGAAAGGAAGCCAAAGAGGAAAGTGTGTAGCATCACTACCCCATGACCTGCGAGTTCCTGGTAGGCACTGGGAAGGAAGCTCAGGGTGCAGGGAAAGGAAGTCACACATGCACAGACATGGAAATCAACAGAGCCGATGAAACAAGCTGGCAAGGGCTTGTTAGACAAGAGTTCTTGAGCTGACTCTGATAAGCTTGCCTCAGAGGAAAAATTTCACGCTCTCAATTTCTGCACTTGTTTTATATTTTATGGCAAAAAGGTAAGAAGCAGGTATGAAATAAAACAATTACAGAGGTATTGTACTTAAAATGCAAACATTGGCACGTTTTCCTTTCTGTGATTCCAGATCTAAAGTACAGATCTGGTGAAGGAGTCCTTGTGAATTAGACTATTTTGATAGCACAAATCTAGGCTTTTTTTTTTTTTTAAGTAATCTTCCTGATGAATAGGTTTGTTCTGCGATATGTCTGGATTTGACAACTGTGTGTGGAACAAACAGCCGTGGGTATATAGCTGGAGATGAAGTTGTCAATTTGAGAGGCAACAGAGCAGGAGAAACGCCTTATTACATATCAAAATATCCCCACCACATGTCGATGATGTAATGCTCTTGGTAATGAGGCATTTTATTCAGTGTTTGAAGTGTGTGTATTTTCGCTGTTCAACCGTTTCTCCTTACAAAAATCAAAACAATAAATTCAAGCACATTCTAAATAGAACATTTAAGCCATCTCAAGTGTTTTAACGAGAAGGGGGGGCCTTTGTGTGTCAGGAGATGGCAGAGCAATGAGTTGCTACGTTACAAACAATACCTAAGATGACACAAAGGAAGGGTATGTGCATGACTTGTCACTTGCTCCGGCCAGAGTACGTATAAAAACCTCCCCCGCACGGGCTCACACTCACACTCAAGATCTTTTCCTTGAACAGCAATCCATAACTACTGCTCTTGACACCATGAGCTACTACGGCAGCTACTACGGAGGCTACTACGGAGGCCTGGGCTCCGGCTACCGAGGCTTTGGAAACCTGGGTTACGGCTATGGCTGTGGCTGTGGCTTTGGAGGCCACGGATATGGCTCTGTCTATGGCAGATACGGATATGGCTACCGCCGCCCATTTTATTACGGAGGATATGGATTCTCCCGCTTCTACTGAAATGCGTTCCAGCGGAACCAGCATCTTAACTTTAAGAACATGACAGCAAACATGATAAAAACTAAATTAGATGAACATACTTACTGTGAACCAAATCAAGAAGAAAACAATTTAACATCTGAGCCTTTGAGGCGACCATTTAACGTGTCAGCCTTTGAGAGAATGCTTACCATCTTGTAATTCTCCATATGATGCCCCCTTATTTCTTTTCAGTCTTAAATGTGGACTCTTTGATCTTTTGCAATAAATTATCCTAACTTAGAACTGTGTTTATGGCTCTTGTGTTAATAACCTTTTGTAATATACTTGGTAATATATTTAGACTTTGCTCAATGTTGACACTATCATGAACCTAGATAGGAAACCACTTAAAATATTTGAGGGGCCAAGGAGGTGTCTCAGTGGATGAGGTGAATGAGAGTCCTAGACAAGTTTGTTCACTGCACAACTACTAGGATCTGAGTTTTAATCACTAGGATATATGTAAGCCGGTGTAGTGACCCACATTTATAGTCACAGTGATGGATTAGGGGTAGAATGAGGAGAAACTCTAGAGCAGTGATTCTCAACTGGGGGGTTGCCAGCCCTTTGAAGGGAATCAAGTGTTCTTTTCACCAGGGTCGCCTAAGCCCATCAGAAAACACAGATATTCACATTATGATTCCAAATGGTAGCAAGCAAATTTATAGTTATGAGGAAGCAGTGTTGAGGGTCACCGCAACATAAGGCACTGTATTAAAGGGTTGCAACATTGGTAAAATCATGGGGTCCTTTGCTTGAGAAAATGAGCTATAATAATTGCCAACTCCAAAGTTTATTTTTAAAAATAATTTTGAAATAATGAGTAAAATAAATAAATAAAAATAAATTTGAAAGACACAGAATCATTTTCTGAACAACACTTTTCCTCTGATAAAGAGGCCCTCCTCTTTCCAGATCAGAATACAAATGACACTAGTAAGTTTGATGAAGTCATAATTTTACATGAAACAGTATCATTCCTAAGTGGTTAATGGCAGTATTCCCTGAAGAAACATTATATCTAAATAGGATCAATTTGAATACAAGATTTGCCACTCCTAGCATATTAGTATTTTATCATATTTATTCCACCAATTGTCAGGTTGCATTGACTTAAGATAAAATTAAGCTGTAGGACACTTTCCTAAGACATAATATATTATGGGCACATCAGTTCCCAAAGAAGAAACGATCTGGCTGGGTGACATCATTAAAATATTTTGATTGATTTGTAATTTCTATAGCTTCTAATTGACTAAATGAGAAATAAGTATTCACATGAGTCACTGTATATGTTATCTCAAAATAAGACAAGTTTTAAAGACACTAGACAAAGAAATGAAAATAACACATGAGACCCAATAGTGTATAAATCTGGACAACAATATAACTGTATAAGATAAACATAATAATATATTGAATATAATCATTTTCAGAAGTCACTTTAAGGGCCAGCAGGAGCTTTCAGTGAAGAATGTCTGTTGCCAAGTCTGACAGCCTGATCTTGATCCTTGGAACCCACCTGGTAGAAACAGAAACCAGAAAACTATCTCCTGAAATGTTTCCTCTTTTCACTCACTAGTCATGGCATGGGCATTCTCTCTCTCTCTCTCTCTCTCTCTCTCTCTCTCTCTCTCTCTCTCTCTCTCTCTCCCTCTGTCTTTCTCTGTCTTTCTGTCTCTCTCTGTCTCTGTCTCTGTCTCCCTCCCTCCCTCCTTTCCTCCCTCCTTCAAATGCATATAGTAGCAAAATGAAAAGAAATCAATTTATTACAAAGAAATCATTTTAAAGTGAATAATATTATTCTGAGGAATTTTTTTTCAGAAAATCTTCTCAAGATCTCTGCAGAAATATCTCCTATAAATCAATGATAGGACATTCCAAAACTCAATTAAAAATGAATAAAATACTCGATCATGAAATTCCAAAAATAGAATAGCAAAAGTTGCCATTACTCAATTCTTCAAAAGAATGGTATCTTAAAATGTGTAGACAAATGGGTGGAACTAGAAATAAAATTACCCTAAATCAGGTAACCCAGACCCCGAAAGACAAACATGGTTGCACTCACTTATAAGGAATATTAGCTGTAAAGTAAAAGGCATCATGCCATAGTCCATAAGCTCAGAAAATAAGTAATAAGGAGGGCTTTAGGTGATGCAAGGATATCTTGGGGAAGGGAAAATAGAATAGATTTTCAGAGTGGATTGGGGTGTGTGGAGTTAGGAACAGGAGAGATAGCATGTGGGTGAGAAAGGGAGAATATACTAGGAGAAACTGAAATTAGGGGTGGAATTTCAGGGGCAAGGTAGAAACCTAGTTGTAAAAGAATTATCTCTAATATAAGTGTAAGTAGTGAGTTAATCTGGCAGCTATATTTCTTTACCTTATGCTAGAAGACTTATTTAAAACTGCATCCCAGTAGCTGAGCAGTTAACTGTTCTACCATAACCTCCTATGCTCATCTGACTACCTCTCAGTTCCATCCCATGATACTTGGATATTATTATTGATCTGGCTCCTTGGGCTTCAGGTGTATTTCCATGACCCCCCCTCTCTCCCCCTCCCT
Source organism: Rattus norvegicus (assembly GCF_021556685.1). Lineage (NCBI taxonomy): Eukaryota > Metazoa > Chordata > Mammalia > Rodentia > Muridae > Rattus > Rattus norvegicus. The sequence goes on along the minus strand of NC_141544.1, from coordinate 41,849,343 downwards.
CTCTGGAACTCTTCCTCATGGCTCCAATTCCTCCATTCTCCCAGCTGCTCTGATCTCCCTCTCTCCCTCTCTCCTTCTCTCCCCTCCCTCTCTCTCCCTCTCTCCCTCCCTCCCTCTCCCTCCTATCAGGATGGCTGGTAGACATCTTGCCCTATACTCAGTTTTGCCCATCCACTGGATGATCAGCATTTATTGACCAAGCAGAGAATAAATGGTAAGAATTGTTTACATAAACTTGAGACAGGAGATTTTTGGTATACGCAATATACTACCATGCTCAGATTGAAATAAGTTAGGAGGTCAGAGAAATCAGCAATTTAATAACACTAAGGTAAACTGTACAGAGAACAAAACATCATGCCTACATTAGTAAATGGATTCTGTGGAATCTATGAGAATAACACTAGCGAAGACTCCTAGTAGTAAGGGACACAGAGGCTGGCCTGGCCCTCTCCAGTAATCAGGAAAGGCCTCAAGTGGAGGGATTGGGACACCAACCCTGCTACAAAACCTTCAACTTATGATATGCCCCACATGCAGAGTATGCTGGGACTGGAGCCTAGCAGAATCATCATCAAAGAGACCAGAGAGACTTTATCCAACAATTGATGGGAGATGATGCAGAGGCCCACAACCAAAATTAAGCAGAACTTGGGGAGCCCTGGGGAGGAGGTGGGGTCAGGGACAGAAGGAACCAGAAGTGTCAGGGACATATGAGAATACAACCCACAGAGTTAACTGACTGGGCCTCATGAGAACTTGAAGAGATCAGAGACCCTGTAGAGGTCTTACCTATGCCCTCTGCATATGTGTTATGGCTGAGTAGCTTTCTTGCATTGATTGATTTATTGATTGATTGATTGATTGTGGGATTTCTAACAATGGGAGCTGGAACTGTTCTTGATCTGTGGAACCTTTTCCGTCCTACTGGATTACATTTTCCAGTCTTGATGGGATGATTTGTGCCTGATCTTATTGTATCTTGTTATGTACTGTGTGGTTGATATCCCTTGGAAGCCTGCTCATTTCTGGGGAGAAGAGGAGGAGGTGAACCTGGTAGAGAGAGGAGTGGGGAAGAGGATGGATGGGAGGACAGGGAGGGGAAATTTTGATCGAGATGTCAGGTATGAGAGAAGAATATAAACAAATAAGAAAACAAAATCACGTCCAGTGAAATTTTCCATGAGGTTGAGAGGCAGGCTTTGTCAGAGATGAAGATGAAGCACATGGTTCCACTTTGATGATCGCTGTCCTAGTTTCATTTCTGGGGCTATGATCAGATACTCCTCCAAAGCCGACTTAGGAGAGAAAGAGTTCATTTTAGCTCACGGTTTCAGATTGCTCTCCATCACTGCAGGAAGTCAATGCAGGAACCTCAGACAGTGTAGGTCCACTCCACATACAGAAGCAGAGGGTGTAAAGACATGCATGCTTATTCCACAGCTCATATCCTCTACTCTCATATACTCCTGGACGCTAATTTTGGCGCACATAAAATTAGGCCATGTCTCCCAACATCAATTATTAGGAATCAAGACAGCAATCACAAGAAGCCTGACTAGTACCCACTGTCTACCCAACATGTGAGATGGACAAATAGACAACAGCAACTCATGACATGCAACCAGACTAAGCCATGGATGCAGTCATCACAAATGGCTTGAAAGAAGCTATAATAATGATGTGCCCAGAAGATATGCCCACTTGTACAATAGTGACATTTTAGAAGAGTGTTTACCCATATGACTCCATGCTTTTAAATGCTTTTTGCTGTTTTTGTTTTTGAGAGAAAAATAGCATGAATTTGGGTAGAGAGGGAGAAGAGTGGGATGTATAGAAATATACTGCATGAAATTATAAAACAATAAATATCACATAGACACGCACACGTGTGTGTGTGTGTGTGTGTGTGTGTGTGTGTGTGTGTGTGTGTGAAATCTATTTTTTCAAGACTATGCTCCCACAAACACCAACACAAGCCAACTAGGTATAGACAAATTTCTCACTGAGACTTTCTTTCAGGTGATGGAAACAATTATTTTACCAAACAAGAGTAGGGTGTTAATTCAGTCTAAATCTCATCACTTGAAAAATCTCTAAAATTTCTTAGTCATATATCTGTATGGAAAAACTATATTCACATATTATAAGAGAGAGCTTAGCAATTGTAACCATGAAGTGTTTATTAAATTCCATATGAGGGTGTACTCTATCTGACTTAAAATGAATTACTGTAATCGTCCTTACCTTGCAGATGTGAGATTGTACAGTGCCTACCCATGCAAGGAAGTCAGATGGAGGATGGTTGATGGTCAAATGGTCTTGGCTACACCAGACTTATACAAATACAGACTACAAGATTCTGTGGCTACTGTTTCAATGACTGAGATGAGTAAGCAGTTCATTGGTGTATAGCTCATACTGCTTGACAAGGGAATATTCCAGACATGATAACAAGGGTGTAAGTACAGTTTGTGTTATCAATCATGGAGAACAGTTTGAAATTTATGACCATTCTGGAATTTTTTATTGCTATTTTTGGATCACAGTTGGATGTAGTTCACTGGCAGAGTCGGAAGCTGTAAGGGATACAAATATAAATAACTCATGAAGTGTCATACTTAAATGTTTACTGTGCAGTTCATCATATCATAGATTACACTTAAGAGCAAGTGGAGATGAAATACATTGAGAGTTTTATGCTCTCTTGAAGTCAGAAGCCATTTGAACTTTTTTTCTTATTTTTTCTTTTATTGGATTTTTATTTACATTTTTAAATGTTATACCTTTTCCTGGTTTTCCCTCCAGAAACCTGCTATTTCATTCCCCCTCCCCCTGTTTCTATGAGGGTGCTCCCCCACCCACCCAGCCACTACCTTCCACCTGCCTGCCCTGACATTTCCCTATACTGGGGCATCCAGCCTTGACAGAACCAAGGGCCTCTCCTCCCGTTGATGTCCGATGAGACCATCCTCTGTTACATACGCAGCTGAAGCCATAGGTCCATCTCTGTATACTCTTTGGATGGTGGTTTAATCCCTGGGAGCTCTGATTGGTTGATGTTCTTGCTCTTCCTATGTGATTTCAAAACCTTTCAGCTACTTCAGTCAGTCCTTTCTCTAATTCCTCCACTGGGAACCCCGTTCTCAGTTCGATGGTTGGCTACAAGCATCTGCTTCTGTATTTGTCATGCTCTGGCAGAGCCTCTCAAGAGACAGCTATATGAGACTCCTGTCAGCATGCACTTCGTGGCTTCATCAATATTTTCTGGGTTTGGTGGCTGTATATGGTATAGATGGGGCAGTCTCTGGATGGCCTTTCCTTCAGTCTCTGCTCCACACTTTTGTCCATATTTCCCTCTGTGAGTATTTTTGTTCCCCCTTCTATGAAGGACTGAAGCATCCATACATTGATCTTCCTTCTTCTTGAGCTTCATGTGGTCTGTGAATTGTGTCTTGGGTATTCCGAGCTTTTGGGCTAATAGCCACCTTAACAGTGAGTGCATCCCATGTGTGTTCTTTTGTGATTGGGTTACCTCACTCAGGATGATATTTTCTTTTTTTTTTTGGTTCTTTTTTTCGGAGCTGGGGACCGAACCCAGGGCCTTGTGCTTCCTAGGCAAGCGCTCTACCACTGAGCTAAATCCCCAACCCCCAGGATGATATTTTCTAGTTCCATCCATTTACCTAAGAATTTCATAAAGTCATTGTTTTCTTGTTTTCAATAGCTGAGTAGTACTCCATTGTATAGATGTACCACATTATATATATATATATATATATATATATATATATATATATATATATATATATATATATATATATATATGCTATGGGGTTGAATAAAAGCAATGGTTCCTAAATTTTTATTTCATGTGTTTCACCATAACATACTGACATATGTGAGGACACAGAGTGGGTGATTTTCTAAAAGTGATATTAATGTTAGTAGATATCACATTGAGTTAAGTTCCAAACACTGACAGCAACAAACGCTGCCAGGGCAATGTCTACTCCTGCCAGGAATGCACATGGGCATAGCACAGTAAGAAGACTCTTTGGCAATTTCCTGCCAAGCTAAACTTATTCATCCCAGGCAATTTCCCTCCTTGACATTTACACAGATGAGCTGAAACTTTATGTGCCCATGATAATATGAACAAATGACTTACTGTTTTCATAGTTAACAAATGTGTATAACAATAAGCACACCTTTTACAGAGTAAGTAGATCGACAAAGCATTATTTTTATGAGACAGAGTTATATCCGGAGATAAAAAAGAAATGAGCCTTTGAGGCATAGAAGAAGACCCCTAAAAGGTATTTACTTAAATAAAGAAGCCATGCTGAAAAGGTATACTCCTGTAGGAATCTGGCAGCACGATAGTCTGGCAAAATAAAGAACATAAATATCAATGAGCAATAAATCCCAACATTTTCCCAGAGAATGGGAGACGTACTAAGGAATGATTGTATGAAAAGGAGATTGTTTATAGCTCAGTGGAAATATTTTTATGATACTGAGTTCATGTTTCCATGACTCCATAAAGTTGTCAAAGATCATCCAATGGAAAACACAACCACAAACTCTGGTCGAACTGTGAGGTTTGGGTAATGACAATCTACCACAATGGCCCCATCCTCTGCGATAAGTGTGCAATGTTATTGAAACATCTTTATAGAAGAACATTGTTGAAGGGGGTGTTATAGGGACATCGTCATGTTGATGTTCATTTTTCTGAAATGTAAAACCATCCCAAATATATAGTCAATTTTGAAGGAAAAGAGTCACATTAAATATCAGGTACACAGGGGTTGGGGATTTAGCTCAGCGGTAGAGCACTTGCCTAGCAAGTGCAAGGCCCTGGGTTCGGTCCCCAGCTCCGAAAAAAAGAAAAGAAAAAAAAATATCAGGTACACAGTTAAAGAGATGGAAGTTGAAGTAAAGTCAAATGCAGATCACAGGATGCTGGGCTGTTTTGGTAATACATTACAGAGGTGTGCAGAGGAGAGTGTCAGGATTTGCGATATCTTTCCATGGGTTTCCAAGCTCCTTTTTTGAAACCATTTTTGTAAGTGTCTTCCGTTTTAGTTCTTTTCCTTCTCACCTTTGCCCAAGCTTATGGAGCTTTGCTGTAGTGAAAGTGAATTCCGACAAACTGAGTACGTGCTTTAAAGACAATAGTGATGTTAACTCACCGTCTGTAAAGACCAACTGGAAGAAACTGCAGGAAAAAATGACAGTTATGGTGAATAATCCCCTAATGATGGCAAAGAAGAAAAATAGACCTTCCTTTGTATCTAGAGTGTTTTATCCTTCAAACACAGTAGAACTGATGCCTTCTTACTTTCATGTGTGTTCTACTCCCCCCCAAACAGATCATTAATTTACATTAGAGTCTGAAAAATAAAATACTTGTAGTGGGTACGGGAGGATGCAGAGCTCCAAGTGGGACATAGCCCTTTGATTTAATTTGTAACTTAAGCATCTAAGAAAAGCCGGACATGAATAGGTTTAATTGAGAACAAGGCATTGTTAGATGTGATCATTCAAACAGGCCAGGTATGAGGAGTTCTATTAGGGTGTTGGTCTGTCCAGACTTTGAAGATGCAGCAACTCCATCTCATTAAGGGATGAGAGGAATTTTAAGGGCCATGGTAATTTGGAAGCTAAGCACATTCGATAGTTTAATGAATGTCAAGGAGGCTCTCCTTGCCAGTGGACAAGGTAGTAAGGAGTAGTTTTGAGTAGCTTATTAAAGTAAAATGATGCAAAAGGCGGGAAGGCACAGTACATGTCATGTGGTCTTCTAGGGGTATATGAGCAGGCCTCACAGGAGGACATTTGTACTCAAGATCTTCCCTTGAGAAGCATCCCCAGCTCTTCAGTCAGACACCATGAGTTACTTCAACAGCTACTATGGAGGCTCTGGAGGCTTTGGGGGCCGGGGCTCTGGCTATGGCTATGGCTGTGGCAATTTCCACAGACTGGGCTATGGTGGCTATAGAGGCTTTGGCTCTGGCTCTGGCTATGGAGACTTTGGCTATGGTTCTGACTGTAGAGGTTTTGGCTATGGCTCTGGCTATGGAGGCTTTGGCTATGGCTACAGCCGTCCACATTCCTATGGAGGATGTGGATTCTCTTCCATCTACTGAAGGGCTGTCCTGGGAAACCAGTGCTTGACATCATAATAAGATTGGTCAAATCAATAAAATATTGAATCTATACTACTATGGACTGAGCCAAGAAAATCTGAAGAGATCAAGGTTTTAAGAGGGTTTATCATCTCATCATTAAAGTAGACACTCCCTACTTTAATACATATAGAATGTTGTGGTTTAGTTTGCAATAAATTATTCTACTGGAAATCAGCATATGTTGCATTCATTTACTTATTTGCTCCTAAAAATGCCATCTCTTGCTCTTGATTTATGTTTTGTTTATTGAGCGTTTTTTCTTTCTTTATTTTTATTGGATATTTTATGTATTTACATTTCAAATGCTATCACCTTTTCTCCCTTTTCCACCCCCTCCACTTCTCCCTCAGCTTCTATGAGGATGCTCCCACTCCCTCCACCCACTCCCACCTCAACACCCTGGCATTTCCCCTACACTGGAACAATGAGCCTTCACAGGACCAAGGGCTTCTCCTATTAATGCCATACAGTGCCATCCTCTGCTACATTTGAGGCTGGAGCCTCGAGTCCCTCCATGTTTCCTCATTGGTTAGTGATTTAGTCCCTGAGAGCTCTAAGGGATCTGGTTGACTGATATTGTTGTTCTTCCTATGGGGTTACAAACCCCTTTGGTCCTTTCTCTAACTCCTCCATTGGGGTCCCTGTGCTCAGCCAGATGGTTAGCAGCAAGCATCTTAATCTGTATCAGTTAGGCTCTACCAGAGCCTCTCAGGAGACATCCATATCAGGTTCCTGTCAGTAAGCACTTCTTGGCATCAGCAATAGTGATTGGGCTTGGTGTCTGCATATGGGATGGATGCCCAGGTCGGGCAGTCTGTGGGTAACCTTTCCTTCAGCCCTTGCTCCACACTTTGTTCATGAGCATTTTCAAATAAGCCATTTCATTTTAAAACAGATTTGTCCACCAATTCATCCAATCAAGACATATAAATTTGCAAGAATTCACTCACCTTTCATATTCGTATTCTAATTCTCTTCCTATTTAGTATTTTTGTTTTAATTAATGTAGTGTCTTTCAGTATGAATACAAATAAGTAGTAAGTAATTCTGTCAGACCTGCTCATTAATCACAGGTATGGACCCCTTCTTCAGCAGTCAGAGAGAGCTCCTTTGAGTATGTGTTCTCCAAGGGTATTATCACTTTACTGGACTCCATCAGAGCAACGATGGTCCAGTGATTTGATTAGAGGATTACAGAGTTTGACAGATAGTAACAACAGATATTAATTTTCAAGTTATTAATACCATCTATATTATTTATAGGGACTGCCCATACTAATAAAGAAGAGTGATCTATATAGTATGTATTAAACAGTACAGTGCAGAGGTACTGTGCTATCAGATATTGATCTATTGCCTCTGTGCATCTCTGCAGGAATAAATGGGAGGATTTAGAATATCTCCTATTATGGGGAACGGATATGGTTATCTTATGGACAGCACATTGCACCAATTTGTTACTCTAAGCATGTAAATAATTTGTAAATTCAAGTAAGTAAATTGTGACATTCTAAAAACCACTTGTTTTATTTGTAAGTTCGTGGCTTCAGCTTGAATTAATGAGGATGAAATATTAAATTCCTAAGTGTTGTTTTTCATTCAGAATAAACAATTAAAAGAAGCAGAAAGATAGGTAATGTGTATTATTGTTATAAATTCCTGTGTTTTTGTGCACATGTATGAATGTATGTGTATGTGTTTGTGCGCGCGCGCGTGCACACACACACACACACACACACACACACACACACACACGAGGTGAAAGGCTGTATGGAAGCCAGAGGTCACAAATATTTAACCTACATCTATAGATAACAATGGTCAAAACCATCACCTATTCTCTAAGTTAAGTTTTAAAATAGTCTGGCATTCCTACACAGGTAACCATGTTCATATTAACAATCATGAAAATTATCTCTATGGATAAAGGCATAGAAGCTGCTTATGTTTAAACTTGAACTCGAGGTTATCTGTGAGTAAAGATTAGGCATGCTTCACAGCAACCTTGAGTTTCTATACACATGGACAGCATCTTAAGCATGGCTGAAAATCATTTCCATCTCAAATATTATCTCTTCTATTCTACCTTTCTACAACATGGTTATTTTGGGGGGATTTGTCAAGACATCTCCAGTGTAAATGGTTGTTGAGTTATATAGTCATTTGTAACAGAACATTCTCAAGATTTGAGATTCTAATAAATATTTATTATCTCATGAGCCACCAGTCAGCTATTATGTTGTAAATAAACATGTAAGAGGCAAGTGGGAAGAGATTAAAATGATTGTGGTGAAAGGAGATATGTGTCTCTACATAATAACATCGATTTTACATGAAAAATTAAGTCTTCAGTGGAAAGTGATGGGCACACGAGCAGCTGACTAGATGATGCAGGAAGGTTCAGAGGAAGTGAGGGCTCAGTGAGGACAGTGACAGGGGAGGGGACCGTAACCACTACTTTATGACGATACTTTGGATACCCAATATACATGAAAAGAAATCATTATAAAACAGTTAAGTTTTGAATTGTTTGTGAGACTGCTTACAAAATAGATTTCTAGTTATCATTAACAACTGCCGTTCACATTTATACAAGTATGCTGTGTTAAAAGATAAAAACAGTTTTTATTTTTCAAGAATTAAGGTAAAGCTTATGGTTATAAGGATCGATGCTCTAAAATAGTGATAAAGGAAGATTTAAAAAGCTGATGAGTCCATTTCAGCTTTCCCCGGGGAAGTTCATCATGACTGGGGCCCACAGCAGACCGGCTGATGCCGTCAGGGTTTTCAAAGGTATCCCCCCACTGAAACGAAACTCAATGTGAGACAGGCATGGCTTTGGAAGGCTATAATACATTGGATCTGATTGCCTTTTTTTCATTTAATAGCAAGCAAAACAAAATAATTCCAAGAAACCTAGATATCAAGTGATATTGAATTTCAACATAGTACTAAAACTCTGTCTTCTATTTGTCTGTGAACAGCTCTGTTTAGGGCTTACTGGGTGCAGATTTTGAAGGTAGAACCAGAAATTTCTTGCCTTAAAGGTGATGTAATGGGTTTCAGGGGCGCCATGAACACAAAGCAAACTCTCACACTGTGGTGAGTTAGAGGCTGTCTTCATTTTGTCAGGGCTTTGTGAAGTATGGCACATAGAATTATATGAAAATTTGACAGTAAATGATAAATATTTGGTCTTATTGCCCCGACCAGACTAACTCGATACTCTGGACACCATGAACAAGCACAGTAATTAAGATCTGGGCTAGCCTGCAGCCATGGAGGCTTCAGAATCTAGTACAGTGGCTGTGGTTATGGATGTGGAGACCCTGGCAGTCTGGGGTGTGGCAGTGACTGTGAGAGCTCTGATTATGAGTCTGGCTACAAGGGCTGTGGATGCACGTTCCCACCCATTATGCCTAGGATGTGGACTCTCTGGTCTCTAGTAGATTGTTTTCACATTCAATAATAAGTAATATCAAGAACCATAATAGTAACAGGAAGAGTAGCAATAACAGAACTCTCTAAAGATGGCTTCACTCATTCTACAACTAAATTTAGGATAGGATAATTTAGAATTGACTATACCACACAGTTTTCAGTTTATCGCACAGATGACCTCACAACGCCAGAATTCTTTAACTTTGTCTGTAATTGATTTGGTATTTATTTCTTCACCTTCTAATAAATCCATATGTTTAGTAAAGAACATATTCTTTCTGTTTATAAATTTAATTATGTGTGCATGCTGATGAATCTAAACAATTCCATTATGAAGGAAAGAGCCCATAAACATACAAACAATTATAAATTGCCCCAATAATAGTTTGGGATTGAATTAAAAGCATCACAAAGATCAATAAGTGATACTTTTCTGTTTTCCTTTCCACAAGGAAAAATTCACATTCAGGTCAACAAGAGGCTGACAACATAACTATATTTTCATATGTTAAACGTGATTTGTTACACTTATGAATATTTGTCAACTCGCTCTCAACTCACATTCAGTAAGCTTCCCGCTTTAATTATAAAATCAATAGAATATTTTCAATTAAACCATATCATTAAGCATACTGGGGAAGGAAAGTAGCTCTGCCAGAAAAGTTTTTGAATTCTCCAATCTCACCCTACTCCTTTGTATATTCTTAGTTGATAATTAAATGTGCCATTGATCTTTACGTTAGCAATTAAGCAGGGCAATTTTTCATATGAGGTTAGTTCGTACTTAATTCAGCAGCTTTTAGCTGCACTTATTCAGTTGACTGATTGTCTCATTTCACTCAGTTCTACAACAGGACTTTCTTCCTTCTACTCCTCCTCATAGCAAAGTATGTTCAATCCAAATGTCTGCCTTGCAGTTCACTTCTGGACTGTTATTTGGAGCTTGCAATTGTTTTCTTGTGTACTTATGATTATATGACAATAAAACTGGTCCCTACAATTTTATTATAGATACCACATTGACTGTTCTCCTATCACATCATTGAAATGGCCTATTCTGCCTGGATGTTTACCGTCGTGCACAGCTCAACCAAACCTCACCTTTCTATGGGGTTTCCTTAGGTTATGATCAAAGCAAACCTTAGTTCATGAGGAGGTTCTCACTGTGTCAGGACTGACTGTGATTCCTGAGAGCAGGTGTTGTAAACAGACACCACTATGTTCAGCTTTGACCTGTTGAGATATATATATATATATATAGTATATGTATATATATTTATATATATATACCTTCTTTTACCATTTATCTTTAAGCATGTATATATGTACAACTGTGGATATACACACAAATGGGCTAGACGCAGGAATATAGAACTTGCTGCTTCTCTGAAATTGTGACTACGGGATCCAGGGTATACCACAGTCAAGTTCATTTTCATTTGTAGTGTTTGCCTCAGTGTGAGTGCACGCCACTATGCGCATCAAAACGAGAGCATGGATGTGAGCACACATCTCTGAAACTTGCCTCAGCTTCTAATGGCATTCCTTAACGTTTTAATGGATGTACTGTGTGGCTGGGGTTCAAAATGACTCATTGAGAAAGACATTACTTTTTTTTACCTGTGTTTTTCTTTTTTTTACAGAATGAACAGTAAAACCAACTTGGATAAAGCAGGAAAACAATTCACCTGAAAAGAAAATATTAGTTGAAATATCCCTTTGAAAAATGTAAGTTTGAATCAAACTTTGCTTGGAAGCTGTTTTAGACAGAACCCATTTTTTCTCCTTTACCCAACAGGATGGTTATTTCCTTTGGTAGAAAGCTGATTAATCTAGTTGAGAAAATATATTATCATGAATGCCTTATCCAAACATCAAAAAAAGAGATAGAACAAATATGTTCTCTGGTAATGTCACATAATGTGAAATATTGATTAAAGCTCAAAGCCTATAATATGGTTGCATTCCAATGAGGATCGAGCTTGGATTCATTTCCCATCTTTAAGAATAACATTTTTAAATCTGAGAGAAGTGGCTGTCTCCCCTCACACCCTTCTTTGCACCCTCATACATAAAACAATGCGTTTAATACTTGGAGGTTGAAAGTCATAAGAAATTTGAAGCATCCTGGTCAAACAGTACAATCTCAAAAGTATAGAAATACTTCTCAAAATACTCAAACATTTACAAACCACCAATTTCTTGAGTGGTTGTGAAACAGAACAGTGTGGGCAAGGCATCCAGAGCAGAAAACACGGGACCAGGGGGGACGTTTGTGGCAATATTAACTTTGTGGATAAAAATATAAAAGTCTGTTTTACAAAACAGAGGAATTAGTAAAGACCCAGCTGGTACTATAAAAAAATAGAGAATAAATACGAACGATGAGGTAGAGTGTGGCTTGATACATAACTGCTGCATGAAATAGAAGGAAGAGGAGGGGACAGAAGGAAAGGCATGCAGCGGGTCCTGAGCATCTTAGAGTCCAGTCTGGGGAAATGAAATGTCGAAAATGGATAATGGTGTAAAGGAAATATATGAAAAGCTATTTAGGGTGAGCGTAAAATGAATTTAGTATCTTGATAATTTTTATTTCTACATTAAATTTTAATATTCTAATAAGCCAAAAAGTATTTCATATGATGATGAACAAAGTAATATATATGTATATTATATATTATATATATGTGTGTGTGTGTGTGCGTGTGTGTGTGTGTGTGTGTGTGTGTGTGTGTGTATCATGTAAACATGCCCTCTTAACTTGAAAGAGGACAAACAGATCCTTCATTGGCCAATCCCAAAAACACATTTGGAGGTTACAAACTCACTTATTAGGATTTCGATGGATATTAGATGTTACAACTTAGCTGAATGATGTAAGTGAGAAAATGTTTAGAGAAAAGGGGCTGTCTCATATGAATGCTACAATAAGCCCAATAATGAATTCTACTACAGGAATTTAAATTACCCAACTTTGAAGGCATTGCCATTTTCCCATTAAAAAGGACACAGTGAGTTCACCGGTATTCTAACAAGGCAGAGAAGAAAGGTGCAACATTTTAATGAGTTATATTCCTCTCTTTGAGTTAGCAGAACAGATGAATGAGGTGTCTCTAGTGAATTCATAACTTGGTATGAAAGAAAGGAGGGCTCACGGGTTTTATCACGTGTTCAGCACTGAGTATATAAGCTTCCCCCTGCACGTGTAGATACTCACACTAAGGATCTTCTTACCTTGAACAACAGCTCAAACCTTCCTCTCCTAACACAATGAGCAGCGGCTACTTTGGAGGCCTGGGCTGTGGTTTTAACAGCATCCGCAGACTGGGCTGTGGCTCTGGCTTCGGAGGCTATGGCTCTGGCTCTGACTTTGGAGGCCACAGATACGGCTCTGGCTTTGGAGGCCATGGATATGGCTCTGGCTTTGGAGGCTATGGATATGGCTCTGGCTTTGGAGGCCATGGATATGGCTCTGGCTTTGGAGGCTATGGATATGGCTCTGGCTTCGGAGGCCACGGATATGGCTCTGGCTTCGGAGGCCACAGATACGGCTCTGGCTTTGGAGGCCACGGATATGGCTCTGGCTTCAGAGGCTATGGATATGGCTCTGGCTTTGGAGGTCACGGATATGGTTCTGGCTTCAGAGGCCACGTATACAGCTCTGGCTTCGGAGGTCACAGATACGTCTCTGGCTTCGGAGGCCACGGATATGGCTCTGGCTTCAGAGGCCACAGATATGGCTCTGGCTTCGGAGGCTACTGATATGGCTGCAACCGCCCCTCACACTGTGGAGGATATGGGTTCTCCAGCTTCTACTGAAATCCCACTCTAGTAACTCACCATTCGATATCTTCATTACTTGTTCTGAGAAATCCTAGCCAAGAAGCTTCGACGGTGCTAAGCCAACTGAATAGGTCAAAGTCTACAATTTTAAAGACTCCATGGATAAAACGTGCCCACATCCTAAGCTTGGGGACTTACAGTGGGTTTGTGTCCAATTGCCAATAAATGATTCAATAAGAAATTGAAATGTGATTCTTTAAAATTTTTTGGGGGGGTGTACATGAAAAAATGTTGAATCTGTCAAGTACAACAAAACACATTCAAGAATATATACACCTAAATAAATACACAAACGCGCATATATACAGACAGATATATATATATATATATATATATATATATATATATATATATATATATATAGAGAGAGAGAGAGAGAGAGAGAGAGAGCAAGAACAAGAAGGACTGGGTGAGGGCTGAGTAGTATTTAAAGGGTAAGAAGATAGAAATATGGTTCCCATGATTGGCCAGCACATGCTGGATACAAGTGTTTAAGTTTTATATTTTATCTAATAAGTTTAGAAATTTTGCCAGGTCAGGACCAGTGTTAACATTTGCTTCTTTAATAAACTCATTTTGTTGAAACTGAGAATTGACCCAACCAACTGACAAGTTATCTACTTGGAATTTAACTAACCAATGGCCAGTGCTAAAACTAACTCTCAGTGAAAATTTACTATGTCCTGCACTTTCAGTTAAAACTGCTAGAGGTTGGGATTCCCCAGGGCTCCGGGCTGACCCAGTGACTAGGCACTCAGCAGTGCTGTGGAAGGCTGGGTGGTATAGCCAGATCCAGTGTCTTAGGATTTCCCAGAAGGCATTTCCTTTCTGACTTAGATAATACCTTTCCTAAAGTTTTCACAAGGCTATAAAGGAGAAGAGTAAATTATTACTAACTGTTGAAATTCTTAGTTTAGTCAATACTATACCAATTTGTTTTCTTTAAGATTTATCGATCAATTTCTATGTTGATAAGAAATGCTTTACATTTTTAAAGGTTTTACACTTCTGTAAACAGTGAGACTGTTTTCACCCTTCTATCCACAAAATAAGTAAAGGCTCATGTAAGCCATGAGTAGATACTTCTAACAAGTAATAAAAACATAATTTGTCTTTTGGTCCAGTGTATGGACAGAAAAACGCGGGGTTCTCAACAGGTTGCAAAATGTATTTCTTATCAGAGGAAAATAATGGTTTTGTTGTGTTTACTTTTCAAGTACTTTTTCTTGCTTACAACAGAGGAAAAGTCTTTGCACTGTATAGTTGCACATCTTCTATGAAGTTGCATTTACCATTTATCAAATTATTGAAGGTTTTTTTCATTTTTATCCCATATTATTTCCATGCACAAAATTATGCATCTAACAAGTAAAACATTCAGAGAGTATCAGAATCATAACCTGAAATTCTTAGCTACGATTTATTTGCAGTTATAAATCATTCTTCCAATGGGCCTGACACAAAACCATAGACATATTTAAAACATGTCGAGAATTAAGGGAGGAGATTTTAAGTAAAGAATGTGGCTCATGAGAGTGAATAGAAGGGTTGATGATATCCACTACGGTTTTAAAAATCTGGGTCTGCCTCGGAATGAAAATGGAAGGAAATTTGGCTACAGTTCCACTGACACTCAAGAAAAATGTTAGTGTAGGCCTACTGCTACGTTTACATGCACAGAAAGACAGCAGGAGTTCATGTTAGTCTTGAAGTACTTCTTAGAGTGTCTGATAAGCTTCTCAAGTTATTCTCTGGATGATCCATAGATTCGTATAACATATTAATAAACTCCATTCTTACAACTTATTGAATGAGTATTGACCACTCAATATTAACACTAGGTAACATTAAAAAAACCAAACCCATTAGAACAAAGAATGTGCCCCCTTTTTAAAATTATAGATGGAATATTACTGTCTTAAAAATCGTGTCATTTAAAAAATATTATAAATTCCAAGAAAAACCTAACGTGATAATTATGGTCATACAATAAGTTATGTGAGACTCAGCTTTCAAGATGTGGCTTCATGTGGGTAAGGTTTAGTCGATTTCAAAGGCAGCCTTGGGCAGTGCCACCTCATTGGGATGAGCCAAGGTGACACTAAAACCAATTATACAATGTTCCTAAAGAATATCTATCATAATATCTACTCCCCTTTCTGATTGTGCCTTACATTTACTGAATTTAAGTTCTTTTTGAGTTGTAAAATTGTTTTACATGCTACCTAACTCTTACTTATTATTTAAGTTACTGAGTACTAAATTAAGTTATTATTAGTTAGTTCTTTAAGTACTAAATAACTTAGTTATAACAAACTAACTGTTTTTAGAAAGGTTAGGGACTTTTTTCTAGGATGTTTCAACTGTATTTAGGGCAAAGATTCCTATGCCCTAGGAAATATTATCTCAAAATCACATGAAAGTAACAAAACCAACAGAAGAGTCCAAACAGAGAAAGTGGTGGAGGGTCCATGCCATCTACTGAGCATGGAGAACTAAACAATGTAGAGTCGAGTGGGTGGGGTATAGCCACGTCCATTGTACCTCTTCATCCCTTCACTCTGGTAGAATAAACAGTGGCAAATTCAAGTCAGGAGATCTTTGAAATGCAACTTGAAGGAGTCAGACTCTAGTAGCAGACTGATAATGAAAGAAACAAGATAAAGAGAGAGGGTGCAGATGTCATCTGTGGGAGACCTGGTACTGGACTCCCTATGGACACAAGATGAAGAAGCGTACGGAGAGTTCCTCCAAGAAGTGAAGTGAATTTTCAATCTCTGTCATTGTCTCTCTTTCCACTTGTAGCTCGATCGAGTTATGTCACTAAGCAGAAATAAATATAACATAATTGAGTGTGATTCCCAAAAGAAATATGGCAATCATACTAACTCAAGATCTTATACTTCTAGAAATCAGGTGGCAATTTGTGGCTTGTCCTTGCCTTACACGATGCAAAATATATAAGTCTTTTGAAGCACAGATATATTTCAATCTTGATCTGGACTATTTCCCAAAATGTTGTGGATTCAAGCTATAGCAGTGTCCCCCCAAAAATGATCTTAGAAGAATTTTAATTTACACTCAAGAACACTTAGTGTGTTTGGTATTGGCTAATAATAAGTAATTCTGTTATGGTCTATTATCTTTGCACTTGGAAGATACAATGACTCTTTCTAATAAGGTTAAAGCATTAAGTTCTGAGACAAACTCACTAAGTAGCCAAATAAATCTTAAACATCCTTAACAGATGTTGGCCAAATGGCAGTGGATGAAAGTGTTGTCTCAGGTAATTGCTATTCATGGAATGACACAAAGGAGGCCCACATGTTTTATCATATCCACAGCCCGGGGTATATAAGCTTCACTGTCAGTGCTCGTGCTCACACTCAATCTCTCCTTAAACACAAGAACAAAACTACCACTCCTGACACCATGAGCTACTACAGCAGCTACTACGGAGGTCTGGGCAATGGCTATGGTGGCTTTGGAGGCCTGGGCTATGGGTGTAGCAGCATCCACAGACTGAGCTATGGCTCTGGCTTTGGAGGCCATGGATACGGCTCTGGCTTCGGAGGCTACAGATATGTCTCAGGCTTCGGAGGCCACAGATATGGCTCAGGCTTTGGAGGTCACGGATATGGTTTTGGCTTCGGAGGCCACAGATATGGCTCAGGCTTTGGAGTCCACAGATATGGCTCAGGCTTCAGAGGCCACAGATATGGCTCTGCCTTTGGAGGCCACGGATATCGCTCTGGCTTTGGAGGCCACGGATATCGCTCTGGCTTCGGAGGCCACGGATATGGCTTTGGCTTCGGAGGCCACGGATATTGAGAAGCAAGTACAAGACGTGGAAATACTTGTGATCCTGTTCTTTGCTTTTATTCAAGGAATGTTTAAACAGCTTCTGTGAACATTTTGAATCTTTATCCTCTGTAACACATTACCAAAATGCATATTTAATACGAATAAAATTTTAATTTACTCTTCCTGTTTTTTAATTACTGTTGCCATATTCTTTCTAGTGATATCTTAGAGAAAATTTATGCTTTATATTTATTATCTAGTAAATGTTCGAAGCTTTTATCATTACTTTAGATTCTTACCTTGCAACTAATATAAAGATTTTTTAAAATTAGGAAGTGTGTTGGCTTGAATAGTTTTGGCCTCTATAGACTCAAGGGTCTCGATATACTGACCTAAGGAACGTGGCACTGTTAGGAGGTGTGGCCTTGTTGGAGTAGGTGTGGCCTCGTTGGAGGAAGTGTGTATTGTGTAGCTGTGCTTTGAGGACTCCCATTGGTCAAGCTCCTTCCAGTATGGAAGGGAGACCCCTTCTAGCTGCCTTTGGATCAAGATGTAGAACTCTCTGCTCCTCTGACACCGTGTCAGCCTGCATGCTACCATGCTTCCCACCATGAAACCTCTGACGGTGCCAGCCAGCCCCAATTAAATGTCCTTTATAGGAGTTGTCTTTGTCACGGGGTCTCTTCACAGCAACAAAACCCCAACTAAGACAGGAAGTTCTGATATCTGGCTGCACACTATAGCTTGATGGAAATGATCTTAACTCATTTCTCTATGCAAGCTTAGAAACAGGTAGGTTATCCATGAAGAATAATGAGAAATAACTTGTTTCTCTTTGTTTGCTCAAGATACGAACTCTCTCAGATGTCTCTCATTTGTGCAGTCACCAAGAAAGCGCCTTCTTTTATTGTGCAGGGGAGTATTGCTTTTGGCTGTATCTTGTTCTGGTGATACTGTTCTAGCCAATCACAACGTTGCCTGCTCCTAATCGTTGTCTTAAGGAAGGATAGGCCTAGGCGTCTTGCGTTGCGATGTTCCTTAGCATCTACTGAGAGCTACGGTGTCTGTGGTGATCATGCTTTGTCAGAAACAAAGCACTGCTAAAACTTCTTACATCACAGGAAACTAACAAGATGATGGACATTCTATGACACAAATTAGTAAGACAAAACTGCTCTTGCCTAGTATCCTGCCATAGTGAAACATAATTTCTTTATTTTTAAGATTTATTATTATTTTAATAGTGTGCACGTGTGTGCACACGTGTGTGTGTGTGTGTTTGTGTGTGTGTGAATGTATAATTATTTGTCTTCCTGTAGGTAAATACAAATGAGTAACTTCACCCAGAGAGGCCAAAGAGATCTAAATGTTTTAGAGTGGGAATTAGGGAATTATGAATGGCTGCCTGATGCCTGACCTGGGAGTTAGAAACTGAATTTGTGTCCCCTATAAAACCAGTATATATTCTTAAATGTTGAGCCATCTCTTCAATTCTATGAACACATGTGCTTTTATTCCAACAATAACTACTAATACTAATTTGAGAATCATGCATCACACATACACATGAGCATGTGAACAGAAATGCATGAGTGTGCGTGCGTGCGCGCACACAGGCGCACTCGCGCGCGCGCACACACACACAGACACACACACGCACACACACAATTTATATGTTGTAAAGTGACTGATGAAAGAGAAAGCCAGATGTTTAAGAAATAGTTTGATGGAAACGGAAATACAAATTGTATTGATTCGATAAGGGACCAAATCAGTGTGAGGGAAGGAGCTGAAGCAGCCACCATGCTCCTGTGAGTTTAACTTGTTTGGAAGTGGATTGCAGGATGGAGTCCAGCTGCAGGGATTGAGAAGGCAAGATCAGGTGCAGACCAAAACCAAACAAACAAACAAGCAAACAAATAAACCCAAACTAACAGGAAACTCAAACAATCCAAATTAAAACAAAACAACAACAATGAAAAACCTAATCAAACAAAAGACACTTATGAAAGACCAGACAGAAACCCTCTATAGACAAACAGGCAGACAGCAGGTAAGTAAGTCACATTAGGGACCAAACAAGTTTGAAGGCCAGGGACAGTTATAAATTGTCTTTTGACCTTGGATGTTCATACCAGGTGGTCAGTCCCTTGGAATCAAAGTCATCATGATTCTAGGTGTATATCATTTTTTTTTTTTGGTGTTCAGGTGAGGTGATTATACTTTTTCTTTAGTTTGATATGTTCAATAAGTCCTTATATCTGCTTCCCTTTGACATGATATTAACAAACACACATGCTCCCATGTTGTCAAGTAATAACAATTAATAAGGATGGCATTCTGTCTACTCCTGTGAATAAGTGGTTTATCTCTGCTGCATGAGTTGTTCCAAGTGCATTTCAAGTGCCCACCCAGGTGCACAATTGTTCTCTCTCTTTAAAATGGAGAAGCCTTCACAACTGTCATTTTGTAAGGTACAGTCTAAGAAACCAGCATGCAGTATGCATTAGCTTAAGTCTGGACACAGCCTGATTTCACTGACACCTTATAAAGACAATCTGTTTGCCACCACCTTGATAAATGGCAAAGTTTTCTACAAAGAATTGATGGATGCAGGAGTGTGTGTGTGTGTGTGTGTGTGTGTGAGTGTGTGTGTGTGTGTGTGTGTGTGTGTGTATGTGTGTGTGTGTGTATTTTAAGGAGAGAATTTCTGTTCTATTTTCCATTTGTTAAATGACCCTTAATGTTCTGTAGACATTCTCCATGGTGGATTGTGACACAAAGTGTTAGTTAATATCACGCAGGCTTCTCTACCAACAAGAGCTACTCAGGGTTGATAGTTCTTGACCTATTATTTGACTAAGACTGTGGATCCTGACTCTTTCTTCCCAGAGGTTTTCTACTCAGAAATTCCTTCAGGCCACGCATAACAAATTTACTTGAAGCTTGCTCTTCAACTTACCATCCCTAGTTCAATACCCAGGACATCAACAGTGAATCTGGACTGGATCTTCCTCCAAGGCTCTTAGCCAACACATGAAATGACCAGGCACTCCCATTCTACTATGGCTTTAATCATGGGCTGACATGTGTGAATCCTGCTAATTCAGGTTTGACCACTTACCATTGATGTCAGAGATCTTTGTGCACTTCAATTCACTTAAAAGAGGAGAAGGGTTCTTTGAATAAGTTATCATGGAATAATTATTTTCTTTGATTTGCATGTTGATTTTTGTTTCAAATCACACAATGGAAATAAAAGGAAGGAAAGCTAGGCAAGAGGGAAGGAAGTAAACTGAAAGGAGGGAAAGACAGGAAAACTGCTCACATTAATTATGGTCACTTCTTAATTGAGCTTGTGTTGGTAACAAAATCAATTATTGAATAAGTTCAAAAATATTTGGTTGGGAAGAAAGAAATGGTGGGGAGGAAATTTTCCTCTTAAACTTGGGGGAAGGAAGGAATTAATTCACAAGTGAAGGTCTGAGTCACTTATTTACATGCCTTTTAAATTTTGTATCATAATTAAATGGGAAACAAAGACAGTCCGTGTCCAAGTTCTGTCAAATCAGAAGGAATGGATACAAAGACTTTCAGTAAATCTCGTTTGCATATACCACAATTAACTTTGCTACTGCAGTTTTAAATCTAAAGCTCAGATGTTCTAAATACTCTGGGCAGAGTTGCTCCATGGCTTCCACTTTAAGCGGAGGCTCTGAAACAAACACTCCCTGTGTGCTAATGGCTGTGATTACTGTTCTATATGATTTATGTCCTTGAGTTTTCATTCTTTATTGCTAACTCTAAAATTTAATGACATGTAAACACACATTTACATTTGTTCTCTAAGGGGTGCTATTATGGGTGGAGATTGCCCTGTTGACACATTTTTTAAATGGTGGATTTTTTTTTTGTCGTTTAGGACATATAACATGTGATCGCGCACCATAATTTTCAGCAGACGGGCACTGCATTGACCAAACATGACCTTGTCTAGCATCTACGTTTGGTTTAAATGCAAGCCTTGTTTGAAGCCTCATTTGAAGGATTTCTTTTTAACTTATTACTGTTCAAAACTGTCAAGAGGCTATTAAAATTGACTTGTACCCAAAGTATTGGTGCTTCTACTACTGTGGCTTTCTGAGGCAGATTTCAAACGCTATGCTTACATTCTTGACCACATTCCAAAAAAACAAAAACAAAAAACAAAAAACAAAACAAAACAATTTCCAGATTATGGTCATGAAAATAGTTCTGTTGGGGTGAAGCAATATTTTATTTCCATGTACCACAGTGGTTCCCAACCTTTCTAATGGAGTTCCTCATGGGGTGGGGGGGTGATCCTCAACCATAAAATCATTTGGTTGCTATTTCTTTTTTATTTATTAATCATTTTATTTATTTACATTTCAAATTATATTTCCCTTCCTGGGTACCCCTCCACCAACCCCCCATCCCATCTTCCCTCTCCCTCTTCCCTTTACCTTTATGAGGGTGCTCCTCCCCCCACTCTCCTACTCCTGCCTCACCCCTCTAGAATTCCCCTAACCTAGGGCATCAAGCCTCCCTCCCCTCCTGTTAATGTCAGATAAGGCCATCCTCTGCTACATATGTATCTAGATTCTTGGCTCCCTCCACGTGTACTCTTTGGGTGGTGGTTTAGTCCCTGGGAGCTCTGGGTGGTCCAGTTAGTTGATACTGTTCTTCTTATGAGGCTGCAATCCCCTTTTGCTCCTTCAGTCCTTCCCCAAGCTCTTCCATTGGCATCACAACTGTACTTTTGCTATGGTTATGAATCATAACTGTAAATATCTGATATGCAGGATATCTGATAATAGACCCCCAATGGGGTGGAGACTCAAAGGTTGATGACTGCTGATCTAGTACATCAATTACATGTTTGAACATTCTCTAGATGAAAAGAACAAGTTTGTTTGTTTTTTCCTTTTTTCAGAAGAAAGGAATGGGCTATTCTTCCAGGAGAGACTGGAGCTGACATAGTGCTGTTGGGTATTGGGCAGGACAATGTCTTAGTGCTTAGTAATTGCATAGTCTTGCCTTCTACTTAAATCTTATCTTTCTGTTAGGACCACAAAAATAGGATTTTCAGTATTACTAGATCATGTACCTACACTGAATACATCTAATTATTCTGCTGAGAGGTGGGGTGAAGGAAAACTACAAGTCATAATCTTTATTATGACCATGGGGGTGCCGTAGTGTGCTTGTGAAGGTCAGAGAACAGGGTACCAGTGTCCGTTTGAATCTCTCCTTGCCCTTCTACCATGTGGTCTTCAGGCCTGAACTCAGTCTTCAGGCTTGAGAGCAAGTGCCTTTGCCAGTTGGGCCATCTCAGTCCCTGCTGATGCTCACTCTGCAGGCCTTAATAGTCGGAACTGTAACCAGTCTGCCAGGGAACTGTGATCACGTGGGTTAAGAACAAACACTAAGGTTCATGGAAGAAGTGGGAACGTGGATAGCTTCTTGAAGTATCAACGTGATGAAAGGCAATGTTTTTCTTACTCTCACTGGAAGTTGTTCTGAATCTGGTTTTCACTCGAATCACCTGGACCTTCTCATTCATTCGTTGCTGGTTGGCGCTGTGAAGTCTAAATCTGTCATTTTTTTGTTTGTCCCTTTGTTGAAAGTCCTTTGTTTAAGATGGCTGCACCTTACTGTTGTGAAAAATGTCCCTGCTAGTATAATATAGCTTTAAATGTGCTGAAGTTAACAGAAATCTGAGAACCTTTAGGTCAAGTTCTACCGAGTTACCAGATGCGATGCTCAGTGAACAGTCAAGCTCAGCCACACTCGCCTGAACGATCTGTGATCTCTGTCTGCACCTGTCCTTTCCACTTTTATTGGTCATCCTATTTATTTACATTTCAAATGTTACCCCCCTCCCCACTTTCCCCTCCACAAGCCCCCAATCTCCTCCTCCCTCCCCCTGCCTCTATGATGGTGCTACCCACCTACTCCTGCCACAGCACCCTAGCATCCCCTATCCTGGGTCATCCAGCCTCCACAGAACCAAGGGGCTCCCCTCCCAGTGACTCAAGATAAGGCCATCCTCTGCTACATATCAGCTGAGCTATGGGTCTCTCCATGCGTTATCTTTGGTTGCTGGTTTAGTCCCTGGGAGCTCTGGGGGTGGGGGGAGGTCTGATTGGTTGATATTGTTGTTCTTCCTATGGTGTTGCAAACCCTTCAGTTCCTTAAGTCCTTCCTTTAACTTCACCTTTGGGGTCTCTGTGATCAGTCTAATGGTTGGCTGTGTACATCTGCATCTGTATTTGTCAGTCCCTGGCAAAGCTTCTTAGGCGACAGATATATCAGGCTCCTGTCAGTAAGAACTTCTTGGCATCAGCAATAGTGTCTGGGTTTGGTGTCTGCACATGGGAGGCATCTCTAGGTGTGGCCGTTTCTTGATGGCCTGTCTTTCATTTTCTGCTCCACTCTTTGTCCCTGCATTTCCCTTTGACAGGAGGAATTCTGGGCTAATATTTTTGAGGTGAGCGGGTGGCTCTGCCCCTCAGCCAGGGGCCCTGCCTACCCACTGGATATAGTCTCTACAGGTTCTCCCTCCCCTTTGTTGGGCATTTCTCATCCCTATTGGGTCCCAGGAGCCTCTTGCTTTTCTGGCATCTGGAATTTCCTGGTGGCTATCCCCAGTACCCCATACACCATTGCTACACACCTCTGTCTGCTTTCCTGACCCTCTGTATATCATCCCTGTCTCCTCTGCTTGCCTTTTGTAGTATAGAATTAGAATAATCTTTTTTCTTGTTTAAGGATAGACTGCTGTACACTTGAGGGCTAAGCTTGTTTTCTCTGTGTTTGTTTTAGACAGGGACTCCTATGTCTGAAGACTGTGCCTTTTCCTCAGGATTCCTGAGTTAAAGATAGAGCTTTACTGTAAAATGATTTGGCTTTGGTGATTTTTAAACTTTACAGGCTTAGTTTTGCAGCATTCAAATAGTGCGTCAGTTTTTTTAAAATCGTGAAGCATAGCTTCCTGAAAGACAGATTGTGGTGCAAGTAAATCAGTTCCTGGTTCCTCCATGTGAGGAAATTCCTATACATGGCAGGGCACCCAAGCGAGCAAAAAGAACATCCCAAAGGGAAAATACTTCTTATAAAAGAACATTCTAAAGGAAAAAAAATGTGCCCTTTAAAGATGGGATATTAGCCAAAAAGATGCTCGGAATACTCATGATACGACTCACGATCCCTACGACACCCAAGAAGAAAGCAGACCACACCAAAGTGTGGATGCTATAGTCCTACTCAGAAGCGGGGAAACAATTGCTGGGAGGTAGAGGGAGAGAGGGATCTGGGAGGACAAGAGGAGGGGGAGGGGAAAAGGGGATCTGGTTCAGATACAGGAGGAGATGGGAGAGAAGTACAGAGGGTCAGGAATTTGAAAGTAGGTGTGCAACAGTGGGGTAACTGGAAGTAGCCATTAGAAAGTCCCAGATGCCAGGGACCCAAGAGTTTCTCAGGACCCAACAGGGAAGATGTAAGCTGACATACCCAACAAAGGGGAGATCGAGCCCATAGAGCTCCTGGCATTGACACACAGTGTCACCAGATGCAGGCAGGAATTGTCTGATAGAGCATTTGCTTAAGTTAGATTTCAAGATCTGCCACTCCCCAGTGTGACACTGCTTACATTACTTGACTTTCCTGGTGCTTCCCTTCTCTCAGCAGTAAGATTTGGGGTGATGATAGCAACGACTTCACAGGGGCCTTACTATTAACAAAGCGAGACATCCCTTACAACATTACATTCCATACACAATCAGTATGTGTATGGCACTATTCCTCCTGCTTATGTGACTCTGCATTCGGTTCCATGTCCATTTTCTATTAACTCTGTGTTGCTAAGAAACACAGCTCAGTGAACCTCAGTACTACTGACTTTGCGATAGTCAATGCTTGTGCTTACACTTGGGAAAAGTAAGATAACCTCCCTGGGGATAGGCACACTGAGGGTTACTGACCATCTGCTGGGGTGAATTGGAGGTTTGGGTCTGCTCTGTGTCTCTCACCATTAGACTAGACCTGTGGCATTCTTATGGACTGGCAGGAGTATGAACGACAAGAATATTTACATAGGAACATTCATCTCAGAGCTCACACACCATCACCTCATGCTCTCTACGTGTCATACTATATTACAGGGGGGAGCCAAATATAAGAAAGTACAGTTATAAGACGAAAGAAAGAATATGTGAAAGGGGTAAGGTTAAAACCCTGTCGCATTACCCACTTGGGTCTTTCCTTGAACATTCTTTTATATTGGGAAACTTGACACAAAGCATTGTTGTGTCCCCTCGTCAAGTTGGTGAAACTCAAATCTGTTTGCCAGTCTGTAGGGATTCCACAAAATGATAAAAGTTATCTTGTCAGTTTTAGGCCTCGAATAAAAACCAAAAAAAAAAAAAATTACTGTAGTAAAAGAATGTTGAAAAACAGCCTATGAAGTATGGTTGGTTATGTAAAATTCAAATATAACCAGGCATGCTAACTGTGAGTTTTCTTGATGCTAACTGTGGAGTTTTCGTGGTCTGTCTTGTCTTCTTATATTCACATCTGAGAAATGAATCTGAATGTGGATCTGTGTGACAGGCAAGCCTCAGCATGCTTTCACCAACAGACAATTCATTCTACACATGTAGCCTTTCTTCCTCCCCAGGTCTCCACCTTCCCCGACTGCCATGTTCCCAGTGCCCCCAAACTGAAAAGACAAGTCATAAAAATAATTAGCCATTTATCTGTCTTGCCTCATTCCCCGGCTACTAAATTATCTTTAATCCTGTGTTTAATGTTTTTCAAAGAGTCTGTTGCCATTATTACCAATCCTCACTGGCTGTTCCAGATTCTCATCACTTCGTCACATTCTTTTCAATGGAGTTTTACTAACTCAACTTCTGCCCATCTCCCTTCATGAGATGCTGTTCCTATTGACCGAAAGTCCATAGTCTAAGGTGGGCTGCTTAGATTTTAGTATGTATGAACTTGCCTGCTTCTGTAGGGTTAATATCCCAAGACTCAAGGCAATCTATTTTAAACTCTATTTTTGTTTATTTTTTTACACATTGAAATAGTATAACTATAATGTGTCTAGTATTAAAGGAGCTTCCTCTGATACCATGGACCACAAATAAACAGTATAGCTTCTGCTGTATTCATACACATTTTTCTACAATCATTCTTATTACGTAAGGTAATATATTGAATCTTTCTTTCCCATACAATTAGAAGCTCTTTTATTGAAGACTAAATTTACTCAGCTTTAATGATTCCAAATTGAAGTTCCTTTCAGATTCACACAATCAAATGTCCCACTTTCTTACTTCCCTCATGGCTATGATCCTGGATGGCTGTTAAACTTGATGTTCCCATCTGAGGAAGAATCTCCTTTAAACTGCATTTTCATATTGAATTCCTCACTGAAATATTTTACTAAAAAAAAGATTTAAACAGATTATATTAAATAGACAATTGCTTGCTAGGCATACAGTAAAAGTGTGATACAAGTATAATAAACCGTTAGACCCTTATTCTGAAAGTCATAAAAAGACTATGAAGTAGTTCACTCTCATACAATTGACACCAGGCCTCTTGCAATACTTTTTTCTTCACAGCCTTATTTATTGATCTTTTAGAATTTTAATTAATTAATCAGTAAATCAGTTAATTAATCCTGAGTGTTTGTACATACCTATATATCGCAGTGTACACTTGAAAGTCAAAGGATACCTAATTTGATCTAACTCATGTCATTCCTTTTTGCAGCAACCGTCCTAACCCACTGTGTCACATCCATGATCTTAGGATAGAACTATTCAAAAATTGAGATAGTGGTTAACAGAAAGCCAATGGACTTCCTCGTTAATTTACATTTGTGTAGGGTAATGGATGTAAGAAGAAACAAGATATACCAGCTACAGCTTCTGATTGAGAGGTGCAAATCACTGAAACAGAAGAAACTTACTGACGATAAGGACACTCTAGGGACTTAGGTTGGAAAACCACACAGCAGAGAGAGTTGTCAAGACACCTGTGATGTTACCCAAGTCAATGGAACAGCAGGACTGGGAGGAAAATATTATTTTAGTCATTACGGCCATTATTGCTTGCCGCTACCAATGGCATGAGTTGTATTCCAAGTAGTAAGTAGACCCTGAGGCCCATCCCCTTTGCTTTTGGAGGCCTCCTCCGAGCCATCTTATCATCTGTGGGGCACTATCCAATACTCATGCTCCGGTGGGATACTTTATCAGCGCAGTCTGATTCACGTGTGGAAGGCATTACTCCCGAGAGCGATATAAAGGATTATTTTCTACTCCTGGGGTTGTGCAGTGGAAACTTGTGATATTCTTCTTCCTAAATACAAACAAGACAGAGGTAGAGAAGTTCTGAAAACATCAGGAATTTTATATCAATTGTTAAGAGCTAAATAAGGCTGGAGCCACTGTCTCTTATATACCAAATTCAGTATAGAACACAAACGATAAATATATATACAGCCATATTGGCGAAGTGATATATGAACTATTCAAAGGTATTTGTCCTACCATGCCGGTGTCTGTGGTTAGATACTAAATCAAATCATTTCTCTAAGAACGCAGAGTACATTTCTTAGGCTGTTATTGACCTGTAAGTTATTGATCGGTACTATAAACCATCAGACATAAAAAGGGTAGGAAGGGAATGAGGCAGGAGAAGTAGCCAGTGAAGGGACGGTTTGAACCCAGAGAGTTAGTATTGAAGGAGGCAGTTCACTCACGGCAACACAGTAAGAACATTTCCCCCAGGAGAAGTCATGTAGTACTGAACCATTAAACACAGATGTGACCTTTTTTTCTGAGACCTGGCGGTGCGTGCTGCGGAGCCTTGTCCAGTCTGCTCTGCCCTGACTGCCCAGTCTGCTCCTGCTGAGGAACAAGTCGGTCAGGTAGCCGTGCCTCAGCCATGGCATTTAAAGATACCGGGAAGACTCCCATGGAGCGCGAAGTGGCGATTCACTGGATTCGAATCACGCTCACTAGCCGCAACGTGAAGTCACTGGAGAAGGTTTGTGCCGACTTGATCAGAGGCGCAAAGGAGAAGAATCTGAAAGTGAAGGACTGGTGCGCATGCCTACCAAGACACTGAGAATCACTACCAGAAAAACACCTTGCAGTGAAGGTTCCGAGATGTGGGATCGTTTCAGATGAGAAACCATAAGCGACTCATTGACTTACACAGTCCTTCAGAGATTGTTAAACAGATTACTTCCATCAGTATTGAGCCAGGAGTGGAGGTTGAAGTCACCATTACAGATGCCTACCTCAACTGTTTAAATGAATTGACTTAATTGTTAAAAAAAAAACAAAAAAAAAAAAAAACAAAAAAAAAAACCACACAAATGTGACAGCAACGTGAGCAAGAAACCCAGAGGAACCAGGATGTTCTGTGTGAATCGTAAGTCCAAAACCAGTCAGACACAGACAGGTATAGCACTTGTGGCTCTAGATTTTAGGTGATCTAGACGTGTGAAAGCAAAGATAGTCACAGGGTGTTGGCCCGCATCTCCTTCTAGGGACCTTTTTAAATCAACAGTGCAGTGCATAGAGAAAACACAGGAATGAGCTTACTGAGGTTTAGGTAAAACTTGTACATATGTATATATACATTGCATTACATATGTATACATACATTGCATTAAATATGTATATATATTTTATATATACTCACACATACATAGTCATATTACCTTGAAGAAGCTATTTGCTTACACAGTCTGCAGCAACTAGAAAATGAAGCTAATACTGAACCCACCCTCTCAGAGTGCTTGCTTCATTACGTGACTACATCTAAAGCCCCTGGTATGTAATAACTTCTAATAAACACTGACTGTCCTTACTATTACTTTTGCCGTGTTGAGGAGTATGCCCATCCCAGCCACTCGGTTCAAGTGGTTAACCATTTAATGGATGTTGGTTTTGAATAATGGTGAACAGACCACAGTGTTGACATAAAATATATTCTTGTGGGGAACGTCAGAATGTGTCATGTGTAATTAGTGAACCAAAACAATCTTTTGAAATGCAGTTGGAGTATTACCTCATGTTCTGGAGTACATTTATGAGAATTTCAACCAGGATCAGATAAAAGCCAAGGCTTTGAGGGTGGAAAATTATCCCTAATGGGCACAAAGGTGATTAAAGGTATACTAAATTAAAAACATGTTAATATACAAGAGGCTTCCTTTAGGGAACCAGAGAATATTAAAGGGTTTGGTGGGCTCCAGTGCTTCTGAGATGTGAAGGCTCCTGGGTTTGCCAGCCCCACTTCTGAGGGTTTGTAAATTCACTGTGCAGAGAGGGCGACTGGTAGCACGGCTTTTATTACCCAGCAGAATCCGTGCTTCTGTAGCTAATAAGCCTTCTCCAAGGCTTTGAGTGAGTGCCTTGGCCTTTGTAGGGTAAGTCACACTTGCATCTCACTCATTGGGATGATACTTAGAAAAGCCAGAAAAACCATGTTCGTTCTCCATCTTGTATCAGGAATCATTTCAGTGTCCTAATGAAATGTTTCAGACTGTGTTTATTCAATTAATTTACTCCCTGACCTGTCACTGTTTAGAACATTTGCAGCCTGATTTTTTAACGCATGATATTTGTTTTCTCAAACTGTTTCGAGTACCACCACCACCACCACCACCACCACCACCACCACCACCATCATCATCATCATCATATTTTATTATTTCATCAATTTTACAACCCCGTCATTATCCCTCTCCTGATCTGCCCTCTGACAGTTCCTCATCCCATTCCTCCTTCTCCATCTCTAAGAGGATGTTTCCACCCCATCCCCCACCCTATAAAACCTCTCCCATCCCTTGGGCCTCCGATCTCTCCAGGGTCAGGTACAACTTCTCTCACTGAGGTCAAACCAGGCAGTCCTCCGCTGAAAATGTGTCAGGGGGCCTCATATCAACTGGTGTATGCTGTATGGTTGGTGGTTTAGTTAGTGTCTGAGAGATCTCTGGGGTCCAGTTTACTTGAGACTTCCTGTCTTCCTATGGGGTCACCCTCCTCAGCTTCTTCCAGCCTTCCCCTAATTCAAAACAGTGGTCAGCAGCTTATGTCCATCAGTTCGGTGTAAATATCTGCATTTGACTCTTTCAGCTGCCCATTGGGCCTCTCGGAGGGCAGCCATCGCTTGGACTGTGTGACCAGAGGCTTGGAGCTCTCCTTTGCAATGCCAACCCCCGTGGGTCAGTGAGTGATGGGTACACGACTCAGAATCAGTCAGTGGTCAATAGTTCAGTGGCAGAGGATGTAGGACTGTGAATGTCTTTCCCTTCTTCTAGTCATTGTTGACAGAGGCAGTGTTGTTTGGGCCCAGAGTAGGCAACCACAGTTGTGCAGAATGATTGCAAATGGTTATATTGAATCTCGAAGAGAGCGTTTGTCCACCCTTCTACCTACGGTGACTTTTGATGTTGTAGTTGTTTTGTTCTCTGGTAAGAGTAACTCTGGTACACTTACTCTTGTTTGCTTTTGCTTTTGTTATTGTTGTTGTCCCAGGCGTTGGCAGTTATAGAACACCGGTAATAATATTAACCCCTGCAAACCAAGGGTGTAATGAACAACAATAACAGCACTTGAAGCTATTTCAGAACTAACCTTGTGCCTCTGAAAGAAACCAGTTAATCAAGTCAAGTAAATGATGGATTGGTGTTGTACCATCCATCATTACTGTATACATTTAACTTTTCTCCTACATTTCGATGTATTAAATATTTAATCTGTTAGCAAGACAACAACAGCAAACTTACTTTTGTGGCAACAAAGAGAAGACTTAGATGAAGAACCAACTTAATTTCAGTAAAAGGTCCCAGTATGATGGTTGACCCTTTGACATCTCTCAGCCTCTTTGACCCTTTGTGTACTAGATTTTCTGACTTAAAGAATCTGTCATCTGCCATTGGGTCCTGCTCCTGAAATAACGTCCTAAACTTTGCTAGGTCTTGACCTGGTTTTAACTTTCATGAGAGCACTGTGTTTCTCTGTGCATTCTTGCTTGAACAATATCGGTGCACAATGACTCAAGGTATTGATTGGGTCTTCTAAATCAACAGTGGATTCTCATTGTCTTTACTAAGATGTGTTTCCATAGACTCCTGATGATAATGACTGAGAAGATTTGCCTCTTGCAAAGAACTGTTAAGCAATCTCTGCAACTCTTCATAAAAGTTTGATTTTAGAAACACCAGGGAAGAACCTGATATTATTAGTGTGGTCTGTGTACGGACCTTTCCTGACCATTCGCTCCAAAGAACAGCACAGTGCAGCCACATGGATCACTCACACATACCACACGTCACTCTTGCTTTCTGTGGGAGATCATGTCCAATCCCTGCCTCTGTAATATACGTGACCCGAACAAACTCTCTGTCCAAGATACCTTTTAGACCATGACCCAACTTTTACCATCACCGCTGAGAATTCCCTCCAAATATGTACATTTAAATTTAAAGGATAGAACTCCTATTAGGTCAGACAAGTGGCTGGGAACTCTTAGTTCCTCTATACATTTTACACCTTAACCTATTCTTGCTCTTTGTGGTCAATTTATCTTATAGACTATCATATGCTGTGAATTGCCTGCTGGTAGTATTTATCTAACTCTCTGATTAATGAATCATAAATCAATAGAGAAAAGTGCCACAGCTTTAGAAAGATTATGTTGCCTCCAGGCTCAGTTAAAACCCAGAACCTTAAAAAAGTAACCATTATTTAATATTTTTTAAAGTATAAGTAGGCTTTTACATTCTAGGCTTGAAAAACCCTTGGAACTTCACTTTAAGGCTTATTTTCTTTAGTGAACTCATGTTTATTACTAAAAATAAAAACAAGTGAACATATGTGTTTGGATGGATGCTGGAGTTATAATTCTTTCTATTCAGACGCAAGCACCTAGGATCAATTAATTTGAATATAATAAAACCACATTATTTAACATGCAATTTTCTATTAAAAATTTTAGTCTTGACGTATATATAAATAACTCTCATAAATAATAACTCTTAAGCTCACTACTTTTAGGGTTTTTTTGTACAAGGCCATTTTCTTCTCATCATATATAAATTAGGTCACTCATTGGATTCTGTTCAAATTTGCATTAGTTCTAAATGTTCTGTTAAACACTGTCCCTACTCAAACAAAAACCCCTTCCTAGTTTGTGTGCTCCTGTAAGCATTTATGTTGCAACTTCTAATTGGCAAAGGATGACAGGAGGAAGGGCCAAGTCTACACAGTGTCCTTCCACAAATTACACAGAAACTCCTCAGCGTTATAAATGCCTTCCATGGTAAATGCCAGGCAGATGTCTGTGTATGAGCAAACAAATGGGGCATTTATACATGGACTTAAAGTTTTTCTAATTGTAAAGACTTCCCTTGCGTGGCACTTAATGAATGGATATAGGTCTGGGTCTACAGTCGTCTTGAAGGAAATTAGCTGCATACTAGTAGACAGTGTTGCAGGTTATAGGACTTTAGAGAACCTGCCCTAAAAGGAAAGGGCTCCTTGTAAGAGATGATCAAGCATTAAGGTTGACTGCTACATCTTAAGTGTTCCTTGGCCTGTCCCACTGAATACTTAAAAAAAAAACCTTTAAGGTGCACGTCCTTCTTTGTCACTGCACTTCCAAAGGAAGAGTACTGAATCAGACTAAGAAATGCAGAGAACATAGAAGAAATATTTTGCTAAACTGCTCTCTTTTGAAGCACAGTGTCCCAGTACAGAGGGTTGATAGTTTGCTGTGTACATCTGATTGTTCACTGAGGGTTAATCGCCACATATATCTTTCATCTGAAGCTAAGAACTGAGCATCTGGTAAACCGTGTCAACCCCTGCTCATTCTAGCCACTCTTACCAACATCAAGCTACCAAGGCTCTGAATCTGTAATCATTTCTAGACAATGGTATACGGAATGATTGTGTTATCTCTTATTTGGTCTAAGAACTTATTTGCTCTTCTGCTTCTCTTTTGAGTGAGTGAAAGGTAATAATTTTTTTCTGAAATGGCTTTGTAAAATCTTGGACCTTCAACAGAATAGCACTATGGAAGAAGGCACTGTTTCATGGACAATGAGAAAGATGGTTAAATATTAGCAAGGAAATTAGGTCCTCTACAGTGGGGATGCTTAGGAAAAGAAGTGTGACACATACCCAAATGTTTACAGACATCGCTTCTTCTCTGCCTACTTTAAGGAAACTACTTTGAGAACGTTACAGAAATCCCAAAGCTGAAATATCTTCTGTGCAAAGATGATGACATTGAATCGGGGTGTTTAAATAATTTCTACAAATCCCAAAATGCATTAGTTCCAAAGCTGAGACTTCAGTATGGATTTCAAGTCTCTCTGTGTCCTTCCTATTGAAGTGAGAAAGCAAGGGTTATCTGAGAGACTGCACTTACCAGTGTGCTGAGATGAGAACCAAATGGAGTTATGAGAACTGAGTGTAAGTGGATGGACTTCTATAGCACTGTGAGGGCCAGAATAGCTACAGGAAGTGGGTAGCACAATACATAAAAATTGCGGCTCTCACATCAATCAGTTGTGAGAAATCCTTTTGAGTATTTCTTCTTGTATATCTAGCATTAGAAGTTTTATGTCGGGAAACCTGGAAAGGAGATAACAATTGAAATGTAAATTAAAAAATCCAAGAAAAAAAGAAAAAAATAGAAGTTTTGTGTCATGTCTATTAAACAAGACTCACAATTCTAGTAAAAAGCTAGTATAAAGTTCACTCATAAGAAGAAAATTGTTCATGATTACAGCAGAGAACGAAAGTAACAATACATTTGGGTAAAGAATAGCAGCTGGGCAAGCAGTAGCTCTCACTTCCTATAATTCGCCTTTTAAATCTTTTACATTTACATTTGCACGTGTGTTTAGTATTTGTGTGGGGGGTGGGTGGGTATTGTGCTGGACCGTATCTCTTTTGTGGAGATGACCTGTGGGACCATTTCTTTCTTTCCACCACACGGGTCTCCAGGATTGAATTCGAGTCATCAGTCTGGGCAGCGAGTGTCCACTCTGCTGAACCACTGTGCCACTTCGCTCCCACCCTTTTATGTTCTCTCCCCTTCCATGGAATATTATCATTCCCCAAAGTCCATCTGACACATTTTCAATAAGGTGGATTTTACAGTAGTGTCTAAGAAAGAATAATTTCATTGAAGGTAGATTACATGTTAGGAAAGAGAACAATTTTTTTAATAATCTTTCCAAAAGAAAGACTATTCCTGAATATTTCTGAAATAAGGAAGAAATATTTTTACCTTTGCAGAGCATGTCTGCTAATGTCCAGGATTACCTGACACACCCTAATCGTCTTCTTGGTGCTAAAAATATTTGAGCACCAGATGACGGCAGAACATAAAGGAAAGGGAGATAACATAAAAAATCGCTAAGGAAAGAAATAGTTGAATTTACAACTGCCATGGCTGTGAGAAAAGATAGATAATTTCGTTTTCAATTCCAGGGTCAGTATAAATTCTAGCCACAGATAAGTTTGGTAAACAGTTATTGCTGCCTGGCCATGAGTTGCAGTTACAACTTCTGAACACAAGGGGGCAGATTACAATTGCTCCCACACATAAAGGTCAGTGCCTCTCCCTCATCACCATTTACTTTGTGGCTGATTTTTCAGCCTGTCTCCCCTTATATTATTCTGGAGCTCATAACATAAAATCGTTTGAGAATTCCCATTTTAAGTTTAATTTATGGGGCTACTGAGAACTATTTTAAGACTGAAATAAAATTCTCCCAACTTTCTATTCATCATGTCTAAGTCTAAACTCTCTGCCTAAGACCCTTAACAATTCTGCTACAAATTAGGCTGAGCAGGACCTAATGTCTGGGATCAACATCTTCCTGTGACTGTACTCCAGTTTTATTTCTAGGAACGACTCCCATTAAAATCAGACAGGTCAGAAACAACCACGGGAGAAGAATCCTAGAATATTGTTCATCTCTTCTAGCAAAATCATTCATCTAGCAACAATGTTTTCTTTCAGGTACTAAAACATGTAACAACTTGGAACGACTGTAAGGTACCCGTTAGTGTCCAGAGGACATATTGTAGCATTTCTTCATTAACAGAGAAAGAAATGAACTTCTGGCAATTTTAAACAATAGGACACACATAGATTGAATTCCAGGAAATCTACTCTTATTCATTCTTGAAAATTTTTCTCCATTTCTGTGTGTGGTAGGGGTGTTCCAGAGAAAGGAAGTGGTTAAGAAGTGGTTTTTTGACATTTGAACTTGAGGGAAACAAGAGGTTGTGGTCTCAATGATAGAAAGTGTGTTCTGTGATATGCCTTAAAGAGCCCAGGCAGAGCAAGACAAGCACTTCTCACGGGGCCTGAGAAGACAAAGACAAGCAGATGATGGGGCCTCTCAGGTGTGTCATAAATTAGCCCCTGCTTGTACTCCGGAAATGTCATTGCTGACAATCACCTGCGTATACGGGGTCAGGTAGAATACTCGTCTCCTATTAAATTCAACTCCAACTACAAAGCAACTACAGTGGCTCTGTTGTGGTTTATTTCTCAAGAGGCTGCAGTCAATTACAAGTACAGAAAAAAAATCCACCACTGTTCTCATGTTAGAAGCTTTTTGAAAGAAGTATCAATTCAGAGTTGCTTAGCAATGTGATTTCATGGGAGAAAGATTGCAGAATCTGCCTTCCTCTCTTTTGAGGATAAAGGAGCTGTCAGGAGGGAATAGATGATTTTCTTCTCACCTCAAATGCTAAACAAGTTAATACCAACATATCAGCCCCAATATTGTGTCGGTATTATATTATGGGATGAAGACAGACACTATTCCTTGGCATGGTTTGACAAAGAGCAAACCCAAATTAGAATTTCCAACTTGTATTTCTGTTTCCTCCACCTGTCTGAAGTCCGTGGTAACTTCTTGTCTATAGTCTGTCTACGATCCTTGTGACTACATGTGTGTCTATGTGTGTGCTGTGTCTCTTTTGTGCCTGTGTCTGTGTCTCTCCCTAGCAAAGCACTTTGTTCTGCATTTATTGAACAACACAGAAAACATGTTATGGGAAAGCGTAATGCATTTTTCCCAGAAATCTTTAACAGAATTCTAAAAGAAAAGGATTTACTTTGCTGACCCCAACTGACCCAGAAAAGCACTCAATCTTAAATATAAGTTATAAACCTACATCCACAAGTTACTTTCAACATTTATGGGATTCGTTTTGTTTAATGTTGCTTTCAACTTGTTGGCTGCTTTTAGTAGTTACCACAATACACACACACACACACACACACACACACACACACACACACACACACACACACGGAGAGGGTGAGGGAGAAGTACAGGGAGAGGCAGGGGGACTCCGTTCTGGATCTCAGGCAGGGGCAAAGAACGGTAGTTAACATGAAATTAAGTTTATCTTGGATTATAAAGTTGATTACATGGAAAATCCTAGTTGTAGTAATGTTGGTTATATTATTCTTTTAAAGGCAACTTAAACTTAAACAGGCCAAGCACACAGTATGACAGCAGGCTAATGACATAGTCTTAAATGATCCCAAAGCATGTTAGTAACTTACTTTGAAGGTTCAATGAAAGTTCAGCCTCTTTGAAGTCAAAAGATATTTTCAGAAAAATGTAACTCCACATCATACTGAGGTTTTAGCAATAACTCATACTTTATTAATGCCTGTTGCACATTAAGCATGTACAGATCATGCCTTCTCTATATTTTTCTATATTTTCTATTTTCCTGGTTTTTCTTTCAATCTTATTTTTTTTCTTTCTTGAGAATTGCATGTACATATACAATGAACTATAATCATACCTTCAGTTTCCCCCTCTAACTCCCATATGTCCCTTCCAAAAGATCCTATGCCGAAGTGTAGTATGTGTGTGTGGGGGGGGGGCATCTATTATTCACTAAGTCCAGCTAGTGAAATTTTTACTTTATGCTAATATTTTATATCTGCTAATGTCCATAAAATTAGAATTTGTAGAAAAGGCTGTATAATAGTGTAATAAAATACTTGTAAAAAAACAATAACAACAAATTTTTAAAAACATAATCAGTCAGAAGCAGAGTTCCAGATTTGTTGATGTTCATTCTCCAATCGTGGTAAACAGACATGCATAAGTACCCATGATTCCAAGAGGAAGCTGTCTTTATCTAAATGACACTCTGCTGTAACATAGAACCACTTCCGTGCCATTCAGTAAGAGCAACATTTCAACATATTGACAGAAAGGATCAATGCCTGTTAACCAATCTTTGGGGGTTTTCTCTGTATAAGCACCTTTCACGTCCCCTCTCCTCTGTGCAACGCAACACTCAGCTTGCTCCTTTCCAAAATTTTTCTCATGGGTGACACCAGTAAAGTGGAAGGTCTTGACTGGATTTGGTTCTAGAATATGCTAGAAGCCATCCTCAGTATCTTTCTGCCATATTATGCTCACTGACTGTCATCACAGATTCTATGAAATGAATTACGCCAGTGTTGGAGTGTGTGCTTTTGGATTATTTTGGGTTTTGTTTTGTTTCAAGCCTTCTGTAGGCTGGCTACAAACTGGTGATATATGTGTACTTAAAGAGGACTCACCTGTAGGTACCCAGTTGGTCTCTCTCTCTCTCTCTCTCTCTCTCTCTCTCTCTCTCCCTCCCTCCCTCCCTCTCTCTCTCTCTCTTCCCCATAATCAGTCCAGCAGGAAGTGGTCAGTCCTGCAAGACCCCTTAGCATTCACAGGAGACTGCTGGTCAGGCTCAGCGATGGTAGGTTTAATTGCTGTGAGTTTGTGCCTGTCGTGGCCGTGTCATTATTAGAATGTATTTTGCAGTTTTTCTGCTTTTCTGACTTTTTCAGTCTTTCCTCTTCTTCTTCCACAATGTCTCCAGAGTAGTTAGTATAATTATCTTCTTTAACTAGCTTCTGTGTAGCCATGGACCTCTGAATTCACCTCATTCGATACCAAGAGACTTCTCTGATTTATACTTTGACTACCACTTTTCTTGGTGGATAGATATTCTGGAGGTGGTTTGATGTGGTTCCAACTTTGCTAAACAACAGTAGCATCCTCCCCATGGTGCCTGGGGTAGCCCTGAGTAACCTCCATGGGACTCAGGACAAAGCAAAGAGGCATGACGGTGGAGAAGAGATCTGTGTGGAAGAAGTGGGGACAGTGGAGCAGGGTCGGAGAGCAGGACCAGAAGGTACTATGGCACATCGGAAACTGTCAAAGAATCAAATTTATAGAGAAAGGGACCCCTAGAAGAAATAAAAGCAAAAGGCGTATAAATGCATACACTAAGCTGGTGACTTCGATTCAGTAAGAAATATTCAGTGTACATAAACCCAAACCAATTTCACTATTAACTTAATCAGCCTTATATCCTTTGAAGGTATCATTTGTCTTTTGTTCTGTTTTAATGCAGCTACACAGAGTGTTCCAAGCTGGGCCACACAGGCCATCAGTAACAAGGACTAGGGAGTTTATGACAATACATAAACACTGTCCAGGCTGGAAATGGTTTCCAAGTGGCTCTAAGTGGCACTGTTCCCCACAGAGATGCTAAGAACTGTGCGCCCATTCTGTATAAACTCTTTTCTTTTACATTTACTTTCCAAGTCATAGTTTTCTAAGCTGAGGAGGAGGGCAACCTTATAGAAGACCAGCAGTCTCAACTAACCTGGACCCCCCACACCTCTCAGACACTGAGCCACCAACCAGACAGCAAACACCAGCTGATGTGAGGCCCCAACACATACACAGCAGAGGACTGCCTGGTCTGACCTCAGTCAGAGAAGATGTACATAAACCTCAAGAGACTTGAGGCCCCAGGGAGTGGGTAGGTCTGGTGGGGTAGGGGTAGGGGAGTGGGAACATCCTCTTGGAGACAGGGGGAGAAGGTATGGGATGTGGAACAGTAAAAGGGTAGACCATGAGAGGGATAAAGTCTGAACTATAAAAAACGACTAAAAATACATAGTATTTCTATTGATTTTTTTATTTACCTTTTATCACACACCCTGATAACACCCATCTTCCAGTCCTTCCATATGCTGTCCTTGTGACTTCCCCCAGCAATAATAATAATGATAATAATGATGATAATGATAATGATGATGATGATGATGATAATAAATACAGTTTAAAAATCAATCTATACTACTTATATGCTCATTGGAAAATGGTCAAGCTCTCAGAGGCTCACCCCTTAAATAGAACTGAGTCAACCGAGTCATTCCTTTCCCTCCCCACCCACTGCAGCAAGAAGCCATTAATTGTGAAGAAATAACATCAGCATCCCAATCACAGTTTTTAAGAGTTCTCTTTGATGGTCTCCAGTTTAGGCTGCCAAGTTTTTGGAAGAGTGGGGCTTGCGGTGGGGTAGTGGTTGTCACAGAAGCCTTCCATGCCCCTCCCTCTCAACTATGGGTCTGTAGTCATTGATATAACTGCAAACATTGCTTTCTAGCTCTTTATGTAAGTGGAAATACAAATCACGGGCTTCCACATGGTTTCCAGTTACAGCACAGAGCATGAACATGCCCCTCAACTGCAGTAGGACCATGAACAAGGGCAAGGCCCTAAGGGGAGACATGGACCGGATATCACTATGGGCTCAGGTTATGTTGAACAGAACACCCAGATCAGTATGGCCTCCGGTGACAGTATGGCCCACAAACATCAACATCAAGATGGCTTCAGGCAACAGCCAATACCATGGACATCATCCTGGACTTCAGTGGCATCAAGACAGAGCCTGGCTGCAGTAGGACCTCGGAAGGGACACTGCCCATTGCCCTCAGTGGTAGCACGGGATCTGCATATCACCATGGCCTCAGGAAGCAGAGCAGGCTACCCACAGAAGCCCGGTCCTTACCACTGTGGTGTCTCCAACGCCTCCTCTCCCCACAGTTCACACACCACGCTGCGTTTCTCTTTCTTATCTGTGGATCACATTTTTATTCATGTGGTCATGCCAGCTGCTCTCGCCGCCAGGAGGGGATGCCTAGCAGGCTTCCATCACCTATGCAGCGAGGCAGGGCGATCTATATTTTTTAACAACGTATATTGATGTAAGACACAGCTTTCACCCCAGTGAGTATGAAATAGTGTATTGTAGAACCAACTATGTGTGACCAAGAAGAAAGATGGATCCTTTTTGTCCCAAGTATCATATTCCAGACTGACATCAGTTCAATAAACTTTATAAGCAACAGAACAGACAGTAATAAATCACGTCATTTCTCAAAAATACGGGTGAGTTCATCCAAAATCTCTGATACAAAGCTCTGCTAAGAGCCCCAGAGTCAACTAAAGGGCGTCCTTAGCTTCATAGTTGGTGAAAAGGAGGAGATCTATTAATATATTGTGGAAGGACTTACCTAATGGCCATAAGAATGTAAATCCATACATGTAAATGGACCATGAATCAAGGGAGATAAAAATAATCATAGATAATAAGTTAGTAGGCTCTGGACCTGCAACATCCAACCTCTTCCTACCAGCAATTGACTGAGACAGAAACAGATACTTACTCCCCATCATTGACCTGAAGTCAGGAACCCCTATGACTGACTTAGGGGAAGGATCGAAGAAGCTGAAAGGGAGAGAGACGCCATAGGAAGAACAGCATTCTCAACTAACCCAGACTTCAGAGAGCTCCCAGAGACTGAGCCACCAACCAGGAACATACGCTGGCCAGTTCAAGGCCCCATCACAAGTATAGCAGAGGTCTGCCTGGTCAGGTCTTAGTGGAAGAAAACACACTTATCCTTGAGAGACTTGAGGCCCCAGGGAAGGAGGAGGCTGAGGGAGCACCCTCTCGGAAGCAAGGGGGAGGAGGAATGGGATGAAAACTGTGGCATGCAGAACCAAGAAGGGGGCGGTAGGAACAATGACTGGAATGTAAATACATACGTACATACATACATACATACATACATACATACATACACACACATATGCATACAATTCTAATCAGTAAATTAGCCCTTGCAAATTGTTCAAAGTAGGGTATAGGAATTTTAGTTCATATATAGCTCATTCGGGAATTATTTTCATTTTCTTTAGGAGTTAAATATATAGGTGTTATTTAAGTCTTAAGATAGAAAACAGTGTGAGTTCATTGATAAATTCTCAAAGCATCACTCTACATTGATGGTAGACTGTAACAACCTGAGCGGAGTGGTCCAGAATCAATGGAATCATTTGTAAGATGCAATACCATTCCCATGCCAAGACTCAGAGAACACCGTGGAAGAGAGGGCAAGACAGAGGGCAAGATGGGAAGAAAAGTATGTAAGAAGACAGAGTGAAGGGCTTCAGGATTCCATATAACTTTTACAATCATGAGCTCACCTCTGTGGGTAACTGCATTTGGTCAACACACAACTGACCCTGCTAACTATCACTTGGAGAAGAAAGAAGACTCAAAGGGTCCTGTTGTGGTAAAAAATAAAAAAAGGGCAGAATGGTTGCTGAAC
The DNA here is from genome assembly GCF_021556685.1 of Rattus norvegicus. Lineage (NCBI taxonomy): Eukaryota > Metazoa > Chordata > Mammalia > Rodentia > Muridae > Rattus > Rattus norvegicus. The sequence continues at coordinate 41,807,494 of NC_141544.1, read as the reverse complement.
ATACGCTGGCTGGCCGTAGCTCTCTCACTAGTTCCGGCTCTGGTGGGCCACTGAAACTAGAGCTAATTTATTTCAGCAGCTCCATGCTGCCCCCAAGTACTCTCTGACCCAGTTGGTCCAGCCCGGTACCATGCCAAGCTGCCTTGTCCTCACTCACAGTTCTCTTGGCGGGTCACTGCCACCTCAGTTTCATACAGAGACCGCCTACATCGAAGCTCTTTTACTGTGGATTCAATTAAGTTGCCCAGCGAAAGAACACACAACACAATAACCTCTGATCCAGTTGATAAGATCTAATTTGCCCATCTAGACAGCATAAAATGCTGTACACATCCATCCCATAAAAATAGTCATAACACCCTGTGTCTATGCTCAGAGAAGAATCTTAACAGAGCCCTAACTTTTCCCACTGACCTAAAGGCTACTAGTAGATTCGGAGTGAGGAGGATCCCTTATCTTTAGTGGTATAGCTATTGTTGAGCCCATCAAGCTCCAAGATGTAGTTCCATACCCACAGTCACACAGACAGACAGCCCTAGTTGTACTCAATTGGACACAAAACAAAACCAATAGGCTTGAAAGTAGGAGAGAGATTTCTGGGGAGGAGAGAGGATGGACGGGGTGATACATGGATAGGAGAGGTTGGGAATGAGAGTATGCAGTGTTCTTTGTGTACATGTGTGAAGTGATCTAAGGATAAATTTACAGAAAAAACCATCTGCAGTGAAAGAGTTAGAGACTGGGGTGCTTCTCTCGACATTTTTAGTTGGGGGGGCGATAAAAGGAACAACTTATTTTGTAGATGTTCTACTTTAAAATCATGAAGACATTCAAGTAAAAATAAAAGAAGACCTTGTCAGTCATCGTTTGCCAGATAAGATAAGCAGGAGTTGCTATTACAGTCCGGTGCTCAGAAGCATTCTGGGAGCTAATCATGAGTGAGTGAGTGAGTGTCTCTTCACAGCCTGAAGGACCACCTGTGAGGTCTTAACAGGTTCCAGGTTGCCCTCCGTTACTACCATTATTGCTATTGGTTGCTACCATTTCAGGGCACAGAGAGCATTCAGCCAGGAAAGACTCTCTGTTAGAGCTCCTTTAAGGAATGCAATCCTGTTTTCGTTTTTTTCACTCTGTTTATAATTTGCTGCAGATTCTACCTTTATGAAAATAAATTACATAGGGTAAGTTAATGCAACATGAGAGGGAGATCATAGGGGAGAGAAAGAGAGAGAGATTGAATATAGAGAAGGCAAAAATATACCTATGGACTAAAGGTTAGTTTATATTATCATGGGGTGTTCTTAGAATATTAGAAGGGTAGAGATTACTTATGAAAACGTTCAAACAGTGTGGCAGATTGATAGTGACAAACAGGAGTGTTGGTGCCACCAAGGTGGAAGAGAACACAAAGATTACATAGAAGGAAGAAGGCTTCCTCTGTCTATTCGTCGAGTACGCCTGTGCGTGGGGATTAAACAGGAAGAAGCAGAAAGACAGAACCTATCTAATAAGAGTACAAATCACATCAACCATTTAGCAAGAAGTCCACGGGAGGATGAAAGGCAGGGAAATGGTCCGCTCTAAAGTGAGCAAGTAACTGTAAGAATGAAAAGAAGTAGTTGGGCTTGAGTTTTAGGATGTCAGAGGGGACTTTGAGCCAAGACTTTCAGTGCAGTGCAGGAGACGGCAGTCACTGTGCATGAAAGGACAGTGAGTAGAGCTTCCTAGTCTACATCTACAAGAATAAGGGAGGTCAATAGAGGAAGGGAAATGGTTGACTGTTAGGATGGGGGCCACATATTTACACAAGCATGCTCCGGTTCTGTGAGATTACTTTCCACCCTTTGTAGAACATACACAAGTTTGGTGCTGAACCATTTTTACTTGTTATAACCAAATGGCTGTTACTGTGAGGTTTTTGGTTTTTTGGGGTTTCTTTGTTTTTTGCTTTTTGTTTTTTAATTTTTTTTCACCTTTCCGGCTTCTCCTTACACATTGCTTTTTGAATGAGGGGTAAGATACTCTGGGTTTGTCAATGCTGCATCCAATTATGAAGATACCTGATAAGGTCAGGAATACTGCACATTTTTTCCTTAAAGAATAAAAAGAGGATTTGGTGACCTAGAAGTTGGTTTCCCAACTTACTGGGTTCAAATTAGAGACTTTCTCCCTGGAGGCTAAGTTTGAGAAACAGTGTTAGTATATCTGAAAAATGGAGAGAAATGTGATAGGATTGCCTTTCAACACAGCCTGATTCTCAAGATAAGTTGTGTTGTTTATTGATAATAGTCTTCAGTATCAAGTGCACTGCTGATTATGCAGACCTGTGGTCGTCCTGACTCTGAGCTTACTTGCTTTTATGAAACCAACTACAGAGGCCACAGCAGATCTTAAAGAAGCCATTGTACTGTTAATTTCCCATTTTCCATGGTAAGTATCTTGAATGATTCAACCAGAGGCTTTTGTTTTCCAGGTACACTATTGTGACTTTGATTAAGATGCACTAATTAGTGTTTAGGATTTTATTAGCCATGGGCGCTGTGCTGTATACCAGAGGATGATGACATCATATAAAAATTTGATCTTTGATTTTAAAGGAAAACCTTAAAATAAGAGGAATGATTTCTAGAAGCCTGCAGAACAGCCTTTAAGAAGCAAGTGATATTTTTGGATCTACCGAAGCAAAATGAAACATCACCATAGCTGCCACGGCCTTCAGTCTGAATCCAAACTTCCAAAAAATAATGGAGTCTAAACAGCCCCCCTCCCTCTCTTCTTCCCTCCCTCTCCCTTCTCTCTCTTTCTCTTTCTCGATATGTGTATGCAAATACACTTAAATATGAATGTATACACATGTATGCATATTATGTGTCTAAATATGAACATAATTAAGAGTATCAATAACCTAAGATCAAAAGACACTTAATTCGAAAGGCAAGTCTGTCCTCTTATCTGGGCTAACAATCTCAATTAGTCAAGCCTAGAGGTTAGGGAGTGAGCGTCATGTTATTATTTTGCTCCTAGGTTCCTGGAAGGATAATGCTATGTGCACCTAGCTTGGTGGCTGACACACTAAGTACGCTCTAGATCACCTGTGGATCTAGAAGCTTCTTCCACAGTGCAGGCTTCCCTTCATTAATGTATTCATTCCCTTACAAATTCAGAATACATTCTGGAGGACAGATTCGATCCGTTTGCAGGCAGACACTGACTTACAGCACTGAACTAGGCAGACTCTGAGGGAGATTTCTTTCAGACCTCTTGTTTGTTTATCGAATCGCAGAGAAAAATCTGCCCAGACTCTTCATTTTGAGTCATGATGCTATCGATTTTCCCAAGGGTTTGTTTGGATTTCACTTAAAATTTGGTAGAGTATAGGGTGAAAGGTCAGGTTCAAGTGCCAGAGATAAGAAGGCACCAGAGATACTGTATGGGTTTTCTAAGGTCAAACCCGTTACCCGAGTCAGGCACTCTGTGAACTAAAATCAGCACTGGTGACCACCTCTGGCTTCTATCGATCTTCTGCAGAAACTGGGGAAACCACAGGGAAGTGAGTTTTCCTGCCTCCTCCATGACCCTGTGCTCTGTGTTCCTGACACAGTGGTTGTTCAAACCATGTGGAATGACAGACATGTGAATTCGTTTTCCCTCACACACTCTATGGTTCTATGAACCTATCACCATTTCCCTAATTAGACTCACAGGAGCTTAAGGGCAAGAGCCCTTAACGATGTTGCCTCCACTCGGTTCCGGGATACATGCAATACTTCTGAGGGTCTTAAGAAAGTGGAGTGTCAGTTGGCTTAAATTGCAGCAATATAATTATATTATTCAGATATTTTTGAAGGCTTGCCTTTTAGGTATGCCCCCCTCTTTATCTCACACATAGTACATATTCCACCAATATTTTCAGGCTAACACCAAGGTATAAAATTTTTTCAAAGAATGAATTACATTTTCAAATACCAAAGTTATTTCTTACTGACATGTATGCTGGATTTACTCACTACCACCTCCCATAAGTCTCCAATGGATACAAGTGTGTGTGTGTCCTGCTTCTATTTGTAATGTAAATAAGTGTACTAAATTAATGTCCACTTTATTCGTAGTTACGACACTCACTGAGAGGACACGCAGGGGTCAAAGTAGGAGAGAGAATGTGTTCTCCCTCAGACAAAGAACCATTCATCAAAACCAAATGTGCTGACCTTTGACCTGAAAGCTACACTTCTGAGAACTTCCCTCAAACCTTGGCGTACAAGTTCATCTCTCTCCTTCACCTTCTTTCCAAGAGACTTCCGTTGTTCTTTTGCCAATGCCCTTTGCAGCTGCCATCCTTTCCTCGAGGTAGCTGACTAGAGTATGATTCATGTATCCTCTCCCATCCCTGACAGAGACAATATGTCAGACCTTAAGCACCAGCAGTAGTGAGTCCGACCTGTGGACTGAGAAACCCTGTGTTCTCACCTGAGTTCCAGTCAGGATTGTTTCATTGTATCCTGCAGAGGCACTGGCTGCATGGACTTCTGACTCATAATCATCGCAGATCAACTGATAAACTTGAGGAAATTCCAATGAACAGCCTGGTACATTAGTAGGGATTTACAAGTAAATGCATTTGCTCACAATTCTCCATTACAAAGATGTCGTCCAATATTGGGGGAAATTGTATATTCATGATGCAGTACCTTTCACAAGAAAATCAAAGTTAAGTATCATGCACGCCGCAAAGCATTCTTAGAGAAGAAAAAGTAATGCTGAGATTATTGTTAAAATAACTTGAATGTGAATATCTGAGCCACAGCCTTCTCAGTTTACTATGTAAGGAGATACGAGGGCTATTTTATAGGATACCAAGTCAAACGTGCATTAATATGTTTTTTCTGATTTTCACTGACTTTTTGTCAAGTAGAAATTCTGATTTTATTGTTAATTATCTTTCAGTCCAAAGTTTGCAATTTCATCTGATAAAGTATCCAGAAATCTAATCTTTCTCATGTGCCTATCAAGGGACCACATGACTGACTCAAGTTTCATTAAGAACCGTAATACACTCACAAGGAGGAAATATTAGATTTTTTTTATCAAGAAATGGAAACTGTCAGGTTTAAAAAAAAAAGACATGGAACTAGTTAACTTAATAAATCCCATTCAAAAATATTTTCAAAATGTGTGACTTATACTGTTAAAATAGAAGGGGATGGCAGGAGATATTGTATACTAGTCTCCAAAACTATATAAAAGATATAGAAATTCTAGTTTCTGAGGAGAGAGGAAGGATGAGGGAGAGGAGGAGAAAAAGGCAGAGAGAGATTATGAAGTGAAATACCTTTTTCAGTATGAGTCACGATCACTGCTCAGAGGACCATCTCCAGCATCTCCAGTGGGATGCCTGCATCAGAAATGAAGGGGACAGTCACCCAGTGGACCTAGTGGATGTGTATTTGCATAGACTCTAGAGCATAGCAAGACTGGGAAGTAAGAAAATTCCCATGCTAAGTGGTCATGAGTGACTTTATTCAAGAGACTTAACTGTTTGTAAAAACGCTTAAACAAAAGTGAGACTTTACTATCCTGCCAAATAGACCATTTCATTGAACTTGAAAGAAAATAAATGTAGTCAGGGAATCACTAGAATAGGGGAAAGATTAAGCGAGTTTTCAAAGAAGAGTGTGTGGAGACCCTGGGAAATATTATTGAGGCAGCATTTTATACCATTGTGCAGAGACTAGAAAACTCCTAGACTCTCAGTAAGTACATATCCCCCTTCTTACCTACGGTTTCTGGTCTGAAGGTGAATATAATTCAAATTTAAAAGAGCTCATACTAATGATACTTATTTTATAAAAATTGTTGTATATGTAACAAAACATCCACAAATGTAACCTGAATATTTACTCAGTACAATTTATAATATAGTATGTTTACGATTTGTGGGATGGTGGGAAAACTGAATAAATTAAAATTTGCCCTTATACAATATATTTAAAATTGTGACTTAGAAAATGTTTCTAATGGGCTGGAACAAAATTTTTGTTAATTAATAAGAGCTTTATAACCAGTTTGCTATTGTGTTTTCAACCACCAACCAAAGATTATACGTGGATGGGCCCGTGGCTCCTACTACATACATAGCGGAGGACTGCCTTATCTGGCATCAGTGGGAGGGAAGGCGGTTGATTCTGTGGAGGCATGATGCCCTAAGAGGGGTTATGCTAGGATGGTGAGGTGGGAGTTGGTGGGTGGGTGAGGGAGGATCCTTTTAGAGGCAAAGTGGAGGAAGATTGGGTGGGGGAGTTCATGGAAGGGAGACCAGGAAGTGGGATAACATTTGAAATGTCAACAAATAAGATGATTAATAGATTAAAAAAAGAAATTTCTTTTACTATTTCAATGGGCATTGTATTCTAAGCACATGTAAAATAATAAAAATTAAATATATTTTTAGCCTTTAAATTGTCCTCCTTTGTGTGGTTTTCTCTAGTTCTGTGACATCCGATTATATAGTCCAATTCTGGAATAGTCATTTCTCACTTAGCAGACAGGAAATTGCCATGTCCGAATGGGTTTAGTGAGGATGCATTACATCTCACGCGTACACCTGCGGCATCCACAGTGTTAACCCAGTTATATTTTTCACATTTTTTGTGTCCTCACGTCTATATGGGTTTATGGTGTACAGATGGTGTGCTTGTGTGTGTTCTGGTGAGTGCGGTGCTGTCTTATGAATTCTCAAAGGACAGAAGCCATGTGGGCTCAGCTTCACTCCTTTAAGACAGGGTCTCTCCCAGAACCTTGAGCTTGGATGGCCTCTGGCCTATCTCCATTATGCCCCCCCCCTTCCCCACTCTACAGAGTTATGGACACAGACATGCACATGGCTGTTTATGTGGATGTTTGGATCCATGCACGCGATCTTTCCAGGTCCTGGTTCACCTCTTTGTACTATTGTTTGTTTGTTTTGTTTTTTTTCCAGCTCTTCTCTTCCATGTGTGTGTCACTGGATTAAGTCAATATTCGTAAAGCTTCATCATGTGTGTTACTGTGTGTGCTTAAAGTTCAGCCTACACTGTCCTTTTAACTGCTCTAGAGTAGCCCTTAATGGCGCAGAAACAACTAATAACCAAAAATTAGCTTAGTCAAGCATTTTTGAAGAAGTAATTCTTAATACCTTCCTGATTTCAAGTGCTTAAAAATTGTAAGCAAGCATCTGGAGTGAGGAGTCAGTCAGCTAAAGCATTCATAATGCATTTTCGTGAAAATATTAAATACCAGAGATGTGGTTTTAGTTTTGAAAAGAATCTATAAGTCGATATATTAATCATTCAAAATGTAATAAATTTTATTTTAATCCACGGGAAGAATTGTAAATGCTAGTATTTTGTTTTGCCCTGGTGAGCGAAGCCCAGAATTCTAATTTGATATGAATGATGAAACATTCTTCAAACAGTTTTTTATCCATTTATAAATAAAAATGACAGAAACTGTGAAGAAGTATTTCTGATTCTGTAATAAATTATTCCTTTCCTCTGATAGGACTACTACTCAGATGTTCATGGCTCCCTCTCTCCAACAAGAAGCAGCTCACAGGAAATATGACTTGGGTGCCGTAGTCTGGATTTGGAGCAGGAGAGATGGCTCAGTGGTTGTGTGTTTACCCCCATCACAGAAGACCTGGGTTCAGTTCCCAGTACCCCAAGGGAGGTCATAACTGTCTATAGCTTCACCCTCAGGGGCTCCAGCTTCATTAGCCTTTTTCTGATCTTTGCCTGCACACGTTTGAAGGGGAAGTGGAGGAGCAAAAGATCTAGGAAAGAGGAGATGGAAGGCTAGGATGTGGCAGATGGGACACTGCGATCCAGATTTATTGTATGAGTGAAGAATCTATCTTTTTATAATAAAAGATAAATAATTTTTAAAAAGAAAAATAAATAACACAATAATACCTCATCAGTCCAGGATAATTTCTGAAGAAGTTTTAACAACCTTTAAAACATATATATATATATGACATATGTGTATGACATATGTTTGATATTATATGACATATACATCAAATAATGAAACACTTTCAATTACATGATTTCCTGTAGGCAAACATTTGTATGGAAGATTCAAGCCTCCTCTGATGACTTCTTTTAGGAAAACTGGTAAAAGCTGGAAATAAGTTATTGCAGACACACACAAAACCTTTCTAGGTTTTAGAATTAAAATTCTAGCCAGAGTTACTATGAATGATAGCCAGTACTGAATACTTTATCTTAATAAAATCCTGACTGAAAAAATCAATTAAGAATTTTATTAAAATTATCCACTATATCCCTGCCCCTGCCTCGGTAAATGCCACATTTGGGTTTGAAATTGCTACTTGGAAGTCTCTAAAAATCTTCTTGTCACACGGTGTTCTATTAGATTACTAATACTGTACCCCCAGAAACTGGATTTGTAGTTCCATGTCAAGCTCTTTTCCTCATGTATGCTGTGAGGTGACCACAGAACTCCATCAAATGTTGTTTTCACAATGAACAGTCATCTTGTCCTCCCTGTGATTACTCTCTATCCACCATTATTCTTTAGACCCTGAATTGAGCTTTACCTTTATGAGGAAATGTCTTCCAGTCTAATTGCTTTACCCATGATTTATACATATATACTATTAGTTAAAGTTCTCCATTTGTATATAACATGTTTAATCTATCAATTATGTATGTATGTATGTATGTATGTATGCATGTATGTATCTATCTATCTATCTACTTATCTATAGATATTTGATATCAGGAATGAGCTCACATAACTACAAAAATCTGAGAAGTTCATTGATCCTCTTTCTGGAAATGCAGAAGAAGAGCAAGTGGCATAATTTCAGTCTAAACAGAGTCTAAAAGCCCTAACAACTACGAGATGCCAAATTATTACCCAAAGTACAAGACTGAAGAAGACATATGCAGTTGATCAGGCAAGTAGGCAGAAAGAAAAAAATCAGATTTCTCCTCCCTCCACGTTCTTGTCTTTTGACACCGGACAGATTGTAAATGTATCACCTCATCATCTTTGTTTGAGTCTACACACTCACGTGGTGATCTCACGCAGAGGAACCGCATATTTAACCACATACACGCCACTACCCACCCAGACAACTGGACATATGAATCTACTGCAATCACTCCAATTAAAATTATAGTCAATCTGTGATATGAACGTTATCTGTGTGTCAACTCCATTATCTTATTTCCAGTTTTAAACTGCACTTTGGCAAGAACTAGAGATGTTTACAGAAATGAACTCTGGTGGAGTTTAATGAAATTTAAATGTTTTAAGTAAACTTGAATATTTTAAATTTAATAGATTTCTAGTGACACACTAGAAACATTACAAGTCCATGGTAATAGCCATGATGCCTAGAAATGAAAAAATGTAGTTCATGGTCACTTCTGTCACTGTCAATTATTCTCGAAATACCTCAATTCTTGGTTGTACACAGTACAGAAAATGAGGAAGACAAGGTACAGGAAGTTCTTAGAAGATCCAGGAGGCAGGAAATAGTATGTGAACTGGTACCTGGTCTCACATAGTTTTGATTCTTGAACATACAAGAACACATAAGTAGAGTGATATTATGTCAAATTCATAATATTCTATCCATATACTCTGTGGGGCTGTAGTTCAGTGTGTACAGGTAAACACAAACACAAACAGTTCATTCCTAGGACATATATTTAAATTTCAAGTATAGATAACATTTTCTAGAGCAATGTTCCTCACCCGTCTGAATGCTATGGCCCTTTAATACAGCTGTTCTTGTTGTGGTGACCCCCAACCTTAAGATTATTTTGTCACTACTTCATAACTGTAATTTTTTAGTGTTATGAATCATAATGCAAATATCTGTGTTTTCTGATAGTTTTAGGCAGCCCCTGTGAAAGACCATTCAACCCCCAAAATATTGTGACCTACAAGTTGAGAACCCCTGGCTTAGAGAGAATATTTAGCAAAATCCAGGATATTTTTCTTGTCACAACGGAACATTGCTACTGATATCAAAACAAAGAGGTCATTTCATACCAGCACATCAGACACAGAGTACTTGAATTCTAACGGAGAGCACCGAACACAAATATAAATGGAGACAAAACACAGTGGATGCAAAACATAATTTTTCTGGTTCAAGCACAAGAAACCCATTTTTGAGAGGTAGGAAATGAAAAAAGTGGGGGCAAGACAGGAAAGGTCACAGAGCACAAATCAACATGAAAAGCATGCTGGCCAGAGACAGCGTAAAATGGGCAGATAGGTCAAGAATCCTTAGACACTACTGTCAGTCCCAGAATGCCTCATGTGTGCTGATGGGTTTCCAGTACACCTTTGTTCTCAGCAGTGCTTCCCTGGAGAGGACAGAGGGATCATTGACACAAAATGTCAGTGTTTGAATATGCACAGCATCTCACTGAGAAACTTACAAATTCACTGAATAATGGTTAGACAATTCTAAATTGTCATGTAAGTTTCACATTAGAATGTAAGATTAGAAAATAATCTATAAAATTAACTTTAGAAAGTAATAGGAAGATTATGAGTTAAGAGTTTCATTTGCTTCCGTTTCAGGTCTTTTACATCAAGTAGACTTTTTAATACTCTTGAAATAGTCTATCAGCAACCAAGTTTTCTAGGAACTGGACACTGAGGGTTAATTTTACATGTCAGTTTGACTCAGTTGTGATATGTGGCTGTTTGATCAAACATAAACTTGATTTCATTAGAAGGGTATTTTGTAGATACGCTCCAAATTAAAGTTGGTTGACCCAAACTAAAGGTAATTGTCAGGATGAAAACTTCAGTTAAAGGACTAAGAAGAAGGAGAAGAAGGAAAAATATTTGTGCAGAGACTGTAAAAGAAATGTTTCTAGGTTATTACAGAAACTCTTAGTGAATTTCCAGCTTGTGATACCCTATAGCCATGTGAGTTGCTTTGAAAATCTCTCTGCAACATAGTATAGAGAGATGAAAGGAAAAGGGGTAGGCATGAAGAGAAGTAAAGGAGAGAGGAAAGGGGCAGGACAGAGCCAGGAAGGGAGCAAGGAAGAAAGAAAGGGCGAGAGGGAACAAAGAGAGAGGGGAGGGCAGGGAGGGAGAGACAGAGACAGAGACAGAGACAGACAGACAGAGAGACAGACAGACAGACAGACAGACAGACAGACAGACAGTCTAGACTGACTATCCTGATACAAAAACTCTTTGTAATGAAATGGCAATATTTAGATAAATGAGATGTCTTATGTTAGACTGCTACAATAAGACACTATATATTACAAAGGTTAAACAAGTATTTACTGCTAATTTGTCCTAGAAATGAGGAAACACAAGAAAGGGTATTAGCTAGTTGAGTTCTTGTCCTTGAATAGGGCTTTCTTTCTCTGTTTTGTAGCTGCTCCCTTCTTTCTGTATCCTCACACGGCAGAAACGAGAGAAAGGTAGCATACCCTCTTGTCTTTTCTATGTGAACCCTAATCTCAAGACAAAGAATTGATATTTCAAATCTGATTATGTACAAAAGGCCCCCAGTGAGATTCTTCTCAGGGAGCATTAAACTTGCTTTCCCTGAGGAGTTCATAAAAATACATGCCGGAGTGTGTGATAACCGAAAATGTTGAATTCTAAAGACCTTCCCCAATAAACGGACTGATAGCTCCAGACATCCTGCTAATAAAACGCAGTGTTCAACATTTCTGCATTAACAATGAATTCACTTATAGTAACTTTTGGCATCTTCAAGAGAGGTGTTAGATATGAGATTGTGAGTAAGTTGACTTAAAGTGTCCTCTTTCAAAGAAGAGAAATATTGTGGATTAGTGGACATAGCAAACAGAGCATACAGAAATACGGAACTCCACACCAAAAGAAATCTCTCCATATATAAACTGTCGCTTTTTTAAAGAGTTCCTTACATGGGTCTTTTTCACTGTGATCTCCCATATGTTGGTCAGTAAGAAGTTTCTGAAGCCCTGGTGAGCTTTTTCATGGGTCTAACCTTGACTCTCTCCACCGCAAGCTCTATGAAATGAACAAGCACGTGGCTCTGGGACTGAAACTCTAAACCATTGTGTGGAAACCAGAAACACTGATTTCCTCCACTCAACCACAGTTTGCCTCCACTCATTCTTTCCTTTGGTTAAAATATTTCACAAGTGAGGCAGCCTAGATTTATGGACAACAAGGTCCCAGAAACAGATGTAAAAAGAGACACAATCAAGCTACCTCAAGCAGGTATCAGTAGGACTTCACCATAGGCCAGAGAGGGGTTGGTTAAAGGCAATTTTTTAGATGGGGCTGCAAAATTGTTCCATTAATTAATACTAGTTAAGTATAAAATTTATTATTAATATTCTGTATCTGTTAATTAATGCTGAAAATTAATATGGCAACAGTTATTCATTAACAGGTCAGTTCCCCCAAATAGCCATACAGAGACCTTTTAATATTTCAAAACTCAAGCCTTACCTGAGCAGATCCTCAACTAGCTCAACTAAGTTAACCTGACTACCTAACGCCATGCAGTTAGCTGTACCTTCCAGACCAGCCAGTAATCATTTCTGTCTCCCCTCAGGTCGCCTTAGGAAAAGTCCTTTCTTTTTCTTTTTTTCAGAGTTCCTTTCTCCCTTTCCGGAAGTCCCACCTATCTATCTCTACTGTCCAATCACCGGCTTTAGCTTTTCATTGGCCATTTAACTTGGGGAACAAGCTTTGCACAACAAAAGCTGGTGTATATGAGAACTTGCTTTTGGGACAACCCGATCTAGGGGTTAAAAATTTAGCCTTTGAATACACAGCAGCGTCAGATGAACCCCGACAATTAGGGCTTAGCGATTAAGAAGAAATAAAAATATTTCTTAACATTTTAGTTTGAGAATTGATCTTTCTGTTGTGTTACTGGGGGTTTCGTAGAACTCAGAGCCCTCACACCGAAAACAGGTTGAGATGTATGAGGAAGAAATGAAGTAGCTTCCTGGTTTTACTCTAATGTTTAACACTAATCAAAGAAAAAGATAACTGTTCTAATTACTCTCAGTCCTCTGTCCTATTTCGTCACATAACTACGACTTCATCCAGTGGGTCCTAGTGAACTAACTTGGCCCTGGCTGTAAGACAACCCTGTTTTGTGTTAGATGTAGGGTCTCCTTAGATGGTAACCTGCCAAAAATATCTGTTGTATTTTTTCTCTGAAAATCTATGTGTAGTTATATGTTTGTAATCTTAGCCACTCAGGAGGTTAAGGCAGGAGAATTGTAATTTGGAAGATAGTCTGGGCAATTTTTTAAGACCTTATTCAAAGTAAAATTATTTTAAAACTTAGCTGTATCTTAGTGATATGACATTGCTTTGCATGTGCAAGAGACGGAGTTCAAGCTCTAGTGCTTCTTCTTTGTGGAAAGGTTTTCTTTGATCTAAACTTCCTCCCCTCTGTCCTTCACTGAGCTTAGACATCCCTCCTCAGATACCTTGACATCTCCCTCACTCCTACTTTGTAATGACAAATCCCTTTCTTGTCTAACCCTCTGTGGCAGCTGCTCTCTCATGGACTCCACGTGGTGTGACACATCAGTAGAATGCCTTTGGTTTAAACGAAGTAATTAGCTAGCTAACTGACTGACAGACTGACTGACTAACGCTTTCTGTTTGAATGATGACATGCTCTGTCTCTTTGCAAAATCTTCTCAGTGTTTCTTCTGAATTTTAGGTTTTTATCCCCAATATTGACATGTCATGTGATGTTAAACTAGAATTGCATTTGTAGGAGCCTCTTGGAAGCTGAGAATTCACACCTTTGTCCATCACAGTATAGCAAGAACCCAATAATTCTTTTCCACTGAATGCCCCACCAAAAGCGAGATGTCTGAAGTAATCACATGAACAAATGGGCCCATGAAGGAATATTAATCTCTTAAGATATGAAAGATGACATGAGGTAAGAAATATGTATATATATATGTATATATATATATATATATATATATATATGAATATAAATTTTCTCCCAGAGCGTCTGCTTTTCTGTCAAACGAAATATTAGGGGAAACAGAGAAAACAAAATCTTAAAACAGTCAAAACATCAGATGCATTGAATAAATAAATGTATCATCGATAAAAAATACGAGAATGCCAAAATTCATGTTGCAGGCATAAGTTTATTTAAAATAAATTTGAGTGAACAAATCCTCAGGAAATAGAGAAGAAATTTAGAAACACTGATGGAACCAGAAACGATGCCAGCATTTACATAAGAGTTAAAAATGCCAGCTCCCTCTTGTGGTAGAGTTGAAAGGTCAAAGGTAGGTTAAAGGCCAAGGTTACTTTGTCTTCAAAAAATAATTTGCTTCCAGGTATATCAAGATGCTGAGTCCGGGAGAGACAGATGCTCATTAAACAATCCTAAATGTTGGAGAAAAGGCCATTTAAGTCCCATATGGTAGAGAAACCTTCAGGAGACAAGTAGGATGTTCAGAAATTTGACCCGCAAAAGCCAGAGGTATAGCCTGGTTGGTAATAAGATGACTGGACACTCTTAGAAGAGAAGTATCCTGGGCGGTGGAAGTTGCATCCAAAGCCCTGAGAGCGAATGCCGCAGCTTCCGAATCCAAAGGATCCAAAGCCAGAATTGCCGTATCCCAAAGATCCAGTAAATCCTCCGTGGCACGGGCTGGAGAAGTATTGCTTGGGGCGGAAACAGGATGTCTGGAAGGATGCAGTACCCACACAGGGCAAGTGGCCCTCAAGTGGCTCGTTGAAGGTCTCCTGCTGTCCATTGTAGAAAGCGGAGCCCTGCTGGAAGTTCTTTGGAGAATAAACTACATTGCCGGTGGGGTAGAAAGAGTTGTAGGTAGAGACTGGCTGCCTCAAGAAGCCTCCAAAAGACTGTGAGGAGAAGTTTCCAGAGTTGCAGGCGTAAGACATGTTTGTCAGGAGCTCTGGTTTGAGTCGGGTTGCAGTGATGAATCTGCGAGTATGAATACCACCGTCTAACCTGGGTCCTTATATACCAGAAGGATGGGTGTAGTAGCCTGTGTCCATTTTAATGAGAATGCCTAATTAGGCTCCAGTAAAAATGAAATACTTTAACCTTCAAAGGACGTTTTATGAATGTGCACTTCTAAATGAAGGAATTTCATTAGTTTTCAAAGCAATTATTCATGAAGTAAAAATGCAATTTCTCAATCTCTACAGTAGGTCGGACGAAAGCCACCATAATTGAACCTTTAAGATGGATGCTTTATTTATGCTTCAAAATGTGATCAAGGGTGTGATATAGCAATAATCCTGCCTGGTTCAAAACTCCACAGAAGTTTGTATTCTGGAAAGAAAAGTATGATGCCCCAAGTTGAGAAGCTTGATTGAAAACAAAAAATAAATCCCCACTTTATGTCTCTCTCCAAATGCTGTAGATTCTGTGAATAAAACAGTGCGATACGAATCCTTGGGAGGAAAGAATTCAAGTTCAACGTCGTTTATAATACACTTTATGAGTTTGTGTTTGTGAACACGACTATAGAAGGCTGAGAGGACCAATGTTTGCACCAATGCTTAGAACATTAGATTGTAAAATATTTACCTCCCAGAATAAGTGCCTCACCTTTCCCCTTTCTTCTTTTGTTCTCTCCTCTTTTCCTATTCCTTCCTTCTGGGTAACAAATTCAGGGCCCCATGTATCCTCTACTACCCTGGGATGTGTTGCTGGCCCTTTTGTATTTTAGTTGCAATCTAGTGTCCTACACCTTCATCATTGCTTCATGATGGACGTTATCAATAAAGTTATCAAGCTTCACTATCCAAATAAAATACCTTTGTCTTCATAATATTCATCCCTTTCCTTGCTGGTGGTGCTGATGTCCCTGGTAACAAAACAGCAAGTTTTGAAGGTTATCCTACTGCTGTGCCACCACCCCTTTCTTTCATTTAATCTTGTTACACAGAATTAAGGAATATGGAGAATATCTGCCTCATGGCGCTATCACAACAGGACTGAGGCTTAGAAGAACTCATGGTTACAAATGACCCTTCCATGCAGACATATCAGTACGGAAAGGAGTTGAATGGGATGAGAATGTGAAGGCATCGCTTTGGAGTCGCTAATGCTGTGTATCTATCAACCAGCTCATACATTCTTCCTAGAAAACGAAGCGTTAAGATGTCTCCGCCCTCTTCCACAGGCGCAGAATAGCTTGCTGCGGAAATGGTACACTGGCATGGGAAATTGCCTAAATAACCTTGTGGAGATGAGAAAGTGTTGTATGTCATCGTTCTCAGCACAAATTAGACACTGAAAACGAGCTGAGACTAATTTTATGAAAAGTTATGATTACTTGGTCTGCATTTTTAAGGACAAATAAAAAAAAAATGAGCTGTTCTTCTAGGGTTCTGGGAATACTGAATTAGATTTCTGTAGCTAGAATTCCAATCTGATTTTAAAAAGGAGATGAAGAACCAGAGCTGGAGACATTCGCCAACCTCTCTCTCAAGCTGGAGCCTTGATGAGTCTGAACATATTACTTTAACAAAGGAAAGAAAGAAAATGATGCTATCTCTCTAAAAAAAAATTCTAATGTTCAGAAGTATAGGGAAATGCTCTTCTTTCAAATGAAACAAATCAAACAGCATCGAAGCCACCCCGAGCCAGCCCTCTGCAGTTTCTCCTCCCCCACCTCTGGGCATCAGTCTTCATTAGACTCTATACCGAGGTGGAAGACAAGCTGTGGAAATCAAGGAAATATGACCCTCACTTTGGACATTTTGCAATACTTGTCAGAAGCACCTGAAAACAATTTAAGTCAAAATGATATATGCCGCCTACGGCCGGGGGAAGCACCTCCCAGCCATGGCTCCTTTGGCCCGACACCTCAAGGCAATTGCTTCATATGATTTTTTTTCCTTTTAGAATAAGGACCCTTCCCAGGTTCTGGAAAGTCATTTAGTGGGAAACAAAGATCCTGACTAGAGATAGAAATATCTTTGACATTATTACATCTAGCTTTGTTCCTTTTCAAGTATTTTTATCGTCCTAGATGGATAATCTTTAACATTCAAACTAGCACAAAGCATAAAGCATTTAGCTTACAGTACAGCAAACCAACCCTACCTCATCTGTAGGCACACGCGTGTGGACATGCATGTGAATGCACACGACACACACACACACACACACACACACACACACACCACAAACACACACAAGTTAAGATGGATATTAAATATCTGGATTCTACTCTTCGGCAGTTACATGAGAAATAAGAATCTATCCGTGTTTCAGTAACACCATTTTGCTGAAGTCCATTTTTTTTTAAAGTCCTTCTACATCTTGCATATCAGTGTTTTGATGACACTATTCATCACGGAAGCTTGCCATTTTGAGGCAGCAATCAGTGTGCGTTTTTGTTTAAAAGAAATGACTACGTGTGGAGCAGCGAACATCTTTGCTAGCCAGATGGCAACAATTTTGGGACAGATTGTGCAACGGGTATCAATTATTTTTAATTAAGCTAGCTTCCCTCAGCCCAGACAGTCTACCTCTAAAGCAGTTTTCTGAGTGATGTGCAGGGTGACCTTTTGCTGAGGGAAGATGAATAATAGCTTTGAAGATTGAGCACTATTACCTGAATTCCAGGGCCACAGACATCACTGCTCTATCCAGTTGTGAAACCACACAAAAAGTAGATATGTGTGACTACGAGGGTATTTTTAATTCAATTAAAGCCGCAGGTAAATTGTGTTCTGTGCCATGGGGATGACACACCCAAAGACAGGGGTATATAAGTGGTTTGTGCCTAAGAAGAACATTCTCCATCTCCCATCCTCAAAGTCCTATCTCCTCTCAACATGTCCTGCAACAACAGCTGTTCTGGAACCTTCTCCCAGTCCTTTGGGGTCCAACTGCAGAATCCGATCTCTTCATGTGGCTCCTCCTACCCCAACAACGTCTTCTACAGCACTGACCTCCAAACTCCCATCACCCACCAACTGGGCTCCTCTCTTCACAGTGGGTGCCAGGAAACCTTCTGTGAGCCCACCGGCTGCCAGACATCCTACGTGGTCTCCAGACCCTGCCAGAGGCCTTTCTACAGTCAGGGGATTCGAGGGTCCTTCAGCCCCTGCCAGTCAACTTTTTCAGGATCTCTGGGACTTGGTTCCAGGGGTTTCCAGTCTTTTGGTTGTGGCTACCCAACCCCAGGATTTGGATCCCATGGTTTCCAGTCAGTGGGATGTGGTACCCGTACTTTCTCCTCCCTAAATGGTGGGTCCAGCTTTTTCCGCCCAACCTGCTTCTCTTCCAAAAGCTGCCAGTCTGTTTCTTACCAGCCAACCTGTGGGACTGGGTTCTTCTGATCCGTATTGGGGAAATTAGAAATGTAAAAGGTACCTACTACCTTCTATGCTAAGAGCCGCACTGCCTTTGGATTTTCTGCATTAGTCTAGGAATTTGACTTCTACTCATGAGTTCCTATAATTGGAAAATGTATTTAAGTGGAGAAAGATGCTGAATTGTTTTCTTCTATGTTATAGGCATGCAAAAAAATCAAGCATAATCCTTTCATATCTCTTAGCAATTACTCAGACTTCCTGTCTTGATTTTTGCAAGGCAGGAGGTTGTAAGCATAAATAAAAATATTCAACTGGACTTTTAAATGTCTTGTGAATACCATTATTGTTACTTTCATTTTCTTGTCTTCAAAACTACTTCAGAATATCTCCGTGGGCTTTGCAGTACTGTGAACTTGACATTTTAATTGTATAGAGTAAAGTCATCCTTTTGTGTTTGAAGCATTTTTTCAACTTCTCTGTTTTCTCCATCTGTTAATATTTCACACAGTGAAGTGAAGAGGGCACCTTACTGGAATAAAAAACTTAGAGCTGCAATTTTCCAAACTGTGCCGTATAATGTCGGAAGAGAGATTAGCCTTATGAAATACATTCTAAAATAGGAGCAAAATTACAGGTAGGTAAGAAGTTACATGATCGGCTAGGTGGAAATGGGGACCAGCCCCCCATCTTTACTGACACATAAAGAGAACTTTCAAACGAAAGCAGTTGCTTTTCAAGCAGTTGCCATTGTTCATATGATACTTATATATTTTGGTGATGCCCCAGTTTGGTCTTGTGTCTCTTGGGTTTGACAAAAAGCATTTGGTTTATACACATATGTACATATAAATATACATATTCATGCACATATACATCATATACATCATCTACCTATACTGTATTTAAAAGCCATGTAAATATTCTTTTGTTTCAGGATTTGACCTGGTGTGGAAGTGGGGTGTCGCATTTGGATAATGGTGAGTAGTATCACGAAGGCTTCACCATTTCCTTCCAGGAATCGCTGTCCAAGGTGGAGATGATCTATGCCCAGGGTCACCCCATGATATTTTTTATTCCAGTTTTGTCTCAGCATCCAGTTTCACTTGCTAATGTTCTCACAATTTTCCTTTTACTTAGTGTAACCAGCTAAAGTTAATCAGCATACGCGCTGGCTGCTCTAGGAAGCTATCACTGGACTTTTGCCTTGGGTTCATCTAGTGTGGTTCAAGTTTTAGGTAAAGCAAACTATTCTTGTCAAATCTGAAACGATGGGATTCTCCTATTAGAGAAGAAATCTTCTTACCAAAGAGAATATTTTTTTTTTTAGTCAGAGACAGCACTCAGAAGGATCACCATGAAATAATTTATTGTTTTTTAATAATGTCGTAGACAATCTACACAGATTAAAAAAGAAGGAGGAGGAGGAGGAGGAAGAGGAGGAGGAAAGGAAGGAAGGACAGAAGGAAGGAAGGAAGGAAGGAAGGAAGGAAGGAAGGACAGAAGGAGAAAAGGAAGGAAGGAAGGACGGAAGGAAGGAGGGCGGAAGGAAGGAAGGAAGGACGGAAGGAAGGAGGGCGGAAGGAAGGAAGGAAGGAAGGAAGGAAGGAAGGAAGGAAGGAAGGAAGGGAGGGAGGGAGGAAGGAAGGAAGGACAGAAGGAGGAAAGGAAGGAAGGAAGGACGGCAGGAAGGAGGGCGGAAGGAAGGAAGGAAGGAAGGAAGGAAGGAAGGAAGGGAGGGAGGGAGGGAGGAAGGAAGGAGGGAAGGGAGGAAGGGAGGAAAGAAAAGAAAAAAAAAGCCTTAGATTCAGGCTGAATCTTTTTTTCCTTTCTCCAGTTGTGTACTAATGGGCACATCCACACCCAACATGATGAAGCAATACCCAATAACCACCACTAGGTGGGAGTAGTGGGAAAGTTAGGTGTACAGTGTGGGCACCAGTTTATGCTGCCTCTGAACACGAGGAAGAATCCGAATTCCCTAGAGACTGTGGTGTGAGCCTGCTTCGTAGTCTTTAAATTCACAGCTACTTATTATTTTGGAACAGCGTGTAGAACTTAAAATTTTGTAAAGCATTTTTTTCAAAAACAATTAGTTAAAAATAATGTCATTTTTTAATGGTAAAGAGGAGTTGTGCATTGAATTTATACTATCATAAAGGGTTCATTTTAAGCCTGTAATGTGTACGATAACTGGGAGACATTCTCATGATGGCTGATGTCATCTCTGATTGCATGTAATTGAAGACACATAGTGTCTATAGAACTGGAGAGATGGCTTCGTGATTAACGGGTGGGGCTGATTTTATATATATATATATATATATATATATATATATATATATATATATTACGCACACATAGATATATGTATGTATATATATATTAAATTATATATAATCTAAAAATAAAAAATAAAAGAAGGAATAAAAATTAAAAAGGAAGGTTGATTTAAAAGGAATACACAAAACTTGTACAAGCCCAAACTGGAAGAAATCCAGGCATGGAGAGAAGGGCCGGACACAAAGGGTGCCTAGCTATGGCATGATTGGCAATTGTTAGCTGCAGAAAAAGGGAAGGTCAGGTGGTTTTGTTTGATTGCTTTTTTTCGTTGTTGTTTTTGTTTTGTTTTTAAGAGTGTACCCCTCTGGTAGGTTGACCATACTTCATTGATAAGTCCGCAGACTTAGGAAGCACAATCACTCTTGAATTTGTTTTAAGGATAACATTTGGGTAAATAGAGAAAGGGGGTTAAATTTGGGGAAATCTGGAGGATAGGTGGGGGTTAAACATGATAAAAGAAGTTATGGGTAACTCAAGACTCTGAAGAAACTAATTGGAAGATGGTTGCTTAATATTATGAGACAAATGTGTATTTAAGTGTGAACTTTCTACATAAATTTTCATTTATTTTAAATTATTTCCCTAGTGTAAAAGTAACATTTTATACATATACTTAAACAAACACAAACCTTAAAGCACCAGCAGAAAGCAAGACAATCTATTGGTAGAAGACACTTTTACTAAGGGTGAGAAAGACATGGGGGAGGAAGGAGGAGTCAGAAGAGGGAGAGAAAGAACGACAACAACCAACAAAAAAATCTCTCTCGAACCACTGCTCTTAAATCTAAACTTGCATTTATTTTAATTTTTTATTGTACTTCATCTATATAAAGCTAATAAACTCGATGCAACAGATTAAATTTCCTCCTGAGACAAATTACCATATACCAATCAGTCCTTGGTTATAATGTGAGTTATGTTTTTTGAAAACAAAAACAGTTCCAGAAAGAACAAGGAACTGATATTGTTTATGAATTCAAATTATAATAAGGTTTGTTCAAACTATGGCAAGCATCAAGCCCTTGTAGAGTCTCCCTTTCCTCCTGTCTAAAAAGAACAATAATCTGTCTCACTCGGATGTGTAAATGTTAAGAAATAAATCCTATGTCTCATATCGCCTTGCTCCATAGAGCATGCTGTCAAGATGATGCCAGACAGAACACTGGCACACATACACGTGGTAGGCTCACAGTCCTTCTGAAATCACCCTTTTCTAACGTAACACACACATATGTGGGTATCTCAAAATTTGCATTAGGGTAACAGAAGAAGCCTACTGCCATTCTTTCCCTACACAGTGATGAAAATCCAGGAGATTACAAAATGCCAACTAAGGAAAGAGGCAATGTGATGAGGACATGTTGTTCGCTGTTGGAGGGATCCTGAGGTGGACAACTGTGAGAGTCTCCAAATGTTCTTGAAAGTTCCTAGGAGAATGCAACCCGTTTGCTGTTGATAAGGTCCAATTCAAAATGAATTTCTTTGCTAGATGTCTTTTTTATAATTATGTATGTATATATATAATTACATATATATGTGTATATATCCTCCCATAGTTTATAATACATGATTTCCAAAAGCATATGCCAATCTATGACTTCTGCTCTAGTTTCAGAATCAGACTAAGAACATTGAGTAAAAGTACTCAACATTTCTTGCATATATCATCTATAGGTTTATGGAAGTTGAATTTGGGGGAAGCATCAGAGAGGTGACAGCACATCCTGAACCCTGATAGCTGTGGTTTTTCCTTATGCATGTTTGTTGATAATGTACAGAAATATACGGTCACACAGAATTTGTACTTTCTAATCTGTCCAGACAGTTACCTGAAACTCATATTTTTCATGGGAAAAAAAAAAACCTCTACATTAAAATACTAATAGGCTTAGATAGTTTTTATTTACGTATACATCCCACTTATAAATCTTATTCTTATTTATCTTATTCTTAATGGTGTAAAATTTTAGTTATCATCCCAATTGCCTTGTTTCTCTGAATCAGCAGAAATTCCTTTTATCCAATTCCAGCAATTCTCTTTGCTAGTCAGCCATGTGTTCGAGTGTCAAACATGATATTCCTACAGTTTCTTATTTCAAATGAGGATCACAACTAAATGTAGAAATAGGTTTTCAAACACAATTAAATAGGTAGTTTGATGTGTAACGAATTCCCCCCGATATGAATGCAAATGTATAAGCAAATTAATAATAAAGTGATCAATACATTGAGGTTTCAGAATGCATACATTTATTAGGTTAAAATTTTCATTTTCAACTGCTCTTGGATGAAAACCAAACTACATATACCATTTTTCCATAGTAAAGAGAGAAAGGAATAATTGGAGGTTACACACAAATTCCAGAATTTCCCAGTTATTGAGAATGAGAGATGTTGTTAATGGAAGAAATAACAGAAAGCAAGAGGGGGTAGCAAGAAACAATGGCTGCCGGGCATACAGACTTTTACTAATATATTGCCTGAAGGAAGAGGGAGGCTTAGCCATTGAATCCATAGAGAATATTACCACAGGTTTCATAGTATGGTTGGCAGATACTAGCAGCCAGGTGGGTTGGGTAGCAGAATCTGTACCCATAACTCAGTAAAGGGAAGCCAGAGACTCCATAATTCAGAAATTCAAAGCCACTGGATCCACGGCCCATGATGTAGCATCTTCTAAATCCATAATCCATGGAGCAGCAGCTGTTGGACCCAACGCCCATAGAGCCGTCATATGTCCCCTGGCAGGGACTGCAGGCTGTGGAGCTCCTGGGGTAGTAGCAGGGCATCTGGCAGGGGCTGGACGCCACACAGGACCTCTGGCAGATGGAGGGCTCAATACAGGTCTCCTGACAGTCACTGTGCAGAGAGGAGCTCAGCTCACAGGTGCTGGGAGAGCAGCTGGTAGTGGTGTAGACCAGGTTGCTTGAGCAAGAGGAACAACAGGAGGAATCTGAGATGGGCAGGCAGCACCTAAAGGAGGTAGACAAGTTATCTGAGTGGCAGTTACAGCTCATGTTGAGAGGAGATGTGAGCTCTAGTGGATTTATCTGAGAAGATCCTGAGTTTGAAAGCCACCTGTGGAGACCTGGGCTTATATACTCTCAAGAGGAGGTGCGGTGCCCAGGGGTGTCAGTCCTGTCCTATTTGTAAGTTGTCCTTTAGAAGTGTGCAACTAGAAAAAGAATGTGAATCTTACAAATTTCTCTGTAATTGCAGTTGCTTTTGAATAGTTCTCTGCACAGTGTATTTATGGCTGTGGTAAGTTCATTGTAACACAGAGCGATAGGCTGCTCCTACACCAGAAATGTCAGGATTATTTTACACTAAACATTATTTCATAATGTCCAGGAAAACCCTTGTTCCTCCTGACATACTCTTTGTGTGTTTTGTCATAGGATGTTATGAGGAAAACATTTTTCTTTACAAGGTAAGGGATGCAGGTATCCTGTAGTTATTGTTGGTGTCGCTGTTGTTAATGACTTGGAAGCATACCTTTGGGCTTGATGTGGAGCCTACTGAAGCTGAACCCTAATGTCACTTCACCTTTATAACCTTTAAATCATCCTCTGTGAATTTACCCAACATTACTTAACCGAAAACTTTAAAACAAAAAGAGAGAAAGGAAAGCTGAGTGATATCGAACCTTGCAAGAGAAAGGGAAGAAAACCATGATTGGGTGATTGTAGTGGTGGCAGCAAGGGACAGAACTGAGACAGCCTGACGAGTGTTAGTTTTGGACCATTTGCTTGCAGTTAATCTGGCAAATATTCCCCCTCTCAGGCCTCAGGTGTACATGTCTTTAACTGAATCCTTTGGAATATCCTTCATAATAAACAAAGAAGTATATGGCAGTATCTCTGTGAGCTCTGTAAGCTGTCCAAACCAACTAATCAAAACTAAAGAGGAAGTTATGAGAAGCTTGATTATACACTCGTGGGAGTATGGTGGCATCTAACCCTAGGCAGGCAGTCTTGTAAGGCTGGGGTGAGAAACACACACCATGTCCATGTAGCATAAGAAATATGCTAGGTTAATGACAGCTAACTGTTGCAAAAGTGAGTTTCATTTGATGGGTATAAGAAACAATGCTACACCTAGCATCATCAATCTCCTATGGCTGTGGTATGAGAACGAGGTCAGTGGTGGGAGGGGGGGTCTATAAGGACGAGGTGTTGGGGAATAAAAGCCTTAGCTTTTGTGAGACACAAAAACAGAACAAGTGCCTTCAGGTGAGTGTCCTCCACACCAGAAGGATCAGTTGAGGGTCTGTAAGAAACGCAAATCGTATTCTCCATGTCAGTCGAACCCAACTCTAAAAATCATTTTTGTTAAAGTTATTGTTAAAAATTCATACAATCTGTTTTGAATACATTATTGTCTCTTCCCAACTTGCCCCAGCTTATCTCTACCTCCCTAACTACCCAACTTCATGTCATGCCCACCCTTCACAAAAGAAAAGAAAAACTCCAGAAAGAAAAACAGAAAGGAAGGAAAGAAAGGAAGAAACCAACCAACAAAGAAAGAAACAAAGAAAACAAGACAAAAAGCCCACTAAACAAAATAAAACCAAGACCATGCACACTCATGCACAGAGAGAGAGAGAGAGAGAGAGAGAGAGAGAGAGAGAGAGAGAGAGAGAGAGAGAGAGAAGTGCATTTTGTGTTAGCCAACTGTTCTTGGAAATGGTCCCTGCCTTGGAGTGTGCCTGATCTACTTGGTGACATTCCTTTGCAAATTGCTGATTTTTCCCTTGTTAGAAGGTAGCAATTGCAAATGGCTTCTTGGTTATGGAGTGGAACTTTGTATCAATTTCCCGTTCTCAGTGCTAGAATTTTATCTGGTTTGAACTTGTATAGGTCTTTTGTTTGCTCTTAGGGTTCTCTGAGAGCTCACATTTGCATATCAGTTCTGTTGATTCTGGAAGACACTGTTGAAATCCCTCCTTTGCCTGTTATAATCTTTCTGTCTTCCCTTCTGCATAGATTTCTGAGCTCTGAGGAGAGGAGCTTACTGAAGACATCCATTTAGTACTGAGTACTCAGAAATCTTATATGCTTTGCACGTTGTTCAGTTGTTGATCTCTGTGTCAGTTCCCATTTCAAGTTGAAGCTTCTCTAATCAAACTCGAGTGATTCTCTGCTTTATGGGTACAACAATAGCATTAGGACTCATTCTCTTGCATGTTCCTTTAGAGGACTAAGAGCAGTATGTTCTGTCCTAGGCTTGTAATCTATCAGCCACTTGGACACTTCAGCCGTGTCATGGAGTGGACTGTGATTCTAGTCAAAAGGTGGGTGGCCATTTCTCTAACACCTGTGCCACCATTGCAGTCAATTTTATTTTTTAGTCTGGTTCTTGGGATCAAGATGAAGCTTTACAGAGGCTCTATGTCGCATTCATAATAAAAGATACAAATCACAGTTACTTAAGGATAATATCGTGTCAAATATAATAAAGTGAGAAACCTATGCAGAAAATTCTGTGATTCTTATGAATGGGCTACTCAGTAGGGTTTTACCAAACTACAGTATTGTAGCAATCAAAGTGGAGTTTTAAACTGTTTTTAAAAGTGTATATTACCTAAACTTTCAATAAAAGTTCTCTTCTCCCCTTAGTAGTTTCCCAATCATTGCATTCAGCGTTGTCTCTCACTCACTAGTTAAAAGGAAACATATGCAGACGTATGTTTTGTCCCAATGCGTGTTTGGATTATGGAGTTCCTGGCTTCCTTTTCTTGAGTTAAATGTCTCATACTACCTAACATATTTGGGGTTTCATACCAAAACCCTCTTGCTACAGTCAACTTAAGCAATGACGCCTGTGGCATCCACGACTCGGTCTTACATTCTCACAGTGTTGCAGTCAACCTCTCTATGCCCTTATCTAGTATTTCCATGATTATTCCTACTGCTAACAATTTCTTATTTATCCTCAATTTCTGGCAGGTTCTGAAATAAGTGAGAAACCAAATTACACCTATTTTCTGTACTAGGGATGTATGCCTGTGCTCTGTTTCTGGTGAAAGACCAGCTTTAAACATACCATTGCAACATGACACCACAACATCCTTCTCCTATTATTGATATTTTGCTCATAGTTTTTGCCATGTGTGAATTTGAGAGACTAATCAAATATAGGTACGATTGTATAAGTGGATTGGAAAACATACATTGCATTGGGTTCAGTGCCTTACTCAGAGCAGCCAATTCCTAGAGGACTGTCCTTTGCAACTGTAGACTGTGCTCAAAGGTAGGGAGCACTGCTCAGATTGGAGGGCATTAATAAAACCAAATAGTGCAAAACCAAGAAATATATATATATATTTCAATGCGTTTATACAGAGGAAAAACATAATATATTATCTAAATGTAGGTTTTCAGCCTTGAGAAAATGTGGTATATTTTCTCCAAATAGACCATCTTTGGCTAATATCCCTGAGTTCCATGGCTGGGCCATTCTCCTTGCATGTCTTTTCCACATGGAGGGAAAATCACAATGATTTTAGCTGGGAACACCATAGTTAAGGAAGTTATGGGAACCTCCTAATATTTCTCCTAGGCTCCATCCATCAGCCTGGGAGCAATGCTTCCTAAAAGTCTTGAAGATATTTTATTACTTAGTCTCAAGACAGAGTATAAGCCAGAGACCTGAGAATAGTTAAATTAGCCTATGGTCTTGGAAAGAAGGTTTTACTATGAGAATAAATAAAAGCAAGTTATAAAGAAACATCGTAAAGTTGCTTTCACAAGTCACAACTGATATGCAGTGTTCTAGGGATTCACAGGCACATTTTGGAGAGACTCTTGGAGCAGCAAACCTTGGTATCTGATGGTTCTAAGGGAAAAACATTTCTTCATCAGCGTCTGTCTTGTACTGGTTGAAATTGTGTAATTTCCTGAATTCTTCTATCTATGTAATAGAGGAAGAACAAGTGGGACCTTTGAGATAACTATGTGCCAAAGAAGTATTGGGCAAACTCTAGGAAAGATACTATTCATAAGATGTATGTGAACCTACAGTGTTGTGTTCTGTGTCATCTACGGCAGCAGACTATGTGGAATAAAGTAATACAAGGTGAAGGATTTTCATTTAGTTCTCAGGTATGCAAGAGGACAAAAGATTATTGATAGTTCTGACAAAGGGAATAAAAGGTCTCAAAAGAACTTTGGGGCTTGCCAAATTATGTGTACCAAAGCCTCGTAAAATCTACATTCTTAAAGGTGTCTTGGTTCTTCCTTCTTTTCTGAATGATTGTTTTCCAAAATATACAATTACTACCATAATCAAGGAATGCTTTATATTCTTACCATAAAGGAAATGGATTCATATGAGTAGATTGAATCAATCGCATCTCTCACATTGTCCTCATGGATATCTTCAGTAGTAGGATATTAAGTTCATAGGCTACATGTCCAAGAGTAGTGTAACTGGATTATATGGTAGATCTATTTCTAGCTTTTTGAGGCACCTTTGCATTGATTTCCACAGTGGTTGCACCAGTTTTAAATCCTACCAACAGTAAGATTGTACCTTTGTACTAGAGTCCTGTCAGCATTATTATTTTTCAAAATATTAGCAATGCTGACTAATGTAAAAAGAAATTTCAAAGTAATTTCTAATTTGCACTTCCCTCATGGATAAAGATATTGAAAAGTTTTAAGTGTTTAAGTATTAAATATTTTTTCTTAACCATATACCTTCTTCTACAGAGACCCTTCATTCAATACTGTTCTCCACCTTTTTCTGTTTCAGTGTTTGTTTCCTTGGTGGTGTTTTGTGTTTGCTTGTTTGTAGTTCTTTGCATATTATCAACACTAACTCTCTGTCAGATGTACAGCTAATAAAGACTTTTGGTCTAGGATATCTCTTTAATCAAATGTGGGTTCTTTGATCGCGAAAGCTTTTTATGTAGTTTTATGGTGTCTGATTAGTAAATTGTTGGTCTTAATGACTGTATTACTGGTGTTCTGTTGAGATAGTCCTAAATTCTAAATTGAAGCACAGCTCCTAATTTCTCCTTAAACAGATTCAAGGGATCAGGTCTTAAGCCAGAGTCCCTGATTCATTTATAGTTGTGTTTTTGAGCCGGAAGAGAGATAAGATTCTAGTTTCCTTCTGTGACCTTCAGCTTTCTAGTTTAATCAGTATCATTCTGGATGATCCTAGTTTCTCTCAAATGTGTATTTTTAATGTCGCTTAAAAATCAGATGGCTATATGATAGTGGGCTTTTGTCTATGTCTTTAACTGTATTTCAGTGATTAATAATTCAATATTTCCAAATATACAATTACTACTGTATTCATTAATATTCACACTTGTCATGTTCCTTGCACTTTAGTGGAACTTGCAAACATGATGTGATAATTCCACCAATATTTTGTTCAAGATTATATTATTTATCTAGAGTCTTTTATGTTTCCACTTAAATTTTAGGGTTTTTTTTCAATTTCTGTGAAGAATTACTTTGGAATATTGATGTATATTTTTCTGTATTAAATTTAGAGATTCCGTTTTTTAGGATGATCATTTTGATAGTAGGGGTCCTATAAATTCATGAACATGGGAGGTCTTTCCACATACAGGTATTGTCTTTAATTCTTCTACTCAGTGTTGTAGAGTTTTATTGCTTAAAATTTTCACATTCTTTATTCCCAATAATTTTTTAAATTGTCAGGATTTCTTTCCTGGTATGTTTAAAAACTGGTAAATGAATAATTGACAAAAACCATCTAGGAAATGCTATGGCAAACAAGGGAGTCTCCTGGAGGTAGCCCA
Source organism: Rattus norvegicus (assembly GCF_021556685.1). NCBI lineage: Eukaryota > Metazoa > Chordata > Mammalia > Rodentia > Muridae > Rattus > Rattus norvegicus. Next base: position 41,778,027 of record NC_141544.1, on the reverse strand, counting down.
CTGTTTTGTGTGTCTGCAATGGGTGCACTGTGGAGAGGCACAGCCCCAGAGACTTCGTCTCAGAAATGCTTCTTGCTGCGGATAAGCCTTTCCTGACACTATCAGATAACGTAATTCCTGGGCATCAGCTCACCCTTTTGGGCAAATTTCCTGCAGATCAACATGAAGATGAACTTTCATGAATTAATGCTATTTAGTTGAATTAATGACTTTGTAGAAATCAAATATTTTTAGTGTTTTTAGTTGATTTGCCAGAAAGATATAATAAAATAAAAATCAAGGATAGAATGTGCAGTTTACTCATAGAATAGTAAGTAAAGGCTGCATAATAAGGGATATCATAATGAACTTTTATAAATTGCACTAAGAGAAATATCCTTGGGACAGATTGTGATCAAGGAAAAACATTCATTCTAGGTCAGGTCCGAGGACGAAGCTACAGGTATGCACTATGATGAAGCAAGGTCATGTGAAACTGTTGCTCTGAACTTATAATGTACTTATAGAATGAAACACTGCTTTTTGAACTTACTACTAACATCCTTCTGTAGCTCCCCTTTTGTGTAACATTTTATCTGTGAAGTAATTTTATGAAGAACTTTTGTTTAAGAAGAAAAAAAAAGGCTGAGAGAAGAAATAAAGTGTGGCTTCTGGAGTTCTACCCCATCACCAAATATATATCTGTGGTTTTTTTTTCTCTGATTCATACACACACACACACACACACACACACACACACACATGTATATGTATATATATATATGATTGTAGGTTTATGTGTATATGTATATAAGTATGAATGTGCTCTTGCATAATTGATGACTGATGTGGTTGATTCCAGCCAGCGTGTGTGTGTGTGTGTGTGTGTGTGTGTGTGTGTGTGCTTCTTTCTTTCTTTTTTTTCCCTTCTTTATGAAATTGCCAAAAGTCTTCAGCTTTTGGCCCCAGAACAGTAAGAGATAGCATGTCAGAAGCCATCAGCTTGTGAGAAGAGATTACTAAATCTAAAGACTTTTGAAAAGTCAGATATAAACCATCTGCTGTAGAAGCTACACACACACACACACACACACACACACACACACATGCATGCATGCATGCACACACATGCACACACACACACACGCACGCACACACACGCACGCACACATACACACATGCACACACACATGCACACATACACACATGCACACACACATGCACACACACATACACACATACACACATGCACACACACATGCACACACACATGCACACATACACACATGCACACACACATGCACACACACATGCACACATACACACATGCACACACACACACGCACACATACACACATGCACACACACACGCACATACACATGCACATAATGGGGGTAATGTCCCTCCTGGAAAACATACACAAGCCCTGTGCCAGGAGTATCTTGCCTTTCTCAGAGTTGTTGGTGAATGAGGTTCTTCGGAGCCCCAGACATTCAGGTAAATTGACATTATTCTTGGTTAACTTCAAGACCTTGATGAGAGTATATTGCTGAAGATAGAACATAATTGAGTCAAAGAACATGGAAAAACCATGTTTCTAACATGGAAGCATAATCTGTATTGGCTTGTTTTCGAAACTCTGGAAGGTGGCATCCATGATAAACACTAACAATAGGTTTTATTTCCAAAATGGTATGAGCAAGACATGATAAATTTAGTCTTCACACATCATTCTCCTTCTCTAGATTCTTCTACAAGAGAAGGTTAAGAAGAAAGATGAAAGGCCTGAACACTTATCCAGACTCAAGGTGGTTATAGAGTAGCAGGAGAAAAAAAACCCAGGTTGAATTTGGCTGTCACAGTCCCCTAGGCAGTCTTCAGGCTCAGTCCTTGCCTGGCAGCAGCCCACGAACACCAGAGTTCCTGCAAAAACCGTACCAGAAAGGGATAGAGTCAGCTAAATCTCAGTAGCTTAAGACGGTCCAAGAGGAATCTCCATGCTAAACAAAGATGAGAATCCAGTGCCACCTTAAGCACCATGTCAGATGCACTGGATTTAAAATTCGTTTTCTTCTTTTGTCTCTCAGGAATTTACTAGCTTAAAACTCCACGATCCAAAACCTGGCCATTCTGAGGCTGCCATTACTCCTGTCATAGTCTTCTTCACTCTTCCTAGGTTCACTGTTGTTAAACCTTTCTTTTCCTTGTTCTTTTGTCTTCTCTTCTCCTCTTTTCTTATTGTCCTTTAGTTACTGGAGGAGAACAAGTGGGTAATGCTGAGCTACAAATTTGGGATGTTTGAAAAATTTTTAAAAAAGGATGGTGACCATAGGGTTAATCTTCCATAGGTTCCATATAAAGCCCAAAGCAATGCTACCATTTCTTTAGCAAAAGCATGTCAAGTTACTCTCATCCCATACCATGTAAGGAAAAATATTTGCTCATAGCAGCCTGTGACAAAACACACAAATAAGTATGTTGGGAGGAAAAAGAGGAATCTTCCTGGACATGATGAAATGACCTTGAGTGTTCAACATTCATGGCATTTGCTACACAGCAGTAGGTCATTGTCTTTTGCTATAACCACAAAATTACAACAGCTATAAATATCATGTGCAGAAAACTATTCAAGTGCAACTGTAACCACAGATGAATTTGTGTGTTGCGCATTTGTAAAGTACAGACTGTAAAAAGGGCAATGATGACCCTGTTATGCACCGCACCTGCTGTCGAGAGTATATAAACTCAGTTCTCCACAGACAACATTCATGCTGAGAATCTTCCCAGTTTCGTCCTGCTGAGCTCACATCTCCTCGCAATATGACCTGTAACTGCTGCTCTAGAATTGTCTCTCCCTCCTTTAGGTGCTGCTGCCCACCTCAGGATCCAGCTGGGGCTCTTCCTGCCCCAGCTACCTGGTCTATAGCACTACCAACTGCTCTGCCCAGCATCTGCCAGCTGGACCCCTCTCTGCACGGTGGCTGCCAGGAGACCTGCATTGAGCCCACCAGCTGCTCTCCCAGCACCTGTCAGCTGAGCTCCTCTGTGCACATTGGCTGTCAGGAGACCTGCGTTGAGCCCTCCATCTGCCAGCCGTCCGTTGTGGTGTCCAGCCCCTGCCAGATGCCCTGCTACTACTCCAGGAGCTCCATACCCTGCAGTCCCTGCCAGGGGACATATGCTGGCTCTCTGGACTTTGGGTCCAGCAGCTACTGTTCCCTAGGCTATAGATCTAAAATCTGCTTCCCAGGGAGATGTGGATCCAGTGGCTTCAGGTCTCTGTATAATGAAGTCCCTGATTTCCCTTCTTTGAGTTGTACAAACACACTGTGCTACCCAGTCTACTTGCTTTTCAGTGCCTACCCACCTTCATTTTGTGTTCCAACATACGGGCTATGTCTCTCTGGAACCAGCTGTTAACTGCCTACATTCTACAGTATTGAAGTCGGTATCTCTATTTTCTGTGCCTGTTTTCTTGCTTTTCACTTACCACGATCCTCTTGTTCTTCTAATAAACTTCTTAACTTCCGGGATGAGGGTAAAACCACAAATTAAGCATTACTGACAGGAATGCTGACATACGTATGTGCTCTTTGGTTGTTATCCAACGGCAGATGACAATTTAAAATATATCCTAATAAACTTGTGCAACCTGACACCTCAGTGTATCGCTCGTATTATTATTGTTGTTGTTGTTGTTGTTGTTGTTGTTAATTACGTATGCTTTTGGGGATTTTTGACAGAGGTTCTATGATAGATTTTAAGGACGAATAAGGAAATAATGTGGCAAATGTTTTTTGGGATTTCTGTTTGGAGTTGCTAATTCTATGAAGACTATCACTTGTTTCTGCATAGTAGGTTCATGGAAGGTGCAAACTGTGTGAGATTTGGCACATCCATGTCTGCTCACAAGTGAAATAACATAATTAAGATGAAATTCAAACCTACTATAAAAATGTAAGGTGAGGTTTTAAAGAAAAATTAAATTGCGTAAAACAAGTGTTTAAAATTTTTCAGCCAAGGTAAAATTGATCCTTAAATAATTATGCTGGTCTCCATGCCCCATTGTTGAGGAATATCTCTGCATCTTGTCTCCACATTTGGGTACAGATAATCACAGAGATCTGAATTCAGGTTGTGCTGGCAACTCCCTGATACTGTGCCCTGTTGCAACTTCAGTCTAAGAGTGAGGGACCACAGAAATATTGCACAGTTTTCAATCATTTGTTATAGTCGGGCTTTAAAAGAATTGATGTCAAAGTCTTGGGTGCAGTTCATTTGGTATAAGGTCCTACAAAGCGTGCATCACAGGCTGAGAAAAAGAAAAAAATTATATGGAAAAAAAGTCTAGTAGAAAGGTAATATTTTACAAGAAAATAAATAGAATACAAAATGTCAGGTAGTTTCTGGGGCATTGAGAAAGACTTACAGACATGTCTACCCCAGTATCTGATTCCCAGGTAAAACCACTTTTTCATCAGAGCCTGTCTTTCATTGATAAAGTCCTACAATTTTCTGGCTTCTCATAATAGTGTGAGGCAAGAATGACAGTGGATTTCTTCCATCAGCCTCATGTGATTTTTGAGATAGCCAAGAATATACTGCTCACATTTCAGGGAAGATGCTGTTTAGAGAAAGAATTTGAATCTGCCACAAATGGTATGTGCTATAGTCATGCCTGGGATGATCTGTGACAGCATGTACTAATGCTGAGGTAATGTGAGACTAAGAATTTTCACGTAACATTTAGACATTAGACTAACAGAGGCTAATATTGACAAAGTTTAGACAAGAGAAAGGGGAGACTCAGAAAGGCTTTCAAACTTGCCAAGGTTTGTCAATCAGTGCCCCGTAGAACCTGAACTTCTGGAGTAATGTCAGTTGTTTCTTCTTTCGCATTATCATCATCGTCATCATCATCATCATCATCATCATCATCATCATCATAATCATCATCATTATTAATTAACTTTACATCTTGATTGAAGCTCCCCTCCTCTCCCTCCTTTCAATCCCTCCCTCTTACCTTCTTTCCCCTCCATCTCTCCCTCCCCTCTCTATCCTCATAAAAGGAGAGAATTCCTATGGCTATCAACCCTCCTTGGTATATCAAGTTGCTGTAGGACTAGGCACATAGCATCCTCTCCCATTGAGGCTCTACAAAGTAAACCAGATAGAGGAACAGGATCCAAAGTCAGGCAACAGAGTCTGAAAACAGCCCCTGATCCTGCACTAGGAGTCCCACATGAAGTATACAATTCTTACGTGTGTGCAGAGGGCCTAAGTCAGTCAGTCCTGTGCATGCTCCCTGTTGGATGGTTCAGTCTCTGTGGGTTCTTATGGGGACAGGTTAGTCAAGTCTGTAGATTTTCTTGTGGAGTCCCTGACCCCTTGGGCTCCAACGATCCTACCTCTCCATCATCCATAGGTTTTCCTCATCTCAGCCTTAATGTTTGACTGCAGTTCTCCACATTTGTTTCCATCAGTTTCTGGGTAAAGCCTCTCAGATGACAGTTATGCTGGACTCCTATCTAAAAGTATAGCAGAATAATAGTGTCAGGAGTGGCCTCTCTTTCATGGCATGGGTCTCAGCTGGGCTAGTCACTGGTTGGCCATTTTCTCAATTTCTTCCCCATCTTTACTCCCGTACATCTTGTAGGCAGGGCAAATTGTGGATTGAGGGTTTTATGGCGAGGATGGTTTCCCAATCCCTCCATTGGAAGACTTTCCTGTTTTCAGGAGTTGGCTGTTTCAGGTTCCATATCCCCCATTGCTAGGACTCTTATCTAGGGTTACCCTCATAAGTTCCTAGGAGCTTCCATTGTCCTAGGTTTTTTAGCTTATCCCAGAGATTCCCACCCTCAATGATTCCAGTTCTATGTCCCAGAACTATCTCCCTCTTCCCTCCCCCACTTGCTCTTTCCTGTGCTCTACCCTCCCTACTCTTCTTTCACCCCGTCCCTCTCCTCCATCCATCCCAGATGTCTATTTTATTTCCCCTTCTCAGTGAGAATCCTGAATTACTCACTTGGGCTCTCTCTGTTACTTAGCCTGTCTGTAGACTATAATATTCTTATCTGTACTTTATGGCTAATATCAACTTATAAGTGGGAATGTACCATGTTTGTCTTTCTGCATCTGGTTTAACTCATTCAGGATGATCTTTTCTAGTTCCACCCATTTGCCTTCAAATGTCAAGATGTCCTTGTTTTTAATAGTTGAGTAGTACTCCATTGTGTCAATGTACCACAATTTATTTATCCATTCTTTGGTTGAGAGACATCTAAGTTGTTCCCAGTTTCTGGATATTCAAATAAAGCTGCCATGAATATAGTTGAACAAGTATCCTTGTGTTATATTGGGGTGTCTTTTGGTTATATGCCCAGGAGTGGTATAGCTGGGTTGTGAGGTGTAACTATTCTTAATTTTCCATGAAACCACCAAACTGATTTCCAAAGTTGTTATCCAAGTTTGCACTCCCATCAGTAATGGAGGAGTGTTCTCCTTGCTCCATATCCTGGTCAGTATGGACTGTTACTTGACTTTTTTATTTTAGCCATAATAATGGGTACACTGGAGAATCTTAGCCATAATGATAGGCTGGAGAGCCTCAGAGTAATTTCAATTTGTATTTCTCAACATATTTCTAAAAAACATAACAACATTGAAGTGTAGCCAGGATTTTTTTGATGTTTCTATTATAGAATCACTTCATACAACAGATAGACTTAATGTGTTGCCTTTATCCTATTATTCTTAGGCAAAGAATCTATAATAAAAATAAAAATATAATTATGGATTTAAAGAAAAATCTATATGTGACTTGAGATAGTCTATTTCAAAAACATTTTTCCTAGCTAGCATCTGTCATTATCGACTGAATGACAGGAAAACAGTTGATGACATCTTACCAAGTAATTTCTAGTAAATTTCCATGCTATGACCTATCCTCTTCATTTAAATTATTATTGTCTCATCAGTCAGATTAACTCATCCGTATGACCAAAATCATGTATTCTTTCCAATATAATTGAAGATGGAGAGGAAAATGAATGTACTATGTCTTAATATACATTTGATTAATATTCTGATGTTATTATATTTGATGTGTTGATTATATTAGCATGATAAATATTCATGACAATTTTATTTCCAACCAAATTGCTCTGTTTTAGCAAAGATCAATTTTAAAACACTGTAAAAAATGTACCTATTCTAAGTCATGTTCCCAGAAATATTTCTTAGCTTCTCAGTCCCTGCCTTCATCCCTGTGGGTTGCATGCTTGTATTTATCTTTTTTATCTGTCTTTTAGTTAAAATTAAAATAGTTTTCTAAAACAAAGTATGTACATGCTCCGTGTTTCAGTGAGCTGTCCGTTCTATGCCAATCTTTTCCCCACAACACTCCATTGCTCCGTGTTTCAGTGAGCTGTCCGTTCTATGCCAATCTTTTCCCCACAACACTCCATTGAATTTCTGTCCTATTATGATATTGCTCTGTTCCAAGGTTCTTCTACAATTCATCATTGGTCATTCTCCTTCTGTCTGACTAACCCAAACCAGTCTGATTTGTGTTGACAAGATGTCAAAGAAGTTTGGCCAATTCAGTATTCTTGTACATTTCATTAAATCTTTGCGGAAAGAACACTGGATATTGACCATACCGATGACGAAATCTGAGTGCTCTGACAATGGTCATAATAACTATCATTATCAATATTTAAACCAAGAAGTCATGCCTTAGCACTCAGCTTTGCTAATAATTTCCCACTAAGATATCATCAAACATTCTCCTGTCAGTTTCTTATTTGGTCTTTACACATGATCTTAGCCAAAAGGCTCTTTCTCTAAACCTATAATGTATTTTTATTTTTACTATTTATTGTATTAAGACAGAGTCAATAGATTAGTAAAAATACTAAACACTCCTTGATTACACTAGCATTTGTACATTTATAATGGTTCAGGAAAGAATAAGGAACTGAACCATTTCATCCCTAGTCTGGCCTAGGCACCAACAGGTAAGGAGTCCTCAGACATCAACCCTACAAAGCAACTCTCTCCAGCCTGGTCATCTCTAGATACCAACAGATAAGGGCTCAGATCCTGACAGGGAAAGAAGTGCTCCTAGATTCTTAGATCTCCGTCCATACTATTCCTACTGATGCATTCCAGGTCCAACCAGATAACACTTCCCCTGACTGTCCAGATCCTGGTGATGATATATAATAGTTTTTGAAACCCTGACCCTATGTTCCCTTTCTCACACATCTAAATGTACATATATATATATATATATATATATGTGTGTGTGTGTGTGTGTGTGTGTGTGTGTGTGTGTGTGAATGTATATGTAGGTTAATATATATTTATGTTAATATATATTTGTCTTCTGTTCCCTTACACGTTGTTTCATGTGGTCACAGATGACCAGAGGCCAGTCTATGGAACACAATATAATGATATGCTAATGTACCTTCCATAAATAGCATCTCATCTGCAGTGTACATAATGCTTGCCTGGCCATGCATCTCAATATATTAAATGTCACACTGTGGTAACTGAAGATGACATTATGAAAATTCCGGAAATTACACATCTTCACCCAACAAAGAATGTAAGTTGATGAGGAAAAGTTTTTTTTATTTTTCCTATGGAAAACAATTCTGAGCTTTTCCAAATATTCTTAAAACGGTGTGAACCCAAGTTCTTTTTAAAAAGCAATACCCAAATGCACTTTCTGTTAAATGAGGTCTTTCCTTTTAAATCCTTCTAAGAAAGTAATTAATTTTATTAATTCTGGAAAAAATATACAATTTATTTGATCACGGTCATCTTCATTCCTCTCATAGCTGTTCTCGGATCCATCCCATATCTTTATCTTCTTTAAGTTTGTGCCCACCTGTATTCTTCAATGTAACATGTTTACCACTGAAACCCATCAATCTCACCAGTTATGGGATTTTGGCCAGATTTTCAGTACCAGCCATTTTTTCCCTGTGGATGGGTCTATCTAAACTACATTCATAGATGTCCTATTTAAAATAGTTATGAAATGGAAACAACCTTAATGTCCATCAATTGAATAGATAAGAAAGATATAGTACATAAATACAATGGCCTTGTGTTCTCTCTCACATGTGACTCTTAGTGTTGAACCTTTACACTCATATGTTTGATTTAGGGTACCTGTGGAATTTAGGAAATGAGAAAGGCACCAATGATTGGAAGAGGGATGAACAATCCCACTGGAGTGTTCATTACAAAGCACAGGTGACAGGAGGAAGGGGGGTAATAGGGAAGGAGGGTGAATGAGGGGAGGGCAGTGTAAATAGGGAGACTAATGGGGGGAAACACAGAAACAGGTAGATCAAGAAATAGGTAACTCTGGGGATGATTGAAACAACCATATGGAAACATGTTTACTAATGTATTACACAGAGCATCATGATCATCCCAGAAGCCCTGTGCTGTCAAATCAAACGTCCTATGCCAAGTGTGAGAGGACTCTTCTTAAGTTGTTGATAAAAGGTGTTCTAAAGCCTCTGAAAGACACTCCAGGCTACTGCCACTGCCCTTGGTTACTCTTCAAACTTGATAAGATCATTATTCTTCTCTACTATTTACTTTAATAGTCTGTGGTATCTCTTTTATGGGATCTAAGATAAATAAACTGACCCAAGTCTTTAACTCTGCTGTGGAACTCAGAGTAAGCCCCATGAAGAAAATCACTCAACGTTTCTTAGATAAACCACTGTTCTGATGATGCATGGTGAGTCATGCAGAAGTGTCGGCAGGCTGTCTACACTTCCTATATCCAGTGCTTCCTAAAATCCGTGACTCTTCTTGCATGTGCTGGGAGACGAAGAGTAGTGATGACTCTCAAGTGTGAGAAATGGACATAACACCATTGAAATCACCCAGAAAACGAGTGCCTTCAGAATTGTTTACGGATCATCCTTATCATGTCTAGAAGTTACATTCAAATACTAGACTCATACACTCTTTTGTTTATATAATGATTTCACCATGTGAAAACTATGTTATTCTAATTGTTTGCATGTTTAATTAACACACTCATTACTCTGTTGTCTGAACCAAGATACAAGGCCACAAGTCTCAGGCAATTCTGATTCCATTGAGTTCAACCTGAAGATTCAAAGGGAAATGAACAAAGATATAGATTTAATATTCTTAGTAAGAAGCATAAACAAATATAGAACTATATATTCCCAAATCCAGTGCCACATAATATGGAAATTTAATTGAAGCTTTCATATCTATAATGAGAAACCCATAAAAGTGGTGGTGAGAAATATATTGAAGTGTCAGACTATAGAAATTGATTAGATGAAAATTTTATTTTCAATAACTCTTGGAAGAAAATAAAATATTGCATGTACCTATCATTCATATAGATAGTGAGAGAAATTTATGGTAACAAAGTTCCAAGGATCTTCCTAAAATTAAAAATGAAGAAGCTGTTAATAGAAGAATGTAAAGATTGTACTTGGAAGCAAGCATAAGAACAATGGCTACAGGGCATAGAGACTGACTTGCATGGTGTGAGAATATAGCCAACTTAACAGTTGAGTCCATAGAGACCCGATCTATGTTTGCCTTTAACAAGAAGGTTGATAGATTCTAGCCGCCAGGTGGACAGGATAATAGAGTCCGGTTCCGTAAGTCATGGTAGGGAAGTCAGAGGCTTCATAATTCAGAGGTCTGAGGCCTCCTGAGAAGCAGCTTCTAGAGCCATTGCTCAGGGAATAGAAGCTGCCGGGCCAAAAGCCCAGAGAACCAGCATATGTACAAGCATATGCCCCAGCATATGTCCTCTGGCAGGGAATGCAGGCTGTGAAGCTCCTGGGACAATAGCAGAGCATCTGTTGGGGACTGGACACCACACAGGACTTCTGGCAGCTCTGGGGCTCAATGAAGGTCTCCTGGCAGCCCCTGCTAAGAGAGCACCAGCTGGCAGGTTCAGGATGAACATCTGGCAGTGGTGTAGACCTTGTTGTAGGGCTTATGGTTCTTGGGATCAAACCCAGGGCTTGTTATAGGGATAGCAAGAGTCACAGGATCCTGAGGAAGGTAGGCAGGGCCTAAGGAAGGGAGAGAAGTTTCCAGAAACATAGTGAGAAATAAGAACTCAGCCAAGTATCACTGAGAAAAACCCCGAGTTTAAATGTCACTTTGTGGAAAGGTGGATTTATATACTTTAAGTGACAGGTATGGTATCCAACAGGTCCACCCTTCACATATTTGTGTGCTTCCTCCTTTACAAATGTACAGCTCAATAATTTCACTGTAATTACAGTTGCATTTGAATAGTTTTCTGTACAGTGTATTTATGTGTGTTACAATTTCCTTGTTATAGCAAAACGATGTCAGAATTGCCAAGACTGCTTTACACTAACATTTATTCTGTCACATCTGGGATTACCCCGCCTTTTCCTTGTGACTTAATTTCTAGGTGTTTTGTCATAGAATATTATGAGGAAAATAAGCTTGTCTTTCATTGTGGAGAATGAAAGTAGTGTCATTTTTCTCCTTCCTGTTAATGAGCTGAATCATTATTTAGGGTTTTATTTAAAACTTACTGAAGATTATACAAACTTGTCTTCATTGCAACTTTCATAATTGTTCTATGTAGAGTATATAGAATTACATATGCATTTCACCCTCTAGCAGCAAAAGAATGATCTAAGAAAAATAATCATCAAAATAATCAGAAACTAAGCAAGACAACTGTCAATTTCTGTGAGGACAAAGGACAGAAACAAGATAGCCTCACACAGGCTGGTATTTTGGACCATTGTGAAAATGTAAGGCTCAAGGACCCATGCAGAAAGGGAGATTGAAAGCTGTTAGAGCCAAAGGTGCTGGATGGCTCTCAGGAAGCTGTGTCTTCAGAATCAACAGGTCTGATGTATGAGTGAGTTCACAGAGAATGTGGAACTCATAAGACCTACACAGGTCCAAGCCAGACAGGGTCCCAGCCCCGAGAGGGAGAAGCAGACATAGGCTCCCAGCCCTAACCAAGAAGATGTTTGCAATTGACATCCATGGGCAAAGGGAAAATCTGCTTTCTTCAATGCCATGTTACTGGTTACATCAACCACACTCCAGGACAGGACTCATGGGCTGGACTAGTGGGCCAATACATAGGTAATTCCATGCTTGTCTGTGGTTTTTTTGTTTTGATTTTGGAGTTCTTTTCACTTATTAGAGTTTTATTGTTGTTGGTTTTATTGGGTATTTTTGGTACTTTTTGTTTGAGAAAGACAGATAGAGATTCATGCTCACATCAATACACACATGTACACACACAGAGAGGAGGGCAAGGAGAAGGAATGAGAGAAGGAGAAAAGGAGAGAGGAGAAAACATGAAACCGTGTGGGTCATTACGGAGGGAAGAGGAGATGGGAGAAGTTGGGAAGGGGAAAACATAATCAAATATTTTGTATAAAATGTTAAAAGGGAACAATAAATAAAATACAGTTAAAGTGTAAATCACAAAAACATATGGGAACATGAAACAGAACATCTGTCGTGAAGCCTGAGGAGATAATGGGGGCTCATCTGTGTTTGGCAATATGGAGAATTCACATCCAAGCCCTTGGGTAAGACCTTAGAGGAGAATCTACTACTCGTAGTCTTCTAAATGGACACTGCACTAAAGGACTACAAGTTAATCATTACACACCCACAGATGAATGCATCGCTCAGCTTCATCAGAAAAGCATCTATCGGCAGAATTGGTGGTTAATACAAAGGCCAACAGCCACTCAAGGCACAGAAAATAAGTTCTGCAGGATGTTCATCCTTAAATAAGACGTCTTTGTCATGCCTTCTGTCCGAGACTCAAGGGGCATGGTGGAAGCTTACACAGTGTACAAGAGCCGCAGGTAGTAGAACTGCAAGGATAGACACAGTTCACGAAAGCTCAAGCCAGACCAAATCACTGCAAGGAGGGGACAGGTAGCGATGAAGCCCTCCCCCCATTACCTCTCTCTGAGGAGCTATTGACAAGAGATAGTTGCTAGGAAACAGTGTCAGTTTTTGTAGGTGGTTAGCTACTAAGAGACCAACTACTCTCCAGAGAAAGTCCTCATATCTAAGAACTTTTGGACAGCACAGACTGAACTTGATAGATTAATTAAATTCTAAGTGATAAAACGCAGAGAGTATAGGGAATGGGACCTGAAGAAGTTTGAGGGTGGAATATAATCAAAACACATTTCAAAGAACTAATAAAAAATAAGAAAAAGATTTCTTCCTAAGGTGTCATTAAATATTTTTCTATTAATCTATCATTTAGTATAACAGTTAATAAAATATATCAAAATGAATTAGATTATTCTCTTTTAGCTCTTTGCCTACATCTGAGTTTATTTTTACTCCTTATTTTGAGTCTTTCGTAAGAGGCTAATGAGATAGATACAGTAGGTTAAATCTATTCTATGAAGCAATTTCAAGAAGAGCAGAAACAGTAAAGACTCCTTGATTATACTAGGTGCTGTGTATTTTACATTAAATAGCTCAGGGAAAAAAAAACAACGTACAGAAATTAAAACTTCAGCTTCTGTGATTGTTTGATCTATGAACATGGCCAAGTTTTAAACACTTTGTGAAGCTCCTTTCTCCTTAAAACGATCAATATACCTTGTCTCTCTCATATTTCCTAACATTAAATGAATATTATATGTCTCATGTTACCTTGTTCAATGTAACATGATGCCTCAGATGATCTATGTCAGGGCTACCACACATGATATTTTTATTTTAGCGGGCTCAACACTTTGGATAAACTAACTTTGCTTACACACACACACACACACACACACACACACACACACACACACGTATATATATGCATATATACATATATATACGTGTGTGTATATGTGTGTATATTTATATATGTTCCTATAGATTTCTGTTGATATATATGCACTCACACATATACCTATTTTTCCTCCCTCATAAGCTTATAGGAAGGCAGTGTATTACATACCATCAGCCACTAAAGGATAAAGCTATCCCTATGGGTAAGACCCTGAGTTCCACAATTTCATGAGTGACTCTAAACATTCGTGAAAGTCTCTGGAATTCAGAATTTTAATCGCACCTTATGAATGCAACTTCAAGAATGAAATGCACCTGGTCAAACTGTGCCTCCCTTTCCATTTCTGTCGGCTCAGAATTTACTTCTGGTGTCATAAATGTGCGACCATGCCCTATCTCTATTGAACTTGATAACAGTGGTAGGAGTGGAGTTACAGGACTGCCTCTTGGATCTGCAGGAACTTTCACATTTCTCCCTTTATTAAATTATTTATTTTTATTAAAAAAATCAATGCAACTTCAAGAGACACTTCCAGTTTTTTATTTTAAAACCATAATTTTTCTCTTTAATTTTCCTTTATGTATCACCTACGGCAGACAATACCAGATTTCTGATAGATTTGTCGATAATGAATAGCTGTGTTTTTGAGGTATTCAGTGCTTTGAGATTCAGACTAAGACTAAGGACAAACACTCTTCCCTACTTCTTATGTACATTAGAGTTGAAGCACATGGATAAGACTCCGACCTGGGGCAGGAGAGAAGTCCACATGCTTCTGAGCCATAAATTGCTAGCCTTTAAAGTAGTTCAAGGCTCACTTCCGTCGTTGGTGAACATCTACACTCAAATAATAATCTTAGATCATTTTTTGTCTATGTGGATGCCTTACCTTATGAATTATATAATATCTGAATCTTTGTGTTTATATTTTAGCAGCATCCTAATTACTCTGGCTCTCTGGTTCAGCAGAAATTCTTTATGCTTCAATGTCAAGCACCTCTTACTACTGATTAGCCCAGTGTGCAGATGCACATGGCAGTCTTCCTAGAATTGAACACCACCAATAACTAATGTGACAAAGGCAAAATTATATGTTCTCAAATCCGTCTGTATAATCATTTGGGTCCTTAATTGCATCTCTTAAAAATGAAACGTTATAAAAAAATAACACAGTGAACAATGTGTGGAGCTATCAGAATTCACTCATTTATCAGAAAAAAAGCTTGCATTCTAAACTGCTCTTAGAGGAAAAGCAAAGATTACATGTATGTATCCATAGACCAGAGAGTAAGGCAAAACCTGTGCTTAACCAAAATATCAGAATCTGGAAGAAGTTGAAAATGAAAGTCTTTGTTCTGTATGGTGAATATCTGTCTGTCTCGCTATCAACATACAGAACAAATGCCCTTGCACTCTCAGAGAAAGCAGTTCACCACTTCAAACACACAATCCAGGTAAGCTAAGGTGCTATAGTGAGCAGGGTGGCCTGGAGTTTTTGTGTTGGCATGGTGCACTGTTGACACATCAACATGGCCAAAGATTAAATCTCCCTGTGAAAGACAAGATATTGAAAATAAGAACTGTGTCTTCCTGTCACTTGAGGAACTGTCAGAAATGGGGTTTACCGCTCCATGGCTCCAACTGAGGATACATCCATTTGTGCTGAAAGATGGAGGGAAAAAACCCTTGCATTACTGACCTGACCTCTTGACAGTATATTCCTTCCAACACATTTATAAGGAAGGTACCAATCACCCATTTTACTGATGAGCAAAATGAGGTGTGAGTGTCATGTCATTTTCCAAAGACAGAAAGTAAGAAAATTATGAATGGTGGCGAGGATGGTGATCTGCCTGCAGCCTCATTCCTAACACACAACAGACACACCTTAGCTGTAGCCACCACCTTTACATGGAAGTCACCCTTCCTTGCTGAAAAGTGAGTGATGTTTCTCCATTTTTCTAGACTCTGAAAAAACCTGGATTTTTTTTCTTAATAGCATATTAAAGGCATTCCCGCTCTCAAAAACAAACAAAAAAGTGGAAGAGAAAGTGAAAGTGTCTGTCAACAGAAGGATGACAAATGCCAGTGTGCTTAGCAAGAAAGCAGTAGTTGCACACACAAAGGCATTGCCAATTGATGGTGAATCCATAAAGGCCAAACCCAAATGTCTATCTACGATAAGAAGATTGACAGGAACTAGCAGCCAAGTAGGTTGGGTAGCAGATATTGGAAACATAACTCAGGAAAAGGGAGCCATGGACTCCAAAATTAAGAGATCTGAAGCTACTGGATCCATGCCCCTTTTGAGTAGCTTAGAGATCCATAACCCAAGGTGTAGATGTTGCTGGACCCCAAACCCAGAGCCCCAGCATATGTCTGCTTGAAGGCATTGCAAAGTGTAGAAATCCTGGGGTTTAGTAGGGCATCTGGCAAGGGCTAGGTAGCATGCAGAACCTTTGACAGCTGGCGGGCTCAATGCAACTCTCCTGACAGACTCTGTGCAGGGAGGATCCTGGCTGGCTGGTTCTGGAATTGTAGTTGGTCATGCTGTAGACCAGGTTGCTTCCTAGAGCCACTTGAGGAACCAGGGCAGGGCAAGCAGCACCTACGGGAGACGGAGAAGTTTCCAGAGCAGCAGGCCATGCGGAGAGGAGATGAACTCAACAAGATATAACTAGAAGATTCTGCGGAAATTTTCACAGGGTGAAAGGATGGACTTAAATCCTCTCAACAGAAGGTGTGGTACCAATAGGCTCGATCCTGCTCATTCCTCTGCTTTCTCTTTTATAAGAGAGAGTGCTGGATTCTCTGTGTGCTTACACTTCTACCCAATCCCTTTTCACTACAGTTTATTTAGGGATGAAATTTCCATAATACACAGAAAAGTTATCCCATATCTCGAAAATGTCACAACTGTTTTACACCAAAGTTTATCACATACTATCCAGAAAAATCCCTTATTTTCATATGAGAGAGAGGGAAGGGAGGGAGAGAGACAGGAAGGGAGGGAAAGAGAGAGAGTGATTACGAGGGATAATGCTTTATGCTTGCCTTTCATGGTATAAAATGAGAATAATCATTTTTCTTCTTTAAGAATGTGAAGCCTTACTTTCAGTTCTGTATGAAATAACCATACGTGGCTGCATCCTTTCAAATTTTCCATATCTCGTATGAGGGTCCCACAGGATTAGCATGCATGTCACCTCCAATAGCAGACATACATCAGGAAAAACTGACTTAAGATTGAACGTGGGTAGAGAGGCACAGTGAGGTAACGTTCATACCTGTGAGGCATCAAGGTGCAGAACCGAGATACAGTCACAAGTCTCGACATTTAGAGCTTTATGAATGAAAAGATATTAGACCCACAAGGGATGACAGGAAACTGATACCTGAGATCCTGTGTGCCTGACATGTGCCTGAGATCATACCAGTTCTTACATATGAAATCATGGTGCTATTCATTCTCACACTTTAGGAAACAGGGGATTTCTCTGACTGTGGATGACCCAGATATAGTTTTCATAGAAGTCTTTCTCTGCATGGGCTCCCCTAGACTATAACTGTGCCTGGAGAAGAAATAGGGATTCTTAGGAGCATCTGATAACCAGACTTAACAAAGAGGTTTGCTGAGTAACGTGAGCCTGAGGCTACAGCTGTATCTGTATAGGTGTCCTATGAAGAACTTCCGCTCTTTCTCTTGTCCCATCTCCTGTCAAAGATTTTGAGGAAGGAAAATAAGTGTGGACAAAGTCTGAGTAGATTCAATCATGCTTGTATTTTTTAGAAGTAAAATCTGGTTTTGCTGGATAACAGAGAATTCATGTTTTATGTAGGGTGGATGAAGGAAATCATGTTACATGGTCAGTTTTTATTTATGCATATTTATTCTGTGCTCACACAGCCTCGGTGGCACCTATGTTTACTTAGTGTCTACTAAGTATACCTGTTGACTATTCTATGTGTACTACAAACTATTCAGTTTTTGAGTGGAAATAGTTATTATTTTAGGAAATAATTATTATTTCCTAAAATAACATAACTCAGTAATATAAATTACTATTTAGAAAAAATAATTATTTTATTGCCTTCTTTAAAAGGTGATCACTCATTCTCAACAGATGAAAGGATGTGTTGACTCATTGCATACACCGATGCTTAAAGGAAAACTGAAAAGCACGGATTTATCATTCCTTGCCATTAGCAGAAGAAAAAATCACTGAGGGTAAAATGTAACCAACCCCATGCCAGATCTATAAAATGTTCCAGATATATAATTAATTCTGGTAATTTGATTTCTTCATCTGATCCAGACAAATTAACAAAGCTTATAAACCCTTAACATTTTTGTCAAATTGATAATAAATCTCACAACTTTGACAAAGTATGATATTGTCATAAATAATATCATATAAGGGGAGAACATGAGAACTCCCAGGTGTGGTTGAGGGTGTTTATTGTAGATCTGAGGGAGAGCACAGTCAGAGACTTCTGGAGAGTCCATGGTAGAGTGAACATGGCCAGCAGTCTGGACTTGGCCGTGAGAGGAAAGAGAGATAAGGAGAGTGGGAGAGGAAGAGAAAGAGATGACTATGAGAGAGAGGTAAGAGAGAGGGAACCAAAGGGACCATAGCTGATATAGCAGGATTATAAGAGAATGAGAAGCTGGGGGAAGGGAAGTTCATGGACTAGAGAGGTTTAGGGTAGGAGTTGATGAGAAAAGCCAGGGTGCCTTCATGGACCCTGAAATGTGTAACAGGTACTCGTGGGTGTGAGGGAGCCTAGAAGACACATGTAACTTGGTAAGCTAATAGGCACCACACATAGCCATTTTCCTCTTTCTGCCAGCAATAAAGAAATGGTTCTCTTAGTAGAGGGGAACTGTCTTCCCGAGGAATGCTGACTTTTGTTGAACTGCTAGAATCTGGACCTAAAAATATAAATTGAGAATCTTTTAAAGAATATTTGACTGTGATAAATACAGGAGTATCATTCCCAAAATTTCCCAAACAAAATCTACCATTCAGAATAGAAATAAATATAAATTATACATATGTAAGCCATCTTGGCAAGTACAATTTTTCTTAGCTTGCTAATCACTGTCTTCACCACTTTTTGTGACATTATTTTTGAGCCCTCGTTTCACTGAACCTAAATTAGAATTAGAATAATTACAAGCCAGTGCTTTTAGTGGGTTTCTACCTCTAGAAATTCCTGTCAAATATTTTTCAGCATTAGGGTAAATTATTAAAATAAAGGAAAACCTGCCCATCAAATCTATACACCAACACATCTTTTCATTTGATAACAGTAAGTGATCATCTTTAAAGCAGGCTTCTCATACTCGTTTTTATTCTGGTTAAGTACAGACAAGAATGGGCTTCACAGACATTATTCACATATAAGCTATGCCTACTGTTTGAAATTAAACTCCTAGGTTTTAAAAATCATTATCACTACCAAATTAATTTTATTGTCAAACTCCCCTGACATGCTAAAGAGAAAATATCAATTTCAATTCTCGGATATCTACCAACAATGATTTTATTTTCAATGCAGCATAAGCAAGATTTGAAATTTATTCATCCTACAGTTTTCTTCTTCCAGATTTTCCCTGAAGAGCATCATGAGGAAAGATAGACAACTCTATCCATTACCTGTCTTTCTCTTTCTACATAGGTTCAGTAGTGTTCCATTTTCCTTGGCTAATTTTGTGACTTTGTTACTAGAAGTGAAACATGTTCTGTAATCCACAGAGAAGAATATTGGAAAATGAGAAATCACACTGAGAGTACAGTCTTTAGTAGATTTCTCAGGAAACACACCCCAACTTCAGTAAAGAAATAATAACATTGCTCTCATAACATACTATAGCAGATCACCACTAACAATGTCAAGAGGAAGATGAGGAATTTCTTGGACATGATGAAATAAATGTTAGGGTAAAAACACAGGGGTAGCTCAGAGTTCTTTCTATGAGTAAGTTACAACACACATAACTATACTGTACAGAAAATTATTCAAGTGAAACTATAATTACAGAGAGATTGCTGAGTTCCACATTTGTAAACCAGGAAGCACACAAATATGACCAAGATGAAAACATGGGTCACCACATCTATTTATGAGAGCAGATAAATGGCCTATCTGTAGGGTGCATTAAGATTCTGAACATTTTCAGTTAAACACAACTGAGTCCAAATCTCAATGTGGCCTGTAACTGCTTCCCTGGAAACTTCTCTCTTTCTCTTAGGTAGTGCCTTCCAGCCTCAGATTCATCTTGAGTCTCTTTCTATCCCAGCAACCTGGTCTACACTACTACCAGCTGCTTTCCCCCACCACCTGCAAGCTGGGCTCCTTTCTGCACTGTCAGGAGACTTGTACTGAGCCCTCGAGCAGGTCCTACATGGTATCCAGACCCTGCCAGATGCCCTGCGACTACCCCAACATCTCCTATCTCAGCAGTTCCTGTCATGCAACCCATGCTGATCTCTGGCCTTTGACGTCAGCAGCTGCTACTTGCTGGGTTACAGAGCCAGGCACAGCATATCAAGTGGCTACAGATCTCTAAATTATGGAGTCTCTGCCTTCCTTTCGCTGTATTATGGATCTGAATTCTCCTAGCCAGTCCAGTTGGCTTCTAGTATCTCCCATTATTCTTGTTAGAGACCACGATTTGGGACTGGATCCTGTGGAATGGACTGTTATGTTTCTATATTCTCAGCTTATTAAAGTCTTGCTTCCTGTAGCTTTGTTTTCTTGTTGCACTTCTATCTCCATCGTCTCATTAATGGTTCCTTTCACCTTTATGTTGGATTAATAATGTCTAATTCCCAGTTATGGCTCTTTACATACACATAAGCATTTAAAAATGGAATGTTTAATCCAATAAATTGGTACAAGTTGACACCTCAATATATTGTTCCCATTATTATCACGTTGGTTTTAGTTTCTGAAATTACATATTTAGGAGACAATAAAGATGAATGTATTTCCTTAATTGTGTTTTGTAACCAAAGTGACATTTTTGTTGTGTTACTGGATATTTTTCTTTATGAAGGAGTCCTTAATAATAGGAAGACTGTCATTTCATTGCAAATTAGGCTCAAAAACAATGATGATTTCCTGATACTTAAAAATACGATTTTTGGCTGTATCAGGAAAATAGAATAATAAAGATGTTAAATGAAAATTTCAGCATCAATAGTAAGGTATAAAATGTATTGGGTTCCATATAAATAAAGATAAAAATATTTAAGTCCAGTGTGTGAAAGGAAGTGCTCAGATAACCGAAAAGCTTGGAAATTTCCTTAATAATGCTGATATCCTCACGTGCTGTGTTTTGGGAACCATCCTGAGCCTCTGTTTGAAACGTGTAAGGAGAAGCACACCAATCTCAGGGGAGAGAGAGTTGGTTCAAGAGCTGTGATGTCTTCCTAAAGCTCCTCCAAGGCTCAGCTTCAATCAGGTTAGAGGTCATGTAGTTTTTCTTGTAGATTTTATTCCTTTGCCTTGAACAGAGTGAAAAAGCCAAGCTGAAGTCAGAGATGAAGGCGCGGTTTCACGGAAATAAAACTAGAGAAACCACCTAGTGCAGTGGTGCACTGGCCATACGTTCATCAACTTGGCAGCAGGAAGTTATGGTTCCAGGAACAGGGTCAGAACTAACCAGACAGAGGAGCACAAAGGTTGACAGTTAGGGACAATAGAAGTTGTGAATTCAGAGTAGTAGTCAGCGATGACATGGGCTAGTGGAACACAGACCACAAATTCTAAAACAGAGACCAGAAGCTGTGGAGTCAGGAATAGAAGTGAGTTGTTCAGATTTGAGGAGAATGAGTATCAGAATAGAAATGAATCCAAGTAGAGGATCTGGTTCTGGAAGGCCAACCCAACCTCAATGAAGGAGAGGACCTACCAACGGGGTGCTGAATCTCAGAAATCGAGCATACATGGAAGAGCAGATTCAAATATCCTCATAGGTGGTGATCCAGCTGAGGGCAGCCAAAACAGCCTGGAATGGAAACCTGAACTATGGGAAGCTTTATACTAATTTCAACGTATATACTATGGAGTCATAATATTAAGACAATATGTCACTGACACAAAACAGACACAAGAAAAATGAGAGAGATTAGAGGGTTCAGATTCACCCACACAAGCAAGTACAGGTACCTAACCTTTACTGTGGTAACAAGGACAACTTTGTCCTTGAAGAATGGGCAACCTTTTTCACATATGGTTCTAAACATAAAGAAAAGATGGACCCTTCCTTATTTACCACCCTGCACCTCACTTAATCCCCACGGGTCAAGGACCTCATTATAACACCTGAAACACTTAAACTTCTAGAGAATAGAGTAAGGCATATATTTCAATTCACAGACACAGGCATGCACCTTCTGGATAAGATTTCTCTAGTCCATGAAGTCAGTCTAACAATAGACAAATGAGAAATCATGGAATCCCAACATTTTCTTGTGGAAAGGACAACTTCGGTTAAGTGAAGGAGCAGCCTACTAATTGGGATAAAATCCTTGCCAGAGATCCATCTGGTGTTTCAGTCAGTAGGTTTTCGACAACACAAATAACTTAGAGAACTAAACATCAATAAAACAACCAATTAAAACTAAGCTGTGGAAGTAAGAGTACTCAGTACAGTAGAAGAGGGAGAGAAGAAGCAAAAGAAATGTTAAAGGTGTTTGAAAAGGCCAAAAAGAATCATATTTTTTAATTTACCTGAAAATTATTTATATAGTATATGTATATATACATGACATATATGTTTTATGTATTTATGTGGATTATATAGATATAGACGATATAGCTATATTATAGATACATATATCATAAAGCCCTAGTACTAGCCACGAACAATAAGAAACCCCTTTTGAGTTGTTGTTCAGGAGAGTCCAACAAACTCTCCAAACAGTATTGATAATGTCCTTGTCCTTGGTGCCTTCCCAGAAGTTAAGTTATACTTCCAAAAACATGATAGACTATGGACCCAGAACTTGGGCATTTTGATTTTATTTGAAAGCCTACTCTGTGATTACTGGCTTTCAGAATACCAGAGACTGCTATGTAAATTGCAAAAGGAGGGAGAAACCCATAGTCACACCTAGCTGGACACCTATAAACTACAATGACCAGCATGGCAAGATGTCATTAAAGGTGCCACAGTGACATTCAAATCTTGGTGACAACCAACAGGAGTCTAATTGGACTTAAGGCCCAGTTCAAGGAAGGAAAACCCTGCAATACCTCCTCCTGAAAATTATTAATCCAACATGCTAACTTCATTCTAAAAACTTAGAGTAACCTCCCATTAAGTGTATCTTTTATATCTTCTGAAAGAGGCTTCTTCCTGCAGTGATAAAGACCATTACCGAAACCACAGTAAGTTAAAACTCAGAGGCTGATTGTTGGGTGGCAAGTCTTAATGGGTACTTCTCCAGCACAACTCCAGCTACCAAAGTTCAGGGAATAGCATACAAGATATTAAAAAGATTGCAAGAGACAGATAAATAAAATTCTACTCTTAGATTCTGTTTCCTTGAAAATACAGGGAAGCTATACCTGTGATACCTCAAAAATAATGTTGCCTAAATAGGACTAGAAAAATTCGCACTAATAGACATGCTATTGTTAAAGGGAAAATTCTATTGGAAGCCAATCCCAGATCAAGGACTACAGGTGAACAAGGAATGCTGAAAGATAGAGAAAGTCTTCCCTGGTGATAAGATTCCTAATTGGCTATCCAATACCAAGCAGTGAGTCCATACACTTGGTAACATACACACAAGCAATACTAAATAGACTAAACAGATTTTATATATCTATATCTATATATATGCATATATATATCAATAATAAAGTAAAAATGCCATTGCTGTGAGTATGGACTAGGGGGTTGGAACATGGAAAAAATTAAAAACAGGAAAAATAAATAAAATTACACTTTAACTGTAATTACAAATATTAAATCTCATAAAAGAAACACAAATGGTTAGCAAACACTTTCCAATTGTCCAATGTGAGCTAGGGTGATGGCTCAGTAGGTAAGATTACTTGATACTCTTGAAGAAGATACAGGTTCAATTCCAAATCCCACTTCACAGCTAACAGTTGTTTGCATGTAAAGTTCCAGGATATCCAATAACCTCTTCTGTCATCTTCTGGCACCAGACACTCAGGTAAACCACATGCATACATGTAGACAAACATTCATACATATACATAACTCCCTGAGTTATATAACTTATTCTTGAAGGTGGAATTTTTAACTGAAACCTGACTACTTTCATTCCATGGACTAGAAGAATATGTACTTTTCAAAACCCTCTGGGAGTCCCTGGAATGTTACATTCCAGCTTTTGCTTATAAAAACACTAAAATAAACACTTTTCAAAAACCAGATTTGAATTTTTTTCAAATCTTTTCAACCTTTAATTCTCATGATGCCTGTAATGCCTTCGCTCTCAGATTGCACCCAGGTGTGTAGTCTCAAGTCGTCTTTGAGACCCAGAGTGACAAAGAAGAAAAACTCAAATTATCCTAGATACATGGCTCTTCTGTTGAATGAAATTGACTCTGGGGAAGCATCGAGTTGTCCCAGCTTCTTGTGAGCACAACTCACTTGATTCTCCATACACATACATAGAGATGGGATGCAGGAATGCGACCCCAAACTGGAGAAACAGGGATATTGTCATTAACACCATACAGCTAACTGTCCTGAGAACTGTTTGAACTCAAGTTGTTTCTTGTCTGAAAATCTATATTCAAATTCTAGATAGAGATAAATGTTTGTTTGTGTACAAACTTTACCATACGAATCATATAATATCATATCCTGGGTACTTGCATTTCCAGTTCTCATGTTAATGACTTTAATTTTCTGGGTACAGAGGAACTCAATGCCCTCCAATCTCAGCCATTCTCATTGTAGGTTGGACCCTGTTTGCAGATGCCAATGAATGCCTTCCCAGAACTGACTACTCCCACTAACACAGCCCCACGGACAAAACAATTATCCAGTCTAATGATCCTGCTGATTGCTATTAAAGACTTACAAAGACTTAACTGAAAACTCTACAAGCAAAATGGTAAGAATTCGAACGATACATTGAAATGTCAGATTGCAGAAATCAAATTTATTTGATTAAAATTTTCATTTTTTAGATGAGAGCCAAATATATATTTGAGAGCACACACAGGAAAGCATATTTTTTTTGAGTTATCTTGAATCCGAGAATCTGCCAGAGGTTGAGGACGAAAGAAGTGGTTGATGGACAGTTGACAAGACAATGGTAAGGAATAAGAACAAAAACAACAGCCAAAGGACGTAGAGACTGTGACTTTGATGTTGAAAGACAAAAAGATGAAACAGGTGCGTGGAAAACGCCGGATCCAATGCTTCAATGTGTGAGCTTGAAGTGGAGTAAAAGCCAAGTACACTGAGGAGAACAACCTGGACCCATAACTGGGGGACAGGAAGCCACGCGCTCCATAATGCAGAGATCCAAAGCCACTGGATCTGCAGCACCTTGAGTAACAACATCTAGACAATATCAGTTTACCCACTAATCTCACAATCTGCCAGAATTTAGAGAAGAGAGAAGCTGTTAGTGGAAGGGTGGTAAGATATCAGGAATGGCTAAGCAGGAAAACATCTTGAGAGCATAGAATGATATAGGAGGCTTAACAGTTGGTTCCATAGAGGCCTAATCCACAGATTGGTCGGTAACAAGGTTGGCAGGAACTAGAAGCCAAGTAGGTTGGGTAGTAGCATCTGGACCCATAACTCAGGGAAGGGAAGCCATAGACTCCACAATTCATGGATCCGAACCCACTAGATCTACAGCCAACTGGGTAGCAGATTCTAGATCCATAACCCAGGGAACTGCAGCTTCTGGACCCAAAGCTCAGGGAGCCAGCATATGTCCCCTGGCAGGGACTGCAGGGTGTGTAGCTCCTGGGGTAGTAGCAGGGCTTCTGGCAGGGGCTGGACACCACACAGGACCTCTGGCAGCTGGTGGGCTCGACGCAGGTCTCCTGGCAGCCAGTGTTCAGAGAGGATCCAAGCTGACAGGTGCTGGGAGAGCAGCTGGTAGTGGTGTAGACCAGGTTGCTGGGGTAGGAAGAGGCAAGGCAGGATCCTGAGGAGGGCAAGCAGCTCCTAAGGGAGCGGGAGGAGAAGTTTCCAGAGCAGCAGCTGTAGGCCATGTTGAGAGAAGATGAGAGCTCAGCTGGATCTAAGAGAGAGATTGTGAGTTTGAATGTCACCTTGTGGAGAGCAGGGTTTATATACTCTCAGAAGCAGGTGTGGTACCCAACAGGGCCGTCCTGACATATTTGTGTGCTTCCTGGTTTACGAATGTGAAACTCAGTAATCTTTGTAATTACATTGCATTTGCATAGCTTTCTGCACATCATGTTTATGGGTGTTGTCATTTTATTAAAGTAAAAGATCATGAGATGCCATGAGATGCCATGACTGTTTTACAGTAATGACTATTGTATCATGTCACCCCCCCCCAAAAAAGCCCTCCTTTTCCTCTTTTTCTCTTGGCATATATTTTATGTTTTGTCATAGGATGTTATGAGGAAAATAGTTTTCTTCACCATGTGTGGCATGACTATAATTTGCTGTCCTTCCTGTTAATGAATTGGCATCATTACTTTGTGTTTTCTAATGAATGGACTGAAGATGGGTCTTACTTGTCCCCAGCTTTCTTGTTTTCCAATATTCTGTGTGGATTATGTGACATTACGTATGTGGTTTAACTCCAAGGTCAGAAAAACAGTATTAGCCAAGAAAAGTCAAATGAGATTGAACCCAGGAACAGAGAGAAGAAAGTTGAAGTTTTTAAGACCAAAAGTGACAGAACTGAGGGGCTGCATCACAACCATGGGGCTATATCAGTCTCTGTCTTACCTCTCTGTCCTGAGTCCTCTCAAAATGAGGAGCTCTAAATAAGAAAACAATGTGCAGAAACATCAAATTATGCTTATACTGTTTAAAAATAAAACCTGTTGTTAGATACCAGAGAATTCATATTGATGTTTATTTCTTGGCCATATGAAGTAGAGTTGATAAGTAGTTTTTTCAGTGGTGTACATACTTTAGATTTTTGTTTAAATCTTAAGAGAAAGATACAGAGTGAGACAAAAAGAGAGAGAATGTGAAATTGAATGAATATGAAGGGTCTGCAAGTAATTGAGAACAAGAGAAATGATCAAAATATGTTACATGAAAACCCTCGTTAATAAAAATGTGATTTAATTAATCAAAACAATTAAACAATTAAGAAGTCAGTTTCACTCAGGACTTTATATCCAACCTATATCCAGATAATGTCTGGACAAATTTTGGACCTTCCTCATATAACCATGTACGTGTCATAGGAATAAAATTGAAATGTGCATGCTTTTACAATTATCGCTTAGTCCTAGCAAATGAATGTGCTGTTTCAGTTTTGTGCAATTGTTTTAAATAACTTTTATGCATACTAGTAATATGAGGGTTTGGGTTTTTTTACATATTTAGTTAAAGAAAAAAATGAAACAACAACATAAATAACACAACAGCCCACTGGTGGAAAAAACAATCACCTAGGTTAAGGTAAAATCCATTTCCTATTAAATGTAGCAAGTTTCTCAAACCCTGATGATTTGATTTCATAATCTGGTCTTAAGAATCCTAATAATGCTTTCCAAAGCTTTATGACTGTTGTCACCATGATAATAAAGGCCAGACATCTTTATAATAGATTGAGAATTGTATGAGGGAGTTCATTTGTCATTGTAATACTTACATTACTTGATATTATCCAGCCAAATGGAACAATTTCAGCAGTTAACACGGAAAATAGTGAATGTGAAAAACATGCGTAACCCAAGTTTTGTTGGGAGTCATGGCTTTCCATACCTGTCAATCACAATTTCCCCAACTGGCTAGTCTATATTACTAATAAGTTGTGATTTCATTGACTCTTAACCATGTAACTTGAATATGTATGTGGAAGTATTTTAGGTTATTTTTTAGGTGTTGGTATAGGAAACATTGAATTGCTGGGAATGTACGTGATTGATAGATCAACATATCCTTTCCTCTGCTAACATTAAGCAATTATTTTTTAAACCAGTTTTTTATTTTTACTCTTAAAGTGTGCGCAGTTTTGTGATAACATTAAAGATGCACCTAGAAGATAGTGTTTAGATGTGGCCTGCACAGAGATCCCAAAATAAAACTCTAAGCCTCTACAAATAAGCAAACAATTGACAGGATTTTCTCTCTCAACCCTGTTCCACGTGTTGAAGACATAATATGTATCTCAATTCTGATATCTACCAGAAACCATTTTAATTATCAAAGTTGTGTAAGGTGAGATTTGTTGAGACTTTTGAACTTGTTGTTCTGCTCCAGACTCTCTTCTAAGAGCTCAACGAAACGAAAAGTCCTCAAGAGCCACAGAGCCTCTGTATGTTTCCTTAGTTAGAGACCATAGTCTGCACCCTGGGTTACAGTTTAGCATCAGCATCTCTTAGAAATTCTTCACTTTACCTAAACTTAGTCACTCTCTGGGATCAGTTCTTGCAAACAAGCTTCTGTGGAACCCACAAGATACAGGACAATAGTCAACTGGGCCTCTTTCCCCGAAAAGTTAAAACTGACTCACTCATGTTGGTATAAACCAGATAAGAACCCAGTGGCACCTCAGGTCACCTCAGGCCATATCAGATACATAGGTTATGAAGTAGTCTCCTTCTTTCATCTCTTTGACTCCATTCATAACAGCCTAAAATGTCCCGTGCTTATGATTCTGCTTCAGTACTGCCTTTGCAGCCACTGTAGGTTTAATCACTGTGTTTTCACTCTCCTTTTAGGTTCAATCTTATTCAATATATTTTGCTCCTCAGTAGCTAGTGCAGGTGAAGTACAAGGGGAATGCCAGGCATTCACAGAGAATAATAATGGAAATAAGAAATGATGCCAAGGGTTAGTGTTCCAAAGGGAACCCAAAATGATGCTTGCAATTCATTAACTAAAAGAAGAGTGATTTCTTCACATTGTCTCCTATGGGGGAAAAAGTATATTCTTCAGAACCTTTGGGCAAACACATAAAAATCAGACCATAAGTAAAAACAGATTTTTCCTGGACACCATGAATAAGTATCGGGGTAGAACAGTCATAGCATCCATGACTGGCTCATGGTCATAGCTATAAGAAAATTGCAACACTCATAAATACACTATTCAGAAAACTATTCACGGACGACTGCACAGCTGTAAACCAGGAAGCACACAAATGCATCAGGGTGACCCTCTTGGGCACCACACCTACTACTGAGAGTATATAAACCCAGCTCTCCACAAGGTGACATTCAAACTCACAATCTCCTCCTTAGATCCAGCTGAGCTCTCATCTCCTCTCAACATGGCCTACAGCTGCTGCTCTGGAAACTTCTCCTCCCGCTCCCTTAGGAGCTGCCTGCCCTCCTCAGGATCCTGCCTTGCCTCTTCCTACCCCAGCAACCTGGTCTACACCACTACCAGCTGCTCTCCCAGCACCTGTCAGCTTGGATCCTCTCTGAACACTGGCTGCCAGGAGACCTGCGTCGAGCCCACCAGCTGCCAGAGGTCCTGTGTGGTGTCCAGCCCCTGCCAGAAGCCCTGCTACTACCCCAGGAGCTACACACCCTGCAGTCCCTGCCAGGGGACATATGCTGGCTCCCTGAGCTTTGGGTCCAGAAGCTGCAGTTCCCTGGGTTATGGATCTAGAATTTGCTACCCAGTGAGCTATGGAAATTGTGGCTTTAGATCCCTGAACTGTGGAGTCTATGGCTTCCCTTCCCTGAGTTATGGGTCCAGATGCTACTACCCAACCTACTTGGCTTCTAGTTCCTGCCAACCTTGTTACCAACCAATCTGTGGATTAGGCCTCTATGAAACCAACTGTTAAGCCTCCTATATCATTCTATGCTCTCAAGATGTTTTCCTGCTTAACCATTCCTGATATCTTACCATCCTTCCATTAACAGCTTCTCTCTTCTCTAAATTCTGGCAGATTGTGAGATTAGTGGGTAAACTGATATTGTCTAGATGTTGTTTCCTTTGTCTTTCCACTAATGATTTTTTTCCTCTTCTACTTCTGTTAGAATATTAGATTATTGTGCATTCCCTATTAGGCCTCAAATATTATGCTATTGAAATCAGCTATTTCATGTTCAATCCATCCTACTTGAAAACTGAAATTTTAATCCAATAAATTTGCGCAATCTGAACCCTCAATGCCTTGTTGATGGTGTTATTATGTTGTTTTTATGCTCGCATTTATGGGTTGGGGATTCAATTAAATACCAATAATCCAACTTGATTTCGAGAACAAATAACTTAGTTTTGACATGTTCATATTTTTAATTAGTGAATAATTGAAAGATTATAATTTGAATTGTAATAAGGATCACAAAAGTGAGAGCTGCCTAAAATTGATGGACATGAATAATTTTTTCCATCCAAATTACAATAGTATATAATTTACTGGGTTATGCCTGTTTTCTGAGAGAACAATTTAAGTCTAATACATGAATATGAATTTTCAACTAAATTCATATCAAATTCAACCTTGAAAGACTCTCAAGATATAAACTTGCTTTATCAAAAATGCTGCATCTCTGACATCAGAGTTTAGGCACTATTCCTGCCCACTTTCTCAAAACATATGAAGGGAGAATGACAGTTACCTTAGGTGGTAAAAACTGGGTCCAGGAATTGGGGCAACTTCCTGAGACTTTTCCAACTCAGCTTCAACCAACCTAGAAAAATGCTAAACAGTTTTTCTCCCCTTGTCTAACTCTGTTTGTCAAAGATTCAGGTGTAGTTTGCTTGTAAAAGGAACCAGGAGAAGAAAGTTGACCCAAGGCGATAGTGTACAGTCCATTAGTACACCAAGTTGGTCCAGAAGAAAGTCATGGTCTCACAGAACAGATCAGAGCTGACCAGAGCAGGAGCACCTAGGCTTCAGTTTCAGGACTTCCTAAGTCATAGACCAAAGGAAGGGGTCAGAGATGAGTCTGGTCAGCAATTCTATAACACAGAGTGGAAATTATGGACTGAGGGTAGTACTAAGGTACCCAGACTTCGAGAGTTCCACAGCAGAAGTGGGGAGAGGTGAGAAGTGAGGATAAGATCATGTTGCCCCAACGTAGCCACTCAGGTCTGGAATTGAGAGTGGCTACCTGTGGACCTCAGCTACCCAACACATCCCGTATTGGGATTCATTTTTGTTTGTACATTTGGTTGCCTTTATTTAGTGAAGTTGGGTATATCTGTGTGTTTTTTGTGTATGTTAGACTTGTAATGTACATCTGATGAAGTACTTTTAAAGAATTTGGTGACCTTCAAGTCTTTTGGTTTAAAGTTGACATTGTCAGATGTGAGGTTATCTACAACTTCTAGATAGTTGTAGTTCCCAGGACCTAGTTCCCAGGTCCATATCTTTGAAATACTGGCTTCCATCATTTATCCTAAAATAGTGTCTATTGATAATGGCAACATGTATTCCCTAGAGACAGATAAATAATGGGTTTTGTTTTTAAGCCAATTGGTTAGTTAGTAAGTTTCTATTTGAAAAGCTGAGATCATTCAGTTATACCTCAACATTTGGTATTTTTTTTTTCTTTTTTCTTTTGGAGCTGGGGACCGAACCCAGGGTCTTGCGCTTGCTAGGCAAGCGCTCTACCACTGAGCTAAATCCCCAACCCCAACATTTGGTATTTTTATCACTTTGTTATTTTAGGGGGTTTCTTTATACTAATAATTTACTGATTTGCTATTGTTTATTAATTGCCCAGGTCCCCTTGAGTCTGTTCATATTTCTCCTCAGTTCAAATCTTTCTAGTATGCTGTAGAGCAGCAGACATAGCGACCATAAAGTGTGCTATTCTGTTTCTATCGTTGGCAATTCATGTTATCTTTTAATTTAATGGATAGTTTTTCTGGGTATAATAGTATGGGTTGGCAGTTCTATTCCTTTAGAGCTATAAATTGAATTATATCTTTGTAAGAACTCATGACCTTAAAGGCTTCTATCCAACAATCGTGCATCATTCTAATGAGCCTACATTTGTCTCTTACATATTTAATATAGTTTCAGTATTCTATGTTTTTAGTATTTTGCCTATATTCATGATGCTTCTCTAATCATCTTGTAAACGTGATATTCTGTAGCCCTCTTATACCTGTATAGACATTTTTATACAGTTTTAAGGGGATTTTTGTTAGTATTCGCCTTCTGTGAAAACAATTTGAAAGTATTTTTCCCCATCTTGTTCCAAAGTTTTCCCATGCAGCTTCTATATTTCTTTAAAAATTTTATCACTGAAGTTTACTGGGTGTTCCAATTACTGCTTTTCACTAAGCCTGAATATTATATTGTCTAGGCAATCTATTCTTTTAATGAGACTTTCCACTGAGGTTTTAATGAAACTCATTGAGCTTTTTTGTTTTTTGTTTTTTTTTTTAAATTTCCAACATCATTTCAGCATAGGTTTTCTGTAGCAATTCCATTTATTTATGAATTTTGTTTTTATATTTCATTCAGATATTTGCTTTTGTTCCCTTGGAGTATATCTATGTCTTGTTCAGTTGTTTGAACATACATAAAATCACTACTATAAATTCTTTGTCTGGAATTTTCTCCAGGCCTTCTTCATTATGACTGCCGTAATATTGTGTCGCTTTTGCTTCTACACTGGAACTTGAGCATCTAGCACATTTTGTTAAATATATTTCTCTTCCTAATAGAGTTTATTCTTCATGTAAGACTATACTAGTTTCTGCTCTGATTCAATGAATAAAGGAAAACTGAACTAACCTTCAAACATTTCATTTAGTCACGGTGCAATAAATTAGCCAGTTATCAATAATCACAGAAGCAACAGAAAGTATACAAACGTATAGAGAGTTTACAACACACTATTAAACGCAGCATGTAGTTATTAAAAAAAAAAACCAAAGAACAACAAATAAAAACAACTCCCACCAAAGCCTGCTACCCACGGGCAACAGTGGTCTGTCTATCCAGCCCCGTGGGGAGCAGCAAGTGGTAGTTTGCCCTGGTTCACTAAGCTAGCTGCTCCGCATTCCCGAGTCACCCGGCCCCTGTGGCTAGCCTGCAGAAACCGGCTTGCTGCTCCCACTGATCTCCTTTGCCCAGTAAAATGATAACTCCGGAGATTTGTATTAACCAACCGGATTTATAACAGTAAATCTTCAACCCCAAAATGCCCACGCAAAGACCACAAAATTCAATTGCTGTAGATACGAGCTGCACACCTAGATTAGACAAATGTGTTCTACATTACTCAATCTTTTGTCTATGAAATCCCCAGTTACTTATGGCTCCTAGGACCACGCGGTTCTGGCTTATCCTCTCCCTCAGGTTCCATCTTGTCTCTCCCATCTCAGCTTCTTCCTGGTCTCTCTGGTCTCTCTCTCTCTCTCTCTCTCTCTCTCTCTCTCTCTCTCTCTCTCTCTCTCTCTCGGTCTCTCTCTCTCTCGGTCTCTCTCTCTCTCGGTCTCTCTCTCTGTCTCTCTCTCTCTCTGTCTCTCTCTCTCTCTGTCTCTCTCTCGGTCTCTCTCGGTCTCTCTCGGTCTCTCTCTCTCTCTCTCTCTCTCTCTCTCTCTCTCTCTCTCTCTCTCTCTCTCTCTCTCTCTCTCTCTTCCCCCCCCCCACGCCCACCTCTTCCCCTCTCTGAAACTTTCGGCTCCGCCCCTCCTTCCACAGCCCAATCATGCGCTGTAGCCTTATCTGACCAATTAAGATTTCACCTGAGTACAGGCACTCTTTTGAGGAAACAGAAACAACAGAGAGCATTCCACAACAATTAAATGATAGCTGTGATACCGAAGAAATGAATATGAAAAGAATCCACAAAGTAACATCACAATGAAAACGTAACCTACCAACATCTTTGAGATATAACAAAGGCAGGAGTATGAGTAAGTTTTATAGCAGTAAGTTTCTACATCAGAATCTTAAGTAATTTGTAATTAATAACCTAAGAATGAAGTCTGCCGAAAATTAAACCTAAATGCAGTAGATTGAAAGATGACTAAAATCAGGAAAAAAATATGTAGTGGTAACAACAGGAAGCTATGAAACCAATATGCAATAAGATAGCTCTTTGATAAAATAAAGAGAGTGGAAAACTCATTAGCTTCCTCAGTAAAATGAGAAGGAGGGGTGACACAAATAAAAACAATGTTGAAAAGAAAAGAAAAAGACATTACAACAAATATCAATGGGATCTGGAAGCAAACTGAGGACAAAAACACGGAAAACTATGCTTTATTTCATAGTGTTGGGAGGACTAAAAGAAGTTGCAGCATGTGTAGGTACACATAACATATAAAAATTAAAGCAAGAAGAAATAAAAGATTTGTAAAAGTCTGTAACTAGTAATGTCATTCACTGAAGCCTTAATAAAAAGTCTTCAAACTGAGAAAGACACAAATCTAAATAAATTCATTGTAGAATTTTATCAGAAATTCGAAGAAGTATTAACACCAATATTACTCAAATGTTTGATGAAATGGAAAAGGATTGGACATTACAAAATCCTTTTGATGAACCCAGTTTTACACTGACATCAAAATCAGAAAAACAACAATAAGTAGATAAAATTACAGGTCAACTTGTCTGATGAAAATATTCTCAATAAAATACTGGAAAGGCAAATTCAATATGAAATCAAAAATCCTATGACCAAGTTGGCTTCATCCCGAAAACACAGAACTGGTTCAATAGACTTAAATCAATAAACATTATCCATCACACAATTAGACACAAAATAGAAATAATATATTCACATCAATAGATGCAGAAATTGCCTTTGGAATAATTAAAATTTCCTTCATGATAAACATTGTAAAGAAATTAGAGATGGGGGAGTATACTTTGACATAATAAAGCCTACATATGAGAAGCCTGTAACCATGGTTAATAGAGAGAGACAGAAAACATTTGTACTGAGGTCAGGAAAGAGCAGTGTGTGAACTCTCTTCATTCCCATTCAATATAGTCTTTAAAAGTCTTAGAGTGGAAAGAAAAGAAAGATAAATCTAAGGATACAAATAGGAAAACAAGAAGCTAATCTCTGCCTGTATTCAGATAATATGATTTCACACATAAGAGGCCCTAAAATTTCTATTGAAAATACCCTTAGAGCTGATAAATACTTTCAGAAAGGTGACTAAATAAAAGTTAACACGCAAAAATCAATAGCCTTATTGATTACAAAACACACTAAAAATATCAAGGAATCAATCTTGTTCACAGCCACAGACACATATGTAATAATCAACATAAACAAGAAAATGAATGAGATTCCTACAATGAAAATTTTAATACAATAAAAATGTAAATTAAAAAAGAATCTAAAAGACAAAAATGTTCTATACTCACGGGTCAGAAGAAAACAACCATCTTGTGAAAATGGCCATCCTACCAAAGGTAATCTACACATTCAATGAAATATTAAGGGAACTTCTAGGCCCATTCTTTATAGACATAGACAAAACAACAAAAATATATGAGCATGCCCTATGTGAAATCATACCATCAAGCTATAATATTAAATATTAAAAACAGCATTGGTGTCAGAAAGGTCTAAAGATCAACAAATATAACATAGAGTTTTTAGATATTAAAACAAACAAATACAGATACCCAGATTTTCAATGGGGATGACCTTAGCCGAAATGCTCAACAGTGGGGAGATAGAACCTGGAGGAACCACCTCCATAAGATAGACAGGTACCCCAGTGGAAAGATGTGACCATCCTAGAATTGTTTCTGTCTAAAGGAAATGTAGGTACAAAAATGAAGCAGAGAATGAGCAGCCCAACTTGGTAGCCATCCCATGCCAGGCACTAAATCCTGACACACTAATACCATGTTATGCCTAGCATGGCTGTATTCTGAGAAGCTCTACCAACACTGACACTGACAGCCAAACTTTGGACTGAGGTCAAAGACCCCTATGAAAGAGTTAGGGGAAGGATTGAAAAAGCTGAAAGGGGTGGCAAACCCACGGGAAGAACAATAGTGTCAACTAATCCAGACCCCTGGGAGCTCCCAGAGACTAAGCTACCAACTAAATAGCATATATGGGCTGGTGTATGGCCCCAAGCACATATGTAGCAGAGGACTGCCTTGTCTGGCCTCAGTCAGAGAGAATGTGCCTAATCCTGTAGAGACTTGAGGCCCCAGGGAAGGGGGATGCTGGAAGGTGGGGGAGCATCTTCTCAGAGGCAAAGGGGAGAGCGTGTAGGATGAAGAACTGTGGGAGGGGCAATGTCTGGAATATAAATAAATAAAATAATTAATTAAAAATAAAATAAAAGCAACAAAATCAAATATGGGAGCACGTCAGCATCTTCCACAAGCAGTGCTTGGAATCTTGGATTTCAACATTCAGAGAAATTAAAATAGACTCCTGTATCTCACCCTGTGCAAAATTCAACTCTAAATGGGTCATGAAATTCAATGTAAGGCCTTTTACTGTGAAACTGCTGGAGGATAAAGTAGAGAGTGTGTTTTAATTTACATGCAGAAGTCTGGACTTTCAGAATAACCTCCCATTGTACTGGAAATCAGTTCAATAATCAACACACAGAACTTCATTGCATTTAAAAATTATGTACAGCAAAGAACACCATCAACTGAGGGGAGAGGTAGCTTACAAAATGGAGGGAGCATATTTGGCCACTGTACATCTGACAGAAATTTAACATCTATAATGTATTAGGAACTTAAAAAGAACTATACATCAAGAAAACAGCCAACCAATTCAAAATAGGCTATAGAAAACAATAATTCCCCGAAGAAGAAATGGACGTCTACTTAACCCTAAAAAAGTCTTCAGCGTACTCAACAATCATGGGGACACAGCTTAAAATCGCTTTAAAATCCCCCCTGCAGAATTGGTGAGATCAAAACTACAAATGTCAATGAATGTACCCCATGGGTGTGTAGAAGGGAAACCGTTATACACGGGTACTGCTCACAACTTATGCTAATACAGCCCTTCTGGGAATGGGTATGGAGATTTTTCAAAACTGGAAACAGAAGAACCGCAGCACCTAGCCATACCATCTGTGAGCATTTCGAGGTACAATTCAAGATGTAATAACCTACTGTAGAGTTGCTCCCATGTCTATGTTCCCCGTAGCACCACTCACAATTGGGAGGACGCTGAGTCACCCAAGACGTTCGACAAAAATTGGTTGAGAATATGGTGCCTAGACACTAAGATATTACCCAGCTGTAGATAGAATAGAATCATCAAGTAAGTGGAGGGAACTGGGAAGAAATCACAATGGGTGAGGTCACTCTGCCACAGAAGTGCTATCACCATACGTTGTCTCTCTGACAGACACTTGCTTTGAAAACAGTTTCCTTTTTTTCCTATATTTAGCTGAGAGGACATGTGGAAGCTGAGATACTAGAACGGTGTCACTCAGGATGAGTACCTGCAGTTGGTGGGGTTAACATAGGTAGAGCAAGGGTAGAAAGTTCAAAAATAGAGCAGTGTGGGGGATGGGTAACTACGACTTCAGAATGCTTAACCAAAATGAAAGGTGTAAGAGACAGCTGTACAAAACCCTAGGATCATCCAATCAGAGAAAAAAATGTCAATTTGAGGGGATAGGCAAACACATAGCCTGTGTGTTCTTCAGAAGACTAAACATAGGATAGCTCCTATAAAAGATGGCCATGAACATTAGCAGAAGTAAGGATATGTTAACAAAGGACTCTGGTAAACATTTTACTCTTTCAGTTATTTTTGCTCATATCAATAAAATGTCTTTTAATTAGACAAAAAAAATAAAATCACAAAATACTGAAGACTGAATCACACCAAGTATGAAATCCCAGGCCATTAGCAAAAGAAAAATACCACCAAGGATAAAATGCAGTCAGCTTCCTGCCAGGGTTACCCAGTGTTTCAAACACATATTTATTTCTAGCAATTGGATTTCACAATCTAATCCAAAGAATCCTTATAAAGCTCTCCAACACTTTACTAGCATTGTCACGGTGACAATAAAAGCCACGAGTCCTGATGATGTCACGATAAATAAAATTAAGTGTGAATCCTGTGATCAAATGCACTTGCAGTCATGATAGCCATGCTAGGCCAGGTGCTGCTGTTTCCAATCAAGCTGAAGTATTCCAGCAAAATGGAAAGCAGAAATGTAAAAACATATACATGTTCCAAATAATATTGGCAAGCTTAGTTTTCCCAAGATAGTTAATTATTGACTTTACTCCTGTCTATGGCATCATTACATTTAGTCGCTTTTATTTAACTTACAAGTTATTATACTTGTTTTATAAAGGGAAAACATTTTTCAAGAAGCTTCCTTTTGGTGATGAACTTGCATATTCAGTGACACACTCTCAGTCTTTTTTCTTTCTGAAACTTGTGACATTACTGAACTCAAGGCCCTAACATGACCTCATCGCTGGTCTACTCTCCTACAGCATAACTAACCGGAACTAACTAAATAACTGACCAGCTGAAACTAGGATATTACTTGCAGTATTGAAGATACATCACAGAAGTTTGGCAAATTAACTGTACTTGCTGATTTGGTTCCGTATTGTTGGAAAGTACAACTAATATTGATCACACTGATGTTTAAACTGAATTATAAAATATTAATTTTGTAATTATAAAATATTTTAAATGAATGACACTTTTCAGAATAATGAGGGTTCCTGGAATCAATTAATTTTCTATTGATTTACCATATTAACACATGGTTAAAAGTATCTGTGAAGCAAAATTGTTTACTGCCTTTTAAGCTTTATCCCTAAATCTAATTTTTAGAAGTTCTTTGCAATAGATTTTGATCATGTTCTTTCCTCTGTCCCAAATCCTCCAAGATCTTACTCACTTTTGTCCTCATCCAACTTCACATTCATTCTCAGTATCTCAAAATTAAAACATAATAAATAGAAATTAGAACAAACAATGCCAATAAAGCCAACGAGATAGATGTAATAAATTAAAGCAGTTATGAGAAGTGATTTCCAGAAGAGCAGAAGCACCAAAGACTTTCGGCACTAGGAACTGTGTGTGTGTGTGTGTGTGTGTGTGTGTGTGTGTGTGTGTGTGTGTGTGTGTGTGTGTTTTATAGGTCAAGAAAGAATAAGGAACTTATGTTTGTTTTTGTATTCAAATTTTACCAAGATTTGATCTAAATGTTTGGCAAACTTCAAGCCCATGTTGTCTTTTATTTCCCTCCTGTCTGAAAGGGGAAAAAGGAATCTTCTTTTTTTTTTTAAATCCTTTAATAGTTAAATGAGAATTCATTGTCTCGTACTATCTTTATCTATGTAGCATGTGATGACAGGTTATCACATACAGGCCATGGCACACCATGTTCTGGGGGATTTACACAGCTTCTGTGATAAATATCTCACCTGCAATATTCTCAATATGTCTTTGTGACTTACCTGTTTATCTCAAATTTTACATGGAACGTTTTGTTGTCATTTCTCCCTTTAATGCTTATGAGAATGAAGTTAATTATGAACTTTAATCAAAGATAGAAGGTGAGGGAAAATGACTTTCCCTGTTCAGACACAGGAATAGACACCTTCAAGAGTCTTGGAACTCTCTGGAACATGGGATTCTAGTAGTTCATTATAAAACCTCAAAAATGCATCTTTTGATTGATTATCTTTTTCCTCCCTTTAGTGCACATAGTACTTGTAATCTTAAGCCTACTTTACGATATTTTCAAATGTCACATAAATTGCATCCAAACGTTTAAGTTTAACTCATTTGGGTTGCAGAGGAAAACTAGTGAGTAAAACCTCTTAGTAAAAACCGTCTTCCCCTGTTGATTGAAGTGGAGACGGGTTACTGTAAGGTAGTTTCCAGCACCTCTTGAAACATGATCCTAGCCTTTCTCCTTATAGATGTGTGTGGATAGGGTGCGAGGGTCATTACCAACCTCAAGAGGCAGGAAGACTAGCGTTTACGCTAACAAATAAATGTCTGTCCTGAGAGGTGTTCAAAGGTCCTCTCTCCTGACTGAAAACGCACGTTCAAATACTAGATTTAAGGGTTTGCCTATGCGCACTCCACCCTGTCCGTTACACATCTTCTTCTGGGTGCTTGCATTTCTGGTTCCCATCCTAATTGCTTTGTTTTCTGCCTCATCAGAAATTCATGTCCTTTAATCTCAGTCAATTCACACTCTAGCTGAGCCCTGTTGTCTCCTCACAAATGCTGATCTCCCTAGAACAGACAACGGCCAAGAAAGAAAATCAAACTAATGCAAAACTGTGTCCCCAGATCCGGTTGGATAATCATCCTGAGCCTAGGTAAGTCTCCCAAACCAGAGGTGCCAAAAATCACGAGCGCAGAGATAATAATGTGAACGATACATGGAGATATCAGATTGCACACGTTTATTAGATAGAATTTTCATCTTTCAAATGACCTTGGATAGAAAGCAAATAGACTGTGTATACATCAACAGTGCAGAGAGTAAAGCATAATTACTGGATAAACCACTAATCTTATAATCTCCGGGTTTTGGAGAGAAAAAAGCCATTGATGGAAAGACAGTGGACTATCTGTAGGGATTAATAAGGAAAACAATAGCTTGAGAGCATAGACTGACATGGGAGAGTTAAAAGCTTAACAGCTGATTCCATAGAGGCCTGACCCACAGATTGGTCGGTAACAAGGTTGGCAGGAACGAGAAGCCAAGTAGGTTGGATAGCAATATCTGGACCCATAACTCAGGGAAGGGAAGCCATAGACTCCACAATTCAGGGATCTGAAGCCACAATTTCCATAGCTCATTGGGTAGCAGATTCTAGATCCATAACCCAGGGAACTGCAGCTTCTGGACCCAAAGCTCAGGGAGCCAGCATATGTCCCCTGGCAGGGACTGCAGGGTGTGTAGCTCCTGGGGTAGTAGCAGGGCTTCTGGCAGGGGCTGGACACCACACAGGACCTCTGGCAGCTGGTGGGCTCGACGCAGGTCTCCTGGCAGCCACTGTTCAGAGAGGATCCAAGCTGGCAGGTGCTGGGAGAGCAGCTGGTAGTGGTGTAGACCAGGTTGCTGGGGTAGGAAGAGGCAAGGCAGGATCCTGAGGAGGGCAGGCAGCTCCTAAGGGAGCGGGAGGAGAAGTTTCCAGAGCAGCAGCTGTAGGCCATGTTGAGAGGAGACGAGAGCTCAGCTGGATCTAAGAGGGAGATTGTGGGTTTGAATGTCACCCAGTGAAGAGCTGGGTTTATATAGTCGCAGAAGAAGGTGTGGTACCCAACAGTCTCATACTTGATGCATTTGTGTGCTTCCTGGTTTACAAATGTGTAACTCAGCAATTTCCATAATTGTACTTGCATTTGAATAGTTTTCTACACAGTATATTTATTGGTGGTGTCATTTTGTTATAGTTAAGACAATGACCTACTGCTATGTCAGAGATGTCGTGACTGTTTTACATTGGTACTTGTTCCATTGTGTCTAGCAAAATCCCTAATTTTCTTCTTAACATAGTTGTATGTGTTTTGCCAGGGGATCTTATATGAAAAAATATTTTTTCCTATGGTATTGCATGATAGTAATGTGCCTCTTCTTTTGTTAATGATCTGACAGAATTATTTTGAGTATCCTGTGGAACCTATTAAAGATTAACAATTGAAAATTATTCCCATTTTCCAAAATTATGCCAAACGGATTATACAGTGTTCTCTGTGAGTTTCCCAGGTAAATAGCAGCATGTTATCAAGAAGCTAAGAAAAGCTGAGTAAGGTTGGACCGAGGAAGAGAGAGCAAGATAAAGGGGAGTGTCGTTATCCCACAGAGCAGGAATGTAAGAGTCAAAAGTCTAAACCCTTGTGCTAAGATATCAAGAAGAAAACGCTCATGAGAGGAGAAGAAAGAATAAATTTTACATTCGGTGTGTGTGATTTGAGGCCTGAGGCCATACTGGCTCCTTACCCATGTGACTGAGTGACAAGTTTGATTCTCACCTCTTAAGCCATAGTGGGATTTACTCACTATGGCTCTTCCTACTACGTCCTGAAATTAAGCCATATTTCTGAATGACCCTGTTTGTCATGGTCTGTTCTCAAGTCCGGTGAAGGTCTAAGAATTTCTAGTAGGCTCTTGATGGCCAACCTTAACATAGGTTCTCTAAGTCCCTTGATCAATGACCCTGATCTTGCATCAGTCAAGGGGAGATTTTTCTCTTCCCTTTGAGTCCTCAATTTGAGGGAGAATATGGTGAAGAAAAACAATCCAAGAAGTCCAAATACAGAGCATTCTGTTTATAATGTTTTCTAAAGAGAATCTACTATTAGCAGTTAGTACAAAATCCAGGAGGGTACTTTCTCTTTGCCAAATGGGGCTGGCAAAACAAGTTTCTGTGCTGATTTATTAAAAATACAGAACTGGGTGTTTTGTCTCTCTATGGAAATCATGTCTACTTAGCTTGTCTCTAACCCTCTTTATACTGACTAGAAATATTACAATTCCCTCCTTGTAACTGTTTCATTGCTGGTGTCTTTGACCAATACTCATACACACTCAATCGAATTCTCAAATATTATCAATACCTCATTCATCCTTGTATTTCTTAGATCCAGTTATAACAAAGAGGTACACTCTCAGAACCATGGCCCTCATACTTGTTTCTTTCTTTTCAATCATTTGTCATGACCTTTAGTTTGGAAATATCCTTGTTTATCGTAATTCAGCTCACTGTGGGAGTAGCCATCATTAGGATCCTGATGAAATACAAACCATTCAAATTAGTTACTTTTTATTTTCAAGTTTCAGTTAGACTCAATTCCATTATTTCTATTTCCCCTCCAAACTTCTCAGTTGCATCTTTTGTTCCCTGCTATAATTATTTCTTAAGCATCGAATGTTCCTGTTTCGTAGAGTTCAATTCTTTGCATAGTTAGAGTTCTGTGTCATGCTGAACGATGGGTGTGGGTTGGGGAGAATGCACTGCTAGCAAGTTTCATCATTTTAATGTGAGGATATATTTAAACAAATATGGCTGCTTTTTCACTATGTGACATAATCCTATAGGGTCCCCATTGTTTATGCAATGTGCTGCTGACTGAGCAATCTTATGTGACATGTGATTGCTTTTTAATGTCTCGTTCTGCCTTACATGTACCCTGACTAACATTCTAACTTCTGCCACTCTTGTGTCCTGGGTTTTGTACATCCCTTCCATGCTCTGGGGAATAAAAGACATTTCACCTGGTCAAAGGCTTCTCAGTCCTGCCAGGTTGCTAGAATAAGGACTCTCATACCATAGATCCTTTCAATCCAACCGAGAACTGATGCAATTTAAACTTGGTTTCTGTGCTCTGCTTGCGTCCTAATAAGAACGTGGGAATTAGAAGCTCAACTTTGCTTGTCAGAATTGGCTGTCTACAGTCTCCGGGACTGGAAAGCTTTGAAAGTCCTGGAAATCCAAACTCATCCTGTAGTCTTGGAATCTGAAAGTTTTTGTTTTTTTTCTTGCTTTAATCACAGATGCCTAAATCAGGATACAACTTGAAGGGCATCAAAGCTCCAGATTGAGCTGGTCAGCTCTGCTTCGTGTGAGATGTCTATCGTTCTCTAAGGCTTCGGTGTGTCCCTGATGATATATGCCTATATGCACACACTTACTTGTATATTCGTTTTTCTTTTCTGTTTTCCTGGAAGAATTAATCAATATTTAAGCAGTCTTCAACTGATACCTTTATCAAATTCTTAAGTATTTATATTCAGATGGCATAGGAATGAGTCTAATGAGCGTGCCAGTCTCAGAGTTCATTACATTAATGTGGTGATACTGCTAAGCTTGTACAGGTTCAGATGCTATGGCTATGGGTATCTGACTTCTCTAACTCTGAATGCCTTTCCTATGTCACACATATCTACTTTCCACACAGACACGGGGAGTTCTAACTTCCACATTATTCTGTTGTCTTGTCACTCCGGTTCATCCTTCTAAACCATTGAATTTCTTCCCGTTTTCCTGGTAGCTGTAAATTTCCAAGTAGCATCTGACCCGCTCACACCCACTGCATCTGTTAGCATCTTGCTAATGCCCCACATGAGGTCTCGGGTACACTGAATACTGACTACAAAAATGTCAATAAAATTCTTCTTCCAAACATTTTCATTCATGAAAGCATGCTGTGTCCCTGTAAAAGCATTTATTGGATTTGAGCCCGAGTGCTGACAGTTGCTCCTCTCCCTCTATTTCTTAGCATATTTCTCTGCTTGAGAATTTTTTTTCTTTTTATAGTGCACACTTTTTTTTCAGGCCTTTTAGACCGTAAGAATGCTTACATAGTTGAGTAAACAGAAATGTGAATAAGGCCAGGTTTTGTTTCGCAGTGGTAGAGTTTGCTTAATCCCTGTTTATTCTTTTGCTTGCTTCCTTGTTGAAACATTACATTTCTTTTTATGTTTTGTTTTGTTGTTGTTTTTTATTGGATATTTTTTATTTACATTTCAAATGCTATTCTCTTTCCCAGTTTCCCATCCATAAGCCCCCCTCCCCCTTCTTCTATATTGGTATTCCCCCTCCCCAACTACCCCCCTTCCCACCTCCCCACGCTGACATTCCCCTACACTGGGGGGTCCAGCCTAGCCAGGACCAAGGGCTTCTCCTCTCACTGGTGTACACCAATGCTCTTCACTGCTATATATGCAGCTGGAGCCATGGGTCTGTTCATGTATGGTCTTTGGGTGGTGGTTTAGTCCCCGGGAGCTCCGGTTGGTTGGCATTGTTGTTCATATGGGGTTGCAAGCCCCTTCAGCTCCTTCAATCCTTTCTCTGATTCCTCCAATAGGGA
The DNA here is from genome assembly GCF_021556685.1 of Rattus norvegicus. Lineage (NCBI taxonomy): Eukaryota > Metazoa > Chordata > Mammalia > Rodentia > Muridae > Rattus > Rattus norvegicus. The sequence continues at coordinate 41,733,280 of NC_141544.1, read as the reverse complement.
CCCTGTTCTCAGTTCAATGGTTGGTTGCAAGTATTCACCTCTGTATTTGTCAGGCTCTGGCTAAGCCTCTCAGGAGACAGCTATATCAAGTTCCTGTCAGCATCCACTTCTTGGCTTCATCCATATTGCCTAGTTTGGTGGCTGTATATATATGGGCTGGATCTGCAGGTGGGGCAGGCTCTGAATGCCCATTCCTTCAGTCTCTGAATAAGCAGTATATATTAGACTCCATATTTTTAAAATAATTTTACTTTTATCTATCTGTGTAGGTATTTTGCCTAAATATATGTGCTCTGTGTATTTTCACATCATCCCTCTTTGAGTTTCATAGTCTCTATTATAGTATTCTCCCTACAACTATATATTTAAGCTTTATTGGTATTGAAAAATGGCTTAAATTTTATTATAAAAATGAGAAAAATATTAGTAGATTGTAGCAGTAAATTCCAGTTCTACCTGAATATAATTTATATAATTGATTATATAAATTGAATATAATTATATCAATTGAATATAATTGTAAGTATACCAAACACATTTTCAGCCTTAAATCGATACTTTGCTATGAAAACAATAGCAAATCAAAATGAAAGAAAGCAAAGAAGAAAATAAAAGACAAAGTAAAATGTAAAGGCAAAAGAGGTAGAAGGTAGGGAGGAAAGAATGGATGGAAGGAGAGAAAAGGAGAGGAAAAGAGTAGGAGGAAGAGGAGGAGGAGCAGAAAGAGTAGGAACAGGAAGAAAATGAGGAGGAGGGGGGAGAAGAGGAGCTCTACACATTCACATACCCCCTAAAACAAAAGAACGCTAGGAAAGGATTAGAAATCATACTTAGGAAGGAAAGTGTAGTTGGGTACAAGGACATATCACTAACAAGAAGTCACTAGATACCCAAAACATGAGAAGGAGAAGTATGCTGTAATGGTTAGAAAACATCAATGATTATAAATGCAGATGATGGAACGATAAGAAGAAATTTTAAGCATTGTTAATTTAGAAAAATTTATTATACAGGCATTGAAATAAGACAAGAAGAGTGGGAAAGGCTGACACCTTCAGTCTGAACATTGAGGAAGATCAGACAGACAATCACTCACTCCAATACAGCTCCAAGACATTATTGCAAGTTCTTGTTTTAAAATTTATAAACCCAACAACAAGGAAACAGTCACTATCCCTTCACTTATATTATATACCTATTTTCTCCTTTTATTCAAGTGAAACTGTTTCTGATGAGATCCTTTTAAATGCCTGGGTTCAGTCTCTTGCTTCTTCTCTTATTCCCTTAGCATCTATCTATTTTGAGTTGGTCTCTATTCGACTTGATACACAATGTGTAAGTGTAGCCCATGGTATAATTGTGTTCTCTTATCACTGAATGAAATTACAATAAGGGGATTTGGCAGAATGGCAATGGAGGTTGACAAGATGGACCATTCCTATGAATACTTCCATCCATGTGAAAATACCAGCAACCAGATAATTAACACTATCTCCTTCTCAAGTTTTAGAGAGCTCTTCACCAGCAGAAGCAGAAATGTTCAATCAAGCCCATGCAAGCAGTATAGAGTAGAGAGTGGAAAGGGCTTCCACAACTAGGAGGGGGCAGGCGTTAATATAAAATAGTCATAGCATTTTGTAGATAGGAGTAGCTCTTTGGCCTTTGTTACAACACTCATAAATATACTGTGTAGAAAACTATTCAAATGCAACTACAATTACAGAGATTACCGAGTTACACATTTGTAAACCAGGAAGCACACAAATGCATCAAGTATGAGACTGTTGGGTACCACACCTTCTTCTGCGACTATATAAACCCAGCTCTCCACAAGGTGACATTCAAACTCACAATCTCCCTCTTAGATCCAGCTGAGCTCTCATCTCCTCTCACCATGGCCTACAGCTGCTGCTCTGGAAATTTCTCCTCCCGCTCCCTTAGGAGCTGCCTGCCCTCCTCAGGATCCTGCCTTGCCTCTTCCTACCCCAGCAACCTGGTCTACACCACTACCAGCTGCTCTCCCAGCACCTGTCAGCTTGGATCCTCTCTGAACAGTGGCTGCCAGGAGACCTGCGTCGAGCCCACCAGCTGCCAGAGGTCCTGTGTGGTGTCCAGCCCCTGCCAGAAGCCCTGCTACTACCCCAGGAGCTACACACCCTGCAGTCCCTGCCAGGGGACATATGCTGGCTCGCTGAGCTTTGGGTCCAGAAGCTGCAGTTCCCTGGGTTATGGATCTAGAATCTGCTACCCAGTTGGCTGTGGATCTAGTGGGTTCGGATCCCTGAATTGTGGAGTCTATAGCTTTCCTACCAGATATTACAGATCTGCTGTCTGCACCCCACTTTCATTCCCTTGGAGGGATTTCTATCCTTGTTACCAGCCATTCTACACATCTGGCTTCTGTTGACTAATCTGTTGAGTCTCCCTTGCCCCATACTGAATGCAGAATCTGCAGTAAAATTGTCTTTTCATTTTATCCTTCAGAACTCTTGAACTTTTCTTCATTATCTTTTTCCTTTCCAACCCTTAATTTTGAAATTCTGTCAAACTGCAAGACTGATGAAAAATTCATTCACATTGTTCATAAAATTGATAAAGTTTCACTTCTCCCAAAGTTACAAAATCAATTGATTTTATCTTAATAAACTCTTGTTTCTGTTGCAAAACTATGTGTTTAATGTTTTCATTTACAAATAATGGATTGTGGCTTGAATATAAAAAGGAACAACAGGGGCTCCTCTGTTCATTATATGGCCTGAAGCTGAGGGTATGATTTTGGAAGTTTGTGGAACCTTTACAGGGTGGGATTGAACAGGAAGAAGGGGCGGAGAGGGAGCGAGCCTTTGGGGTTTACAGCTCATCCAGATTGTTCTGTCTATTTGCCTGGACCATCGAGATGTGAGCATCAGCCTCACATAACTGCTGCTGTGACAAAGCCGCCTCTACCTCAATGCCTTCCCAACTGTGGTGAGATAGATCCTCAAATCCTGAGCCAAATAAATCTCTCCTTTGTTGTGTCATTTTTTGTTTGTTTGTTTGTTTGTTTGTCAGCTATTTGGTTTATGAATAAGAAAAATGTGGAATGCCTTAATTAGCATTGATCATGATAACTATGAGGCTTGACCTACAGAGGGCTAAGGGTGTCGCATTGATTTCACCAGGTTTCAAGGCATTCTTTTCTTCTTGGTGCAGCTATTCCTGAGCACTTCGAGTTTGTGCATGCAGCTCCTGCTTAGCTAAAGACACCAGAGAACTGATTACTCTTGTTAAAATTGTGACACCACCATGCATTTCAAAGGGTAGAATGTGTCAGAAACTTGAAGAATGTAAGAAGAATATGGCTTACATTCCCATGAAGGATATAAACATGAAGGATTTTAACAGAGAAGAGTAATCTCTCTCTCTCTCTCTCTCTCTCTCTCTCTCTCTCTCTCTCTCTCTCTCTCTGTGTGTGTGTGTGTGTGTGTGTGTGTGTGTTAATTCTCAGTTGCTGAAACTACTGTGCAGAAGTTCTTCAGTCCTCATAATTAATTAATTAATTATCAATTAATTAATAATCAATTAATATTTTGAGGGTGTTAAAATCATTTTCATTTGTGTAAGTAGGAAAACAACAAACTGAATAGCTACATTCAGCAGGTATAAAGTTGCATCTGTATTGTTTGCCAATATGTGAATTAAATCCGAGGGATTACGTAAAATCCTTTATTGTTATCAAAACTGACTCAATGACCTCTTGAACTGAGCATGAATAATCTGGTTACATCATCTTCTTTCTTAGAAGAAATAGTTTTAAAATCACACACACACGCACACACACACACACACACACACACACACACACAACCTATAGGGCAAAACAACTAACTTGATAATATAAGGAGTCAGTGTTCATATCAAATTAATAATGGCATGTTTTATGTGAACCATTCTCTGAAATTAGGAGTGGAGTGCAGTGTATTGGACACCTGTCAAAATGCTGATCATAACCTCACCCCTGTTCATGTCGTCATGCTTACTTCCTCCTCCTCCAGGGCAGTAACTAAGTGTCACCTTATGAAAGCAGTGGCAGGCAGAGTTCATTGTGTTGTATGCACTTTTTATGAGGAGGAAGAAACAGAAACAGAAGAATTGGGTGGATTTTCAGAGGTTACAACATGGTTACTGTAGCCCTATGCTTGCAATCACACTCTGTTACTCTGTATTCCCAACTTCCTGGGCAGACGCTTTTCCTTCACAGCTGACACTTTCCTTCCTCTGGGACCTCTGCCTTTCCTTCCTTCATCACTGATTTTTGCAAACAATTATGATGCTTATATAGTTTTCGGGGGGGGGGAAGTAACAATGAAGTGAGATTTGGGGTGGAAATTACCTAGCAATATCATAAATGTTGCTATGGAAAATAGTGAATTCAGTCTTTTGTATAGCATTTTTAGGTTTTCACGATCTCTGTCATCCTTATGTTTGTAACCAACACCCAAGATAAATTGTCAAGTTTCCTAAATCAGAGAGCACAGGCAGTAGCTAAGTTTGGAAAGACTCTTTAGGTTCCTGACCAGGCAGAGGTTAATGTGTTACCGTCCCAAGATTTCAGACTCATGAATACCTTTCTGCAAAAGGATAGTACATGGGGTCCATATGTACAGTCTTTAAATTATAATTACTCGATTAGGAAGATATAAAGAGGATATATTCAGTAAAAATTCCACTTTGAATTTTAAAAATGCTATCCGAATGTATTCATTGTACAAAATGAGGGGTTTTATTATGAGATAATCAAACATGCATATTGAATTTAAAATCTTGCTCTCCTCGTGGGCCAATGATATATGGTACAATGCTCCCTTTGTGTTGTAGCACTGAACTTCAGCACCAAACTAACTGGGTTATTTCAGAGGTCCACAATGTAGGTAGGGTGGGAATGCTGCATGTAGTCTCGTCCTGTGGGATTTTTGTTTGTTTGTTCGTTTGTGTTAAGTTTACATTGAGTGCATAAGACAATTACACCAGGCAGGACACAATACACTGTCCTAGTGTTTAATAACCACCACCAACACCAACACCACAAATTACACCAAAGTAAGTGTCACCAGCAATGTAATTAGCCTTCAATTCTATAGAGCTAAACTTCCCAGCATACAGTCCTTAGTCTTTCTCTATTCCAACAATTAAACACATGACAGCAAATTGTGGTCTGCTGATTTGTAAGTAAATTTTATCTTCTGTAATTAACAGGAGGCCAGCCAGCAGTTTTCAGGATTACAGCTAGTCACCTCGGCTCTCCAGCAACCTCTTCAAGCACACTGAGGCACACACATACTAAGCCAAAGATTTTGAACACAGAGGCTCACAAATGAGGCATTTGCAGCTCACAATTATAATCAATCCCCAAGGCTAATAACCATCTGTTAACCAACTGGTTTTCTGTGCAGGTTTCCAAGAACCGCTGTGACTAGTTTCCAGGAATTCTCTCAGGAGTTATTTCCAGGCATTGCTTCAACTGCTTTGGCTGGTCAAGGCTTAGCTCACCAGTGATTGGCAAGGCTGCTGAGTCTTCCCCCACCCTCACCCTAAGTTGCTCCATATTTGTCCTTAGGTTTTCCTTCAAGCTATTGTTGTTGTTGTTGTTGTTGTTATTACTATACAAGTTAGCATCACTACTCTAATAATTTCACTTCTGAAAATTTTCAATGTCACCTTCTTGTACTTGAAGTTGTAGTCAGTGCACAAATGACATAAAAATGTTTTATAAATATTATCTGCAGGCTGTACATAAAAGGTATTTAGGAGGAATATAATTGAATTTCAAGTTTAAGCTGGAGATTTTCTGAGGTTTTCTTATTTTGTACATGTGAATACTCCCAAATCTGGGATGTTTTTGAAGCCTTAAATGCATCTAATTTCAGGAATGTTCAGGAAGGAACAATCAAGATATGCCACCAATTTCCTATCATCGTGGGATCTATGTAGACAAATGTTGTTAAACATATTTTTAATATAGTAGTTCATGCCTGTAGGGAAAGAATAATAGTATTGGGAAAATGTATAATCCATATCATCATCAGACATGCAACTAGAAAAGTCATATATTAAACAAATAGCTATGTATGACAAATACCCATGGGTATAAAATTACTGATGCTAAAAGAGACACATAAAAATTTCTAGTCTTAAAAGTTCATGTTCAGAAAAAAAATCCCACAGAAGTGACATTTAGAATTGACTTAAAAATAAGTAGAGGGTATGTAGTTGGGCCAGGAGAAGAGCTTCTAAGAGCAACATCTTGAGATGTCCTGTTGCAAAGCTAAAGCCACTTCATGAATTATTGAGAGTAAAAAAAATGATGAACTTTAGTTTTAGAGTATTATGGTGGCATGCTCTGTAAAAGTCTGCAGGGATACGATTGATCATTGTCTCCTTACTCATTAAAGCAGTAAGAAACTACTTAATGATTTAGGACAGTATATGAGACTGCCTTATCACATAGCTTTCCAAATAACAGACCATTCAATTCTTATGTTTTCACAAACAAGTGAACTGGTTTTAAAGAGTAAGGTTGACAACGTTGAAAATTGTAAGCATTTGTCTAACAAGACATAGAGCTTCCCCTCAGTCCTTCCGTCCTTTGTTGTGCAATCACAGAGATATCTGCATACAGGTAACTAGTGTGCACTGTCTCTTGGTGTGCATGGGAGGCATCTTGAAGGAATGTCCATGTGGTGTGTTCCTGGGCATATATAGGTGCATCTGAAGGACAGAGTTCAATCCTAGATGCCTTCCCTGTATCTCTCTCCACCTTATTTTTAAAACAAAACTTATCTGCTGTACTTGAAGATCTCTATTTCATCTAGATAGACTGGCCAGGGAGTCAGAGCGATCCTCCTGTCTCTTCCCAGAACTTGGGTTACAAACACCTACAACCATACTCAATTCTGTCTCTGTGTGTCTCTGCCTCTCTCGGTATCTCTCTGTCTCTCTGTCTCTCCGTGTGTGTGTTGGGGGTGGGTGTTGGGAACTTAGTCCTCACAATGAGACAGACAGCAAGCAACTTAGCCATCTAACCATCTATCTAGTTATGAATATAATAATTTTAATTACCACATAGTATTCTGATTGTTTTAGGTCTTCACAATAAACAAATCATTTTTGTGTCTTCAGCTTCTTTGATGTGTTATTGAGTATTGGTTGGTATATATTTTATTTATTGTTGTGTTTATTTGCTCTCACCAACTTATCACACTATGTTTATCCTAGCATCTTTGATGGTCAATGAATAGACTGAAGATTTTTTTCAGCTTGATAAACCAACAATGGGAATTGACTCTTCTAGGGTTTTTGCAGACCAGATTTTTCAGATTATCTTGGAGGAAGAAGTTCTATTTGATAGGGTAATCTTCAAGTGGGTACTGTTTGATCATGAAAATCTGACTAGACAAGAAAAGAGATAGAGGAATATAAAAGAGGGCAAAGTAAAATGAATGAAGCAGAAAGAGTGTATTATGTTTAGAGAGAATCATAATTTGGTTTATACAGAATGTTCAGACAGAACTAGTAATAAATGGTCAATGAGTTTGGAGGTCATGAAACTGTATGTCATGAATCAAGGATCCATCCTTTTATTCTGATCATAACAAAACACAGACTTGCATATCCATGGTAGACTTTATGACCTTTATTGAATCTACTGTTGTTTACTGTCTTTGAAGAAAAACAGTATCTCATGAGGTTAAGATTTTTGTTTGTTTCTTTATTTTGAGATAATGTCCCACCAGCAACTCATGCTGGCTTTAAATTCATTCAGTAGAAGACAGCTTGGAACTCATAAGTTTCCTGTCTCAGCTTCTGTCTGTCACAGTGACAGGCATGTACCACCAAGGGCAATTGAAATGTTTTCTATATGCTGAGAATAGTTCATCGCAGGCTGGATATTCTAGTAAGTTAATAATTATTTGCCTAATTTCTATTAAGCCACTAGTGGTAGGTTCAGAAAAATTGAAAGCAGGCTCATTTTAAAATGTTTTAATTTTTATCATTCTGGACTCACATGAAGGAACATATTCTCTTGGAAAATAATAAAGCATTTGCTCATAGGCATTCTCTACAGAATCATTAGATGAATGTTATTTTGAATACTGACTGGCACCGATAAGAATTTGACAACATGGTACTGAAGCATGACTAATGGAAAATATGGAAGTTCAGGGGAAGTAAAGCTGTTATCTGTAATCTCTAACGTGACAAGAATCCACAATGGAAATTGTGAAATCCCTTGAATAGAAACGACTCAAGCCTTTTCCAGGTAATCACAATCCATGCATTGTTCCCGAGAAATCACTACAGGTTGGCTGGGAACAGAAGGATTAGCCATTCCTAGAAATACTGTTGCCTGAATAGTAGCAGATAAAGATTTAAACCACTAGGTTTGAGATTCACAGAACTGATAAGTATGGTTAATGGTTGAGAAGACAGGAGAAAGGTGGAGGTCTGGGAGATATGGGACCCTATCAGAGGTGTAGTTATCTGTTTCAAGCAGGGCTGTATCTGTCCAAATCTGAGCATCCAGAGCATAAAGAGAAACATGATTTCATCCCGGTGAACTGAAAATTATGTTAATGCTTGGGGGCTGTGATGGTTTGTACCTGTTTGGCTTAGGGAGTGGCACTATTAGGAGGTGTGGCCTTGTTGGAGTAGGTGTGTCACTGTGGGTGTGGGCTATAAGACCCTCACCCTAGCTGCCTAGAAGACAGTCTTCCATTAGCAGCCTTCAGATGAAGAGGTGGAACTCTCAGCTCCTCCTGCACCATGCCTGCCTGGATGTTGCCATGCTCCTGACTTGATGATTATGGACTGAACCTCTAAACCTGCAAGTCAGCCCCAGATAAATGTTGTCCTTTATAGGACTTGCCTGGGTCATGGTGCCACTTCACATCAGTAAAACTCTTAAGACAGGGACTAAAAGCTAAAGGTACTTCTCAGTAGCACAGAGGTTTCTGATGCAACCCCCTGAATTCCATCCTCAGTACCACCAACTGTAAGACAAAAATGTAACATATTACATATTAAAGAGTTGGAACAAGCCTAGGGTTAGCTGTTGCTCAAGAGATATTTGTGTGAAAATAGAATGTTACATATAATGATAAGATCAAATTCATATCTTAATTGCAACTTTAGGAGATAGTATGGTATATAACAGCAATGCCAATTGAGATATTACATATTTATTGTCTACAGCACTACAATCACCAGTTGTGTGTGACGGTGTCATTATCTTACTATATAATTACTACTGCATCTACTTCTCCAGAGGAATTTTGCTTTTCTGACTAGAATTTTTTCCAGAGGCCTTGAAGCACTCTAATATCTGTGGTAACATTAACAAGTACTGATGACTCCAGTTTAGACAAACTATATTCCTTAACATTAATGTCGTGTTTTCAGGATCTCTATTAAGTTTTGACTGCAGATTATGGAACCACACACACAGAGAGATAACTTAGACCTTTTTATAATCCATGCAAATTAAGAACAAAATAAATTGCAGGCTACAGGGAGGAACTTGGTGCTACTGTTTCAGTTTCTCTTGACAAAAGTTGAATAGAATGTTTGTAGATTTTCAATAAAACCCTAGAAACTGTTACTGTGGGGTTCTTTTTGGAGTGGTGATGCTGACTGGGAAGAGAGTAAGGAAGAGATCTGGGGAAAGAGCTCTGGTTGAGCCAATGACCAAAGCCTGTCAAAATGGAACTCAGGAACCAGCAGGTCTGCTCCTAGCTTTCTTCTTCTAAACAGGGGATCTTCTCCGTCTCAAGGGCCTCATGTATGCTGCAAGGTTAATGTTGTGATCTGTAAAGTCACCTATGTCTGTCATATCTAGTACAATCATTCTTGCATGTTTGTAATATGTACATCATTTTTCTTCAGTACCTTTTTCTTGTATTTATGAAATTATAATTGCATCACTTCTCCATATCCTTTCTTCCCTCCACACCTTCCCATATACCTCTTCTTGTTCCCTTTCAAATTCATATCTTATTTCATCACTTCCTGCCACACGCATGTGTGTATATCCCTTCACATACGTGTGCCTAAATTTAATCTCAGTCTGTATAAGTTACTTATATGTATGTTTTCATACAGGGATTGCCGCTTCATAGTAGATAACCAATTGGTGTTCAGGGCTTCCTTAGACCACACTGTGCTGCCATTTGGTCTGATCTTGCCTTTTGGTGCATGGGTGATGCTTGATCAATTACTGAGGATAGTTAGAGACTTGTGGATTATACATCTACAGAGGAGTGCACTTGTGATTTAGTGAACTAGGGTAAGGTTAGTCACAGTCATATTCTCAAGGCTGATGCAGCTCAAGTTTGTTTCAATTCCTATGCAACAGTCTGTATATGATCATTCTTGTTTTCAACTTTTTTGTGGAAATAAGCATTTATGACTCTTGTGCATGCTTTCAGGTGAGTGGAAAGAGAAGAATTAACTTATCATTAACTTTCGACCACAATTCTAATTTTTAAAAAAGCTTCTACTGGCTTCCTTCTTATATAAATAATTCACAGATAAATTGTTTAATGGGCATTAAGAAGTTAATTGTTTTTGTCAGTCAGCATCAAACAGACTAAGTAAATAGAGCTTAAGGTGAATTATATGTTTTCGTCCTAAAAATGCACTACGATGGCATGAATTTTTATTCAGTCTTTGAAAAAGAACGACAGAACTTTTGTTTGACTTGATTAATTGTTTCTCTAGTCTGAGTTTGAAAGCCTCTGGATCTATAGCCCAGTGAGTAGAAGCTACTAGGTCTAAGGCAAGGCAATGCCATCAACATTCACCGGAGCCCAGAGGTCGTCTATAAGCAATCTGGTAGAGACTACAAGGCATCAAAATCCCTGGTAATGAGAAGGATGCCAGGCAGTGGCTACATAGCACATAGGATGTCTGGTAGCAGGTGGATTCATGGGGAAAAAAAATCTCCTTTTAGCCATTGTGGGACATGAGCCCAGTTAACAGATATCAAGATATCAGCTGTTAGTCCTGTAGATCAGGTTTTTGGAGAAGGAAGACCCACAAGCACAGGAGTCCCGGAGGATTAATGCTTTACAGATATCCCCAGAGGACTGTAAGAATACAACCTCAGAGCAGTTGTTTAGGAACACATTGACAGAGGGTGTGAGTGTTTCTGAGCTATACTTAGAAAACCGTCAGTTTCACTGTGGCATTTAGATCACCATGACTTTTGTTTTTATGTACTCTTGACCGCAGGCATTGAAATCTATAAGGTGGTCATCCCTCCATTTTAACTGTCCCATTTGAATACTAGTAAATCTACGGACATGTTTTTGTAATCTCAGTCTTTTATTACACATGGTATTTATGGGCACATAATGTTTTCATTATTATGCAAACCAATTAACTATCCTGTATGAGAAATATCATGCCTATTTGCATCAATCAACTTGTCAATCTGACCAGAAATGTCCCTCCTCTTCCTTCTGGTATGTCTGGTATGCTCCTGTTTTCTGGGTCAGGACTTTCTACGAATACATTGAAATGACATTTCTTTCTCTTTTTTTCTCATGTTATAGGAACAATTTTTATATTGCTTAAAAGGGTTTGGGGAATTGAAGAGATGGCTCAGAAAGTTGAGAGGAGTTGGTGCTTTTTTGAGAAGATAGAAGTTCAAATTCCAGCACCCACATAGTGGTTCAAGCTATCTATAACTGGCACCAGACATGGGTGTTAGTACACAGCTACTCATGATCAATACACAAATAATTGTGAAGGCTTTGTAAAGGTTAACCCACTCATTCTCCTTCTGTGGAAACATTTCCAAGTATTAAAAGCCTATACGTGGGGTCTCTCTTGTGATGTAGGAAGTTCAGCGACGTCATGAACTAAAAAAAAAACAAACAAGCATGGAGCAGGGGTAGCCTGTACTGCTGGTGCTTAGAAGCCATGAGTGTCATGGCTCAGGGTTACTAACAGAGCAATCTGAGCTCAAGAAGAGGCCAAACAGCATTGCTCTATGGAGGGGAAGCTAAGGCAAAGAAACAGCAGGGATGAGTATATAATCGTAAGCTACTCTGGAACAGGTAAAACAAGGACTATATGACATTAAGGTTGAAAAATTTGAAAAGTAGAAATTTTATTGCTAACCTTGAAAGTTCCAAAAAGGAGCATAATAAAATTATAACCTAGCAGATACATGTACAAAGGAATAATGAAGTAAAGCCATAATGATCAAATTATAAGTGTGTCCGTAAATGCCAATATATGCAGATACATATATGTGTGTGTGTGAATGAATTTATGCTGTAGTATTTATATCATGACACATAGAAAAATCATGGTCGTTCACAGTTTGTTTTCTGAGTTTTGCCTTGTGGTGAACACATAGCCTCTGGACATTGCCAGTGAGAAAATCATCTCAAGAAGTGGGTCTATACCCTTGTCCATATACCGCAATGATAATCTAAAATAAACCTTTCATTATTACCTACTCAGTCTGTAGCATCATGCTAATAGGAGAAAAATATAAACTGTCATTGTCATTGTGAGCGGGAGAGGGTTATCCCTGACATCTAGTGACTGGCGATTGCAGATGAGGAGAGTGTCACCTTCCTTTTCTCTCTCTCTAATCTCGCATAACAACGAATTTTCTGACCAACTCATTTGATGTGGCAACATTGCTGCTGTGAAGAAATCTTTATGTATCTTATACTTGAGTTATAGGATAGATTTTCTTCTCTAGTACCTAATTCTTAGTATAATTTCTGTTTTTTATTGTACTTATCATTTTTAAATTCCTTTAAAAAATTAGTGTTTGGAAATATGTTTTGTCTCCTAAAGAATTCCAGTTTTATTCCTGAAAGTCTTAAGTATGCTAACCACAGCACTTTAACTCTGAGTGTCCATCCACAAGTCTCCACATCATAGATCCTTTCATCTGAAAAGCCTAGAGAAAAATCAATGAATTCTGTTAAAATGAGAAATCAATAAATTCTGGGTTAGGAAAAAATATGTTAGGTAACTTAATTCTGGAATAAGCTGAACTGTAGCTGACTGGTAGTTTAGTATGAGTCGTAAATAAATGTGTGTGTGTGTGTGTGTGTGTGTGTGTGTGTGTGTGTGAGTGTATACTGTCTCTGTGTGTCTCTTTCTCTGTGTATGTGTCTGTATATGTGTGGGTGTCTGTGTGGCTGTGTGATGTTTTAACATAAACATATATAAACACGTGTTGAACAAGTCTATGCATTGATCAGCAAATGCTAACCACAGGCTTGCAGGAACATAACCATCATATTGTCTTAGGAGAAATGATCAGGAATTGTCTATTTCACAGTCCATAGCATCTTTGTAGAATGCAATTGACACTAAAAGAAGCCAACTCAGTCTGCTTGGTTCATTTGTTTTAGCTCTACTAACTCTGTGATGTGCTCTGTCTTCCTTTTGGCTTTGACCATCAAAGGGATTGACTTTAGAATTGACAACTGTGTAGATCTTTGGTATACTTTAAGTATTTAATTCTCTTTAAAATAAGTACAGATGTGAAAAAATGCATACAACATGTCCCTTTGCTACCCTTAAAAATAAATAAATAGGGCTGGAGAGATGGCTCAGAGGTTAAGAGCCTCAGATGCTCTTCTGGAAGTTTTGAGTTCAATTCCCAGAAAAACGTGTGTTAGCTCACAACAATCTATATGGAATTCTATGCCCTCTTCTGGTGTGCAAGTGTACAGACAGGCAGAACTCTCTAAATAATAAATAAATAAATTTTTTGATAAACAAATAAGAAATTATAAATAAAGCACCACTTTTCAATGGTACCATTATGTTAATACCTAATAGCCCTGCCATCTTAGTTTAATATGGCCTCTCGAATTACCCTCTGCACCCCAATAACATTACACAATGAACGACAGGTGACAAACAAATCTGTCACCTGCCTTGGTTAGAGCTTCTGTTACTACCATAAAATACCAAAGCCAAAAGCAACTTGGATCACAGGTTTACTTAATCTTACAGCGAGTGGGTTCATCAGTGCAGGAACCCAAGGCAGCACTGAAGCCAAGGCCAGGAAGGAATGCTGTTTACTGGCTTTCTCTCTATAGCTTGATCAGCCTGCTCTCCAACAGCATCCAAGGCCACCATTCCTAGTTAGAGGCACCATGAACAGTGTGCCCTTGCACATCAATTATCAATCAAAAAATTTACATAGTCTGATCCACAGGACAATGTTGTGGGCCATTTTTCTCAATTGAAGTTACTTTTTCCAACTCTAATGTGTGCAGAGTTGACATAAATACCCAGCAGAATGATACTGTATCCCTAATATTTTATTTTATTTTCCACAGTAGTCACTCCAGTAGGCATTGTGATGAAATACGAAGATTTCATTTTGTGTGCACTTCAATGTACCTATCACTCTAACTGTCCCTTTCCCTGATTTCCTCACGTAAATATTCCATTAGTCTCCCTCCCATTTCCTGAAAGAGCTTGTCAGATCAATTTCCACTTTACAGAAATCTAGAAGCATCATCAACTGGAATCTCAATTTTGGTTACTTCGAGTTTATAACAGAGTGTTCAATATGAAGCTCCGATGACAGCAAACGCATTTTCCTCTTCGCGAGTTAAAGACAGCTACATTAAGCCCAAATCATGCTTAAACCAAGCTGGGATGCTTTACAGTCTCTTATGGTTGGTTATTCAAGACCTTTAAGGTTGCTTACATAACATGACCTAAAGCAAGTAATAACTTGGGGGTCTAGGCTTCTGTTCTTACAATCTGATTTCTTGTTCTGCCATGGTTTTTTCTTATAAACGACTGTGTAATTTATGAGAAGCGGATTGAACAAATTGCTCATGAGAAACAATTGTAAACAAATGTGAAACTAGTGTTCCTTGTTCAAGTTTGGCTTATTTATAAGGCCCCATTAGTATCCCAGGAACTGCCTTTCCAAGGATATATTAATTTCCCTCTACCGGTTGCAAGACTTCATTCTGTATCTCCATTTTAATGTAGTATGATTCTCCTCTGAGACTTGCCCTAAATGACAAACAGAGGATTTGACACCCATATGTACTCAATATCTTAAGGTCTTTTACACTGGTCTATTGGGGAGAGGGTGGCTTATTTATAACTAATTCTACACATTAAAATTCTGTCCTAAATTTGCTTCCAACAAAACAGAAGTATATGTAGGGGGAAAGCATGTTTAGTTAAAAGAGCCAGGCTGTGATAATATAAGGCTTTAATCCCAGCACTAGGGAGGCAGAGACAAGCAGATCTCTGAGTCTGGGGCAGCCTGGTCTACATTAGTGAGTTCCAGGACAGGTAGAACTACACAGAGAAACTTTAACTCAAAAAGAAGAAGGAGAAGGAGAAGGAGAAGGAGAAGGAGAAGGAGAAGGAGAAGGAGGAGGAGGAGGAGGAGAAGGAGAAGGAGAAGGAGAAGGAGAAGGAGAAGGAGGAGAAGGAGAAGGAGAAGGAGGAGGAGGAGGAGAAAAAGGGGGAGAAAGGAGAAAGAAGAGGAGAAGGAAGAGAGGGAGCAAAAAACATTCTGGATTTTCTAACACCTTATTTGTCATGTATGATACAAGATTTTTATTACCTATGCAGATACATATTTTGCATTATAGTAAATTACAGGTTGACATGAACATGCATGTTTATATTAAAGAACAATAACTCTAAATATATTTTTCATGACATTTGGAGTTTTATAAAATATATGAGAATATTTACACAAATTAAAAAATGTATTGAGAATGGCCAAATAGAAAAAAAAATTAAAGAAAAGGAATAGAAGCAGGTAAGTTCCGAGAGCTGCTGTGTATCTGAGTTCCAGCTCCAGGCTGGCTCCTTATTTGGGTCTGTGCTATGAACATTTCACATTAACTCTGTCAATTTGCTATCCACAAATATTTTTATATACCTCTAGTTTTCCAACTTTTATTTCAAAAATTTTAAATTCTTCTTATTCATTCTTTGATTGCAGTTTCTGCCCAGGGCTGGGACCTGCTGTGAACCCTGATGGCGCTTGGGTTTCCTTTACTTTTTGTGAGAAGTAAGTGCAGTTCTTAAAATTTCTTTGTCATGATTTCTGTAGAGGTCTACAAATAAATAAAGAAATTATTTGAGTTTTTTAAAATTTTAATTCATACAAAAGTAGTCATTTTGGCAACTGATTATAGGCCCGAGGAATGCACTACCAGTTTCATCCGTGTGTTATTTCTACATGAAATACATAGTAAAACCCTAAAATGGAAGTTTCAAGTCAACTTTGAAATCGCAAACCGGAAATGTAAAGTTTGATTCAAACTACGGATCTTTCCAGCTGTATTTGAGGTAAGCTTTAAATCCAAGAAAGTGAAAACTTACGTTCTATGATCTTAATTCATTCTTTCAAAGGATAATTTACTTGCAGCTTACTCATATATAAAAAAAGATAACTATAGCTAAGATATTTACATCAATGAGTATTTTTTCTTTTGTCCACTCAACACTAAATCCAAGAAAGCTTTTTACTTGTACCAAACTGTTCATAGGACCTAATTTTTCCCATTTGTAATTTCCTACTTTCATATTTTCCTCAAAAAGCATAAATGTTCCATATTTGAAAGGAATGCACCATAAACTTTTCTTTTTTTTTTTTCTTTTTCTTTTTCTTTTTTTCAGAGCTGGGGACCGAGCCCAGGGCCTTGCGCTTGCTAGGCAAGTGCTCTACCACTGAGCTAAATCCCCAGCCCCCATATACTTTTCTTGACATGATTCCCATGAAGTCTGTTTTATAAGGTAACCAAGTGACAGAAAGCAGAAGTTTTAGAGAGGAAAGATATCATATCGGAAGTCTAGGATAAATATATCAATCTGTCAGAGTTTGTAAAATTTCTCTAAGAGGCATAACAAGACTAAACGTAGCTCCATAGAACAAGGTAAAATAAAGAAAAAAAAAATCTTTCTCCAAATAAAACTAAGAAGCTAACTGCACATCTTTGAAGTCAGAACATTTGATTGTATTAGCTAATATTTATCTATTTATCTATTTATTTATTCATTTATTTATTTGGCTATTTGTTGTAGGCTGATGTCATTATGCAGGTGAAGGCAGACAAGATAAAACGAGACCTGTCATTGGATGGGATGGACAGGAACAAAGTTTTAGAATGGGGAGAGAGAGTGGGAGCAAGGAGGAAGGAGCCGGGAGAACATAGCGGCAGATGTTAAGATTCATCTCTGCACATAGATACAGGTTGTTGTGACTATTTTTAAGGGATGGGTGTGTACAGGACCTTGTGCTGTCTGGATAGGCAAATTATATCTTATCAGTTAAATCAGAGGTTATAGTGTGGTGTGTCCATTCATGTGGCGACTTAATTGAGTCCACAGTAAGAGAACCATGACGGTCTCTGTATGAAACTGGCTGTGTGGCAGCGACACCTGCCTTGGGAACTAGATGGGTAGAGAAATTGCTGCCTGGGTCAGAAAGGACTTAGGGGCAGCATGGTACTGCTGAACTAAATTAGTGCTAGTTCCAATGATCCATGGGAACCGAAACTAGCAAGAGAGGGACTGCCTGGGTACCGAAGAGAACCTGTCCATCCTTTTTTATTTTTATCACAACAATTTGTAAATAAGACGCATGAGTATGAATTATATTAATCTCTTAAAGTTGATTCTGAATGTGCCAGTATAATTTTCACTGAATAATCCAACAATGAATTTTATTCTACTAATTCCATTAATTTACCAAATAGATCATCATTAACCTCTATGCATTTCCCACTTGTTTGTTTTGCCATTAGTTTGTGACTAAATTAAAAGAAAATAAAAACTGATTGGGAGAGCCAAAAGAGGAATATTCTCAAACTAGTGAAGTTAAAGATTTGGTTAGAAGCTAGACCTCTAGACGTTAAGGGTTTCATAGACGATCTTACCTGTTTACAGGTTAATTAATAGAGCCTGGATCCATGGATTGCTCTCTGAAACTTTGATAGTTCCTAGAGGCACATCGCACTGGACAGAAGAGGGTGGAGTACGGATTACGGTGAAGAACCTATGTCCTCCGTGACTTATGAACACGAAGCTGCTCAGACCTCAGGCCAGTGAGGAACAGCTTCCAGATCCATTGTTCGGGAGCTGCAGCTGCTAAACCCGAAGCTCTGAGAGACGGTATAAACCAACTGCCGGAGCATAAGCGTCTTTGGGTAGGGTAAAATGTCTGCCACCACACAGGGCCTCTGGCAGCTGGTGGGTCCCTCAGGTCTCCTGACGGCCACTGTGCAGAGAGGACCCTTGCTGGCAGATGCTTGGAAATCTGAAATGATCCACCAGAGACAATTATTGACAACTATGCTTATATGGCCAATTTAGAGTTTTAAGTCCTTTGTGTTGATATCTAGACCAAGAGCAGGCTCGAGCCCCTGAAAAGTCTCCTGGTGCCAAGTTCAGGGAATACAGAGTTTTCAGGGGGCAAAACGGACAAAGTTACATGGAAGACAGATGAGGGCTAGAGTAACCTTGAAACGTTTGTTCCTGCCAAAGCACAGTTTACACATAACTCGCCAATTAGTTTTGTTAGTGCCTCTGGACCATTGTCTAGCCCATGCAAATCGCGAATGTGTTGCCAAGGCAGCTGTAAAGGTAGGCATACGTTTTTCCCCCTGCAACCTACTTTTAATAAGGGTTCAACCACTTCTCTAGTCCACCACCCCGCAGAGGCAGTGGAGGAGAAAAGTTATCAGCATATGGGGCAAGTGGACCTGTTCAGCAATCGTCCTTTGAGGGCGAGCTCGAACTTCCTGGGCAGCAGTTCAGTCCTGTAGCAAACACGAAACACAGCTCAGCAGCTGCACCCTGGCCCTCTAAGCAGGGGGACCCCAGGCAAGAACTAGCAGCTGTAGTTCAATCCTGAAAGAACCACAAGGCTTGCCAAAAGCCCTGAGGCCACAGAAACAACCACCTGCCACAAGAAACTCACAGGCAGGTCTTTGGTGAGTCTCTCTCAATGGCAGTGTTATCACATGTTAAACTCAACAAGCTATGTAAGGTGAGGTGAAAGAACGAGAAATGCAGCCAAGAAGTCAGAAATTTAGAAATGCTAAAATGCTATCTGATCCCTAAGAAGCCCTAAATACCTTAAATTCCAGACCCTGCTCTCTGCCAGTAAGTAGGTAAAAGGTCACATTTCTTGAGCCTGCTCTCTGTATGGAACTAGGTGAAAGGGCGTAAGATAGGCCCTTAAGTACATGACCTTGCGTAGTAAGGTAACAGGAAATGAGCTGACTAACTGCTTATCTAGCTTCTGTAAACTGCTTGCACCATAGAAGGAAAGCCCTTGTGACCTGTCTTAACTGCAATCTGTCACACACACACACACACACACACACACACACACACACACACACACACACACACACACACACACACACCTGGGAGCCCGTGCAAATACAGACCTCCAAGAGTATAGGAAACTGGTCCACGGAGCGCAGGCTGGGATAATTTAAATTGATTGGCCTAGAAACTATGGAATGGTACAAATTGATTGGCTCGCACCACCTGATGCAATGAAATGATTGGTTTGCGATGCGCCGGCTTTGTGGTACACCCTATAAAAGCTGTCCCGATTCTGCACTCGGGGTCCGCAGTCCTGTACCCCCACGTGGCGTATGACTGTGGACTCCAGTGCGCTTGGAATAAAAGTCCTCTTGCTGATTGCATTGAATCTGGTTTCGGTGGTCTTTGGGGACGAGCGGATCTTTAGAGGTCCAACAGAAGCAATGCATGCAGGTCGTTAGGGAAGAAGAGCTGGGCAGAGCAAACCAAACCAATGCTCAGTGCTCCTTCCCCCACTGTCTGTGGGACATAGTTATACTCCTTCATCAAGTGTCCTTTCCGTGCTGGCTATAGCCAAACATCTTTTCACCTGTGTCTGCTTCAGGAAAACAGTCTTTCAAGTGTCTGCTTTAGCAAGACATCCTTTTACCTGTGTGCCCAGCTATACATCATTTGACATAACTAACTTTACAAAGAAACTTCATGTGACTGTTCAGGAGAGGGAAGTAAGGACTGGGTACTGTATGAGCAAACACAAAATGGAATCAGAACAAAGCGGCAATGTCTCAGTTATTTCAGAGCACCTGGGAGTGTTGTAGCCCAGGTTGCTGGGGCAGAAAATGGTGTGGAGGAACCTGAAGAGGTCAGGCAGTATCTAAAGGAGGAGAATGAGAAGCCTCCAGATTAGCAGTTGTATGAGTTGAGAGCTGGTGTGATCTCAGTTGGATATAACTAAGATTCTGCATTTAATGGCATCTTCTGGGCCAGGACTCATTTATGGTCCTAGCCACCTAGCCATAGTTGTGTGGCCTTTTACATTCTTTCTCAATCTCTCTCTCTCTCTCTCTCTCTCTCTCTCTCTCTCTCTCTCTCTCTCCTTCCCTCCCTCCCTCCCTCCCTCCTTCCTTCCCTCCCTGCCTTCCTTCCTTCCTTTCTTGAAAACAACGCAATATTTAGTTAACAAAATTTATTCTAAACCAATATCCCTCTGCCTCCACATCCTAGTTCAGGGTTGGGTGTGGAGGGCTTTAGGGCCACTTCTAGGAATTTGGCAGGGATTTGACCTTGGGCAAGGACAAGAAAGTAGGCTCAGGATGAATATATATGAGGAATATCCTTTGTATCCTGATGGGTCTTGTTAAGACCATGAATACAATAATCATGGGACCTTTGTTTATGTTTTGTTTGTTCCTTAATGACTCTGTTTACACCGCAGGACTGATCATATTCTTTGTATGCGCCTAGAATGATATAAAAGCAGACTGGAAAAAAATAAACAGACATCAGCCTTAGCACTGCCTGGAGTCATGCCATAGTGTTATCTAGTCGTCTTTTTCTTTTCAATCCTCACTCCGTCCCTCAAGACCCTGTTGACTGACTGAGCTAGCTTGGTCAGTTGGAGGTATATGTCATCACATCTGACATACTTTTTTTTTCATTTCTAAATATCTCACTAAATGCATTCTCTAAAAATAGCAGGTAAATTACATTCTCATTGTATTTTTATAGGCTAATTTAATGTACTGTTTTATCTGCTTCTATGTGAGAACTGTTGTTTCTCTATACCTTTAATGCTATCCAGTCATGAAAAGGAATGTCTCTATAGTGAATTTGGTGAAGCCTTGCTGGGTATTTATTTATATAATGACCAATGATGGTTTAAGACTGCAATGATGTCATCATGTTTATTTGAGTTGAATAAAAATTATCCATTTGTCACCAATGATTTTCCATGTCTAAAATAATTTTTGTTTTTTGTTATCTCTATCTGTCTGTCTGTCTGTCTGTCTGTCTGTATGTATGTATGTCTCTGTGTGTGTGTGTGAAGGCAAAACGACTGAGGACGTCTGACTTGAAACAAGGCACTTGCCTACCAGTTTGAATATGAATGATGAAACTTAAAAGAGTCAGACATAGTGAAAAAAGACATACTGTGATTGGCGGATTTTTTCCATTTCATGGGTGATTAAAAACACTGGTGTAATGTTTAAATAACATCGTAATTATTTTTTACCTCTCCTTGTTTGTTGGTTCTGTTTTCTGACACAAGGTCTCACTCTACCTAAATTTTCCCGACGCTCACCATATAGCCAGGCCGATCTTGAATTCACAGCATCTTTCTTACCTCAGGTTCATAGTTTTGGGAATACAGACGCAATTTTCTTAAAACCTAGATTGTACTTTGTTGTTTTGGATCTTGATCTAGGGTAGACATTGCTGTCATTTTACAGCGCTTCTTGCTAATATTTTATATATAAATTATAAAACATGTCCCTAACACGCTCATACTGCTTGCATTTCTCTAGTCCCATGTGGAGGATTGAATGAGAACAACCATCCATCCCCCAAATATAGCCTCTTATGTTTGCACGCTCCTGCTGAACTCTTTGAATGGATGAGGAGCTATGGCCTTGTTGGAAGAGATATGCCACTGGGAGTAGGTGTTGAGGTTTCGAAAGCCTACTCTATGCCCAGTCTCCCCCTCCCCCTCCCTCTACCTCTACCTCTGCTTCTCTCTCTCTCTCTCTCTCTCCCTCTCTTGTCCCTCTTTTTCTCCCTCTCCATCTCACTCTGCCTATTCCTCTCCCTCTGCCTCTCCCTCTCCCTCTCCTCTTCCTCTTCTTCCCCCTTTATCTCCCTCTCCTTCTCCTGTCTTCTCTCTCTCCCACCCTCCCTCTCCTTCTCCCTCTCTCTCTTTCTCCCTCCCCCTTCCTCTCCCTCTGCCTCCCCCTCCCTCTCCCTCTGCCTCTCCCTCTATCTCCCTCTCCTCCTGTCCTTCTCCATCTCTCTCTCATCCTCCCTCTCCCTCTCCCTCTCCTTCTCCCTCTCTCCCTTTCTCCCTTCCCCTCCCTCTCCCTCTGCCTCTCCCCCACCTCTCCCCCTCTCTCCTCCTGCCTCTCCCTCCCCTTCCCTCACTCTCCCTCTTCCCCTCCCTCTCCCCCTCTTTCCCCCTGCCTCTCTCCCCCTCTCTTCCTCCCCTTCCCTCACTCCCCCTCTTCCTCTCCCCTTCCCTCACTCCCCCTCTCCCTCTCCCCCTCCCCCCTCCCCATCTTTCCCCCTGCCTCTCCCTCCTTCTCTTCCTCCTCTTCCCTCACTCTCCCTCTTCCCCTCCCTCTCTCCCTCTGCCTGCTGCCTGTGGATCTGGATGTAAAGTCATCAGCTACTTCTCCAGCACCATGCCTGACTAGCTGAGTGACAGGCTCCCTGCCATAAGGATAATGAACTCACCCTCTGATGCTTTAAGCTAATCCCCAATTAAATACTTTCTTGCACAAGCATTGACTTGGTCACAGTGTCTCCTCGCAGCAGTACAACAGTGACTAATACAGCTATATAGAATAAAGGAAGGACATTTATAGGAGTTTTCATGAGTCATCGACTTTATCAGGTAGAGGGCCATATATAAACCTGTCTACCTGCAAGTCTGTCTCAGAAATTTCTTGGCACAAAAATCATGATTACCATGAAAAAAGTCTTTTTTACTTAAATACACATCAAATACTCACCTCTAATGATAAAAAAATGGCATTATCTCCAACTTTATTTAGGTGATAATTTAAATACAGTCCAAAGAGGACATACTGTTTAATTTTACAATGTAACCATATGCTATGTATTAAATTTGGTTACCGCTCAGTGCAATGAATCATCAAAAGCAAACCTTCCGGTTCATCAAAGTACAGGCTGTCTTCCGTTTCCTCCTGTTCTTCCTCACCTTAGAATGTGGTCTACTTCCAGTTCTCTGATTCTATATGGCCGTCCTTTTCAGATTCAGTATGGAAGTGAGCACACTCTTTGTCTTTCTAAGTCTGGTCTTTTTATTTAAAATCATACACTCTAATTCCACTCTGTTGGCTCCAAGTAATGGAGATGACTTTCTTTGTACACTTTTAAATCAAATTTATTTTAACTGCTACATGAAATCATAATATTACATATGCTAGTGTTCTTTTAAATGTATGCTTTCCATAGCATTCAAATGAAAACATCTATATTCTCAAATATATATATATATACATATATATATATATATATATATATATATATATCACTTCTTTCTTTTTTTTTTCTTTTCTTTTTTTTTTTCCCGGAGCTGGGGACCGAACCCAGCGCCTTGCGCTTCCTAGGCAAGTGCTCTACCACTGAGCTAAATCCCCAACCCATATCACTTCTTTCTGGTTAAAACATTCAAAGCCTTCCTTTTGGTCTTTAAACCATTGGATGTAAAATGTTACATACAGTTACATAAGAATTTAAATTTTTTTTGAAAATTACATACTTGAATATTGTATTGGAATCAAAATCACTGGATCCATCTCCCATTCCAACTCCTCTTGTGTCCCCTCATTCCTTCCAAATTCATAACTTTTATCTTTAATTATTAATTTTATAGGACATAGATGCATGCATTTATAAATGAGACCTGCAGAGTTCATTTAGTATTGCTTGTATGCATATGTGCATAAGTTCAGCATACCTGGGATTGGATAACCTATCAAGGTCCTTAACCCTGAAAAAAAACCAACTAATTCTTTTAGCAACCATGAATTGCCCATAGTCATTCAACGTGATGTGGGGCCTCATGAGATATTTTTATTATCTATGATGTCATATCTACTGATGCTGTCTTTGTAAAAATTTTGTTTAGAGCCATGTTGTTAAGATGTCAGGAATTCAGATATTTGTCATATACAACAGACACAATCCCACAGTAGACATCCTGGTCTGTTGGCCCTTAAACAGGTCCATCCTCTCTCCCGTGATGTTCTTTCTTCTGCAACCTTCCAAAAGCCTCGGGCATAAAGGTTGTATGGTAGATGTTTCAAGTGGGTCCCCACAATCAATTGAACTCTGCCTTTTGACCAGTTGTCAATTTCTGTGACGGTTTCTGTCTGCTGCAAAAAGAAACCTACTTGTTGTTTCAGAGAGAGAGCTACGTTTATTTGTTTATATAAGGATAGTCTTTAGAACGCAGTTAGGAATTATAGCGGTTTAGGGAAAGTCTCAGTAATAGGTTTTCTTCTAGGGACCTTGATTTCATCATTAGCTATGACCAACTGGCTAGGAGTACAGTCCTAGGCACGAATTCCCTACTACTGAACAGAATTTAAATCCAAAAACAAATGTATAATGTATATTGTTTACATACATAAATAATTTAAACGAGGTTGTAGTAATAGTGTTCTTTCCCAGAGCTGTAGACTAGCAAACTCTCCAGTGCCAACCAAGTGTGGTAAATCTCCCATTGGTTGTTAAAGGAATACAAGAGAACACTCCTGCAAAACAGGATGCTGTCATTACCTCTGTGTGCCCTCCTAAATTTTGTAGGGTCCCCCTAAATTTCATAGGGTGACCTAGTGTTTTGTATTGTTTTTGGAGCCCATGGTTCCTGGCTAGTTGTATATGTAAATGCCACTCCTTCAGCTTTCTTTAAAAAAAGAAACTTGTACTTTAGACCAAGATGTTACCCAACTTACTAGTTGAGTAATGAATGTGGCTTTTGGCATAGTAAGGAGCTGGGATAGAAAGTACCAAGGAGTAACTGGGACAGAACTGTAGGGCAATTGAGATGCAGGCAGAGGGAAGAAGACCCTGGAGGCAGCAGAAGAGAGACTTGACACAGTTAGGAAGCAAGCAGTGAGAACCATGTGACAGAACGACAGATAAATTGGGTTAAGTAATATGCGTGAGATTCTTTTCCTGTTGCACACGTGGGTGAGATCATTCAGGAATCTGAGTCTGTCTTATATCCTGTAACATACTGACATCTCTTTTAATCCATATTCTCTCAAGGACACCATCTCATCCTTTTAATGGCTAATACTTGACTTGGATATGTATCACTTTCTTCTACAATCTTTTATCAGTATTCTTCTACTTCTGGTGTATTATGAACAGTAGTGTGCTCATGTCTCCTAAGCACACTGATTATGTCTTAGCTATATAACCAACCCTGAACCTGCTAAATCTTACCACAGTTCTTTTCCTACATTTGGGAAAACCTGTACTGTTTTCGATAAGTGATGTACTCATTCTTGTTTCCTCTGTGTTTCTTTTAGTGCTGCTAGTCCAGAAGCCTGGCAGAACAACACATGGGAAAGATTCATAAGCACTCACCATTTCATGGGATTACAAACCCAATGCAGGGAACCAGAGCAGAGTGGCTCTACCTGTGATGCTGGAAATATGAGATGGTGAGAATTCAGATTATGGAGACAAGGAAATACAGACTGCAGAGTGCCCACTATTGCTGACTTATCACCATCAAGGGCATCACTTTGAGGTAGGCCTCAACTTAAAAAAGGTTACACAGCCTCCTAAAAGAGATTATTGTCTGTCAAACTGGCAGTCAGGACATGAGCTCATGGGAGACGTTACAATCAAAACATTTAATGTCAGTGCACAAGGGAACCCATAGCCATAAAATCTAAATACATTTTATCTTCTGCTGTCTTATAGAACTTAGGTAGACAAGTTGGCTTCAGAACCCACTACTAATAGAAATCAGTTTATTTTTTGCATCTGGGATTTCATTAATAAAATCTGTACTGTCAAGCAGAATCACTTTACTTTATGCTCTTAAGTAAGAAAACTTTATGGGGCACATAAGATATTTATCCAATTCACAACTTAATAGAATTTCAAAACCTGGATCCCAATGTATGCTGTTCATTTAATGCTAATCGATTCCATGTTTCACAACCACAAAAGCAAGCGCACAGGAAACAACTCACAAAAGCAAGTGTAGGTAAATACCAAATCAGGATATTCATTAGCTTAACATTTTAGTATTTATAAATTTGGGGAGAAATTCAGCACTACAAATTTCATTTGCAAAGCAAGCTTTATTTTTGAGTTCAGAGATTAATTACAGAGTTCTCAAGAGACACACATCAGCCAGTTTCTGAGGTCAGAGAGAAAGTGAAGAATTGGCAATCAGGGAATCAATTCTTCCCGGTCAAAGGAAGACAACAAAGGCCAGGAATCCAGGAGCAGATGATTGGTGGTCAGCAAGATTGGAAGTTAGAAAGAAGATCAGTAGAATCCAGATCCAGTGCCACAGCTTGGTCTGTAGCAAGGAGACTGACAGGTTCTATAGGGCACATAAGATGGGTGGCAGAATCCAGATCCATAGCCCAGCGAAGAGAAGCCTTGGGGTCTAAAGCTACTGGACCCACAGCTCACTGAGTAAGAGCTTCTAGACCCATAACCCAGGGAGTGGCAGCTGCTGGATCCAAAGCCCTGGGAGCTAGCACATGTGGTCCTGCAGGGACTGCAGAAGCTGGAACCCCTGGGGCTGTAGCAGGGCCGCTGGCAAGAGCTGTGCACCACATGAGAAGTCTGGCATCGGATGGGCTGGAAGCAGTTCTGCTGACAGCCGCTGTGGAGAGAGGAGCCCAGATGGCAGGTTCTGGGGGAGCAGAAGGTAGTGCTCTGGAGTAGGTGACTGGGGTAGGAAGAGCCACAAGAGGAGTGAGGGTAGCTCAGGTGATCTCCACAGGAGCGGGAAGAGAAGTTTCCAGAATAGCAGCCGTAGGACATGGTTGATGGCAGGTGTAAGTTGAGCTGAGTGCAACAGAAGATTCTGAGTTTGAGAATCACTGCCTTCTTGAGACCTTTATATATGCTCAGCAATGGGTGTGGCTTCTTATACAATCATTGTTTCCATATTTGGGCGCCCTCATCTGCATGTCTGGACCTCAGTAATTTTCTTTATAACTGCAGTTAACTAACTCCTTTTATCTTACGTTTAAGGGAGAACTTATTTTTTTATATGTCTGAGTCAAGGAAATGCATTTATACTACAAATGCTATGACTGTTTAATTAATGCCTCTGCCATTATGGTCAGGAAATCCCCCTTATGTTCTCTGTCTATGACGTGTTAAGTGTTCTTGTTTGGTGAGGGGAATTACTCTTAGAGATGACAAGGTCTTTATCCTCAGTTGATCATTGAATAAAAGGCAAAATCTTGCATTGACAAGAAACCATTTCAAGATGACTCCAATATCAAATCATTGATTCACACTCTGCAGTATAATGTTCCATTTTAATACATTATTATCAATGGTTATTAAGTCCAGTCTATAAGAGCTCCATAAATGTTAGGGAAAAGAGTTGAGACATGGTACAAAAATCACTCTACTCTTGAACAAGTGTGCATAAAAAATGATTATTTAGAATAATGAAATCAAAACAATATGGGGTCATTAAGGAACCTTGAGAAGAAAAATAGCAGAGATTACATTTAGTGTACAAGGGTCAGTGGCATCAGGAGGGATGGTATTGTGGATATATTTTCGATGCAATCTACTAGTGGATAGTCTCCTCTTAGTTAAAATTCTCCTAGAGTTTCCTTCCCAACTCACATCACAAACCATCATGTCAACGTGATGGATGGTTTCAGAGCTTATCCATATCCAGTCTACCTGTCTGTGCTTCGTTGCAGCTTTCTGACTAGAGGGATAGCCAGAGTTTGTGAATATTGAGGAATATACTTTTGTGAGTCACCATTATCAGAATAATATATCATAAATGAGAATGCATCTAAGTATGAATGTTAATTTAGAATGAAAATAATAGTAAAAATCCCTAAGTTTGGAAAGTTCAAAAGACTAACACATACCACAAGATCAGGATGCAACTCCTCCTTCCTCTATGAGCCTACGGATATACCTCTGAATGGATAATCACCTCTACAGACAAGAGTGGAGGTTTTGACATGCTTTTCTGCAGAGGGTGAAAATATTTTTTCCTTTATAAACCAGGCAAGAAAAATGCTGAAAATATTTGAGATGAAAGAAATAGCTTGTTTCAATATCGCTATTTATTGTTAGGAGTGTCTCAGCTTTCTCAGTTGATGCTTCAAGCCAAGGACCATGTTCTTCCCAGTTAGGTGTCCCACTCCACACTCCTACCAAGTCTGCGAGCTATGGGTGTTATTAATGTGGGACTCCATGGCAAATGGCTGTGATCCTTGGAGTTTAGGGCCTGTGAAAGTTGCTGATACAAAAATAAAATGACTCTTCCCAGACACAGACAAAAGTAGAAGTGTGAAAGGGCTCACACAAGGCTCTCTGGGGTCAGCACTGCTTCAAAGGCTTGGTTGAAGCCATAAGAGAGATGGTTTATTACTTCTCCTCACGCCACAGGATTTGCATGTATTAAACCCATACACATGCAGCAACTTTAGTTTCTCTCCTGTTTCGGATCCATCCTGCAACAACTTAGGAGAGATGTTTTAGAGAAAACACTTGTCCTGTGTAACACCTCTACCAATGAACTTACACTAGAGCCTGGGTTTGAATCTAAGACAAATGAATTCTATATTAGAAGTAGCTTACATAATTTTCTCTTAGTTTTTCCTTGAAATTGTCTCCTGGCCATTACTCTACTGCTGTTCATTATTTTCTAGAAAAAAATCACTGTAGGATTGCTACATATATAGGAGGATGGGACCTCCTAGCAGGTAGCACAGCCCCTTCAGGGCTTCAATACTTCTATTTTAATGTTCTCTGACAGTAATCAGTTGGATACTATGGGAATGTGTTTAGTACCTGTAGTGCAAGCAGCCTTTTCTTGTCATTCTCTCTCGTTAATTCCACATAAAGACACAAAACAATAAAATACTTGAATTTTTACTATAACTATGCTTCCTGGCAATTCAGAACAAATACAGTGATGTAATCCTCTAAAGGTCAAGCAGGTGATATCAGTGTTTAAAATGGACAATGTCAAGGCTTCTGCACTGAATGATAAATTCACTTGATGAAAATATAATAGGGTTAAGTGACAGATGCTGAAATCACCAGTGCCTTTTCTGTAAAAGTATGCTTAATTGTAATTTCCTTAAAAGCATTACTCCATGATTTGGATGACAAGAAACTTCTCAGGCATCCAACTTCTAACATCTATGCTTTTAAAAGTTTATCTTATGGTCTTCTAATTATTTAAATGTCTTTTCCCAGGCTCCTGGTAACAGGGGTAAATACCTCAGTTTACTACTGAGGCAGATTTTTTTTCTCAAATCATCATTTCCTATAATCTTTCTAAAAGCAGGCATCTTGTCAAACCTGGAGTAAGTTGAGGAGGCAAGCTGTGTGGCAGTCAAATTAATCAAGCAAGCACATTTTCCCACCATGGCACAACGTCGTGACTACTTTCTCAGACATGCACTGGGAACCCTTTCATCCTTACGTGTCCCCCTTCAATGTGATGGGACTACAAGAGCACAGTCAAATTTTGCATCAAATCCAGCTCGCACAGTCTATTCCTTTTACATGCAGCAATACTTAAAAGCTAGAAAGCAAACACATGAGATATGGTCTTCCCAGGTTTTTAAAAACATGCTAACCAGCTGCTATCCTGCATGCTTGTCTGGAGCTGAGCCCAAGCTTGAGGGTGTGCGCCTCTTTACTCCTGACCACTAAGCACTCCTCATAACTCACAGATCCCAGATCGCCTCCCATTCATTATTAGTCACCATGTTCATTAGCATCTCTGCTATTAGTCAGAGAATGAGCAACAGAATTAAGGAACTCTGTGTTTAGAGAAGAAGAAGAGGAGGAGGAGGAGGGGGGAGGAGGAGATCAGAAAGAAACAAATACTTCTTTCTTAATCTTCCATTCTAAAATGAGTATGTCAGTATTGATGATTAGAATAGGAAACACCAACCCTGATACCTATTTTCTGTCCATGTTACTTCTGTTTACAAACTTTTTCTTAGAGAATTAAGTGATTTGGAGTTAGGAACTTTGACTTTAAATTTTACACAAGCTGTAGAATCTAAGTTGGACAAAAGTTTTGGTCAATAGAGGTATTACTACTGAATATACAGTAGAATTAAAAATGTGCCACTTAGGTTATAAAATAAACCAAATATAAGTAAGTAAGTAAATAAATAAATATTAAACACAGAAGTTAAAACAAAATTGTAACTGCGGCACTAATAATTCTGATATCTCACAGTGGTTGGAAATCATTCCCCTAGGTGACCTGGGGACCACATGGTCAGCATCTCACCCATAGCCCCAGCAAGGGAATCCTCACAGTGCAGAAATAACACTCTGTGTCTGTGGTTACACCTGCTCAAGATTTGTCTGTCCTAGACATTGTAATACAAAGTCAAAATTTCAAAAGAAAAGTATATAAGTTCTATTTGTAACATTGTGATTATGATGAAAGGGCAGTTCTCTAAATCACCATGGTGTGCTCTCTATTCAAGTGTCTGTGGGACTATAACCATAATTAACGTTTTGTTTGGGGAATTTGGAAGATGGATGGAGTGGTATTGATATCCACCCTGAGAAGTATAATATCTCAGAGCTTAACAGTGGCCGTGTGTCACTAACCAATGACACTGAACAGATGGCCCTTGATGACAAGTAATGACTCTTTTAGCAGTAAATACCAGAAAGAAGAATAGCAATTTTGACACACTGTGACAACTGAAAATGGGAGGCCAAGTAAAAAAGGCTTTTGGGTTCAAAGTCAGATGAATAGTATTCTGAGTCCTGGACTAGTACACAAACCAATCCTGTGGTGTACATGAGTCTTTGGGGGGATTTATGAGCACAGAACAAGAAGGGAAAACTTCAGCTCGTAGATGTCTCAAGTTAAATAAAATATAATGGTTTTATCAATATCAAGTATTTTGTATTTCTTCATTTTATTGGCCAGCTGAGTAAAGGATGACACAAGGAACTGTACTTGTAACTTCCCTGCTCAGAAGCAAGAAGCATCGATAGGAATTGGGTACAAGTCAGGAGATGTATTCTACTTAGTCCTAGGAGAAGCAATAAGATGCAAAATATGAATATGAAAGAAATAAGAATAAGAAATAGAATATGAAAGGTGGCTTTTCCTGTCTTGGTGCTCTGGGCATCCAACCTTTCCCTAACCCTGAGGTATCACCATCCGCTCTACTTTTAAGCGAATCGTTGCAGGGAATTGTGGTAAGATGCACGGGCACAAAGAACAAGTACCATGTTTATTCTGTATATATGTGTCAGAGTAAGATAGGTGAGCTTAGAGAGTGGGTGGGAGAGAGGGAATGGAAAAGAGACAGAGAAGAAGAGAGGGAGGGAGGATGGAAAGGAGGAAGGGAGGGGCAGGAGAGGAGCAGAGGAAAACAAGGAAAAGGTGAAGAGCAAAGAAGGAGGAGGGAGAGAATCAGGAAGGAGGAGAAGGCAAGAAGGAGAGGGAAGAAGGGGAGGAAAGCAAGAGAGAATACACGGGTGAGGGAGCAGAGAGAATGTGGTCACAGAGGAAGAGGGGTGGGCTCTTCCTGCTTTGTCTGTGTTTTCAGAAGATTGGAATGCAAGGTCTCAGCAGGAAACTTCTGGTTTGTTTCTTTTCTCCTCTACCTTGGAAAGTTGAGCAAGCTCAAGTCCTAGACAGAAATGGATTTGGGGTGCACTTCTTCCTGTTGGGTTGGCAGAGCTTTTCGGCAGGTTGGGAAACAGAGGCAGAGACACCACTAGTGTGATGAGACCCTGATTTTGTAGTAGACTGTCCAATGCTCCAACAGCTAGGACGTTCCTCTTCTGTCGTTTACTTACTAATGACTTGGGTTCTTGTCATGGTTAGAATTGTTTTCTTATACAAAGTATACGCAGGGAAGTGTTTCACAAAGACATTTTTATCCAGATGTATCCTATATTTTAAATTCAATTGACGCATAACATCTGCTCATCTCTATGGGGGCACGGAGTGTTTTTTCCACACATGCATATAACGTCTGATGATCAAGTCAGGGTCGTTAGCATAACACCCTACTTAAGCATGTATCACTTCATTTTGTTGATTACGTTTTGAATTCTTATTTAGTTCTTCTGAAATATGCTCTCAATTATTGATACGAAAGTTATTCTCCTCTGATTTTGTGCTGTGTGTGCAGCAGATGGATCCTGCTCTCCTCTTTCCTGGTCTTCCCACTTCTTGTAACAGGGACTCTAATCCACAAGTTAAAGTTTTGGCAGCATGAACTCTTGACCTCAGTAGTCAATCTAATTGACAATGGCCTTGGGGAACTTTTGGTTATTATTCTGTATTACTGGCCCCCATAAGCATGGATTAGTTTATCCTCAGGGGTGCTCCAGGAACCTCAACTTCACATTTTCTCTTCAATCTCCATAAAGTAAAGAACCTCGCAGTAAAGGGCAGTATCGTCACCATTTACAGGGTCTTAGTAGACGTTCAATGCACTTGTTAAAATGATGAATGCGGACATTTTCCATATTAACATCACGATTTTCCCTTGCTGATAATTGGAACTAAGTGATATTATTCTGTGAACTGTAAGGTTTTTGTTGCCTGGTTCCCAGAAAAGAACCATTAACAACCGAACATCTTGTTGCGAGAAGTGGCAGAAATGGCAGGTGGCGCTCAGAGAAGTCTCATATGGAATACTTGTGATTAGTCATGAAAACAGCCGCTGTCACACACTACACAAGAAACGAGTGGTTTGTATTTCTTCACGAAATGAATAAAATGCATTCAACCAAATAGTCACATGAGAAAATCAATTACGATTCAGTGATATGAGTAATGAAGCATCAAAGTCCTCCACACATCCCACCATGTATTGATAAACATGTATAAAGTCTTTTATGACAAAATGTACTCTGACTCATCATTAAGTTCAAGGGAAATGAAAACTGGTACACAGTAGCCAACATTCTAAAGTGTTTCTTTTCTTAAATGTAATAAAACGTTGTTACCTCTATAAAACAAATGATGTCCTATCTAATTTTAGATTCTTTACGGTCAACAATTATTCCTAGTCCCACAGATAAAAAGATTATTTATTTATAGAAGTGACTAAATAAAATGGCTAATAGATGGGTTGTTACACAATATGATTGTCTATTTCTAAAAGTAAAATATCTTTACATGGAGACAGACACACATAAGGGAAAACTGAAGGAAGAAAGAAAGCCATGGACATCAAAAATGCCAAGTACAGAGATGCAGAGCAGAACTGATCCACAAATTCTTGATCTTTTAAATGAAGAGACAACCATTTGTTTAATTTATAGAACCTTCTATGGAAGTCCTAGCAAACCATTGATTTTCCCAGCATTCAAACATGACTTTTTATTCCAAAAATGTGTGGGCTCAACGATTTCTATTGTCTGACATCTATCAAGTCTCTGTTTGCCAGCAAAGCAGCTGCAGCCAGCAACCCCATGTGCATACATCCTGATTGACCCGATCCTGCCTTCTGAGGTCTCACTGAATGCATGTGCTAGTGCATAAAGACCCCTGTGTTGACTGCTGCCTCTAAATACTCCTCTGGATGAGGCTAATACTATTTTACACTTCTTAAAATTTTACTTTTTCAGAATTTCATACAATGTATTTGATCATATTTTCCCTCAACTCCAGTTCCTCCAAGACTCTTCCCACCCAGTTTCAATGGATTTGTGGTCACAGGTCTACTTGGCAGCAGGTCACCTTTATAGGTCCTCATTTCTGTTTCCTTAACTCCATTCCTAAGGAGACGGTAGGCCTGTTACTCCAGGAGTTGTCTATCAATTTCCAAGAAGTGACCCTTTCACAATCCACCTTCAAGCACCAGCCAAAGCTCTCCGTTTTTCAGTAATCCAGCGCCACAGCTAGAAATATATTCAATCTAAAGTTCCCTCCTCCATTTCACTTGTCTTTCTTTTCTTCCCTATCTCTCTCCTTCCCCTTTTCTAGAACACATGCTACAGTTGTACCTTCTGCATCCCTCCCCCCATACGCGCTCTACCACTGAGCTAAATCCCCAACCCCCTAAAGAAATAGAAAGCTGCTCTTTTATTTTAAAGTTATTTCAGGTAGATGTCAGCTTGAGTTATCTCGGTGCTGGGGGAGCATTAACAGGTTTCTTTTGTCATGGAAACCACTGGTTCGAATCCCCAGGAAGAACACCATTCACCTGCAAAGAACATACCCTTCTAACCCAACGCTCCACATCCTTCTGTCATCAGATCCTTAATTAGCTTTCCTTTCCCTCTTTTGTTTCTTTCCTCTTGGTCTTTTTCCAAACTTGGAGCCTCAAGGACTTTGTAAAGAGCTCCAACAATGATTAGTTCCTTCTCTCCACCCCTTGTAAGATAAAGCAGAGGCTACAGGAAAGGAATGTGCTGACAAAAGATCTTTCTCTTCAAGGGCTGTTCCACTGGAGACCTAAGTGTTATCTCAGAGAAGCAGAATCCAAATTCATCTGAAGAAGCGCAGCCCTTCTAACCCAGAAGTAGATTTCTGCCTCCTGTAGGACTCAGCCTTTGCAAGAACCAGAGAATGAATTTTCTAATAATAACTCAGACTAAGTGACCTCATGGGCTTTATTCACTTAGTCACCTTCAAATAAATTCATCTGCCCGACATTAGTGACATCTATTCTGAATAAATAATTCATACAATTCATGGTCAAAACAAGAGGCAGTAGATAAACACAGGAAAACAGTATCTGGGGGGGTACTTAATAGGGCAATTACACATACAACTGATCAAGCTCAAGACAGATTCCTAGCATGGAGAGGTTAAGCAGCATGGAGTCCCACCCTCATTAAGAAGGTGTAGATACAGGCTTGCACTCCCACCAGCAAACTTAAGAGGGTCCCCCTTGTTCCACATTCTCACCAGTGTGAAATGTCAGTTGTGTTATTGATCTTGGCCATTCTGACACATGTAAAATGGAATCTCAAAGTAGTTTTGATTTGCATTTTCACGATGGCTAAGGATTTTGGATATTTAAGTGCTTTTTAGTCACTTGCAATTCTACTGAGAATTCTGTGTGTAGATCTGTACCCCATTTTTAATTGGATTACTGGGTTTCTTGATACCTATTTTCTTCAGTTTTTTATATATTTTGGATATTAGACTTCTATCAGATAAAGAATTAGTAAAAAATCTTTTCCCATTCTGTGGACAGGTTTTTTTTTCCAGCTAGGAGTAACCTTTCCTTACAGAAGCTTTTCAGTTTCATCAGTTTCCATTTATTAATCATTGATCTTAGGACCTGTGTTGTTGGTGTTCTATTCAGAAAGTTTTCTCCCATGCCAATGTGTTTAAGGCTCTTCCCCACTTTCTTTTATATCAGGTTCAATGTATTGGCTCCTCAGAAAACTTGGAATTGATCTGCCTTAAAACCCACCTGTACATTCTTGGGCATATACCCAATGGATGCTCCATCCTACCACAAAGACTTTTGCCCAACTATGTTCACTGCAGGTTTGTTCATAATAGCCAGAAGCTGGAAATATAGATGTCCCTTAACTGAAACATGGACCAAGAAAATGTAGTACATTTACATGATCGAGTATTACGCAGTATTACCTAAAAACAATGACATCGTGAAACTTGTGGGCAAATGGATAAAGCTATTTTAAAAAATCATCCTGTGTGAGGCAACCTAGACCCAGAAAGACAGATACAGTATGTACTCACTTATATGTTGATATTAGCAGTTAAATTAATGATAAGGAATTATAACCCAGACCCAGAAAGGTTAGATGAAGAGGATGAGTGTAAGAGAAGAAAGCGTGGATATCTCTGTGAAGAGGAAATAGAATAGATTTTGTGGAGAATGGTAGCAGAAGGGTCAGGTTTGGGGGGTGCAGGGAGAGACAGCTGGAATTGGGGAACCCTGCTTGCAGGGGGATATCTAGAAACCTAGTACAGTGGACGCTTCCTGGAAGTTTGAGGTTGACTCTAGTGAGGACTTTTAGCAATGGAGGATATGGTTTCTGGGCTGACCATCTTTCATAGCCAGGCAAGCTATCCACTGGTGGAACTTGGCTGCATTCTGCTGATTTGTTAGGTGAGTATATTCCATGGGATCCCTAAACAACCCAGGGTGATGCAGAGACAGAAAGTTGCTCTCTGGAGTCTGGCAATAGGGCCCCTTTACTAAGGACACTCTCCATGCAGCTCCTTGAACATAGAGAGGCCAATCTGGTACCTGCATGGAGCCTTCATCCCTACATTTTATTCTCTTTGCAGTAAGAAAGTACTCTGCAGGCTACAAAAAGAAGAACTTGGACACCAACCCAGACACAAAACCCTTGACCTACAATCTCTCCTGCCTATAAGATGTGCTGGGGTAACAGTGGGGTAGAACTTATGAAAGTCACCAATAATTGTTTTGTTTAACTTGAGGTTCACACCATGAAAGGAAGCTCGTGCCTACACTGCCTGGATGGCCAGACACCAGAGACCTAGGCTAGAACAGAATAACACTGAAAACAAACAAGCAAACCAACAAAAAACAAAACACCAACAACAAAAACAACAAAAAAATCCTAAAATCAAAACCAAACCAACCAAACAATAAAACAAAATCAATGTGATTATGATAGTTTTTTCTATACACATAGATTTGTGCCTTGACCAGTTGTCGCTGGAGAAGCTTTCTTAGGCAGCAGATGGGAGCAGATGCAGAGATCTGCAGTCAGACATTATGGAGAAAGAGGGTCTAAACTGGAAGTCCTTCTTGTGTCCCTCAGAAATAGAAGAACCCTGTGCAAAAGGGAAGGGGAAGTTTGTAGAAGTGCCAGTGGATGGAGGACACCAGAACAGAGTCTACTGAATCAACGAAGCAGTGACCTCATGGGGTCACCAAGACTGTAGTGGCAAACATGGGACTTGCATGGGTATGGGCCAGGTCGTCTGTATGTCAACCTATATGTTATGGCTGTTAGCTTGTTTTTTTTGTGGGAGAATGTACCTCTGACTCCTTTGCCTGCTCTTGGGACTTTCTCTTCTTGTGTTGTCATGACCAGCCTCTACATGAGTGCTTTCACCTAGTTTGTTGTATCTTGTTTTGTCATATATGGCTATTGTCTCTTAGAGACCATTCTTCTCTGAAAGGAAATGGAGAAGGCATGGATCTGCAGGAGAATGGAGGTGGAGGACATCTGGGAGGATTGGAGGGTGGAGAAACTGTGGTTGAGATATATTGTCTGAGAGAAAAATCTGTTTTCAATAAAAAGGAAACTATTGCTAATTGATACCTTCTGGGAAAGAAAGCATTAATGATGCTTCAGAGTGTGGTCTTTGAAGGAGCATAATAAGCTTCAGGAATGAACCCACTACCAAGAATCTATAAATAGCACTAATGAGAACAGATAGGTCTAAAATGTGTATATTTTTAAATAGGATAAAATGTTATGTGAATATGGATTGGACAAAAATAAATTGGAGGAAAATAAATATTATCAAGATACAATGAAAGAAATTCTTGAAGTATTAATAAAGATATAGAAACCAGAAATTCAATACTCTTACTCCGGACCACAAGTAATACAGAGAGAATGCGTGAATGAAGAGGCATCAGGAAAGTAGTTTAGCATGAAAGTCTGAAGTTGAGTGTTCATTCCATAATGCATGAGGAGCAACATAGAAGCTAATAATATGGTCTGCCCCTAATTCTACAGATGAACAAATGTCACACACACACACACACACACACACACACACACACACACACACACACACAGAGGCACATACACATATACATGCATACATACACAGGTATATACACACACACATACACAAAAACACATACATAAATACATACACATACACATATACATACACAAAAACACATACAGATACACACAGATATGCATACATATATATACACGCATATATACACATACACATATATACAGACCTACACACACATATACATGCATACATACACACATACATACACACATAAAAACACATACGCACACACATACACATACACACACATACTCACATACCCATACACATACACATATATACACAAACACACATATGCACACACACACACATACACACATATGCACACACACATACATACACACATACATACATATGTATACACACCTACACACACATAAATACACACACACACACAGCTACCACTATGGATATTTATATTTCTTCGGAGAATTAGATGGTATTGTACATGTTAACTTGCTGGTAGCCATTTGAAATGTTTGTTGGTTTTATTACTTTCTTTCCCAGGTCCACCTTATTTGTGTTGCCTCTTTGCCTTGATTGAGGACATTTCTCTTCACTCAGGCAGACCATTTAGATGGACGTTTCTAAGCCCAGTGCTCTACCTGCTTCCTCTGCTGAGCTTGGTTTGCATTGTTAGTAGCAGAATGTTGTCCTTTTATGGTTTGATAGAGTGTCTATCTTCCTAAATCACCAAGCTGGAAATAAAGCAGGTGATTTTCAGGGAATTGCTAGAATGTTCTTACTGGCATTGACATTTAAGTCTAGGCTGATAATATGAAGTAAATCCAAGGTACTTGATTTTTCTGGTCTTGATTCATCAAACTTTGACAGCAGAGTAATTGAAATTCATTGTCAATAATGGATAACAAAATCCAGAAACAAGTCTGGAGACTCAGAACAAGCTATGATGGAACATAGGTTCTGTTTTTTTTTTCTCCTTTAAAGAATTTAAAATGATTACATAGTTACTGAGAGGTAACTAGAACAAATTATGTGCTGAGATGCATAGCCCAATGTTTGGCCCGTGTAACCTGGGTTAAATATTACCCATTTTTATTATTAATTCATTAAAAGAGAAAGTTGAGATCCTATAATCTGCTCAAAACTTAAGCATTAGATTATCAAATCTATTCCACTTAAGTTTTGGAAGACGAAGAGAACTAAAAGATTTTTAATGAATGGTTTTGGCTTCTCAATAGCTCTTCAGCATTTTCATATTACTCGAATGAGTTGAGTATGGCGAGATCATAGTTAAGAAGTTAATAATAGCCAGAAGTTCAGGGGTGAAGACTTGGATTATATGATAAATATAACTCTCAACTCTAACTGAACAAATATTCCCTAAGAAAAGTTTACTTCTCATTACTAAGATCTGTTGTCTCATGCAGCAAGTCAGAGTTCTCAGAACCATTACCATAAACGTTCCAGTGTTTTATGAAATCAATATGTGCTTTTGTGAGCATAAATTCTGACAGAATCTCAACATTACGATGAAGTATAGTACATTCACAGGCATAGCTTGCATTCAATTGCACTGGTTAGTGAACACTTTGTAATGATCTTTCTTATAAATAAGAGCAATGCTTTCCCCAGATGGCGTTTTTATCTTTCAAAGCACCGTGTTAATACTTAATTTAAAAAATAATCTTTTATGTGTTGCTGAGACTTTTACTCTTTTATGATTTCTTACACCCGTTCCAAAGTATAGGGCATATCACAGAGGAGGGGCAGGGAGATTCTGGGCTGGCAGATGGGAAAGAGTGCTGTGAGAGGAAACTCTGGTCATCATGTGGCTCCTGCAGTCATGAACTCACAGGACCTGTGGTCACACGCACATGTCCTGCAACAAAATTGGGCCTTCTGCTCTCCATAGCTAAGGGGCCCATAAGCCTCGACACCCCTCAAAGATGGCTGGCGGTTAATAGTTGCTATGGTAGGTGTGTCCTTTTCTTCAGTGGTGGAAAGCCACTAGGATGTTATCAATACCTTCACTACTCAACCAAGCTCATGAAAGTGACTAAGATTTTAAACTGTCTAAATAATGGTTAATATGGGATGATTCAAGGATAGAGAAATATCTAAATATTATTGAACTGAAATGAAAAAAACAAACCAATAAGAGTATACAGTATAATGCAATAGCATTTTTCTAATAAAAATCATGAGTGAAGCTGTTTATTGTTCTGGGTACTGACACTTAGCAACTTTAACTATAGAAGTAACGTTTACTTGCCTTGTGTAATTGTCATCCTCTGCTTGCTGTTGAATAATCCCACCCTTTCTAGTTCTTTCTGAACTCTGGCTGGCTGGTTCAACTCAACTCTTCTTGCTCAGTCTCCTTATCAGTATGGCTTCTAGAAGCTTCTCATGGAATTGCTGTGCTTGGCCTTATGATGCTTGCAATTTGTTTTAATCTTGTGGCTCCTCATTTTCTAGCTCATACTGTATTCACCTGTGTCTAGCTTGTTTTCTCTAAAATCCACGTCTGTAAAACTATCCTTCTAAAAACTGCCTCCGAACTCCATAAACTGAACTGCCAAGCACTCCACTCCACTGCCCAGCCTCAAACAAACTGACTAGAACTCAGAGATCTGCATGTGTCTGTCTCCTGAGAACTGGGATTAAAGGCTGGTACTACCATGCCTGAACCTAAGCACTTCTCCACCTGAAAATTGTTCTATACCAGGCTGGCCTTGAACTCAGATCTGCTTGCTTCTGCCTCTGTTTCCTAGGATTAAAGGCATGTCCATATTCTAGCTGGGTCACACAGACCTAGAAGGTATTGCCAGAGCAGCCATGCTGCTGGATTTAAATTCCTCTACACTTAACCATCTGCAATGGCTAACTTTAACTTATAGTGCATGCATGACTTACTCTGTCAGTCGAAGTGAGGTCCATCTTTTACATGGATCACAGGGATTTGAACTCATGCCCTTTTGATTTTTACAGCAAGCAGTATTATCCACTGATCCATTTTGCTTACCTCAGTTTAAAACCTTAAAAGTAAGATTCAGTTTCCTGTGGAAAAAGGGATTTTCAGTCCTAAAATATAAAAGCATGCCAAGTTGCCAGCCTTTTCCTCTGTCCCCAGCATGACAAGCTGGGCTGTTTCACAGATTTCTTATTTGGCATCTCTACAAGGGCATTGCCAAGTTCCTCAAATGAATCCCTGAACAAATCAATACAATATGTGTTCAATCAATGTGTTCAATCAATATGTCCTCTCCCTCTCCCTCTCCCTCCCTCTCTCTCTCCCTCTCCTTCTCCCTCCCCCCCTCTCTCTCCCTCTCCCTCCCTCCCTCCCTTCCTCCCCCCCCCTCCAGTTGGTTTTCTATTTTAGCCTAAAGAAGGATGAAGTTTTATCATTTTCAGGACATGGAGGAAACTGGAGATAATCCTATTAGATGAATCACAGTCATCTCTAAAAGACAAATGGTACTTGTTTTTACATTTGTGTATCCTAAACTGAATACAGATTTATAAGATCATAATTGTATACATGACATGAAAGTAGACGAAAGATGTCTTGGAAAGTGGAGGGGGCTTATAGGAGGGACAGAGGTGAGAAAAATTAAATAAGTCTGTATGAGGAGAATATGCTCAGCACACAATAATTATATAAAAGTATCCTTGTGTGACAGTGCATGTACAATGAACACATACAACACTTTAAAAAACAATATGAGCCATAATTAGAAGAATGTACCAAAAAAAATCCATAGGAGATCATTTGAATCTTGCTTGTATAAGGACTGATAGAATCCAAGAGCAAGTGCACAGCTTTACTAGAAAAATAGGCAAGAGATTTCAACAGACATAAATGACAGATATGGGGGAAAATAACACATGAAAAACCGCACAGCATTCTTAGTCTTCACACAAATGCAAATTGAAACCACAATAGTATGCTATTGCATGCCCATTAAAATAGAAGAAGCAATAATTGTATTATTATGCTAATTATATAGCCAAGCAATCTGTTGAGGATTCAGAACAACAGGAGCTCTGAGACATTGTCATGGAGAATGTGCAATGTTTCTTCTTGTGGAAAACAGTACCTCACTGTCTTACAATGGTAGGCAGAGGTTGCCTCATGAGTCAGCGGTCTTGTTTCTGGGTGTTTACTTGAGATAAGTGAAAGCATATGTCCAAAAAAAAATCTATGTCTAACCATTTGTAGCATTTGCATCCATAAGAATTCAAATCAGGGATTGTTCAATGTTCATGTCTTAGTGTGTTTCTACATCATGTAACATATATCCAATTAAATAGGATATAGCAAATTGGACTCCTGAAACAAGCAAGAAGATGTATATCAAAAAGATACTGCTTATAGCAAGATCTGAGCCAAAATATGTTCATGATTTATAATTCATTGCCCTGTGAAACTATAGGGCTAGGTATTCCAATACACCAAGAGAGAGAGAGAGAGAGAGAGAGAGAGAGAGAGAGAGAGAGAGAGAGAGAGAGAGAGAGAGAGAGACATAAAGGAGCCTGAGAACAGCTGCCTGTTAAGGAATCTCTCTGTCTCTGTCTCTGTCTCTGTCTCATATGCTTATGGGGCTCACTGGTGCGTCTTTAAAACTGCCACACAACCAAGAGGACTAATGTTTATACACCAGAGTCTACGAAAAATGTCAGCTCTGGTGATATGTACCTGTAATCCAAATGTGAGAGAGGCAATGACAGGATGACAGGAGGCTTCTAGTCAGCCATTGGAGTGGAATTAATAAACCCCAGGTTTAGTTCTCTCTCAGAACAAGATGGAGAAGGAGTAAGAAATACAACTGACAAGGGTCAACCTCTCACATCTTCACAGCTATAGGCATGCATGTCCAAATTCACTATAGGTACACACACACACACACACACACACACACACACACGTATGTACACATGTGTGCACACATACATACACAGTCAATGGTGATTTCCTCTACATTGAAATTATATCTAAATAAAGTTGACTAAAATTAAGATTATAAACTGTCTAGAAAAGTACATGTACCGAAAGACAAAGAATGCAGACAAAGTCATAAAACAAAGAAGGTTCAAATA
Source organism: Rattus norvegicus (assembly GCF_021556685.1). Classification (NCBI taxonomy): domain Eukaryota; kingdom Metazoa; phylum Chordata; class Mammalia; order Rodentia; family Muridae; genus Rattus; species Rattus norvegicus. The sequence goes on along the minus strand of NC_141544.1, from coordinate 41,690,160 downwards.
ATTCTGTCCTTGCAGAAGACCCAATTCTGTTTCCAGAACCCCAAGGCTCACTTATGAAAGTCTTTGACTCTAGTTTCAGGATATCTGGCACCCTCCCCTGGCATCCAAGAGCACCAGACATATACATAGTACATGTACATATATGCTGGCACACATGTGCAAAATCAAAATACATTTTAAAAGGATGTGTAAGGAACTGAGTTTATGGGAAATTTGAGTATCACCAAGAGAACAGAGTCTCACTAGTGTGTGATTGGGTCAGAGTTCAAATCGGCACACCTAAGTCCATGGGCCAACATCATCTCTCAACTAATGTTTGGAATCACAAATATCCAGATGCCACCTTGGTGTACATATCTGCAGGCATCCATGCACAACTACAATCTATAACAGTGGATGTTAAAAATAGCAGGTAGATAAGTGGAACATGGCGCCTTATGTGGGAGAACTCTATGCAGTAGAAGGAGAAAGAAGCTGACTGCCAGTAATGCATCAGAACAGAATTTGCACAGAAGGTCAGCATATCAGTAACTGGGTTCAAATTCCATCTCTGCCCCTAACTACATAAGTGGCTTTGGGAAGTCTGTCCTACCTGTTTGTGTCTTGGTTTCCTCAACCATAAAATAAACATTAAAATAGTGTGTGCTCACTGTGAGATTAGTCATGGAGAGTAAGTGGTCTATGAGTCATCATTCAATGTAAGCCTTCGAGAAAGCTGAGGGAGGCTGCACCTGGGAGGGAGCCCAAGGTCAGGGCCCTGTGACTCTGCATCAAGCCTTCTGCCACTCAGGAGTCCTTTGGTCCATCCATGTCACCAGAGTCAACACAAATACCCCTGGTAGAAAACATGGGGAAAGCACAGTACAGAAGCATGTCAGTAATGAGGAAGAACCCGCGGCGCCTGGGTGAAAGACGCTCCTCTAGGCCTTGAGAAGTCAATACTGAGATCATGAAAGTGAGCCTGATGGGAAACACACAGGGGTTTGAGCACATCATTTTATTGCTTTTGCTATTGCAGCATTTTGTTTAAGTTTATTTTTTAATTTCCAAAGTACTGTTGGATTGAAGGCTCAGTAGCATGTATAATAATCTGAAAAACGACCATTTTGCAAGTAGGTCACAGGGCAAATGATGTGGACTAGCTGTGCTGTGGTGGGTGTTGTGGTTGCTGTTGTCCTTTGTTTTGTCTGAATGTGGTACATTTGTATTTCTCCAAACTGAGTGACAGGTGAGGGAAAACTGGTAAATAAGGAGGAGGAGGGAAACAGAAAACATTTTAATATTGTTCTCTAGTCTTTGAGCAAATCATATCGTATACAATGTATTTTCATATATGCTCCCTTTACTCCCTCCCCACGTCCCCACATCTCTTTCTCCAGACTCCCTCCCAACACTATTTCCACAGTTACATAGATGATAGATAGATAGATAGATAGATAGATAGATAGATAGAGATTGATAGAGATAGTTAACTAAGTCCAAAATTAATGCTACAAAGATGTAGCATTTTGCTCACTAATAGAGAGTGATTTTTCCCCCTTAAACATCTTGTCTGTGTGTACAGAAAGTATAGAGTATCTTCATGTTTCCAGGTTCCGTTTGCGAGCTATTAAAGTTGCTTAGTTCTGCCCTTTCTTCTCTTCAGAAGGAAATATTTATTAGCATTTATGAGTTGCTTATTAGCATTTCAACTAACTGCTCATATAACCCTAATGAAAAATAACAACATAATTACAAACAAGTAGAGGCCGCGTTAATTAGAATCGATTTATACCCAAGTAATTCTAGTCTCTCTCTTCCAATATCGGTACCTAGTCTGGAAAGCGGGAGCTTTGCAACTTTGAAATCCCCAATCCCACCTCCCCATAGAATTAATTTCTAATAATACAAAGCTACTTCTAGATTTGAAGGAGTTCAAAGCTGTCATCAGGAGTGCCACATGCTGAGAATGGCCCTCAGTGCTTTAGGAAATTCAAAGGTGTCCATTCATAAAGCAGAGCTCATTCTACTTAAGTGAGTCACAATGATGGCCTAACCATTGCACACAGTGGCTTCCTGTGATGCATGCCACCTCTGGAGTCTGCATGGGAGAGATAATCATAAAACAAAGTAAGTAAGTACTCTGAAGAGGGTGGGTGCTTGGCATAAAGCAAATTAATTCTCGGGCATTTAAGGAGCTTTCTATACAATGATAGTTGGGAATGCCATCTCCCTTAGTTAAGCCCCATAAAATGTCAGTCTCAGAGGAAGTAGAATGGACACTAAGCAAACCAGAAGCCTGTGTCCTCATTAATCTGACTGTGAACTTTCCAGTCATTTTCTATCTGGAGCTAGAAAATCAACTGTTCTTGAAATGTATCACCATGGTACAGCGTCTTCCTGCTGAATACTATTCAGTGTAAATATTGCCAGGGTAAATAAGGGCTTATCAGATTTTACCTGTTAATATAAACAAGTTCAATAGATTACCTTTAAAGACAAATTAGAGTTGAATTTGCAGAGTTTGAAGATTGCTTAAGGAAGCCATAGTTGAGGATTAACTCTGCTGCCATGCTGAGAAGTAAGGCAAGCGTCCTTTAGTTTAAGCTCTTTAGTTACGTGGTTAGTAAGACTTTGCTTCCATATCTACTTGGCTCTAAGACCCGAAGTTGGGATTTTTTAGAGAAAAAAATAGCAATCTCTAAAATTGCATTTTAAGGATACCCAGATGATCACATTTAACATTTTCTTCTACCAAAACAATAAAATAAAACAAATTTATTCTCTCTCTCTCTCTCTCTCTCTCTCTCTCTCTCTCTCTCTCTCTCTCACACACACACACACACACACACACACACACATGCACGCACGTGCACACACACACAGACAGACAGACGGGGGTTGGTTTGTAAACTGCAAGCCTTTCTCGTCAGAAAAATCTATGAAGACATTTCTCTTTAAAGTTCCCCTCAGAGAGTGACACTTACTGTTTCTTAAGTCAACATGGTATAAGAAATCTCTGTCCTGAAGAAAATCATTGATAGAAACTCCACAGTTGATGTTCTTAATAATTAGCTCAACATGTTAGGCAGAGGCTTGTCTAATAATAGCTCATTCTTTGAAAGAAAATCTAAATATAATATTTGAAGATTTCATCTCAGTGTGCTTGTGAAATACAAAAGAGACAATTGATTTTGCGTAATAACCACTGAGTACTTTTAGTGTCAAGGAAATAAAGGTAGAATTTATGTAATCATTGTACAGGGCAGAGTCTCAGCAAATGTATGAATTAAAAATAGACAAATCTGGAAATAGGATAAACTGTAACCGTGAACTTCAAACCTAAGCAAACTCCAGGGCAAAGAAACTATGAGTGTCTTCTTACAGTGTGCCACAGTGATTAAACTGCAATTAATATATAATGTGTGAAAAATTAAACTTAATAGCCAAGGGAAGTATTTTCATGGGAAGGGTGAGGGAGGTGAATGGAGCCAATGGAATGTGGACACACCCAGTGGAAGAGGATATATAACCTGATGTCTGTCTGGACCATGTCACTCTAACTCACATTGCCCCATTGACACCTCACTGATTTCATCTCTCCTCTCAACATGTCCTACAGCTGCTGTTCTGGAAGCTTCTCCTCTAGATCCTGTGGAGGTCAACTATACTACCCCTCCTCCTGTGGCTCTTCCTTCCCTCGCCAACTGACCCACAGCACTAACTTCTGCTCTCCCAGAAACTGCCATCTGGGTTCCTCTTTCGGCCATGGCTGTCATCAGAACTGCTTCCAGCCCATCAGATGCCAGACTTCCCATGTGGTGACCAGCTCCTGCCAGCGTCCTTGCTACCGTCCAAGTGTGTCCAACTTCTGCAGGCCTTGTAGGACCACATATGCTGGCTCTCTTGGTTTTGGGTCTAGCAGCTGCCATTCCCTGGGCTATGGGTCAAGGAGCTTCTACACTTCAGGGTGTGGTTCCAGAGGCTTTAGACCTGTGAGTTATGGAGTCCGTGGCTATCCTTCCTTCGGTTACAGATCTGGATTCTGTCACCCGACCTATGTGACTTCTAGAAACTTCCAGTCTTCTTGCAACCTCAGACCCACCTGTGGATCAGCCATCTGGAGATCAAGTTGCTGAACTTGCTGAATATAACTGGTCTGAGTTAGCTTAGTGCTACTGTCATAGGGTTTTCTAAAAAGGCTAACTAATCTCCCTCTGGATCCTTTCTCTGGCAAGACAAGCTCTATTCAACTACAAAATGACAGAATAACCAAAATATAAGTCTAAATGTCTTTTAAAATGAGCAATTACCTATTCACAAATTTTTGGACTGTGTATGGAAGTTCAGTTATATTTGACCTAATAAAATCATTCATTCTTCCATCTAATGTGGTCTCTGATTCTTTATTGACTCTCAAGGTTTGAGACTAGGTGCTTTCAGACTACCTTCCATAGGGAATCAATTCACCTAGGGTATTGTACCAGGGATGGTATATGAAGATATATTCTTTGAGCATTCCACTGGCTATAAGCTGATGGGTGAAGGCCTACAGAAAATTTCAGTAGTATCATTGAAAATATGTTCACAGAAATGTCAGCCAACTCATATTTTCTTTTTTTTCCTTTTTTATTGAAAATAGATTTTTTTCTCATACAATATATAGTCTTACCACAATTTCCTTTTTCCAGCCCTCTACGCCAACCCTACAATACCTTTGAATTGCTGATCCTCTCCCTATCCATCTCTTCAGAAGAGAGCAGGGCCCCCAGGGACAACATCCATCAGGACAGAACAAGATATAATAAACCGAGGCAAAAATCTTCCTCCCTGTGGAAAATTGTAGGAATCAGAGGGCATGGGGGACACCAGAAGAAATGGCCAGCTCATATTTTCAATGACAGAATATTATGCTGATGATCAAAGTTGGCTTTTGGTTTACATGTTCTACACAACATTGAGTTAGAGCTCTGCAAGATGCTATGAACTCTGATGATGAAACCTAAAATGAATGAATGAATAAATAAATAAATAAATAAATAAATAAATAAATAAATAAATAATGTGTTGACATGGAATTTAAGGCAGTATAAATAATCACGTTTATCTTAAATGTGTGAGAAAAATGAGTTTGTCAGAGTGCGAGAGACAGACAAGGACAAGATGACAGAGTGTTGAAGCTGACTAGAGAAGAATCTGAGGGAGGTATATGCTGTGTTCGAGCAGGGAAGTCAACACCTCTGTCCCTCAGCATCTATGGAAGAAGAATTTCAGGAAGCTCCATAGGTATAAAAATACTTGGATGATGATATTTCTTGAATAAAATTGCACTTTCATTCAAAGATACATATATGCATATTCTCATTACATTTAAAACATGTATATGCTATTCGTAATACCCAATGAAATAATATTAATATATGTTTAGGAATTTAGACCAGAAAAGAATCTATATATGCTTAACAGTGATATATTATTTTTACATATTTTAAATCCATGATTGTATCCATGCCAAATCCATGCTTTGGCAGCTAAGCATGATGGGAAAGTGAAGTTGCAAGGTTCCCATGCCATCCTTAGTAATGGCACTTGAAGGCACATATAATCTGTTATTGATTTTTCTTCCCTAATAGCAGTTCATTAACCTCTTCTACATGGATCCTAGAAAAGGGAAATATTTTTCCGATAGTTACACAATAACAGGATAGGAAGAGAGAAGAAGAGAGAAGAGACAGCCATGTTGGCAGGACCCACTACTTCCCCTGGTTCCTTAACTCATTGTTTATGTTTTTGGGTTTTATGAGCCAACAAACCCTCCCCTTCTTTTAAAATAACAAAAACGAAATAAGAATTTGCCAGCCTCTAACTGTTATGCTTAATAAAACATGCCACCAGCTGCAGGTACTCATTTTCTGAAAATGCGCATTTCCGATTTATCCAACTAAAATAACAACAAGAAGAAAGGTCTACAGAGCCTGGGCTTGCGCATTGACTCTGGGCTGTGGCCCACTTGGAGACGCTCCTCAGGCAGCTCACTGCATGGTTCTTTGGTGCCCCTGCCGCCTGCATCGCTGCCACTGCCCCGTGACGCCCACCGCCACCTGCCCTGCCTGCCCTGCCGCCACTGCCTGCGCCACCTCAGGATCGGCTGTATGATTAGACTACAATCTTCAATGAGTAGACATATTCCTTTCTGTGGTTCTCCGTCACACATTTATGGAGTTTCTGAAGGGCAGTGGAGACTACTGCCAGGCACAGCACGACCTCTATGCAGACAAGTGAACTGTAGAAATTCATTACTACTCCACCAAGAAGCCCCAACGAGAGTGGATAGCCTGGACACAGTCCTGTTGAATTGAAATCTGCACAGCGGCACTGAAGCTCCCGGAAGGGGCGGCACAGGTCTTCCTGGTTGCTGCCGCTGCAGAGAGCCCCTGGGCAGCACCCCACGAGCGAACCTGAGCCTCGGGACCACAGGTAAGACCAAATTTTCTGCTGCAAGAAAGCTGCCTGGTGAGCTTGAGACACACGGAAGCAGAATTTCTCTAGGACCGGGCACGTTCTGTGTTTACTGGAAGTCCCACACCCGAGGATCCCGGCCCGCAGCAGCTCTCTGCTCCCAGACCCGGTGAGAGAGAGACCCAACCACCTGGTCAGGTGGGCACTCCTGAGGCTGCAGAGCGGAAGAGACCAACAACACTGCTCACCCCTGCCCACATCCCTGGCCCAAGAGGAAACTGTATAAGGCCTCTGGGCTCCCGTGGAGGAGGGCCCAGGAGCAGCAGGACACCTGCCTGAGACACCACCGGAACCGGAAAGAAACAGACCGGATAAACAGTTCTCTGCACCCAAATCCCGTGGGAGGGAGAGCTAAACCTTCAGAGAGGCAGACAAGCCTGGGAAACCAGAAGAGACTGCTCCCTGCACACACATCTCGGACGCCAGAGGAAAAAGCCAAAGACCATCTGGAACCCTGGTGCACTGAAGCTCCCGGAAGGGGCGGCACAGGTCTTCCTGGTTGCTGCCGCTGCAGAGAGCCCCTGGGCAGCACCCCACGAGCGAACCTGAGCCTCGGGACCACAGGTAAGACCAAATTTTCTGCTGCAAGAAAGCTGCCTGGTGAACTCAAGACACAGGCCCACAGGAACAGCTGAAGACCTGTAGAGAGGAAAAACTACACGCCCGAAAGCAGAACACTCTGTCCCCATAACTGACTGAAAGAGAGGAAAACAGGTCTACAGCACTCCTGACACACAGGCTTATAGGACAGTCTAGCCACTGTCAGAAATAGCAGAACAAAGTAACATTAGAGATAATCTGATGGCGAGAGGCAAGCGCAGGAACCCAAGCAACAGAAACCAAGACTACATGCCATCATCGGAGCCCAATTCTCCCACCAAAACAAACATGGAATATTCAAACACACCAGAAAAGCAAGATCTAGTTTCAAAATCATATTTGATCATGATGCTGGAGGACTTCAAGAAAGACATGAACACACTTAGGGAAACACAGGAAAACATTAATAAACAAGTAGAAGCCTACAGAGAGGAATCGCAAAAATCCCTGAAAGAACTCCAGGAAAACACAATCAAACAGTTGAAGGAATTAAAAATGGAAATAGAAGCAATCAAGAAAGAACACATGGAAACAACCCTGGATATAGAAAACCAAAAGAAGAGACAAGGAGCTGTAGATACAAGCTTCACCAACAGAATACAAGAGATGGAAGAGAGAATCTCAGGAGCAGAAGATTCCATAGAAATCATTGACTCAACTGTCAAAGATAATGTAAAGCGGAAAAAGCTACTGGTCCAAAACATACAGGAAATCCAGGACTCAATGAGAAGATCAAACCTAAGGATAATAGGTATAGAAGAGAGGGAAGACTCCCAGCTCAAAGGACCAGTAAATATCTTCAACAAAATCATAGAAGAAAACTTCCCTAACCTAAAAAAAGAGATACCCATAGACATACAAGAAGCCTACAGAACTCCAAATAGATTGGACCAGAAAAGAAACACCTCCCGTCACATAATTGTCAAAACACCAAACGCACAAAATAAAGAAAGAATATTAAAAGCAGTAAGGGAAAAAGGTCAAGTAACATATAAAGGGAGACCTATCAGAATCACACCAGACTTCTCGCCAGAAACTATGAAGGCCAGAAGATCCTGGACTGATGTCATACAGACCCTAAGAGAACACAAATGCCAGCCCAGGTTACTGTATCCAGCAAAACTCTCAATTAACATTGATGGAGAAACCAAGATATTCCATGACAAAACCAAATTTACACAATATCTTTCTACAAATCCAGCACTACAAAGGATAATAAATGGTAAAGCCCAACATAAGGAGGCAAACTATACCCTAGAAGAAGCAAGAAACTAATCGTCTTGGCAACAAAACAAAGAGAATGAAAGCACACAAACATAACCTCACATCCAAATATGAATATAAAGGGAAACAATAATCACTATTCCTTAATATCTCTCAATATCAATGGCCTCAACTCCCCAATAAAAAGACATAGATTAACAAACTGGATACGCAACGAGGACCCTGCATTCTGCTGCCTACAGGAAACACACCTCAGAGACAAAGACAGACACTACCTCAGAGTGAAAGGCTGGAAAACAACTTTCCAAGCAAATGGTCAGAAGAAGCAAGCTGGAGTAGCCATTCTAATATCAAATAAAATCAATTTCCAACTAAAAGTCATCAAAAAAGATAAGGAAGGACACTTCATATTCATCAAAGGAAAAATCCACCAAGATGAACTCTCAATCCTAAATATCTATGCCCCAAATACAAGGGCACCTACATACGTAAAAGAAACCTTACTAAAGCTCAAAACACACATTGCACCTCACACAATAATAGTGGGAGATTTCAACACCCCACTCTCATCAATGGACAGATCATGGAAACAGAAATTAAACAGTGATATCGACAGACTAACAGAAGTCATGAGCCAAATGGACTTAACAGATATTTATAGAACATTCTATCCTAAAGCAAAAGGATATACCTTCTTCTCAGCTCCTCATGGCACTTTCTCCAAAATTGACCATATAATTGGTCAAAAAACGGGCCTCAACAGGTACAGAAAGATAGAAATAATCCCATGCGTGCTATCAGACCACCACGGCCTAAAACTGGTCTTCAATAACAATAAGGGAAGAATGCCCACATATACGTGGAAATTGAACAATGCTCTACTCAATGATAACCTGGTCAAGGAAGAAATAAAGAAAGAAATTAAAAACTTTTTAGAATTTAATGAAAATGAAGATACAACATACCCAAACTTATGGGACAGAATGAAAGCTGTGCTAAGAGGAAAACTCATAGCGCTGACTGCCTGCAGAAAGAAACAGGAAAGAGCATATGTCAGCAGCTTGACAGCACACCTAAAAGCTCCAGAACAAAAGGAAGCAAATACACCCAGGAGGAGTAGAAGGCAGGAAATAATCAAACTCAGAGCTGAAATCAACCAAGTAGAAACAAAAAGGACCATAGAAAGAATCAACAGAACCAAAAGTTGGTTCTTTGAGAAAATCAACAAGATAGATAAACCCTTAGCCAGACTAACGAGAGGACACAGAGAGTGCGTCCAAATTAACAAAATCAGAAATGAAAAGGGAGACATAACTACAGATTCAGAGGAAATTCAAAAAATCATCAGATCTTACTATAAAAACCTATATTCAACAAAATTTGAAAATCTTCAGGAAATGGACAATTTCCTAGACAGATACCAGGTATCGAAGTTAAATCAGGAACAGATAAACCAGTTAAACAACCCCATAACTCCTAAGGAAATAGAAGCAGTCATTAAAGGTCTCCCAACCAAAAAGAGCCCAGGTCCAGACGGGTTTAGTGCAGAATTCTATCAAACCTTCATAGAAGACCTCATACCAATATTATCCAAACTATTCCACAAAATTGAAACAGATGGAGCCCTACCGAATTCCTTCTACGAAGCCACAATTACTCTTATACCTAAACCACACAAAGACACAACAAAGAAAGAGAACTTCAGACCAATTTCCCTTATGAATATCGACGCAAAAATACTCAATAAAATTCTGGCAAACCGAATTCAAGAGCACATCAAAACAATCATCCACCATGATCAAGTAGGCTTCATCCCAGGCATGCAGGGATGGTTTAATATACGGAAAACCATCAACGTGATCCATTATATAAACAAACTGAAAGAACAGAACCACATGATCATTTCATTAGATGCTGAGAAAGCATTTGACAAAATTCAACACCCCTTCATGATAAAAGTCCTGGAAAGAATAGGAATTCAAGGCCCATACCTAAACATAGTAAAAGCCATATACAGCAAACCAGTTGCTAACATTAAACTAAATGGAGAGAAACTTGAAGCAATCCCACTAAAATCAGGGACTAGACAAGGCTGCCCACTCTCTCCCTACTTATTCAATATAGTTCTTGAAGTTCTAGCCAGAGCAATCAGGCAACAAAAGGAGATCAAAGGGATACAGATCGGAAAAGAAGAGGTCAAAATATCACTATTTGCAGATGACATGATAGTATATTTAAGTGATCCCAAAAGTTCCACCAGAGAACTACTAAAGCTGATAAACAACTTCAACAAAGTGGCTGGGTATAAAATTAACTCAAATAAATCAGTTGCCTTCCTCTATACAAAAGAGAAACAAGCCGAGAAAGAAATTAGGGAAACGACACCCTTCATAATAGACCCAAATAATATAAAGTACCTCGGTGTGACTTTAACCAAGCAAGTAAAAGATCTGTACAATAAGAACTTCAAGACACTGAAGAAAGAAATTGAAGAAGACCTCAGAAGATGGAAAGATCTCCCATGCTCATGGATTGGCAGGATTAATATAGTAAAAATGGCCATTTTACCAAAAGCAATCTACAGATTCAATGCAATCCCCATCAAAATACCAATCCAATTCTTCAAAGAGTTAGACAGAACAATTTGCAAATTCATCTGGAATAACAAAAAACCCAGGATAGCTAAAGCTATCCTCAACAATAAAAGGACTTCAGGGGGAATCACTATCCCTAAACTCAAGCAGTATTACAGAGCAATAGTGATAAAAACTGCATGGTATTGGTACAGGGACAGACAGATAGACCAATGGAATAGAATTGAAGACCCAGAAATGAACCCACACACCTATGGTCACTTGATTTTTGACAAAGGAGCCAAAACCATCCAATGGAAAAAAGATAGCATTTTCAGCAAATGGTGCTGGTTCAACTGGAGGGCAACATGTAGAAGAATGCAGATCGATCCATGCTTATCACCCTGTACAAAGCTTAAGTCCAAGTGGATCAAGGACCTCCACATCAAACCAGACACACTCAAACTAATAGAAGAAAAACTAGGGAAACATCTGGAACACATGGGCACTGGAAAAAATTTCCTGAACAAAACACCAATGGCTTTTGCTCTAAGATCGAGAATCGACAAATGGGATCTCATAAAACTGCAAAGCTTCTGTAAGGCAAAGGACACTGTGGTTAGGACAAAACGGCAACCAACAGATTGGGAAAAGATCTTTACCAATCCTACAACAGATAGAGGCCTTATATCCAAAATATACAAAGAACTCAAGAAGTTAGACCGCAGGGAAACAAATAACCCTATTAAAAATGGGGTTCATAGCTAAACAAAGAATTCACAGCTGAGGAATGCCGAATGGCTGAGAAACACCTAAAGAAATGTTCAACATCTTTAGTCATAAGGGAAATGCAAATCAAAACAACCCTGAGATTTCACCTCACACCAGTGCAATTGGCTAAGATCAAAAACTCAGGTGACAGCAGATGCTGGCGAGGATGTGGAGAAAGAGGAACACTCCTCCATTGTTGGTGGGATTGCAGACTGGTACAACCATTCTGGAAATCAGTCTGGAGGTTCCTCAGAAAATTGGACATTGAACTGCCTGAGGATCCAGCTATACCTCTCTTGGGCATATACCCAAAAGATGCCTCAACATATAAAAGAGACACGTGCTCCACTATGTTCATCGCAGCCTTATTTATAATAGCCAGAAAATGGAAAGAACCCAGATGCCCTTCAACAGAGGAATGGATACAGAAAATGTGGTACATCTACACAATGGAATATTACTCAGCTATCAAAAACAACGAGTTTATGAAATTCGTAGGCAAATGGTTGGAACTGGAAAATATCATCCTGAGTGAGCTAACCCAATCACAGAAAGACATACATGGTATGCACTCATTGATAAGTGGCTATTAGCCCAAATGCTTGAATTACCCTAGATCCCTAGAACAAACGAAACTTAAGACGGATGATCAAAATGTGAATGCTTCACTCCTTCTTTAAATGAGGAAAAAAAATACCCTTGGCAGGGAAGGGAGAGGCAAAGATTAAAACAGAGACTTAAGGAACACCCATTTAGAGCCTGCCCCACATGTGGCCCATACATATACAGCCACCCAATTAGACAAGATGGATGAAGCAAAGAAGTGCAGACCGACAGGAGCCGGATGTAGATCGCTCCTGAGAGACACAGCCAGAATACAGCAAATACAGAGGCGAATGCCAGCAGCAAACCACTGAACTGAGAATAGGACCCCCATTGAAGGAATCAGAGAAAGAACTGGAAGAGCTTGAAGGGGCTCGAGACCCCAAAAGTACAACAATGCCAAGCAACCAGAGCTTCCAGGGACTAAGCCACTACCTAAAGACTATACATGGACTGACCCTGGACTCTGACCCCATAGGTAGCAATGAATATCCTAGTAAGAGCATCAGTGGAAGGGGAAGCCCTGGGTCCTGCCAAGACTGAACCCCCAGTGAACTAGTCTATGGGGGGAGGGCGGCAATGGGGGGAGGGTTGAGAGGGGAACACCCATAAGGAAGGGGAGGGGGGGATGTTTGCCCGGAAACCGGGAAAGGGAATAACACTGGAAATGTATATAAGAAATACTCAAGTTAATAAAAAAAAAAAAAGAAAGAAAAAAAAAAAAGAAATCTGCACAGCATTTCACAAGAGCTCAGACCTGGATGGGGTGAACCTCGGTGCACTTCCTTTGTATCGCCTCAGTATTCCTGGGTTGCCCGTTTCTCCCAATTCATACTCTAAGCACTGAGAATTTCAAGTGGAGTATGTTGAATGTTGAAGTAGACTTCAGGTTGTTTTTTGGTTTTGTTTTGGTTTTTTTGTTTGTTTTGTTTTTCGGTTTTTGTTTTTGTTTGGAATCATTTCTGTGTTCAATTTTTTAATTCTTTCATAACCCTATTGGGTGTTTTTTTAAATTAACATGGCTCGAATGAACTGCCCTGCTCCTGTGGAAGTCACATGAGATTTCTTATTACACACAATGCAACCAATGCGACCTGAAACAAATTTATAGAGGAACTTAAGAAGTATGGAGTTACCACAGTAGTAAGAGTATGAGAAGCAGCTTACGACACTACTCTTGTGGAGAAAGAAGGCATTCATGTACTTGACTGGCCTTTTGATGATGGTGCACCACCATCCAACCAGATTGTTGATGACTGGTTAAGTCTTGTGAAGATTAAGTTTCATGAAGAACCTGGTTGCCGCATTGCTGTCCATTGTGTCGCAGGCCTTGGCAGAGCTCCGGGGCTTGTTGCCCTAGCATTAATTTAAGGTGGAATGAACTATGAAGATGCAGTACAATTCATAAGACAAAAGTGGCTCGGAGCTTTTAACAGCAAGCAACTTTTGTACCTGGAGAAGTACCGTCCTAAAATGCGGCTTCGCTGCAAGGATTCCAACGGTCATAGAAACATCTGTCGTATTCAGTAAAACTGGGGTGCCTGATGCCATTGCCTTGGAAGAGGAACTTCAGATGGGACCTGACTTGTTATTTACCCCATGTGTCCACTTACCTGCAGAAACTCTACGGGAATATTAAAAAAGTTTTACCAGGCCACAAGCTTGACAGAATTGCAACCTCTATATTTGGGCTATGATCAACGTGTTTGGACACTTAGCAAAAGATTTTTGCTGGTCAGCATTTAAAATGTGCTTCTTATTTGTACCAATTGATCTTTCCTAAAATAAGGTATTGAGTAATGTCATTAAATGTACTCCCGTGCTAGAATATTATTAGTCTGTAAGGAATTTAGAAGGATCAGGTGCTAAAACACCCAGCACAATACTTGCATATTTTTAGCGTCATACAGAACGAATACTCCAAGAACTAAGAACTCTGTAGACCTTCCACGGTGTACTCCTTCAGTCATTCAAACACCGTGGGCTTCTCTTGTTATCTGCCTGCTCCCACACTCACACCAGAAGACATCAGGTTTGCTTTGCCGCCATTCTTTTTTTTTTTAAAAACCAAGTCTTACAATATCTCTGTCTTATTTTGTGCTGTTTTGGGAAACCTCCATTTGAAAATCAAGTTGGTTACAGAAGCACATATCTTCAATAATGTCTCCATACAAAAAGCCTTATAGTTAATTTAATGTTTGCACTCGGGTGCAACTTGACAGGGAGGGCATGAACAAGAAAGGAGAGGAGGCTATTAAATATTTTTAGTAATATGTTGCCTTTGTCTTGTGCAGAACATGTAGAGTATGCTCTTTAATTTAGTAAATACTTTTAAGACGGAGAGATACGTTGTTGTAGCTAACCACTTCATGAAAATTTCTGAAATTCTTGTGTTTTCCAGACCTATCTGAGGTTTTCCAACTTGTTTGAATTATGGTTTTCCCCTTCTCTTCCCAATCTCTTGCAAAAAAAGTAAGAGTGGGATCTGCTAGTGAACTGAGCAGAAATATTTTATATGCCTTTTGAGCTATGTAACTTAATAATTGGATACTTGATCATTTGTTTTATTATGTAATCGATAAAGTGGTGATGTGTATTAATGTTAGTTCAACCAAATATTTATACTGTCTGGGAATGTGTGGTTATAGTTCTGTGCGAGAAATAGTTTGTCAGTGTTCACCAGCTTGTAAAAACTTAGTGCAAGAGCTTCAATATCTAAATAAATGATGAAACACATTCATCACTGAGGTCACTTTGCTTAAAATTAACTTAATTTGTAGAAAATGGTGGATTCAGTTACTATCATTTCAGTTTATGGACAAATTTGTTAGGGTTACCAAGTGCGATTAAAAATTGCTCTTTAAAGGTCTAGATAATTGTGAATCAATTGAATGTTGGGTACCAAGGGAAAACAGCTTGTAATAGTTGATGACCTTGACTTTTAATTCAATTCCACCAGTCACTTGTAGCTTTGTGCAGTTTCCAATCCCCTTTTCTCATTTTTAAGTTTATTACATGCCTGTATATATTTTGAAATTAATTTGAACCTGAGTATTTGGCACGTGATGGCTTAATAAATTTTAACTTCCAATAAAAAAAAAAGAAAGGTCAACAGAGGGCAAATGATCAACATCAGCAGTGAATATAACCCAAGGCTCCCTCTTTAAATAAGGTACAATGAGGGAAACACAGAACAAAGCGCCATCTTGGAAAATAGGCTCAAATGGGTCATGTTAGATCATCAGTGAGAAAGTCCTAGAAAGGTATCAAAGCTAAATCTGGGGACTATCACAAATATTGCTCAAAATAACCTCAAGAAAGAAGACAGAGAGGAGGATTGAATGCGGAAGTTAATGAATCTAGGGATGGATGGGAGCTCCCACAACAAATATCAGAGGAGACTGGACAGTGACAAATTCATTCTTTAAACATCTATATTCCGCTAAACTGGAAAACCTAGATTTCTAGATACAACTCACCCACCAGAGTTAAACACAGGTGTAACTAATAATTTTAATGCGCTATAACCAGATAAATTAAAGCAGTCATTTTTTGTTTGTTTTTAATTCACCTACTATAAAAGCACAGATTTGGACAGAATCACAACAAAAGTCTACCAGACCTTTAAAAGAGAACTAAAACCAAACTTTTAAAAGTAATCAAATGATGGTAGAAAGAACATCTCTAAAATTTTTCTATGAAACTAATTTTATTCTCTGAATCCAACCAGATTAAGAAGTAACAGCAAAAGAAAACTATATACCGTTATCCCTAATAAAAGCAAATGCAAAAATCCTCAAAAAATTCTGGCAAATGGAATGCTTCAACATCTATACATTTAAAAAGAGGAATACAATGTAAAAATAGACTCAAAGGTACAAATTATGTGATCATTTCAACTGGTATAGAAAAGGTGTCTGACAATACCCGACATTACTCTGTAATAAAAGTTCTAGGATGAATAGGGGTTGAAAGAGCATAGCTCAATATAATAAATGATTTATATGACAAATCTACAGTCAGCATCATCTTAAGTGGAGAAAATTTCAACCAATTTCCCACTAATTTGTGGATTGATGTCATTGATGCAGGTGAAGTTAGGTACAGGATAGAATGAGGCTTGTCATTGGACGAGAAGGAAGGACAGGTGGGAGAAAAGTTTTAGAGCCGCAAAGGAGATCAGAGAGAGGGGAAGGAATAGTCGAGAGAACATGGCTGCAGATGTCAAGATTTCTCTCTGCACATTTACAGGTTGTTGTTGTTGTAAAAATATAAAAATAAAAAGTATTGTTTGTCTTTTACCCCACTAGGTCTGTACCGCGGTGCCCCAAGGTATCTGCTAGGTATCTTGGCAGAAACACATCCCAGCCGCACACTTTCTTACACTCAAACCCTCACATAAAAGAACACACAACACAACAATCTTTGACCCAATTGGTAAGATATAATTGCCCACTTAAACATACAAAGCCCGGTACCATCCATCCCTTGAGAACATTAGTAACAACCTGTAAATACACAGAGCAGAATCTTAACATCACCTGCCATCTTGTCCTGCCACGGCTTCTCTCCCTCTCTCCCTCCTGTCTCTTCCTCTTTCCCTTAGTCTCCTCCTCTTCCTTCAAATTTCTCTCCCGCCCATCCTTCCTTCTCCTCCAATGACAGGCCTCCTTCTATCCTGTACCTGCCCCTCACCAGTACTTTACAAATTCAATGGAGAGGTGGTTCTGGTGAAGTCACCTGAGTTCTGAGTCCTTGACTAGGCAGCTGTCCTTGGGGCAGTGGAATTGTGTGTCTAGATGAGCAAATTATATCTTATCTAGGTGGGTGGTTTATATATCCTTATAAATTGTAAGTTAATTGTGTGAATGTATTATACATTGAACATTTAACGTATAAATCTGGTTGTTGGGTTACAGTTTGCTGAGTCATGATTTCACTGGGTTGTTGGGAGTATGAGCAGAGTCCATGACAGGAAGCCGTGCTAGGCTATAGAATGCTTGGGGCTAGCATGGCGTGGGGCCAAGCTAGCGCAGCCCTTGGAATGCACTGGGTGTGTCAGGCATGGTAACAACCTACCAAGGGGACAGTGTGTGAAAGTAGCTGACAGAGAAACAGCTAGAGCGTGTGGATACCCACAGAGTGGGAACTCGGGGGAACCATTTCTGCCAACTTTTTAAATTATATCGCAACCTTAATTAAATCTAGGGTGAAGACAGGGGTGTGTATTGTGAGGACTTATGCAGTATATTGCCTAAAATTTCAGATATACAGTGAGATAATAGAAGGAAAAAAAAGGGTTACAACTCCTACGGATAACCTAATGGCTTAATGAGTTCCTTCATGGTAACTTAATGTTGTCGTAAAAGAATAAACTGAAATAAAGCAGAGTAGAGAAAGAATGCTTGCCCTAGAATACAGCATTCAATCATTTTCACGCAGGGTTTCTCTCTATGGCTCAATTACACTTGAAAATTGCCTAAGATTACAGGGAGTGTTTATGCAGTGTCACAGGTTGTTCTGGGGGTTGAACTCAGCGCCTTGTACATGCTACATACATGTGCATCTGATCACTGAAAGCTCATTGTTAAGAGTTGGATGTTGGGGTTGGTATGGTGCTGCTGTGTACTCAAATGCTAAATTCTGTAGCCCTGGATTTGGTTGGCCTAAGAGTTAATTCTGATAAACAGTTTTTGTTGTGCAAACCTTGCTCAAACCTTGGTCAATAAAAGGCTATAAAGCCTGTGAGTGGGCAGGAGAGAGAGATATGTAGGACTTCCTGGAAGGAAGAGGGGAACTCTGGGAGGAAAGAAGAATGCCTTTCTACAGGAAACATGGCAGGAGAGCAAGTCATGACTGTGGGCCTGAAAGATATAGCCATGTGACTGGATGGAATTAGATAGTCGGGTTAACTTAGATGAACTGGTTAATGAGCTAAGGCCTTAGCTTTAAAATAGTTAAAGGTTTTGGTGTGGTTATTTTGGGAACTAGCTGCTTAAGAAATAATTAATGTATGCATATTAATTTAAATAATTTTACATTTGGATTTCAGGACTCCAGACAAAAGAGTGACACTTTGTATCCTCCAATCACTGCCTACTAACTACCTACTGTTTAGATTCATTTGCCCTCTACTGTGCAATGTTTTCCCTGATTTGTTTTTCTTTCAGTGCTACTTTTTGTAAATCAACCCCCACCTCCCTATCTTATCTCCTCTCATTCCTCTTATTTTTCATATCCTTGTCCTTGCTATCTGCTCTAGAATACTATTAGTTCTGTAGCCAGTTGGATGTTGGTGGCAGGAATCTAACAGACACATCACCCAGGAAAAGATGTTTTCAAACCCGTTGAAATCATCAACTCTGACTCTGACACTCACTCTCAAGCTATGTGAGAGCTCTTTGTTCGGAGACTCAGCTCTCTGCATATGTTTTGACTTTTAACCTTGCCTCAGGTTCTTTTGTGAAAGATGCTGGATCTTTAGCCAAACAATTAGTTCTGTCTCTAAAGAATTATTTCTTGTCTAGAGAGAAGAACACATTCCTTCCTAGTATGAAAAGAAAGGAGCCGAGGTAAGTACCTTCTGGACAATGAACACAATGACTTAGGAAGGGATTGTGTGGGTTTCACAGGCAGGATGTTGGATGTTCTTTTTTTGTTAAACTGTAAAATCTGGACAGCCAGATGCAACAAGGTGTGGTTTCCCAACCCAACAGACAGATCTGTGAAATGCCTGACAGGCTCTGATTTCTACTTTCCCTGTCAAAAGCACACCAGCTGCACCGG
The DNA here is from genome assembly GCF_021556685.1 of Rattus norvegicus. Classification (NCBI taxonomy): domain Eukaryota; kingdom Metazoa; phylum Chordata; class Mammalia; order Rodentia; family Muridae; genus Rattus; species Rattus norvegicus. Next base: position 41,671,105 of record NC_141544.1, on the reverse strand, counting down.
CACAACAGCGGCAGAGAGAGGGGAAGGGGGAGGGCGGGGCTGGATTGCCAACACGTTCTCTGGGGTCACAGCCCCAGGGGCGCTACAGTGACTGCTGTGGCTCTGGAATTGTTCTCACTTTTCCTTTCTTGCCTGGGACTGTGAATTCTGGAGAGAAGCCAATTAACATTTTTATCTTTTAAAATTTTCTCTTTAGATTTACAGGACCCACAACATCTGGTGGCCTTCAGATAATATCAGCACACGATTGTTAGTTCTTACTAACTAACCCAAAGACTATTTTTTTTCTGTGAGGTTTCACTTTTTAAAACATCAGAAAGTTTTTGTTTGTTTGTTTGTTTGTTTTGATTACAGAAATGTCTTTAGGACATCCAAACCATTTGAGTGGATCCCACTAGAAGAAAGCAGATGTGTGTCCTGGATGTTAAAGAGCCTACTCAGAGTCTCTTTTATGGCCACAGTCTCATGCCCACTGCCTTTGCCTCACTACCAAAGCCCAGGGTAAAAACAGTGGCCGACCCATTTTCTCAAGAAGGCAGCTCATAGTTAAATTCAGACAGCTCCCTCCCTGTAATCAGCTCATCTCCTGATTATTGGCTTTTGTGTGGTGAACAGCCAGGAGCAGGCACATAACACTACTTTTCTTCATGCAAGCTGCAGTTCTCATAAGTACTGCCAGCTTCCGACAGCCTCAGAGGAGAGCAACGAAGCCCTTGACATACCTCTTTGTGGGGGACACTTTCAATCCATAAAGGTTGTAATTTTCCCTGTATTGATTCTGCTTTTACTACCTAGCCTGCTTTCTTCTGAAAATTATTTGGAGGTTTGCCAGCCATCCTGCTTATATTTTGATAACATGCCAAATTGCCGCACAGATTATTAGATTTCAGAACAAAAGTAAAATGGCCACAAAGGTAAGTGTTCCCTAGACAGTTGGCCATTGAGAGCTACAGATATTTCTTTCCCCTTCATCAAACGAACTTCTTAAAGATATTACATATGGCAGTATAAACAAGTACCTGTTTAGAAATAAAAGACACCCATATCTGTTTGTCCCTTCACGTCCTAATAAACTAAAATTTGTCTTAAATTTTAATAACTTTTTATTTGAAGGTAAGTTCTTTCCAGGATTATATGAAGTAGATTACTTTATGCAAACAGAAAAGGATGTAATAGGCTATTTGGGGGGAGTTTAACCCAGTTTTCTGAAGCATGATAGTTACAATTATATAGTTAGATATAACAGTTAAAGAATATAATGTCATATATTCAGAGTATATTGAGAAAACATGTCTACTTTGGGTGTCCCCCAAGTTTCATTTTCATTGTTTCATCAACTATGGACTGGAAATGCATGAAAAAAATTGCTTATATACTGAAAGTGTACAGGATATTCTCATCACCATTGATCTAAATAATACAGTATTAAAAGTAATGCTGTTGGGTTGGGGATTTAGCTCAGTGGTAGAGCGCTTGCCTAGGAAGCGCAAGGCCCTGGGTTCAGTCCCCAGCTCTGAAAAAAAAGAACCAAAAAAAAAAGTAATTCTGTTGGGGGGAGGGCGGCAATGGGGGGAGGGTGGGGAGGGGAACACCCATAAGGAAGGGGAGGGGGGAGGGGGATGTTTGCCCGGAAACTGGGAAAGGGAATAACACTCGAAATGTATATAAGAAATACTCAAGTTAATTAAAAGAAAAAAAAAGTAATTTTGTTGCAGAGAGAACTTTCCGTGGTGTGGGTAAGGAATAGTCTCACTGATTATCCAGTAGCAAATAACCAGCTGGGTAAACCAATGTATGAATAACATCATAAAGACCAAGTTTAAATATAGGAATCTATGTGCATATAGATATACTTATACCTGTATACATATACGTACACAGGTATGCATGTAATAACAGTTAACATATGTAGGAATTTGAAAGAGTGACCATGGAGTCCAAAAGTTTGGAGGGACGAAAGGGCAAGGAGAAACGATATAGCTATGTTATGAACTCAGAAGAAGTATCAGCAAGTTTATTTTGCTGCACTGGCATAGTTTTCAGTATTTTAATAACTGCAAGATGATTGAAAGCATAAATGCTGTTGGGTCAGGGATACATGCAAATGCTGTGATTTTTATACGATGTTTTACATGGATGTGGTTTAATGTCAGTGTCCCTGAATCATTCCCTATGGATGCAGAAGCACACACTGTGTGAAATAATCATCAGAGTCAAACTAAGAACCCCATCATCTCACAGTTTCCACTAAAAACATTTATTTGTGTATTGCCATGAAGACACATCAGTACTTCTGACAGAATTGAAGTGTAGCAGAATAGTGTTCCCTACTGCTCTGTGCTTTAAGTCATCAAATGCACCTTCCCTGAAATTGCCAGCAACCTGACTCCTCCAAGCACTGGCATTTACTAAAAACTACTTCACGTTCATGAGTTCTGTGTGATTCAGATTCTGTGTAAGACCCTGGTACACGTCTTTGTGTCCATGACTGACTTTGCTTACTATAGTGTTCCCTAAGAATCATTCAGAATTCATGATCTTTTGTTGTTACAGCTTTGCCTTGTGACTTAAGGGGAAAGTGACATTATTATACACAGATACAGCATTTTGTTTTGATCCTTATCTTATCAAAGGCCATGTGGTGGGGGTATTAAATTTCTGGTAAATGCTTTTGTGGTTTTTTTTTTTGAGAATTCCATACAGCATGTTTTAATCTTATTAATCCCTGTCCAAATTCCTTCCAGAATCCACTCGTCCACTCTTCTTCCCAATCCACCTAATTATGCATTTCCTTCCTTTTCCTATTCCTTCCTTCCTTCCTTCCTTCCTTCCTTCCTTCCTTCCTTTCTTCCTTCTGTGGAGTCCTCCCCTCATAATGAATCTGAGGGCATGCATTTACAATAACTGTAGTCCCCCCCCTTTTTGAGTGAATATTTACAGAAAAAATCATCAGATATAAAGAGTACACACAGAGGGACCCATGGCTTCAGCCATATATGTAACAGAGGAAGGCATTGTCTGGTATCAATAGGAAGAGAGGCCCTCGGTCCTGTGAAGTCTTGATACCTCAGCGTAGGGGAATGCTAGGGTGTTGAGGTAGAAGTGGGTGGGTGGGAGTGGGAGCACCCTCATAGAAGCAGGGGGACGGGGGAAAGGGGATGGGTGAGGGGGGGAAAGGGAATAACATTTGAAATGTAAATACATAAAATATCCAATAAAAATAAATAAATAAATTTTTTAAAAAGTACCTACTGAGAGGGAATGGCAAGTTTCTTCGAGAGAAAACTGACACCTTTAGTCTTCTAGAATGCACTGAGAACGTGACCATTTAGAGGAGTTCAACGGTATTTTGTCTTTTATGTGTTACTGTTGTGAGTGTGGTGTTCAAGATTGAACACAGGACCTCATGCACAGCAGGTAAGCACTGTATTACGGAACTACCTCTCAGCCCCTCTCTCGAAGTTCGTAACTGGCAAAGCTGAATATGTGACAATAGTGAACATGAAAAGTATATAGCTTAGTATTTTGATCCATCACTAGTACAGAATGAAGATTTGTTTACCTCAAAGATTCTTTGATTTCAATCCCCAGTGTAATGATATTTAGCAGTAGGGCCTTTGCAAGAAATTAAGGCTGGTCAGATGACAGAGATGGTTAAAGTTGAGCCCACAAAATGGGATTAGGGCTCTTGGGAGAAGGGGAGGGGACAAGAACTCTTTTTCTGTCCTGTGAAGTGACAGTATGAAGATACACACTGGCAAATCAGGCAGGGGTCCCTCACAGAAGCCAAATTAACCCTGACCTTGGTATTGACAATCTTGTCTTCAAATATTTGAGACATAATTGCCTGGTACTTGAGTCACTCAAAATGACTTGGATAGTTCTGTCTTTAAAATTTTCTACTGACAAGGTGACTGGGAATGGAACAGTTCTCTAGGCAGACCATGATAGCGACTACACTAATCTACACACGGAATAAATGGCATGCACCCATGTATGTGTGAACACACACAAAGGCAAGCATATTGAGACCTGAAAGACACACTGAGTTCTGAATTTCAGGTGATATTGTTGTACCAATGTCATCTCTCTAATTTGATATTGTGGAGGTTAGGAAATATGTTAACAATGGTGAGAATCAGGTGCAGAGTTGAGATAAACTCCATATGCTAATTTTGCAACTTCCTGTTGCAAAGACTGTCCTGAGACTGTATAATGTAATAATTCCAAAATAAAATATCAAGAAAAGGTAACCACAGGTTGAGAATAAAAGCTGGTATATTATAATGTGTGTAGGGGACATTTCTGGAAAAATTCTGTTGGTTATGATGAGAAGACATAGTTCCCACAGACTTACAGTGTTGGGAGCGATGCCCTTAAAACCCTCCATTATTGATGTTAATAGTATAATTAGAGTTAAGTAGGACTGGGTACATGGAAAATCCCCAGCCAGCTGCAGAAGACTAGTACAAATCTGGTGGTCAGGTTGACTAATGATATGACAAAGTTGTGACCTTGCTGAGAAATACATCTGATGTCCAATGATATGACCTGTAACCTTTCTGAGAAACCAACATCCTGCTGACTAATGATATGACAAACCTGTAACCTTTCTGAAAAACTAACATCCTGTTGACATCAGCTGACCACACAAATACTGTGCCCTTGGCCTGTATAAATGTTTCTTATTTCCCCCTCCCTCTGTTACCCCTGCTATGGTATAAATTCAGCCTTGGGAAAAAGATAAAATGGTCGCCTTGATCAGATTCTCGTCTAGGCGTCCTTCTTCACGTCTCTTGTTCCCCATTCTCTTTCAGGTACCCTCTGTACCCTCGTTGACTGTCCTACAAGATGAGACATTACAGCATCTCTAATTTCCAAGGTTAGATTTAGAGGAAATGAGTCAAAACTACAAGACACTGACCTCATTGTTTTCTCCCATGTTTATCACATGCTACAGACTATGTAGCCTCTCCGTTAAGACTTGCTTTAGGATGGAATCTGTAAAACTGCTCCAGTCCCACACAACTACCCTACTTTCTAGCATTAATTACTTAGATATTTTATACAGTATTAGTATTAGATGTAAATTTTAACAAAATTTTAATAATTGGTTATCCAAGTTCATCAGGTTTAGTTTTCTGCTCTCTAAAGAACTTTTTAAAAGTATGGACCGATCTTTTGTGAATTTCCTAGAGAAAAAACAGAAAAGAGAATGTTTTATGTTTTTCTCTTCAGACAGTGAAGTTGAAACACTTAATACCAATTTCCCCAGTGTCTTAGAGCTAGATAATATTGTAATTATTAGTTAAAATCAATTTTTAATCAGAATCCATATTTAAAATAACGAATTATTCTCATTTCAGGGAAATTCAGCAAAGGGAGGAAAATCTCAATTTGTCTCTACACACATTCTCTTTTTGCTACTTTATCAGCAAAATAGTTCTAGTCATGTAATTGACTGGGAAGCTGTTATCACACTGGCGATCATAAAAGGAAGTGACTAATAGCTGACTCTGCTTTTAACAGCTCACTCCTCCTGCTGGGCAAATGACCATGGGGTTAATGTCTTGACTGTAAAACTGATTCCAGCAACTTCACTCTCATGCCCTATAGATATTGCAAGGTGAAGAGGTGTTCTTGCTTGCTCATAGTCTCCAACATATAAGCCAAATTTGAAAAATGCTTTAGTTTCACCAATTTTAGGGTGATACTTTATGATGTACTAGTACACTAGAAGGAGGAGGAACAGGCAGTCAAAATATATTGAATATGTCCTTGGGAGCAGCAAATTTATTTTGGAAGAATGATGCGGAAACATTATCTTAGTTAATGGTCAACACGGGGAGGGACAGGAATGATTTGTGCAGCACCCCCCTCTTTTACTTAACTTAGGAAATAGAATTCTACTCAGTACCTTTTTCATTTTTTTAATTATTGAAAGGGGAAGAATACACTTGGATTACAAAATAACCTGGCTTTACTATCATGGCTTAGTACTTATTTGAATCTCTCTCTCTCTCTCTCTCTCTCTCTCTCTCTCTCTCTCTCTCTCTCTCATTCTCTACACACTCATGTGTGTCTGTCTGCCTATCACTGTCTCCCTTTCTCCCTGCTCCCTTTCTGTTGTGGAACCATGGTATGAATGGGAATTTCTATTGTAGTTTGATTATGTGATCAAATTAACCTCTAAAGAAAGACAGTTACCTTTGTTTATTGATCTTTCTTAACTGATCTGTGTGCCCTGCAAGTTCCATATGAATGTCTTTACAGAGGTATGCCTTGCTTATAATGTTTGTATAGTTGAATGAAAGAATAGAAAGACCACCCTGACAGAATCCAGATTCTAGGATGCTAAGATTTTGGAACCTTCCAGTCTAGCTCCTTGTTTGATTCTACCTCAACTACATTGAAGCTGTTTCCTTTAAAGACTTGCTTCTGGGACATTTCCAGAACAGCTAGCTCCTCCATCCAGCTTTTCAGACTGTTATAGTCAGGATGTCAGCTAAGCCATGAACTTTCTCAGTACATAGACCCTGGCAGAAAAATGGTGCCAGATAGCCTTCCTTTGACAAAACCAATTTTTCTATTTCCCTTTGGACCCCCAAAAGAGAACTTTTTCTCCCAATTCAGCTAGAAGTAAGCAAAAGAAGATTGTTGTCCAGTCCCTTAGGCTGGGATGGATGATTTGGGTTATTTTGTGAATTATAGATATCTTGTCATGTAGCTTTGGACAGGGAGGAAACTAGAGAGCTTAGACCTTTCCTTTTCTCTTCTTTATCCTTCCTTCTTAGGTAAAAAATAAAAGGGAGTGGAAGAAAAAATGGGGATATAGTATTATCATAGAAATTAGAAGAATGGACAAACAAGGATGAGTTATCAAATTTACTCTTAAAGAAAACATTGTAGAGCAATGTCTTACATTGGTAGAAATATTTTTAATTGTTGCAAATTGAAGCTATGATTTTACATTGGTCCAGAAGTTACAGATTTATGCAAATTTAAGCATTCATTGGAGTAAATTTTTTATGTTGATACAAAATTTGAAATTAATAGTTTTACTCTTTGATAGGCATTGTGCCTCAGAATACAAGGCTTAGACCCAGTCCTTCTAATAACTGCCATTACAAACTGTTTAGGATGATTAAGCAACACAAGTTAAGGGCCAGATAGTGAACTCATGTTGTATTAGATTCTGATTTATTTATAATACAGTGTTTCCAATTTCCTCAAATAAAAATGACTAAGAATAGTTAAGGTTTAACAGTTCAGATTAACTTTACATAGATAGTCTTCAAAAGCACCAGAAGCTCCAAAATATATAACATTAAAGCCATTTCATTATTAAAGATCATTTAACTAGAGACATGACTCTCCTGACAGTATCCCCATCTTGGTTCAAAGAAGAAACTGAGCATCAATGGAGTTGCTCCAGTTGTGGCAAGATAGCCAGCCACTATGGCCTTAATTCATCTACACACAAAAATACTGCCCAGGAAAAGGACGGAATATGGGGAACAGTCGACCAATAGCTCTGCCAATACAGGGTAAGTAGTCCTTCATAATTCTGCTTAACAAAAGTCTGTCAAATGATCCTGGCTCAGAAGGCTGAAGACTGATGCTCCAATGTTTTGAGGAATGAGGAACTGTCCAGATAGTCAGCCATTTCTACAAATTGGTCAAGTTTTGGAAGCTATGTTTTGTGCTTCCTATATTTTCAGGCAATTTTCCAGTTGTTCTCGGAAGTCTGATGAGGCTGAAGACTAGTTATAGTCTCAAACTCAAATTGCGTAGCATTGAGAGAGATGATATAGATATGGGAGGATGGCTTTCAGATGGTAATGCAAGCTAAAACCAGAACATAATTCTGATATAGAATTGTAAGCTCTTTAAGTTAGGATAGATGGTAGAGTGCTTTATCTAAATTGACAAAAAGAGTGGACTGGGAATTAACTATATCCTATCCTATATAATTTTCATATTTGTAATGGTTGTGCTCAATTTATATCTGAGAAAAACGGGCCTTTTAATTGGTCAAAATGGGGAAATGTTGTGGTTTGCCCTGGTGCTGTTAGTTCTGCTTCTTCAAGAGGGCTGCCCTGATGAGGAGTGGATTACATACTCAGGGAATTTCATGTGAACCTTCTCCCTATTCTAACTGGTTAAATAAAGGCTAGAGCCTGTGATTGGGCAGTGGAAGGAAAAGGTGGGGCTGGAGATCTTAGAGGTGGAGGAACGAAAGGGGCAGGATGGAGGAAGATGGAGCAGAACCACGTGGCCCAGAAAAGCTTCAAGTACCAAAGGATCTCACAGCTGGGGAATAGATCAGTGTAGTGGTAGATCTGCCCACTCTAGGTGCAACACTTATAAATATAGTAACTGGGTTGTGTGATTTTTACAAGGGCTTATTGGGGTTGGAGATTATTGTTATACTTTCCTTATTATTTTATTGCTAAAGGCTTTCTTTAATGCTAATGACTTTAATGGTAAATATTATATTGATGAAAACTTGTTTAAATTATATATTTTGTTTTATTTCTTCTTTGTTTATGTGGTTTAGGATGTAGTAGTAGTAGAGCTAAGGAGACAGCTTCATCCATGAAGAGCATTGTATATGTCCTGAGCATGATACCCAGCACCCAGAACCCAGTTAGATGTGATAGGATATTACATCCTGGGAAGATGGAAATAGGAAAACCCCCAAAACTTGCTAGTCATCTAGCCTACAGTATTAGGTGATTACCAGCTCCCATTTAGAGACGTCATCACATGTGAAAACAGAGCAAAATAAAATAAAATAAAAACAAGTAAGTAAGTCAATCTCCTGAGGAAGAGGTTATTTTGGAAGTTGTCTTCTGGTTTCTATACATGTCTTCATCCCTGCTACCTGAAAATGCATACGTACACAGACAGACACATTGACACACATGCATACACACACACACACACACACACACACACACACACACATATATATACATACATACATACATACACACACACACATAGGTGGCAAAGTCACACTTAGCCTCTTTTTTTCTTTTAACGAGAACAGGAACAAAAGATCCTTCAGTTTATCAGCAGTCTGGTCTGGTCTATGTATAGAAAGTCTTTCAAAAAAACCAAAGCCAAATCATATATTGAAGGTTGAATTGAATCATGGAATATATGTAGACAGATGCAGAATCACTTTCAGATTTCATAAGAAGATAAACTGAGTAAAGAGCCATCCACTGGCACACAGGCTACTTATCAGAAACCATATTTTTCATTAGTCATAACTTCCTAAACTCCAAATGAATATGCAGCATTGTTAAGACCTTTTGTCAATAAATATTAAAGTTTTTCAAACGTGAGTACAGAATGATTACATATTGATCTGAAGCTGGTAAAATCAAATAGTGTCCACACTGTCCACATCCATATGGTCCAAAACAGTCCTGCCTGTGTGGGGGCACATGGTGTCTACATGGCTGGATGTCCTGGATGGCATGTAACAGATTGCTCAAAACATTTCCTTCCTCCAAAGTACAGAGAGTGCTAGGACATTCTCAGTAAATACAGTGTGATGGTTTGAATATGCTTGTCCCAGGGAGTGGCACTATTAGGTATAATCTTCTTGGAGTAGGTGTGGCTTTGATGGAGAAAGTATTTCATAGCGGACATGGGCTTTATGAGCCTAGTTTCCTGAAAGTCAGTCTTCTCCTGTACACGATGTAGAGTTCTTAGCTCCTCCTACACCAGACCTGCCTGGATGCTGCCATGTTTCCCTTTGATGATAATGGACTGATCCTCTGAACCTGTAAGCCAGCCCGAATTAAATGTTGTCCTTATAAGAGTTGCCTTGGTTATGGTGTCTGTTCACAGCAAAAATACCATAAGGCATATAGTATGTACAAATCCGTCCATTAAAACAAGAAATGAGAATGTGCTCCTGGTATATTAATCTCTACCATATATGATGTCTGAATTCCTGTGTTTGTCCTTAGCGGGCAGAATGTTTGGCCATCAGAATGCCATATCCTGAATCTTCAGTTCAACTTCTCTATTTATTAGAACTTCTGAAATTATGTGCCTTAGATTTACTCTTTTGAAGATTTAAGCGTGTAAATAAAATGTATTTGCATTTTATTTGCACATTAGTCTGTCTGCCCCGAGTGAACATATTAAAATCATCCAAGCATTTCTGTCTAAAAAGAAATGTATTTTTAAATCCTCAACACCAGCATTATGGCATTTGTCTTCTGCATATTATGGAATGTTGCAAAAATCCAATTTCTGGAAATGTAAAATGGAGGTAATGATAATACTTATATCACAGAAAATATGATGCAACTGAGAGAGTTCCTAAAATATAAATGTTCTCTATAAATGTTAACTGCTGGTAGAATACAAATGTTAATAACTTGAATGTTTATGAATGCTTTGACCTGGTCTTCTGGATGAGCTGTAGAGAAATTATTTTATGCTCTTTATGACTAAATATTATTCCTCAATACCCCAGCATTTTAAATATCCATTGAAGCATACAATACAACATACTATTCACTCCTAAATCTCAAAAAAAATGTAAATACATGTTTTAGTCTTCTTGTTTTATGTCCTGGATATAATCTAATTAACCAGTCCTTTAATGCCCTTTTGTTGTATTCATCTTGTATATGTATGCACGTGTGTGTGTGTGTGTGTGTGTGTGTGTGTGTGTGTGTGTGTGTACACATCCACTTTCTGATTAAGTCAGCCTTCACCTTCCACCATGTGGGTCCCACAAAATGAATTCAGGTCATCAGGCTTGGTAGTGAGTACTACTATGCTCTGAGCCACCTGACCAACTTCTTTAATGTTTTTTTGTCACTTTTTGAAATATTTTTGTTGTGGGTGTTTATGGTGTGTTTATGTCGTGTGTGTGTGTGTGTGTGTGTGTGTGTGTGTGTGTGGTGTAAGAGAGAGAGGGAGAGATAGAGATAGACAGAGACAGAGAGACAGAAAGAGAGACAGAGAGAAAGAGAGAGAGAGAGAGAGAGAGAGAGAGAGAGAGAGAGCGAGAGAGAGCACATTTAGGTGCACAGCTGCATAGCCACCATGGTACACATGTGTAGGTATGGTGACACATTTGTGGAGTGGTTTTTCTTTCTTTCAACCTTTTCATATTCTTGCATGGGAAGATCCTCATCCAATGCACCATCTCATTTGTAAAACTACTTCTCTTTGCCTGTGTTCCCTTTGGCTTGCATGAGCTGGGCTTCTGATGAGTGTCTGCTTTCCTTACACTGTCACACTGGTTACCTACCAGATCATTTTTAGATGCACTGTGTACTCCACATGGTATTGGGATGTGACTGTGTCCGTAGTCATTTCGGGACTTTTTATTTGTTCAGTAATTTTCCTGGCACTTGAAAATAATTTGATATTTGCTTTACTGGTTATAAACACAGCCCCCGAGGAGCCATTAAAAATTCACACTCTATAAATTTGATAGCAGATTACGTCCTTAAGTATTTGGGCCAGAATTTCCACCTTCTTAGCTGATATAATTTAAGTCCACTTACATGAGGCATCCCATAATCAACAGATGAAGAGAGTCAGGCAAATTATTTTTCCATAAAACTCCATTGATTCCTATGGTGTATCATAATCATATGGTGATATGTCCACCTTTAATGCATCATCTATAACACAGTTTTAGTTGATCATCCCTGCATGTGCTTTTTAATGTGACAAAGCATGTTAGGAATGACTGAAAAGAATCCAGTATGGTATAGTGAAGTAAACAAAGAAAGCAAAGAACTGAGTCTCTCCATCCGTCAGATCCATGCGATCTTCCAGTCACAGTCTAAGCCATCACTGACAACCAAGCTCAAAGGCTCTGAATGAGCAACACTCATCTGAAAGCCAGCAAGGAGCAAGCAAAGACTAGCTTTGGGTTGGGAAGCCTAAGTATCCCTATGTATAACTGATTCAGTTGACGTCAGACAGCAACAGGAAGAACAAGCTTTTATGCAGGTTATGCGCAAAGGCAAAGGTACGGAAGTAGGATGTTGAGAGAATCAAACCCGAGTCATGAAAGCACATCCACATCTAAGTGAGCATCTAGTGTCCATGTTTCTTCAGCATGGACTGCAGAACAGCCAAACATGGTGACTACACATAGGGGTGGCTGCATCGGACAGCTTGCTTCCCTTACAGAGGTCCTGGGTGACTCAGTCTAATTTTTAGACAATTCCCACTTCAGCTTCTTCATTAACCTTGATCATCTCTGTTCTTCTGGGGTCCTCCGAAATTAGTTCCTGGGTAAAGGTTCTCAGACATACCATTCTCAGACCATCAGCAGCCAGGAATGTACTTTATTTTCCTCAGAGAATGTCCCTACAGTGTGAATTCAACGTATAACTATATCCACATTGCATGTGTAGTGGTTTCAAAACTTGAATTACAGTCTCATCTACTTGCCATGAAACCTTCCAGACTAGAGACAGGCTGTCCAATTACTGTAGATTAGCTTCTAAATCTTACAAATTATCATCCTACTGCCTCCATCAAGCAAATAGGAAAGCCTAGCCACTTGTGTATTCTACAATACAGCATGAGTTTTTTTCTATTTAATAAACTTACCTTTTACAGACTTTGAACACAAGCAGTTTCCCTTGATATATTATTTATTAACTTACTGGTTGCACTTTTGAGTATGACAAATTACTATTGGTATAGTTTTGCTCTCTGTTTGTTTCATTTTCTTTTGTTAGCTTTACAAAAGATATGTATAAATCCCAATAAGGGCTGGATGTTTGCAGAATCAGAATAAAAAGTCATACAATCTAATATACCATCTAAACATACAATTATTATTCCTCATAGAAAACATTACTAGATTTTAAAATAGTTCAGAGAGGTTAAGGGTCCAAGACTTTATTCACCTTTGTATGTTGGCACAAGAATCTTTCAGGATAGCAAAAGTGTTTAAATTTAATGGACAATGACATCCTTTAATTTAAAGCCACAAATCTTAATATATTTCTCATTTTGCAGAGGTAAATTGGGAGATGCCTTACTCAATGATACAGGTGTTTCTTAGTTATCCCACATCTCTACTTCTGTTCATTTTAGATAGAGAGACAAACCAAGGGGGCAGGGCAGAGAAAGATTGAGAGAGAGAAGATTCTGATAATAATGGGTACCCAGTTGCTTTAAATCCAATGGGGACAACTAACATGGCCACATCTGACACTGGATACTTTTGACAGCTTTCTTGTATTTTTAACAGTTTTAAGTTGACTTTGCCCTTGATGACTCCTTGTTCAACCTTTTCTGGCCTTTCCACCTATGCCAGTTTCTTTAGTTCAAGATTTTTCTCAAAGAAGCTCCTTATTGTCCTCTCAATGTAAAATGGTACTCAATGTAAAATGTAAAAATACATGAATAAACTGCTTCTTTAGAACATGGATATTAAAATATAATCCAAGGAATCTATCCTAGATGAGTCAGTAAGTGTTCTATTAGGGAAGCAGAAAACAAGAAAAATTTGTAGAGTTCAGTGTGGTAATAAAGGTTTATAATCCTACCTCTCAGGGGGTTAAAGAAGAAGTATGTTGAGTTCTAGGCCAACTCGTCCTATAATATCATGAAATAAACCCAGTAAGTCCACACAAAACAAAACAAAACAAAACAATCCTAAGCATTTAGATCTTTAAGGCTGTCATGGATATATGTCCTCTTTTCCTGATTCTCTCTCTTTTTCTTATTTCTCATCCCCCTCCTCTTTCCATTTTTTTCCCTTTTGCACTTTTTTCCTGTTATCCTAGTTTTTGAATCAAAGTCAGTTGTATTCAACTTGCAATTGAACAAGAAACAAAAGTTTTTAAAGATAGTCTTTGAGAACAAATGGTACTGCTTATGACTCCTTTTGTATTTATATTCACTTTAAGATTTATTTTGTTTTTAAATGTGTGTGTGTGTGTGCATGCATGTTTTTGTGCATATATGTGTATTTGTGCATGTTTCCATGCATCTGTGTGTATGTGTGCTTATGTGAAAATGAATAGGTGCCTGAGAATGTTGTCAGATCCTGTTAGAACTGGAGTTATAGGCAGTTGTAATCAGTGCAACATGGGTGCTGGAACTTGAACTTAGACCTCTGTGAAGGCATCACAAGCTATAATCCCTGAACTATCTCTCATCCCTCTACTTTTATAATCTAAATGGTTTATCTGTAGATACATGTAATGCTAGCATGAAAACATATTTAAATAATATCACAAATTTGAAGTGTCCCAGAGTCTAAAATCCTGTCTTCTTTTGACACCACAATGTGTGAGAGGATAATTCACTTGTTTCATGGAATATTTTGTGTATAGCAATACGTAATTCCTTCAGTAAATTCCTGTGGCATAGATCAACACATAGCAGGAGAAATATGTTTGCCTATTCTTGGGTGCAGCCTTCAAATTCTGTATTATTTATTATATAGTTGTGAGTTTTCACCCACAGACATAGCAACTGATAGTCTACAGACTGAGAATTCTGAATTTAGATGAATTTGGAATGGATGACCTTAAATGAATCTAAAGATCTCATTTACTTGGTGAACCTATCAAGAGTGCACTCAGTATTCTTTCTGTCCCTGCAGGATTATCATGTTGAGAGAGAGGTATAGAGTGCGGTGTCTAGAGAAGACTGTACTAATTGCTAATCCACTCTCCTCATGTGAAATAGTGGAAGCAGAGGCACATGTTCAAGAGTCTGGAAGCAGCAGGGCCAGAAGCCACATCTTTTGAGCCTTGGGGAAGAGTGTTGCTACACTTGCCTGCAAAGTTGATATGTGAAAAGCTTTAAATTGAAGAAAAGGGTTACAGTTAAGCTCAGTCATTAGTGGAACAGCCAAGGAAGAAAAAAAATCGGAGCAGTTCTAGAGTAAATTCATAATATGGGGGTAATTCTAAGCATCTAATAATTTTCTGTCTTACTTCAACTAAACAGGTTATATAAAGCATAGCATATAATGTGACAGAATCAACATACATAAAAGAA
The DNA here is from genome assembly GCF_021556685.1 of Rattus norvegicus. Classification (NCBI taxonomy): domain Eukaryota; kingdom Metazoa; phylum Chordata; class Mammalia; order Rodentia; family Muridae; genus Rattus; species Rattus norvegicus. Next base: position 41,656,081 of record NC_141544.1, on the reverse strand, counting down.
CCAATAATACAACAGAATCAATATAAATCATTTTAGTGTTTAGCCTTAGAGAGTTAGAGACAAGCCCAGACTACATCTTTCATGGACATGAAAAGTACAACTTAGTTTTCATAAGAAAATAAATGAAACATGAAAAAATGGACACACAGGCAACACCCTAAACATTAGAAAATTCATAGTACTTCATAGTTTTGTATAAATCCTATACTAAGAGAATGGGAAGTGCCTTTACATAATGACCCTAAACTAGTTCTAAAACTTCTGATTCTTTTGTGTCACTTAGTAGAATAATCCAATAATTACATGTGCATATATATTCATGTACAATTAATTAAACAAATGTACAATGTTGCATCTCACATAATTTTCATTTTAAAATGTAAGAATCAGAGGCATCGAATATTATAATTGAGGTTTGCGATTGTAAGGCGTGGCTAACTCTTAGCATGCTTGCATATGCCAGAGGTTAATTGCTACCCACCCTCTGATGGTGGGGTTCTTTTGGTGCCTTTGTGAATTTTAAGGCTAGGAAAAGTAGGGGGTTGTTCACCTATTCGGCAAGACAGTATTCAGTTACTATAAATAGCTAAATATCTAGTTCTGTTTCTCAAGAATACTCTAAAATATGCTACATAATTATCACAGCCTACAAAGTTAAAATAAGTTTTTAGTAGGCCATTCCAAGATGATCAGTGTGCTAGCCTACGTCATTCTGTTGTAATAGGCCAGGAAACTCCCTCTATAAATTCTACAGTGACTAAAATCCGTAGCAGCTCATTGAATCAAAATTACATGTTGAATCACCCATTAATTCAGCACTCAGTTCAATAGAATATGCAAGCCAATTCTTGCTCCCAAAGAAAACTCAAAGAATAACCCTGTTTATCGGTGGCAGACCTCACATCTCTGTCTAACATGAGGTACTCAGTAACTGCATGGGTACCGCATGGGTAATTTACCTCATGGTGTAAGGGAAGAAAAAGGCTGGTTTCTGGACACAGGTATGAAGTCTAATCTATATGATTCCCTGTACTGTCCACACATTTTGAAAACAGAGCTGTGCATTGACAGTGAAAAATAGAAACCTTTTCATGGTAAAACCTTTCTAAAGCAAGCCCATGGAGAACCAAGCATTATCCCAGAATAACTGATTCAGACTGTGCCTAATAAGGGACTTCCATAATAATTTCATCCCCACTTTACAAACAGGAAAGCGTAATTATTTACTTTCATTTAAACTAAGCACCCTTTGCAGTTCTTGGAACACTGTAGTACAGGGAAGCTTAAATACTATATGCTGAATGAAATCAGTTACACCTTGAGCACGCTTTTCTTTAACAGTCCCTGTTTGTTAACTTTCAAAGTACATTTACGGAAATCTTATTACACAGCAAGCAGTCACTGTGGAACTGGGGGGTTAATATGAGAAAGTTTGAGATGTTCCTTGCTTTTCTAAAAGACAGAGGGCTGTAACCAAGTCAAGAAAGTGTATAATCCTAAGACTTTTTAAAGGCGTGTAGAGATTTTCTATAAAAGAAAGCCAACTCTTCAGAAAGGAAACAATAAAGGTCAACACAGTCTGAGTCTGCTGAACAGTGAGTCAAAGAAGATTGGACAGACCCACCTGGCATTGCTGAGGCCTTCAAGTTTGGAGCACATTGAGCAGCGGGTGAAAGCGAGTATTTGAATTACAAACTAGATCAACTCCTGTAAGATACTGCAGACTAGATTAAGAGAATAGATCTTGTCTGATTGTAATGATATCAATGAAAGCACTTCAAGGAGGAGAGTCAGAGCTGGAAAGAGAAGTCAATCATGAGTCCATGATACGCACAAATGAGGATCAAAGTTACCTCCCAGATCACATTTCTAAATATAAGGTAGAGTGCCATGTGCTTATAATCCCAGAAATCAGTGCAGCAAATCTTGTTGCCCTGCTTGTCTGGCCTGCAGAAGAAGTTCTTGTATGAAAAGTAAGGTGGGTTGTGTCTAAGCAACCACACAGACCTCTGTACTCTACAAACACACACATATGTGTATACATGCCCCTCCACATGTGTGAACACACACACACACACACACACACACACACACACACACAGAGAGAGAGAGAGAGAGAGGATGATCACAAGTTTCAATAGAAGCCACTGTGAAAAACAAAAGATCAAATAAGTAATAGAGTGTATGCGTAAGAAATGGCTTATTGTAGATATAATGCTCTTGTGAAGAACAGAACAGGATGCAAAATTCGTGACTGGTTTTTTCTGAACAATAGATGCGTCCATTTGTTACAATGGTTTCACATGTGTCTTGTAAATTTTCTGTAACAAATTAAGGATGGCTATTCATTAGTTTTTTCAGAATTCTGAAGTCTCAGACTTCTTCAGACCTACATATAGGAGTCTGGGATGGAATATATTCCATTTCTATTTACTCTTTAGTTGTGCTAAGCACATTTCAGAATGTGTTATAAGAATTATCTTGGCAGGCTCAGTATTGTGAGTATGAAACTGCTAGTTAGACCATATTGGTGTAAAACACTGTGGGAGTGGATCATCTGTCCACTCTGAAAAACAAAACAAAACAGAACTGGAGAGATGGATCCACGGCAAAGAGCACTTCCTTTTACTAAAGAGAAGGGAATGTAACTGAAGGGCACATCGGGAATATATCTGCTTCAGCTGAGGCAACACTAACCCTCAGGAAGCATGATCACAACTCGCAACCGCCTGTCGGAAAGTCATTCAGAATAGAAAGGTGGAAATTCACTGCCTGATCATCATTAAAGTAGGATCGATGTGGAGGAGCTGGGATGAAAGAAAGGAACTGAGAAAGAGAAACACAGACCTAAGGAGTCTGTGCTGTTCTTCTTCACCACAGTAGGACAAGTGTGCTCTCCATGAATCTAGGACGTGATTCAAGCTCTGTAAGAGTATGAAGCTTTCCAACATATGGAAAAAATACACATTTGAAGAAATGGAGATGCCAATTATTCCAATATGATCATTACGCAGTGCCTTCATGCAACCAATTATCACAGAGTACCCCATAAATATGTACGAATATCATGTCAATATGAAATGTGCAATGAAATTTCCTTTATAACCTCTGGTCCAATCTTACATATTTGCTTACATAATTTTAATATTTTTAATCATTTTATTTTGATAGTAATTCATCTTCAGTGTCAATGATTATGGAATGCACACAAGGAGAAAGGAAAAGGGGAGATCAGGTACTTGACATTAATAAAAATAGTATACCAGTGCATCAGAAGAAGAAACAATAACTTTTAAATGGGAAAAAAATCATGTGAAGAAGTCAAGGCGATTAAGGCAACAAAGAATCAGGTAAAGAGAAAGGAGCAAGAGCTGAGGAGATGGATCAGGGGTTGAAAGTGAATTCTGTCATAGAGGAACTGAGCTCGGTCCACAGAACCCATGTTGAATTTCTTACACCAGGCTCTAACCACATCTAAGCTCTGGGGATCTGACATTTTCTTCTTGCTTCCAAGAGTATCTGAACTCACATACACAGACAGTACTCCCATACACACAGTGTACTCCCAGACATATATGCATATATACAATTGAAAATTAATAAAATATTTTAAGAAGTATAGAGAAAAAGAATGCTAAGGGCATCCATCCACTACAAACATTTAATGGTTTAGTAAATAATGAGAAGAAATACATCCTACTTATACATATTGGATGGTGGGCTCAACTGAATCTACTTCTAAGTAGAAATTAACAGCGTCTTATTACATTATGGGTAGACTGGTACACAGAAAACTCCAGTGATTAAGGTTAATCAGTATTCAGTTGTCTATTTATACCTACACGTTTTTCCTTTTATTGTTTATTTTCTTATTTACATTTCAAATGTTATTCCCTTTTCCAGTTTCCTATCCCATCTCCCTCCCCTTCTTCTATAAGGGTGTTCCCCTCCCCGTCCACCCCCCACTTCCTGCCCCCTGACATTCCCCTACATTGGGGGTCCATACTCTTAATTGTCCAACTACCAATATAAAGAGTCCTAACAGTGAGCTTGGATGACACACTGGGACTCCCATTTGACAAACCTCACCCTGATTATTCAGCTATGGAAACAACATGAAAGCCATTTTGAAGATTAACAACCGGACTTGCATCTTGTTAATAAGACTCCATTTCATATAGGATGAAGCACCGCACTATTAAGATGTCAGCCTTCAAATTAGCCTAAGCAACGAGGTGCAAAGGAGTCTGGAAAATTAAAGCCAACACCCAGCTTTCTGAGTACTATATAATGTCCACAGCAAAGATATAGTGTCCACATCTTTAAACCTAACATTTGACATCTTCAGTCTTTTTAACTAACTTCAATTAAGGGTTTGGGGAGTATGCTTCATAGCTACTGCCACTCATCCGGGAGCTTGGGTAAAGCTCCATCACTGTCTTCCATCACACATAACTCTAATCCTAAAAGCTTTGAAGATGGCATTTTCTTGCCCAGCAGTTGTCACAGCAGAACCTGGCTCCTGGACAACTTTCAAGAAACTCACAGTGAAACTTCTCCCTGCCAGCTGACCAACCGTGGACAGCTCCAGTGCAAAGTGGACCCTTCTGTGAAAAGTCCTGGGAACTCCAGAGCTGACCAAATAATTCGTTCTAAGTCCAAGGCCAGTGAAAGAACAAAAGAAATCTCTCCATCTGTGCCAGAGCATGCTTCTCAAACCTGCCAGTCAAGAACTTGTAAGCCAATGGGTTTTGTAGCCCAGAGCTACCGACCTGCAAGTTACATGACTAAGTGTTGCTTGCTAAGGTCTACAGTGTTTGAAAGTTCCCAAACTCTGGAGTTTGAATCCAGCCCATGCTGCTCTCAGGTTCCTGAGTCCAGTTCCTGTAATTCCTCCAACAATACTGTCTCTGGGCCACATCTTGTGGAATCTTCTAGCACTTATGAGCCAACATGCTGTGTGACTGGTGGTTCACAATTGCCTAGTAAGTGATGAATTTATAAAGGATATGACATGAATTTATTTCTGAATACTTGGGAACTCTCCTTAAATCTGAAATAATGTATTTTTGTGTATGGAAAATGAATATATATGTTTCTGTTACTCTTTCCAATGTCAAGAAATGATTATTCTTTTCCTTTTGGGCATTTCTGATGATAAGCTGGGGTCACGAAGCGTGTTAATCATTTTAAGCTACATGGACACTATTTACTGTTCATCATGGAATAACCATTGTTTCTTAAAAAGATAATTTTTCTCTACTATGTAGGAAAATAGTTAGCAAAAATTGTAGCTTATTAACTAATGTGATTATACCAGAAATCCATGAGATGACGTAATTTACTCTGGAATCTCAAGGTGCCCTACTATTTCTGATAGGTTCAACTCAACCAGAACAAATAGGTATTCAATAAAACCAGAAATATTACTAAAATTGGGTCAACTAGCTAACTGAATTAAGACACTTTTAAATCAGAGATGGAGTCTTTCACCTGAAACGTGTGAGAATTTTGGATTTCACTTGCATGGACCTGAGAACAAGGCAGTATTCGGTGACCTTTTAAACACATCATTCACAATTAGAATAATCACGGTATTTATACTGTCCTTTATTTTTCTCAACTTTATTTCCCAGTGATTTGGGGATGCAAAAATGTTATTTTCCTTAAATAAAATAGCTTTATAATAATAAATATAGTTGTCACGCTATCAGTTTGTTCAAGACTTTTTATGAGGATTTTTTAAAGATGTGTGTGTGTGTGTGTGTGTGTGTGTGTGAAAGAGAGAGAGAGAGAGAGAGAGAGAGAGAGAGAGAGAGAGAGAGAGAGAAAGAGAGAGGAAGAGAGAGAAAGAGAGATTCCCTAGAGCTAGAGTTTAAGAATTGAGGGAGCTGCTTGAGTTAGATGGGAACCAAACAAAGTTACTCTGGAGCTCTGGAGGGGTAGCGAGTAATCTTAAGTTCAGAGCCATGTCTCCAGCCCCCATGCTGTGAGTTTTATATTATAATTTTAAGGATGCTTTGATGTGATAAAAATAGTAGACATTTGAAAATTAAAAAATCGTGTTTCTTACCACACTGTTCAGGAAAAGAGTTAGAATATTGTATCACATTTTTGTTGTTGGTCCAAAGACAATAAATACACTCAATTTAAGGACTATGAAATCATGGAGTCAGAACAGAGTATGAATATTTAAAAGACAATAAATGTATTCAAGTGTTTTGGCTATCTACAAGCTTTGGGGGCAGTCCCTTAGCACCAAAATGATGGTTCAAGAGCATCTGCCACTCTAGTGCCAGACAAAGTAGTGCACATATCCAGCCTCTGAGGACACCAGGCATTCAAAGAAATATTTGGTTGTTAAGGCCATGGGCTATGGAGGATTCCTAAAGTTGAAATTCTGTTTACTGAATGAAGGCTATTTCAACCGCAACTCCGTGATTAGGTGCAAATTATTTAAATGTTCTAAAACAAAATATGTTGCTTTCAACTTTAAGCTTGAGACTATGAGGTTCTAGCTCTGTGAGGATGAACAGTAAATACATCGAACATTCTCGATATATCACTTTGTGTGTAGTTGATGCTCAACATGATCCGGCAAGCAGCAGGTTGTAGGTGAGGGAGATTTGCAAACAAACCCAGGGATCTATGACAAATGAAGGAAGCTCATCATCACGATCAGAAAAGAAATATTTTAGAATTTTTAAAAGGAAAATGCTAAGAAATGCATATTGCAAGGGGGAAGTGAGCTGAAGAGTTGTAGCAGTTAAAAGCACTCTGCAAGAGGACCTACACTCAGTTCCTCAGCACCAAAATGATGGTTCAAGAGCATCTGTCACTCTAGTGCCAGACAAAGTGGTGCACATTTCCAGCCTCTAAGGACACCAGGCATTCAAACATTTATACAATCAAACCACCCATACAAAATTGACAACAGTAACAGCCCTACACACTACCTAGTTGAAATGGGCTAGTGCATTAACTTTGAAGTACAGACAAAGCTAATGTGACCAGACTGTCTACAGATGAGTGTTTGGGACCCAGGGGCAAAGTCATTTCTGGATGACTGTGAGGATTATCTGTATAAGACTGGAATTGAAGTCAATAAACCTACGAAATGATCCTTCTTGGGGCAGATGCTGCTTAACAAACCCACCACAGACCTAAATACAACAAAACTTGGAGGAAGAAAGTATTTCGATATGCTTCTTGCTTTTCTGTTGAGCTTGTATTTCACTCTTCTGTCAGCTTTGGTTGGACTGTGGTTTATACTTTTATCCCTCAGGTTCCCAGGGTTTCATACTTAGATCAAAAGGACCACTGACTTTCTTGGATACCCAAGAGGCGTAAAGCAGATTATGGGACAAGTTTGTCACAATCTGTGATTATAGAGGAGCTACATAATGTTTATGTCTTCATAATTACAGGATAAAACTTAATCTTACTTCTGTTCTTTTTAATAACCCTGATTAATACCATATTAAGAAAAGAAGAAACCTGGAACTTAGATTCTTTAAATCCACAGTTGTTTGGATACTTCTTGGAGGTGTGGTTTAAAGGGAAGCAGAGGGAGATCTGAGAGAGGAAGGCTAACCACTGCTTGATTTCATCAGTGGAAGCACTGATCATTGTCATAGGGGAGTATTTCTGAAGCCAGATGTTGCTATATAGTATCTGGTCACAGCTGTAAAGTTCTAGCCACAAAGCTCTGGAAAGAATAAATAAATACTTCATCTCATACTGGTCTCTTGGGGTCTCAATCCGGGCAACATGACAATGTGGATGAATTTCTTTTCCACAAGAAAGATAATTGCTGAAGTTCAAGTGGATCACAAGTGATAAATTAAGTTTATTTAAACGCCGTTTACAGCATGAGCCTTCCACACATATATTCTGTAATGGATATAACTTATATGAATGAGTGGGCTTTATTTAATGATTATATTTGGTTAGAGAGGGGATGGAGAATTAAAAACCCAGAGATGAGGAATGAGGAAAGACATATTAATGTCTATCTTATTTATCACTTTATGCTAATTACTCATTCTTTCTAGGTTGAGCTTGGTCACTTTCCTAAAAAGTTATCTGAAGAATGGGCCAGCATGATATAACCCAACATGAAACACATGTAAAACCTTCATAGAGATGAATCCTGTGACCCCCAACTACAAGACTTTTGATATTTGAGCATGAAGTGCTATGACTGCAGGAAGAGACCTTGGAGGGAAATTTACCATAACGAGAAGATCATGAAACCGGTTATGACTAGATCTTGCTCAATTTCAAATTCTGTCGATTACTAGTCCTGTGCTGTGGGACGGTTTGACATTTCAGAGATTCTGTTCTTTCGCTGTAAAGTGGATAAAATGGTGCCTAATGTAGTAGATGATTGTGACAGCTCGGTGATAAAGTGCCAATTAAATGCTTAGTGGAGTGTTTAACACGTGGCAAGTGTGCAATATACGCCAGGTATCATTTGACACTTCATTTGCTACTTGGCTCTTGGGGCTCAACCTCAGTTTATGACTGAGTGTGCTGCATTAAAAACACAGGCAAAGACCAATGGAAACTTCCTAGTGCTTGAGAAAGGACTGACACTGTGGTACATCCTGTGACTCCATGAGAATTCTCATTCTGTATATTTCAGAGCATTTTCTGTAAGTCAAACGATACCTTTTTTCTAAGCAGAGACTATAGTATGATCTGTGAATTAGTGTGTCAGAGTCATCAAAACATAAGGATCTTAACTCTATGATTGTCTGCTTAAAGTCAACTATACTATCAGGATCATTTGTTTGCCTTTATAGTAATGTACCAATAGTCAATACACAAACAATAAATACCAAATACCTGAGTATTTAGTATTTATCAATCATTCTGCAGATGTCTTATTTTTAATAACTGAATGGAAGACTGACTATTTTATTAGCCTATTCTGAACTTAAGATGAAGGCTAACATGAATGGAGTTGTCAGATGTGTGTAATAAGCACATAGCAGAGTTAATTCACACATATTGCATTTCAAAGTATAGGTTACAGCACAGAAATCAGAGTAATTCAAGTATGATGGACATCTATGATGTAGAAAAGGTCAATAAAATAATTTCATTGAAAATTACTACTATGATTGGTTGTTAGAAATATATAGAGATGAATTTCAGAATACTAAATATGACTATATGATATGTGCCTCCCACTTTATCTAAATAAAGTTTGCTTTGTAAACTTGGTCATTGGAAGTCATGAAGGAATCCTGAAGGGAGGACTTGGTTCCACACTGATGGAGAATCCTCTTACACCTCTCATTGACAACAGTTTTCTTCCTCTGCTCCGTGTGAATATTCAGGAGTCCCGTTTATACCCACAGCTTGTAATTCTTTCGCCTAAAATGTTTCCAGCTTTTCTACTTGCATATAAAATAGTTAACTAAAAGAATTGTTCAGAGACACCCAACTTAGAGCCACCCCATTAAACCTTTTGAAGCTATTTCTCTGAGGTAACTGAAGAGTGGTGAATTCTAAATCCCCATGGTCTGCCTCTGATACTAATAAGGGATAAATTGCACTGCAGGCTGACAGGTGCAGGTACAGTAAATACTTAAAGCTAAATTAAAGCAAAAACCATTCTGTTTTTGCAGAGTTACAGACGATTTGTTTGACATTTTAATAAAACTTTCTCTAGTTTTGTGGAAGCAAAGTCTCTAATGAGATTCAAAGAGAGTCATTCCTGGGAGCTCAAGGCAAAGTCAATGTTGTTGCCTCTGCACATCGAGAGAAAGCTCGAGGGTAAGTGACTAAATAGCGAAGCCAATTCCTATTCCTCCAGTGCTCGCTATGGTACTGCTTCCAATATGGGGTCAATGTCCCTGCAGGAGGTCAATACCTGCTAATTGACAGAGATAATGAGAGAAGAAGACTGAAAATCAAAGGCAGGCTTGTAACAGCATCCTGAGAGTGCACCAGGTTGCCACCATTCCTAGATACTCACTTCCTCCTTCCTTATGCTGACAGAGCACTAATCCCTGGAAACTCCCTTTGCAAACTACATAAGGACCCATCACAGGTTCGCTGATGGTTTTGATTGTTGTCATGGTTTTGTTTTGTTTGTCCTTTTGTCATGGACTGCACAAACTTATTATTTTTACACACAATTCTTTTGGATTTATTCAGTAATGTCTGCTAACATCCTCAAGAACCAAGCATTTTTCCTAGACTCCATATTTTGCTAAGCTGTAGCATACAGCAAACTAACTATAAATATTTGCTCAACTGATATTTATGAGGCTACATTATAAAACACTTATAAAATGGTTAATTTTATAGTAAGACTCTGTTAAGGATTGCATTGATTGTAAGGGTAGCTGTCCGGTGCTTCTGTTGGAAAGCAGTATACCTTTTTGAGAAAATAGCAACAGTCATCGAAGTGCTTTCTATTTTTCAAGCTTATTGGTTGGGGAGGACGTCTACAGTGTGTCTGCTCCTGATTTCCCAAGTCCCCAGAGCTGTAGCTGATGGTAGCTCAGGCCCCAGGAGTCTGGTTTAATTTCCTGCAGTGAATGGGTGTAGTGACCGGAGCATTGATCTTGAGACTAGTCCTAAGGGGCTTCTAATATGAGGCCAGTGCTCTGGGACCCTGAGGCTGTAAATGGAATGCTAAGCAATCAAAAAACAATATTCTGCACTGAGGGCCATTGAACTTTCCTGGGAGAACAAACACTACCCCGTGCTATATTTCACCCTGATAGATGTCCAGTCAGGATTAAGTGTTTTCAAGTTCTTCCTCTGGATGCTGAACGATAAGCCTATGGCCTATGCAGCCACAACAAAGATCAATGGGTTATTTTAATGTTTTCATTATATGTGGCGTCAGTTTCGTTCACAGATGAAATTCTGCAGAATCAGATAGTTGCTTCTGTTGTCAGAGGTCTTCAGTGGGTATCACTGTGGTGTTTAACAAAGACACCTGCCAACATTAATTGACACACGCAAATCCATTCAGCTCATTGCCAGCAGAGTCAGTGCTAGAACCCAAGCCACGTGACTATCATTCCATTGCTCCCTTGACTGTGCCTCACAATGTCATTCATATGAAGTTAATTAAAAAATATATTAACCGTAGACATCTTTAATGAGACCTATGTACACACTAACAACTCTATAGGATATATAAAATAATCTTTATTTGATCATAAATGTGAATTATATTACGTAATATATATATTTTCATTCACAAGATTTTAAATATACCTTAATATAAGTTGGAATATTGTTTTTATAAATTTATCATTTGTTGTATGGCTAAGAAGACCATCGGCTCTTTGTTTCAGAGATTCAGCAGTTTCTACTGATAAGTAGCCACCATCCCTTCCAGTTAAATGGCTGGAATGCATTGGTCACCTTCACTGGGTGTTAACACCCACCTAAAAGTTTCTTGAGGTTACAGCAGAAAAAGGGGGCTAGCTCTACTTAGTGGAGGAAGTTTGCTTAGAGTCTAAACTAAGGTCATCTTGTCTTTCACTAATCGCTCATCTGAAAACTACATCTGTCATTCCCTCGGGGGTTATTGCCATATTGTGTCATCTTCTCCAAATAGCCCTTCCCTCCGTGTGAGCTGCAGAGGTGCCCTCTGCAAAGCCAGTGGCAGCCATGGAAGAGAACCCAGCTCCTGAATGATTGCCAAAACACCAGAGGGGAATCGCCAGCTGTCAGCCGGCATACAGTGTACCCAGCAGCCTTTGCGAAACCCTCTGTACCAGACTCTGCACGTGACGTGTCTACAGAATCACCCTCGGCATTTTCATCCTCAGTTCCACACTCAAAGTATTGGGCTTTGAGGACAGATGACAATGAACGCTCCCAGATCTCACCGTGGTCAGATGCGGAGTGCACATGTGTCTTCTGCTTGACTGCGAGCTAGCAGCTGCTGACCTCTAGTGGACCGTGCTTGCATGTTGACAATGGGGTTACCTACTCAGCCACTTTTGCCTTGACATCCATATTGTTTTTACTGTCTTTCAGTCATCCCTCATAACTGCCAGTTCCTAAATAAAACTCAGATGTGTCACACACACACACACACACACACACACACACACACACACACACACACACACACACACACACAGACCTACAACCCTAGCACTATTGTGTTTTCAAAAGTGGGGAGGTAGGAGGAGGCATGGAGACAAGATAATCAATGGAGCTTGCAGGCTACCAGGCTGGCTTCAGGTTCAGTGAAAGACCCTGTTTAAAAAGAACGAAATGGAGAGTGATAGAGTGGGACGTTAGTCACACTTCTCATGATTCTGAATGTACAAAGGCACAGGTGTGTGCACACACACGCGCACACACAGATGCATATATGTGTGTGAGGGCACATGCACACAAATGCACACATGTGTGCAAGTGCACACACCCACACACATACACCACACACATGCACACAGCCTCCTCCCCACACACATATACATATATGTTCAGCTTGTTTATTGCTCTGTGTCTTATGCTTAAGACTATTTGTTAAGCAGACCAGGGTTCACATCTATCCCCGTTCCTTTTCTTTCACTACCCTTTAAGCCTTTCAAGGTGACGCAGCAACAAGTTTATCTTCTAATAACAATAAAATATTATTACTAGTTATCTCTTCAGGAATTCTCCATTGTTGTTTGCTACTATAACTATTACATCATTGCCTACATTTCTGTGTTATTGAATACTTGTCAGAAATAGCATAAAAGCAAGCACTTATAATGATGAAAGTAAGTGTTGTCTCCTAATTTCAACGAGAAAACAGAAAGGACTTTGGGAACTGTGAAAAGTCACAGATGTTATCCTGTTTGTGTGGTAACAAGGTACTCCCATCACGGCTCCCCAGATGCTAGATGCAGACATAAGACACGTACTCAGAGACAGAGATGGTTATTATTCATGGTGGCAGCAGAAGACACGGTGTTAGCATTTGCTTCTGTTCCGTGAGCTGCAGTTCTCCGGGCCAGGTGCGGCTGCATTCACAATGTTTTACAGAAGAGAAGCACTGGCCTGTGGATATGATAATAAGCTATTGGTATGTCTGGCATTTGCCCCAGAGATAAAATACTATTACACTATTATTGCCCTATTTGCTCCAAAAGCAAGCCTGAAAAGATAATTCAAAACAGAAGAGTTGGTGAGTCTTCATTGGAAACCAGAATGCAACTACCCCCTGTGGAACACACCCCCCCAAAGTGTCCAATCATTGTCTCTACCCTGCACTACTTTGATAAACATGTCTATGCTCTAGACAACTGACTACTCAGAATCTGGCATCAGTAGATTGTACGCAATCCATCCATGAAGTCTCGGTGCTCAGTAAAATTGCTATAATGAGGACTCCCGTAACATTCAGGAGACAGAGGCTGCCTCTGTTTGCCAAAGATTCAGCAAAATCACTCACGTGAATTGTGGCTCAAAGGGTCCCACAGGCGCTGTCACTTCTTGATATGTAGCTTTTTCTACTGGGAGAATCCACCTTGTAACTTACTTTATGGACAAGTATGGGCACACAGCCCTGAGGAGATAAATGTTCTGAACTGACTCACTGGTTTGTTTATGTAGTCACCTACATAACCAAAGCACACAAGGTCTGCATTCCTTTCCTTGAAGTCTCTCAGTATATTGGAGAATAAACTGATATATTCTCAGTAGACAGGAGGTAATATGATGCATCATCGTCTGACAGTGGCTAATGCCACAATATAGAAGCATAAGGGGAAGAGAAGAAAGGGGAGAGGAAAGGGGGGGAGTGTGGAGGGGAGGGAAAGGAAGTACTGGTTCCTTGTCCCAGGTTTTAAGCACCTGTTGAGAGTTCTACCAGCAAACCTCTAGTATTTTCAGTCCTCTTCACATCCCATGAACATTAGCAACATCTTAAAAGTTTACTTGAGGGAACAATGACTTGACTCAAATGTCCTTCTCTGCTGAAGGGGCCTTTGGGGCCTTATCAGATTGCAGACACACAGCAAGAAGCATTTATATTTTTTTTTGGCTGTTTTTATTCACCTCTCTTTTTCTCAAGCACACAGTACCTCATTCTGCATAGAACTTAGTCACCCAGTTTCAACATAACTGCTAGGGATGTTTCCCAAGCTACCTTACTATTCCTAAAACATTCAAGGACTGAACAGAGAGATGGCCCACCAGTTATCCCCCTTCCATCTTTGACAGGAAGGAGCATCTCACTTCCTCCCCTCCCCTAGAGAAACCATACAGCTCTAACAATGGTATTGGACCCTGCTCACACCAATGATGAACCTTCCAAAGTTTGAGATCATCATCTGTGCAGAGAGATCTCTTTAATCCTCCCAGAATAACCTCCACCAATGCAGGCAAATGTTCACAGTCGTCATTTGATGTGGTAACTGAACGCTGACTACTAGGTTAGTGCACAGATGCCTGCTTACCCTGGACAGCGCTTTCCAGCTGCCTTTGCACCTCTTCTGTGGGAATTGAATTTTAATCATCTCTTTGATTCCTTATTATTAACAGACAACAGACTGGGGAAACATATATATTATCAGATTAGCCAAAATGAGCACTATTGATTCCAATGAAATCCCCTCAGAGTTGACTATTTTACGTTCTTTGACACTTGCTTCTAAGACAGCCATTACTTGTCAAAACCCCAGAACTGATGCCACACCAGACATTACGCTGTGTGCCTCTTTAATCCTAGTATCCCTGTGGGATGTGTAGGCACAAAGAAGAGAACCTGTCACACAGAGTGGGAACCTGAAGACTGATTTCCTCAGGCTTTTGGGTAAACAGTGCTAAATATGGAGAAAAGATAGCAGTACAATTACAGTAGGGGATTTGAACATACGCTTTCACCACTGGAGAGGTTAGCCAGACAGAAGCCAATAAGAGCAAATAGATTAAAACTACTGGAGATTAAATTGGCAAAATAGATATGTGCAAAGTACCCAACAGGAAACAGAGTTCTTTAGAAAACAAAGTTTTGAGTTTGAACTAATTGAAGACTCAGTGTGAGTTAGAACAAACACTATAGAGAGCTTCCTGCCCTTATTAAGGTTTTTCCTATGGTGGGGTCATATGGCAGTGCAGAAATACATACACTGAATAATATCACATATATGAACCAAAACATCTCCCTCACAGTAGTAATTCTGAGAGTGTTGGTTTGCCGAAGCTTAGGTGGTTGGTAAACTGGGAAGACTTAGGTAGAATGTGTTTAGTTTCTCTTATGTAGTCACAGTGAGGTTGGACACACTGAGACATACACAAATAACACACAAGGTTAGGAGGGGGACACTATGAGAAAGTTGGGAACTTGCAGGGGATGTAGAGGCAGAATGATCAAAAGATGTCACCTGCATCTATAAAACTCATAAAGCTTAACCTCGAACAAACCAACAATGCTTACTTGGTGATAGGAATGGTTTGCTCCATTGCTGTTGTGTCTTTACCATGGACATGGGGAATAAAACATCAGACTGTAAACATGAACCACATACAGTTCCTATTTCTCAGGTTTGTCTCAGAAAAAAATAACTGGAAATTTTTAAATAAAAGACTTTTACATTTAATATATCAACATGTAGGTGAACAAAAAAAATTAAAGGATCTAATATAGACAAAAGAACATGGTTCATGGGCTTAAGCATGAGAATGGAAATAATAGATACCTCTACCTTTAGTGTCCTTAATAAATTATAAGAGGATGTGTTATTTAAACAGAGCAGGATGTTTATATCCTGTGGAAAGCATTTGTGTATGTGGAGGAGGAAGAAACGAAAGCGTGAAACTCCACCATATTTTGTGTAAACTGTAGTTTCTGTACTTGACAATGCTACAGTACAACAAAAATTCAGTTAATAGGATACTATGTCCTGACAAACTGACTCCAAATTCTGACAAAGTTCTGGGTAGGGTGTTCACTGTGCGACAGGCCACAGTTCAGTGATTTTATACATGACACAGAACAAGAGGTGCTTTATCTAGGTCAGGTTATGCTTCTCTAAGCCAAGCTAAGGTGACTATCGGCAGAAATATTAGACTCTGCAGATGAGAAACAGGACAAAGACTGTGAAGCGCTCCTGCTTTCTTGCTGTCTCTTTTGAAGGCAAGTTGAAGTTCACCAAGGAACAGCTTTAATAATGATTTAAACAAGGGTGTTAAGAGGACAGGAGAGAGATAAAGAAGGAAAGGGGGAGAGAGAGGAGAAAGAGAGAGAGAGAGAGAGAGAGAGAGAGAGAGAATAGGTGGATTTAGGGAACAGGCAATGCATGCTCATGATAGGTATAAGTTTCTCAAAACAAGAAGACCCTTTCCTCCTGTTTCCAAGTTCTTCATATTCTTAATAAATCAATTTCCCAGGCTTAAAAAAAGTACCTGAAAGAGATTGTTAAGTAAGTAAATGTTAACTTTGATAAAGGTCATATTTCGTGACTGCTATGATGCCCATTAGGAATATTTATTGCCAATAGGCAGAGTTCCTCCATAGTGATCACGCCTACTAAGTAGGTGAGAATTAAATTAAATATTAAGTGTACAACATATAAAATACTGTCTGGTATGTAATAATGATAGGAAGGCCACCATAAGTGGTAGCCACTGCAGGTCCTATATTATAGTTGAGAAATAAGACAGGGAATGTTTTGCTTGAGAAGTGGCTGCATTCTTTGTGTATGTGTGTGTGTGCATTTGTTGGGAGAGAGAGCAGGGCATACAACAGAGGAAACAAGGTAGACTCAGGCAGCAGGGAGTTGAGCAATACAGCATAAAAGGGAAGTTAAAGTGATGTTAAATGATGGTGATTATATGTAGTTAAAGACTAGAGAAATCCAGTTTGGCAGGAATGGTCTGGGAAGTAATTATGAAAAAGGAGTTAAATTACTTAGAGGCTAGATCAATAAAATTGTAGTTATTTCCAAGGACAGAATGGGAATGGCAGTCATCTGGCAGGTGACATGGAAAGAGGAAGCAATGTGATTCTAGACATGAACAGGCAAACCAAGAATGTCTATGAAACAGTTTTGGAAGCAGAGTAGGGTTGGCCACGTGCCTGGCTTCTTCTGTGTGGGCAACTGGAAACCATTAGTGTTTGGGTAGAGTTTCATGATGTAATTAACTTTGGGGATATGATTCTAAACACAACATTCACATAGAAGAGGAGGCATTGGGAAGGAATCACAGATACAGGATTCACAAAAGACAGTGTTACTGATAGCATGGGTTACAGAGTTAGGAATACGTGAAATGCACGATCATGGAGGCCTGAAAATGGAAAGACACCATAGGTCACTTCCCAATCTACCCTTCACTTTACTGTTAGCATCATTTTCTAAAAACAGATACTTGGTTGCTATTTCTTTGGAAGAGAGCATTAATTTATTACCTACTAACACGAAGACATCCAGCAAGCCAGTCTAAATTTAGCAACACGATTGGAATCTTTCACTCAAAAACTCCTATTGTCAATTATTTTGGTGTTTATGTATTTTCCTACTGCCTGAATTCTTTCCTTGTTTTCCAGATTCCCATGCCATGTCTTTCTATCCATAAAAATTAGTACAATATGTCAACTTTAATCAAGGATAATGGATGTTTCCTTGCCTTCTCTGTACATTGCTTATAGGCCTTGGTAAACACGACTTTGTCTTGTCCACCAATGAAGGGTCCCTAGGACAAGAATGGTTTTCATCTTGTTTTATTGTTTCTCTTATTCTTTGGTATATGTCTGGAATACTTGATAAATGTTTTCTAAACTAACAAATGCATGAAACAATCAAGTGTGTCTCCTCTTGGCACACACTCACGGTTGAATGTGGTGAAGATTGTTCATCCAAGATAGAAATACTCACAATCTTCCTTGTAAAGTTGGAGGGGTAAGGTCCCCGATTCATTGAATATAAAGCTACAATGTGTGTTCATTCAGTGTGGTACATGATTATCATGGACTCTGTGGAATCTAGGATGACATGAGCCTGCCCGTCTGTAAGTTATAGGACCCTGCAGGTAGGGTGCTTAGTATTTGGACCAAACAAACCCTGACAGTAACATAGTTATTTAGCCTATAGGAATAAACTTCAGGACTCTCTGTTTCCTGAAAGTTTGCAGTATTTTGTGTGTATATTTGTAGGTAAAAGTGATACTGACAGTGGCAGGGGATACATAAATTAATTAATCCCAGGTTTATGTAGTTGTTAGATGACAACATATATTCATGTGTATATTGATTTCTGTATGATGCCACATTAGATTATGGGAATAAAAATGTTTGGAGATGTGAGGAATTTGCATTTATAGCATTTTCTTGATGTCTATTACTCTAATGTTCTATGTTTCAGATGCAAATACCTAAAACAGTAATATTTCACCTTCTAAAGTTATATGATGTATTGACAGCAGAGTTAGGCATGACAGTGCCACCAGGCATTTCATGGAGTAAGTACTGACTAAGTTCTAAATATTTGTAATTCTTTAACACTCCCCTTTAGGTTAAAAAACAACCATGCATAGAACACATACCGAACCCGTGCATGTGTACATGCCTCAGCGATGGACTCTTGACACAAATGCTGGGCTCTTGGTTACATTAGAGATAAGCACAACTAAAGAGCGTCTAAACATAAATTTGATAAACACTAACCTAAGTATGGCTGTACCCATGACTAATGCTAGCAGATGTGTCTGAGGTTGCACAAGAAGACTCCATCCACTGCCTACAAAGTATCTGGTGATGAAGTCCTAGGATGGGTTCCTCACTTGCATCAAACATAGACTGTCAAAGAGTGACGGCTCTTCCCTCATATTCTGAGCTAAATTTAGCTCATGCGCATAAGACCTCAGAGCCTATATGGCTTTATCTTCACGCATATCCCTCCTGGCAAAAGAGACCTGGATTGCTGCAGAGAGACCCATGCACTGGTTCATATTTTCTACTCTCCTGGGCAGAGGGAGACTGGATAAGTGTGGCTGTGACCATTGAACATTAAAAGAGAAGAAAGCACTGTGATTTAAATTGAATTTTTAGCCAAAGGGAATGGAATTGAGATTTTTGACAGATAATTTAAATTCCCATTAAAAATAGCCACTGGAGGTACTGGGTACGCCACTCTGTGAAAACCGCAGTGGACGGTGGAGACTGACCAGCTCCATGCATTTAAACCACATTAGTAGAGACAGAGACATGGCAGCTTTTGAATAGCCTTCAAAGTACTCAAACCTAGCAAAAGTTTGCATACAATTCTAATGTGATTATTTATGCCAACCAATGCATGGGGTCCCTTTTGGAAATTGAGGTCACATGTGGGAAATAAACAATGCCATGTTCATTATAGTAGATTTTTTTTCTTTTTATCCGGAACAATATACTTCAGTGGTCATATGAAAACCCTGAAATATATAATCCTGCTAGATTCATGATACGTGACATTTTGTCCAACCTTTTTAATGTACTTGCTCATGTTCAATCTGGAGTCGACCATTTTAACTGAACTACATCTCATTACCTATATTCTAAACGATCACAGACAAAACACAACCTCAAATGACTGTTTATTCAACCTTAGGTTTTAATGAAGCAAGCACTCATTTTCTGAATAAACATATTTTCATGGGAAACCATTTTCTATTCAGATGTTGAAATAAAGAAAAACAGGCAGGGGTCTTTCCCAGGATGGCCTTTAAAAGTCTTTTGATCCTAAAAGTTGTAAGAATTTTTTTAAAAAAGAAATCTTCTTTTGCAAACGTCTTGCTTTATAGGATATCATTTTGCCCATGTTACAAAGAGAATAGAATTATTTCTCAGTTAGTTATGTGTAGTTCACCACTATTCAAAGTAGTTTGCTTCAAATTTCAAAGACGGCTCCAAGAGGGATTCTTAAGAAAACTATTTGTGCGCTGGTGGTTAGAACTGTAGTGAGTCCACAGCCTTCCAAAGTATCTGTTTGGGCTGGATAAATTTACCAGGGGCCCTATTAAAACCCAGGCACACTGATTTATGGTTATAGTCAATCGATGGGAGGCATTTCGGGGATCATCCAGTTTTATGGGAGGTAGGAGCGCTACTTCCTGGGTATGAGAGCGTTCAGATGCGGCCTCAGACAACAAGGAAGATGAGTCTGCAGACAGAACTGCCACTCTCTGAGAATATATAAAGGGACAAGACGAATGGGGTGTCACACTCACACCTGACGTGCTCCCAGCCGCTCTTAGACCACCACCACCCTCTCCAGTTCACTATGGCTAACCGTAACAACTGCTCCAGCAGCTGCACCTCTGGATCCCTCAGGAATTCCTGCCACATCCCAGCCAGCTCCAACATTGCCCTCTGCTCTACAAACATGGGCTGCGGAGAGGTCTTCTGCGTCCCCAGCAACTGTCAAGACCACACCTGGTTCATGGACAACTGCCCAGAGACCTTTGCAGAACCTATCAGTGGCCAGCCACCCAGCCGCGAGGCCAGTGGCTTTGAAAACTCTTGTTGCTCTTCTGCATATTGTGTGCCCAGACCCTGTCATGGATCTGGCTATCTTCCCACGACTTCCTTCATCTCTGGATCTTGCCTCCCAGCATCCTACAGGCCCGTGAGCTATGTATCTAGCAGTTGCCGGCCAGTGAGTCCTTTCATGAACAGCTGCCGTCCTGTAAGCTGTGGATCTGGTGGCTACCGCCCACTCCCTTGTGTATCCAATAGCTGCCGACCCGTGGGCATCGTCACTTATGGATGTAGGCCTTCAGGTTGTGTGACCTATGGCCCTCAGACCATTCACATTGTGTCAAACAGCCTGAGACCTCTGCAGCCTGTCTGCGGTGGTTGCCAACCGGCGATCCCTGTGTTTGGCAGTTGTCGTCCATCTTGCTCTGCACAAGGAGGCCAGTAGCCTCCTTGTTCTAGTGAACAGCAATGACGAAGATCCAGGATAAAACTTGCAACTCTCTGGATGTTCACTTCTTTCCAGTTAGCATCTGCTTTTCCTTGTTTGCACCGTGTCTCTGTTAATGCAAACTGTTCCTTTCACACTGTGACTTGCTTTTATCTTTCCCTTGAAAAATCTTGGCCCCTATTGCCACTCATGTTGCTTAGGTGGGAAGATAATCTACCTGATATGATCTGCACTATAATAAACGAGATTAATCCAGAATTAAGAATCTAGTGCATTGAGTTTTCTTTCCTGACTTCATTTGCTAGGGGACACTGCACTGTCAGGTATATGCTACCTGACATGGGGACAGTGGTTTATTATTTAGGAGTGTAATGGCCTCAGAAAAATATGGGGGACCAAATCATGACCTTTCTCAAAGTTATGGTCAAAAGGAGAGCTCAACACTAAACCTCTTACCTCTGACTTCTATTGCACACACCTCCACCAGAATATTCTCTAATTGCAAACCAGGCAATAGGCTCCTGTGTGAACCTAGGTTGTTTCCTTTGATCTGATTCCATAAGACAGGATAAGTACTTTCTTGGTTGCTGTTGCCCTGCCTTCTTCTCTGGATTTAGCCCTTACTACTTAGCATTGCAAGTACCATGTACCCACACTCTTGTCTGACATACAGTGTCCCCTAAATGTATTCTTTTAAAATGATCACCACCATTTTATACATGCCACTATCAAGAACACTTTGACCTTCTCCGTCTGTTGGAAGTATCACAACACAATGCAAATTCATTAATGAACCTTGGACTTAAACAACAACTAAGAAACCATGAACACTCACGCTATGTAGAGTTATGTGGGCGGGGTGCAGAAGAGACAGAGGTGTAAAGAAGTCTGATACGTACTATCAGAGTTTGCCAGAAGTCATACACTGTGGAAGACATCATAATTAAACCCCATTAATTAAATAAAGCTGAACTGTAAGTATGTAAATGGTCATCTTTTTGCGGATACTGGGAATGGTCTTCTTCAAATGCAAGAATTAGAAAAAAAGGAAGAAGAACATTAAAACCAGACTTAAGTGTGACATAGATGCTAGAATAATCGGAAAAGGATTTTAAATTACTCTGATGTGTATTCTCAGAAATATGATCAAAAAGCCATCGGGCAAAACAGAGAGATAGAGATTCAATGAAAGGATTTTTTTTTAAATACTAAAAGCACTTGTGAGATAAGAGACCAAGGACATAGGCCCATTACAAGTCCAAACTAAATTCTGAGATGACAGAGCACTTCCACTCTCTCTGCCATATTTCCGAGAGAAACTTGGCCTGGTAAATAGCAAGAAGCAGACACGTACTTGTAGTCTTTTCTCCCAGATGAGGCATGTGTCGCTATTTCACAGTTCTAATCCTATCTATAAAATTTCCAGCACTGGCAGTGAGTTCTTCCTTTTAAAAACAAGTATTTATTTATTTTGCAGTGTTGGGTGTGCGACTAAAGTGTCCTGTAGGTAGCATAAAAACTTTGCCTTTACAACCTTAGCTCCAGAGTGACAGAGCAGCTCCTCTCACGTTCCTAATGCTGTTGTTGTAAGGCCCATTTGCCAGAGAAGATGGGATCTGTACCTTCAGTTTCTGAATCCCGTCCTAGACAGATTCCTGACACCCAACCATGACAATTAAGTCTTTAGAAGAGTCTGCCTCTGAGCGAGACATGAAGCTGTAATAGATTTGGTTACATTTCTGAAGAGGAGATCATCTCAAAGTGAGACTAATGGAACTATAACACGTGGGCTGTTTTGTGCTAAAGATGTCACTATTACTCTGAAGGCTGGTCCATAGACTCATCCTACCTGCTTCTGAGCGTCAACATGGAACCATAAAGCATCTTCCCAAAGCACATGTCATGAGATCATTGTACTAAAATCCTGTGACGTTCTTCCAACTTCTAAACTATTTCTTTGAATTTTTTGAGCAAAAGATGCTGAACTTATAACTGGCAAGAACATGAACCATGTGTCCTAGAAATTGCTAGAGGCTGGACATGACATAATATGAAGATAGAAAGTCTCTGGTATACTGAACATGAGGCAAAGAAATAAAACAAGAAAGACATAAGTATTGGTAGCTAAGAACTTTCAAACTGAAAGAAAAATAAAAACAAACACACAAAAACATGAGACCAGAAAATTCTGCATGCTCAGACAGTGTATCGGCGCTGATAATTGAAGAGATAAACATTCACAAAAAGAACTTGAGGTTGGGTCTACCATTCCAACTGCAGAAACCAGACAGAAATTCTTCTCTTCAAAGGAACTAGAGGATGAGCTACCCCAAACTTCCTTACAGAAGTTACAACTACAGCAAGACATTTTAAATGGGTGTGGTAATGTGATTCCTATTGTCCCTTGCCTTTTACATAAATTTGTTTTGTGTGTTAATGAGTCTTTGCATAAGATGCATGTCTGATAGGCCCAGAAGTAAGGAGAAGGCCTTGTAACCCTTGGAACCAGAGTTACACATGGTTCTGAGCTGCAACATTGATGTTGAGAATCAAACTCTGGTCCTCCAGAAAGAGCATCCAGTGCTCTAAACCGCTGAGCTACCTCTCCAGGCCCATCATGTCACATTTTTATTTAAATTATTAAATTGCTTTACTTTGCTGGATTCTGCTTCCTGAAATAACTAGAAAAGCCTTTTTTAAAAAGATAAACTGTTCAGTCCAATAACATAGTGTGTTGTTGCGTGGTATGACTAATACAGTTGTATATTTTGAAATTATTTCAGCATGATACATTGCTAAGCATGCAAGACACCCTTGCATCATGGCAAACTCTCTTCTGGGTGCTAGGAATGTGACAGTAAACAGTTCAATCACAGAAAGGGTTGGAAAATAAATGGTAAATACTGATAAAAACGCAGTGATGTAAGAGGGTATTGTGGAGCACAAAGAGGGAGTGGGAAATATTATAACAAATAGAGGTGATTCTATTTAGAAAAGTCAGAAATATTAAACTGTTAAGACTTATGACTGACAGGAGAAGGCAGGTTTACTGCAGATGTCACTTCATCTTCCTGTCCTCTGAATCTCAAGCCCAGCTCTGCATCAGATCATTTAGTGTAACCTCCCCTTCAACCTTTCTCACAACCCTGTTCCCTGTCCCAGCCCCCAACTCTGGGAAGCTGCCAAATAGGCCTGCCAGAGCAACAAGTAGGCCAGTGAAGCAGCAGGTAGGCAAGATTCAGATCTCCTCTCTCCCTCTTCTCCTCTAAATCCAGTGCCTTAGTCTCATCCTCAGCTCTGCAGCAGACGACATATTGACATACTGTGGCCTCTCCTCACTCTTTGCCCTTATTTCCAGAGAACTAACTATATCCTGGTTCACACCATGCTTTCCTCCCTCCTGTGAACTCCTTTAGCCCCACCAGCACATCCTAGTTCCTAAGTGTAAGTTCCCAGTGCCTATGAACACATTCTACATAGAACCGGAGTGGCCACACCTGGCAAGGTCCCAGAATTTTCTACTAGGGAACACATAGCCACTAAAGCCTCCAAGAGCCAGAATGGGCAACGTAAAACAAGGTGGGGGGAGCACTTAATCAACAAAGACAATAACAGAAATTAGCGCTGAGAATTATAATCAATTCAAACCCGAATGTCTAAATGCCAGCATAAAAAAGATAATCAAAACAGCCAGGACAATATGTCTCCACTAGAGCCCAGCAACCCCATCCTGATTATTCCAAGAGAGCTGAAGCACAAGAGAAAGACTTTAAAACGTCCCTGGTGGACATTATAAAAGTTCTTAAAGAGACAATGAGTAAATCCCTTAAATAAATCTATGAAAACACAAACAATAGAAGGGAATGAATAAAACAGATACAGAAAAATTGCAATAACCTTCTGCATCCTATGTGATCATCTTGGATTAAAGCTGGGTATCAACAACAACAGAAACAACAGCAAACTACAAACATATGGAAACTGAGAGACATAGAAACCCACTCCTGAATGAAACTGGGGCAAAGCTGTGTGGTGATGGTGCACACCTTTTTACCAGCACTTGGGAGGCAAAAGTAGGCAGATCTCTGATTTTGAGGGCAGCCTGGTTTACGTGGTTAGTTCAGGACACCCATGAGAGTGTCAGTCTTGAGAGAGAGAGAGAGAGAGAGAGAGAGAGAGAGAGAGAGAGAGAGAGAGAGAGAGAGAGAGGCAGAGAGGCAGAGACAGAGACTGACAGAGAGGTTAAAGGCTCTAGAATTTAATGAAAGTGAAAAGCAAACATTAACCCAAGCTTACAGGATACAATGAAGCAGTTCTAAGAGTCAAGTCCACAATACTGGATCCTTACATAAAAAATTAGATCCCACACCGGAAAGCTGTGTGAAGAAATTACACCCCAAAAAAGTATATGGGAAGAAAGAATCAAACTTGGGGCTGAGATCTATACAAACAATAGCCATAGCAAAGAACCAATGAAACGAAGAGTTGGCTCTTAGAGAAAGTGATCAAACCTTATCCAAATTTACTAAGAGACTGAGAGAATGTCCAAATAAACAAGACCAGAGAGAGAGAGGAGACATAACAATAGATCTGAGAAAATCGAGAGAATCTTAGAAATATACTTTGAAAACAAGCAAAAAAAAAAAAAGCCAGATGTTTTTACCACAGAATCACAGAATTCTAAATTCTACCAGACATTCATAGAAGAATTAATGCCAGTGGTCCTCAAATTATTCCACAAGAGAGACAGAGAAAGAACTCTTACTTAGTTTTAGTGCAGCAGATAGGAAGAAATAGAGTCACACACATTATTCAAATGCACAGATAGAGAGACACAGAGACAAAAAGACAAGAAGAGACAGACATAAACCGAGATACAGAGACAGAGCTCGAGAGACACAGAGAAAGTACCTGGAACAGCCTTACACCTGATGATTCCCCTCAGATCCTGACCCTCAGGGCTCAAGGAACCCCAAGGAAGAGGTGGTAGAAAGATTGTTAAGAGACAGAGGAGGTGGAGGACCTAAGAAGGCAGTTACAGGACCAAGGCACAGGTAAACTCACAGAGGTCGAGAAGTATGCACAGGGTCTGCAGGGGTTTGTACTGTATGACATGCTAGAACTGAAAGGAGAAAAAGATGCTTGCTCCCATTCCTCACCCAGGAATCACAGAGACTTTACCTTCGTATTTCTACTAACTTATTTTCTCCTCATCCAAAGCCAAAATATACTAGCATTTTCTGAGAGTGCCCTAAAATGAACATTGTATTCTCTCCGATCGATAAACACTTGACAACAAAAAATGTATTTTTCTCTTCAAGAGCCTCACTGCTTAAACAAATTACCCTTAAAGGTAGGCTATGGTCCCAGCAGTGGCCAACAGAAAGCCAGCTCAAAGGCCTCTTTGAGGACTTCCTTGCCTTTCCTTTGCTTGTCACATCAGGATCTTTTTTCTTCCTTTTTACATTATCCTTTTTAGTCTTTATTTTTACTTTTACATATTACTTGTTCTTCTCTCATTTTCACCCATACAATTTTTCTTTTCTTTTTTCCCTATTTATTCACTTTACATCCCTATCGCAGCCCTACCCCTCCTCCCAGTTTTTCTTTTGTTTCCTTTTCTTTTCTCTCCCCTCGTCCTCTCTCTCCTCCCCCTTCCTCTCCCCCCCTCTCTCCACACACACACACACAAACACACACACACACACACACACACACGCGCGCGCGCGCGCGCGCGCGCTGACAATGATTTGTGATTACAGGATTCAAAGAGAATACCATGTGATAAACTTGCCAAGGTGTGATCAAGAGACCTTTAGAGGTAGGTCAAGGCTTGAGCATGGAGATCAAGGTCACATTCATTAATCATAGAAAACATCTCTTCATTAAGATCTAGAAATAAAAATGGGAACTCACTGGGTCTGTCCACTAATTTCTGTGATGTCTGTTTGACCATAATCAGCAGACACAGCTATTGACTTGCAGTTTCTGCTCAGAGACTTTACTGTCTACTAATTTATTTCTTCTAATTTATTTTCTTCTCATCCAAAGCCAAAATATACTAACATTTTCTGAGAGTGCCCTAAAATGAACATTGTATTCTCTGCTTCCATTTCTTATCAGTTATTTAAAAATAATAATAGAGTTTTGAATATGTACATTTTTCAGGAAGGAAGGTTCTCTTACTAACCTCACATGGTAACTCTCTGGAAAACATTGAAATAATTTTATTTCCATGACCTGAAGAAATTAAGCTTTCTTAGTAAAGAGCCCTTGTCTAGACACTTAAAGATCAATAATCTCAAAGACAGATTGAGAGAACACCCCAAATCTATATTTTGTCACCTCTACCCTGACACATCCCTATTCTATCCGCCATCCCTGTATACATCCCAGTGAGGCTGTTCAACTCTCAGACCCTGTTCCACAGTAGGAAAGCAAGAGCCCACAAGAAAGTGTTTCGAACACAGACGAACTGCAACTCAACCTCCGTTGTCCACAGCAATTGAAATTTACACAGCTTTACATTTTCCTCATGAGATTCTTATTGGTTGGAAAGTACTAGGTGTTTTCAGTTCAGTTCTCTGGGGCAGCAGTAGCTTTCTAGAAACAACTGTAGCACAGACCTGTAAGTTCATTCCAGAACTTAGCCACCGGCCAGGTGAACAGGCTGTATGTTAAAGCAAACCTGCCGTCTAGTTTACTATGAAGAAACCCATTCTCCATCACTCTCCTTATTTTTAGAACGAAACAGGGCTTTGAAGCAGAGGAAACAAGGAAATTCCTCAAAGCATCATACTGAAAGTGTCTCCATATGAAGTTAATAACCAACATCCTGTCTTTTCTTGCTGAATTCCTTCTGGAAGAACACAGAAAGTAAAAAGCTTCCTAAACAGCACCCATGACAAAAAATATACATATTGGAATAGAAGAAAAGACCAGGGTTTGAACAGAAAGCAACAACTACATAAAATATAAAACAAAACCTCAGAGCCTCAGAGTCTGAAAGTACATTGGAAAAAAATTGGAGGTTTTTGTTTAAAATTGAATCTCCAGACATATTCATTCAGCATCATTTATTCAGAAAACAGTTTTGAATGTCTGTTAAACACAGAACACCATGCTATAGTTCAACAAAGCACATTTCCATAGACATCTATTCTCTGGATCCTTTGTGTTTCTGAACTGACAGTTCGCGAGTACCAGCAAGCTTGGGCCTTGGCTATAGCAGCAAAGCAATGGAAGTTTGGATGCAATGTGCTCCTTGGGAATCTCTGCCTGATGGGTGGCAGTGAGTTTGATAGGAAAAGGAGGTGTTTTCTTTAATGTAAAATATTTATAGAGTTTCAATAAGAAATGCCAAGGAAAAACAATTTCCATTAGTAATACCTTTCAGAATACAATGGGTTATTTTTTTATATTTTATGAAATCTAATACTTTGGGAATGTGAAATGCAAAGTTTCTTACCCAGTACACCCTGGACTGTGCTTCATAGACTCATCTTCAATAAATTGGATTGTTGGATCTGATTAAAACTGTGCGAGTGTGAATCACTGATACACACACTTATGTGCTTCACTGTTCTTCAAGTCTCTACATAGTTTTCGAAACAACATATGGCACAACAAAGAGGAATCTTTTAAAACTATCCTCTATAAATTGTTCATTTTCTTTTGGGTTCTTGGAAAAATGCCTCTTTTTATAGAGGAGGTATTTAAGACATGGTTTTAAAACTTACAAGTCAAGATATAAATACATGGAGATAGATGTAGCCTGGTGTTCAAGTGCTTGCCACACATGTGGAGTCTAAGGAACAAGCCCGTGTGCTGAAAAACAAGGCCAACAATAAAACAAAAGAAAGCTAAGCAATAACAGAAAACCAATCATGGTGATGGCTTAGCAGGTTAACATATTAGCCATGTGGATGTGGGCACAAATGCAGCATAGTGTGCAAGCAGAAGTCAGAAGACAATTTCTAAGAGTAAATTCTCCCCTTTTGTCATGGGATCTGGGGACCAAGATCAAGTTACCAGTCTGTGGAACAAATGGTTTCACCAATTGAAGATATGTGATAACTTGTATAATCAACTAGACAAAAAGTAGCCTTGTCTAGGAAAGGAACGTCTAGAAGTGACTGAGAGGCATCACATAGCTGTGGTTATCCTCTAGGCATGCCTGGGAGGCATTATGCAGATGTGGAGTTCCTCTGGGCATATCTGTGGGGTATTTTCTTGATTGGGTTGATTAAGAAAAGAATAAGATATGTGGGCATCAACATTTCCTTGGCTGAGTCCTGAGCAGAGTGAAAGGTTAAAGGTTACTGAGCACCAGCTTCCATAACTGCTTATTAACTAGACACAATATGAAAAGCTGCCTCTTGATCCTTCAAGCATGCCCTACTGCGGTACGATGTATTCTGAACTGGGAAGCAAGATAAGTCTTCCTTAAATTGTTCTTATAGGGTACCTTATCACAGCATCTAGACGAGAAACTAATACAAATAGGTCCTTACTAGGTTGTCTGTGTTCTCTGTTGATCAGGCTGGCTTTGGATTTGGCATTTCCTGTCTCTGCCTTCTTTTCAGACCTGGGATAGCAGGCTCAACTTTGAAATTCGACTTTAATTAATTATGGTTCCAGAACATTATTAGATAAATCCTTTATGCCTACAGGTTACTAACTAAAATAAGAACAATATTTGACTATGAGAAGGTTGTGGGGCATTCTTCCTGACATCTGGATGTCTGTCAAGGGATACTGCAGGTACAATAAACACTTAACACAGAAATTAATGAATACACAGAATCCCTGGAAGCAGAGAATTAAAACTGGAAGTCCACCAAGAAAGCACTAATCACATTTGGAAAAATGCCTTCAACTTTTTGGGAGCTCATGTTGCTAACCTCGAATCTTTTGGCCACCCTTTCTCTGGACAGGGCATGGAGCACTCTGGGAGTTGTCACCAAATCTTGTCTTTGTATTGCTCTCTGTCCTGATCTCTGTCCCAAAGATGGGATGTTGGTTTATTCAATACTTGTTTGCCTGGGTTTTGGATTGCAGCCCGGAGAGCAATTTTGAACCTGCCAGCTGTCAACTGAGCAGCATGGACCTAGCAGACATGTAACCTCTTGCTGACCTTTACCAGATCCTGTCAAGAGCTTGCTTTGTTCCTGCTATTCCCCATGCCCCAGTTCAGTCTGCCCATCAACCTACACCAGATGCCTAAGGGTCCCAGTTAATAGCCTCTTACCCTTCAGTACCAGTCCTGGCTCTTCTAGCCCGTGAATTATATGTGTAGTATGGCTTCCCTTTGATCTATGTCTCCTAATGCGGACATTGGCCAATGTGAATAGCAGGGTCCAACCACTAACCTAATTGCTCTATGCTTTTAAAGCTCAGAGACATGCATCTGGGGGTCTAAAAATCACATTCTCTTTGGTGTGCAGAAGATTTATGTTACGATAATTTTTAGTTAAGCTAAATTGATACAGGATTTGGGATTCATACTAGAATGTCTTGCTATGCATCACATCAAAAACCCTCGAGTTCTGAAGGCACACGTGGCAGTGGGGAAGGGCACAAAGCAGAAGGGTTGTGAGGTTTATGGGAGGAATATACTCCTAGCACAATTCATGCTTGTATTAAAGTGGTCTTGTGTAATCTAGTATACTAAAATTTAAAAGTATTCCCTATAAAAGTATTTTACTTTGTACACAGTAGTTAAAACAAATTTTCCAGGTAACCTAGTCTCTAGATCATGTTTTTGTCCTGCCTTCTGGCATGTAGAAATAGTTTTTCCCAGCTGCTAGTAAGTGTACATTCTTGAGCTCTGCTTGTATGTCCTTTGATAATTTCCATTTGATAATTTTAGTAAATCTGTGCTATTCTGAATTAACGAGAGAGCTGTGCGCACTTGATGTCTTAGTTTTATTTCCCACTGTGGTGTGAACATGCCAGGACAAAAGGAACTTAAGGCAGAATGGAATCGTTTGGCTCACATGTCCAGGTTACAGTCTCTCATCATGGACAAGTCAAGGCAGCAGGAACATGAAGCAGCTAGTCGCATATGTCCACTGTAAAGACAGTGGGCTAGAGAGAAAATTCTGTGATTGAGGGAACTTGTGACTCTTCCAGAGGACCCAGGTTCAATTCTCAGAACCCACATTACAACTCACAATTGGAGTTTTAAATGACCGAGGTCCTCTGTGGGTGCTAGGAACCAAACCCAAGTCTTCTGGGAAAACTGCAAGTGTTTTGAACCACAGAGTCATCTATTTCTCAGTTGATATTAACCTTCAAAATTTTGCCTGATAGTGTACTATTTTGCTTAGATTCATGTGGGTGCTGGTCTTCCTAACACCATTTGTCACTTAAAAATCTATTCTGATGAGAACCCCGTCTCTAGTGTTTTTCTGAGAACATTGTGGGCTGAACTGAATGTGGCTTGATTTCAGCCCAATGTAGTCCAGCACCAGTGAAGAGAATTGTTTGTGGAGTTAACTCCACCCTTTCACTGTTGCTATAGATGGCGACTGATCACAGTCTCCTGATTCTGTTGCTGAAAATCTGAGTGGTCACTGTGATTGCAAGCACAGCGCTATGGAAACATGGTGGGCCCCGGTGTGGAGCCATCAGTGATGGATCACTAAAAGCCATGCGCAAATCTCTCAGAAGTCATTAGCAACTGTGGAATTCCATCAACTTCACTGCTGCTGGGAAAATTATGATCAAGTTATATATAAGATTTAATTATTCCCACTATAAAAATGTCTAAATTCTGATTTTAAATGCAAATGCAATCTGAGGATTGTATTTTAGGAATATTTTATTGACTAGTACCGAAAAAATGAACTAAATGAGTGGATTCAGAGCAATCCTATAATCTCATTTAGTGGCTATGGTCAGAATTGGTTTTCTGTAACTTATTAAGATCAGGGAATTTTTTTAAAAAGAAATATATGACAAAACTCATGAAGACATCAAAAACAGACAAAATACAGTATGTAGCTTTCATTCCCGCCTTGCAGCTAGAACCACGGACGTGTCCCATGCCTCTTCCCGTTCACCTCGATACTGCCTGGTGATACGCAGGGAAGCAGTAAAAACATTTCTCATCATGAAATATATTGAATTTCCTTCATTTCCTGATAATAAAATAGAGGAAATGCAGAATGGGGGATCAAGTAGGAAGGTATAGTATCATTTTTCATAAACTATAAAGGTGCCGTTTATATTGAAAAATAGTGGCATGCATTTTACCCTTTAACTACCCATGATAAGGATGTTTCAATTTTTAAAGGTATGTGTTCTTTTCTGTTTTTCTCCGAATTTCTTTTACTTCTTGTAGTGTGTGTGTGTGTGTGTGTGTGTGTGTGTGTGTGTGTGTACATGCTCACAAATGCTTGTGCTAGGATGTACATGTGGAGAGCAAAGGAAAGTTTCTAGGAATCTGTCCTCTCCTTCTACCTTGTGGGCCCTAAGGATCGAGATGAGATGAGGCCGTCAGGACTCAGTGTTAGGAAACTTAGCAGGTGAGCCATCTCGCCAGTCCTGACAGGGTTTGTCAGCTCTACTTCTTCTTTTTTTTATTAGATATTTTATGTATTTACATTTCAAATGTTATCCCCTTTCCTGGTTCTCCCACCCCCCAATCCCTTTAGTCTCCCTCCAATCTCATCCCCTCCCCCTGCTTCTATGAGGAAGTTCCCCCTCCTACCCAACCACTCGAGCCTCAACACCCTGGCATTTCCCTATACTGGGGAAACAAGCCTTCGCAGGATCAAGGGCTTCTCCTCCCTTACATGAATGAGTAGAGTTAATTAAGTTTTTCAATAGGGAAAATATTTAAAATCACATGACAAAACAAAATAGCCGAAGAACCAATCAAAAAGAGCTTGCATCTGACTCAGCAACATTCTCCCAAATAAAGCAAGGTTAAATATGGAAAGGTGCTTGAAGGTGCTAAAACGCATTGTCACTGGATTATAGCCTATATATTGGGGTAGCTTGGTTGTTGAGTGCTTTTGTGGAGCATGCGCATAAGTGGTCATGGTGCTGCAACACCTATAATCCCAGGGCATGGTTAATAGAGGCTGGGCATCAGGAATCCAAGGTCAGCCTTGGGTAGATAGTGAGTCAGTCGGGGCTATATCAGACCCTGTCTCAAAACAGCACAAAAACAAACAAACAACAAACAACAACAAAAACGTAGGAACCTGTAACTTATTTAGGTATTAGATTAATAAACTGACGAAGACATTAAATAAGCGAATCTTTTTTATTTGTTAGTACTTAAAAGATAGCTAAGTGTCCACATTTAAAGTATTTTAGAATTGTTTCAGATTTATAGGAAACTTTGGAAGTAATATAGATTTTTATTTAATCTGTCTCTACTACTAGTAGCTTGTATTGATACTTAGATTTCCTGTGAGCAAGCCTTTCTGTACTGTGCTGGCTTCACGAGTTTTTTACTGAAGTTTTCTCAGCATCCACTAAAAAAATTAATAATTTTTATTTGTAAATAAATATACATACATTTGTGTAAGAAAATTTAAAATAGTGAACTTGTTCACTTTAAAGCAGTTTCTTGTCCTTTAAGGGTATTCTGTTAAGCTGTTCTCCACATGTATATAACTGGGAAAAGAGGCTTAAAGTAAAATCAAAATAATAATTTGGGGGCACTAACTAGGTCTTCATTTTAAAAGAAATGTGGCTATAATTGTGGAGCTTGTATTTAATTATCTTCCAAAAGTAGGAAGGATTTTTTTTTCTCACAAATATTTACCCCTGTGAAAGCAGAGATTCTAATTAGCTGATTTGGATTTCTGCCTCTAGACAATGATATACGGGAGTAGGAGCATGTGTGTTGAAATAATCACAATACTGGACAAAGGACGGGAAACATGGATCTTGTCCAGGTGAGGTGAACAGCAAAGGTGCGGAGGTAAGGGTGGGTCCTGGAGAACAGCAGAGAGAAGTGCTGAGAATTGCAGGGATCTGCAGAGTTCACCAAAGCTTTCCCTGAAAATGATTAATCCATGCAGGCAGGCAAGGAAGTCTCATGGAGCTGGAGGAGAGTCACCTGATAGGATCAGCAAAGAAACTCAGAGCTCAAGTGTCTGAGGTTCGTTGCATTTCCCTCTGGATACAGCAGAAAAATGGAAGAGGAATTTAAGGGAGGTTTCGCTTAGGCAAAAATAGAGATTCAAGACTGAGTTTCAGTTACTGCTCCATGAACGCAACACTGAAAAGGATCAAGCTGTTTCCATGTAAATCACACTTACCTCAGGACAAAGCTGGGCGTGTTTACCGGAACACAAAAATCTGTACCAGACAAAATGTTAAGTAAGGACACCCAATGTACAATTGATATTTACAAAACATTCAAAGTAACATGGAGGTAATGCTCATCCTACACCTAGACGTGAGTATCAAAGCCAAAGCAGAAATCATGGCGATGCCAAAGTTATGTAGGAAAACCATTAAAACAGCAAGGTTAACTCTGCTTACAGAGATGAAAGAAATATATTCATAGTAAGTAAAGGTATAAAAGGTAAAAAGAGAGACCTGGATCAACCTTTCATGACTAAAATTACAATGACTGAGAGAGGGAAAAGGCTAGGTCACATCAACAGATCTAGACATTGGGGAGGAAAGGACTGATACATTACAGACATAGAAAAATTACATCCAGACAGAAAAATAACAGGGAAGGATAAATTCATTAATAGAGGAATCTACTAGCTTTCCAGATTTTTGTCATAAAATTCAAATAAGGCTGTAGTGAGTGGTAGAAGAGTACATTCTTCTCACCTGGTATCACTGGCTATGAACACACACACACACACACACACACACACACACACACACACACACACACACCCTGCCCCACCTCTCCAGTCTGTTTAAACCATGTCATCTTGTTTCCTCTGATCCTCTGGGAATTAGGACCCCATGTGACTGCTATCCCTGCTGTAACCTGCCCACTAACCATCTACCCAGAGGCTGGATATAGCATGCCATTGCCCTCCCATGAATAGAGTTAAAGACACCAGACTTTCAAGGTTATTAATACCATAGAGTCAAGTGGACCACGTGGGCCTTCTCCACACCAGACCCTGTGTTTGTTCTTCTATACTCTTCTTTATTTTGGTTCTAAAAACCATGAATATTTTCAAAGAAAGTAAATGTAGCCTCAACAAATCATATACATAAACCTCTATATCTGATCTCCAAATCTTATACATAAACCCCTATGTCTGTCTCAATCAATACACACAAAGCAAATTCAGCTTCATGAAAGTGGACTGAGAAGGCAGTGAGAACTAAGAAGAGTTTCTGTTTGTTTGTTTTCTGTTTTCGGACTCCAGCACTTATATTGAGTTGAAGGGACAGACTAACACTTCATTTTGATATTTAGAAAACAGGTTTTCTAGATAAATATGATATACTTACAAATACAACACATCATAGGTAATTCCCCATTATTTACTCCATCAAACATACACACGTGTACTCAGTGAATGACAAAAGGGTTACTTTACCTTATTAACAGTAGTACCCAGCTAATGATGCCACAGGTCTCTGATGGTGGATATAGCTATGAACTGTGGTGATCCAAGATATTCCTTATCCAACACGACAGCAGTATAACTTCATGTTTAGTTAATTACTGATAAATTCAGCAAGCAAATTGACATCACACATGGAGAAATAAGTTAAATAAATCTGGAGATTTAACTTATTTGTGGTTTACATATTAGACGATGTTACGGAATCAGAAAATATGTGCTGTTTATGGTGACTGTTTTCTAGATGAAACTGTCAGTTGACAACTGGGGTGGAAAAAAAGAGAATATCTCCCGTTCTAGTTGAGACTCTATTGATAACCTACGGCTGCTCTTAGGATGAGAGGCAGTCCTTTTTAGGGATTCATATCCAGGGAGTCTACACATGCTCAGTAGATCCGTTTATAGCCATGCCTGTACAGGCAGCAATAAGTGTATTTAGGCTAGTAGCTTTAAAAACAAGGGACATTGAGTTGGGACCAAAGTGGGGGTGGGAAGATAGGAATCATAGTGGAGGGGAGAGATTGCGGACTGGACTTAATCGTAATCATAATATACATGAATGAGATTTCAAGCTCCACTGCAGGAAATACAAGGTGAGCTGTGGGTTAGCCATCTCCTTATTCAATAAAGAGAATTATAACCTGACTCACTCCATTTTGGTTTATTCAAGAATCATAAAAACGTGTTTATAGTGATCCCAGTATTAAAGGGATTTACATAAACGTGACTGTTGAAACACACACCCAGGGCAGATGTAAACTCAGTGCTAGTATGGATGTTTCCTGATGTCGCAAATAGAAAGAAAAAAAATGCCTTTACAGTTGCTAAACCCTAGTGAGTGAGTCCAAAGGCATGTTTAGAATTCCCAACAAGTCACCTATGAGCGTTCAGGTGGCAAAGGAATGGGCTTCCTTCATAAAAAAGAAGACTCTCTGCCTTCAAACTGATGTGTTACCATAGGTATCTGTGGCAAAAATAAATTTAAAAAGTAAAATAAAAATAAAAAGAATCTTAGAACAAGGCCCAGTGCTGACTGCGTGCTGGCTACATTGGATTACCGTGTGTTTCAGGTCAACCTTATAATCAAGTCTGTTGAGGATTTTCTGGGTAGATAATGACCCAGATGTTCCACCAATTTTATCTCATTAAGCCTGGAATACACTGGTGAGCCTGTATGAAATGTGCTCGCGTTTTTAAATGCGAGAATTTGATCTTCAAAACATTTCGTCTGAGAATAAAGTAATAGAATAGTAGCCAATGCGTAAGTCCTGGTTACAGATTTTCTGGCCAAAAATGAAATATGGGGCAAAGAAAACTGTCCAGGGTCTATTATTTTCTCAGTCCAACTGGTACCCCTAAGAGTGTGTACCCAGAGACACATGATGTAAACAAGCACTCTCATGAAACAAAACTCTTCAAGGAACACGGAGAGGCCATTTACCTAAATGGCATGGCCTAGATAGATGTGTAGAGAACAGTGACCTTGCTAAGCTACAACCATGATTTTGTTTGGCTGAATAAACTGGGAATTTTTACTTCCTTTCCAACCTCACAGAGCTCTAAATGACTGTCAGGGAAAAGAAACTAAGCAACATAGGAAACACAAGTTATTTAAAAATATTTTGTGTTTGAGAAAAATACTCTTTGTCAAATTATAGAAACATTGGCTGGGAATATACCACACATTTTATTTAGCACACCATTTGGAAACTCACACAGGTAAGTACCAAAGGAGACATGGCTTTCTTTGTACACAACATCTGTCAAAAGATGTATGCTAACACCTCCAGTTTCATTCCAATAAAAGATAGAAGAGTGACACACGCTCTTTGGGTGTGGATCTTCATTAAAAAGTAGTATTTCCAGGTCACAGTTCCTTACTGGGAAGGATACACTTGAAAGCAATGTCTAAATTAGGCTTCCCAGAAGTGGAGTGGATTCCCAACTCAGGTTAAGTCTCCAAAGAAGTGTTACTTGTCTCAGATCAATTTTCTCAATATTTATCACTTTTTCCAATGTGTTACTAATACGTTAACCATTCTGGTATATACAATTTTATTTAATTCCTATGTGGCTTTCCATAAATTCTCACCGATTACACCAAAGCATTAGTGGGTTTTTGACAGTAACTTCAAGAAACTGTTAAGACTGTTAAGGGAAAATCACTTCTGATGAGAACTTGAATAAGAAGGACCAGATTGACTTAGAAATGGCAGTCATTTGAAAGAGGATGTATCTTTTATGAGTTAGTGGGAGGACTGCTTAGTAGGCAACTGGATGACATTCTAGTGAGATGCCAGGAGGGAGGACTATAGAGAGAACCAACACCCAGCACCAAGGTATATAAAGAAGTCTAACCTGTAACAAGCACACTTCAGCAACGTGTTCTCTGCAGTTTAATCAAGGCCCGGTTGTCTATCTCTCTATCCCTATAATGTCTAATAACTTTTGCTCAGAAGTCCACAGGTCTCCTTCTTGTAGGAACTCTAGTCATGTTCCTGTCACCTCACCTGTCACCAGTGGTCTCTGCTCCACTGAGACCACGGGGAGAGATGCTCCTTGCTCTCCTACTAGCAGCCTGGGCAGCAACACACCACAAGACAACTGTCAAGAGCCCTGCGGTGAACCCAGCAGTTGCCAGTCAACGAGCTGCAACAGGAGCACTAGCAGACCTTCAGTCTGTTCTCCGACTACTTCAGGAGTATCTGGATCCCAGGAAGGAACTAGCTGTCTTCCCAACACGTCCCGCCATTCCAGCCTTGGCCGTGCAACGTTCTGTAGACAGCCTATGAGTTGCTACGTTCCAAGTTACCTGTCTAATGGATGTCAACCCTTGGGCTATCTGACCTATGGCTGTCCACCACTGAGAAACCTGACCTACGGATGTCGGCCTTTCAGCTGCCTGCCTGGCTGCTACGGGCCCACGAGCTGTAATTACAGCAGCTTTCAACCCTACTCCTCTTCCTTGAGTGGTTGGCGTTATCCTTACTGAAGAAAACCAAGAAGATCTGAAACAACTTCGTGCTTCTGGCTTTGAGAAAGATCAGCCAGCATCACCACAGGGAGGTCTTTTGTTCTGTGGGGCTACATTGTGTGTGTGCTGATTGTCTAGTAATTCTCTTCAACTGAACGTCTGGGCGCTTTGGGGGTGTGTATCACTTAGTTCAGTATATTTGCAGAGCTTGACGTACTGTTTTGCTTCCAGAAAATGCTGTTCTTCTGCTCTCATCACAATTAAATCGTGGCTTCGAATTAGAATCATGCTTATCACGTGCCGTTATTTACATGGGTTTAACTTGCCCCAGTTTTCTCCTTAGAAACTATTAGCATGGGCTCCTTTAAGGTACACCGATGATTCTTTGGGATTAACTATGAAGAATATTAAAAGAACTTCTAGAAGTATTTTTTATGAATTATGTAAAAGAAATATTTTTAAATGTTTTTAAAAGAGATCTGTTAAAACTATGACGGTAAGGGCCAGCAAAATGGCTCCGTAGGTAAAGGGGCTTGTTGTGTGATATTTGCTATGAATTAGGTTCAGGTTCTGAAACCTTCAAAAGAGTGGAAGGAAAAAGCCAACTTCATAAAATTGTCCTCTGACCTTCACACAAATGGTGTGCATCAACAGACATTTAATCACACACACACACAAACACACACACAGAGAGAGAGAGAGAGAGAGAGAGAGAGAGAGAGAGAGAGAGAGAGAGAGAGAGAGAGAGACAGGGAGACAGAGAGACAGGGAGACAGGGAGACAGAGAGAGGGGTGGAGGGAAGGAAGGGGAAGGGAGGGAGGGAAGGAAGGAGAGAGAGAGAGAGGGAGAAGGGGGGGAGGGGAATGAGAGAGGTATGTGCCATGTGTCTGCACTTGGAATCTGATATTAAGATACTTCAAGAAGCAGGGAATTTCATTTTGGTAGGATGATTATAGGAAGTTTAGCTTTTGAATATGTAAGTCCACAGATTTATACTGGCTTAAAGTCACTACAAATGTATTAGCTTGAATTTTGCCAAGCTCATGTCCTGACATCACTGCCAGAGCCCAGCAGGATGCTCACACAGATGTTTAAAGAGTATTTGACAGAGATGTCACTGTGATGTGGCTATCAAGAGGTCCAACTAGGAATGTCCCCTGCAGCTTAGTCAGCATGAGACTCATCACCTTAGCTTTGCCTGTCTGGCAGACAGGCACTTGCAGCTGATGTAATTCTCTAAGTCCAAAACCACCAAAACAAAAACAAACATAAAAACCCAAAAAAACAAAAACAGGAATATAAAATTTATTCAACATGCAACAATCTTACATGGAGACTCACCTTAGACAGAATTAAGAGGATCAAAGAATCCAAAACCAAACCAAAACCCCCAAAATGCTCAGTCACTAACACTCACTGAAACATTAATTATGTCTCAGATCTGATGAATGTGAACACAGTAATATTTTGCGAGGCCCATACACTTAATACTCTTGCTTTGGTTTAATAAATCTCAGATATTTAGTGTCATTTTGGAGATGTACAGTAAAGGCAGACAGACCATAGTTCTTATGATTAAAATAACATTTTTTCAATTGCTAATTTTTCAGTTGTTCATTTCAACTTGAAACTTTCATATCTTTATAAAATAATCATTTGCCAAATCAAGGTGATACATCCAACCAGGGGTTATGACTTGGTTTTTATAATTATCAGCCTACATTTGCTTTTCTATCAGGATCATAGAGGATGAATCCTCTAGGGAGGGTCTTCTTGAGCATTTCCACACTGACAGTACTCTGTTAAACTCTTTTACTAAAACAAAGTCATCATATTTTTATAAGCAAAATGGCATGCATTTGAAATATTTAAGCAAATTGTCTGGTATATCTATCTATGTATCCACCTATTTCTATACTTAAGATGTTTCCTCATACATTAAATAGAAAGACAAATGATATATATACATATATATACATATATATATATGATAGTGTCAGCATATATTTGAAAATCAATGTCATGCTTAATTATTTAATTTTCAAATATTTAATTGAGCTCTATACTAGACTGTACCAAAAATTATAGAGCAATAATGTGACATTAGAACCTTGGATTACACACTTCTGATGCATAGTCTTTAGATTTTTAATTTTATTTTTAGTTATTTGTTATATTGTGCCCATGTGGTGTCTTCTGGTTTGAGTACAGTGACGGCAGACACCAAAAAGGAATATAAAATGCCCTAAAGCTGGAGTTACAGGACTTTGTGAGTTGCCTGTCATGGGTGACAGGAACTGAACTCAGGTCCTCTACAGGACCAGCAAGTGCTCTTAATCACTGAGCCATCTCTCCACCTCCCCGTATAACTGGTGCATAACACTTAATTGACACTAACCTCAATCTTTTTCATGAATTGGAAAGTAGTTGCTTCTGTATTACTGACACAGAAATAGGTTCAATGAGATGAATCCTCTGTCACAGATCATTACTAGTGCTCAAAAGAATCTCATTTCCAATTCAAAACAGTTTATTGATATTGTAATATGTAGCTGAATTATAATGTCCTTCTATTAACAGAAACAGATAGACAAGTGAATTATGATTAGTCTTCCAAGAAATGTTTTAAAGGGGTAAATATTAAAAAGAAACAAGAATGAGAATTGGAACTTAATGTAAG
Organism: Rattus norvegicus; assembly: GCF_021556685.1. NCBI lineage: Eukaryota > Metazoa > Chordata > Mammalia > Rodentia > Muridae > Rattus > Rattus norvegicus. The sequence continues at coordinate 41,614,971 of NC_141544.1, read as the reverse complement.
TGGGTGACCCCTGTCTACATGAACGAAATCATGCTTTGTCACTAGAGAAAATGAGTCACAAATTTTATAATCCACACATTTGAAACACTGATCATTCATTACTACAAATTTGTGTTATAGGGAAGCACAACTGTGTAATAAATAAAACCGTGGGATATTTTTCTAATATGAAATAACCCAAGTATTGGAACAACTGTTTCAAAAAGCTGTAGTCACTGTGTATAATTTTCAAATATTCGACTCTCTTCACACTTAAGCTAACAAAAGTAAGCACTCACATCAATTAGCTTAGTTTTAAGTTCCAATCAGTAGACAATGTTGAATAGGTATTTTATAAGATGTTTCTCTACTAGATATATTGACACATGCCTGTAATTGCAGGTGCTGAACATGGAGGATCACAGGCTAAGGCCAAACTGAGACAAATAGTGAAACCCTATGAAGGATAGAAGATGACGAGATGGGAAACCAGGTGTCCATTATCAATGCCATGTGTAAACAATGCTTGTTGAATAACATGTGGTTTTAATTAGGCATTATGAGAGGGACAATTGAGTTCATTTATAAAGAATATAAAAGGTATTCAGAGGGGCTACAAATGAGTTCGAATACAATATAGCATGTCATCTGAACAGTATCGTCCTGAGGACTGAAAAATGGAAATAAACAAGTTGAGGAAAGAATGGGAAGATTCGATGAACAAAGACAGGAAGCTGGAGGTACTGGGATCACTGAAATAAAAAGAAAAAGACCCTGATAAATTCAAAAGACTGGGAGATGATTAGCTGGCTAAAGTGTTGAGGGTCAAAGAGTATAAACTGAGAAGAGATTTTAGAGATAGATTAGGCAGCAAATGTTAAAGTCAATATAAACAAGGGAGTGCATAAAGGAAAGAATTTGAACACTAGGCAAGAACAGCTTGACATGGTAAACAGGGGCTCTTGTAAGTAAGCTGTATAGTTGTTAGACTGAGGATGTATAGGGACTCCAAGTGAACCTGAGGGGAAGGTGAAGGCATGTTAGGCAGTGCTCGGGCCAGTGTCAACATTTGCTTGTTATTCATGAACGGTAAGAGAAACAAAAGAATCAATGGCAACACTGACTGTTTACCTTGAGAAACTAGCTAAATAATTTTCAACTCATCAAGTAGGAGAACTATAGTCTTGTAAGTCTGATAAGTAAAAAGTGAACTGCATTTTCGATAAGAAGTTTAAAAGGGTAATAAAAGTAAACCCAAGTATGTTGGTGCATGCCTGTGGTTCCAACATCAGGGAAGTTGGAAAGTCTGGGGACAGGGTGGTCATTGAATGCATTGTCAGTTGACGGTAACATCCTCTATCAATAAAACATAGAAACAAATAATTTGAGACAAACCAATACAGGAAAATATCATGTAGGAAATATGGAATTTAAAATAAAATCAGTTGTTAAAAGTTCATTGTATTTATTGAGTCTTTATAATACGATGTAGATAGCCTAGCCTGCTCAAAGAAATGCCGATGAGAGATGCTATTAAGAGCAGCGCATTGCCTACTGTCTCGATGGGGTACTCTTTACAAGTAGGCTTTGGGGGGCTGTCTGGGTGCAACAGCTAGTGAGCAAATTTCTACAGAAGAAAGAACACACAGAAGGAAAGAAAACCGGATAAACAGGAGCCTTTAACTTCCTGGGTTGGCACTATTCTCTGTGGCACTTATTGAAATTATTGCATGTTTGACCATGAGGATATGCGGGATATTGTCATATCAACTCTTTACATGTTTGTTCTAGTCCTGGAGGATAAGAAAACAACAAAACCAAGACAATTTTAAATAAATATGTTGGGAATAATGTGGAGAAAAATACACCTGAGGATTTCTTCTGAATGAGGAATTGGTGAACACTGAAGCCTTTGGGGAGGGGAGGTTGCAAATTCCTGAGAGTGTATTGTATACTTGAAGAGGTCCTGGAGCTCTTGGGTCTCCCTCTCACGTTCTCTTTCTGGTCATGAATTCAGTATCTTTATTCCATTTTTTTTTCAGCAGGTTGTTCTACCCAACATCCAAAAGCAATGAAGTTTTGGAGAGACCCTTCCAAAACTGTGAGCCAAAGCAACCCTTTTATCTGTAGTTTGTTTATCCAAAGTATTTATTCCAGTGCTAGAGAGTTAGCCCAGAAGGGGGAGTTAGCAGCACACACACGGTGAGGCTAAAAAGGTCTAGGAAATTCCAAACATGAAAAATTGTGAAAAATTGTGAAAAATCGTGAAAAATCAGAAAATATAGAAAAGGATAGATAAGTCATAAAGAATAAATAAATAAAACCACACTTTGGTACCAGATACTGAAGCTCTTACGATGCTGGATGGTAGTGTGGAGTTATTGTGCAGAAGTAACAGAAATTTTGTGTGTGAAGAAACTTAACTAAAATACAGAGGATGGTTCAGACTTACTCAAATAAGATTTACTATGCTAACTTTATGAGAAAATGATAGTATTTCATTGTCAGATGCAGCTTTCATTTTTCTACATTATTTCCAGCAATCATCTCTAACAATGGACATAGCAACAAATTCATTTTAACTTCATGCTACTGTCCAGGCAACTACTCAGAGGTGATTTACACATGAAAATAACTGGTCACTATGGAGCTTGAAAGGAATTGTAAATGCAAATAAAAGTGGTAAATTAGGGCACATTGAGTCAATCCTCTGTTGTATCAAGATGTGATAAGTTGATCGGTAATATCCATCTTCTTGAAGTTCTATATGCTCAATCCAATTACTGATGATTAATGGTAGGAGTCAACTTAGTTTTACACTCTTGCTCGCCGCTCTGGGGTCCTACTTACCTGATACGTTACAATAGCAGTGGTATAGAGACCAAATTTTTGCAGTGGTCTACAATGAAAATGTTGATAGCTTGCCTACTTCCATGCAGAAGAAGAGATCTCATAGGCCACTTGCTTTCAAACCACAAAGAATGATAACCTGAACAAAATCTAGAAATAAGTTACAAGGTCTTCAGGCTAAGCACGCATACAACCTTCTTCAGAAATGAGTTATGAAGGTGAGAAAAAGAATCTTTTGAAAGTACATAAGAATCTGAAAAACGTCCATTTTATCAAGAGTCCTTGAAGTTCTTATGTGGGAAGATGTCAGAAAGACTTGGAAAACTCATGTCAACCCCTAGTGCCTTCAATCTCTTCTTTGATTTTCTACCAATAATAGACCACACACTGATGTGAGTTGATCTGAGATGGAAAAAAATGTGTTCTCTAAGAACACTGACTCCAATATTTCAAGTATAAAATGTCAAACAATCCTTGCATTATCAGAAACCAAAAAGGATTGAAACCCAAAAAAGGTAGCCCAGCAATTCCTGTTGGCACCGTATGCCATTCTTTTAAACATAAACATATGAATGGTCATTAAAATGTGCCTTTCCCGTGCGAGTCACTGTCTGCTTCTGTATGTGCTCCCATGACAAAAAAAAAGAACTCCACATCCTAAAATCACAGGGGCTCCGGGAACAAGTTTTAGTTTATTTCTAAAAGGTGAGTGGTATCTCATTTCCCATCTCTTCAGTGGAAAATTTTAAAAAAGCAATAGGAATTACATATAATAATGAAAATAGTGTATAAAGCAAATATCTCTTGCATGGTATTCTAAGATGTTGAATGGCTGCTTGAAATATCTAAATTTATATTGCTCCTCATGAAACACATCTTTGATCCACTTGTATAAGCTGGATAAGAGGTATTTTTGATTTTGGAACATATCCAGAAAAGAGATATTTGTAAATATTAACTTGTGTGAATGGATATATATATGTGTGTGTGTGTGTGTGTGTGTGTGTGTGTGTGTGTGTGTGTGTATGTGTGTGTATGTATATGTATATATGTGTATTTATGTATATGTATGTGTATATATGTATATATATATTATTTTCACTATTCAATATTCAGACATATGCTAGCACTTTTTCAAGTCTCTGTAAATCAAACTCAATTTTTAAATATTACAGTGTTGTCAAAGTAGAATTCTTTAAAATGTCCTCAAAGATGCTTTGTTGTCAAGGTAAATATATAAAGAATAACATCCCGCAGCTTCTCAGCTGAGTATGAAAGTAAAAGCAAGGTATGATATCTCATTTCTAGAGAATTCTATAAATTTGAACCTGCAAACCCCATTTTAAGATGCCAACACTTCGTAGGAGAACACCAAGGTCAGAAGTTTTGAGAGAGGCGAACCATGACTTGATAAGTATGACATCATTCAAATGAACGGATTTAGGCAAGCGTTATTGTTGATGGCGACGGAAGCAAAACAGGTATAATGTACAGATGACAGGTGATAAGATGACAGGTCTCAAGCCTGATAAGAAAACAATTAAGATTGTACACATAGGGAAGATACAAAGTGGATTTGCATCATTCGTGAGTGGAGGGATATCTTCACAAGCCGAGCTACAGTGAACTAACGAAGTGTTGTGAAGTGAATGGATGAATGATAAACACAAAGGGTGCCTCCACCAAGACAAATGCAAACTCTCATCTGGTCCTTACAGTCTTAGGGCTGCTGCTCCGTTCCTCTTACTCAATGTCCGATCTGACGCTGTCAGGCTCGTAAGCCTTCCCAATATTCTGTAAACTATAGCCCACTCTTTTAGGAGTGCTTGCCATCTTCCTATCACCTTATCCACTGCACTTCTTGCTGTTGCCGTGGTGATGCACTGTGTTTGACCTGTCAGTGCTGAGCTTGGCTCTCAGACAACTGCCCACTCTCTTAATGTAAAACCTTCCAGATACCAGTCATCCAGCTGTGTGTTGAGTCCAAATGCTCTTGTTACCTTTCTAATCCTTACTGTGTCTCCAAACCCTACTGGGAAACTCGCTCATCAATTCTTACCTTTGAAACCCCTGCCAACCATAAAGGCCTCACGTATGCCAGGTTCTTCATTAAGGAGTTTCCATCCCAAATCCGTCTATCATCACTTCTAGCTTCTGGGCTTTGTCTCCCATCACCACCGCTCTTTAAAGTCTCTGTCCTGCATGGCCATCATTTGAGCTATCTTTCCTGTGGCTGTTCACCTCTCTGCTAATGTTTCTTAAACATCATTGCAGGCCTGGATATGAGTTTTCAACCCTTTTCCCACATACATAGCACTTTCCCTCCAGCCTGTTTCTCCCTTGGGGTTCGTTAAGCTCCTTTAATTAGATCCCACTGCGTTGCTGTGCCAGGATCTTGTCTGTAGCTTGGTAGGTATATTTAATCTTTAGGTTGCCAAGGGTCTTTTTTTAAGACTGAAGGATAAGGGTGCTGGTCATCCACTTGCTGTTGTCTCTGATGTAATTCCAAGTGAAATTAATTATCTGTTTCTTCACCAGGAATGTCTTTGCTATTAAGGCTCCTCCATTTCGGTGTCATTAATCTGTCCTCGCACAGAAATAAAGCTTTCTATGTTTGAATAGACTTGCGACAAATTATATGAAAGCCACTGTTATGTATAATCTTCAAAGAACTCAAGATGTTCTTGGTTTGTTAAAATTATAAGTAAAAGAAAGACAAGTATCTAGGTGTATGCTTTCAAGAACCTTTCAAAGTGGAGGTGGGATTCTATGTAAGTGCTAAACACATCTCTGTATTTCTAGCAATTAGTAAGCAAGTAAGGATATTCTTTCATCAGAACAGACCATGTTATGCCACAATAATGAGAAATTGCAATGTTCCAGATGCTTCAACTTGAAATGGTCTGTCATTTATACGTCACAATCATCTCCCCAGCTTCAAGATTCTTCCTCATCCTGGGACCCTAGTGGAATTTCCTGGTGGAATTCTCAGTGTCTCAAATATTACCACCAGCAGCATATGGAAAACATCATCAAAGTAGCTAGTTGACATTCTATATTTTTTCAAAGTTGGCATTAGACAGTGAAAGTTACAATGTCTATGCTAACAGTGTAAATCCCAGAGGACTGCGTGAATTTTAGTTCTAGACGGTTGAAGACACCCCACTCCCTTTTGTCTTAAAATCAACTTCTGAGGCCATCTCTGCTGCTCTTCATGGGTCCTTGCACAACGTGGGCCGCTGTTACCTGAAACCTATTTTTCCCTCAGATGAACATATATAAAACTCACCGTTTAATTCAGTTCTTCCATGCGCTCAGTTGGGAACTTGTTTTGTTTTTTCCTTTTCATTAACTACTTATATCACAGTAGTTGTAATTGCTAAATGTAGGTCATTCAAACAGCTCTACCATCAATAATAATAACCTCCTGACACATATGCTCAATATTCTATTTTTTTAATAGGGAAATTCAAATAGGCAAACAACTCGCTCAAAGGCTCACTTAAGTAAGACTGCGAAAAGTTTTCTTTATCATTTGCATTATCTGCGGTTTCCCACAGTCAGGTCATGACTCACTTGGGAGCCACTATGAAGCTGCTAATAACTTGATGATCGTGATGTGGTCTGCACCTCTAAAACTGCCAGGTCTAAATTGCAAATATAACTAGTTTCTTTCTGCAAGAACCTCTACATGCCCTCTCATTGGAGGCTGGTTAACTTTAAGGGGATGTACCCTTATGACCTCCTTGAGGGTTGTACTGTGCGTAGACATAAAGATTGCCATCGACATATTCATTTCCTGAAATTTGGCTCTCTAGGCTCAACAGACAACTTACAGCAAGTTATTTAGTTGAGAACTAATTTTGCATCATTTTTCTCTTCTCTTTGCTGCATCCCTTTTTCTCCTTTCTACCAATCATCTATCTATCTATCTATCTATCTATCTATCTATCTATCTATCTACCTACCTACCTACCTATCTATCTATCCATCTATCTATCTACTCTTACAGAATACATTGAGAAAATGCAATACCTATAACAAAAGTAGTACTATTTAGCAAGGATATTAACAAATGCTATCAGTCGATGATAACCATCAAACAAAACACCAAATAAAAACCATGCATTGCTTATATTCTTATTACATCTTATCCTCATAGTCACCCACAAATAAAATACAATACAACTTCATTTTAAGGAAGAGGCTGTTCAATTCCAGGGCACTTGGTAGTTATCTGGGCAACAGAAGTATAATCTCACAAACTGGACTATTGAAATCTTATTCAAAGCAATTATGTCTAAAACCTCCCAGGATGCCTAATGTAGAAGACACAGGAGAAGTGAGTGGTAATTTAGTGACCCACTGCCAAGCAAGTTACTTTTCTCTACTACCTAAGGGAGGTTTTGTTTTTTCATTTAACATTGAGAGGATTGTTATCATGTTATATCTATGCATCATGACATTAAAAATGACAATAATTTTATTAGTTTACTTACTGAATAGAACAATAGAAAACCATAAAGAAAAATAGCCATGTTTAACTAACATATGCCTTTTCCTAGTATTTGTTATCTCCTCTGTCTGCTGCAAATTCTGGCAAAGTATGAACTGCTAACTCTGGGTTTATTAGAGAAAGTACTGAAGTATTCAGGAGGAAATTGTCCAAGGTTAACCACTAATAAAGAAATGCTACATAATAATAAATTCATAGCTCATTAATGCGTGGCCCTGACTGTACATCCCAGAGCTGTTAATTCTTAATAAACCTGCTTTATGTTGTATACTTTGTTTCTTTCTCTGAAAAGTTAAACATGAATCAAATTCAAACCTGTGTCTCTCTATTCAGTTGCACTTCTTCCCCTAAATTTTGGTTTTTCTTTTTTTTTTTTTTGTTCTTTTTTTTTTCGGAGCTGGGGACTGAACCCAGGGCCTTGCGCTTCCTAGGCAAGCGCTCTACCACTGAGCTAAATCCCCAACCCCAATTTTGGTTTTTCTTATCGGCCCTTGAGCTTCTGGACACTAATGATAAGTCAGCCCTCAATGTAAAGCCACGAGGGCATTATCTAGAGCACTGCTGTTAGACGTGAGCACTGCGTTCATGCCTACAGTTCAGTTTCTAAGCAAGTATGGTTTTGTAGGCAGCTTTGCTAGTTAAATCATGAGACTGCTGCTTTAGCCAATAGCACCTTAGGAAGCAGATTTCAGTACAGTTAAGGAAAGGAAAGATTTGATTTTCCATGACCCGGAGACTAGAAAGCATCCAACATTCTTTTCTTTAACGGCTACTAAATGCAACTTTAATTTTCTTTGTTCTGTTTTACCCTAAAGGATTTTAACCTTTGGGGGAAAATAGGAAAGGATCCCATAACTCTGTTTTAATGAGTTGAAAAGACTGTACTGGCTCATTAAAGGAAGTGTTTTTCTGACTCCTTGGATGATGTATTTCTTTTGGCTGATGGCTAAGGAAGTTTATTCCTTGCGCCTTATTATTGCCCTGGTTATGAAGTGGCAATGCTACAGACCCAGAAAGACCATCGGATTCAGCTGTGTCTCCTAATAGAGTATTCATTTTCTCTGACTGCTGCAGCAAATTACCACACACTTTGGAGCTTAAAATAATAGAAATTTATTCTCTTCGGGCTCTGGAGGTTAAAAGTGTAAAATCAGTCTCAAATTTACATGTTGACCCAAAAATCAAGGTGTCAGCAAGGCCCATTCCTAATGGGTCTAGTAGAAACTCAGACCCTTCCTCTCTATCTTTTAAAGGTGGTTGGAGATGCTTAGTGTGGGGCCAATGCATTCTAAATCATCTCTGTTGCCACTTTGAATACCACTGTGTGTGTGTGTGTGTGTGTGTGTGTCCCCTCCTTTGCTTCCTCTGTCTCTCAGTCACTCTCTTCCTCTGATAAAGAAGCCTATGACCGCACCAGATTTGTCTTAATGAATCTACCTCAAGAGTTAATTTATTCATATCTGTGATACTGCTTTTACATCATCCGGTGGTAATTACAGGTTCCCAGGGGTTTAGATGTAGGACTTTTGGAGTGTGTAGGTAATGGGCACCAATAAAATAAATAGTAAACATAGGGGAATCGAATAAAGGGATGGCACCTTCAGTGATAAAATGAAATTGATTGACGATTATGAGTCCCCAAAGCTTTCAGAGGACAGTGTCCCACAAACAACAAAAGTCTTTATCTTGGGAGCAAGCCTGCTGGTTGTATGACTGATATCTGCTCAATGTCTTGCAATGATGGAGACTGTGAAGAGAAAACAACCCTGTAAAGGCACTGCATTCATGAAACAGTGAAGAGGATGAGGACCGGGAGCCTTTGTGTGTTTCTGAGAAGGAAAGAAATCACAAAAGCAACGAGTTGAGGGAACATGCCCTTGAGATCCCTGCTATTTCACTATTTGTGACACTCTATCTAAACTCAGCCCATTCCAAAGTCCCAGGCATTGAATACTTCTTACAGTACTTGATGCTCTACGAGGTATTTCATGAGTGATAGCATTTCAAATGCTTTTTACTGAGCGCAAGGCTGAAGATGGAGCGAGGTGCCTTCGCTGTTCATTTGCCCGCCCATCCTGTTCTTTCCAGCGCCCTGGAGCCTGACGTGAGAGAGTCGTGTTGGGCATCACATACACTGAGATAGAAACGATGCAGTGAACATTAGTGTGGCCCTGCCCAAAGACAGCACACAGATCCCCACCCCCTCAAACAAGAAGGCATGGACGTGAGAGACAGCCACAGATGTATGTGAGAGTGTGGAAGGGGAAGGGAGAAATGGCATAATTGTAATTAAAAAATAAAAATATCACAGAATCATAAAAGTAATGTAAAATGCAGAATGTGGTAACGAATGAGAGAGAAAGAGAATGACTTAAGGCTCTACCAGAGTCTAAACGATACACCAGGATTCAGTTACTTAAACGCCAGCTGCCTTATATATCTCATTCCTCCTATATTATATTGCCCATTCTAACTTATACACACAGTATCCTAGAATGCTCCATAGCCAACTAATGTGACTCTTCTCCCCTGAAAGAAATTCTAGACAGGAACACAATACATGAAGGAGAGTGCTCATTGCCGTGTTCTATAATAAACACCGAGAAAGGTATTGATAAAAAAATACTCCTATATGTGTTTAGAGAATGCCTCTAGGTTTACATCAAAGAGAAAATTCAAAACCTAGATGAGAGGGCATGAAACAGTGACAAATACCTCATGGAGCCATGAGAACATGATGTCTTTTGACACCTGCCCCTGTAGCTTACCTTCTCTGGTCTGCATCGCTCTCGGCCTGAATGCATCATGGCCAATACACATGTTCTTTCTAATTTAGTAGAGAGACTGTAAGCCTGAAGTATAGTTCCTGTTTAAGAGAACACAGTCTCAGCTCTTCAGTTTAAATTAAAATCTTAAAAATTCCTTTAGCCTTACCTTAAGTGTGGAAGGCACTATTTACTACGTGTAGAGCCCGGGGCCACTGTGCAGATTATTCAAAGGAAGCCTCTCAACACAGTCATGACATTTTGTCACTATAGACTGGAAATAACTTCAGTCCCGGGATGCAATAAAAAGAACGTTCAAAGGAAAACGAGTGAAGGACAAGTAAATCCCATTTGCTGGAAAAATGCTCTACAGCTGAGAGTTCGGAAGCTTTACAGCATGGGCAAAGGTTACACATTGCATAATCTTAGTCAATTAAGAAACTACAAGGTTCACAAACTGGATTTGTTTGATAGTACATGAGGTAGAAACTCTTTAAGGAGATTCCAGGGAAGCTTTGGCTGCTTAGCAACCGCTGACCCCCAGGGACCAGTTCATTTTTAGTCTGGAATAATAGGTCATCAAATGCCACTGGGATTACTGTGAGCCTCACATATGGAATTTTCCAAACACATAGCTGAAAAGTTGTCACCAGCGTCTGGCCCAAAACGGGTATGTGGGTAACACATATTTTGGGGGGAAAAATGATCCATTTACTGCATGGGCCTCTTCCTTTTCGAGTGACAGTATTGAGACAGCAAAGCCATCCACCTTGTAAGAAAGTGTGATCCAATCTTGCAGCATTTCTCAGAGTACAAGAGTAGAAAAATATTGGCCCTTACTTTATTGAAATCTTGTGAACCTTTTAATAACCATGCTGTAGAATCCCGTGGAGACACTAACTCTTGTTAATTACTGATTGGCATATGAGAGTTTGCCTATTAACACTAAAATCACTATTCACTAAGGCTATGGTCTACAGAAGTTGACCGTTGGGTGATGGTCAGAGTAGTGATTATAGGTACTTTGAAGACTCAAAACAAACTTATTTTTGTATGAGCCTGAAGACAGTAGGAGCTGTGGCTAAACAATACAGTAATGAGATGGTATGCGTTATTGCATCAGACCAAGAGAAGGAAAAGAGTCTGGAGATGTTCCTCGCAATCACCAGGGAAGATATAAAGAGTCCTTCAGCTGCAGCCACGCCATAACCACGCAGGTGCCTCTTGCTTGCACTCCAGGGCTCCATGTCTCTTCGGGGCTATTCTCGCCTTTGCAGTGCCACGTCCCATAGAAATCACTGCTACATCCCTGTGACTCCTTCCATCGCTGTCTGCTCCGAGGATGTAAACCCTACCTTTGGACATTACTTACCCAGCAGCTACCAAGGCAATCTCTGGCTTCTGGACCATTGCCAAGACTCCTACTGTGAAGCACCTTGCTGTGACTCTCCCAGCTGTGTGCTCAAGACTTGCCCTGCAAGTTCTGATCCCACGGACTCCTGTGTGCCTTGCAAGTCCCCAACTGCAAATCAAGTTGTTAGTGACTGCAAAACTACCAACATCAGATGCAGACCCAGCTGCAGTCCCTGTCCTGGGACCAAAGGGTATGTATCCAACTGCACCACCGCTACTCGATTTGCATCTAAAGCCTGTCAGACTCTTCAAAATGGCTCCCGCTGCATAGAGCAATATAATTCCTTCCTCGGGAATCTTCAGGCCCCATACCACTGTATTCGGGGCAACAATGAGTACAGAAGCTATAGAAATTTTGGATTCATCACCAATGGCTTCTCTCCATCTTGTTACACTATCAGTAGCTACCATCCCCGAAGTTACCTAATGAGGTATTGCCAGTATCCAAATTATGGGTCTTCAAGTTTCCCATCACGGAGCTACCTATGTAGAAATTTTCGGTCTCTGAGCTGTATTCCCAGTACATTCCCACCTCTGAGGTACTTATGCAGCAGTAACAGACCTCTGAATTGCTACTGATTGACTTACAGCTCGCACAAGAGTTCCGACGAGGCTAATGGAGGACAGCAGGTTTTACTCTGTTCTGGGGTCTCTATATTCTGCTCAATTGATTGATTCATCTCAGAAGGTTGTCAGACTAGCCTCCAGTGTAACCGTAGATCCAATTAACCACTCAGTAGTTTGTTCTTCTGTTAGTCTGATTCTGAGGGTAGTTTTAGTTCTAAAACTGACTAGAATAGACTCACTGAAGAGATTCCACATGAAGGACAATCATCGTCTTCCTTACTCTGGTTGTCACTTGTCTTGTGGCAATCCTCTACCCGGGTTGATGCCTGATTTCAACATAGTTTGGTTTTTTCAGATTTTTCCACTTTTCATCAGTAGTTTTGCTAACTGCCTAATGAGCATCTTGCCTGTAAAGGGAGAAATAAAATTACCTTAAACCTACTAAATGAAGCGACGTCTCCCTTTCCCTCATGACTGATTATAAGAAGGAGTTCATGTCAACAACAACCATAGCTACTAACGAGCGAGAAGACTTCAGCAATTGCCTCTTTCAAAGAAGACACAAAGCACAGGGTTGATTGACAGTTGACTCTTAGCCTCAACCCTTGGAAGAAATACTCAGAACTAAATAAAGCATAGAAAGTATTTGACAAAAGAAAGACCAATGCTGTTGTACATTCTCCGAGACTCCTAGAATTCATCTACGTTCTGGACTCCTCTGTAATTCTGCTCTGTTGAATTGTGTCATTCTAGTTCTAGAAAATATCTAATAAACAATGTTCTATCCGGAATCCTTGGCTTCTCTTATGCTTCCTGACACATGTTCACTGATATTTTGTCTATATTGAGCACAGTAATATGCATACCACTGTTGATTTACAATTCAGTTTATAATCTAAATTAAAATTGTGAAGAAGGTTGAATATAAAATCCAGTTAGTTTGTTTTTGTTTTGTTTGTAGCACCTCCGATTTATTCACCTTGCAGTTTGTGATTGATTTTCTAATAAAGAAATTTGGTGAGAATGCATTTCAACCAATTTAATAACAAGTATATATTTCTGTGCATAATGTATATGACAATAAAATATAGGTACTATTGGAGATGGATTGTTAAATATGGAATCTCTTGAGAAGTGATTTTAGGCCTATAAATTTCTCATGCAGAAAATGAAATCTTCAATCTAAAAAGAAAAAAAAAACATAGGATAGACATGGTAAGCATTTCTGTAAGTAAACCGTGAGACATATTTAAAGGGAAATGTTTTGTGGTAGTGAATACAGTAGGGGACTGGAATATTTGGGAAATTTGATGGTACTGACAACCGATATTTTATGGCTCAGGTAAAACTGAGTGATGGATTGTACTTCTAGCATCTTAAAAAATAGGTAAGTTAATGTCCAGATTCAAAACTTTCACACTATACCCATGCAACTAGCATTTTAATAAACAGGAAGTGCATATGTACTGTATTTGTGGAGGGCTTCAGACCAAGTCTTGATGCCTTGATTTTGCTTGAGGATATTTGGAGATAATGATGTTCCTCATTCTTGTGACTGCCTCAGCTTTCAGATAATTCTGTTATATGTTACCAAAACATTATCCTTTGGAACCAAACCTTGACTACATAGAACCCATCTAATTCCTTTCATAAGGCATAGGTGTTCAAGTACTTGGAAAGTGTTTTGTGTGCATTAATTGAATGTTCAGTTGCTCAGATATATTTGCTTAGATCTATTTTGTGATCTTTGCAAACTCTGAAGGTAATACTATTCTTTGAGACCTTAAGTGGGATTCTTTGATGAAATTGAGATTTAGGAGAAAACTGGTCAGAGAAGTAATATACTGAAACAAACAATACTATCTAAACCATTTAACTACAACAGAAGACTTTCTGAGGAGGGAGGGAACTTCTTTTTTTTTTTTTAATTAACTTGAGTATTTCTTATATACATTTCGAGTGTTATTGCCTTTCCCGGTTTCCGGGCAAACATCCCCCTAATCCCTCCCCCTCCCCTTCTTTATGGGTGCTCCCCTCCCCACCCTCCCCCCATTGCCGCCCTCCCCCCAACAATCTAGTTCACTGGGGGTTCAGTCTTAGCAGGACCCAGGGCTTCCCCTTCCACTGGTGCTCTTACTAGGATATTCATTGCTACCTATGGGGTCAGGGTCCAGGGTCAGTCCATGTATAGTCTTTAGGTAGTGGCTTAGTCCCTGGAAGCTCTGGTTGCTTGGCATTGTTGTACATATGGGGTCTCGAGCCCCTTCAAGCTCTTCCAGTTCTTTCTCTGATTCCTTCAACGGGGGTCCTATTCTCAGTTCAGTGGTTTGCTGCTGGCATACGCCTCTGTATTTGCTATATTCTGGCTGTGTCTCTCAGGAGTGATCTACATCTGGCTCCTGTCGGTCTGCACTTCTTTGCTTCATCCATCTTGTCTAATTGGATGGCTGTATATGTATGGGTCACATGTGGGGCAGGCTCTGAATGGGAGTTCCTTCTGTGTCTGTTTTAATCTTTGCCTCTCTAGTCCCTGCCAAGGGTATTCTTGTTCCCCTTTTAAAGAAGGAGTGAAGCATTCACATTTTGATCATCCGTCTTGAGTTTCATTTGTTCTAGGCATCTAGGGTAATTCAAGCATTTGGGCTAATAGCCACTTATCAATGAGTGCATACCATGTGTGTTCTTCTGTGATTGGGAGGGAACTTCTAACTAGAAAAATGACAGAACGCTCTCTGGAAGAGCTGATGTTGGAGTGATGTTGAATGTTGAAGTGACAGGGTTCTGCACGCTCAGCGATGGTGTAGTAAAATGAGGTGGGACCTTAGTAGGAATCCAAGTGGCACTGAGTTTTAGTGGGGGGAGGGAGTGCAAACATCTATCAGCCATGGACTAAAATAGAGAGGTTATTAGATCAAAGATCATAGGTAAGAGAAGTTCTCTTAAATAAAAACGAGCAAGTTATATGAGATTTATAAATATGGCCATGGTAAAACTAAAAGTGCCTCATAATGAAAGATATCATTTAAAAATGAAAAATGGAGGAGAGAAATGCAATGTGTGAGATGTTTATGCCTACCGCCCACATTTTCTGTAAACGTTAAGCTTAAAATAGATCCCTATAAATGAAGCCAAATAACTAATAAAACAGTGCAAACAACTCCCGGAAGCAGAATTAGGAGAAAATATGTAGCATGTATTCCACAGAATTGCTTCCCTAACTACTTCAAAGTAAGATAGGAAAGCACCAACATCTTGATGAGAAACAAACAATGTGAGCAGATAATTACTAATAAACGAAATAGCATTGCCTGTAAAGTAGTCACTGTGTTAGACCCCATTGGTAATTAGTTGTTATGAGCACGAGATATTCTTTTTTTTTTTTTCAGAGCTGGGGACCAAACCCAGGGCCTTGCAAGCACTCTACCACTGAGCTAAATCCCCAACCCCGAGCATGAGATATTCTTGTTAGCATCCATTTTTCAAATATATTTAAGTGAATAATAATAGGTTGACTTACAAATACCATTTCATGGGCTGCAGGTTGGGCCAGAGATCAGTAAGGCCTGTGAGGATGTAAGAGTTTCAAAGACACCAACTGAACGTTCATCCAATTCCTCATCTTCAGGTGTCTCCTGGGGAAAGTGTCCTACAGAGGACAAACCTAGACTGACTTCATTTGGCTATTCTCTTTATATTAGTAGCACCACAGAGGGTGTTGTCTATCATATAACATATCTGGTTGTGAAGTGGGATCGGTTTTGTTGCTAAGGTCTCTTTTCTGTTGCTTTTGATTTTTTTTTAAATTATGCGTAAAAAACCATTTAATTGTCGGGTCTAAAGTTTACTTCTGAACCTGCAATTCCAAATCCGAAGTTTTGCCACAGGCACCACACTTTGACCCAGGTCCTCACAGTGCAGCCATTTCCTTAGTTGAAATTGCCTGCCCTCATCTGGAGCTCAAGAGTACAATATGGAAAGTTCCAGAAAGAAATAAGTGAAAAGCTATATGTTGAACCCTTATGTGATTAATGAAATAAACTACCTCTCTGCCCCCACTTGGGAGGTGAATCACGTCACTGTGTGGCCCGTCTTTGCAGTACAGTGGCCTTCTTGTTAGGAGCGGTCATGTTTATCAGAGCTCTACAGATCGTAAGGCTCCGTAAAACACAAGAATAGTGGTGTGAGGATTTTGTTAGTGTATGTTGTTGTAGTTCTTCTGGATTAATGCTATCAGTGATTGACGTACCTAATTTGTAAATTAAATGTTGGCATTAATATATAGATATAAGAAAATACGCACTAAATACAGTATCTAGTTCTACCTGATACGTCAAGCGTCCCCCAGGAGTCCTGGAATGTAACCACGGATAAAGCGGTACCATTGGTTTTGCTTTCAACACTCCTTTGATGCTGCAAACTAAAACAAAATTTTAATCCATCCACCTAAAAAGAATTTAGGAAGGAAAAGGTGATGAGTCTGTTTGGGGAGACTATCAACTAAACTGTAACCTAGCGATCTTAATAAAACTTTTACAATTAAAAGGAGTGTTCTGCCCTAGTATAAATTATTATGGGAAAAGGAAAATTTCAAAGCGAAGGTGAAGAAGTATAAAATACATGCTGTGGTATATTCTGTATCACATAAATAAAAATTGCCTTTTATTTTATATATAAAAGTATACATGTATTAATATTTCATCTAATTAATATAGCATTACATACAAGTTGAAGCCTACTAGTATGCATCCAACTTAAAGATATGCGAACCTTGGGTAGAGTTTTAGGAATGAGAGTGAAAAATTCAGTAAGCAAGTTTCAGGGCTGATGCTCAAACTTTATGCGTGCAATTAAAGTTTCAAAACAAAGGAAGAGAGTACTGAGAAAGGAAGTCGAGTCTCTCCTCCGATCATAGGGGACATGCAGTCAACAGCACTCTCTGCCATACTATCCATCACAGTATTGAACACCAAAGAGAAACAGGTACCGGCCCTCTACCGTGCTACTCTGCCTTCTAGGGAGAGCCAGATTGCAAGAACTCATTGATATCCTTGACAATGAATTTCCGTTAGGTAAACACACAATAAATCATGTGCCGTGATTGTGAGCATCGCACATCACTCCAGACAAATGTAAGCTGTAGTAATGAGCTAAATTTTTCAAAAATTATTGTTAGAAATACACCAATGAGTCTTTTCTTCTTTTCTTTTCTTATTTTTTTTGCTTTAAAATGAAGTTATTTTATTTATTTATTTATTTATTTATTTATTTATTGGGTATTTTTTATTTACCTTTCAAATGTTATTCCATTTTCAGTCCCTATCCCCTTTGCCCTTCTTCTGTGAGGATGTTCCCCCACCCATCCACCCCCACCCACTCCCACCTCACTGCCCTGGCATTCCCCTATACTGGGGCATTGAGCCTTCACAGGACCAAGGGCCTCTCCTACCATTGGTGCCCAACAAAACCATCCTCTACTACACATGCAGCTGGAGCCATGGGCCTGCTCATGTGTAGTCTTTGGGTGGTGGTTTAGTCCCTGGGAGCTCTGGTTGGTTGGCGTTGGTATTGTTCTTCTTATAGGATTGCAAACCCCTTCAGCTCCTTTAATCCTTTTTCTAACTCCTTGAATGAGAACCCCATTCTCACTTCAATGGTTGGCTGCGAACATTTGACTCTGTATTTGTCATGCTCTGGCAGAGCCTCTCAGGAGACAGCTATATCTGGCTCCTGTCACCATGCACTTCTTGGCATCAGCAATAGTGACTGAGTTTAGTGCCTGTATGTGTATAGGATGGATGAACAGGTGGAGCAGTCTCTGGATGGCCTTTACTTCAGTCTCTACTCCAAACTTTGTCTCTGTATTCCCTTCTATTAATATTTTTGTTCCCCCTTTTAAGAAGGACTGAAGCATTTACACTTTGGGCATCCTTCTTCTTGAGCTTCACGTGATCAGTGGATTATGTCATTGGGTAATCAGCTTTTGGGTTAATATGCACTTATCAGTGAATGAATAGCATGTGTGTTTTTATGTAATTGGGTTACCTCACTCAAGATGATATTTCTAGTTCCATCATTTGCCTATGAATTTCATGAAGTCATTGTTTTTGATAGCTGAGTAGTACTCTGTTGTATAAAATGTACCACATTTTCTGTATCCATTCCTCTGTTGATGGACATCTGTGTCCTTTCCAGATTCTGACTATTATAAATAAAGCTGATATGAACATAGTGGAGCATGTGTCCTTGTTATATGTTGGAGCATCTTTTGAGTATATGCCCAGGAGTGGTATAGCTGGGTCCTCAGGTAGTACTATGTCCAACTTTCTGAGGAACCGCCAGACTGATTTCCAGAGTGATTGTTTCAGCTTTCAGTCCCATCAACAATGGATGAGTGTTCCTCTTTCTCCACATTCTTGCCAGCATCTGTTGTCACCTGAGTTTTTGATCTTAGCCATTCTGACTGGCATGAGGTAGAATCTCAGGGTAAATTTGATTTGCATTTCTCCGATGATGAAAAATGTTGAACATTTCTTTAGGTGCTTCTCAGCCATTTGTTATTCCTCAGTTGAGAATTCCTTGTTTAGCTCCATAACCTATTTTAATAGGGTTATTTGATTCTCTGAAGTCTAACTTCTTGAGTTCTTTATACATATGGAATATTAGCCCTCTATCAGATGTAGGATTGGTAAAGACCTTTTCTCATTCTGTTGGTTGCCACTCTGTCCTAATGACAGTGTCCTTTGATATAGAGAAGCATTGCAATTTTATGAAGTCCCATTTGTTGATTCTTGATCTTAGAGGGTAAGCCATTCATGTTGTGTTCAGGAAATTTTCCCTACTGCCCATGTGCTCAAGGCTCTTCCCCACTTTTTATTCTATTAGTTGGAGTGTTTTATGTGGTAGTCTTTGATGCACTTGGACTTGAGCTTTGTACAGTTCGATAAGAATGGATTGATTTGCATTCTTCTACATGCTGTCCTCCAGTTGAACCATCACCATTCATTGAAAATGCTATCTTTTCTCCACCGGATGGTTTTAGCTCTTTTGTCAAAGATCCAGTGACCATAGGTATGTGGGTTCATTTCTGGGTCTTCAATTCTATTGCACTGTCCTACCTGCCTGTCTCTGTACCAATACCATACAGTTTTATCACTGTTGCTATGTAATGAAGCTTGAGGTAGAGGATGGTGATTCCTGCAGAAGTTCTTTTACTGTTCTAGTTTTCACTGTCCTGCTTTTTTTTGTTATTTCAAATAAATTTGCAAATTGCTCTTTCTAACTCTATGAAGAATTGAGCTGGAATTTTGATGGAGATTGCATTGAATCTGTAGATTGCTTTTGGCAAGATGGACATTTTTACAATATTAATCCTGCCAATCCATGAGCATGGGAGATTTTTCCATCTTCTAAGATCTTCTTCAATTTCTTTCTTCAGAGACTTGAAGTTCTTGTCATACACATCATTCACTTGCTTGGTAAGAGTCACACTGAGCTATTTTATATTACTTGTGACTACTGCGAAGGGTGTCGTTTCCCTAATTTCTTTCTCAGCCTGTTTATCCTGTAAGTAGAGTAAGGCAACTGATTTGTTTGTGTTAATTTTATATCCAACCACTTTGCTAAAGTTATTTATCAGGCTTAGGAGTTCTCTTGCAGACCTTTCAGGGACTATCATATCATCTTCAAATAGTGATATTTTGACTTTTTCCTTTCCAATTTGTATCCCTTTGACATCCTTTTGTTGTCTGATTGCTCTGGCTAGGACTTTGAGTACTATGTGGCATAGGTAGGGAGAGATTGGGCATTCTATGATTTTAATGAGATTGCTTCAAGTTTCTCTCCATTTAGTTTGATGTTGGCTACTGATTTGCTGTATTATGCTTTTACATTGTTTAGGTGTGGGCCTTGAATTCCTGAGCTTTCCAAGACTTTTGACATGAAGGGGTGTTGAATTTTGTCAAATGCTTTCTTAGCATCTAATGAGATGATCATATGTTTTTTTTGTCTTTAAGTTTGTTTATATAGTGGATTACGCTTATGGATTTCTGTCCAGAGGGCACAGAAAGAGTATCCAAATTGACAAAATCAGAAATGAAAATGGAGACATAACAATAGAAACTGTGAAAATTAAAAGTATCATCAGATCCTACTACAAAAGCCTATACTCAACAAAACTGGAAAATCTGGATGAGATGGACGATTTTCTAGACAGATACCAGGTACCAAAGTTAAATCAGGATCATATAAACCATCTAAACAGTCCTATAACTCCTAAAGAAATAGAAGAAGTTATAGAAAGTCTCCCAACAAAAAAATGTCCAGGACCAGATGGGTTCAGTGCAGAATTCTATCAGACTTTCATAGAAGATCTAATACCAATACTGTCCAAACAATTCTACAAAATAGACACAGAAGGGACACTACCCAATTCCTTCTATGAAACCTCAATTATGTTTATATCTAAACCACACAAAATACCTTCAGATCAATTTCCCTTATGAACATTGACTCAAAAATACTCAATGAAATTCTTGCAAACCAAATCCAAGAACACATCAAAATGATCATCCATCATGATCAAGCAGGTTTCATCTGAGGAATGCAGGAATGGTTCAATATACAGTATCTGTTTTGTCTTAATCACCACTATATTGATAACCAACATTTTGTGCCTCCCAAATAAAACATAAACATCTCTTTGCTGTTTTTCTCCTTTATAAAAGAGGAAACTTTATTCCATACTCCAAAGACCACCTCCCATAGTTACAGACATTTTATAAATGCAAGTAGAAATGAAAAGTTCCTCTGTTTCTCATAGTCTTCCCATCCTGTAGACATAAGAGAGTTAAGGAAATGCATGCACACCTCCTGCTCAATGCTGTAAACCAAACAGAACTCTACCTTAAGTTTTATGCAGTGCATGACCTATATAATGAATAATTAATTTTTTCAAATGTATGGACCTGACACTGGATATTTAGATGGTTAACAGTTTATGATAAGATTCAAATAGCTAATGAAACTGCCACTTTTGCCATGCTAGTAAAGGTTTCCGAGGACTACATGACAGCCATGTTTGTTTCTGTCTGCCCTCTTGAAACTCTTTTTCACTTCTATCAATTAGAACTCTTCTTTCTTAGACTGGTTTATTGAGTGTATTAAATCTATAACATATGCAATCATCAACATGTTTCTAAAATGTCTTCCATTAAATTTCATCAGTTTTTCATCATAGTGTTATCTTTTGGGTTTTCCATAAAATGTCTGTCAACTCTTCTACAAATGGTGAATATGTGCATCAACTTGCTAAATGCAAATGGATGCCGTCTTCCCAACAGGCTCTTCCTGACCAGGCCTCTTGCCTGGTTTAATTAAGTAAATTGTCGCCCATAGTATGTTCCAAAATAGCTAATCCCCAGAACTGCATGTCTTATGTTAGAATTTTTAATTACTTGGCCTGCTAAAGTCACAGTCCCTAGATTGCTTCAGAAGTGAATCAGGAGTTTGTTGAGACCTCTCCCAGATGTGTATGCATTTGGTCTCATAGCCAGTGTAATTATTTTAGGCTCACTAGACTCCAGCTTGGTCTCGGTGTACTAGTTTAATCTCACCAACAGCTGTGACTGCCTATCACCAAGCCAGGCCACTGACAGAGCAGAGGAGGACAGTCTCCCATGCCCCGTTTGTTTTTTATGCCTTATGGCATAGAGTCAGGAAAAAAGCACTCAAGATGCCACCACTGCCAACTTCCACTCTGAGGAAAAGTATAAGAAGTCATTCTCTTTAATTCTCAGAATTGTATGTGTCCTCAATTTACATTTTGACATTTAACATAAAAATATGGAAAATGCAAATATAATGGTATAAGTCTTTCCTCTGCCCTCAGGAGGAAAAGGTAGCTGGAAGGAGGGTTCAAAGGCAACCTGGTTACATACTGGGACCCGATATTCAATTAATAAATAAAAGTAAAAAAGATGTTAATTTTTTTCAATCGAGAAATAAAGATCACAGATCAATAATAATTTCTTTGAGAAAAGAATAGGTATTTTAAATACAGAATTCTTTCTTTCAAGGAATAATTATGGTGCAAATAATATAATTGTTAGAGTTGCAACTTTAGATAGTGGAATATTCCTCATCTACCATGTAACCACAGAGAGTGGAAGGTTATAAATCGTGCTAACAGGGAGTCTGTTGTTTCTTATCAATGTGTCTTTGCTCCCTTGTTTCTAATGGCTAGATGTCTTCTTTATTTTAATCAACTTCTCTCATATTGGGTAGCACAAAGGACCTGTGTCCGGTTTTATAGGACTTGAGTGCAGTTTGAATGCTGAGTAACCTCAAGCACTTCTCAACTGAATGACGAAGAAAAGTATGCGAAGTGCCTCTTTGTTCACACATGGCAAAGTGGTCATAAGTGATCTTGAGTATTAATTCTGAATCAGAGCAGTTATGCTTATACAGGTCAAGATGTCAGTTAACCCTCTTATAGCATAAGTGTTTTTTATAGACTGAAATGCTTGCTAAGAATTCAGCAAAGTAGTTTATAAAACATTGTGAACAGGCAGAACACTCAGTAAAGTCCCCAGCCTTTGATTCTGTGCATGGTATGATGAGGAGAGTAGTTAGTTAGTTAGTTAGTTAGTTAGTTAGTTAGTTAGTTGGGATGCTAGAATCACAGACTCCATTCTTTTTGTTCTAGCTTACTGTATTTTATTGCTTCGCCCCCTACATAAATTTGTAACTCCTAAATTCATGCTGGCCTCCTTCAAGCCCTATATTCACACCAACTCCATAGAGGTGATCAAAATTTTATGTCAGATACATGTGGGAATAATTGGGGGCCTTTTATCTCTCAAGTTCAAACTACCTAAGTGGAAGCCTCCAGGCTGTCATTGGGAATATCTCTGGCAAAGCTATTGAAGTCTAGAGTTCAAACCCTTTTGCTTTAACAGATCTACTTCGGCAATCTGACCGTGTGTGTGTGTGTGTGTGTCTGTGTGTGTGTGTGTGTGTGTGTGTGTGTGTGTGTGCGCGCGCGCGCGCGTGTGTATGCACATACATACACGATTTTATATATTTATATCCCAAATGTTGTCCCCTTTCCTGGTTCCCCTCCCTGAGTTCTTCACCCCTCCTTGCTTCTGAAAGGGTGTTTCCCCCCACGCCCTACCCCTTACTTTACCTCCCCCAACCTGCCAGCATTCCCTTTCCCTGGGGCATCAAGTTACTACAGGACTAAGCACTTTGTCTACCCGCTGAGGCTAGACAAGGCAGTATTCTGCTACATACGTACCAGGGGCCATGGCCCAGCCCATGTATACTCGTTGGTTGGTGGCTTAGTCTCTGGGAGATCTGAGGGGTCATGGTTACTTGACATTATTGGGGTTGCCATCCCTTTCAGCTCCTCCACTCCTTCCTCTAACTCTTCCATAGGATTCCTGGACCTCAGTCCAATGGTTGGCTGTGAGTATCTGCATCTGTCTCAGTCAGCTGCTGGTAGAGCTTCTCAGAGGACAGCTGGCTAAGTTGGGCTGATCTTGGGATGGCCTTTCCTTCAGTCTCTGCTCCATTTTTTTGTCCCTGCATTTCCTTTAGACAGAAACAATTCTTAAATTCTGAAGACAATAGCAGTACTCTAAACAACGTCTTTCCATTTCAAAGTGCTTAAAATCCAAATAGTGAGAAATAATGTTTTTGGAACCCTAGTTCCGATAAGTTTTCAGTGTAGATCAACTGCTCATCAATTAACAGATCAATAAAAAATATCCAGTTCACACACATACGTGAAGTTCATCAAGAATATAGGCATTGTGGAAAGAGCTTGCATTTTATAGTAAATCACACGAGAACACTCCATTCTCTCCTATGTTTTTATTCTGCTATGCTTATCACATATACGAAGTGAATTGAACATGAAATTGGAAAATAGTCACAGAATATAAACGTGCTCTTATGTTTTCTGAGTCTAATGTTACAAGAAGAAAAAAAAACAAGAAAAAAGAAAAACAAGAATCTGAAAAAAAAAGAAAACAAGTATCTGAACAGACTGTGGCTAAAATGCCACTTCCAACACTGCTCCTCCAGCATTCCGTCTTGTCATTTACTCTTCTGATGATGCCCTAAAATAAGAAAATTGAAAGAATGAGGCAAAACACAGTATTGGGCACGTACAATTATTTTTTTCTAGGCAAAGACATTCTCCCAAGGTACTGAAGCATGTGAATTTACACTCAACAGCATGTAGAGAAAAGAGCACATTCGTATTCTAGGATAGGTTTGTAGAACCGTAGAGTGTTGAAACTGTACATCTGATCCTGTGTCTACTTATCAGCAGCCGAAGGGAAAAAGATAAACACAAACTATCAAAGGGGAACTTTAACTTGAAATAACAGATCCCCTGATTCCCACCTTGGAAAACAAGGTCCATATTATTACTGCCGGAAGGATCACATGGAAATAATGAGAGGTTGTGAGAGAGCAATGGGGGAAATGAGGGCAGGTATGAAAGAGCTAGACTGAATGGAAGGGAAATGACAAGATTAAAAGGGGGGGAGGGCGAGAGACACAGCCAGAATACAGCAAACACAGAGGCGTATGCCAGCAGCAAACCACTGAATTGAGAATAGGACCCCCGTTGAAGGAATCAGAGAAAGAACTGGAAGAGCTTGAAGGGGCTCGAGACCCCATATGTACAACAATGCCAAGCAACCAGAGCTTCCAGGGACTAAGCCACTACCCAAAGTCTATACATGGACTGACCCTGGACTCTGACCTCATAGGCAGCAATGAATATCCTAGTAAGAGCACCAGTTGAAGGGGGAGCCCTTGGTCCTGCTAAGACTGAACCCTCAGTGAACGGGATTGTTGGGGGAGGGTGATAATGGGGGGAGGATGGGGAGGGGAACACTCATACAAAAGGGGAGGAGAGGGGTTAGGGGGATGTTGGCCTGGAAACCGGGAAAGGGAATACCAATCAAAATGTAAATAGGAAATACCCAATTTAATAAAGATGGAAAAAAGAGGGGGAGGGGATCGAGGAAAGGGAGGGGAAGGGGGAGGAGGGAAGGGCAAGGAGAGAGGAAAAGAAGCCATCAACTGTCAACTAATGAGTGTTATCCTACCTTGGGACCTCCTTGCTATGGTGGGCCACATCTAACACTCCAAATTCCATATCCTGGAAACTTGTTGTATTTAGTGAATATTATCTTGATACCACATAGAGGTCATAACAATGTAACATTTGCATAATTATGACTGTGCCCAAGTGATAATAGGTATGTATGTACACACATACAGAAGGGAGAACCAAGTTTTTCTTTTCCTGTAATCATGGTTCTTAAGGCTATAAGATGTTAAAAAAGATTGATTCTCCTTTGGAATCAGCATAGGATACACTCAGCCACCAAATTCTCAGCACAAAGGGAATTTATTATCCAGGAATGGCAAGCTTGGGTTGGAGGGGTGGGGGCTATAAAGGCAGACAGCATGCAGCAAGCAGGCCTGTGTTTTCCTGCAGGAGTGTCTTTTTAAAGGGAATCTATGCTAGGCTAAATTGTGGAACATGTTAGCCACATAGTAGATTTTCATTGCTAGATATTGGTATCTTGCTTGAAGGATGCGATCGAATGATTTTTAGCAAGGGAAAGGGAAAGGGTAAAGAGGCAAAACCTATGGGCTTCTGTTTGCTGTGCTCTTGCCTGCTTGCCTGTTAGGGCCCTTCATTCTGTTGGATTTGTAAGGAAGGACTGGGTTGTATTGTTCAGGGGAACTTTTTATCTCTTTCTAAGTGGTCTGTTTAACTGTTGTTTGGAATAACCACATGTGTCATATTTACACGGATGAAATTACTGAAAATTAGAATTCAGCCAGGACACTTTTCCCTGTCTTGTTTGTATCTCTTAAAATACAGGTACCATAGACTTTTAAGCATAAATGCAATTAGCCTGAGGCATAGAACATCTCCATTCCTTGTTGCTTTTGGGTAAAATCTAGAAGTGTTATAAAATATTAATAGAAACATAACATGAAGCTCAAGCACACTGGAGACTGACAGGCCAGCTCTGTTGGGCAGAAGTCTTTATATGTTTCACGGGAATAATACCTGTTCATTTCAACATAAAAAGAGTCTCATTAGCAACAAGAGTCCATTATTTGGAAATTCCCTCAATTTGAAGCCCAGTGCAGGCAGCTTCAATTGGGCCCTGACGTCAGAGGGTAAGTCACACTGGTGACCACTGAACATAAAACTTTGCAGAACATCGTACAGACACAGCACAGACACACAGAATCTGTGCAATGAAAGCTTCACTAGACACAAGGCAGCCCAAACCCTTCTTCAAGTGAAACTCACGGCTCAACGTCATTCTTTCTCTTCAGAGTAGAGCCACATCATTCCCTAATCTAATTGCATCCCCAAGTGGGAAGTTCTATTGCTTTCAGTGGCTGCAGAACAACACTTCAGGAAATCAACACCCCATTTTCAGGTTTCCTAACTCTTATGTATGGAAATGTGCCAAGATTGCCTATGTAAGAACTTTTAGGAGGACCAGGGAAGCCTGGTCTACTGTGGGCTACTGAAAGCAGAGAGGCTTCTGAGTCACCATCAAGCCAAGCAATGGGAACCTGAGCTCAGGGGCAGTCTTGTGCCTTCTGCAGCCTGGGAAAGGAACAGAAAAGCATTTAAAGCAAATCCTTCAGGTGGATATGTTCATAAGACAAAACCAGTAATTTGGTTCAAGTGAACATTTTCCATACAAACACTAAAAAGTCATCTGGGTGGCAGTCTGGTAACCTGAGAGACAGTTGCAACTGTGGGACTGGGAGGCTGAGTCGCTGCTCACTGAACCAAATTAAAGAAATGGTTGGTGACAGAGGAGACAATGTCTCATATCCTGGAGCCTGGAGTGAAGAAACTATTCTCTAGCTCTGGTTTTGGACTAAATAACCAAGAGTGGGACACCTTTTTATGTTTAAGTCCAGGTTCCCTACCAGTAAAACAAGGAAGCTGAACTTAATGAGCATATAAACCTTTACAATATGAGGATTAGCTCATTCTGTCCCAATGTGTGCTGAAATCATTTATGATGTTTAACTACTATGCCTTCCTTCTCTGTGTTCCCAGAGTGCCTATCAAGGTACACCCAAGCCCATAGCCAATGTCTTTTAATGATACAGGCACATTTTAATTTCATGTCACAAATCAACTATTAAATTCCGAGTGACGCATTTAGCTGTGTTACACCTTAATTATTCAACTGCCCATAGCTAGCGATGAAGTTGTATCCCCAACTTAGGTACTTCCTTAAGACGTTGCCTTTGGCCTGCTGTGAACTTCTGTTTCAGGGGTAGACGCCATGAGATGCCATGAGAAGCACTACTCTCTGTAGATCCTCCTGGAGCTAATTTCCTGAAGAAGCTGCAAATTGCAATCATTTCAAATGAGAGACTCCACCTGCCTATAAAGGACAAGTGCCTAAGTACAGTAGTAAAACCTGCCTGGGCCCCCCAGGCCACATCGTTAAAGTGTTTCCTGAGACACAAGCCCCTGTCTGGGGATCTGATTTCACAACTGAAGACACTAAACGTCATAATAAGGTAATAATAAGGTGCATGCTAACAACAACCATTTAATCCCAGCAACTTATTACACTTTTAAGAGAGTAGAATAAAACTGCCTGATGCTGTTTTGCCAGCAGCTCGCTCACTGGATTTGGGATATGTTGGGATCTGGACTATGCCCAACAGTGGGTGAGAGAAACTGTGAAGCTATCCATTACTTCCTGGGTCAGGGGGCACTCCAGAGATAGTGTCTATTTATTTTTAAGGTGATAAAATAAAAAGAAGACATAAAGAAAGGACAGGAGCACTGCTAGTTCATTCTTAGGAACCTGAGGCTTGCTGAGAATAGGAAGTTTGTGGTAGCTAGGAGCCAGAATATAAACTGATCAAAGCGGCAGAAAGGAAATCATAAGAAGACTTTGAGAGCAGAATGTTTTAAAAACACTGCAGTCTTTTATGGGCAAAGAAGAATAACTTTTTTTTTTAGTTTTACAAATGGCTACATGGGTTCGAGTTGCTAAATTGCTGTGAAGAATGATATTTCAATACAAGGCAAGAGAATGTACTTTTCTCTTTCCATGTCTCCTCTCGCCTTACATGGAAAGAACACAAAAAGACAGAACTTGCAACTGATCCTTTCTACTCCTCTGCCTGAGCCCTACACTCCCAACCCCCCACCTGCCCCATCCCTTTGATAAAATTTCTCAGGAAGGTACTGACAAGAAGGAAGGCAGCTGTCAGATTCTTAGCCAGAGTCTGCTAAAACCCATTCCAGAAGGATAGATTTTAAATGAATAAAGCATAGCTTTGTGTCCATCACACTGTATACTACAAACCTAACATTGATTTTAGAGTTTATAATAATCATAAGCACATTTAATAGTATTATTCATAGAGACAGAAGGTTTTTTTCCTTAAAGAAAACATAATTCTTTGTTACAATATTTCAAAGACCCACACTGTGGGTCACCTCCACTTCTATGTCTGTATAGAAATTCTTGGGTGAGTTTTAGATATGATAATCCCTTACTAATGAATGGTTGCACCCTTTTAATGAAAAAACATCAAAGTTCAAAAGTAAGACTAGTACAGTACTAAAAGTAAGCAAACAAATGAGTAAAATCTAGGTAGCAAATCAGAGAAGTATGACTTAAAACTGTCCAGTAAGCCCAGCCCCTGTGTCACAACTTTCCCTGTATTTCTCTACAATGCTTTAAACACTTGCTATTACAGTAACTGGTATGGCTTTATTAGTTTAATCTTGGTGGTTTTGCCATAGCAGACCAGTGGAATAATACTAGACTAGCCTGGACCACTGGTAGTCTCCTTGCTTTTAGGAGAGAAGCAGGGCAGAACAGAACTGCTAAGAGGAAAGAGAGTAGATGCTGAGTGGATCAACCCCTACTCTTATCCTAACTCATGCATCAGACAAGAACATCTCCACCCATCTATGGATGTCATGGGGTGGGTCAACTTAACCTTATGAAGCTTCAACTGACATTCAACTGCTACAGGGTATACTGGTGTACTTCTATCTCTTGGGAAAAGCAATGAAATGTCTCTATTCCACCAAATCTACAATGACTAGGTCTAGGTCATTGTGAAGGATGATGTCATTATGCAGGTGAAGGCAGGTACAAGATAGAATGAGGCCTGTCATTGGACAAGAAGGAAGGAGGGGTAGGATAAAAGTTTTAGAGGAGGAGACTGGAGGAGCAGCTGAGAGAACATGGAAGGAGATGTTAAGATTCCTCTCTGCACATTTACAGGTTGTTATGAATATTCTTAAGGGATGGATTGTGTACAGGATTTTGTGTATCTAGATGAGCAAACTGTGTGTTATCTAGGTGGGCAATTATATCTTATCAATTGGATCAGAGGTTTTTGTGTTACGTGTTCTTTCATGTGGTGATTTTAATTGAGTTCAAGAGAGTGTGTGATGGCTGGACACACTGGGCCATCACAGAATTTGGATGTGTATGTCTGGCATGGTGGCAACCTGCCTTGGGAACTAGATGGGTAGAGAGATTGTTGCCAGACTCTGAGAGTAGCCATCGGCAGTGTGATATGGGATGGGGCTAAGCAGGTGAGATGCTTTGTTGACTGAGATGAAAATATCCAACAGACACCATGAGGTCCTATGGTGCTGGATCAAGTGCAGAATAAAAGAAGCCTTTTTTTTTTTTTTAACACACCGCCACATCATAGTTTACAAATTAATGAATTTATGGAAAACCTATGTTTAGAAAACTTAAATTCAAAATTGACTTTAATAGTACCTAGTGATGTTTTTGGTTCTTTAAGCTATATCCCATATCAAAATGATTTCATTCAGTGGGTGGCAGGAAGCACGTGGGCAGTGTCTACTTCAAAGGCTGCTCACTGTATTCATTCTCTTAGCATTTTGTTCCTCAAGAATTAGGAAACAGAATTGCTAGCCTATCTCCCATCTTCTAGTATCATCTTCCGCCTTATGTCAGAGCACTGGAACAAAATGCTAGATCTTGGCACAGAGATCTTATGTTCAGCATGGAATCCTATGTATTAGGATTAAGTATTAAAGCTGAGTGTTTTTTTGTGTTACAGAAAAGTGTCAATTAGAAGAAGTATGTGTGTGTGCAAAAGAGAGAGAGAGACAGAGAGACAGAGAGATAGACAGAGAGAGGGAACTACAGAGAAGAGGAGAGACAAACAGAGAGAGTGTCGGACTACATTTCCACCAAACCTTGCATCACACCCTCCTGTACAAGTCCCAAGTTCTGTATCACAAAAAACAAAAAAAAATGCATCTCTATGTTTTCCTTTGCCTCTAACATTCGATAATAGAGATTATTCTATTAAAATTTCAATGTTTTATGGATTAATATTTATAAGCAGAAAGACAAATTAATAAAAATCTTAACCTTCAGGTTTTGTTTTTAAGATAGGTACAAATGAAGAAATGAAAATATCATTGTTGTTAGGTGTTTGACCAACATCATTGTATAGAATTTGACATTAAATGTTTCAATTAAAATACTCATATCTCTGAGAAAAAGTTTCCCACATATAGGCTCAGTAGAGAAAATCTGACTAAAGCAAATACCTTGGGGCTGGAGCATGTGAGTTTCAGTTATATATTCCCAGCAATGAGTCTATGATAAATTTAACTAGTCAGTCTGTGGTCAGTTTTCTTGACTATATGAACTGGACCAGAGACTCTTCCTGGGCTCATGCTGGGACTCTAGGAAGATGAAGATGAGAAAGCAAAACATCAAAACCTGGAGAGGATGAGAGAGCTGACTACCCAGGCCATCTTGTTAGCATCGCAGTTCCTTAGCTATCCCTCAAATGGGGAAAACGGGAAACAAGTCAGCAAAGGCATCAGACAAAAGACCAAATGAAGCTCAGAGAAGATCTGTTTCTTCTCTTGCGAGCTACATGTGGGCTAGTGAGTATAGAATTTCACATCTCAGTGTCTGGAACATTTGACCACAGCTGGAAGTGTCAAGCTACAGGTCCCAATCTTGGGCTCCCAGAGTCCTGATGTCAGTCAGCTTTTGGCCTCAACAAGCATCACTGTCATGGAACCGAAGCTCAGTGCTCTTTGTTCCATTCACAAGCCTGTGAAGGGCATTTGACCCTACCCACCCCTGCAACAAAATATGAACATCCATGGTCCTCAAATGAGGGGACATAATGCCTCCAGGAGTCAGTGAACGTGGTGCTTGATAAACATGCCATACATCTGTTGCAGGATATTTGATCACACTGTGAACTCTGAGATGTGTGACTGAAAAAGATAATAGTAACCTCTTTTGCAGTTGTGGTGGCACTCAGGCCTTGGCATGCATCTCTCATCCCTCTGGCTAGAATACAGACATGCCATTATAAACACCTTCAGTCCGAAACAATGAAGGTAAAGTTAGTTTATAGAAGGACATATCCATGTTTGAACGTGATGTCTAATTGAGTGGCAGTCAAAGTGACCAATCAGAGAAAGATTTGACAGAATAAGACATGCCCGTTCTTATTAGGAGAGGAAAGGGAAGCTACTTAAGACACGTGGGGGGGTATGAGGGGAGAGAGAGAGAGAGAGAGAGAGAGAGAGAGAGAGAGAGAGAGAGAGAGAGAGAGAGAGAGAGAGAGAGAAGAGGGAGGAGGCAGTTTTACAGCGACAGGTAAAAGAAGAAGCTAGACACAGGCGAAGACAGAAGGATCCAGAGAATGAGAATGAACCAGAAGATTAGAACAGATCGCCACAATTAGTTTGAGGCAAAGCAGAGCAATTCTGGAGAAGCCAAAAGAAGCCAGGTTCAATCAGTCAGCTAGGAGAGGAGTTTGAGCTAGAACAGCTGAGTTGAACCAGCCAGCCAGAGATCAGGAAGAACTAGAAATGGTGCACTTATTCAGCAGTAAGTCTCAGAGACTGAAAACATTCTATGTGTAGATATGGTTGTACAGCGGCTAGAAGCTTCCAGGACTAGGCTTACGTTAGTAGATGGTGGCTGTAAGCATTGGAGATGACAGCTGTCTCGGGTCAATAAAAGTTACTTTTACATGCATCAAGCAGCTACGTGGCTGATATTACTATATCTGTTAGTGTAGGGTGAATGGACACATTCACTAAATACTTGTTTAAAAATTTGTCATTGAGGTAATCAGAAATCCTCCAAGTCAGCATCAGGTCTGGAATGTAGGACAGGAAGACTTGCTGTCTGTAAGCAGGTGAAGGCAGGTGAAAGCTAAGGCAAGAGCCTGTGATTGGACAGCAGGAAAGGAGGGTGGGCTGATAGTTTGGAGAGGCTGGAGAGATAGGAGAGAGAAGAGAAGAAATGAAGATAGAGGAAGAGAAGGACGACCCAGGCCTGTGTAGACATTCACAGGTAGTTATGAATATCTTATAAGGGATGGATAATTACAGGACAATTTGTCTTATCGAGGTGGGCAGTTTATATCAATATCAATTGGCTCTGAGTTTATTGTGTGGACGTTTTATGGGGTGAGAATGTTGTGGGACGAGGCTAAATGACAAGCCTCTAGAGTTTTGACTTTACCAGGTTACTGGGAATTGTGACTATAAGCACAAAGGCAAATGACGGGGAGTGTGAGCAGAGTCCACAGCAAGAAAGTCATGAGCTTGGCAGTCTCCGTATGGGGCTTGCCATGGGCGCAGTGAGACCACTGGGGCCAGTGAGTAGCCGGCAGTAGTGTGGGATGGGGCTTCCCTTTTATTTATTGTTTAAGACAACAAAGGCTAGAGAAGATAGATATACTTGATGTCTCTCAAAACCATCCACAGTGACATGGTTGGAGAGAAAAGGTAAAGATGTCTCTGACAGAATAATGTAGTAACCCTGAAAAAATTTTCGAAAAATTAGATGACTTTGCGTATAGAAAAATGATACATTACTAGAAATGGTTCAATGCCAGAAATAGAAAGATAAAGGCCAGGGAGACTGATTTGTTTCTGCACCATTCTTGTTCTTCAATGTCCTGAAAGGAACACCACCTGTCCCATGACAACCGAGTTCAACAACCCTAGCCTGCAGCCTTCACAGATAGATACCAATGGAACAGAACATGTCAAACTCAAGCTAGGGGGGTGTCTTGTCACAGGCAGGCGGAGTTAATTGTAAGAATAGGTCACTATGTGTTCAGGCCCCGAGGGTGTGAACATCTATCTTTTTTTCCGTTAGATTTTGATATGAATAGGAATTTGGTAACTGTTATGAGAAATTATTAAAGCCTGAGAAGAGCTATGAGGTGTAATGATTGAGCTACGTCACCCTGAAATATCATGAATGCAGTCTACTCATCCCTACCCCTGAGGAAGACTAAGATTTAATCCAGGAACACATCCACCTCTCCTCCCTTTGTTTCTATTAAACATACACCATAGGCACAGAGTGCCAACCACTGCCTACCCCACCCAACTGAATCATGTCTGCACTCATTGATTGATTTGCCTTCTGATGTCTCACCATTCTGTGTATAAATAAGGTGGCTCTCCAATATCCTCATCATGGCCGTTGAGTGAGTAAATTCTCCGCTGACTTAAATTAATCAGTTCTTTTTGCAACTGCCCATGCTCAAAGTCAGCGAACAAATATGCAAAGCAGAGAAAACAGTTTTACAGCAGATTACACTTCAGGAAAGCAACTCGCATGCCACCAAGCCCGAACACCTTAGCTCCATGACTCTCATGACAAGCAAAGCTCAACCTTCAGGAAGTCATGGGTGTGGGCTGACCTACGGACTTCAGAGACTTCAGAAATGATCATCTAAAATTCTTCCCAGCGATCTTCGTCCTCTTGAGGAATATGTATTCCAAGCAAGGTGCAGATTCCAAATTTTTCTTCTTAGGATAAGGAAGCTAATAAGGACAAACCATCTTAAAATTTGATAAGTAAGTCTGTTAAATAAACATAACTTATTTTGGATTGTTCCAGAATGACAGAAAGGAGTAATTTAAAAAGGGAGGGACAGGTGCTCATTAGAGGCAGAGAAGAGAGGAGACTCACTACTGGGACTTCAACACTTGACAAATTATTCATTGTTTGCTCATTTGCTTGTTTTCTGTGTGCTTGGAACAGGGGGAAATATTTGCTTCCAACAACTTTGTTTTGGTAATTCAAAGCCTTACTTTCTTCTATTGCTGATTTTTTTTTTGGTCCTCTCTTGGTGAACAAATATTTTTTGTTTACATGCATCCCAGCAGAAGAATGATTGTAAGAGAAGACAAAGGCGTCATCCAAATTATTTTGTATATTGTGTCTTTAAGATCATCAAACTGGTCACATGACAGTAAGTAAACATGAATATGGTCTTCTTGTTTATTTAGTTTTATAGATATAATACAGAAAAGGTCAAATTTTGTAATGTGAATGTCTGTAAAATACTAAATGTCCCTCCATATCTTATCATGTAAAAATTACTTATTTTTCTATAGTTTTAAATACAGAATGCTATTCCTTTAGTTTGATTCATTCAATATTGATATGTACTTATCAAGGATCTACTTTTGTATGCAATAATTTTATCATGGTTTTTGTTCTTTTTTAAACTTGAGACAATCTTTCTATATAGCTCGGGGTAGTTATGAATTTACTGTGAGCCTAGACTAGCCTTGCCGCATTTCTTCTGCATCCGTCTTCCAAGTGCGGGAAAGCAAGTATGCACCACTGTACCTGGGGCTGTGTGTTCCTATCCAACAGCAGTCAGAGCCAAGTGACACACACATTTTGTTTCAATACTAAACATAGGGAAATATTCAGTCTTAACGTTGGAACATTCAAGCATATTTCATCCTAATTTATACTTTACTCATTTTGATTTTGGATGTGAAAGAGAGAGAGAGAATGTGTGTGTGACAGAGAGAAGGAGAGAGAGAGAGAGAGAGAGAGAGAGAGAGAGAGAAGGAGAGAGAGAGAGAGAGAGAGAGAGAGAACCAATGGACAACTTATAGAAATTGGTTTGCTCAGTTTACAAGAGAACCTCTTGAATCCTTATTGACAAATCCTTATTGACAAATCCTTATTGACAAATCCTTATTGACAAATCCTTATTGACAAATACCATCGCCTGTTAAGCCATCTCACCAAATGTTCCTTCCTTAAGCATGTCATACAGTGTCATGCCCCCTATGTATCTCTGTTATGAAACTTCTAGAATCCCAGTGAAGTAATCTGAGTTCAGGAGGCTGGGGTAAGCTCTGTTTCTGTTAACACCGTGGACTCTGACTGATTTACAAGTAACGCTGTTCTTGAAATCCTGTCTTAGCAACAAGCAGAATGTAATGCAATCCAGGAGTAGAGTACTTCCCTGCCTGCATAAAACCTAGTGTAAATATCTATCCATAATAAGTGGGGAAGATTTCTTAATATAAGAAAACTAGATCAGTTAAGTAATTAGCATATCTAACTAAGGATGGCAGGGAAAATGGAATTTGATATTTGACCAAATGTGGAATTCAATGGCAGAAAATGTCCTTCTGGTTTTTAGAGATGTTTATTTTATTCTGTGTGTATAAGTGTTTCGCCTGTGTATGTGCATTGCATGTGTGCCTGATTCCCGTGGAAGTCAGAAGGACTGTGAGCCACCCTGTGGGTGCCAGGAACTGAACCCTGGTCTTCTGCAAGAACAAATGAGTCTTAATCACTGACGCATCTGTCTAAACCCTAGCGGTAGAAAATGCCAAGGTTAAGCCACCTATGTGATGCTGCCAGGAAGGAATAATACACCATTTTTATCAGCTCTATCAATTTTACCATGTTCGTATGTACACCAGTCTTTTCACTTGGCAAATTAAAACTCCTTGTCAGATGCTAGGTGGCATTTACAAACTATGCACTGGACCAAAGAGAGGCTCTGCTGTTTTACCAATATTATCTGCTTCGGCTACACTGTCTAAAAATGTTCACAATTCCTGCTTAACTCCATCCATTGCAGAAGAATGAAAGCCTCTCTAATTCACTTTCTAGGTCTAGGAGAGGGGACCAGCTGGAAATAAGAACTCTGCCCACGTGTACAGTGTTCAGATGATGACAAACGTCCAATTTTGAAGACAACAATGAGTATCATAGAACATGCCGTAGGATCTCTTGAACTCTTTCTGAATTTGATTCGCTGAACAAATAGGATTCAATATTTGAAAGACAAAGACTTTCTGAAAATAGTTTAATCCAGATGCACTGTGTTTACGGTTCAGGTTATCCATTATATCCTTGTCTGAGGAGAGCAGTGATCTGGTGGGTGGTTAGGTGATCAGAATTATTGAATCAAAATGTAAAGCAGAAACATGAATGCACTGCGTAGAGAAGAAGTATTAGGAAAGCATACTGGAAGATGCCTTGCCCTTATCTCACTGAGAAGGAAAGAAAGATATTTTTCATAATACTCTGGAAAGAATGAGGCCTCTGCTTTTCTAAACATGCACACATATTCCAGCAGGGGGCAGTAAAGAGCCTGCCTTGTCCATGGATGGTAAACAGAGTTGATAGCAACTGGTAGACCAGACTTGGGATAGGAGGAGTAGAGAAATGCTTTATTTGATTAAGGATAGCATGAAGATTTACACAGAGGGTGAGAGCATTAAAGACTGAAATATGTGGAACACAGAGAGAGAGTTATTTTGGGACGATGAAAATATGAGGATCCAGGCCTGCATTTTTAGCTTCAGGACATGGAGACCTCCTGGAGAAAAATGTTAGTGACTACATAATTTGATTATATTTGCCTCTGATCACAGGATCTACACCCACATTAGCAAGATTAAAGAATACCTCTTAATCAAATTTCTGGCAACAGAATACAAATATAATTGAGTATATTGATGTAAGGCATGTATTAAATGACAGGTGTCCATAGGTATATTTAATTTTCACAAATTCAACAACTTGCCTTTAGCATAAAATTATAAAACATTTAGGAACCAGTGGGTAAAGATGTGGATTATGAGAGCTGATGACTTAATTTTAATCCCCAGGACCCATACTAGAAGAAGAGATTTCCTTGAGTCATTCATTGATGTCCACATGTTAGCTGAGCATGCATGTAGCCATGCACACACAATGAATGAATGACTGGGTGGATGGATGAATATGTAATTTAATTTTTACAATATAAAACAGTTAAAATATGAGCTTATAATCTTGGAACTTATCTTAGTGACACAGGATTCTGAGTCTAATCGCCCGCATCAAAACCAAGCCAAACCAAAACCACCATCAAGGGTGAACCCAAGAGACAATCCAAAATAAGAACTCACTCTCCATTGTCACCAAGCTAGTATAACCGGGTCAGTCACACACCATTTGTGATGCCTGATAATGAACATAAACGGCAATGTTGTGAGCTCATATACTTTCAATGGTGAACTTTGTTTTCCTATTGTGGAATGGATCTGTCCACCTATGAGAAAATAATTTAGTGTGGACTGAAGGCTGTTTTGCTTTGGAAGCGGTCTCGTCCATCTTTTGATTATCACGGCTTCTGGTTGCACCAAGAGGTCATATCAGGTGATTGGCCTGCACGTTACATCTTGGTAAGTATACTCTACAACATAAAATTATCAATGTGTCTAGCATTCACCGCTCAGGGTGCAGCCCCAGCATCGAATTCCAAGTGGCAATATTCCCTTAGTTCTGCTTCTCAGAAGACCTCCAGTGTGTCTGTCATATCAACACATTCTCTTTTGTCTGACTGATGATGGAACTCTAGAAGATTTTGATGCAGGATGTAATGTGTTGAAATAACTTTTAGGAGTACGGCATGGCTAACGGATATAAAATGATGAAGAAGGAAGGCTATTGGTGTCATGATTCTTACTGGGCTGGTGAATATAAATATTGGCATAAGTGGAGAGGGGCATATATTCTCCATTCTAGAAAGTACTGTTGAAAGGTAACTAATCTGGGGGAGAAGTCTAATAAATAACATAACTGATAAATAATAAATGTTATTAATATGTATAACTATATCTGTTAGGAGGGGAACATATTCAGTGGAATGCATGTGGATAGTTGAAGACAACAGAGGAGTACGTTCTACCCATCTACCATGTAGGTCCTGTGGATCAAAAATGTGGCTGCAAGTGCTTTTACCAGCTCAGTCACCTGGCTGGCCCATGGCATTATTATTTATTAAATTTTAAATTGGTATCTACCCTGTAATTTAATTTTTTAATTGACAAAATTTGGATAAAAATAACTAGTGTTATTATCTCACACACCTGAGAAATCAAGTGCCCATTTTTCACTTTATCTTTGAGAAGCATCACAGATTTCAGCGTAAAACAGGTCTCTTAAAGTAGTTTTTATTTTCATATTTTACATGATTTGGACAAACCAATTCCTAAAGATCAAATGTGTGCCCTTTCTTAGCATCTTTTATACATTAAAACTTTTAATGGCTGAATTAAGTGTACAAGAGTTTATGTCAGATGGGACACTATTAAAAAGGCAATTAAAGCCTAATTCTCATTTCTTCATAGAGTCAGGGGGAAGGCAAGGCTAAGAGTTTCATTAAATCTAACAGGCTCCCTTTATCCATTAGTACTAACTTACTCCCACTGTCCAATCTTCAGCCAAGGATGTTTAATTAACTAATCTGATACACCTCCCCCTTTTGCCTTTCCACTGGTGATAATGAGCAGCCACAGGTCTTCTGGGTAGGCTGCAGCGGGGTGTCGTGATGAATAATCAGCCCCATAAAGAGAAGGTAACTTCCATTGGTTTCCATCGTACAGATTGATAAAACGCAGAGAGGGCTTCTGGTGGCAAAACACCAGCAATTAATTCAGCAAATGCAGAAAAGTGCTGCTGCCCCAGAAGTTTCCATCTTGGAAACTTTCTTCATGTATGCTATTCCCTTCATCTACAATGTCCTCTCCTTGTGCCCAGGAACTGCTTGTCTCTATCTGTAGCCCTACCCAAGCCCTTATCTGTGTCCCCTGCCAGGAGTCTTCCTGCATAGCTGGCTGCGTACATTCATGTCTCTTTACAGGGGTTTGCATTGCCCAAGGGTATATTGGCTATCTTCCTCATGGAAGAAAATAATACAGAATTCACCATATTGTGACTTTGGCTAAGTTTTGGTAGAATTCTTTACTCGAGTGTTCTACAGAAAAGAGAAAAATTCCTGGCGCTGTTGATTAGTGGTTTATTAAAGAATGTGCAAACTGTAACAACTAGCTGTTGGGTTGGAAATAAGACCAGCTTCCTGGGAACAGTCCAAAGATGTCTTTCTCTGTCACACAGGTAATCTGGATACTTTTGTAGAAATTACAATCGTCTCCCCATTCCCAAGGTTTGTTTTGCAGGAATGTAATTGCTTGCACTGAGATTTTAATTGTAACAACTGTTCTTTCATTTTATGCATCGGCATTTTATGTTAGTGCTTACTGCGATTCACCTCCAGGGTTGGAAAGGTTTTCATCCCCTTTGAATGTT
Source organism: Rattus norvegicus (assembly GCF_021556685.1). Classification (NCBI taxonomy): domain Eukaryota; kingdom Metazoa; phylum Chordata; class Mammalia; order Rodentia; family Muridae; genus Rattus; species Rattus norvegicus. The sequence continues at coordinate 41,575,390 of NC_141544.1, read as the reverse complement.
GTAAATTTTAGTTTATCCATCCTTTGCACACAAATTCATATGGGTTTTCTTTGCTTGTTGTAGCGCAGGGGGATGCCCGCCACTTTCCCTCTGTTTTTGAACAAGGTTCTCCACAGTGAAACCCTTCTTTTTTTTTTTTTTGTTTCTTTTCTTTTTTTTTTTATTAACTTGAGTATTTCTTATATACATTTCGAGTGTTATTCCCTTTCCCGGTTTCCGGGCAAACATCCCCCTCCCCCCTCCCCTTCCTTATGGGTGTTCCCCTCCCAACCCTCCCCCCATTGCCGCCCTCCCCCCATAGACCAGTTCACTGGGGGGTGAAACCCTTCTTGATCCTAAATGTCCATCCATCTCCATCTCTTGCCTGATTCCCCCATTCTCTCTCTCTCTCTTTTTCTTGTCCTTTGGGAAGCTTTTATTTTATTGTCTCCTACCATTTTTTTAAATTTACATTTCAAATGTTACCCTTTCCCCAGTTTCCTACCCATAAACCCCCATCCCATCCACCCTCCCTTTTCTTCTAGAGGGTGTTCCCCTCCCCAAGCATCCACCCCTTCCTGCCTCCCCGCCCTGACATTCCCCTACCCTGGGGAGGGGGAAGGGTGTCGAGCCTTGGTTCTCCTCCCATTGGTGCTTGTAGTCTCACACTAAAGCCAGGTACTCAGTTACTCTAGCTCTGTACAAGATGGGTATTTTATATTTTAAAGCACTAATTTGACTCTTTGTGTCTGTCCTCATCCATTTCCATAGAAATTATAAAACCCTGACAATTTGTGGCAAAAAAAAATTAAAGCTTTGACCTATTGTCATTGAGCAAGAGTTTTGGAAATAACTGTTCTGCAGGTATCTATCAGAATAAAGATAACTTCTTTATTAATCCTCTATTTCATAAATGAATCTGGATATTTGCAAAATGCTTCTTCTAAATCAAATGAGAATATTCGAGGCCAGTTCCCTTTAACCTTGTCTGCATGGGAATTTTTTTTTTTAATTACACGCAAAATTGGTATTTCTGAATTTTTCCGTGATACGGTTTCCCATTTTGGAGCATTTGAGGTTTAAATTACGAACCTTGGGTTTAAAATATTCATATGAAAATTCAAATGGGAGACATTTCCTTCAGTTTGACACTTTTAACTTTGTCCAAACGACCACACAGACCACCCGTGAATGTGTGTATTATTTTTCTCTTGTTACTTCTGGGTCCTCCGGCTTGTGTCACAGACGAGATTACTTAAGGCTTTCTGTGCCACCATTTCTCTCTGAATGATCCCCTGCTTCCTGTTGGGCAGGGGCATGGAGGCCCCGTCGTTGGCACTAGTGTTCCGGTTGACTTGAGGGTTAGTTTTCACCCTAATAAGGTTTAACACACGCATGCTCCATGGTAACGTCTGCAGTGTAGTCCTTCAGAGGCAGGAACTGAACACCTGGCTCGCTGCGCTGCTCAGACTCCCCACCCTGAAATCTAGCTTCCCTCATAGTAAACATCTGCACTGTACTCTTGCCTCTAAGGGCAGGTGTTTTATCAAGTTGCTGCATCTCTCTCTCTCCCTCTCTCTCTCTTTCTCTCTCTCTCTCCCTCTCTCTCTCTTTCTCTCTCTCTCCCTCTCTCTCTCTTTCTCTCTCTCTCCTCTCTCTTGATGTATCATATTCTCAAATAATTAATAAAATATTTTAGAGTATTTGTTTTAGATTGAAGATGCTAACAGTTTAGTATCAGCAGTGAATGAGCATTGAAATTCAGGTAAAACGTGGCACAAACCACATGTAGTATGATTGACTACACAGTAGAGCTTCATTCGCACATTCTCTGAGGAGAAATGAGACTCAATAATGAGGGTCACTTTTCTTTTTTGGACATCATAGTTTTTTTTTAATTGGATACTTTTTATTTATGTTTCAAATGTTATCCCCTTTCCTAGTTTCCCATCCATAAATCCTCCATCCAATTCCCCCTCTCCTTTCTTCTATGAGGGTGTTTCCCGCCCCCATCCACATACCCTTTCCTGCCTCCCCACCCTATTATTCCACTGGGGGGTCCAGCCTTGGCAAGACCAAGGGCTCCTCCTCCCATTGGTGCCCAACAAAGCCATCCTCTGCTACATATGCAGCTGGAGCCATGGGTCTGTTCATGTGTACTCTTTGGGTGGTGGTTTAGTCCCTGGGAGCTCTGGTTGGTTGGTCTTGTTGTTCTTATTGGGTTGCAAAACCCTTCAGCTCCTTCAATCCTTTTTCTAACTCCTCCAGTGGGGACCCTGTTCTCAGTTCAATGGTTGGCTGTGAGCATCCACCTCTGTGTTTGTCATGCTCTGGCAGAGCCACTCAGGAGACACTGTATCAAGTTTTGATACAGTAACCTGAAGAATATCAACTGAGAGAAGAATGGGTGTGCCGCAGCTCACAATTCCAGGTTAAAGTCCATCACTGTAGGGAAGTTGAGGCTCCTGGAAATGTAAAGACCAAGTCCTATCATCCGTACTCAGGAGCAGAGGGGAATGAACACATGAGAGCTTGCTGGTGCTGGGTTTGCCTTTTCAATGTTCCATAGGGCAGAGTCCAGCCTTTAAAGTGGTTGTCTCCAATTTTAGGCTGGATCTTCTGATATCGATGAAGGCAATTATAATAATCCCATACCTAATTCCCACAGGTCAACATGATCTTGAAAATCCCTCACTGTGACTCTCTTCTCAAGAGATTCTAGCTTGTGTTTAGTACAGAGTTAAAACTAACTATCACAACTTCCAACTGCTCATTTCCATAGTCCTGGGTATCTTTGTGGTTGAATATAAAAGCCTTGGGAATTGTTCATAGTCTTTTAACACCAGTTTTTTGTTTGTTTGTTTTTATTTTTGTTTGTTTGGGATTTTCTAGGCCTTATGTCCTCTCTTCTTGGAAACTGTCAAATATCTTAAGTGTAAAAATGACACAGGCAGAAACTTTAAAGATTACTTCTATTCTCTGAAACATTGTCATGTCTTGACCACTGTGTTCATTCTCCTGTGCTTTTAGACAGATTCTGTTGCTTAATTCAGCTGATTGAGCTGTTTCTGATGAGAGGATTGCTCTTCCCCTGAAATCCAATCCATCATAGTCAAATTAAAATTAGCAACTGATATTTAAGATTATTTTTGCTACATAATTGCTTTTCCCTTGCCTCTACATTAGTTTTTATATTTATAAGACTAGACTAAGCAATGAAAAATCAGACATTTCTTTTAATCCTGAATTTAAAAATTCAGTGATTTTTAAAGTTCTGCAAATACCAACCTGTACCAAATCCTCTTCTAAAGTCCAACTTCAGTTACCTTTCTTATGACATCTTAATAGGCATGAAATAATTTTTTTTAGACAGATGTAAGCTCACAGAACCTTATACACACCTAGACGACCTTAGATTAATATGTGGTCTTTAACCATATATCAGTTATTAAGCTTGACCAACTTCTTGTCAAATGCATGTGCTTGGAGAAACATACATCTATTCCAAGGCTATAATGGCTTAGTCATTTTGAACCCCCTTAGACTGTTAACCTGTTTCCAGGAAATTTTTATTGATTCAGTGTAGTAAAAATCACAGTCTTGTCCAGAAACATTTGTTTTCTGGTAATTGGACTTCGGAATGAAGCCTGACAACAGGATTCTTTACTCATAGACTCTTAATTAAGCTGTACAGCCAAGGATAACTCCCTGTAGCTATGTTGTTTTGATGTGAATTGACAAAGACAAATAATTACAGGGACAAAATTAAGTAATTGACTTAAGAAAGAGGAACGGGAGACTCCCATGGGTAATCTACCCTTGACAACTAGAAGAAAAAGTATCTTTCCTGCTGATGTTCTGAGAATACATCCCTTGTGCTTTTAGTGTGAAATGGTTTGACTATGAGAAAAAGAATTAATATAAAACTGAAATGGCCATAGGGCTGTAATTTAGCATAACTTTAAAGACCATTGTACTATTTTTAACTATATTTCTTTGTGTGGGTATGTGCACATGGCTTCTGAAGACACTGGAAGCCGAAGCGTCTATTGTTTCTGGAGCTGGAGTTACAGGTAGTTGTGAGCCAAGTAGCATGGTTGTAGAGAGCCAAATCGGGGTCCTATGCAAATACCTGCTCTTAATCACAGAGCTATTTCTCCAGCTCGTAGAATAATATTTAACATCTTCCTGCCTTATATTTCTTTGTTTCTTTTGCCACTTCAGACTGTGAATTACTGTTCATTTCAAAGATTTGATTTAACAGAGTGGTTTCTAGAATCAATATGACTGAAGCATATGGCTAATTTAATTTTTAATATTAGTTAAAAATAGATTAATGATCATACTTTTTTCTTTGTTTGGTTTTATTATGTCTAGATCCATCAAATTAAACATTGTCATGTGATCTAAAGTTTAAAAAATAACTAACATTGTTCTTTCGGGAAATTGTTTTTGTCTTGGTAGGTAAGTTTTGGCCCCATGATAGAAATATGAAGACATATGAATTAATAATCAGTCTTTAATCCTGGCAGGTGGGATTTGGAATTCTCAACATCCATATAGTAATGTCTCCTATAATACAAAGCAGATAAAGCAAGACTTGACAAGGGATGAGAACCACACATAATAATAATAAATGACTATGTTAGTGTTTGACAAAATGTTTTAATATTTTCTATAGTTCTCTAGTCCAAGCTGATTGTTAAGGTAACAAGAGAAAGCAAGGATAACCACACTTCTTCATTTTTAAAAACGATACACTAAATACGCTGTCTTGAGGTAGAAGTATTAGAAACAACACTAGAGTGACACAGAACAACCAGTGCCTGCTAAACAGCGGGGAACGCCTCACATCCACGTGTATCACAGAACTACTAGCAATGGTAATATGCTATATGCTGATATACAGTGATGGTATTGCCGAGTAACCTGAGGGTAGCATTACACTAAGAAGAGGCCGTAGGGATGGCTTAGCTACTATAAACGCTCACTGCTCTTAAAGAGCTTCTGACTTTCTGTGGATGTAGGTGGTGTATTTAACACCCTCTTCTGGCCCCTGCATGTAACTGCACTCACATGCGAGTCTCTACGCACAAACATGAAACAGGCATACAGTTAATTTTTAATCTTAAAAACGGCAAAAGGCAAATGAATTTTTAACTAAACATAATTTAATATTGTCGTCAAGGCTAACTACAAAACTGCTGTGCACCCCTTGGTTAAGTCCGGAAGCTGTATCTGCCCACTCCCACTCTGTAGGCTGTTTTCACAGCACCCGGGCATGGCTTCCCAGCATTTGGATCAGCTGGTCCTCTGAATGCAATAGACGAACCATGAATGGTGAATTGCAGCCACCTAAGAGTTTACATTTTACTTCAGCAACGACACAAAAGTTTTAACTCACAAGCAAGCCGCTCCATAGAGAACGGTTTGAACAGAATCCCAAGCAAATTGAATAGGGCAGATTGCTGTGAATGTGAGCGGAGTATCGGCTCACCAGATTTTCATATACTTTACATCTCAATTATATGGGAATAGTTAAAAGCAAAATATTTGAGGTAACTTAAGGAAGGGTAATGATGTGCTCTGTAGAGATGTTTCGCTTAGTGTCTGGCTGGCCTACATAGTAGTAGTCACATAAAAATAAAATGAAGCTGACATTTTCCTGTTTCAGAGCCAGCCCTCCACAATAGTATAGCTCTGTCCATAAGTGTGACTCTTAGCTTAGTGTTAATTGGTAGCCTGACCACCTGTAGCATCACCTAGGAAATGTAGCTGTAAGGATGATGGCAGGAGATTGTCCTGTCTGTCATCATTGGTTGGAGGGCCTGTTTAATTGTAGACATATCAATTCCCCCAGAAAGGGATTCTGGAAGTTAGAAAGGAAGCTGGGAACTATGCATGATTTCATCACAGTAGAGTAATGTAATCATCGACTTTAATCTCCTGCTGCCTTGACCTTCGCAGGGTGACGGATGGTCCTTGAGCCGTGAGCTGAAATAAACCCTTCCTCTCTTACGTTGATTTTGTCAGGGAATTCTATCATAGTACCGGGGAAAAAAGGGAAGAAAACAGGTTTTTGGTGATACTTGTATAAATCACATCATTGTGTTTCGAGCTGGACAAGAGGATAGCACCAATAATTATGCATAACACACAATGTATAATAGTGGGTGATGTTTCGGTTTGTGTGTTTATAATGCTGTACTTTCTGCTGTTGTTTTAAAGTATCATTACATGATGCTTACAGGACATGTTACTTTGTAGTGGAACCACACATCATACCGTCAGCACCTTCTTGCAGTAACTTGTGTTACTAAGTGTTGTGATTGTAATAGGAGGTCACTTCAACTAAATGATCTCAGCCATCTACCTAGTGTCCTGTAAGTGCCCTCCATGGTATTTACCCAACAACAAAACAGCCTCATCTTACGTTGCTCAAATCACATCTCTGTGACTAGTGGCACATGACTGTATAGTATTTTTCAGCGGGCTGGCAAACAGCAAATTTTATAATAGTTCATAGAAGGAGCTTCATTGCGATGAGTAGTCTCCTCCATTGTAACTGAAGGTCAGAGATTAAAGTGTGTTATGGTTTTATTGAATGCAACAGAGAGTTATCAAAGAGAAAATAATCATTTAAAATCAGTTACTTAAAGTCATAACAATGGAAAGAGCTTGGCATGTCACAGATAAGTGTGAAAGTCTTCCAACTTGAAAGTGCGTGCTGGTAACTGACTTCCATTTCCTTCATGGTGTTCTCTACACCCCTACAGTCGCTACCAGTTCGTCTGCTCATCTGTTAGCAATTAAGGAAACAATGAATTAACTTGTAGTCGGATAACAAAATGCATATGGTTGTTTTTATTGCACTCTTTAATTCTAAATTTTCTCTGTGTGTGATGTATGTGCATGTATGTACATGTGTGTGGATGTATACGTGTGTGAGTGTAAGTGTAGGTGTCTGAATGCTGTAAATCAGGTCATTTTTATCTCTGATATTTGTTTGGGACAGGGACCCTTTATTGTTCACAACTGAATTTACCAGACTATACAGATGGCAAGCTTCCAGATATTCTTACCTGTCACTGCCTATCTCATAGGAGAAGCACCAGAATTGCACACTCACATGACAGAGCTGGGTTTAAGTTAATCAAGAATTCCAACTCCCGTCCTTGGTCTTGCATAGCAACCACTCTACCTACTGAACCCTCTCCATGGCTCAGTCTAAATTTCTCTTCAGGTCTTCTCTCCTCCAAAGTAATGCATTTTCATGATTGGAAGAATGGCTTAGCATTCTAGACAGAAAACAGTACAAGGAATTTTAAAAAAACGTATTTATGTGTCTTGTTATAATATACAATCAAGCCAGCTGTAAAGATAACTTTTACAGTGGCTAAAAATTAAGTGCCTTTATTAATGAAAGCTCCCAATAATTAAAAAGAACAGGCATTAACTACTCAGTTACAGGAAAGGCAGAAGGTATTCGAGTAGCCCAGAAGAGAAGAGGATAACATAAGTATTTAACCTTCACTGTAACTTCCAAGAAGCTATTTCTTCACACAGGTACATTTCCACATACCACCCTTAAAACTTCCTCAAAAACTAAGGTGTCTCTTGCAGCCTGATTCCATGTATTTTGTTATTATTACTATTTTCTTACAGAAATATTCTCACTTGTAAAACTAGTCTCTTTGTGCAAATGTATATTAATTAAAATGTACTAAAATTATAATTTTATAGTAAATTTAATAGTAGAATTTTGTTACATAAAATATAAGTATATACATAAAGTATCAAAATTTTAGAATAGAACAGCTATTAGTTTGCTATTTGCCTTTGTAATTAAAAGAATGTTAATCAGCAGAGCTTGTCGACACAGAACTTTTCAAAGCATTAATGTATTAAGTGTCTATTAAAATTCCTTCATAGCACCATTGTCCTTTTCTTCATTTGAGAGGATGCCAAGACAAAAATATGTCTGCTTGGCATTCATATACATACATACATACATACATTCACACATATATACACATATCCATATATATGTCATCTATATCTATCTATGTATATGTATGTATATGAATGGAATCATACATAAAATATGTGTCTATACTCAGAATATAAACCTAGAGTAAACCCAGAGATTCTGATATACTCCTTAATTGGTCATGCCTTTAAACATGATAAAGTTACATATGGCATAGAGATTTCTGATGTACCTGTGCTTAAGGCAAGTGATGCTGAGCAACAGTAAATGAGAAATCGTTGTCCAGAACTCATATTTTAGGCACAATGAATTTGGCATAGATTATTATGAAGTCAGCATAATATAGATAATTCTGTGGATCCAAAGGTCTCATTTTGAGTTACTGTCTAGCTCTGATAACTTGGAAAGGACACTTCACTTTAGTTAATTTTTCTCACCTTTTAAATGATAATTTTGCTATTTTGGGTTTGACATAAATGTGATAATTGGTGGAAGGAAGCATTTTGGGAATTATTTAGCATATAACAAGGTCTTCATAATTAAATTTTGTTCTTGGTATAGACAAGAATCTCATGTAGAATAAATAGCTTCTTACTAGGGTCAGCAGTGGATCCCAGTCATCAGAAAGCTCGATTTTCACAGATCCATAAAGCTATTTGACCAATTAGTCCTGTGACACACTTAGAAGGTGGTCTTACCTCAAACAAACATGGCTACTTCTTTTCATATCAAAATGCACAGGGCTCCTCTACTAACACTTTATTGTTGATCAAGCCAGGTGATGATATAATTAATCTTATCATCTCAGAGCACTTTAGAGTGCATTCACCTTGGGCATAGACCACTACACTGGAAAAAATAGACTGTGAAAAAGGACTTTCACCTTTTAGAGCAGAAGGTTCCAGAAAAGACAACATATGCTCACAGTACCACCTCAGGGGGGAAAACATGGCCTCAGCTTCAGGATGTTCTTGTATTCAATTCCATGTCTCAAAATGTTTGGGCATTTCTTTCGAAAATTGAAATGGTTTGGGCCACAAAATAATCGATCACTTTCTCAAAAGTCATGACTAGCTGCTTGGAGCCAAGCAGCAGATGGGTGACAGCTGTATTAGGCCAACAATGAGCACTCTTTTTCTTCCAGTTTTTGATGTTGTATCATCAGTTTATCATAATACTAATTAAAATTTTCAACACTTTATAGAGTCCTTTTAATTTAGGTCTTGGAGTAAAGAGTTGCCAGCAAAAGGTCTTAATTTGACCGAGACTATTATTTGTTCTCTTCTGCACCTTTACAATAGTTTTTTATTGATTGTTTGTGAATTTTAGATCATACTTAGCAATTCCCTCATCTCCCAGTCCCTTCTATTGGTCTTCTGCCCCGGAACTCCCCTCCCAAGAAAATAAAAAGAACCAACAAACAAATACAACAGCAGCAACAGCAGCAAATCTCATGACAGAAGCTGTAGCACGTCATAGTGTCCTACAGTATACTCTTTTGTCCACATGTCTTTACATGCAATTTTTTTCAATGAATAATTAATTGATCTGGTTTGAGGACTCTGGCTTCTGCTACACTGTCAATATTGGATCTTTACCAGGACTCCTTTGGACATCCTGTTGTTGCCTTGTGTCATGGAGAACCTGCAGGATTGGATCTGTAGGACTGGCCTCTTCACACTCTCCAGCAACTCATAGATGGGGTAGATGTTGGGCTGGGCCGATTCAGAGTCCTGTGCCTGAGTGGTAGCTGAGTTAGTCATTGTGTTAGCTCTCTAGCACCCACACCACTAGGGTAAGCTCTCCAGCACTGTCCTGGCTAGCTCACCCAATGCTGCTGCTGACAGGGGCCAGGGCCAGCTCTCTCACTCTCTGACCTCGGAACTGGCTCTCCTGCCTTCAAGAAACCAGGAATAACTCTATGGTGCCTGGGAAAGGTGCAGGGCCCACTTTCAAAAGAGCTGCTGCTCTCATGTCCCCAGAGCCAGTTCTCCAGCTTACTAAAGGTGGTGAGGGGTAAGGGATAGGAGGGCATCTCTCCTTGGCAAGGCCACTGCAGGTAACTGAGGGGCAGAGTCAGATCTCCCAGGCTCATGTCTTCAGGGCTGGCTCACAAAGGCCAGCTCTACTGTGTTGCAGAGGTAATGTGCATCTCCTGCACTTTCTACATCCTGGCCCATGGACTTTATTGAAAAAAAAGGGGGAAGCTCCAATCTAGGTTGTATTGGAAAATTTCTCATTTTCTCCTACGTCTGGGTCTCCAGTGACCGTTTCCCAGGGTGAAGGCATAGCCCTGGAAGACAAAAGATGCAAGGTGCATGCTTGTGCTCATGTGAGTGAGAGACCCAAAGTTGGCTCATTGTGAGAGATCCCTACGCACGTCATTTACTGATGCAGGGTCTCTCACGGAACCCAGACATCATGGATTCAGGTTGGTCTCCTAGCAACTTGCCAGGATAGTCCCTATCTCTGCATCTCTGGTGCTGGAACTAGGGGCAGCTACCAACTCAGCATGGCTCGCATGTGATTATTTTAGAGATCCAAGCTCTGGCCCTCACATTTGCATAGCAAATCCTTTGTTCACCAAGCTACAGGTCTAGCCCTTTTTCCAGGATTTTAAGATACTAAATTGTATTTTCCCGAGTCTCCACAAATTCAGACGATGCTATAAACCTTGGCAAACATCTCCTGTAACTCAAGAGCACACAGTATTTTGTGACCCTCACTCCATACCTTTGCCCCAACACAGTGATGTGAACTTTCTCTCTCAAGAAGAGACTCTTAGTGAGAGGGGAAACCACAAGACTGCGATGTCTGCTGATATAAACAGGAAGAATTTCTTTTTAAGATCCTACTTCCTCCATTTCATCACTGACTTTAAGTTGCAAAGGTCAGACCATAATGGCTGGTAAATTGTGATAGAATGTTCGTTAGCCGATTTTCTCATGAACCTACACAGAGATCAGAAATATTCTGTTTTCTAATGTTCTTATTGTACTAGGAAACATAATGATAGAAAATTTCCTGACCATGGTTTTGTTGTTGTGGTGGTTTAAAGGTCATAAACCCTTTTCTAGGGGATTAATGTTTCCTATGTGACATGAGCTAATGTATTCCAAAGAGATGGAGGCGGATAGACAGACGTAGTTTGAACAGGTGGACATAGTGTGAGCAGGTAGACATAGTGTGAACAGGTGGTATAGGTTGTGTGAAATAATGAGGAATGTGACCCCACTCAAGCTTTGTCAATTGTTATCTGCTTGATTCTAGTGATATTATTTCTGCATGTATTTGTATGTAATATGTATGCGTACATATGTTCAGATATATGTAGTCTCATGTGTGTGGGATACAAGCCTATGCACATATGTGTACATAGAGACCTAAAGTTGGTGTTCATTTTCTTCCTTGATAATCCTCTCCTTATTGTGTAAGGCATCTCCCTGAAGCCAGCTAGCTAGCTTTCCCAGGGGAATCCCATCTCTACCTCCTAAGTGCACAGGCAGCCTCCAGGCACACTTGACTCTTCTGTGAGTGTTCTGCGATCAATACTCTGGCCCTCAAGCTGGTGCAGCAAACATTTTCTCCACTACTCTCACCCCAGTGTATGATTTTTTTTTAGACAAATTTGTATTTGTCTAAATTTTTAATTTGTCAAATTTTAATTTACTTCTACAGAAGTTGCAAATAAAACATCTATTATATTGTCTTCAGAAGACATGATAGGGATGAGATGGTATGTTTGTGGTTCTCTGATATGCAAATCTTTCTCTCATGTTGACTAGGGTGTAGAAATGGGGTATGCAAGAGACATTGATGACGCTGCATAAAGGGAGAGAAAAGGGAGAGAAAAAAGAGATACAATAGCAATTGTCACTCTGCTGAAAATGACTTCTTACCCCTTGGAAGTGAAAATAATTGGGATGTAATAATAACGAGCATGGTTTGAACTGTATCATCAGACCTTAGGTAGATAGTATTATTGTCATGAAAATACAGTATCAGTATTTTTGCTGTTGATAAAAAAAAAAACCTGTGGTCAAAGCCATATCTTGTTAATAAAAGGTGCTAAACCAAGAGGTGTGCCTTTTTGGAATAAAACATTCTGCTTCCCCATTCCTTTTCCTCCTATTGCCAGTAATCTCTCCCTTTAATTAAAGGTGTTTCCACTCATAAAAGCCATAAAGCAAAACCCTGTGGCATATTAGCCTACTTTCCAGGGTTACTGCCCTTTTCAGGAAGGCTCTGTATCAGTTCAAGGATATAGTGTTGCTTTTTGCTGTGCTATTGCTCAATATCCCCTCTGTAAATATCCTCCTCCATCATAAGCTCTGATTGCTGAAACAGGACACAAGAAACCCAGATAACCTGAGTACCGTCCTGGATTTTCCATTGGAGATCTATTCTGTTACCCATCTATACAGCGAGTAAAGGACTTGAGTTGCTACTTCCCATCGTCTTGTGACTATGAATGTGGTAAAAAGTTTTATTCTCTTCAAAAGTCCTGGGGAAAAACATGTTCACCTTTAGTGATCTGGTTTCTTTAGTTTGCTCGCAATCCTGTTTTTGTGTCTCACTGAGAGGACACTGGTCTGCTCCTGTCACTTGTCACACCCCTTCGTGCATTTATTGCTTAGTGAACTTGCAATTTCATGGTACACTGTGCCATCATTTCATGCAGTTTTTTGTTGATGACTGTTTTGTGTGTGTGTGTGTGTGTGCACACTTGTGTGTGCATTTCTATGTCTCGTTCCAATTTTAGTATATGTACTGCCGAAGCAAGCACTCTATGTCTCTATTTACGTCTACCTCATGCAATCTATACTAACTTGACTTTCAGACACCTGACTGAGGCACACACTTCTCTCTATAGTTAAACAGATGGTGTTAAAATTTGTGTGCAATTCTGAGCAGTGCCCTTTTCTGATATTGTATTCAATTGGATTTTTTTTCTGTCACCCTAGAAACAAACGGTGCAATGCAAAGTCTTACAACAACTGTTAGCGAGACTCAAAGCTCTTTAACTTATCAAATCTCTCTGCCACAAAGCTTTGCATATTGTTGATAGATCCTGGTAGATTTGCCCATCAATAGTATCTGTGTATTTTCATGCTCAAGGTGACCTGCGAAAAACCACTGTGATTCGAGTCTAATTAGTTAAGTTCCAAATAAAAGAAGTTCACAGAACCTTTGAGAACTAAAATCTCTCTCTATCCTGTGTTAATCACAATTCACTAGATTCTTTGGGTCCATATTAGCTAAAATCCACAGAAAAGTATTTCTACAACACACACACAGACACACAGACACACACACACACACACACACACACACACACACACTAGAGAGAGAGAGAGAGAGAGAGAGAGAGAGAGAGAGAGAGAGAGAGAGAGAGAGATTCTTCAAGAGGTTAGCCCTGGTTTTCAGAATGGTGTTATCAGAAGTCACCCCTATAATCTGAGAGACTAAGGTCCTCAGATCCATAGTTGACAGACATGATAATCTCCCTTTTTTGGGATATCACAAAGATTAATAACATAATACTTGAAAATTCCCTGACAAGTTTCCCTCACCATAAGTGTTATTATCACCAGGTCCATACATAGAATATTCTCTTCTCTGGCTCACTTGCATTTATCCCTCTCCTAGTTTCAGGGTTGGAGGGAAGAATATGATACCCCTTTCATATCAAGGACACAAAGAATACAATCTGACTCCAAGAAGACACCACAATTGTTCAGTAGGTGGCAGTCTTTTCTCTAGAGCTAGGGCTAATAAGTACTAATAAAAACCACACTCCTGTTACTGAGGGTAAACCAAGGCATTATGGTAGGAGGTTCAGCTGTTAGTTGATTCTAAAAGCATTAATAATTCTCTAGTGTGAGGATTCTGCTTAAGAACTATGATAGTATACATGGTAATTCCATAAACTTATAAGCAAATATTCCAAATACATCAATTAGCTCTGTATTTGGGAAATAAATAATTGTTCCTATATTTTTCCTGTATTACTAAAAAATATTAGGAAAGAATTACTTGGAACAAGGATAAAGACAAGGGAGGCAGGAGAGAGTAATGATGAGTCAATATAGTCAAATTATACTTGAAATAACATCATGATCAAGCTCATTGCTTTCTGTAAAGAAAATGCATATGTATTAATGATGTATACAGTAAAATGTGCAATGAGTTTGTGAAATGCTGGTAACTTAATCAAAGGGTTTTCTTTTCATCCCTGCATTTGTGGTTCTATTTCTGGTCCTCGTGACTGTCTATTGCTATGAAGTCAGTCAGTCTTGTGGGACACATAGACTCTGAGATCGGATGTCATCAAACTCCTTAGTAATTTTACTTTTGTAGGAAACATAAGACTCTTCTTCCTATTAGGAAGCCTTCACACTGATAAGCAAATTTTGAATTTTTTATTGCTGCTTTGATGACTAACCTTAAAGTAGTTTCTAAGTTGTTTCCAAGTCTCACCATATCATCCTCAAAACTATACAATAAATTGCACTAGAACCCCTTATTTCTCTCATAATTTGTAGCCTTATTTATTTTTAGTTTGCACTGTGTTTTCATACATATGAAGGAGAATTAGAACATATGAATTTTATCAGTTTATATTTCTCCTAAGAGTGTAGCATTTCTCTTTTTAAAATATATAATATATATATATATATAATTTATATTACATATTAGCAATTTAGCACAATGATCTTAATAATAGCACTAAAGAATTTTGTTTATTAAACCTCTAAATTCGGGGGAAGGGGTTATAATTGTTTCCAGTTAGGACACTGGAACTGCAAAGTTTCCAAACTGATCTATGAAACTGGCTTGGGGGAAATGCCATCTTAATTAGTGAGCAGACTTACTCCTGTGTATTTGTGTAATATGTGGGCAAAGAGATCTCTGGAGGGATTGGGGCATAGCACTGTGTTTGATTCCCCAAAACTCACACATTCGCATGGGATTGGCATGGGATTTCTGTTAAGAGAAATACTGTTTCTCTCTATGTTGACACCCATATCTATAGGGTCCTTGAGTGGCAGGGACATGAGGTGTACATTTTCTGCCTCTTTCAAACAGGAAGAAGCTGTATGCTGGGTGTCCGTAAGAGGAGGGCACACACCCTAATCTTCCTTTCTCTGCAACTGTGCATCTGGTCCTCACAGAAATCATAAGAATATCTGGTCAACAACCAAGGATGTATTCTTCACTACTATTTTGGGAAACAGATACGGGTTTTCTGAAGAAGCCTTTCAAACATCTCAAAGTGATTTAGAAATAAACAGACTGCAGGTGTGTTATTAAAGTTGATTTTAAGAAGTTCGAAGAACGTTCTCCTTCACTACTCTCTTGTTATAGACAGAACTGAAACACTATGGCTTGGGACAGGGAGGACCACTCTTTAGCATGAAACTGTACCAACAATCACAGTGTTTGTTTGAATAGTTTCCTTATCTAAGAAGATCTAAATCCTTCCCAGGGCCATTAATTCTTATAAAACACATTCCATGAAGGCAGTGAGCAGGCTCAGCTTGCCTCCTGTTGAGGAGGAAACTCCAGCATGGGCAAGGCTAATGTCCACTCATGTAAGGAAGTTTCTTGATGCAAGTTGATAACTGTGGGTCACTGGGTCTTGGTACCTGTTTGAATATCAGCCAACCAAACCAAAACTATTCCAAGTGTTTATTCAACAACAGTACTGTTGGTAGTGTTAAAAATGGGGAGGTTTCATTTACAAACCTATGCCTCTTGTTTGTTGTAAAGACGGCTTCTGTGATGATGGATGTACTCTCACATGGCCAAAACCAAACAAGTACCTTGTGCTTAATTAGAGACCCTAGCACTCTTCTCACAGGTCACATTTAATTCTTTTCTCCTCCCGTTCTGGTTCCAGCAAGCATTTGTGTTTGGGAAAATGTGAAGGTATGAGCAACAGAAAGTGTGCATTTAAATGGGAGGTATGCCCACAGCAACGATTCTTTCCCTGAGATTTCAGGAAGTCCCTGGAGGAACTGTACCTTCCTCATGACTTTGGACAGTGCTTATCTTGGTGTCATGAGGTGATCCGATTTTGATGAGTTGATAAAAGAACAAACAAGCAAATGACTTATAAGAGTGATGCAAGCCATTTCTTACTTGGAGTATTTGTGAGGAAAAACTCTCCTTGGTGAACTTGAGAGAATTTTGCTGGTGCTGCTACTGTTTTCAAGACATGAACTCATAGGTTGAATTAGTATTTTCTGTTATATATATATATATATATATATATATATATATATATATATATACTGTATATTCTGTAATATATATATATATATATATATATATATATTCAACAGCAACAGTGTCATTGTAACTGTGATTTCAGCCCTAGAGTTAAGGATGGCTGTTAATTAGGGCTTCTGTTGCTGTGATGAAACACTGTGACCAAACTCAACATGGGGAAGAAAAGGTTTATTTCACCTTATGACTCTCAGGTTGCAGTTACTACTGTGGAAAGTCAGAGCAGGAGATGGTGGCAGATAGATACACGGAGGCATAAACTAACGCTTCGCCCGCCGAGGAACACTACTTCCTGGCTTGCTACTCACTCTACTCTCCTTCTTCACGTGGCAAAAGTATATCTAAATAAACATTTCTTGTGATTCTAAATATAACAGTAATTGTTTGATATATCAGGGAGGTGAAAGAGTTTGGTTGATAGAAGAAGGAAACACAGGTGTACAAGATGAAGGTTTAGTTCCATGGGTTACTAAGTAGTAACCCATGGAAATTTCTGTTTGTTTTGAAATAAAAGCACCATTTTAAATTTTGCCCCATTTTCTGCCTGTGCAGTGGAAGCCACAGATAATAATCTGGCTGATGTACTTGTCAGTCATCATTGGAGCAGAAATTTCCTTTTCTCTCCGAGTTCAGAGAAAATCACAACAAGGCAAATTGACAAAGATTGGCTGATGTAGCTGAGACTTATATAGCAGAAGTTTAATGTTCCTAAGTGAAACTCCATTTCTGGCAACCTCATAAAATAATAACAGGCAATGAAAAGAAACCCTCAGAAGACATCAAGTGACTGCCTCGGAGTGACTTTCTTCAGTTAGAAATTGCATAATTTCAATGCATAAAAGGTGTCTGTAAACTAATTCCCAACTTAAAAATACATATTATTAAAATATTTTAATTCCTCATTCTCCTGAAAATATTTTTATTCTGACTAATTTAAAAGAGTGTCTGTTATAGTCAAAAGTTTTGCATATATTAAAATTATTTATTATTCAAATAATGTATTGCTCAGGCTCCACACTCGCCAATGACTAATAAAAGTCACAGGAACGACTCTAATAATAACAAGCCACAGAAAAATGGAGTTTGGTAGAGTAAGGAGAAAGGAGAACTTTAATAAATGAACAGAGAGAATTTAGCTTGCAGAATATCCTTACAAAATATAAAGAGCATTGAGATAAAATCTGTGGTTTTCTGGGACATTATTTTTAACCTTTCAGAGGGAATCGCTAAATGTATAAGTAGGATGCTGAGGGGGCCATGGCTCAGCTGAGGGAAGCATGGCTCAGCGTCAGTTTTAAGTGTGTCTTTGAGTGATGGCCAACCCCTAAAGAGCTGGCAAATGGTGTCAATTTGCACTGGAAGGAGATTCAAAACTTCTACGTGATAAGATTAATTTTAAAATTACGTTATTCACTTTTTCTGTCCGATATTTTCTCAGATATTACCATGAACTAGGCAACAGTTTTGTAGCTGCGGAGGAAAAGGCGGCAAAGTCTTCTGGACGGTGGGAAACAACATAACCATAACGTTGGTGACCGACAGTAGGTAATATACGAGTAGCCTACACCTCTTTCCTCAGCTACAGTGTCATAGTTACCAATGACTGTCCAGAACTGAGGCATATACAAGTTTTCATTGACTTCATATCTATACACATAAGAAAGAGAGAGAGGGAGGGAGGGAGTAGGAAGGGAGGGAGAGAGTTTTCTACATGCCAAGCTCCATGAAAATACGTTTGATTTAACTCCCAACAGAACACAGAACAGAGATGCATCCTATTACCTAGAGCTTTGAGGCCCGCTACCAGAAGGAAGGAGTCACTATATTATCCCTCAGGCCTCTTTTACGTCTTGTATTTCACACAGACGCTATTTGAAAAACAGCAATGCACTCACATTAGCTGTTCTGAGCTTTTTACCTGGAGGCAGCCCTGGAAAGGCAGGCCCAACCAGTCTGGTAACAGAAGAATGAGATCAAATAAACTTGGTCACTGTGCGAAAGTATTAGTCCAGTAGAAAATGCAAGACATTTTCAGGAACTGGCCTGATAATCACATGCAGGTCCTCAAAGCAGGAGCCCTTAGGAAGGATCAAAGGTGAGACAAGGGACAAGATAAGGAGGTGAAATATTTGTTGAACTGAACCTGAAATTTGAGTGTGTGCGGGCATACCTTTCTATTGAACTTATATAGAAACTAAACATGTACTCTTTGTGAGGGCGTTCTCACCAAGGAATGTTAGAAATTCCTTGGAGTGCCCTATTTAATTCTCTACTTCTTTTTATATTTGTAATTGTAGTCATGCCCTCACCTGTCACTGTGTTTCTTTTACAGGCCAAAGAATGTGCTGGCTCGTGGATGCATCTTCTTTAACCTGAATTAAGTAAGACTTACTGACTAAATGAGCAACAAATTCATGACCTTTATAAGACACAATAAGGCACTGTCTTCTGTTTGTGCTAGGATATACTGGGAGGGTAAAGGCTGAGGCACCTTTTACCTCTGAAGAGAAATAGTCAGAGAACTGTGCTAACTCTGCAAGATAAGAAAATATGCAAGAAGAACATGATCATGATTGTGACCAGAAGGGCATAAGAAAAAGTGTTCTCTGTTTTCCTAGAAACCCTTCCAGTGGACAAATCTGGAGAATGTGAAAGATTGGCAGTGGACTCAGCTCAATTGCACATGCATAGTCATGGAGTAATTATTTCTATTATTTTCCATGCCTTGGCTCAATAGGATGGGATCAGTTGACCATGTGATTTGTTCCCCTACTCTCCAGTATGTGTTCAATAGATGTTAAATTATAAAAAGCAATGATATCGTCTGTCTTATATTTCTTGGTGTCCAGATCTTTTTCAGGATCCATTACAGAACATACTTGTTGAATGATTGGAAGCAATTAGATATTCTACAGGGCGCTTTTCAAATTTCTTTACAAGTAAAAAAAGTCTATAAATATTTGAAATAAGAGCTTGGATAACTTCTCATTTTCTCATATTCTTCTTGAAAATATATTAGGCCAACGTGTTATAATGTTCTTTGTCTATTTTATTTTAAAATAACTGAAAACCAAGAAAGCCATGCATGGCTTGTTCCAATAATAGTCTTCCCCAGTGTGGTCTGAACTCTGTTTTAAGTAAGACACTTAATGTCTAACCCTATTATAATTTGCAAACATTGGTAGCCTAAGGCAGACAGAATCTTAATTTGAATTTTAAGTGGAAAGTTAATTGTTTTGTAAATTAATCAGTAACTTGGCTTAGCTCTATTTGCCCTGTTAATTACTTTTCGCTGTCCTGTTAACTCCAATGTTACAATGAAATGTCATTTCTTGGGTTCCCATATTCATGGTTCACCATAGGGATACAGGGATGTGTGTGCAGGTGTGTATGGGTGTGTGCTTTCCAAGAACAGCCCTTTGTCTAATAAAGGTTTGCTTTATGATTTTTCATACTGAACAACAACCTTTGGTCTGGTAAAGGCAACAACTTACTTCTGGTGATCCTACTGAAGGTACCATGAAAGCTGACAGCATGCAGAATATCACTCATACAACTGTATGTACCAAGGCTTCATCTGCTCGAGAGGTACATCCATGCCGTGATGCATGGGATTGGCTTGCTTTACTGCTGGGAATAGAGCTGAGGAAGAATATGACAGACTGAAATCCACCAAGGCCTTTTTAAGCCTGTTGCTTGTGAGGTTATGGACCAGGCATTATGCATTCTAACCCTTGGGGTGGAAGTTTGTTTTTGTTTTTGTTTTTGTTTTTGTTTTTGTTTTTGTTTTGTTTTATTTATTTTACCTCTAGAACAGAACATTGGTTGCATTTAAATATAGTTTCTGAGATGTTCAAATCATATAAATAATTAATCATGATAACATTTAGTTACCCTTATTGTAAATATAGCTAAGCATTATGAAGTAGTTCTTAGATTAACATAATATTAGTTAATGTTTCTCTAAAATATACTGTTTATATCTGTGCAATTATATTGAAAATATTATCTTACATAATTTGTTCTTTATTCTTTCTTTGCATAATTAATAAGACTTAAAGTTCCAATGAATTGCTCTGGATTGAGCATAAAATTACAAGAAAACCACAAGGTATACTCTTTGGGGATTTATTTGTTGACTCCTGTTATTCCTTCTGGCACTAATGAATTTCTCCCCCTTATAGGAAATTCCAGTCACAGACAACTGTTTCTCCTGCTCTCAAGCTGTGTAGCCTCCCGTGCACTCCCATGGCAGGGGACATGTAAAGATTATTTTATAATATTTCTCAAGCAAATTCAAAAAATATATAGGGTGTCGTTTTAGACAATGTAAGAATGTTTCCTTTGTGTCTTTGGACAAAGGAAGAAAGAAAAAAATCTAAATGAGTCACTGGAAACTAATTCCATTCTAGAATTAAATCCTGAAGTGTTGCCATGCCGGTGTTATGAAATTCCTGGGAAAGATGAAGAATAATTCAGTACCTGGGAAGGTGAGAAAGGAGGACTGTGAGTTCCACACCACCTTGGATAATGTGGGAAGAATTTTTCAAAGAACCAAAAATGAAAGCAAACCAAACAGAAGGAAGGGCTTGATGCGTATAACCACTCACTTCATCATGCAGGATTTGTTAAACGTATTTTCCTCAAACACGTGTTAAGTGGTGGTTGGTTCAGTGAGTAGCATGCCTGGTGCGAAGCGGAGGCCCTATAAAGAGGGACTCAGAAGGGGAAAATGTGCTGTGTCACCAGCATGGGACATGATTAACCCTACATGAGGAACAAACATGCCGTGCAATCGTTCCCCAACACTGCTGAAGAGAAGATTTAACACAACCTATTTCAAATTTCTTTGAATTAGGTCTTTATTTTTTAAAAAAGAAAATGAGTGAAAAATCTATGATTCTTTATTAAATTTGATCATGTGCATTAGTACATTTTACAACTTTATTTACACCAAAGATGATAAAACCCATCGATACACAAACCAAGTAATATTGTTTTTTCCCTGTGAGTAAATGCACGTGAATAGAAATGCGGTCACAAGGACTTATTTAGACTCATTATTATGTATTCAAGCTTTACTAGAGAATATGTCCTACAATGTGACTAATTATTGAATTGCATTTCATATTTACATAATCCTGGTGAAACCTCTAAGGGAAAGAGGAACTAAGGAAAAGAATAGAGGAAATGTCTTTAGAGGAGTAGAAATGATGGAAATACAGTATTGATACCAAAGATCCTCAAAACATAAAATGTAAATTACAACAAGAACATCAGGCTTAAGTCACATATGCAAATAGTTTTCAACGCTTTTCAGTCCCTG
Organism: Rattus norvegicus; assembly: GCF_021556685.1. NCBI lineage: Eukaryota > Metazoa > Chordata > Mammalia > Rodentia > Muridae > Rattus > Rattus norvegicus. The sequence continues at coordinate 41,553,803 of NC_141544.1, read as the reverse complement.
TGCTCTCCATGGACTTCCTTCCGTATGTAACGTTCACAATCTTACAGCTCGGTTAACCTGCAATACAGACGTAGTAAACAGCATCTAAAAGAACAGAATTCTACACCAGCATTGAAAAATTCTGCCTTTTTCTAATTTCTCTTCAGGAGTAGGCAGTCAAATGGGAAAGGGCATAGACCTCCATTCTTGTAGGTACACAGCAGTAGAAAATGGGTGCTTAGTCTCTTTCAAGTCCTAAGCCAGACTACTATAAAAGGGATCATGTATTCCCTGCATTTTATGGGTGTGTAAATGTGCGGTAAGGGATATGAGACTTATTGTCAGAGAGACTAGTCCACATTGTGAGCTGTAGAGTATGCACAATAGCTTTTTCTTCCCACCACCACCCCTCACACAACACAACACAACACAACACAACACAACCAAAAAGCCCCTTACAGATCAGTAGGACGTGGATCTTTCACAGAAACTCTTCCCTCTAAATTACTAATTTTTACTTATTTCTCTGGATCCACAAGGATTTCAAATATATCACAAAGACTACCCTCCCCAAACCACAGAATTCAAGAACCCATTATTCTTGTTTTACAGAGCAATAAATCCAGAACAAAGATAGCATCTTTCTTTTTTAATCATCATTACTATTTGCTATATAATTACTATTACTATAGGTAATATTGTCTACTTGATAAGTTTTGGAGTCATATGGAAGTGAATCCCTGGGTATGTCTAGGAGATATTATCAAGTACTGGGTGGATGATGGTGAAAAGGCCTATCTGAAACGGGACAGCATCACTTCCTGGGCTGGCATCGGGGACTTAGACTGACAGGACAGAGCTAAGCTAGCTGAGGACAAATGTCCATCGCTGTCTGTTTCCTGACTATGCTTGCAATGTGACCGCTGCCTCCTGGTCCCACTGCTCTATCTCCACCATCCTGGTAGACTGTACTTCCTGGCATTGTAAACCAAAGTAAATCCCTTTTTTCTTAAGTCCATTTTGTCAGGACACAAAATCATAGACACAAGAAAAGGAACAAATAAAAAATTACTACTGTTGCAAAAAACAAAAACAACCAAAAAAACTGACCATACAGTTATAAAGCCTTCAGATATCCTCTGTGGGGGGAATGCTGAGGTAGAACTTTGAGCTAGAATGGTTCTTCTATTTTTAGGCAGAGTTTAGGAGCAACCCTTAGTGGATCTTAGAAGACAAGAATGCTCAGGTAGAAGTCTCACTTGTGGGGTTTCAGAGAACAATCTCACTGCCAAAACTGGTTCAATGCTACTCATGTGATGTTCTTGCAAAGAACTTGACTGCATTCTGCCTATGTCTCGAGAGCTTGGATGAGGTTAATAACAGGGTGAATTGTTAGGTAGAGGAGAGTTAAGGACAAGATTGTTTACAGGTGGTTTCATGACCACTGCTCTCATCTAGCTCTTCAGTAAGAGAGGAAAATCCTGAGAGCAGCAGAGAAAAGCTGTGGTTTGAAAAGGTGTGAACGTGTATAGTTTCAGAGAAGGAAAATACAGACCACACAGCGTGTAGCCATTGAAGGTCTTAGTAGCATTAAAGAGAAACATGGTGCTCTTCCTTGGGATAAAAGAAAGATGACCAGAGGGTAAAACTCCATGTATGGAGAGGTAGGGGGCTGAACATGAGTATTTCTCTTTCTCCACTATAGATACAAGGTAAGAAGACAAGTCCTGCCCCTGTTTCCATGCCTTCACCAATACAAGTGTCCTCACCAGACTCTAATTATGTTGGCTTTTCCCATCCACAGAAGAGTGGGGAATACCATTCTCCCACATAGATAGTCAACACGACTATCTATGGCATTTTTCAAAGTAGCTGAAATGTCTATGGCACTAGGAAATCCCTGTAGAGGAAAGAGCTAATTTTTAAGCATAACAACTAAAACAGATCATCAAGTAGAGAACAAAACACAGGAATGGTAGGCTATCAAGAAAAACAAGTTGACAGTTGGTTCAAAAAAACCATGAAGCAATAGACAGTTCAAAATTAAGAACACACACACGTGTGTGTGTGTGTGTATTCACTTGCCTTTTCAGGCAAAATGGTGCGTCAAGTACAGCTAATTAACAGTGAACAATAATTAACAACACAGGCTGAAAACTATCCACACACATATTTAGGAAACAAAAGGAATTGGCAACTTTGTGAAGACAGAATCAGTAATCATTTTTAAATGGTCAGAAAAATATTAGAATGTTAAGATGAAGAGTTGGATTACAGAAATAAAGGTTTCTGAAGGCAAAATGTTATTGTTTATAAATGGAAAGCATTTGTGAGGGCTAAATTTAATTAGCAAATTTAATGACAAAGCTTAAACAAAGGGTCTCATTTTATGTATGAAAGCAAGTCCATTTGTCTGAGAGTCAGGTTTCATGCCTGTCCCAGGTATGTTCAGCCACTTGACACTACAACACTGTATTGTCCTCAACAAATTTCATGCTTGAGAACCCTACTATAAAGATAAAAAATTAAACATCACAAATAATTTCATGTCTTGTTACCATCTTGTTGTATACATTAATAGCTATTCTGGTGCTCAACTACAGAATTGACATGGCTACAAGTCAGCTCAGAATTTAGGATGCTGAGGCAGGAGGACATATGAGTGTTTGAGGCCAGTTAGTACTGCATCCTATATTACAGGTCATCCTCAACTGCAATCCAAGATCTCTAAAAATATTTTTTAAATGCATAAGTCAATTTGAGCCCTTGTTTCTGTTTTGTGTTCTTCATAGCAACTTAGTTCCTTGTAAAACCTTTGATCTGCTTAGACAGACCATTGTAATAAAAGCATAAAAAATTAATATATTAAATCTCTATTCACTACTCCTACTTGAATTTTTCAGCCAAGTTAATCATCTTGTTAGTACAAGAAAGTAAATGATGAAAGACTCTTAATCTCTGAACTCAGGCTTCTGTCTCTAGAAAACATGACATTCCCAATTTTTCCCTGCTTTTCCTATTTCCCTATTTTAAAATACCACGGAGTGACTAGGTCACTGTGTGACTAGATTCGGATGCTGTGGCCTAGGTGCCACCAGAGCAGTTAGCTATCTAATTCCAATATCAGCCCAGACTTAATCTCTCCTACAGGGCTTAATCTTTTGGCTGGGACAATTTCAACTAAAAAAAAATACTTAATCCTTTTTAAATGAGGAGAGTGTTTACATCAATCTAGTTCCTAGCACAGCCCAGTGCTTAAGGGAAGGGACCGCGTTACATATAAAGTCTCTTGTACAATACATACTTGAGAAACATTCAGTTTTGTGGGTAGTTCTCTGTTTCATATGCCCATTCTGATGCAAATGATTACCAATATTTATGGAGAGTTCCTAGAAAATTTATTGCATGGGTATTGAGAAATTCAGTGTCGATGCATATCTTCTTAAAACACAAGTTGGTCATTACCCAACCAATGCCGTTGTTCCTTTTTCATTTTAAAATTATGTCCATTATTCAATTTTCCCAGATTGACAATTAAAGATTAAAACTCTCTGCAGATCCAATTTTAAGTCATCATCTGCAGACTGAAGATAACTCACCCAAATAATATATTTCTATTCCCCTGTCTGTCATGAATCTCTTAGAACTGATAAACGTTGATGAAGAAAACACTGGCATTTATTTCTGCATCAGGATAATGAAGGACCAAGGAGCTCTTAACAGGAAACAAATGGAAATGTAACATTTTAAGTTACTACTTAGTACAAAGTGTTCAGCATAATAAAATAAGAACCTGGGTTGCTGTCCACTCCTCATTTTAAGAGGGTGGTTTCCTCCAGTGTGTCCACTTCTTTTCCTGCCACCCCTAGATTGTGTATCAGAAGTTTCTGTAAACTACGTCTTTTTTCTAGATTTTGTAGACCATTAGATTTTCATAGTGTGTTGGGTGATCCTAAAACGATTTCCCCAATCGTAGGATTTAATGTAGAACAGAGAAACAGACAGAGGCAAATGTTTTAAGAGAAGGGTTATTGCTGAAACAGGTGTGGAGTCATATGCCTGTAACCTTACTCTTCTAGAGGGAAAGATGGGAGATCAAGGGTTCAAGGTCATTCTTGGCTACATAGCAAGTTCCAGGGCAGTGTATACTACACTAGACTATCTAAAGATCTACAACAAAGAAAGAGAGAGAGAAAGGAGAGGAGATGTCATTTTTATGTTGATATTCTGTTATGTTGACAGAAAAGTAAACTTAATATAAGGGTTGGGCATGTAGCTCAGTTAACTGAGTGGTTTCTTGGCATAACCAAGCCCTGGGTTTGACCTCCAGCATGGAATAAACCAGGTTACATGCCTGTAACACTAGCACTTGAAAGATAGAAGCAGGAGGACAAGGGTTCAGGTCATCCTCTCAGATACGTTGTAAGTCCAAGGTTAACTCCAGCTACCTGAAGGAGGAAAGTAGCTTGAAGTTGGGAAAGACAGAGCAGAAAGCAAACACAAGAACCTTCAACAGGAAATTTCTAATGGAGATTCCCCAGTTGGCTTGGATGCTGATTCCACTAGCAATTCACGGTCAGTTTGCAAAGACAGTTCAGATGGCCATACAAGGAGCTAAGTGTATTCACACATAACACATGTTCCCATAGGTAGGGAAGATGATTTTGTTTAACATTTAATGTAATTTGTCCATGAAGATGTTACTTAAAACACCAGCTACTTTCTTGTACAATATCCATCCAGAATTCCAGAATTTGCTTCAGACTAGAGCAGGAAGTAAGGGGCTAGAAAATAAGGCCCCTGCTTTAGCAGCTACAGACAACCTCATTTAAGCATTAAGTTAGGGATCCCCCTCACAAAGCCACCTGGAGTTTCTTTTGGTGTGTTTTGCACTCTTCATTATAAATCAATATTTTCAGGAGAGCAAATGCTAACAGGTGGCTTTTCTGTCCCACCTCACCCCCCCCAACACATATAGAGACACAATCGCATACATTTAGTGCCAACGAGGAAGGCGGCTCGATTTGTTAAATTACTTCAGTCTAGCATTGGCTTTTCGCCTGTGCTACTGACTGAATCCACTGCAGGAGAGCTTGCTTTGAAGTTTTGGACAAACTAAATCAACCCTTCAGATCACGTGTCCCAAAGAATGTGGTTTCCCAGGTATGAACGCTCTATCAATCCTCCATTCTTCTTTAATTTGGCATTGGAGCCATCCCGGTCCAATCCACTGGAAGAGATTTTACTGTAACCTCAGTCACAACAGCTTAGGTGGTAGGATTACCTCTGAGAAAGCCGTGCCTCTTTGGCTGGGAGAGACTGGTTGTCCTTGCTGCTTGTGCAAACATTCATAATTATGCCTCTAGGTAAACAAGCCGCTGTCTTCTTGGAAAATAGAGAAGTACAAAGAATGTTTATTTGTGAGCCCGGCCTTCCCAGGTATCCAGAGTTGGTTTAGACACACCTGAGCTCCCATCCCCCTCTTATTGGCTAAGAAAGTTGCCATACCTGATTTGCAAGTTTACCGTTGGAGTCAGTGTGGGGGGAGAGAGGAGGGGGGTTGTCTCACCAGCTAGCACTAGATTTGATCTAGCTAGAGAGGACGAAGCTCTGCTGTGAGCTGGTTTCTACAGGAGAACTGTTCCCTATCTCCCAAGGAATTTCTGCTTGAGAGCAGTCCTACTTCCCTGTTCAGCCTTCCAGCTGGACGAAACTTGGGAAGACCATGGCAACCTACGCTCTTCAAATGGCTGCCCTGGTGCTTGGTGGTGTTGGCATGGTGGGCACAGTGGCTGTGACGATCATGCCTCAGTGGAGAGTGTCTGCCTTCATCGAAAGTAACATTGTCGTGTTTGAGAACCGCTGGGAAGGTTTGTGGATGAACTGCATGAGGCATGCCAACATCAGAATGCAGTGTAAGGTCTATGACTCCCTGCTGGCTCTTAGTCCAGACCTCCAGGCATCCAGAGGACTGATGTGTGCTGCGTCCGTCCTGTCCTTCTTGGCTTTCATGACAGCCATCCTCGGAATGAAGTGCACCAGGTGCACCGGGGAGGACGAGAACGTGAAGAGCCGCATCTTGCTGACGGCTGGAATCATCTTCTTCATCACCGGCTTGGTTGTGCTCATCCCTGTCAGCTGGGTTGCCAATGCCATCATCAGAGACTTCTACAACCCGCTGGTGGATGTGGCCCAAAAGCGCGAGCTTGGTGAAGCCCTCTACATAGGCTGGACCACGGCGCTGGTGCTGATCGCTGGAGGAGCACTGTTCTGTTGCGTGTTTTGCTGTACTGAAAGGAGTAACAGTTACAAGTACTCGGTACCATCCCATCGCACCACTCAGAGGAGTTTCCACGCCGAAAAGAGATCCCCGAGCATATACTCCAAAAGTCAGTATGTGTAGCTGTGTGTGTATATTTTAGCTGTAGCTATAAAGCGAAGCTTTATAAATCACTGAACCAGCCACTATTTTATAGAAATGGAACCCACAGTGTTTCCATTTACCTTTCTTAACTGCCTCGTACTCATTACAGGAAATACGCAGCGTCTATGATTCCATAAATGATTTTAGCAGAATGAGGTATTATGCACACTGCTTCAATTGTTCCAGAAAGCATAGCCATTTGTTTTCTAAAATGGTTCACGCGGTTCTTCTTTTATCAGTCACTCTAAGACGACCCATCGAAAGACTGTTGGTTTAAGCTGCGATTTCTCTGTGTCATGGCATTATACAAGTAATGCGAGTGGCAGTTATAGCTCACACAAATAGAGACAGGCTTATGTGGTTCTATTTAAAGTGAAATGCCAATCCATCAGGCTGAATAAACAGAACTCAGCTATTGCATTTCAGGGGACCTGGGGATAAAAGGAAAGAAGGCTGATATTAATTGCCTAAAAACAGCTTAAGGATTAGTGCACTCTATTTATAGCAAAGGTTAAAATGAAGGCTTTCATCATTAGTGTAAGGGAAACTGAATGGCTTTCTGATCGCCTGCTTTGCAGCCTCCAGGAGTTAAAAATCCTGTCACCTTTATCCTTTATCCACGTGCCTTTTTTTTTTCTGATTGTGTTCCTTAGTATCTTTTAAAGTTTAAAGCAGATATTGTAACAAAATATTTTTTTTCTTCAGACTACGTTTGTAAGGCTGGGCTAACAAGAGAGATAAAGCAGTGGTCTTAGAAAAATTAACGTTTTCAGAAAAATGACTTTACCTTAGCCTTTCTCTTTAGAGAAGAATGTATTGTTTTTAAAATGAAGTCACATCATATAAAAGGGGCCGTTCAAGTGCTATTTGTGCATACCTTTTTGGGAATTTTTCTGTATAAATAAGAGAGGAAAAAGAATATTTTGTCATTTACTTACCCCAAAGAGGTACAATCCCTCCAAATCCAAAAACTTGTCCTCTTTCAACTCTTGTCATTCAATCAAAGTTGTCATTTCTGTTCTGTTGGAGGTGATTTCCCCTTTTTCTATGTCTTTGCTAAGTTTTATTAAAGTGTGGTATTACTGTGTGTTTCCTCCTAATTTGAGACAACTATTAAGGTAATACCAAATTTCATATATATGACTTTTATATTGGTAAATTGTATCTTTTATAACAATATAGCATTTCTTACATTTACATTCTTTTTCATTACTTTGCACAAGTGTTTAAAACTTGGCATTGACAATTTATGTTTGAACATAGATTTCGTGTTCATTTTTTCTGGTGCGGTGTAGGATTTAAATCAATTTACTTTATAATGACCTGACTCATGCATTAATATTTGATTAATATATTAATAATACTAAGTTCTACTTAGGTCCAGTGAAATGTGTTTGCTGTAAATATTGTGTATGTAATCATATTTTTAAAAGTTGTCCATATGTATTTCAACTTCTGAGAATTCGTTTGAATTAAAAACAAAGCTGAATGATTTGGGAGTATGCACCATATTTATGTGAAGTATATTATTAAAACTTTGCAATACTAATATTGTAGTTGTTTTAATTTACAAATGGGAGGACCTCAAAAACAGTTCTGAATTGCCAGTGACTGGTAGAAAGCATAAGAGATGACATTGCAAAAGCGTTCAGTGAATGCTCACCTTGTCTTAATGGCTCTAGTTTGTAAACCAACCTTTGTATGTGGGATTAAAGGTTCATACTGTTAGCTGCAAGAACCTCAGCTCTTGTTCCCATGTGGGTGATGTCACTACGCTACCTGCTGATCCACCCTGGGCAGTTTTGCCTCTTTGGGTCAAAACATTTGCTATGAGCAGAAACAAACCAGGACTAACAAAATGGCCTAGAGAAAGATCCACAGAGCCATTTTATACAAGCAAGTCTGTAAGCAACAAACACTTAGTTGCCCTAAGTGTAACAGACGCCATTCATATTTTTTTTGGTCCCCTCCCCCACTAAAACAGAATCTAAGGGATTGGAATCACTTCTTTGGTGTTTCTGAAGTGCCTCTTCACTTTCTCCCTTTAATATAATCCCATCTCTTCTCGCAAAAAATAATGTATTTTTGTGTCACTGTATCAATAATATTTTTCATCCAATTAGCTGCCAAGTTCTCATTATAGTTGTTTCTAAAGTATGTCAGGAACGAATGGTGAAAGCGTTGTAGGTCAAAGGCTCTTGCTCTCCAAGTCTGGAGCCCCTGGTTCCATCTTTAGAGTCCTTGACTTACGTGCTGTGCTATGTGAGTCATGCACACAAAGAACCATGTACATATGTGTTAGCAGCAAGCTTCTTAAAAATCACAAAATGTAAGACCTGAATGTAGTATTCCCACCATACTTTGTTTCTGTCTTCGAAGGCAAGTCAAATTTCCTGAAATGTAAAGCCCAACTATCTCGCGTACTGTGAGTAGCAGGGAGAAACAAAGCTATGTTATTAACTAGAAAGTGAATTTCATCAATAGAAAAACATTGTGTGACCAGCAAAACAAAAAGAGGGTTGACGCCCAAACACCAGCAATCGCAATGTCAAAGCTCTCCTTTAATAGTCTGAGATATCCTGAACTTGGAAAAAAGTTCAGTTGGTGGCAAAGCATGTGCCAATGTAAGTTGTATTATATTGTTTTGAAGGAAAAAAATGTTATCACAAATCAAAAAGTCTGCAAAGAGGAAGAGGGTGTATTTATTTTATTTGAGGTAGGAGTCCATGTATCCCAGGCCGGCCTCAGACTCAGTATGCAGCTGAAGGGGACTCATGCACCTGGCCCTCCTGTCTTCACGTTTCCAGTGTTCAGATGACGTGTGTGTTCCCCAACAGCTGTTGTACGTGCTCCTGGGAACTGAACACTCTGTCAGGCCAGTCAATAGCTGTAATTCCTAAGAGATAATATATTCTAAGCTGAACATGTGGTTTCAGTATTGGGTTGTTATAAAAAACAGATTTCCAAACATGAGCAAGCAGCCTAAAGCGATGCTAGAGCTAGTAAGCCTTTGATTGTTTCTCCCCTTAGAGCATCCTTACCTAGACTTCAGTGGAGGTCTATGCAGAATATTCACAGGAATTAATGAAACATAAATGTGGAAGGAAGACTGGGTGTGTGGTAGTGCACACCTTTAATCCCACCACTAAGAAGCAGAGGCAGGGGGATCCCTGTAAGTTTGAGGCCAGACTGATCTATTGTGGATTTGAGGCCTGCCTGGTCTACAAAATGAGTTCCAGGATAGCCAGAACTATACAGAGATAACCTGTCCTTCAAAAAAAAAAATCAACAAATACCATTTGAATGAAACATTCAAATCCATTTTTTTCATCAAGTGTTCATTATGAATATTTTCACTGACTTATTTCATAACTATACAGTCCCAAGAAATACATCTTTTATTGAATTAAAGAAAAGATAAATGTACTTTTAAGACCAAGACTGAGACAAAACATTGATTTTTACATATTCTTGTTTAAACTATTTAGAAGACTTCAGCATATAAGTAAAAATATTTACATTTACTTCATACCCAAAGTCTTTTATTTCTGCCTTTATTTATGGCACAAGAAATTTCTAGGTATTTTAACAATGTACTTTTTTAGAGGCCTTCACACACCAATGAATTTCTAAGAATGTCTTTCAATGAGTGGAGCTTTTAAATAGTACACGAATGCTCACCTCACTGGTTACTCAAAATGCAGTAAATGGAAGTCTGTTGAAAGTCCCGTGAGGGAATGCCACAACAGCATCCCTTTGGCTGCTCATTTCTTTTTACATTGGGACAGTCACACTGAGTGATGGTCAAAGTTTCTGATACTACAACTCGTTAAAACCTTAGCTAAGTACTGTAGCATCTCAGCAGACAGAACAGCATTCTAGTTGTGTAGCCAGCCACATGGCTTTCCTGAATCTCAGCTCTGAAACATGGAACTCTGTGATCCCACACAACCTTGCTTAATGTTGCTGTCTGTAGGATGGGATGACAAGGATAGTGCCCTGGAAGGCTAACCAACTTGATACACATAAATCCTTTATCAGAATATTGAGCATAGAATAAACTATGCATTAGTCTTGACTATTATTCTATGTCTAGATATTCAACCCGAGTAACTTTCTTTTTTCTTACTATAGTATACAACTTGTGTCTCCAAAATGATGTCTGTGCTGATTCTGTACCCACGGCAGGTAGTAAAGTGTGCACAGAGTGATGAGCAGAGTCAGTCCTTCAGCATCCATGCAGAAAGCCTTCTGTAGGGTCATCCCAGGGGTGGGAAGGCAGAGACAGGCAGATCTCAGATTCAACTGATCAGTGAGGTCCAGCTCTCTGCTCTCTCAGACAAGAAGCTGGACAGTTCCTGAGAGAAAACATCTTACATTGACTCTTCTTTCTCTCAGCCTCTGTCTCTCTGTCTCTGTCTTCCTCTGTCTTTCTCTGTCTCTGTGTCTCTGTCTCTGTCTGTCTCTGTCTCTCTCTCTCTGTCTCTCTCTCTGTGTTTCTCTCTGTCTCTGTCTCTATCTCTCTCTGTCTCTCTGTCTCTTTCACACACATACACACACACACACACACACACACCCTTCACGCACACAAACCACACACACAAACAGCACACACATAACATATACACATAGCAATACACACACAGCATATATATACACATATATATATATATCCTCCCACACCACACACCACACACATACAAAGAACACACACAGCACACACATACTCCATATGCACATACAAACATAATCACCCATTCACACACACATATACAAAAAACAAAGCCTATGTAAACACATAGTAAATTAATTAGTTAATTCATTAATTAAAGATAAATCAAAATTACTTATACCATAGTGAATTCTAAGGATGCAGCAAGGTCTAAAACTTTGTATTGATTTCACTGTAGTTACAAAACAGAATAAACAACCTTAATGTGATGTGCTTGGTGTTTCTTTACCTCACTGATCCATCTCACAAATTCTTTGCACGCACTGGGAAGCCGAGTAGAATGCTGAGTCCCCAAAAGGTAACATAGACAACAGATTACTATACATACATAGGGTAATATTACATAATATTTAGATACATGTATTTCATAGTTCATTTAGGATATTCTATAGGTGTTTATGCAACTTATTGAATACTGCATTCTGCATTTATATATTAATATATGCATATACGGTATATCACTTTTGATACTAAGTACTTTGAATTCAAGATTATGAAGCCCTCCCACAGAAACATAGACGTTCCCTTGCAGAATTGACTTTCTGAGCATCTAGCCTCTGGTCAATGGGAACTGCCGCTTCCACAAGGATACCCAAGGGATTTCCTTCTGAGTCCTTAATGACCTTATCATGAGTCTCTGCCGTCCTTTTTGCCTCTTATTCTGTTGAAGCTTCTACAGTATCCCTCTACCCTATCTCCTCAACTCTGATCTAACTGCTGAAGCAAATGGAGGAGCTTCTGGATCTGGCCAGCTGGCAGTGCCTTGGGCCTTCTGGGAAACCTCTGTCTCTAATGTTCCAGGAGGAAAGATCCCCTCTGTTTAAGTGAGCCTGGGTTTGGCCATGCAGCTCTGCCTGAGGCTAGAGGCAGAGGAAAAAACTATGGGTTCAACATGCTCCATAAACCCTGGAGGGTAAATAACTCTGGCTTTTCAATGGGGAGAACATTGGAACTGAAAACTTAGTCATCATCATGGTCAGTCTGGGTTTTTTCTTCTTAGAAGCTTGGGAAAGGGCTGGGCCTAGGAATGTGGACCACTCAAGAGCTGCAAACACCAAAGACAGTTCCCAGAATGCTAATGAAGAAATCCCAACAGCTACTAATAGCATACCACTGTGTCACTGCCAACAGGAACATTTCCTGCCACCCAGGTTTGGCTCTTTGTTAAGAAGAGCAATGTGATTCCCACAATGAAGACCCCTTTTAGGGAAACACCAAATGGGCTTCAAAACCAGGAGAGAGGAAGAGACTACAAATCCAACAGTTGGTCACCTTTGACGAGGTGGTCACTGAGAGAACAACTTAAGGAGACAAAGACACAAAAAGTTACGGAGAGAGCAGATGTCAATACAGCATTAAGAACTAGCTTCCTACTAAAATAACTTAGAAGAATTTTCACTTCATATGTCTGCAGGGAGTTGAGAGAGGTCACCTATGGGCTAAAAGAGTGGGTACTTGGAAGATTATGGTGAAGAAAAGGCTCAGCACAGAAAGAAAGAAACATAATTCATAGGGGGAAAATACATACGATAGCAATTTGGTTTAAAAATCCAAAATTTGCAAGACATACTCAGGGTGACAAAGAATTGAATTTCGAGAAACTATGATGAAGCAGCGTTAGGAAACTGGGTAGTCATGCAAGTCAAGGGCACAAACAGCTCCGTGAAGCCCACACAAATCTAATGTCAAACCTTTAGTTAAATTCCTTTTCCAGGTGCAGCAAGAAAGCATGACAGCAACAAATGAGGCGACCACAGCTACACATCACATTTTTCATCACTGAATCATTTCAGCCACACGCTTAGAAGGTAGGCGAACCACTCTTTTCCCAGTGTCATAGATATGGTTCACATTCAACACAAATGAAAACCACAAATGGCCAACATGTAAAAACAATGTGGGTGATGTAGCTCGAGTTCAGTGAGTCCAGAGCAGGTTGGACAGTGACCCAGTGTTAAGACCAAATAAAGGCAAGTGAACACAAAGTGGCCTAGTTTCTGACTTAAAAGTTATACTCTTCGGCAATTGACCATGGGGTGCCGAAGTGCATCTAGACCGCCCTGCATCTAGAGGTTTGTCTTCCAAACCTTTGCTTATTTTTAATGCCCCCAAATCAAGTTCTGGTAACAAAGATGAGCTTGGACCCTGCCTATTTCCATCTTCCTACTGTGCCTACGCACCTTGTTGCCTGATGTCAACTCAGACAATCATGCCCAGTCCCAGTCCCTGCTGTGAGAAAGGTGGGTCAGGTCTACTGCCATTCCATTCTGGGGAGCAGTTTGCTCCACCAATGTTTTCCCAGGTTCTTCCTTGTTCTTTAATGTAAATTGTCTCAACCATGCCAGAGTTAGTGTAGAATGTACACACACACACACACACACACACACACATATGTATATATGTATATATATACATATATATGTATATGTATTCTATAAGTAGAATACATATAATCCACATATATTCTACATGTGTACACATGTACATACATATATATGTGGAACATATGTTCTACAAATAGAATATATTTTTATACATTTTAGTCTATTTGTTATATATATATATATATATATATATATATATATTCTCCTTGAAGGAGGAACTAAATTTTTTAAATTTTTTATTAGATATATTTCTTTACTTAGATTTCAAATGTTATTCCCCTTCCTGGTGTCCTGTCCATAAGCCCCCATCCCCTCCCCTCTTCCTCCCCCATACTGGTATTCTCCCTATACATCCCCCTCATTCCCCCCTCCTATATTCCCCTGTACTGGGGGTCCAACCTTGGCAGGACCAAGGGCCTCCCCTTCCACTGATGCCCCAACAAGGCTATTCTCTGCTACATATGCAGTTGGAGCCCTGGGTCAGTCTGGGTATAGTCTTTTGGTAGTGGTTTAGTCCCTGGAAGCTCTGGTGGGTTGGCATTGTTGTTTTTATGGGGTTGCAAGCTCCTTCAACTCTTTCAATCCTTCCTCTAATTCCCCCCAAGGGGGTCCTGTTCTCAGTTCAGTGGTTTGCTGCATTGACCTCTGTATTGGACATGCTCTGGATGTGTCTCTCAGGAGAGATCTATATCTGGTTCCTTTCAGGATGCATTTTTTAGCTTCGTCAATCTTAATTTTGTTTTGGTGGCTGTATATACATGGGCCACATGTGGGGCAGACTCTGAAAGGCCATTCCTTGAGTCACTGCTCTAAACTTTGCTTCCATATGCCCTCCTATGGATATTTTTCCCCATTTAAGAAGGAGTGAGAGCATCTGCATTTTGGTCATCCTTCTTCTTGAGCTTCTTGTGTCTGTGGATTGCATCTTGGGTAATTAGAGCTTTTTGGCAAATATTCATTTATCAATGAGTGCATATCAACTGGGTTTTTCTGTGATTGAGTTACCTCACTCAGGATGATATTTTCTAGTTCATTCCATTTGCCTATGAATTTCATGAAGTCATTGTTTTTGATAGCTGAGTAGTACTCAATTGTGTAGATATATTGTGTGTGTATATATGTGTATATGTATGAATATATTTATATTCTCCTTGAAGCAGGAACTAAAATTTATTAGTTGTTAATTACATGTTGCTAAGATCATAGTTTTCCCATTCTCTGCTTCTTTCTCAGCCAATGAAAATCATACAAAATAGAACATTTTTAAAAAGGAGAACTGAAAGTTTTCCTGGTTCAGCACAGGATTTATGTTATCTTTCTTACCAATAAGTTAAAAAGAATTGACACTTCTCCATCTTTCCAGAGTGAACAGAATAAATTGTATTTCCAGTGCCTTCAGTCAACACCACGGCCCCACATCCCCAACTTCTTTCCCTTACACCACTGTCAACCTCAGGTCCTTGCAGATTGCTTAATAAAGGCCGTTATGCAAGAGAAAATGCTTTTTAATTAGTCTGAAACGTAGTAAAAATAAGGTTGCATGGGCTTCATGACTGCCACTTTTTGGTTTTGAGGTTTTATTCTGTTTTTGTAAATTGGAGCACTTTCACTTCACCGTTCCTTCACTGCTTCACTGTTTAATATAAACATTATATAAATATATATAAAACAACTATTCCAAAACATGTTGAGATTGCTCAGCGAGCCTGGGAACTTGCTGTCAAGCCTGATCACCTGAGTTTAGTTCCATGCTGGAGAGAGAGAACTGACTCCACTCTTGCACGTATGTGCCATGACATAGAGGTACAATCTCAATCCATCTCTGTCTCTCTCTCTCCCTCTGTCTCTCTGTCTTTCTCTCTCAATTAGTAGAGAAAACAAAATTGAACATTATATTATTTTTATAAAAAGTAGACTAATTTTATATGTCATGATTTTGCCTGTTAGGAACATAAGCAGCTTCTCTATAGCTACCCCAGTTTAGATGGGTTAATAACGGTGATTTCCTTTACGAGCTTCTGCCTTGACAAAGGTGTCGGCAATATGGCCTTGTTGGGCTGAGGTCCCCTCCTCCAGGATTCAGGGCCTTCCTATCTCACCGTTTCTGCAAGGAAGCTAGGCATCTAGCATGGAGGCTGAGGGCCCTCAAGATCCAAGCAAATCTCGTCAATCCTTTTATGAGACTTGGCTTCTTGTATAAGCACTTGGTTAAAGACAACCCGGGGTCAGAGAGTGGAAAAATAAACACTGTTTCTCAACTGGGCAGACTGCCAAGGAATTTGAGGCAACCTTTAATCCACTCCAGGATGAGTCATGTTTTATTTATTTATTTTTTTGAGATTGTAATTTACCTATGTTTCTTACTTTACTTCTTTCCTTCCAATTTCTCCCATACTGTCCCCATTCTTCTTCAAATTCATGGCTCTTTTTTAATAATCATTATATATTAAATATATATTTTTTATTATAACCTGCCTTAATAATGTTACCTATATGTATGTTTGACACCAGACAACCAGTTGCTGTCCTCTGAAGACAGCCATCTATTCTGGTCTCGTAACACTTTAGTTGCCTAGATGTCTTTATGAAGAGTTGAGAACTTGTGGGCTTTTTCTGGTCCACTTTCATATGCTCAGTGGTATCACCATCTCAGCTCATGTTTGGACATTCCTGCTGATGAGACGTTAAGGCTGTAGCTTCTGATGCTACCTGGCGAGACAATCTCAAAGCAAAGTCCCTGATCCTCTGTTTCTTACAATCTTTCCACCCCTCTCCTCTGCAATGTTCCCTGAGCCTTAGAGGAGGAAGTGCTTTGTAGATGGATCCACTGGATCTGGGCTCCACAAGTCTTCATCGTGATACAGTAAGGTCTTGGTCAAGAGAAATGTGTTGGATGAAGAGCAAGACTATGGAGTGGGAGAAAACCAGCCAGCCATTCAGCAGACTGTGAGTTAACATGCAGAACATAGAAAGAACTCAAAAAACTAAGCACCAGAAGAGTAAATATTAAATGCATGGGAAAAAAAACCAAAAAGACACTTTAAAAAAAAGAAATAAAATTGACCATAAAGTACATCTAAAAACATTCAATACATTTAGCCATCGAGAAATGTAAATTAAAGCTTAAAAAAATCAGATTGCATCTTATACCAGAATGACTTCATCAAATAAATGAATAAATAAATGAATAAATAAATAAACAAATAAATAAATTAAACAGCTGCCTGGAGAGATGGTTCAGAGTTTAAGAGCCCTGGTTGCTCTTCCAGAGGTCCTGAGTTCAATTCCTAGCAACCATATGGTGGCTCATAGCCATATATAATAAGATGTGGTGCCCTCTCCTGGTGTGGAGGCATATATACAGGCAGAACATTGTGTACATAATAAATAAATCAATCTTGAAAGAAAGAAAGAAAGAAGGAAAGAAAGAAAGAAAGGAAGGAAGAAGCAAGGGAGGGAGGGAGGGAGGAGAGAGAGAGAGAGAGAGAGAGAGAGAGAGAGAGAGAGAGAGAGAGAGAGAGAATTGAGCTGGAGACCAGGCTTACTATATTGCCATGAGTATAAATTGGTCTCACTACTATGGAACTCAGAGTCTTCTCAGAAAACTATAAACAACATGAACATAAGGTTTACTACATAGCTTTAGTATAGACCTAAGTGATGGAAGACAGCATACAGTAGAGATACCTGCATATGCATGCATGTTTACTTCAGCACAATTCAAAACAGTAAGCTGGAAATCAGACTGCGTGTCATCCAGGAATAAATGTATAAAATATATGTCACACCATGCACACATACATGTACATACACATAAGCATATATACTATACGTGGATACAAGCATTCACAATACATCTGCAAACCCACACATGCCCACACACACAAACACAAGCACCAAAAATGAAATATTCCTTTTTCTACTCTTTGCAACAAGACTAGAAGGTTAAAAATTATTAACACAGCACAAGATCGTTTAAAGGACAGATGAGGGAAATGCTCACAATAGTGAAATGTATGATTACTGAAAAGTCGGGTTCTACTAATGCTTAATAAATATGCTCACCTGAGGACATTTTGCAAGATTTGTGTTAACCAATGAAGGTACATCCACCCATGCATTTGCTTCACTTCCTGTTTGTGAAACGTTCTAGCCAAAATGATAGAATTTTTTAAAAGGCTTTAAATTGTAAAAACAAAAAGAAAACAAAACATCGTGATTATTACTAAAATCGACCATTTTTTTGTTTGTTTTTATTCTTTTTTTTTATTAACTTGAGTATTTCTTATTTACATTTCGAGTGTTATTCCCTTTCCCGGTTTCCGGGCAAACATCCCCCTAATCCTTCCCCCTCCCCTTCTTTAATGGGTGTACCCCTCCCCATCCTCCCCCCATTGCTGCCCTCCCTCCAACAATCACGTTCCCTGGGGGTTCAGTCTTAGCAGGACCAAGGGCTTCCCCTTCCACTGGTGATCTTACTAGGATATTCATTGCTACCTATGAGGTCAGAGTCCAGGGTCAGTCCATGTATAGTCTTTAGGTAGTGGCTTAGTCCCTGGAAGCTCTGGTTGCTTGGCATTGTTCTTCATAAGGGGTCTCGAGCTCCTTTGAGCTCTTCTAGTTCTTTCTCTGATTCCTTCAACGGGGGTCCTATTCTCAGTTCAGTGGTTTGCTGCTGGCATTTGCCTCTGTATTTGCTGTACTCTGGCTGTGTCTCTCAGGAGAGATCTACATCCGGCACCTGTAGGCCTGCACTTCTTTGCTTCATCCATCTTGTCTAATTGGATGGCTGTATATGTATGGGCCACATGTGGGGTAGGATCTGAATGGGTGTTCCTTCTGTGTCTGTTTTAATCTTTGCCTCTCTATTCCCCGCCAAGGGTATTCTTGTTCCCTTTTTAAAGAAGGAGTGAAGCATTCACATTTTGATCATCCGTCTTGAGTTTCATGTGTTCTATGCATCTAGGGTAATTCAAACATTTGGGTTAATAGCCACTTATCAATGAGTGCATACCATGTGTGTTTTTCTGTGATTGGGTTACCTCACTCAGGATGATATTTTCCAGTTCCAACCATTTGTCTATGAATTTCATAAAGTCGTTGTTTTTGATAGCTGAGTAATATTCCATTGTGTAGATGTACCACATTTTCTGTATCCATTCCTCTGTTGAAGGGCATCTGGGTTTTTTCCAGCTCCTGGCTATTATAAATAAAGCTGCTATGAACATAGTGGAGCACGTGTCTTTTTTATATGTTGGGGCATCTTTTGGGTATATGCCCAAGAGAGGTATAGCTGGATCCTCAGGCAGTTCAATGTCCAATTTTCTGAGGAACCCCCAGACTGATTTCCAGAATGGTTGTACCAGTCTGCAATCCCACCAACAATGGAGGAGTGTTCCTCTTTCTCCACATCCTCGCCAGCATTTGTTGTCACCTGAGTTTTTGATCTTAGCCATTCTCACTGGTGTGAGGTGAAATCTCAGGGTTGTTTTTATTTGCATTTCCCTTATGACTAAAGATGTTGAACATTTCTTTAGGTGTTTCTCAGCCATTCGGCATTCCTCAGCTGTGAATTCTTTGTTTAGTTCTGAACCCCATTTTTTAATAGGGTTATTTGTCTCCCTGTGGTCTAAGTTCTTGAGTTCTTTGTATATTTTGGATATAAGCCCTCTATCTGTTGTAGGATTGGTAAAGATCTTTTCCCAATCTGTTGGTTGGCGTTTTGTCCTAACCACAGTGTCCTTTGCCTTACAGAAGCTTTGCAGTTTTATGAGATCCCATTTGTTGATTCTTGATCTTAGAGCATAAGCCATTGGTGTTTTGTTCAGGAATATTTTTCCAGTGCCCATGTGTTCGAGATGCTGCCCTAGTTTTTCTTCTATTAGTTTGAGTGTATCTGGTTTGATGTGGAGGTCCTTGATCCACTTGGATTTAAGCTTTGTACAGGGTGATAAGCATGGATCGAAAATCGACCATTTTTATCTCTCTTTCTCACATATAAAAGCACATGTAAAAGGAAATGGGTAACAAATATAAAACATGATTTTTAAATTATTTCTATTCTTATATTTTACTAAACAAATATTTTATAGTGCCAAAATATAGTATATGCATAATGTATACACCTTAAAGTACACAGAATGCAAATGACACACTTGCTGGAAATTCCAAACAGGACTATGTAGTAATGGGAGCAACTGAATTCCTTAGGATCACGATAGACAACGTTACATTATGACGGGATCACGATAGACAATGTTACATTATGACATTAGCAAGCAATGTCTTTAAATCAGATGAATGAATATAAGGAAGAAAAGCATTAAGAAATATTTTTCAGATATGGAAGGAAAATATGTGATTAGATGTAAAAAATGATTATTAATATTCTATGTATATTAACACTGGAAATTAACACCAGGGCAGTTTCTCCTTAAACAGTTAGTACCTCAAATAACCACAGAGACTTTTAAATATTTTAAAGATTAAGGTTTAGGTATAAGAGTAATTGTGGCTTCGTAGAAGGTATTTGGTAGTGATCCATCTGTTTCAATTTTGTGGAATAGTTTGGATAATATTGGTATGAGGTCTTCTATGAAGGTTTGATAGAATTCTGCACTAAACCCGTCTGGACCTGGGCTCTTTTTGGTTGGGAGACCTTTAATGACTGCTTCTATTTCCTTAGGAGTTATGGGGTTGTTTAACTGGTTTATCTGTTCCTGATTTAACTTCGATACCTGGTATCTGTCTAGGAAATTGTCCATTTCCTGAAGATTTTCAAATTTTGTTGAATATAGGTTTTTATAGTAAGATCTGATGATTTTTTGAATTTCCTCCGAATCTGTAGTTATGTCTCCCTTTTCATTTCTGATTTTGTTAATTTGGACACACTCTCTGTGTCCTCTCGTTAGTCTGGCTAAGGGTTTATCTATCTTGTTGATTTTCTCAAAGAACCAACTTTTGGTTCTGTTGATTCTTTCTATGGTCCTTTTTGTTTCTACTTGGTTGATTTCAGCTCTGAGTTTGATTATTTCCTGCCTTCTACTCCTCCTGGGTGTATTTGCTTCTTTTTGTTCTAGAGCTTTTAGGTGTGCTGTCAAGCTGCTGACATATGCTCTTTCCTGTTTCTTTCTGCAGGCACTCAGCGCTATGAGTTTTCCTCTTAGCACAGCTTTCATTGTGTCCCATAAGTTTGGGTATGTTGTATCTTCATTTTCATTAAATTCTAAAAAGTTTTTAATTTCTTTCTTTATTTCTTCCTTGACCAGGTTATCATTGAGTAGAGCATTGTTCAATTTCCACGTATATGTGGGCATTCTTCCCTTATTGTTATTGAAGACCAGTTTTAGGCCGTGGTGGTCCGATAGCACGCATGGGATTATTTCTATCTTTCTGTACCTGTTGAGGCCCGTTTTTTGACCAATTATATGGTCAATTTTGGAGAAAGTACCATGAGGAGCTGAGAAGAAGGTATATCCTTTTGCTTTAGGATAGAATGTTCTATAAATATCCGTTAAGTCCAATTGGCTCATGACTTCTCTTAGTCTGTCTACATCACTGTTTAATTTCTGTTTCCATGATCTGTCCATTGATGAGAGTGGGGTGTTGAAATCTCCCACTATTATTGTGTGAGGTGCAATGTGTGTTTTGAGCTTTAGTAAGGTTTCTTTTACATATGTAGGTGCCCTTGTATTTGGGGCATAGATATTTAGGATTGAGAGTTCATCTTGGTTACCAATATTATCCAAACTATTCCACAAAATTGAAACAGATGGAGCACTACCGAATTCCTTCTACGAAGCCACAATTACTCTTATACCTAAACCACACAAAGACACAACAAAGAAAGAGAACTTCAGACCAATTTCCCTTATGAATATCGACGCAAAAATACTCAATAAAATTCTGGCAAACCGAATTCAAGAGCACATCAAAACAATCATCCACCATGATCAAGTAGGCTTCATCCCAGGCATGCAGGGATGGTTTAATATACGGAAAACCATCAATGTGATCCATTATATAAACAAACTGAAAGAACAAAACCACATGATCATTTCATTAGATGCTGAGAAAGCATTTGACAAAATTCAACACCCCTTCATGATAAAAGTCCTGGAAAGAATAGGAATTCAAGGCCCATACCTAAACATAGTAAAAGCCATATACAGCAAACCAGTTGCTAACATTAAACTAAATGGAGAGAAACTTGAAGCAATCCCACTAAAATCAGGGACTAGACAAGGCTGCCCACTCTCTCCCTACTTATTCAATATAGTTCTTGAAGTTCTAGCCAGAGCAATCAGACAACAAAAGGAGATCAAAGGGATACAGATCGGAAAAGAAGAGGTCAAAATATCACTATTTGCAGATGACATGATAGTATATTTAAGTGATCCCAAAAGTTCCACCAGAGAACTACTAAAGCTGATAAACAACTTCAGCAAAGTGGCTGTGTATAAAATTAACTCAAATAAATCAGTTGCCTTCCTCTATACAAAAGAGAAACAAGCCGAGAAAGAAATTAGGGAAACGACACCCTTCATAATAGACCCAAATAATATAAAGTACCTCGGTGTGACTTTAACCAAGCAAGTAAAAGATCTGTACAATAAGAACTTCAAGACACTGAGGAAAGAAATTGAAGAAGACCTCAGAAGATGGAAAGATCTCCCATGCTCATGGATTGGCAGGATTAATATGGTAAAAATGGCCATTTTACCAAAAGCAATCTACAGATTCAATGCAATCCCCATCAAAATACCAATCCAATTCTTCAAAGAGTTAGACAGAACAATTTGCAAATTCATCTGGAATAACAAAAAACCCAGGATAGCTAAAGCTATCCTCAACAATAAAAGGACTTCAGGGGGAATCACTATCCCTGAACTCAAGCAGTATTACAGAGCAATAGTGATAAAAACTGCATGGTATTGGTACAGAGACAGACAGATAGACCAATGGAATAGAATTGAAGACCCAGAAATGAACCCACACACCGTGTATGGTCACTTGATTTTTGACAAAGGAGCCAAAACCATCCAATGGAAAAAAGATAGTATTTTCAGCAAATGGTGCTGGTTCAACTGGAGGGCAACATGTAGAAGAATGCAGATCGATCCATCCTTATCACCCTGTACAAAGCTTAAGTCCAAGTGGATCAAGGACCTCCACATCAAACCAGACACACTCAAACTAATAGAAGACAAACTAGGGAAGCATCTGGAACACATGGGCACTGGAAAAAATTTCCTGAACAAAACACCAATGGCTTATGCTCTAAGATCAAGAATCGACAAATGGGATCTCATAAAACTGCAAAGCTTCTGTAAGGCAAAGGACACTGTGGTTAGGACAAAACGGCAACCAACAGATTGGGAAAAGATCTTTACCAATCCTACAACAGATAGAGGCCTTATTTCCAAAATATACAAAGAACTCAAGAAGTTAGATCGCAGGGAAACAAATAACCCTATTAAAAAATGGGGTTCAGAGCTAAACAAAGAATTCACAGCTGAGGAATGCCGAATGGCTGAGAAACACCTAAAGAAATGTTCAACATCTTTAGTCATAAGGGAAATGCAAATCAAAACAACCCTGAGATTTCACCTCACACCAGTGCGATTGGCTAAGATCAAAAACTCAGGTGACAGCAGATGCTGGCGAGGATGTGGAGAAAGAGGAACACTCCTCCATTGTTGGTGGGATTGCAGACTGGTAAAACCATTCTGGAAATCAGTCTGGAGGTTCCTCAGAAAATTGGACATTGAACTGCCTGATGATCCAGCTATACCTCTCTTGGGCATATACCCAAAAGATGCCCCAACATATAAAAGAGACACGTGCTCCACTATGTTCATCGCAGCCTTATTTATAATAGCCAGAAGCTGGAAAGAACCCAGATGCCCTTCAACAGAGGAATGGATACAGAAAATGTGGTACATCTACACAATGGAATATTACTCAGCTATCAAAAACAACGAGTTTATGAAATTCGTAGGCAAATGGTTGGAACTGGAAAATATCATCCTGAGTGAGCTAACCCAATCACAGAAAGACATACATGGTATGCACTCATTGATAAGTGGCTATTAGCCCAAATGCTTGAATTACCCTAGATCCCTAGAACAAACGAAACTCAAGGCGGATGATCAAAATGTGAATGCTTCACTCCTTCTTTAAATGAGGAAAAAGAATACCCTTGGCAGGGAAGGGAGAGGCAAAGATTAAAACAGAGACTGAAGGAACACCCATTCAGAGCCTGCTCCACATGTGGCCCATACATATACAGCCACCCAATTAGACAAGATGGATGAAGCAAAGAAGTGCAGACCGACAGGAGCCGGATGTAGATCGCTCCTGAGAGACACAGCCAGAATACAGCAAATATAGAGGCGAATGCCAGCAGCAAACCACTGAACTGAGAATAGGTCCCCTATTGAAGGAATCAGAGAAAGAACTGGAAGAGCTTGAAGGGGCTCGAGACTCCAAAAGTACAACAATGCCAAGCAACCAGAGCTTCCAGGGACTAAGCCACTACCTAAAGACTATACATGGACTGACCCTGGACTCTGACCTCATAGGTAGCAATGAATATCCTAGTAAGAGCATCAGTGGAAGGGGAAGCCCTGGGTCCTGCTAAGACTGAACCCACAGTGAACTAGTCTATGGGGGGAGGGCGGCAATGGGGGGAGGGTTGGGAGGGGAACACCCATAAGGAAGGGGAGGGGGGAGGGGGATGTTTGCCCGGAAACCGGGAAAGGGAATAACACTCGAAATGTATATAAGAAATACTCAAGTTAATAAAAAAAAAAAAAAAAAAAAAAAAAAAAAAAAGATTAAGGTTAGCTGGGCAGACTAGCTCATGTAAGTTAACCCAACCGCCTAGCTCCATCCAGCCATGTGGCAAGCTGTACCTTCTGGGACCACAGTTCTGTCCATCTCCTCCATGTCTCGGAGAAAAGGCCCTCCACTTCCTTTTCCCAGAGTTCCTCTCTCTATTTGGAAGTCCCGCCTAGCTCTCTCTACTACCCAGTCACAGGCTTCAGCATTTGATTGACCAGTTAACTTGGGGAACAAGGTTTGCATGAGAATTTGCTCACTCACCTTGGGGCAACCAGAGCTTGGGGTACAGAATTGAGCACCTGAATACATAGCAGTACCAGAGCAACTCAAACAGGAAGACAGTTACTTTGCTACATTTTGACCAAAATTAATGAGAGACTAACCTAGTATGACAATATTTTTGAGTTGCCATTTTAATGAAGGGTTTGGGGATTTATCTCTTTCTTCTGTTAACTTTGATTGCTGTGATAGAATATCCTAACAAAGAGCAGCTTAAAGAAGGAAGTGTTTATTTTATTTCAAATTCTGTTCCCTTCTGTTAATGTAGGGAAGTAAAGCCGAAAACTCCAAACATGGCCTCCACAGTCAAGAGCAGAGAGAAGACAAATGAGGGGTCCTTGCTTGCTTTCTTACATTCAGTTAGATTTCTTCACAGTTGTATACAGTTCAGGGCCCACCTAGGAGAAGCCTACACTGCAGATGAGTTTTCCTAAATAGATTAACAACCAAGAAGATCCTTCAGAGATACATCCACAAAGCAGTATGGTCTACAACAGTCCTCTTTGGAACTCCCTTTCCAAGAGATTCCAGGGTTATATGTTGATAGTTAAAATAACAAGCACCAAATGAACATGCCAAGGTAGATGGAGAAAAGAATACCTGGCCTCAACCCTACACAAAGAACTGAAGACAGTTGGGTCCTGGAGAGGAAGTCTTCCTGAGGAAAGAGCATACCACTTCTTTGTCCAATGCCAAGCAGTAAGACTTGAAAAGTCACATACAAGTCACAGTATGTATGTAGGATTGAGCAGTTTGTATTTAGAAACCACATGCATATACATCATATATGTACATATTTTATACACGTTATACATACAGAAACATATATAAATGTGTACATATATGTATAAAGTTGTACATGTAAATATATGCATATAACTGCATATAATAACAACTAATGAATAAAGAGGAAGTGAGGTTGAAGGCAAGCAGGGAGAGATATAAGGAAGAGTTTGAAGTATGAAAGTTAAGGGAGAAATGTTATAATTATAATATCAATAATAAAAAAAATCATGTATGCATCAAGAAAAAATGAACAGGGCTGGAGAGATGGCTCAGCGGTTAAGAGCACCCGACTACTCTTCCAGAGGTCCTGAGTTCAATTCCCAGCAACCACATGGTGGCTCACAACCACTTGTAAAGAGATCCGATGCCCTCTTCTGGTGTATCTGAAGACAGCTACAGTGTACTTATATATAATAAATGAATAAATCTTTTTAAAAAAAGAAAAAGTGAACAAAATAAAGAAAACAATACCAAAGTGGGAAGAGAAGAGTCATAAAACTACTTAACATAAATTGTTCTTTGATTCTGTATTTAAACAATAAAGGAGTACGCAGATTATTTGATTTCATTCTTTGGTGTGGAATTTTAAATTTAACTTGAGTCATCTTATCTCCCAAAGCCAATGCAGTTCTTGACATGGTGAAATGTGAATATAAGCCAATGGTTTACTAACAAAGCCCATTTCAGCTTCATTTATTAGACAACCCATTTATTGTTGTTTGTTCATGAATTATCTATCACAGAATCAACTCACACCTCACTCATTGTCTGCTTCTGAGCTACTTAGCCTTCTTCATTGGTTTCTGGTATTTTAAATTCACATCAGTAATGGACGTAAAGCATATGATATCATCAAGTCTTTGCACACTTGTCTTGAAGCTGTATTTGGACATGTTCATTCTGTGTTTGCTGCAACTCTATAGACAATAAAAGTAACTGAAGAAAAATGGCTGTATGAAGAGAATGTACATCTTACTTTTTTCATTTAATAGCAATGGGACAGGCATAATATTCCAGCTGTCCCTTCTGTATATGATACCTTCTGTAAATAAAGAGTTAAGATAAAATCATTCCTCTTCAATTTTTCAAGTCCATATTTGATTAAAGGAGACTGGAACTCTATTAAGGAAGCCAAGGTTCTATATTTTCTACAAATGCATGTGTTCAGCACATGGCTGCTTGACATATTTCCTCCAATTAACCCTTTAATTTTAATCAGTGTCAGTTTCTTATTGCTAAGGTGGTTCAGGAGGTAGACAAGATGGTCCATCAGAATCCAATCCATCTTTGAAATTTCCAATAGGAAGCATAGAATACACAGTAATGAATTCATTACTTCATAGCATGTGCTTGAAGAGAACTTTGGAAATATTATTTTAGATATATGCATTGCAGTAAATACTATGTGGGAGTGTCTACCCAACCTCAGATCATTTAGTTTTGAAATAAAAGACATAAACCATAAACCATTTTATTTATAATAAGCCTTAAAGCATTAGATCTGGGCAGATATCAACCCTCTGTGATATTTTATCTACTACTCTGTCAATAACCCTGGGATATCACTCGCCTTGTTTTGCCTGGGCAGCTTCTACTCCAACAGTCTGTCTCTTATGGCCATGTACTCATTATCCATCTACCACATGGCTACTTCTTCCTCTCTCTCTCTCTCTCTCTCTCTCTCTCTCTCTCTCTCTCTCTCTCTCTCTCTCTCTCTCTACATATTTTCTGTGCAGCTACAGTCTGTAAATATCTTTATTAAGCAATCAAGGATAACTTAGGGGCAAAGTTTATTCAGCAAAAGCTGGTATACGTGAGAATCTGTTCATCTTGGAGCAACCAGATCTTGGGGATACAGAACTTAGCATTTGACTACAAGCAGCATCAGACCAACCCAACTCATACATGTATGATTTTTCTAAGTCATTGACTTCCATCCATCTCTTCACAAAATGATAATCTGGAGACTTAATCCAAGACCAATTTACACTCATTTTCCTGTTATAGACAGGTAGACAATTGTTGCTGCAACTATAATTTATACTATAGGTGAGTCCTAATTTTTATGAATTCTTTTTCTTAAGTACCTACACAATTTAATATGTGTCAAATCCATAAATGACAGAATAAATATCGATTTTGTTCATGTTTATCAAGCACTAAAGCGATGACCATGTGTTTGTTGAAAATATGTTACATATAAAATACTATGTTAACAGGAATCCTTTTAAGACTTTGATGAGCTAAAGGCCTATCAAGAAACATCATCTTATGTCTGTCTTGCCTTCAACACACTTCACAGTATGTTAAATTACTGTGAGTGAAAAATGTTTAGCAAATATCCAATCTGAGATGATTTTTATTTCTACAGAGATTTTTATTTCCCAAGGTTTTCTTGTCTCAAAGGTTTCTTCAGAGCCTGAGTAGCGGTGAAAGTGAACAAAATAAAAATCAAATCTCCATATAAATTTGGATATCTTAGATTAGGCTCCTTAATCTAACTATCAATAGTTTAGATTCTATTACTTCTAAGTTTGACTTTTGGATATCAGCATCTAATATTTAAGTGGGGAATTTTCTCATGCAAGAAAAACCAGATTTTTTTATTTTCAGTATTAATACACTCTGAAACTTTTATTCTGGCTTTAATGAAATGAATGAAATGTTGTAAACCACTATGGGATGTGGTCGTCTAAAGCCTGGCCAAGCTATCTTAACAAGGGGAGCTGTGGCAACCCACAAGAGATCCTCAACAAAATGGAGGCAAGAAGGAAGCCTGGGCAATGTTATTATAACCTAAACTGAGACCCCAGGCACTCTCTTTTATTCCTACTTCCATGCCATCTGGGTGGCTTTGGAGAGATCACTTCCCATCCTCACGTGAAGCTTTTTCCTACTGCAGCATTTCCACCCCCAGATCAGCCAAAGTCCTCTTAGTAAGCCTTCTTTCACAATCCTGTAATTAAGCCTAACAAGTGTGTTGGTTCATCAGACAGAATCATTCTTTGAACTCTCCTCAGCACCATATCTAGACATTTGACGGTGTTACTGCCTACTGTTCTGGCAGAACCCCTCAGGAGACAGCTATATCAGGCTCCTGTCAGCATGCATATCTTGTAGCAATATTGTTTGTGTTTGGTGGCTATATATGGGCTGGATCCCCAGGTAAGGCAGGCTCTGAATGGCCATTCATTCATTTTCTGCTCCATGCTGCCTGTTGTACCCATTTATAACTTGACAATGTTTTAAGCCTTATTCTGAAGCTGAGTGAGAGCCACTGCCCAGCACTATAAGACAGTACCCTGCAATAATTTGGGGGGAAATCAAAATATGAAAATCAAAGTAAAGCTTGTATGATATATGTGTCAATTTTATACTATCATGCTGCAGAAAATAACATGAGTGCAAGCACTCTAAGCAGGGAAACGAATCATTCACACAGTCAGAGTCTCTGGGACCCGAGAGTTATCTCCATGCATTACATTCATGCATTTCTCATTTTTTCAGCAAATAATTAGTGAGCAGCCAATACTTTCATCATTCATGAACTCAGCCTTTAAGTGGCCCTGTGTTATCTGAAGACCTCTATAATAAAAAACAAGTTCTGTGTTGCATTCATTTAATGGCAGATTCTTGTTGAACTCTTTGATGAGTGAAAATGCACCAGGTCTGAATCATGTGACAAAAGCTAAGGAATAAGCTTTGTTAATTATTTTTCTTTTATGTGCATGGTTGTTTTTCTGTGTGCATATACCTGATGCCCAAGGATGCCAGAAGAGGACATTGGGTCCCCTGGATTCTGAGGTACTGAATGTTTTGAGCTGTCCAGGAGGTTCTGAGATCTGAACCCTGATCCTCTGAAGAGTTGCAAATGCTTTAATTAGTGGGCCATCTTTCTAGTCCTTCTTTTCACATTTTTTTCATTTATTAGCATTTGTTAATTGAATAGCCAGTGTATTTCATTATAACATTCCATACAGGCATATATTTTGGGCTCCAGGTATTGAACTTAGTTCCTCAGGCTTGCGTGGTAAGTGCCTTGATCCTCCGAGATGTCTTGTTGCTACCAGAATCTGTATTTTAATGATGATACCTAGGGTTAAATATTTTGCTTAGTTTTAGAGTAAATGGGCTCTGCATATACTTCAGTAGATGAAAGAGGCTATTTTATTTGTGGAGAAAATGGGAGTCTAGAGAAATTAAAATATAAGGATGAGTTCCCCACAGTAGTCTAGGCAAAGTGTCTAGATTGTTAAGTTACATACACCTGGCAGCTAATTCTACCTTTGAGACTCAATAGCTATGGAAACCTAGGCAAGTTATTAATCTTCCTAGAGCATCAGTTTTACAATTAGAGAAAATGAAAAACCAATAGAACCTCCTAATTTCATTGTGAAAACTTGCTCGTGACAGTGACACTGAATTACAGAAAGCCTTCTGGAAAGGTGTGGGAACAGTGGCTGAATAGCACATAATACACAACTGTGTTATGGTTTAAATGGAAAGTCACACTTGGGGATAAAAACCATTGGAAATTTTGAATTCAAATGGAAATGGCTAGATTAATTGTACCTGATACTAAGAATGAGCATGAAACAGAGGAAGAGCCCAGGATCAACTGTCAAAGAGTACAGTGTCAAAGCGTGTTCCTACTTAACATGAATAAAGTGCTCGTATATACACTTCTTGGACACCTATGATAGCAAACATTCGACATCTGTCTTTCTGGGTCTCTGCTTCCTCCTTCAATATGACCTTGTCAATTTCTTCTCATTTACCTGCAAGTTGCATGATTTCACCTTTCTTCCAGATGAATAATATTCCATAACATATATGTATCATGTTTTCATCATCCATCAGCAGTTAATGGACACCTCAGTTGTTCCCAGTTGTTAGCTTTGTGAATAGAGTGGCAGTTAACACAGGTGATCAGGTATTTATGGAAAAGGAGGAAACATCGATACGAAGCACGGTGGTAAACAGCAAGCTGGGTTATTTGGTAGCTTTGTTTTTTCATCTTTTGAGAAAATTTTATATTTTATATTCCAGAATGACTGGACCAGTTTGCAATCCCAGTGGCCGGAAATAATGGTTGTCTCTGATGCACAGGCTCCCTGTTATATGTTGTCAGCTGTTTTGTGATCATAGTCATTCTAACTGGGATAAAAAGTATATCTCAAAGTTGTTTCAAATTTCTATGGACAATGAATATGTTATTGTATTTCCTAACCATTTCTATTTATTAATTTCTGAACTCTGTTCAGATCTGAAACCATTCCTTGAGTGAGTCCTTTCTTGTTTTGTCTTTTCTTGCTAACAGTTGACACCAGATGTACTGGAATATGAACACTAGGAGGCGCTCTGCTTTACTCTGTGATAGGGACAAGCATGAGTCATTCCTATAAATGCAGACTACACAAAGGTTATAAGGAAGCCAGTGAATGACAGGGCGGACACCTGTGAAACTACTTACTATCATGGCTTGTATCTATATAGTTCATCATATGACTCTATCCTATTGCTTTGACTTTGAAAAGTTAGTAAAAGAGATATGTAATCATTTTAGCCAACATTTCACAGCATGATTTTTAACACAGGAAATTTTAACCCTCTTCATTGATTGAATCATTTTAGGGGTCGTTTGCAAGGCATCTGTAGGGAAGATATATTTTAACCACCAAAATGAAGCAAAGGGAAGACAGTCCTGACTCTTAGCTTATCAAATGACTTGCTTTCAGTGTCCTTGATAGAGTCTATTTTTCATTTAACTACGCATGAGAGCAGGTGGAATCATATAGGTCTTCTTTCTACACTATTAGGCATGGAATGTAGACAGGGCACCATGTGTAAGGAAATTATGAAGTGTCAAGCCACATCCCTGAGGTGATACATTGTCTGACATTGCCTTTGTCCCCAAGCTTGCATGTCAAGACAGTGATATCTAAAGAGGTAAATATACGAGCCACTGAATGCATAAGTAGAGAGCAAATGAACCATATCTGACAGTAAAATGCCGGTGCACAACCTACAGCAACCTATCCTGTAGAAACTCAGCCCTGTAGTTAGAACAATCCATTAAGGAGTCCAGTCAGCTAAGCCAAACTTACAAGAGGTCATACTGCTACTCTAGGTTGAGTCTGCTAAGCTAAATAATAACTTGTAGAAACCAACTAAAGGTTGTCAGCATATTATTAATACCTCGGTTTCGCAAGTTTTTCTAAAATTTAACTTGGGACCCATGAAAGTGAACCAGTCATGTGTCACTAACTGATCCCGTGAGATACTTAGTTTCAGGTTATCTCAGCCCCAGCTTTTCCACGCCACCAGCATCTAATCAGGTGACACCTGAGGACTTGTGACTGTGAGTCGGTGCTGCAATTCAAGAGACAACCACTTGACCACTTGTCTAGTCAAGTCTGAATACACAGCCTTTACTTTTCCATAAGATTCTTCTGTGTCTATTTCTATCTATGTGACAGTTTGGGAGAAGATCCATTGAGAAGATTATGTCAGAACTGAGGCGTGGGAAGAAATGCTTCTATAGGAGACACTTCATTTTATGTAGGATGAGATGCTCAAAGCTATTAAAGCAAAGAAATGAAGAAAGAGTTTAGGTCTGTGAAACATAGAGGAAAGTACCTCCCCAGACAGGGTTTACAGAAACACTTCCAAAAGCTGCTTATGTGATTTTAGTATCTACCAGGAGTTCAGATTTGCATGCACACTGCAATAAGGGGAAAGGACGAATGAGAAAGGGCCTAGAATGGAAACAAGGAGCTTTAAGGACTTTTGACTGTTACTCTAAGCTGGACATTTGTTGAATGATTAAACAGAGAAGCCAGGTATTGTGCTAGCTTTTAATGGATCATCCTGGTTGCTATATCAAGACTCACTTATATGTGAGCAAGGGCAGAAGTTACATTAAACCATCTTTCATCTCTGGGTAATGTAGACAGAACTTGAATGCAACTTGAAAAACATTAATAGCGATAGAAGGATTAAGAAGCCAGTCAGTTCTTCAGTTCTGCATATAATTGAAGACAAGATAGATATGTTATTGGTCAATAAAAACTGAAATGTTAAATGAAAAACATGAAATATAACAAATGTTGTGGATGAGTTGATATCTTGAGAAGCTAATTCACACCATAAATGTGTTTGACATAATGGGTGCAATTGATAAATTTGGCCTTCACTGTGAGATTTTTGAGGTAGTTTATAGATCTGACATACACATATATCCTTATATTTCAGAGGAAAGTTTAAGGTTAAGGATAAAAGTTGGGGAACTGTCAGCATGTAATTACCATGGAGTTACAGTGTTTACAAGCTGAACAAGACAATAAGAAACAACTATATAGGAGTTGGATACATAGCATGAAATAAAAGAAAAAAATCTGGAGTGGCAGTCCTGACACAGCAGAGAAAGAACAACGAAATTACCAACAGCCTATATTGTCTCCTAAGAATGAGAAGTCAAAATGGAAGGTGAGATTTTTTTTAACAAAGCAGAGAGATCACCATTGACACAGGAAAGCATTTTGATCGAAGTTGTAAAGAGTGAAGTCTTTGAAAATAATAGAGAAGAAAAATGAGAGAGTCACAAATGGATATCAAAAATAGCAAGAAAGGGGCAACTAATTTGTCTTTAGAAAACCTTAAAAAAAGAATTGAGGAGTAGAAAGATGTGGGAGGTAGCCAGGTCAAGACAAAGTGTTTCAGAGGTCTATTGAGAACAAAATAGAGCTGTTGTTTACTTGCTTTCTGTGAATGATTGACTACATCCCAATGTCCTGAATCATGGTGAGGTTGGTAAAACAACAACCCCGCAAAGATATGCTTCTTGTAATCCAGAGACGCTGTGACTGGATTTTACAGATAGATTATTTATTTTTAAAATAGATTATCTGAGATTAATCACAAGTCTCCAGTTAGATAATGAGTTGATTTGATGGAGAAAAGGGAAGTAGAGAAGGAACTTAATAGAAAAAATAGAAAGAAGTAAGTAGAAATATAGAAGTATAGAACACACACAAAGAGAGAGGGGGGGCAGAGACAGAAACAGAGGCAGAGGCAGAGGCAGAGACATGGAGACACAGGAGACATGGAAAATAGAACCTGGACAGAAAAGAAATAAGCTCACTGTTAGGTCCAATAGGTAGCAAACCACATACCTGTTTGTTTGAGGCTTCTGACTCTGGGACTCTCTGTGATTCAAGCATCCTATAAGGGGTCTTCAAACATATCACGGTGAGATTATAGAAACCTTCTGTAGAAATATATGGCACAATCTGGTTGAGAGAACTTCAGATTTGGAAATTTAAGGGAGATGAGAAAGATGTTAAAGTCGGCAAAGAGAACGAGTAAGAACACAATGGTCCCCTTAAGTCTGACGCTGAAATGAAGTTGAGTAGAAATGTCTTAGGCAGTAAAAACAGTGAAGCCATGTGCTGTGAAAGAGAGAAATGGCCACTTGTCCCCTGGAGCAGGAAGGTGACGATTCATTAAGGGTAGAGACTGGAAAAATGATTAAAGTCATCAACAAAGTGTGGTGTTAATAGAACAAATGAATGTGCATAAAAAGCCAAGAAAGAAACAAAAACAAACAAACAAACAAAACCTCTTTCAAAGGAAAGCAAAGAGAAATTATCAGCTGCTTTTTGTGGAAATATGTCATCATTTTTATTTTTGGAAGTTTAGAAGTTTTTTTATTTATATTCTAAACATAGCCATCACTGTAAGTTCTTTGTAAATGTCCTTTAACTTTATTTTTCATAGTATTCTTTTATTGAATTTTTTATTTACATTTCAAATGTTATTCCCTTTCCTGGTTTCCCGTCCATAAACCTCCTATCTTCTCCCCCTCTCCCTTCTTCTATGAGGGTGCTCCCCATCCCCAGTCATCATTTTAAATTAGACCTTCATCCTTTCTGATGGAAGGACAGTGGATCTCATTATCTTTTAATTAGTATGAGGCAGCATGTTACATGGATGTTGCTAAAGGAATATGAGAGAAATGGGTGTGATTCTCCCACAGATCTGGAAATGCTTAGCGTTCTGACTCCAAGTATCTGAAAGATGTTTTGGATATTTTAAAAATTGAATGCATTTTACTTAAATACTTGTAGCTTTGCCCCAAAAATTAAACTCATAAACTGCTATGTATTTAACCTCATAAAGGATAAACTTCTGCATAATACCTTATGAGTGTGCTTACGTGTGATAGACTGACTTGAATATTCAGTATCTATTTTTAATTCTACTTTTCTAAGAGGATCTCAGTACCATTCGGAATAGAAACTCAGCTTCTTCCTTTCTTCAAGATCGAGCCTTCTCAGTGCTGCTCTGACCTAGAGCTATCAAGAGATCCCATCTGGCTTCTAAGTACTGTGTAGGGATTTCCTAGATCAGAACGAACAGAGTTTTGTTTTACCTTATTCTGACATATTCAGAAGCAGGGCATGACCTTTGTCTTTCGGTATATCTTTTGTGTATTTATCTCAGGACAGATGGCACATGATAGAAACAACAACAACAACAACAACAACAAAAACTAATGTCTCATCATCTGAAACCTCACAGGAAAATCGCATCTGCCCTGAACTCCCAACTATGATTACTAAGGGTGTATGTTCCATGGGGCCAAGGATAATCACTAAAGAGAAAGTTTTTAAATGCCTTCTTTTATCCTCTGAGTAGTAAATAGATATACCATTATAAATCATGGGTATGCACGTTCATACAATGGAACAGAATCATAGTAAGACTAAGTAGACAATGGTGTGATAACAAAAAAAAAAAAACCCCTATCCATGACAAACTATTTGGCAGATGAAACAATAGAAATAGTAGTGTATATCATGCTTCAAACAGATTTCCCTTCATCTACATCACATCGTCTTTCTCTGTAACTGGTTGTAATCAACGAAAGGCAAAATTAAAGTGGAGGCACAAGGATGTGTTCTGAGAGCCAGTCTGTGGGAACATCAAAGAGCTTTGCTTAGTCTTTAAAGAGTCTTAGATGGGTGACTGCATTGTAATGTAGGCACTGGTGGTTAATTCCCCATATTCTACCACAGATTGTTGGAACTTCCCTACAATTTCAAAGTATGAGTTTTAATGGTATTTTTTAAAAAATTATACGATTAATTTTTTTTCCTTTTTATGAGTAGTCGTCTCTCCTTCTAGGTATTATTACTTTAAAATAAAAGACAGACAGCTAGTATTTCAAGACATTACCTACTGGGACTAAAGAGATTGCTACAAGCACTTACTGTTTTTGCAGAGGACACAGGTTCAATTCCCAGCATGCATCTGGTGGCTCATAATCCACAGGATGGTAACTCCCGTCGCAGGGGATTCAATGCCCTTTCTGACTTCTTCCAGCACCAGATGAACATGTGCACAGATATCCATTCATGCAAATCACCCATATACATAAAATAATATTTAAGAAATTAAAAATGTACCTACTACTATGAACCATAGCTATCACTTAAATTTATTAAGTGATAGTGGCGTTGGGGAGTAAACTTTCATAATGCAGAAGACACTGAGTCTCCAATTACTGTTAATGTTGAACTTAATTGTTTACAGCCAAACCCCATTTTACATTCTGACTTCTAAGCTCTAAGTTCAGAGATGAAATGTGCCACGGACTCTGTTTTCCTGGTTTCTAGCCAATGCTTTTGAATTAGGATCCATTTAGTTATGGTAAAAGGTGAACTACAAAACCCTCCTGGATCCAGGAACTATTCGTGCAAGCAGTGGCATAAATAATTAGCACTTGAATTTACAAATACACTTAATATCAGGTGGATGCACAGTGTAAACAGCAACGTGGTTCAATGAATCTTTTCTATAGCCAACTCATGGGATGTGTTATTTTATCCTCAGTCATACAATTTGGAAGCGGTGTTTAATAGATATAAAAACAATTTACCATGTGCACATACTTTCCCCTTAAGTCATTGGTTGCTAATTTTTAAGAAAAGCTAACATCCCTATTTTGGTCAATTCCATTGTTGCTTTTCATTTTATGGCTGGCAGCTTGGGGATAATCCTCAGACAATGGCATAGTCTGAAGTGCTGTGGAGCTCACCATTCTACCATACTGTGAAGGCGTCTACATGGGTGAATGAATGAAGGTTTGGCATTTAACTTCTTCAGACACTGATCACACACACTGAACACAACCTCGAGAACAAAATCAGTTTCTACTTAAGAGGTCACACCTGAAATATTGAGATAGAACCTTTCATGAGTGGTGATTCTTTGAGACTTTGGGATTCTTCCTTTCTTGCACAATCTTTTACATTTCTGTAGTAAGTGCATGGAAAAGCAGAGCGTTTCATGTGGCAACCTGCTATTTCCTACAACACTGAATCACCCGGGGAAGAAAGACTTCCTCCCTGCTGTTTTAATAGAACAAAACCGGAAATGCCTTAGGAATGTGGTCAGCTTTCCTTCACATATCCAACGAACAACAAAAATCGCCTTGAACTTTGGATATAATTGCACGTCGCTGGCAAACCTGGGCACAATCCTTTAGAAATGGTATTTAATCTACCTTAAATATCACAGCAGGGGAATTACTAAACTGCACAATGGGGTTCTTTAAAAATCTGTCACTACATTCCCTATTAATGCTACTTCTAAAAAAAAAAATTAATCCAATGCATTCTTACAGAGCCTGAACTGTATCGGATTGGTTAATTAACATAGAAGAAGTAAACTTAAATGGATGGTTAAGATATCTCATGAAAGATATTTAATTTCAGATATGGAATATAGGAGGCTATGGAAGAGAGATCGTACTCTCAGATATATCCTCTGGTCTAAGTGGCAGACTTTCCTAAATAAAGCTATAACATTATACTGCAGATTTGCATCGAAGGAGATAAAGTCTATATCTGGACTTTGGGAAATTCATGGGTGCCTCGATGAATCAGATGCCTCCGGTGGAAATTGTGGTGGCATTTAGAAAGGATTGGAAGTGTAGCTGTGTAGGCAGGTACTGGAGATTTTCAGGTAAAAGTGAACGACATATTTGACAAACCCATAGAGATCAAGAAGTGGTTTAATGTGGCTAAAGCTACAGGAGGGGAATTACCAGCAAATGAAATCTGAAAACAGTTTTCCTTAAATTGGTGCATGAACAGGAACACCAGAGTTTCCTTCAGGGTAAGCTTCATTCCTAACATGAAAAGGTTTGGATTGTGAGAACGAGATGATCAATGTGGGCTGTCAGGTCCTTGCATAAACCACGGAAGGAGAAAATCCAGCTTCTCCATATTCCCCCTTGAGTTGCACCTCCTATGCCGCACTGGATCTTGAGATGTTGCTAGGTCCACACATCTTTGCCTTTCTAACTAACAGTAACTGTCCTGGAATTCACAACCTTGAGCATCCTACTCTCCTGAACACAGCAGTGTTTGTTCTTATTAATCTCTTATTTCTGAGCTGACCAATCAGCCTGGAGATTCAGAGTAAGTTTTGTAGGTCAGATTCCTTCCTCAGATGTCTTCTATGCCAGAGGGAAATTTATCTAGTCTCTATTTTTCATTCTGTAAAGACAGGATGAAACTGATACCTATCTCACTGAGTGACCATAATGGGCAGTCTCTGCCTCCTTTTTAGTTACAGAGTTCAGAATGCCTTTGGGAAGAATGGCCCTGATCTCTCTTCTGGCTGTTCCCACAACATTGGGAACACCTGCAGTTTCACTTTCTCTGGAAAATATTATAAGCTTAGATGATTAGCATGAAGCCTTTGTTCCTTGGGCCATGATATAATTATCTCTTCTCTTATTAACATTTATCTGCTCTGTGATGACAGCCATTCATTAGGGTCTCAATGAATCATCTCCTGTGGGCACTCTTTTAGACGACTGGAGAGTATCTGTGTCTCTCTCTTTTTTTCATTAACTATCAACAGTATAAAAATACCCATACTCTTATAGATGGACAGTTCATAAAGCTTCAACTGGCCTCATTATTAGATTTTAAGACCATGATTAAAAATTTCAGGAATAATTGGTAGGGGTGCTACATGCTGGTAGGACTCACAAGTTCAAACCCAACCTGGGCTACACAGGTTGGGGTTAGAGAAATAGCTCAGTAGTTGAGTGCTTGCTTAGGAAGCATAGGTCTTCGGTTCAGTCCTCAGCTGTAGGTAAAAACAAAGGTTATGCCGATGATCAGATTGACAGGAAGCTGTGCTTTATAGTCTTTATTTACAGCAGTGTCTTTCAAGTTAATTAGATAATAAATTGACACAAGAGATAGAAAATTTCCATCCTTATTAAGTTAAATTAATGAGTGAACATTAATTTTTATTTGGTCTAAGCTTATAGTTTATTTGGGATGGAAGGAGGTCCTGACCTAAATTTCATTAAGTGAAACAAGCTTAAGATAACACACAGTATTATAAAATGCACCTCGGAAAGTCATGATGGCTGAGCGTGAGCCCTGCTTAACATATTAGCTTTGAGATAAGTACACCTTAGTGTGCCATGCTTAGGATCGTCTGAAAAAGAGGAAATAATTCTAGCTATCTGGGGCTTCTTGGAGACTACCAGAAAGCAAAGAATGGAAAAATTTACATTCACAATTATTCTTACAATGGACTCCCGTGCAGCATTAAGTGCTGAGTTCAGAGCCTGGGAACTGTGTCACGACATGCTGGGTATTCTCCAGATCTGAAAGTTGGATCCAAAGAATGCTAGAACTTCACCATTCTATCATGAAAAACGTCTGACGAGTCTGTCAAATGCCCTCTAAAGGCCATCATTGTATATTGCAGTATATCATATATCGGTAATAGAAAATGATGAAATTACATGATTCCTGACTTCTGGCACTGCACAGGCTAGTGAAAAGAACAGTCCATAAAACTCAGAATTTGAACTGTGAGCTTAGTTCAGGTTCTGAATCCCTGTCCTTGCTAACCTCACTTTAAAAATCTAAACAAATATCAAAACTAAACATATAGCACAAGTTCATATTGGCAAATTAAATTAGCAGTATTTTTATTTTATAGTTTAAAATTACAGTAAATATAAGACACAATTCAGAAAGGCAGCAAAATCATAAATTACTTAATAATAAAATTAATTATCCAACAACTTAAACCGTGTACAAAAAAATAACAAGAGATATAAAAGGGGAAACGGGAATTTTTGAGATCACAAATCTGTTCATAATCTCTATGATGCTGTGCACTATTCTTATTTCTGCTATCTGTGAGGGATCAGTTATTTTCTTCAGGATTAAATTCATTCACAGACATCACAGTACACAAGGACAGTGCACCCTGCTCCTTCACTGCCTGATTTTATCCCAGAGGAGCAACTATGGAACAGTTGACCATTGGTTGATTCCATCTACTCTTATAACCTCCAGGGACCTGCAATCGTATCCTTCTGATTCCAGCCTTCTCTTCCTGAGAACATGTATCTCCCTCCCCCTGCTTTATTCTTTGTTTTTTGCTTAATGCTGCCAGTCATTTACTTAATGCCAACACCACTCTCCAAAAAAAGACTCCTGGCCATGCCTCTGTCTTTCTGTGAAAACATTAAGCGTTCCTCTGGCCCCTCTGCCAGCTTGGATCATCTCACAGGCATATGTAAATCAGTCCAGTCTGCTCAGATATTGAGTGAACAAACCAGCAGTCCATCCTTTCAGAATCAGACATCAGGCATCGGAGTCATGAGACAGATGGTTTCAAACATCCTCATGGATTTCCTGGCTTGTAGCTGTCACCAGCCTTTAATAACTCTTGATTTTAATACACACAGGCACCATTCTAGTCTACTCATCCACGGTTCAGCATTCCACGCAGACTCAGTTGGTGCTACCTGACAAACTGGCGGTGCATGAAGATGAGAGGGGACATGACTTTGGCCCCATGACACCCCAATTACAGCAGCAAGTAGCCAGAACTGAGTTTGATGCCCTTAAATCCTCTGGTGTCCACATCCCTTTAACCCATTTTCCACAATGTCATTTATGTTTAACTATGTACAAAAGGCTGGAATATTGGGTCACAGAGGCTTCCTGATGGCTTTTGCCCTCTCCAGCTGCTATATTCAGAGAACACTACCCTCCAAGCTCAGTGACCCTTACTCTGAAATATCTATAAATGCAAGAATTTTCTTCTTTGACTTGATGCTGAAATTCTACCATATTCTATCTTCCCATGATGGGACTGTCTGACATTATTGATGGGCCTGATCCCCTGAAGATCAAATATAAAATCAATTTCTCATTTTTAGCAACAACATACTCCACTTACAATCCACATTACAGTGTATTTTCTTATGTTGTCAATGTACCAAAATTTTGCTTATTTGATTTTGTTGGGACAAGGTCTCATTTTGTAGTCCTGACTATCTTGGAGTTAGCTATATAGATAAGGGTGGCCTCGAACTCATTGAGATCCTCTTGTCTCTGTCTCAGAAGAGTAGGCTTAGATTTTTTTAAAACCTACTTTATTTATGCTTCAACCCCTCTTCTAACCTACTGATCAGAGGCAGGAAAAACATTTAATAGGAAAAGGGTGTTGTTGACCTGATTAGAAGTAGTTTCTTACATGGACTGACCCTGAGCTCCAACTGCATATGTGGCAGAGAATAGCCTTGTGGGGCACCAGTGGAAGGAGAAGCCTTGGTCCTGCCAAGGTTGGACCCCCCAGTGCAGGGAAATATGGGGGGCAGTAAGGGGGAATACCTGTATGGGGGAGACGGGAGGGAATTGGGGCTTAAGGACAGGAAAGTGGGCATGGGAATAACATTTGAAATGTAAGTAAAGAAATATATCTAATAAAAAATTAAAGAAAAAGAAGTAGTTTCTTGGAGCAATTCCACTCTTCATTGTCAGGATATCAGAAGTCCAGTTTAATAGCCAAAACTGAGCATGAATATACAGTGGAAGCTCAATCCAGCAGAAACAGCGAAGTTCCGCCAAATCCTCACAAGTCAGGAGAAGGGGCCAATTACAATCAGCCAGAATAGGTACATGGTGTAGAAAGGCAAAAGCATCCTCTTACTGTTTGTGGGGTTCCATTTACCTTCTTCTTAAACATCACACACCTTCTCTATTATCTGTTTTGAGCAAAAAATCACATGCTCTCTCACAAGACAGCTTCCAAAAAAACATCAAAAGACTCATCTGAGTTGTTAAAGACACCAGGGATTTCCATTTTACTCAAGTGATAGGATGTAAAGTCAATTTTGACATTTTTTGTTTCTTTTTTTAAAAAAGAAATGTTATAAGAGTATATTTTCATTTTAATCCCAGGTCTGGGATGTAGGGCTGTTTCAGATCGTCCAGAACAGCTGATTATGATTTGCCTCATGCTGTAGCAGAGGTATGATTTTGTCAGTGACAGATAGCTTCTTTAATTATGTAATGTTTGGATTTATGGGAAATTTTCAGAGGATATATAAGTACTAGGTATCCCAGAGGTGGGGTAGGTTGTTGGTTTTTGTTTGTTTAGTGTTGGTTGTGGTTTGTCATGGTTTGTTAAATAGTTGTGCACAAAGGAGAACCAGTAAGAAGAAACTAGATATTCTAACAGTGAAAGTCAAACTTGCCCCAAGGAACTCAATGCCCCTAATCAGCAGAAAATAGTTTAACATAGACCACTGATAGAATCATATAAAGAATTCAAATAAATCAAAAGCAAATTAGACTATATATAATATATACATGATATGGAATTTAAAAATCAAAGGGTGACTGGGCATGGTGGCACATGTCTTTAGAAGGCAGAGACAAACAAGTTTCTGTAAATTCAAGGCCATTCTGGTATACACAGTGAGATCCCGGACAATCAGGGGTATATAGAGAGACCCTCTTTCAACCATCACCAAAACCAAATAGCATTGGTCCATCCAGACATTCTTTTTATAAATAATTGCAAAAATATTT
Organism: Rattus norvegicus; assembly: GCF_021556685.1. Lineage (NCBI taxonomy): Eukaryota > Metazoa > Chordata > Mammalia > Rodentia > Muridae > Rattus > Rattus norvegicus. The sequence goes on along the minus strand of NC_141544.1, from coordinate 41,511,443 downwards.
TCTAAATCAAATTAACTTCCTGGTAACTTCTAAGTATTGGGGTATGTATGACTACACCAGATATAGCACGATTCTTTATGTTTTCTTAGTTGTAAGTTAATAAAACACAGGACTTCATCAGATAATATAATGATTAGCTATTAACACAAAAACATAAAGTTATAGACAGTGGTAGATGTTAAAATGTAGATTGAGTGAAAATGAGTCAAAGAAGCTTATTTTAGACAGAACATTTGAGCAAAGAGAGATAAAGTATTAAGCAACATAGCCTGCCAAAATACTGGATTTTATTCTATAAATGATGGAAAGTCATAAGAACAATCAAGAATGAGATTAGACCTGTGTAAAAAGCACACTATAGAAAAACATGGCAGCAATAGAGATAAAAAACATTACAGTAATTTAGGAGGTGATGTTTGTGGTAGATGTGGAATAGGTCTGCGATCAGAGTAGGTGACATTCACAGACATTCACAGGACAGAGGCAAGTTAGTTGTGACCATGGAAGAGGAATGCGCACACATTGTATTCCAGGGAAATAGGAATAGCCCGTGAATCTTAGTATTGCATTAACACTGGCTTCTCATGCCAAATGTCCCATATCCACAGTGACAGGGCAATCTGGGTGTGGAGTACATCAGAAGGCTGTGGATCATCACCTTAATTTTTCTGGAAATCAAAATATTCTAATAGTTACAGTTTATTTGAAACAAATTAAAGCTGACTATTTAGTTTATCTAAAGACTTGTCATCTTGTTATTTTGCTTAATGTAGTGTTTCTTAAAGTTTAGGTCGACTTTGAACTTGCTGTGCAGCTGAGGAGGAAATCCTGATTTCCCTCCCTCTACCACCCAAGGGTTGGTGTAGAGCTGTGCTTCACCATGCCTAACTCAAAATAGTTGTGTAGAGAAACAAGGTTAAAGGACATTTTGTTGTCATTTAAATAGATGTCTGTAGGAACCTATGGGTCAAAGTATTTAGTAAAAACAATTTGCCTAGTGAGTGGTTCTGGTGACAATTGCTCTTGTCTAGTTCTACATGGTTTAACATCATGGATGATCTGAATGATCTCACAGATGAGTGAGATTGCCTAACTTGAAAAGGTTGAACATTTTACCTGATTAATCTGCTTCTGGTTTCCTTCAGGCTGGCTTCTTGATGTAAAATGAAAACAGGTCCAATAATATGCTTACTGATTTAATTATTTTAATTTATTCTTATGCTCATGTGACAGTGAGCTATCAACATTTGCATATGTTAACTTTCATTTCTTATACTGTAAGAAAGAAAGGTCAACTGCGGCTGCTGGGTTGACAGCTCAGGGGTTAAAAGCACTGGCTATTCTTTTGATTTGGGTTCAATTCCCAGAACCCACATAGCAGCTCACGACTGTCTGTAACTCCAGTTCCAGGGTCTCTGACACCCTCCCACAGACAGAGATACAGGCAAAACACCAATGCACATCAAATAAAAGTTACCAATTAATTAATTGAAAAAGAACAGTCAAATATGGCCACTGTCCATACTTAGAAATTATAGTTGCAGTACAGCAAATGGGATATCAAGTGCTAATAGACGGGACCACATGCTTTAACAAGGAACCAGCTGAAGTTTTCTTCTATTTACAATGGAATACAGAACAAGTCTCACCTTCATACAGATCCTTGGACAATAAAATGGTGATAAACATGCAAAGCAGAACAGTGCTTTCTGACGGTGTTGTTGTTCTAATTTGCCAATGTTTTACTTAGGGGACAGTGTCAGCAGACGTAGGTGCTCAGAACACTGGCTCAGAGTGAAGAAGAGTCTCTGTTAATAAGAGTGAAGGTGACACTGATCGATGATTGCTTTCTACAGTCGTTCACAAGGCCTGAAGCATAATAAATAACAAATGACAAGCAGAGGACAAATTTTGAAAGTACACAATCCTCTCAGGGGTGAAAAAAAAAAGAGGAACACCCAGGATTCTATATCAAACATCTGAAGGCTTTCTACCAAACACAACTAATGGTTTAGCTCTTAAAAGTTGCATTCTCTCTTACCTGTGCTTCGCTTATTAATAGTATCAATTTTATAACTTTGGAAGAACCATAAATATAAATGTTTTTAATGCCATGTTTTATTTCTGAATACAACTGAAGTAATTTTGTACCAGAAATATTTAAGCACTTGCATTTCAAAGATTTTTGACATAATTCCCAGTTGAGAAACTCCATGCTTAAAGCCCCAGAGCAGGCATTTTAATCGTGATTGACGGGTGCTGCACCCTCCTCCTGCTCTGGAGAAATATCATTGCCTAATTACAATGAGATAAGAGCAATAAAGCTATTATCTTTATTTTAAAGCCTTTACCACCTACTGTTTTAAGATGAAGTTTAAGCAGAAGTGTAAAATATTTAGGTTTCGGGCTCTTGTTCTAAAATGTAACCACATGTTTCCTTCTCAAGGCTTGAAAGCCCTATTGGGAAAATAATATTTAATAATGAAAAGTTGCCTTAAGAGCTTACAATCCAGCCATTCATAGCAGCCTGTGGCTCTCAATCTCAGCTGCACATTAAGATACTTAAAATATAATGGTGCCTAGTCCCACTGTAAATTATTTTGATTTAATTATCTGCCAAATGAAGTTATACATGAAATAAGTTTACATACATGAGCTTAATTACAAAAGAAAACAAATACTAAGGAAGGCGAGGCAAGGACAACTGCAAGTTTGAGGTCAGCCTGGGCTACATAATGAATTTAAGGTCACTCTGGGATATAGATTGACTCTTCAAAATTGTAGCACCTTACACCCCCCCAAAAAAAGATTATCACAAAAATAAAAATAAAACCTACAAGTAGTTATTTTCTAGTTCTTCCTGGATGTCTATATTACAGGAATACTGCTAAGATACCAGAGTAAGGACAGTAGAAGTAATTCAGACATGGAAGGGCATGGGGAAAGGAGAGGAAAGGGGGAAACATTACATCATATCTAACCTTTTAAAAATCTGGAATATTTCTGGTGATTTATTGTATCCCATTTTATCTAGGTTAATAAATTGGGAGTGGGGCAATTAGGACCAGTGATTTTTCAAAATGAATTCTGATATGAAGTCAGTGGGGAGAGGCACTGAGCAAAATCTGAAGACCCTGTGCGCCTGGACCTCAAATGCTGGCTCCTGTAATCAAGGAGCACCCAGACTCATTGCGCTTGGGAATTACAGTGTCAGTGTTGCTAACTCTGGTCCACAGGGAAAGGGCTTTCTTTCCTCTCTCTGCATGGAGGAGCATATGAGACTCATTAAGGAAAACATACTTAGTTGCAAATTTGGTTTTTACTTTGTTTAGCAACTAAAAACCTTAAAGGCAAATAGATGGTGGATGTTTACCAAATCGGGCCTCCTTGACTGACAGCTCCTAAGGAAAGGTCCTACGGCTGCACTGGGGATTTTGTTTTATAACCAATTGATTTTTGCAGCAGCATTTACCTAACTCTGTCCTGACTCGCTTTAAACATATATATTTCAGTTACTTTACAAAGCAGTGGACGTCCACATGGATTTTTCATAGGCCATTGATTTGGCTCATCCTTCTGTGTCCCCTGCCTCTCCTCTTCACAACCCCCAAGCCTGCTTGATCCTCTCTGCTCCCTGTATTCGCATCTCTACTTCACATAGCCTGTGTTCAGCTGTTCCCCATTCCTTAAAGCATGCTCCATCCCTTAAGTTTCTAGTTTCCTGGTTTCTTCACAAACCCCAAGTTGAACATACAAATCTAAAGATTCAAATATAGGAATGAAGTATAAGAAAGAGCATGCGGTAGCTTTCTTTCCAGGCTTGGGTTACCTAACTCAATATATATTTTCTAGGACAGTACACTCCCCTGCAAATTTCATAATTTTATTTTTCTTTATACATGAATGAAATTTCATTGTGAATACAATGGTTGATGGACATCGCGGCAAATTGAATTTCCTAGCTATTGCACAGCATGTCAATGAATGTGGATGAACATGTGTTTCTGAAGTAGACTAGAGAGTGTTTTGTGTGTGTGAACAAGAGTGGTATAACTGGATCCTACAAAGCAAAATTAACCACAAAGGCGAAGGACTTTTACAATGAAAACTAAAAGTCAAGGAAAGAATTTGAGGTACACTCTAGAAGGTAGAAAGATCCTCCATGTTCCTGGATTTAAATAGTAACTGCTAAGAAAAGGGTCATCTTAATAAAAATCAATTTACACACTCAGTGCAATCCCAATCAACATCTCTAGGTTGGTCATCATGCACAGAAAACAAAAATCCATACGGAGGCACAAAAGACTTAGGAATAGCCAGAGTAGTCCTTGGTAAAAAGAACACTGTTGTAGGCACTACCATACCAACATAAATTCATACACAGATGCACAGTAATAACAATAGCATGGTACCGGCATAAACAGGAATAGAATAAAAGGCCCAGATATAAATCAACATAATTATAGATCGCAGGCAGCTGACTGTCTCTAGGAAGATTCCAAACACACACTGGACAAAGACAGCACCTTTGTCAAGAGGAATGAGGCAAACTGTGTAAATGTACAACAATAAAACTAGATTTTTATTTCTCTCATGCAAAAGTCAAGTCCAAATCTCTGGCTCTCTATATAAAGCCTGAACCTCTGAAACTAGGGAAAAGGGTAGAGAATACTGCAGAAGACAGAGGCATGTATAAGAGCATTCAGAATATGACTCTGGTCAGTCAGGAAATAAGACCAACTGGTAACAAATAGAACCTCATAAAACTAAAGATTCTGAACAGTGAAAGTCAAACTCAGTCAAACCGCGATCAAATCAAATGATGTGGAAGCTAACAAAAAGGGAGTAAAATTTCCAGTGTTACTCTTTTCCAGAGAGTTAATATCTACAAAGATTAACAACAAATATCAAGGCAACACTCTGGGCCTCTGACCTGGGACCACTTAGCAACAACAATAATATTTATTTCTCATTAAAGTACATGTTGATAGAACCCAAGCCAAACCTTATTCAGTACTGGCTGCCTTCTTTTCAGAGGGAAGGAGGATATCCACTTGGAATCCCTCAGAAGTTTAGCATCTTCCTGAGTCTGTAATCCTTCCCCCTAGGATTCAGACCTAAGTAGCCCAGAAAGTGGCTGAGGCATCTCTGGGATGCAGAGGCCTCCCTCAGGGTGAGTGAGCTGGGAGCCCTGCATTACAGCTAAGGGAAGTGCTTGGTTTAGAGAGCAGTGAGGAAGAGTGGTGCTGAGCAGGCCCATCCACAAGTCTAACAGCTGTCACTTGATGAATAACCAGAACTAAAGTTGCCCTCTAGTCCTGCTGTAGTAGTGTCCTCATGCTCCTGACTCGTATCTGTCCATAAGCCCAACAGCCCTGGAGACTCACATATTTCAGCTTGGTTCCTAGCTGGTAGCACTACTGTGAGGTGAGAGGATAGGGATTTCAGGAGGAGATGGCTAACTGTGATTGTCGACTTATTAAGTGTAGGTCTTAATTGCTATGCTACTTCTGCCTGCCACCTTCCACCCACAACAGATGTCAGCTTCTCTGGCTGTCCAGCAGGGACTTTCCAGGTATCTTCCAGACTTTCAGAGCTAATGTGGGACTACTGAGCTGTACTGGCTGGTTTTGTGCGTCAACTTGACAGAAGCTGGAGTTTTCAGAGAGAAAGGAGACTCCCTTGAGGAAATGCTTCCATGAGATCCACCTGTAAGGCATTTTCTCAATTAGTAATCAAGGGTAGAAGGGCCCATTGTGGGTGGGGCCATCCTTGGGCTGGTAGTTCTGGATTCTGTAATAAAGCAAGCTGAGCAAGTCAGGGGAAGCAAGTCAGTGAGCAGCACTCATCCATGACCTCAGAGTATCACCAGCTCCTGCCTCCAAGTTCCTGCCCTGTATAAGATCCAGTCCTGACTTCCTCTGGTGATGAACAGCAATGTGCAAGTGTAAGCTGAACAAACCCTTTCCTCCCCACCTTGCTTCTTGGTCATGATGTTTGTGCAGGAATACAAACTCTGGCTAAGATAGCTGGTAAGAAAACAGATTTTAAACAGTTGATAGAGATAATTCAGTGGCCTGATTTTACCACAGATGCTTCCGCCTTCAGACCTATTCACTTGTAGAAAATACTGAGAAACTAAATTAGATCATTAAATAACTCAGTACTGATCTCACAGCAGCAAGACTATGGAGTAAGTCAGCTATCTCTACTGTCCAGTTCTGCACACAGACTGTACTCTAACAATAAATAGTAATAAACAAGATTCATTCTTCCCTAAGAATACAGTCTAGCGTGCCCCTATGGGCTTTAAAATATCTAGTTTCCTGAAATACAAATACCATTCAGGGCGACTGAAAAACAACTCAGATTTTAAATCTGAAAACTGAACTATTGATCTGTTCTCTAAAATGGTATTTGTATTTCAGATAACAAAATATTCACGCTTCAATAAATGCACCTTGTGAGGCATGCTGGTTAGACAGAAATCATCTCTGATACCTTTCTCCACCTTAACTCTCTTATGTTCAGCAGTTTTATCTCCTATTCATAAAAAAATGATCCATTCTCCTTCCCCCCCTCTGTTACTTAAGCCAGACTTTATTGTCTCTCATCCAGATTATTCAAGTAACCTACATGGTTTCTTTATGCTCATTTTGAAGCATCTCCATTTCTCAAAGTAGCTACTGCGTTTTGATGACTAGTGAGTTTGTTTTGTAATTTTAAGGTATGCTTAAACTCCATAGTGTCAGCTGTGTGCTTAGAATCTTTAACTTAGTCTGTACTAATCCTAGATAATTTTGTGGCCATGTTACCTTGCATGCTTTGGTCAAGGTCTTCTTTTGGTTTTTCATCCAATCTACTATTGGCCTCAATGTTTCACTTTATACTGGCTCTACTACCTTTATCTCTGTTGATCTAATTACCTATTTCATATCCAAATTATCTTCATCAAATTAAAGTTGAGACCCATTCTATTTATTTTCTTTTCATTCATTCTTTTTATCTGTAAATACAATTATATATATATATATGCATTAATGCAGTAACTTGTTTAATACATAGTATGTTCATTAAAATTTAAAATCTGTGAGGACAAATGATGGACTAATGTGTGAACATAAAACAGGTTTGGATTTGGGCAGGTACCAAATTCAAGCATTATTGCAATAGTTGGGCATTTGAATTTATTTTGTACAGCCCAGAAACACTAAAAATTTGGAAGTAAAATGCAAACACATTTAAGTTTTATTTCAGTATGATATTTGCACTTTTATAAAAATGGAATATGGGCAAAAAGGTTTGGATAAGAAAACTAAATAAACATTATTGAAAAGAATCCGAATGGAATGGAATGTTAAAGGGCTAAATTGAGCCAGAGAAATATTAAAGCAGGAAACACATTTAATAAATTACAATAAGGTGTAATGAATGACTGGATTACTTTAGAAGCTGGCTAAATGGCAAAGATTAATATACTGTGCTTCCTGTAGATTAATGGCTGAGCAGCAACAGGAAGAAGAGACTTGAACAGAAGAGAAGGCCAGTGTGGCACACAGACCAAACAGAGTTCAGCTGACTCCACCAGGAACTGTGGAGCTGGAATACACACGGGCTCTGAATCCCTGGCTCGGGCTGTCAGGCTGGCCCTTTACACTCTGTGACTGATTAGTCACTGGATATGAGCTTCCTGCAAGAATTAAAAAAGACTTGGGTGTATGTTTGTCTTTAGGCAACATCTTAAAGAGTCTGACAACTGAGAGTGTTTTGTCACAACCTTCTGAGCAACCAGAAGGAACATCTGGATAGACTCTCACAGAGTCCCCAGCATGCCCCCATTCACTCAAGAGCTGAGGAGCAAACGATCACACAAAAGAATGAGTGTTATAGGAGAATGAGTCCAGGCTAGAGATAAAAGTTTCAGAAATTACTGCCTTTCTGAAAATAGTAGGAACCCTGGCCATACATGATTATCCCGGGAAAGAGTACACGAATGACAGGTGTATGGAGGTGCATGTGAAACCCTGAAAGAAAACAGATACAGTTAACCAGGCCACTCAAAAGAAGAGCTCAACAACGAGCTAAAGACAAAGAACTAGCAAGTAAGCTCGATGATACAACAAGAACAAATAAAGTGAACCGCAACAGCACACATTCTCTATGTGTTTGCTAGAGGCCAGATACTCTGCACACATGACAAATTTAATTGGCCAAGATGCCCCAGAAGTCAGTGATATTGTGATTATATTTTCTCATAGTACAGAAGTTTTAAGAGATTCAAAAGCTCACTCAAAATGGATAGCTAAAATATCAAAGGACCATGTTCCTTCCCAAAACATTTGTTCTTTACTTCTTCGTTAAAATGATTAATGGTTGCCTTTACAGAAAGAACCAGGAAACAAACTACAGAAGGATCCATTGGTGACAGTAGCTAGGATGTCTGGATTGTCTGTATGCTGGAGCATCTGTGATGGTAGGTAGACTCCAATAGCTGGAAGAAAAAAGTGCAAGTGAAATAAGATATGTGTGTGTTCATAGTGACCAGGAGTGTGGGATCAAAATTTAGATATCAATGACACAGATACAAACACAGACACAGATAGATTAAAGGAGCCCTTGAGTTGGCACCACAAGAACCACAGACTAATCAAAGCCCCAGTACCATCCTGGAGAAACCTCCTTTTACATGGTTTGTGACTCCTAACACAGCACAGATTATTGATTTAGCGCTTGGTTGCCTCTCAGAGGTTGAAGGGAAACTCCTATGGTTGAAGATACTGTACACTTACAACACGGGACTTGAGGGATTGGAGCTGGATCTACTCATAAAACTTCCTTCTTTTGGTTTAGCTTCCATGGTACCAGAAAATACTATGTGACCTGCCAAAAGTGGGAAAGGATTAACAGCCCTACTCAGCCATGAGTTACACTGTTGACAAGTGTGACAAGGTACCAAAAAAGTTATAAGTGGGACTCACATATTAAAAATAACTAATAGGTATCTAATGGATTTAAGGCTCACACAATAGGGGGGAAATCATGACTGCTATTAGAAACATAACCTATGGTCTAGGAACAAATGGGGACACAGACTTAGAAAAAATCTATTACCAGCAATTTGCTAGACAATTGTAATTCCTAACTAAAATCTAAATCGTATCTTAACACACAGAGAGAAGTACAGCTACCACCCCTCATCAAAGAAGCCTCAAGTTATAGCAAATCAAGACCATCATGGGAAAACACAACTGAACAGAATGCATGGGTCAGCAGATCAAGGGAAGTCCCAGCAGACATATCCATTACTGCTCCTGCATTTGTGGTTCAGACTCCCTCATGGAAGAGGGAAAGATTTTAAGAGACAGAAAGCCAGAAAATACGCTGTAAAAGGGTATCTCCTAGAAGCAGGTGCAAAAACAATATTGGAACATTGGCAATGTCAGTAGACATACAAATATGAAAGGGGGAGATTTCAAGGGTTCCCATCTCTAGACAAAGAATTACTGGAAAATGATGATTGTTGAGAGACAGAGAATTAGCCTCACCCAGGGATGAGCCAATGGTTCCTCAATACTAAGTGGTCTGGCTTGAAGTTATATTGATACAAACAACAAAAAAGACTTAATAGGTTACATTCACATGTTCGTTAAAACATTGTGTGTGTGTGTGTGTGTGTGTGTGTGTGTGTGTGTGTGTAGTAATAGTAATAGTCAATTTAATAGTGCTGGGAGGCATAGGTGGAGTTGGAATGAGGAAAGAAAATGGGGAAAGTGATAGAATGGTGGTAGTGGGAGACAGTCTCTTGGAGTCAGGGGAGGAAAAATGGGATGAGGAACTGTGGGAGGGTAGACCAGGAGGCAGATAATGAGTGCACTGTAAAAAATAGATTAAAGAATGATAATAATGACGGTGATGATGATGATGATAACAATAGCAAAAATGTAGAATTCTCTCAAAGAAAAATATGGTAGAAGATCTTTAGATATGATTATGTTGTAAAGGACAACATGGAGAACAAGAGAGGGCATAGGTGCAATGAAAAGAGGAAGTGGATGATGGAGGATGACTACCCATAAGCCTTAGTAAACTTCGAGTTGATGAGCAACATGTGGACAAGAGGCTTTTCACAATAAGAAACTAGGGGCCAAAGTCGAGAATGTTTTTTTGTTTTATTTCAGGGTCCTGAAAAGCAGGTTTCAGGTGATGAGAGTCTTAGCAATACTGAGAGGCAAGCAATTTCTTCTCCCGAGCAAAGAAGTGAAGACAGTGTGACAACTTGCTTTGATTTTTAAGCCCCAAAGCCAAAGGCCCTTAAACTGTTAAGGATTCTGAGATTAGTCCTATATATAGGAAACAGCACAGTATTCTAAGTCAACGCCCTCTCACTTAGGTTTCCTGAGAAGACAGGCAAAATGGTCTTACTTGGGTAGGGCTGGGGTGTGGGGGCAAACAGCTGGAAAAGAAGAGCAATCTGGAAACTTCCACAATGTGAAGACTGAAGATGGGTTGGAATGAGGAAAAGCAGGGGGAACAAGGAAGAAGACAGAAAGGTTGCCAAATCAGAGTTCTGTTGGCCAATTGTGGCAGGGTCAGAATGGCTATACTGGTGTGTCAGAACAAAGAACAAAGGGTCCCAAAGCTCTTCTTCCTGACTGCTGACAGGAAGCTGTCAACTACTCAGATCTTCTGCTTCCTCAATGATTCACACACAGCACAGAGGGAGTTCTCAGGCTATCCATCCTAAAATCTATAGACTCCGGAAGTCTGAGTGTCCTGACCTGTCAACTAATTCTTTAGTCTGTATCTCACTAGAACAGAGGTCATTTGCACACTACAATATCTCCCAGAGAAAGACTGGTGGACGTGTTTACATTTGATTAAAATGATTCCCACAGGATGTACTAAGGAGTTAGAAAGGTCCATACTCCCTACCATGAGGGCCAGGGAAAAGGCAGTCCAGAATGCAAAAGTCACACACAACTTTTAAAAGAAGCTCAATTTAATTTTGCTTGAAAATGATCTGAGATAAAAGGAGAGAGGGTAGTGTCAGTCGCCAGATTCATATGAAAGTGTTTGATAAATACATCTCCCCATCCAGCTCTTGACTCAGAATAAATGTAGGAAGGAAATGAACAGAATAACTGCAAGGCTTGCCCCTAGGCAGATATCACCCCAAACATCGTAGAGCTAACATTCTCTGTCCAGTAATGAAAGATGCAACTTGTAAACTACAAAGATACCTTCTTACTCTGAAGAGCTGTCTGTGAGAATTTTGAGTGATACTGCAGCTCAAAGGGCAATTTTATGCATTTCAAGAGAAAAAGTGTGGTGTCAACTTTCAGCTTCCATAAGTATGATGTATTTCAAGCTGTCACGGAAGAGCTGGCTAATGAAAGTTTGCATGCTGTCTTTCAGCAGGGGGAGAAGTGCCACACAGCAGCTAATAGAATAATTCCTAGCCTATTCAGACAATTATCAGCTGTAATCTTCTTGGTCCCTCCTATCAGGATTGGAAGAGTAACTGTGAAATTTGAATCCCATGCTAAGGGCTCTTACTAAGCACTCCTAGTCTTAGTGGACGTCCTGATGTCATAGAGTTAAACATTTCTACCCATAAGTCTTAGTAAACTTCGAGTTGATAAGCAAAATTTGGAAAAGAGGCTTTACACAAGAAGAAACTAGTGGCCAAAGTCCAGAATGACTTTTGTTTTATCTCAGAAAAACTGGCAGAGTTTTGGCATCTTTAAATTTTGACTTAACCACATAAACTTATACTTTCATATCAGATTGCTTTTTAGGTGAATGTTTTCAGCTCTGTAATTAGTAATGCACAATAGAGGCTTTGGCACTTAATTACAGCATGGCTAAGACAGTAATAACATGAGAAATGCCAGCATTGAAGGCAGTACTTCTTGACACATCTTTGGCTACATTCTTATTGGCTGGGAAAGAATTATATATGCTTACTGAATAAACCGAACAGAAATGAAGGCGTGTGCGGGGATAGCTCACAAGAGTTTACAACAGGTACTTCAAGTTTATTCAAGTGCAGTCACTGCTGCTGATTTGGGCGAACACATCATGGGCAGCAGGAGTGAAGAAGACCAGGAAATCCTCTAGTCTAGAAGACTCCTACGCATTCTGCATCTTGACCATCTTCCTTCCTTCCAGGCTGGACCAGTAGGCTAAGGAAAGACAATGGCTTTTTATCCCGTTCAGATTGCTGGACTAGTTCTTGGCTTCTTTGGCTTGGTTGGGACAGTGGGGACAACACTTCTGCCTCAATGGAGAGTTTCAGCTTTCATCGGCAGCAATATTATTATCTTTGAGAGAATCTGGGAAGGGCTTTGGATGAATTGTATCCAGCAAGCTATGGTCACGTTGCAGTGCAAATTCTATAACTCCATATTGGCTCTCCCTCCAGTACTGGAAGCAGCGCGTGCACTCATGTGTGTGGCCATGGCTCTTTCCTTGGTCGCTCTCATTATCGGCATCTGCGGCATGAAACAGATTGAGTGCACCGGCTCCAGTGAGAGGGTCAAAGCCTACTTGCTGGGAACGTCAGGAGTACTCTTTATTGTGACTGGTATCTTCGTTCTGATTCCAGTGTCCTGGACCGCCAATATCATCATCCGAGATTTCTACGACCCAACCATCCACGCAGGGCAGAAGCGGGAACTTGGAGGAGCTCTCTTCCTTGGCTGGGCAACCGCTGCTGTCCTCTTCATTGCAGGCGGGCTGCTCTGTGGATACTGCTGCTGCAACAGGAAGGAACAGTGGCATGGATACCCAGTCTCTGCCTACCGCGTGCCACCAAAAGACAGCCAGAGGAAGGTCACTGTGCCTAGAAAAACTTCCACCAGTTATGTCTAAGGCTTGCTTTCAACACCAGCTCGTGGCTTATGCTCAGTGTTTTATAAAGTCGCCCCAGAAACTGTGAGTACATAAGGCAGGAGAACTACTTTTAAGCAGATTTGAATTGAGATGAAAGTTATGATGTTTTTCCCTGAGGAGGAATATAAATGACTTATTTGGACATTGGGATTCCCTGTGTGTTATTCGGACTCACGCTTGTTGAACTCAATATTTAGTCTAATTTATAGAGTAAAGCATCAAGTATATTCTCAGTTATGGTCATATAATTATGATTACTAATTTTTGCTTGTCATGTATTCTAATAAGAAAGTAAAATGTTAGATTATAGTTGATATCAATAAAACATACCCATTTTCAAACATAGCCTATTATTTACACTCCAATTTTTTTATTACATATATAGTAATAGCTAAACAGTGGTAAGTGTGAAGCAAAAGACCTGGAAAATTGATAGATTTAATAATTTTGGATGAACTCATCGAAGGACGTGACTGATTATTTAATAAAGATGTTTTTAAAATTTCTTCTTGAAAATTTCTAAAAGTTCAACTTCCTTTAAGGATAAAAGTATTCTGTTCTCTCTACGCAAGATGGTTTTCAAAGCCTCCCATTTATGTAGGTTAATCTTCCTGGGACCCATCCATTCAAAGAAAAGAATTTATAGGTGAAAAGAATATGCTCTCAAGGCTTAGGATTTGTACATTCAAGCAAGCAGGTCCATCTATCTGGGTTAGGCAAAGAAATAAACTATGACAAGTGAAGCCCTTGTTGAAAGAGTCCACAGGCTCAAGCCTTGGAGGAGAGGCTGCAGTTCCCCATCCTATTTAGTCAGTGTACATGTCTGGACATGCAAAAGGAAGAACCGAGTGCTTATTCAGACAATTAGTCAGGCTGAAATGATTCCTACTTTTTAAAATTCTCTAACAAACAAATGGTGATGTGGATGCGTTGCATCAAGCTTGGAACATTGTTCTCAGTTCTTTGCATCTTGTGTGTACCTAACAATATCAAGGTTAAAAGTGGAATGGGGTTTGAGAGGTGAACGTGGGTATGAGATGTCAGTGAGAAAAATCTATTCTTGAAGGTGGCTTCTAATAGCTTTGCTATGCTGCGGATCAGTGTTTGGCTATTCAATATTAATCCTTAAATGGTATATTTATTTTACAATAAAATATTTAATACCCAGTACGTAATTTCAGAAGATGTTTTAAATTGTTCATCAAATATTTCTCGTGTTTTCATGTGTATCGTAATATAATAAGCTAGTAAAATTGCTATGTCTTCCAGTGATAAAGATTTGGTTACTTATAAGATTAGTTGGAGAATGCATATCTATTCTTAAGAGTCTATCCTGTTAACTGACACATTAATGTAACAATGACTCAAAGTTAGACCCTGTATGAAATCCTTTCTTTATTTTACCAACCAACCAAGTTTTCAATAGTTCAAAACCCTTTAACAGAACAAAAACTACATTAAAAACATATGGAATGTTAAATGCAACCTGTAACATAGCTGTAAATATTTTCAAATAAAAGCAATAAAAGTATTTGTAATAGTAGTTACTCCAGTGACAATTTTCTGAGTCTTTTCTTTTACCTGTAAAACCTTAATATGGTTGTACTGGGAGGGAGTCATTTATCTTATGCAGCCGAGTAGGTAAGCCATCAAGAGAGCGAAGACATATGCTTAAAGGTTGTCAGGCAATCATTTGTCTTACCTTTTGATTGATCTAGGAATAATTAGCTTTACAAGAATTGGCCCTCCATTCTAAATGAAGTGTGTCCTTCTGCTGGCCAATGGATCACAAAGTACAAGATATAATTCTTGGTGGAGCCATGATACAGCATTAGCTACATTTTTTTTAACTTTAAAATTTTTTTCCAGACAGGGTTTCTTGTTGTAACCTTGACTATTCCATAACTCTCTCTGTAGACTGGGATGGCCTCAAACTCACAGAGATTCACCTGCCTCTGCCTCTTGAGGGCTGGGACTAGAGGCATGCACCATGACTGCCCAATAGCTACCAAATATTATGAATAAAACTCACCAACAGATTTTTCCCCAGCTTTACCATTAATCAAGATATACTTTCAAAATGGTAATTTTCCATCTCACAATGGGCTGCGATATTTTCTCTAATACAACGAAATGAATTTACTAATTTAAATACATTTAAGGACACATTACAAATGCAAATTGTCTATCACAATCACGAGTTATGAAAAAAAATGTCCTTACTTCCTAAGATTTGACTGAAATTCATTTTATGGGAATCTTCATTTAGACTTAATAAATATTTGAGAGTTGTGCATAAACAATCACAATGTACAGACTGCAAAATTGTAGCCAATTATAGCCAATATGTATTATTTCCTCCTTCAGGGAAGAGATAAAACTAAAAGAAGCCACAAAATGTAAAGGCAGTAGTTATTTTTCGTTCTGCATGTATGAATTCTGAGGCGGCTCTGGGAAAACTGTAGCATGGCTCAATGAAGCCATTATTTCCTCAAATTATGATTATATAGTAATTTCTTAAGGAAGTAACACAGAAGGGTTAGGAGGCACTAAATGTCTTTGTCTCTAGAGCATGTGTGTAGGGAGAGACTCTGCTTCTAATCCCAGTATTTGAAGACAGGACTTGAAAAAATGGTGCACTGTAAGGCAGATTTAATAATTCCAGGGAAGATACAGATATGTCATGATTTACACGTTGAGGGCATGGATGGGTTTTCTAAAATCAAGGTTGGATACAGGTAAATAGAGATAAGAAGCATCTATGTGATACATTTCATCTGACAGAAAAAGAAAATATTGCCTAGATTTCCACAACTAAAACACCACGAGATTGAAGAGTATTATCCCACACATACATACGTGTGTGCGTGTACATACATATATCGTACATTCATACATACATACATATATACATACATACATACACACATGCATGTACGTGGGCATGGGCATGCACACACGCACACACACACACACACACACACACACACACACACACACACACACACACACACATACACAGGTGAGGCGTGAGGCATTCTTCTCTGGCCCAGAACTTTACCTGTCAAGGCTGAGTGAGTCTGTAGTAATACACAGCACAGCCACACAGTCACCTGTCCAAAGAGCAGTCCTTTGTGTCCTTGTCTGTAAAACAATATCAGTCTTTTCATCTTTGTGCCACGGAGTTTGATATCAGTGTCTATGCACACCAGGTAGTGGGACTCTTGCGCTCAGGGCAGGGACATCATCTACAACAAATTGCCAAGCATGGGAGGGGTTGGAGAGAGGAGAACTCAGGGGAAAGTGATGTAAATGTATTAAATTTTTTAAAATAAAATTTGTTTTAAAAGTATAAATATTAAAACAAGCTGAGGTTGGGGATTTAGCTCAGTGGTAGAGCGCTTGCCTCCCCGTGCTGGATTTTCTATCTATCTATCTATCTATCTATTTATTTATTTATTTATTTATTTATTTATTTATTTATTTATTTTTACACTCCAGATTTTATTACCCTACCAGTCCAGTCCCCCCACCCCCGAGAGCTCTACATCCCATATCTCCTCCCTGATCCCCTGAACTTCCCCTTCATCTCCACAAGGAAGTCCCCACCCCACCCACCCCACCAGACTGCTAAACTTTTTGGGGCCACCAGCCTCTTGAGGGTTACGTGCATCTTCTCTGACTGAACTGACACCCAGGTGTCCTCTGCCCTATATGTGTTGAAGGCTTCTTCACAGCTGTTATATGCTGCCTGGTTGGCGATTCAGTGTCTAATAGAGCTCGGGAGACTAGGTTAAGTGATACTGCTGATCCTCCTACAGGGTTGCCCTCCTCCTCAGCTTCCTCCAGCTTTTCCCTAATTCAACAGAGGGGTCAGCAGCCTCTGTTCATTCATTGGGTGCGATTATCTGCATCTGACTCTTTCAGCTGTTTGTTGGGTCTTTTGGAGGGCAGTTATGATAGGTCCCTTTGTGTGAATGCCCCATAGCTTTAGAAATGGTGTCAGGTCTTGGGGCATCCCCTTGAGCTGGATCCCACTTTGGGCCTGTCGC
Organism: Rattus norvegicus; assembly: GCF_021556685.1. Classification (NCBI taxonomy): domain Eukaryota; kingdom Metazoa; phylum Chordata; class Mammalia; order Rodentia; family Muridae; genus Rattus; species Rattus norvegicus. The sequence continues at coordinate 41,494,497 of NC_141544.1, read as the reverse complement.
TGGACCTTCTTTTCCTCAGGCTCTTCTCCATTTCCATCTCTGCATTTCTTTCAGACAGGAAGAATTATGGGTCAGAGCTTTGGCTGTGCGATAGCAACCCCATCCCTCACTTGATGCCCTGTGTTTCTGCTGGAGGTGACTTTTTAAAATAATGGCAGATACAGAAACTGTTGCTCAAAGAGAAAGAAAACATTGCTTGATCTTCTCAATGCCCCCCCCAAGAGTAATATGAGACAAAACAAAATGTACCAAAGTACCATTGAGCTTTTTGTCTGTGTTGGGCATCTAGTCATGGGACACACTTTTAAGTGTGTTTTAAAAGCCCAGTGAGCCTTTGTTGGAAAAAATGATTTTCCTTTGCAAATGGTTGTTAATTGGAGATAGTTTTGAGGTAAGGATGAGAAATCATGTCTACTTAACCCTTTCAGCACCAGGACCCCATCTGGCTTGAACCTGTGAAGGTCATGTGTCTACTGCCTCTGGCTCTGTGACTTCCTATGTGCAACTGTCCTCTTGTGTCTGGAAATACACTGGAGGTTTTTGCTGTCATTATTCCGCTTGCTCTTACAGTCTTTTGCTCTCCTCTTCTGCATAGCTTCCTGATGCCTGAGGGGAGGGAAATGATTCAGACATCCCATGTAGGACTGAGTATTTCAATCTCTCACTCCCTGCACACTGTCTAGTTGTGGGTTTCTGTATTTGCTCCCACACCTTAAGAAGAAGTTTCTGTGATGCTGGCTAAGGGAAGCACTGGTCTGTGAGTAGATCAGAACATTGTCAGGGGTGAATTCTTGCTATTTCTTTAGCAGAACAGTTGTAGAGAGGGGTGTTGGGTGTACCTGGAAGAGAATAGGGGATAAGAGAAGCGACAGACACCAAGATAAGAGTCTGATCAAGGCGACAATTTTATTTTTTCCCAAGGCTCAATTTATACCATAACATGGGTAACAGAGGGAGGGGGGAAGTAAGAAACATTTACTCAGGCCAAGGACACAATATTCGTGTGGTCAGGGAGTAGGCTGATGTTGACAGGTTGTCAGAAAGGTCATAGGTTTGTCATATCTATTAGTCAGTAGGATGTTGGTTTTTTCAGAAAGGTTACAGGTGATCACATTGGGTATCTTTATCATATAATTATTCATCTTGACCACCAGATTTGTATTAGTGTTCTGCAGCTGGCTGGGGATTTTCCATGAACCCAATTATACTTAACTAACCATAATAATAACATTAATAATGGAGGGCTTCAAGGGCATTGCTCCCAACAGAATAATAGTATTTGGTTTTCCCCTAGGCCCGTGGCCTGTCTAGTCTCAGGTTCTTTGCCACCTGAGCAGTGTCAGGCATGGGTACCATCTTGTGGAGTGGGCCTCAATTCCAATAAGATAATAGTTGGTTATTCCCGCAATGTTTGTGCTGGTCCTGCATCAGCATGTGGGCAGGTCACCTTTGTAGATCACAGGTTTGTAGTTAGATTGATATTTACCTTGGTCCCCTGGTAGCATGCAGAATGTCACAAACTGCTCTGGTATCGGGAACACTAGCCAGTATGGGAGAAGGCTCTAGTTAGGCACCAGCTAAATGTTTCCATATGGGTTTTGAATCAAATGCTGGCTATTCTCTAAGCCCAAAGAACTGAAAGGAATTCTCATTAAACAACTTACTTTAACATGAGAATTTTAAACAACGACAACAAAAAAGATTAAGTACCACTCTTTAAAACAGTTATATGTGTATGCCAAAACACCTGGCACAGGGGAGCTGGCAACGGTTTGTTGAGGTAATGAATATTTCATGAATTAATGAAGGAAAGATTTAATCAGCATATAATAAGATATGTCACCTAGGGGAAATCAAAGACCTTAGTAGTCTTGCACTTTTAATATTCCTTTAAAAGAGGAATTTCAAGAAAATATTTATTGAGTGACTAGATACTATTCGCTAAGGACCTATTCCAGACAAAATGACATGCAAAAATGAGATTTAGGATGGACCAAAGCTATGGTCTCAATTGAGATTGTGACTTAGGAAAGCTCAGAAGATTCTAGAAGAAATGACTACTTAAGTAATTGTTCAGAAGATTAAAAAGTAGATAAAGCTACAGCATAATCACTGATATTTTGCTATAATAAAGTTTTGCTTGACATTTTTTCTTCAGATTTTCCTGACCTTTGGAGAATGAGACTTGATATTCTTCAGAATTGCACAATCAAGTCACAAAATAAGCTTCAGAATGTTTTTAGTAGGTTCTCAGCTCTTTGTTTGGGGTAAATGTATCCAGGAATATATGCTGCATATGAGTGCAGGCTGTATATACCTGATAGGGCAAAGAATATGTTCATTGAGGCATAACTATTAACACACATCATGAATAATAAAGCTGACTTTGGAAATTATGGCAGAAATGTGTCAACTAGATTATAAGAAGCAATCATATACACAAAGAAAGATCAGAGCACAGGTCACAGCAGGTAGAAGGGAATCATTGAGAGCATAGAGACCCAGGAAGTCAAAACATAGGTGAAAGCTATAGAAAGGCACCATTGTGAATATATAGAGAGTCAGGAAGGGACCTTCATTTTTACTCAGTGTTTCAGAAGATTTCAGTCTATCCTGATAGGGAAGTTATGGTGACAAAGGCAAGACTGAGAATCTTTCCATAGCATGACAGATTATGGCACAGAGAACAAGGGAAGAACCAAGGACCCACGTTATAACTGGCAGATGGTTCCCTACTGATCTGCTGTCACCAACTTTTTCTCACCTCCTAAAAGTTCTACAGCATTCCCAAATCGTGTCACTAGTGAGAGGAGCCCTGTGAAACCTTGACCCTGTGAGCCCTTGCAAGCCATAAAGAATAAACACTAAGAGTAAAAGAACATACAGGGCAGGGGGAGATAGGCCATGGGAGACTGGAAGGGAAAACTAAGGAAACACTCAGTTTCATCTTGAGGAAAAACGTATTATGAGCACTGTCATTTACAACCTGATGGATCTTCTCAGAGGCACTGGGAACCCCAGGGTCATGGTAAATACCCTCTTCTTCCTTTCTTCCTACCCAGGGCTGCCAACTTGGTAAAACTTGTGGAAACTCAAGAGTGCTTTTAAGTATCCTCCTTCCCATTCAGGACACCTGACTCAGGCCATACTACATTCCAGCAGTGATTCATCAGGCCTAACCTGCCTAAGAAAAACTTGCCCTTCAACCATTTCCCCACAGGCTCTGAAATCCATTATTACTGCCTGTCAGGCAGTCTAAATCCACAGCTGAAATTCTGTCCTACCTCCTCCTACATACACACTGCATTTTGTGCCCTTGCAATGATTTTTACCTTTATTACCTAAAAGATCTAATGTATTACAATCCTCAATGTCTGTGTCAATAATCTTGTTCTGAATTACAAGTTTCAGAATTTAACTCTTTTTTAAAAATATACGTTTGAGACTTGTCTGTATGCTTTGGAGAAGACACAATGTCTTGCCTTCTCATAGATACTTGGTCCTTGAGTATCAACCTAGTCCAACTCTTTCAACTGTCAAGACAGGCCACTAGTCTTGGTAGACAAAGCACTGAGCTCAGAGATTTGAGTTCAGTTTATGCTTTGCCAGCCAAACTGAGCTTCAGTCTTCTCATTGTTAGAACAAAGATATGCATACATATATGATATATGCATGAACTATGTCTAAATTGTAACTAAATTATAACTAAAAAGTAAACATTACATACTGAAGGGAAAATGTAGAATATTTTATTCTATTATTCTCTTTAATTTTCAGGTTATAGAAAGAAATCTAATACTGAAGGTGGTTATCACACCTTTCTAGGGGCACACTGTGACCATTGCTTTCCCCACTGTTTCAGAACATATTGAAAGAGCATGCACTCTGTAGCTCCCTTCATCTCCAAAGAAGGGGGATGATAATCATTACTACCTCTACCTGAATGGCCACTGTAAGGATGAAGTGAGGCAGTGCCTGTGAAAGCACTTTAATCACAACACATTATGTAAATGTAATGTATAATTACTATTATTATCTCCAAGCAGGGCAAGCCTTAAGCTCTTCATGTGTCTCTTGCTTTCTCCATCCATAACACATTTCACTTGAATGTCCTATTGGATATGAAAGGAGGCAAAATAATATTCATTATGTTTCTCTAAAATTTCTCTCTCAATAAGTTTTCCTTTAAGGGTCACAATTTATTTGCTTTTAAGAGACTTGGAATGGCTTTTCATCGTAGTTTAACTCTTGTTTTTCTGGACACATTTACTCAAAAATATAAAATTAGGCAGCAAAATATATACATACTTCATTCCTTTCAGTGTCTCCCCATGGATGAAGTATGGGTGGTGAGGGGAGGGTTTGGATTCTCAGCCACTCCAGTCATTCTAAGAATCCCAGTTGATATCTCAGACATATAAATGAGCTTTAAGCTCTGTCAAACACAAACTACATTGGTCTTAGTACACTTGCACTTAGACCAACTTTCCTTAGAGCTGTGGTTGATGAGGTGAGGCTTGATTGAGTTGACTGTGTTTCTTTTGGTACAGCTATATATCAATAAAATTGATAAAATTTCTTTTCTTTTCTTTTCTTTTCTCTTCTTTTCTACTATCCTTATATATTTCATGTGCAGGAATGCCTTTGAGGGTCCTAATAGAATACCCAAGGTTTTCCAACATTGTCTTTCTACCTCTCTAAGCTACTCTTAAAATGTAGATGCTTCCACCTGTAAAGAAAACCACCATTAGGACACTGAGTAGTTTCTGTATGCTTTTCCAAGCCATAAGCAATGTATACCAACCTGGAAATATCCTCCTTTGTTACCTTTGTCACATATTTCCACTGTATAATGAAAACTCCTATTCTTTGGGGGAAAAGTCAAAGTAAAAACACATATAAACAAAGATGGATCAAAAAGCAATGTGACATGGTACAGTCTACGATAATTACCATTGGAGACCAAAGTGCTCCTGGAAAGCAAGGGATGGGCATGAGTAAAGATGGTTGGAGCATGCTTCCTTAGGGAACATCAAGCAAGGAAGCCTGATCTAGAAGAAGTCAAAGATTAAAAAGAAAGCACACACCAATTGAATATCTAATGCCAAGCTCAAAAAAAAAAAACAGAAAAAAAGACAGAAAAACCAGCACCCCAACCCCACCACCACCCACACACACACGTAACATATAGACTGAGAAAGTTGTAGTTATGAGTTGTAGTTATGTGTTTTGGTGTGTGTGTGTGTGTGTGTGTGTGTGTGTGTGTGTGTGTGTGGGTTTTTGTGTGTGTGTGTGTGTGTGTGTGTGTGTGTGTGTTTAACAACAGTTAATGGAAAACAGAGGCCATGAATTTGAAAGAGAATGGAGGTATAGATAGGTATGTATTGAGAAGGTTTGGAGGAAGGAAAGGAAAGGGGGTAATATATAATTATATTATGATCTTAAAATTAAAAAAAAGTAAGGCTGAAGTAGAGATGCAAATACTCTAAATGCAGGCAAGAGCCTACCTACAACAGGCATCCACTTGAGATGTGTTAGGGTTTAGAGCAAGGCACATGATGCAACAGGACGCAAAGCCCTTTGCTTCATTGTCTGTTGGAAGAATTTGCGCAACTGAACCATGTCCTTGCACTAAAGCCTTCTCCCGCATTGTAATGGACTGTGTATCTTTATTCCCACACTACATACTCCTATCTTACATATGTAAATATTTGAAAGGTATCTTCCATTCCTCATTGAACACAAAGCTCCTCAGAGCAACTAGAAAGTTAATGCATCCCATAAACACATTAGTGTACCCTTATTATTGGGAGCTGAGCTAGAAGAAAGGAACATAGAACCATAACATCAGTAACTACAGAACCCCTATGAGCAGACGAAACAGTCAACAAACTGAGAAGTCATCCTATGGGATGAGAAATAATATTTGCAAGGTATACTATGATAAATGATTAGCACCGATCACCTATACAAAGGGAATAGTATGAAGTTATCAAGGGTATTCATCTAACTTCTACTCCATCATTCTAGTTCTATACTCTGAATGCGAAGAATTTTCTTTGTGGTAGCCTTATTATCACTCACAGTGCTTATGGTGGGTTTTTTCTTCTATTTCTAATCTCATGTGTTTGACCATGGATAGTGTCCTGTGAACCCTTTTACAACAGCCAACCCAGTGACTTTAAATGGGTGCCTGCAGGCATGACCATAAAGTTCACTGTTGCCTTACTTCTATTGGAATTAATTTGGGATTCCATGGGAGTCTAATTCATAAGAGTTGCCTTAAATATGCAGGCACTTTGGCATGGACTGCAGTGGTCCCGCCTGACTGAGCAGCACAGCATCCTTGGCTGACTTGATGGGAGTCTCACTTGCTGCAGCATTGGAAGCATACCTGCATTTTAGAAGCCTGTGTGTCCTATTTCCTTCTGAACTCATCACTCATAGTATTCTGTATTTCAAACAACTATAATCACTTTCCCAGGAAAACATCTGAAATGAACACCTTAAATATCAACTGAAATGAACTAACCCATCTGATGAGGATTAAACATAATAAAAATCATAATCTATGAGTTTCTTTTTGGGAAACTCATCCTCCACAAGTCATTTGTAATTGTTATTTTAATTTGTTCCCTGAAATTTTAGTCTTTCTGTCCCACCTTGTGGATGATTGTCTTCTGTGTTTTTTTAATTAGTTTTAGGCTACATCTCATTTTACTTAATCCCCTCATTTTCATCAAGATCTCTCGCAATGAAATCTCCATGTAACAGAACCCAACAGAGGTTTGATAGGGAGGGCTAGGATCACAAAAGCACAAATAAATTTCTTTAAATGTAATGTTGGGGCTGGTAGGGTGGCTCAGTGTGTAAAGGCATGGTCATGGCCAAGCTGGACAGCCTGAGTTCCAATAGTAAGACTCACATGGACTAGAAGAAGAATTACTTCTGTAAGTCATCTTCTTGACCTACACACACACACACACACACACACACACACACACAAATTCACACATACCAAATCACACCATATTATATATATTAATATGTATATATACATACATACATATATGTGTGTGTATATGTGTGTGTGATAACACACACACAGTCACACAACATACACATGCATACCAAACACATACATATATACACACCCATATACTATGCAACACACAGACATACAACATACACATATACACATGCATACCACACACATACATATATACACACACATATACTATGCATACACAACACCACAACCCCCACTCCCATATGCCATATATAATCAATAAACTTAATAAAAATATTTAAAACCATTAATAGTATCCATTTAATCATCGAAGCTCTTCTGACACAGCCGGGATTTCTGATCCCTGACTTCTCTTTGTATCTGTAGTCTTTGACACTCATCCCATCTTTCTTAGAATTGTGTTCTGGGGCTTCCAAGGCTCTCTTCTCTTTTCTTGGGTTTGGTAATGCCAAGTTGGCTTTGCATTCCTGATGCTTCCCTTCATCCTCCTCTCCAGTGCCTGTAGGTTTTCAACTGAAAAGAGGTTGGTATTCTTATTGTTTGTGAGGTTTTGTGGCGCTGGGATGAAGGTAGGAAAAAGTGTAGCCTAGGCAAGTACTGTACCAGTGATCTACAATGAATGTGTGGACATTCATTCTCAGTTCAACTTCAAAAGCCCAGGCCTTCACCATCCTTTTACTTAGCTAGATAAGTACTTTGTGTATTCTTTTCCCTTAAAGTAGTTGATCCATTGCAAGTCGCCATGGTGTATTAGTCAACACCTTAGAGAGTCAAGTCTAAGTTGACTAATCTAGAGTGAGTGAAATCTAGCCCAGGCCCTTATTTTTAACTATTTACTGGCGTTTTCTCTTTAATCCTCTGCAGAGAGCAGCTTGATTCCAGACATCAACACCTGGGTTCTTTATGAGCTCACCCCACCTATATTTTAAATGCTACCTCCTTGAGTTTAGAAGCACACCCTGAACTTTAAGCCACGCTGACTTTCTGGCAATTCTTGAACTGGGCCTCAGGAGTCCACGCTTCCAGCCCTTCAAGCTCAACATGAGAGCTTTTAACATCTCCTGTCCTTGCCTCTCAGCAAACCTCACCACTCAGTGTTCAAGGCAAACATTTCCCTTCTGGCATTTCCTGGATTTCCCAGATGAGTCAAGCATCCTCGTCCACTGCCTACCTGAATGATATAAACAACATCATCAAAGCTCTCTCCTACACATAGCATAGATGGATCAAGTATTTTTCTCATACACAATGAAAAGATGATGATAATTCCTACTACTATCATTATCATTTTAACATTCTGATCTATAGACTGTACTTAATTTACATATAGCTCCCTGGGTTTTCTGTCATTTGAACAGTGTACTACTACCTCATATCTTTGCCAGGTATTTCTTTTTTCATGGTGTGCTTTCCCCAGATGATCTCACAGCAGAGATGTAAGGATCCTTTAGATTTCAATCTTCCATTGCCTCAACACACATGTCTTCCAATGTCATCCACTTTAGTTGAACACATAGGATCAATCTATTGTCTAACATGACGTGTGTAGCCTCTACTGCTTTTACACTGTGACTGAATCTAAGGTCACTATTGACTGTGGCATTCAAACTTACTGAAGGCAGGAATTATGTATGTCTTCAGCAGTCCTCCACTCTAAGGTCAAGGTTGATGGTTGGCAACTGCAGGACTTGCAAAATCATTGGCAGAATTAATAAACAGCACCGACCATGCTTTGCTCATTGCTTCCTTTTCTTCTACAATTATGCAGATTGAATATGATTATAATATCCTTATGATATTATTCATATTGATATGATTATAATATCCTTATGCCTGTACCAAGAAGTAGCATACTCTAAGAACTTATATGTATGTATGATTGGGTTGATTGTCAGTCAGCATGACAGGGACAAAGGACTCTGGACATGTCACTGGAGGATTAACTTAATTTCATTGATTAGAGTAGGAAGACCCGTACACGGTGAGTGGCACCATTCCCCGGATGAGAACTTAAGTTGTATCAGTACAAGATGGAGCTAAGTAGCAACACCTATCTGATGCTCTCTCTTCTGTGGATATGATGGTCTTCAAGCTGTTTCAACATCCTGCTGTCTTGACTTCACTGTGAGGGTGGAATATACCCTTGAATTGTGAGGTAAAATAAATATCTTTTGTTTCAGTGGTCTTTGCTGAGTATTTTATCACATCAAGAGACAAAGAAACTAAAAGCATTATTGACTATAAAACAAACCATTAAAAATCTTAACATAAAATATAAAATTATTTTAATATAATCAAAAAAGATAAACTGTATAATTTTGGCTCTAAGTCATAGCTATGATCTTGGCTTCTGTCAATTAGAGTGAACTGGAGGTGCAAAAGTGTATCTGGACAATGACTTAGGCTTGTAAGCCTTAGTCTGCTTTCTCACCGTTACAACGGCACAAAGCAATATAAGCTGCTCCCTTGTAGACACTGACCTGGCTTCCACGGTGTGTAGTAGACATGAAAGGAAATAATGTCCCATCGTGAGAGGTGCAGGGCAAGCACCTAGAACAATGCACAATAAATTCTCATTTCCTGTCCGGCAGACATCAACAAAATGTGTTAATTTTTAACAGAATCTAAGCAATTTGTGCTTCTGAAGATACAATTTTTACATGACTGGATTTCAAATAATTCGATTTCCAGAAATGGAATGCCGTTACATTTTAATTTATTCGATACTGTTTCCATATTGCTGCCTCGTGATTCCTAGACATCAACATCCTAGGTAGCCTAGGTAGTTCAGATGCTCGTTCTGTCTCTGTAATGAGTAGTGACAGAATGGTGGCATGACATCTCTTACACGTTGATATAAAAAGGTGTTTACTTTCAGTTCAGGCCCCATGGAAGACACAAGTGTCATTTTGTGAGCATCTATGGAGAAGCACACATACCACTAGAGTAAAGTTGGTTCTAGCCAACAGGAGCAGTGGCGCTAAATCTAAAATAATACATGGGATAGATGTGAAAACCATTTATCTAGTCATTGTAGGGATGCTGATGTGTTCTTACCCCTTGGAAATGCCCCCACGAGTTCACTTTCCTGAGAAACCTGAGCTAGCAACTTGCAGCCCCTGCTTCACTCATCCCAGGTTCCTGACCCATAGGAATGGTGTTGTAGTATCTGCTGCTATAAGCTGCTTCGGTTTGCTGTAATGTACTAACAATTAAGACAAGGATCAAGCAGATCTGCTTTGTGAATTATGTACCTGTATTACAGTTCATCACCAAAGATCCAGTGTCTTATAAACAGTGGGATAAGAGCAGAAGGAAAGGGTGGGCAGCAAGTAGACAGCGAGAAGGGAAAAGGGGGAAGATTCTCGGGGAGATGGTTGATCACGTGCCCGTAGCTGTGATGCCTTTTAAGGATAAAGGTACCTACACTGAACTAGACCTCAGCATTTGGGTGAAAGTCTGGACTCTAATTTTTTACTTCTCCCTGTGATATGAATACAGCTTATTTATCAAGCCTTGCCTTTATAAATTCTTGTCTTGCTTCTTTCTTAATATTTTATTTAGATTTTATTTATTTTATTCATATCAGTACACGGTAGTTGTCTGCAAACACATCAGGAATGGGCATCGGATCCCATTACAGGCTGCGAGCCACCATGTGGTCACTGGGAATTGAACTCAGAACCTGTGGAAGAGCAGTCAGAGCTCTTAACCACTGAGCCATCTCTCCAGCCCCCTGTCTTGGTTTTCAAAGCTTTCTCTGGTGAGTCTTTAACTTATCCGAGATGTTGATTCTTTAACTTCTCTTCTGTTATTACACTGTTCAATCAATATTTCTCATGTTCAAAGATTTATATTTCCCAACATTTCTTGGGAAAAGGAGTAGGCATGAATAGCTCAACTGCTATTGTACATCTTCCACACTGAAGACATAACTCAAGCCTGGTCATAGGGTCTGTTAACTTATTGGGGACAATTTGAGGTTATTTGTCTTGAATAAGAGGTAAGTTGAGGATAATATATGAAGTACTTGTGACTATTTCAAGCTTCTGTATGCCAGAAACGATTCTAACTCCATGAATGCTAGGCTTAGAGGCAGCAAGAAATTTCAAAGTAACACATTCCATATCAATGTAAATCAGGAATTCGTAACACATTTGAACAAAATGTACTCTGGCTGGTAACACCAGGAGTTCCACATCACTAAAGACGAGTAAGCAGATATCTACTTACTTCTTACTAGACAATGTCCATGAGGTTCTGCAATAGCATGGCCACAGAAGAGTGAGATCTAAGTCTATTATTCTGCAGCTGCATGGAAAAAAGGATCAGTTTTACAACAGCCATGGTGTCTAGAAATCCACGTGTACATGGAGTCTTCAATCTTTGATAACAACCTTCCATTTATTTCATCAATGACATTACCCAGTTATACGAGAACATCTAAGAATGACCCACGTCTGCTGTGCACACAGCTGTTCTATTATTGGCTTCTGGGGAAGGAGTAGACAGGGGCTGAATCATAGCTTTATATTTGTGAGCCTGAAGGACTGAGCTGGACCACCAGGTTTGGGGAATTTTTGCTGCTTTCATTTGTAGAATCTCTCATGTAATAGCTCATAAGGATTTGCAGCATGGTGTGACTTTTAATCTTGCTAGCCCTGGAGCTCCAATGGAAAGAATGTTAACACCTGGAACCCTGGATTTCTGTGCATTAGGATGGATTGATGTTACTTGTTCAATTACCAACCCCAGAACTAGCAACTGTGACTTAGGAAAAATCAGGAAAATTGCAACCCTCCTCTACATGGTTTTTTTTTTCTGTCACAGAAAAATAAAGTATTAGAACGTGTAAAAAAATCTGAGAATCAAAACTGTTTCTTACTTTAATCCACCACCTGCTTTTATCTTTCAATCTTTTCTTACTTCTTTCATAATTTTTTTAGTTATCTAAATTTATATAGCTATGAAAGTTATTTGCAAATGTGTTGAAGTTACCTGTAATTGAAAAACCGAATACTTATTTTTCCCACTAATATATCCTTCATCAGAAAGTTTCTTTTGCTTCAAAATGATATAATTCTATCATAAGATGTGTAGTCACTCTTCAGTTCCCTGAGTAGTTTTAAACAAGCATGGCAGAATCAATCTGACTGGGAGGTTTTGTAATTAAGAAGTGTTGCCCTGAATTATAACATCACCTCAAGTGGCAGAGAAAGCTGATCACATCTGCTGTGACAAAAAGTGCATGAAGTGTTTCTAACACAGACTCCTGTCCAGGTGACATTTTCCTAGCTCTGCCCTCTGTAAAAAACTTCTTAACTCCAGTAGGTCAGAGCATCTTATTAAAATACCATTTACAAGCACGGCAACTAAGTGACTGGAGAAACAATGTAAAACACGGCTTTAGTTATAACTTAAATATAAAGGCAAATTCAAGAACATGGAATAATTGTAGTAAAAACACAGACATGATTATTTTTCTGAGTGTTTAAATTTTGCAAAAATGATGGTTGCAAAACATAGTTTTGTCTTTTATCACATATTTTCAAGATCACAACATTCAGAGAAAGGGATAGTCTAAGACATAAACTGTTTTAAAGAAATCCAGAAATTAAACCAGGAATATATTTTTACAATTTTATATTTAAAACCTGAGTCCTGCTATATTCTGCCTACCAAATGTCTGTGCTAGTGGGGCTAGCCAGAGTGAAGACTAATGGCTATCCTGGAATGCCTTAATGATGTGGCTGGCTCCATCTGAAACTTCCTGGTGTGTGTGTGATGTAAGCCATCCCACCAGTCATTCTGGTTTCCTGGATAAGCTGGGAAATAAATGGAGATGACTCAATAGTTAATTGACCTCTTGGGGACTGCTGGAGCCAAAGAGTAGAAATTCCTGAACCCAGGTGTTTTCAAAGCATTCTGGGAGAATTTACTTTTTGTACTAGAATGTCTGGACGATGACAGCTTCCATGTGCCAAAATTTGCACCGCAAAACACACAATTACACACACACACACACACACACACACACACACACACACACACACACACACACACGTATATAATCTTCCCCAGACACTGGAATTGATAGTTTTAAACATAATAAAAGCCATAAACTAGATTTAATTAACCTTTGTAAGTATTTATTGTTATAAAGTTTTACTGAAGTATTATAAATTGTCAGCATTGTTTGAAATTATATAGACAAAAATGATATAAAGTCTCATGCATAATAATAGCAATATAGAAATAATAACTTCTCCTTTACATAAACTTTTGATATTTTAAATTTATGAAAGTTACAAAATATAATCTCAGCTTATGCTTATTGTTAAAAAGTATAACAATAATACTTTTTATACTATTATACTTTACAAAAGTATTTTGTTAATTATTGTCCTAAGTACCTGACACCACCAACTGATGTAAACCTTGATAAACAAGTGTACAGGTTCTTCAGAAGGTATTGAGGTGAGAGGTAAGTGAAGAAGAGAAATGCTTTCCCATTCTGGTGCTCACCCTGTATTATTCAGCTCAAAAGATTTTAAGGATGGCAATTTGCAGTTTTAAAGACTTATTGCATCATGGCTGTGAATCCATGAATCCACCAAACGATGGAAAGATGGGAATTTTGAGAAGCACATGAGATGCTCTTTGAGATCTAACCTAGATTCTTGTTTTGGACCTAAACCTAGTTATGGCTTCCTCTGTACAAGGAATCAGCATAGTACAGGGTGAAGCAATGGTGACCTGCAGGGACATTCAGAACTTCTATGTCAGCTAATCTCTTCCTAACACCACCACCCTGCCATCCTCAGCCTCTTCCCCAAAGCCAAATCTCCAGTCCTTCGTTCTCGTCTTCCTGTGCTCTGTTTCACAGAATCTATGCTACCTCCCACTGTGGATCTCACCTTCCAAAAATGTCATTGCAATGGTTAAGAATTGGAGAAGTGTTAGTAGAACTGTCTTTAACCGTGTAGCAATCTCACTCTGCCATAGAGAAAACCATAACCCTCCTATGTGTCTTCCCTCTTGTTTATAAGATAACTAGATATGGCCACAGTCATCCCGTAGTGAAGGTAGCTGTTCTTTCTCCAGTCAGCCCTACAGTCTGCCTTCTTTCAATTGATTTTGCTATTATAAAAAGTTTCCTTTAGACAGGTAAATCCACATTCTGAGAGGTCTGCAATGTTTATGATATTTTATCTCAGCTGTTGTCATGCCTCTCATAGTCCTGTAAAACATTTCTCCTGTGTGTGTGTATGATGTGTGTCTATATATATAGATGTGCATATATATGATATACATGATGTATGAATATATGTATTTATAATATACATGACATAGATGATGTACATATAAAGATGTATATACAGAGATAATATATGATATATGTGTGTATTTGATATGTATAGATGGTATATATGTGTATATAGATATGTATATATAAATAATATATATAATATATATAATGTATATAGCTATGTGTGTGTGATGTATTTATATACATTCTTTTTTTTTTAGTTTTTAGTTATAGCTGGGAATCTTCATCATGAGAAAAAGTATTGTCAGAGGGGACATTTACCTTTGACTTTTCCTTACCAGACGTCACCAGAGACTATGAAAGCCAGAAGATCCTGGACAGATGTCATACAGACCCTAAGAGAACACAAATGCCAGCCCAGTTACTGTATCCAGCAAAACTCTCAATTAACATAGATGAGAAGCCATGATATTCCATGACAAAACTAAATTTACGTAATATCTTTCTACAAATCCAGCCCTACAAAGGGTAATAGATGGAAAACTCCAACATAAGGAGAGAAACTACACCATACAGAAAGCAAAAATATAATTTCTTTGCAGTGAAACCAAAAGAGAGAAAAACAAACATAATTCCACCTCTAACAACGAAGAACTTTGATCTTCCTTACTCTGATAATTGTCCACCTTCTGGACACTGTCTCAGCTTCACATAGTTAACTATGGCAAATGCCTACATTTTCCATACAACAACCTCAGTGTCCAATTATCTGACCACATATTCCCATTGCTGGGCTGTCTTATCCATGCCCCTCACTTATGTTAAAGGAATATTCTTAGCAGACACTAACTTATTTTGAATTTACAATGAGTTCCACTTTTTAACCTCAGACTTTAGGAGAAAAGAAAAGCTGCACAGCCCTGTAGTCTGGGTCTTCCATCGTCTGTCTGTCCTCATCTGGAAGTCTGTCTGTCTGTGACGGTCTCCTTCGTTCTACATTCAGCTCTCCATCCTGATTTTCTCTCCCTTCCTGTTCACTTGGCTTAGATAAAGGGCCTTGATTATCTTGGTGTCTAAAGTCCTTGCAAGTGCCACCGAGCCCCATCTTTAGACAGGCCTTGCTCACCAGCCATCACCCTCCATAGCATTGGGATGTAAATGTCTCCTGTCATGTTCTTTGATAACACTCGAACAAACCCAATTCTATTTTGCCATAGAAATAATTCTAGAACTATTTTTAATCACGGTTTGTCTTCTCTTCACAAAACGACTCTGAATGCAGGCTTTCTTTTAATCATGTCATTCATTTATGTATCTACTACAAATCTGCTCTTATACATTGGCTTCAGCATCCCATGTTATCCTGCCAAAATCTACTGATGGGGAGACTGCCAAGTCTGAAGAAGAGTTTTCAGTCTGTTTTTAGCGGTATCCATTGCTAGGTGACACAGGCAGTAATCCATCTTTAGAGTCACTCTTGGTTGTACTTTTCATATCTTTCTCAATAGTATTTCTTGATCTCATCCAATTATGTTCTTTCCTTCCACAATCTCCTTAGCATTGTATTCAGCAAGAATTTTGCTCCCTTGCTCTTTTCCTTCTACTTTCTAAGTCTGGGCATTTTGTTTATATCAATGACCTTAAGATCTCAAATGCGCCCTCACCTTCGACTATGTACAAGCACAGCAGCTGGTGTCCTTCCTGTTTCTTACTTTATTCCCTAACTTGCTCAATTCACAAGGCGGAAGTGGCTACTCCCTTGATTCCTGCTCTTCCTTTTCTTAAGCTCCATTAGTCAATACTCGTTGATTGCTAAGTCTTTATTCTATAACAACTACATCTCTTTCTGTGTCTGGCTTCACTTCCAGCCTCAGGTGTGTCTTATTAATCTGCCACATGTAGGATTACACTGTCATGCCAATTGGTTTCAATGCTTCTAGCCTTTTTCTTTCAAATCTTCCATCGTTAGCAGGCAAATTAATATTTCTTTTTAATGTGATGTTTTAATTGTTTAATAATTTCTAACATGGATCCTGTATTTATATCTTCCTGTTTCTCTTCCCCTCCCATTTCTCAGTTTCCCTCAACTTCTCAAATTCCTGTCCTTTTCTTCATTAGTTAATAGACACACACACACACACACACACACACATACACCCCTTAGTACATTGCAAGCAAACGTTCCCCTAATAATAGCATAATTACCATGATTGTTCATGGCACACTTTACACACCGCAGATTTTTAAAGTTTCTATACACCTGTCTACTTCTGTTATCAAAGCTATACTTCCTATTCTAACCCAGAAAACTTACATTGCTCTACAAGAATAACCGGTGAGTTACACCCTGCATTCAAGAAACTCACGCTCTTTACTTTTTCACTAGCTTGCTCATCCCAGCCCAGCTTTATAATCACATTAGAACACACACCTTAGAGTGACCTGTCGCTCTCTGGTTTCGTTGTAAACCATGGGAAACTCAAATCCAGTGAAATCCAACTCACTACGTAACCTTCACATGAATATGGGCACCTGAGGAAAGTGAGCTGGGACGTGGACTTCTACACTAAGAGTTTACTCAGTAGTACCATTGTTATGGCACTATAAGTACAGGACCTGCAAGGCCAGACTTTGTCAGTTTCCCCTGGAATTGCAATTAGAGATATTTGTGAATCACTCCCTTTGGTGCTAGGTCCCAAATTCAGGCCTTCTTCAAGAACAGTCTGCGCCCTTAACCACGAGCCACCTTTCCAGGTAAACTGTTTATGGTTCCTCCTACTGTCAGAAACCTTTATATAGTCCTCAAACTCAGTTTTAACTTCATTCTTCTAGAGAATTAGCCTTTCATGTTCCCACTCTTTAAAATCTTCATTTGTCCCCCCAATCTCTCTGGTGTGCTTTTCTCTTCTCAGCCTTCCAGATATTTTTATGTTTTATTTCTGAGATTTTCATTTCTTTGTAATTTTGTGTCCACAAGAAAAGCTTTCCTCACCAGGTTTATGTTTTCCTTGGCCTTCTGGCCTCTGTTATTTCATCCACACATCTAGGCACAGTGGTAGCTGGTAATGTGGAACCTCAGCAAACAGTTAGAGCCCCTTGAAAGATACCAATATGTGTGAGGTAGGAAGTGGAGCTCTTTTCAAAACACAAAGGAAACAACGGTGTTAGGGAGATGTGTCAGAGATAAACAGAACATGCCGTGCTATCAGAGAACTGGGTTCATTTCCTACTTCTAAGTTCCTCTCTAAGTGTTCTAATATTCTCCTCTGCCTCTGAGTGTTGGGGCAAGCATGTGGTGCACACAGATATGTGCAAGAACTCACCCATACACATATAAGCTAGTAGATCTTAAAAATAAAGCATTTAAAGCTTATAGATTATTATTTCTGGAAGATACACCATCATTTCTTCCATTAATAGCTACTGATTTGAACTTGAGTGGCATCATGTGGACACCTGTGGAAAATCAAGAATGGAAACATCTATGCAGCTCTCCATACAATTCTAAAGTGGGATTTTAAAAGACAACCCAAAGAAGAGAAAACAGATGTTAAAAAAATAGTGCTCCATTCAACAATACCAAAACACTAGGTGAACCTCTGTTTCCAGAAAGTTCTTTCAGGACCTGAAGCCATTGGTATACCTTAAATGCCTGTCGTGCTTCTTAACATGTGGGAAAGCAGAAGAGTGGGCTATCAGTCCCAGGAGAGACTTCTCGCTGAATCTGAATTCAGTGAGTATGAACAATACATTCTGTATTTAAAAAAAAACTTTTATTGATTTTTTTGTGAGTTTCACATTATGCAACGATGTCCTGCTCAACTCCCCATCCCTGCATATCTGCCCTTCACCTTTGCAAACCTCCTTCCCCCAAATAACACACACACAAGGACACACACACCCGCATACTACCGTCACTACCACCAACAACCACAACAACTAAAATATCATCAACAACACATTGAAAACAGCTCATCGTGGAAGCTGTACCATGTCACAGTGTGTCCCCCAATATATCCATTTGTCCACAAACCTTCACTTTCAAATGTTCGTTGCAATGCGTCATTGATCTGTTTTGAGATCTCTGGCTTCTGGGACATTATCAATATTAGATCCACATTGGGACTTCTTCCAGTTATCCTGTTGCTTCTCTGGGTTGTGTGGATCATGCAGCTTTGGATCAGCAAGACTGGCCCTTGCCCGAGTCCCAGCTTTGTTCACAGATTTTATAGATGTTGATGTGGCCCAATTCAGAACACTGGATCTAAGCCTGCATGGTAGCTGAGCTGGTTCGCACACTGGCTCTCCCTCACCTGTACCATCAGGGCAAACTTTCTCACTCTGCTCCTGCTAGGTGGCCCAATGTCACCCTGTACAGGTGGCATGGTCAGATCTTCTTCTTTCAGGCCCTCTGGCTAGCTAACCTACACTTACACCTCAAAACCTAACTCTACTCTCTGGCCTAGTCAAGATACAAGGCCCACTCTCTCAAGTGTACAGCCAGTGATGGGGTTAGGGGTAACTCTCTTGTTTTCATGACTCCAGAACCAGCTCTATGATGGTACTCAGGCTAGGAGCAGAGCCCCAGCTCTACTGAGTACTGCAACCCACCAACAACAGTGTCAGTTCACCTGCTTTCATGACCCCGAAGTCAACTCTCCAGACTGCCTCAGGTAAGGCATCACCCCAACCCTGCCCAGGCTACCTCATGGCCGAAGAGTGGTAGAGCCAGCTCTCCCTCATACAAGCCCTTGGGGCCTGCTCCTCAATGCCCCTGCCATGTGCTTCCTGGGCAAGGTACACGGCCTGCTTTCCTGAGTGCTGCAGCCCACAAGGGGTAGGGGCAGCTTCCCTGCTCTCATGACCTAAGGGACACCTCTCCTGAGTGATACAGATCATGAGGGAAGAGGTGGGGAAGGCTTCAATCCGCACCAGTGTGTACTCATGACATCTCAAGGAAGTTAAATGGCAGGGCTGGCTCTCCCACACTCCCACACTCCCACACTCAGACCTGACTCAACTCTGCTCTCCTGAGAGCTGCAGCTAGTGAGGGCTAGCTCTCCTCTGCTCATGATCCTGTGAGCAATGTTCCTGACTGCTGGAGATGGAGGGGAGGGTATAGTGGGCGTGGAAATCACCTCTGAGCCTATGCCACCCCACAGCAGAGGGATGGTGAGGTCAGCTTTCCCATATTCAGGCTCTCAGGTCCTGCCACCTGCCACCAGGGCCTATTCCCTGAAGTGTTAACATAGGGCCAGCTCTCTAGAGTGTCAGCTAGTGAGGGGCAGGGACAGCTTTACATAGTCCATGGATTTCTAGGTAGTTTCCCACAGTTGCCCTGGCCAGGGAATCCCCATCTTCTCTAGACCCTTGCTTCTGTGAAGCTACTAATACAGATATGACCTTCAGCAGCAACTCAGGCGAGGATCTCACCATGGCCCCAGATGGCAGGGCTGGCCACTAAGAACAGGCTACTCCTCTGAACCCTTGAGTCTCTAGTTCCAAATCTCTTCACAATGCTCAAGCTTCTCCAATTTGTTCTCTTTCATCTGACCACCACATATTCACACACTGTGATGGCTCCCTGTAGGCTGGCCACACAGGTTGCAGGGTCCTGGGTGAATCCTTTATCCATGCTGGGTGGCATGTTGGTGGGCAAGTTCGTGGGTGGCACGGCAGTCTGCAGGTCTCCTCCCATGCTGCACTGCCTGGATTTGATTTAATTTTTATGATTCCTAAGCATTAGATTGCTTTGGCCACCAAGCCAGGCAAGGATAAGCAATGAACTGGTATCTGCTCTGCCCCTAATTGATGTAAGAACGAGACCAAAGGGAGTCGGGAGGTAAACTCTACATTTTGGTTTGGAAATTGAAATGAGCTTCCATCTACATATTTATATAAGGCAGTTTGTAAAATAAGGGCCAAACTCCCTGTATGCACACAGTTCCTGTCAATAATGAATTGGTAATAACTCAGAGACTGTACATTGATCAATCTCACATCCTCCCACATGGCGTCCTGCTTCTGAGCACAGGTGGAAACAGTGTAGGCTGAGAGTGGCACCAATTTAATTTCTGCCATCAGATGAACTTTGGCCTGCTATACTTGAGATTCAACTCCCATTTTAGACAGACACAGGTATGTAGATTGAAGTTTTGCACATGTGCTGAATATGTGGATTATTTGAAGAATATGGTCTACTGGCTTTCTTACACCATCGGTTCATGAGAGTAAAATCTTGACCAGAATTCTTATATCAGACCTTGTAGTCTATAGCAGACCAGTGAGTCTTACAAGAAAGTCATTTGCACCTGAACCAGTGGAAGTGAGACTTGCTGAAAATGAGAACTTTAACAGTAGGAATAAATGTGTTAGAAAGAACTCACGTCAATATGCGGGAATGAAATGGTCTGAAATAAAGAATAATGAAAATGTCAACAACTTGATAAACATAAAAAAAGTTCTAACATAGAAATAGAGTCAGCCTAAACACACTCTTCTGTTTGCTTTGTGAGACTGATAAAAGTGGAAATTAACTTACAAATGCTATGTCAATAGGATGCCAAACATCCCATCAATCAGAGAGCTGTTTTGTTTGATCGATGAAATAGTCCCATGTCCCATTAAGGCAGCCCATTTCAACAGTGAAGTCAATAAATATTCGACTGGATGCTTAACCTTTCAAATGTCATACAATATACCCTTTAAGGAATTGGCAAAACAGAAAATTATCACGTGTGGGAAGAAAAATAACACAACATGGCGAAAAGCAGAAAAGCGCCACCAAAGTTCAGTAATTAACAAGGCCTCTGTCTCAGAGAAAACAGAAAAGGATGACTTCTGGGATTCTTGTTTATTAAGAAATGCTGATAGTAAAAATCCTGTTTATCACATTGACTATGATGCATCAAGAAAAATGAATTAACAGATATTGTGTCCTATTGCGGTAAAAATAAAAAATTGATGGAACCAGTTCCCTGCAGGTACCCTGGCAGTCGCTGGTTCCGGCTCCAATGGGCCATTGGAACTAGTGCTAAATTCATCTTAGATTAGGATCTCTGCTAGCCGTGAACTCTCTGGTTCCAGCCCCCTGGTAAAAATCAAGACTCGACAAACTGTAACCCAACAATTAGATTTACAGGCTAAATTCTCAATCTAGAATACATCCACACAACAAACTTACAACCAATTGATAAGGATATAGACTGCCCACCTAGATAAGATATAATCTGTCCATCTAGACAACACAAAATCCTGTACACACCCATCCCTTAAGAATAGTCATAACAACCAATAATATGTGCAGAGGAATCTTAACATCTGCCGCCATGTTCTCTTGGCTGCCTCCTCCTTGCTCCAGTCTCCTCTGCCTCTCTAAAACTTTTCTCCTGCCCATCCTTCCTTCTCGTCCAATTACAAGTCTCATTCTATCCTGCCTTCACCTGCATAATGACATCACTAATACCTAATACCTACACTCTTGCTGCAGTAAAAATAAAAATCTGCTTTCCACTTGTACCCTGGCAGTTGCTAGTTCTGGCTCTGGCGGGCCGTTGGAAGTAGTGCTGATTTATCCCAGTGGCTCCACTCGGCCCCCATCTACTTTCTGACCCACTGTCCTTGAGCCGTCCCAACACGGCACCCTGTCAGGCCGACCGCCCTCACAGCTCTCTTGACTGGTTCCCACCATGCCAGGCATATACGTCTCAATCCCGTGGCAGGCCCGGGTGCATCCAGCCACCATACACTCTCTTGAACTCATTTTACACAGACTGATTCAATCCATATAGATATCTTGAGGATACTAAGGTTTTGTTTGAGATTATATATTACAGAATGTACAGCTTTGGTGAGTCTCACCATCAGACCTGTTTGAATTCCCGGTCCTCAGGATCTAGTCTAAGACTGGACTACAACAGAGACTACAACAATTGTTGGTGTGGCCAGCTTTCTCATCCCCAACCTTCTAGATATCTCAATGCCCATGAACAGCTTGAAAAGCCATTGAACAGTCATCACCCCAATTCCCTGGACTTTGGTGGGCTAAAGGTGGTTATTTTAAGGTTGTCACTTTTTTATTTTTACTCTAACAGTGTCCTTCTCAGAAAGTTTGTTATTCTGCCTTTCGCTTGAAATGTTCAAAGAAT
Organism: Rattus norvegicus; assembly: GCF_021556685.1. Taxonomy (NCBI): domain Eukaryota; kingdom Metazoa; phylum Chordata; class Mammalia; order Rodentia; family Muridae; genus Rattus; species Rattus norvegicus. Next base: position 41,472,050 of record NC_141544.1, on the reverse strand, counting down.
CAGAGATTGCAACCCTAACTGGGCTGAGATCAAAACAGATAATCATACTTCTCCACCATTTAATGTCTTTGGGAGTAAAAACCCACTCAAAAATGCCTAGATTGAAAGATGGGAGACTAAAGAAGAGAAATATCTCCTTTCCGTGTACAACAGGAAAAAGTCAAAATATTAACATTGCATTCTCAATGAACACTCCACTCTTAACAAATATTTTCTAGAAGGAAAACAAGAATTATTTGTACTCTTGGCTAAATTTCTGTAAACAATGCTTCATATTTTATTTGCTATGATACAAGTTAACTTGTAAATTCTGGAGGGAAAACTTCATTTTTACTTTACTAAGAATTCAATACCTGGGTTAGAACTTGAAGTGAGATTTTGTGTCTCCACCAAACTCTAGCTACTTCACCATTTTGCGGCCATGGAAACACTTCTAAAGTTCTAGTCAAGAGCTGATACAAAAATATAGCCTGAAAAGTGATGTTAAGTGACATTTAATAAAACTATTTTATAGAGGACAAAGATCTCAGAACAATATAATGATGTGACCATCATGATCTGTATTTATTGATTTGAAATATGCTCTTTAGAAACAATCATAAGGTTAGCTCCTACTTACACTGTAGTCATCTAAAGTTTATGGTCACCTTTTACTAACTTAAATATCTTTATAAATATGTATGTGACCTGCCTTGAAAATATGTCTGCACAAGTGAGTTGAAGCCTTGAAACCACAACGGGGAGCATTCAGCCTTCTACCACAACACTCATTTCCCAAGACAGTATTGAGTAATTTATTGGGCAATCATCCCCAAGAAGCATAAAGCATGACATCATGCCATACAAAGACTTTAATCCAGTGGAGGACATAAGATAAAGAGGTAGGGAAGTGTTAAGTAATGATGCGTGGTGAACATGTGCTTACAAAACTGAATGTAGGCAGAAAGATGGAGACACTTGGGAAAATGAACTAAAATTTAAGCTTAATCTTGCAGTGAAAAGTAACTCTTGCGAATTGCAAAGAAAATACATGAGATACAGAATTCGTTGGAGGAAAGCTGATATCGACGGCTCAGAAGCAGACGCAGAAGGATCTGTGTGTTCGTTCTGTGATAGTGTTTTCCCCATTTTGACATATTGGCTCTAAAATGTCTGCAGCCTGAGGCATCCACATGATCTCTGGACAAGATCAATTGATGTTCACCAGAGTGCTTTATGACTTAGAATGGGATCATGTTGGTGTATGTCTGCACATGATCTGGAGATGACTGTATGTTTAGGACCTGTTCACTGTCTTGTGGAGTAAGTGAACAGTTAGGAATTCAAGCAGACCAAATTTGCTTATATTATTGTCCAAGTTTTCTGTAGTTCTACTAATTTTCAACGCATTTGTTGTGTCAATCATTAAAAAGAGAGTTCTAGAATGCCAGATTGTGTTGTGGGTCCATTTCTCCCCATTCGCATTGCATTCATTCTGATACTTTTTAAATAGGTATCCACACGTAATATGCCTTCTTGATAAACTGACTATTCTTTTTAATCATGCAATGATTCCGCATATTTTTAGTGATGCTTTGTGCTTCTTTCAATCTATTTTGCTGAATGACACTCCAAGCACTTGGTGTGTTTTTATGAGGATTTTCACAGTTGTTTGATTTGTAAGTTCTGAGCATTTTAAGCCATGTCTTTTTCAACGTCTAAGTGACATTGTTCATTTCACAAAATTCACTTTTCATCTGAAATAGAGAGTATTCACATATTCACTGGATAGTGTGAGCAAACTAAATCATTCTTTAGACTGTATTTTCAGAGAAATTTCATTGATATTATAGGTTAGCACCTGTGAATTATATTTTATGTAGTTCATTTAAGATCATTGATTAATAGATTATTTTCTGTCCCAGAATTATATGGTGTCTCTAGACATATGAAACGCTGACTTTAAGGAGTGTGATCTTTGGCTTTAGTTTTGTTTTGATTATTTGGCTTTCTCATGTGTAATGTGTCTCAGTTTGGGTATAATAAAACATGTTTGTATAGATAGATAGATAAATAGATAGATAGATAGATAGATAGATAGATAGAGGTAGAGATAGACAGATAGACCAAGAGCGGTAGAGAGAGAGAGAGACAGAGGAAGAGATAGAGAGAGAGAAAGAGATAGAGGGAGTTAAAGATAGATAGATAGAGAGATAGAAAGATAGAGACAGAGATAGATATTCATATGTGTATGAAATAAATTTGCTGAATTATGGAGTATAAAGGAAAATCCTTTTGATTAATTTGACATTTTGCAAATATAAGTGACCTCCATAACTTCAGAAAATAATCCCAAAACATACTGAAATAATATCTGAAATCAATTTACAGTTTCTCCTGATTTCCCACATTCATTCTTTAATCCTCTTTTCCTGCAACACCAAACTGAATCATTTCCCTTCCTATTTAATTAGTTTCTCCCTCTCTCTGTTTTGTTCAGTGAGTCACACAGGACGTAAGTCTCCCAAGAGAATGACAAACCCTCTCTTAATTCCTTCTCCCTCATCTCTGTCTTAAGCTTCCTCTACCTTCGTTGATATTCTGAACGTGAGTTATCAATCAATTAGATTTGAATTAGTCAAGCATGTCCTGTCCCTCGGCCCCAGTAGGGAAATCTGAGTCGTGAGCAAGCCTGAAACCAACCTGGGATTAGCGATTTTGTTTTCTTCTGTTTTAAAACATGTAGAAACAACCTTATGACTTGTTTAAGTAGTCATTAAAACTCTGATCTAGTAAAAGGAGGAGGTAGATAACATTAGTTCACATGACCTAAGAGTCTATTCTGAAACTTTATTCTATACTAAAGTTAATCTAAGACAAGGATTAATTAAACCTTAGTGAAATATATTGAAAAGAAAAATTAGCTTATTGTTTATTTGGTAACATTTCTAAATTGGGGATCCCATACCTTTCTTACAGGAATGATGTTCAATTTATAGTGACAATAAGGCTACTGAAGTACATGTCACCATTGCTGTGTTAGTGGAGAGAGAAAGCGAAGTAGTGTATTGCCGACACATGGTTCCATCCAGTATTTCAGCGTTGAGTCCTCTCATCTATGATGAGATGCTTCTGTAAGAGTACATCCTGATACTCCTAAATGCTGGGTTCTTTAGGTCTACCAGATGACAAACAGCAAGGTAACTTTGCATCAATGAAGTAATTTGTATCTCGGTCTTTGCCCAAAGGGAAGGACTCTATGGAAGTTGCATCTGTGGGCCTTGTTATTACCAGTCCTACTATGTGCGTTCCATTCTCTATAGAGATTGAGGTTTATCAGAAAATCCTGGGATGTCTGCTGCATGAGACCCTTATCTTTAGATCTAGATAAGTTCAGACACCATATAAAAAATGGGGCTGACAGTATCACCTGCTTACATAGAAGCATAATTGGAAGGATATGGCAACATTGGACACAAGAGAAAGGTCATATTGATGTACAACATAAGGAAGGCAGAAGAAAATGGGGATTATTATGGATCTCCAGGCTCTGGTAAATAAAATCATCCTTGCTAGGCTTTTTTTTCCATTTTTAAAATTTATTAATTAATAAATCAAACATCCCAAATACTGCTCCCCTCCCAGTCCCTCTGTGACAGAATCCCTCCTCCCAGTCCCCTTCCCCTTCTCCTGTGATTAACAAAGAATATAAACCTTTCTGTGGTTTTCCATTTATGGCACATACACGCAACATTTTACAAAATAGACTGTATTTTGGACTGTATCATGAACCGTAAAACCAACATGTTTTTTTGGTGTTACCTCAGGAATGTGTTGTAAGCTGTAGATGGGAAGAAAGGATTTAATGTTTGAGGCAAAGAGATCACAGAAAGGATTTCTGGAATGCTGGAAGTCACACACAAGCTAAAGGGATCTGAGATATTCTTATTCCTGAAATCTAAGCAAGGAATTGAACTAAAATACAAAATTGGGAGCTTATGAATTTATAAAATGAGCTTATAATGCAACACAGAATGGCTTAAGGAAAAGCATGGATTAGACACAAAATCTGGTTATTATCCACTGCATACCCATCTTTGAAATATATAAATGGTAACACCGAATTAAAGATTTTTATAATGTTCAAGGAAACGGTGAATTTGGAACTCCCATGTGGTAACTTATACGGAGACTGGAACCGAGTTGTTTTCATTGTATCTTAAGCCTCAAAAATAGTGAAAACTATACATTTTAAATTTAAGTAAGAAAAGTAGAATTTAATCATTCGTAAAAAGCAATGCCATATATCATATGTCATTCAAATGCATTTTATAATCTTCTAATGAGATCATTAACTTTACTACTTCTCAAAATATGACCCAATCAAAAATACTATGCAGAACTGACATTTGAAATTGTTATTTGCTTAAATTACTTTTGGAAACTGGTGTTGTAGTTATCTATTCGTTTGTTATGATTCAAAGTAATGATTGGCTTTTGGGAATCACAAAGAATTATTTTAATAAGAAACTCACCTTGGTTTAAAGCAAAGTTTCCCAAACCTAAGCTAATCATGGGATTCTGTGTTTGAAATAATAGCTTTTAAAACCTGGGGATCTCGAGTTTGCCAAATGTAGAGATCAGAATATTGCAACATACCAAGTTGCAGTGTGTTATTTTTGTGGGTTTCACCTGTTTTTATTCTAACACTTTCATCTTTCATCTCCTAAGGGTTTAAGGATTGATGGGAGATTAAAAACTGAAGACCTGCACATTAGTTGGTACATAATATTTATTTGATAAATAATCATTCACTTGATGATAAATAAGTATTGCAACTGATTTGGGTGGGTGTTTAGATTTAAAAGATACAGTTACCAATAGAATAACTAATTCATTATCACACAAAATGGTTTAACCAGTACAGTACTTGATGTGTATCTTAGTTTGGGTTTTACTGCCATGAAGACACATCATGACCAAGGCAACTCTTATGAAGAAAAACATTGAGTCTGGCTTACATTTTCAGGGGCTCAGTCCATTATCATTGTGGTAGGAAGCATGGCAGCAGGGAAGCAGACAGGTGCTGGAAGAGAAGCTGAGAATTCTATGTCTGGATCTGCAGGCAGCAAGGAGGAGACTGGATTTCACGGTGGGTAGAGCTTGAGCATTTAAGACCTCAAAGCCTCTCCTCTACAATGACATACATCCTAGTAGTGGTATGCCAGGAAGCTCCAAGATTTCAAACACATGACTCTGTGGAGGGCCAAACCTAGTCAGACTACCACAAGGTATAAACAAAAGCACCTGATTCAGGATCCCCAGACCCCAGTAAAAGTCACAGTAGGGCATGTTTGTTATCACAAGGCTCCTACTGCTAGACAGGAAACAGATGCAAGAGAATGCTACAAAGCTTATAACACAACGAGCCTGTTAAATGCAGTTGAAAACAAGAGACCTTGCATCTGTCTGTGAAGGAAAGAACCCCCAAACTGTCCTCTGGTCATCACACTGGTGCTAGGGAACACACACACACACACACACACACACACACACACACACACACACACACGCCTGCACTCACAGACTGGAGTCTGCACACACATGTGCAATACACACACACATGCACAAAGATATAAAAGGGTGATTGCTTTCTAACACTTTCACATTGGTGCGCACGATGTAAATAAAATAATGCATGTTTGTGCATAAGTTAAATGTGCTATATTTCAAAAAGCCCACATAATGCATTAAAAGTTGAAGATGTAAACTAACTGTTACTGCCCCCCGAGGAACTCTGCCTTCTCTCTACTATTGTAAATTAAATTTAAAGTTTAGGTGTAACTATGCTTCAATAAAGGGAATATTAACAATATTAACAGTTTAATATTCCATATACCAAATAATAAATACACAGCAAAGCATGCTACCTACATATGCGACAAAATAAAGTGGGAATTTCACATGAGAAGCAGGTGTCTTGCTGTGTGACGTTTTATTCTATACTCACAACCCACAATTTCTCACTAAGAATTTTATCCAGCTGGTCGAGCAAGGCGTCCCTGTCAGTCAAGATGCTTGCTGTGCAAGCCTAGCAGCCTGACCTCCGATTCCCAAAACCCATTCACAGGTGTAAGAGAGAATCAATTCCACAGAGTTGCCTCTGACCTCCACAGTGCTGCCACTTCATAATGTCCCATGCCTGTAACTTTTAAATATTAAAAGATTTATCCATCTGGTTGGTGTTCATAATGTGAATACTATTTAAGGTGACTACCTTAACTAAGTGATTTCCACAGACCATCAACCATGTTTTGAATGCTGTACTAGCAATTCGAATACCATATTAGAAATGAGTGCATTCTCATTGATAAGTGGCTATTAGCCCAAATGTTTGAATTACCCTAGATGCCTAGAACAAATGAAACTCAAGACGGATGATCAAAATGTGAATGTTTCACGCCTTCTTTAAAAGGGGAACAAGAATACCCTTGGCAGGGAAGAGAGAGGCAAAGATTAAAACAGAGACTGAAGGAACACCCATTCAGAGCCTGCCCCACATGTGGCCCATACATATACAGCCACCCAATTAGACAAGATGGATGAAGCAAAGAAGGGCAGACTGACAGGAGCCGGATGTAGATCGCTCCTGAGAGACACAGCCAGAATACAGCAAATACAGAGGCGTATGCCAGCAGCAAACCACTGAACTGAGAATAGGACCCCCGTTGAAGGAATCAGAGAAAGAACTGGAAGAGCTTGAAGGGGCTCGAGACCTCATATGAACAACAATGCCAAGCAACCAGAGCTTCCAGGGACTAAGCCACTACCTAAAGACTATACATGGACTGACCCTGGACTCTGACCTCATAGGTAGCAATGAATATCCTAGTAAGAGCACCAGTGGAAGGGGAAGCCCTGGGTCCTGCTAAGACTGAACCCCCAGTGAACTAGACTGTTGGGGGGAGGGCAGCAATGGGGGGAGGGTTGGGAGGGGAATACCCATAAGGAAGGGGAAGGGGGAGGGGGATTTTTGCCCGGAAACTGGGAAAGGGAATAACACTCGAAATGTATATAAGAAATACTCAAGTTAATAAAAAAAATATGAAAAAAAAACCACAAAAAAAAGAAATGAGTGCATTGGTTTCTGTGGTGATTTGCAGAAGAATGCAGTTCTTATGCAGGCCATAGTCATGTATCTTTTGACAATCAGCAATCCTCCATGTATCTTCTTCATGAACAATTACATTAAGATTCTTGCACCCATGTTTCAGATCTCAGTTCTTAATCTTTGTCTTTTTTTTTCTGGACACCAAACTACTACAAAACTTCATGTCAAGGATGATGATTGATGATTAAATCAGCATCTTCATCTATTCAAAGATTCCTTGATTGACACATTTTTAAGCAATGTTTATTCATTAAGAGGATTATACTAAATGTTCAGAAGTGTCTAAGGGGGAAAAACAATCAGATTCTAATAATCACTTATATTCTATGAATACCTGCATATATTTCCTAAAACAGTCAGAAGCGACAAAAACACAAATCAAATGTAACAAGACTTCTCGGAGTAAATAAATGCTGTTTTCAAAGTCTCCAGCTTGGCATAGCCACACTGATTTATAATGTCTGCTTCATTATGCTGTCGAATGGGTGAGAGCAGTCAATCCTGCAATGTGTCCCAGCGTTTGTAATGGCTGACCCATGCAGCACTGAATGCAAAGAAAGGTGAGAGACAAGCAAGAGTAGTGTGGAAATCACGTAAGTAAAGCCTGCACTCCACAGTTTCCATGTGTGACTATACACATAAGCAAACATCGTGTCTCCCTAACTTCATAAGGGAAATGAGAATGGCCTTGCTTCCATCCCTAAATGCAGGTCCACAGGATGCCTCTCTGAATGGCTTAGCCGGAATTTTCCGCCTCACAAGACTGTTGGGAGTGTTTCTAAGAATATAGCTGTCACAGGCTCTGGTTGTGAAAAGTGACATTTCAGAAAGGTCCTGAGAGAATGTTTTAGTGAATGTGGTTGTGTTTCGTGTTCTCAACGTTATTACATTTGTCAGATTCTGTGTCACAAAAATTCTGGATGGAAAACACAGAGATTTTTCTATTGTGTCTTCACAAATAGCCATGTGAGCTGCCCTCTTATCTTACCATCAAAACAGAAAGTACAAGAAAAGAAAAAGACAGTAGTTTGAAACTAATAATTTATACTGTCAGTATTTTTCAGAGGCCACTAATTCTAGCTGAGGTCCATTGACTTTCCTTTAAATGGGACTGGCATATTTACCAAGAGTTCACAGACTGAATAGCATTGGCTCTTCAGCAAATAATTCTAGTGTTGCAAAAATATTTCTAGAAATATTCATTGCTTTAGTCCAAAGTGAAATAGTCATGGGGATTACAGGCGGATTATTAGAAAATGTAAGTGGTGTGTTATCTTTCAGGACAGAAATGAAAGATGTATTCACAAATAACCAACTTCCTTTATCTGGTGTATTTTCATTTTTCATATCTTACAACAAATGTACAGCTCATTTATGTTTTGTGGTGTGTGGTGTGGAACTGATCCAAAATTTGAATTAAATATTCTCACATGGATCTCAATCCTGGTTATAGAAGTTTGCACTTCTTAGTTTCTAGTAAGTGAAAAATCTTAGCTCATAAGTAAAAACAGCATCATGCCCCTGTGGCTATAATGTGCTTAGTTATAACATTAGATTAAAATGGATTTATTATAAGTCATTAAAATGGATCATTCAAGTAAAGCTGTTCTACAAAAAATTAGGAAAATACAAATAAGATTTGAAAGAAAATGTGTCTAAGTCATGAATATGTTGCTGGAGACAAAAGAAAATCATTAGGCAAGGAGTGGATTTACAGATTAATAATTAGTAATAATGTAATCAATCTTAAAATTTCAGAAGAAACAAAAGGTTAAGGTGATTAAAGAGACTGTAATATTTTAAAAATGAAAAGCCAAGGAAGATAAAAATATAATTTCTGGGAACAGTACATCTCAAGTTTGTCCTTGAACAACAGCATAAAGTTACTGATATCAGAATTCTTTAAAATCTTTCTGCCACTTAGAAAACTATGTTGGATTTGCACTTTCATTTTTAACAAATTTATTTCACCTAGAAAAATGTATATAAGAAACCAAGGATAATGGATAACTTCACACAGGATTACGTAAGAACAAATAACAGAAATTATCCAATTGGTCTTGTATCATAAATACCACTGCTGACATGAAAGAAAGACAGGATGCTGAAATTAGGACAGATGAACTGACAGAGTGGGACACTAAATAAAGAATTATAAGCTACACAGACATGGTGCTCTTAAGTTCCACTGTTATTCTCAGCACCGAGAACCACACTGTACTCACAGGCAGGGTCAACAAACACTCGGAGGGGTTTAACCAGTTGCCACAAAGAAATTAAGCTCATGTATAAGATTTCTACTGTGATTTAAATAAAAAGAATCCTTCCAGTAGTAAAAAGGCCTCGTGGTCTTTAGGATTACATTTGAAGACATTTCAACGAGGAGATTCTAATCAGTATATCATTATATTGATTATAATTTTACGAGTGAAGATTCAGTTATCTCAGATTATACTGTCTAATGCATTCTGATTGAGAAAAAAAAACATTTTTGTTGAAGATAGATTCCTGTCCATGGACTCTAATAAATTCTTAGTTTTATTTTCCTTAGGATTTCTTGGCTCCACTTCACTGCTTTCATGTAAGCCCTCACACTTCTGTCACTCTGAACCTCCAGTACATACTGATCAGCTAATTTGTTCTATAAATGGCTATTGCTTAGCCAGAATTGTAGCTTTGATTGTCTATGTGTTGACTTTCAACCATCTTCCTCTGTCACTAAGACCCTATTCACAAACACCAACATCTGCCTTAACACATGTGCACACATGTGCACACACACATACACACATGTGCACACACACATACACACATGTGCACACACACATACACGCCAACACACACCAATGTACGTATGTAATATATTGACAACAATGAGCTTCTGTCATTCTATTATCTCCACTTTGAACTTTATCTTTGCACAGTGGATAATTTTGGGGAGTTGGAGAGATGGCTCAGTGAGTCAGAATGCTTGTAGCACACACACAAATGCCTGTGTTCAAATGCTAGTACCCAAGTACTTTTGTATCTGTAACCAGGGAACTCTGAAGAAAAGCAGGTAGCTGAAGCTCGCTGGCACCAGCATAAATAAGGTTCAGTTAAATACCCTGACTCGTGAGAATAATGTGGAGAGTGATAAAGCAGGACACCTGGTGTCCTCCATGCATCTGTGGGCCCAACACAAGTGGGTACAGAAGCATAAGCATATGCATGCACATAAACTACACGTGCACATATATGTAGCGGGAAATATTAAAAAGGAATTTTCCCTCCCATGCTAGCTCTGGCTACTCACCTACTGCAAAGTTCCCATGGCAGGTCACAGCCAGGACAGCCCCATGTAATGACCGCCCGTCTCATGGTTGGCAGTCACAAATCCCTGTAACCTGGCAAAATCAAAACTGTAGAGGCTTATAATCCATCAATCAGACTTATATCGGTAAATTCTCACCCCACAAAATGCCTATACAATAAACTCAGAGCAAATTGATGTTGATATAAACTGCCCACCTAGATAAGCCAACTTGTCTGTGATTATCCATCTCTTATAAGATATTCATAGCTACCTGTGGCTATTTAAAGCCACATGGATCTAGGTCGTCCTTCTCTTCCTCCAACTTCCTTCCTTCCCTTCTCTCCTATCTCTCCTGCCTCTCAAAAACTATCAGCTGCCCTCTTTTTCTGCTGTCCAATCACAGGCCTTGCCTTATCTTTCACCTGCCCTCACCTGCTTACAGACAGCAATCTACACATATACATACATGTTCACATACTTGTACATGGACATATACACACATACACACATGTACACATTCATGCATACATGTACACATGGACAAACACACTCACACGTACGTGCACACTCACACATGTACACTCACACACGCATTAACACTCATGGATTTTAGGAGTCATTTAGTCTTTGACAGGACCTGATCTCACTTCCCACAATCCTAGCTCTTAGTGTTTGTCAAGAGCACTATAGATTTTAAGTTTTCCTCCTAATTCTTTGTTTTCTTCATAGACAAGCCTTCATTTTAAAAGGTCCTCTTACCTCAGTATTCTAGTAAGCACACACCTATATTAACTTTTCTATTTTTTCATTTCTTTATTTTTTGTAAGAGGTCCGACTACGTAGAACAAGTTAGCTTCAACTCACAACCCTCCTGTCTCAGCTCCCCAAAGCACTGGAATTACTTGAGTGTGTCACCATATCAACTAATATTTAATTTCTCTTCCCTCAGATGACTCTGCACTGAATGCTTTCATCTACTTGTGCAGCGACTAGCTCTTGAGTGTTTCTCACACTCCTACTATTTGGATAGTTACAGTTGTTAGACCATCACACTGTTACATCAGAGCAAGCATAATGACCTCAGAGCATTTACCTTCTGTTTGCAGTGGTACTGTAGCTTAGCAGGGAGCAATTACAAGAGGCATCTGTGGGATGGTGTGGAAAGTCTTAGCATTTATATGCCAACTGGAGTGCTGATGATGTGATTAGGAAGTTTCCTGGATTAACTGAAAATTTAAATTTCAGGAAGAAGTCACCAAGAAAGGGGTGTGGAAGCAAGGTGGTTGACATTAGAGCAAAATAGCATGCCTGTGAGAAGGAACTTGCACGGTGATGGCAAGAGATTCAGTCCATTCAAAGCTGAAGATCTCCTGAAAGGTGTTTTTCCTTGAAGATTTTATACAGGTCTACCGTAGAGTACAGGAGGGCATTAAAACATACTGTTTGTGAAGAAAATGTGTCTGAGCAACATACATATGGCTGCAGATATACTTCATTTGGTAGAAGGCTTGGCTAGCATTTGCTATAACTTAAATTTAATCCACAGCATAGCATAAACTGGCTGGCTAATTCCAGCACTCAGGAGGAATAGGAGGATCAGAAAAAGTCATTTTCAGCTACAAAGCAAGTTCTAGACCAGCTTGTGCTACATGAGATCTTGATGCATACTCTTTCTCCAGATGATAGATAGATAGATAGATAGATAGATAGATAGATAGATAGATGATAGGTAGATATAGAAAATAATAGATAGATAGATAGGTAGATGATTGATAGATAGATAGATGATAGATAGATAGATAGATAGATAGATGATAGATAGATAGATGATAGGTAGATATAGAAAATAATAGATAGATAGATAGATAGATAGATAGATAGATGATAGGTAGATATAGAAAATGATAGATAAATAGATAGATAGATGATAGATACATAGATAGATGATAGATAGAAAGAAAGATGATAGGTAGATATAGAAAATAATAGATAGATAGATAGATAGATAGATGATAGATAGATAGATAGACAAATAGATATAAAGGACTATACTAATTATCAGTTGAGATAGTTTCTGCCATATAGTTATTCGTTATTTAAAAACAAAGTAACCCCAGGGCCAGATAGATGGTTCAGCAAATTCCTATGCCTACTTACAAGAATGATGAAAAACTTCAATCTCTGGGACTCACATGACTAAAGACGAGAACAGACTCCTGCAGAATTGTCTCCTGACATCTAGATAAGACTCAATGACCTTGCCCTGTTCCCATAATATACACAAAATAACTTTTTATGTAATATTAAATTGTAATATTAAATTGTAAAATTAAAATGTAATATTAGTCATGTTAAGACTGAATGGGATGCCCAGATTTATATGTATAATATATTATATATATATGTTAAATACATGTGTTATATATAAATACATGCATAATTTATTATACATAATATTATATTAGTTTAATATATATTAAATGCACATTATGTATCTACATATATATATATATATCATATTAAGCATGTTTTATTCCCCCCTATGTCTGTCATGGTGGAACCCATACAGACCTTTCTAAAAAATTGTCATATCATTTTATCTTTCCATCTTGGTCTTCAGGCAGATTCATTTTCTTGCCTTTGCATGTGCATGCTTTAATTTCCCTAAGGTCTTTACACAGTTTTGGTAACACAGCGATCCAATGGAAGTACTTTATCAAGGTGAGTAACACAATGTGACTCCTATCGGAGTTGTCCCTGAAAGGGAGAAATCTGAGAAGACAGATAGTGAGGACCAGACAAACTAGTCTCAAACACTTCATGTATGGGTGTGTGCACATCAATGTAGGCGAAACCAACAATGCTGAATAAATGAATATGACAATAAGGCGGATTTAGTACGTACTTAGAACATATAAATAAGAAGGTGTGCTAAAAGCTGGGAAGGAATAACAAAGAGAGAAGGGATAATAATAATAACAAAATTTCTAGATTGCTTAATTGGGTGGAGAGTAGGCTCTTATTGGGAACCATAGCATAGCCCAGAGAGCAGGTCTGGAGGTCTCTGGACCATGTGACCTTAGTCAAGGATACTTTGGGTTTTCAGGTTCTAAGGAATCCAGTAACTACTTTGAAAGTCAGGTCCATTACTCAGAACTGGGGTCCAGTGACAGCTGGAGTGATTGACTGAAATTTAGAATCATTGCGAGGGCAGAGCATGCCAGCAAAGGACCGGAAGAAAAAACAGAGAGCTGGGCACGGAGCCGGAACACTAGCGAGAAGGCGCTCTGCAGTATCAAAAGCTGGATTGGCCGACAAAGAGGGCCCTGGCAACTTCGATAAAAATCATTAACTATACATAGCACATTCCTATGATTAAAATGGAGCTATAATAAATTCAATGAAGGAATATACTTGTTTTCATGAAAGAGACTTCCTGTCCTTAGGAGGTATCACAGAAGTAAAAGAAACATCATGTGGACGGCACAGGAAAGAGTATATTTATTTCCACAGCTTGGCTGGGAGCCAGGGCAGAGCGCTGCTTGAGGTTGCGTGCTGCAAACGCCATTGCTGATGTGCAGGATTTTAGATGCAAGAAGATATGGAAATGGCTCAGAAAAGTCCGTTAACGTAGACACAGGAGGAGACAAATCTTAACCCCTATGCCGGTTTTAAATCCTTCAACTTCACTAATGTCCTGTCATGTGTTTTTATTTACTTTTAAATATATACAAAGATCATCTTGACATTCTTCTATTGTCCATAGCTTTAAACCAAATAAAATATCTACGTTGAAAATCAAATCTCTCTCTCTCTCTCTCTCTCTCTCTCTCTCTCTCTCTCTCTCTCTCTCACACACACACACACACACACACACACATACACACACACACACATACACACACACACTTCTCATTTCTTTACTTTTTATATGGAAACCTTCACAAATTTGCATGTGATCCTTGCATAGGGGTCAAGTTACTAATACATCATTCCAATTATGGTATTGTGGTGGACCTGCTTAAACAAGGACTCTGTCTCTTGACTCATTTGAAGCAATTTTCTCTCTCTTATTTATTTCATATTTTTAATAAAAGGTTAAGACTTTTTAAACAACCCTTTTTATCAGTGTCCCTGGCTATCCTAAAACTGGCATCTGCAGACTAACCTCTGAGTACTGGGATTAAAGGTGTGCACCGACGCTGTCCTACTAAACACAGTAAACACTGCATCAGCCTTACTTGGGAACATCATCTGCTTCTTGATATTCGTGGTGTTGAATCCAGCCTTCAACTCCATCTTATCTTTGTGGATCCACCACTTCTGTCCCTTCTGCTTCTGTTACTTGCAAACTAACTAATAGTAGCATTCACTTCAAATTACAGTGAGAACCGAACACAATAGCAGATCTATCTCAAATGAATAGCTTCTGTCATAGAAGCATGACATGTAGAAATAGACTCATTGACTATAAGACATTATTTGTATTGCTTTTATACAAAGAGATGGTCATATACTTAGCTGGCTATTTCTCACTCTGAACACTAAAGAGCTATGACATGCGTGCTAATCTATTACTAGGCAAGCTTCCTTTGTTTCAGCCACCAGAGCTTAAGTTTATTTGCAAGCATACAAGCTTAAGGTAACAGGAGAAGTGTTATCAATTTGCTAAAGGTCCTGTAGCTACAAGTATCAGACTATAGCTTAAATGACACACTTTATTTATCTCTTACTTTTGGAGGCTAGACCTAAAGATGTCAATGTGTGAGGAGGTTTAATATCTTCTGAGTCTTTTTTTGTTTTACTTTCAAATGGCTGCTTTCTCCCCTTTTTATCAGGTCCTGATTCTCTATGTATCTTGTCCTAATCCCCTTTGCTTAGGATCATATTGATTAGCATATACCATAAATAACATCTTTTAAACCCAATAACCACTTTAAAAATACTATCTCCAAACTCAATCGCTTTCCAAAGCATTCAAGGGTTAGAAATTCAACAAGTGAACAGTTAAGAGAGAACCACGGTTTACTCAGTAACAGTCTCTGTGGTCATTGTTAACGTATCATTCCTGACATGATACATTATCAATGAAACAGAAACAACTGAAAAAAATATAGTTAGTGTGTGTTCCAGGAATCCAGGAAGAGATTTCAGAACAATGAGAAGGGAGTGTCCAAGGAAGACTACATGACACTATAGAAGGACACAACATATTGTCTATGGTGGTAACTTAACAGGTACCTTCTCAAGACTGACTGCACCAGAATTGTCTGCATTCCAGCTCCTGGTGGCCACAGGTGATAAACCATTACAAAAATATCAATGAAGAACTCTGAATGCTTAGCCTGGGCAATTTTTAAATTCTGTAAAGCTTCTGAAATACCTTATTCTTCGATGAGACTTCCCCCAAGTTGTTTTGGGTCCTATTAACTTATATAGTATATGACACTACACTGCAATGTGCATGCAATTTTTTTTTACTCAAAAATCAAGTGGCTACGTTTCAGGATTTACAAGGAATACATGTTGTAAGTATAAAGTAAGAACTAAACACTCATTTCCCCAAGAAAAGATCTGTATCATGCAAAAATTACCTGGATCTTTCTTAAGCTGTTTTTTCAACTGAAAAAGTGCCAGAAAGAATCAAATCTTTCAAATTCTTTATAACATTGTAACATTTCTGTGTATGTTTTTCAGAGTGATACCAATGTTCATTTTATGACTGTCAGTTTCCTAACATGGAAAAAAAACTCTCACTTCAAGTATTTCTGGTCAAGTACATATGCTTGTATGCTGTGATTATTGGTGGGGTGATCTGGGGCACCAAGGGTCACATCGAAGCACCTAGTGTCTGACATGTCTTAATTTCTTCTCAGCACATACACACATGCATTTGTATAGTCTACCATATTGTAAGGTTCAATTAATCTGATACTCTGATAAGAAATTGTTTTATTTTGCACAATTCTTAACAAGTAGCTTTGGCTAACTATATGCAATCCTTCATAACTATATAATACAATAAGTATTATATAAAATGTTTTAGTTACTAAGAGAAATACACTTATTATTTTTTCATACTTACTTTTTAAAGTATCAAGACGTTAAAATTAAAAAAAGTTAGTTGGAGAAAATGCAGACAGTGAAAAACTAAATTTAGCAGAAATTGTTAGTATCTAAATCACTGAGAAATAACGAATGTTCATCTTGTTGGAGTTTTTATAAATATCTTCCAAAGATTATGTAAGACTGGAGATAGCGGAGTGAGTCCAATGAGAAAACCTGCTTTGAAGGCTGACAATGAGGATGGGTGTGATTCACATGTCGTGTAGAGACAAGCTAGATTGGAGTGAGGTCAAAAGTTGAAGAGTTATAGAGAACAGCTTATGCAAAACAAAAAGAAGCCGCACCCTGGTACTGGCTGGATAATTATGGTGTGGGATGCAGGCTTTATCTAATAGGTAATGAGGCTCCCAATCAAAGAGTCAGCTTGACAAACATGACATTCTGAAAGTAAAGTAGAACAGAATGATTTGGCTTGGGAAATGTTAAGAAGGCTTCACATTTTCCATTTGTGAATTTATTACAGTGGAGACTTGAGTAAAAGCAAGAAAAAAAAAGAACATAAAAATGTCAGATTGTGCAGATCCCATTAATACAATGGATTTGGTGGTGGCTTAGATAACAGAACTAAGAACATTGCTGCATTCGCCTCCTACACTATGCTGTTTCCAGTAATAGAGCTGGAGAAACTAGGGAAGGAGTGGATGAAAGAAAAATCAATTCAAGGCCAGCTTAATGAGATATGATTAGAGCGCCGAAAAGAACAAATATAACGCTTGCTGCGATTACTGATCAGAATGGGGCTAGGATGGTGATATTGATTTGGGAAAGGGCATCAGGGTGAAAACTGAAAAGTCTAGGTGAATGACCTCATCAAGAAAGCGGAGCAGAAAAAAAGTGAGGGGAATCAATGGAAACTCACCAATATCTCCATTAACTGGTGGAGAGTAGACTAGACATCAACAAGAAAGATAGACAGGAATTGGATGGCTCGGTGGTAGAAACAGCTCAGCCAATGAAATTTCCAGCATTAATAGAGCAGGGCCTCAGAAAGCCCCCTCCTAACTTAGGAGGTGTTAGTAAGTCAGATTCTCCTTAGGGATGTGGCCATTGAAGGTTGTCTGTGATAGTGGCCATGCACACATGTCCTGTGAACAGCAATAATTGGATCCAATGGTTAAAAGAATAAAAGAAGGAATTTGGGAGGGAGATATGATAGGGATAGGGTTTGGAAGAGCTGGAGGCAAAAAAAAAGTTAGATATGATAAAATACATTATATCCATGTTTGAAATTCTCAAAGAATAAACAAAAACTGTATTAGAGACGAACAAGTAGAACATTTATATTGTTTTCCGAGATGTTTCATTTTCACAAATTAGAAAGATTAGATTGCATCTAAAGAAAAGAACAGATATAAGAGACATAGGACCCCACTTGACTATGTAAATCTGGTACTGTAAACGTACAAAGAGATGTACAGCAAAATCATAGCACAATCAAGAAACTCACAAATGTTATAAACCAATTATACCAAGGCCTGTTTCCCGCTCCCCCATATCTAAAAAGAAATCGCTTTGATAGTGTTGGTTTCGTGAACATTTTGGTTGCCTCAAAATAAACCTCTTAAAAGAATCTGAATCAAAGTCTCTCCCTGATCTTCAGGCTCCTCTTTCTGCCCCCCTCTCCCTTTCAAGATAAGCCTTGAAAACAGTTCTTGTTGGCAAAGGCAGGTATTAGAAACCAGAATCTCTTTCCTCAAAAGCGAGACTAAAAGATAAGGTCAGTGTCATGATTTCTTTGTGTTTCTGAGAAAGTTCAGGCAAGCAAGTCTCCCATTCTTCCCCTGAGGAGGAAATCTTACAAGCAAATGAACAGAAACAAGATAAATCAATAAATCTAACTAGCATTCCTTACTAAATTCTCAACTCTGTCCATTACTATTAAGGCATACTTTTCTTTTTCAATCCTATTTACCAATGGCTGTCCACATTTCTTTGAATCTAAGCATCAAAATGCTTTGCATCCAATTCATTATTAATTGTGAACAAAAATTCCGTATGCTTTTCTTGCTGCTCTGCCTTTTCGTTTGGAAGAGGACAGCTTAGTTCTGGGCTCCATCTCCATACCCACTTGGACAATACTTCTTGGCATTTGAGTTCTTTCAGTTACCCCAGTGTTTGGCCATAAGCATTCCCTTACCTCTGAAGACCCATACGCTCCCTTTTAAAGCAATAAAGAAGCCACACAGCTCAGGCGTTCCTAGATTTCATTTATCCTTCCTCTTCAGTTTTCACATCATGGGTATAAAGATGGAAATAATTTTTACATAGCCTTTCTTTTCTTGTTTTTAAGAGCAAATGTAAGTGATAGTCACTGATATGGAATGAAGCGCTAGTAAGTTTCTACTTAGCAGTTTTGTGGTTAGCGTTCTGCTGAGATTATCACACAACTACATTACATGTTAGGTGGCATTAGCTTTGTTAGTGTCGTGTGTGTGTGTGTGTGTGTGTGTGTGTGTGTGTGTGTGTGTGTGAAAGAGAGAGAAAGAAGGAGGGCACATTTAATTTTTCTATAGCTCTTGAAGTAACCATTTTCTCTCTTACAATGTTGACAAAGTCAAATTACAGGAGAAAACACACACACACACACCTTCAACCTCAGGGTTTTTTAATGAAATACTAAACCATCTTATCTTTGTACTGAATTATTTAAAAACCACACAAATGTGAGCTGTAAGTATAAAGTAGTAGGCTAATAGCTTCCCATATGAATTATTGTATAAATCTGGACTTTCTCTTTCAAGAATTTATCCTAAGTATTAAAAAAGAAATGGAATATATAATAAGGAAAATGAGTATTTGATTACCTCTATGAACCTAACAAATGCTCCTAAACACCTAACATTATGATTAAGGACTATCGCAGGAATCACAAACTAACTATGCCTTGGTGAAAATCTGACTAGTTCAAAATAGTTTATGTTGAGTATTATGGTTTAAAAAATAAATAATAAGATATATGGCTATTCATACTAAAATTTCTTTAGCCTAATAATAATTATGGAAGCATCATTTTACTTATGTAGCTAAATATAGGCTTATTTCTAGAATACTAAACAGAAAATTGGGTCAAAACCTTAATAACACTTTTGCTAAGTTGAAAGCACTTTCTGGGATAAAAAAGGAAATATGTCACAGAAGTTTAAGTTTATAAAGTCCACTTACAAGTGCCATATGAAATCAGATATGGTGTGAGACATATCAAAGAGTTAAGGTGAGATTCACTATAGTTAGGGAAAATCAGCTTTGATTGAAAGCATAAACGCTGTCAATCACCTTGAGGCTTTTCTAAATTCTAATGGAGAAAGGCACTGGCTCTAGCTTATTTGCTTTTCTATTAATGTGTACATTAGTGAGGAGACTACAGGTGCTTCTGATGAAGGCATTGCTCTCAATGTTTAGAGAACATGAGTGGCTTTGAGTTTAAGCACTAAGAAGTATGATTTGAAAGAATAACATGATTTTATATTTTCCTGCATCCCTACAGTCTTAGCCTGATATTTAATCCTAAAGGGGACATTAGAGAGACCGAAAGTAAACGCTTTTATAATGGCAAAGAGAGATGCAGGCTCTGCACGGCTGCTCCATAAGGACTTTGTAAGAACCTTGAGGGTGCAGTAGAGCAGTAAGACACTGTTTCCATATTTCTGTTGCTTATGATCTCTGCCAGTCTGAATCAGAGATGCTTCTCCTGAGAAATGCTTGTCCAGTGGCCATCTGAATACCATTAAATCCTTAGCAATACTAAGGAGAAACCTCAAAGCAGTTAGAATATATATATATATATATATATATATATATATATATATATATATATATATATATAAAACATGAGGCCATGAGGCACAAAGGTATTTTCAATTACACTTCCCTAATGATGTTATCATTTTATTAAGATAGCCTGGCTTTTACTTAACTCCAACAGCTTGATAAACAATTAAAACAACCTAATCCTTCCATATTTTAATGGCTATATCAGGACATCTCTAATATTCTTACAACTGTCCCGTCTTTGAATGTGATCACCATGGCTTCTGCAGAGGACATGTGTGTCTTACGTGGACATCTCTTGGCTGCCATGCTTTTCCCTCCTGTATTTATTTCTAGAACATGACTTTGCTATCAGAGTCTCAGAGTCGGTTTCTGATCTGCTTACTAACATCAAGTTCAATGCAGTTTCCTGAGTCATTGCCTTTCTATGAGCTCATAACACTTGTTTCTCTGACCTCCTTTGTTCTTTGCCTTCTATAACTCAGTGCACATCCACAGTCAGCCTTTGTATCATAAAACACTCTCTGTACCTTTAACCATCTGTATAAATTCTAGTATCTGTGATCTCACACACTAAGCAAGCATGCACTTAGACATTCCTACCCATAAAATCATGCAAAGTCATCCTTGGTTTCTGTTTTTCCATAAACAGATACATTTTCCATAGATACTCACTTACTGTGTTTCTGACATTTGTCTCTCAGTAGGAGGAATGAGAAGGTCAAAGCAAACAATAGAAAATTTTACTTGGCTTTCTTCAGTCAACTTAGAAAGGTAATTTAGTAAAACCACTCTCTCTATTTTAACAAGGAAGGCTTCAAAATGGCCATGAAACATGTAGTCAGGAAGATTATACACTGATATTCACTTGACAATATGGAGGACATGGATAGCCACAGTTTTACCTTGTAATGCAGTTTCAATAGTTGTGGTGCCCTTCTCTGTCTTCATTGGAACAATGTAGTTCTTCACAAAAGGAAGCAGACCCTGCTAATAGGTGCAGAGCACAATGAAAAGTAAGAGTGCCAGGCTCCAGCTGGGCTCTAGGTTTAAAAGAAGTAAACACAAAGTCTATGGGGCCTTGAGGCTATTTCAAAATAAGAAAATCTACTAAGAACAAATATATTATCATGCTAAAGAAGAGTCATGAACATGGAATTGCATACATATCAAATGCTGCCCTGTATGATCCTACCACAGAAACCTAATGTGGTTGAATGGAGCAGTATTGAGTTAGAACAAAATAGAACAGCCTCTAGTTAGAACAAAACAAAACAAAAAAAAACAAAAAACAAACAAACAAACAAAAAACAGCATTTGAGAAATATTGTATGGTCTGAGACAAAGTGAATCTAGGTGTATGATGTTCCATGAATCCAATAATCGAAAGGAATGTAGAGGTATCTGTAAGAGCCTATACTCTGAGTTTCTTTAGTTTATGAGATATTTTAAAGTTGACTTTTACAGACACTTGCAAAAGATGAGAAACTGTAATGATGCCCCTAATATACTCCATTGGGGACTGAGGGTACAAACCATAGTTACAGAGCTTAGCATAGGTCTTATGCTTTAGGAAGCTTGATTGATTTGCTCCATAATAACCCTGGATTTACTATGTCTAAATGATTAATCACTCAATCCAGTTCCATCATTTAACAACATAATTAATGAATATTTAGTTCTTAGCATAACCATGACTAAAAACTCAGTGGAAACTGTTTTTCAAACACATTAATTTGTTATATTTTCAAATAAAGTTTCATAAATACTTTAACATACTTTTTATTATATCAAAGATATAAATGATAATTGCAACAATTTTTAAATATTTCCCTTTTCCTCCTTACAATCCTTCCCATGGACATTGCCAACTTTCTCTCTTTCAAATTCATGGCCTCTTTTCCTTTAATTATTGTTACATATCTTTAGGTGTGTGTGTGTGTGTGTGTGTGGGTGTGTGTGTGTGTGTGTGTTGTGTGTTCCTACACACATTAATATAAATTTCTCAGTGCTTACATATTATTTTTATGTATATGTTTTTGGTGCTAACCATTTGGTATTGGATAAGCAGTTGCTGTATTTTATCCCCTTTTCAGCATTCCTCGGTCACTGTTGTTCTTTGCAAAGGGCTGAAGCCTCTCAAGATTTCCCCCTTTCAGGTCAGCATATCTGTCCATTGTCATCCTTTTCTAGGTTATGTTCAGGCAGCCCTATTGTTTAGACTTCAAAGGAGTAGTTCTGATATTTTAGCAGACACATCTTGCAGTCAATCCCCTGTTGCACCAGCTTTTACACTGTATCTGCTCCTCTTTCCCAGTGATCCCTGAGACTTAGGAGCAGAGGTGCCTTACAGATGTGTGAGTTGGCCCGTGCGTCTATGCTCTACATTTTAAAGGGCTTATGGCTTTCTGTAATGGTCTCCATTTGTCTCAAGCAGAAGCTTCCTTGATGTGACAGGAGAACAACAATTATCCAGGTCAACTCTGGAGAATCATAGCAATATTTGTTTCATAAATCTAGGAAGTATATTATAAATTCCAGAATGGCTCATAAGCCCTATATCAAGTGATAATATCGCTCAACTCTTAGACTTTGTCTTTAAATCTCAAAGTAGTGTGTTTATCAAATGTTATTCCTATCCTTGAATACCTTTGAAGACAAAACTTTATATAAAAAGGTATACCAATATGAATAATTACTTCATGTATTTATCAAATTTTCTATGAAATCTATACCACTTATCCTTCAACAATAATTATAGAAAAAGCCAGTTAAGAAATGTTAATTTAGATAGTTGTTAGTTGTAATAATTGAACTATACCTAGGTCATAGGTCACCTGTTAGTTTCTAAAGTTTTTTTGTTTATAATATTTATTATTTTTAATTATGTAAATATATGGATCTGAGAGGGATAGGTACTTATGAAAGCCGGTGCTTATGGATGCTAGAACAGGTAACCTGACCCTCTGGAGATAGTTTTGTAGGCACTGATGAGATGCCTGACATGGGTACTGGGAACAGAACCTAGGTCTTCTGCAATAGCACTGTCCTCTTCCCCGAAACTCTTCCCAACCTGGACTATCATGTTTAAACTAAAGCAGAAGAAGACAACGTGTCTTTCACTTACTTTTCTTTTTTAAATTAGTTACTGCCTTTTGAATTTCCCTCAAGACATCTATGATTCATAAATTCTATGAAAATGTATTTAGTTTCAAGATATTTTTGCAATTAAATCCATTTTGTTATTTAAGCTTATATTATCTTAGAGGATCTGGTTTTGATGATGCAAAGACATATAGATAAAAGTTCAGTCTTAGCTTTAAATTGTCTTATGGTTTCTAGAGAGAGAGTTTCTATTGTAAAGCCAAATGCAGAATTGTAGAATGATGAACTTCTGGGACAAAATATGTCACTGTTCTGCAATTTAGTGAGTGAAAAGAAAATGATTGCTATCATTAGGCCAGAGGCTTGACTACAGTTTTTTTTCTTTTTTAACTCACATTCTTATTTGGCTAAAATTGAAAGCTGAACTTCAACAATAATTAGTTTATTTCAAATTATAGACTTTCATTAAGTCAAAAGAAAATAGTCCTTTGAAACATTAAAGTAAATTTCATCTAGTCATAGAACAAAATGTTCTGGGGGCTTTTCTATTCCTAATAGATTATTATCTAACAGCTGAGAATTGAGAGGAAAAGGATCATATGGTCACAGGGCAGACCTGATATCAAGGCCTCTCTCTGGCTGGAAGCTGTGGTCTTCTCACTTCCTTTCTTGAAACAGGTATTTATATCAGGCTTGATTACTGATACAGGCAGAACTGTAACTCAGTTCATATGAGACCCCTGCTCCCAAGACACCCAGAGTGGAGTGACACCTTCATTATAAATATGTTGGCAATGCAGTAGGGTGTGGTGAAGGTTAATCTAATGGAACAACTAGTTTCTCAGGTCAGGAACAACTTGTACAAACTGAGAAGCTGGGGAGTGCTTTCTGTGATATATAGCATTCTGTCTAAGTCTTCACAAACCTTATTACAACAAAGTTAACTGGAACCTAAGTAAAGCTGAAAATGTAATAATAATTGAAAGTCGTATGTGAGCCAAGTGCCCAGGTAGAGAAGAGTCTTAAGAATTGATTGGTTTTGTCTCAGCTCTCCAGAGATAAGGCTAGTAGGAAGGTTATAAAACATAATGGACACTCAACAGAGACAAGAGAAACAGAAGGATATATCAGAAGAAAGGTAATGTTCAGTTGTAAACTGCACAGTATTAAGGTGTTTGTGTGCTTTGAGTCTTATGTATCCTGTGACGGGCTGCTTCCCATGGTCTACGAGGCCCTAAGTTCAGCCCCAAACATTTAAAATCTAACGATAACACCAGAGAGAAAGAGAGAGAGAGAGAGAGAGAGAGAGAGAGAGAGAGAGAGAGAGAGAGAGGGAGAGAGAGAGAGAGAGAGATCCTTAACAAGAAAAGTTGGTGAGAAAATGAAGTCTTTGAGAAATACTGTTACTGGGTACTTCTCTGGAAACTGATCAAGGAACCCAGATTCCTCTCTCCTTTGTCTTTCTGGCTATAGCTGTGGGAAGAGCGACTCTACCAGGTTACTCAAGCTATGAGGTACTGCATGCTCAAGCAATGAAACCAATCAATTATGGGAAGAAATCTTCCAAACTCTGATGCAAATTGAAGCCTTACTCTTCGTAAGCCGACGGTCACGGCAATTTGCTTGTAATGAGGCAGAGCTGATGAACACCCTTGTTTTTAAGGTTGCTCGCAGGGAATGTTCCAGATATACAAAGAAGAAAGTACCTAGGTATGAAGGTTAGGTACTACGAGATATATGGAAATAAGAATGAGGACAAATAGTTCTCAAACTCCAAAGGAAGGAGGACCTATCTGAGGAAATTTTAATGTGAAAACTTAAACACAGATACTATGATCCACAGTGTTCAGAGCAAAGCACAGGTACCTGGCCTCCCATTATTCATCAGAGAGGGACTTCATCATCTCAGTGCTTACATTAAGAATCAGACTCTCTTAAATCTTTGCTTGGAGAGAGAGAGAGAGAGAGAGAGAGAGAGAGAGAGAGAGAGAGAGAGAGAGAGAGAGATACAGAGATACAGAGATACAGAGATACAGAGAGAGAGAGAGAGAGAGTCAGAGAGACAGAGAGACAGAGATACACAAAGGAAGAGAGAGATCCAGAAAAAATAAATTTTCTTTATAACCTCAACGTCAATGCAGAAGTGTTCCAGATTTCTCCACATTTGTCATTTTCCATTATAAGCATCAGTTTCAATAAGAGGAACTCACGGTAGAGGCAGAGAGGAAAATCAGTCAACTCAACATGCATCCTTTAAAATTATTTCTACTGAATTATTTGAGTAAAGGGATTCTTTCAATGATGCAAAAAATGTGCACTTCAAACTAGAATCACAACTTTACATGTAATATCATGAATTAAAGAAAAATAGAATATTCTTAAACCTTAAAACACTCATCTGACTCTCACAGGAGACAATTTGTTCCTTGACTCATCTTTTCTACATGTAAATAAAAGAAAGCACACTCATAAAAAGGGCTTGTAGGAAAGTACTACTACAACAAAAAAACCACAAAACAAAAATACTACAGTGAAGAACAATTCTAAAATATACAGTTCAGGGAACCATGAAAGCAGATCAAACCCAGAAGCAGCATTTGCAATACAGAACTTAGAAAGAGCTATTGTTTTCTAATGGATAATCTCCACGCATAGGTCTTACTTTCTAGCATACAAGAGTACTTGAAAGACTCTGAACACACACACTGCAAATGTCCCCATTTCAAAAGCTCCTGTGAGATCCAGGGCAGGCTTCACACAAAGTGGAGTGCAGAGAAAGAAGTGGTGCAGAGAAAGAAGCGGTAGTTAAGAACAGAAAATGCTGCCTGGTCTGGCCTCGGTGGTAGAAGATGTGCCTAATCCTCAAGAGACTTGAGGCCCCAGAGAGTGGGGAAGTCTGGTGCGGGGAGAGCATCCTCTTGGAGACTGGGAGGAGGAATGGGATGAGAAACTATGGCAGAGGAACTGGGAGGGGAGCAAAGGCTGAATTGTAAATAAATATAATAATAATAATAATAATAATAATAATAATAATAATAAACAAGAAATGAATGCAAAACAAACCACCCAATTAAACAATACAGAACACAATATCCTAATCAGTGAAAAGGATAAAGTGCATGGTTAGAAATTCCTTTCTTTTTTTTTTCTTTTTTCTTTTTTTTTTTTTTTTTTTTTGGAGCTGGGGACCGAACCCAGGGCCTTGCGCTTGCTAGGCAAGCGCTCTATCACTGAGCTAAATCCCCAACCCTAGAAATTCCTTAATTCCACTATATTTTATTTTAAAAAGGCAACTGATCTGATCCCGCCCCTCCCCCTTTTTTTATTCATCTTCATTAACTTGAGTATTTCTTATTTACATTTCGATTGTTATTCCCTTTCCCGGTTTCTGGGCCAACATCCCCCTATCCCTTTCCCCTCCCCTACTATATGGGAATTCCCCTCCCCATCCTCCTCCCCCATTACCGCCCTCCCCCCAACAATCTAGTTCACTGGGGGTTCAGTCTTGGCAGGACCAAGGGCTTCTCCTTCCACTGGTGCTCTTACTAGGCTATTCATTGCTACCTATGAGGTTGGAGCCCAGGGTCAGTCCATGTATAGTCTTTGGGTAGTGGCTTAGTCCCTGGAAGCTCTGGTTGGTTGGCTCTGGTTGTTCATATGGGGTCTCGAGCCCCTTCAAGCTCTTCCAGTCCTTTCTCTGATTCCTTCAATGGGGATCCTGTTCTCAGTTCAGTGGTTTGCTGTTTGCATTGGCCTATGTATTTGCCATATTCTGGGTGTGTCTCTCAGGAGAGATCTACATCCAGTTCCTGTCAGCATGCACTTCTTTGCTTCATCCATCTTATCTAGTTTGGTGGTTGTATATGCATGGGCCACATGTCCTCTCCCCCTTTCAATGGTGGCTTTTCATTGTCAATGGATCTTATCAGATGGCCGCCAGCCAACCGATGCTTCTTAATCAAGCTAAACAGTCTAGGTCATAGAGAAGGAAATCTATTTCTCACACAAAGACAGATTCTCTCACAATGGGATTCATTCTCAATGGAATCATTTCATGTAAACCTCATGAGACTTCTCCAGTCTGTCAGCAAAAGTTGTATAACATACTCAGAAAGAGGGGGTTTATTGAAATTAATCTGTGTGTCAATGTATGTTGGCATGGGGTCTGACAAGCTGGGAGGCAACTTGGTCTTGGAGAATGGCATCTCTGTTCAGTGTTGAGTTCGCCTTGAGTCCCTTAATCCACCTAGGCAGAAGTTAGATTCTTCAACTTGTCTCATGCCTGTGCCTCAGGCAGGGTCAAGAAATTGGCATGACAAGAAGTGCTTGCTCTCAGGAGCCTGGTGTAGCTGTCCCTTGAGAGGCTCTGCCAGAGCCTGACAAATCCAGATGCGGATGCTCACAGCCACCCATAGGACTGAGTACAGAGACCCCAATGAAAGAGTTAGAAGAAGGACTGAAGGAGATGAAGGGGTTTGCAACCCCATAGGAAGAACAACAATATCAACCAAACCCCTCCACTCCCAGAGCTCCCAGGGACTAAACAAAGACTACACGTGAATAGACCCAAGGTTCCAGCTACATATGTAGCAAAGGATGGCCTCATCTGGCAACGATGGGCCCCTGGTCCTGTGGAGGCTCGATGCCCCAATGTAGGAGGGTGTTAGGGCAGTAAGGCAAGAATGGATGGGTGGGGGAGGGAGCACCCCTATAGAAGCAGGGGGAAGGAGATGGGATAGGGAATTTGCGGAGGGGAAACCAGGAAGGGAGATATACTTGAAATGTAAATAAATAAAAGAAATGGGCATGAGAAATGAACTGTTAAGGTCGTTTTTCTGTAGACTTTGGGGACAGCGATGTGTCTCATGGCCTGAAGAAGACCTCACCTGGACATTTTTATTTATGACCAAAGGGACTGATAGAATGAAGACTCCCACTTGTAAATTAGCAGTGAGGCTGTCAGAAGATGGTGGAAAATTGAGACCGGAAGCAGTTTCGCTCTGATGAATCAGAGGCCAGGGCTTGTTCAAGCATAACATTTTACTAAGTGTTTTGACCATCCTCGCTAATTTGTGTTAAAGTGATTTTGTTTTCAAAGCTAATATTAGGTCGCTTTTTCAGGAACCTGCCTCTCATGCGTGCAACCTGAAATTTCAGCCCAACACCCGTGTTTTCTTCTTCTGTTTCATTCTCATTGACATTTGCTGCTAATATGTATTTTCACTAATACAGCTTCACACAGGCCTTCGTGTTACTAAGTCCCACAAAGAGACTTTTGTTATAATTACACCGAGGCCAGAAATACTAGGAATGCTCTATAATGTTTGTCATGATTCTATGAATAAACTCACCTCCTTCTACCCTTATCCCAGATTTCTAAAGCTTTCTATGTGAATTAAAGGCAACACTGAAAATTACTGTAATTAAAACTCGTTCAAATATCACACTATTCAGAATAAAATCTTTCTCTTTCATATCAGGCAACTATTCATCAAAAATGACCCAACACAGTAATTAAGGACATCTGTTTCTACACTCTGCTCCAGACCTATCAGTTAGATCAGAGACCGTTGCTTTGGGACTCAGAAACATACATGATAGTAGGCTTTCTCACATGAATCCCAGGTATGGTATCCTTAGAGAAATGTCAAAAAAAATAGCAAAATGTTCTTCTCAATCTACCTGGGTACGATCCTAACAGAGAGCAAACGATGGATCAGCACGTGCATGAATCTTAGTCTTATAAGAACTTTAGACTCAGAAGGTAATGGATAAAACACAATCAACTGTTTTTTTTTTCCAATGTCAGGGATCAAACCTAGGGTCCTGTGCGTGCTAGAGAACTGCTATATACCACTGACCTACGCCCTTCACCCTTAAATGGTATTGGTATGTAACAGCAAACTGTGTGAAAAACAGTTGTTCAGATTTTATTTATAATTGATACTGAGACAATTTTTCCTCTCATTTTTCATCATTTCAGTCCATTTCAAATGATATCCCTCTTCCCCTCTACAATTCTCCCCCTCCCCTTTGCCTCTATGAGGGTGCTCCCCCACTCACTCCCCCACTCCCACCTCATCACTCTAGCCATTCCAGGCTCCTGTCAACAAGTGCTTTGGCACTTGCAATAGTGTCTGAGTTTGGTGTCTGCAGATGGGATGGATCTCTAGGTGGGGCAGTCTCTGGATAGCTTTCCCTTCAGTCTATGGTTCAATATTTGTCCCTGTCTTTCTTTTGGACAGCAACATTTCTGGGTTAACAAATTTGAGATGGGTGAGTAGACTCATTGCTCACCTGGTAGCCGTGCCTGTTTACTGGAGGTGGCCTCTATAAGTTCTATCTCCCCCTTGCTGCACATTTCAGCTACCAATGACCAATGCAGGTGAAACAAGTTGTTTTAAAGGCATGAAGTTTGTAGGAACGAAACCCAAATATGCCTGAAATACACAGTTTTGTTATACAGAAATGCAATACAGTTTTTAAAGTCTTTAAAATACAATAACTCAAGGAGATGGAAGGATGGCTCAGTAGTTATGATGATGATCTGCTTTTGCCCAGAAAACTTACTTTTTTTTTTTTATTAACTTGAGTATTTCTTATATACATTTCGAGTGTTATTCCCTTTCCCGGTTTCCGGGCAAACATCCCCCTCCCCCCTCCCCTTCCTTATGGGTGTTCCCCTCCCAACCCTCCCCCCATTGCCGCCCTCCCCCCATAGACTAGTTCACTGGGGGTTCAGTCTTAGCAGGACCCAGGGCTTCCCCTTCCACTGGTGCTCTTACTAGGATATTCATTGCTACCTATGGGGTCAGAGTCCAGGGTCAGTCCATGTATAGTCTTTAGGTAGTGGCTTAGTCCCTGGAAGCTCTGGTTGCTTGGCATTGTTGTTCATATGGGGTCTCGAGCCCCTTCAAGCTCTTCCAGTTCTTTCTCTGATTCCTTCAATAGAGGACCTATTCTCAGTTCAGTGGTTTGCTGCTGGCATTCGCCTCTGTATTTGCTGTATTCTGGCTGTGTCTCTCAGGAGCGATCTACATCCGGCTCCTGTCGGTCTGCACTTCTTTGCTTCATCCATCTCATTGATAAGTGGCTATTAGCCCAAATGCTTGAATTACCCTAGATCCCTAGAACAAACGAAACTCAAGACGGATGATCAAAATGTGAATGCTTCACTCCTTCTTTAAATGAGGAAAAAGAATACCCTTGGCAGGGAAGGGAGAGGCAAAGATTAAAACAGAGACTTAAGGAACACCCATTCAGAGCCTGCCCCACATGTGGCCCATACATATACAGCCACCCAATTAGAAAACTTACTTTTGATTTCTTGTGTCCCCACTGCATCTTACGGTCATTTATAATTTTAATTTCAGGGGATCTGATGCTCTCTTCTAGTCTCTGTGGGTACTGTCTTCATGAAGTGCAGGCAAAACTCCAGTCGAAATAATTATAAAAATGTAGTAAATGAAAAGCTAGACATTAAAATCAAAGATGTCACTTTTACAAAGTAATAAGGTTTAGAATTACCAATGGTGAAAATAAACCAAAAAGGAAGAACGAAGCTGCTAAGCATGATGGATGATATATGGGGTAGACGCAAGCTTTACCTTTAAGTCAGCCTCACTGAACCAAGACTCCCCAAGGAAAGCTTTGGAAGATTTACTTTAGCTTTCTTATTTAAGAAAAGGCTCACATCTTTAAAGAAGAGAATCAACATTTATACAAGAATATGGGGAAGGGGAATAATGTTTGAATGGATGGGCCTCACGATCACAATAATTACGTATTAGGAACAAATATGATTTCAAGATTGAGTAAACAAACCCTTGCCAGGCATTATTTTTCTCAGTACAGACAGAAATAACTGCTTAGCAGATAAAAGACGGACCTCAAGGTCCTCAGACTCCTTGCATTTGATTTCAGCTCTCTTTGAATCTCCCAAGATCTTCTACAGAGGAAACTAGAGCCTGGAGGGTTGAGAGGCGTTCGGGGCAGTCAACTCTTTCTTACAATTAAGCATGCCTCTTCACTGACCCTTAAGCCCAAAGGGAAAAATATTTCATTTTAGCAGGACAGCATGTCTGTGAGATAGGAGAGACTACACTCTTTACAGCATGCTAAAGAGAAAAGCTTTTCCCTGAAGTGTTCTTCCAGTAGACAAGCTACACTTTACACTGAAGGACAGGCTGGCATCTGCTTGGGGCACTGGGGTTTTAGTCAGCAAGGAATTTAGTAGTTCAGCTTAACTCAGCACATTTCAGTGTACAGATTACTATGTGGCAAGTTTATGAGATACAAAATCTTTAAAAAAACATTAATTTCTGCCCCTAAACACTTTATAAAATAGCAGGGAAAATAAAGTCTGCATGGACTATTAATGCAGAGAAGGTACTAAGAAGATACCTTGAAAGATGTCTGTGCTAAAGAAGTTTTCTCATGAGCATGTTTATTTATTTAGAGATGGTGCATGATATTGGTTGAGAGACAGATATGGTTGAGATAGATGAAGTCACAGATCCGAGCTCTCTTGGAGGAAATTAAGGACTGATGTCACTCGGTTTTCAGAGGTAGTCAAAACCATCTGTAGCATCAGGTAAGGTAGTGGGCAGGCTAAATGAAGACTGAAGCAAGTGACTGATTTTTAAGAGTATAACCAACTTGGCAAGGCTGAACAAAAGTCCCTATGTGGATGAATGTGGGCCGAAGGGCTACAGACTCTTCAGTGGAACATAAATTCACTAGTACAAAGACGTTAAGAGCATTGATAAAAGCTAGGCGTACTGGTCAACAGAAGAGGACCACCCCGCGAAACACACACACAAACACACACACACACACACACACACACACACACACACACACACACACACACTGTGGGAATCCCTGGGGTCGGAATCCAGCACTGCAAAGGAGGAAAGAGAAATTCGTATTCTGTACAGAATGCTTCAAACAATGAAGACCCTTTGAACTTAGATTCACACTGCATCCTTTTTCCTCAAGATTGTTAATATCATTGGGAAGATTTGACATATCAGCAAATACTTGAACGTTTCCACATTTCACTGGATATGAAAATAAATACCTAAAATTATGGGCTAAAGTGACACAATCTTTGTATTTTCTAGATAAACATTTTTTTTTAAATCTCAAATCAGAGCAAGCGTATTCACTCAGCCATACTTTTCACACGTTTTGTTTTCTGAGACAGGATCTCATGTACTCCTGATTGGCTTCAAAAACCCAGAGGATGTTTAGCTGAAGCTGACCTTGGATTTCTGGTCTCTGCCTCCTGAACCCAGGGCTGGGATGGCATCCAGGGCTTCATGAATGCCAGGCAAGCACTCTTATTCCAACCGAGCTACATCTTCTGGATCCATAGTCTCCTAGTATCAGCTCCTTTAAAGCGAACTAAGAACTCAAATATAGGTAGAATGCAAGGTGCACCAACATTGCTTCCTAAAGTCTTTACAGTTTTTTTGTTTGTATTCTGTTGTATAATTCAACAACATTTTGATGAAGCTCACATTTTAAAGAACTTTGAAATACAGATGTGGTTAGCTTTTAGAGAAGTTAGTCTGATCGTGAATTTCATTTTACTCTCTAATATGCAGTTAAATTATATAACAGACAGAATTCTAGAAAGAACTACAACTAACTGTTAATTTGTAGGGAGTTTGGAAATGGATGAAGTATGACAATGATTAGCACAGGCAACATATCTTAGTTTCTTTCCCATGTGATAAAATTAAAGATGTTTAATAGAGAGTGGGCTTATCATGGATCACCATTTCTTCCAAACAGAGAGGACAAGGGAGCAGGAACTTGAGGTGGCTGATTACATCACTTCAAGTCAGGAAGAAAGAAGACAGTGGTAAATGCTGCTCAGTCCTCTTTCTTCTTTGTATCCAATACAAGATCTCAGCCTAGAGGATGGTGGCACCCATAGTAGACACGCATTTCCACTTAATTAGTCTGCAAAATAATCTTCACAAGCACGCCCAGAAGCCTATCTCCTAGGTGGTTCTATTTCCCAAGTTCATAACTAAGTCAAACTATCACACTAGTCTATCAGCATATGGTAAAATGTTGTTTAGCAGATTTTTCTATGGCATAGTTTTAGGTGATAATTTATAATAATCCAAAATGAATTATATTTTAATAACATGAAATAAGTAAAAGATGTTAGTTTTATGAACTGTCATGTTTCATGAGTGTATAGACATGAAACCCAGTGAACGGGATTGTTGGGTGAGGGTGGTAATGGAGGGAAGATGGGGAGGGGAACACCCACAGAGAAGGGGAGGGGGAGTTAGGGGGATGTTGTCCTGGAAACTGGGAAAAGAAATAACATTTGAAATGTAAATAAGAAATACCCAATTTAATGAAGATGGAGGGGAAAAAATTTGTTGTAGGACAATCAGGAAACAATTCATAATGAAAGGTCATTTGTTTTTGGTCTTGAGGAGCAGATAATACCCCAAGATGGGGGTCGAAAGAAATATAAAATTAAGAGAAATGATACAGTATAGATTTGTATAGTATAGAGTTGTCAATAAAATACTCAGTAAAATTTGTTTTACTGAGAAATAACAATATATTCTAAGGTAAATGTACTCTCTAGGGCCTAAGTATATACATGCAAAAATTATAGGTTGTTCCAATGAAATTGAAATTTAACATTTTTAAGTTAGTTGATTTTTGTGTGGTGAGTTCAAAAATACTGTCAATTAGGCAATAACACCTAAGTTCAGTTTCAGTGGGAAATTAATCTGGCATGGAAGGTAAGAATAAAAATTGAAAGATCTTAGATACAGGAGTAGGAATTTTAAAAATAGCTAGAGGAATGTCACCAATAATATTTCTAGTACAAAAAGTATACTAACCAAATCGGAGAATTGGATATAAAAGATCAAATACATTCTTTTAAATACTTTCAACTATCTGTATGGTTGCTTCCTGAATATTTCCATTGAATGTTAGCCCTTTATGTTCTTTGATTGTAACTGGTGAGAGCATGAACACTTCACTTAAATCCAGGGCATACGTAGAATCAATTTACTTTTCTTTGAAGATCAATGTCAAGTAAGTTCACATGGAGTATATTTTAGTGTATACTCATCAGATATTTACTCATTGATTACTAGTGTGCAGATTAAATGTACCCTTAATATACTCCTTTTCATTGTGGTAATTTCATTTTAATATTATTTTTTGTGAGTGAGGGACAAAACTGGAAATTTAAAAGATCAAATCGTGTTAATTCCACAAACTACTTAGAATAAATATCATTTTGTGAGAGTCAGGCAATATAAAGACAAGCAAGAAAATTCCTAAAGTGGAGAATTTATTATCTTGAGAGGCTTCTAATTAGTTCTTGTAAATCACAGTGGAAATGTTTTAAGGTAAAAACTATTAAAACATTTAGATAAAATGTATTTCAGGGTGTTTACTGAGGTTTCGTATATTTTCAGTGGTTTAATTTAACACGAGTAAAGGGTTGCTTGCTCTTTTGTTAATCTAGCTGTGAAGCATCATGTGTCAACTATCAGGTATAGAATGAATCTTGAGCAGCTTTTACTCTCCGTTATAAAATATGGTTTTAATTTAAAACTAGCTAGAGTCAGACATGAAAGGAATCGTCATATTTGTCTAGTTGAATTCTGAAAATACAGAAGAAAGATGTTGATGTTAATGGACAGAAATTTCACAAGTACTCAAAGAAAGGGGTAGCAAATGGTATTTGTTTTTATCCCTTAACCCCCCAAAAAAGATTCAGATAAAACTATTAAAGAAGCAAAGGCAGTTAGAGAGGAATTGGGATTGCCAACATCTGTGTAGCTGTCATGTAAGAAGGACATATTCCGTACTCGCTTTACAATAAAACAAAGGCTATGGGAAACACAAGTTTGGGAGACAATGAAAACGGAAGAGAGTGTTAATGCTAACAAATTATATATATATATGTATATATATACATACATATATATGATTTCTTACTCAGCTGTGATCCCTGTAAGTGACCGTGATGTCTGGGCTGGCAAGACTCTGCAATAGTTGTACAAACATCATAAAGGCAAAAAATCATGTTTGTTGTGACCACATCCACAGACTGAAGCCCAAACCTGGAGCTATAAGCAGCCCAAGAAGCTAGGCAGGTCACAGGTCCTAGGGTAGAATGTGCTACCATTGTAATAAAATAGCAAATGGGCATAGCATAAAAATCTCATAAGCAACTTATTGCTATACACATAGATTAATGTGCCTCTTAACTTTTGTCAGAGAAGCTTCTATACGCAGAAGACTGGCATTAACACTGAGATGAGAGGTGCAGACAGTAAGGGTCTGCAGAATGTTCATTCCTAAGAAGCCATGCAAACTGAACTCCCTTCTCCCAAGTATGGAGATTTTTGTGCAAGACAAGGTAGAAAGACTGTAAGAGCCCGAGGCACTGGGAAACTACAGGGAAAGAGTGTCTTCTGAAGGGCGGGCAGTATGAAAGATGGACTCTCCACTCACAGTGGTTGGGACAGCATTCACTAAATCTGTGCAAGACTAAGCAGGGAGTTAGACACACTCCCACCACTAGCATAAGGATATCGGCAGTTGTTATGTACTAGGAGAAAGAAAGTCGGTTTTCTCTAAGACAATAGACCCTGGAAAATTAAGCAATCTCCCGTGGAAGACCATACAACTACAGGCATGTGGGAATCAAATTAACTTTAATGTTTTGTTGTTGTTGCTGCTGTTGTTGGTTTGTTTGTTTGATTTTTGCTTTTAGTAATTTTGTTTTTCCTTTTGTTTCTTTTTTTAATTTTATTTAATCCCATTTTTTATGCTTCGGATTTTATCCCACTCTTGATCCACCCTCTGACTGTTCTACACCCCATACCTCTTTTACCTCCCTGTCTCCACAAGGAATTCTTCCCCCACCCCACCAGACCTCCTCACTCCTTTGGGCCTATAGTTTCTTGAGGGTTAGGTACATCTTCTCTGACTGAACCCAGACCTGGCAATCCTCTGCTAAAAACGTGTTGGGGGCCTTATATCAGCTGGTGTATGCTGCCTGGTTGGTGATCCAGTGTTGAGAGATATCGGGGGTCCAGGTTAATTGAGACTGCTGGTCTTCCTACAGGATCTCCATCCTCCTCAGCTTCTCCCAGTTTTCCCCTAATTCTACCACAGACATCAGCAGCTTCTGTCCATTGGTTGTGGATAAATACCTGCATCTGACTCTTTCAGCTGCTTGTTGGGTCTTTCAGAGGGCAGTCATGATGGGTCCCTTTTTATGAGTACTTCCTAGCCTCAGTAATGGAGTCAGGTCTTGGCCCCAACCCAATACCTGATCATTCCTTGGTAAGTAGGGGAAGGAAATATTGGGGATGTGTTGAAGCATGAGGCAAATATGATCAAAACACACTATGAAAATCCTCTAGAAAAACAATGAAGAGATGGGTACTGTGTTGCATTATTTTCTCATTCCTTAGGCAAAACACCGTACAATAGAGATTAAAGAAGAGAGTGTTTATTCAAGATCACAGTGTGGGGTTGGAGCCCATCATGGAAGGGAAGGGTAGAAGACACGGCAGTCAGGAAATGGAATGTCTAGTTACATATATGCCTGGAGTCAGGAAGCAGAGGGAGATGGAAACATGTGCTCAGAGTGTTTTCTCCTTTGTACTCATGGTGGGACTCCAGGCCTAGGAATGGTACCACACACACAATGTACGTGTGGATCTTATTACTTCATTAACCTAATCTGGAACATCTATCATCATGCCTAGAGGCTTGTCTGTGATTTGATTCAAGAGACTGGCTAGTCCATGATGCCAAACAGCCCAGGTTCATTACCTGACACTTCTGCAGTTATATTCCATTGCTCATAGAAAACGTGCCCTTATGTGTAGAAAAACGATACAAAAGGGAGGCACAGGAGACACAGTGTGTGGTAGTGTCAATGGAATTGTTCTCATAGGCATATATATATGTAAATACTTTGTCCTCAGAGAACATCATGGTATTGGAAGTTTATAACACCTTCAGAAGCCACTGCCTTGGCAGACGAGATGCATTACCATGTGCAGACTTTGAGGTCTTACACACTGACTCTCTCCCTCTCTCTCCCTCTCTCTCCCTCTCTCTCCCTCTCTCTCCCTCTCTCTCCCTCTCTCTCCCTCTCTCTCCCTCTCTCTCCCTCTCTCCCTCTCTCTACCTCTCTCCCTCTCTCCTCTCTCTACCTCTCTCTCTCTCTCTCTCTCTCTCTCTCTCTCTCTCTCTCTCCTACACACACACACACACACACACACACACACACACCTCTGTGTGTATGGATGGAGTGATATGTAATCAATCAGCACCTTTTCTGGCCTCCATAGTTCACTGTCATGAAATACTCTATGCCTCTGGAACCCTAGATAAAATAGTTTTTTCCTGAGGTTGTTTTTGGTCATGGTATTTTATCTCAGCAAAAGAGAGGCAGCTAATGGACAGTGATTCAAGGCCACCTCAATGTTACTACTGAAAAAATGTCTTTAAGAGCTTCTACTTTTCAGTGTGTGTGTGTGTGTGTGTGTGTGTGTGTGTGTGTGTGTGTTTCAGTGTGTGTGTGTGTATACTGAATGTATATTTTAATTGATGAACACATGATATAGAATATGAAAGAAATGTTAAAGAAAGGAAAGATAAGCAGATTACCTAGGGATTCAATTCAATTCAGAAGAAATACACAAAATTTAAATAGAATAAGGTTGTAAAAATAAACCACCGTTTAGGTGTTAATTTGTTAAATTCTTAAAAGGATCACACTAATAACACTAAGACACAAATAAGTAAATCCTAGCTTTACATTCAAACTCAAAAAATTTGAGAAGAGATACTTGCACTCTTTCAGTCTTTTAACTCACTGGGCCTCAGGATAGAATCCCTACAATCAAGGTAAACTGTAAATATTATTTGAGATATTTTTTATCTTTAATTTACTTGGGCTTTTGTGTCAGTGATTCTCACACTGACTGAAACTTTATATCTAGCTTCCACAGCAATCCTGTATTTACTTTTTTGAGCTTGGGACACACACACACACACACACACACACACACACACACACACACATTTATATTTATGTTTTTTTTTTCAGCGCTTTGAAATCAAATGTCTTTTCTGCCCCAGGGGGAATTCACAACATCTACTAAAATAGATCAATTTTTCTTTCCTTTAGAAGATGAAATCAAAGATGAAAGATGTAATCTCCCTAACCACAGCTACAGTGAGACTCCCACAGCCAAAAAGATCAGTCACCGGAAAGTAAAGTTCTTTAGGGTAGAGATTTCGCAATTCAGGGAAAAGGAAAAGAGGCAGACAGAAGTGCATTCGGATAGAGAGAGCTGTAGATGCAGACGCAGGAGATAAAGACATACATGAAAACCTGATGAAGATCAACCCATATAGAGACAAATTAATTCTCTAGAAACATTTTTAAAATTTTGAATAACAGCTTATCTGGAAGCTGATCAAACTCAATGAAATGTACAATAGGCATAGAATTATCGCTTTTCCTTCAAAATCATCTCAGTGTAACACATGTTAAGAATAGAGTCACTGTGCTCTAGTTTCGGTGATCTCTAATGAGAAGCCCAAGGAAAACTAATTACTTCAGCAGAATTCTCCAAGATTAAAGTGAAACAAGCATTTGCAGTGGAAATTTAATTTATCTGTCAATTTGTTACGCAAACACGGATTACTTTAGGTGCAATCATAGTGATATTTTTGTCTTTCTGCTATAGTGGGAGCTATGTTCACAAGATCTATTTTCATGAATAAAACATTGCTAGGTCATTTTCAATGTCATTTTGTGTAACTAAAGCAAAAATTGCCTCTGGGACAAAAGATGCCATTAAGGGAAGACACTATCACCTTGGTCTAAGACACTGCATGTAACAAGGGGCCTGAACAAGAAAACTCTATTAAGGCTAGTTTCCAAGTTTATATTAACTGCCTGTGAGACTTGAAACAGGACCGATGCACTAGTCCACGTTGTGTATGTCTGTATCTCATGCTAATGTCATTTCTTATAAAACTTACAGCAAAACAAACACCTGCACACATGCATGCCAACATGAGCACATGAATTTTCAAAACATTTAAAAAG
The DNA here is from genome assembly GCF_021556685.1 of Rattus norvegicus. Classification (NCBI taxonomy): domain Eukaryota; kingdom Metazoa; phylum Chordata; class Mammalia; order Rodentia; family Muridae; genus Rattus; species Rattus norvegicus. Next base: position 41,432,462 of record NC_141544.1, on the reverse strand, counting down.
CCAATAGGAACTGTAAATAACAATGGTGGCAACAATAAAGCGATTCAAAACAGAATATAAATATTCTTACTTTTGGCATTGTCTTCAATTATTTCTATTCATAGTAATAATCAGTGAACATTTTTCAAAAATCTGTACTTGCTTGATTGAGTCATTCTCAAGTTCCTAGTGTAGTTTTTAGTTGGATTTTAAGGTTTAATGAAAAATTCATATCTCTTAAATAAATTATCTGCAAAGCTTACTTTTCTACACTAAAGTACTTTCTGTTAATCACATCCTTATTCACATAACCAATTAATCAAACTTTAGAGATTTAAAAAAACAATTCACCAATTTTTAAGTGCAGAGTATGTACTCATTTAAGTTAAATCTCAGACACCTATTCTGTGTTGAATTGTGAGGTGAAATGATCAGCTAATTCCAGAATTTAAAGATCTGAAACCTTTAGGGAAATTAGGGCTTATGCATGGATAATCAGGTTTAAGAGATACCATATCCTGTTAAAATAGCCCTAATGCCATGACTGCAGTCTTTATGTAGGGATGGAGATGTGGAGACACAGACACTTACAGAGGACAAGTGGTCATGTGAAGCTAGAGTGGGTTGGGAGAGATGAATTTGTAAGTTAAGGGTCACAGAAGATTATAGCCATAACTATAACTTGCGCATTGATTCTTCCCTAAAGACTCCAGGGAAAGAAATGTGGTCTGCTAGCTTATGGGCTCTGAAGCTGTAAGAAAATGTATATTTTTCCTTTTATGATACTTGTTTTATTACAATATTATTAAGAAGGTCAAATTACCTATTTATTAACTGTGATGTGCTGGTTAGTTTTAAAGGTCAATTTGTCATAAGCTAAAATCACCTGAGGAAAAACGCCTTAGTGGGGAAATGGCTCGGATCAATTTGGTCTGTGAGCAATTCTGTGAAGATTGTATTGATTATTATTTAAAGTAGGAACTCTCAACCCATTGTGGGTGGCTCAATTCCCTAGGCATGGAAGTCTAGATGAGAGCATAAGCCAGCTGACAGCTTGGGGCATTGGTTTCACTCTGCTCCTGACTAGGTAATTATGAATCGATATAAGATGACTAGTAACATAAGTACCTGCTTCAACTTCTCCTCAGTGATGGACTACACCCAAGTTACAACCTGCAGTCTTAAGTCAAACAGACATTTTGCTCTCCTATGTGGCTTTTGGTTAAGGTGGTTTATGGAAACAGTAGACATGACACTATAATTGTTGATTTTATAAAGGAAGTCCTATAGGACTTTGTGGATCTGATGTCAGCAATCTTTAGCAAATCTGCCTTTGAGTATTGTGCAACCTCCTTTGCTTAGCCAGGAGCACTTTTCCCTCTATCTCAGAGAACAGACAGTAAGCCCATGGAGGGAAGGTGGCTTTCAGATGTCCCTGCTTATGTGGACCACACAAGATGTCTTCCTCTGAGCTCTTGTCCTTTTGATGGTAATGCACACATAAAGGCTTGTTTTCTGATACCAAACTTGCAGTGCCACAGGACAATTGTTCATTATCCAGCTCTGTCCTGAGCATAGAGGGACCTGCTGTGCATCTTTGTCACCATTTTTTCTCTTCCTCCACATTTAAATACAATCTTTTCCTGGTATCATGGCAAAGTTTGGAGGTGGGACCTCTTCAGTTCTGCCCAGGGAGAACTGGACTGCCCTTAGTGCTTCTGCTTGTATCTAGGTCCCATGCAAAGTCAGCATTTGACTTCAACTACTTATTGTAAAGAAGAAAGGATATTTTTCTACGGTTAGGAAATGGGAGCATTCTGTGATATTTCCTATGAGAAAAGGGTTTATCAAAGTAACTAGTGCTCCATGCTACCCTGGGGTGGCCAACAGTCACCTTTGTGCCACTTAGAAGCTCTTTGCTACATCTATGCAATCACAAGTACTTGGAAGAAGTCTCTGTAAAGAACTTCTGAGTGTACAGGAGTCCCCATTGGTGTTGAGACCATAACAAAAGAATATGGCTGATAGGAGTTTCTACTGCTTTAGACTTCCTCTTACTGAAGTCTGTGGCAGTCTTATCTTTGTCTCTTCTCCCCATCCACCCACCCTCCACCTTCCTCTTCTGCTCTTGCAAAGGTGAAATAGGTCAGTGTGAGGAGCTGTCCGAGGAGCTGTCCTCACAGATGTGAGGAGCTGTCCGAGGAGCTGTCCTCACATATGTGAGGAGCTGTCCTCACAAACTCCATTACAAGATGGCACCGGCATCCGGCAGAACGCACCTAGTAAAAAGGGCAATACGCAGGCGCCTGGTAACTTCCCTACTCAAAGGGACATGTACGTTTTGGTACGTCATCTGGCATAATTGGCAGCGACCAGTCAGAGAGTGACACGTCCTAGGCGAGGATAGTTTCCTATATAAGGGACGGTTATTCCTCACTCGGCGTCTCCGCATTGTAAGCTTGTGCTCTCCCTCTCAAGACGCATTAAAGCTTTTCTGCAGTAGGATCCTGTGTGTGCCGCGTCGTTCCTGCTGGCGAGACGTAGCGCGGGACAGGTCAGGTTTCCAAATCCCCTTGGAATGGCTTGTCACAGTTTGAAACTGAGTTCATTTGTTTGCCATGAGACCTCTGCAGCCCAATGAACCACAGCAGTAAAACATTCAGCTTGGAGAGGTTATGTCGCTGTTTAAATCATCTGGTTGGAGGCTTCACTCTTTGGGAGCTTAGTACTCCTTGAGGGAAAGCAGAACTCAAGGCATTTTTAACTTCACAAATAAAGAGCATTTGGATGTGCATTCTGGGATTGAACACATTCTTTGTACTGCACATAGTCACTGAGTTAGATAAGTTAGAAGTGATATTGTATCTCTAGTACCACACCTGGATGCATATATGCATATGTATATGTATGTATATGTGAATGTATATGTATATGCACATTATACGTATATGATGTGTATATGTATATGTAGGTGTATGTGTATATGTATATGATGTATGAGAGAGAATAATGTATTGGAAAGTACAATTTTTAATTTTTTTCACTCTAAGTTAGGTATTTGGTCTTTACTACATACTGGGAATTCTTCTGAGAAAAGGAAAAAAGAATAACTTTTTTGAAGGAAAGAAAGAAAGAAAATTAGGATGCAGAATATTTTCAATGCATATTCATGACTAGAACTGTTGCACTAAGAGCATATTGTAGCTAAATGTAAAGTAATTTTAGTTAAAATAAGGTTAACACAGTTGTTCACTTTGCTCATTTATTCCCTTCTTTTCCCAGAGCTGGGAACTTATGCAAAGGCCACGCACAAACACCATGGTTGTTGGCAGCACTGGTGGAAGGGGAAGCCCTTGGTCCCACCAAGGTTGGACACCCAGTGTAGGGGATCATTGGTTGGGGGATAATGGAGAGAGGATGGGGATGGGAACACCCTTATAGAAGGGGAGTGGGAGGGGTTTGGGGGCTGATGGACAGGAATCTGAGAAAGGGAATAACATTTGAAATATAAATAAATACCCAATTTAATAAAAATTAAAGAAAAAAAGAAAGTCAATTGCTTACTATAGAGAAGGAATTCTAATAAATCATAGCAGACTCATGAAACAATTCTACATTGCCAGATATGGAAATATAACGGTTTCTTATGTTTAAAAACACATGTAAACAGGTAGAATTGGAATACGTGTTTATACAATTGTAACATGCCCAGAACAAGAGAGAAACTTATAGCCACAGTTGTCTTTAGCCAATGCTTTCTTTAAATTATGAGTGTGTGGGTGAAGGTAATTGCAGTTATGCTGCACCTAATTGGGTGCCGGTTAACTGCACTCACACCACTATGTGTGCTTAACTGCTCAGGTATCTCTCCAGCCTCACACCCACAGTTTTTAGGCTATTGCTAACTCTACCCATTTTAACCTAAAAACACAATTTTACTAAGTATCACATTTTTTTTTAAAAAAGTATGTCTAACATTAATGCCTTTATAGAGTTTCACTAACAACATAACCAAAACCAGGTCAGGATATCAGAAGAGAAGTCAAGAAAGATTATTACAGAGATAATATTACTCAGAAAATGAAAGAAAGAAAGAGGAAGAACGGGAGGAGGGGGAGAAGTGTGCCCTGGATCTTTGTACCTGAAGCTAAAAGTAAATTTAGCTCTCAGCTCAGTTTCATCTTCAGAGCATCAAGTTCTCCCTGAACTTGCAGCAAGCACAGAAAATACAGACACATGACGTGCAATATTAAGTATTAAGTATTCTCATAGTATTAAGAAGATAAAAGGAAATAGATGCTGGAGGAGACATGGGTTATTCCACGTGTTAGGGTTCCAGAGAAATCTCTGGGCTTTTCAAATAATTTGACACCCTCTACACCCTCTCCAGCATCCCTTGTACCTGGGTAGTGAAATACACAGCATCCTCAACAACATCCTGGTGAGAATGAGGCCACTGTTTGCAGGGCTCCATTGGTTTGTGATATAGTTCTATGATCACATTTATATAGGGTGGAGACTGTGATTCATTATGGAAACTCCTGCTCTCCTATGTGACATTTCAGATAGGCTTTGGGGAATATGTAGTGATTAGGTGGGTGATTTCTTCTTGCTGTCTGTCCAGTATGGCGCTTCCCTGGTTTCAACTTTTGGCAAAGCATTAAGAAACTCTAGGTCCCCTGTACGTATGGCACCCTGAAGAGAAACTGTTCTTCACTGCCTTCTCCTGAGTGGCAAAGACTCTGCATGAAGGTCATAGACACTGAAACAAAGCCTCTAGATGGAAGGAAGTCAGGTACAGGAAATCAGGATCACAACCTTCCCCAAGGACTAATCCTGGTTCGACCTCAGCGATGACCAGGGAAGACCTCCCCGTTGTAGAGTCTGCCGTTATAACCTGACTCCAGAGACATCGTAACGTCAAAGCAACCATGTGACAGATCTCTTAGATCACAGAAAACAGTGACAACACAAAGGTAGAAAAGAAAAGGAATAGCAATCACCCTGAGCCTTCTGAACAATAAACATTGCACCTTTTTGGCATTCATTCCTCTGAATGTAAAGGCTCAATGACTAATTGAAAGATTAACGAGCTCAGGATCCCATTGTTGAAGTCAGGTACACAGCTAGATAAACGATTCGTAGCATCTGAAATGATGAAATGGTCTTAGGTTTCCAGATTCTTTAATTAATTTTTCATAACAATAATTAGACATGATGTCTATTTGTCAATTTACTTCAATACAGTCAGCTACAGTGACAGGACAGGGCAACCATCCCCAGAGGCTTGTCATGTAGTTGAGTTCAGATCCCGTCAGACTGACGACCAAGGCACAACACAATGGGGTATGCTCATATTTTGAAATGTTGCTCTCTGAAATCAAATCAAAATGTACCTGAACGTCTGCACTTTTATTTATAAACTAAGGTAACCTCTACCTTATCTCTGTTTAGCAGTCCAGAAAACAAAACAATGAGTGATCAAGTTGGAGTTTCAGAGCCTACATATTGTTTGGTTTGTCTACAGAGGAAGACAGATTGATAAAATGCTTCCTAAAAGCTTCTTTCCAAAGAAAGTGAACAAAACATTTTGTCAGAAATAAGTCAGCCATGATTACGGTTGCCCTGCCTTTGGGTCACATTCTCCACATCTCACTCCAAGTCAAGGCCTTCTAAGAGGCCTCAAAGTCAGAAACCTAATGACTCTTCTCTTTGTCATGTAGGAAGGAGCTCGAATGGAGCTAGTTCTAATTATGAGGAAGAGACTTATTCCCAGAGCTATAGACAGACCAGCACAGAAGGTTCTCTACTGGGCATCTCTAGACTGCAGTTCAACAAAGAGAAATGGGGGTAGCTCAGACTTCCTACTTCAGGAATCAAAAGCAAGGGCAATTTAAGCTGGATGTTAAATTGAGGAATGTGTTTGCTTTGACTAGACCATTCCGGTGCTTTATCTCATGAAATTAAAGTTTGGAGGAATGAGTCTGGAGGGACAGGGAACCCTAATGTGTATTGCAGCTGGTTTTTATGGTGTCACCACTCTGATTCAGGATTATTGCCTCCAGAAAGTGCAACTGCCCTGTTACCACTCAGGGGGAAACCAGAAGTGAGGTTTCTGTGATAAAGAGCCTTTATCAAAACTATCCCCATCGGTTTACTGACTCTCTCAATCTAGCGTATCCATAATTAATCAACACTAAGGAAAAGCCTGGAGGACCTTTGCAAGCTATTAACAAGAATGCACTGTAATTAAACGGAAATCCTTTCCTGTAGGGTTTTGTGTGTGTGTGTGTGTGTGTGTGTGTGTGTGTGTGTGTGTGTGTGTTGTGGTGCATAAATATTTGAAAATAAGACTTTGGTAATTAAACATAAAGAAACTCTGTGAATTTAAAAGAATTAAGGTTGTCCTTATAGGCTGCTTATCTATCTATCCCTTCAATATGATTTTTGTTCAAGTTTTACAGAACCCCTTTACCATGCAGCCTGTATGAAGCCACACTGAAAGAAGCAAATGGCTCCCAAGAGACACATGATGAACATCCTGAGAACTGAATACCCAGGACTTCTGTAGGACTGTTCGCTTTTTCAGAAACTGTGCATGTGGAGACTTGTACAGAAGGTCACAGCCTGCAGAAGCTAGGGGTAAAACCCAGTGGTTAACAGACCCACCTCTGATGTCCTTATCAAGAGAAGTCTCCAAGAAATGGCCAATGAAACTGCATCCCTCAGGTCTCCGAGAAAAGAATTCACATTGGCTCCAAAGAACAGTGGCTGCCCACTGGGAGGCATGAAGAAACTGCTGAGCTTCTGAGAAGAGATATGCAAAGCTGGCCCTGAAGGCACAAAGAGTTATGGTTCCTTGTAGAAGCATATAACATAGGGTGCTGAAATTCTCCAATTCAGACCACAGACTAAAAAACAAAGTGGACTGGGAAAATTACTCAGTGGTTAAGAGCACTGGATGCTCTTCCAGAGGTCCTGAGTTCAAATCCTCGCAACCACATGGTGGCTCACAATTATTTTTAATGGGATCTGATGAACTCTTTTGCTGTACAAAGATAGAACATTCAATTCACACACACATACACACACACGTATTACATAAATAAATCTTTAAAAATTAAAACATCAGAAAAATGAAACCAAGTAGCAAGGAACGGCTAAGGAGACGGCTCTGGGAGTGAGGCTCTTACACCACTGAGTTTGAATCCCACAGTGTCTCCAGAGAGGACAGGCAAAGCACTGCGCACCTATCATCTATTTCAGCACTTTGGAGACAGAAACTGGGAAAACCCAGGGCTTGCTGGCCAAACCATTCAAAACTGGGTGATATCTAAACAAAAGAGAGATCAAATCAAACTATGAAGCAGGGAGTGATAGATACTTGATAGCAACATGCCCCCACATGCTCCTGCACACAGACACACAACGGAACACCAGCACGTGCACACACACACACACACACACACACGCACACACACACACAGAGGCACACACTGAAACACCTGTACACACACAGGCACACACTGAAACGCATGTACACACACAGGCACACCTACACATATGCAGGCCTGCACAGGAATGCCTACACACACACGGGCACACACTGAAACACCTGCACACACACAAGCACACACTGGAACACCTGTACAAACACAGGCACACACAGGCACAGCTGCACACACACAGGCACACACTAGAACACCTGCACACACACAGCCATACACAGTAACTTGCACACATATACATGCAAGCACCAGCATACATGTGTGTGCACATACACAGACAAAGGAACTCTTACATGCACACAGACACACAGAGAAACACCTACACGTACACCTACACCAGTGCCCACAGTAACTCCTCCACATTCACACACATGAACACTTGCACACACTGACACAATCAATCACACAAGGCATGGATATCTGCACATGCACATGGGCACACACTGGGACATCTGCACACACACAGAGGCACACACAGGAACACCTACACATATGGACAACACAGTTCATACTGTGTAAAGATTGTACAATTTTGTTAAATTGAAGAACCATAGATTTGTATTAGACAGTTCCTGTTTTTTTTGTTTCATTTGTGCCCTGTTTTAATTAAAACACACAATAGAAGCAAAAAGATGAAAATAGAAACATCTAATGAAGCAAAGAGTTAAGATTCACACACCGAATTTGTTATTGTTGCTATTTCATCTATCTAAGACTACTGTTCTCCACGATATCTGAAGAGTGGTTTGACAAGTAAAAATTGAGTGATAAACCATGTCAAAGATTTACATTGAGATGTCAAAACCATTGATGCAAATCCAGTCTTCAAAACAGAGTTTACGGTAATTTCCTCTGTTAAGGCTGCAATAGGGCATTGGGTAGTTTTTACACATAAGGAAATGTGTTTAGTTTCTAAAGTATTCTAAACCCTCAGAAGTCCTCTTTAACTCATCCATTTAAGATGTCTCGTTCTTTCTCCTACCTTGGGATGACCTTGGGACTTGTACTAGACAATAGAACATTGAAAGCAATGATGTCACAGTTTTGAGCTTCACCTCGGTGGTCTAATGGCCACTAATAAGCTGAGGATTGGTTTGTTTTTCTTGGACAGGAATCATGGGTAGCAAGAAGATTTGTGAAACGCTGCCTTCTGGTATATTTCCATTTCCCTTGTGTGTCTGACAGTAGGAAGGGGTTGTAGAGGACATGACATCAAGTAGTACCCTCAAAGATTGCAGTCCCCTTGCTGGCCTGAATTATCAGGACCTATACCACTACACATGTTATAGTACCATGAAGACCTCTAGCACTAAAACTTGTAGGGTTTACCTGGATAGGGGCTAGTGTTACAGCTCTCAACCCTAAGTACAGTTCTCTAGATCCTTAAAACCTCCTGTATCTCTGTTCTTCTCTTGTCTCTGGTTCCATTTCTTTTCCTCTTTTTGTTCCAACTGTTTATAAACTGTTGAGTTCTTTCAGTTGCCAATAGTCACTGGCCCCACAACTCAGGATAGAAGCTTCTGTTGGAACAATACCAAAAGGCCAAACTACTGATTGAATATTGGCAATAGCTGGGGTCACTTAGGCATAGGCATTTCCCAACACTATCCAGGAGGTTCACAAAGGATCCACAGACTCAATCAGTAGGCAGTCACTGTGGTTCACACCTGTGGATTCTTCTGGTTCCAGTCTGCAGTCTCTGGAAAGTGTCAGCAGCTTCTTAGACTTTGATATGTTCCACTGCTGTTTTAGTTGTCACTTGTCACCTGTAGATGTTCTGTGCTAGGGAGCTTCCTGAAGAATGGAGAAACCTCTGTCACAAGCAGGGCTATTCGGGATCTCAGTGTAGAATAAAGATGTATAAGAGCCCTGCAACTGTAAGGCCCCAATGAGTGGAATCAGGCAGTATCAGCTTCCCTTCCCATCTGTCATGTGGATTCCCTGTGGTGACAATGGGATCTTTAGCTCTCAAGCTATTCTGCATTGCTTCCACGCAATGGATCCAGTCTTCAAGATACCTCCATGAGCAGAAGAGGTGGCCCACTGCACCAGACCTCACTTCTGTGTCACTTTTTGCTATTCTGTTCCAGGTTGATCTTCACTATAAGGAAAGGCCACGTGGGGTAGGTAACCCAGGGCACTTACTCCTGACCCTCAAATTAAGTGAACCTGAGTAACATACACTGTTATTACTGTGACCAATCGCATCATAAAGACTGTGTTTTGGATCAATTAGGGCTGAGCCACCGTCTCACAGTAATCCTTTCAGACTTAACTACACTGCTTGTTAAAGTAGAAATGGTTTGTTGAACTTTGTGGAGAGATATCCCATGTGGAGGCTGTATCTTCAGAATTCCAGAAGTTGTGGTCATCTTTTATGCCATCATATTGAGACATCTTTGGAAGATGGCTGGCTGGTATAGGCCTGAGGTGATCTAGTTGCCTGATTGACTAAAAGATTTCTGTGAAAGGGAGTGCCTATATTTCAAGTCTAATAGCTAATAACTAGGAAGTTAAATTCTCCCCTGCCCAATGGCTTTGATCATTCAAAGGAAACTATATATCAGTATGAGTTTCACAATTTTACAAAGCTACTAGTGCTGGCAAACTAAAATGTCAACAGTACTCAAGCATCATTTCTTTCTCCCTGCCTACCTAGCTACTGCTCTATGAACAAACACACACTGCTGGAGGGCATGAAAAGCCATGAGGAAGAGGTTACCCTGGACTTATCTGATGACAACTGTCTGCGGAACGTGAAAGACAGCAGCAATGACAGCCAGGGTGTTTTCCCCACCAAGAGATAACTGCTACTATGTGCATAAGCCTTATGAAACCAAAAGAACTATCCTGCTTACCTAAAACCTCTGAGCAATAAAAAGCACTTGGGTTTTTTAATCTCCTGAGATTGCATTGGCTTCTTACACAGCAATAGCTAACATGGACAGAACAAATAGAAGCTTAAAGAATAGATGACAGGAATTGCATGTCTAGTATGGAATCTGATGTCATGAAACATAGTTTAAAAGCCAATTAATCATAATCCCGGTTATCTAGATAAATGAGAGAAGTTCAGCTACAAAAACGAACCCATTAAGAGAGTGCCAAAGATGGAGGGGCCATGTTAATTGCAAGGGTAGACTACTCTGGGACCATGTTCCTTTAAAGTCCAACTCTTTAAACTAGACCTTTTCTTGTTGCTATAGTCAAATACCTGAAAAGAAAGGACATCAAAACGTCACTACATGGTAGAGCAAGGTCCAGGCTATGAGGTGGGAAAACAGAGCTATATTTCTTACAGCAATTCAGTGGAGTTATTCTTCTTGGAGAACACACACACACACACACACACACACACACACACACACACACACACACACACACACCATCACACCATGAAACATTAAGATCAGATGACAATTTGTATCCTAGCTCTCCTCTGGGAAAAACATGTAGGGCTTCTTCCACCTCCTGGAATTACTGTCGATTCTTCAAAAAGACAGAGAGGTTCCTGCCTCATCATTCTTTCCAGAAGATCAAGAACAGCAGAGTTTATGCTTCTCATTCTTTAATGGGATCCTGGAAACCATTTATATAATTTATGATTCTATTACACTTGACACGAGAGTATCTACTTGTTTTGAAACTCATCTTTCATGTGACTCCCTGTAGAGGCTCGCCTTCTGACATGTCCTGTCAGCATAGCTCATAAGTTTATGTCACCTTTGAAGGATAGTTCCTGCTGGAACCAGCTCGCTCCTTTTCCTGCTTCTCCCTTCCCCTTCTTCTTTGCCACTTTCCCTATCCCTTTGCTTCTATTTTCTCTTGGTTTAACTATTCAATCAAATAAAGCTGAAGTATGTGGACACGTAGGCAGTGAACAATTCAACGGGAAGATTTCAGAAACGTTGTTGGATAGTCTAAGACATCGAGGAGGAAAGAACCACCCCTCCCTCTAAGCTGCTGCTGTCAGTAGATGATAACAAACTGATTCAAGGGTGAGCAGGAAAGGTCCAATGTGGGAATGGTTGCTCGCCGTCTCTGGTTTCGAGACACTACCTGATTCCATCCTACTCCCACCCCCTTGTTCTTCTAGGTCAGTAGCTTCTTATCATTTTCTTCCAGGTCTTCTTTCCCCTAGTTTTTCTTATATTGATTTTGTCTGAAGGGCCCTACTTTCTCTTCGTATGAGAACTTCTTAAAATATAATGGGCCTATCTGTGCAGATAATACAAGATAGTCTCTTGACTCTAAGATCCTTATTTAATCAATTTTACAAAATTTCATGGAAAAATAAAAAAGTATTTTCTCTAAAAATACTTTGACTTAGGTTGATTCATGACTCGATAGGTGCTGGTAAAGTTGTCTTGATATCTGCCCAAGTGAATAAATTCCTTGTAGCCTTTAATGAAAGGCAAGAAGGTATAAATTTGTATGATACTTTTGGCTTCTCATATATAAATGTGTATGTAATATCTCCTGGAATTTTGGTATCTAGATAATGTCAGTTCTATAATTAACCTGTGGTCAGCCTATTCCTGCCTTGTAAGAATCAGGTTATTGCTTCAGCCTCAGAAAAAGAAGCATATTCCATAAAAGCCGTCTATTCAGGAACAGTTGCCTCTTGTATAAGGGAAATGTAACACACTCTTAAATTCTTAAGACTTCCTGACCCTGAATTTCTTATGACCTAGATGCTATAGCAAATTCCATATGCTGGTCACTGAGTGGGAACTAAAGATTAAAATGATGAGACAAACAGAAGACACATAATCTTTAATAGACTCGCTTATTCTTTGTCTAGAGTCTTAATAGGAAGGTTTGGGGACCTAAACAAAAGATATAGTGCATGACTTGAATTTTTTTTGTTCTCGCATATTCATAGATTTTTATCCTAATCCCACGGTGATGATATTAAATAGTGGGTCCTTTGGGGAAGGGTTGGACTTGTAAAAGCACATTCCTCATGAATATGATCAATCTTCTCAGGGAAGAGAACTGGTGAGACTCATTTGTCCCCTTTTCACAGGAGGACATAGCCAAAAAGAAAAATAATGCTTTCTTTAAACCGGAGGCTAGCTCTTACCCAATACCAAATCTGCCAGTATCTTGAGTTTGGACTTCCCAGTCCCCAGACTCTGGGGAAAAATGTCTACATTGATTATAAGACACTCGTTCTATGGAATTTTAATGCTGTATCTTGAGTAGACTAGATTATACAGACTGCTAATATCTCATTAATAGATATGGAAGTGTAGACTCAAGCTGCCTTTACCACAGGCACTTGAGAGAACCATCAATGTGACTATTGGTCCAAAATGTCTGACCGACAAGTTTTTAGAAATGGAATAGAAAACTGAAGTTGAGTGTGAGGGTTATCATTGCTGTTAGTATCTGAAGATGGTAAAACCTATCAGGAAAATAGATGCTATGCAGCCACATGAGGGTGTGTCATCTGGTAGCCTACTGATTCCTGGATGATCACTCTCTGCTTCTATGTTTAAAAGAAAAAGTTTCTATCCAGCCAAATCTACTTGAATATCTTATTTAACCTGACATTGATTTTTTTAACAGTATTTGTTTATTGATGAATAAGTTCTTTCAGGGGAAGTAAGTGGTAATTTTACTTCCTGGACACAAATAAGGAATTAACATTTTGGATCATCAGAGTGTATCCATGGCCATGAAGGCTTAGCCTTATTAGCTCTCTGACATTGGTAAATTCTTATTTTGCTTTGACATTTAACATCATTAAGAAGAATAGAAATAGACATACCAAAAGGAGAGGGGAAGACAGGGGAGATAGGAGGGGAGGGGTATTCTGAGAATCATATAAACCAGGATAAATCAAGTGCCTGAAATGCACCTTCTGTAGAAGATAATATGTTGTTTAGATTGAGATTAATAGTTAAGTATTTTTTCACAATAAAATGTTAAAATTGGAATCACTAGATGCTTCTGTCTTATAGCTAACTGCCAAGTAGGGTACTCCACAGAGTCACCATCTGGTTCCTTCCTTTTGAGCAAATGCCCACAACCATGTTCTGTCACTGCTAAATACACGGAAGACAGATAAGGAAGGGATTACTGCTTGCCTTTGAGAAAAGCACTTGAGGTCTTAAGGCCAGTGAGTTCTACTGTGCCGAGATACAGAAGTGCCCTGTGAGGACTGTGAGGAGAAGCAGATGTCCAGAAAGGACAAGTACATGATGGTACTAGATAGTGAAATGAGGCATGCATTCAAAAGAAGATAATGTTAGACAAATGGAGAGTAACATTTTGTAGAATAAAATACAAATGTTAGAGAGATATAAGAGACTGTAAAGCGGTAAATGTTTGAGGTCATGACCTAGACAATAAGGAAGCTAGCTGGCTTCACACAACACACACACTTACTAGTTGCACAAGTTTCACATTTTAAGGGTGAAATTGGCAGCTTTTCCTATTTAACCCTGCCCCTTCTATTTTTCTCCCCTGTCTATAGTTGTGCCTACTCATCATACACACAGAAATAGTTTCTTGGTATATATTAGTGAACAAATGCAATATAGATCACTTATCCCACGGACAGACAACAGCTTTTGGGACAGCTTCTGCTCTAGTTGTTCAGGATCCACATGAAGACCAAGCTGCACATCTGCTACACATGTGTGGAAAGGCCTAAGTCCAGCCAGGCTATGTTTGGTTGGTTCACTCTCTGAGAGCTCCAAGGGTCCAGGTGAGTTGATTCTGTTGGTCTCCCTGTGGAGTTCCTATCCCCTTCTGGGCCTTCAATCTCCTCCCCTCCCCACCTAATCTGACAGAAGGGTTTCCAAACTTCACACACTGTTAGGCTATGGATTCTTTTCCCTCTGAATCAGCTGCTGGGCAGAGTATCTCAGAGGACCGTCATATTAGTCTCCTGTGTTCAAGCATAACAGAGTCTCAATAGTATCAGAGATTTGTGCTTGCCGATGGGATGGATCTCAAGTTGGGTGGCTATTGGTTGGCCATTCCTTCAGTCTCTGCTCTATTTCCTGTCCTTGTGTTTCTTGTAGATAAATTCTTGTAGGATAAATTCTGGGACAATGGATTTTTTGGGTGAGTTGGTGGCCCTATGGCTCTACTGTTGTTCCTCCCTGGCTATAGGATGTGGCCTCTTCAGGTCACAATGCTGTGTCACAATTAAGTTCACCCCATTGGTTCTTGGGTACCACCCTTATCCCAGGTCTCTGCCACATCTAGGAGATATCCCCCCACGTCCTCATACCTGTCAGTTGAAGGTTTTCATTTTCATAGTTATCTAGCCATCTCTTCTGTCCTTCCTCACACATGATCCTGAACCCCCATTCCCATCCCCATACCCCTCCTTCCCAATTCCCCACTTCCATGTGCCTGTTATGACTATTTTATTCCCCCTTCTATGTGAGATTCAAGCTTACTCACTTGGGACTTTTTTCTTATTTAGTATCTTTGGGTCTGTGGAGTGTAGCCTGGGAACTATATTTTATGTCTAATATCCACTTATGAGTACATACCATGCCTGTACTTGAGACTGGGTTACCTCACTCTGGATGATATTCTCAAGTTTCATGTATTTGCCTGCAAAATTCATGATATCTTTGTTTTCAAAAGCTGAATAGTATTCCATTGTGTAGATATACTACACTTTCTTTTTCCATGATTCTGTTGAGGGACATCTGGGTTATTTCCATCTTCTCGCTATTATAATAAAACTGCTATGAACATAGTTGAGCAAGTGTCTTTGTGGAATGGTAGGGCATCTCTTGGGTATATGCTCTGGGGTGGTATAGCTGGGTTTTGAGGTAGAACTATTCTTAGTTTTCTACGAAACAACTAAATTGACTTCCAAAGTAGCTGTACAAGTTTGCAGTCCCCCCAGTAACGGAAGAAGTGTTCCCCTTGCTCCATATCCTCATCCCCATGTTCATGGGATGTGTTCTTCTAGCTGGGCTGCCTTGTCTCTCTCAGTGGGAGAGAATGCATGCAGCCTTTTCAACGCTTGATATGTCAGGGTAGGGAAATACAGAGGGAGCCCCCACCTGCTCAGAGAAGAAGGGAGGGATTATAGGGGGACAGTTATGGGATGGGATGACAAGAAGGGGAGGACAGTTTGCCCGTTGTAAAGTGAATAATAAAAAAAATTCTCGGCAAACCTTTGTCAAGCCTCTTCAGGGAAAGATGTGTCCGAGTGCAAAATGCAGTAGACGCCCCTCGGAGCACCCTGTGGAGCGGCTCTCTTCGAGTGTCCACCCTGACAGCGACGTTGCAGTCCCGCTTCACTTCAGTCTGATTTTCACGTATAATTAGAAGATGGAGGAACAAGAAACAGATTGGTTGCAATTACTTAGAATGGTGGCCGCAGTTCCTTCTGCTTGCATTTGTAAACTGTTAATTATTTATATATTGCAAAGAGTCTTGAAGGAAGTTTTTAGTCTTTCCATATGGACATAATGTGTATACATTTCATTAAAGTTATTCATATATGAAAAAAAATTCTCAAAAAAAACCTGCCAAATGTAAAACAAAATATCAAACACACACACACACACACACACACACACACACACACACACACAAAGTAGGGAGACAAACAGAAAAAATATTTACTATATGACTGTACAGTGCAGTAATAGCTAATATTTTTAAGATTTATCAGAGGTCATAAACAAAATGTCCTGTAGTCACAGAATCTGTATTCTATTGTGGATATAGTCCATAAATAAGTAACAAATTATGCTGGAAAAAGAAAAAAAAGAACACTTATACATGCTTATGCTAAAGAGATACTAAGTCTGCCCTCTGGCCATGTGCTTTCTCTACCCTCTATGGCCATCCGGTCTACCTAGGCAGCGTTCACCTACAGGAGAAAGGAAGTTCCCAAAGCAGTGACTTTAGTGGGAGTTATGGAGGCAGGAGGAAAGCACCTGAGGGCAAGATGGTGGAGCTCATAAAACCTCAGGCAGGAGAAATGTAGCTACTTTTTTTTCCTTCTTTTCCTGTTGTTTGTTTAGTTGGTTTGTAGATCGATCTATTGATCAGTTTGCTAATAACAGCATTGCCTGTAACAGCATTGCCTGTTTCAAAATTGCAAAGACAATCAGTGTATATGCTATCACTACAAAGAAATGCTAAGTAATTGAGGTGATGGGTGATAAGCTAAATCAGTGATGGAATTCCTCCACATTACACACATAAGCCTTTGCATCACTTTTCATGCTGTAAAGTCCCACAATTATATATCGTTAACTTGTAATTTTTTTAAAGGAGAGTCAGCATAGGAACAATCGTGCCCAAGATAAAATTAGATGCTAGAATACTCTGAAGCAGATGTCTTGTCATGGTCCACGTTGTTCCTTTCCTTGTGGAATTCGTCAAGTCTTTGTATGACTCCTAGAATTCTAGCTGAAATGGCAGGTTCATCTTCCTGAAGGGAAGCAAATCCATGAGACATGGCAGAAGACAACAGAAAAGTCTTGCATCCTCCACAAAGCCCCTGACACTTAGCAGCCTGGGAACTGCCTTATGCCATTACGTTTTCCTCATCTTCATGAATAGATTTTTTCACCACCTAACGATATATCTAGTCTAGATTTCATTATATAACTCTTAAACTCATTCAAATTGGGACCCACTCATACTTGTTCAATTGCTTCATGCCTCATCTACACTTTCATTAAGACACAACAGGGAAGGGAAATACATGGGAATAATGTCAATACGTGTAATGGCTTGTTCAAATATAGAAAGGATGAGGTTGAAGAGATGGCTCAACAGCTATGAGTATTTGCTGCTCCTGAAGAGGACCTGAGATTTATTGCCATCACTCACAGGAAGGGTCTTACATCTGTCTATAACTCCAGTTCAACTGAGTCTAATACCCTCCTCTGGTTTCAGTGAAACTGTCACTCACTCATGTGCACATTTGCACATCCACACAAACAGACATACACACAGAAATAGACACACACAGCAACACATATATTCACTAGCATGAATAAAGATGAGTGTTAAATAGAATCCAGAAACCTAACAGCATTAGCTAAGAAAAGAATGAGATTGATTATACATTGATTATAGAGAGGCGTACTATGTTTTTATATTTATCAGATGATAAAATTGATATAAGACAATGCAAACGTGTTGTCATTTCTTGCATAAGCTAAACAGCTGCCTACACACAGTTTTAAATTTTTGAAATATATCTAAATTTTAGGTTTTTATTTTAAAAAAATTAGTGTGTAACAAATTTTAGATTCTTCAATCAGGGATATTTTGTAAGTATGATAGTATATATATAATATATATAATATATATATCTGATAAACACACACACTCATGCACACACACACTCATGCACACACGTACACACACATACACACACACACACACACACACACACACACACACAAACACACACACCATTGAGTTGCCATTCTGTAGGTCAGATACCTGATAGATTTCTAATGTCTTTTTACAACTGATTGTCACATAACTATACATCAATGGGGAGGATTCCCGGTCCTGATTCCCATAAATAATATTCCACATGACAGTAATCACAGCTTCTTAGTTTCCATATTCATATTTATTAACATGGCTGTATGCATGCCCTGGAAAGAAACTAATTAATGCAATTTGTCAGCTGCTAATTTTCCACCAGTTGCACATTTTAAAAAATGCACATCCGTCCAGAAAAAGCATATTTTCCCAAGGAGAAAGTAAAACCTTAACTACTTGATTTACCTATTATAAATTTTTGGATTAATGCAAAAACCAAACAAAATAAAAACTAGTACAAAGATGTTCAGCTCTCTGAGGCTCCATTACAACCCATGTAGCCCATTATTTTCTCACGTTTCCTTCTTATTTCAATTTTTAAAAACAATGATTTCCCCCCAAAAGAGTGTCAAAAACACCAACATGTGGTAAGACATTTGGAGTCAAGCTAAGCCCACGAGTTCACTAATTTAGAAAAAAAAAAAAAAACATGTCAGAGACATAGGAGGAGTCACTCTTCATTTTAACTTACAGTACAAAACACAATCCCTCAAGATTTGTTACTTTCTCAGCAGATGGGCAAAAGTGAAATAATTGGCAAAGAAAAACTGCATGGTTTGCTGTCAGTTTTATGGCCATGTATTGAAGAGGCACAGCCCAAGGAATGTAATTGTTGAAATTCAGCCACAAGACTGCTTAAATGATGATATAAACTTCACACAAATGAGTTGAAGCGAAGCTTTTAGTCCCTCATCACTTGTGAAGCACATAGTTGTGGTAACACTGTATGCTGCCTGCTGCTTGATATAGCTGTGTTCTATCCACCACCCGCTGGAGTTTTGGCAAAAGTTATTTGACTAACTACCTGCAGGACTATTAAATCTTATGTAACATTGCATCCTACAACTCTCAAGTGAAATGTTTATTTGGGGATGTCAAAAAGATAAAAACTTAATATATTTATAATGAAATATAGGGCACATTTTCTTACTAGTTTGATATTTCTCTATTTGTATATATAATTTTTCAAATTAAATTGGATGAATCATATAATTAATGATTCAAAATATTCATCTTCTCTCCCCCTTTACCCTTCTATAAAATAGTGATGCAGATAATTAATGGTATCATGGATTTTATTAAATGCAATAACTCTACTCTCATAAATTCTGTCCAATAGATCAGAATCTCTCTCAACTCAGGGTATATGATCCTTTTTATATTTCTGTCTCATTAACTTAAGCTTTGAAATCCATGGATTCCTTCCAAGTTTGTCTTTTTCTATTTCCCAGCGTCTGCTTTGCACAATTTTCTACATTCTATGTGCAATCTCAAGGTGGAATTCAATAACTTCTCTTAAGACATTTCCTTGGTTATTGCAACCAAAAATATTTTGTTCAGTCTTTGGATTAGTCAAGGTTCTCTAAGAGATCAGAATAAAGAGAGTAACTGTATAGTGAAAGGGAAATTATTGGATCTGCTCATACAATAGTTTGTGCCGTGTGGTAGTGATCGTCTTCACATTGTAAAAGCTGAAGGCTGGGTAGCTACTCAGTCCATGAGACTGGATGTCTGAGCACTCTGACTCTGGCACAAAAGACCTAGAGCAACCTGGAGAGCTGCTGTGTCCCTGTACAAGTTGGAAAGGAAGCTGAAGAATCTTGGTTCTTATGTCAGCAAAGAAAGGCAGCTGCATGAATTCACCAACAAGATGTGAAAATGGCAAAAATAGTCAACCTTAAAAGGTATTATTCACCTGTGTATCTGATCAATCTAAAAAAAATCAACAGCAGTGTGAGTTCCAGGGATATTTCTGGTCCTGTACACAAGGGATGCATTCACGATGGAAAACAGTCATGTTTGTCTTTATTTCTTTTTACTCAGTAGTACAGCTTTCACCGCAGATGCTGTTCTTGTGTTTACATCGCCTTTAGTTCCTTCAAGCTACATTTGCTGCAAAAGCTTGTTGCAAAGACTTTGAACTTTGCTGGCTACATTCCCTAAATACTATCCATCTGCTTGTTTCATTGTCTGGACAGTGGAAGTTAGAGCCAGACATCAAGGCAAAACTGGACGCGAAGAATTTTAGCAATAGTGGTTTGCAAAGCTCACAGAATAACTGTTGTTTGCTTCATAGACTCCGATGCCCCCAAACTCCTTATACCTGCCTAACTCTAAGTCCTACGTCTCAAACATTCAATATTTAAGTTTATTCAAGGGTTATGTTTCATGCTTTCAAAAGTGAGAAAAGAGCATGGAAGAAAAGTGGAGTTGTGGAGAAATAGTCATTAGCAGTGTAAAATTATAAACCCAGGATTTTTCTGACCAATGGAAAGAGTTACAGACACGAGATTCAGGTGTTTCATTATTCATGCTACAAGCAAACTTTCCAACGGCTTGCCTTCACTATTTGACTCAATCCAGAAATAAACAAACTTAATTATGAAATTTTAGTGAAAGATTTTTAAGAATTCACAATTTTATATAGACAGATGGATTAGGCAATATTCTTTGAAGGACTTAAACCAAGAGGACCTGTGCCTGAACGTTACACACTTACATATACAAACATTCCAAAGGGACATTTTTTGATTGGTCTTCATGAAACCTTGATAGAGTCTATGTAACTGAGCAATTCTCATACTGAAGACATACAAAACCAGGTAGTCAGACATCCCAATCTGATGCCGGAAGACCAGAAACTTCTGAGAAATTCTCTTACTGGGTGCACGTCGAAAGGCTAAGGAATCTGGGGTCTGATGCCATCGTTATGCTAACTCAGAATGATGTGTCGACAGTGCTTTTTATTTAGACTTCCTGTTTTTCCAAATTGGATTTGGCAGGTGCTGCCACATTAGAGATGCTTCTGTGGCTCCGATCATTGTCCTACATGTGTCTTTGAAAGGGATCTGCAGGCAAGTACATCGGCCATGGTTGTCTCTCATTCAACACAAGCTGACAGCCAAGGCCAACACTAAACCTCGCCCTAGGTAAACAGGTATTTTGTAAACCCTCCTGTTCCATTGATAGAGGCCAAACTCTGAATTCTACAGGAAATGCGCTCCCCAAATCGCTGGGCTTATTTTTATTGAGCATCAAATCATATTATCAATTGAGAAATTAACACTTAAAGGAATGCTTGTAACATTAGAATAGAAATACACCAGCTCTGTGCTCACCCCCCAACTCTAGGAGACATGTAATGGAGAATCTCTGCAGGGATTTTTGTTCATGTTTGCCCACCATTCAGTTTTTCATGTAACTTCAGGAAAGGCATCACCATGGTGTCGTGGCATTGCATTGTACCTGTCTGCAAACAGCATCATAGAGATATCAAGATCTCTAAGCAAAGCAACCAGCACACATCCCTGCTTGGACCTTGGCTATAGAGGACAGAACATTTGAAGGATTCCAAAGAGCCATGAATCCATCTGTGTTGCCCTGAGAATCTTGCCTGAAATAACTCTGCCTTGAAAATGCTAGAGAAGTGGTTGTAAACCTTTCCTAGTGCAGCAACCGTTGAATATAGTTTTGGCATGTTGTGGTAACCTTAGCCATAATGTTATTTTGGTTCCTAGTTCACAAATCTTAATGTAAATATTTGTGTTTTTCCTTTTTTTGTAACTTCGTCCCTTTCCTATACTCTTAGTGACCCCCATGAAAGGGTCATTTGACCTCCAAAGAGGTCACTACCCACCGGGTGAGGACTGCTAGCCTCAAGCCTGTGATGAGAGGAGTAGTCCTAAAGCTTGATGACATGAGATACTCAAAAGGCTTCTTTCACATAGAGCAACCAGCTGCTATACATTATCTCTTTAGGAGGTAGAACATCCCTTATTTAATGTTCATTTGCTTATTTCTTGGCTGGGTAGAGTTTTTTTTAACTCTTCCAATTTCTTTCAACCTCTTACAATGGATAACCCCAGCACTCAACTGCAACCCTAGCTTCAGCTTCAGTTACCAAATCAAAGCCACATTTACACATGTTCACTAGCCCTGACCCCATGTCTTAGTACAGCATTGTCTGTATCTGTCCACTTTCTGCCTCTGATTAAGCAATATCACATACTAGAGTATGTTTTGAAGAATGGAGAGTTATTTTCGCTCATGGGTTTAGAAATCTTGGCCCAGAGATGGCATCTTACGATAGCCTTTTGATGTTAGTCCCAAGGATTGCAGGGCATCTTATGGTAGAGCCTCCTCATCTCTCTATCTCTATCTCTGTCTCTGTCTCTCTCTCTGTGTGTGTGTGTGTGTGTGTGTGTGTGTGTTTGTGCTTGTGTGTATGTGTCCTTGTCTCCTCTGTCACTTACAAAGTCCTCATTATTTGGACATGTGTGTCCATAGTAATGACTGTATGTAAACCACATCACATCCAAGAAGTCCCACATCTAAAAGGTTCATTTGGGTTGTGTCTACTCCATTGATGCTTCAGGATGCATATTAAATTCCAAATGTGAATTTGACACTATGTAAAACATAATCACTGTGTAGGAAGTATCCTACACAGAGATTTCCCCTTATACCAATGCTCAGACTATCTAATGAAATGAGATACCCATCACTAGTCCAGTTTGCTATGATACTTAGAAATGAAGCTATGTGGCATAGAATGTGGTGCCCATGGGTCACAGGCTGTTTGTCTGCCATTCTCAACTATATCATCTAAACATGAGCCTCACAGACTCACATAGATCAATTAACACAGAGAATCTGACATCCTCATACATCTGATTAGCTACATGAAACAATGACTAAAAGCCATCAACATCTAAATTCAAAGGAAGTAGCAAGGCTTCACATTGCAAGTCAGATGTCAAAAATGTTTTGATATAAACTATGGTCTTTAAAAGAGCATGTGACTGTTGGAATTCAGTGATCCGTTAATGTTTGCGATGTATTTATTAACTTCATATCATAATGACAAGAATAGCTATGTTTATATTTTAGAGAGCTTTTGTCTAACTCTACTACAGAACCTGCTTCTGGAGAGCTTCTTTGCTTCTTAAGTGATTCACCTTAATGTTGGTGATGTCACTCTGGAACACAATTTCAGACAAAGAGTCAATGACAGGGCATAAGAAAGGGAAGGTTGGTTATTTTGTTTTCTTTCCTTATTGTTCTTGTTTGTGTTATTTTGGTTTGGTTTTGTTTTGTTGTTATTAAAATTGAACTTAGGGAAAGGTTAAAACACACTATATGAAGGGACAAGATGTGTAGAGCAGGAAAAGAGCAAAGAGACTTTGACAGATTTGACAGTATGCGCAAAAACTATGTCCTACCTGGGATTCCTGGGGCTTTGCATGGGTTGACCTCCTTGTGTGAACTGAAAAAGGAAATGATTAACCACATTACTGCTGGTTTTAAGCTCAGTCAATTAGAGCCTGTTCTGCATGGCCCCACACTTGCGATGAGTTTTTAAGATAGAAAATAGTACTTTTTGAAAGTTTTAACCTACCTCTCTTCTAATTCTTTAACTCTCTCCCCATCCTAACCAGACTACAAAATAGGCCAATATGTATTTGAATAGTGAAAAGAAAATAATCAAATAACTACAATGTCTGTATTATTTGCTATAGCTATCATCATTCCCTGAGTTTCGACAGTGGTCAATACTTTGTACTAAACCCAGTGGTGCCTTTCTCTTCCCTTGCAGTTAAGTTTCACAATTTCACCTCCATTGTGATGGGAACCTAGAGGCAGGTCCTTCAGTACATACAGATAGAAAAGCTGGAATCTTAGTCTCAAAACTTTGAATAAATACCAGAACTGAGATCTGTTTCTCTTTAATGATGCACTCTTATAGACTGGTCCCTATTTCATCAAAGTCTTACAGATTTTGATGTGTGCCATTCTAGGAAAATACCTTTCTCTCAAAATGCCAATTTGAAATGATCTGTGTTAATTACCACAGAAACAAGCTATTGGGCTTGTCTGTGAGGTTCTTTCCAGAAAGGATTAACTGTAGAGGGAAGAACTACTCTGACTATAACCAGCAACATTTCCTGGAAGGAAGTGGTGGACTGAAGAAAAATAAGAAAGTGAGCTAGCATTCATCCCTGATTTCTGACTGAGAAGAAAATGTGAGTACTGAGGGGAAATGTGAGTTTTCCAATCTCCTGCCACCATGACTTCTCTGTCAAGACCGACTGCACTCTTTGAACTGTGAGCCAAGATAAATTCTTTTAATATCATCAGCATGATCTAGAACAGGACTGATAAATCTACAGAATGAAAAGCCAAAAGTAATTGTTTTAGCCTATAGATCATTTTTACTTCACTAATAAGGTACAATGCTGCATTTAATCTTGAACCAAGGCTTGAAATAAAATAAGTAATTAAAGCCTAAAGCAAACAAGAGTTAGTAATGTGAACAACTCCTCTACTCAACACCCAAGAAAATCTCTCATAAATACACACCAGATGAAAAAGCATTCATTAAGTCTCTTAATATATTAGAAACCAAAATTAAATGGGGCTTATGTATGTGGCTGTGTGTGTGTGTGTGTGTTTGTGTGTGTGTGCCTGTTGGTTTGTCTGTCTGTGTGGCTTTTACGTATGTATATGAGTGCATGTGTGTGTATGTGTGTGTGCATGTGTGGTTTGTCTTGTGCACATATGATTATTGCATGAACATTGTCTGAGAAGCCATGTATAAACATCTACAACCCTAGATAGGGCTCCAATGACAGATGTAAAAAGTAAATCCACACAGATGTGCATCTCAATGAACCAGTGAGTGAACGGAGTTTACTTAACAAAAGGATCAGTCAGACGAAATGTGTTTTGAAATACAGCATAGCAATTTTTCTTTAATTGGTACACAGGGAAACAAATCATAGAATCTGGATAGCATTAGATTTTTTTGGATTGGCAGACTTTTTGTTGGCCTGAAATTCTGAATTTGTATCTATCTTCCAAGAGATGTCATCTTTGAGGGCTTTTCGATCACATTTAGATTATCAGTGTATTAATGGTCATTGTAAGGAAAGTCAGAAGTAAAATTTCACATGTTTTCATTAGAAATAAAAATGGAAGTTGGATGGAAATGGAAGTTAGACAAAAAATTATTTCATCCCTATCCTTTTAAAGATTTATTTTCTTTTTACTATATGTATATAAATATCTTCCCTCAATGGACATGTGCATATAGTGCCTATGGAGGTCACAGAAGGGCATCAGACTTTCAGGAAATGGAGTTACAAAAGGTTGTAGGCTGCCATGTGGGTGCTGAGAATTGAACCCACATCTGCAAGAGGATCTAGTGTTTTGACATGTTGTTCCATCTCTCTAGCTCCACGATCACTCTTTTGATACGTGTTTTTGACAATATTTCATCTAGTATCATTTAAGTAAAAATATTTTCAGCGTCTATAATTGTTTTTATTGTTATTGATTTAATTTCTAAACTCAGTTCATTTCAAGAAGGATTTGTCTGTGGATAGAGTGTCCAAAAGGTTATGATGAAGATATGAGGGTTTGGTGGGATAAATTATACATGGTCATTGAACTTATATTTTATCAAGAGAGAAGGTACTCATAAACTAGACTCAACCAAGACTGGGAGAAATACTAAATTAGGAAGAGAATTCATCTTTTTTGTGGAGAAAGAGATTTACTTCCCTCCTGTGAGGAGTGAGATTGAGTATTTTAGCAGAGGTAGAATTTGACTTGATCTTTGAAGGAGAGGTAAAAATGACAAAATGACCTTTTGCAGAGAAGACTGAAAAGTCAAAGGACTCAGGGCTCATCCTGCAAAGAAGGATGAAGAGCTTTCCAGCAGAAGTTAGGAGGACTGTCCTAATGTTAGAGATAGACGAAGTAATTAGTAGAGTTACAAGATGGAGAAAGCAAGCAGTACCTTGTTTTTAAAGCAGTTTGCTCCCTGACATGATGGAAGGTTAATAATTGTGCCAATATTATGAAATGTCATTGAAGAACGTGGCTTAATAATGAGCACAATTAATTAAAAACCACATCAGCATGGACAAGGGATGGGAAACGGGCTAGAAAAGAAAGCCTCAGAGAAGAAAGAACGCATGCTACAACAAGATCTATGCTATCCACAGTTATCCTTTAAAGCACCTATTTATTAATTCAGTGTGGGGAAGGGCTTTGCGATGATGTGTGCATTCAACTCCATGGTGTGCATGTGGAAGCTAGGGAACAACTTTCTATTCTTTTACCTTGCAGTCCAATGAATGAAGTCAGGCGTCAGACTTCTCAGCAAGTATCCTCACCTGCTGAGCTTGTCTTGTGCCTCTCTTTTGTACTTGAAAACAGAACCTCCTGTAGTTCGGGCTGATCTCCACCACGGGCCCTTATTTTTTTTTTAATTTTATTTGGTTTTTTTTCTGTCTGTTTTCTTTTTTTTTTTTTTTATTAACTTGAGTATTTCTTATATACATTTCGAGTGTTATTCCCTTTCCCGGTTTCCGGGCAAACATCCCCCTCCCCCCTCCCCTTCTTTATGGGTGTTCCCCTCCCCATCCTCCCCCCATTGCCGCCCTCCCCCCAACAATCTAGTTCACTGGGGGTTCAGTCTTAGCAGGACCCAGGGCTTCCCCTTCCACTGGTGCTCTTACTAGGATATTCATTGCTACCTATGAGGTCAGAGTCCAGGGTCAGTCCATGTATAGTCTTTAGGTAGTGGCTTAGTCCCTGGAAGCTCTGGTTGCTTGGCATTGTTGTACATATGGGGTCTCGAGCCCCTTCAAGCTCTTCCAGTTCTTTCTCTGATTCCTTCAGCGGGGGTCCTGTTCTCAGTTCAGTGGTTTGCTGCTGGCATGCGACGGGCCCTTATTCTTCCAGCTTCCACCTCCTTGTGTCCAGTTGCAGACATGCACCACCAGGCCTGGTTTTATACAGTGCTTGGAATGGAAACCAGGACACTATGCATGATGGGCAAGCACCGTAATTACTGAGTATAATTACTGCAGTGACTAGCTCCCACATTTTGACCACAGACAAATATGGATACAAGAAGAAATAAAGTTTCACACAGTAAGTAATTCACACCTTCAGCTGTTAATGTAGGGAGCTGCACATTTTTATTCTCAGAGACAGAGGAGAGAGACACTGTTTAGCTTCTCATTGCCTGGTGAAGCCAGGGCACAAGACAGCTGAGTTTGCCTCATTGTTCTAAGTTCATTTTCTTTGCCCTCTAGTTGAGCATTCATGCATAAGAAGGATTCCAATAGAATTTGAAAAAATATTGGGTTCATTTTTGTGCCATCCAGAAAACCAAAAAGCTACATATTTTCAGGATTGTATTTTGTTCAAGACATTTTTAAATGTGTGTATGTGTGTGTGTATGTGTGTGTGTGTGTATGTGTGTGTGTGTCTGTGTATGTGTGTATGTTTCACAAAGAATGCTCAGTACTAGATTATCACATTTTAAATCCTGGTACGGTCAAAATGTACATGAATATATGTAAGGGGTTAGCCAGTGTTTCATTTTGCTTTGTTTCAAGTCAGCCAGTATTGGAGCAGTAGGGTATTATCTAGAATCCCTAAGACAGGCTTCATCAGCCAAGTCTGCATAAAGTCACTTCTACTGAGCAATTCTGTGTAAATGTTAGCTTTCTTGCTTTTCAAAACATCTAGAGGTCAGCATGGAGTGTAGCTCAGCCCTGAGTACCTGGGTAACAGCACTGTGAGTCTCTTAGAAAGGATTCAGGCAGGGAGAGCCATCTAGCTTAGTTCCTCAGACTTCCATCATGAACTCTACAATCTGTGTGTTGGAATTTGATAGATTTCTGTAGGAGACATTGAATGTTAGACAGAATTAGCTAACATCCAGCTAGAAGGCTAATGAAGTACAATGGGATAGAGCTGGAAAATGACTCCAGTTTCACAGTAGAAAGGAAGACAGAAAGGGAGATCAGGAGAGGAAGAGGAGAGGGGAAGGTGTAGGAGAAAGGAAGGAAAGGCAGGGAGGGGAGGGAGGAAGTGTGTTAAGAATACAGGAAAGTGAAAATTTTAGCTCATTAACTTTTAGAATTAGCATAGATATTAAATATACAAAGATATTTTAAATATATTTAATAAGATGTATTCATAACATTAAATAATCAAAGATGAGTTCACAGCTATACTAATATTCCCACGAGAAACAAGTCTTCTTTGATACTAGCTGGAAACAGGCCAATTGTTTACAGAATGGCACAGCTATGAGCATTTTGAAGGCTGATTCAGATAATGTCCTTAGGTAATTAGTGCTGGCATCAGATGATCCATGTTTTAATAACAAGGCTGAATACTACTTTACAGTCACTCTCGTGTCCCTACAGTAGCTCTGTGTCTGGGAAGCAGGGAAGAAGGAGACTCATCAATGCAGCAGTGTGATCTGCAATTATGCTCCATTTCCCGGAAGGAGGAGATCAATACTAACGATCACTCTGAAAACCATCATTGCTAGTTACATAATCTGGGATAGATTTTTACTTCCCACATATGTTAGATAAATATTTGGAAATTTGAAGCAAATTGTTGGGGAATGATGGACAGATTGGAGGTAATAAACTACAATATTTTTGCTGATGCAATGATTCCACTTAAAACACATTTCAGCATTCACATGCTTGCTTTTCTTTCTCGGTTTGACTGGGACGTTTCCAATTTTTATCTGTAAAAATGAACCACCCTCAGAGTAACTGTATTTTGTCAGGTAAGTCTATCACAGAGAATATATCTGTAATGAGTTCAGTCAAGGAAGAGCCTCAGCCATAATTTGGGTTAAACAGCTCTTCCTCTGACCTGGGGATTTGTTGCATAATAAATTTGTTCCCTGGGGAAAACAGTGTCCTTTGAGAGAACTCGAGCCAGCTGGGCGATGCAAGTGGGACCATCTGCTCAAATAAACTCCACATTACCATTTCAAATGTTGTAGCTGCTGCTTACTGCTTTCCTTACATGATACTTGGGCTACAGTAACATCCATCCTAATGACTTTCCTCTTGCTAGCTAGTGCATTAGGCTGCCTTCCTTCAACCTGCAACCAAACGAAAACAAGAAAACACATCTGATGCCAATTCTGAATCTCCAAAGCAAGACCAGAGAACGAATGTCCCTACCTTAGAGACTTGCATGCAGTGCACTATCTCGTTCTTTCCATACATCCAGTTCTGACATTTTTCTAATGACAGCTTGTCCACAGCCTCATTGGTCCATGTACAGCAAGGTAAGGTCTTATATTCATGACATCAAACACAGAACGGTTTCTGCCTATCTGTCTTTCAACAAGTAAGGGGACTTTCCCTGGTACTCTATGGTGTGTCCACTGTGTCACAGCCACTGTGATATGACTGAACTATCCTTAACTGGGGTGCTAAGAATGCCCCAATCACTTAGGAGTAGTGCCAGAATTTTGATATAGTGGTCTTTTGTCTTTCTTCTTTTGTCAAAACGCAATGGGAAACAAACCAGCTAGAACCTTGGTTCCAAACAAGAAGCAATGTCAAACTGCACTAGCATTAACTGCACCTTTTACCACTATGCAATCACAAGTCAGATGAGAGAGTAATGGCTCAGGAGGTAAAGGCTAGCCATGGAAGGATGAAGACAGAGTTTGAATTACCAGATTCCATGCAAATCTTGACACTGGAACATGTGCCTATAATACCAGCACACCTAGGTGAAGTAGGAAGTGGAGAGAAGAGGATTCTAGAAGGTTGCCAGCCAACTGTAGCATGCAGTAGAAGGAGGAGGAGGAGGAGGAAGGGGGAGGAGGGGGAGGAGGAGGAGAAGGAAGGGGGAGGAAGGGAGGGAGGGAGGAAGGAAGGAGAAAGGAGGAAGAAGGAAGGAGAAAGAAGAGGAGGAGTAAGGAAGAAGAAGAAGAAGAAGAAGAAGAAGAAGAAGAAGAAGAAGAAGAAGAAGAAGAAGAAGAAGAAGAAGAAGAAGAGGAAGGAGGAGGAGGAGGAAGATGAGGGGAGGAGAAGGAAGGGGGAGGAGGAGGAGAAGGAAGGGGGAGGAGGGGGAGGAGGAGAAGGAGGAAGGAAGGGAGGGAGGGAGGGAGGAAGGAAGGAGAAAGGAGGAAGAAGGAAGGAGAAAGAAGAGGAGGAGGAAGGAAGAAGAAGAAGGAGGAGGAGGAAGAAGAAAAGGAAGAAGAGAAAGAAGAAAAGGAAGAAAGGAGGAGGAAAAGAAGGAGAAGAGAAGAAAGAGAAGAAGGTGAAGACCAATAGTTGACATTATCCTATGATCTTTAGATGTAAACCAGGGCATGCTCCTGGGCCCAAATTTACACATACACACACATACACACACACACACACACACACACACACACACACACGTGTGTGTGCTCATGACACAAAGTGATTTTATATATTATGCAAACAAAGCATTGATGAACCACTGAAACTCTTGATTTATTGAAGCTTCTACTGTGACTATGTATCTTTTTTATTTGCATGCTAAAATGCAAGCATTAATATTTCCCACCAAAATGTGGGTGAGTGTGAGTTAGAAAAGCCTCGGGGACTTGTCTGGGTCACGGGCTGCGCTATAGGCTATTCATGCCCACCACCACTTTTTTTTTTCTTAGTGCATAACTTACCTCCAAATACAGGGAAACTTGGAACAAATGAACGAAGTGAGTCTGTGACTACCAGGAAACAACTGACACTATTTTTCGTGATGCGTGACAAAATATGAATTCTTCAGGCAAAAAGCTGAAATCAAGAAAAGCTTCTTTTTTTGTCAGAAAGAATTAGAAAACACCTCAATATTTGAAGAATTTTCTAATGAAATTGATGAGTGCATTTAACAATATGATTGTTTGCTGTTGTATGAGGAAATTAATCAACATTTGAAATATTTGTACGACTCACAGAATCATTATTTTCCAAACCAATATTGGCTGTTATAAATATAAATGTGGAAGAAGAAGCTGTTGCTATTTCAGTATAGTTCGAGGTGTTTTGATACTGATAGAAATAGTCTATTCATGGGCTTTCAAGTCCCACAATTCCACTGTTAGGAGATTCCCACCTATTAAATTTGGGGTTAGATCACAGTAGAATAAATACAAGTCTTTGGTGTGCTACTGAACTGTGCCTTTCTTTTACCTAAAAATGGAGGATTCCAAAGGCCTTAGTGTATTCACACTCTAGCACCCAAATGACGAAATGCAGGGCACGAGTCTTGAGGATGATATTACGACTATCCTCTAAAGAACAGAGTCATTTACCTTAGACAATGTAGAACAGTGTCATTTTTGCTAGCTATGGCCATTTGGATTTAGTTATTGAGAAGATGATGAATTTACCCCAGACTACCCTTGAACTCCTGAACCTCCTGCCTCCACCTCCTGAATGCTAAGGCTATAGGTAACATACCACTACACCCAGTTCATGTTCTGCTGGAGATTTTACCAGGGTTTGGGGCATTCTAGGCAGAAAGTCAGTCCACTGAGCTATATGTTCAACTGAAAGGAGCATCCCTTTTTAAAATAATAGTTTTTAACTTGGGAAAAAAGTGCTAGGCCATAAAATATGTACTTCTACTAACATGATATACAACATAATAATAATGCCTATTACAGAGATTTTTAAACGGTATTTAATCACTCTGTATCACCTTGGATATACTAAATATCAATAGATAAAATCTTAACGATCCTTATAAATCCTGAAAGAATAAGAAGATGCCCTGAGAGCAGGCACCTTTGTGTGTGTGTGTGTGTGTGTGTGTGTGTGTGTGTGTGTGTGTGTGTGCGCGCGCACATTTAACAATATGAGTTGTTTGCTGTTGTATGAGGAAATTAATCAATATTTGGAAGATTTGTATGACTCACGGAATCACACACACACACACACACACACTCACATACATGCAAAGAGCAGTCATTTGTGAGCCTGAGATTTCCTGCAAGAGGGGTGACCTGGTTAGACCTTGTTAGGAAGGTAGAAGTCAGCAAGAGAACAGATATTGGGAAAGTAATCAACAGTGTTTGCCAAAGACCTGGACAATCACAGCCTTTCTTCTAGGCTGCCCGGAATGTTAATGAAATCAGTGGTTGTTAAACTGCTTTTGGGAGGTTTTCAAATTAAATCTGTTGACAGTTGGGACTCTGATGAGTTTTAGCTCCCACTGCTCAAATCAAAGACCTCTCCAAATGACACACTTACATATGGCATTTCCTTCTATTATTCCATTATAAATTATTTCTAAGGAAGTGATCAGTTTCAATGTCATTAATTAGACATTCCCATTGTGTGAAATCTTCATACTTGACATCTAAACTTTATTAGCTTAAGCTTCCTGAAGCTCAGAGTTTAGTACTACTCACCATTTTAAACAACACAGAATATAAGGTGATTTATTTTCATGATCATTATGACATTGCTTCATTTTACTTTTTAGTATTTTAATATTTATGCATGCATATAATGCATTTTGAGTAATCTACCGTCCATTCTGTTCCTTCCAACTCTTCACCTATGTGCTCATTTTTTTCTCCCAGTAGCATGTAGACTGTCTTGGTTTTTCTTCTAATACTCATTGAGACATTTAGTACTGTCTATCTGTGCACTAGCATGGGGCCATCTACTGGAACATGGACATCTTCTTTGGGCCTGCAGACTTGTAGTAAACCGACTTTTACATCCCTAGCAGAATTTTCAGTAGCTCCTCAGATAAGTGTGGTACTTCATTGGACCTCCCCCACCACCGCCAGAAACTAGGATCTGGTATGGCTTGATCTTGAGCAAATCTTAGGAATATCGTCATAGCTGCTATCAGCTAGTGCATGCAACTGAGTTTCCATGTCTACAAAATACTGTTTTATACCAGTACCTACTTCCTCTGATTCTTACAGTCTTTTCGCCCTCTCTTTCATGATGGTTCCAGAATGGTGAACGGGGGAGTGTTACATAGCCACCCTATTAAGCTGAGTACATCACAGTCTTGCATTCTATACACATGGATATGCTGTGGATCTGGATTCATCATGATCTACTGAAGGAGATTCTCTGAGGAGAGCTGAGAGATACAACCATCAACTGGTATAGCCGTAAGAACTCAGGAGAAGTTTATTACTATGCTCACTTAGAATAATACTACAATGTTCTCCTTTAAGGTCTATAATGTAGGCCAAGCATAGACTTTATGGCCCGTTGATGATATCAGGTGAATGCATTCATTCCACTTGTGAATTTCATTTGCTTGCAGAGTGAGTTTTAAAATGAATCCGAAACATTTGTGCATCAATTACACTGCCCCACCTGGGCATTCCTTGACACACAGGCAGTTATTATCATTCACAAGATTCACAGTTGGGCTTTTCTTCCCCAAAATCCATGTGTAGAACTCTCCAGAACTATGAAAGGTAGCAGGATGGATGAACTTGCCAGTTCAGTACCAGCTTGGTTTCTCCATGCTCAATGACCACGGTATGTAGTGTCTTCACCAGTAAGGTATTTCCATCAAGTTCTGGCAGGGAAGGAGGCTCCAAACCCAATAGACTGTCATGCTTGGGGGGTTCTATGGGACTCTATTGATCATGAACTAGGAGAGATAACCCATACCTAAGTCTGGGCTTTTTATACCCTATAGTGAGAGTCTGGAGGAGGCCTTATCTCCAGGTTATAATGTAACTCCACCCAAACTCCATTTCTATACACATATATTCTAGGAAATCTCTCCAACAGTGGGTTTCCAAGAAGTGTTTCCAAAGTCCTTCAGTGTCAGTTACCCTTCCCTGTAATCCCTCCTTCCCAAGATACCCCCACTTCTGAACCCCACTTAACCATTTATGTTATCTCCCTTTCGTTTCTGATAAAGCCTGGGTCCTAGTTGCCTTATTTTGAAGCATCCCCCAGGTTCCTTAATAGTTTTCTGATTTTATGTTTAATCCAATTTAAATACACACATTTAAAGATTCATAGCTAGCATGTCCACATGAGAGAGAACATGCAGTGTTTGTCTTTCTGGTTACATTCTTCAGAATGATCATTTCTAGCTCCACCCATTTAAGTGTGATTTTTTTTCCTTAGAGTTGAATAGATTCTTATACTCTATATAAATTCATGTTTGTTATCTATTCATCCATTAATTGATATGCAGATCATTTTCATTTCCCAGCTATTGTGAATGAAGCATCAATGCGCATGAATGAGCAGGTTTTTTTTTTTTCTCAGTGAGATATATAGTCATTGGAAATCTATGCAGGAATAGCAGGTCTGAATCACGTAGTAGGCCTATTTCTAATTTTTGAGGAACCCACGACTGAATTCCACAGTGGCTGCAGCGGTTTGCACTCTCGCTAACAGTGATTATTTTGCCCCCTGCATCCACTGTAGCCTTCATTGTCATTTGATTTACTGACCTTAGCCATTCTGAGCTGGGGAACATGATATATCCCAAAGGGGTTTTAATTTGCACTCCCATTCTAGCCAAGGATTTGAGTATTTAAGAAGAGGAGGAGGAGGGTGATCCTGTAGAAGGAACAGCAGTCTCAATTAACCTGGACCTCCAAGATCTCTTAGACACTGGATCATGAACCAGGCAGCATCCACCAGCTGAGATGAGACCCCCAACACATACACAACAGAGGACTGCCAGGTCTGGGTTCAGTCAGAGAAGATGTACCTAACCCTCAAGGGACTGGAGGCCCCAGGAAGTTTAGAAGAACAATAGTATCAGTGAACCGCACCCCTCAGAGCTCCCAGGGACTAAACTATCAACCAAAGAGTATACGTGTGCCAGTCCACCGCTCCTGCTACATATGAAGCAGAGGAATCACTGGGAAGGAAAGCACTTGGCCCTATGGAGGCTTGATGCCCCAGCGAAGGGGGATGTTAGAGGGGAGGGGTGGGAGTGGGTGAGTGGTTGGGAAGCAGCCTCTTAGAGGCAAAGTGGAGGGGTATGGAGTTGGGGGTTTATACCCGGAATGGGGATAATATTTGAAATATGAACAAAGAAAAATATTTCTCAGACAATCTTGCTTCTTTTGAGAACTTGCTGTTAAGTTCTGTGACACAATTTTTAATTGGGTTATTTTATTACTATTATTATTATTATTATTATTATTATTATTATTATTATTATTTTAGTTCTTTGTCTTTTCTAGACAAGTTCTCTGCCAGATGGTTTGGTGGGACAGATTTTTTTTTCCCATTCTGTAAGCTAATTTTTTCACTTATGTAATAGTGGTCTTTGATGTACAGAAGATTTTTTTAATGGTTTCACAAGGTACCATTTTGAATCCTTGGCTTTAATGCCTGGATTACTTGATGTTCTATTCAGAAAATCCTTCCTTGTGTGTGTCTTCCTAACTTCAGTGTGTGTGTCTTACTCTCTCCTCTATCAGATTTAGGATATCAGATCTTAGGGCAAGACCCTTGATCAATGTGGAGTCAAATTTTATGCAAGGTAAGAAATGAGGATCCTATTTCATTCTTCTACAGGTTGCTATCTAGTTTGACCAGTAGCCTTTGTTAAAGATGCTGTCTTTTCCTCAACGCCTATTATTGGCCTCTTTATCAAAAATTGAGCAACAGGTGGAATGCAGGCCATTATCTGAATCCTCAGTTCTGTTCCACTCATCAATGTCTATGTGTTATGCTGGTATTCAGCTGCTTTTGTAGTCATATCTCTGTAATATAACAAAGAATCTGGAAGTGTGCTACCTCTGACAAGGTTTTTATTGTTCAGCATTGGGTCTCCTGGGCTTTTGTGTTTCCATATGAATCTTGTGGGGTTTTTCATTTCTGCATCAGGATTTTGTTGGCAATTGCGGTGCTCAGTCTGTACATTGCTTTAGGTAAGATGATCCTTTTCACAACATTATGTTGAAATAAATCAAAACCAAGAAATGCATGACTTATATAGTGAAAACTTCAGAATTAAAAACTAACAAAGTTTTAAAAAAGATGCAAAGTCAATATTTCTAGACTGGTAGGATTAATGTTATGATCTTTCCTGCATCTTAAGAGATGATGATAACGACAACGATGATGATGATAGTGATGATGATGATGATTGTGTGTATGTGTGTGTGTGTGTGTGTGTGTATGTGTGTGTGTGGTGAGTCTCTTTATGTGCTGAATTGTATTTATTGGTTTGAGTATGTTTATCCATCTCAGGATCTCTGGGATGGATCCAGGGAACTTTTTAAATGACTACTTCTGCTTGTTTTACAGCTCATACTCTGTATATTAACGAACCATCCTAGCAATGATTTGTCTGAATCTAATCCTTATTTTAGGGGTTCGATGCTCTGAAGCACTCTAATGGGGGGAGTCAGAATAGTACAGAACTTTCTTCTGGGGTTTCTGATAGCAGTATGTGATTTGAAATATTTTTATCTTCAAAGACATTGACAATGCGGCAACACCACTCTTTTCCAAAACGAGTCCTTTGATGTCAAAAGTTGCCTCTGTTCCTACTTCTCCATGTACAGGACTGAAACTGAGAAAGCACTTGGAAGAAACAATGTCAAAATGGTTTATACTCTTTTGAAGGACTTGATTAGGAAATATTACTGTATCCCTGGTCTACAGGACAGGTATGTATTATAGAAAAAATATTAAATGTATCTTTGTTATACAAACTGGGTATAGATATCACCTCGGGTCACAGAAGCCAAGCCAATATAATACAATGATGCTTACTTACGTGTTTGCTGACATTTGTAATAACTTTTTATGACTTAGTTTTTCAAAATGGTAACCTGACAGCAATCTAATCTACAATCTCCGGTTCAGTTCATTTCTGTTGATGCATAAGTCTACAACAACACTCTTAAGGTTTTTTGACTCTAATGTGCATATACTCACAGGGACTCTATTCTAAATATCCGGTTCCAAAATAAGCAATTGGTGTTCCTTCTGCTTGCTAGATCATGGTAGGTTGTTAAGGTTATGATCAGTTACTTTGCAAAATTGTAGCCATCCACCAGGCAGGAGTGATGTTTATGTTTGCACTCTGCTCCTTCCCATGGTTTACCCATGATATCTAGCATCCAAGCAGCACTGGCTGCAACCAGGCACTCTGCCAAACACTTTCATTCTTCTGCCTCACATCACAACTTAATCCAACTTGCTGTTCTCCCTTGTGTTTTGTAAATGAAGAAGCAGAGTGTGAGAGATTGTTTTCAGGTGATTTAAATGTCAGCACCCTGGCCCCCAGGTTTGCATTCCTCACCATTTGCCAACACTGCTTCCAACTGAGCTAGAATGAGATGACTTAGGAGAAAAGAAAGGAATTCTCACTTTGTGTTTTGGTTGGAGGTTGCTGCATGCATATCACACAAAATTAGTGTTACTGCTAACTGTAATGCAAACAAACAAACAAACAAACAAACAAACAACAATGGTCCAGACCCTTTAATCCCATAACAGGACAAGCAGAGAGACAAAGCAATGCATTGCTATGGGTCAGGACATACTTGACTTTTACTGAGGTTGCAAAATTGCCTTATGTGATATGCATACTAATACTCAGTAATCACGGAGCACTAAGACCTTTTCGATTGATTTATGGACAATAAAGCTCCAATACGCACTTCAAAATGTTCGCTCTTTAAGAAACTGTGTTTGAATGCCCTGCTTGTCATCGTGGTCACTCTCTGACATGTGATTTTATCCTACTTCTACAACTGGAGATACATGACTTATGGAGTGAGGGTTCAACACACATACTCATGCTTCTGATGAACCACCAGAATCATTTCTATAACTACCACAGAGCAGTAACACATCTTGGAGGATATTTCTCTTTGTTCATGTCTTATCAAACTTAAGTTTGTACACGTACTTTGGGATCTGAAAAAAAATCTGTGGAAATTGAAGCCCATAGTAATGAAAATAACACATAAACAAAATGTTCAGAGTTTCAATGGATATTGTAACAGGAAGATTCCATGCCATCCCTACTTATTAAATGTCGTCACAAATGTTAAAAACACAAAAGAAAGGTTGCTCTTTAAAAGGTTTGTCTTGGTGAGGGTTACTATTGCTGTGATGAAACACCAGGATGAAAAAGCATGTTGGGTAGGAAAGGGTTTATTAGGCTTACACTTCCTTTTCACTGTCCATCATCAAAAGTTTTATCACCATAGGAAGCCAAGACAGGAACTCAAACAGGACAGGAACCTAGAGAAGGAGCTAATGACACAGAGGCCATGGAGAGGCACTGCCTACTGGCTTGTCCTTCATGGCCTGCTCACCCTCCTTTCTTACAGAATCCCAGGCCACTGGGCTGCCCTACCACCACCCCATCAACCACTAGTTAAGAAAGTGCCATATATATGGATCTTATAAAGGCATTTTCTCAATTGGGGTCCCTTCTTGTGTCAAGTATTTCTCCAGATCTTTTGCTATATTACTCTATGCAGTTGTCTTGATAGTCTATGTCGATTCATGATTAAGAAAAGCCTACTTTTCAGGTATGATTTGAAATTTTATGATTAAATACCACAAAGTACACATTATTATGTAAGGTAACATTAATCAGCCCTGAAACCTGGTTCCACATTGGAATCTCTTGGGAAATGTTTATAAATCCAAATTAATCAAGATCTACTTACTTGGATCATGTGGCATAGGGTAAGTACCAACCACTGTATTTCTGCTGTCTGGATGATTATGAAACTAATATGTTCCTCTGGTTCATATTCCTTTTAAAGTATATTAGCTTAGATCTACTCAGAATTATCCACATAGCAACATCAGTTACTGGAAACATATTAGGCATGCAGAATATCAGGTCATCCATTTTAGTGAAATCTCTAGGAACTTATGTGCATATTAGAGTCTGGGAATACATCACACACATTTTCTTCCTTTGTTTCTTAGGTCTGTTCTCTGGAACTATTTCAAGATACCTCAGACTCAATTTATGAAGAAAATAGGAAATCAATATCTTATACGATGAAGGCTGCTGGGAAGTCCTTAGTCCCTTGACCAATATCTGGTCTTCTTGCCACATAACTGTTTAGCTGAAGGTATAAGTGTGAAAATTAACGGAGGTGGGATGAAGGAAATGAAGCAAGTACATCTTGTAATCAAGATCTTAGACTCACAATAATTAATGGACTTGGACAATATAATAACCCATTTTTTCATCGCCATAGCTTCCTTCCCTCAATCCTGTAGGCATACATTTTTCTCTAAACCTAATTTATATAGGATTCTTAAATGCTTCAATTTCTAGATGCTTCTAGATGCTCAAATGCTTGTAGACCACTGACCAGAGAGGTAGGGAAGAAAGAAGGAAAGGAACTTTGTGGACCTGTTTTGCGGATATCAGCAGACCAGTCCAATAGCAAACACCAAGTGTGAAGTGGTAGCAACAGTCCAGTCCAATAGCAAATACTAAACACAAATCAGTAACAGCAGGTTGTTGCAGCAGAAACCACAAGGCTCTGCTGAATCAGCACATGTCAGCAGAAGTGACAAGAGCCAGCCACAATACCATGAGAAGTTCTTTGTGAAGTAAAGACCAGCAAAGACCTGTGAGTAAGCAAGACAAGACAAGCATTGCAGGCCAGCAGAGATCAATGAAGCATTGCATGATATCAAAATGCAAGGACATCTACTTACTGTATGTAGACTATTTATACACTTCCCAAACATCATGCATCTTCTCCAGTGTCAGCTCTAGCAAAACATCACATGTACTCCCACATGTCTGTTTCAGCAAAACATCCTCTCACAAGACAGCTTCCAGAAAACAAACAAACAAAAAAAAACAAAAAAGAAAAAACAAAACAAAAAAAAACACCATGTAGCACAACTGAGTTTCCAAAGAAACCAGAAATTTCCACTTCACAATACTGTTGTGTTAGAAATTGAGTTTTCAACATATGGATGTTAGGATACATTCAAGCCAAAGGTCTACTTCTAACTTGCAATCTTCTTGGGTCTAAGCATGTGGTCAGTTGCCTTAAAAAAATAAAATAAGACAAAAAGTCAAAATGTATTAAAAGTTTTGGCTTTCTTGGTCCTGTGAAGGTTCCTTTCCTCAGTGTAGGGGTATGCCAGGGTATTGAGGTGGAAGTGGGTGGGTGGGACTGGGTGGGTGGGAGTAGGTGGGTGGGAGTGGGAGCATCTTCATAGGAGCAGGGGGAGGGGGAAGAGGGGGTAAGAGAGATAACATTTGAAATGTAAATACATAAAGTATCCAATAAAAAAGTTTTGGTTCATTGGTATTTATATTTAAATATTCATTTCATTATCATCATTCAACCTTAAACTATTGGGCCATTCTTCAAGTATAGAATCTCAGCATTTAAGACTAATCATATACAGGTTTTTCCTCTTCTATGGTTAAAATTTTTAATATTAATGAAGTAGAAAGAGCCTCTTATGTTACACTGGGGAGTGCTATTCTAATATATTATAGCAGATGTGGGTGAGAGAGATACATTTCTGTATCCTGGCATGCCGAAATAAATATCAACAAATCATGCCAGTTTAATACAACACATCATGTCTTTAAGAAACTCTATGATATGTCAATGTGACAGCATTTTATGAAAGGAACTCAGTGTCAAATGCATATGTCTGCAATTTAATTTGCAGTGAGTATATAATGAAGTATTGTGGGTAGACTATTTCCTGGTTCAATATAATTCTTTCCTATACATTGGTATTGATTGTGTTTCAATCCACAGTGAGTGGGGGTGTGGTGGGGGCATGGGATGGGGGTTTTCTGGAGGGGAAACCAGGAAAGGGTTAGAAATGTAAATAAAGAAAATATCCAATAAAAGAATAGAAAAAAATAATAAAAAGACTCAAGCCATTCGACTTGCTCATATATCTGTCTGTTGGAGTGTCTATGGTTTCTCAAGGCCTCCCTGAGGTGTGATGTGAATGAGCCCACTACACTAAGGTTTGTATTTTACAACTCTTCATGTTGATTTGTCTTGCTCTTCCTTAAATTGGAACAATTGTATTCACTGCAATCTTTACATTAGTGCAGATCACCAATCTAGAGGCACTCTCTTGTCCTGTTTGCTTTTGATTGCTGTAATAAAACACTGCCAAAAGCAACTTCGGGAGGAAAAGAATTGATTTAGGTTATAGCTTGTAGTCTGTCATGCAGGAGCGCAACAAAAGTGCTTGAAACAGAAACCTTGGGGGATCTGCTGCTTAATGGCTTGCTTTCAGATTCAAGTCCACACATGATATGAACCCACTGATAAGTGTATATTAGCCCCAAAACTCAATACCAAAGATACAATTTACAGACCACATGAAGCTCAAGAAGAAGAAAGACAAAAGTGTGGATGCTTCAGTACTTCTTAAAAGGGGGGACAAAATACCCACAGGAGGAAATACAAAGTGTGGAGCAGAGACTGAAGGAAAGGCTATTCAGAGGCTGCCACACATGGAGATCCATCCCATATGTAGTCACCAAACCCAATTACTATTGGGGATACCAAGACATGCACACTGACAGGAGCTGGAAATAATTGTCTCCTGAGAGGCTTTGCCAGAGTCTAACAAATACAGAGGCGGATACTGGCAGCTAACCATTGGACTGAGAACAGGGTCCCCAATGGAGGACTTAGAGAAAAGACTGAAGTAACTGAGGGAGTTTGCAACCCCATAGGAAGAACAACAATATCAACCGACCAGACCCTCCAGAGCTCCCAGGGACTAAACCACCAACTAAAGACATGGAACAACCCATGGCTCCAGCTGCATGGGTAGCAGAGGATGGCCTTGTCCCACATCAATGGGAGGAGAGACCCTTGTCCCTGTGAAGGTGCGATGCCCCAACGTAGGGGAATGTCAGGGCAGGGAGGAGGAAAGGAATGCATGGGGGGAGCACCCTCATAGAAGCAGGGGATGGGATGGGGGTTTTCCGGAGGGGAACCAGGAAAGGGATAATATTAGAAATATAAACAAAGAGAATATCCAATAAAAGAATAGAAAAAAAAAAGAACAACAAGATTCAAGCCCTTCTACATTTCTCATAAAGCCCAGTTCCACCCGTTTGGGGCTGGCACCTCTCACAGTTGCCGGGGCATTTCTACCTCAATTACAATCA
This sequence comes from Rattus norvegicus, assembly GCF_021556685.1. NCBI lineage: Eukaryota > Metazoa > Chordata > Mammalia > Rodentia > Muridae > Rattus > Rattus norvegicus. The sequence continues at coordinate 41,390,475 of NC_141544.1, read as the reverse complement.
AGGAAGTGATGCACACGCATGCTCACGGGCCAACTTGGTGTAGATAATTCCTATGTTGATACGTTCTCTCTTCTCAAGTTGACAACCAAGACCAGCCGTCACATCTATTTTCCAGGCGTATGACAAGAAATTACATTTTTCCTAGCAGTGGATTTTCAAGCCATTGGGGAACGTAATAATTACTTAGACATGCTATAAGAGAATCTGGGCAAATCTGCGGTATGCATAAAGAGTCATGCTCGGAGCATAGAAGATAAATGTCTGCATGTATTTTGTTGGAGGGAATGCTTCACTCACCCCATATACCAAGGGCCCAGCCAAGTGCATATCTAAATTGAAATCACTTCCCATTTTCCATTTTGCACACCATCTTCCTGTCCCTTCATAAAGTGTCCTTGTTAAATTTGTCCTAGAAAATGCTCCCTGTAAACATAAACAACTGAGAAATTAAATAGATGCACAGGACTTGGTTGATTAGGCATGGCTAAATTTCATTTTCCTCATCTGGAAGTAGAATTTTGCAGTCAGTTTCTAGTCCCGATATTGGAAGATGCCTTAGACTTCTAAGTATAATAAATGCTATGACATAATTTCCTGTGCTATACATTTTTCTTCAGAGCGCCAAGCATATCACCTTGAGTTTAATATGTATTGACACTTACATTTAATGAGAGGTGGTTGGATATAATGATTGAATCCTCATGAAAGAAGAGCTGTACCATCGTGGCTGTCATTTCAGACGCTAAGGTGTTCTCAAAGACTTTGACCCCTCCCACTCAAATTAACCTTATTCACCACTCATTACTCCCAACGTCCAGAAAAACCCCATCCCATTAATTCTGTTCTTATCATACAACACGGACAACAAATGGCAAATAAACTTAACCTCGAAGATTAATTTTCTCCCTCTTGTGACCTTGCAGTCATGAAAATAATATTAATACAGCACTGATCCTTGATTGGCATCTCGTTTTTTTTTTTTTTCACACAAGTACACAAACTACTAAAGAGAAAGAAACAGACCATGGGACCGATTTACTAAATTTCCGTTATTTCAAACACATAAATATTTGTGCACGTACATTGCCTCTTCACACACACCAGCCCACAAAATCATCAGATTGGTTTCCTTTCTCCTTAAAGTCAGAAATCATTAACGTACTAAAATCCTTTCCAGAGATGAAGAGATTTGAAAGCACAGTTCTGATTGGGATAAAGACCCAGGTATCTGTCCAAATAGTAAGTGCTGTTTCCTGTGAATGGCAAGGAGCCATGTGTGGAGTAGCCAGAAATGAAATAACTTTCAGACTTCACAACCAGCTCTTGTGTTTTGGTGGGATGCGCAAGATTTGCTAGTCCTTGGTAACTCAAGTTACAGCTTCCCCTTCTCATCTTTTCTAGCTGCTGGCTGGGTTGTGGGGTAAAGACAAGAGATAATGGTGACTGCAGCACAGCTCTGCAAATGGTTTCCAGGGTGAACATAATAAATAAAATGTGCAGGACAGCCAATGCCTATGTTTTCATCATATTTTACTTACATATTAAATTACAAGTCATTATTATTCATGATCAAATCTTATGCTATTTTTCCGACTTAAAAGGAAATTTACAGGCACTGCAGAGCGGAAGAGACCACCAACACTGCCCACCCCTGCCCACATCCCTGGCCCAAGAGGAAACTGTATAAGGCCTCTGGGCTCCTGTGGGGGAGGGCCCAGGAGCAGCAGGACCCCTGCCTGAGACACCACTGGAACCTGAAGGAAACACACCGGATAAACAGTTCTCTGCACCCAAATCCCGTGGGAGGGAGAGCTAAACCTTCAGAGAGGCAGACAAGCCTGGGAAACCAGAAGAGACTGCTCTCTGCACATACATCTCGGACACCAGAGGAAAACACCAAAGGCCATCTGGAACCCGGATGCACTGAAGCTCCCGGAAAGGGCGGCACAGATCTTCCTGGTTGCTGCCGCCACAGAGAGCCCGAGGGCAGCACCCCGCGAGCGAACTTCAGCCTCAGGACCACAGGTAAGACCAACTTTTCTGCTGCAAGTGACCTGCCTGGTGAACTCAAGACACAGGCCCACAGGAACAGCTGAAGACCTGTAGAGAGGAAAAACTACATGCCCGAAAGCAGAACACTCTGTCCCCATAACTGACTGAAAGAGAGGAGAACAGGTCTACAGCACTCCTGACACACAGGCTTATAGGACAGTTTAGCCACTGTCAGAAATAGCAGAACAAAGTAACACTAGAGATAATCTGATGGCGAGAGGCAAGCACAGGAACCCAAGCAACAGAAACCAAGACTACATGGCATCATCGGAGCCAAATTCTCCCACCAAAACAAACATGGAATATCCAAACACACCAGAAAAGCAAGATCTAGTTTCAAAATCATATTTGATCATGATGCTGGAGGACTTCAAGAAAGACGTGAAGAACTCCCTTAGAGAAACACAGGAAAACATTAATAAACAAGTACAAGCCTACAGAAAGGAATCGCAAAAATCCCTGAAAGAATTCCAGGAAAACATAAATAAACAAGTAGAAGCCCATAGAGAGGAGACACAAAAATCCCTGAAAGAATTCCAGGAAAACACAATCAAACAGTTGAAGGAATTAAAAATGGAAATAGAAGCAATCAAGAAAGAACACATGGAAACAACCCTGGATATAGAAAACCTAAAGAAGAGACAAGGAGCTGTAGATACAAGCTTCAACAACAGAATACAAGAGATGGAAGAGAGAATCTCAGGAGCAGAAGATTCCATAGAAATCATTGACTCAACTGTCAAAGATAATGTAAAGCGGAAAAAGCTACTGGTCCAAAACATACAGGAAATCCAGGACTCAATGAGAAGATCAAACCTAAGGATAATAGGTATAGAAGAGAGTGAAGACTCCCAGCTCAAAGGAACAGTAAATATCTTCAACAAAATCATAGAAGAAAACTTCCCTTAGCCAGACTAACAAGAGGACACAGAGAGTGCGTCCAAATTAACAAAATCAGAAATGAAAAGGGAGACATAACTACAGATTCAGAGGAAATTCAAAAAATCATCAGATCTTACTATAAAAACCTATATTCAACAAAACTTGAAAATCTTCAGGAAATGGACAATTTCCTAGACAGATACCAGGTACCGAAGTTAAATCAGGAACAGATAAACCAGTTAAACAACCCCATAACTCCTAAGGAAATAGAAGCAATCATTAAAGGTCTCCCAACCAAAAAGAGCCCAGATCCAGACGGGTTTAGTGCAGAATTCTATCAAACCTTCATAGAAGACCTCATACCAATATTATCCAAACTATTCCACAAAATTGAAACAGATGGATCACTACCGAATACCTTCTACGAAGCCACAATTACTCTTATACCTAAACCACACAAAGATACAACAAAGAAAGAGAACTTCAGACCAATTTCCCTTATGAATATCGACGCAAAAATACTCAATAAAATTCTGGCAAACCGAATTCAAGAGCACATCAAAACAATCATCCACCATGATCAAGTAGGCTTCATCCCAGGCATGCAGGGATGGTTTAATATACGGAAAACCATCAACGTGATCCATTATATAAACAAACTGAAAGAACAAACCACATGATCATTTCATTAGATGCTGAGAAAGCATTTGACAAAATTCAACACCCCTTCATGATAAAAGTCCTGGAAAGAATAGGAATTCAAGGCCCATACCTAAACATAGTAAAAGCCATATACAGCAAACCAGTTGCTAACATTAAACTAAATGGAGAGAAACTTGAAGCAATCCCACTAAAATCAGGGACTAGACAAGGCTGCCCACTCTCTCCCTACTTATTCAATATAGTTCTTGAAGTTCTAGCCAGAGCAATCAGACAACAAAAGGAGATACAGATCAGAAAAGAAGAGGTCAAAATATCACTATTTGCAGATGATATGATAGTATATTTAAGTGATCCCAAAAGTTCCACCAGAGAACTACTAAAGCTGATAAACAACTTCAGCAAAGTGGCTGGGTATAAAATTAACTCAAATAAATCAGTTGCCTTCCTCTATACAAAAGAGAAACAAGCCGAGAAAGAAATTAGGAAACGACACCCTTCATAATAGACCCAAACAATATAAAGTACCTCGGTGTGACTTTAACCAAGCAAGTAAAAGATCTGTACAATAAGAACTTCAAGACACTGAGGAAAGAAATTGAAGAAGACCTCAGAAGATGGAAAGATCTCCCATGCTCATGGATTGGCAGGATTAATATAGTAAAAATGGCCATTTTACCAAAAGCAATCTACAGATTCAATGCAATCCCCATCAAAATACCAATCCAATTCTTCAAAGAGTTAGACAGAACAATTTGCAAATTCATCTGGAATAACAAAAAACCCAGGATAGCTAAAGCTATCCTCAACAATAAAAGGACTTCAGGGGGAATCACTATCCCTAAACTCAAGCAGTATTACAGAGCAATAGTGATAAAAACTGCATGGTATTGGTACAGAGACAGACAGATAGACCAATGGAATAGAATTAAAGACCCAGAAATGAACCCACACACCGTGTATGGTCACTTGATTTTTGACAAAGGAGCCAAAACTATCCAATGGAAAAAAGATAGCATTTTCAGCAAATGGTGCTGGTTCAACTGGAGGTCAACATGTCGACGAATGCAGATCGATCCATGCTTATCACCCTGTACAAAGCTTAAGTCCAAGTGGATCAAGGACCTCCACTTCAAACCAGACACACTCAAACTAATAGAAGAAAAACTAGGGAAGCATCTGGAACACATGGGCACTGGAAAAAATTTCCTGAACAAAACACCAATGGCTTATGCTCTAAGATCAAGAATCTACAAATGGGATCTCATAAAACTGCAAAGCTTCTGTAAGGCAAAGGACACGGTGGTTAGGACAAAACGGCAACCAACAGATTGGGAAAAGATCTTTACCAATCCTACAACAGATAGAGGCCTTATATCCAAAATATACAAAGAACTCAATAAGTTAGACCGCAGGATAACAAATAACCCTATTAAAAATGGGGTTCAGAGCTAAACAAAGAATTCACAGCTGAGGAATGCCGAATGGCTGAGAAACACCTAAAGAAATGTTCAACATCTTTAGTCATAAGGGAAATGCAAATCAAAACAACCCTGAGATTTCACCTCACACCAGTGAGAATGGCTAAGATCAAAACCTCAGGTGACAGCAGATGCTGGCGAGGATGTGGAGAAAGAGGAACACTCCTCCATTGTTGGTGGGATTGCAGACTGGTAAAACCATTCTGGAAATCAGTCTGGAGGTTCCTCAGAAAATTGGACATTGAACTGCCTGAAGATCCAGGTATACCTCTCTTGGGCATATACCCAAAAGATGCCTCAACATATAAAAGAGACACGTGCTCCACTATGTTCATCGTAGCCTTATTTATAATAGCCAGAAACTGGAAAGAACCCAGATACCCTTCAACAGAGAAATGGATACAGAAAATGTGGTACATCTACACAATGGAATATTACTCAGCTATCAAAAACAACGAGTTTATGAAATTCGTAGGCAAATGGTTGGAACTGGAAAATATCATCCTGAGTGAGCTAACCCAATCACAGAAAGACATACATGGTATGCACTCATTGATAAGTGGCTATTAGCCCAAATGCTTGAATTACCCTAGATCCCTAGAACAAACAAAACTCAAGACGGATGATCAAAATGTGAATGCTTCACTCCTTCTTTAAATGAGGAAAAAGAATACCCTTGGCTGGGAAGGGAGAGGCAAAGATTAAAACAGAGACTGAAGGAACACCCATTCAGAGCCTGCCCCACATGTGGCCCATACATATACAGCAACCCAATTAGACAAGATGGATGAAGCAAAGAAGTGCAGACTGACAGGAGCCGGATGTAGATCACTCCTGAGAGACACAGCCAGAATACAGCAAATACAGAGGCGAATGCCAGCAGCAAACCACTGAACTGAGAATAGGACCCCCCCTGAAGGAATCAGAGAAAGAACTGGAAGAGCTTGAAGGGGCTCCAGTCCCTATATGTACAACAATGCCAAGCAACCAGAGCTTCCAGGGACTAAGCCACTACCTAAAGACTATACATGGACTGACCCTGGACTCTGACCTCATAGGTAGCAATGAATATCCTAGTAAGAGCACCAGTGGAAGGGGAAGCCCTGGGTCCTGCTAAGACTGAACCCCCAGTGAACTAGACTGTGGGGGGGAGGGCGGCAATGGGGGGAGGATGGGGAGGGGAACACCCATAAGGAAGGGGAGGGGGGAGGGGGATGTTTGCCCGGAAACCGGGAAAGGGAATAACACTCGAAATGTATATAAGAAATACTCAAGTTAATAAAAAAAAAAGGAAATTTACATTATCCAAAATATCAGTTCAACAGCCCCAAAGGAACAATAGAGTTTTTACAGAGATTTGATGAGAAGAAATTTCCAAATGCAAGGCATCAAATTACAGTGATTCTCACACAGATGTGTCTGTTTTCACCTTTTGCTCTGTCTCTATTGAAATAATGTTTTAGTACTGAGAGATGCAAGACAGTGACTAAAGCAGTTATCTTTGAAAGTCATGAATCAATGCCTGTGGGTCAAAAATACAGTAAATAAAATTAAAATAAACAAAAATTGTATCAACAGAAGTTGAAATATTTTCCCATTCATGGATGTCATGCCGGAAGAGATATAATCCATCATTTATTTGCACAATGGTGCTTACAGATTTATTAAACAGGTGTTAATTTTAGTGATCTCAGAAGCCATTTCCAATCCAAGGACTACTACCCATTATGGCGATAATGAAAAAGTTATGAAAATAATACTCTACTCTGATGCCCAGAATCTCTTCACAATTAGTGACTTTCAAAATGGGAATCATTTCTCTAATGGACAGTTATAAGTACCTCTAAATTGGACATCTTAGCCTAAGTCAACATTTCTAATGTTCGATGTCTTACCAGGTGAGCCAGGAAGATTCTCATGAGTCAAGATGATGCACAGAATGTCCAGGGAGACTGAAGTGGTACAGGTCTCATCCCTGGCTAGTCATACTTATTTCTTTTCTTCCTGGGTCGATCTAACCTTACAATAGATATATAGATGATAGGTAGGTAGGTAGGTAGGTAGATAGATAGATAGATAGATAGATAGATAAACAGATAGATGATGGATGGATGATGGATGGATGCATGGATGGATGCATGGATGGATGGACAGAAGGAGAGACAGACAAATACAATCACCTTTGCCAAAAGTCAGCTTTACTAGTGTATTCTGCATAAAAAAGATGCTGTGATTTCAAAGAATAACAATAATCTGTGTTGATTTTCCACCGTGATTACTTTCTAAACTTTAGAAAATCAAATATTTCATATCATCTCTACTTATTATTTTAATAAACAACATTTAGTATGGTTATAAGCTCTTTATAATCTTCTTAGACATCTATCTTCCTTATTTTCTCCAGCCTTGTTTTGTCTCTAGTTGTTCCCTTTAGGCTGGATGTAGCAAACAGGTGCAACATATGAGGAAACCCCGGGTGTCCTGCAACCTCCAGGACAAACTTCTACTAAACCGCTGTGGTCTCCCCAATTAAACGAGTGAAACCCTCCTGTTTCCCTACTTCTAAAACGTATAAATGTTTGATGTCACTCTATGTAAATATGTCATGTCTGTGTTCACGGAGCATTTAACTGTGACTCTCCCTTACAAACCAATATGGGAAACAATCTGAAAAATGGCAAAGGAGAAAATGGCTAAAAAGAGAGCCATTTTAGTGCCCTCTAGTGGAATTAAGTAGCATCGTAGCTACTGAAATGGTGATTTTTTTTTAACATCACAAAGAATAGCTTAGGAACTGAAAAATTCTAGAACAAAATACATAAGGAGAGTGAGGAGTATTGGGAGGGGGTGTGTTTTGGAAAACTTTCAGAAAAAACACAATCTTTGCTTTATATTTAAGGAATAAGTGTATTTTTGAAAGCACCCTAATTTTTAACAAACACTATAACTGTCCTTATTAATTCTTTGCTTCAAGATTTCAATGTTACATGAGCTTTTGGCTGTTTGTTCAAAAATGAGTTTAGCCTTGACTAACTTGAGTCAGCAATCAGTAAGCTGGGTGAGTGTTTTCACTGGTAAATTAGTGATATAAATCCTGTGTGGTGAAATAGAAATTTAATGAAGCAGTCCCTGCACTGGAGATCATGAGCTTAAGAAATCTGTGGGGTAAGTAGCAACATGGACCTGCTAATGAAGAACAAGAAGAGTGTGGGTTTAAAGGACACTGGGCATCTGTCTTGTTCCCAGGAAGACAGTGCTATTATTGGGTATTGCAGGTAAAGGGAAGGATGGCTGTTATGACTGCAATGGACAGCAGGGGGGGAGAGAGAGAGAGAGAGAGAGAGAGAGAGAGAGAGAGAGAGAGAGAGAGAGAGAGAGAGAGGACAGACAGAGAGAGAGACAGGGAGACACACTGAGACAGACAGAGACAGAGATAGACAGAGACACAGAGAGAAAGAGACAGAACAAACCAATGCAACAGGAGAAACATGCACAGATTTCAGATTGCCTTGGCCTTCAGCTAACAATGAAAGTTTACACAACCAAAAGCCAAACATAGAGAAGGACAAACAAAAACATCTGGAAGTGAGTTAAATAAGCATTTTGGTATTGATACTGAAATGACTTAAAACCAACAGACCCATTCAAAAGGAAGGTAGAGAATACATTTTAATGAATGGTGAGACAAGGGCCTCTCCATATCTGCTTAATAAATGTAACAAGAATACTGACACGTGGCATCAAAATCCTCTTTGCAAACTTTGAAATGATTCATGCATTTTCAGAAATCTGAGAAGGTTCATCCTTAGGAAAATATTACAGCTTAACAGCAAACTTTGTAAGACTTCCACTTATTCTATTCTGCTTTCAAGGTAGACTTGAAACTAGTGTCTTAAAGTCCCTCTTCTGTGGCCAGAAGATATCACACATCCTTGTGAGAGTCTTACTCTTAAATTAATCCTGGAACTATCCTTACCAACCTACCCAGAAGATGTGGCTCTTAACTGACTCTAGATCACAGCAAGTTAACTTCCAAGAGTGAGCATTTCAATAAATATGAACTGATGTGTATATGATCCCCAGGAAAACAACTGAAGTGCATCCTTTTGTGATTTTGCCAGAATTGTGTAAAGCAAACAGCCAGAATCATTTCCTTTTGTACTTTCCCACAAATTTTCAAAAGTTTTATAAATGGAATCACTGGATTTCAAAAAGCCAACACACACAGAGAAAGGAAAGAAAAGGGAAGAAAAGAAAAGAAAAGAAAAGCTCATACCACAAGAAGACAACGAGAGAGAATGTGGAAATAAAACTTGATGCAAAGTAAATAGAGTGAAACAGGTACAGGTACAGGGCAGATGCTGAGCTGTTGGCATTTATTAAATATGAATAGGTCTATTGTTCTAATCACTGAACAGGAGCGTTTCTATGTGAGATGAGATACAGTCTGTCGATGCTGTATGTCAAAGCTTACTGGGTCAGTTCTCTATGCCCAGCCCCTCCCCCAACTCCAATGTGTGTCTGTATGCTCCGTGCCAGAGCATAGGTGATAGCATGAAGTCTATGTCTTCTCTCCATTTCTAGACCCGATGTAACCAAACCTCATTTTGTTAGTTCCAATTGAGAGTTTTGAAATATTCACACAGAATGAAATAAGAACCTTATCTTATACCACTTACCAAAATGGTTCAAGAGATAGCAGAGATATAATTACTTATGCTATCTATGACTATTAAAGTCATAGAAGAAAATATGGGGCTAACTTTGCACAATGTTGGGCAGGCGATGGTTTTTAAGGGTGAGAAAATTGCAAGGGACAAATGGAAAGATTGGTAAAATCATCAAGACCAAAAGTATTATGCTTCTAAGGACAATACCAGTTAGAACACACAGCTCATGGAATTTGAAGAAAATATTGACAAATAATGTGTCTTAAAGATTTATGCACAGTTAATGAAATATCATGAAGGCAGTCGAAAGAAAAATGAGTATATTGAGCTGTTATGTTTATAGTCATACATCAAACTTCATGAGATAATGCTGATGATTAGAATTTAGAATCAATTACTAAGTATTCATTTTATTCTGCGTGCTCTTTTCTACATTTGTAAACTCTTTGCCCACAATAATGAGAAACAGACTATAGCTATATCTTGAGTATCCATTTATCACGTGACTTACATTTGTATCTGTCTAGCCTGCTTCCTTCTGCCATACCCTTCCATCTGATACAGTCTCAACCTTGTTCACACTCTTAGTATCTCACTAGACATCATCTCTGGCTCCCTAAAAGGACACTGCCATTGCTTATCTAGGAACTCATTGTGCCATCCCCAAGCTTCTTCCTGCAGGTGTCTGCCTCCCAAACAAAATCCATGTACCACCTCACGTGGCTTGTGACATCTTGTTACCGACACTCCTGCTCAAATGCCTTACTGGTCCAAAGTGGCCCCTAATCTGGTTGGCTAGTTTCATCTCACTCTGCATAGTTCATCGAAGCTTCTTGAAATGCCTATTTAATCTGAGCTAACAGATTGTCTTTCCTTTCCAAAGCCTTCTTCCCGTTCACTGATCACCACACTTCTACAGCTTGCATTTCAGTATCCTGAAGATGTTCTGTATCCATGCCCACAACATTTCCATGCTGAATTTCCCCACCTAACCAGCTGTATGCTCTAGCCATTCAGATGCAGTGGCATTTGGAGTAAAGTATTAAGGAAGAAGTAAAGGAGGACAGGGAGGCATGGAAGATGGAGAAAAGGAAGAGGGGGAAAAGTATGATAGAGACAGGTCTCTTAGGAAGACAGTGACTGAATCATTTGAAACTAATTAGCATTCACAGTGAGAATCTGCCCGGCTTTCTTCTTTCTTCCCAGGGTTCCATTCAATTCTAACACTGTAGCTGTCTAAGGTACTAACTAGGGGTGATAATTACCCTTAATTGTTAGAATTTTCTTGAGGCAGCCATGCCAATAAGAGGGCACATTAGGTATGGACTCTTGCTACCAAGCTTGAAGACTGACCCTAGTTTGATACCTGGAATGCACATAGTAAAAAGAGAAAATGATTGACTATCTCAAGGTGACTTCTGACCTCCACACACACACACACACACACACACACACACACACACACACACCACGCACATGCATACCCACACAAGAGAGAAAAAGAATATAAATAATAAATAGCACACAGTAAATTAATTAATATAATAAATGTATTTCCCTGATGACTAAGGATGTTGGGCATTTCTAGGCTGGAACCCTCAGGGTAGGGGAATGTCAGGGTGGGGAGGTGGGAAGGGGTGGGTGGTTCGGGAGGGGGAACACCCTCATAAAAGAAGGGAAAGGGGTATGGGATAGGGGGTTTATGGACTGGAAACTGGGAAAGGGGATAACATTTGAAATGTAAATAAAAATAATCCAATAAAAAAAGAGTGACATAGCATCAAAAAATACAATAAATGTAACTTTACAAAATTAAGAGAAAAAATAACTGACACATGAGAAATTAAATGAGCTCTAAGGCAGTAACATCAGCACTCTGCACTAGAGAGGCTTCTGAGTCCTGTGAATTCACCATGAAGCTGCCTTTTTCTGTTCCCCTAAGAACCCAAAAGCTCAGAATACCCAAAAAACAATTCACATGCCATATGAAGTTTAAGAAGAAGGAAAACCAAAATGTGGATGCATCAGTCCTTCTTAGAAGAGGAAACAAAATATTCATGGGAGGAAACACAGGGCAAAAAGTGGAGTAGGGACTGAAGGAAAGGTCATCTGGAGACTGCCACACCTGGGGATCCATCCAATATGCAGCCACCAAACCCAGTCACTATTGCTGATGCCAAGAAGTGCTTGCTGACAGGAGCCTGATTTGGATGTTTCCTGAGAGGCTCTGATAGAGCCTTACTGATACAGATGAGGATGCTTGTAGCTAACCATTGGACTAAGCATAGGGACCCCAATGGAGGTGTTAGAGAAAAGACTGAAGGAACTGAAGGGGTTCGTAACTCCATAGGATGAACAACAATATCAACCAATCAGATCCCCCAGAGCTCCCAGGGACTAAGCCACCAACCAAAGAGTACACATGGAGGGATCCATGGCTCTAGCTGCATATGTAGCTAGATGTAGATGGCATTGTCTGGCATCAACGGGAGGAGAGGCCTTTGGTCCTGTGGAGGCTCGTTTCCCCAGTGTAGGGGAATGCCAGGGTGTTGAGATGGGAGTGGGTGGGTAGGAGTGGGAGCTTCATTATAGAAGCATGGGGAGGGGAGAAGGGATAGGGGAGAAAGGGGAACTGTACATAAAATATCCAATAAACAAAAGAATCTGTCATCTATGGAACAAGGGCTGACTTGCGTTTACTAGTGAGCAAATTGTCCCTGAGCACGCGGAGGGGAAATGCAGAGATGACAACACTAAGACTCTCCCATCCCAGAGAGACCCTGCTTACTTGCTGACATCAGATGTACGGTCAGGATGGCATTTCTATAAACAAGTTAAAACTATCTCCATGAACTCCCTATATATAGGATTAAGTTTGCTAAAAACAGCAATAATGTGTGTGTGTGTGTGTGCGTGTGTGTGCGCATGTGTGTGTGTGTACATGTATGAAAGCACATTTGTACCATCTCAGCTTTGAGCTATAAACTTTGTTGAAATGGGCCTAATCCATCTTGATTTATTTTTCTTTATTTTGTTTCACAGTGGAATTCTCTTCTACATCTCTGCTCAACTTCCTCAATTTTCTAAGGATCAGAGGATGACAGAAGTGCACATTCTAAGAACCTGGCAAGCAGACAGGGAGCTCAACAAACTTAGTCTTTCTTCAGAATCATACTTGGAAGTTGGAAGATGCAGGCAGGGACTCTGGGTCATGTTTCCCTGCTATTCAAGGGACAGAAGAAGGATCCATCAACATCAAGGATCCATTCAGTAAGTGATGGCTTTTGCCCTTCACTCTTTGCATCCCTGTCCCTGTGTCTTAAGGCTTTGATCTTGCCACTGGTTAACCAGAGATAATTGCTGCCTTTCAGTGCTTGGGAGAGAATGGCCAGAAGCCATTTCCATTTACCTTTTGACCATGGGAGAGTTAATTAATGAGGGATAGGGTGACTTACACATGGGGAGGTTATTTTTGTGAAACATTTTAAAAAGATTTAGATCTTTCAAGGCTCAAATCAAAGTAAGCAACCAGACATTAAAATGCCGTATTGAATTAAGATGTTGTTTATTAAAATTGGCTTCAGAGTGCAATTTACTAAATCAGCTATTCTGCTGTCCACCGTGGACAAACGAGCCTCATTTGTCAATTATGTCCTATTTTGCAGAAGTCTTGGAAAGTCACCAAGACTTTTCTGAACATAATAGGCTTTGAATTTTGGTCATTTTAAAGTGTTGTTTTTTTTCCAAGTGAAATAAATTGTTTTGACATCCCTCAGATTTTTCTGGTCTAACTACTCAGACAAATCTATTCTGCAACCTTGGTTTTAGAATTGAATTTACGGGGATGGGCTTAGATGTCGAGAGATATGCTGAGGGGACAGTTGAAGAAATAAGAAAAGACCTCAGAGACTGCTAATGTTAAGGGAGGAACAGTGGTGGCCTGGTCATCTTGATTAGATCAATATCAAGGAAAGTTGGCCCCACACTGCCTACCTAGAATCACGAACACACTCTTGTCACCCATGTTGGGAATAAAACTTTGGGACAATGCTTCAATTTTTTCTACTGAATAGGAGGTAGGATAGTTTTGTGATGTTAATTATAGAGTGTATGGTGTGTGTGTGTGTGTGTGTGTGTGTGTCTGTGTCTGTGTGTGTGTGTCTGTGTGTGTGTGTGTGCATGTGCACACATGCGCTCAAGGGCTATGGGGGCTGTGTGTGGAGGTGAGAATCTTTGGAAATTGATTCTCCCTCTCCATATTGGGATTGAGCTTAGACCTGCAGGGCAAGCATCTCTACTCACTCATTTGATATGCATTTGAAATGCATAATGGGTAACCAAGGACAATCTGTGCCATTGGTACTCAAACAGTTATCTTTCCAAGCCTTCGAGTCTCATTTTGAAACATATCATAAGTTGTTTTTAGCTATACACATACTACACAACACCAGAACTAATGCTCCTGATCTGTCTTTCACTGCCCACTAACAAGATTCTCCTCACTAGTTTCCACTAAAGACACAAGCATGACTACACTGAAGCCAGCCTGGATAACCCAATATGGTTAGTCTCATCATCTCAAGGAGCTCGATGTAACGAGTCTAGGAATTGGTTCTAACTGTATGTAGTCATCTTGGACTCCATGGATCCAATTGTGGAGTTGCTCACATGCCATGACTCAGACCACTATAGTTACTGGGAAGTGGGGATACATTTAAGCATAGAGCTCTGATTGAAGACTGTACAGGCTCACTCACATTTGCTTCTGTCGTCATTGTCACAGTTTTAGGGTAGGGGAATCTACCTTCACTATGATGCCAAAGTAAGGATATAAATTAATTACGTTGAACTTTAGGAATTCAGAGGTCAACAAACACAGGACTAACTTCTTTATGTTTTTTCTTATCTGCCTAACAGCAATGTATGAACTTTCTTTTTTTTTTTAACTTATTCACTTTACATCTTATTTACTGCCTTCCTCCTGTTCAGTCCCTCCCTCATCCTCTTCCCTTTCTTCTCAGAGAAGTGGAAACCCTCTTGAGTATCCCTCCTCCCAGGCACATTAAGTCTGTGAATCTATACACATCGTTTTCTACTGAGGCAAGATAAGGGAACTTCTTACATGAAGGTTTCTATACCAGAAAGGCAGTAATACCTCTTTTAACAGAGTGTAGAGTCCACTCTACAGAGAATCTGTAGAACCCTGCTAAAACATATGCCAGTTTGCATTAATTTCCCTCAAATAACTTTTAGTCTCTTCCCCAAATAGTTTATACACTAAAGCTCAAAATCCTTTTCTTTGCTCCTGAAGTTTGTGTTTGAGCTCCCTAGTCTACTTGCTTTGATTTCACTTTTTCCTGTACATTTCCATGAACCTAAATTATTAATAAAATTCTGTATTTTTTTCATAGTTTTGCTGGATTGGATTTCAGGTCCTTCGAAATGTATCTACAAAGGAAGACAAAGGTTTTTGTTTTTGTTTTTTTCCTTCCCAACACTGATATTATGCTAGGTGTTATCTGGGACAAGTGTCATACTTGTCTGTAGAAGATATAAACATTCAATCACGGAATCCTAAGCTATTCCAAATTCTTTGCTTCTTGAAATGTATTTGATGCAAATAAGCCCCAAATAGACGAATCAGAGGAAATAGTACTCTCTAGAGATTGCCAGGGATCTTGGAAAGAAGGTGATTGTCAAGTCTATGTCTAGCCTTACTTAGAACAGCTTGACACGCTATAAATCCTGTAGAAAAAAAGGAAAGGCGTGTAAAGACAAAGGAAACACAATCAAAAGAAAATTCCTATTATCTTGTCTTGTAATCCTTTCTATACCAAATATGAAAATTGTAAGCAGCCCTAACATATATTTTGTGGCAAGAAAGGAGCTAAAATAAATTGGATTTTCTGTTTTATTCAAATCACTGACTCTAGTGGAATCCACGTCCCACATCAAATAGAGATGTTTTACCCACCTCTACCCAGTTCATCTGATATTATTACTTGGTGAGTTGGAGACAGTTAATGCGGAAAGGCTCTGTTTTCTCACAACACCACATTGGACTCATCAGTCCTTGCTATCACCTGGATCAGCAGGATCTGGGAAAATGTTAGCAAATTCTGGCTACAAATTCTCTGTGTCCAGCCTCAAAATGTCATTTTGTTAGTTTTACAACTCATTTATTATTTTTCATAGCTCTTTTAAGTTTGGGCACATAGAGATAGGAACCTGGATCTCAATTTTAACATTCAGTGTCAAATTGAGTGTTAAAATATAAAGTTGAGTGTGACTTTGGTGACTTGTGTTCATGAAATGTGAGAGTAACCTACTGCTTATGATGGTCCACTGAGTATGGGGCCCATGTGAGAACGATAGACAGCTAAGTTCTTCAAGTCAAATGCCTACTTTTTGTCTCAAATGGTCCTCTCTGTGGTCAAATTAAACCCATTCACAAGAATTAGGAGAACATGATTTCAAACTTTTACTTCTCACTGCCTTCAGGGCAGTGTTACTCCTGACAGCTAACAAGGACAGCCCATTATTTATAACACACTTTATTGTTCTTGTGCTTCACTAGGTATTGTCCTCGATGGTCAACAAAATGCTAATGAATTTGATTTTCATAGCAATTCTGTTATCCCCATGTGGAAGTGGAGATATAACATTGTAGACAGTACATTAGTTAAAGTCATGCAACTTATTAGTAATAGAGCCAATATTTAAGCCCAAGCACTCTGACGCTAAAGACAGTTCAATCTCAGAGCTACTCTGCCATCTGTGCAATTTTAGCATTCCAATCTCATTGTTCATTTAGGTTACTAACAAAGAGCTTGGAGTGTGGATTTAAATCAGTAAGCCCAACCTCAGAAGTCTTCAGTTTTTTGCCTGCTCCAAATGTTTTTGCTATTTGCTTGCAGTAAAAGTGCCTCAGATGCTTGTGTAGATTTTTAGTTTAGTCTATGTGATGGACACTCCAGAAAATGATCTTCGATGGCCAGGCATTCAGTTTGGAATAAATATTTTTTTATTTTATTAAGCAAACAGTAAACAAGACTGAAAGAACAGACAGCAAATAGCCGGGAAAGGATAGATGGATAGATAGATAGATAGATAGATAGATAGATAGATAGATAGATAGACAGACAGAAAGACAGAAAGACAGAAAGACAGATAGATAGACAGACAAAAGGGAAATGACTGTGGATGGATGGATGGATGGATAAATAGGTTGACAGATGAAACAGATAGAAGATAGATAGATAGAAAGATAGATAGATAGATAGATAGATAGATAGATAGATAGATAGACAGACAGACAGACAAAAAGACAGAAAGACAGATAGATAGACAAAAGGGAAATGACTGTGGATAGATGGATGGACGGGTGGATGGATGGATGGATGGATGGATGGATGGATGGATGGATGGATGGATGGATAGGTTGATAAATGAAACAGATAGAAGATAGATAGATAGATAGATAGATAGATAGATAGATAGATAGATAGAAGAAATAGGGAGATGATAAGTAATAAATGCCATCAAATTAGACTCTCTAAATGTCAACAAAAATCAACTGGGGAAACCCCTTTAAGGCAACCAGCAAGAGTCCCCCTTGAAAGCTCCAGGCAAGGCAGAGTGAAACTTGCAAGTAAAAGAATAGCAACAGAGAAAGATGATGTCATCAAACTGTATGCTCACGTCATCCATTAGCATCTACCTGGGGAACTTGGAGAAGTAGACTGGAGTTCCCAGTTGAACTTCCTCTCTGTGGATGACTCATCGCAGCTGAAGTTCCCATGGTTCCCCTCTTCCCTTTCACAATGAAGGCTCCCACCTAACCCCACAGGATAAATGCTTATAAACAGTGCTGGAAATAATTCACCTTTTACAAGGACAAAATGCTTCTAGTCTTTGGGCTATTTTTCTGTTTTCTTTCTCTTCTCACAGTTAGGAGGGGATGGCACATCCCCAAAGTGTATTACCGAACACCTTAAGACAAACATGCCAAGGTCTAAAAAGGAGAGCGAGCAGCTATGCTTCCAGAATCAGCTCCTCAGTGAGCTCTAACAACACATGGTAATTTACTAACATAGTACTTGTTATAGTGAAATATGGAAATCAGTAGACAAGGAATTTGTAGGTAAATTTACATATATAGAGACATTATGTATGCATGTATTGATATAGATAGACAGATTAGATAGATAGAGGAAAAGATTTATAAATAAATTCAACTCACAAACATGTTGGCATTTTCTAAATAGTTCAAGTGCAGGTGATTAAACCCTACTCAAAGCCCTCAAGCTCACCAGTTGATTCATATTAAAAGTTTACGGACGAAAATGAGAGGAAAGGGACTGTATGAATGCAAGTCTCAGAATATATTAGGAGGCTGGTGAGGTATTTATTTGCTTGAATCTATTCTGATTATGTGCTTCTTTTACAATGGGTCTTCTCTACAACTGAACAAAAGCTGTACTAATTGCCCCATCTTTGAATGCCTGATGAAGCAATGAACATGAATTCCATGACTGTGCTATGCTCAGCTCTTCTAGAGTCATGCTATCACTGATTAATACAACCGACATAACCAAAAGTAGAACATAGATTAGGAGGTGCAGCAAAACCTGGCTGTCCTGGGTATCCTCTGTAATTCCACAATAAATAATTAAGATCTAGACACAGAGAACTTGGAATGTAATAAAAAGGAACAAAATAATGGGGTTGGGGATTTAGCTCAGTGGTAGAGCTCTTGCCTAACAAGTGCAAGGCCCTGGGTTCGGTCCCCAGCTCTGGAAAAAAAAGACCAAAAAAAAAAAAGGAACAAAATACAACAATAACAACAACAACAACGCACTTCTGTGAGGTATCATTGTATGACCCCATATTTGAAGCAGAAATGCTCATTCTGTCTCTATGTAGAGAGCTATGTGTATGCCTAGCTTCCTATCTACTTATTTATCAATCATTTATTTGTGAGAAATTTTGTATCTATATCATTATCTCTATATCAGTCTGAGTGTGTATGTTTATTCTGCATATATCTACTCTATTCTTTCATCCTATCTCCATCTCTATTACAAGTGGGCCAGTAATAGAAAAAATGTGAATTCTTATTGTTCCCAACTCTTAAAACAAGGATATTTTAAGGTTGATTATTCATACCTCTCAGGATAGAAATATTCGAGCCAGAAAGAAGTGGTGAGGAAGGACAAGCTGAATATCTTCCTAGGAAGTGAAGCAAAATCAGAAATGGGTAATGCTTTTTAAATTGACCTTGTGTTTCATTATTTGGAGCACATCATTGCAAGCCTGTTTCGAACGCTTTTCTGTAAGTCACCTATCCAGGTAAATGAAGCCGAGAGAAACAAAAGAGAGTGCCTTTAGCTGTCAGATGAGGTGGGGTACCGGTGGGGGCTGCTGATGAATGGGGAAAGCTCTGCCTGGAAACAGTGTCAAGGCGAGTGGTTGCCCAAGTGCAAGCTCATGTTGAAGGCAAGAAATATGTAATTGCTAGCCCTTCTCCAAGAAGCATATTTAGTTTAGAAATTTGGATGAAAGAAGAAAAAGGGGGGAGACCCTCATCAAACAGGGCTGTGGGAACGGAATCAGAACAGACCAGGGTACAGATATAAAGAGCTGTTACTTGCCAAGTAAGCTCATGCTGGGCTGTGTTGACCTCCGTTGCTCTTTTAGGGAGAAAGTCCTTCCTATTGGCTGCTTCAGAACAAAGACATCCTCAGAAGGACTGCTGGAAGTCTGCAAGGTGTTTGCCACAGACTTGAGCAGAAATCATGAAAAGTGAGGCCCTTTGGAGTCAGTGTGAAGACAGGATGTGTCACAATTCAGTTAAGGCCACACTTTCTCTAACACTAGAAACCAAGACACTTCACACTTTAATGAGCCTGCTTATTATCTGGAGATCTTACTGAAAAGCAGAATGTTGTTCCGAGTCTCTGATGGGACCTGAGATTCTGCATTTTTAATGAGCTGCTTGCATTGCTTAATCCCCTTGACAACTTGAATGGCAAGGTCCTAAATGCTATCTGAAGGTCAGTGAGTTTTGTGGCTAATTTTAGGACCATGTCCCCAACTCACAAATAATTACAGCAAAATAAACATATCCCTGTCATCGATGTGATGGGATTGTACAAATTCATTTAAAATCGACATTTGCTTATGACTAAGGTTGTTTTTCAGCCATTAAAAACATGTCCATGAAGAGATTTAACAAAACATCAGGTTGGCCTTTGTATCAACAGAAGGAAATTTGTGCAGCCTTTTACTAGGTGGATTATTTTCCTGGTGCAGTGATAAAATGATTCCTAAAGGAATCACTTTTAGATCATGGCTCAAGCACAGTTCATCATATTCGGGAAGACGTGACATCAGGAGTTTCAGTAGGCTGCTCACACTGGATCCACAGTCAGGAGGCAGATAATCAGTAAAGCTTATGCTTCATGGATTACTCCTGTTTGTCCAGTCCAAAGAATGGCTTCTCTCTCTCTCTCTCTCTCTCTCTCTCTCTCTCTCTCTCTCTCTCTCTCTCTCTCCCTCCCTCCCTCTCTCTCTCTCTTTCTCTCTGTCTCAGAAGGTTTCTGGCCTCAAGTTAATTTTTCACAGATAAATTCAGAAGCTAACCCAACCTAAATTATCGCTCACAGAGAAGCCTAGAAGCTTATCTGTTAGGTGACTATAGATCCTGTCACAATCATTCATACTGTGTGAAATGACACAAGGAGCAAAAGGTGACAGTCACTGAATTTTGGACTGTCTGTAGCTTTAAAACCCCTACCACCTGGCATACCTGTTAAATTAATTCACCTTGAGTTCACCCTAGCCACCATTAGTTTATTCCTGGTCAGCCCTGAATCAGAAGCACAGAAAGGACTCAGCCCTGGCCAACATCTTTGCTCTGAGCTGCACCAGTGAATTTTTCAGTAGAGTTAGTTTTCCCATGAATTACTTTTGAGTCAACAAGATCAAAGGAGGAAATACAATCAATGAGATTACTGTTTATTCCCTTCGCAGAGTGTCTGCCTGCAGATGGTTTGGGGAGTGCTTCCTTCTCCTTACTCTTGTATGGCACTGTGATTGTTTTCATGATTTAGATGGAAAGGTTGATTTGGAGCAAGAAGGAAATGAAAATCAGTTTCCCAATCAAGACCTGTGTTCACAGTGGCCTCAACCATTTTTCTAGTAAACAGAAGAAGAAAATTAATGATAGGAATATGGGAATGGCAATGATGCACGGTGCATTAAGCATCACTTTTCTTAACTTCCTTTCTATGTTGCTTTCCACACACCACCATCTGTAATGACTTCATCCTGATTCCCAATGGAAGAAAATGTAAAGAAGACATATTGGGCTTCTGTATATGGGAATTATACAGAGTAACAAGATGTCTCTCTGGTTACTGTAAAAATCTATTTCGTGCTTTCACCTCTGAAAAGGACCCTTAAAATAGCACAAAGGGACAATGAAGGATTCTGGGGCTGCAACATAGATTGATGATGACACACTGTGTAGGTTATACCACTGTAAGTATAGAAGACACCAATCTTGACACTCATAGAGCAAATGTTGATCAGCCATGGATTAATAATTACAAATAAGAGGAGGAAGCAGTCTATAATATAGATAAACTAAGAAGACGCATATGAAATAGGTCTAACAGCCAGGCTCATCTCTCAAAGGCCTTGTAGAGTATTAGCATCTTTGGTTATTGAGTGCTTAGCTTTCTCCATTTGCAACCAAACTAGAAGTGTAAAATCCATGCTATATGCTCAGGATTACAAGGCTAGGATATAAACTAAGGTATAATGTTGTATGGTGTTAACAGGTTAGAGTCATATTTTTTATTTAGTTAGTTAAATACTCTAAATTATTAAAAACCAATTCTTCCTGTATTCTTTGGCTTTTGTTAAGGACGTGGTTATTGGAAAACATGTACATGCAGGTATTCACTGCTGCATGCATGGAGTCCTGAAAAATGTGTGTCATATACTTCAGGGTCAGAATTATATGCCTGTGTGACATGCATGGTTTAATATGTGGATGCTAAAATATAAACTCTAGTCTTCATGATTATAGAGCATGTGGTATTAGCCAATAAGTCATTTACCCATCCTCTCTTCATTTTTTGAGGCAATGACTCGCTCATCACCTGGATCTCAGTGATTTGGATAGACAAACTGGCTAGCAAATTCCCAAGGATCCTTCATCCTCTGACTCCCCAATACTTAGTTTATAAGCATATTGCTAAACACAACTCTTACATGGATGGGAAGGATTGAACCTAGATCATTGTGCTTATATTGAAAGCCATGACCAAGGCAACATATAAAAGAGCACTTAATTTGAGGCTTACAATTTAGAGGGTGAGTCCACAAAAATCATGAGTGAGAATATGACATCAGGCAGGCAGAGCCAGCACTGGAACAATGACTGAGAGCTAACATCTGCTATAAAAAGAAGAAGACACAGAGAAAGAACTTACTGGCAATGCCATGGGCTTTGGAAACCTTAAAAATCCATACCCAGTGACTTACCTCCTTCAAGGCCATACCCCCTTTTCCTTCCAAAGCAGTTCCATGATCTGGAAACCAAATATTCAAATATATGAACCTACGGAGGATATTCATACACAAATCACCACATGGACAACTGAATTTTGTGTTTTGAAATGAAAATTGAAGTTTGTGAATCAGGGTAGATTTTTTGTCTGAAAACAATGTGTCTAGGTGTCAAGTTGACAAGCAATAGAATTACAATGGTTGAAGTCCATTGTCCACTTGACTTGATTAAGAATCTCCATGGTGATTCTCCATGTGCCTACTCCTATCTGTGTAGATATATGTAGATAAGATGAATTGATGGGGAGAGATAAATCTAAATCTGAATATAGGTACCAACCGTCCATGTGCTAGAGTCCTATTCTGATTAAAAAGGAGAAAGCTGGCTGGCTCTGGATACAATGTAATTAAGCTGACTGGGGATCCTGTTGGTTGCTATGAATTCTCTGATGTGATATACTGTCACAGTAGTAACAGAGGAAAATAATATGTGTGACAGAGGGGAGGTCTGGGTCCCAGTTGGAGGTTCTTTGTATCATTAATAAAAGAGTTTAAGAATAGAATCTTTAAGTATTTTTTTAAACAACCAAAACATAAAGCCAGGACAGGCAAGCTCTGAACTTCAGCACCTACCTAGAGGAAGAGATTGGGGGTTGGGGAGGGCAGAGAACAGCTGTGCCCGAGTCAGACACATGACAAACAATTACATGAAAGAAAAGGAAGCTTTAGAACAGGAAAGAAGCCAAAAATGTTGAGGAAAAGTTCAGTGTTAAGGAAAATATACTTAGAAAGGAGATAGAAAGGAAAATGTAAGCTTTTCTCAAAGATCCAGAAAAGTGAACAGACTTAAGACCTTTACTCAGCTGTGGCTCACAGCTTCTGTATTAGCAATGGAGCTTCTGGGAAAGAAAACTACAATATCTCTTTTAAAAATGAATTATTCCTATAGCATGGTTTAAAGGGGCCTTACTTTCCTAGGAGTGATCCCTAGTCAAACTGATTGAACCAACACAACTGGAATGCTAGCTAGGTCTTCACTGAAAGGGAGATTCTATTCTCTTGACTAGGATCAAAGATTTCTCACACATTGTTATTCTGTTTTCTATTCTATATTCTATTTTCTATCTCTTCAATCATTTTACAGGAAGGCACAAAATTTCCAACTTACTGTAACTATTCTAGCATCTCTAACAAGGCTGGGCCTCCGGTAATACATTTCTAGAGTATATATACTTAGTGTCATTGTTCATAAATCTACCAAGAAAATCTAGTGCTTTGACAAACTTCTGACAAATTACCCTTGAATTCACTGTAGGAACCCAACAGCAGCCTTATGTAAATCTCCACCTGTTTTGGAAATAAAGAAGGAAGGGTGACATTAAAAACAAAGAAATAAGCAAACAGTTGACCTCTCCTCGCTTTTCCTCTCTAATGGCCTTGTGGTAGAACTCTTTGGTTACAAATGAAACAGCCCAGAATTTTAATTAGTTATTTTGAAATACAAGTTTTATCTGAATTCTTAAAGTCTGAAACCTGTTCAGGAATGTCATTAG
This sequence comes from Rattus norvegicus, assembly GCF_021556685.1. Taxonomy (NCBI): domain Eukaryota; kingdom Metazoa; phylum Chordata; class Mammalia; order Rodentia; family Muridae; genus Rattus; species Rattus norvegicus. The sequence goes on along the minus strand of NC_141544.1, from coordinate 41,366,598 downwards.
GATACAGGAGGGTTCACCAATTTGATTATCAGCGTTTTCCAAATTAAACCAATTAGTCCTTTCCCTAATTAGCAGCAGTTTCAACCTTAAAACCAACACACTGATAATCAAAGTATAACATTAATAAATAATATAGGTATGAGGAAAGACACACACGCACATACACACACACAGCGAGGGAGAGAGAGAGAGAGAGAGAGAGAGAGAGAGAGAGAGAGAGAGAGAGAGAGAGAGAGAGAGCGCAAATCAGAAACCCAGAGAAGGATACACACAGGAACAGAGTGACAAGGAGGAAGAGAACAAGAGGAAAAAGAGGACAAGAAAAAGAAGACTCGGGGCTGGGGATTTAGCTCAGTGGTAGAGCGCTTACCTAGGAAGCGCAAGGCCCTGGGTTCGGTCCCCAGCTCCAGCTCCGAAAAAAAAGAACCAAAAAAAAAAAAAAAGAAAGAAAGAAAGAAAAAGAAGACTCCCCAGCTCCAGAAGAAGCAAAGGATGGAAACCATGGAGGATCACAATTATACGTTTTCCAAAGTCTCTTTGGGTCTTCTACTGTTCATTGTAATGCTAAGTGCAGTTCCCCAAATCTGGAGTCTTTCAGGTAGTTCCTGTGACCCAGCCCCCAGTTAATTGTGATTGGTAAACAAAGATGCTAACAGCCAATAGTTGAGCAGAAAAGACATAAGTCCCCAAGAGAGGACCAAAAGGAGGACGGAAGAGAAGGGAGAGCCACCATGGAAAAGAAGAACAATTTGCAGGACGGAGAAGAGCCCCCGTGGGCTAAGGGCCAAAAGAACATGGCCCAGAGGGCTGTCCAACTGGAGTTAAGAGGAACCCAGACGGAACCCAGTAAATAATAAGTGATAACTTGTGGTTATCAGTAGGATTATAGATTCTAACAGCACGGATGGTAGGCAGCTGCCCAGCTTCTGTGCTGCCTAAGGTTATTTACAAATATAAAGGCTGGGTGTGCCTTCCATCTGGGAACATAAATGGTCTAAGGTGAGGAGGAATCCCGGCTCCAGGACTTTTAATACTTTCTACAAGAAAGTCATTGTATTTCAAGTGAGGAATTTGTTTATTACTAAAGTTTAAGGCTTGCAGGTAGGATGATGCAAATGCTTTGTAGATCGACACATGTAAAATATGAGGGATGAACTCCAGAGCCAACATTTGCAAAGGGACTCAAAAGAGTTAACAATCCACCGAGAAGAGACAAGATCTGGGATCTCTCTTCAGGCTTTGCTTCAGAGGAGAAAAGAAAAATAAGTGACTAAAAAGCAAATCAGCTGCGAACCTTTACTCAGATCATTGTTAGGGCTTCCAATTTCAGCTTCAAAGATATGGACAGATGCCAGAAGATAAACTTTCAAGCTCCGGAAATGAATTTGTGAACTGAGGAAGCATTGCATGGCAGCAGGATAGGATCACTGCCTGGAATGTCTATATAAACCAGCCCAGGATAAGTTAAAGTCATTTAACACCAACTCCCCACTTTTTACCCAGAAGTTTATATAAATATTCTCTTCTACTCATGACCTCCATTTGCTGCATCAGACCACCTCGGTACCTTATTTTCTGCTAGTGGACAACTATTCTTAGATTAATATGGATTAAATTTCTATCTCACAAGTAACAGAATACATTTTAACTGATGTCTTTTTTAAGTGGGATTTGTTTTCCCCCATGATTGCACAAATGCAGAGGGTTAAAACCGTAGACTTAACCCTCTACAGGGTAAACCCAACACGTTTCTCCAGAGCACAATCAATCTTAGATACTCCATGACTTCAACGCAATGTCTGCTTTGACCCAGGCTGTCGTTCAGATATGTGGCATACATCAAAAAAATGTTGACGACAGCCAGAATACAGCAAATACAGAGGCGAATGCCAGCAGCAAACCACTGAACTGAGAACAGGACCCCCGTTGAAGGAGTCAGAGAAAGGACTGGAAGAGCTTGAAGGGACTCGAGACCCCATATGTACAACAATGCCAAGCAACCAGAGCTTCCAGGGACTAAGCCACTACCTAAAGACTATACATGGACTGACCCTGGACTCTGACCCCATAGGTAGCAATGAATATCCTAGTAAGAGCACCAGTGGAAGGGGAAGCCCTGGGTCCTGCTAAGACTGAACCCCCAGTGAACTAGATTGTTGGGGGGAGGGCGGTAATGGGGGGAGGGTGGGGAGGGGAACACCGATAAAGAAGGGGAGGGGGATGTTGGCCTGGAAACCGGGAAAGGGAATAACATTCGAAATGTAAATAAGAAATACTCAAGTTAATAATAATAATAATAATAATAATAATAATAATAATAATAATAAGAAGAAGAAGAAGAAGAAGAAGAAGAAGAAGAAGAAGAAAACCACAAGAATGGAACCATGTTAAAAAAATGTTGATGAAGACCTTGCCCTCCTGGGATTCTGTTTACCAGGGAATGGGGAGAGAGGAAAATAAATGACAAATACGGATCTGCACCAAAACATTTCAATGAACATTATTCCATTGGATGTAAAATCTCGATGTAATTAAAACATACTAGAAACTATTTTAAGATCTTATTTGAAGCAGATCTACTTCTGGTAGGCAGGGGGATGTTGCACAGTACTTTCCTTTCTTTTCAAAGTTCTTTTAGGATATTTTTAGAAACGAAATCTTTATGCAAAGGAATGACATTTCCAGCTGGGTCAGCGAGCCTGTGTCACCCTGTGTAATTGTGGCAAGTGGCTTTGATTTACTACCTGGTATGTAACGATCACTCTGACTCTGCAAGCTGCTGTTTAAAAAATCGTGCCAAATCCTAAGAGTCAGACATTCAAAAGCTGTGTGTGTGTGTGTGTTTGTATGTGTGTGTGCATGCACATGGAGAGAGAGAGAGAGAGAGAGAGAGAGAATGAATGAGAGAGACACACGGAGAGAAACAGAGAGTATCAGAGGGAAACAAGAGCACAGAGATTAATAAATACTTAGGATACCTTTGTTGTTTTCATAGAGCTAGTTTTATACCTCATTCCATAGCACCCTCCCTTCTACCTCCCTCCAATTGAATGTGAATGAAGCTAGCATTGGTTCATTTATAAAATACTCTTTCTAAACCTAAGGAGAGCCCATATGACACACACTCTTGCTTATACTGGAATGGAGGCTATCAGAATGTGCCATGAAAACTGCATCTTGAATTGAATGTGGCTCCCCTGAAACTTCTGGAACATCTGTGGCAAGAGCTTCTGGGTATTATTCCTCACACTGTTTTCACTGTGACATCCTCAGCACTGTCTAATTAGGACCAGTCCCCATGAGCATCGTCTAGTGGGATGCAAGCTAAACCCAGAAATAAAAAAAAAACAATTTTGAGTAGAAATGGATATTCTAAGAAACTGGGGAGCTCAGGTGCAGAAACCTTCTCTTACATTACCCTAGACAGACTCTAGAACAGATCTACTATAAAGGCTCTCTGGTTATGTGCATTTGTTGAATCTATAAAGGTAAGAAGCATTAGCTGTCATCTCTAAGACTCATTCGTCATGCTCCCCCTTGTGGCTGGCCATACTTGAAAAGCAAGGGTTAGTGTTTGCCTTTCGTCTGAACAGTCAACTTGGTATGCATTTGCTTTAGGTTAGAGGAATCTATATTTATTTGGTCGGGAATCACATACATTAAATGATTGCTAAGGAACCCAGAGCAAGAATAGCTTTGGAGAATGTCGACCAACCACTGTGATGTTTCTCTTAGCATTTGATCGTAAACTCCAGAGCCAGATGTATTGTGATATTAGGATACCTCCAAACACCCACCAGAAATAGAATGTGGGATTCAGAGGGGAAATAACGTGCAAAAGTGTGCAGACACAGAAGGGAGTCTGAAGACAGAAGATAATTATTCCACATTAAGCATGGAAGATTGCAAAGTGTCAGAGTTCTTTCTTGTCAGCATCTGGTTAAAGTAGAAGCTGCCACTCATCAGGATACAAAGCTCTATTTGTTTGCAGAGGAGAAAAAAACCCTAGAATTTCCAATAATGTTCATTTTCTATCTCACAAATCTATAGGATCCTAGAAAAAGTAAAGTATCTAAGTAAAACGTTTTGTCCCTCCTAAGATTTGGACTATGTTTTATAATGTCAGGTGTTTCTCACCTTAACAAAGTTGGGTTGCTTCTGGTGAAATAGCATGCACGTTTGCCACTAATGCAACCAAACTTGCCCTGGAAAAGTGTTAAAGTAATAAACACCGACCTGTGCTAAGAGGGAGGTGCTCTCTGTTAAATCATAAGGGCACACACCCCTGTGACTCCCAACACATTATCCTGCCAGCTTAAAGCATTTAACTACCTGTCCTCTACACTTTAATTTCATATGTATACATTTTAGCAAGAATCTCTATTAAAACTCAGATGTATTAGGCAATAGTGTCCCAGTGAGAGCCGTATACATTAGCAGATAGACGGAAGATGGAGAGCAGTATCTCTCAGCACATAACGGCCGCAGTGAACATGCAGGTAAGGATGATGAAGGCAGAGGCAGATTCACAGTAGTGAAGGAAAATGGATAAAGGAGGATCTGGAGCCTCATTTCTCCCAACAGAAAGCAAATCGAGACTATGAAATTGTAAATTGAATCACTTCGGTTGACGTCAGACATCAAGAGCTCAAATTGTCAAACTTGGTTTCATTTTGCTATTTCCCAATTTAAATTTATGTTTGTGGCTGATGCATAAGAACATAAACTTAGGAGGGACTAAATTATATACGTTCAGGAAGTATTTCATGGCATGGTGAAATATGTATAATGTTACATATAATGTATAATGGGGGATCATGTCTAAATCTTCAATAATTTACTATTTATTTATGCAAAAAATTTAAATCTTTTTCATAGCTTTTTAAAATAGATTGAATATTATTTTTATTTGTTATCATTATACCCCACCATCATGTACAGCAATGGGACACTAGCGTGTCTGTCTTCTATCTGATGGTAAATCGGGATCCATGGCTATACCTCACCCTACTGTATAGGAATGATACACTGGAGTGTCTCTCTTCTATCTAATGGTAAATTGAGTTCCATGACCCATTCCCTTCATTTTACTTTCCCATCTACTCTCCCTAGCCACTTGGCATTGGCACCCTTTGTACAACCACCACTTTCTATGAAACCCAGCGTTTTTATATTCTATACAAAAGAAAGGCCATAGACTGTGTTTCTGCTCTTGGCTTACCTTATTTGACATGATGTTCCCCAGTTCCATCTACTGTTTTCATCTTGACGAATTCATTGACTTAATTAAAGATCATATGATGTTTGACTCTGACATATTGCAATCAAAAATACTTTTCTTCAACACTGTTTAAAGAAAGAGGTTAATAATATACATCAAGATAATGGAATTGACTATGAGTAAAAGAGACACTTAATTTTGAGTAAATATTTTTAAAAAATTAAAAATAATACTGGAGATTCAAACATTTTATTTTTAAACTTTTAGCATAATGAAGGCTAATTAACTCAAATATTTTGATGGATATATTGAAAATTCTGAAAAATACACCATAAGCCACTGTAACAGGCTTTTAAATTTGATTCAAAATTAATAAAAAACAATATAATGTATTACAGTCACCATATTAAAGTCAATATAATGTATTAAAGGTAGTGTTGCTTTCGTTTTAAAAATAATATTCATCTCATTTTTAAGTTAAAAATTACATCCTAAGAAAAGTAATACAAAATGTTTCCAACTTAGAGTAATGAAAATTTCCTAGTTTAGGTCAAATTAATTGCTGAATTGGTTTGTTTAAAAAAAACACATAGGACAGGATTAAGTTGGAAAGAAATGTAATATGTTTGCTTAAAGATTTCATCAAAACAAATTTGAAACCCTGAGAAAAATAAAGTAACAAGCATATAAATAACCCAGACAATAAGCATAACTTCGATGTAAATTCTATAAAAGATTTTTAGCACAGATAACTCATAGTCACAGTGCAGATCAATGACAGCATAGAATTCAGTGTATGGTTGCTCACTCCTTCTTTAGGACCATACACTGGTGATAGTATCTGACTAAGTAAAACTAGAGACTACACACTTATATAAGAAGACATTGAGCAACATCTGAAAATCTCTGGGAAACATTTTTATGAAAACCATGGTCTCCAAGGCCAAACTTTGGTTACCTTATTGTTTTCAGCCTTTAAGTATTTCCTTTGAGATCTTACTTGTTAAATACCTGTAATGGTTTCTTGGAGTTTCTCATTTATTTATTTTGCTTGATTTTGGTTCTGAGTCTAAATGGAACAAGATGGGCTGCCTTCTATGAAGCTGTTATGGACTGCAGGGCATGCTAAGCTCTCTTTTGAATCATTGAAAGAGAAGCTGGAGAGAATCAAGACACTCAAGCTAATGAGATGGTTGACGATACTCAAGTACACCATTTACATTTGGAGAATGAGATAAGAGTGTTTCGGTATACAGTGAGATTTTTGCAGATCCTTCATTTAGTATATATGGATATTACTCATTTTTGTCTTTTAAAAATCAGCTTCTGGAGCTGAAGGTGTAACTATGTAAAGATAAAATTGATTGTCATGTGCAAGGCCTTGGGTCCAATTTCTAGCATTGCCAATTAAAGAAACAAACAAATAAATTGACCATTGATGATGGCTTTGGAAAATGCGAGTGACATGAGTCAAGCATCTAGCAAAAGTATTAACAAGGTTAATAAAATTATGTCAGCATAACGAAAAACCTGAACACAAAAATCGCATTGCATCAAATGGGGATTTAAGAAACTGAAAAGTTTCAAGCAGAATGAGCAGCTCTTCAATTACTTGATGAGGTAATTAATGAAGACAGTTGATTTGCCATGAAATGCTATCAATATCATTATAAAACTCAAAATTAAGCCACCATAGTGTGTCTATTTATGATAAGTGGATTCATGCGGATTATCAGTTCAAAACACCGGCTAATGCTGAAGAATATTTGGCACATTTCTAGCTTATAAATGGCCCCAACAAATTCTAAAGCTCTGTGGAAGAAAAAGAAATGGTCTTTTTTTCAAATATGACATGTTTTGAAAGTTGAAATGATATTATACCAATCTTAAATATAAAGTAAAATTTCCTAAATTCTCAGCAGCAAAAATAAATTGCAGTCAAAATAAATTTACTTTAAAAATAAATTAAAGTAAAACAGAACCTTCTATCTTCTTCATAAAAAAATAATGTTGCAAAGTCACATGCCAAAACTGTGGCGACTAAATTGTGCAAAGAGAAGCCCCAAGCAGGAAAATTCAGAAGTCTGTTCATAGCATGCATTAGGTTGTATGAAGTCAGGATTTACTAGTTTTGTATTTAAATTTCTTATTTATGTTACTAAAGCACTTCAGGTTTTTTGGTATTTGTATGTGGTGACACACCTCATGTATGCCTCAATGTGTGGTGGTGCACAATGGTACCAATCCACGTGACTGTCGTGCATGCAATGAGCAAGCCAGAAATTAGCATCAGGTGCAATCCTCGGTCACTCTCCATTTCCTGAGGTAGGAACTGTCTTTGGTTTCAGTGAGCTCAGTAGTCCAGCCAGTTCAGTTCGATTTGTCATTTTCCACCAGTGATCCCTTTTTCTTCAATCCGTAGCATAGGGATGAAAAGTCAGTGGCCTTTTCACCTGGTTTTTGTGGGAATTGGGGACCTAAACTCACGTCCTCCTTTCTGTGCAATGAACAAATCGCCTCTTGAGCTGTCTCTCCAACCACTAAAAGATTTCATTTTAAGCACAATCTTGCATTAGTTATCTTAGAGTTTCTCTTATTATAAGTCTTATGGCCTGTACAAATTTAGATGCCTTAGAAATTCTGATTTGGGGTCATTTCTATTAACGATTTTAGCCCTAAATTATAAGGATGAAAGGTTTTTCTCATCAAGAAGCTTTGCCGGTCAACTAAGGCTACCATAACAAAAGAACTACAATACATGTGGTTTGAAGGAACAGAAATGTACTCCTAAGAAGTCTGCAGGCTGATTAGCAAGCACATAGAGGTGCCAGAACTACTGTTCACACTAGTTCATCAATTTCTGGCTTCATAGAATAACCTCACAAGTAGAAATGGTGGAGACCTCCCTGGGTTGTTTTAATGAGGATACCGTGGTCCTCTGTGATCTGTTTTCAGGATCTAATCAACATGCAAGGAGCCTACTAATGAACGATGTCTCATTCAGGGGGTTAGGATTTGGAAATATAAATGTAAGCAGGGGTGAAGCCTGACACAGAAACCTTCAGACCACAGTACATGAAAAGTGGCCAAGAGGGAAGATTAAATAAGTCAACATGGATCATCCATGCCTACGTTTTCTCCTCCCATAGCTATATTTCTGGCAGCCACTTCTCCACTGTGAGTAAGGAGGGATCACTTTTTCTTTAATACAGAGCTTATGATGTTTCCACTTGAGGGAAGCATTATTTTTAATCTGTGTGGTCTCTTGAATCTCCACCTGAATCATAAAGCCCTTGACTTTGTTTCTTTCTTTCCTCGTTGGGCATCAGCTACAGGGGGCTCCAGTCTGCGTTCCAGTATGCAGCTAAATTCTGGGAATGGAAAAATAACCTGGATGAGGTCAGAGAGCAGAAACATGACTTTGAAAACAAGATCCTCATTCATTCCCCCTATGAGTTCATTCATCAAACTACCGGATATATGTTAAGACTTTATCTTCTAAGGTCTCACCCAGAAGGTATGTGGCACAACCAGAAATAGTGCCTGCATATTCAAGGACAGATGAAAGGAACTGATGAGTACAGAGAGCATGTGGCTTTGCACAATGGCACAGTAGAGCTGCTGAAGCCTTTTGTTGGTTCCCTCCTCTCTGACCTGCTGACCTTACTCTTCTGGAGGCCATTGTGGCCAATGACTCACACTGGAAATGTGCTGGGTTATACTAATGCCAACCTTGAAACTGTTTTTTTAAGTCTTCTTCTCTTTCCTCTGCCGCATTGTCAGGCATCAGTCCCATCCTCTGTCCTACATGCATAATAGCAGGAGTGGGATGAGCATGAGTCTATGGTCATCCAAGTTCAGAAACTCACATGAACCTGGGTTCGTCACTCTGTCTAGGTGGTGAAGAATCTCTGGTCTTTCCACGCCATTTATATCCTATCTGGAACTATCAGGAAGAATGAGGAGTAAGGCTACTTGATCTCAACCCCCACTTAACACCTCTGTTTGCCACTATAGAAGTCAGGTTCACATAATAAATCTTCATCATATAGCATTGGAATGGCTCTGATCAGTTGTTGATTTTTTTTAAAAAAGAATATTTTATTTCCTTGTCATTATCTGGGTGGAAGTATGTGTATACAGACAAAGATACCCATGGAAGACAGAAGAGAGAGTTTGATTTCCTGAAACTAGAGGTAAGGTAGTTGTGAGCTACCTGGTGTTGGTGGGGGAAACCAGGCTCTGGTCCTCTGTATGCACAGTACATACTCTTAAACACTGACCCATCTTTTCAGCCCACATCTCTTTGTTGAATTCTTACTGAGCCTGTGGTTTGTATTAGAAGTTCAAAGTAAATAGAAGCTTACAGATGAGAATCACCCAGGTGTCATATAACAAATTTCTGATGAGTGTAGAGAAATTATCCCCCAATTTTGTCAATCCACTTGGGTTAATAGAAACCTAGTTTCTTCTCTGTCTGATGTCCCTGCTCAGATGGAAAATCTTTGTGGGCATATACACAAGAACCCTCTGAATAGAAGCTTGATCATTGAACTAGTTACTTTTTATGTTGCTGTGATAAGACAACATGACCAAGGCACCTTATAGAAGGAAGAACATATTCAGACTCATGGTTCCTAAAGGATGAGAGTCCATTATGATGAGGAAACATGGGAGGAAGCAGCTGGCTGGAGCTGGATCCTGAGAGCTAAAATCTTGAACCACAAGCAGGAAATAGAGTGAATTGGGAATACTGCAAACCCTTGTTCTGTCAATGTCCAGCTCCTGTAACGGTTCCTCCAACAAGGCTACGCTTCATCAACCTACTCACCACCAACAACAACTGAGGAACAAGTGATCAAATGCCCAAGACTATGACAAATACTCATTCAAACTGCCCCAGTTCTTAATACATACTCTCATGGCCCTTTTTAGATATCCGAAAGTTTACTTCATGTTGTATTCAGTTACCCTAGTTCACATACACTTAAGTGTTATTTGTTACAGTCCCAGAATCATGCTATCCTAATTTCCATCATTTGTATATCAGTTTCTATAAGACAAAAGGAAACTCTTAATCTTTAGCCACCCTTCTATCCCTCCATTACCATCAACTGGAACCCATTCCCTCCTGAGCAAACACAAATTTACTTTGCATCCCTCCACACTTTCTAGTCATAGTGAACTTTTGAAAGGGTAGCTATAATAAAAAACAATGACTTTATGAAATTTGTAGGCAAATGGTTGGAACTGGAAAATATCATCCTGAGTGAGGTAACCCAATCACAGAAAAACACACATGGTATGCACTCATTGATAAGTGGCTATTAGCCCAAATGCTTGAATTACCCTAGATGCCTAGAACAAATGAAACTCAAGACGGATGATCAAATGTGAATGCTTCACTCCTTCTTTAAAAGGGGAACAAGAATAACCTTGGCAGGGAATAGAGAGGCAAAGATTAAAACAGACACAGAAGGAACACCCATTCAGAGCCTGCCCCACATGTGGCCCATACATATAGAGCCATCCAATTAGACAAGATGGATGAAGCAAAAAAGTGCAGGCTGACAGGAGCCAGATGTAGATCGCTCCTGAGAGACACAGGCAGAATACAGCAAATACAGAGGCGAATGCCAGCAGCAAACCACTGAACTGAGAATAGGACCCCCGTTGAAGGAATCAGAGAAAGAACTGGAAGAGCTTGAAGGGGCTCGAGGCCCCATATGAACAACAATGCCAAGCAACCAGAGCTTCCAGGGACTAAGCCACTACCTAAAGACTATACATGGACTGACCCTGGACTCTGACCTCATAGGTAGCAATGAATATCCTAGTAAGAGCACCAGTGGAAGGAAAAGCCCTGGGTCCTGCTAAGACTGAACCCCCAGTGAACTAGATTGTTGGGGGGAGGGTGGCAATGGGGGGAGGATGGGGAGGGGAACACCCATAAAGAAGGGGAGGGGGAGGGATTAGGGGGATGTTTGACCGGAAACCAGGAAAGGGAATAACACTCGAAATGTATATAAGAAATACTCAAGTTAATAAAATAAAAAAAAAAAGAAAGGGTAGCTATAAAATACATACTGATTTTGACTAGCTTCTGCTGCTCTAGATGCTGACAAAATTCCTTGATGCTACAATATATATCAATATTTCATTTTTACTTTCTTGGAGGAATTCTTGCAGGCTCTAACTCTGCTGTTCCTTTCATTTTTTATTTTATTAAAAATGGATTTTTTTCATACAATATATTTGGAATATGATCCCCCACCCCTCACTGCTTCTCCAAGTTCTTTATTTCACATGCAGGTACAGATTCCTTCTGTCTCTCTTTAGAAAAGAAACAGGCACCTAAGGAATAATATTAATAAAATGAGATAAATCAAAACCAAACAAATCAAAGTATGACATAACAACTGAACGAGAAAAGAGCCAAAGAAAAAGCACATGAAGCACATGTAGAAGCAGAGAGGCGCACATGCACACATTCAGCAATCCCATAGCAATCCAAGTCTAGAAGCTGTGATGCATACACAAAGGACCTGTAAGGCAGGGGAAGATGCTTTACTTAAAATTATGAGACAAAGAGCCTCTAAAGATTCTGTACTGTTGAGCTCATTTTCTGTTGGTATTCTACTGCCGGGCATGGAAATAACCCTTAAGAGTGGTTTGTTTCCCCAGTGAGACTCCCCTGGAGCAAATTAGCTTTTATTTGCAAGTGTTTATTAATTGGTGTTTGCTTCTAGATCAGGAGCAAGTCCCCTCCTCACCTCTAGGTGCAGACCTGTCCAAGTCCTGTGCAGGCTGCCTCAGTCTTTGTAATGTGTGCCCCAGCCCTGCTGTACTTAAGAGAGCTTTGATTCTCTACTCTCTTCCATGCCCTGGGGCTCTTACCCTCATTCTGCCTCCATTTCCATGGATTCCCCTGATCCCTGAAGGGAAGGATTGAAATGAGATATCCCATACACAGATGAGTGTTCCAAGGTCTCTCACTCTGCATATTGTCTGCTGTGTGTCTCTGTGTTTGCTCTCATCTGCTGTAGGCAGTTTCTCTAATGACTGCTGAGTAAGACATGGATCTATGCCTGTGGTGGAATACCATAGGTGTCATTTCCTCCCAACATTCCTTTAATAGAAGAATGGTATTTGGTTTTCACATATGCCCCTTGCCTACCTAGTCGTAGGTAGCAGCAGTAGGTAGGTATTCTATCTTCTGAAGTGGGGCTTAGTGCAAGTCAGGTATTGGTTGGTGATGCTCATAAGCTCAATTACCACTATTGCACCACTGTATATTGAATACAGGCTACTCTTACAAGCAAGAGATTTTTTAGTTGTGTTTCTGTTTACCCTTGTCCTTTTGGTAGCATAGAGAATAGGTTTCTGTATTAAGGACATTAGCCTATATGGATGAGGGCCCTACATAGACACCATTAATGTGTTGAAAAAGTTCTATAGGTGTTGCTTTCAGCAATGAGCCCTTACTGTTGGGCTTTGGAGAGCCTCCCATATCCTTGGCAATAGCCTGAGTTCTTTGGAGGTATACATGGGACCCCTTTTGCTAACAAACCTGGAGAGATTATGTTCTGTTCGAGATTTCAAAGGATAATTTCTGCACAGTAACCTTTTGAAATCACTAAGGGAGTGCTACAGTGGCCCTTAAAAATATGTATTATTTATACCCCATAACCAAAGAATGGAGGAGTGGAATGCTACCATCAAACTTAACTTTGTAAATTAAACGAGGTTCATCAGGGGTGTTCGTCTCTCTCTCTCTCTCTCTCTCTCTCTCTCTCTCTCTCTCTCTCTCTCTCTCTCTCTCTCCCCCTCTCTCTCTCTCTCAAACACACATATACACAACACACACACACACACACACACAAACCTATAAATAACTAAGGTAGAAAATAAGTAAATTATTAAATAAACAGTAAGAACAGTATATTATTTTTGAGCTGGCACAAATGTAAATAAAAATAACTTAAGAGAGAATAATAGAGACTTATATCTTTATATAGTCATATCCTAATATAATCTTAAAACATGCTATTATTCCTACCATCTAAAGTTACAAGATTCAAAGGACTTTTATTTTAAAATTTATTTTTATTGGGACTAGAAACATGGCTCAACTCTTAAGAGGGCTTGGGTTGGATTCCCAATACCTTCAGCAGCTCACAACCAGTTGCAGATGATTTCCACTCTCTCTGACCTCTAGAAGCACACACACACACACACACACACACACACACACACACAATACGAGTGGTACATAGTCATACATACAGGCAAAACTCCCATATGCACAAAATAGAATAAAAATAAATTTTAAAGTATTTTGTACATTTTTTGACATAAATTTTTAAACCCTACTAAAGAACATTTAAAGATGAGAACCAGAGCATGCCTGTCAGTCATAAATGAAGCCCTGGGTTTACGTGGCTAGAGACATGGATCAGCAGTTAAGAGCACTAGCTGCTGTTACAGAGAGCCCAGGTTCAATTCCCAGAACCTACATGATGGTTCACAATCTTCTGTAAACCCACTTTGATGGGATCCAACACCCTCTTCTGGCTTCTGTGGGCACCAGTCATGCACATACGCATAGTCCCCAGACATACATGAAGACAAGATACTGGTATAGTTAAAATAAAAGGATAAAGATGAGTGCCAGCACATGACTAAATTGAGAGAGACAAAACACATTCAAGAGAAAGTATGATACTAAAAATATATTTTCTGCTCATTAACCTAGCTTCAAAAATCTAGAATTTTGTCAGTCTTTAAAAAACAATAACAAAAACTTTTTTATTGATTCTTTGTGAATTTTACATCATGGACCCGAATCTCATTCATCTTCCCATCTCTCCATAATGGCTCCCTGCCCTGGAAACCTCCCAAAAGAAAATAAACAAATGAATTCTACATTGGGAAGCTGTGGTGCGTCATGGTGTCTCACATGTTATGCCTTGTGGTGTATCACACAATATACCCCCTGTCCTGAACAGATTTTCTTGCAAATGACTCTTGCCAGGAGTCATTGGTCTACTTCAAGTCATTGACTTCTGCTACACTATCAGTAGGGGATGTTCGCTGGGACTCCTCCTGGGTCTCCTGTTGTTGCCCTGCGTTGTGGAGATCTTATAGCTTTGGATCTTCAGGACCAGCCTCTTCGTGTACTCCAGCAGTTTACAGAGGTAGTAGATGTTGGAGTGAACGAACTCAAAGCCTTAAATCTGGGCCTGGGTGGAAGCAGCTGACTTGGTTAGCCTGACAACTGTCTCATGCCTGTGCCATGGAGCAAGCTCTCCTATACCCATGTCACTTGAGCTTAGTCTCTAGCACTGCCCAGGCTAGGGTGGGCCCAACAATGCCATGAGTGCCAGCTCTACTGTGCTTTCCAGGTGAGGAGTATGATCTGCTCTCCTGGGTGCTGCACCTGGTGTGGGGCAGGGCCAACTCTCCTGCTCTCGTGCTCCTCCAGGACAGCTCTCCCATGATACTCGGGTCAGGGGTGTATCCAGCCCTTCTGTGCTGCAGCAAGTGTGAGGCTGAGTCATCTCAGCACAGCCCGCAGACATTAACATGACCCCAGTTGGAAGCCCTACCAGGGACTACCATGGCCTTTGGTGGCAACAGGCCCCCACTGCTGCAGAGCCACAGACCCAGAATTGGCGTTCAGTGGAGGAGCAGACCAGGACTGTTTCACAGCTTCACGTAATGACATTGCCAGCTAGGCTATCATATCAAGCTGTCCCTCATTACCCTCTAGTCTCCAGTTCTGCCTGTGGTCATTGTGCATACACATTTCTGCTTCTCTTTCTTCAACTTATTTGTTTATCCTAGTGTGCCCTGGGGCCTCTGGGTATATGGGGCTCATATCAGAAGTGCTTTGCTCCACCTGTGCCAGGGTTGTCTCAGGTTCACTATACCTACTGGGCCTTGGAGTGGGGCAGGGGTCCTTGTCAGCCACTTCTAAAGACCGTACTTTAAGGTTTAGAGTTTACGGAGCCAAGTTTTTAAAGAAAATGTTTGCCAAGATTGTGGCTACTAGTTGCCAACAATTGAAAAAATGATTTTCTGTTTTCCTAAGATAGTGATTGTAAGTATCATGTTTCTTTAGGGGAAGAGAGAACAAAACAAATTCATGGTACTCCATAAAACAAAATCTTATTCAAAATATTCCAAGATTTCAAAGTGGCTTTTTTCTTTCTTCCTGTGGAATGTGGCTACCTAAGCAGCAAGTAGTGGCTGGGTGAGGACAATTGCAATAAGGAATACTGAAAGTTGTGTGTCAAGTCCATTTGCCAGCTCCCTTTTTCTGGGGGCTCTGACTCTGATTTCCTTCTGCCAGAAATATGTGTGCACTGCTGGAGACGCCACCTGTTTTGAGTGGAGGTCAACTCTGTATATGCAGGAGCCTGCGAATGTCTCTGCAGGAGATCTTCGTTGTCCTCTTGGGCTCTTGCTGGGAAAATAATGTGTTCTCCACTAAGTCCAGAACTGGGACACACTACCATTATAGAGAAGTCCTTTTCACTTTCGGTTATTTCCCAGATTTCACTGTCGGAAATTATCTTTGATAATAGAAAGTGATTGATAACAAGCAAAACAACAACCACAAAAAGTTCACCAAGAATTTGACTTTCATTTGCGGAGGTAACATATTTTTTCCATTTAGTGTCGTATTGGAATGCAACCATATCATCACATTCACTCAGATGCCGCTGATTTATCACATAAGTGTGTAATTATCTGCCAGTCACCATCCTGTCGCCGGAGGACAGAGCTAGTTTCCCTATTATCACACATAAAAGGGCCAATGCTCCCCAAACTCCCATTAAACCACTTATTCCAATGTGGACCCCCGAATCCCACAGTTCTTCACTCATACCTGTTCAATCTAGTTCAGGGATCCCTCCCTTCTGATCTGAGACTCTAGTCCATTCATACTGGATGATACTGAGAAGGTGCTCTGATTGTTTTCTATTTAGTCCACACGTATTTCCATTTGCAGTCAGTCACATAAATATATTCATTACCACCTGTCAATTTTGGACTTGCAACTTGTCCAGACCATGTCTCTAATCCTATCTAGGATGAAAGAGGGGAACATCTGTTAAAAAAATAGAGTATCGCTTAGAGCTTAGTGTGACCACTAAGCTTTCAAAATTTTCAGCGTCTGAGAATGATAATTGTTCGTCCAAAGGAAGAAAGAAATTCTCATAATAGACACAGTAACAAAGGAGGCCTGGTTAAAGAAAAAAGGCAGGTAAAACTCCACTAGACTGGTGTGTTATTCTATGCCCCCACTGCCACACTTCAGTGAATACATCTTGGGGGCTGAAGAGATGGATGGCTCAGAGGTGTAAGGGTAATTGCCGATGTTTCAGAGAACCCAAGTTTGGTGCCCAGAACCCATGTGATGGCTCAATTCCACTTTTAGGGAATGTTGTGCCTTCTCTTCCTATTACAGGACCAGACATTCAGGTGATGCACCTACGTACATGCAAGCAAATGACTCATACACACAAAATAAAAATTAATAGATCTACATCTTTTAATGTTTTTATTGGTTAAAAAAAATCCTTGACATTTGTAAACCTATACCTACAAAGTTTCCCTCCCCCATCCCAGAGGCAGTCTAAAGACCCTACAGAGTCCCTTATCGGAGTATCCCGCAGGCTCCACAGCCTCAGGGTGTCAGAAATCCCTTCTCCTGACTCTTGACGACCATTTCCACTTCAAGAAGGAGACCTTATCAACCATCATCATTTGGGAGGGAATTTCCAAGTTGCTTACTAGAAATCAGTAAATACAAGGTTGAAAGAACTCTTTCCATTTGAAATTCTCAGTCTAATTATACCATACTGGGTTATGCTGGTGTTCTAAATATTTCATTCCACGGAAGGAAACAAGGCATATAATTTTCAAAGTTTACATTGTATTTGAAAACTGTGGACTTGGCTTTCGGTATCAAACCTGAGCTAATTGATTTGTGTGAACATTTGCCTTTAGTAAATTTCACTTCCAATTAATTTTAAATGATTTCATTTGAAGAAACTCCTGGACATCAAAGAACTTTTTAGAAACAGATCATTAAAACCCTTAAAACCCTTCTGCACAGACTGTGGAGAGTCTATGATTGCTTTAAAGAGAAATAATGAGGTACATTTGAGTTTACAGTGAGCCCCTGATACCAGTGGAGTCTGGGCCCTGGCAGATGTGTTTGGAGGATTTGTGGACACTGATTTGAAAGCATCTCATCCCTAAAGCAGCAACTGGGGCTTAATCTTGTCTGTTCTCAGCTCTTCCTATCAGAACTGATTTGGGCCACTGGGGAGAAGTTGACCTTGTAACTGCGATTCTATCACATGTTGCTTTTGACAAGACAGGAAAGTGCTTCCACTATGTGGCATAACAAACAGAGTCCTTTCATTTTGTTGCTTTTGAAGTTTCATTTTATCACAACATGTGAAAGAAAAGGTCCTCAATCAACAGGATGATGTGGCCACTGACTAATTTGTAAAATGTTCTACATCAATCAAATTCATAAACCATGGTCAACACTTAAATGCGCGAGAGAGAATTAGTGATATTTTTCTCTATGACTCATTGTTTAATGTGGCCAATTTTGATGGAAAACAAAGAAGTTCCAGAACAACCATAGGAAGGAAGAATGGCAGTGAAGGGAGGGGATGTGGGAATACACAGCAGGATCTTCAGAAGACTAAGGGCTTCTTTTGAAAGAATAAAGATTTTAAACTATCCCCTAGTGACCCTGCTGTGAGGACAAGTGCACCTCACAGCAAAGAATAACATAACATGTTTTGGGGATGTAGCCTGACTATAGTCACCACAAACCATCTGGCCTCGATAAGGCCTGACTCAACAGTCTTGAGAAAAATGAGAATTAGGGTCAGCTTGCCCCAGAAGCAGAGTGGCCTAGAGTTGAACTGAGCCTGTTACAAACCAATGAAATTGCTTTGTGTGACTGTTGCCAACTGCCTATGTAATTTTCCCTATAAATCCCTTCCCCTAATTGGGCTCCGGGTCGACTCCTCTGTCTCCTGTGTGAGATACGTGTCGTCCCCAGAGCTCTGGTTCCTCAAATACACCTCTTGTTTATTACATCAAGACCGGTTTCTCGCAAGTTCTTGGGGGTTGCGTCGTCTCGAGATTTGAGTGGGGGTCTTCCCCACCCCAGTGGTCTTTCACTTTCTCCTACCTACTCTCACCCTATCCCTATCATTAATTGAATCCATTTTATTTACTTACCTGACAAACGAGACTTGTGTTACAGTGTTAGAGAAAGAACAGGTAGACTATAGAGAATGTAGTAGCAAAGCTTTAGTAGAATTGCCTGGATTAGTGGAAGTAGAGGGATTTGAATGCATTACAAATATGTCTTTTGTCTTCAGAAAGGAGCATCCAAGGAAAGGCTTAAAACACTCTGGAAAACAGGCGGACTTCCACGCTCTGCAGCCCGTCGATCCTGATTGCTGCTTTTAGACAAAATTAAAATTGCTCATCATCTTTAACCTACACACGTATTATGTCTTTGAGAGAGCCACCCACTCCGTGTTTCCACATGATGTGTAATGATTCTGTGTTATCTCAGATTTCGACAGAGATCATAGGTCATTGAGGAACATAACAAGGTGTTGTTAGGGGAAATATGTGCTCAGACGGCAATAACATCCCTATAGATTGTTGCCTTGGAGCACAAGATTCACTTCTCAGTTGGAAGTTGTAGGTGAACACAATGGAAAATTCAATGAAATCAATGGATTTTGTGATCTGTTCTATTTTACCTACAGATATATAAATACATCACTAGTTATTCATCCTCATATTTGCTAGACTCTAAAGAGATTTAAAATTTGCCATTTTGTCCCTTTTATTGTGGTTCATCAAAAACTCATTATTAGACATTACTGTGTTCTTAAATCAAATCAAAATATTCAACAAGTATCAGGATATGTCTGCCTGAAAAACATATTGTATCTACTTGATTGATGAACCACATTGAGAATAGAGGCATGCCTTCTTCGCTAGTGAGTCTACGGACCTCCTTGATTCTTGACCTGTAAAAAGTAGTTAGTGTGTATCAATGAGCTGTGAAATGAATGGGTTGAGTAGGAATATATAGATAATTTACCTATGCCTCTGTGAATAATGGTTTTAAATTGTGAACCAAGACCTAAAGCTCAGTAGATATTTTATAAAGGCCAGTTTTTTAATCATGTTTTATTAATACAAATATCTATTAATAGCAAGACCTCTATTCCTGTTTTTAAAGGATTTTTTTTAAAGATTTATTTATTTTGTATACAGCGTTCCACCTGCATGTACACATGCAGGCCAGAAGAGGGCATCAGATCCCATTACAGATGGTTGAGAGCCACCATGTGGTTGCTGGGAATTGAACTCATGACCTCTGGAAGAGCAGACAGTGTTCTTAACCTTGAGCCAACTCTCCAGCCCTTGTTTTTATTTTTAATTGTGAGTATGTCTTTGTGTTGTTCAGATACACAGAGAGGCACCAGAATATTCAGTATCTGGGTTACACATGGTTGTAAACTACCCAATGTTGGTCCTAGAAACTGAACTCGGGATCTGCATACAAGACAGGGATCCTAGCTTTTCAGACATTTCTCTATCCCTTCAGTTCTGCATTTAGACTTGGATTTTGTCTTCTGTAACATTTCTTCAGCCCTACATTTCTATAGAAGACTTGTCTGGATAGGAGGAATGGCTGATAGCCTTGGAACACATTCTGAAGGTCACAGCTACCGACACTCAACAACATTCATGCACTGATGTCATCATTAAATACCCACTGAGCACCACTCGAGTGTAGATTTACCTCTCCAGTGAGGAGATAATTGACAGCAAAACAGTTGACTAACTCCATACCACATTGCAGACTAAACTAGCTACACAACTTAAAATACATTTGCTTTCAGACATCATAAGTAACAGAAATAAAGATATTTAATCAATGTATACAAACCAGCTATATAAGGGACACGCTGCCATATGTTATGGTCAGAGGACATATAATGACAGTTGGCTCTCTTTCCCCCATGTGAGTTCAGAAATCAGAACTCAGGCCATTAGGCTTCATGACAAATGCCCTTGCCTATTGAGTCATCTCACCTACTCCCATGTATTATTATCAAAATCATTTTGCATTTGTCGTCATCTCTAGACTTGTCCTAGGAGATTTAATAAGATGGCAGCCCCGAGAGCAGAATCTAAGAACTAGAAGACAACAATGAATGTACAAGGTTGCTCCGGGTGTTTATAATTACCATTTATAATCACCAAGAATCTCAGGAACTAGTGACCACTTTGAGATTTATCAGATTGTACTACTACATTCTCTGAAGCCCATGGCAGATGCCATTTTCTATTATATTCAGTTTAAAAGGACTGTAGTATGTGCTGCTTTCAACTAATCTGATTCTCGGCATTACATAATGATGGTCCTCATACGGATGGCAATCTCTAAGTGCTGTGTATAAAATATTTAATATAGTTTTCTGTATAAAATATCTAGTATTGTTTCCTGTTGTTAATATTTATGATTATGCTTAATGAGAAGAGACTGTGGTCAGATAAGTCTGGATGCAATTTGCCTTGGAGACCTGACCAATAATCAGGCTGATTCCTCTTCCAGGAAAGGATCAGCCCTTAGGTAATAGCATAGTTGTGTTTCTGTAAAACTTAGGAAGGAGAACCGGAAGTGCATTGGCCTCTTACATACTCCATTATGTAAACTACTCAGTGCACATCTTTTTATGGTGCACGGTAGTTACAGATGGTCTCTTTCTGTTGTACTTAGAAAATGATGCCCTGAGGCACAAGCTAAATTCTTGTTCCCCCATCATGCTTCATTCAATCACTCAGCATTAATGTCATCGTGTCTGCGCACCCCCCTCTCCAGATCCACCCTACGTTAATCTCTTAATCTTCTTTTTTAATTTGTTTCCATCTGCAATTTTCTATAATTCCCAAATAAGCCTAAGTAGACAACTTTATTCAAAAGGGACGTAGGAAATTGCTTTGGATGGAGTTTCTAAAGGGAATGAGACAAATTAAATTATTTAAGAAAATTATTCCCTACTGCTTCATTTTAAGGCACCCTGAGTAATAAGAGGAAGGCTGGGAATATGAATAACCACACTTAACATTTACAGAAATGGTAAAAAGCAGGCAATGTTTTTGTGTTAAATTAATTAAAATCAATATGATTCAGACCTACCAACTAGATCATCTATTAATCAGTTCGAAATAGAAATCTTGGAACACACGACCATATTAAAGCTCAGAAACGTTCCTCTACATGAAACTGGGTGGGAAAAGTTAAAATACAATTGTTTTTGTTTTTTGTGGGGTTTTTGTTTGTTTGTTTGTTTGTTTTTTGTTCCTAGAAGAGAAGGAATACAAGCATGACACGACACCATTTGTTCTGAACCTACAGGGCTCTCAGAGATTCATCAGGTAAATGTGTTTGACATAGTTGTTACATCAAGCACTCTGAAAGAGTAATTGAAGTCTCTTAGAGTTATATATTAGTCTAATTGTAAAAGCCAAATCAAGTTAAAATCTAATTTTGGTCTAAGCAAATAAACCACTGTGCTGGAAGCCATGCAGTTCTTCAAAGTTCTTATAGTCTGATTACTTCTTAAAGGTGATCAGGCCAAATGCATCCTCATGGAGCTGAGTAAATGATAACAGGAATTCTTCTTCAAAAACTTGCAAATAAGTAGTGATAATGGGTTCTTATCGGAATGCATTTCATAACAAGTGGGTTTAAATTCACTGCGATTCGTGTATGTTGATTTCAGTGAAACAAAGACACATTGATTTATTTTATTTAATTTTTGTTTTGTGTGGTTGTACCATTATGATTGAGGCTTAAGGCTACACCATGGGGGGAAGTCAAGATAAAATGTGAAATAAATTTCAAAATAAATTTCTGTTGGGGGTTGAACTTCAAATGCAAAGGCAGGCACATGCCTCTGGTCTACTCTACCATGGCAAATGCAATCATTGTCCCTTGTTATCTATTCTTTCAAAGCTTCCCTTTGATTTGAATGAATGTGTGTATCATATATGTGGATTTGGCATGTTTCATAATAAATAATATTGAGATTTGTATTTCACAATGTGGTAGCAGGGATTTCATAGAGGAGAAATCTCAGCAGGTTTATTATAGTTTCGTAAAGCGTTTAAACATAGCTGGCACTGTTTTACAGGGAAAAGTGTTACTGGAGTTTGAACCATGTAGATCATTTGTGTTGGAGCATGAACAAACCGTGGAAATAATACATATATTCATATATATATACACATACATATATATGTTATGTACACATACATTATGTACATATGAGGATTCAGTTTCAAAGTCAACAGTAAAAATATGTAACTTTAGATTTTAAACACTTTAATTTCTTGTGCAGAAACTGCAATATCAATAATTGTCATATCTAGTAGGTGATAAATAAAAACCATTAAACTGTTGGATGGTACATGTGAAAGAGCAATATCAAATTATTTTGTTAAAAATAGATCACTTTATTGAGCACCTCATAAACTTTTATGTCCAGTTGGAGAAATTAATGATATATTCATGTCCAGTGATGAAGAAGTGTTTGTACATTACAGTTACACAGACTATGCTGTGTGAGCAGCATAGCACTTTACACTTCTCTGGAGATCAAGGCCACTCCTTTGATAATCAGAGTTCTAATAACACAATGCAAACTGAATGATCATCTTCTGCAAGGAAGGCACTCCTCCACGGTTGCCTTGTATAATACAACCATGATGCTTCTAGAAGCGAGAAAACCTATTATGATTGTCTAGTGATAGGTCAGGCCTGGATGGCACTGGGAACTGATGGAGACAGAAGTCATGTGATCTTGGTGAGAAACTCAATAAAGCACAAAACAACAAGGTGGTATAATTTTCTCTTTCTCTTTCTCATTGACATCTATAAGATGTTGCCGAAATTTTAAGGCATAAACTGTACAAAATATTAGTGCTCATTGCACCAGTGTTAACCAGGATGTACTTCAGTCATATGTGTAATATAATAGAAGATCTTATGGATAAGATACATAGAGCAGAGATAACATATCATATAGTTATATATATATATATGCCATACATGTAAATTGTGTCTATAAAATCCTTATACTATATCCATACGATTGCCTGTGCCTATAAAATTCACAAGCTCTTTATGTGTGGAAATATTGGAAGCGTGAAAACAGCTACAGTTACTTTAATTAATACCAATTATCATGCTAGCTTTCCAGTAGAAAAGTTTCATGATTATATTCCTCTAAAACTGTGGTTTCCACAAAGGGTAGGACCAGAAGACACATTTCAAATTAAAACCTGAGGAACATTCTAAAAATTGTCTTAAAAGCAAATGGCTCAAACTCAGAAAGTGTAATGAGTGGATTTTTACAGGCATGTAATTAAATTCACAGATCCAGGGGACCATGCTCTGAAGAAAAAAAAGTCAAAGAAACAATACCTCAAAAAAAAAGACACCCATTCCCTCTATCAGAAGATCTCAACTTACAACGTCAGCTGTGATTTTCACCATAGAGGAAGCGATTACAAGTGGAAATGTTTCATCTTTTATATTTCTTACCTTCACTAGAAAGCAGAAATATTTGAAACTTAATATCTTAAATCTTTCCCTTATTATTGAAAGCCTACTGTGTTCATAATTGAAAGGCAGGAAAAGATGGAGTCAATGAGTTAGACTACCCATGGGACTCCTATATCTTTTTTATATAAATCCACAATTTCAATCTTAATCAGTAATAAAAGACAATGTATGGGAAATGAGAAATACAACCCATTGGTCATAGAATATTTTTCAAAACTGTGGAGATTTCCTTTTTTCTACTGGAGAAATGCTAGCCCCTTTAATTATGGTCCTCTAATCACTGCATACTGTGTCTCTAACATGCAAACGTCAGATAGAAGTACAAAGTTCGTAATTCATGTGTATACAGACATAAATTTCTGACTCATTCAACCACTGTTTCCAAACTGATTGTATGCTATGGCTATATTAATCAGGATCTTCCAGAAAAGCAAAACTATTCAGGTTTATAAAGATTTGTACAACTATACATTATAGCTGACTGGGTTGTGTTACTATCAGTAGTTTCAAAGCCTGGGGAAGTCAACAGCACAATCTACAACCAAATACCTGAGGAGCCAAATGTCTAATTCTTGACTGAGACTACCCGTGTCTGAGGAGGTTAAATGGATTGGGTTGATGGGTGTCCCAGGAAGATGCTTGCACTCTGACAGCATGCTTTCTCATGCTGACATGCTATGATGAGTCAATGAAGCTCATCATAGGGAGAATGTTGACCACCCAAATTGTTGAGAGTCTTGTTCCATATTTACTCTACTCAAACAATTAATATCAGGTCCAGAAACACATTCGCTGACAAATACATATACTTTATCAGCTATCTGAGTGTCTTAGAGTTACTATTGATATGACGACACATAGTGACCACAGGATGTGGAGAAGAAGGGTTTGCATCACACACAGGTCATCATCCAAAGCAGTGAGGTTAGGAGCTCACACGGGTCAGGAACTGATGCAGAGGCCATGGAGTAGTGCTGCTTACTGGCTTGCTCCCCCATGGCTTGCTCAGCCTGCTTTTTAATAGAACTCAGGACCACCAGCCCAGAGGTGGCTTCACCCATAATAAGGTGCACCCCCATAAATGCCCCATAAATCACTAATCAAGAAAAATCTCTACAAACTTGCTTACAACCTGACCTTATGAAGACATTTTCTCAGTTGAAGATCTCTTCTCTCTGATAACCCTAACTTGTGTCACATTTACATAACTAGCCAGACCATTAGGCATCCTTTATCCTAGAAATACAAAGTAATGAAGTTAGTCCCTGGAAATACAAGCCTTAACCATTTTGTGTTTTTTATACATCTATTTTCATGATTTTTATTTTTGTTTTTTCAAGACAGCGCTTTTCAGTGTAACCAGCTCTAGCTGTCCTGGCCTCGATTTGTAAACCAGGCTGCCCTTGAACTCAGAGATCCACCTGATTCTGCCTCCTGATTATTGGGACTAAAGGCATGCACCACCATACCTGGCTTGGAATTTGCCTCTTTCTTTTAAAAGAGGAGGATTAGCTATCCTTGAATTTAACAAGTAGCCCAGACTAACTCTTGATCTTCCTGACTCAACTTCATGTGTTAGTATCTTAGTTAGGGTTTCTATTCCTGCACAAAACATCATGACCAAGAAGCAAGTTGGGGAGGAAAGGGTTTTTTCAGCTTACATTTCCACGTTGCTGTTCATCATCAAAGGAAGTCAGGACAGGAACTCACACAGGGCAGGAACTTGTAGCCAAGAGCTGATGCAGAGGCCACAGAGGGATGCTGCTTACTGGGTTGCTTTCCCTAGCTTGCTCAGCTTCACTTCTTATAGAACCCAGGACCACCCGACCATGAATGGCACCATCCACAAGGGTCCCTCCTACCCTTGATCTCTAATTGAGAAAATGGCTTACAGCTGGACCTCATGGACGAATTTCCTCAAAGGAGGCTCTTTTTTCTGTGTTTACTGCAGTTTATGTCAAGTTGACACAAAAAACCAGCCAGTAAAGTTGAGTTTACACATTTATGTCACTGCACCAATATTTTTTTTGTTTTGTAAAAATAAAGATGGGATTTATGAAGATAAGAAAAAATAATATAGAATATTTTATCAATTTCTTAAGTGTAAAATTATTTTATAAATATAAATTTATGCATGGATGATGACACCATTCAGAAATATATTTTCACTTCTTTTAAATTTCCAGGTCATTTATTTTATGATCACAGTAAAGTACTTAGAATTTGTGATATAGTTAAAAGATGTGGCTTAGCCACTAAACAGTAAAGTTCATAACTAAAGGTCAAGAATCTATAACACAATATTCAGTAGAAAAGGCTGGAGTTGAACTTGGAGGGAAAATCTTCAGTCATTTTCTATCAACCACATTGTTAGCTATACATTATATAAAATTGTCAAAAGTAAAGGAAAACAGGCACTGTCCATTGATAATTTACATATTGTGTTGTCTTAAGGGAACACTTATTTTTTGTTACCAATACTTTTCATGCACCCATGGAGATTATTACCTACGTTAAACTTTTTTAACATAAAAATGTAATGAATTACATTGAATTAACTCAGAATGCTCTATCAAACTGAGGTTTTAGAAATAAAAATTTACTTGATTATAAAGGAGTTTGTTAGCCCTAGCTTTTCAGAAAAGAAAAACTGATCAGACAGAAATAAGTTTGTTTTGTTTTGTTTTTTGGATAAATAGTAGGTAAGTAGGTAAATGGTAGGTAGATGATAGTTTAGTTTAGATAGATATGTAGTTTAGATAAGTGATAGATCAATAGGTCGATAGAGATAGATAGATAGATAGATAGATAGATAGATAGATAGATAGATAGATAGATAGATAGATAGACAGATAGACAGATTGGTAGGTTGGTAGATTGGTAGGTAGGGAGAGAGAGAGAGCGAGAGAGAGAGAGAGAAAGACAGAGAGAGAGAGATAGTAGGTAGATAGATATTATAAATTGGACAAATTACAGAAGTCAGAAAAGTGGATCAATAAGTCAGATTCAGGAAAGTTTATGGTATAGATCTACCCAGGGACTAAGATAAACAACTGGTGAGTTCAGTAAAGTTCTGGGATTTAAAAAAAAAGTTTATGTTCTAGTTATCAAAGCAATCACACAATGGGAATGTTTCTTATTCATAGAAGACTTTTCTGGTTTCTGTTCTTTTTATTTCTTTCTTTTCTTCCTTCCTTTATTATTTTTTGTTTTAAAATTCTGTTTGTAGTGGTTTGAGTTAGAAGGGCACCCAATAGGTCATATATTTGAATACTTAGTTACCAGGGAAAAAACTCTTTGAATAAATTAGAAGGATTACAAGGTGTGACATTGTAGGCCTGGCCTTCCTGGAGGAAGGGTGTCACTGGAGGTGGGGGATGCGTTTTGAGGTTTTAAAAGCCCATGCCAGCCCCACTCTTTTTCTCTGTTTCCAGATCAGTATGTAGCTCTTAGCTACTTCTCTGAATCCTCCCTGCCTGTCAGTGTGCTCCCAGCCATGATATAATGTATTTAGCCTCTGAAACTGTAAGGAAGCCCAAGATTAAATGTTTTTTATAAGAGTTGTGTTGGTCATGATGTCTCTTCACAACATATTACAGTGACTATGATACTATTTAGCCTTTCAATGGCTTATATTAGACTCACATACATTAAAAAGAACAATCTTCATACAGGGTAATAAAATAAGTGTTAACACAATCTAAAAACTCAATGATGGAAACATCCAGAATATGATTTAACCAAATATCTCGATGTGCTTTGCCTGAGTTAAGGAGACTCATAACATTAAATATCATAAGTGTTATGCTTTTTGTATATTGCCAAATTTAATTCACTAAAATTTTATTATAGATATCTGTGTGTATGTTATTTGGGAATGAATCTAGTCTATTTCATCAGGTTTGCCTTGCTTTGGTAACAGAGCATTGATGATCTCATAAAACAAGTTGCAAACTGCCTGCCTATCTTTTTGGAATCATCATTATCATTTGTATGGTTGGTAGAATTGATAAGTGAATTAAAGTGTGTCTTTTCTTTGAAAGCATTATACCGTGAATTTAACTTTCAGAATGTATGACGGCCCTTTCAAGTTATGTGTGCTTTGTTGTTTTCGTTTGTAATAATAGTCCATATGTAACCATAAAAACTTTATTAACCCTAGATCTTTCTCAAGCCAACACTAAAAGAAATTACATATTGAGGACAGTATTGGGGAAGTATTTTTGAGAGAAATGTGGAAAGATCTAATAGAGTCCAGGAATTCTCGCACCACTTAGAAGCCATATACTGTATTAAAATCATCTATCATGGAACTGTAGTGTTGTGAGAGACTCAAGCTCATGTGGAGTGTCCTGAGAAAATGAGTGTGCAGTTTCATTTCTGTTACTATGATAAAACAACCTGACATCAATTAACACAGAGAAGGAAAGGTTTATTAGACTTGTACTACCAGGTCAAAGTCCATCACTGTGGGAAGTTGATATAGGAACTCAAGGCAAGAACTCAAAGGCTAGCCTGCTTGCTATTGCACACAGCGTTACCTCCTACCAAGGAACTGACGTCACAAGCAAAGAAGTGTAGCAAAAACCCTAGAGAAGGATGTTGACTGGCTGTAGGCAGACTGGTGCTTAACTAGATTTCTTGTATAGGTCAGATCCACCTGCAGAAATTATCGTGCTATGGTATGGACTCTCCTACATCAATTAGCAATCAAGAGAAGACTTTCAAACATGCCCACAGACAAATATGACTTAAGCTATCCCTCTGTGGAGGCTCCCTTCCAGGATGATTTTGGGATGTGTCAAGTTTAGAGTTAAAGCTCACCAGAACAATGAAATATCTTGTATTTAAAGGGGTCAGGCATGTGATTGAATGATGACAACTCAAATAGGGTCCACCAATCCTAGCCACCCCAGTAGACACTATTTCAACAAGAGAAGTGCTATCAAAGCTTAGAAATGTCTGAATTTCTTCTAGCTCACAAAATTCTGAGGAAAATAAAATTCTCCTTTTGGGGATAGGTGCTTAATTGTACACTGTAGCTGGAAGAGGAGAAAAGGGAGCTGAAGAACCACTCAGATTTCTATTTGAAATATGTAAACCAAGTAATTGAGTTGGAATTGGGTTGGAGTTGAGTATGAGAGTTCTGAGAATGGTTTGGTCTGAAGATGAGTCCAGGTCACTCCTGATAATCATCTCAGCCGGGCAATCAGAATGAAGAGCTGAACACCATGCCTTGGAAAGCAGGAACCTTTGTGTCACCTCAGAAACCTTCAGAAAACAATAAGGAAGCCCTCCAAGGCTCCTGGGAATTAATGTTCTTGAAGAGAGCAAGAGACAGTTGTATGACAAAGGCAAACTTTGTCTTTTTTTTTTATTTTCTTTTATCCTTATCTCAATGCTTCGTCATCCTATTACAACCTGGAGCCCAACAAATTATATGCATTATATGTATGAAAAGAGTGTCAGTAGGTAACATAGTAAGAAAATGTCAGTCTCACATGGACATGTTAGATATTTAGTTTCTGTAAGCCACTATCCACTTAACATTATCTTGAAATGATTGTTAGTTGAGAAAACAGACGGAACTAATTTTCTGTTTTTGTCTATAATGGTAACTGTTAGAGAAAAGTAAGGGCTAGCAGAAATAGTGAATGTAAGAAAAGCAAAGGAAGATGAAAGCCTATGAGGAGGTGAGAACAGATCAAGGGAGTGAAAGTCTGAAGATGCAATGTGGAAGCAAGGTATGAAAATGAGAACAAAAATTTTCACTCAGTGATAAACAGATACAGGATCAATCAGATTACAGACAACTGTCATTATTAGAGTTCATAGAGAGGTGAAAATTTACTTGCATATGTATATCACATTACTTAGAATGGTAACATGACTTGGTCTGAATGGGAGCACGGTAAGCATAGAGAAGTTAATTTGGACCATTCCCCCAAACCATCATGCTGTGGTCAAAAGTGAACGGGGATTTTTTTTTTATTAACTTGAGTATTTCTTATATACATTTCGAGTGTTATTCCCTTTCCCGGTTTCCGGGCAAACATCCCCCTCCCCCCTCCCCTTCCTTATGGGTGTTCCCCTCCCAACCCTCCCCCCATTGCCGCCCTATCCCCAACAATCACGTTCACTGGGGGTTCAGTCTTAGGAGGACCCAGGGCTTCCCCTTCCACTGGTGCTCTTACTAGGATATTCATTGCTACCTATGAGGTCAGAGTCCAGGGTCAGTCCATGTATAGTCTTTAGGTAGTGGCTTAGTCCCTGGAAGCTCTGGTTGCTTGGCATTGTTGTACATATGGGGTCTCGAGCCCCTTCAAGCTCTTCCAGTTCTTTCTCTGATTCCTTCAACGGGGGTCCTATTCTCAGTTCAGTGGTTTGCTGCTGGCATTCGCCTCTGTATTTGCTGTATTCTGGCTGTGTCTCTAAGGAGCGATCTACATCCAGCTCCTGTCGGTCTGCACTTCTTTGCTTCATCCATCTTGTATAATTGGGTGGCTGTATATGTATGGGCCACATGTGGGGCAGGCTCTGAATGGGTGTTCCTTCTGCCTCTGTTTTAATCTTTGCCTCTCTCTTCCCTGCCAAGGGTATTCTTTTTCCTCATTTGAAGAAGGAGTGAAGCATTCACATTTTGATCATCCGTCTTGAGTTTCATTTGTTCTAGGGATCTAGGGTAATTCAAGCATTTGGGCTAATAGCCACTTATCAATGAGTGCATACCATGTATGTCTTTCTGTGATTGGGTTAGCTCACTCAGGAGGATATTTTCCAGTTCCAACCATTTCCCTATGAATTTCATAAACTTGTTGTTTTTGATAGCTGAGTAATATTCCATTGTGTAGATGTACCACATTTTCTGTATCCATTCCTCTGTTGAAGGGCATCTGGGTTCTTTCCAGGTTCTGGCTATTATAAATAAGGCTGCGATGAACATAGTGGAGCACGTGTCTCTTTTGTATGTTGAGGAATCTTTTGGGTATATGCCCAAGAGAGGTATAGCTGGATCCTCAGGCAGTTCAATGTCCAATTTTCTGAGGAACCTCCAGACTGATTTCCAGAATGGTTTTACCAGTCTGCAATCCCACCAACAATGGAGGAGTGTTCCTCTTTCTCCACATCCTCGCCAGCATCTGCTGTCACCTGAGTTTTTGATCTTAGCCATTCTCATTGGTGTGAGGTGAAATCTCAGGGTTGTTTTGATTTGCATTTCCCTTATGACTAAAGATGTTGAACATTTCTTTAGGTGTTTCTCAGCCATTCGGCATTCCTCAGCTGTGAATTCTTTGTTTAGCTCTGAACCCCATTTTTTAATAGGGTTATTTGTTTCCCTGCGGTCTAACTTCTTGAGTTCTTTGTATATTTTGGATATAAGGCCTCTATCTGTTGTAGGATTGATAAAGATCTTTTCCCAATCTGTTGGTTGCCGTTTTGTCCTAACCACAGTGTCCTTTGCCTAACAGAAGCTTTGCAGTTTTAAGAGATCCCATTTGTCGATTCTTGATCTTAGAGCATAAGCCATTGGTGTTTTGTTCAGGAAATTTTTTCCAGTGCCCATGTGTTCCAGATGCTTCCCTAGTTTTTCTTCTATTAGTTTGAGTGTGTCTGGTTTGATGTGGAGGTCCTTGATCCACATGGACTTAAGCTTTGTACAGGGTGATAAGCATGGATCGATCTGCATTCTTCTACATGTTGACCTCCAGTTGAACCAGCACCATTTGCTGAAAATGCTATCTTTTTTCCATTGGATGGTTTTGGCTCCTTTGTCAAAAATCAAGTGACCATAGGTGTGTGGGTTCATTTCTGGGTCTTCAATTCTATTCCATTGGTCTATCTGTCTGTCTCTGTACCAATACCATGCAGTTTTTATCACTGTTGCTCTGTAATACTGCTTGAGTTCAGTTCAGGGGGATAGTGATTCCCCCTGAAGTCCTTTTATTGTTGAGGATAGCTTTAGCTATCCTGGGTTTTTTGTTATTCCAGATGAATTTGCAAATTGTTCTGTCTAACTCTTTGAAGAATTGGATTGGTATTTTGATGGGGATTGCATTGAATCTATAGATTGCTTTTGGTAAAATGGCCATTTTTACTATATTAATCCTGCCAATCCATGACCATGGGAGATCTTTCCATCTTCTGAGGTCTTCTTCAATTTCCTTCTTCAGTGTCTTGAAGTTCTTATTGTACAGATCTTTTACTTGCTTTGTTAAAGTCACACCGAGGTACTTTATATTATTTGGGTCTATTATGAAGGGTGTCGTTTCCCTAATTTCTTTCTCGGCTTGTTTCTCTTTTGTATAGAGGAAGGCAACTGATTTATTTGAGTTAATTTTATACCCAGCCACTTTGCTGAAGTTGTTTATCAGCTTTAGTAGTTCTCTGGTGGAACTTTTGGGATCACTTAAATATACTATCATGTCATCTGCAAATAGTGATATTTTGACCTCTTCTTTTCTGATCTGTATCCCCTTGATCTCCTTTTGTTGTCTGATTGCTCTGGCTAGAACTTCAAGAACTATATTGAATAAGTAGGGAGAGAGTGGGCAGCCTTGTCTAGTCCCTGATTTTAGTGGGATTGCTTCAAGTTTCTCTCCATTTAGTTTAATGTTAGCAACTGGTTTGCTGTATATGGCTTTTACTATGTTTAGGTATGGGCCTTGAATTCCTATTCTTTCCAGGACTTTTATCATGAAGGGGTGTTGAATTTTGTCAAATGCTTTCTCAGCATCTAATGAAATGATCATGTGGTTCTGTTCTTTCAGTTTGTTTATATAATGGATCACGTTGATGGTTTTCCGTATATTAAACCATCCCTGCATGCCTGGGATGAAGCCTACTTGATCATGGTGGATGATTGTTTTGATGTGCTCTTGAATTCGGTTTGCCAGAATTTTATTGAGTATTTTTGCATCGATATTCATAAGGGAAATTGGTCTGAAGTTCTCTTTCTTTGTTGTGTCTTTGTGTGGTTTAGGTATAAGAGTAATTGTGGCTTCGTAGAAGGTTTTGGGTAGTGCTCCATCTGTTTCAATTTTGTGGAATATTTTGGATAATATTGGTATGAGGTCTTCTATGAAGGTTTGATAGTATTCTGCACTAAACCCGTCTGGACCTGGGCTCTTTTTGGTTGGGAGACCTTTAATGACTGCTTCTATTTCCTTAGGAGTTATGGGGTTGTTTAACTGGTTTATCTGTTCCTGATTTAACTTCGATACCTGGTATCTGTCTAGGAAATTGTCCATTTCCTGAAGATATTCAAGTTTTGTTGAATATAGGTTTTTATAGTAAGATCTGATGATTTTTTGAATTTCCTCTGAATCTGTAGTTATGTCTCCCTTTTCATTTCTCATTTTGTTAATTTGGACACACTCTCTGTGTCCTCTCCTTAGTCTGGCTAAGGGTTTATCTATCTTGTTGATTTTCTCAAAGAACCAGCTTTTGGTTCTGTTGATTCTTTCTGTGGACCTTTTTGTTTCTACTTGGTTGATTTCAGCTCTGAGTTTGATTATTTCCTGCCTTCTACTCCTCCTGGGTGTATTTGCTTCTTTTTGTTCTAGAGCTTTTAGGTGTGCTGTCAAGCTGCTGACATATGCTCTTTCCTGTTTCTTTCTGCAGGCACTCAGCGCTATGAGGTTTCCTCTTAGCACAGCTTTCATTGTGTCCCATAAGTTTGGGTATGTTGTACCTTCATTTTCATTAAATTCTAAAAAGTTTTTAATTTCTTTCTTTATTTCTTCCTTGACCAGGTTATCATTGAGTAGAGCATTGTTCAATTTCCACGTATATGTGGGCATTCTTCCCTTATTGTTATTGAAGACCAGTTTTAGGCCGTGGTGGTCCGATAGCACGCATGGGATTATTTCTATCTTTCTGTACCTGTTGAGGCCCGTTTTTTGACCAATTATATGGTCAATTTTGGAGAAAGTACCATGAGGATCTGAGAAGAAGGTATATCCTTTTGCTTTAGGATAGAATGTTCTATAAATATCCGTTAAGTCCATTTGGCTCATGACTTCTCTTAGTCTGTCGACATCACTGTTTAATTTCTGTTTCCATGATCTGTCCATTGATGAGAGTGGGGTGTTGAAATCTCCCACTATTATTGTGTGAGGTGCAATGTGTGTTTTGAGCTTTAGTAAGGTTTCTTTTACGTATGTAGGTGCCCTTGTATTTGGGGCATAGATATTTAGGATTGAGAGTTCATCTCGGTTGATTTTTCCTTTGATGAATATGAAGTGTCCTTCCTTATCTTTTTTGATGACTTTTAGTTGGAAATTGATTTTATTTGATATTAGAATGGCTACTCCAGCTTGCTTCTTCTGACCATTTGCTGGGAAAGTTGTTTTCCAGCCTTTCACTCTGAGGTAGTGTCTGTCTTTGTCTCTGAGGTGTGTTTCCTGTAGGCAGCAGAATGCAGGGTCCTCATTGCGTAACCAGTTTGTTAATCTATATCTTTTTATTGGGGAGTTGAGGCCATTGATATTGAGAGATATTAAGGAATAGTGATTATTGCTTCCCATTATATTCATATTTGGATGTGAGGTTATGTTTGTGTGCTTTCATTCTCTTTGTTTCGTTGCCAAGATGATTAGTTTCCTGCTTCTTCTAGGGTATAGCTTGCCTCCTTATGTTGGGCTTTACCCTTTATTATCCTTTGTAGTGCTGGATTTGTAGAAAGATATTGTATAAATTTGGTTTTGTCATGGAATATCTTGGTTTCTCCATCAATGTTAATTGAGAGTTTTGCTGGATACAGTAACCTGGGCTGGCATTTGTGTTCTCTTAGGGTCTGTATGACATCAGTCCAGGATCTTCTGGCCTTCATAGTTTCTGGCGAGAAGTCTGGTGTGATTCTGATAGATCTGCCTTTATATGTTACTTGATCTTTTTCCCTTACTGCTTTTAATATTCTTTCTTTATTTTGTGCGTTTGGTGTTTTGACAATTATGTGATGGGAGGTGTTTCTTTTCTGGTCTAATCTATTTGGAGTTCTGTAGGCTTCTTGTATGTCTATGAGTATCTCTTTTTTTAGGTTAGGGAAGTTTTCTTCTATGATTTTGTTGAAGATCTTTACTGGTCCTTTGAGCTGGGAGTCTTCACTCTCTTCTATACCTATTATCCTTACGTTTGATCTTCTCATTGAGTCCTGGATTTCCTGTATTTTTTGGACCAGTAGCTTTTTCCGCTTTACATTATCTTTGACAGTTGAGTCAATGATTTCTATGGAATCTTCTGCTCCTGAGATTCTCTCTTCCATCTCTTGTATTCTGTTGGTGAAGCTTGTATCTACAGCTCCTTGTCTCTTCTTTTGGTTTTCTATATCCAGGGTTGTTTCCATGTGTTCTTTCTTGATTGCTATTTCCATTTTTAATTCCTTCAACTGTTTGATTGTGTTTTCCTGGAATTCTTTCAGGGATTTTTGTGTCTCCTCTCTATGGGCTTCTACTTGTTTATTTATGTTTTCCTGGAATTCTTTCAGGCATTTTTGCGATTCCTCTCTGTAGGCTTCTACTTGTTCTCTAAGGGAGTTCTTCACGTCTTTCTTGAAGTCCTCCAGCATCATGATCAAAAATGATTTTGAAACTAGATCTTGCTTTTCTGGTGTGTTTGGATATTCCATGTTTGTTTTGATGGGAGAATTGGGCTCCGATGGTGCCATGTAGTCTTGGTTTCTGTTGCTTGGGTTCCTGTGCTTGCCTCTTGCCATCAGATTATCTCTAGTGTTACTTTGTTCTGCTATTTCTGACAGTGGCTCGACTGTCCTATAAGCCTGTTTGTCAGGAGTGCTGTAGACCTGTTTTCCTCTCTTTCAGTCAGTTATGGGGACAGAGTGTTCTGCTTTCGGGCGTGTAGTTTTTCCTCTCTACAGGTCTTCAGCTGTTCCTGTGGGCCTGTGTCTTGAGTTCACCAAGCAGCTTTCTTGCAGCAGAAAATTTGGTCTTACCTGTGGTCCCGAGGCTCAAGTTCGCTCGTGGGGTGCTGCCCACGGGCTCTCTGGGGCAGCAGCAACCAGGAATACCTGTGCCGCCCCTTCCGGGAGCTTCAGTGCACCAGGGTTCCAGATGGTCTTTGGCTTTTTCCTCTGGCGTCCGAGATGTGTGTGCAGAGAGCAGTCTCTTCTGGTTTCCCAGGCTTGTCTGCCTCTCTGAAGGTTTAGCTCTCCCTCCCACGGGATTTGGGTGCAGAGAACTGTTTATCCGGTGTGTTTCCTTCAGGTTCTGGCGGTGTCTCAGGCAGGGGTCCTGCCGCTCCTGGGCCCTCCCCCACGGGAGCCCAGAGGCCTTATACAGTTTCCTCTTGGGCCAGGGATGTGGTCAGGGGTGGGCAGTGTTGGTGGTCTCTTCCGCTCTGCAGCCTCAGGTGTGCCCACCTGACCAGGCGGTTGGGTCTCTCTCTCACCGGGTCTGGGAGCAGAGAGCTGCTGCGGGCCAGGATCCACGGGTGTGGGACTTCCGGTAAACACAGAACGTGCCCGGTCCTAAAGGAATTCTGCTTCCGTGTGTCCCAAGCTCACCAGGCAGCTTTCTTGCAGCAGAAAAGTTGGTCTTACCTGTGGTCCCGAGTCTCAAGTTTGCTCGTGGGGTGCTGCCCACGGGCTCTCTGCAGCGGCAGCAACCAGGAAGACCTGTGCCGCCCCTTCCGGGAGCTTCAGTGCACCAGGGTTCCAGATGGTCTTTGGCTTTTTCCTCTGGCGTCCGAGATGTGTGTGCAGGGAGCAGTCTCTTCTTGTCTGCCTCTCTGAAGGTTTAGCTCTCCCTCCCACGGGATTGGGTGCAGAGAACTGTTTATCTGGTCTAAACTTTGTCTTTTAAATTGTCTTTTTAACTTCCATAAGACAAAAATATCGTTGTGTTTAGGTTGGCCTTATAGAAAAAAATCTTAAGAGATGATTGGGGAAACCTTTTTTATACTGTTTTATTTTTAAAGTTGTCTTAATTCATGATCTTGCTGGCAAGCCTTTCTTGCATGTTAACCAATTGCTTAATTAATTGGTTGTGCTGTGGTGTGTGTGTGTGTGTGTGTGTGTGTGTGTGTGTGTGTATGATGTCCATTTCTGACAAAATTGAAAAATAAGCAATTTGCTTTATTTTATACAATTGACATAAACTGGAGCTCTCCCAGTCCTATCTCCTATAGCATTGCCCAGGGAAAATGACTCAAACTTCAAATGCTGTTTGTCAAACTCTTTTCTTCTCTGTTATTTAAGACAACAGCTTCTAGGCTCATAAAATAGTTTAGTCAGTAAAGAGCAGGAAGACCTGAGTTGCACCCCTAGAACCCATACAAATACCCAGGTGTGATAGCAAGCTTTTGTAATCCAAGAACTGGGGAGGACAGTGGGATGATACCTAAGGTTTACTAGCTAGCTACTCTAGCTGAATCTCTGAGCTCTAAGTCAGTGAAGAGCTTCTGCTTTTAATATGTGGGCTGCACAATAGAACTAACACAAGACAGGGGATCCCGTCATAGTTAGCCTGCTAAGAAGAGGTGTGGATGAGAAAGAAATAAACCCCACCACCTTGCCACCTGCAGCTAAAGGAAGAGCTTACCCTCAGGTCATGAGAGGGGGAGAGCTGGCCCTGTGCTTTGTAGGCTGCAACACCTGAGAGGGAGTCCCACCCACCTTCCCTAGGCACCACAGTAGAGCTAACCTTGGTGGCGTGGGTGAGGTGAGCTGGCCTCAAGGGCACGAGAGGGGAAGAACTGATCCTACCGGTTGCCAACTAAAGCATTGAGTGTGCTGGCTAGGGCAGAGCTGGGGAACTTGTCCCGGATGGTATGGGTACAGGAAAGCTGGAGGCCTGACCAAGTTAGCTATCACCCAGGCCCAGATCCAGGGCTTTGAGTTGGCCCACAGTACATGAACCCCATCTATGAACTGCTGGAACATGTGAAGGGACTAGTCTTTAGCTATAAGGCTTCAATATATCTGTGACTCAGGCTATCCAAGAGGATCCCAGTTAGGATCCAGTGTTGATAGTGTAGCAGAAGCCAGAATGCCCAAACCAGACCAACGATGCACTGCAATGATGATTTGCATGGAAAAAATGTGTGGACAAAATTGTCTACTGTGGGACACCAGTGACACACTACAGCCTCCACAATGAGATGTTTTGATTGGTTATTTGTTTTTTTTTTTTGTTTTGTTTTGTTTTTTGTCTTTGTTTGGGCTTTTTCTTCCTTTGTGACAAAGGTTGCAAAGGCAGAGGGTAGATAGCAAGGGACAGGGAGATGAGAGGGATTGGGGTGCATGATGTAACATTTACCAAGAATCAACAAAAGCAAGAAAGAGAGGGAAAAGAAGAAGTAGAGGGACAGGGAGAGGGAGGGCATATGACACATCAAAAACAACATCCGAGATGGATCTCTGGCCTCCACATATATACTCATACATGACCTCCACACATGCAAAGAGACAAACATGCACACACAAAGAAAATAAATTCTGGTAATTTTCTAAGTTGATCTCCTCCAATAATAATTACCCATGTGAAGTTTAGATGGGTTAAATTTTGTAAAGAAGCACCTAACACTAATGTTAACAGTGTGGTCACAAAGCACCTAAGTTGCCTACAGTTATCAGTAAACCAGAGGCATAAGAAAAGTCACAGTATTTACGGTTATTTTCTTTATACTTTTCCTGGTTTGGGTGTTGTTGTTGCTTTCATTTTGTTATTGGCTTGTTTTTTGTTTTGTTTTGCTAAAAACATGTTTCAAACAACCTTCAAACTGTTACTAAAAACCCTAGCTTACAAAGAATCAGCGATGGAGGATTTTATTAATACATTGTTTTAATTAAAACAAAAATACATTTGTCATGTGAACTATTTCCAGGTTCCTCAATTCAGAGAAGAGTGAAAATGTTTATTTATGACATGGTGTACACGTACAGTTGAAGTTGAGAGAAATGGCATACAGGATAGTATAGACTCTATCGGGGAAGGAATAAAGATAGGAGTGGAGACATTTTTCTTTTCTGTATGGTGAGAAACATCAAGAGTTGGTTGGGTAAGTGTAAGACTGAGACAGAAGTAAGTGAGAACACCCCTTTGGATTATTCTCTTTTTAAGTGTCATGTCATGTATCTGGCTTGGTAACAATAGGAAGTGGTTGGTTGTGAAAATCCAATGGAGGTAAGTGCGACTGTGTGAGCATTTGTGAGAGAACGCAGTCAGATAAGTGGAGAGAAGGCCCCTAAAGAGCCATCACCTTTCTGCCCCTCCTCTCTCATCTCCCATCTCTGTCTTCACAGCACTTACTGTAATTTCTGTAACTAACTGTGGACATTGAAATATCCTTCTAAACTTTTCACAGTTAGTTCTGACTCAAAGATTGGCTTTCCATTCCGTGAATGCGATGGGAGAAAGACCTGTTTGTGGAGACACCACTGTATCCCATTCACTCTAAAGTCGAGGCTCAAAATCCCCCCGGCACACATTGTACACCTTCACCTCCTCCATACTGGTGCCATCTGCTTGAAGGATCTACCCACATCCCATTACTGTAATTGCTGCACACACAGGAGGGAGGGAGAGCGTAAGAGCAATGGCCCTCCGAAGGTCTTTTCTCCATTTACCCAACAGCATCCTTTCACAAATGTGTAGACACAGCCCCACTTATCCTAATTGGGTTCACACTCACCCACCTTCCATTAATTTAGGAGTTATTATGATGAAGCCTTTCAGGGCAGAGTGTAAAAACCTAGAAGCTGGTTTCTTTGCCTAAATATGATTATTTTTCTTCTAGTTTTATTGATACGTAAAGGATTAAGAACTGAGTGCTTCTAAAGCTCACCACTTGATGTGAAAGGCATAAAAACTATAACATATTTCAATCCAGGTGAAATCAATACCTTGCAAAATGTTGAATGCCATCTATTTAACACATTTCTACCTATTTAACACAGTTAATACTCTTCAACCTCACACCCTATAATCACATCACAGTAACATATGTGCTACAGTCCGATAACTTAGTCATCTTGCATAACACAGTACATCTTATATTTTGTACCACAAACTGATATCACTCTTCTCCCCTATTCTAGCTGCTAGTAACAGTTCTGTCTGTAATGTAATTCATTCATGACTTTCTAAGAAAAACTCCTATACTAATTTTTGAGTATTGAACACAGAAGATGAAGCGACACAATTGCAGGCACCTATGTTCAAGGCAAAGCACACACACACACACACACACACACACACAGAGAGAGAGAGAGAGAGAGAGAGAGAGAGAGAGAGAGAGAGAGAGAGAGAGAGAGAGAGAATTGGGGGAAAGAAAGAGAGGAGCATAACTTAGTTCTCATCATTCTTTAATTGGGTATGAATATCGAATGTTTTTTATTAGGTATGAATATCAGATGTTTTTATTACATTTTGTTAGCATATAAAATACTCTTCAGTAATGCAGTGCTCTAGTTGAGAGGATGAACAGTCTATAAAAAGAATACCTAGAATGAAAATATTTTAGGAATAGATCAAAAAATTCCAAAAAAAGAAAACCAGCTTGAAGAAAAATAATTAAATTTAGATGAAAAGATTTGCCACAATGGGGATGAGTCAGGGTAGAACAACCTGTTCTACCTATGTGGCCAGAAGGGTAAATATGTGATATATAGCTTGTCAAGTCAACCAGTGTAAATCCACAGGTGTCCAAATAACCAGGTGTTTACACAATCTTACATGACCTGCTCACTATCGTCACTATTTCATATTTCATTTTTTTTTTGGTCTGACGTGATCTCACTGTAATTCCCTAGTTTGCCAGGAACTCAAAAATATAAACCAGAATAGCACCAAACTCAGGGATCTGCCAGCTCCTGCCTCCCCAAGCGCTAGAATTAAGTGATATATCATCACAAAGTTTTATAAGATTTGTATTTTATAATAACTAAAAATTCAATGAAAGTTATAAATAAAGGTACAGAAAGGGCTCATAGTTCTTTTGCCCAGTGACTGTCATCATCAACGTATTTCGTAATTATAGTACAATACAAAGACAATAAAATGGTCATTAGGGAAGTCATTGAAATTATTCACATTTCAAAGATTATATAGGTACTCAAATGTGTGAGCATAGCTACATAATTTCATAGGGCTTTTCTGCACGTAATTCATACTGCAAATAAAGGTTTAACTATTACAAAACAAGGTCTTGCATATTACCTTTGTCCATCACGATTGCATCTCTAAACTATGACAAACAACATGTCAATAACTAATTTTCTTTTCCATTATGAATTTCCTTTAAAATCATATAAGTTGTATGTATGAATAGTATTTACTTATTCATTGTTAATTTATATTCCATAGTACACTATTCCATTGTTTGTTTCCATTGAAAGATGCCCTTTAGCCTGGTTTGTAGAGCAGGTGTTCTAGGTCCCCCTAGATCTCTGTTGAACGTACTGACTTTCACTCCCTTGAAAAAGAGATAGGACCTTGATGACGTTTGGTCATTTGTGTCTGATGGTGGTTCCAAGCGCCAGGTCTCTCCCACGTTGAGGTGTTGGGGACTTAGGTGGCTTAAAGAAAACCCAAAGGACCCAAAGTCCTAAAGATTTGAGCTAATCCACCCCCCAAATCAATTAGCCTTCCAGTTAGCACCAGAGGGTACTTAACAGAAACAAGAGAGGAAGGATGGATTTGGTTCATTCCAGGGAAAGCATAGTGGCTGGAGAGGCTGGTTTCTAGCAGCAGGAGTTGGAATCTGCTTGTTTACATTTCTAGGATAGGGACACTAGCTCCTTGCACAAAGACTACAAATTATTTTGTTCTTTACTCAATGGACCCACTTCCTCCAGCAAGACTCCAGAGCTTCATAAACAGCACCAGCCAGCACAAAGTGTTCAAGCACATGGGTCTTTGTGAGACACTCAACACTCAAAGCACCCCTTTTTTTCAGCTCTTGAGTCCTTTGATCACTGCCTTTCAAATAATGGTCAAGGTCTTGGCTATACAGGAAGAAAAGACACAGGAAGAAACAAGCAGAAAGCCCTACTTCCCAACAAGGAACATTGGTCTATCTTTTAAAATGACCAATGGAGTAAAAAGAAAAAAATGAGGGCATTACTTTGATTAAAACAATGAGTATCTGGAACATAATATGACTGAACATTTTCATTTTCAGGGTGGACTCTGTCTAAGATTGAATGAACCAGATTCTACTTAGTGAAAACACTAGACTGACTCATAAAGGGATGGATGTTCTGTCTTTTTAAAAGGGTGATGTGGTGGAAAGAATTTACTTGTTTTAGTATTACCCTTTAATTCCTATCTGAGACTTAATTCTTTTTCATCATCATTTCTCAATAAAGGTTTATTTGGGATCTGTCCGGATATTTAGCAATGTCAGAAGCAGTTTTGTGACCAAAGTACACATATTGAGGTCCAAGATTCTCCTATAAGCATCTCACAATGTCAGCATAGCCCCACACATGTGAGGGAAGGAGACCATGCTTTAAGACCAGGTAAAGATATTTTATAACAAGGTAACTTTGCAGGATTCCTGCCATTGTTCACTTCCTTCATCTTGGAATGATAGCGAGTCCTAAGTGTAAGACATATTCATGAGGACTAGAAATACCATTTCCTTCTACCATCTAATGGAACAATTGCTGTATTCAAGCCAATTTGCAAGTGTTAGAATAGATGCAGAAAGTTGGTCTGCTGTCCTACCATATAATGAAGGCTATTGCTGAAATGGATCAAAGACACAATAAGCTGATGAAACACATTTAATAGAAAGGAGTTCACTCACGCTTCTCTCTTAACATATTCCTGAGTGCTCTACTAACCTCTTCATAATGACTGCATTAGAACTCCTCTACCTCCTAACTTCAAAGCAATTGACATTTACAGTTTACAGATAGAAAGTCACCAATGTTCCCTCTCACTGAACACTGAAGTTTCATAGACCATTCCCTTCAATGTAGAATTAAGTCTTTGAGAAATTAAAGTGCATATGTATGTGTGTGTGTGTGTGTGTGAAGCACATTTACAGTGAAGAAATTATATCATAAATTTCCCAAACTACAAAATGTGTTACTCATATAAAAGCCTTTATAATAATATTATGTGGTTATTCTTGAACATATATGGTATTATTATATTAAATATTTTAGTCTTTGTGAAGTTCTTTCACAGTTATAATTATTAGAGCCATTGTTCCTATTAGGAGAGTAATACAAAAGCATTAGATAAATAGTTTCTCTTATTTATCCATACACAGAATATTTAATAAAATATTGACTTTTTACAAAATTTCCTTGGATGAATTACACATCTCCTCTCAAAAATGCATTCATGCAATTTAGTCGACTCAGTTGTATTAATTTGTGAGGTAAAACACTTAGTTTCACTTTAATCTAATTCTTTTATTATCTAAATATAAGTAATAGCATTCAAGTGCCTCCCGGAGATATTTTAAAAAAATATAAGTATTGCAACATGACAGTATATTATTTGTTGGTACAAGATATAAAATGGAAATTAGCCTTGTGTGAGTACTAAGGTAAATCAACAATGTTTCACAATTCTGAGGTACAGGGAAGAGTCATTCATCCCCTTAGTGGTTTTATTTCCAAGGATTACCTTGGTCATCAGTGAGAGATGACAGCTCACAGCAGCCGTCCTTTCTTAAAACATGTGTGCTAGATCAAAATTATACTCATTTCATAACTGCACCTTTAATGCATCATTTCTAACATCCCAGTTTCCAATAACCAAAGGCAATCCCACATTAAGATAAATTCTAAGTAAAAATTGTTTGTGACTTCAAACTGTTGGTATCAGGAATTGCCTTTACCCCTAACAGGGACACCATTTGGTCACTGTTGCCACGGCAATGACCATACATTCCCAAAAGACTTTTTGGCTCAACTTGCAACTCCACCTTGGAGTAGTTTCATCATATTGCAAATAAAAAGCAGACAGTCTGCTCTCTCTCTCTCTCTCTCTCTCTCTCTCTCTCTCTCTCTCTCTCTCTCCCTCCCTCCCTCCTTTCTTTGCTTATTTTCTCTTCTTTCTCTTGCCCCTTTCCCTTGTCTCGTTCTCCCACTAAATCTCTCCAAGTGGAACCATGCTGGTTTGGTGCGCTGTACCTGATGGGCATGGCCCAATATTTAACAACAACGATATTTAATAACAACACAAACAATTTTTGTTTGAGTTTAAGCCTGGTGAACTCATTTGTCATACCATGTAGTTATGTCTAAGCTTCCCCTGCACAGAAATGCAAGAGGGTCTGTAGTTCTTCTGTTGACACGCACACACACACACACACACACACACACACACACACACTATAGTTAAAAAGACTACAGAATGATTATTCTTTTGTTAGTGCATTCTTTGTAAACTAGTTGACTGACTAGGCTATTTCGTGATCCGTATGTAGTGGAGACCACGTCTTCTCAGGGTGGTTTAAAGACCCACCACACAGCCTTAGTATTTCAGCTCTTACTCAAAAAACACCACACACCCTTCAGGATGAACAATAGAAAAAGAAGATGTACTTCATAATGTGCGACACTGTCAAGTTCAAGATCATGGGGCTAGCAAGCTTGCTAGTCTGGTCAAGGCTTATCCCAGCTTCTGTGACTGTCACTTCCTGTGGCATAGTTCCAGGGAGAGAATTCCATATCCCCAAGAGGCAGAAGTAGAAAGCAAACAGAGCCAAACCCAGTGAAGTTGCTTTTATGAGAAACAAAGGTTCACTGAAGATCCTACATCTCACTATATCACACTAACCTTTAAATTTCATCCCCTGACTTTTGGGAAGGATGAATTCAGACACATGAATTCAAGTCTATTTTGGAAGAAGAGAACAAGATGGTCAGTAAATTCTCTCCTCAGCTAGGCTATAGCCTCTTGCTTCATCTCAACACCTTTGCAATGAGCTTGAAAAAAGTGCCCATTCTTACTCATCTGTTCCCGGGCCATCAAGACTGGCACTGGAAAGCCAAGTTCATTACAACTTTCTATAGCTGCTTTATCTTTAAAACCGGTT
The DNA here is from genome assembly GCF_021556685.1 of Rattus norvegicus. NCBI lineage: Eukaryota > Metazoa > Chordata > Mammalia > Rodentia > Muridae > Rattus > Rattus norvegicus. Next base: position 41,321,659 of record NC_141544.1, on the reverse strand, counting down.
TGTTATTTACTGAAGGCAAAGGAATTAAGGTAGCCCAGACACAAAAGGCTAAGCATGACAGGAACCTAGTATAACCTCTGAGCGGCTCCACACAACAGCCAATGGAAAGAGATGCAGAGACTCACATCCAAACATTAGCTGGAGCTTGGGAAGTCTTATGGAAGAGTTGGGAGAAAGATTGAGGGACCTGTTCCTAGAGGACAGGAACTCCACAGGAATACCAACAGAGTCAACAAACCTGGTCCCTTCAGTGTTCCCAGAGACGGAATCACCAACAAAAACTGTAAGCCAGGGCTGGACCTAGGCCTCCTGAATGTAGCAGGTGAGCAGCTGGATCTTCATGCAGGGTCTCCCAACAACTGGAGCAGGGAATGCGGGCCTGTGGCCTGCCTGCCGGTGAATCCTGTGCCTCTTAATGGACGACCTTATCCCTTATCGGGCCTCAGTGGGAGAAGGATACACCTGTTCCCTCAGCAACTTGTTGTGCAGGAAAGGGGGGGGGGTGGTGAGTCTAGAGGGGGATTTCCTTTCTCAAAAGAGAAGGTGGAATGCAGGAGGACTTGTATGAAGGGGTCCTGGGAGGAGGGGGAGCTGATACTGAATGTAAAGTGAATAAATAAATTAATTAAAATGTTAAATAAAAAATTAAAAAGGAATTACAGAACTCAGCAAGGAAAAGGGATCACTTTCATTCTCACTGACTGAAGGGCAAGTCTTATGACTCTTGTTTAAAATTATGTAGTATCCGATGTACATAACAATCTGTTTGCTGCAAAAGAGTTCATTCCTCGCTTGATGGCCCATATGCTTACAGACGCTAACAACAACGGGCTAAGCTGGGATTCAGATGGCTTCCTCACCCGCTGTGCTGCTCATTAAGTATTCCTGTGGGCTACCTAAAAATATAAACCTTGTCAGATAAAAATATACCCATCCAAATGACTCCCTTCACCCCAAGTTCAATGCGCAACATGTAATGTATGTGGGAAAAAAATACCTAAAACGGGGAAGAGAAAATGAGCTTTATAATAAAAATACTGTTTTCTAAGCCAGAATAGTCGCATTAATTATGCAGCCAGTGTTACTTTGCTTAAATTACCACAGCCTCTGCATTTGAAGAGCCTTATTAAATAGTTATGTCCCTGTATATTTAAAGGAAGAGAGTTTTATTCATTTGATTAAACTATTTTTATTGTGTAGGTTTGCAGTATAATCTTCTTCTGTATTTGACTATTTCTCAGACATCTACTCCTTTCCTTCCCTGAAAAAAAAATACACAGAAAGGGAACTGATATTATTTTAGCCACACTAACTTACCAAAGCAAATGCATTGTAATTTCCAGATGATTTTTTTTTTAAAATCACTGCTATAGGGAACTGGAATAAAATTGGCAGCTCTTCTCTGAGGAAAGTTTCTCATGATCATGTTAGTCTCTGAGGATTTGTTGAAAGCAATCCTGAATATCAGTCAAATGTTCCTCCCTTCCAGGATGAATTAATTTTACTTGACAAAGTGAAGCTCCTCTCATCTTCAATTTTCATCATGTAAGCAAGCCTGCCAGTTCCTGAGGAGGCAGCAAGCTACAGGGCATTCTTCTTCGGGAACTTTGAGCGAAAATAATTAGCTGCGCACCTTAGAAGAGGTTCTTGACATGGGAGAAGTAAGTGGCTTTGTGTCTTTGTAAAGATGATTGCCCTAATGTGCTGTTACATGAATCAAAAGTAGGGATTGTCTGAGCCTCATGAAAGGCTTAGCTTTCACTTGGCTTTCATAGACCACTCTTTTTTTCTCAAGTTGGTGTTTGCAACTTAGTTATTACAATGTCACCAATTGCTTTGATGAATTTCTCTGGGTGTCATTGGGAGATGTTCCCTGAACTTGGGGAGAGAAGGAACTAATTAAAATGGGTTGGAAGATAGCATGTCCTCCTTGATTATTTCTTGGTGTAGTCTAAGATAACAGACCAAGGAGTTATGTGAAATTTGATGCCCTCTATGAATAAATCAACTACAATATAACCCGGACTCCCATGTTTGGAGATATCAAAGGAAGCCTAATGAAACTCAAACAGTGAAGCTTCCTGACATTGAACTGTTATGAGCTCTAAGGTCATGCTGCTGATTGTTCTAGGTTCAGTAACTAATGTAAAGACCTTTTAAGAGCAAGTAAAATGAGTTCTATGGATTTTTCTCCCATGATTAAAGAAATGTCTTGAACTAACACAACTATCTGCTTGACTAGCTACTCATGAGATAAAGCAATAATTCCCCTTTAAAAAAGAAAATTTAAAAAGCCATGAATAAACTTTTAGAGTTCCACTCCAGAATGGCAGAAAATTGGGCAAAATCAGCATTACACAGTGCAAGAGTAATAATTAATATTAAGCAATGAAAGATATTAATCATTTCTTCAGCAGAGTGCCTTTTCAAGAGGTTTTGAATGTTTAAAATGCCAATTCAAAACTCATTTACTTTGCATTTTTGAATGTCTGCTGTGTGCTAACTCAGTAAGAGATGAAGACCCTCAGCCTAGCACTCATCAGGGATTCAAGAAAGAGCCTCCAGCTCTGACGGAAAATCATGAGGCAGAAACTAAGCTATTCTAGAAACACTTTTGTGTATGAATAATTACCATGCACATATGATTGCTGAGAGACAACTCATCTCTCTGTTTATTTTTGCTGCAATTTAACTGAAATATTGCCATGAGCACATATATCAATCTCATAAAAACCTAACAATGGCTGATGGCTAGCCTCACAAATTTTATTATTCCCCTACTGGTGTCTTTCTTTGTCTCCATCTCTTCTATGGTTTCCCATAGAAACAAGTTACCATTGATATTAAAATGATTAATTTTTAAAATATGATTATGTTATCAAAATGTCAACAATGTAGAGCAGTCTCAATTATGTATCCCAATTTTAAAGATCTATTCCCTTTGGTGATTCTGTTTCTTCAGTCTCTTTTAATCTAGAACCTTCTTTTGCCTTTTATTGTTGTTGTTGCTCATGTTTTTAAATGACCATGGAAGGTTAGTCCTTCTTCTTTTTCTCTGATGCATATTGTGGTGGTTTGAATAAGAAATGTCTCCCATGGGCTCCCATGTTCAATACACAGACCCTGTCGGCTTCCAGTTGTAGGTAGAAGATGTGCTCTAGCTTCCTGCCTTCAGAATTATTATGTCTCTCCCTCTGGACCCATAAACCAAAATGAAATTTTTTTCCATAAGCCACTTCCAGTCATGTTGTTTTATAACAACAATAGAAAAATAATTCATACTCTTTTCTTGAGATTGGTGATAAGCATTTCTCCCACAGGAGGTATGAATGGCTAGAGGAAGTGATACTTCTCTTCCTACTAGCCATGGTTGCATTCTTCATTTGATTAAAATGGACTACTTAGTATCTTCATAATAAGGATATATTTTCTATTTTGTAACTGGTAATCGATCTTTCCAAATATATTTAGAGCATATTTGAATTACTCTACTCCTAAGTACTCTTCCAAAAAAAAATTAAAAGAGTATCACTCTGTTGCTATAAAATTAAAATAAAAGATGGTGCTGTCTTTTATCTAGCACTAGATCCAGCACTGTAGTGCCCCAAGATATCTGGTAGATATCTTCATCCCAGTCAGCAAAGCCTCTCACCCGCTTTGCTCTATCTCATAGCACGCTGCTGATGGCTTCTCTCTGAGCCTGGCAATAATCTCTCTACCTATCTAGTTCCCAAGGCAGGCTGCCACCATGCCAGACACACATGTCTCCAGCCACCACATACTCTCTTGAACTTAAATCGCCACATGAAAGAACACGCAACGCAATAACCTCTGATCCAATTGATAGTATATAATTTGCTCATCTCGACATACAAAGCCATGTATACATCCATCCCTTAAGAATATTCATAACAACCTGTAAATGTGCAGAGAAGAATCTTATCTTCAGCCTCCATGTTCTCTCGGCTGCTTCTCTCCCCTTCTCCAGTCTTCTCCCCTCTCTAAAACTTTTCTCCTGCACATGCTTCCTTCTTGTCCAATTACAGGCCTTGCTCTATCTTGTACCTGCCTTCACCTGTATAATGACATCATCCTACATCACCCATTGTTGACTTGTGCCTGAATCAAGTGCCTTGGGTTATAAAACAGTGGTTTTTAAAATTGTGTCATCCCTTCTGCATTTATTAGCTGTTACTCTTCTGAAATCTAGCACCATCTCTTAATAACCAACGATTAAAAGAAGTGTCATTCTGATCCTACTGGGAAATGAGTTGCTTGCTTGATTTACAATAACATGTACAACAAAGGGCTGGGGATATCACTTAGTGGGTAAAACAATTGCCATAAAAGTACCAGGCCAAGAGTTCAACTGATAGAATTCACATAAAAAATTGAAGCATTGACCACATGCATATGAACAACTTCATCACAGTTGGGTACTGCAGGCAGAAGGACTGTAGCTCATGGTTCATCCTGAGACTACATATCAAGGGAGTAAGGCAAAGGTTGATCCTAGGACATGCAGTCTCTTCCTTTGTACCCTATAAACATAGTGTCTTCATGATATGTAGCTTTGTACCTCATGCACACCACACAAATATGTAGCACACACACGTACAATAGAGAAATTTCTCATTATACATTTTAAAAAAGGAAATGTTCATTCCTAAGTGTGCTTCATGGTTATGGAGTTTGCTTTCTTATCATTAGGGACATTGTGATGAGTGAAATGTGGATGTCAGTTTCAGATATTCAGCTGTGTACAGAGAAGAGGGCAGTGCAGACCTGTAACTAAGAATACACCATTCTGTCAAAGGGAGAGTAAGAGATAACGGGTAACATTTAAGTTGGAGCTTAAAAACAATGTGTATTAATGAAAAATAATTTTTAGAAACTGAAAGAGTATGTTGCGAAGATGACAAGAAATTAAAAATAGCAGATAAAAAATTTTGCAGAAGGAAAAGGCAGGTCGTGTGATCAAATATCAACATATAAAGTTGGAGATGCAATGATATAATGATAATTTTCTTTTAAGAACTATTTATGTCTATGTATCAGTCTAGTCCATTTAATGCTAAGACTTAGAAGTAGCTTAGAGCTCTACATAAGATCCACAGGCAGCAGAAAGAAAGATGATACAGGGACTGACTTGAGCTTCTGAAACCTCCAAGCCCACCCCCACCTTGGCACACTTTCTCTTACAAGGCCATTCCTAACCAACAGGCCATACTTCCAATAACACCACTCTCTTTTGAATATGTAGAGGCAAATTACATTTTAACCACTACATTCCACTCTCTAGCCCCCGTAGGCTTATAGTTATATCATAATGCAAGATGCATTTAGTCCAATTTCAAAAGGCCTCATAGTCTATAAGTCACAAGCCTCTTTAAAGGTCCAAAATCTCTTCTGAGACTCATAGCAACCTCTTAACTGTAGTCCCCTATAAAATCAATATCAAAAAGCAGATTACATACTTCAACGCAAAGTATACATTGCTGTACCAAAAAGGAGAAAGGAAGCATAGTATGGAAATACCGTAATGCCTATTCCTGGTTGTCAAACTGGCTCTTTCTGGAATGAACAATAATCCAGAATTGAAGGGCTCACCTGTGATCCAGGTCATGAGGCCTGAAGACAAAAATTTCTGGCCTGGATCTTGGCATGGAGATCTTGATGCATAGTGGCCATGAAAAGCTTAGGACCAGGCAAGGTGGTACATGCCTTTAATCAAAGGAGACTGAGGCAAGAAGACCCCTGAGTTCAAGGTCAGCCTGAGACAGAGCAAGTAGGCATGGTGGTACACACCTTTAATCTGGCCACACCTGCTGGAGGCCTACATAAGGATATTGGAAGAAGGAAGATTCACTCTTTGACTACTTGCAGTTACTTGTCAGCACATCTCTTGGAACCTACTTCTACAGAAGACTAGTTGAAACAACTAGCCTCATGGGACTGAGCGACTACTAAATTTTTGAATTTCCATTCACAGCTGACCATTGTTGGGTTAATTGGACTCCAGCCAGACTATGTCATCACAAAAAATTCCCTTAACATACAGAGATATTCTGTAAGTTCTGTGACTCTAGAGAACCCCGACTAATACAAATACTGACCAAAACAATACCAAAAGCCAGCAAGGCAAACTCCAAAATGTACATTTCCATATGGGATGTCAAAGTGCTTTTCAGATCTCCAACTCCTTTACAGTTTGTTGACTGCCACATACTTCTTTCTCTTGGTTTCATTTTACTCCCTGTCTGCAGCTTTCATCATTAGGTATTCTACAGCTCCAGTATCTATTAAATTTTGGGATCTCCAGGAGAATCCAGGCTTCACCTTCACAGATTCATTCAATGTTCTCTCTAGGGCCCCATGCAGAGACATCTCTGATATGCCTGACCTCAGCAGTGTCTGTAGTCATTGAAGGAAATTTCATAAACTCTTTCTTATATCCTTGACTCTAAATTCAGAACCCTGTTGCTAAAGCTGCCAAAATCTATGGATTTCTGGTGCTGGAACTTGGCTTTATCATTCTCAACATAGTCAATATTAGGCTGTTTTGAGATACCCTCTACCAATGTAATTAATCCAAAAATTCTTCAGTTTAGTCCCAGGCAGAATTTAGGGACAAGGACAAAAAGCACCCACATAATGTTTGCCAAAATACCTCAAGAACAGTCTGTAGGCCACATAGTAACATTCTTCGTCTCTGAAATCTCTTAAGCCAGGTCTGCAAAGTTCAAGTCAGCCTCAGCATCACGGTCTTCTTTGTTCCTGTTAGTATGGCCCATTAACACCCCACCTCTTAAAACATTCAAATGATTTCTAATCCAAAAATCCCAAAGTCTACATTCTTCCAAACAAAAGCATGGTCCAGCTTATCACAGTAATATCCCAGTTTCTGGTACCAACTTCTGTCTTAGTTAGGGTTTTTATTGTGATAAGGCAGCATGACCATAGCAATTCTTGTAATTAAAACATTTAATTTGGGCTAGCTTGTAGTTCAGATATTTAGTCCATTACCGACAAACTTGAAAAGCACAGTAGCACACACGGAGACATGCTGCTGGAGGAGTAGCTTAGAGTTCTACCTTTGATCCATTGGCAGCAGGAAATGAAAGTGACATTGGGCTTCTAAAACCTCAAAGTCAACCCTAGTGACATCCTTCCTCCAATAAGGCCACACCTCCAATAATGACACTCCCTATGAGTCTATGGGACTATTTTCATCCAAGCCACTCCTGCCAATTTATAATCCTAGCCCTGAGGAGAATGGTGGAGGGGGATCAAAACTTCAAGGCCAGGACAGGTTACAAAGGAAGACTGTGCTGGAAGAAAGGAAGGAAGGGAGCAGTGAGGGAGGGAGGAAAGGGAAAAAAGAAAGGGGAAACTTCGAACCTCTTGACTACTTGAGCACCAGGCTCTGTGCCAGAAATGTTACCTATCTGTATATCCTATATCTGTATTTACCTATATCAGTGTATAGCTTCACAATGTTAAACAAAGTTAATAAACATTTATAAAGGAGTAAGGACAGCCACAAAAATTAAGTAATCATTCCAATATTGAACACCTAGTAAAAAGAAAAGCTATCCCTTGAAGGACAGTTTATTCTTATCTTTTGACTGTAGTATTATACTACACCAAGGCTTTGGGACACCAAGCAAAACAGATTATACCAAAGTAATAAAATCTACTTAGATTCCATGCTCAGCTGCTAAGTGAAACTGGGTATCTTATGACCACAAAAATAAAACTGAACACATTTTCATCATTGTTAGTATCAGAGAAGGCATAAGTAATGTTTAATGAACAGGTATGATATATTTGGGATGGAGTAAGAATGTATGCACTTTAATAGGCGCCATTGCAAGTATATCTGAAGGTATCATTTTCCTCCCTTCCCACTGGCCCCTTAGTTCATTTCTGCTTTTAAAATATAAGATACACACACACACACACACACACACACACACACACACACACTTAAACTTAGACAATGCATATGGCATAAATAATGCAATATCCACCCTCTGTTATCAGCTCTTATTCCTCCTTGCTTTTCAGTCTTCCGCAGATGGCTCCCCTTCTATATCTGTGTCTTATAGAGACAGCCTTCTTGTCACTATGCCATATATATATATATATATATATATATATATATATATATATATATATATATACCAGCTATAATTGGACTATAAAACTCTAGTATGCCACCAAGATATGTAGAATGTATATAAATCCTGCAAGCAAACTTCTTAATTCCCAATGAAGCAAACCCAGAAACTTTATCCACGCCAGGGGACACTACACTGACATGCCTGGTTCTAGGTGTTAACTGCAATCCTCTGGGATAGTCTTGCATCTGCAAACATGACTGGTTCATTCAGCACCTCTCCATTCTCTCAGAATGATTAGCTTTTACAAGCCGCCCTCACTCTAAAATCATTTAACAATCTCAGGGACTGCAGAGATGGCTCAACGGTTAAGAGCACTGACTGCTCTTCTAGACGTCCTGAGTTCAATTCTTAGCAACCACATGGTGGCTCACAACCATCTGTAATGGGATCTGATGCCCTCTTCTGGTGTGTCTGAAGACAGCTACAGTGTACTTATACACATAAAACTAAATAAATCTTTCAAAACAATCTAAGAATGGTAAACGATGTATATATCTAGACAAACCTGAGGTTTATAATCTGTCATAAGGAGCCAATGTCAAGAACAGTCTAGTTTCCCACAGGGCTTAACAGCAGCAATAGTATCACAGACATCAATTAGACAATACAGTTTCCTTTACTAATAAATAATAGTGCTGTTATGGAATAGAGCTCAGGTCCGTTCACACCTATTTCTGGAGGCTAGCATGTCTCCTTTGAATGATCTATACTTTTGTGAGCAAACAGTCATTAATTGCTAAATCATTATAGGACAGTTTAAACTGCTACAGGCAATCCTCAATCTTCATTTCTTTCTTTTTTTGTGGCAAGATGTTTTCTTTTTTTTGTTTAAATAATATTTTTATTAATGCTTTGAGAATTTCATACAATGCATTTAGAACATATTCATATTCCCTCCCCCAACTTCCCACTCAATTTTGAGTCGTCGTCTTCTTCTTCTTCTTCTTCTTCTTCTTCTTCTTCTTCTTCTTCTTCTTCTTCTTCTTCTTCTTCTTCTTCTTCTTCTTCTTCTTCATCTTCTTCTTCTTACCAACAAGCTATCAAATCTGTTATGTTTAAACAGTGAGACCTCCAAGGAAGGAGATGCCAAGTAGTGCTTCAAAGCTTCGGACCACAATCAAACACAGCACCCTTTTCAACAGAAGCAGAAGCTCATCTGAATATGCTCATGGATGCTGACATCAACATTTAATCATCTCCTCACTCATCCAGGAAGAGGGGGAGATCAGTTACTACTGTACTTTATTGTGTTCAACCAAATCACCATGTTACAAAAATAGCAAGCTGCCATAATAAAAAATAAGGCTCCTCTATCCAGCACCAGATAGCATCATTTTACTTTCAAGCCTAGAAATTGCACACTTGTATATAAACCAATCGAAGATGAGGATTGAGAGTTCATCTTGGTGGATTTTTCCTTTGATGAATATGAAGTGTCCTTCTTTATCTTTTTTGATGACTTTTAATTGAAAATTGATTTTCTTTGATATTAGAATGGCTACTCCAGCTTGCTTCTTCTGACCATTTGCTTGGAAAGTTGTTTTCCAGCCTTTCACTCTGAGGTAGTGTCTGTCTTTGTCTCTGAGGTGTGTTTCTTGTAGGCAGCAGAATGCAGGGTCCTCATTGCGTATCCAGTTTGTTAATCTATGTCTTTTTATTGGGGAGTTGAGGCCATTGATGTTGAGAGATATTAAGGAATAGTGATTACTGCTTCCTGTTATATTCATATTTGGATATGAGGTTATGTTTGTGTGCTTTCATTCTCTTTGTTTTGTTGCCAAGACGATTAGTTTCTTGCTTCTTCTAGGGTATAGCTTGCCTCCTTATGTTAGGCTTTACCCTTTATTATCCTTTGTAGAGCTGGATTTGTAGAAAGATATTGTGTAAATTTGGTTTTGTCATGGAATATCTTGGTTTCTCCATCTATGTTAATTGAGAGTTTTGCAGGATACAGTAACCTGGGCTGGCATTTGTGTTCTCTTAGGGTCTGTATGACATCTGTCCAGGATCTTCTGGCCTTCATAGTTTCTGGTGAAAAGTCTGGTGTGATTCTGATCGGTCTGCCTTTATATGTTACTTGACCTTTTTCCCTTACTGCTTTTAATATTCTTTCTTTATTTTGTGCGTTTGGTGTTTTGACAATTATGTGACGGGAGGTGTTTCTTTTCTGGTCCAATCTATTTGGAGTTCTGTAGGCTTCTTGTATGCCTATGGGTATCTCTTTTTTTAGGTTAGGGAAGTTTTCTTCTATGATTTTGTTGAAGATATTTACTGGTCCTTTGAGCTGGGAGTCTTCACTCTCTTCTATACCTATTATCCTTACGTTTGATCTTCTCATTGAGTCCTGGATTTCCTGTATATTTTGGACCAGTAGCTTTTTCCGCTTTACATTATCTTTGACAGTTGAGTCAGTGATTTCTATGGAATCTTCTGCTCCTGAGATTCTCTCTTCCATCTCTTGTATTCTGTTGGTGAAGCTTGTATCTATCTACAGCTCCTTGTCTTTTCTTTTGATTTTCTATGCCCAGGGTTGTTTCCATGTGTTCTTTCTTGATTGCTTCTATTTCCATTTTTAATTCCTTCAACTGTTTGATTGTGTTTTCCTGGAATTCTTTCAGGGATTTTTGCGATTCCTCTCTGTAGGCTTCTACTTGTTCTCTAAGGGAGTTCTTTATGTCTTTCTTGAAGTCCTCCAGCATCATGATCAAATATGATTTTGAAACTAGATCTTGCTTTTCTGGTGTGTTTGGATATTCCGTGTTTGCTTTGGTGGGAGAATTGGGCTCCGATGATGCCATGTAGTCTTGGTTTCTGTTGCTTGGGTTCCTGCGCTTGCCTCTCGCCATCAGATTATCTCTAGTGTTACTTTGTTCTGCTATTTCTGACCGTGGCTAGACTGTCTTATAAGCCTGTGTGTCAGGAGTGCTGTAGACCTGTTTTCCTGTTTTCTTTCAGCCAGTTATGGGGACAGAGTGTTCTGCTTTCGGGCGTGTAGTTTTTCCTCTCTACAGGTCTTCAGCTGTTCCTGTGGGCCTGTGTCTTGAGTTCACCAGGCAGGTTTCTTGCAGGGGAAAAGTTGGTCCTACCTGTGGTTCCAAGGCTCAAATTTGCTCATGGGTGCTGCCTAAGTCCTCTCCGAGGCGGCAACAACCGGGAAGATCTGCGCCGCTCTTACCGGGAGCCTCCGTGCATCAGGGTTCCAGATGGCGTTTGGTGTTTTCCTCTGGCGTCTGGATGTGCACAGAGTGCAGTCTCTTCTGGTTTCCCAGGTGTGTCCACCTCTCTGAAGGTTTAGCTCTCCCTCCCACGGGATTTGGGTGCAGAGAACTGTTTATCCGGTCTGTTTCCTTCAGGTTCCGTCGGTGTCTCAGGCGCAGGGGTCCTGCCACTCCTGGGCCCTCCCCTATGGGAACCCAGAGGCCTTATACAGTTGCCTCTTGGGCCAGGGATGTGGGCAGGGGTGGGCAGTGTTGGTGGTCTCCTCCGCTCTGCAGCCTCAGGAGTGCCCACCTGATCAGGCGGTGAGGTCTCTCTCCCACGGGGTTTGGGAGCAGAGAGCTGCTGCGGGCCGGGATCCTCGGGTCTCATTTCTTTCTTTATCAAAATAATTCAGCCTTTTCAATGCCTGTTTGGTTTTACAAATGCACCTTAGACTCCATTGGAGTAGCTTTTAGAACATTAAGTTGGTATTTTACTGGAATTACGATTCCTTCATAGAAATTGATTCTCCAATTATGGAACATAATGCAATGTCTTACTTATTCTTTTCCTCCCTGTAGCCTTTTGACTTTATTATTTAGATCTTGAAAATATCTCTTTATGTAGTTATTAGTGTTTTATTATTGCTTTCTTGTAAAAGGCAAATAGAATTTCCATTGCTCTTTCTAATTTTTTGTCACAGCCTTAAATTTATAATCACAGCATATTTTCAATAATAAATGTATTTTTATACTTACATGTCATAAGAAAATAATCACACCAAGTTAACACTGAATAAATTGATATTCATTTATTAGGAAATTTTACACGAATACTTTGCTCATTGTTGGTGGGTTTTTTCTTTTGTATTTTCAATGTGTGAAAATTTTAATTTGAAAGAGATAACACTCATTTTTGTGTATAGTTCCATGTTTCAAACAATACAGAGTTATGTAACTACTGCCAGAAAGAGACAGGTCAATCTCACTGTCATTAGCAGCTGTTGATGAAGTATCTTTCTAGTCACCACTTCTGTCTCCTATACCATAGCAACTATTGATCTGATTTCAGTGGTAATTATTTTCCCAGTTTGTCTGGCTTTTCTTGCTAAGCACAGTGCTTCCAAGACTCATCCATGTAGGTAGGTTAGTCAATAGTTTCTCCCTTTTTACTGTTCAAGTACAGTTTTGTTTTTTGTTTTTGAATGGAGGGAGACATTACTCATCTATTTAACCATTGAAGGACATTTAAATTACATTTATTTTTGATACATGACAAATCAAACATAATTAAACATTTGCAAACAGTTTCATTTGTGAATGGAAATATTCACTTAAGTAAACACTCGGGAAAGCATTATGGGGTCTGTTGGTATATACTATGTTGTGGAGATTGTCAGGCTCAATCATTTGCATTCCCCTAACAATAAACTAAGATCTGGCATTAATTCTCCATTCTAGTTTTCAGTGGTTTGACCATGTGTAACTGATTTTTGGGTTCTTTGAGTATCTCATATTTGGACCTGCTGATTCTTACACACACACACACACACACACACACACACACACACACACACACACACACACAAACATACACACACATACACACCGTTCTCCAAACTTTCAGCTATTATATTAAAAAATTTTTTGATAATTTTTCTTCTCCTATCCTCTTGAAAACCCCAAATGACATGAAAATTCCTTATACTCCATACTTTCTTAGAACACCTTTTTTTCTGTTGGCGTTCTATGTTCAACTGTGTGTTGTTTGATTTGATAAGTACTTTAATCTTTATGATTATCAAATAACTCTTGTCTGAATGGTCGCAACTGTGGAGACCTCATGCTTATTATCTAAAATATTGTATTTAATGTGCTGTATTCTACCATCTTTTAGTGAGAAATGTCGTAATTTTTTTCCACTTTAATTGCCTGAGCTTCTGTTGCACAATTTCTCATTATCATTAAATTATTGGGGAACACACACAAAAAAAGGAAAGACAAGGGGAGGGAGGGAGAGATAGACAGACATACAGATGGGGATGGAGAGGGACAGACAGACAGACACAGAGAAAATAACAATGTTCTCTTTTCCTCCAGTTCATCAAGGCTGTGAGTCTTTCTCTGGTTCCCCTGCCCCAGAAGCATGGACTTGAACTTCACACTGTACCTGCCTGTTCTATCAGTGCACAAGTCTTATGTGGGTGTTCCTTGAAACAGAGGTAGAGAAAAAAATGATAAAAATTCAAATGGAGATATCGCATCATCTTATAGCGCTTAGGGAGTACTTTCCTGGTCCTCTGGTCAGGAAGACTCGGTTATTCATGCAGTTTTGGTTGTGTACAGTCTGTCTTGGATTTTGTCTGGGAAGTTTAGTGCTATGAAGAGAGATGCCATGGTGACATCATTCCATCTTGGCCAGTTTCTGAAGCTTTCACATGTTTCAAAATAGAAATGATGAATTTCCTATGGAAAAGTAATATATTTTATATTTTCACTTACCTAATGTAGTAAATGTCAAAGTTTTCACCATGAAGTTGATAGATATGTTTAATCATTGTGCACAATTTCGATATAGCAAAACAAGTATTTAACTATATCCCACAGATGCATACTGCAATGACTTGATAATAAAAGTTACTGTTAATTAAATTTTTACCATAAATATTTATAATGTTTGAGTATTGCATGCATATTATAATACATGTTGATATAATTTATCCCCTTTTCCCTTACTTCTAAACCATCCCCCAATTCCTGCCACCACTTTTCCTTCTCTTCTTTATGTGTTCATTCTGTTTTTGAATCCTCAAAGCTAAAAAGAGATCTACCATATGATTCAGCTATATATCACTCTTGGGCATATAACAAAAAGATTCCACAAAATTCTGTTGTAGAGATACATACTAACTGATACATATTCATTAACATTTTTGAGAATAACCAGAAAGTGGAAACAACCTAGATTTCCATCAACTGATAAATGGATAATGAAAATATGATATGTATATATATATATATATATAATCAGCTGAAGAAGAAAAATTAAATTATTAAAATTTCACAGTAATAGGTGGTACTAGGTGAGATAACCCAGACCTCAGAAAGATAAATGTTTTATGTTCTTCCTGATAGAATTGAAGATTTGAAGATTGTAGATATAGATATAGATGATATAGATAAATAGATTAGATGATAAAAACGTATAGATATAGATTAGATATAGATGATAGAGATATAGATAGAGCTAGAGATTAGATAATATAGATATATAGATAAATATATATGGAGATGGAGATAGAAATAGAGATTAGGTTATATAGATATAGATGATATAGATAGAGATTAGATGATATGTGCAGATGTATATATAGATATAGATAGAAATAGAGATAGATATTAGATGATATATAGAGACAGAGATAGAGAGAGATAAATATGGCAGGTGGGAAACTGATAAGGGCACATGATGGGCAGTTTTCCTAGCAAAGAAGATAGAGCACAGGTGGCATCAAGGGGAAAGCAGAAGTCATAGGACAGAAAGTATTCGATGGGATTGGAGATGGAAGGGTAGAGTGGAAGAGTGAGTTTGGACAGGGATGACTGACCCTAAAGACTCCTGAAAAGAAGAGGACTGTGGTTGAGGGTGATCAAAGCACACAATAGGCAAGAAACTGTGAAAGAATAAATAAACATTTAAAGATAAAATATAGCATATGTAAACCTACTACCATAAAAATCTTCCTAAAATATATACATATATAAAAAGAGTTCAAGTAAAATTACTCTTAAGCTGAAGAACAATGCCTTCTCCATTGTCTGTTTTTGAAGTCTTGGTGAGATAGTTCCCGTAGACTCTGTCACAAACTCCAGTATATTGCCGTATCCTACAGAACTGTATGTGAGACTCTGTTGCTAGAAGCATCCCTTATTTGGTTCATAGGGCATGGAAAAGGGAGCCTGTCAAGCACCTGGAATCTTCATACTTACTGGGTAGTTTTGGTACCCAGCCCACCACTAGGGAAGAAATAATCAACACTCTTAGCTCAAATTTCAAATCTGAGCTTAATAACAAAACTTTAAAAAGTATTTATGTACATAGATGGCTTTGTTTGAACCTATGCCTGGGCGCCTGAGAAGGCCAGAATGGAGCATTGAAGGGCCTCTGTCACTGGAGTTACAGATGGTTCTTAACCACCATGTGGGTGTTAGGAATCAAGCCTGTGCCTCCTGGAAACATACTAGTGCTCTTAACTGATGTGTCATCTCTCCAGGAACTATGATAACGATAGAACTTTGAAAATGTATATAATAAAACATTTAATGGCTGTTTCAGAAGTTTTAAGGATGACACAAAAATAAGAAAAATTTATTTAGTTTTCTATTCCAGTCAGATGTACTTTCACCCTGAGGACTGTAGACAATGTACAGTCAAGGATAGTTATGAATACATAGGAATGCAAGCCAGCACTAAATCACCAATAGACTTAAAACATTATGGGGGGGGGAAGGGGGAAACAAATTTGCATGGCTATGAAGAGTAAGCTTTGTAGATGGCAACTTCATGTCATAATGACATTATGACATGAAGTTGCCATCTACAAAGATTAGCCACACCTGACGATTGTTTCTTTTCTTCAGGGAAGTTAATAATTGCATATATTTTCAACCTTTGAGCTAAAGACCATAATGGCCATTTGAATGAAGAAATATGTTCTGCTTTTGAATTTAATAGTACAGTACTTCTTTGTCTCCTATGAGTTTGGTATTTAAAGTGCACGGCTTTCTCCTTAGATAACGATTTAAATTGTCCCTACTAAAACCTCTTTTCCAAATATTCAATTATTAATTAATTATAATCTAGTTTTTTCCCTCAAAGTTTCATTAAGTAGTTAGATAGCTAAGAGTCTAATGGCTACATTAAATGGCTTCCCCTAGATCTTAAAACCCCATTAACGAATTAGAAAAGATGTAGGAAAGTTGAAGCTAGCAGCACTTCAACTAATGCAAAAACCACTTATACCTTTTTCTAAAGATGTCTGGTGTGGGCATTACTTGTTTGAACAGTATCAATGTTTTCACTAAAGACAAAACTCAGGACATTACCCAATGCTATCAAAAGTCTCTCAGATAAATCTTCACCACAATTGTCAACTCTAGTTTCTTGGGTAAAACAACATGCCAAATGCATCATAATTTCTCTTGTTAAAGATTGAGGAAAGACTTGTCAGGTACACAGTGACATTGTCACTTACTTTGTAAGATGGCCTCTACTCATTGCAAAATTAACTCTGCTAAGAGGCCATGCACCTACCGCACAATGTACACCTATTTGAAAGAAACACTCACTCTGGTATTTGCTGACAAATAGATAAAGCACCTGGTTATCACCAAGACAAAGAATAATGGCATTCTTCCTAAATTGTCATTTCACCATTTCCTGTCAATTTTTCCATCATAAGGACAAACATCAATCTTTTTTTCCTATCATAACTTAATTTTGTCAACACGGAAATACACAGTATTGATTTTTGTCTGGATTCTTTTATTGACTAATTGTTTCGTTGTTGGTTTGCTTACAGTCTATCACTTTCCTTAAACTAGCTGTCATTGCTTACAAATGTGTTACCCTGTGTGTAATATGTCTATATTTGGGGCCAAATTTGTTTCAGTTTTTGTATCTTTATCCCTGGATTGTAGAAATTCAATGCTAAACGTTAGCATTCCTTTGTCTCTACCCTGCTTGAATTCACGAGTCTCAAATCATTGTGCTGTATGGTTTTCTATTTTGTGAAAGTTGTGACTATGACTCATTTAATCATAGGTTTCTATGATTGTTACACTGAGAGTTTCACTTCTTCCCTATTCTTGTCCTATAGGTTTTATTATTAAGACTATTAAGGTTGTTCTGGTTTTTCCACATGTTTGCTTCGGTGTAGCTAGTTTGCACAAGCATTGTTGTAGGTGTGCTAATTTTTTGTTTCACACTAAATAACTCAATATGAAAGAATATCACGAAAGGACGTTTATGCTTCTGCAAACATCTATTTCCTTTAAATGTTATAATATTATTAAAAGTCTCTTCTACAAAAACTTTAAAGTCTTAATCACAAGGAATTCTTAAGGGGGAAATATATACTGAATTCACAGGAATTCCTAGTATCATAATTCTGCCACTCTAAAGTAGCTAACAAAATTTGAAGTTTATTCATGACTTTTTTGCAGAGATAATAAATTATTATTATATTATTATTATATTTGAAAAGAAAAATCTTTAAGTTTAAAAGCAACAAATATTCTCTTATATGTATATATAAATAAGTTACATAGTATTATACAGATATTAAATGTAATAGGTTAATTAGTTTCTTTTTAAAATAATTTTATTGAATAAGTGAGCCTTTATAGCCATTGTCATATTTTTTCATACAGGACATATAAAAACTAAAACCATAAGGACTAAGAAGATGGAGTAGTCAAATACAGAAATAGGTATTCCCTTCAAATAAAACATCAGTCATTTCTACATATAGTTTTGAGAAATACATTTAGAAAGCACTTTTAAAAGGTATGTATCTTATTATCATCTTTCTTGTTTTCTTTTTTTTCATTTTATTTTATTTCATTTCATTTCATTTTTGTACTCTACAGCCTAGTTCTCGAAAGCACCTTGCCTGTATCTGTATCCTGAGACTTCAGGCTGATGCCTTTCTTTCTAGTGTATTTCAAGTCACGTCATTTCACAATGAGCCCCATTCTGCTTTCATAGGCCTTACACAGACATACAGGCATTTTCACACAGATCACATGGTGCTATCCCTACTCTGTCTGGCAGATCAAATCTAGCTCTAGTTAGGCCAATAAATAGGCTTGGTTCTATTCTTTCATGGAATTTTCCACAAGAACTTTTATTTCTAGATATTTTATGCAATGTTTAAGATCTGTGCTTAGATTTCTTGCTGATTGACCAACATTCTGGATGAAAATTTAACTGTATGTAGATAACCATCATTTAGACATAATCTTAAGTCTGACTGCCCAAGAAAGACATTTTACAAACTGCCAAAGTACTATTTATTTAAGTTACAAAGTTTTGGATAGAACTTATTAGCCAAATACTTTCTTGTTTGTCTATTTACTTTTACTGCCAGTTTTAAACCTCTCCCCCAAAACAATATGAAGTAGATAAGGTAGAATCTTAATTTCCTTTTAATTTATATGACCCAGAATTCAGAACAGAATCTCATAGGGATGGTTTGCTAAATTATGAATGGTTGTAAGGTTTTATCAAACATGATACTGATGATATTTTTGATTTCCTAGGCAATGTGGAAAGAAAATTTGAAAAACGTCAATAATTGTTATTTTACCTCCATACATTTATCACTATCTCTCTGTATTTTCAGCATTTGTTTTGAGAATGAACATGAACATTCTTCAAACAATCATTTAATGATTACCCTCAGAAGTTACTATGACAATCAATTTTGTGGCTTGGGAAATTGTGCAGCTCACATGCAGACACCTGACTGATGGATCTTGGAAATGGGTAGTCTGTGAAACCCTAATGGGGGACATTGAGAACATCGACTGTTATGTCTCCTTGTAGCTCATTGGCTTCTTTTTTTTTAATTTTTTTTTATTAACTTGAGTATTTCTTATATACATTTCAAGTGTTATTCCCTTTCCTGGTTTCCGGGCAAACATCCCCCTCCCCCCTCCCCTTCCTTATGGGTGTCCCCCTCCCAACCCTCCCACCATTGCCGCCCTCCCCCCATAGTCTAGTTCACTGGGGGTTCAGTCTTAGCAGGACCCAGGGCTTCCCCTTCCACTGGTGCTCTTACTAGGATATTCATTGCTACCTATGGGGTCAGAGTCCAGGGTCAGTCCATGTATAGTATTTAGGTAGTGGCTTAGTCCCTGGAAGCTCTGGTTGCTTGACATTGTTGTACTTTTGGGGTCTCGAGCCCCTTCAAGCTCTTCCAGTTCTTTCTCTGATTCCTTCAACGGGGGACCTATTCTCAGTTCAGTGGTTTGCTGCTGGTATTCGCCTCTGTATTTGCTGTATTCTGGCTGTGTCTCTCAGGAGCGATCTACATCCGGCTCCTGTCGGTCTGCACTTCTTTGCTTCATCCATCTTGTCTAATTGGGTGGCTGTATATGTATGGGCCACCTGTGGGACAGGCTCTGAATGGGTGTTCCTTCAGTCTCTGTTTTAATCTTTGCCTCTCCCTTCCTAGCCAAGGGTATTCTTTTTCCTCATTTAAAGAAGGAGTGAAGCATTCACATTTTGATCATCCGTCTTGAGTTTCGTTTGTTCTAGGGATCTAGGGTAATTCAAGCATTTGGGCTAATAGCCACTTATGAATGAGTGCATACCATGTATGTCTTTCTGTGATTGGGTTAGCTCACTCAGGATGATATTTTCCAGTTCCAAACATTTGCCTACGAATTTCATAAACTCGTTGTTTTTGATAGCTGAGTAATATTCCATTGTGTAGATGTACCACATTTTCTGTATCCATTCCTCTGTTGAAGGGCATCTGGGTTCTTTCCAGTTTCTGGCTATTATAAATAAGGCTGCGATGAACATAGTGGAGCACGTGTCTCTTTTATATGTTGAGGCATCTTTTGGGTATATGCCCAAGAGAGGTATAGCTGGATCCTCAGGCAGTTCAATGTCCAATTTTCTGAGGAACCTCCAGACTGATTTCCAGAATGGTTTTACCAGTCTGCAATCCCACCAACAATGGAGGAGTGTTCCTCTTTCTCCACATCCTCGCCAGCATCTGCTGTCACCTGAGTTTTTGATCTTAGCCATTCTCACTGGTGTGAGGTGAAATCTCAGGGTTGTTTTGATTTGCATTTCCCTTATGACTAAAGATGTTGAACATTTCTTTAGGTGCTTCTCAGCCATTCGTCATTCCTCAGCTGTGAATTCTTTGTTTAGCTCTGAACCCCATTTTTTAATAGGGTTATTTGTTTCCCTGCGGTCTAACTTCTTGAGTTCTTTGTATATTTTGGATATAAGGCCTCTATCTGTTGTAGGATTGGTAAAGATCTTTTCCCAATCTGTTGGTTGCCGTTTTGTCCTAACCACAGTGTCCTTTGCCTTACAGAAGCTTTGCAGTTTTATGAGATCCCATTTGTCGATTCTTGATCTTAGAGCATAAGCCATTGGTGTTTTGTTCAGGAAATTTTTTCCAGTGCCCATGTGTTCCAGATGCTTCCCTAGTTTTTCTTCTATTAGTTTGAGTGTGTCTGGTTTGATGTGGAGGTCCTTGATCCACTTGGACTTAAGCTTTGTACAGGGTGATAAGCATGGATCGATCTGCATTCTTCTACATGTTGCCCTCCAGTTGAACCAGCACCATTTGCTGAAAATGCTATCTTTTTTCCATTGGATGGTTTTGGCTCCTTTGTCAAAAATCAAGTGACCATAGGTGTGTGGGTTCATTTCTGGGACTTCAATTCTATTCCATTGGTCTATCTGTCTGTCTCTGTACCAATACCATGCAGTTTTTATCACTATTGCTCTGTAATACTGCTTGAGTTCAGGGATAGTGATTCCACCTGAAGTCCTTTTATTGTTGAGGATAGCTTTAGCTATCCTGGGTTTTTTGTTATTCCAGATGAATTTGCAAATTGTTCTGTCTAACTCTTTGAAGAATTGGATTGGTATTTTGATGGGGATTGCATTGAATCTGTAGATTGCTTTTGGTAAAATGGCCATTTTTATTAAATTAATCCTGCCAATCCATGAGCATGGGAGATCTTTCCATCTTCTGAGATCTTCTTCAATTTCTTTCCTCAGTGTCTTGAAGTTCTTATTGTACAGATCTTTTACTTGCTTGGTTAAAGTCACACCGAGGTACTTTATATTATTTGGGTCTATTATGAATGGTGTCGTTTCCCTAATTTCTTTCTCGGCTTGTTTCTCTTTTGTATAGAGGAAGGCAACTGATTTATTTGAGTTAATTTTATACCCAGCCACTTTGCTGAAGTTGTTTATCAGCTTTAGTAGTTCTCTGGTGGAACTTTTGGGATCACTTAAATATACTATCATGTCATCTGCAAATAGTGATATTTTGACCTCTTCTTTTCCGATCTGTATCCCCTTGATCTCCTTTTGTTGTCTGATTGCTCTGGTTAGAACTTCAAGAACTATATTGAATAAGTAGGGAGAGAGTGGGCAGCCTTGTCTAGTCCCTGATTTTAGTGGGATTGCTTCAAGTTTCTCTCCATTTAGTTTAATGTTAGCAACTGGTTTGCTGTATATGGCTTTTACTATGTTTAGGTATGGGCCTTGAATTCCTATTCTTTCCAGGACTTTTATCATGAAGGGGTGTTGAATTTTGTCAAATGCTTTCTCAGCATCTAATGAAATGATCATGTGGTTCTGTTCTTTCAGTTTGTTTATATAATGGATCACGTTGATGGTTTTCCGTATATTAAACCATCCCTGCATGCCTGGGATGAAGCCTACTTGATCATGGTGGATGATTGTTTTGATGTGCTCTTGGATTCGGTTTGCCAGAATTTTATTGAGTATTTTTGCATCGATATTCATAAGGGAAATTGGTCTGAAGTTCTCTTTCTTTGTTGTGTCTTTGTGTGGTTTAGGTATAAGAGTAATTGTGGCTTCGTAGAAGGAATTCGGTAGGGCTCCATCTGTTTCAATTTTGTGGAATATTTTGGATAATATTGGTATGAGGTCTTCTATGAAGGTTTGATAGAATTCTGCACTAAACCCGTCTGGACCTGGGCTCTTTTTGGTTGGGAGACCTTTAATGACTGCTTCTATTTCCTTAAGAGTTATGGGGTTGTTTAACTGGTTTATCTGTTCCTGATTTAACTTCGATACCTGGTATCTGTCTAGGAAATTGTCCATTTCCTGAAGATTTTCAAGTTTTGTTGAATATAGGTTTTTATAGTAAGATCTGATGATTTTTTGAATTTCCTCTGAATCTGTAGTTATGTCTCCCTTTTCATTTCTGATTTTGTTAATTTGGACGCACTCTCTGTGTCCTCTCGTTAGTCTGGCTAAGGGTTTATCTATCTTGTTGATTTTCTCAAAGAACCAACTTTTGGTTCTGTTGATTCTTTCTATGGTCCTTTTTGTTTCTACTTGGTTGATTTCAGCTCTGAGTTTGATTATTTCCTGCCTTCTACTCCTCCTGGGTGTATTTGCTTCTTTTTGTTCTAGAGCTTTTAGGTGTGCTGTCAAGCTGCTGACATATGCTCTTTCCTGTTTCTTTCTGCAGGCACTCAGCGCTATGAGTTTTCCTCTTAGCACAGCTTTCATTGTGTCCCATAAGTTTGGGTATGTTGTATTTTCATTTTCATTAAATTCTAAAAAGTTTTTAATTTCTTTCTTTATTTCTTCCTTGACCAGGTTATCATTGAGTAGAGCATTGTTCAATTTCCACGTATATGTGGGCATTCTTCCCTTATTGTTATTGAAGACCAGTTTTAGGCCGTGGTGGTCCGATAGCACCTATGGGATTATTTCTATCTTTCTGTACCTGTTGAGGCCCGTTTTTTGACCAATTATATGGTCAATTTTGGAGAAAGTACCATGAGGAGCTGAGAAGAAGGTATATCCTTTTGCTTTAGGATAGAATGTTCTATAAATATCCGT
Organism: Rattus norvegicus; assembly: GCF_021556685.1. NCBI lineage: Eukaryota > Metazoa > Chordata > Mammalia > Rodentia > Muridae > Rattus > Rattus norvegicus. The sequence continues at coordinate 41,298,635 of NC_141544.1, read as the reverse complement.
TAAGTCCATTTGGCTCATGACTTCTCTTAGTCTGTCGACATCACTGTTTAATTTCTGTTTCCATGATCTGTCCATTGATGAGAGTGGGGTGTTGAAATCTCTCACTATTATTGTGTGAGGTGCAATGTGTGTTTTGAGCTTTAGTAAGGTTTCTTTTACGTATGTAGGTGCCCTTGTATTTGGGGCATAGATATTTAGGATTGAGAGTTCATCTTGGTGGATTTTCCTTTGATGAATATGAAGTGTCCTTCCTTATCTTTTTTGATGACTTTTAGTTGGAAATTGATTTTATTTGATATTAGAATGGCTACTCCAGCTTGCTTCTTCTGACCATTTGCTTGGAAAGTTGTTTTCCAGCCTTTCACTCTGAGGTAGTGTCTTTCTTTGTCTCTGAGGTGTGTTTCCTGTAGGCAGCAGAATGCAGGGTCCTCGTTGTGTATCCAGTTTGTTAATCTATGTCTTTTTATTGGGGAGTTGAGGCCATTGATGTTGAGAGATATTAAGGAATAGTGATTATTGCTTCCCATTATATTCATATTTGGATGTGAGGTTATGTTTGTGTGCTTTCATTCTCTTTGTTTTGTTGCCAAGACGATTAGTTTCTTGCTTCTTCTAGGGTATAGCTTGCCTCCTTATGTTGGGCTTTACCATTTATTATCCTTTGTAGTGCTGGATTTGTAGAAAGATATTGTGTAAATTTGGTTTTGTCATGGAATATCTTGGTTTCTCCATCAATGTTAATTGAGAGTTTTGCAGGATACAGTAACCTGGGCTGGCATTTGTGTTCTCTTAGGGTCTGTATGACATCAGTCCAGGATCTTCTGGCCTTCATAGTTTCTGGCGAGAAGTCTGGTGTGATTCTGATAGATCTCCCTTTATATGTTACTTGACCTTTTTCCCTTACTGCTTTTAATATTCTTTCTTTATTTTGTGCGTTTGGTGTTTTGACTATTATGTGACAGGAGGTGTTTCTTTTCTGGTCCAATCTATTTGGAGTTCTGTAGGCTTCTTGTATGTCTATGGGTATCTCTTTTTTTAGGTTAGGGAAGTTTTCTTCTATGATTTTGTTGAAGATGTTTACTGGTCCTTTGAGCTGGGAGTCTTCACTCTCTTCTATACCTATTATCCTTAGGTTTGATCTTCTCATTGAGTCCTGGATTTCCTGTATGTTTTGGACCAGTAGCTTTTTCCGCTTTACATTATCTTTGACAGTTGAGTCAATGATTTCTATGGAATCTTCTGCTCCTGAGATTCTCTCTTCCATCTCTTGTATTCTGTTGGTGAAGCTAGTATCTACAGCTCCTTGTCTCTTCTTTTGGTTTTCTATATCCAGGGTTGTTTCCATGTGTTCTTTCTTGATTGCTTCTATTTCCATTTTTAATTCCTTCAACTGTTTGATTGTGTTTTCCTGGAATTCTTTCAGGGATTTTTGCGATTCCTCTCTGTAGGCTTCTACTTGTTCTCTAAGGGAGTTCTTTATGTCTTTCTTGAAGTCCTCCAGCATCATGATCAAATATGATTTTGAAACTAGATCTTGCTTTTCTGGTGTGTTTGGATATTCCATGTTTGCTTTGGTGGGAGAATTGGGCTCCGATGATGCCATGTAGTCTTGGTTTCTGTTGCTTGGTTTCCTGCGCTTGCCTCTCGCCATCAGATTATCTCTAGTGTTACTTTGTTCTGCTATTTCTGACAGTGGCTAGACTGTCCTATAAGCCTGTGTGTCAGGAGTGCTGTAAACCTGTTTTCCTCTCTTTCAGTCAGTTATGGGGACAGAGTGTTCTGCTTTCCGGCGTGTGGTTTTTCCTCTCTACAGGTCTTCAGCTGTTCCTGTGGGCCTGTGTCTTGAGTTCAGCAGGCAGTTTTCTTGCAGCAGAAAAGTTGGTCTTACCTGTGGTCCCGGGGCTCAAGTTCGCTCGTGGGGTGCTGCCCAGGGGCTCTCTGCAGCGGCAGCAACCAGGAAGACCTGTGCCGCCGTTTCCGGGAGCTTCAGTGCACCAGGGTTCCAGATGGTCTTTGGCTTTTTCCTCTGGCGTCCGAGATGTGTGTGCAGAGAGCAGTCTCTTCTGGTTTCCCAGGCTTGTCTGCCTCTCTGAAGGTTCAGCTCTCCCTCCCACGGGATTTGGGTACAGAGAGCTGTTTATCCGGTCTGTTTCCTTCTGGTTCTGGTGGTGTCTCAGGCACAGGGGTCCTGCCGCTCCTGGGCCCTCCCCTACGGGAGCCCAGAGGCCTTATACAGTTTCCTCTTGGGCCAGGGATGTGGGCAGGGGTGAGCAGTGTTGGTGGTCTCTTCTGCTCTGCAGCCTCAGGTGTGCCCACCTGACCAGGCGGTTGGGTCTCTCTCTCACAGGGTCTGGGGGCAGAGAGCTGCTGCGGGCCGGGATCCGCGGGTGTGGGACTTCCGGTAAACACAGAACGTGCCCGGTCCTACAGGAATTCTGCTTCCGTGTGTCCCAAGCTCACCAGGCAGCTTTCTTGCAGCAGAAAAGTTGGTCTTACCTGTGGTCCCGGGGCTCAAGTTCGCTCATGGGGTGCTGCCCACGGGCTCTCTGCAGTGGCAGCAACCAGGAAGACCTGTGCCGCCGTTTCCGGGACAGCTCATTGGCTTCTATGTAGAATGTCAAGACCAGGACAATAGAGGGTTTTGGATAAGAACTGAGTAATAGAACAAGATTCTGCTTCTCAGATCTAAAACAGTGCACTCCCATCACACCAATATTACGCTAGTGAATTTCACCAGGGTCAGGCAAGAATAACAAATGATACTGTATAAATATTTGCCCCCAAAGATGGATGATGTATTACTACCCGGATGACTTGAAGTCATTGCTTTAATGTTCCAAATTTCGAGCTCTCCCGCATTGCAAAGGAAGAGAGGTATCTAGAGAAGTCATTTTATAGCAGAGGTTCTGCCCCATTCCATCCTATATTGCTCCTGAATAAAAAACACAGAAACCTGGTATTTTTATTACCATCCATAAGCCCAAAGTGAGCAGGTTCTGAGCTACTCTAACCTACATCGCAGGCACGGGGCCTGTGTTACACATTGACTTAGTCTTGCTTTGTTTGCTTGGCTCCATTTGTGTCCTCGGGGTGATTTCTTTTGCCCATGTGCTCATGGTCCATCCTGCCTCATGGAGACCTCCTTGTTTTTCCTTCTTTTTGGGATCCCTACCTGAGACCCCCGACTCTTACTCTATTCCAAATTCTGCCTTTCTCCATTTCTGGCCCAGTCATGGCGTCTGGCCTCTTATTATCCAATCATAGATTATTGGGGAACATACTTTAGAGCACATTGGTCAATACAACATCCATGTCCAGACTGCAACCTGATCTTGGGGCAGAGAACGTAGCATCTGAATACATAGAACATAAGACCAACATCAACAGACATCCTCCTCATTAAGCTATTGGGGACCATTGGAATGATGTGTGGAAGAAATTTAACCCAGAAGCTTTTGCTTAACAGTGACTATATAAGCATTTATTTCTTCAATGATTTAGTCATTTTCAAGACAGTTATTTCATGGATTGAATAACCACCAAGTAGGGCTTTTACACCATTCTTAGCAGAGATAGAAATTTCAAAGTTTAGAGAACAAAGTAGCACCTGTTTTAACTTTGGGTTCTGTATCCACTGAAGATCTTACAACGATTTTGTCAGAGACTTACACTTCAAGTAGAGAAGCTTCAATTTAAGGTATGAAATCCCACACCTATCTTTTCAATTATTAATCTCCATGGTATTTGCAAAATAATTTGACAAGAACTGTTTCTCCATAAGTTCATAGGAAGCCAATATTTCACTCATAGGAAGATCTGTAAAGGAGATCTGAAGTGGAAATTTCTGGTTGTGTCATGTGATGCAGACTCCTGTGGTGTTTTACTGAGGCAGACTCACATGATATTTTGCTAAGGCAAGACCCGTGGGAGGACTTGTTATCTTTGGAGAAAGTATAAATAGGACACAATGGACAGTGACAGGTCACTTGCAGAGCTAGCTGTGTAACTCTTTGCTGCTCTCGTGTCCTTGCTGATCTTCACTTCATTGAGAGAGGCTTGGCAGAGAACTCCTGGCATCTCAGCTGGTCCTCATCACTCCCACTGACTCATGCTATTTTGGTGGCAGCCTAGCAGTTTCTGTTGGATCTTGGTTGGTAACACATTTGAATTGGACTGTTAGTATCCCCATACTATTGAACAGGACTGCTGGTATTCTGACAAATAGAGATTGGAATCACCCTCAACTAATTAATAAATAGGCCCACATCTATCCTACTTACCATCTTTTCTCCCCTACTTTTGGACAGTGGGCTAGATGTGGGGTCAAAGCTTTTGAGAACCCTTATTAAAGTAGATTTTTGAAAATTCTAAGCCTACAAAAATTTCTTTTTCTTTTCTATCCATTTTTTTTTATTTTATTTTATTTTTTTATTATCTTGAGTATTTCTTATATACATTTCAAGTGTTATTCCCTTTCCCGGTTTCCGGACAGACATCACCCTCCCCCCTCCCCTTCCTTATGGGTGTTCCCCTCCCAAACCTCCCCCCATTGCCACCCTCCCCGCATAGTCTAGTTCACTGGGGGTTCAGTCTTAGCAGGACCCAGGGCTTCCCCTTCCACTGGTGCTCTTACTAGGATATTCATTGCTACCTATGAGGTCAGAGTCCAGTGTCAGTCCATGTATAGTCTTTAGGTAGTGGCTTAGTCCCTGGAAGCTCTGGTTGCTTGACATTGTTGTACTTTTGGGGTCTCGAGCACCTTCAAGCTCTTCCAGTTCTTTTTCTGATTCCTTCAACGGGGGACCTATTCTCAGTTCAGTGGTTTGCTGCTGGCATTCGCCTCTGTATTTGCTGTATTCTGGCTGTGTCTCTCAGGAGCGATCTACATCCGGCTCCTGTCGGTCTGCACTTCTTTGCTTCATCCATCTTGTCTAATTGGGTGGCTGTATATGTATGGGCCACATGTGGGGCAGGCTCTGAATGGGTGTTCCTTCAGTCTCTGTTTTAATCTTTGCCTCTCCCTTCCCTGCCAAGGGTATTCTTTTTCCTCATTTAAAGAAGGAGTGAAGCATTCACATTTTGATCATCCGTCTTGAGTTTCCTTTGTTCTAGGGATCTAGGGTAATTCAAGCATTTGGGCTAATAGCCACTTATCAATGAGTGCATACCATGTATGTCTTTCTGTGAGTGGGTTAGCTCACTCAGGATGATATTTTCCAGTTCCAACCATTTGCCTACGAATTTCATAAACTCGTTGTTTTTGATAGCTGAGTAATATTCCATTGTGTAGATGTACCACATTTTCTGTATCCATTCCTCTGTTGAAGGGCATCTGGGTTCTTTCCAGTTTCTGGCTATTATAAATAAGGCTGCGATGAACATAGTGGAGCACGTGTCTCTTTTATATGTTGAGGCATCTTTTGGGTATATGCCCAAGAGAGGTATGGCTGGATCCTCAGGCAGTTCAATGTCCAATTTTCTGAGGAACCTCCAGACTGATTTCCAGAATGGTTGTACCAGTCTGCAATCCCACCAACAATGGAGGAGTGTTCCTCTTTCTCCACATCCTCGCCAGCATCTGCTGTCACCTGAGTTTTTGATCTTAGCCATTCTCACTGGTGTGAGGTGAAATCTCAGGGTTGTTTTGATTTGCATTTCCCTTATGACTAAAGATGTTGAACATTTCTTTAGGTGTTGCTCAGCCATTCGGCATTCCTCAGCTGTGAATTCTTTGTTCAGCTCTGAACCCCATTTTTTAATAGGGTTATTTGTTCCCTGCGGTCTGACTTCTTGAGTTCTTTGTATATTTTGGATATAAGGCCTCTATCTGTTATAGGATTGGTAAAGATCTTTTCCCAATCTGTTGGTTGTCGTTTTGTCCTAACCACAGTGTCCTTTGCCTTACAGAAGCTTTGCAGTTTTATGAGATCCCATTTGTCGATTCTTGATCTTAGAGCATAAGCCATTGGTTTTTTTGTTCAGGAAATTTTTTCCAGTGCCCATGTGTTCCAGATGCTTCCCTAGTTTTTCTTCTATTAGTTTGAGTGTGTCTGGTTTGATGTGGAGGTCCTTGATCCACTTGGACTTAAGCTTTGTACAGGGTGGTAAGCATGGATCGATCTGCATTCTTCTACATGTTGCCCTCCAGTTGAACCAGCACCATTTGCTGAAAATGCTATCTTTTTTCCATTGGATGGTTTTGGCTCCTTTGTCAAAAATCAAGTGACCATAGGTGTGTGGGTTCATTTCTGGGTCTTCAATTCTATTCCATTGGTCTATCTGTCTGTCTCTGTACCAATACCATGCAGTTTTTATCACTATTGCTCTGTAATACTGCTTGAGTTCAGGGATAGTGATTCCCCCTGAAGTCCTTTTATTGTTGAGGATAGCTTTAGCTATCCTGGGTTTTTTGTTATTCCAGATGAATTTGCAAATTGTTCTGTCTAACTCTTTGAAGAATTGGATTGGTATTTTGATGGGGATTGCATTGAATCTGTAGATTGCTTTTGGTAAAATGGCCATTTTTACTATATTAATCCTGCCAATCCATGAGCATGGGAGATCTTTCCATCTTCTGAGGTCTTCTTCAATTTCTTTCCTCAGTGTCTTGAAGTTCTTATTGTACAGATCTTTTACTTGCTTTGTTAAAGTCACACCGAGGTACTTTATATTATTTGGGTCTATTATGAAGGGTGTCGTTTCCCTAATTTCTTTCTCGGCTTGTTTCTCTTTTGTATAGAGGAAGGCAACTGATTTATTTGAGTTAATTTTATACCCAGCCACTTTGCTGAAGTTGTTTATCAGCTTTAGTAGTTCTCTGGTGGAACTTTTGGGATCACTTAAATATACTATCATGTCGTCTGCAAATAGTGATATTTTGACCTCTTCTTTTCCGATCTGTATCCCCTTGATCTCCTTTTGTTGTCTGATTGCTCTGGCTAGAACTTCAAGAACTATATTGAATAAGTAGGGAGAGAGTGGGCAGCCTTGTCTAGTCCCTGATTTTAGTGGGATTGCTTCAAGTTTCTCTCCATTTAGTTTAATGTTAGCAACTGGTTTGCTGTATATGGCTTTTACTATGTTTAGGTATGGGCCTTGAATACCTATTCTTTCCAGGACTTTTATCATGAAGGGGTGTTGAATTTTGTCAAATGCTTTCTCAGCATCTAATGAAATGATCATGTGGTTCTGTTCTTTTAGTTTGTTTATATGATGGATCACGTTGATGGTTTTCCTTATATTAAACCATCCCTGCATGCCTGGGATGAAGCCTACTTGATCATGGTGGATGATTGTTTTGATGTGCTCTTGAATTCGGTTTGCCAGAATTTTATTGAGTATTTTTGCGTCGATATTCATAAGGGAAATTGGTCTGAAGTTCTCTTTCTTTGTTGGGTCTTTGTGTGGTTTAGGTATGAGAGTAATTGTGGCTTCGTAGAAGGAATTCGGTAGGGCTCCATCTGTTTCAATTTTGTTGAATAGTTTGGATAATATTGGTATAAGGTCTTCTATGAAGGTTTGATAGAATTCTGCACTAAACCCGTCTGGACCTGGGCTCTTTTTGGTTGGGAGACCTTTAATGACTGCTTCTATTTCCTTAGGAGTTATGGGGTTGTTTAACTGGTTTATCTGTTCCTGATTTAACTTCGATACCTGGTATCTGTCTAGGAAATTGTCCATTTCCTGAAGATTTTCAAGTTTTGTTGAATATAGGTTTTTATAGTAAGATCTGATGATTTTTTGAATTTCCTCTGAATCTGTAGTTATGTCTCCCTTTTCATTTCTGATTTTGTTAATTTGGACGCACTCTCTGTGTCCTCTCGTTAGTCTGGCTAAGGGTTTATCTATCTTGTTGATTTTCTCAAAGAACCAACTTTTGGTTCTGTTGATTCTTTCTATGGTCCTTTTTGTTTCTACTTGGTTGATTTCAGCTCTGAGTTTGATTATTTCCTGCCTTCTACTCCTCCTGGGTGTATTTGCTTCTTTTTGTTCTAGAGCTTTTAGGTGTGCTGTCAAGCTGCTGACATATGCTCTTTCCTGTTTCTTTCTGCAGGCACTCAGCGCTATGAGTTTTCCTCTTAGCACAGCTTTCATTGTGTCCCATAAGTTTGGGTATGTTGTACCTTCATTTTCATTAAATTCTAAAAAGTTTTTAATTTCTTTCTTTATTTCTTCCTTGACCAGGTTATCATTGAGTAGAGCATTGTTCAATTTCCACGTATATGTGGGCATTCTTCCCTTATTGTTATTGAAGACCAGTTTTAGGCCGTGGTGGTCCGATAGCACGCATGGGATTATTTCTATCTTTCTGTACCTGTTGAGGCCCGTTTTTTGACCAATTATATGGTCAATTTTGGAGAAAGTACCATGAGGAGCTGAGAAGAAGGTATATCCTTTTGCTTTAGGATAGAATGTTCTATAAATATCCGTTAAGTCCATTTGGCTCATGACTTCTCTTAGTCTGTCTACATCTCTGTTTAATTTCTGTTTCCATGATCTGTCCATTGATGAGAGTGGGGTGTTGAAATCTCCTACTATTATTGTGTGAGGTGCAATGTGTGTTTTGAGCTTTAGTAAGGTTTCTTTTACATATGTAGGTGCCCTTGTATTTGGGGCATAGATATTTAGGATTGAGAGTTCATCTTGGTGGATTTTTCCTTTGATGAATATGAAGTGTCCTTCCTTATCTTTTTTGATGACTTTTAGTTGAAAATTGATTTTATTTGATATTAGAATGGCTACTCCAGCTTGCTTCTTCTGAGCATTTGCTTGGAAAGTTGTTTTCCAGCCTTTCACTCTGAGGTAGTGTCTGTCTTTGTCTCTGAGGTGTGTTTCCTGTAGGCAGCAGAATGCAGGGTCCTCGTTGTGTATCCAGTTTGTTAATCTATGTCTTTTTATTGGGGAGTTGAGGCCATTGATATTGAGAGATATTAAGGAATAGTGATTATTGCTTCCCGTTATATTCATATTTGGAAGTGAGGTTATGTTTGTGTGCTTTCATTCTCTTTGTTTTGTTGCCAAGATGATTAGTTTCTTGCTTCTAGGGTATAGCTTGCCTCCTTATGTTGGGCTTTACCCTTTATTTCCTTTGTAGTGCTGGACTTGTAGAAAGATATTGTGTAAATTTGGTTTTGTCATGGAATATCTTGGTTTCTCCATCTATGTTAATTGAGAGTTTTGCAGGATACAGTAACCTGGGCTGGCATTTGTGTTCTCTTAGGGTCTGTATGACATCTGTCCAGGATCTTCTGGCCTTCATAGTTTCTGGCGAAAAGTCTGGTGTGATTCTGATAGGTCTGCCTTTATATGTTACTTGACCTTTTTCCCTTACTGCTTTTAATATTCTTTCTTTATTTTGTGCGTTTGGTGTTTTGACAATTATGTGACGGGAGGTGTTTCTTTTCTGGTCCAATCTATTTGGAGTTCTGTAGGCTTCTTGTATGCCTATGGGTATCTCTTTTTTTAGGTTAGGGAAGTTTTCTTCTATGATTTTGTTGAAGATATTTACTGGTCCTTTGAGCTGGGAGTCTTCACTCTCTTCTATACCTATTATCCTTACGTTTGATCTTCTCATTGAGTCCTGGATTTCCTGTATGTTTTGGACCAGTAGCTTTTTCCGCTTTACATTATCTTTGACAGTTGAGTCAATGATTTCTATGGAATCTTCTGCTCCCAAGATTCTCTCTTCCATCTCTTGAATTCTGTTGGTGAAGCTTGTATCTACAGCTCCTTGTCTTTTCTTTTGATTTTCTATGTCCAGGGTTGTTTCCATGTGTTCCTTCTTGATTGCTTCTATTTCCATTTTTAATTCCTTCAACTGTTTGATTGTGTTTTCCTGGAATTCTTTCAGGGATTTTTGCGATTCCTCTCTGTTGGCTTCTACTTGTTCTCTAAGGGAGTTCTTTATGTCTTTCTTGAAGTCCTCCAGCATCATGATCAAATATGATTTTGAAACTAGGTCTTGCTTTTCTGGTGTGTTCGGATATTCCGTGTTTGCTTTGGTGGGAGAATTGGGCTCCGATGATGCCATGTAGTCTTGGTTTCTGTTGCTTGGGTTCCTGCGCTTGCCTCTCGCCATCAGATTATCTCTAGTGATACTTTGTTCTGCTATTTCTGACAGTGGCTAGACTGTCCTATAACCTGTGTGTCAGGAGTGCTGTAGACCTGTTTTCCTGTTTTCTTTCAGCCAGTTATGGGGACAGAGTGTTCTGCTTTCGGGCGTGTAGTTTTTCCTCTCTACAGGTCTTCAGCTGTTCCTGTGGGCCTGTGTCTTGAGTTCACCAGGCAGGTTTCTTGCAGGGGAAAAGTTGGTCCTACCTGTGGTTCCAAGGCTCAAGTTTGCTCGTGGGGTACTGCCTAAGTCCTCTCCGCTGTGGCAGCATCCGGGAAGATCTGCGCCGCTCTTTCCAGGAGCCTCCGTGCACCAGGGTTCCAGATGGCGTTTGGTGTTTTCCTCTGGCGCCTGGATGTGCACAGAGTGCAGTCTCTTCTGGTTCCCCAGGCGTGTCCGCCTCTCTGAAGGTTCAGCTCTCCCTCCCACGGGATTTGGGTGCAGAGAACTGTTTATCCGGTCTGTTTCCTTCAGGTTCCGGCAGTGTCTCAGGCGCAGGGGTCCTGCCGCTCCCGGGCCCTCCCCTACGGGAACCCAGAGGCCTTATATAGTTGCCTCTTGGGCCAGGGATGTGGGCAGGGGTGGGCAGTGTTGGTGGTCTCCTCTGCTCTGCAGCCTCAGGAGTGCCCACTTGATCAGGCGGTGAGGTCTCTCTACAAAAATTTCTTATCCAAACATTTCACACAGTGACTGCTGAACAGTTCTGGTTTAAAACCAAATTTTCTTAGTCTTGACTATAGAACATAAATGATCATAGTTTTTGAAAATACTGAACAGTTTTTGTCTTTATCAAAAGATAACCACTACAGTGATAAGGGGGCTAAGCTATATGTAAAAAAGAAAAACCCTATAATTTTCCAATTTAGTTCCATTACATTTTAACCAAATGGAAAAATTTAAAGTCATATGATAACACTCCATATTATCATGCATATTGAAAAAATAATTCAAACATTACTGGTCTTCATGTAATATTATAAGCAATAAATTAATTTTAGATAATAATTATTTTAAGGGACGTTATTATTAACGTGTAGAAATAATATTTTAGGATGAAATATAAGGCCAAAATTAAACTAAATTATTTTTAAGTAAGGCACAAATAAAGCAAAGAGATAAATCTGAAAAAATAATACACTAGAACATTTCTTTCTGATTCAATTATGCTACCCAATTTTAATTAAGAATTCTCAGTATTAAAGTTAGGAAAACACCACGTTGTATGTGGGTAAAATATGACCAATTTACTCCATTTCTTAAGTTTAAAGGCAATTTATCATCATTAAAAACACTACCAGTTTGTCAACTGCAGCTCTCAGGCTGGGAAGCCGCACAAAATTGTCTTAGTTATTGCAATCCATCCGAGTTTCCTGGAGGACTTCTCAGAGATCTTCTCACTAGAACATATTGGAGGAGACTGAAATCCCGTAGTCTGAAGTCAGCAGGGTCTTCTTCAAATGTTTGTTTCGGCAGCTGCTAACAGAAACATGCCTTTTCACTACAGTCAACAGAGGGAAATGGGATCTTTTGACTAAGATATACTATTCCGTCCCACTTTGTACCAAAAGGCCATATAAAATGTTTCTGCAGGGTCAAGTAACAACGAAGCCATCAGCTGACGGCAGGGAAGGCATTCGTGCGGCAACATAGAGGAGTGGACAGAGCATAAATTAGGCTGAAGTCAAAGATTGCAGGAAGGAAAATAAAAGCAATGGATTACGACACAGAAGACTTAGGGCCCGTGCTCACAGCTGTTGTCACATAATATGTATCTAGGAAGGTCAGGATCACGACAACCAGGAGAAAGTGCAGAGATTGAAGGAGCATGCATGAGAAGAGGCTGCCATGCCTTAGCCTCCTTTCCTTAAAAAGGACATTGTGAACTCTAAAGGAAGGTTGAAAATGAAAAGGATGACTATGAAATTCCCTTGGATAACTAAAATGCCTATGGCATTGCAAAGCAAGACTTCAGAAACAAATATTGCTTGTCAGTGTACCTGATCTAGAGCAAGGTCAGCAGGGCAGCTTGTATAATAACCTGGGTTCCTGTTCTCCTCATTAAAGTTACCGCTCCCTCCCTGCTTTTTTTTTCTTTCTTTTCCACAGTGTCTCATTTATACTGTGTGGTAGTTAGCCTATACAACTCTTAGAGTGGGGGTCAGTATACTTTCTGTCTAGGTTCTAAGTTTCATCAATTAAAAATATTTAAGATGCCTATGGAAGCATGTAAAAGTTTTATCATGGAAAGGTAAGATAAGCATACAAAAAAGTAAAAACAAAAATAGCTGTGAATCAGGGAAAGACTTCTCTAGACAGAAGAGGACATTGAGGGTCCAGAGCCTGGGAGCTTCAATTGTGCTGGAAATTTATGAATGAGTTCGATTGTACTGAAGGTATTAATAGTTCTATGGTGACTCTTTCTGCTGCCATAGATATTTTTTCTTTCATTGTTTTTATGCACACACATTGAATGAAGAGTTGTATAATTACATTGCCCATAATGAAATGGGTATACGCAGTATGCATAACTTTAAGGCGATTGTATCTAGCATTCTCGATTGACATGGGTGTGGCCTTGGTACAGTGAATACTGTGTATATGAAAGTAATTGCTGGTGTAATGCAGTGCAGTATTTATGAAAAGGATCGTGCAGTTGCGATGGTGATTTTAGTTGTTAACATCTGGCATTAACTAAAACCCAAGTGGCTGGGTACACTTGTGTGGGATTTCTTTGGTGGCTTAATGACTTGAAGTTGGGAAGACCCACTCTAAACTCAGGTCTTTTGAGGTTGGAAGATCTATCTTGAATCTGTTCTGCACCCTTTGATGGTAGCCTATATAAAGGATACAGAAGAAAGAAGCTTTGCTCTTTGCCTGCTTGCCCTCCACTTTGCTGACAAGTTAATTCCTTCACTGGCATTAGAGACTATTTCTGCAGGATTCCAGCATATACTGAAGACTAGCTGAGACATTCACCCTTGTGACTTGAATAGCTACTAGGTGATTGGACTTTTCAGAAAATAATCATTGTAGGGCTATCTAGACTACAGTCAGTAGGCCACTCTAATAATATAATAGTAATCGTATAATAATAATGTTATATATACACATATATGTTCATTCTGTTACTTACTTTCCTCTAGAGAGCCGTGACTCAGAGCAATAAATAAATAGGAAGACCATATAAATATCCATTATTATATCAAGTATAGATAATGCAATATCTATAATTGTATTGCTATACTTTTAAAAATGAGTGTAATCCCAGTGAATTTATCTGAGAACCATTTCCAAACACACACAAGTACTACTATATTATGGTTTATGAGTTTATATTTTTCTATTACTTATGATACCTGTAATGCCATCAGAGACAAAATTTTCGGTTTTGTTATAATCCTGTGTGGTACTGCACACCATTGTCCAAAGTTTTTCACTGTATCAGATTTTTATATTTCATACAGCTCTGTGGACTTAAAAAGTCCAAGACCAATATTCAGTCAAATTGTCAGGTGAAAGGTGTTTTATTCTGCTTTATGACAATAGTCTTCTTGCTATTGATCCATATCAGAAATATGAATAAATATCATTTTGTCATAGAAATTTGCTAATCAACTAATGAGGATATGCTCTTCATAATATAATTTCTCCACAGACTCCAACTCCTAAGACCATCTTATCAGTAAATAAGATTCCAGCAAATGAATTGTGGACAATGTAACACAAATTTTTTAGGCATCTTGTATATGTTCAAGATCTATACTCAGGCAACAGATATGGAAGAAAGTTCTTTTCAAAATTTATTTCAAATAAACTTGGTAGGAAATGAGCGCATGTTACTATTGTCAAGTGCGTAGTACACTGCTAACCGCTTATATTAACATGGGAAGACATTTATTTAGAGGAAAGTCTACTCATAGTAAAACTGGAATCAACCCCACTCCCTGTAGTTTGTAAGCTTCCTACTGACCTGTTTTTCGAATACTGTATTTCAGAGGTTATCGTTATTTCTACCTATCCCTCTACTGCATAACAGAACCTGTGGTAATTAGCTGTAAAAGAGGCTAATTTTCATGGTGTTTTCAGACTGTCCACTCCCTTAACAGCTGGTTCAAAGGGCCAATGACAAAGAAGCAGACCATGACAAGGAGGTTGGGGCTTATTATGAAAAACAACTGTTGAGATCCTATCAAGAAAGTTAGAGAGAAAGAAGTTAGAAGCAGTACTCCTTTGTAGAGTTATGTTCACACAATGATCTGAACATTTCGGCGAGCCTGGCTTTGCATAGCTTTCTACTCTCCCAGTGGCTCTCTTCTTGCTCCTGTCCCCGCTGAGCTTTCATTTCATGGTCTTCTGGGAGACAGTGAGTATGTAAGCTTTAGCTTGGAGATGACAACCAGGATGGGTTATTTCTTATTTTGTAGAATTTGCAGCACAGTTAGGCATCTTATTATTTCACTTGAAGGAACCCAAATCCTTTACGAAGCTTTAAAAAGAAGCGTTCAATACAGCTTTTGTTTTGGTTTTGTTAGCAGAGATCTAATTTACAAGACTATCACTGAAATGTAAGGTGGATAAATTGCTTCTTTTTAACTTTTAAAAAGACATTGCAGAGGTGATTTACATAATTGAAAATCTATATTTATAACTACAGATGTGCCACAAAATTCAGGATAGCAGCCAGACTGTCAAAACTCTCACCCATTTCAGGGAAAAAAGGTTTATACAAATTTTCACTGGTTTCTATACAAATAAAGCTATTTGGGGAATAGAAGAAATAGAGGATCTTTAATTTCAAAGCCCATGCAAAGAATCCAAGTTCTGTCTTAAAAGAAAAGCCAAATGTAGTAGCTAGAGATCAAAAGGTTTTCAAAAAGTTGTTGCTGCTAGCCTGTAATATTTATAAATACTGGAATATTTTATAGCACAACTTTTACCTCTGGATTTAAGCTTCCAGAACTAGGAAGCAATAACCATCTATTTCTTCAAAACATGATAGTTGTAGCAACTTGGTATTGTAGCCAATAAGAAATTAATACAAAGTGTGGAACAAACTTCACTAGACTCACATTAATATGACCATTCATGAAGGCACTCCTGGAGATCCAACAAAAATGACCAAGAACACACAATTACTTGATACTTACTCTGGACAGTCATTTAGCAGTTTCATGTTGGTTGCTTTCAGAAGTCTCATAATCACTTGAGCATCTTACATATGTTCACATGTGTGTTCATGTATATGTGTGTATGTGTGTGTGTCTATCTATCTATCTATATATATGGTGCACACACTTATGTATGTATGTGATGTGTGTGTATGTGTGTATGTATGTATGTATGTATGTATGTATTGGTTGTAAGTGTGTGTGTGTGTGTGTGTGTGTGTGTGTGTGTAAGGACCTCAGAGTCAATGTTGGATGTCTTCTCTATTCCAGCCCCCCACTGTCTCTTCTGAGACAGTATCTCACAGTGAACCTGGAGCTCACCAAGTCAGTTAACTTAGCTAGCCATCACTCTCTAGAGACCCTTCCTACTCCATCTCCTCAGTGCTAGAGTTCAGTATCTACAAGGCCTACTTTGTTTTTTTCTAATGAATTCATGCCTTCACACTGATGTAACAAGCACTTTACCAACTGAACTAATTCACTAGCCCCCAATTAATGTGTTTTTCTCTCTTTCTCCCTGACTTTGTTTTGCATTAGAGGTAGCAATTCACAATTTTGTTTTATTCTTTTAAATTTATGTACGGCCCACACGAAGATGCACACACATCTTTATACCTTCTCGTCCACTATTATCTCTGTCATCTTAAACTACAGCCTTAACTTTCCCAACCCTAATTTGATTTGTCCTTCCCCTACCATATCATATACAAGCATCACTTATAAAGAAATTGACCACTCAGCACGGACCACTCACTATCAGATGTTTGTGGACACGTTCACTTATGGATTCATATACAGACACCATTTAGCTTATAAGATTTAAAAGTTTATCTCAAGTTACTTTCAATCAATAAGATTTTCCATTTAGTAGGAAGAACAAAACAACTTCATGTTGTATTCTAAAATGTTTGGCCCCGACCGTTCAACAATGTCTTTAATGAGCTGCCCCAATATGCCTGCACTGAAAGCATGCATTAATCAACTTTGTGCTTCCTAACCTTCTATGCCTAGTGAGGAGAATAAAGTTTCTTTGAGATAATTGTTGCGGTTCCAGAAGATAAAACACTCCTGTCTATTGAGGAGTGCATTTGTTAGTGGGAATATGAAGGTGCTATGAAAACCGGAGCGGTTCCAAAGAATAGCTTTGAAAGAAGACAAAGGTTTATTTCTGACACAACTTCCCCCTAGGTTGGCAGTAATGGGCAATGTCTGCTGTTAGTCAGGACCCTAAATCTCCTCACAGTTCTGCGTTTGTAGGGCATTGTTCTCACTGGGATCTCAAAGCTGTTTTCCTCCCAAGTGGCAGAGGAAACAATATGGTGAAGCATATGTTCACTTTCCTAAGACTCGGGTCAGAATTAGAACCCACTGTTTCTTGTCACAGTCCACTGGCAAGGGCTCAGTGATATGTCCAAACCTAGCACTCAGAAGAAATAACATAGTCCTTTTGTCAAAAACTGTATTTTGCATTATAACTAATTATAAAGAAGATAGGAAGAAAAATGTCGGCAGATAATATCAGTCTAATCTAAAGATACGAAATTATTTTAGTTAAGGCGATAGTGTCATGTGTGAATAAGTCAAATGACTTACTGTTAGATATAGAGCCTACAAGAGCATAAAATTACTGTTCTGAATATTTGAATGAAAATGTCAACTGCCTGCCTGATATATTTGGGTATCTTTTCAACATTTTCAGAACAAAATTTTGTCTCTAAGTTTAGTATAAAATTTACTTCCATTTCCACAGCTACTGATAATACCACATCAAAGAAGTTAGCTATAATTTCATACTAAAAACATTTGCAAAGTTTTCTGAATTAGAAATTAACAAAGAACATTAGGAATTGCAGAAGACAGAAGCTTTTATGAAAAAGAGTTCTCTACTTGCTTAACATTGATTATATGGGAAAATGTTGAGAAGAAGCTTAGTATGAAATAAAGTGGTACAAGAAGACCAGAAACCGATTTTGTAAAGAAATAAATTTGAAAGCTATAGAAAAGTCTATTTCCTGGTAGTATAATTTCTCTACTTTCCTTAATGGCAAATCCTTTTGCTACATATATTTTTCTCATGGTTCTACTGGCCACGATTTTCATTCCCTCAAATGCTCAGCAAAGCTGGATGCTAGTAAACATGACACATTATATTACCTATCATTTTTATTTTATTTTGTTAGATGAACTCCTCCCTAAGAATTGTTTCATTTTGTATCAACATTTTGAAAATAAAATTAACTTTATATTGATTCATAAGTTTGTTATCTTTTGTTTCACCACATACTTTCCCTAGAGAATTTTATGGTATTTCTAAGGGTTGTTGGAGTTTTATGAAAATGAAATTAGGAATAGATGCTATAAAGGAGTCGGAACTTTAGTTCTGGTTAATGAATTTCTCTAATGACAGCCAGAACAAAGCAAGTAACCATTGACACATCTAGATACTTCCATTGTACTTACAGGGATATTATGGGATATAGTTCTCTACAGCTTCATGGAATTTGAAAGTATTTTCTCAAGGATGATGAAGCCACCTGAAATTTGGCACAATAGTGACATCAAAGATCTGTAGGAAACCTAATCTTTACTATTATCATTCAGCTGTATGTCCTCAGTTTATGAGGACAAGCTAGAAGCTGGCAGTAACCATCAACACGAAGCTAACACTAACGTGAGAATTCAGCATGTGTTTCTAGGTAACACATACCACAGATGGTATGTTTGTCAACAAGACCTCTTCAAGATTCCCAGATTTATTCATTAGTCCTACCTCTACTGAAGTGACACGTCCGTCCCCAGGGGCCAACACCTTCATCTCTAAGTCTGCATACATTCATTGATATCTTGCACCTATTCTGCAAATGGGTGCAGCTCTTTGGAAATGCTTAACTAGACTCTGAGCACAGCAGTACTCTCTCACAAGGTTTGCAGTAGACCTCTATTAAACAATCACTCCAACCAGTGCATGTTGTCCTTTTCATAGACTACCCTCCAGAGACAAGTGTCTTTTGTCTGCAGTGGTGCCTTGCTGCATCACTTTCTTAACAGTCCACTTATTTTCTACATCCAGGCATCATCATGCAAAGCATTTGTCATCCTTGGTTCAAGGAGGGCACTGTGATAATGAAAATCAAGACTAGTCTCAATATTGAGCACTTGAATAAACCAATGAGTACTGTTCTTTATAGAGAACTATTCTCCTAATATCTGAGTGGTGAAAATAACTACCATAAATAATGATCAAACTACAGAGGGAGCCAAGTCCTTCAAAATCCAGAACCATGTGTTTCTCCTTGCAGTGTATATTTTGTATGTGGGGAAGCAGAGCATTTTTCAAGGTGACAAGACCTAAAGACCACATAGTCACAAGTCAGATTATTTAGATCGACTGTTATTTCTGTCTGCTTCTGAGTCATACATTAGCATGTATGACTACTTTTAGAAAAATGTGATAGAATATAAGGTAAAGGATAAAATTACTGCAGAGAAATTACCCATGACTGAATCACCACAGGACAAATTTTTTGTATTGGCTATTTTTCTGGTGCAGTGAATAAAACATCATAACCGTGGCAACATATGGATGAAATACTTTATGTTGGTGCCAAGACTTCATCATGGCAGCAAGCAGCAGTCATGGTCTAGGATGAAGAAAGTGAGAGATCACATTTTCACCTGAAATAATATTGGAAGAGAGATGGGGGGAGGGAGAGAGAGAGAAGGGGAGGAGTGGAGGGGTATAGGGAGAGGGAGCAAGAGATATTTTTTGACATGATGTAAGGCTATGAACATCTAAACCCCACCTCCAGTGAGGTACCTCTGCCAGTATGGCAACAGCCCGTCCCCAAGCAATGCTAGGACGAACTAGACATATCTCATTCAAATCATCATTTGATACAGAGAGAAACGATATATAATTATATATAATGATACGCAAAAACAAACCTAAACAGTAGAACATGAAATTCGGAGGGGCACATGTTACTAATCAGATTCTACTTTGACTCCTAACTCAGTCTCTTTATGAGTGATTCAGCTGTTTGTTTAAGCAATCTGCCTGCGAGTCATTCTTTGAAAAGGGGGAGGTACATTAGTACTGAGTTCACAAGTGTGCCGTGAGAATTGAAAGAGGTCCTGCATAAGATGTAACTGGTCCAGAGTAAGCTCAGTCTACCTCATCGTCATCGTTAGTAAATGGAAAGAAATAGATTCCAGATTTCAAGTTTTCCCAATTTCGTGTCCTCCACCCGGAGAGAAGAGCAGCACCCCATATTCCATAGTCAGAGTGAATAACATTTCAGTCTATTTCTCAGGCATAATTTCAGTGATGAATTAAAAGTTCTATCCCTTCAAATGGTACACTGACAACTTATTTCTCCTCAAGCAAGACTTTTCCCTGTGTAATGTGTGATAGAACATAATTAATAATATTTTCTTTTTGGCACTGTCTAGTGCAACTGTTTTACGTATGTTTTGTCTGCCTATTAAACTAAGGAACTTAATCTTAAATGTATGCACAATTAGGTTACTCAATGCTGAGGAATTCTCCACCCAATTTTAATGCACATTTTACAGTTTAAATCTACCATGAAGGATGAGAAAATGACCAGAGCATAACTTCTATTCTTCAGTAGAAAATGTCAGTAATATGTGTTGGTCAAAGGAAGGGATACAACATTTCAGAGAAGAGAAAGAAATTTAAAGATATAGCACACAGCATGGCAAACACGTTCTAAAATAATACATTACATATTTCAAAAATATTAGTAGCATTTTTACTGTTTCGCCATAAAAATTACATAAATGAGGCATGGATATATCATGTACTTAACATCACAAAATATGCTGTTGTAGCCAACACGCACATGCAGCTCTGATTCGTCAACTAAAATAGTATTTATAGAATTAAAAACTGCAAGCAACAAATCCAATAGAAGGAGACTACTCAATAAATATTAATAAAACCATATGAAGTGAGAGCCTCTGATCAATTTACCGTGCATGGGTATAGTACTTATTAACATGAAATACATTCTAGATAAACTGTGATGTGTGGTAAAGTCATACAAATTTTTTAAATATTTATTTCTTCTTCTCTCATACAATATATCATGAATGCAGCTTCTTCTCTCTTCACTCCTCCCAACACCACCCATACCCCTTCTCCTGCCTCAGATCCATATCACCTGTTTTCATCCTCCAGAAAAGAGCAGACCTCCCAAGGACATTGACCTAACACAGAGCAAACAGATACAAGATGACTAGGCACAAATTCTCATTTCAACAAAGTGACACAATATTTTGAGCAATTTTAATCTATGTTATTTATGTTTTCAGATTATTTGTATGGTTTATATATTCACCATTTTTATGAAACTTTTATTTTAATGATGTCACCTTACAAGCTAGAAGTATTGAGTGTAGAATAAATGGTTCAGACTTTAAGTCCTACCCCTCACTCCTGCATTTTAATTATTCAACATTCTTCTTTCCCTTAATTTATAATAGTTTTTAAATTATTGTTTCTCAAGATATTTTTTTTTGTTTTACTGTTATGACCAAACTTCTTAAGCAAAAGATTGCAACTTGGACAAGGAAAGTTTAGAATGCTTCCTATAATTTATCCTCTGTTCTGTTTTAATTAGAATAGGCTCAAGAGAGATATAAAAATAAAATTATTGACTCATGTGAAATTAAAGATCCTCATTGTGTTTTCATCAAGAAATGTAGCATGACTCCTGTTAAATAATGACTTTCCCATTTTAATTACATTAAATTCTGCCTTCCTAAATTCCCGCTGTCATCCTAATTAAAGAAAAATTTCTCATTCTTTGTATCCCTACCCTATTGAATAGAGATTAAAACTCCCGCACATAGATTTTCAGGAGCGTCTTATACTTTAAAGTACAAGAAATTCTTCTTTACTGAAAGAGTTATAAATTTCCTCCAGGAAGTGTGAAGACTAATTAATTAATATATTTATTTAAGCCCTTAATTTAATGGTTAAAATCCTGAGATATACATACTATTAAAACAGAAACACCCAACTTAAAGCAAGCAAATATTAATGTTTAAAATTTCTTGTGAGCAACAACAAAAATTTAAATAAGCTCTTTTTCATTCATTAATTAATTATTTTATTTATTTACATCCCAAACACTGCCCTCCTTTGGGTCCCTCCTCACACAGTTCTTTTCCCATTCCCCCTCACCTTCATCTCTGAGAGGGTGCTCCCCTACCCCCTCACCCTGGAGCATTAAGTTTTTATAGGATTAGGTTCATTCTTTCCCACTGAGGCCAAACAAAGCCATTCACTGCTATAAGAGTGTCAGGGATCTCAGACCAGCCAGTGTATGCTTCTTGGTTGGTGGCTTAGTCTCTGGGAGGTTAGTTGACACCGTTCTTCTTCCTATGGGGTTGCCATCCCCTTTAGCTCATTCAGTCCTAACCCCAACTCTTCCAAAGAGGTTTGTGACCTCAGTTCAATGCTTGGCTCTGAGTCTCAGTCAGCTGCTAGTACAGCCTCTCAGATGACAGATATACTAGGCTCCTGTCTGAAAGCACAAAATAGCACAAGTAATAATGTCAGGAATTAGTGCTTGTCCATGTAATGGATCCCGAGATGGGCTGGTCTCTGGTCACCCATTCCTTAAATTGAAGTTATTAAAAATAACGAAACCACAAATTTAGCAGGAAATAAATAAATGGAATTAGAAAATAGCAACCTGAGTGAGGTGATCCAGACGCCAGAGGACATGCATGGTATATACTCACTGGTAAGTGGATATTAGCCAAAAATACAGAATGCTTATGATAAGAAGACCCTAAGAAGTTAAACAAGAAGGAAAACCCACGTGAGGATGCTTAAATCCCACTTATAAAGTAGAAAAATAATAATAATGGGAGGCAAAGGGAAGGAAGCATCTGGATGGGAGCAGGGAGAGGAAACGGAAAGGTAAGGGAGGATCAGCTTATGTGGGGAAAGAGGAGAGAGGCCCTGAAGACCAGGAGAACAAAAATATGCAGCTGCTGGAGAGGGGGTGGGAATCACCTCTGAAAGTTTCAGAGATCTGGCATGGGGGAGGCTCCCAGGCATCAGTTTGGGAGACCTTAACTGAAATGTCCAACCCTGAGAATATGGAACTTGAAGAGACCACCTCCAGGAGTCAGACAGGACCCGTGGAGAGATGGACACACCAACACACCTACAGAACCTTCAACCCCAAATTGCCCCTGTCTAAAAGAAATGCAGGGATAAATATGCTCCTTTGGCTTCTGCCTTAAATATCATTACAAGTATCTAGGAGGTGAGAATAATGTGACACATGTGAATCTGGAAGGGTAGCATCAAGGTATGAACTTGTTATTGCCTTAGAAATGATCAATTATATCCAGTAATAACAGTTTAACTTTTTAAAGTCAACTTTAAAAGGCAGCATGCATTATCATTATCTCTAATTCTACTCTTCCACAGAACACCAAACTAGATCTCCCATGTTGAACTGCAGCTACGTACCCATGAACTAACATTGGGTTTTCCTTCCTCTCTTGCTAGTCTTCCAAGTCCACAGTGACTACTTCTCTACTGTCTGCTTCTATAGTATCAAGTCTTAGAATCCTCCTATGTGTGAGATCACACAGTATTTTTTTCTGTGCTAGGCTTACTTTCATTGACATCATTCAGGGTCATCTACATTGTTATAGCAAAAGAATGCAAAGGATCATGGGTGAGTAATAAGTAATCTTATACAGGTCATATTTACTTCTTTCAGGTTTCTTCACTCTTAAAATTCATGGAGTATCATGCCTATTGTGAATATGCTGCAAAAAACAATGCAATACAGATGGCTGGTCAACACCATTTTTATTACCAGTATGTGTGTGTGTGTGTGTGTGTGTGTGTGTGTGTGTGTATGTACTGATCTTACTATTGTATTGCATGGTAACTTAAATTGTTTTCAAGAATGCACCATAATTTATTTCACAGGGTTACACTATTGAAGGTATATATTTTACATCATGGCAATACTAATATTGTATTCTAATATTTTTATACTGACCATTCTTCCTGGAGTGAAATAATAAGCTGCTGTGGTTTTGACTATTAATTCTGTGCTCCTTAGCTGTGTGGAGCACTTTCACATGCAGCCTTGCTCATTTTTTTTTAAAGATTTATTTATTTTATTTATTATATATCAGTACACTGTAGCTGTCTTCAGACACTCCAGAAGAGGGCATCCAATCTCATTACAGGTGGTTGTGAGCCACCATGTGGTTACTGGGATTTGAACTCAGGACCTCTGGAAGAGCAGTCAGTGCTCTTAACCGCTGAGCCATCTCTCCAGTCCCCAGCCTTGCTCATTTTTAATGTCTTATCTTGAGAGATGTATGATGTCTCTTGTTCATTTTCAGAATGAAATTATTTGATAAATTTTAATGGACTTTTTAAAGCTCATTTTATATGTAGGTTATCTATCACCTATTCAACATTAAGTTTTAAAATACATGAACATAAGACATAGTCGATTTATTGGTATCTTCTCTGTGGTGGCTTGAATGAGAAATCCCCTCATAAGATCATATATTTCAATGTTTAGTATCCAGTTGGTGGAACTGTTTCAGAGGGTTAGGAAGTCTGGGCCTTTTGGACAAGGTGTGTTATTGTTGGTGTGCTTTGAGATTCCAAAAGCCTACACCACTCCCAGTTACAGTTCCTGAACTTTATGATCTTGTAACTGTTAGTGTCACGATGTAGCCTCCCTGCTACTGTCCCAGTGACTTTCCTGCCTAACTTCTGTCAGCCCCTTGTCAGGTGGTCATGAAGTCTAGCCCTTCATGTAAGTCCCAATAAATTCTTTCTTCTATAAACTTTCTTTTATTGTGGTGTCTCTTCACAAAGGAAAGTATCTAAAACATTCTTCAATTTCTTTGATTTGTGTTATATGGCTTCTGTTGAATAACTCAACTTCCTGATAAATCTGTTCCTAAATATTTTATAGCTATCATGAATAGGACATTTAAGTTTATCTTTCAGGTTTTTTGCTACAGATGTATTTCATGTGCTAATTCAGTATCTCGCCATGTTCCTATGCTAATTGTTAGCTCTAATATGTCTTAGGAGTATCTTTGGTGTTTTTCAATTCATGAAATGATGTGCTTAGTGAACAAGAACAGTTTAACTCTATTATTTCAAATTTGGATGCTTTTTATTTATTCATAATTCTCCAGTTACTACCCCTAGTGTCTACTGAGTCTACATTCTGACTATTAGTCACATATAGTCTATAAAACATTGAGGATCACACAGCAGTAAACAAAGAAGAAACACATACATACACACATATGCATATATATATATATAATTTATCTTGATTAAGAATACGGTATGCACAGTAGGTAAGATTAAGATAACTTGTGGTAGAAAACACTGAACTCACCTAGAAAAATACTATCAAGGCCCTTCCTGTCTACATGAATAGAAGATGCAGAGATTTTATTATTTTGGAGGATGGTAACAGGAGGAAATTTTTTTCATGCTTAGAGAATTACAGAAAATAATTCGACATTGTTATGGAGAATTGAGAGAACTGGATCTTGATCTTGAGGTCCTTCCTAGCTCAAATTCCAACATGTGTTGAGTTAGGCTTCAGATATATGCTAGATGCCTCTTGGTGGCCTGAAACATCTAAAAGGAAATTTACCAAAGTGTCACTTTTATAAGCCCCAAATCTAACTTTTATCAATGTTCCCCAAGCTGATTGTCCTGCTGTGTCCCATGCAAGGTTACTGAAGATGAGCAGATGTCCCTAGCCAGAAGCCAGAGTATCATCCTTGACATCTCCTTCTACCTCACTCACCAAACCCAAGTCAGAGGAGCTGTTTCCAGACAGTCCAAGTCTGTGTCTCTCCTCTGTTCCCATCCAACTCCTTCTATCACCACACTGGAGGACCATATACCATTAGGTCACATGAGAATCATTTTCCCATCAACCTTGTAACAACTTTACTCAACCATGCACTCTTCTCCAACATTTTCCCCATATCAACTGTATATAGCTTACCAATGCACAAATTTTTGATCACCTAAGATTTTGAAGAGTCATTGAGGTGAGAAGGCTAGCAAATCAGAAGAACCTGAAGAATAGGAATAGAAAGTCAAAAGGGAAAGAATCTTAGATAACACTGGTCTCAGAGAATCCTGTAATCCTCAAACCAAGTCAGCAAGACATATTTTCTTTAAGACAAAGGGAATAAAAAAATGATGTCTGTACTAGGAACTATTTGTTTTACTTGCTTCTGTTAGGTTGAAAATCATCACCATTATCACCATCATTACCTTCATCATCATCATCACCACCACCACCACAATCAACAACAACAATCTATTTTATTTGTTCAAGAAACATAGTATCTATTAACATGATTTTGATATGAAGTTAAAATAAGATCTCTCTAGATCCGTTGAGGAAGACCATCCTATATATTTTGTAAAGAATGTCAACATGGAAATGATCTCTTAGCTTTCCTTTTCATAAATATTTAATTTATCACAGTGGGAGTTTATGCCACATGTGAGCAGGTACTGAAAGAATAGTGAAAAAGTGTCAGATGCCTTGAAACTGAAATTACAGATGTTTCAAGTCACCCCATGTTAGTGCTGTGAACTTAACTTTGGCCTTTGGCAAAAGCAACAAGCACTTTTAACTGCCAACACATTTCTCCTGCCATTATCTTTCAATTTTCTACTCATATGAGGTGTGAGCAAGCTGATGGATTTTAAAAATAACATAAAAACAAGAGAAACAATATAGAATAATGTATAATGATCTCATATACACCGAGCTATGTTTGTTTAAGACAGAGACAAAATAGGTTAAGGATCATAAGGTAATTTTTGTACCTGCTGCCTTTGGGACTTGTAACTGTTCTTAGGCCAAGCCCTGATAAGACAGAGCTCACTCATGCCCAAACTAGTTACCCCATTTCTCCCTTGTGTGGGAGGGCTCAACATAGCACATTTAGCCAAAGCCAATAGTTGTTTTATCATTCTACAG
The DNA here is from genome assembly GCF_021556685.1 of Rattus norvegicus. Classification (NCBI taxonomy): domain Eukaryota; kingdom Metazoa; phylum Chordata; class Mammalia; order Rodentia; family Muridae; genus Rattus; species Rattus norvegicus. The sequence continues at coordinate 41,272,302 of NC_141544.1, read as the reverse complement.
AAGAAAAGAAAAGAATGAAAAAAACTTTCATATTTAATGATTTTTAAGCGGGGGAGAAACACTGCATGAGAATTCTCCCAGTGATGAAGAAATCCAAAAAGTGAATTTGGTGTTGAAAGGTCTGTAATTTCCCAAAGGACCAGCCAGACTTTTGTAAACTTTGCTTTCAAAACTCTTCTCTCAGAGGACTTGAGTCAATGTCTTATTTTATCCAAATTGGCTTTCACTTCTGTAACTATTATTAGAGCTGTTGAGTTTTGCTTGCAAGTGTTGTAGATCCTGTGGTTCTCACGTTTTGTCAAACAACAGAATCACCTGAAAATATTTCTGTGGTTGAAATGTGCAATGAATTCAGCTGGCTGTTTGAACACGTCTTTGATTCTGTGGGCTTTCTGTGCTATTTCCTGCTGGGTTTTGTCTCTCTTCTCTAATTTTGAGTGTGGTTAAAGAAAAGAAAGGCAAAATAAAAGTCTATTTTTTGAGGCAAATAACAGCACCTATGACTAACTATACATTGTATTTGTGACTTTGGACATTTTTATCATTGCCAACTCCTATGCCCACAAGTTGCTGCTACTGAATAAGAAACCTCCATTTTATATCCATATGCCCTAAATTCACCATGCTGTTCTATATAGTATATAAGTTTGACTGAAATTTTACAAGTTGCCTTCTTTCTCTCCTCCTGCCCACCTCTTCTCTCTCTCTCTCTCTCTCTCTCTCTCTCTCTCTCTCTCTCTCTCTCTCATTTTTTCTCTACTTGGTTGAAGAAAGATGGAGACAATAGTAGGTTAATGAGAACAATTTCTTTTTAGTGCTTTTCATATTCCAACTATCTGTAGCCACATGTGCAAAATGAATGTCTTATAAATTTAACATAAATAAGATGGGAAGAGATAGCTGAAATTGTGGAGTAGATTGAAATATACAGAAATGGGGATATAAGATGCCATTGGTATGAAATCTGCAAGACTAAATCAGCTCCTTTTTAAGTCTATTTTGTCTAAAATAACATATCTTCATGATTTAAATAGGCAGTTTATAACCCTAAACTTGTAGCTCATTTTAGAATTCTATATACATCTCCTAAATCCTAGAAGAGTCATAGTATCCTACTTAAAATGGAAGCTGCACCAATGAAGGGACAGACCAATGGATAGAACTCTAAGCTCAGCAGGAGAAAAACAGAGCAATAAACAAACAACCTTCACAAGGCTGACATTTCTTAGCCATTCCATTTCTTCTCATACCAATTGTATAAGCTACAATCTACATTTTTAAAAAAATTGCCTGGGACAAGAGTGAGGGTTTCTGGTAAAGGGTGAATTCATGAAAATGGGTTTCTATATGTCGTTTCAATGATGGTGCCGAGAGCACTGCGGAATCAAGGACAATGAAGGGAATGTACCTTGACAGAAGATACTGGCAGAGGTCCATACGGTTCCTAGGGAGGCTCCATAGTAATGGGCAGGTCAGTGTGTGTGCACTAGGCTTCTGCCTTTTTCATCTAACTTTTCCTGAGGAAACGCAAACATCTTTTCACTTCATGTAGGGCTCCAGAAGCAGACTAATAAAATCCAAGTCATTTAACCAATGAGTCTACTGGGCTTACTGTTAGAGCTTGGATGAAAGGTTACTTGCAGGAACATTAATGACTCAAAAGCTGCTTCTTACTAAAAATCCTACCCCAGGGTTGGTGATGATTCAAAAGTTGTATCCCTGGAGTGCCCAGCACAGTTCACAGGAAGGTTCATGGTCTACCTCACCCTGGCAATTGCTACTGCTTGGGAGCAGATTTATGAATCTTGTGAATTTCACCTTTCCTAGGCTAGCAAATTGTGTTTTTTACAAGTTCGGTGAGCCTTCTTTTTGTGTTCAAGAAGGAGCATTTCAATCAGTAAGAAATGGCTAAACAAGAGTCTTCCTCAATATCCAATGTCATCCCCATTATTACCAGTGCCTGGGATGTGGCACCTTGTAGTGAAGGTTTCTCTGGATAACCGTTAGATATTCCTTAAGCCAATGCTCTAACTTTTGGCACCTTTCCATGATGAGCACATCTGTGGTAATTAGGAGGAGGACAAAATAGAAAAAGTTGTCATACATGGAAAATATTAAAAATGAGAAAGAAGAAGTAGAACAAATTGACCTCAGGTTGGTTTGGAGAAAGAAAAACATAGTTAAGACATTATCAATGTCTACTGCTGTGAGAGGAAAATTTCTATCATGGATTACTGCTGAACTATTCAACAGTCAGTATTACTTCAAGGTTTACAGCCGCTGTCCGGATAATTCTGTCTAATACATTTATGTCTGAACAGCATTTTACAAAGGTTTGTGCTTTCACAGATTTTAAAAAAGTAAAGAGAGAATCAAGTTGGCAAGCTGATCTGGTTTTCCTGTGTAGATTTTCAGCTTGATAATTTTGTAATGGGCTGAGAGTTTTGTTTCTCTTCCCTGGGACAAATCGGCATCTCATTGAACCCTGTCGTGTTTGCCTCACTATGGAGCAGTGGGAGAGCAACCCACGTTGTTGAGGAATAATACATTTTGTTTTCACCCAACTGGGATCTAGTGGATTTTTATGATGGAGCTCACCTGTTCCAGTTTCGCTATCGTACCACAGAAACTTTAAAGTCAATGGTGCTCCTGAAACTCAAGCACAGCCAAAGTAGAGATACGTTAATTAAGTAACACGGGTTAACTTTTATTTGTCTGAAATGTCTGAAGTATTCTCTATTTCTGAATTTTGGATTTGGGTATACTTATACATACATAATAGGTATATTGGGGATGAAGTCTAACTCTAAACACAATACATATTTCTATTACACGTGTGCCTTCTGCATGTATTTTGAAGGCAATCGTATACTGTGTTTTTAACACTCTTTTGTGAAACAAAGTTTGCAAGTGTTGAACTATTAGACTTGTGTATTGTAAGGGCTCAGAGTACTAGAGATTTTGGAGTATTTTGGATTTCAGATTTAATGGTTAGGGAGCTCAATCTGTATCTTGTAATATATCTCATTTCTTCTAAGAAGGGATCTATTATCCTTCCACAGTGAGCAATCTCTTATGATAAACAAACAGAACGCCAACAGAAATTCTCACATTTGTCTTGCACCTTGTTTTGAAAAGGGTGCTTAGGAAAATGTTAATAACTAAACACTCAAAATCTGTAATTCCCAACTATGAGACATAATAATTAGCATGATACATTTAAGCATACAAATGATAAAATAGTGTCTATCCATAAACAAATAGTGAGACCACAGTTTGTGTGGTTTTAGTTGCATTGGGACCTGAATGGAGGGAAGATTAGGAGGGGAATTTGGAGAGAAAATGTGGAAGGGGAGAAGCACTGAACATGCAGTGCGAAGCAGCTTATCCTTCAAGCAGTTGGAGCATGAAGAGAAAATACAGAATAACCCTCAGACTTGTACCCCAGGGCACTGACTTCTGGCACCAAACCCAGACCACATTTCCACAGTCAAAGACACAAGAAGAAAACAGAACCCGGAGGCAGAAAGTCTCAGCTGTCCCCAGGAAGCCGTGCTCCAGTGTAGAGCTACTGGAGAACTGAGAACACGTAGGCGGGGCACTGAGAGCATATGCCACAGTAATTTATACTGGGATATATGTATAAATATATACATATAAACCTGAGGCTTCCTGATTAAGGTGAAAGATTAGACACTTTTCCACCAGAAAGAAAGGTAATTAGCGAAGATGGGACTGACTTGACCAACTGCAGAACATTGTATCTTAAAGTTGACTACCAAAATGCTGGAGAAAGATTATTTTCAAGCTATGGCTCTTCCTCCTTTCCAGATGGCTGAAGAATCAAAGTGACAGCTTTATTGATATAGAAGGGAACTCAGTGCCAATAGGAAAGTGCAGGGCCCATGGAGGATATCTTCTAAGAAGGCAGAAGACTGATTAGATGGGATAGCACTTAATAGGAAGAGATTTAGAAGCTCCAAAAAGGCCAGCAGTGGCTACTAAGAAATGTAAGCAATGAATGAAGTCAAAACGAAGCATAAGACCAAGTAACTGTGTGCAGCACAGAACAGGGTTTAGCTGTGCCTCAGGCCACTAGAGTAAATCATACACCCTCAATAGGAATTGAACCTAAGTATAGTAAGAAAAATAACTAAAAGGGTATGAGCGTGCTGAAAGGGACAATTCCGTAAGCTATGGTAGAAGTCAAAAGACAAGATTTCAAACTGGGAAAGGCAACAGGAACTATTTGTTTTCACTATATAAAATGCAAGCCATAACAAGATGTGGAAGCTCTGAACAAATTAGCTGGCAGAGGCAGAGAAAGCCGAGGAGAACAAGAACAAGGGGGTGGGCTGTTGATTCACTATACTTCTATTTAGTAATATGTAACTTTAAAAACATTTGCATTCATTTCCTCTGATAAATAAAAATATTTTGAAATAGACGGCATTTTCTGTATGAGCGCGAGGAAAGAAATTAAACCAAGATGTAATAATTATGAATGTTGTTTAATTTATGTGATTTAAATATGAAGGCGCTTAATGTGTTTTGTTGTCAGGAGACTTAAATTGGAAACCCATAAGGAACTCTGGGCTGAAAAGAAATGAGATTGTTGTAGTAGTTGTAAGCCTAGGTTTTAGCTTTCTAAAGTCAATTACTTCCTCTCTAACATAGGTTATTTAGGGGTTCTCCATGCTCATTTAATCATTCTAAAAGTGAAATAATTTGAGCTTATGAAATTGCTGGAAATAATAATTGTTAAAATGCCATCTGAAAACAAACTTTAATCAAATACTGAATGCATTATTTAAGAGCACGGGGTGTACCAATCCGCCATTCCTCTTTGAAATGGAAATGATTTTTTTTCACTTTTCTACTGCATTTGTGTGGGGAAGAGGTGTCCTGTGGGTGGGGAGGGGCTAGTGGCCATGTGGGGGTTCCAAGGACAACTTTTGGGAGTTCGATCTCACCTTCCAACTTGTTGGAGTAGTGCCTGTCTTTTGTTTACGTCTCCATTTCGTGCTCCAGGTTAGCCTGGACCATTGATTGAGTGATTCTGTCTGTCTTCCATCTCACAAATATGTACCACTGTACCCAGTTCTCATACAGGCATTAGGGTTCAAACTCATGTCACCAGGCTTGCGTGACCAATGAGTGTCACATTTCCATACATGTGTATTTAATACTAAGTCCATATCCACCCCACTGCCTAGCTTCGCTTGCCCTCACTGGACAGTGTCTTTGTCATATCATTGTAGCATTTCAATATTCTAAGAAAATCCAACCAATCTGGGAATATGGTTTGAGTTCCTATTATGGACTATAAGTTGGAAGTGGCTTTTCATATGAAAGAGCCTCAGGATTGCTATGTGTGGACTGTATTCTCGCAAACTATGCTAGTGTTTTGCAAAATAAAGGAAAGAGAGACAATAGATTGTTAAAGATAGACTGATAGATAGATAGATAGATAGATAGATAGATAGATAGATAGATAGACAGACAGATAGATAGATAGAAGCAGAGAGTTAATACTATACACATGAATTAACAAACAATTATTAGTTTGTGTTAAGTGCTTAAGAGGAAATGCACAGAAGACACCGCAGGAACAAAATGGGCTACAAAGATTGTTTACTGTAAAACCATGGAAAGACTTTCTGGAGAATGAGGAATGAGGTGTGGGGCATGAATAATTTTGACATGAGTGATTTTTATCTCAGTGACAGTCAGCTTAGGAAAATTTTCTGATACTTGAAAAGTTTTAGATGTCTGGGAACCAGCAGAGAAACAGTGAGGTTGGATCTAGATGAGAAGGAAGAGATCCCTACTATATTTGTAGGAAGGAATAGTGTGGGGTGTAGGAGAAGGTGGTGAATGCCCTCAAGGGTCATAACTCAATGAATTCTGTGACTGTGAGAAATTACTTGGGTGAGGGGCAGTAAATTAGTACAGGTGGGAACAGTTGAACTGGGTTCTGGACTTTGTGTTGCATTCAGAAGAACTTTCCAAATGCAGGAAGTCCTGGGACCTGCTCAGATGTCCCATCTGTTGCCCCAGTGTCTCCTGCTCACATTTCAAAACCAAGTGTTCTTTCAGGATGAGTGTATGGTTGGAGCTGTCATCTTTCTTTGAGTCTGGAAGGTTCTTCTAGATCCCCTTTCAGGAATTTCTAGCTGCCATTTAAAGTGGGGTTCTTCCTCAGAGTAGTGTTCCTGGGCTGTTCAGACTAAGCACTTTCTGCCTTTCAAATCTCTTCTAGCATCCTTCCCGTCTGCTTCGTGGGACTTACACTCTGTCCCTTACGTGATCTCTTCACTAAAATGGTAGCCCTATAATAGCGAATACTACAAAGGTCATGATGGATCCTAAAACTGAACCAGTACAGAGAGTGTTTGACATACAACAAGGACTTGGTTACTATTAGTTCTCAAGGGAAGGGAGCCAGTCCTGAAAAATTGGATGTCAGCTGTGTAGCATGAGTCAGCAGAGACGATTCTGAACTTACAGGAAGCCATACCTTTATGGCTATTACCACTTTCCATACAGTAACTTGTACAAGATGTTAAATATTTTGTTATAATATATAAGGAGTTGAGTGTTAGACAATTTTGCCTGATTGTAGGTTAATTCAAGGCTCTGGGCACCTTAACGTACGTCAGACTAAGGTCTGAAGTTCATTGGGATGGAAATGTTAAACGCCTTCTCATCTTATGATATGAGGCCATAAACCTTTTGGAGATTGAGTGACAAATGTGTACTGTATCAAAACTGATGAAACCAGACTCTACTGGACAAAGTAAGATGGTAGTGACACGCAGGGATGGTGGTGACATTCAGTCTGTCCTGTGTCCTGTTTCCCACCGGGGCTGGTGATTAAACCAGCAATTCAGGCTTGATCTCAATAGTTAAAAATTTTCTATCTTTGTACTGAAAAGTTTTGGGAATAGCTATCACTATTATGGGCAGGAGTCATAACTCCTTGCTTACATTACAAACCATTAATTACATGTTTACACTGTACATCCCAGAAGAGGTCTCCCTAAACTGTGTCCACTCGCATTTTATTTCTAAGAGGAATTTTTGCCCACCCCTGAGTAAGTAAGTGTAGTAGGTCAAGTAAGTGAAGAAATCCAGTGTTTACCAATAACAATCATAAAACGTTATTCTAAAGACGTTCTGTGGTATATGTATTTGCCATTTATTAAAGGGGAAAGAAGTATTGCTTCCTAACAAGGTGGGTGGACACTTCTTACATAAATCTATCTGGGGGCTGAGGATGTAGCTGATGGGTGGAGCGTTTGTCTAGCATATGTGAGGCCCTCCTAGGTTCTATCTTCAACACAGTAAAGATTCATGAGTTAAGCATCGGTTGATATTTGACACAGAAGGATGTAGAGTATCTCCGTAAATTTTCCATGTTGTTTGATACTTGATTGATTTTCTGTCAATGCCGAGAACTCCTCTTTTCATAAACACATAATACAAAACAGTGATACTACATGTGGAGCTATTTTAGAATAATTTTCCCAATGCTTAACCCGAATAAATTAATAAATTTGTTTTTTATTTGTCAAATACAAACAAGCAACCCAAAGAGCAATTTTTCAAAGAAAATATTTAAACACAATTAACATCCAAAGATATACTAGTTTCATACTTACATTGTAAGAAATGCCAATAAAAAATACTAGGAACCTGAAGGAAACAGACCGGATAAACAGTTCTCTGCACCCAAATCCCGTGGGAGGGAGAGCTAAACCTTCAGAGAGGCAGACAAGCCTGGGAAACCAGAAGAGACTGCTCTCTGTACATACATCTCGGACGCCAGAGGAAAACGCCAAAGGCCATCTGGAACCCTGGTGCACTGAGGCTCCCGGAAGGGGCGGCACAGGTCTTCCTGGTTGCTGCTGCTGCAGAGAGCCCGTGGGCAGCACCCCGCGAGCAAACTTAAGCCTCAGGACCACAGGTAAGACCAACTTGTTTGCTGCAAGAAAGCTGCCTGGTGAAATCTGGACACACAGAGGCAGAACTCCTCTGGGACCGGGCACGTCCTGTGTTTACCGGAAGTCCCACACCTGCGGATCCCGGCCCGCAGCAGCTCTCTGCTCCCAGACCCCATGGGAAAGAGACCTCACCGCCTGGTCAGGTGGGCACTCCTGAGGCTGCAGAGCAGAAGAGACCACCAACACTGCCCACCCCTGCCCACATGCCTGGCCCAAGGGGAAACTGTATAAGGCCTCTGGGCTCCCGTGGGGGAGGGCCCAGGAGTGGCAGGACCCCGCCTGAGACACCGCAGGAACCTGAAGGAAACAGACCGGATAAACAGTTCTCGGAACCCAAATCCCTTGGGAGGGAGAGCTAAACCTTCAGAGAGGCAGACAAGCCTGGGAAACCAGAAGAGACTGCTCTCTGCACACACATCTCGGATGCCAGAGGAAAACACCAAAGGCCATCTGGAACCCTGGTGTACTGAAGCTCCCAGAAGGGGCGGCACAGGTCTTCCTGGTTGCTGCCGCCGCAAAGAGCCCGTGGGCAGCACCCCGTGAGCGAACTTGAGCCTCGGGACCACAGGTAAGACCAACTGGTATGCTGCAAGTGACCTGCCGAGTGAACTCAAGACACAGGCCCACAGGAACAGCTGAAGACCTGTAGAGAGGAAAAACTACACGCCCGAAAGCAGAACACTCTGTCCCCATAACTGGCTAAAAGAAAACAGAAAAACAGGTCTACAGCACTCCTGACACACAGGCTTATAGGGACAGTCTAGCCACTGTCAGAAATAGCAGAACAAAGTAACACTAGAGATAATCTGATGGCGAGAGGCAAGCGCAGGAACCCAAGCAACAGAAACCAAGACTACATGGCACCATCGGAGCCCAATTCTCCCACCAAAACAAACATGGAATATCCAAACACACCAGAAAAGCAAGATCTAGTTTCAAAATCATATTTGATCATGATGCTGGAGGACTTCAAGAAAGACGTGGAGAACTCCCTTAGAGAAACACAGGAAAACATTAATAAACAAGTAGAAGCCTACAGAGAGGAATCACAAAAATGCCTGAAAGAATTCCAGGAAAAAATAAATAAACAAGTAGAAGCCCATAGAGAGGAGTCACAAAAATCCCTGAAAGAATTCCAGGAAAACACAATCAAATAGTTGAAGGAATTAAAAATGGAAATAGAAGCAATCAAGAAAGAACACATGGAAACAACCCTGGATATAGAAAACCAAAAGAAGAGACAAGGAGCTGTAGATACAAGCTTCACCAACAGAATACAAGAGATGGAAGAGAGAATCTCAGGAGCAGAAGATTCCATAGAAATCATTGACTCAACTGTCAATGATAATGTAAAGCAGAAAAAGCTACTGGTCCAAAACATACAGGAAATCCAGGACTCAATGAGAAGATCAAACCTAAGGATAATAGGTATAGAAGAGAGTGAAGACTCCCAGCTCAAAGGACCAGTAAATATCTTCAACAAAATCATAGAAGAAAACTTCCCTAACCTAAAAAAAGAGATACCCATAGACATACAAGAAGCCTACAGAACTCCAAATAGATTGGACCAGAAAAGAAACACCTCCCATCACATAATTGTCAAAACACCAAACGCACAAAATAAAGAAAGAATATTAAAAGCAGTAAGGGAAAAAGGTCAAGTAACATATAAAGGGAGACCTATCAGAATCACACCAGACTTCTCGCCAGAAACTATGAAGGCCAGAAGATCCTGGACTGATGTCATACAGACCCTAAGAGAACACAAATGCCAGCCCAGGTTACTGTATCCTGCAAAACTCTCAATTAACATAGATGGAGAAACCAAGATATTCCATGACAAAACCAAATTTACACAAATCTTTCTACAAATCCAGCACTACAAAGGATAATAAATGGTAAAGCCCAACATAAGGAGGCAAGCTATACCCTAGAAGAAGCAAGAAACTAATCGTCTTGGCAACAAAACAAAGAGAATGAAAGCACACAAACATAACCTCACATCCAAATATGAATATAACAGGAAGCAATAATCACTATTCCTTAATATCTCTCAACATCAATGGCCTCAACTCCCCAATAAAAAGACATAGATTAACAAACTGGATACACAACGAGGACCCTGCATTCTGCTGCCTACAGGAAACACACCTCAGAGACAAAGACAGACACTACCTCAGAGTGAAAGGCTGGAAAACAACTTTCCAAGCAAATGGTCAGAAGAAGCAAGCTGGAGTAGCCATTCTAATATCAAATAAAATCAATTTCCAACTAAAAGTCATCAAAAAAGATAAGGAAGGACACTTCATATTCATCAAAGGAAAAATCCACCAAGATGAACTCTCAATCCTAAATATCTATGCCCCAAATACAAGGGCACCTACATACGTAAAAGAAACCTTACTAAAGCTCAAAACACACATTGCACCTCACACAATAATAGTGGGAGATTTCAACACCCCACTCTCATCAATGGACAGATCATGGAAACAGAAATTAAACAGTGATGTCGACAGACTAAGAGAAGTCATGAGCCAAATGGACTTAACGGATATTTATAGAACATTCTATCCTAAAGCAAAAGGATATACCTTCTTCTCAGCTCCTCATGGTACTTTCTCCAAAATTGACCATATAATTGGTCAAAAAACGGGCCTCAACAGGTACAGAAAGATAGAAATAATCCCATGCGTGCTATCGGACCACCACAGCCTAAAACTGGTCTTCAATAACAATAAGGGAAGAATGCCCACATATACGTGGAAATTGAACAATGCTCTACTCAATGATAACCTGGTCAAGGAAGAAATAAAGAAAGAAATTAAAAACTTTTTAGAATTTAATGAAAATGAAAATACAACATACCCAAACTTATGGGACACAATGAAAGCTGTGCTAAGAGGAAAACTCATAGCGCTGAGTGCCTGCAGAAAGAAACAGGAAAGAGCATATGTCAGCAGCTTGACAGCACACCTAAAAGCTCTAGAACAAAAAGAAGCAAATACACCCAGGAGGAGTAGAAGCAGGAAATAATCAAACTCAGAGCTGAAATCAACCAAGTAGAAACAAAAAGGACCATAGAAAGAATCAACAGAACCAAAAGTTGGTTCTTTGAGAAAATCAACAAGATAGATAAACCCTTAGCCAGACTAACGAGAGGACACAGAGAGTGCGTCCAAATTAACAAAATCAGAAAAGAAAAGGGAGACATAACAACAGATTCAGAGGAAATTCAAAAAATCATCAGATCTTACTATAAAAACCTATATTCAACAAAACTTGAAAATCTTCAGGAAATGGACAATTTCCTAGACAGATACCAGGTACTGAAGTTAAATCAGGAACAGATAAATCAGTTAAACAACCCCATGACTCCTAAGGAAATAGAAGCAGTCATTAAAGGTCTCCCAACCAAAAAGAGCCCAGGTCCAGACAGGTTTACTGCAGAATTCTATCAAACCTTCATAGAAGACCTCATACCAATATTATCCAAACTATTCCACAAAATTGAAACAGATGGATCACTACCGAATACCTTCTACGAAGCCACAATTACTCTTATACCTAAACCCCACAAAGACCCAAGAAAGAAAGAGAACTTCAGACCAGTTTCCCTTATGAATATCGACGCAAAAATACTCAACAAAATTCTGGCAAACCGAATCCAAGAGCACATCAGAACAATCATCCACCATGACCAAGTAGGCTTCATCCCAGGCATGCAGGGATGGTTTAATATACAGAAAACCATCAACGTGATCCATTATATAAACAAACTAAAAGAACAAAACCACATGATCATTTCATTAGACGCTGAGAAAGCATTTGACAAAATTCAACACCCCTTCATGATAAAAGTCCTGGAAAGAATAGGAATTCAAGGCCCATACCTGAACATAGTAAAAGCCATATACAGCAAACCAGTTGCTAACATTAAACTAAATGGAGAGAAACTTGAAGCAATCCCACTAAAATCAGGGACTAGACAAGGCTGCCCACTCTCTCCCTACTTATTCAATATAGTTCTTGAAGTTCTAGCCAGAGCAATCAGACAACAAAAGGAGGTCAAGGGGATACAGATCGGAAAAGAAGAAGTCAAAATATCACTATTTGCAGATGATATGATAGTATATTTAAGTGATCCCAAAAGTTCCACCAGAGAACTACTAAAGCTGATAAACAATGTCAGCAAAGTGGCTGGGTATAAAATTAACTCAAATAAATCTGTTGCCTTCCTCTATACAAAAGAGAAACAAGCCGAGAAAGAAATTAGGGAAACGACACCCTTCATAATAGACCCAAATAATATAAAGTACCTCGGTGTGACTTTAACAAAGCAAGTAAAAGATCTGTACAATAAGAACTTCAAGACACTGAAGAAGGAAATTGAAGAAGACCTCAGAAGATGGAAAGATCTCCCATGCTCATGGATTGGCAGGATTAATATAGTAAAAATGGCCATTTTACCAAAAGCGATCTACAGATTCAATGCAATCCCCATCAAAATACCAATCCAATTCTTCAAAGAGTTAGACAGAACAATTTGCAAATTCATCTGGAATAACAAAAAACCCAGGATAGCTAAAGCTATCCTCAACAATAAAAGGACTTCAGGGGGAATCACTATCCCTCAACTCAGGCAGTATTACAGAGCAATAGTGATAAAAACTGCATGGTATTGGTACAGAGACAGGCAGATAGACCAATGGAATAGAATTGAAGACCCAGAAATGAACCCACACACCTATGGTCACTTGATTTTTGACAAAGGAGCCAAAACCATCCAATGGAAAAAAGATAGCATTTTCAGCAAATGGTGCTGGTTCAACTGGAGGTCAACATGTAGAAGAATGCAGATCGATCCATGCTTATCACCCTGTACAAAGCTTAAGTCCAAGTGGACCAAGGACCTCCACATCAAACCAGACACACTCAAACTAATAGAAGAAAAACTAGGGAAGCATCTGGAACACATGGGCACTGGAAAAAATTTCCTAAACAAAACACCAATGGCTTACGCTCTAAGATCAAGAATTGACAAATGGGATCTCATAAAACTGCAAAGCTTCTGTAAGGCAAAGGACACTGTGGTTAGGACAAAACGGCAACCAACAGATTGGGAAAAGATCTTTACCAATCCTACAACAGATAGAGGCCTTATCTCCAAAATATACAAAGAACTCAAGAAGTTAAACCGCAGGGAAACAAATAACCCTATTAAAAAATGGGGTTCAGAGCTAAACAAAGAATTCACAGGTGAGGAATGCCGAATGGCTGAGAAACACCTAAAGAAATGTTCAACATCTTTAGTCATAAGAGAAATGCAAATCAAAACAACCCTGAGATTTCACCTCACACCAGTGAGAATGGCTAAGATCAAAAACTCAGGGGACAACAGATGCTGGCGAGGATGTGGAGAAAGAGGAACACTCCTCCATTGTTGGTGGGATTGCATACTGTTACAACCATTCTGGAAATCAGTCTGGAGGATCCTCAGAAAATTGGACATTGAACTGCCTGAGGATCCAGCTATACCTCTCTTGGGCACATACCCAAAAGACGCCCCAACATATAAAAAAGACACGTGCTCCACTATGTTCATTGCAGCCTTATTTATAATAGCCAGAAGCTGGAAAGAACCCAGATGCCCTTCAACAGAGGAATGGATACAGAAAATGTGGTACATCTACACAATGGAATATTACTCAGCTATCAAAAACAACGAGTTTATGAAATTCGTAGGCAAATGGTTGGAACTGGAAAATATCATCCTGAGTGAGCTAACCCAATCACAGAAAAACACACATGGTATGCACTCATTGATAAGTGGCTATTAGCCCAAATGCTTGAATTACCCTAGATGCCTAGAACAAATGAAACTCAAGACGGATGATCAAAATGTGAATGCTTCACTCCTTCTTTAAAAGGGGAACAAGAATACCGTTGGCAGGGAAGAGAGAGGCAAAGATTAAAACAGAGACTGAAGGAACACCCATTCAGAGCCTGCCCCACATGTGGCCCATACATATACAGCCACCCAATTAGACAAGATGGATGAAGCAAAGAAGTGCAGACCGACAGGAGCCGGATGTAGATCGCTCCTGAGAGACACAGCCAGAATACAGCAAATACAGAGGCGAATGCCAGCAGCAAACCACTGAACTGAGAATAGGACCCCCATTGAAGGAATCAGAGAAAGAACTGGAAGAGCTTGAAGGGGCTTGAGATCCTATATGTACAACAATGCCAAGCAACCAGAGCTTCCAGGGACTAAGCCACTACCTAAAGACTATACATGGACTGACCCTGGACTCTGACCTCATAGGTAGCAATGAATATCCTAGTAAGAGCACCAGTGGAAGGGGAAGCCCTGGGTCCTGCTAAGACTGAACCCCCAGTGAACTAGACTGGTGGGGGGAGGGCGGCAATGGGGGGAGGGTTGGGAGGGGAACACCCATAAGGAAGGGGAGGGGGGAGGAGGATGTTTGCCCGGATACCGGGAAAGGGATTAACACTCGTAATGTATATAAGAAATACTCAAGTTAATAAAAAAAAAAAAAACAATCGAAATGTAAATAAGAAATGCTCAGGTTAATAAAGATGGGGGAAAAATACTAAAGGTCTTTGCGTTCTATAATGAAAAGATCACATTCCTGTAGGAGCAGTTCCCAGCATGCAACGGTCTTGAGTCTGAGCCCGGGGTTTTCAGCAGTTTCTTAGAGTCAGGCACCATGCTGGAAGGAAGGTGTATGCGTGTGTTCAGAACCAAGAGGGCAGTGAAGCTGCAGAATACAGCACAGGTGAGAAAGCTCCACCACAGATCGCTCAGTTTCTCTTGTCTTCGATGTTAAAACTCTGGTCATGGTGTTTCCGGAAACCCTTTATTGTTGAAAAATGTTTGCAGTCCAGGTACAGTGTACAAGCCAGAGCTTAACAAACTGCTCAAAACTGTGCAATCTAGGAGAGCAAGAACAGTGGAGATGCTCCCTATTTCCTAAGAATGTCTATAAATCAGATCACAAAAACACATAAGCTAAGCCTAACCATAGCATGATCTTTAAAACCTCCAAGATTTCCCACCTGCTGAGATTGAAGATCAGTTCTCACAACAGCCCACATGTTGTTGGCTAACTCAATTCACCTGTTTGTTCCACTCACTACTCTTCAGTCACAGTAGAATGAGCCTTAGTGACATTACTACACCATAAGTGGGCTCACACTACTACAGATTATTTGTCAGTGACCAACTGTATATTACCTGAGTTTCATTTTAACTTAAACAACATGGAGTCATGATCCTGATCAACCCATGCCAAGTTCTGGCTCTGTGATTTAGCTGTGAAGTTTCTGACAATGTGCTTAACCTCTGTGTCTTGCCGGCCCAAAGTCATGGGGTGTGGTCAGTGGGCTGTGAGGGAACAGGAGGATACACAGAGTGTCTGACTTCACATTCCCAGGCTCACTTGCAATGAGCTCCACTTAGTGCATAGAAGTACCTAAGTGTCAACTTGGTTCAGACTTTCTACAGGGTTCCATTTCTATACACGCTTGGGATGTTATGATGGGATACAGTAGGACAGATGAATAAGAAACTCTTCATTTCCTTTCAAAGGTTACACGACAGCTGCTGCCTACCATGCTTTGTCAGACTCAGCAATGTTGGTAAGGAAATCATACTAAAATTGTTAAGGTGTGTGTAATGATAGGTATGGTCTGGAAGACGAAGTATCTAGAAAAAAATCTCTACTCCACAAAGTGTTTTGCCGAAATTTTAGGAAACACACTGAAGGTTATAGTTGAATTATCCTAGCTATGACACAGTCTATTCACAATCTGAAGATAAGAATAAACACCCACCTCAAAAATATTGACCCGGAATTCTTCCTGTCAAAACGAAATGCAGGGACAAATGCAGAGAAGAGACTGAAGGAAAGACCATCCAGAGATTGCCCCACTTAGGAATCCATCCCATCTGCTGACACCAAACCCAGACACTATTGCTGATGCCAAGAAGTGCTTACTGACAAGAGGCCGGTATAGCTGTCCCCTGAGAGACTCTGCCAGAGCCAGACCAATACAGATGCAGATGTACACATCCAAACATTGGACTGAGTGTGGGGACCCCAATGGAGAAGTTAGGACAAGGACTGTAAGAGCTGAAGCGTTTTGCCACCCCATAGGAAGAACAACAATATCAACCAACCAGATCCCCCAGAGCTCCCAAGGACTAAACCACCAACCAAAGAGTACACAGTGGGGTACCCATGGCTCCAGCTGCATTTGTAGCTTATCTGGCATCACAGGGAGGGGAGCCCCTTGGTGCTATGGAGTCTTGATGACCCAGAATAGGGGAATGTTAGGGCCTTGAGGCAGGAGTGGGTTTATGTGGGGGGGCGCTCTCATAGAGGCAGGGGGTAGGGAGGAGGGAATAGGGGGCTTGTGGAGAAAAAACTGGGAAGGGAGATAACATTCAAAAATCTAAAAAAATAAAATAACCAATGAAAACTATGAAAAAAGAAAAAATAAAGATGAAAGTTTCTCAGAAAAAAGAATAAATATTAAATTCATGAATGCAGGTGAATGAAATGATTCAATTTGTTCTAGCACAATTACAGATTCCGGCTGTCGGCTGTATGACTTGTGAGACAACCTCCTCTACTGGCCTGTACATTTGTATGATGAAGGCTTCACCTCAGCGCCAGACATAGTGTTAGACCCTGGAGTTCTGGCTAGCAGTAGACAGAAATTCAGTATTTAGTACAATAAATAAAGTGGTTAGAGAGTTGATAGTAGCTATGATGGACCGAATCAAATATTACATAGGACAAGATAATAGGTTAGTGTAGGTCAAATGAACAGCCTGAACAGCGTGAACCGGGGAAGAAGGCATGGAACGTAGATGATGAGAACGCAGTTGGAAGATTATAATAACTTGTGCTACTGTAGTGATTGCCACCAGGGGTGATTTTTGTACTTGAAGCACCTTTTGACACTGTCTGTGGATGCTGGTTGTCACTAAGGAGGAAGTACTACTGACATCTAGTGGAGAGAGTAGCAGAAAATGGTTTTAGGAGCTGAGACACACTGGACAATTTCCACAGCCGAGAGTTTCTGTACCAAAGTGCTCAAAGCTTTGAAATAAGGAGTCCGTAGGCTACCGTGACAGCAGTAAAGTTACAGAGAAGAAGATTAAAGACGTGGCTTAGAGCTTAAAGTAAAAACATATGGAAAGGAACAACATAGCAAAGGGAAGCAGCCAGGGCAAAAGCAAGAGCGAACTCCAAGTCTCCAGTTCCAGGACATGGAAGGGAGGCTGTACTCACATTAAAATGACTGTGAGATACTGTGTCATTTGCAAATGGTGGCTAAAATTGGCTGGGTGTGAATAGGAAGGTTATGAAGAGGATTTGAACAAAGAACAAGATCTGGAGCTCCTTGGCTTAACCATGTTTAACATCATAAGAAGGCATGACCTCACTTGGTTTGGTTTTGTTTTAAGCATATAAAGATGTAACCCCAAACTTAGGACTTTAATCCTAATGCAATGGCGCATTCTTAGGAAGCTTCAAAAGCCACTTGATGTTCAGCAGTGAGTGCCCTGGGTAATTCTCCAAGTGCCTTCAAGTGCACTCGCCACATTTAGAAAACAGAGTTCTAACATTTGGCTCCTTAGCTTACCATAAGACATTCTTGGCACCTAGTTGTCATCATTCGGTACTTGAGAATGGATCAGCATTGAGGCAACGTCACCAGCCCTCCTCAGAGGCACTACCTCGGTGCTTTGTTATCTGCTGTGCTATGTGGGACAAAGCTTAAGGCTTAGATCTAGGAATGGATGGCTATGCATTCAGTTGAACATTTTTATTCTTAAAAGGGCACTGTGATCACCATAGCCCAAAAATGTAACTAGTAATTCATGTATGCACAAAACCCATCCCTTCTAAAGAGCGCAGAACAATTAGCAGCAACTGACAGCCACTCATCAGGAGCTCAGCACCACAAGCCCACGTGCATGACTGGCAGAGAGAAGCATTTTAACAAGGGGATAAATTTCAGCGTTGCACGTTACAGAATCCTATAGATGATACTGAAAAGTACCTTAAGCGAGCCATGGATTCTTTACGAATCCTGCAGGATCCAATTTCTCTCTAACAATAAGAGGGAAATTTTCACTCATCTCCTAAAGGTTGCACATTTGAAGGGTACTAAAATTTCTTGCAATGGCATCAAAACAGGCGGGACCAGTTACTATCACATTATTAATTGAACCAGTTTTATTCATTTACTTTGTAGCAGACAAAATGTCCTGGGCATTGTTCTCTGGGACATGTTTACACTAAAAATGGAGTGTAGGTATGGATCCCTTTAGTCGGAATGTAGCCAGGAACTCACATATATTGTGAGTAGGAATAATAGGGTCCGTGGGAAATAACTCTTATACTGTGGCTTAATGCTCCAATAACTCTTTGTATTATTACTTTCATGTTAGATATAAGGGTATTACAGCTTGGAGAGTGTAGCAGTCAGATTGATTCTGTTATGCTGAGTAACATGCATTTTACATCTATGCAGAGGGAGTGGAAACCTAAGGTTGAGTTGTCACTGCTTTGCATGCCTTCTGCTGGCAACAGCCATTCAGAACAAGTTTCCCACAAAAGGTCACATCCTTGTCCCTTCCACTTAGGTCTTTAGACGGCTTAGTTTTCTGAGTCTTTCCATAAGGATATGACAATCCGAGGGAACTATATGGGATACCCTTTCCCTGTCTTGCTTTCCACTCAAAAGTGGAATATAATACTGTCCCACTTTTCCCTTTGGCTATAGTCATGGGAGTTTTCCTCACAGATAAGGTCTATGTAAACCAAGGTAAGGAGAAATCTAGAAATGAGTACGCACACAACAGGAGGGTTTTATTGTTTGTTTGTTTTTAACTGATTTGGAAAAAAACAACTAGAAAGTTCTAAAAACCTAGAACAAAACAGTTGGTCAGAAACCAACTTAATTCTCTCTGGGTTTTGTTGTTGTTGTTGTTAAGATCTTTTTTAAGTGGATATTTTATTTATTTACATTTCAAATGTTACCTCCTTTCCCAGTCTCCCCTCTTCAAACCCCTTATCCCATCCCCCTTACCTTGCTTCTATGAGGGTGCTCCCACACCCACATACTCACACCCACCTCACTGCCTCTACACTGGGGCATCAAGCCTTCACAAGACCAAGGGCCTGCCCTCCCATTGATGACAGATAAGGCCCCTTCAGCTCCTTCAGTTCTTTCTCTAATTCCTCCATTGGGGTCCTTGTTATAAGTCCAATGATTAGCTGCGAGCATCTGCATCTGTATTGGTCAGGATCTGGCAGAGCCTCTCAGGAGACAGCTGTATCAGCCTCCTGTCAGCATGCACTTCTTGGCATCAACCATAGTGTCTGGGTTTGGTGTCTGCATGTGGGATGGATTCCCATGTGGGGCAGTCTCTGAATGGCCTCTTCTTCAGTCTCTGCTCCACTCTTTGTCCCTGCATTTTCTTAAGACAGGAAGAATTCTGTGTAATGCAGTATCTCACCTACTATTCCTCAGCTCTGGATAGATCAAGAACAGTAAATGACTAGATGTGTTTAAAATGTGTTAAGTTTAAAAATAAGCTGATAGCTTTTTAATTTTCATTCTCACTTTCAGAAATATTTACCAGTTGTTGATCAAAGAATCAATACGATGACAGTCTTTCACAAAGTCCTAAATGAGGTCAGTTTCCTTCTTTTCTTTGCACCCATGGTATGGCTTTCTAAAATGACTATATATGTATGAGAGAGAATTTAGGGCCTGATGTACCTCCTGGTAGGAGTTCTATCACTGAGCTACAGTCCCAGGACCCACATTTCTATATGTTTCTATGTGTTTGCTAGCAGAAACCATATTCCTGTTGTGTGTTCAAGGCTTGTCACAACGTTACATAAAAAGTAGTTCCTCAATAAATATTCATTTCATGGATGGATGGATGGATGGATGGATGGATGGATGGATGGATAGATGGGCAGATGGGTGGGTGGGTGGGTAGATGGATGGATGGGCAGATGGGTGGTTGGATGGATGGTTGGATGGATGGATGGATGGATGGATGGATGGGCAGATGGGTGGGTGGGTAGATGGATGGATGGGCAGATGGGTGGATGGTTGGGTGGATGGATGGATGGATGGATGGATGGATGGATGGATGGATGGATGGATAGATGGGCAGATGGGTGGGTGGGTGGGTAGATGGATGGATGGGCAAATGGGTGGTTGGATGGATGGTTGGATGGATGGATGGTTGGGTGGGTGGATGGATGGATGGTTGGATGGATGGATGGTTGGGTGGGTGGATGGATGGATGGTTGGATGGAGAAATGGATGGGTAATGGAGACTATAGCTGACTTTTGGGGAAGATCTTGTCTTTGTTTCTATCTGATTTTAGAAACAGTTTGAAATAAGTTGAAGATTTTTTAAAATTCTATTTCCTATTCTTACTTTTACTTTTCTTCTCAGTTAACCAACACAAAGAAGGCCCTCTTTCTTCAATACAAGAGCTTCATGTCTCTGGCCACAGCCATTTATGTCCTTGACCCTTTTCATTGGTAAGGTGCTCCCCTAAATTTACATGAATCATCTCATTGGAGTACCTGTTTTATTTCCTCAACTCTCATCTGGAAAAATGGAGAAGTACACATACAATTTGACCTACTAGCCTCCCGCAGTGACACTAAAGCCTCTCCTTAGAAAAGAGAGTGTGGTTTTTCTCATGATAAATTCTTCAGGTAACAGAGTCTCTGCCATTCAACGTGCACTTGTGGATTAAGTGAATTTTAAGACACACTACTCTTGTAATCTTTTCACTTTCTGGGCTCATATAATTACAAGTGTTTCTATTATGAATTAACTCAATTTAGATCAACTTTCCAAATCCCTACTTAGGAAAAAAAAGAACACCTTGAGGTGTTCATACAGAACCAGCAAACATTTATATGGAACATTCCCCAGAAAGCTCATAGGAAATTAAGCCAACATGAGCAAACGCTGATTTCCCAAGGGAAGTGTCCTTGTCCTTCTACGGAGAAATGGTCTCTAAACCTACATTGTTAAAATAGCCTACTTCCAGTGCGCCAATGTGACAGTCAAAAGAAATTAAGAAAAGCTGCGGGCCTCTTCTCAGTTCTGCTCTTGTAAATGGAAGCAATTTTCAAGACATTATGCCCTGTCCAAGTAGGAAGAGTCGCTATAATCTTAAAAGGCTGAAGAGTACCTATTTCTTTTCCCTCTTCTTCCTCCTCCTCTTCCTTTCTCTTCATTCTTTTCAGAGTTAAAAATGGAAACTCTGGTAATTTTTAAATATTACCCTCTGAGGTTGTTATTTCCTATCACGTGCTAGGCATCTCTAAGATTCCCGTTATAGGAACCTAGGTATAAGGTTGTCATTTACAGGGGATAGCAGAACTCCCTTTGCCTAGGGACCAATAGATTAGATTTGATCCTTCTTGGGGATGCAAGACTCAATAGACTTTCCAGCACCACAGCGCAAAGTTGAGGGACAGTGGCTGCATGTGTGAGTGCACTGTGGAAGTGTGTGTGTGTGTGCGTGTGTGTGTGTGTGTGTGTGTGTGTGTGTGTGTGTGTGTGTGTCCACGAGCTCGTGCGCGAGAATATGCGCGCTACTGAGTGTGTCTGGCTGGGTTAGTAGGGTTGGCTGGGGCGGGCAGTAAATAAAGGGTGGGGCCAAAAGGGGAGGAGGGAAAGCAGGACTGAGAAACAAGCAAAAGCCGGGGTTCTATCACAGTAAACCTGCTGGAGCTCATCCTGCCTGGTCTGAGCGCTGCACCAATTCACCCAGTTCCCTGTCTCCTTGGGTGTCATCTTCCCCCTTTTTCTCTCTTCCTCACTGCACCCTGAACCCTCTCCCCACTCCCCCACCCATCACTTCTGCATCTGACCAGAGGACGAATGAGTGAGACGTTACAGCAAACCGAGGTAGCAACTTTCCTCAGCTGGTCTCTGGGCTCCAGGAGCAGAATCCTGCCGATTCTTGGAGGTATGCAGCCCATGGAGGAGGAGGAGGACGAGCAGTGATGGGCTAACGACCGGTGCAAGAAGCCCCAAGCAGCTCGCTCTCGGAAGCCCGCTTCACGTCCCCACGCTTGTTCCCTCCACCTCGCTCTCCTGAGAGCAGAGAGCGCGCGGTGTGCAGACTCGGAGCATTCCGGGAGGATGAGGCGGGGACCCAGCCCAAGTTGGGTGCATCTTGCGGGCGTGAGGCCACAACTGGGTTTCGGCATGAATTAAGAAGCTTGAAAGATGGAGCGCAGCACAGTCCTTATCCAACCCGGGCTCTGGACCAGGGACACCAGCTGGACACTCCTCTATTTCCTGTGCTACATCCTCCCTCAGACCTCCCCTCAAGTGCTCAGGATCGGTGAGTGAGCCCGCGGAAGCGCTCCAAGCCATGAGCTCCAGGGGTCGCGGTCGCTCTCTGTGACCCGCGAAGGCTCAGCGCGCCCCGGGCGAGGCAGTGCGCGCTGGTGCGGGGATGGGAGTTGGGGAGAAGGGGGCCACTGAGCACCCAGAGCTTCCCACTAAAGCGGGAGTCCGTCACTGCTTCCCTCCTGACAGGTACAGGCTTTCCGGGAATGTATGGTTGGCGGGTTTTTCAATCAGAGATCTAAGAACCCGAGCAATAGTGCAGGGAACCAGGCTCAACTGAGCTGGCTCCTACTCTACCACCAAGTCACGCGCGCGCCTTTGACCACTTGAATTGGGCGATTGGAGGCGGGGTGAAATCTCTCTTCCAGGTGCCTAAGTGGATGTCCACTAGTCCACTAGTCCGGATTACAGAAAAGCATGCCAGAGCCTTAACAATAGAATCCCTGAACCATTAGCTCCACGGGAATATATCACACAGCATGTTAGCCCAAAGCCTTCAAGTTTTCATCTCTAATTTGCGTTCTTTTGTATGGAGTCTAGAAAGTCTGAAGGTGTCCACTGGAGAGCTGGAGGGCGGAAGGAGATGGGAGGATGGTCAGTGACTACTAAAGTTTCCTTTCCCTGCCCAATCTTACCCATCTGCTTGCTACTCAATGTCTTCTAATCCCCCAAACCAGACAACTTCCAGGAGAGGTTAGGCTTAAACCTCCAAAGACATTAAAAAGAGACTACTAGAACACTAAAGATAGAAATCCTGCGGTGTCACAGAGCCAAAGGCCAGCGTTTCTAACAGAATGGCCATTGTGGACTCATGTAGCTGCGTGCACAGCCTCACTGCCAAGATTTGGTCAGTGGCGGTCTAGGCTTTGGGCACTGACAAACCTCCAAAGTTTTTCCTTTCAAACTACTGTAGGTTCTGTATTTTAATTTTCGGAGTGCCTTATCAGTCCCTACTCTTAGTAGAGGGAGAGCCATTAGGAGAAGTGTTGACTGCTGACCGGTCTCCCGGCTTCCCCCATCTCTCATGACTCCAAGGTTTACAACCGATACTCTTTCGAAGAATTGATTGAGTGGCACCTTGCAGAGCAGTTCACAGTGAGGCTCCTAAGCCATCCAGGTCCCTCAGTGACTACTTCAACTAGTGAGACCCTCAGAAAAATTCTGAACCTACGGCTTGTTTACTTACTTTTGCACTGAATATGTCCCCCACTCCAAAAACTAAACTTACTGTTTGAAGGGCGTTTTCTCTAGGCACAGAACGTGTAGTTTTTAAGGAAAGGAAAAATCCCAAGCACAAACTTTACATGTTTCTTCTAGACTGTGGAGGGAAATGTTCATGTATTACACCGTTTAGACTCTGTAATGATAGATTTCCAAACGGTTGGTAAAGAATCACAGTTGATTATAATAAAACAATCGTTGCCCAAGAGAAATTCAAGACTGGACTTGGGATGCTATCAGTTCTTGGTTTAGTAAAACAATAATGGGAAGAAGACAAAGTAATGAAAATGTGTAACAGTTTCCAGGGGCTATTAACTTAATAGGTGGTTTTTTTTTTTGTTTGTTTGTTTTTTGTTTTTTTTTTTTTGTTCTGCATCTTGAAAATGACAACCTTGGATTAGAAATGGCTTGCAAAGTCCTAAGCAATCACAATCAGCTGTTCGAAAGTTGTTTTCAAAATGAAACCAACATCCCTCACTGACCTTATGACATTTACCACAAAACAATCAAGTTTCTTTCCTTTAAATATAAGCTACAGAGTAGGAAAGAACATTGCATGTGCTAGCGCTTATACGAGGCACACAGCTGGAGTTTATATGCGGCGCACTTGTCTCCCTTCTATAGCCCTGTGTGACCTGTTGTTGGCATGGGCACTGGCACTCTGTATGTAAGGACCCACACATAGCTTCTAAATGACAAAATTCAGCACCATGGAAACCAGCATTGTCTCAGAGGGAACCTGCCTTTCACAGTGAGTTTCTTGTCAGTCAAGCCCACTGTTGGATGCGAAATATCAAGGGAATGGGAGAACTAAACAAAACTCTGTGTGTGAGAAGAAGAAATGAAATCGTATCCACTTTCATCTCCTTTCTCTTCCCAACAACCCGCCAAGTTCCCGGTCAGCCAACAGAGACTCCTGATTATCAATGTACGCGTTTGCTCAATTTTAAACGATCTTAAAGTTCAGGATAAAAGCCAGACGCTTCTAATTGCCTTCATATGGAAAAGGCAGCCAAATGGCGCTTCGGAGCTTTCTTGGAGTAGCTGCTCAAACTTTAGCAACTGAGGAAAGTGCAAATTTAGAATAAATTTCACACATGGGATCTTAGGAGTTACTGAAAATGAATACACGTCAGGTTCTAGCACGGGTCTGTGGAGGATATGTCTTGGAATATGAGTGTATCGGTAATCTCATATAAGCTGGGAAACCACAAAGGGAATCCCGTAGAGTGCGGCACCCTGAATGTCACTGCTGCATCGAGGAACTGTTCCCGCATCCTACAGAGGATGTAAAATGAGCCTGAAACGTATCACTAGCTGGAGTCAGTTCAGCTTCTCTTCTGTATGCCGGTATACATCAGAAAGCAGTTAGCCACCATAAACGTTTAGCTAGCCTGTGAGCCTCACCATCATCGGCACCCTCTAAAATATCCAAACGTAGTACGGCTCCATCCGTGGGGGAAATACCCCATGTGGGCGGGCGGAAAGGGGAAGAGTCCTTTCTATTAGTAACAGGAAGCTTTATTTACCGATACGCTCAGTCCGTCTTTTCAGCAGTCAGGAACGTGAGGGGAAAGCTAGGGACTAAAGGGGGTGGCCAAGCTTCTGAAACAGGACTTGGCGGAACATGTGTAGGCTCGGGTCCCACCTCCGTCACTTACTGGGTGTGTGTCTCAGTGAGAGTTAGCCACTCTCCGCAGGCCTTTGTGATTGTGTGTGAGATGTCAAGTTAAAGCTAACAGGACCGGCGGTGCCCCGTTAATGAAAATTAATAGGAACAGGGCACGAGATAGCATACGAGGGGCCTTTACGGAGTGGTTGGGGGTCAATCGCATTATTGTTGTGGTTTGCTTTTAACTTAATTTTATGGGTGACATTTTTTTTTTTAGAATCCTAGGCTTAAATTCTAATGCGCTTTGTTTTTCTAAAGCATTTAGTACTTCCAAGTCTAAATCCCTCACCTGGAGCTATCAGTATTCGCGTCTGGTCCTCGTATCGCACACAGGACAGTTAAATACCAATTCTGCAGCTTACAACAAAGCAGTTACGCAACATCGAAAACCAGGTAGTTAGATGTCTCACATAAAAAGAGACATGTGAGCATTTATATGATGAAGCGGCGATCTGCAGTGAAAATTCTGTATTCTAAGAGGCCCAATTTATTTGTTTTATGTCAATTGTTTGTTTTACGTCTGTAGCACCATTTTTAAAAGACCTTAACAGGCCAATACCCAAAGTTCCCATTTGGGTTTGTATTGTCGTATTTTGATGCTGCGACGACAGTGCAAACACCAGATATTTAAAATTATCCTTATTTGGGGGAGGCAGTCAAATGATAGAGATTACTAAAAACAGGTGTCCCTATGCCTTAAAGCCATTGGTTCTTCTTCATACGACATAGATCCAATGAGTTATTCTCAACTGTCATACAACCATAAACCAAAAGGATAGGCATGCATTGCCCTTGAAGCTTATATTGTAGCAATTTAATACCCGCTGTTATCTTACCTTTCATTAAACTTTTTTTAAAATTTTCAAACCTTTGTAGAATCATCAGCCCATGTACTGCCAATGGTGTGCTTTATTCTGTAGATGAGAAGGGTCGCATTACGGCCTGAAAATGCATAGAGCATAAGTAGTTCGTGCTGCCAAACTTGGAAAAGGAGTCGAGAAGGGAGTTTGTTCTTGTGTTAAAAAGACCTGCTTACATTAAACAGATTCACACTTCCAGAGACACCGGCACTTTGGGAAGTTTTTTGGCCTTCACACCAGCTAGTCCTGGAAAGAATCCTGAAGGTCTATTTCAGTGCAAAACAAACAAACAAAACAAAACAAAACAAAACAAAACAAAAAAACAAAAAAAACCCAAAACAAACAAACAAACAAAAAAACAAAACAGTGGAGTTGCGAGCTGGTTCTAGCACACTCCTGAAGTCAGACGATCATTTGTCTTGTTCTTCTCCCTGTATTGGTTTTAAGAATGAAACTGACTTTGTGAGCCTGATGTTCGTACCACGTTCCTCTCAACTTGGGCTTTTTGTCTGTGGTTTGTGATCTCGTTTTCATTGGGAACCACTGTGCTTTGGAGACTCTCACTAAATCATAACGCTAACTGTTAGAAACATGTGACCAGGAAGGTAGCTCTTTTTTTTTTTTAAGTTCTTGCATTAAACTCAGGTGAAATATTTATGGGTTTGCGTATGCTCCGACATATATGCATATACCATGTTCTAATAGAATGTAGGAGGTCTAGACTGTTTCCGTGAGATGATTGGATGTGACAGAGAATGGGTAAGGCTTATATTTGATATTGTTAGCAGCAAGGAAGCATGCTCCCTTTAGGAAACATTCAATAAATGTTATCAGATTGGAGAGGAAATACACACGTATGCCTAGAAAACATTTTTTTAGCTCATTTCATGGTTGATTGGCATGGATCTGAAGAAGAGCATCAGAGACAGTGGCAGCTTTACCCCAGTCCTCCCTGTTTTCCATATTCTCATTCATATAACCCCAAGTTTGTAAAGTCTATTTGTATCAGAAGACAGAGATGAAGAAATCCAAGAAGGAGATTCACATATCTGACTGCCATTTTAAAACTGGTCAACCAGTTGAAGATTAGTTACAGACTTGTAGATCTGAAGTAAAGGTGAATTGCAGTAACCTCTGCACATTGCATGGGAGGTTATGAAAGTCAATGAAGACACATCCTCATTTTATTAGTGAACAGGGCAGGAGGTCTGTAATCTAGAACAATCTCTTTCTCTGATCTAGTATGCAAAGTTGACGTTGCTTCAGGAATCATGAAATCTATTTGCATATACACATTACAAATACATTGAAACCTTTCAGAGAAATAAAATCACAAAACCACTTATCTTCTGTTTAAACCTGAAAGGACCCCAATTTCTTGTTGCATCACAAGTATCAGTGTCCCACCGAACGTATGAATCTAGAACATGGTAGAAGAAATATTGACCAAAGGAATGAAAACAAAATAAAATTTCAGCACTTCTGAAACTCAGACACAAAGTCCTGCTCCTTCCTAAGTATATTTCACTTTCCGCACTCCTTTTTTATGTTTCATTTTTAGAGAGACTCTAAGGGAGATTCAGAAACTAGGGTTCATTATAATGTATGACTAAAAATCAGACCTTAATTTTCAACATATACTTACTTACTGAAGTGGGGTAGCATTCTGGGACATTATACATAATATCTCCCCTTTAGCCATATGGGTTTTGGGGATCAGACTCCCAGGTTTGCTTTATTTTGTAGAAAACTGATGATTAATTTTTATTAATTTGGAGAATAGGGTGTCATTATAACTCACTAGTTTCATTTAATGATGCAAAAGAGAATGGATTAAAGTGAATTATTTAGTATCCTGAACAAATTCCAGAACAGTCAATGTTAAGGCAGAACATCCATTTTCTTTAACAGCTGATAAAAAACTCAATCTGTAAAGAGTTTAGAACGTACACACAGGGTTTTCCTAGCCTGGTCAACTGAGAAGTCCTGAAACAATGGTGTCCCAGGAGCTTCCTGTGCAACTGCAGCTGACACTCAAGAGTCCTCAGAGCAAAGGATGGTTCTAGAACCAGGGATGGCAATCAATGCACAACCACTGAAACGTCTCCCAGTGAAAATGAGGAAGTGCTTTCCCAAGCCCCACCCATGTGTTAAAAGAACACAAAAGCCAACTGGTTGGTCTCTGTTTCATCTGCATTGAATGCAGGCAAAGAGTCAAATTTCCCAAGGAGGGCAGGGTTGGAGAGGCAGGGGAAGATGGTCATTGTAGTCTATAGCAGCCAGTCCTTCATAACGAGTGTGGTAGAAAAGGAATCTTGACTATCTGGTCTTTCCCGACTCCAATGATGATAAAAGAGCAGACAGGTTCCAGCACAAGGTCTCCCTTCAATATAGACTATCAATAACTTATCAGGAGTGACAGGGTCATGGAAAGCCATAGAACAGTCACACCACAGACAAACTTACTGAGACAAAATGAGAAAAAAAAAGTAAAGTAGCATTCTCATAAGATTTATGAAAGACTGTAAAAGATGTGAGGTAAAATCTAAGCACTTTGCATAAAAATCAACACTTATTATTTATAGTATTTATAATGGCTCTTTAATTTTGACAAATATGCCACAGTAATTCATGATGTGTATAACAGGAGTCATTGAGTATATTGATGTGTGTGAGACACTGCTGTATGTGAGAATTCTGTGGGCTATTTACTCCTTGCTTCGATAAATTAAAACCTTATTAAGAAGTAAAATACATTAAAACCAGAAGTCTCAAAGTATATCAGGACTTCTGGAATTACCTCCTCTCAGTGCAAAAAGATATGTAAGTGAATCTATTAAGAGAAATAGAAAAAAATCCTCTTCCATATAGTATGCTAAATAGTGGGTTTTCTAAGAATCTTCTCAAAATTAAAAACGACAGCAGTAAATGTTAGAAAATTATTAACAAAATAAATTTTGTATAAAAACTACTTTTAGACAAAAATGTCTATATGTCTTCCTGAGAATTCTGCAAATAGATTATGGAGACTTAGTCATTAACTTCTGGGTTTTCAACTACTGCATGTTTTTTTCATATTTAATTAAGTGTAATTTAACTATGAATATTGATTTAGGCATTGGAATATACTCTGTTAAAGGTGGTTAAGTACTGATGTCCTTGAATGGAAACTTACAACAATCTGTTTGCAAGAATTCCTTCCTTAGCAAAACAGCTTAAATATGCTTTAAAAATCGATACTCAATTCCCAGAGCAGATAAAATACTTCATAATTCAAATTGGAAAAGGATGGTGAAAATCGGGTCTTTTTTTTTTAATGAGAAGTCAGTTGCAACTCTGAAGGTTCATTTTATTGTATTATGTGTAATATGTGCAAAGATATGCATGTGGGGGGGGAGTGTTTGTGTGTGTATGTGTGTATGTGTGTGTGTGTGTGTATGTGTGTATGTGTGTGTGTGTGTGTGTGTGTGTATGTGTGTGTGTGTGTGTTTGTGTGTAGATCAGAGGTCAACTATACTGGGTATTATTACCCAGGGTTCAGCCACCTTTTTTTATGGTTAAGTTTGTTTAGTTTTTGAGATGATCTCCAATTGAAGGCTGTCTATCCAATAAGCATTGGAGACTCGATTGTCTCTACCTCCCATGGTCCAGAATGCTGCATGCGTGCGTGCATGTGTGCATGCGTGTGTGTACATTAATACACACACACACACACACACACACACATATATATATATATATATATATATACTATACAAAGAGAATACTGTACACACACATGCAAACACACACACACACAGTATCTATGAAGCATTTTAACAATTGAATTATCTCCTTGGTCCTTTTTTTAAATTTTAAAATACTTCTAATTATACATATGTGTGTGTGTATAACCATACTACACATAGATAATACTCTATGTATACACACACACACACACACACACACATACACACAGTATCTATGAAGCATTTTAACAACTGAATTATCTCCTTGGCCCTTTTTTAAATTTTAAACTACTTCTAAAACATTAGTTTATAAAACTTGCGAATCTATAAACATAAGCTGCATTCAGAGGGCCCTGCTATGTTTATATTGTAAAAGATGTGAGCAGTGGATCGATGATGAGAGCCATCTCTGAAGTGGAAAGGCAATCTTTACCTTTTGAATCCTGGATAGTTTGTGTTCTTTTACGTCCTGGGATACACTTGAACCACAAAACTATTTATGCACTTGCTTCCTGCACTGTCAAGACACGTTATAAACCATTGTAAATGTTCAACAGCAAAGAATGGTTAAGAAAACAATCATACGGGGTTGGGGATTTAGCTCAGTGGTAGAGTGCTTGCCTAGTGAGCGCAAGGCCCTGGGTTCGGTCCCCAGCTCCGAAAAAAAAGAAAACAATCTTACAGCTTTAAACTATGAAAAAGCCACTAAATATGTTCTTTCGAACAATTTCTGCATTAAAATAGAAAACACTAATAGAATAATACAGACCTGAGGGTATGATGTCACATTCAATTTGTTCTTTTTTTAAATTATTTCTCTTATTTTTTGAGATTCATATATAACTACATCACTTCCCCCTTTCGTTTACTCCGTCTAAACACTCCCGTATTCCCCTCATTGATCTTTCAAATTTCTGGTCTCTCTTGTTACATACATGTATGTGTATGTATATAATAATGTACACATAATATATATGTATATATGTGTACACATGTAGATATTCGTAAATATATAAGTGTAGTCTATATTATGTATGTTTGGTATTAAATAATTAGGTAGTGTGCTCTTCCCTAGGGAAGACCATTTCTCTTGCTCTCAGCACTCGATGGCTGCCTATATTTCTTTGTACTTACAGAGAACTTACAGTGAGTAGAGACGGGGAAAATGTGTTCATTTTGTTAGGGCTGAGAATCGGGGATATTTCTTTCACATTGATTCCTGTCATTACTCTTGTCCAATTTAAACATGATTGGATAAAGCAGCCATTCTTCAGATTCTAGGTGATTGAAGCAGTCATTTGCATGCAGATAGGCATGGTGAAAGCTGGCTGTAATAAGAGTCCTTCCAGCTTTAAGGGTTTCTTCCTTGCTTTGTCATGACATCTCTGAGGAAAGTCACTCCCCTGCCCATCAGCTTGAAGGTGATGTAGTGAGCAGGGGCATCAGCGCACATCTGCACTTGGTGCCTTTGGATGAACTGAGGCATTACTGTAGGGAGACATACAGCTATGCTATGACTGACATTGATAGTCTCGAGCCAATTACGTGGAACTAGTATTATTTTTCTGTCATTAAACTTAACTAGGCACAAGAGCCCAAAATTCCACTGGGTCATATCAAACTGTTCACTGTCAACTTTCAATGTGTATTTATACAAATGTCTTAAAGATTAAAGTTCTCTAGAGAGCACACAGTCCTCCAGGCCACCCGTGAGACCAGTGTTCCCCCAGTTTGATCCCTGTTTTGGTGTTGACTGCATTGTATCTCTGTCCACACCCCTGACTGGACATCAGATGGGTCTCACCTTAGAAACACAGTCTATGCTCCGTCTTCCTCTAGCCTTGACTCCAACTGTCCAAAGGTAATGAGATTGATCTATTATCACACGCTCACCTCAATTCTGGGTCCTTTGTGAGGCAAAACTTGCAAAATTGCATCAGTGAAAGAATTTTACACTGTAGTTGCCTGATGTTTTAAAGAGAAAGCTAATGTGATTAGAGCCACCATCTCTACCACTACCTGTCTCTGTCTCTCTCTTTCTCTATCTATATGCATTTATAAAATAACAGAGATACTAATTAAGATGCAAACAAACATGTACATGATTATTTGCTGTACAACATTTACACTAATACTTAAATGTATAAAATGCAATGCATACAACCCTTACCATGTGTATTAATTGTATGCATTATTATAGTAGATAATGCTGCATGTAATATTTGTCTGATTTTATGTAATTACATGCATAGAGTATGATGTATGATATTACCAACTTCATTATTATCTTTGTATTGTGTAGACTAACATAAAAATATTATATATATTCAAATCTAAACACATTTATATTGATAAGCCAGTTGCATTTTCTCCTGTGCCTCAAATATTCTATTTGGTAAATACACACACACACACACACACACACACACACACACACACAAAACATTAGCTGCATTTTGAATATCTAGGGGAGGGGGTGAGAATGAACACCTTCCCTGTGATTACAGATGACAAAAGGACAGAGAAAGGAAGCATGGGGAGTCACGAGACAATTGCCAAATTGATGTTTCCTCAGGCTGCATTTGCATTCAAAATTCTTGTGGTCATAAGAATTATCTCTTTGACTATATTGAACAGAGACTACATGGATGTGTTTACAATCCTGCTGAGATGGATTGATCATACTTTACTACCTCTGTGGAATGTTTACCATAGATGCACAAGACTAATGGATGGGGAAGATATCGTAAAGAAAAAATGAAAATCGAACAAAGATGTTTTAGACAACCATTTGTTCTCATATACATACACACAGTATTACATTCTTGGCCTCACAAGCATTTAGGAAAGAGAAATATACAGAAATTCCTTTGAACAGCTATAAAAATTGTATCGGTTTTTTAAAAAAATATATTCTATATGATATATAAAGTTATGCAAAACTTTTAAATAACTGAAAATAAGAGTATTTAACCACGTCCTCAACAACTTTAAAGCACCTTTCTAACATCTGAGTAGGAAACTGTGGTTGCTAACAGTGCCTGAGATCCCAACAGTCAGGCCATATCCTGAGTCACCTTCTTGTTATTTTCTTAACACCTTCATTTTTCTCATAAACTTGTCTGATAAGTGGGAAAGTTTATATGTAGATGAATGAAAAATAATTGGCAAACAAAATGCATAAAAATTTCACAATGCAGAGATCTCAACACCAATCTACACTCTTTTAAAAATCAGGACAGTCCCATAAAATGAAACCAGAATGTGCCTTAAAGAAAATGGATATGGTAGGCAAGTTAAAGTATTATCTTGTCAGGGCTCATGGTTGCAGAAGGAATCCAGGGACATGTTGTCACCCAGGTTCCCTGGAAGACCAGCTAATGCCTTTAACTGCTGAGTCATCTCCCCGTATCTTGTCTACATACTTTAAAAAAATTATTATTAGATATTTTCTTTATTTACATCAAATGTTATCCTTTTTCCAGGTTTCCCCTCCCAAAATATCCTATCCCATTCCCCCTCCCCCTGCTTCTATGAGGGTGCTCCCACACCCACACATTCCCGTCTCCCTGCCCTGGCATTCCCCTACACTGGGGCATCAAGCCTTTACGAGTGTTTCTTTTATTGATGCCCAACAAGGCCTTCCTCTGCTACATAAGCAGTTGGAGCTATGGGTCTATCCATGTGTACCCTTTGATTGGTGATTTAATCCCTGAGAACTCTGGAGTGGGGGGGTATAGTTGGTTGATATTGTTGTTCTTCCTATGGGGTTGCAAACCCCTTCAGCTCCTTCAGTCCTTTCTCTAACTCCTCCATTGGGACCCTGTTCTCAGTTCAGTGATTGGCCAGCATTTACCTCTGTATTTGTAAGGCTACAGCAGAGCCTCTCAGCAGACCGCTATGTCAGTCTCCTGTCAGCATGCACGTTTTGGTATCCAAGTTACACAATAGTGTCTGGGTTTAGTGACTGACTGTGGGAAGGATCCCCGGGTGTGGCAGTCTCTGGATGGCCTTTCCTTCAGGTTC
Organism: Rattus norvegicus; assembly: GCF_021556685.1. Classification (NCBI taxonomy): domain Eukaryota; kingdom Metazoa; phylum Chordata; class Mammalia; order Rodentia; family Muridae; genus Rattus; species Rattus norvegicus. The sequence goes on along the minus strand of NC_141544.1, from coordinate 41,238,343 downwards.
TGCTCCACACTTGTCTCCTTATTTCCTCCTATGAGTATTTTGTTCTCCCTTCTAAGAAAAACTGAAGAATCCACACTTTTTTTCTTTCTCGTTCTTGAACCTCATGTGGTCTGTGGATTGTATCTTGGGTAATCTGAGTTTTGGGACTGATATCCACTTATCAGTGAGTACATATCATTTGTGTTCTTTTGTAATTGGGTTACCTCACTCAGGGTGATATTTTCTAGTTCCATTCATTGGCCTATGAATTTTATGAAGTCATTGTTTTTAGTAGCTGAGTAGTACTCCATTATGTAAATGTACCACATTTTCTATATCCATTCCTCTGTTGAAGGACATCTGGGTTCTTCCAACTTCTGGCTATTATAAATAAGGCTGTTATGAACACAATGGAGAATGTGTCCTTGTTATATGTTGGAGCATCATTTGGGTATATGCCCAGGAGAGGTCCTCAGGTAGTACTATGTCTAATTTTCTGAGGAACCTCCAGACTGATTTCCTGAGTGGTTATACCAGCTTGCAATCCCACCAACTGTGGAGGAATGTTCCTATTTCTCCCCAACCTCACCACCATCTGTTGTCACCTGAGCTTATGATCTTAGCCATTTTGACTGGTGTGAACTAGAATCGCAGGGTTGTTTTGATTTGCATTTCCCTGATGACTAAGGATGTTGAACATTTTTTTAGGTACTTCTCAGCAGTTCAATATTCCTCGAGACTAATTTCCATAGTGGTTGTACCAGTCTGCAATCCCATGTACAATGGAGGAGTGTTCCTCTTTCTCCACATCCTCTCCAGCATCTACTGAGGTTTTGATCTTAGCTGTTCTGACTGTTGTGAGGTAGAATCTCAGAGTTGTTTTGATTTGCATTTCCATGATGACTAAGGATGTTGAACATTTTTTAGGTACTTCTCAGCTATTCAATATTCCTCAGTTGAGAATTCTTTGTTTAGCTCTGTAGCCCATTTTTTAAAGGGTTATTTGAATCTCTGGATCTAACTTCTTGAGTTCTTTTTATATATTGGATGTTAGCCCTCCATTGAATATAGGATTGGTAAAGATCTTTTCCCAATCTGTTGGTTGCTATTTCGTCCTCTTAACAGTGTCCTTTGCCTTATAGAAGTTTTGCAATTTTATTAGGTACCATTTGTCTATCAAAGACTTTAAAGCATAAGCCATTGGTGTTTTGTTCAGGAAAAGTTCCCCTGTGCTTAAGTGTCCAAAGCTTCTCCCCTATTTCCCTTCTATTGTATCTGGTTTTATGTGGAGGTCTTTGATCCACTTGAACTTGAGCTTGGTACAAGGGGATAAGAGTGGGTCAATTTGCATTCTTCTACATGCTGACCTCCAGCTGAACCAGCACCATTTGTTGAAAATGCTGTCTTTTTTCCATTGAATAGTTTTAGCTTCTTTATCAAAGATCAAGTGACCAGACTTGTGTGGGTTCATTTCTGGGTTTTTGGTTCTATTCCATTGCTCTGCCTGCTGGTCTCTGTACCAATACCATACAGTTTTTGTCACTATTGCTCTGTAATACAACTGGAGGTTAGGGATGTTGGTTCCCCTAGAAGTTCTTTTATTTTTGAGGATAGTTTTGGCTATCCTGGAATATTTGTTATTCCAAATGAATTTGCAAATTGCTCTTTCTAACTCTGTGAAGAATTGACCTGGGATTTTGATGGGGATTGTATTGAATCTGAAGATTGCTTTCGGCAAGATGGCCATTTTTACTATATTAATCCTGCCAATCCATAAGCATGGGAGATCTTTCCATCTTCTGAAATCTTCAATTTATTTCTTCAGCTCATCGTATAGATCTTTCACTTGCTTTGTTAGAGTCACACCAAGGTATTTTATATTATTTCTGACTATTGTGAAGAATGCCATTTTCCTAATTTCTTTCTCAGCCTTTATACTTTGAACAGAGGAAGGCTACTGATTGCTTTGAGTTAATTTTATATCCAGCCACTTTGCTGAAGTTGTTTATCAGGCTTAGTAGTCCTCTGGAGGAACTTTTGGGGTCACTTGACTACACTATTATATCATCTGCAAATAATAATATTTTGACTTCTTCCTTTCCAATTTGTATTCCTTTGACCTCTTTTTGTTGTCTAATTGCTCTGGATAGGACTTCAAGTACTATTGAATATGTAGGGACAGAGTGGGTAGCCTTGTCTAGTCCTTGATTTTAGTGGGATTGCTTCAAGTTTGTTTCCATTTAGTTTGATATTGGCTAATGGTTTGCTGTATATTGCTTTTACTATGTTTAAGTATGGGCCTTGAATTCCTAATCTTTCCAAGACACTTAACATGAAGGGGTGTTGAATTTTGTCAAATGCTTCCTCAGCATCTAATGAGATGATCATGTGTTTTATTTCCTTGAGTTTGTTTATATAGTGGGTTACATTGATGGATTTCTTTATATTGAATCATCTTGCATCTCAGGGATGAAGCCTACTTGATCATGATGGATGATCATTTTGATGTGTTCTCAGATTCCATTTGAGAGAATCTTATTGAGTATTTTGGCATCAATATTCATAAGGGAAATTGGTTTGAAGTTGTCTTTCTTTGTTGGGTCTTTGTGTGCTTTAGGTATAAGAGTAATTGTGGCTTCATAGAATGAATTGGGTAGTGTTCTTTCTGTTTCTGTTTTGTGGAACAGTTTGGACAGTATTGGTATTAGGTCTTCTGTGAAGGTCTGATAGAATTCTGCACTAAACCCATCTGGATCTGGGCTTTTTTTTTTTTTTTGGTTGGGAGACTCTTAATGACTGCTTCTATTTCTTTAGTAGTTATTGGGGTTGTTTAGATGGTTTATCAACCATGATTTAAATTTGGCACCTGATATCTGTCTAGAAAATTGTCCATTTCCTCCAGATTTCTAATTTTGTTGAGTATAGGCTTTTGTAGTAGGATCTGATGAGTTTTTAGAATTTCCTCAGGTTCTGTTGTTATGGCTCCCTTTTCTTTTCTGATTTTGTTAATTTGGATACTGCCTCTCTGCCCTTTGATTAGCTGAGCTAAGGGTTTATTTATCTTGTTGATTTTCCCCTGGCTTTGTTGATTTTTTTTTGGTATGGTTCTTTCTGTTTTCACTTGGCTGATTTCAATTTGATTATTCCCTGCTGTCTACTCCTCTTGGGTGCATTCGCCTCCTTTTCTTCTAGAGCTTTCAGGTGTGCTGTCAAGCTGCTAGTGTATGCTCTCTCTAGTTTCTTTTTGGAGGCACTCAGAGCTATGAGTTTTCCTCTTAGCACTCTGTTTTCATTGCATTCCATAAGTTGGGGTGTGTTGTGCCTTTATTATCATTAAATTCTAAAATGTCTTTAATTTCTTTATTTCTTTCTCCACCAAGTTATCATTGAGTAGAGCATTGTTCAGCTTCCATGTGTATGTGGCCTCTCTGTTGTTTCTGTTGTTATCAAAGACCAGCATTAGTCCATGGTGAGCTTATAGGATGCATGGGATTATTTCTATCATCTTGTATCTGTTGAGGCCTGTTTTGTGTCCAATTATATGTTCAGTTTTGGAGAAAATATCATGAGGTGCTGAGAAGAAGGTATATTCTCTTGTTTTAGAATGGAATGTTCTACAGATGTCTGTTAAATCCATTTGGTTCATAACTTCTGTTACTTTCTCTGTGTCTCTGTTTAGTTTCTGTTTCTATTATCTGTCCACTGATGAGAGTGGGGTGTTGAAGTCACCCACTATTATTTTGTGAGGTGCAGTGTGTATTTTGAGTTTTACTAAAGTTTCTTTTATGAATGTGGGTGCCCTTGCATTTGGAGCATAGATTTTCTGAATTGAAAGTTCATCTTGATATATTTTTTTTCTTTGATGAGTATGAAGTGTCCTGCCTTATCTTTTTTGATAACTTTTGGTTGAAAGCTGATTTTATTCGATATTAGAATGGCTACTCCACCTTCTTTCTTGGGGCCATTTGCATTTTCTTTGATGGTTGTGTCAATTTTTTTTCAGTATTCAGTATTATATTTATTTTTTTATTAACTTGAGTATTTCTTATATACATTTCGAGTGTTATTCCCTTTCCCGGTTTCCGGGCAAACATCACTCTCCCCCCTCCCCTTCTTTATGGGCGTTCCCTCCCCATCCTCCCCACCTTGCCACCCTCCCCCCAACAATCTAGTTCACTGGGGGTTTTTATGGTATCTTTTGCCTGAGATTCTCTCTTCTATCTCTTGCATTCTGTAGGTGATGACTCCTATGACTCCATCTATGACTCCTGATCTCTTCCCTAGGTTTTCTATCTCGAGGGTTTTCTCTCCCTTTGTGATTTCTTTATTGTTTCCATTTCCATTTTTAGATCCTGGATGTTTTTGTTCAATTCGTTCACTTATTTTGTTGTGTTTTCCTGTAATTCTTTACGGGATTTTTGTGTTTCCTCTTTAAGGGCTTCTACCTGTTTACCCATGTTGTCCTGTATTTCTTTAAGGGAGTTATTTGTGTCCTTCTTAAAGTCCTCTAACATCATCATGGCATGTGATTTTAAATCAGAATCTTGCTTTTTCAGTTTGTTGGAGTATCCAGGGCTTACTGCGCTGGGAGAACTGAAGAAGCCAAGTAGCCTTGTTTTCTGTTGGCAATTTCTTGTACTTGCCTCTTGTCATCTGCTTGTCTCTGGTGTTAGCTGGTCTTACTGTCTCTGACAATGACTTGATCCTCCTGTAGGCATGTGTGTCAGCACTCCTGGGAGACCAAATCTCTTCAGATGGGATTGTGGAGCATGGTCAGCTCTGGGTGCATGCTGACGGAAACTGGAAGGATCCTGTCCCAGACTGCTCGTCAGTTCCTGTGTCTTGAGGGCTCCCAGCAGGTCCCTCGGAGCAGAAGTGGTGGTGTGTCAGCACTCATGGGAGACCAGCTCTCCTGGTGGGATCCAGACACAGATTTGTGGCACAGGGTCAGCTCCGAGTGTAGACCAAGGCTATACTTTTATTGTTCTAACTTAAGTGGGACAATTCAAACAAATGTTCTCCTATGCATAGGCCAAACATGTGTATGCACAGAGAACTTTATCTCAAGAGTCACATATATCATTCATTTTTTGAACATGCCATAGTAACTAGAATGTCAGAAAGGAAGTCTGGCCTGCAGTGTAGGAATCTTGTAATCATTTATCTGCCCTAAAGCCAGCATGAGGAAGATGAGGGCTGACTAATGTGGTCCTTGTAGAAGACTGAGACTGTCAAAGAGTTCCTAGAAAGCATGTGAAAGTCAGTTGACTGCAGAGTTCCTGCAGTCTGTGCCGTCTTGTTTCATGTGAGGTCATCCTTCAAACAGACGTTAGCGTTTTTAGTAGCTTCTGACCTTTCCTTTTCCCTTCTGAGGCTGAGGATTTAATTTTGGTTTCTGCCCTCTCTCCACCCTTTTCTTATTCATTTATTCATTCTTACATTTATAGCTACTCTTATTCTAAAAATATTTCAGAGGCTCACAGAGGCCACATACAGATATTACAATCTGATAAAATGTGTTAACGATCCAAAGAGAAGTGTGAAGATTTTAGAGTTTCCCTGAAAAAAAATCCCAAAAGGGACCAGGAAAAAAACTATATATTTATATCTGTATATATATATATATATGTATGTATATATATATATATATATATATATATATATATATATAATTTATCTATATCATATATATCATATATATGTATATATATTTACATACACACATACATGCACACACACATATATATATGTATGTATATATATATATATATATATATATCTTATATATCTTCACTTTCAAGTAAATGAAGGAAGATGGAAAAACAAATATCCCAGAGTTGAGAAGGTTTTGTTGGTAGAAAAATTATGGCATTTTCAGGCTGAAAACTATGTGGGGCATTCATCCCATATCAAGATAAAGGAGACAATACAATGCTATAGACCCGGTGGGAAGTCACTAATGTGTGTCACATAGTTGCTTCTCAGGAAGCACTAAATGCAAGTTTATGGCAGGACACCAAATGATACGTCCCAAGGTGTCATTTCTCCAAGAAGTCCGACTACTTCCATAGGGGCTGCAGCTGTGTCCCAGGGGTGGTGTGCATACCTAGCATGTGCAAGATCCTGGATTTGATTCCATGTACTAGAGGGAGGGGCACTTCTCTGAAGTAGTATTTGCAGGTATCTTGGTTTGCTCTGATAGCCCACCAGAGGAACCAGAATAAATGCAGGTCACCACACTAACCTCCACTTCAGGTAGAGAGCAGACAGTGATGGAGTGTGCATTAACACACTGTGAACATCAGAAATAAAGATGGGGAGTTCTGAGAAATTGAGAATGCCAAATGAGGTGCATTGTCCATACAGATCACCTGTTGTCTGTACAACAGAAATACCTGCGGTCAGAGCCCATGTTTGATTCAGAAAATACGCGTAAGTTCATAATCAACACACAAATGGGTGATAGGATCAATGCTCGGAAAAGGGGTATAAACCGTCAAGATTGACAAAAGCCATTATGAGAAAAAATAACAGGAGAAATTGGCACATAGAGCTCTCTGGCACACGAAATTTAAATATTTTATGTTTCAAAGACATGCAAAAGCTAGTTAGGAACAGTGTCTCCAGTTGGAGCACGGTTTGCCTAGTTCATCATGATGAGGTTAGGGTTTTTAGTAGTTAATTGATCTTATAGTAAGCTTAAAATAAAGTTCACCAAATCTTGGGTCTTGGGTTTTCTCTCTCTCTCTCTCTCTCTCTCTCTCTCACACACACACACACACACACACACACACACACACACACACACAGTTGTATTCTGCTTGAAAAACAATTATCTTTTCTGTATTCTCTTGTTTTGCTTTGATATTGTATGTACTTGCTTTTATTTTTTTGTAGGCCTTTGTTTATTAGAATCTAATTTGCATATTCTCCTTGGCAATTAAGCTAACATTTCCGTTATCTTCTCTGAACCTTTCCGATACTCCTCCGTAATCCTCATCATTTCCTCTTAGAAAAGCCTCTTTTACCTAACAGGGTTACTGATTTTTATAGGGCTGAAGAGGAATAACTTTAAATGTTGCTGGCTGCTCTGTGTCCTGAATGCCAAGTTTGCCCATGTTTCTTTATATTCCATACTCTGGAGAGCTGCAGCATGTTTAAAATTCCAAAGCCAGCAAACAAAACCTAAAGCAGAGTTTGTGAGCTTCCTGGCTTGATCCTGGAACAAAAAAAAAAAAAAAAAAAAAAGAAAAGAAAAGAAAAAAGAAAAAAAAAGAGAAGAAAGAAGGAAAAGAATAAACGAAAAAGGAAGAGGAAGAAGAAATAAAAGAAAACAGATTAAGTTTGTAGAATTTTCTGCTATTTTGATGAAAGAGTAAGCAAATGCTCATTAAAACTCCACAGTGCAGCCCATTTTCAAACCCACATCTCTTTACTTAACCAGGGGGAAAAAGCAATTTGATAATCTAGGATCCCTGTCACATCTGTAAAACGCCTCTGTGAGCTACAAACCAAGTAAATGATAGCTTCCTTCTATTATGTTTCTCTTGCAGTTTTTCTCCAGTTTTTATCTAGTTCCTTCTCTTGAATGCATTATCACAAATTTAAGACATAAGAATTGTGCCGAAATAGAAGTTATTCACTGTAGCTGACTAGGAAATGCTTAAAAGTGTCATTTCCAGATGGACTGTAATAATATGGGTGGAGCCCTGGAAAGATACTCAGGTCCTTTGAAAAAGGGGAATTCAACATTATATATCAGTTACCCAACAGAATATCAGCCCTTTACTTTGGAATCTATCAAAAACATGGTGTAGATAGGATCAAAGGCAGATGTCAAATTTTCTGTACAAAGACTCAATCACATACCTTTAATTATGTGCACATGATACAGAATCCTGTAGGTCAGGTTACTGGAACCCTCTCAGGGGTATGGAAGAGTGGTAATCCCTGCTCTAGAGATATGACTCAGTCAAACTACCTGCCACAAAGTCATGAGGACCTGAGTTTGGATCCCAAGTCAAAAGCCAGGCATGCCAACATGTGTCTGTAATCCTAGGGCTGGGGAAGCAGAGAGCAGAGGACCTTTGAGACCCCCTTTCCAGAAGATCTGGACGACTGGTGATCTCTGCATTCGGTGGGAACCTGGACCAAACAATAAGTTAGACATGAGACTAGATCAGGAGCGCTCAGGGGAACTCAGGTAAGGCCCAGAATATGGTGCTGCGCTGTAGGCTCCTATCTTTCTATCTGGTGTTAGAGCAACTCTCACTCCTCTCCAGGCAAGCATCCTTGTGCAGTCATAGACAATGATTAGTGCAGAAACCCATGACTGGTCAAAGTATCATTATTGTACTCATCTACGAATGGGTCATTTCCATAACATCCCTCCCAAGGCCTAGGCGCCATTACAGATGAGGCGGGGAAGTGCAAACAATCATGATAACCAGAGGATGGTGATGACCAGAGCGAACAGTATCTTCTGGACACTGGATCCCGTAAATCCCCAGCAGCCGTGTCTGCGTAAATTCAGTCTAATCATCATTCCCCCTTGTAGTGGGAAACTATTCATTAGTTCCCACTTCTAAATGACGAGACGTGAACAATGAATGGTATCTAAGAGAGGCTAAGTCTGTCTACTTGCTTTAAGGATGAATTCTCCTGTCAGGCCCGCCATGATCAAGTGGATGGTCCTTCACCCAGGAAATATGAACAACACAAATAGGAATCACTGGATTATTTTAAAAAAATAGTTTACAAAGTTGGGAAGGAGTGGGGGCGTGTGCAGCTCTGGAAGACAGTAAAGGGAGAAGTTGGGGTGAATATAATCCAAATTCATTGCATAATATTTTAAAACAATGAAGGAAAATATTCTTATATAAAAAAATAAGATCCGGAGCAATAAAGGGAAACACTGAGATTGACCTCCACCCCCTCCCCCAACATACACACACTAAAAACTATTCACTCTATGGGTAACACAAATATGTAAAAACAAATAAATAAATGAACAAACATCAAGTAAAATAAAATAATTCTCACTCTGTAGCTTGGTCTTGTGTGTCACACTGATATTACTGTTCTTCTAAAGTTAAAAGAGGTTTCATAATCATCACTTCCTATGATTTTCCCAGAGCTGCCCAAGTTAACTGAAGTGGTTGCAAGGCTACAAAGAGGAGCGGAATCTCACAACATCGGTAAGCCGACTAAGAGATGGTCAGTCTAAACTTCAGTCACTTCGAAACCAAGACGATGTTTCCATTTGTCTTTCAAAAGCAACCCAAATAAGTACACATTGCAGCATCAAATAGCTAGTGGAAGGCTACAGAGTGAGGCATCAAGCCCACCTGGGCTAGAACTCTCCTACCAAACACAATCCTTGTCTCAGGGGCTCTTGTGTGAGGAGTGAGGCTCACGCCACCTATCAACTTTGTTAAATATGGAATCGCTCAGGATGATGGAAAACTCTACAATTGGTAGGGTGTTTATGTAGTGAATAACAGAAGAGAGATTACACTGGTAAGGCATTCATAAAATCAGCATTACTCCATGGAATAAATTAATTTTTATAGTGATGGTCTTGTGTTAAAGAAACAAGCAAATCATTAGTGAAATCCTTACAAAAATTTTAATATTCTGGTTGTTTTATTGGTTCACCTTGAAAATTGAATATCTTTTGGGATGTATCATTCTCCTTACATAATACTTACCAAACCTTATTTTTCCAAAGAAGTAGGTAATTGTTTATAACGTACCCCTTCAACTACTGTGTAAACTGAAGGAAGATTTTCTGTATTGAATCAAATAAATGAAAAATGATCTTGTATCTAGGGAGGAAAGGTAGTATTTTATTAATACAATTTCTAATTAATCGCTTCAATAGTCTATATTTGACTACTTTCCAGCCCTTTCTTTGACCTACTTCTATTTACAGAACATCAGTATTACCTAGAAGAAATATGTTAGTGTACCTTCAAACAAAACAAAACTGTAAAATCTGCTTCCCTACAAAGCCCTCTCCAGTCCACCTTTAGATTTTGAGTGTATTATACCTAAACGAATATGAGTGTATTGTAAGCAGCAACTATTAAATTAAAATTCTCAATTTACTGCAACTAGGTTTGTTTTGGAACCTTGCCTAATTTTAATTTCCATGCTTCCAGTGTACTTTAATTTACATACCCATGTTAAAGTGAGCTGTGTGCGGAGAAACAAAGCCAGATTCAAAAGACTTAATTAAAAACATAAAGAATGTGAATGGAAGTTTAGATATTATAAGTCTGACCTATGCTGGCCTATTATTTATTGATTTATAAAGACTCCGTCTCTACTTGAGAACCCCCCCAGGGAATGATTACAGAATAAGATATTTGCAAAACTGTAAAATCAAACCATTAAGAATGACAGCAGTTCCCATTAATCATGTTCACAGTGGGCTGTGCAGTGAAGATTAGCCAGCCCACCTCTCCTTTCCATTGCGAGGTAGATTAGGGAAGCTCTGCACTCAGGTTTCAGTAGCACCTTACTTGTGGAATAAATATTAATTCAAATCTTTCCCTCAAAACAGTTCTATTCAGCCACAAGTGACATTCCTCCTCTTTGAAAGTCATTTACAAATGCTTGGAGACATTTCTGTTTGAGAGCTGCTATGGCCAAAAATACTGCTAACAGTCCATGAAACATAGGACCACCATCCCCTAGCAAAGAACTAACCTTACCAAAATGTTAAACTGTACTACAGTTAAGTATAAGTTTATAAGTTTAACATGTATTCTTTATAACCTTATTTCAGAGAAGAAAATCGATGACTTATTTTCTTAAGTATGGCCACAAACAAGATACTGGTTAATGTTTAACCTCAATTCAGGGATGTGTCTTGGACAGCACTCTCTGTGTCAAAGCTCCAAACTTTTTAAAAACTCTTCAACATACCATCATATAACCTACATTAATTACTCCACATAGTCATGGAGTTTACAGTGCAAGAAGCTGATATATACATGAATGTGACTACTGCAATCTATGTGAATAACTGTGTGCTTAAGGAGTTTACAATGAAGAATTCCATGTGCATGGATTTGACTCACAGAAATAATGAGTCCTCTGTTAAATGAGTAATATTATGAATGAGAGGGTTGTTTTCGGCAAAGACTAAGATTTCAGGAAGCCAAGGACACCCGTCTGGTATGAAAATGACCACATGTGCTCTATCAGGGAAGCAGAGACTTACTAGGAAAGAATAGAGCTGAGTCAATTAAGACAGGTGGCAACTGAGGGATGGACAAGTCTGAGCCTTCACAGATGATTTGGATCTTTGACAAACTAAACACCTTTTGTTTGATGGTGTGTGTGCACATCAATGTCCAATACGTCTATCTGTCTAGTGGGGAGAAATGAAGCTAGTTCTTTGATTAAAATTGCCATTCTATTTAACCAATGGCTATGTTCCCAAGGGATTAAAATTTAATCCTTCTCTTTGAAGAAGTGGAGGAATGAAATAGAATGTTCTTATTACCCTGTGAGTAACTATGAACAAAGAGAGCAAGAATTCCTGGAGGAGAAAAATCAAAGAAAAACATTTCTCTTTTGCTTAAGTCCCTGTTGATTCTTTCTCGGTTGCACCTCTGGTCTTGTCTTTCTTCTTGACCCCTCCTATGATCAAAAGACACATGAGTGAAAGGTTCAAGAAGTTTTTCACAACTTTGTCGATCTTTAGCCATTAGGAAAATGGAGGCACTGGGAAATCCTGACTCGTTCATATGCCTTGTGGAAATCAGTGCTGTTCAGTAATGATACCCCTGCTGAAGTGCAGCTCAGCTTTGTCAAGGGCAATATAGATCTAGACGATCTCATGGTTTCTAGGAATAAAAGGCATTTTAAGAATATGATCTTACAGATGAGTCAAAAAATAGTATCTAGCAGTGAGTATACCCATGTGGGTAAGTAGACAGCAAGTTCTTGAGAATTCACAAGTGATCTATAGAATGTTATCTTTGCACAGTTAAAAATTATAACAAAGAAGAACCAGAACATGGTTTCAGTTTTCTCAAATTTAAGAAGATAAAGCTCTCATCCAGGCATTCTTATATTAACAATTACTTATGGACCTCTTTGAGATTCACCTGTACTCACAGCACTGAAGTCATTCTTATGATATGGAGCCTGGATGTGTCCTGTGGATGTGCAGAGGCTAACTTTGACATCACTGGTGGTGCCATAATTTCATTAACAAGAAACCTTTTCTTGGAGGAATATTATCTGCTTCTCCCTATCGCCCCCATCACTCTTTAACCACTTTTTAACATAGGAGCTCAATAAAAAGTCTTTCTCTCCTTCTGTTTCACACTGTTTTAGCTAATCAAAACTACAACTAGAAACTAAAGACAGAATAGAGCTTGTCTACTGAAATCCTTTGCTCCCTCCCTGCTGAGTTCCTCCTAAGGTTCATTGTCAGTCTCTGGGTTTTCTCTTGCTCCTCCAGCCATTCTGGTAGTTATGGGTTCTCCTAGGTGTGAGTTAGCTTCTCTTTAGCCTCTCACACACTTGATAAGCACTGCACCTTCACTGAGTGTGCATTTGAGTGTCTGTGAGAATGTGTTTGACTCTGTGAGTGGGGGTGTATATGAGTGTAAGTGTGAATGTGTGTGAGCATGTGTGTGAGAGTGATAGCCTGTGAGAGTATAAGTGTGCGTGTGTGTATGTGTGTGTGTGTGTGTATGAATCTGAGTATGCATGAGAATTTGTGTGAAAGTGGGAGTGTATGTGAGTAGGGAGTGTGAGTGTGTATGTCGGTGAGTGAATGGTTGTGTGTGAGGTGAGTATGTGTGAGTGATGGCACAGGTGTATGTGTGGACGAATGTGTATGTGATTGTGTAAGAATGTGGGAGTGTAAATGTATAGAAGAGTGGGTGTGAGTGTGAATGTATGAAAGTGTGTCTAAGTATGTATGTGAGTGAGTTTCAGTACATAGGGTGTGTGTGTGTGTGTGTGTGTGTGTGTGTGTGTGTGTGTACTGTAGTGTCTGGGGAGATATCACAAAACAACTTTCTAGTGTCTGGTCAATAAAATTGGAATTGTCAGACTTGGATCAATCACCCTTACGTACAAAACCATCTCCTCAGTCCCTCTAAACACTCGTGAGTCACCTCCAATGAGGACATCATCTGCCTCTGGTTTGAAAAATGTTCAATTGATAGGGTTGGGGATTTAGCTCAGTGGTAGAGCGCTTGCCTAGCAAGCATAAGGCCCTGGGTTCAGTCCCCAGCTCCGAAAAAAAAAGAAAAAAAAAGAAAAATGTTCAATTGATAGGACAATAAATTCTTGAAGGTAACATGATGGTGCAACTTGAAATATGTAGAACTGATTTTTCCACTCGCATATAATCATTTCTTTTAAGTTTTCCTTAATGCACCATCTTAATAAAGCAGTGTACACGCCCGGTTTTTATTATCAATTTGTTCATTTTGCTTATTTTTCGTTACTTGCTCACTTTCAGTAAATTTTTGTGAATGTGTTTAATAAATAAATATCCATAAATCACATTAAATATACACTATGGAAGATGCGAAAGGATGTGAGACTTTGCCTTGCTCTCAGCGGGTTTCGACTTAAACTAAAAAAATGCAAATGTGCTGGCAAATATCAAATGATTTGAGTGCTCATTACAAGCATACATTTACATCTCAACTCTACATGTCACCGTGTGTGGGGGCCCATCTGACTTGTCTTCTCTATGTTTATACTCCGTGAAATGGTGTGGTAATATCTTTCCCCTTGGGTTGGAGACTGAGTATATCCATGAAAAATAGCAAGCAGCATTGGGGATGACGTGAGTATGGAAAGAAAGTCATGGTAGCCACTGCTGTTATTGTGGTTTTATCCACTCTCCATGACTTTGCAGTTTAGAAAGAAATACATATCTCTTTTTTATTGCCATTTATTTGTTTTGTTTTTTTTTTTGTTTTTTTTTTGTTTTTTTTTTTCTTTTTTTCAGAGCTGGGAACCGAACTCAGGGCCTTGCGCATGCTAGGCAAGCGCTCTACCACTGAGCTAAATCCCCAACCCCTTTATTGCCATTTATAGATGATCACTATTATGCCTGTTTTTGAAATGAGGAAATTTAGAACAGGAAAAAGAAGCTCTAAGGCTTGCATAGCAGGTTCAGGAAAATCCAAGATTATGGAATGTTTTTATGTTATAATAATACATCTCTCAAAATGTCAAAGTTCGTATTCTAGATTCTGTAAGCTATCAGAGAGTTGTTCTCTTGAAAGGTTCAAGTCCCTGAATTTCTGATTCCCACATAGGTGAAGATATGTATATAAAATGATCACTTGGATCCATTAAATCAACTTGTAGCAATAAGCTTTACCATAAAACTCTCGCCATACACAATAAAATTGCATCTGCATGATGAAAGTGCATCAAAAAGATGTGGTTCGTTCGAAACAGGTGTTAATTTAATGTCAGCCGGATCGGCCGTGTTGTGGATTGGAAACCCATTTTTCCCCCTGCTTTCTAAGCCTGAAGAGGTTTACTAGTCAAAATGCAAATTCCATGATTTTCACAAATATTAGGAAGAAAGTAATTGTGACATTTGGAAGCAAAATAACTTTGAAGTAGGAAGTTGAATTTTAGCTCTTTGGAAGGTCTGCAGACATGGAGCTTGGGATAAGAAACATCCACCACAGTGAAATGCTACTGATTTAATCAGCCAAAAGACTACTGCACTGAGAGTTACTTTCATATGGTTAGGAAATACATTTTCCTGTGACCATTTGAGGCATGGCTGCTTTCTAAATAATCTCACAGAAAGATGTTGATCCGAGTTAGACAGAGAATGTCATGCAAGGCAGTAATCAACTTCAGAGCTGTCTCGACACAATAAGCCACCTGCTTTAAAAATCAAAAAGGCAAAGTGGATTTATTTATAACCTCATCAGAAAGCAACATTAGCTGTTTTGTTTCACATCCTTGACTCATGAGAGAGAGCAAGAATGTATTATCAAGTGGTTTCAATTGACATAATAAGTTTATGTGGGTATTTTCCTATTACCAATGTGTTTCTACTTTTAATAACATTTTGTATCTAAGTAAATCAGTTGCTTATTCTATTGACAGTTTATTTAAAATCTTATCTTCATGCTTATTATTTTTGTTTAATTTTTTCTTTCTGAATTTTTGATGCTGTTTAATTAGGTTACATACTTCATATTTCCTTATGAAACATTAAAAGCATTAAATATTTTAATGTTCCTACATATGTATTTAAATATCTTGTCTTCTTTTCTCTTATCATTTTAGTCACTTTTGTTGTTTTTTTGTTTTATTTTTCTAGTAATCCAACTTTTACCCTTTGGCATTGTGTTGTTTGAATATTTTTAACGAGTGACATTGGAAGTTCAAGCATTCTAACCTCTGCATAGCAGTTAAAGGATGACTTTGTATTCACTTATGAGATTTATTACATATTTCTATTTACATTAAAAGACACATGATTTGTGCTACTTCAGAACTGGTATTCAATAAAAGTTGAATCATCTAATATACTGAAAATGTCAAGACCAAAAATACCATTTTAATGTAAGCCACTAAGGAGTTAACTCCTGTTGTTTTGAATTTTTGTGGTTCATTGATCCATCTAGCTGACAGCATGCAGATACTGAGCTAGGCCCCAAGGGCCACTGTGATAAAAAACGTTGTTTTGATTCTCATCTGCACAGACATAGGCCTATGAGACCAAACATGAGAAAACAAAAATCACAAGTTTAAGTAGACTTAGACATGGATGAGGCTGATGCAAACCCCAGTGAGTCAACCACAGTGCATGAGGTCTAGCAAAGCAATCACCCCACAAACGCATGCTCTGTGAAAGGTAACGGGCCACTGACCAGAGAAAAGAAAGACACACAGAAAGACCAGAGAAAGATCTACACACAAGGACTGCACGTGTACAAACCTGAAGGAGAACGGCTTGAGGTGGGCAGGAGTAGCATACTAGCTCATGACATCAATGGTCAGCTGACAGACCGCTGGCTCTCAGGATGACATTGTGCACCATCTTGGACCATCTCCATGGTGGAGTGTAATCAACAGACATGAGAGAATCTGGAAGCAGAATCTCCAATTCTATTTTTACTCTTTTCCGAAGTCACTCCCACTGAGCATGCACCTGTGCTCTGCTGGGCCTCCATTCCCCCTTCTTTCCTAATTGTCTCGTTTCCATTTACTGAAAGAAAGCACATCTGCCACCCATTTTGGATCTTACCTTGGCATAACACCCTAGGACATAAGTCAATGCCATGTCCCTGAGTAATAACCCTAGAAAAACAACACAAAGTCAGTGACCCAATCCTGACAAGATGTCTGCCTATCTGTTTGTCATCTTCTTCCAGTCGGTGTATCTATTCATCTATTACCTAATTATCCATTATTTACCCGTCAAACCTAGATATCAATATTATTCAAGGTCCTCTAGAGAAACAGAGAAAAATAGAGTAAATGCATATAAGAAGGGGTTTATTATATTGACCGGGTTGTCAAACAACAGCTGTCTTCACACAAAAAGATTGAGAGCACAAGAGGAAACCGCCCTACATATTGGATGCCTCTGCAGTCCCAACCTGGCACAGGAGGCCCAAAGGATTGATGGATAACCACTGGTCTTGATTTCACACTGAAAGCCCAAAGAAGCTAGATTTTGCTGACAGGATTGGATGCCACCTGTAAAGACAGCAGCAGAGGCAATGATAGCAAGAGGGTAGATGGTAAATACATTCACTTGCAAATATAAAAGCAATTAGGCAAAATCAACCATATTTCCACTTTATCAGACATATTAGGCCACTAATGGAAGGTGCCAGGTACTGTCGGGGAGTCTTCTCTGATAGTATTTTGTTCAGATGTTCTCTCTACTTCTCTTAGTCTCTTAGGTAAATCCAAATCCAAACATACTGACAACCAAAATTAAACATCACTCTGTCTGTCTATATATCTACCTATATATCCATCTCTATCTCTAATCTATATCATCTAATCTATATCTATATCTATCTGTATGTATCTATATTCATATCTTTCCATGAATCTATGCATCATCCTTCTATCTGTCTATCTATCTATCTATCTATCTATCTATCTATCTATCTATCTATCTATCATGTATCCATCTATCATCTATCTATCATCTATTATCTATCTACCTCTCATCTACCATTTATCTGTCTTTCATCATTCTTTTTATCCACTCACCCCTTCAGAGAGTCAAGTTTTATTGTAAGAGTGACCCCTCACCCTAGGAGGGAGAGCGTGCTAGTGTTGCTGCGTACTTTGAACAGATTCATTTCTCCTCCTCATTTTACTTTAACAGAAATTGTTTTGGGGAGATTTCTCATTTCACAAGGGAGACTAGTCTTTGAAGCTTGTACTATCACAAATATGTTCTTTCCAAAAGAAAACACTAGTGGTTAGGTTAAATTATTTAATTAAGAGATATGAAGTACTAAACAGTATAAAATTAGTAAAATGTGTATTTTCTGAGATAATTTTGACTTCTAATGAAATTTTTAAGCATTGTCTTTAAATACATAGGATTTTTTCAAAATCATTGTATCTTAAGTCATAAAAATCCATACAAACAATTGTCTTTACTTGCAGCAAGGCGATGGTGTTTAGTACTCAGTTGGCTAGGAAACTACTGGAGGGGTGTTACAATAATGTGCATGATTGGCACTCAGAAAGAGTCAGTGATCCTGGAGGAATAGATTGTACTATCCCCATGTTTTCTTCTAATACCAGTGAAAAACAGAGCATAAATTACTATTTATAAAATATTAACAGTGCACAGATGGACATCTCTTTGTGGCTAGTACTGTGATAAAATACCAGCAAAATTATTCAATATCAACAAGCAAACCTGATCAATACATAAGACACATTCGTCTATTAAGTTTTCTTAATTTCAGTCACAGGGCTTAGTACCTCATAACACTTAAATGAAAACACATAGAGCCTATTTTCCTAGCCTATATGGAAATTCGGTCTTCCCCTTTAAAGGTATTTCAGGGTCCAAGTGAGAGTTTGCTAAATGGTGCACAGAAAGCGATACCCTCCCTCTGAAACAGGCTCAACACAAATCAGGAACAGCAGATGCAGACTGACTTACAGGGAAGCACAAACATCATTCTGTTTTGTAGAAAAAAACTGATATTGTGTATATGACAGCAGTCTATTTTGTAGCATTTGCTTATATATGAACACATGATACTATATACAAAATAAATGCATACACATCATAAAGATTACATACCTAAACATGTTTTATTTTATCAATGCATCAATTCCTGTAAGCCTAACACTACCTTCCTGTTATTGTGCTATTGCCTGCTGTGTAGTTATTTTATAAGGCTGAAACAAGGAGCCTGGGTTTATAGGTATTAATATTAAACCTGGTAATATTTAAGATCTTAATCCACTTTGACTTCCTTAATGTGAAGGGAAGACAGAGTTCATCCAAGGCAGATTTTCATAGTCACAGAAGATGAATTACTTAGGAGAAATGCCAGTGGCTTTCACTACTCTATTGTTTGTGTTCAGTAGCAGATTTTGCACAGGCTCTCTTTCTCTCTCTCTCTCTCTCTCTCTCTCTCTCTCTCTCTCTCTCTCACACACACACACACACACACACACACACACACACAACACATGCATGAAATGAAGCCATGGGCATAGCCCCAGGGATGTTAATATCCGTTTCTATATGTCATGAGGATATTAGCAGGCTTGACAAATGCTACACGTTAAATTTTCCTTACATAGCAAACTTTAGACTATTGCTAACTTACTCATACCCCCACTATGCCCAAGGAAAATATTTTTATTTGGCAATTTCATTGACTTGTTAGTGGCAAAAGCCCCAAGTTATAATAAGATCTATTTCCTGACAAGCATTGTCTGACATTGCACATTTTATCCTATTGAACATTTGCAAACTCTACAATATGGGCAATGACATCCAGAAATACTTTTATTTTTTGTTCTCCACATAATTTTACTGTGTAAATATCAGATTCAAGCCTTCCTACTTCTGTGTAATTTCCTATGTATTACATTCACATAAATGTTTCCAAGAAAGAAAAACAGATAACTCCTTGTAAGAAAATTGCAAGGACAAACTCGTGAGATATAAGAACTCCTCTGTGAACTCAATTTGGGAGCTCGCTTTGACTGTTTGAAGAGCCATTTTTTACTTTACAAAAATTATTTTTTCATTTTAGACTATCATGGTGTAGATTTTTAATATGTCCCAGGGTTGTAATATTTGCTTTCTCACTGGAAACAATAGCAGCTGCTGAGAAGTTGAAAGATGACATCGCCATTCCCCTGAAAAACAGGGTCAGGGATCTTCATTAACCATCCCTTTCCGGCTGAATTTTGGGATTGGGTGCTTTGTGTGCACCATGCATACAGTGGTTACAACTGCAGATGATGGCATAGAAGCCCAAAGCAGTTAAGGAACCTATTTATGTGCTTCTGGGGTGAACCCTGTGATTTCACCCCAGTCAGAGAACAACGCCTACTAAGGTGGCATTTATTTTTATTGTTGTTGCTGTAAACTTTACATGACAAGATGTTCTAGCAATAAATCCATTGAAGGATAGCAGTGCTGAGTCACTGAACCCTCTGTCTTCAGAGGAAATGCTGACTTCCTGCAGACGGAATGGAGGAATTAATGATGGAAGCCTCAGTAGGTAAACAGGAGAGAGGGAAGTAGCCTGAAGAACTGTGCCCAGGACATGGTCGTCATTCAGAAACACTGGGTGACTGAATTGCCCATTGCAATAAGCAAATTAAACATACTTCTAAAGAGTTTGTACTTACACGCCTACGATGCCATAAATTATATTTTCAAGCGAATAACTTAAGTTCAAGTAAGAATTTGAGTAGGTATGTAAGGGCTCTTATATACAATCAGTTCAGGACTGTTTAGGCTTTCAAGTATCTATGCATCGGACAGTAACAGACTCTTTCTCCCAGTAGAACAGAAGTGTGTGTGGGGGGGGGATAATGAAGGAGAGGTAGGGAGGGAGAGAGACAGAGAAAGAGAGAGACAGAGAGAGAGAGAGAGATCTGAATTCATGTGTGCAGTAAGGAAATGCTGGCTCAATAGCTGCATACAGAAGTTTCTGCTGCTCAACATCTCCATTATTTAGTTGTTCATTATATCATCATTATATCATCTTTTCACATCACTTTTGAGTACATCACTTGCTCCCTTAGCAAACTAAGAAAAAGAATCAGATGTTGCATAATCTTATTAATTATATGTTAAAAAACTTTCCAGACTTAAAAATGGCATTGATTGAGTCATTAGGTAATTTAGAAGCAGTGACGTCAGTCTTATGATGTTTAAAGATACGATTGTAACAGTACCCAGATCTCTGTAGCTTATATCAGCACACTCATTTTTTCTGCATGTGTGGCACGCTCAGTACAGAATGGTGTTTGACGTGGGTGTTTAAGGACATAGATTCAGACTGTATCTTACCGTGGCACAAGCAAACAAACAAACAAAAAAGGTTGAAAGGGCTTCTTTTCCAGTATGACATAGATAGAATTGGACAAAGTAAGTCACATGGACACATCTGTCAGAGAACAGACACATGCAATACAATCCTGGGTCTATGGGGGGAAACATAGAATGCTTATGACATAGGATAGAGAAGGCTGTGCTTGGTGACCCAGAGTTGTCATGGCAAATTATCTAGACCTCCCATAACAGTTGTGTTCAGTCTCTTCTTCTGTTCCAGGAAAGCCATGATGTGTCCTAGCACCCTTCTCTTGACAGTGCAATGCACAACACCAAATTTTGGATATACCTATTATATATGTATGCAGTCTGCTCTCGTCCTGTGTTATCATATGGCAGTGGTCCATGTGCAGAGGAAACAGAAAAAGGAAGAAGAAAGTTTCCTTCACATGACTTCCTTTGGGACCTAGACAGTATCCCTAGCATCTCTATTGGAAATTAGCTGCATCCCTTGTGCCTTCCTAAAGGACATGTGACTGTGGATTATTGTCCTCTAATGAGAGATCTATGATGCCAGTCACTGTCCTATCACATGAGGAACAGCCTCCAGACCCAATCATCTAACTACTGCAAAAATCTGGTTGTTCTAATCCAAATAAAATTCATGCTTTGATCCCCAAAACAAACCAAAATGAAATCTGAGTTTCTTTAGTAAAAGCAGAAGTAGAAACAGCCAATAGAGGGTTAAGCAGCAGTGTCTGCCCCAAGGATTGTGTTTTCATCTGAACGATAGCTATCAGTTCTAAGTTATTTCATATCAATAACCCGAAGAAAAGGCAGCAATAAAAATAAGACACATGCAGAAATTATAATTTATATACACATGACCAAGAGATTTAATTATATCCGATGCTCTTTTAATTGGAAGTCAGGACAATTATGCTTACAAATGCCCAAGAAAAGGAATGTCAGTGTCCTGCTCACATTTTATCTGGCGCTATCATGGCATGCATTCCACAAAGCTAATTTTGCTCCATTGTCATTTGATTCCTCTGCCATAGTTCAAATCAAAATAAATTTTAAGAAATAGTCTGGAATCATGCTTAAGTATGAAAAAATGTATTTTAACTTAACCACCCTTAATGATTTTTAAAATAAGGACATGTGAAGGAAGACTCGGGAGTATTTGCTTTTCCACCATCCTACACCTCCATCAAAATCATTCTTTCAAATTCAATTATATATATGTATATATAATTATATATATATGGATATATATGTTTCTTCATTTTTGACATTTTTGCATTTTAATGAAATGTCTTCCAAAAAGTACATTTTGTATGCTCCTGAAGAGCTAAGGAAGCAATGCTCAGAAAACCTAAGTTTTCAGTGTTCCTGTAATCATACAGTTTCCTCCAGAGGCATATGAATTCCTTGCTCTATCTTGTGGAAGTATTTGTTTTTATGATATTAAATTTTCAGGTAAAAATTAGAAGCAAAATGTTTGCATTTGCGCTTAAATCTGTTTTCAGGTCGTCTTCTTCATTGTTCATTGCATACAATATATTCTCATGTAGATGTTTGCCATGAGCAAATGGAAGGCAGTATAGCATATGTGCTCCACCTAAGAACCTTGCCTGGTAAATACAGGAGGTCTGGACCTCTGCAAAGCATTAAAGATTATGAAGCAAAATATGAACCATTGCTGTGTCCCGAGGACACCCAACTGTGCGTCAAAAGACATCTACCCAGAGTATAGCTTGCCTAGGTTTTTGTTAAGTTTTCCATGTTTTTCTACGTTTCTAAGATAGCACAGGTGCTTTGAGTTGGCCTCAAAGTTGGAAAATGTTGTTTTCATAAAATAAGCTTCCACATGCTGTTGTGGTTCTCATTACACATACATATATATTTAAACACGTGCCTATTGTTGTAGACAATGAAGAATATGATATTTGGGCCAAGACATCAAAGGTTATTTCATTCTATGACAGTGGGCAAAATGAATTTATAGCAGCTACCCTGTGCTTGAAATTCCTTATTTCAAATACATAGACTACAGCAGGCTGACACTTGATTTTCTCAAAGCTAAAATGTTAAGGGACGAAGTCTGTGTAAACCATATCCAGAAGTGATATGTCCTCTTATTTCTTCCTTGGTTAAGGGTTTCTACACCCTAGGCATAGTCGATCACTCAACATACCCTGTGATGGTATAACGTAAAATTGTGTGTTTCAGTGTGTCAAAGACTTAGTTAAATCCTCTTTCTCAGCTCCTTTCCTCCTGGCTTTTTAGTGCTATGTGCTCTCAGAATCTCAAGGACCCACTCCAAACACACACCTTGGTGATTGAGCTTCACAAGACCTATCTCCTAAAGATTTGATTGCTTCTCAAAGGCAGAGGTGTTGTTGATGCACAAGACACTTGGGACATTAAATTAAAACTACTGTGGCCTTTGTGTCCCTTTGCCTTCTTTAAGCTGAAGTAGTTCCTCCGATCGGAGCAGCCGCTTAATACAATGTTCTTCTATTTACAGATAACAAATGCTGACCCTGTCTGGGTTCACAAATACTCATGGTTAGTGAAATATGCTGAAGTCATACTGCTTAGCTTTGCCCCTTTCTGGATTTGCGAACATGGGCAAGCAACACAATGTCTCTGTAATTTTTTTCTCATGCCTAAGGCAGCATTAGTAAGCATAGTAAATCTCACAGAGGACGCTAGAAGCACCCGGTAAACTATTTGTACCAAGCTTACACAGACAGAAGAGGACCTGCGTGTGTCCACCAGCTGCACTATTGTCACAGTCTCAGGTTGTTTTCATTGTCCAGTTATTAGACGATAACTGAAATCTAATGATCTCCTACAACATGCATTCTTTTAATGTTCTCCTTCAGCACAGTGAAATCATTCTTGTAAGAAAACAAAACAACAACAACACAAAACAAAACATCATGTTCCTCCATGGGAGTACCTGAAAATTAAATATCCTTTTGAATACACCAACTCACCCACTGAATCTTTTGAGGGGTAAAAGCTATGCAAGGTCTGTTAGCCACCACTATTTCAATAACAGTCACCAATTCTCCATTCCTTGGGATCAACTTTATGGATCATTTGATGGGGTAATGAATCCCTGAGAGCCTTTTGGGAAGTAATTCTTTTAGCACAGTGCCAACTGTTCAGGATTTTCAAGCTTAGAGAACCAAACCACGTCTGTTTTGACAAAGTACTCCACAGTTTACTTTCTCTAATTACCACTGCTTAGCTTAGCTTTCACAAACCTGAATGAAAGTTTTTTGAGTCTGAACGTGATCTACTTTGGGTAGATCCATGAAAGCCGTCAACCTCTCGAGTATAGAAAGCCGGATTGAATGACATAATCATGCATCCATGACAATTGAGAGCTCTCACAAGTTACATTTATATTCATTCCCCTTACAATAGCCATTATGCAATGTCATAGGATAGTCAAATAACTTGACTATTTTATAGCCATGAAAAATAGAGTATGAGGCAACCAGTAAAGTTCTTGTCATCATAAAGTCATTAAATATCTACCTTTAGAATGCTCAAACACCACTACTACATAGCACATTTAGCATTAATAGAAGGTTGGATTTTTGTGCAATAAAAGAAAATAAATTATTCCTTTTTAAAGGTAGATCATTTAGAAAAAAATTTGTTTGAAAATAGGTACAAAATATGAGGCAAACTTGGGAGAAGATTTTGCAAATAAAAACTAAATTAAGTATTCTAAAAACTGGTATTTCTTAAAAATATCCTCAGAAATAATCTATATTCAAAATTTAATTGTATGCTTTTTTCCATGGAGGGAAAGAATCATCTATCAAATTCGTCATGTAAAACAAAGAACATTTAGCATATTGTTGAGTAATTTATAGGTATCTGGATTATCAAGTAGAATAAAGTGTCTCGTTCACAGGAAAAGCTTAATTCCCGGTTGAAGTTTCTACTGTATTGGAATAACTGAGAAGTGAAAATGTAGCTGTTTGTCCCCACTAAATAAATAGATAAATGGCGTTAGTCACTGGCTTACTTGGAAGCCTCTAGGATGGGCTAAAGTAACTGCGGAATAATGCATGCCAACGGCCATAAATCATAAATTATAATGGCACTGGCTGAGCTTCACCCAGGTCTCTATGTGCTATTGTTTCAAAACCAGGCCTGGGTGGAAAAACCTGTCTTGGCTCTTGGATTGCCTCTGTGGTGGGAGTAGATGGAAACTCCTGAAGCTCTGCCCGACTGCTTCATTTTCTTCCCATAATAGAGCAGATTTGGCCAGTCCTGTGAAGAACAGCAGTGGGAAATTGGACCAGAACAGATCCAGCTAATATGATACAGTACGAGCTAGGAAAAAAATGTGATTGACTGAGGAGTGGAGAGAGAAAGAGGCTTTAGTAAAGATTGAAGATGAGGAAAGGCAGGTGAATGCCAACACGACAGTTATTTAAAAAAAATACAGAAATAATAAAACCGTTTAGCTTCATTTTGTTTCTCCTTAAGTTAAATCACAACAGTCAAGTGTATATACATATGCATGAAACAAAAACAGTTGGTCTTTTGTTTCCTTTTCTAAATCCTGTTGTGGCTTTGTAAATGCAAACAGCGAATGTTACTAATTTTTATCATGTAAAACCCTTAAAGTAGTGTCTAGTGCATAGTAAGATGCCAGTGAACATTGTCACATTTAATAAGGTTAAATGGATAACCTTCTCCATGTGTAGGATTTCTAGATGAGGATTCAATATCTGTGGCAGAAATTCTGAAACTGAATGCAAATCAGTTTTCTGCTGAGCGGTAATAAAACATAAGCTTAATTGCAGTTGTTACTGATGAATATATTTTATTGGTTGTAAACGGATTATTGACCGGTTCATCCCTTAACCCTAAAATAATATTATTAAAAGTTATTATCATTGGTTAAAAGAATATTAAAAGTGCTTATCATCAGGAACACACGTTCCTGATTTGCATAGAGCTTTTGGTGTTCTGTAAGATAAAGACGGACCCTGTATCCAGCTTGATGCTGTTCGGATTTAATTTTATTTCCTCTAGGTAAAATGCACTATGATAATTCCTCTTTAGGTGTAATAAATTTCAAATATTAAAAAGTTCATAATAGTCACATTATTTCAAGATGATTTCATTGAATTCAAATCATCCTCAAATGATTTTCTGTGCAATATAGTTAATATATAACAAGAAACAATGATTGCTTAGAAATGTAACTGTTTTATTTTTTATTGGATTTTTTAAATTCACATTTCAAATGTTATCCCCTTTTCTGGTTTTCATCCACAAACCCCCTATCCCATGCCCCCTCCCCCTTGTTCTGTGAGGGTGTTCCCCTACCCATCCAGCAACCCCTTCCAGTCTCCCCGCCCTAACATTCATTTACACTGGGGGTCAAGCCTTGTCAGGACCAAGGGCTTCCCCTCCCATTGGTGCCCAGCAAGGCCATCCTCTGCTATATATGCAGCCAGAGCCATGGGTCTGTCCATGGGCACTCTTTGGATGGTGGTTTAGTCCCTGGAAGCTCTGGTTGGTTGGTATTGTTGGGTTTTTGGCAACCCCTTCAGCTCCTTCAATCCTATCTCTAAAACCTCCAATGAGGATGCTGTTCTCAGTTCAATGGTTGGCTGCAAGCATCTGCTTCTGTATTTGTCATCTTCTGGCAGAGGCTGTCAGGAGACAGCTATTATCAGCCTCCTGTCAGCATGCATATCATGTTATCAGCAATATTGTCTGGGTTTGGTGGCTGTATGTGTACGGGCTGGTTCCCCAGGTGGAGCAGTCTCCGGATGGCCTTTCTTTCAGTCTTTGCTCCAAACTGTATCTCTGTATTTCCTATTAATATTTTTGTTCCCTTCTTTTTTTTTAAATTTCTTTCTTTATATTCATTTACATTTCAAATGTTATTCCCTTTCTGGGTTTCCCGACTGTGAGTCCCCTATCCCATCCCCTCTCCTCCTTCTTCTATAAGGGTATTCCCCCTCCTGGCCCAGACACTTCTCTACACTGGGGGGGTCCAGCCTTGGCAGGACCAAGGCTTCTCCTCGTATTGGTACCCCTTTCAAGAAGGACTGAAGCCTCAGCACTTTGGTCTTCGTCCTTCTTGAGCTTCATGTGGCCTGTGAATTGTATCATTGGGTAATCCGAGCTTTTGGGCTAATATCTACTTATCAGTGAGTGCATACCATGTGTGTTTTTTTGTGATTGGGTAACCTCACTCAGAATGATACTTTCTAGTTCCATTCATTTGCCTAAGAATTCATGAAGTCATTGTTTTTAATAGCTGAGTAGTACTCCATTGTGTAAATGTACCACATTTTCTGTATCCATTCCTCTGTTGAGGGACATCTGGGTTCTTTCCAGCTTCTGGCTATTATAAATAAAGCTGCTATGAACATAGTGGAGCACGTGTCTTTGTTGTATGTTGGGGCATCTTTTGGGTATATGCCCAAAAGAGGTATAGCTGGGTACTCAGGTAGTGCATGCAATGTCCAATTTTCTGAGGAACCTCCAGACTGATTTCCAGAATGGTTGTACCAGTCTGCAATCCCACCAACAATGGAGGAGTGTTCATCTTTCTCCACATCCTTGCCAGCATCTGCTGGCACCTGAGATTTTGATCGTAGCCATTCTGCCTGTGTGAGGTAGAATCTCAGAGTTGTTTTTGATTTGCATTTCCCTGATGACTAAGGATGTTGAACATTTTTAGGTAGTTCTCAGTTATTCAATATTCCTCAGTTGAGACTTCTTTGTTTAGCTCTGTACCCCACATTTTAATAGAGTTATTTGATTCTCTGGAGTCTAAATTCTTGAGTATATTGGATATTAGCTAATTCTTTGTATATTGGATATTAGCTTTCTACCAGATGCAGGATTAGTAAAGATCTTTCCCCAATCTGTTGGTTGTCATTTTGTCCTAATGGCAGTTTCCTTTGCCTTACAGAAGCTTTGCAATTTTATGAAGTCCCATTTTTTAATTCTTGATCTTAGAGCATTAGCCACTGGTGTTCTGCTCAGGAAAATTTTTGCAATGCCTATGTGTTCAAGGCTCTTCCCCTATTTCTTTTCTATTAGTTTGAGTGTATCTGCTTTTATGTGGAGGTCCTTGATCCACTTGGACTTGAGCTTTGTACAAGGGGAGAAGAGTGGGTCAATTTACATTCCTCTATATGCTGACCTCCAGTTGAACCAGCACCATTTGTTGAAAATGCTTTCTTTTTTCCACTGGATGGTTTTAGCTTCTTTGTCAGAGATCAAGTGACCATAGGTGCATGGGTTCATTTCTGGGCCTTCAATTCTACCCTGTTGATCTAATTGCCTGTCTTTGTACCAGTCCCATACAGATTTTTTTTATCACTATTGCTATTAATACAGTTTGAGGTCAGGGATGGTCATTCTCCCAGAAGTTCTTTTATTGTTGAGGATAGTTTTCAATATCCTGGGATTTTTGTTATTTGAAATCAATTTGCAAATTGCTCTTTCTAACTCTATGAAGAATTGAGTTGGAATTTTGGTGGGGATTGCATTGAATCTGTAGATTGCTTTTGGCAAGATGGTCATTTTTATAATATTAATCCTGCCAATCCATGAGCATGGGAGATCTTTCCATCTGAGATCTTCTTCAATTTCTTTCTTCAGAGACTTGAAGTTCTTGTCATACAGATCTTTCACTTGCTTGGTTAGAATCCTACCAAGGTATTTTATATTACTTGTGACTATTGTGAAGGGTGTCGCTTCCCTAATTTCTTTCTCAGCCTGTTTATTCTTTGAGTAGAGGAAGGCTAATTTGTTGGAGTTAATTTTATATCCAGTCACTTTACTGAAGCTGTTTCTCAGGTTTAGGAATTCTCTGATGGAACGTTTGAGACTCATTATGCCGTTTTAAACACAAGTGTGTAGTAGTAAGTCTGTACCTCCTGTTCCCCACATCTGTCTGTCTAAATGTCCTCTGTCCATCATCTTACTAATCTGCATCCCATCTCTGCTTTCATGTGACATATGTCCTATTCACTCTTATTCTTTAGTTTCCTTTCCAGTGTTGAAGACACTATACACATTTGAAACCATTAAAATACATACATTTATGCACTAAGGCCAAGATTCTTACATATAAGAGAACATGCTGTTTGAGGGTTGGAGCTTTCTAAGTTAGAGTGTCCTAATATAAGAATAACATCTCAAGGAAAAAAGGAATAACATTTCTAAAATTTATTGACAGAAGGTCTAACACTAAAGAAGAAGACATATTTGTTATACCCTTCAATATGTTAATGATAGGTCATTATGTAATAAATCAAATACTGTCATAAAAGCTAAGCAACTGATTACATAATAAAATTCATTAAATGCCCTCTGGTCCATTCTCATGATAGCACACACATAAGTCTTCACACTTGTGTTCATACATTAAGAGAAAAGTTACAAATGAATTTCAACCTTTAAAAAACTGAATTTTATTTTTGATCCCTAAACCTTCATTGACGTGCTGTGCAAACTTACTACAGTTCTATTAATGCAAACACAGAAAGGGGTAGATATTAGGCTTGCCAGGCTGGTGCTGTGTGGTTCACTGACAATTCTGTTAACGCAAACATAGAAAAGGTGACGATTGGAATCACTGTGCTGTGTATTTCTTGGAAGTCTGACACCCTGTTTGCTTTATGTGGCTTTTGATTTTCCATTTTTAATTTATCTATAAAGAAGAAACAATACATTTCCAAAGCTCGAAGAATCTTATTTTTAAAAATATTCTAAATCATGTCATTTGATGTCTTTTAGCTGCAACAAATAGATGCTAACAGTGAACAATCAGCCACTAACTTCCAACCCTTTGTGTTACTCAACAATCACAAGGAGCAGTTTCCTAAAGACAGACAGACATGCCACCACGATGGAAGGAATGGCAGGAACAAGCAGAGACAATGTCATCCAGGAAGACACACCTATTGATATGTCAACCAGGAATAATTTATGAAAGTCAAAAACTTTCTAGATATAAATTTGCCATTTGCTGTTGATGATGTCTACTATCTACACACGTCTTTTGTTTCCTTTTAACTAAAGCACATTTCAGCTTCTACTAGGCTGTGGCCTTTGTGCATAAACTTTAAGGTGTAAGGCCAATATTTAAAAAATGGTACATGAGGAATTAGATGCCACCTAGTCAACAGGGGAAATGACACCTGCCACTCCATCAGCACATTAAGTACCAGTACCCATGAAACATCCAAACAACTTTCAATTATTTATTTATTGCTTGAAAAATTGGATACATGACTATAGCGCTTTGACTAACTCAACCTTCCACTCCCTTCCAACTCCTCCCATGCCATCCTCACCAGTTCCCCTTCTCAAATTCATGTCTCTTTTAAAAAACCCACCAGGTCTGCTTAAGGTTGTCAGTGTATTGGGGGTGGGGGTAGAAGGTGATCCCCGTGAAAGGAGGCAGCCTGTCAGGGACTGTGTGTGAGCCTCCCTCAATCTCTGTCCCCCAGAAGCCACTAGTTGCCACCCGAGTCTCGGCTAGGGGAAGAACTTCTAAATTTTTTAAAATAGAAGTATCATAACTTATATTACATTTTATAAAACCCTGTTTTATAGACTGCACCAGAATAATAACTTGCAAAGTTGTTTCCTGATATTTAATTGGATCTGTACAGGTAATCAATACATAGTATAGAGCTTTCTCAGCTGTTTCTTGTGGTCACTTGGGGAATGTATTTCATTAGAACAAAGCTGTGTTTTGCAGTGCTCTGCGATAAGTTATAAGACAAAAAAATGGAAATATGAAGTGCAACAAAATTAGTTTTCCTATATAGCATCTTTCCACAAATATTCTGTAATATAAATAAATTTATTGCTTATCATATATATTTTGTTTGTCAAACATACAGATATTCTTATCAAATACAAACAGACACACAACACGCAACACACACACATGAGAGAGAGAGAGAGAGAGAGAGAGAGAGAGAGAGAGAGAGAGAAAGAGAGAATGTCACTCAATGTAATTCTGGTTCTGAGGATGGAAACCCTGAATGTGTAACAGTTGGCAATTTCAGGTTTTTTTTCATATATTTTGCTATGATAAAGAACAATCCAAAATTTGGCTCTACTTTCTAAACAGAGAATAGTATTTGTGGGTTGCTATGTACCCTTGACTATGCTCCAAGTAAAAAAGGAGCACTCTGGATTTCCGATCTGTTTCACACTGCCCAGCATGACAGGGCTCCTGGGCTCCCTGCACATGTTCAGTCTCCCCAAGGCAGTAATTGCAGCAGTTGCTGCTCTGGTGCTGCCCTTGGAAATCTCTGCTTGTCAGTCAAGCCTGGGTGAGGCTTTGTGGACATTGCGGGATATGTGCCACGCTCTTGGCCAGGCTAGCCCAGGATGTGCTGCAAGCAGCAAGAGGGTTAATAGACAACGACGGAGGGAGAAGAGCTTGCACTCTGAGGAGGTAAGCCACACTGTCCCTATTTCCTGGTTCAAGTTTATTGGTGACATAGGTTTCCTGGGGCTCAGAAGAACCCATCCTATTCCCTGGAATCAAAATACACAATTCAGTAAGTGCAGGCAATGGATGAAATATAATTCCATATGTAAAATAATGCTAATTCTATGTTGATTTTAGTGGTTCTGAAAAATTCGATCAATGAGAGCTGAACAGTCAGGGGCATGGATCACTCAATCAATTTGTTCCATAAACATTGAGCTACCCATTCATTGATCTGTGCTGGACTATGTTCAGCTCAGTCTACCAAACAAACAAAGATGGTGCCTGCTTCTACAAGTTTAGTGAGAACAGTTTTACATTGACTCTCTATCAACTCAAAGTACTTCTAGTTTCAGCTTTTTTTTTTTTAAAGTATAAGCCAAATATGTCCTAAAACTAAGAGTGTTCACATTATCACTAAGCATGGTCCCTCAAGGAATTCGTATCATTTCTCTATTTTGGTCCTGCCCCAAGAAGAAGAATGCCTATGATAAAGACATAGTTAAGAAGTGCTGCCTGGTCTGATAGTATAGGCTTTTAGTCACAGCCATTCTGGAGGCTAACACAATAGTATAAGAAGTTAGAATTTGCTGATCAGTCTGCCGGGCCCTGTCTCAATTTCTACAAAAATATGGTGGAGTGTAAGGGACAGAGCACTTGCCTAGAGTACATGAAGCTCTAGGTTCAATCCCTGTGTTGCAAAGATGATTTTAAAAATAGTTAGGTAAATGAATATGCAGTCCACATGATAGACCTTTAATCAAGGATGTGTCTGGGACATGGGTTGAAGCAATTGGTCAACATGCTCGGCCAACCTCCTTTAGATCACAACCCAGCCAGTAAAATCTGTCAGTCCAGTCTACTTCATACCAGGGCAGCCCTGCTACAAGAGACATGTGGTAATATGCCACCAAGATGCCCCTAAATAAAACCAATTACTGCTGAAGATGATGTGTTTTCCTGAAGTCATCCTCTAGGCTCCACCCTAAGATATCGAAAAATTGCACTGAGCTTATATGCTTAGGATAAATGGGCTTATTAACCAAGTGCAAATTTATGGAAGAGAAAAGAATCAAAGCACTGTCCTCATCATTCCGGTGGGCACTGTACCTCCCTCACCTGACCACTGCAGAAGGCCGTGAAAGGAGGCCATGGCTCGAGTAACAAGACCCAGGGAAAACTCTGAGAGCTGGATTTACAGAATAAATGTGTCCAGTCAGACAACCCAGCCTAAACAGACAGCGGCTGTAATCACTAGGCTTAAGAAGGATTACCGTGCACAAATGTATCAAGAAATCCTGGCTGTTGCAGGACTGAATACTTAATCAAAGCAAAACTTTAGGAGAACTTAAAGAAAAGGAAAAGCTCAGAGTGATGCAAAACTATGACTTACTGCAGACCTAATCACAAATTTGTGCATTGTCGACCCTTGGTCCTTCAAAATAATTTAAGACATCGTGAGTAACATCACACACGTTTAGTTGATTTGAAATGTGTTTCCTACTACAATTTGCCAAGGCCTTTTAAGGACTGCCTTATAGAGAACACCGGTGTGTAATATTGCAGTAAGAATATGCTAAAAATCATTAGGCTGTGTGATTAAAAGTGTTCACTACCTACCAAATTATTTTGCTCATCACTAGCTACCCTATTAACTGAAATACATGAAATCAATGTTAATACTTGTTTGTGTGCCTTTCAGCATTCCCTGGCTGAGTATGCATGATTTCACATGTATCTTTATACAGAACTCCGTAAGAAAAACATACCGTGCATAAACCTGCCAACTTGGTTTCTAATACACAAGAAGTACAATGCGATACAGCACAATCGATTCCCTTTTCATTAAGAAGCATGGTTGTTGGGAGGGGGAAAAAACTCATCTACCTCATTAATCCAGCAGCTGCAGAATTTCTCAGGTGTTACAAACCAGTCATTTTTCCAACAAGACCTGGATCTCTTTCCATGTGGTCCCATTCATATTGGTTTCAGATAGCTAAAATGCTCTCAGATTGGACATCTTTGGGAAGACTTTTAGGGGTACATCAGGACTGAATCAACCCTTGGCCCTTTCTCATGCCTGTGTTTGTAGAGTTAATCACCGTCTACATATTCATCCAGCCTTTGGATGTGTTTCTTCTCCTGCAACGTGAGGAGAAGAGATCGCAGCTCCAGCTCCTAGACTATATCTCAAGGGTAACAGTACTCATGAATACTGACTGAAAGAATGAACCAGTTGTACTGTGGCTAGGACCTGCATGGAGCGGAGGCTTATGCTGTGCTTGCTGCTGGAAAAATAGTGCCTCCTGCAAGGAGCAGCGCCTGAAAGACCTGAGTAAACAGGTCCTGGAAGGTGTAATTAGGTCTATTGGAAAGAAAAGAGTACAAAGTAATTCTATCAGCACAGACTCGATGCTCGGAATACCTGGGAATGGTAGACTTAGGAGAAATTGTAACTGAATGAATCATCAGAAGATGAGGCTTTTCACTCAGCTTAAGGACTACTTCAAGCCATTCAGCATTCCTGAATGTGTTTCATCTATGAAACGTAACTACAAACATCTCTCCTCTTGGCCTTACACACGGTTCAATCTCACAGAGTAATATACAGGGCAGTTTTATTTTAGAACATGTCAAAATGAATTTGATCAACCTCGTTCCATGCAACTTGACCCAGTCACTTGTCTTATTTATAGTACAGAGCGACTACAACCCAAAGAGAATTGTTATACTGGTTCTTTACTTCTAAGAGTGTACCAAAAAAATCAGAGATGGAATAATGTTCCACTGGGAGTGGGACAGAAGCTGGATTCTGACCCAGAGTTCTTAAGGTGTTAAATTAATTCACTTTAAAATACCAGGCGGTGGTTCTTTATAAACACACAGACAGACAGACACACACACACACACACACACACACACACACACACACATACAGAGAAAGAGAGAGAGAGAGAGGCAGACATATGCACACACAGAGACACATACACAGGAGCATATGTAAATATGTATGATATATATATATATATATATATATATATATATATATATATATATTGTCCTGGACTCAATTACTTTTTCCACTTCTTTTTTTACCTTAATTTTAAAGCTTTCTAATTCCTGCCATCATCATCATCATTAAAGTACATTGAATGATAAAGTGAGGGAACATAGGATGTAACAACAGGCAAAATGAGCCTGACCTCCACAGGAAAATGCATGTTTGAAGAAGGGCTCACCATCAAGTTTTACAGTTTCTCCAGTTTCCCTGGCTATTGATATAAGGGAATTCACTCTGTAGCTTTTCGGTATTTTAAGATAATATTTCAATGTCATGTTTACTCCGTGTCAATTTCATTGTCAGCTTTGCTGTCAGGATCGATCGCTCATTGTAATTTAAACTTGGAGAGTTTTCTATGCTTCTTGGTAGGATCTGCCACCAGACTCACTAAACTTGTTTTTGACAGATACACTTCCTACTTTCTAAGTCATTAATAACACTCTGGAAACACTTTCACACTTGTCTCGATCACCAAAACATAGCCCAGAGATCAGACCGGAGTGATATGGTCAAGACTTTGCGTTGTGGAAACACATGAGTCTAAGTCTGCATAAAAGGAAGAACTATTTTATTTGTTGATTGTTTTAACTCCATTTCTCATTCACTCTGAAAGAATCTGAATCAGAAAGAAGTAGATAGGTGAAAGATTTTGCTCATGGAGAAAACTTTGGGGAACCATAGACTCAGAAACTGTGAATACCGCATGCAGCTCTCCATGACTTCCTCATTAGAAATGAGTTTGGGTAGAGTGAATGGTGCCTGGTTTGGATTAAGAAGCTGATTTGCTAAGTTCTCTCTCTCTCTCTCTCTCTCTCTCTCTCTCTCTCTCTCTCTCTCTTGTAAGGCTAAACAATCACATGGTCAGCATAGAACCAAGTACTTAACATGCACATCTCATATCTGGTGAGTATATGCAGATGCAGTTCATTCATTCATTTAAAACACATTTTTCTGTTACTACTTTGGTCTGGCCATTGTTCTAGGACCAGAGATACAGCAATGAACAAGACACACAATGTTATCCATCTTCCTGGAGCGTATTCCTGTTTGGTGCAAAGAAAGAACAAGTAAAATACATGGCACGTTAGATTGTAATAAATGCTAAGAAGAAAAACCAAGGAGACAAGGAAGATATGAAATATTACTGTGTGAAACTCAGATTTTACCTAAGGTACCTAGGGAAGGTTTCACTGAGAAATTGGAATTTTAATTGCATTTCAAATGTCAAAACCACATCAGAAGCAATAATGTATAAGGGGAACATTTCACACATAATTCTCTTCACAGATGTAACTTGTCTTTAGATATATTTCCTTCCAGCCTTTGTCAATATGCATGCAGGTGTACCGTTCCAGACAGCAGCATGCTGTCTGTGCAGAGATGGATGCTGGGACATAACCCCGGAGACAGTAGAGAAGCGTGAAGGAGTTAGTCATGCTCACAACTAGCAGAAGAGCATTTTATAACCAGAGAACAAGACTTGATCATCCTAAGGCAGAGAGAGCTTAATGGAAGTAAAACAGCTAAACAACAAAAAATAAGTATGTTACGTTAAGGATGACTAAAGGCCAAAGAAGTGTTTCTAGTCCCTCTTAGTATGTTCAATCTTCCAAACTTCTCATTTGAAAATAACAGGCAAGGACAGAGATTCTGAAAATACCCCTATAAGTGGCGAACGTAGAATGTTAAAGTCTTACCTTTCTGATTCCACATTCAAAGATGCTGTACAGATGTCAGAATACAATGGGACTGATGTGGTAAAGTCAAGCTGAATGTTGAGTGTTCATTGTATTGAAAGATTGACCAACACTTTCTGAGGGAGTATTCTAAATCTGACAAAAAATGGATATAGGAACAAGACAATATCTCCTTTGAAACCATAAGAAAAGCCAAATCAGGGCTCGCAAGATGGGTCAGTAGGAGAAAGACTTATGACATAGTCCTAATGACCAAAGTTGGATTCCCAGAATCCACAGTAGAAAGGAAAAGCTGACCTCATACATTTGTATTTTGACTTCTACACAGAAATGACATGAACACACATGCATGACATGCACAGACATGACATGCACACACATGCATGATGTGTACACACATGACATGCATACATGTGACATGCATATACATGTATGATATGCACACACATGTATGACACTCACACACATGTATGGCATGCACATACATGCATGGCATGCACACACATGCATGGCATGCACACACATGCATGGCATGCACACACATACACGACGATGATAGCAATGATGATAAAGCCTGATGACATTGATGTTAATGGAATTTTGAGAAAGTGTAGAATTATGATGTCCCGGATTCAGTTCTTAGAACTACAAAGACAAATAAAATCATGTTAAATTTGTTTTAGTGTCCTAAAGACACTAAAAAGATAGTTTCACAATGTTGGTGATTGAACTTTTGTGAAGCCTTACATAAGGGGAAAGAGTAATGACCTCCAAGTTAAAGGACACAAATGTCAAAAATTTGAGCATGCTCTCTGAGTCTACCTTCCTCTTTGAAACCTGTGAATTCATCCTTCCACGTTTGCTTTCAGTGATTGGCACTATCCTCCACTGAGTTGACAGAACTAAAAACCTCAATGTCTCTTTGGGTTAATTCCTTTGGCCTCTGACACAAGTGGTACCAACCCCTGGTGTCTACCCATTCTCTTCAGTAACTTGAACACATCACCCTTCAGTATCTCCTTCCAACTGTCTGCCCTTAAGCAATCACCATTGATTAAGAATCTATTAACTCTGATATTAGGGTAGCAGTGCTGTCCACCGGCCCTGTTTGCAGTCTCCGATATCTATTGATAGTTTCACAATGTTTAACCAAGAAACAAAGATATATTGTACCTATTTGGGCATGGGCATCCCAAATTTTGGAAGTAGAAAACTGAATAGTTGCCTTAAAATGGTCTATTATGTGATAGGAGTAGCGAACTCAACTAGGCAACAGGACTGCAAAAAGGAATATACTCAGGTATGAATCCCGGGGCATTCACCAATTTTTGACAGGGAGAACTTAATCAGGCCATCGCTCTGAGTGAAATTCTTTATTAGGATATATTGGCTGTAGGGTAATGCATACATAACTTAGCACTGCATTTAATAGGACTCTTTTTGATAAAGTCACTATGTGTCCCACCTCTGGCTATTGTGCATACGTGCAATCTATTACCAACCACCAAAAAGGGCCAACAGCCATTGGCTTTTTTCCAGTTCCAGGCATGTGCTTTCTATCCTGCTGATTTATAGTCTACTCCCACCATGCAGGAATCTCCCTTTATTTCTATTCCTGATCAGCTACTATCCATGTCTACGGCCACACCACTCACAATGACATGTTTCTGATCTGCTGAGAACTCTCTGGGATGAAGGAAAGATGTGGCACTTGGTTATCTAACTGTGGTTGTCATTTACTTTTTGTTATGCCCAGAGTAGAGCACTGGAAAGAAGGTGTATGCGTTCCCTCTCTAGATACCCTAGGACCCAGCAAGCAGAAGGTGCAAGACAAAGCCAGCAAGAACAACAACAAAAATACAACAGCTATCACTAACATTTATCCGGAGCAACGTAGAAAATTGGGCATGTGTTTTCTTGTGTCATAGTATGTAAATAGATTTACATACTCCACACCATGAAGAAAGAAACCGTGATGCAAAGAGATTGTGGAGCTTTTCTGGGCTTATGTTCCTTGTGAGGTGATAGAAGTAAGAATTTAACTCAAGCAGCTTGGACATAGAACACTGAGCACACTGAGCTGTAGGTACTTGGAAGAAAAATATTATGTGTATATTATAATGTGTACTATATTTGTTTCTATTATAAAGATGGAATTTTTATAAAGGAACTGATTTTCCTAAAGTTAGCCACATTATATATAGAAAGAAGATGCATGCTTGTGCTGAATTAAAAAAAAATGAATGAACAGAACCACTCTAAGTCCGATTTCATAGTGTGATGAATAAAAGAGCATGACAGGATTATCTTAAATCTCTCTCCCCTACAACTGTATATTTATATAATTTATTTGCAATTTACTCTATGTTAAAATAATTTCTTTTAAATAACACCCATTTTAATTTGTGTCTACATGATTTAGCGAGAAAACAATCATTACTTCGTGTCCAAATAAATTCTATGAAGTTCTACTGCAAAGACAAGGTTTCAAGAAAAGAGACAAAAGAAAGACAAAAGGTTTTCAGGAGTTCACCCGTGGGGGTTCTTTGAAGGGTGGAGAGGCGGCTGGAACAATTGCTCAGATTTGTGGATCCTATCTCAGTCACATTTCTTTGACTTGGCACACGATGCTACCACTGGCAACTGATCTGGCTGGTAGCATTCTGCCCGCCTTGTAGACAGCCAGAAGGCCCAGGCCTGCCAATCCATCCTCGCCCAGCAGTGGGACTCATCATTGCTGTTGTCTAAATCTCGTCAATCGTTTCCCCCATTCTGTTTTGTATCAAATCCAAGTTTCTAATTACAGGTTTAAAATCTCTCTTCCAATTATTCCTCCCTCCACATAAATAGAAACATCTCTTCTCATTCCCTGCTTTTGATACAACTCTAATGAACATGCTGGTTCCAAGAATTCATATTACCTCCTTGCATTATCCCCTGGTCTCTCAAAGACATTGCCTTCTACTTTCAAAGCCTTTTCGGGGTTACTTTCTTTGGTTAGCTCCTCTAAAGCAGCACACTTAGGCCTTTGTATTTCTAGTGTTATTTGCTAATAGTTTGTTTTTAGTATCTATTTTTATTAATTATTTTATTTATTTACATCCCAAATGCTGCCCCCTTAAGCAGAGTTCTTACTCCCATTCCTCTTCCCCTTCACCTCTGAGAGAGGGCCACCACCACTGCCCTGGCATCCCCAATCCCTGGGGCATCAAGTCTCTATAGGAATAGTTTTATCCTCTCCCACTGAGGCCTGTAAAGATAGTCCTCTCCTACATATGTGCCAGGGGCCTCAGACCAGCTACCTCAGATCAGCTCGTGTTGGTTTCTGGGAGCTGCAAGGGGTCCAGGTTAGTTGACACTGTTGGTCTTCCTATGAGGTTGCCACCCCCTTCAGTTCCTTCAATCCTTCCCCTAACTCTTCCATAGGGGTCCCGACCTCAGTTCAATGCTTGGCTGTGAGTATATACTCAATTAGTTGCTGGTAGAGCCTCTCAGAGGACAGCTATGCTACACTCCTGTCTGCAAGCACCACATAGCATCAAGAATAGTGTCAGGGTTTGGTGCCTGCCCGTGGGATGGATCCCAAGTTGGGCTGGTCACTGGCTGGTCCTCTGTTTAGTCTGGGGTCCATTTTTGTCCCTGAATTTCTTTTAGACAGGAACAATTTTGGGTCAAAAAATTTGAAGGTGGATTAGTGTCCCAATCCCTCCACTGGGGGCCCTGTCTAACTCCTAGAGGTTCCATCTCCCCACTGTTGAGCATTTTGACTAAGGTTACCCACATGGAGTCCTAGGAGCCTCCCAGTCCACATCTCTTAGACTTTCTAGAGGTTACTCCCCACCCACTCTACAATATACTTGAGACCCATTCAATGTGACATTTATGCCAGAAACTAGATCAGTCACTGTGTATTTCAATGTCACAAAGCATTTCACCCTCATTATGACCCATCTGTAAAATGACAATGTTAGCTCAGACATGATTTGTTATAAGAATTGAACACATTTTAATTCTCTTGTCATTTTCACACGTATTGAATTTACAGTATACAGATTCTCCCCTAGGGAAAGATAGATAGATAGATAGATAGATAGATAGATAGATAGATAGATAGATAGATAGATAGATAGATGATAAATAGATAGCAACAGTCTCATCATGTTTAAGTCATAAAACATTTTTGCATATTTTTCATTTAACTATATATACATGTATCAACATTAATCATACCTTCTTAAAACATGTTAGCTTTTTCTAAAAGTTATAGGTGAATAGTTAACATAAAAATTCAATCATCCTTTCAATATTTCACAGTCAAAAGATGTTATGACACCTGTCTTTATCTACACATAAGGTCCCACCTGCAATAAACAATCTGAATGTCTTGACTTTGTAAGAGTCAAACCAATATTCTAGGGCTTTGACAAGCTCAATGTAGAAAAATTCTTCCAGAGTCTGAGATTTTATAATAAGAATAGATGATCACAGAAGGCATCACTTCAACTATTGACAATTATGAAAGTAAATCTTTGTCACAGAAAGAGAAAGGTATGGAACTTTTAGACAGGACCCATTTTTATCTGTAACATGCATGCGCTGTGCACTATACATAGGCTGTCACTATAACTAAAATGGAAGGAAATCATCATGTAAAAGCATACAAATAAAGTACTTATCTGTCTTTATACACAGAGTATAAACTGAGTCCCTTCCCCACCAAACTCCTAAAATAGAAATAGTATGCAAGATGTTTGTGTTAATTTTTGACCATACTGAATGGTTTAATTCCCATTAGACATGCTTCACTTTTTGAAAGACTGATTTAAGCACTTGCATTTTCTTAATGCTTTTGCACAAAAGAGATAGAGAAAAATAAAACAAAATAGGGAATGTTCTTATCAGTGATTGATTCTTTACTGACAGAACTTAATAATGGATCTAGTAGTCCATTGAGGCATGAACTTCTGACTAAGTTTTGGATTAGATGTCAAAAGAAATGTTACATCAAGACCTTTGTATGGA
Source organism: Rattus norvegicus (assembly GCF_021556685.1). Taxonomy (NCBI): domain Eukaryota; kingdom Metazoa; phylum Chordata; class Mammalia; order Rodentia; family Muridae; genus Rattus; species Rattus norvegicus. The sequence goes on along the minus strand of NC_141544.1, from coordinate 41,197,532 downwards.
TCAGTTTAAGGTATTATAGATTCCCAATACTTTTGATAGCTACTTGACATAGACAATATTGGTATATGACAGAAAGAGAAATGAGCTGATTCTTTTAACTTTTTTTTCTGGCAGTTGATTATACAAACGGACTCCTTGTATTTGCAATTTTTCTTGTAAGTTTTTGTAACAAGGTTATTTTATATTGCTGTGAGCTTTTGTGTATATGGGGGAGAGTGGTGTGTGTGTGGGGGGGGGGTGAGTGGGAAGACAGACACTTGATGACCAAGGGTAAAAAATCAAGATGAGGCTGATTAGTGTTTGAAAGTCTGGACTCTTAGCTCCCATACCTTTTAGAGACGTTTTTTTCATGCTCTGTATCATTTATTATGTGTTATCATATTCCTAGAAAGAAACTCAGATCTGCAGCTGTACTTACATAATCCCCAAGAAATAAGTGATTTCTTCTGGTTGGGGTGGTAATTATTGGCTGGCTCCTTTATTCCCTGGAAATTGATGAAGAGAACGCACAATAAACACCAGGAAACGTATTCATTAACGAAATTTCAGCAAAAAATAAAACTCAAGAACAGGCTAAAGTTTACTATATGTCCTTTTCCTGTATTAGGTAATTTCCACATTTAAAAAAGATGGTAATTTTAAAAGCTAATTTTACCTGTACGTTAGGAAGAAATACTTTTAAATCAATGTAGAGCCTGGTCTGTATAAAATGCTTGGATATATAACCATATTCTGTTCCTTTTGCTATCTAAAATGAAAGATAAAGATGATGTAAAATATTTTACTAATGTAGTACTTTATTAGTAAAATATTCAAAGTCTAATTCAGATAAGACATATTTATTATATTGTGGATTGTCAAAGGAAAACTAAATACTGAATTTAGGCTGGGTACAATGGCTCTAAACTATGAAGTATAGGGATTTTCTTCGATGAGATGGGTTCATTGTATTATTAATTCAGAAACTCCTAATGTGATTCCTAAATAACCATGGACTTTCTAGTTGGGGGAGATCTTCATTCACCCATTGGTGTTGTACAATGGAGGAAATTCTGCTGTAGGATTACATTTTGGGATGGCCAACAGTTATTTAAAGTGGCTGTACTCAAGAAAGATTTATCACAAAGTAGCAGATTCTGGTGTATTGCAAACTGTATTCATGTCCACGGGGCCTCATCTATTAATTTTGAAGATACAATATTGAGACATACTGGGGGCTCAGAAACATTTGTCAGGTAGATTGCATGATCATCCTGCTCAACTCTGCTGAGCAAGAAGGGAGAGCCTGGGTTGTCACGTAAACTCTAGGATGCTCAACAACTTCTCCACTCCTACTCATCTGTCTGCTTCTTCAGAAATCATAGGATGAGGATCGGGATAACATAGACAAAATGAGCCTCCCTTCTGATTCTATATCCGAGGGGTAGGGAGGGTTAAAGTGCCTCCATTTACTATTAACTTGTGTAAATGTCCCTTCCTTCAAGGTCTTCAGATAAGGAACAGAGTAAATCCAATGTCTGGGTCTTCATCAAGTCCTCGCTGGTGTTCTTTATAATCTCCCATTTATCCAATGGCCTCATTCTCTGATCATGGATTTCTGTCAATCAGTTAATTAAAAATATTTATTTTCAGGAACTGAGAGATGAGTGGGCCTGGCAAATAAGCCAATGATAGTACGTATCAACCGTTATAAAATATTTTGTTGATATAGCAAAATATATTTTTGGTAGTGTTGAATACAATGGGGACCTGCCAGGAACTCAGACTCTAGTAGTTTGAAGGCTTGAGTAGTTAAACTGCTCAGTTCTCAGAACTGTAAAGAGATAGAATTAAGAATTCTGGGATGTGACCTCAGAGCTCGGCTTTCAATCACTCAGCAGCACTATATCCTTATCTGGATTCAAACTAGCACAGCAGTAACCAATTTGAGTCATAACTGACAAAATGGGCCTAGTCAGGATTTTATTTTTTATTGTGTTTTCTAATAGTCTACAAAAAATATCAGCATGGTACATGGAGGGCTATATCCAGATCTTAGTTCCAGGAATGCATCTAATTCTGCTCTTGGGCTCTTTTTAAGGTTTGTTGTTTTGTTTGTATTTTAAGGACAAAATGTAGGTTGGAGGCAGTGGATTTATAGTCTGCAAATCCGTCTCTTTAGAATGAAAGGGTTAATGTGCCCTTCAAAGCAGTCTCATTTAGAATCAAAGTAGTTTGTCAGAGATTCTTGCTCAATACTTAGAAAACTCCCATATAATTAGCATAAGTTCATGTGCCTTTGGCTATAAAATGAATGAGAAGATGGACTAGAAGAATGTTAATGAGCTGTTTTAATTGTCCCCTCAAATTAAATAGAAAAACGAAACTCTCTAGAACTTTCATGTGATGGTTTTTCTACCTCCAACTGCTTCAGTGCTCACGTGTGTGGGTGCACACATCTTGGAAGCCGGGATTATCATTCGCCTCCTAAGCCACCGTTCTTTCTCTTTGTTTATAAGAATGAAGAGTCATGCAGAAGTTTACATTTATGAATATAATCCTGGATTTGACTCTATGCTTTCCCGGAGAGTTCCTGTTAGCTTGGTGATAAGACAAAACACGATAAGCCAGGGAAGAAGGGTGAAATGATCCATTGCAACTAGGAAAGAGAACACGAAGAAATCAGACATTCCAGTGCGTTGAACTCACCCTTGAAGGTAATGTAAATGCACAACATATATGCTTAGTTCCAACTTCTGTTTTGCAGCAATTGATTACAAGGAGTAGGCATCCACAGAAAGTGTCTGCCGTCTTTACACAGGTACATTAGTGCGCACAGTGACTTGTCACCAGCGTCTATTCAGGGAACACACAAGGCTGGCATCATAGTCCTTTAAACTCAAATCTGCCCCAGCAATGCTATCTATGGTAAATAGTTATCAAGACACAGAAGAAAGTAAGACAGAGAAGGGCGTAGATGAGGTGAGACAAGAGACCATACCAGGATTCTTATATTTTTATCTCTGAACTAAGGAAAATTGATTTAGCAAGTATGACCTCTTGGGACACCAGCATTTCTTACTCGGATACATACTACATTCAGCTCATATTTCTTAGCAGTTAATGTGTTTGTTTTAGCTCAGTGTTCAGCGTTCATTTGGCTTTTCTGTCATCTGGGTGGAAAATAAAATTTTTAGTGAATATTTTGCAGATCAGTTTGAAACCATAAGAATTCTGAACCTATAGGAAAAGTGTTTCATGAAATGGATAAATTAACATCAAATAGATCTTGAGGGACTCATACATTGATCTCCCACTGACACCTCTTCCAAATTACCTAAGACTGAAAGACTAACAATGGTTATAATGGGAGTGATAAAGAAGACCAAGTGGTTGAGAAGTAGCAATTTAAAGGTCTAATTCAGGTTCTTTTTGGTCATCCTTCTTGAGTTTCATGTGTTCTGTGCATCTAGGGTAATTCGAGCATTTGGGCTAATAGCCACTTATCAATGAGTGCATACCATGTGTGCTTTTCTGTGATTGGGTTAGCTCACTCAGGATGATGTATCCCATTAAAAATGTAGATAGCAGTCTTCAAACAAAGCCAGCTTTGAGTGCTCTTGATGAGTTGGTGGCTGATCCCCAGTCTGTGTGTCATATATAACACACAGTATAACTTTGACCATTTTATTTGACAGTGGAAGGTGGCTCTACATATGCACTGATGTCCAGGTGGGAGTTTAGACAATAATTTTCTGTGACTACTTCCTGGGAAACATATTTCCTATGACAAAATATTTATTCACTAAGATTCTAAATGGAAAATAAGTACAGTGTTTAATCAAGGACTAAATTCTTTCTCCAGTCTATATTACTTCCTAGCTCTAGTCTGAAAGAAAAACATTGAAATCTGTAGGGGCTTTTCTTATTAGCTTCAGTGTAGGGATTTTGTTCTAATTGTTCTGTGGCTTCCTTGATAATCCATGCAGAATAGCAGTGATCTGAGATCCTTTGAATTATATCTGTTCTAAATTGTTTGCAATGAGAGTGGAGTAGATTTTTTAAAAGCAATATACATAATAAAATTTTATAAATGGATATGTACCATGCATTCTATTCTTAGACTCCTGGAGGATTATACCTTGATTTTTTTTAATAATATGACACCTACTAATGCTAATGATCTTCCTGTGAGTACTGTGTAGACCTGACCTTGCTTAGAATGGTCAAAAGGACTTTGATATTTTACTTTTATTGTTATTTCTATTTGAAAGAAAAATATACCCTGATTGCCTTGGTGGCAAGTCTGGGCCTCCGAGGCCATTATTAAACACTCCTTGCTTGTTAGCCATGACTTTCATAGCTGGAACAGCCATTAGTCAATGTGTAGCTGGGTAACTTAATGAAGTAGAAACAGTGCAAGTTTATACACTTTAAAATTCTTTACTTGAAAAAGGTCATATGTGAAGCCATTATTTTTATTTGACTCCCCAGCTTTTTCCACATGTATTAAGGATTCTCACATGATTTTATGGAACCTCAGGAATTAGTGAAGTAAGTGAAATAATTACTGAAAAGTCAACTGGAAATATTTCCAAAATATTCAAGCTTACATTTTTACCTTCTTAAGTATTTGAAACTGTAAGGAATCAAGGTGCTCTCAAATACACTGAACATAATTTCCATGGGACATTGATGACTTGGAGCAGGGTTCTATTAAATGGCTTCAGTATTAACAACAGACAAGACATGAGCCCATGAGTCTAAGAGTATGTAAGAGCCTCAAGGAGATATGACAAGTATAAACCTGGGTGTCACCTTCAAAAACCTCAGTAATTGTTGGAATTAAAAACAACCAAGCAACGCATCAGTGGTCATTTTCTTCAGAATTAAGAATAACATCAGGCCAACAAGGTCATCCTTTGCTACATATGCAGCTGGAGTCATGGGTCATTCTATGTGTACTCTTTGGAACTCCCTTGGGAGCTCTGGGAGATCTGGTTGGTTAATATTGTTCTTCCTGTGGAGTCACAAACCTCTTCAGCTCCTTCAGTCATTTCTCTAACTCCTCTATTAGAGATTTCATTCTCAGTCCAATAGTTGGCTGAGAACATTCGCTTCTGTGTTTGTCAAGCCCTGGCAGAGTCTCTCAGGAGACAGCTATATCAGACTCCTGTCAGCACGCACTTTTTGGCATCTGCAATAGTGTCTGTGTTTTGTGACTGTATAGAGGATGGATCCCCACATGGGAAAGACTCTGGATGGCCTTTCCTACAGTCTCTGCTCCACACTTTGTCTCCTTATTTCCTCCTGTGAGTATTTTGTTCCTCCTTCTACAAAGAACTGAAGCATCCACTCTTTGGTCTTTCTTCTTCTTGAGCTTCATGTGGTCTTTGAATTGTATCTTGGGTAATCCAAGCTTTTGGGCTAATATCCACTTATCAGTGATTGCGTTCTTTTGTGCTGGGTTACCTTACTCAGGATAATATTTTCTTTTTTTTTTTTTCTTTTTTTTTTTTTTTCGGAGCTGGGGACCGAACCCAGGGCCTTGTGCTTGCTAGGCAAGCGCTCTACCACTGAGCTAAATCCCCAACCCAGGATAATATTTTCTAGTTACATCCATTTGCCTAAGAATTTCATGAAGTCAATGGGAGGAAAGGCTGTTGGTCCTGGGAAGGCTTGATGCCCCGGTGTAGGGGAATGCCAGGGCAGGGAGGTGGAAATGTCTGGGTGTGGAAGTGCCCTCATAGAAGCCGGGGGAGGGGGAATGGGATAGGGGTTTTCCAGAGGGGAAACCAGGAAATGGAATAACATTTGAAATGTAAATAAATAAAATATCCAATTAAATAAAAGAATAACACAAGTCATGCAGTAGGCACTTATAAACTGTTTGCATGATGAATAATATATCAGCAGTTACAGAGATGAAGAAGATCATTTCTTATATATTCAGGATGAAATTTTAGTCTTCAGTTTAATTCTTAAAATACTCTGATAAATATAAATTTATGTCCAGTGGATGGAAGTGAAAGGTTACTAGTCTGAAGCCAGTAGAAGCAAAGTTTCTAGAAAAAGTAGCACTAGGCTTGTTTCTCTAAAGCTAAGACATCAGTGATATGAAAACATTTTACATGTGCCAACAACTTAAGCAAGAGAAAAGAAGCCAACATGATGGGTCAGTGGCTAAAGGCACTTTCCATGCAAAAGATGATGCCCGAAATTCAATCCAAGAGCTGATGGAGGAAGAGAGAGGTTTCTGAAAGCCTGTCTTCTGGTCTCTACCCCATAGCATACCTGCAATCACATACACATGTACATATGCACACTACGTAATAATAAAAATTAATAATTATAAAACAGATGATTGAATAAACAATATTGTGAGAGAAAGGCCTAGAAAAAAACTGGTTCCTTGACTAGATAGGCAAGTCATTGAGTGTTTAATTAAGAGAGAGCTTAAGAGTGAGATCATAACAGTTAAGTATTGGTTTTGGCTTTTTATGTTATTTTCCTCTCAGGAGCCAAGCCATTGATCAGACTGTCACCACAAGAATTCAGAACTAGGAGGGAGGAAAGAGCAGTTTTTATCTATCAAGAGTCTTTTCTTCCTACATATACCCAGTCTTGGATTTCTGACAAGGTTAGAACCATCCTCCAGGTGAAAGAAGTGAGAATGTACAAGAAGGAAATAGGTGATAAAAGAGTGTGTGTTAATGGATTTTTGGACACTCATAAGGATAGTAAGGATAGGTAAGATGTTTAAAATACAAGGCAGCAAAGGCAGTGGGAAGTAATATGGTCGTCATCACAGTTGAACTTGTTCATTGTTGAGGAATGTGAGGAAACCCACTTTCTAAACTAACAGCAAATGATTTTCATATCTTCTTGTTTAACATTTATTGTCTGCTGGCCTATTCCTCTCTCTCTCTGAAGCTCAGAACTGTTTCACTCATTGAAAGTAGCTCTGTCTCCTAGCATTATCGTATGGTTAACAATAGAAGCATTAAAAAATGATTAGTACCCAAAAGATGCCCCAACATATAACAAAGACACGTGCTCCACTATGTTCGTAGCAGCCTTATTTATAATAGCCAGAAGCTGGAAAGAACAACAGAGGAATGGATACAGAAAATGTGGTACATCTACACAATGGAATATTACTCAGCTATCAAAAACAATGACTTTATGAAATTCATAGGCAAATGGATGGAACTGGAAAATATCATCCTGAGTGAGCTAACCCAATCACAGAAAGACATACATGGTATGCACTCATCGATAAGTGGCTATTAGCCCAAATGCTTGAATTATCCTAGATGCACAGAACAAATGAAACTCAAGAAGAATGACCAAAATGTGAATGCTTCACTCCTTCCTTAAAAGGGGAACAAGAATACCCTTGGCAGGGAATAGGCAGACAAAGTTTAGAACAGAGGCAGAAGGAACACCCATTCAGAGCCTGCCCCACATGTGGCCCATACATATACAGCCACCCAATTAGATAAGATGGATGAAGCAAAGAAGTGCAGGCCGACAGGAGCCGGATGTAGATCTCTCCTGAGAGACACAGCCAGAATACAGCAAATACATAGGCGAATGCCAGCAGCAAACCACTGAACTGAGAATGGGAACCCCATTGAAGGAATCAGAGAAAGGACTGGAAGAGCTTGAAGGGGCTTGAGACCCCATATGTACAACAATGTCAAGCAACCAGAGCTTCCAGGACTAAGCCACTATCCAAAGACTGACCCTGGGCTTCAACCTCATAGGTAGCAATGAATATCCTAGTAAGAGCACCAGTGGAAGGAGAAGCCCTTGGTCCTGCCAAGACTGAACCCCCAATGAATGTAATTGTTGGGGGGAGGGTGGTAATGGGGGGAGGATGGGGAGGGGAAGCCCATATAGAAGGGGGGAGGGGTTAGGGGGATGTTGGCCCGGAAAATGGGAAGGGGAATAACAATCAAAATGTAAATAAGAAATACTCAAGTTATTAAAGATGGAAAAAAATGTTTAAAAAAAAAAGAGGCAACTAGACCTTGGGATACAGATACAATACATAGCAACAGACAAGTCTTTAAAATAGATAGCATGAAGAACTCTAAGGGGTTTGCTGTCTGGCTAGTCTAGCAAAACTGGCGAACTTAATTCACTGAGACCTTCTCTGTCTCTGTCTCTGTCTCTGTCTCTGTCTCTCTCTCTCTCTCTCTGTCTCTCTCTCTCTCTCTCTCTCTATATATATATATATATATATATATATATATATATATATATAGTGGCTCTCTATATATACATATATATATATATATATATATATATGAGTGTAATTGAGGGAGACACTTGTCACAATCTAATCATCAGAGAGGAAGGAGCATCAATCAAGAAAATGTCTTCTTAAGATCCAGCTATAATTAATTGTTGATTCATGGAGGAAGAGCCAGCCTACTCTGGGTAGTACCATCCCTGGGCTAGTAGTACTGGGTTCTATAAGATAGCAAGCTGAGGAAGCCATGGGAAGCAAGCACCCCTTTATGGCCTCTGTATCAGCTCCTGCCTAATAAATTGTTTCCTACCCCCCAAAAAATGATTAGAAGCAAATGAATGGATGGTGGTCATTAGAAAAAGGAAAGTGTGCTACTAATGGAAGAATGTACTTTTGTCACACCATATCTCAGTATTTTGTTGGAAAACATTGAACTGATAGTGGTAGTGTATGTCTGTAGTTTCTTGATTAAGTTGTAATTTAGTCAGTTGATTCATGCAGAATTTGAAAGACATAGGGATAAAAATACATGTCTTGATTCATCTTTCCATTCGACTTCCGTTAACCAGGTAACTTCTACTTGACTTTGGGCTTTCTAATCTACTAAAGGAGGGAATTTAATAAGAGTCTAGACAGAGGGGTTGGGGATTTGGCTCAGTGGTAGAGCGCTTGCCTAGCAAGCGCAAGGCCCTGGGTTCGGTCCCCAGCTCCGAAAAAAAGAAAAGAAAAAAAAAGAGTCTAGACAGTTTCTTTTGTGAGTTTCGTTTGTTTTTTAAAAATTTTATTTTTAATTTAAATATTCCATCATTTGCCTTCTCTCCTCAACTCCACTCTCTCCCATATGTCTCCTACCTGACCCCCTCTAAAATTCATGACCTTTTTTCTTTAAATATCTATTAATAAATATGTAGATACATCCTCTAAATCCACTTAGTGTTACTTGTATGTATATGTTTATTTAGCTATGATCATTTAGTATTGGGTAAAATATTATTGGATAAAATGCAGGAGTTCGTGCCTGGGGAAGACTAATTCTCCCTCACTCAGCCGCTGATTATTGTAGCTCTTCATCTAGAGGTGCTGCCCGTGGAATTTTACGTCATTTGCCCATCCACAGAGAGCTGTCATAAGGTGTTGGAGTTGTTTGTGTCTTCCTTGGGCAGACATATCGTTGAGATTGCGTAAGACCGGCTTCTGTGTCTTATATAAAGGCACAACCTTACAGAAGCTTTCCTGGTCCTCTGGTTCTAACAGTCTTTCCACTTCCCCTTCAGTGATGGTAACTGTGTGTGAGGTATAGAAGTTCTGTTGTAGACAGCTCACTTGGGCCTGGGCAACCCCTGCAGCCAGTTGTTCTTTGCATTTTGACCAGCTGTAGCTTTCTATAATGACTTCTGTCGCTGTCAAAGTAAACTTCCTTGGTGAAAGGTAAGAATTATATTCTCTTTAGTTATCAGGGCACATATTTAGACTGTAGTTAAGAATTAGACTGATTTAGGAAAATGGCAATCATAGGTTCTCCTTTAAGATTCATGACCTCACTGGCCTCACTAGATTTAGGATATCAGGCATGGTTTTCCTCTGTTTAGAGGGTCTTAAATCCATGTAGATGGTAGCTCACTTCTGCTGACATATGTGTCACTACTGCACTTTGGCATTTCTTTTCGTTATGAACCCAAAATAAATATAATTTATTAATATAGTCTATTATATTTATATGTAGCAGACGAAGACCCATGCAATAGAATCACAGCCACTAGAATTACTTTAAGAGCATCCTTTAGCTTTGACGAGCACCATGCCCTGTGGATCTGCTGTCAAGACATGTCTGAGCCCAAAGAGTTCGCAGCATTTTCCTGATCACCACAAATCAGCATTAAATTGGGCATTTGTCATATTTGAAAAGACACACCATCTGCGGATTCCCACTATTGTGCAAAGTTGTCACTTACAATATGTTGCTTTGCAATCTGCACATTTAACAACACATGGGGAAATGGGAAATCTAAACAGCACCAGAAATAAACTAGAGCTTCAATATTACATTTTTTTTAGATCAATGCTTGACCTGTACCCAGCACAACACCTTCCATTTATGAGGATATAGACCTAGACAAATTCTAACTGAGAAGCATCTTTTAACTTGCCCTGTGAACAGGAAGGAAGCAAGGGGATAAAGGTAATAAGATTCTCTGATCATAGGAAATTGGAATTTGCTATCTTGCTGGACCATGGTTTTTAATGCACATCTGAAGTTGGATACATTTCCTTCTCAGAAAAAAAAATAAAATCATTTTGATTCAAAGTAACTTGAAATGACTTGGAAGGAGTCTTCTAATAATGGTGTGGGCAGATTATTTTGCTGACAAAATGAAGGGTATATGCTCCCTTCTCATTCAATGCTAAACTGATACAAATGTTAAAGGGGTGTGTGTGTGTGTGTGTATGTGTGTGTGTGTGTGTGTATGTGTGTATGTGTGTGTATGTGTGTGTGTATGTGTGTATGTGTGTGTATGTGTGTATGTGTGTATGTGTGTGTATGTGTGTATGTGTGTGTATGTGTGTGTATGTTTGTGTGTATGTGTTTATGTGTGTATGTGTGTGTATGTGTGTGCATGTGTGTATGTGTGTATGTGTGTATGTGTGTGTATGTGTGTGTATGTGTGTATGTGTGTGTATGTGTGTGTATGTGTGTATGTGTGTGTATGTGTTTATGTGTGTATGTGTGTGTATGTGTGTGCATGTCTGTATGTGTGTGTATGTGTGTATGTGTGTGTGTTTGTGTGTGTATGAGTGTGTGTATATATGTGTGTATGTGTGTGTATATGTGTGTACATGTGTGTATATGTGTGTATGTGTGTATATGTGTGTGTATATGTGTGTATGTGTGTATATGTGTGTGTACATGTGTGTATATGTGTGTATGTGTGTATGTGTGTGTGTGTATGTGTGTATGTGTGTGTGTGTATGTGTGTGTGTGTGTGTTTAATACCTTCTTGTTTGATTACATTAGAGGCGGATTGGAGCTCTGTTTAAGATATACTAAAGTACTAGTTTGTTATTCTGTTCCCTTATAAGCATTGTTATGACAATTGTGCTCTGCAAAGCCTTAGACCCACAGTAACAGAAGACCTCTGTAGGCTTCAGGGATTCATTTTTGTAAGAGCTGCATGTAAACTCTGCTACCCACAAAACATTGGAGGTTTAGATGCTATCAGCCCTTCAAGATGATTTGCTTGAGGTCTTGTTCATCTGGCATTTGATTTAAACACTCTTTTCGAAGCCCTCTGGCTACATGGAGAGGTAGTTCCTCCCTTTTATCTAAAGGAAGCAAGTGAGGAAATAGTTACAGAATTGCCTTGCCTTATTATTGTTTTCTCTGAAAATGATGGGGCTTTAGTGACCTAGTGTTTTGCCCAGGATGTCTCCAGATGGAAGATCCGACCATTAATTATACCACTAGCTTCATTTGGTGGGTGTCAGGGCAACAGCTGAAAAAACATAAATCAGCACTTGAAACATCAAATTAGTTAAGGAAATGAATAAAAGTATGACATCAACTCTAAATCCATTCAATTAACAGAAAAAAATGGAGGAAAACAATACTTTCTGCAGCGTGTACTTGGGTAACCATCTAAACATGTGCCCTGCTCTGTGGTAGGTTTTCACTTGTACTCTGAATAAATACATTTGACAAATGTGTCAGTAGGATGACACAATGCCTTCCTTTTTTTTATTATTTGAAGTTTCTTTTTTTTTTAATTAACTTGAGTATTTCTTATATACATTTCGAGTGATATTCCCTTTCCCGGTTTCCGGGCAAACATCCCCCTCCCCCCTCCCCTTCCTTATGGGTGTTCCCCTCCCAACCCTCCCCCCATTGCCACCCTCCCCCCACCAGTCTAGTTCACTGGGGGTTCAGTCTTAGCAGGACCCAGGGCTTCCCCTTCCACTGGTGCTCTTACTAGGATATTCATTGCTACCTATGAGGTCAGAGTCCAGGGTCAGTCCATGTATAGTCTTTAGGTAGTGGCTTAGTCCCTGGAAGCTCTGGTTGCTTGGCAGACACAATGCCTTCCTAATCGTTGCTGTTGATGGTTCCTTCCTACATGCTTCTTCTTCTTCTTCTTCTTCTTCTTCTTCTTCTTCTTCTTCTTCTTCTTCTTCTTCTTCTTCTTCTTCTTCTTCTTCTTCTTCTTCTTCTTCTTCTTCTCCTTCTCCTCCTCCTCCTTCTTCTTCTATTTCTACTTCTACTACTACTTTATTATTATTATTATTACTATTATTATTTTCAGTAGTAGTAGTAATTATTTTATTTATTAACTTTACATCCTGATCACAGATTCTTCCTGCTCCTCTCCTCCCAGTCTCTCTCTCTCTCTCATCTTCCCTCCTCTTATCCCCCTCCTCCCTTCCTCCTCAGAATAAAAGGAGGTCTCCCATAGATATCACTGCACCTTGGAATATCAAGTTGCTGTCTGACTAGGTGCATCTTTTCCTATTGTGGCTAGACAAGGCAGCTTAGTTAGGGCAAAAGGATCCAAAGGCAAACAACTGAATCAGAGGCAGCCCGTGCTCCTGCTGTTAGAAGTTCCTCATGAAGACAGAGATGCATAACTATTACATATGTGCAGAGAGTGTCTAGGTCCATGCCATGTATGCTTTCTGGGAGTTCAGTCTCTGTGTGCCCCTATGGGCCAACATTAGGTGATGCTGTACTTTTTCTTATGGTGTCCTTGACTTCTCTGGCTCCTTCAGTCATTCCTCCCCATCTTCCACAAGACTCTACAAGCTCCATCTAAGGTTTGGCTGTAGGTCTCTACACATGTTTCCATGAGTTTCCTGGGAAGCCTCTCAGATGACAGTCATGCTAAGCACCTGTTTGTAAGTATAGCAGAATATCATTGTGTCAGGAGTGGGCTCTCTCCCATAGCATGGGACTCAAACTGGGCCAGTCATTGGTTGGCTTTTCCTCTCTCTGCCTCATCTGTTCTGAATGTCTTATAGGCAGGACATATTGTGCTTTGAAGCTTGTTGTGTGGCTGGGTTAGTGTCTTATTGGAAATCTTCCCTGGGTATAGAAGGTGACTGCTTCAGGCTCCTATAATCCCCATTGCTAGAATTCTTAGCTAATGTCAGCCTCATAGATCCTTGGGAGTTTTCATTGTCTTGGGTCTAGCTCTCTTTATTCTTATACTTCTTTGACGAATTCCAATCAGTCCCTGCTGGGTTTTGCTACCTTCCTCATAGATTCCTCTTGATTATGTGACTCCACTCTTTCCTCCTCCCTTTTCAACCATGTAGTTGTTGACTTACTTAGAGCTGCTGTAAAGAAGCAACAGGAACCACATAATTTATAATAACAAAAAATGTATTGTTACTCATCTGAAACCTGGAAAGGCCATCCAACGATCAGCTCAACTTGGGATCCATCCCATGGGTGAGCACCAAACCTTGACAGAATTACTGATGTTAATGCTGTCTTTGTAGACAGGAGCCTAGCACGGCTGTCCTCTGAGGGGTTCTACCAGCATCTGACTGAGACAGATGCAGATACTTACAGCCAACCATTGGACTGTCTATGGAAAAGTTGGAAGAATTGAAAGAACTGAATGGGATGGCAACCTCATTGAAAGACCAGCAGTGTCAACTAACTCAGAAGCCTGGGAGCTCCCAGACACTAAACCACCAACCAAAGAGCTTGCAAGGGCTGGTCTGTGGCCCCAAGCACATATGTAGCAGAGGACTGCCTTGTCTGGCCTCAGTGGGAGGAGATGTGCCTAATCCTGTAGAGACTTGATGTCCCAGGGTAGGGGGATATCCAGGGGAGTGGGTAAGGTGAGATGGGAGCGAGTGGGTGGGGGAACACCTTCTCAGAAGCAAAGGGGAGGGGGAGGGGTTGAATAACTCAGGAACGGGGACCAGGAAGGGACAACATTGGAATGTAAGTAAATAAAATAATTTTTAAAAAGGAGATGTAAGATTTATTATCTGGTAGACGTCCTGTGTTAGTCAGCTTTCTCTCATTAAAAACACTATCAGACAAATGGATTGCTTAAAAGGACAGATTTGTTTAGGTTCACAGTTTTAAAAGCTCAGTTTATGATTGGTCCACTGGTTGCTTTGAGTCTGTGGCATGGCAGTAGGAGTAAGCTAAGGAGAAAATCATCTGACCACAAACCAGTAAGTCAAGGGAGAAAAGAACAGATCAGTGTCGTACAATCCTCTTCAGGGATCTGACACTATGATCTAATAATCTCTCTAGGCTACACCTCTCAGAGGTTCCAAACCCTATATGTCTTTGGTACCAGTCCTGAGGGCCAGATTTTTACATAGGACATTCAGGTGAATTTTAAGGTAAAATCCAAACAAATTGGAGTAGGACATACCTGCTATACCAGTATTCATGATGCTGATACATTGTGATCATAAACTTGAGACCAAGCAGTACACACACCCAAGACACCCCCTCAAAGCTCAATGCCCTTCCTAGTTTACAGAACCCATTTCTTTCTTTGTCCTCACATAGTAGAAAAGAAGAGACCTCTCTGGGTTCCTTTGACTATGAATACTATGCTCTTAAGACCCAATGCCTTCAAGAGAAACCATTTGCTAGAAGCATCCTTATGAGTTAAGATTTAAATGTGTGAATTCTAACATTTTGCCACAGCATAATGGTGGGCAGTGGCTAGTGAATCTTAACAGAACTCCTTATGGTTTTGATATCTTATCTGATAAAATTTGGTAAGATTTACTCGATGTACTAGCTTTCTTGTAACAATAGCAATATAATCCTCATTTTACCTAATGCCTGTTTTCAAAGATTTTGAGAACTAGTGAGAAAACACTTTGAAACATTTTCTCATTAATCTTCCAAAAACTCCTCTACAATAGATTTGTAGAAATGATTATTTAAGAATTAAAATCCCTTTACAAAGAAAGAAAGAAAGCTCCATTTCTGCACTATTCCTTGGGTCCCTTCAATGAAATTCTAAAGTTATAAAATATAAAGGAGATATAAAACATTTTACTACTGCAGCGTCCAGAGGAGTGAGGGAACATAGCTTTTACTTCAAATGCATAAATAAATATTGATTTTTGTCAAGACAAATGAAGAGATAGATTTCTAAAAGTAAACTTTTGTAGTATTTAGCAAATTTTGATTCTACATATACACACTTTAACACACATTTTGTGTTAACACCCTTTTTTTCATGCTTGATTTATATTCCTCTGCTCTAACAATATAATTTGCAGCCTGTTGGGTAGACCATAGTGTAACAGAGAGAGAGGCTTCTGGGTTCAGGAATTGCTGTAGGAAGCACTGTTGATGAACCCACACACAGTCAACATTTAGCTTTGTGTTTCATACATGTGGTGAAAGGAAAGAATGTTTCTGAATGCTCCAGATTCATATAAAAAGTAAAACATTCTTCCATGAGTGCCTAACACTGACTCCAAATGAACTCTGGAGAAGCTGCTGGAAGAAACTGCAGCATGGTCCAATAGCCCTGGGTGGTGTTAGTGCAATCCCAAAAGATCACACTTCTGGGGAAACTGAAAGATATGAATACAAATGTGGAAAGAATTCAAAAAAGGCAGCAAAAATGTAACACACTGCATTTAATTTTTAAAAAAGAAGGAAAAGGAGAATAAATTGATGAAAACTGGGCACTGGTAGGGGGTAGATTTGAATACAGTCAAGGCATCTGTAGAATCAAGATAATTGCTGCTTTCAGAATATGGGACAATGAGACATGAATGCATTGCTATAATTCTTGGAAAATAATATATTCTCTGTGAATTCAAAAAGAAAGAAGAGTGAGATTATTACCTTTTGCTGATTTGCTCAGCGAACGCTAGGTCTCTTTCATATACACAAACTCGTAAAAATACTCTCAGTAATCTAGGTTTTAAAAAGACACAATCAGACTGTGAGGTAGTTATTACTGAAGAAATGTTTGTGATTAAAACACTAAGCCCAAATGTCTGTCTAAAGTCTATCTAGTAGTTAACAGAAGCTAAGACATATATGTTCCTTTGCAACTGTACTTAAGAAGGAAAGAAGAAAGGAAGTAAGAAAACAGACCCTCAGAATTACCTGTCACTGATAAATCTCTGTCCATTTCTTAGAGTCATGGCAGCTTAGATTAGAGTATCCAGCCAGGATAGCCCTGTATTCTCCAAGGGAGTGAGAGACCAGGCAGATGTCCTAGCCTCTCCAAGTGAAACTGCAAACTATTCCCAAGATGGACTGGTATTAAGAGCTTTACTTGGATTAACTGAACAGGCTACAACTTGATTCAGAAACCAGACTATAATTTTTGCAGTTGGCCAAGCCACACATCCCAGTAGCCATGCACTCTAGAGGGTGAATATTCTACAATTTCTACCCAATGTACCTGATAATTTCTTTCCCGGAAGACAGCCTAAATCTGTGAAGAACTCATTATTGGATCTAAATTATGATGTGCTTTAGATAATTGATTTCTTTTTTTAAAACATACGAAGATGCAATTCCAGTTACTCTGGAGCCCGTGTTGGGAGGATTTTAATTTCAGTGCCAGCCTAGGCAATCCATTGGGTCCCTTTTTCCAAATAAAAAATAAAATTGGTCTGGGGATGCAGCTCAGGGGTAGAGTACTTTCACAACAAAATCAAGAAACATGAGCATTGCCCAGACTTAGGGGGAGGGGGAACAAAGAGAGGGAGTGGAGGAAAGGGGGAGAGGGGGAGAGGGAGAAGGAGAGGGAGAGAGACAATGGAGAATGGAGAATGGAGAGTGGAAGGGTAGGCGAAAAGAGAGAAGGTAAGGTAGATACTTGGGAAGAAGCTGAAGAAATACTCATTTCCAATAGAGGATTTAAAGGAAAACATTGGCTGCAGTCTGAGAAGATGTACTAAAAACAAAGGCATCCGGGTCCAGTCCTATTGCCGGGAGTGTTAATACAACAGTGTTGCGCAATCACTTGGAAGGAGACGTTCAAACCATGCCCACTTTGCAGTAAAGCTGAGTATCTTGTCATGGGATTCAAACCCCTTTGATCTCACCATATCGCTGATTGATTTAAGAGAATTGTAGCTTCTCCTTGGAAACCTGATGGAAATGATGGCATGGCAGATTGGAGAGTTTCCTTGAGGCACTTTCAAAAGCACTGACCTGTATGTAATCTGGTCCTGAGCCGCCCAGGGCAGGCAGCTGCAAAAGGAGATCAGATAAAGTGATGCCGAGGGAAAACTAAATGTAATCATGGAGGTGAATTCCTTTCCAAAGTGGGAAGAGTGTGTTGGTGAAATAAAGGGTGCTTAAAACAGACTTTTTTCTTAAATACCTGAACTGTGATACATGTGAAGTCTGACCGGAAAATGGCAAAATCAATATTGCATCTATTCTTAGTAACAGCAAAGTCGATCTGAAACGCTGATGTGGCAGTCTTTTTAAATGTCAATTGTGAATTAATGCATCTGTTATGGTTTATGATGCATGCAAGTGAGATGAACCATGGGTGATCCTTTGGCACATTCAGCTCTTGGCAACTCTAGTGTATCTGTCGTGTTCGGCCTCATACGTCTTTCTCCCGCCCTCACTTTGAGTCCCTTTGCCTCCTGCCATCTGTCCTCTGCTCTTCCCTACTCATTGGGCACTGCTGCCTCAAACACAGGTTTTCATCCACGGTCCCCATGATCAATCAGGAGCTCTGCTTTTGACTAAGATGGAGTCCAAACTCTCTGACGTAATAGTGAAGGCTTTTCAAGATAGGACCCCAGATTCCACACAGACAGCAGTTAATAAGATCAATGTTTTCTGACACATATTCTTAGACGCTCTACTGACCAGTGATCATGTTTATTCAATGAGGAATACTATGTTGCTAACGTTTGTTGGGGATACTCACCATGTCATAAACCAAGGCCACTCTATACACCCTATATGACTTCACCCATACAACTTTACGTGGTTGTTTTATGGTCTAAGGAAGCAGCCAAGGCTCTGAAAAGATGTGGTACGTGTGCACCATGGCATGTCTGCTAAGTGTCAGCGCGAGCACTTGGAATCTGTGAGGTTTAGAACTTTGTACCTTGGAATCTAAAACCTGGAGTCATTTTATTCCTTTCTTACACAATCACAGGAAAATTTGGCGTGTCAAAATCACTTAAATAATAGGCAAGACTCTCTGTTGCTCAATTTACCTCACCATACAAACAAAATACCTTTAACATCACCTCTAAACTGCATCTCTAAGTAGTTCTTTTAAGTAAACATCACCCGTGTGACCCTGAAGGCCATGTTTATAGCTCCAACATCTTATAATTCCTTTTGATAAGGATTTAACATTTTAATTCTCTCCTTAATGACTTTGCATCATTCAAAAGTTGTTAAATTTTCTTAAATATCTTTTGTTCAAACGTCATTGCATATCCTTGAAATATTCTGCACTTCTCCTTTGTTTTAATCTTGTTGCTGGATTCTGTGTACTTTACTTTGAGACAGAATTTTGCTATGTGACCTTGAACTTGTGATCTTCCTGCCTCAGTGTCCTGAATGCTAGGGTATTAAGCTATCAGGAATACCACCATGCCCAGGTCCTTCACATTTTTTAAATCTGTCTCTTCTCTGAAGGCTTTTGGTGACTGCTTATAAACATAGGAGGTTTTTTGTAGAAATTATTTAACCCTGACCCAGGGGGTTCTATCCTGCATTTTATCATTTAGTTCCCAGATTAAAAAAAAAATCACACACAACCTTTACATTTACAATAAGCCTTAAACAGCACAAGAGCTGAGCAGATACTTCAGTTATGACTTACTATGTTTCTTCTGGGTTGCTCTTAACTCCAACTGGTCAACCCTTAAGGCCATGTTTTCTTTACTCCTAACGTATAGTGGCTTTTCCTTTCTCCTCTTCACCGTCTACTTCTCCTCCTCAGGGTTCCTCTCTCCCCTAAACCCAGGGAACTTAACTCCACCTACATCTCTTCTGCCCAGCTATTGCCTGTTGGCATCTTTTGTTTACAAATCAGAAATAACCGGGGATGGAGGAGAGTCACGTAGCTAGCGTCTGCCTGCAGACTCTCTGGTCTCTTGGGCACCAGTTTAATCTGAGCATTAAAATGCTCACAAGCAGTACCAGGCCAGCCCACTACATGGTTAATTCAGCAGTTTATTCTGAAGGGATTGTGAGTAGGACCCATAGCCAAAGCAATGTCAAATGCTAATAAACGGAGTTACGAATATGCTAATTCACACAGTATAGCCATATAATATAGGCCATGTGTCAAAACTTCCTACTTCATAAAAGACAAGTCTATGTCATTTACATTTGCCTTAGAAAACTGGCTTCTGATCATGGCTGCTTGTTCTCATTTGTCCCTACATGCAGATCTGTGTATACGCCAAGAGCTTTATAATTCAAGCCTTTAGGTCAGGGTTTTTATGCTTCCCAGCAGTGCATAGTCTTCTTCCTCATGCTACCACTCTACATTGGCACCTGGACCTCTATTTCTAAGCTTCCCTCAAAACCTCTTCAGAACAGAGGCCAGAATCCTTTCTGTCCATGATCCCTTCACACAATGCAAATGGAGTTTAGTTCCCTTGTCGGAAACTTGAGTGAAGATGTAACCTAGCTCGCTGGGTTTGTATAAAGATGTCAGGGATTAATAAAGACGTTTCCAGTTGCTGTGATTGAATACCATGACCACATCAACTTATAGAAGAGGGAATTTAATAGGGCTTCTAGTTCTAGAGAATGAGGGTCCATGATGGTTAAGCAAAAGCCCGGTGGCAGGAGAAGAAAGCTGGAGGCTACTATCTTGAACTGCAAGCACAAAGCAGAGAGAGTAATCTGGCAGTGGCTTGAGTATTTAAACATTCAAAGTCTACCCCCAGTGACATACACCTTGCTATAAGATTATATACATCCTAAACACCCCATACAGCACCACCAAGTGGGAGCCAAGTGTTCGACTGCTCATAACTATGGGGGGCATTTCAAAACAGCACATTCAAACCACCACAACAGATAAAAGGAACTCAGCAGGGTGTCTCGCTATTTTGCATGCTCTATAAATTGTTGTCTCTGATGCTGGTGCCGCAAGTTGTTCACCCACTGCAACTAGGATCTTATGAACTAGTGAAACTAAGTAATTAGAACTCATTTTCTGCCCTCGGGGAGCTCGTCTCTGGGGATCCATGGTTACAGAAGATTCTGTATAAGTCAGGTGCACAACGTGGTCATTTCCACCCAGGGAGAACAAATGAGAGATCATAGGATGTTAGCCACACTGCTGAGCCTTTACCAGGGATGCAGGGCAGAACTCTGTGGGCACAGGAAAGAGAAATTGCCAAGTACCTGCATCTGTGACATAACAAAGTATACTTAAAGCTATGTGCTAGTTCTGAAGACAGAAACCTGTCCAGTGAGGAGTAGGAGGTGTGCTAGGATACCAGATGGCCCAGATACCAAAACACATTGCATGCCTCACAGGCATTTAAAGGTGATGTCATTGAAAGTTAGGCTGATGCATAGTTTAGAGAGTAGATAAACTGATTTATATACAAGTATAAGTATGGCCCCGTTGGAGAGATTGAGAGAAAACAAGACTGGGCTGAGGGAAAGGTCAAGTGAATTATTACGAGATTCTGCACTGGCAAAAGACTGCTGAGTAGAGCGATGCAGAGAGTGTTAAGAAAGGTTGTGCACACAGTTCTAGTTTGCCGCTGGAGGTTAGTACAAGGTCCACCTATCATCAGAAGAACGTCTTCCTGCAGCAAACACAAACCTGTAACTGCCAAAAGTGCTGAGAACTCGTGATGCTAGAGTGTTTGACCCTAAATGGGGCATCTGTATCGCCCTCTAAAGGGCTCAGGAAATACCACACAGGAAGAGGGAGCAAGACTGTAAGAGTCAGAGGATGGGGAGATACCCAGCAGAAAGATTCTATAAGAACATGGCAGGGATGTTGCACTCAGGACCTCCTTGCTGCTATGATTATATGCACACTACCTGTACCACTGTGCAAGCCAACGATTCATCATAGAAGAAGAAGTAACTCATTAGGGCCTGTCTGTGAGGGACACTGAGTAGTTAGGCAGTGTTGGGAGAGGAGCTATCTTTCTTTTCTTTTTTCTTTTGTTTTCTTTTCTCTTCCTTCCTTCCTTCCTTCCTTCTTTCCTTCCTTTCTTACTTTCTTTCTTATTAAGGAATGAAGCTGCTCATAAGTTGCCCCTGCTCCAGCCAATAACCTCCCACCCACGCTAATGCAAGCATTTTAATTAAATTCAGTAGGTCACACACTAATTGAAGGCATAGAAATAGGAGAGGGGCCTGTTGAAAAGAAGCATTGCAGAGGGAGGAGGAGTAGTGAGAGAGGTGAGTGGGGCATGAAAATGACTTAAATTCATCATATACATATATGAAAGGGTCAAACAATAGAAAAATTCTAAGAAGAGGCAGCAGGTCTGGTTGATTGCATGGCAATTTACTGTTTTAAAAAGGTAAATAATGAAATTGTATTTTAGCATAAAATTGTTACATTAAGATACATTCTATTTAGCTTAAAAGAAGTGTGCTAGCACTTACCTAAGTTGGCTATGATTTTAAAAGTAATTATAGTTCTGGAAAGAAACAGATGATGGTAGTATAATTTTACAATTAATATCACAGATTGAAAACCTTTTTCATGCCCTTGAGTCTAATTAAATTTCTTCGTATTTCTTTTGGAAATTTTGTATAAAATATGATAATACTTACCAGGAGAAAAATTATAATATGCATTTCTAGCAAAGAAAGAATGCATACATATCAAACATTACCTTAATGAGTCCTAAGATTATGAAGATATTGAGTACACATTTAGTAGCCCCTGATTGCTACTTTGTATAGAATCATAAGGTAAGACACAGGGTGCTCAGAAACATTTGGGTTTCATATAAACAATGAATAACTTTTAGATATGTACAGGCTGATGAAAATTCATATGGATTTTGGTGTTCTATGTTACAAAAATAAATTGAAAAATATGGCAACTTAAATTTTATAGAATTCTCAAAAGTTCATACCATTCAGAACTGTAGCATAAAATTCACTAAGAACACAAAAGTAACATGAGAAAAATACTGATTTGGGGGGCAGTGGCTGGAGAGATGAGTCAGTGGTTAAGAATACTTACTGCTCCTCCAGAGGACCCGAGTTCAGTTCCCAGCACCCATGTGATGGCCCTCAAGCTACATAACTCCAGGAGGTCAGCTCTTACTCACTCTGCTGGCCACTGCAGGTACTACAAGCATGTGGCAACTGCCTGTGTGGAAAGGACACCGTAAGGAAGCTTAAAACAAACGAGTGCTTTACTACTTGTGAAGCAGTTTTATTCCTAATTATTAAAGATCTCACTGCATTTTTCTCTGATAAGCATGGCTCATTCGATGTTAAAAAAATAAATAAAACCAGGTGTCTGTGTATTCATGTGGCCTTGTGTAATTCCATTTGACGTATAACATGGACAGCAGCTTATCATCCTGGGTACATGTGAGGAGATGTGTATGGCTTTCCAAGTCATTGTCAGACACATTCTTCTCAGAGAGTCTCTTTTTGTGGAATAAAAATACCCATCGCTAAGGATGTGCCCATCGACTCTCAGTTCTCCCCACCATCACCATCACTAGTCATGACCTCCCACTGTATCATTACAGAGCACCCCAACTCCTCCACACCGACTGTCAGTGCTAAGTCCACACATCTCAGAAGATCAATGAATACATGAGGGAGACGGGATCAGGAATATCAGGTGGAATTCCTCATTAGGCTAAGCCTGGTGCACATTTACATCCCAGTTGTAAAGCTTAGTGGTTTCTCAGGAATACCTCTGCAAATACCAGAGTAGAAACATATGTACCATAAAAACAAATATTAAGTAAATATAAAGTGTGGAAACTTCAGAGGGCTTGGCAGACAGAAAATACCTCGGGAAACAAGAAAATTGGGATAAAATATTCCAACGCTGCTTAGAGATTCCAGACTTTGCCACCAAGTACACCTCATCTTTTTTTTTCTTTCAAGATGGTTTCTGTGTGATATCTCTGACTACATCCGCGATGACTAATATAAACCTGGTGACATTTCATAAAATGTATTGCTTAGCCTACGGGATTGTCAACTTAATTTTTTTATTAGAAGGCAAATAAGCAAGCAACACAAACACTGGTCCTTTTAACTTCTCACTGAGTAGAAATTTGTCAGAAGCTTAAGACAGTGTTACCCGGATGGGTCTCCGATGGGTTTATACACACCACGCTCCCTTCTTTAGAAGCAGAATTATTTCTCTCCCATCACCGACTCCAGATTTATTGACATCCTCGTGATTGACTAGTGAAGCTTTTGGTCACTTTCAAGTACTTTAGGAACACATCAAAAGATCCAAGAGGTTGAAAAGTCATCTCAGGTGCAGAGACAAGACACTGGGACTAATTCATTAAAAGTAACAGCTAAAGTTACACTTTTTACCCTCAGATTCCTTGTCTGTCACTGATGATGTCATAGAATAATAAATGCAAATGTAGTGACTGTCCACTGAGCCCCGGCTACTGCATGAGGCTCATGATTGGAAAGAATGAGACATCCGGAAAGCCAGACTGATTCAGGACTTGAAAGGACATGGATATATACAAATGCTTTTCCCTCTACTTTATACATGCCTTGACGTCTGTGATAAGAAATGTCAGAACTGATTTTGAGTACTGAGCTTACGTTATTTTCAAAATGCCAGAGAGCTTATAGTTGTTGCTTTTAATGACACACCACCATCTCTGATGCCTTCACCCCTTTCTGTGTGTTCTGCGCACCGGAAGTGCCTTCCTCAATATTTTACTTCCACTGCCAGAAAGGCACACCACCTCTAAAATGGCACTTTCTAAAAATATGACCTCTGTTGTTAACTATAAAATTTAATCTTTACTGTGAACATGAAAAACAGGGCCTAACAGGTGAAACTGGAAGATAGAACATTTATCTTCTTCTTATTTTTATTTTTAATTTTCAGAGGTACTAGCAGGAAATTGGTCCCTGTATGCCCATTCAACTAAAATCAACTAAAATGAAAAAATAATGCTGTCCTAGAACTTATGCTAAACATAATGCAAGCAACCTTCTCAGTGCCTAGCAATCTACCTCCTGATTCTAAGTGACACACTGTGTATGTACCACTGCGTGCCAATACCATGATTCTTAGGCTTTATCTAGACAAGTGTTCATCGTCACACACTACAGCTATTTCTTGTGTCACAGACAATGAGGAAACTTAAACAGATTTGTGTATTAATAGTAGGAAGGTTCTCACATTACAAATAGCTACACAGTGAGCTCACTAGGTGGTAGGTATGTGTACATTTGATTTTGATAATTACTGGCACAATTTGTTTTAAAGCTACATTTGTATCCTTCAGTATCAAGTCATATATTTCTTCTCCAGTCATGGATACTATACTAGTTATTTTCATATCGCTGTGATAAGGCACTATGAAAAAGGCAAATCAAGAAAGAAAGAGTTTGTTGGGCTTACAGTGCCAGAGAATTAGAATCCATGGTGGCAAAGCAAAAGCAGGGCAACAGGAGGCTGGAGCAGCAGCTAAGAGCTCACATCTTGATCCACAACAGGAGACAGAGAGCACACTGAGAACAGCGTCAGTCTTCTGGAACCTCGAAGATGCTCCCTATAACACACCAATAAGGCCACATCTCCTTGGTCCTTCCCAAACCAACCAGTACTGAAACATGTGAGTTTATGAGAACCATTGTTATGCAAAGTACCACAGATGCACCACTATTAATAACTGAATAACACTTTGTCACACATACCCAATTATTTATGCAGTGATTTCTCACTTATATGTCTCAAGTTGGCCATTGCCGACATCTTCTCATCCTTGCAGCCACCTGTTGCTTGATTTATCATCCTAGACTGACATTGAGATTAGGCATTCCTATCAGAATCTAGCTGAAAAGTACTCACATTTTCTTTTCAATACAAATCTGATTAAATAAGGTTTTGACTACTTTTAGGAAATCTGGGATACCAAATGCGTACAGATTCATAAAATTTGTTTTTATTTGGGAGGCGAGGATCCAAAATATATAGTGAATACTGAGTAATATCTATAATTGATTACAGTTTATGTGTTTTCAGTCTGAAAATGAATATGCTTTTTGAGTGTTGTTTTAAAGCATAAATGTTTAAAGCATCATTTTGCTCATCTAAAGCACATGGGGAGCTGGGAATTATCCTTTGCGAAAGTCATCGGCATGAAAGGAAAATTCCACAGACATGAATTTGGAAGATAACTAAAGATAGACTTTGCTTTCTGTCTACTGTACATAAGGAATGAGCAAAGTGGCACCAGAGACGTTGAACTCCATACAATTCCTTGTTGTGGGGAGCATCATTTATATCATAGGAAATTGAATCCCTGGCCTTTGCCTAACAGATTCCAGTAGCATCCTCAATGTAACAGAGCAATATTATTTTTAACAATCTGCAGATGCTGTAAGGTGTTCTGTGTGAGAAAAAAAATCTCCAAAGAGTTCTAGCCCCAACTAGGTTCACAAAGCCATAGACAGTTCCATGGCTCCATCTGCTCAGAAATTACAGCCAGCACTGATCAACAGATGCTATGGAAATTCTACACCAAAGACAACGAGAAGAAACAAACAAGAAAGAAGAGCATAATACAAAAACAACGGACAAAACAGGTAAAAGCTAATGCCTCCAGAGAGACAAGATTAGATAAAGTATCCATGAGCTAACAACAGGCTTTTATTAAAAAGTAAGAGAATATGATAAGCCTCTTGGTTATTAAATTATGGTGCTTGAAATAAAACTTAATAGAGAGGCTAAAAAGGCAAAACTGGCAAAAATTTCTCAGAAAGTCAGACGAAAGGTAAATGATGGAAAATGAGTAAAAATAGGTAAATTTGTGGGTTTGATTAAAGAGGCCAAAGTTCACAGATGATAAACTTGATAAAATTGTGAAAATAATAATACATAAGAAATGTCTTACATGTAATTTTTCCAGACACAAAAATAAATCTGATTTTTAAGCAAAAATATTAAAAAATAGTGGAATCTTAGTCTCTTTAAATTTAAATTATTTGATTTATTTACATTACATTATTACATTACATTATTATCTACATTGTCCCCCTCAGTCCCCCTCACACAGTTCCTTTCTCCTTTCTGCCTCCCCTTTGCCTCCAAGAAGGGACTCCCGACTCCAGACCTCCCCATTCCCTGGTTCCTCAAGTCTCTTAAGGATAAGCCTTATCTTTTCCCACTGAGGTCAAACCAGTCAGACATGATTTTAGCATTTGTGTCAAAGTTCAAGTGTTCATAAGTGTATGGGTTTACTTCTGAGTCTTCAATTCTTTTTTTTTTAAGATTTATTTATTTTATGTATATGCACATACGGTAACTGTCTTCAGACACACCAGAATTAGCCATCAGATCCCATCACAGATGGTCGTGAGCCACCATGTGGTTGTTGGGAATTGAACTCAGGACCTCTGGAAGAGCAGTCAGTGCTCTTAACCGCTGAGCCACCTCTCCAGCCCTGGGTCTTCAATTCTATTCCATTGAAAAACCTGTCTGTCTCTGTACCAATACCAGGCAGGACTTTTTGTTTTGTTTTGTTTTGTTTTTTTTTTTTCTATCACTATTGCTTCGTAGTACAGCTTGAGACTTGAGATCAAGGATTGTGATTCCCTCATACATTCTTTTATTGCTGAGAATTGTTTGGCCTCTCCTGTTTTGTTTATTTTATCATATGAAATTGAGAATGGCTCTTTCCATGTCTGTGAAGGGTTGTGTTGGAATTTTGATGAAGATTAAATTGAATCTGCAGATTGTTTTTTCACTATGATAATCCTGTCAATCCATGAGCATGGGAGATGTTTCCATCGTCTCCGGTCTTCTTCAATTTCTTTCCTCAGGGATTTGAAGTCCTTGCCGTACAGATCTTTCACTTGCTTGGTAAGACTTATACCGAGGTATTTGATATTATTTGTGGCTATTGTCAAGGGTACTTTCCCCTACTTACTTTCTCATGCTGTTTAGCATTTATATAAATGAATGCTACTGACTTGTTTGAGTTTTATATCCTGCCCTTTTGCTGAAGTTGTTTATTAGCTGTAGTATTTCTCTGATGGAATTTTGGAGGTTGTTCATGTATAGTATCTTATTATCTGCAAATAGTGACACTTCAACTTCTTCCTTTCCAATTTTTATCCCCTTGATCTCCTTCTGTTATCTAATTGCTCTAGCTAAAACTTCAAGTACTATTTTGACTAGATTTGGAGAGAGTGGGCAACTTTGTCCTGATTTTAGTGGGATTGTTTCTAGTTTCTCTCCATTTAATTTGATGTTGGCTGTTGATTTGCTATATATTGCTTTTTTTACATTTAGGTATGTTGCCATGAATTCCTGATCTCTCCACGGTTTTTAATATGAAGGGCTAATGTATTTTGTTGAAGGCTTTTTCAGCACTAATGAAAAGATCATTTTTTTTCCTTGAGTTTGTTTTTATATTGTATTACGTTGATGGATTTTTGTATATTGAATGATCCCTGCATCCCTGGGATGAAGCCTACTTGATCATGGTGAATAATGGTTCTAATGTGTTCTTGGATTTCATTTGGAGAATTTTATTGAGTATTTTTGCATTATATTCATTAGTGAGATTAGTCCAAAGTTGTCTGTCCTTGTTGAATCTTTGTGTGGTTTAGCTATCAGAGTAACTCTGGCTTCATACAATGAATTAGGTAGTATTTCTTCTGCTTCTATTTTGTGGAATAGTTTGAGGAGTAATGGTATTAGTTCTTCTTTGAGGTCTGACAGAATTCTGCACAAAAACTATCTGGCCTTGGGTTTTAGTTGAAAGGTTTAAAATGCCTATTTCTATATGCTTAGTGGTTATAGGACAGTTGAGATAGCTTACCTGATCTTGATTTAACTTTGATATGTGGCATCTGTCTAGAAAAATCATCCGTTTCATCTAGATTTTCCAGTTTTGTATAGACTTTTGTAGTAGGTTCTGATAATTTTTTAAAATTTCCATGAGTTCTGTTGTATGCCTCCCTTTCATTTCTGATTTTGTTAATTTGGATACTGTCTTTGTACCCTTAAGTTAGTGAGGCTAAAGGTTTATCTGTATTGTTGACTTTCTCCAAGAGCCAGCTCTTGGTTTTGTTCATTCTTTGTATTGTTCTCTTTATTTCTATCTGGTTGATTTTAGCCCTGAGATTGACTATTTTCTGCCATGGAATCCTCTTGGGTGTGTTTGCTTCTTTTTGTTTTAGAGCTTTTCAGGTGTGTTGTTAAGTTGCTTGTACGGGATCTCTTCCATTGATTTATGAAGGCACTTAAGCTATGAATTTTCCTCTTCACGCTGATTTCATTGTGTCCCATAAGTTTAGGTCTGCTGTCTCTTCATTTTCATTGAATTCTATTGTCTTTAATTTCTTTCTTTTTTTCTTCCCTGACCAAGTTATCAATGAGCAGAGTGTTACTCAGTTTCTAGGAGTATGTGTGCTTTCTATTGTTTTTGTTGTTATTGACATCTAGCCTTAGTCCTCGGTGATTTAATAGAATGTATGGGATTATTCCAATCTATTTGTATCTGTTGAGGCTTGTTTTATGTCAATTATATGGTCAATTTTGGAGAAGGTTCTATGAGGTTCTGAGAAAAAAATTATATTCTCTTGTTTTGGGGTGAAATGTTCTGTAGATACCTGTTAAATCCATTTGGTTCATAACTTCTGTTAGTTTCACTTTTACTCTGTTTAGTTTCTGTTTCCATAATCTATCCATTGGTGAGAGTGGGGTGTTGAAGTCTCCCACTACTATTGTGTAGGGTACAATGTGTGCTTTGAGCTTAAGTAATGTTTCTTTTACAAATGTGGGCGGCCTTGCATTTGGGGCATAAATGTTCAGAATTGAGAGCTTATCCAGTGTACTATCCATACTATCTTATGTAGTGTTCTTCCCCATCTTTTTTGATAACTTTTGGTTGAAAGTCTACTTTGTTGGACATTGGAATAGCTATTTCAGCTTGTTTCTTGGGACCATTTGCTTGGAAAATTTTTTCAGCCCTTTACTCTGAAGTAGTGTCTATCTTTGTCATTGGAGTGTGTTTCTTATATGCAGCAAATGCTGTGTCTTGTTTACAATTACAGTCTGTTAGTCTGTGTTTTTTACTGAGTGATTGAGTCCATTGATCTTGAGAGATATTAACAATACATGATTGTTAATTCCTATTATTTTTGTTGCTGAAAGTGGTATGTGTGTGACTCTCTTCCTTTGGGTTTGTTGTTGACCTTTTTCCTTCTTGTGTTTTCATGAGTATAGTTACCTTCCTTGTGTTGAAGATTTCATTCCAGTATCCTCTGTACAGCTGGATTAGTAGAAAGATATTGTTTAAATTTGTTTTTGCCATGGATATATTGGTTTCTCCATCTATGATGCTTGAGAATTTTGCTGGGTATAGTATCCTGGGCTGGCATTTATGTTCTCTTAGGGTCTTCTGGGTGACATCCGTCCAGGATTTTCTGGCTTTTAGAGTCTCTGTTGAGAAGTCTGTTATAATTCTGTTAGGCCTGCCTATTATGTGATACTTGGCCTTTTTCCCTTACAGCTTTTAATATTCTTCCTTTGTTCTGTGCATTTAACATTTTTATTATAATGTGATGAGAGGATTTTCTTTTCTGGTCTAATCTATTTGTTGTTCTGCGGGCTTCTTACACATCTATGGCCATCTTTTTATTTAGGTCAGGGAAGTTTTCTTCTATGATCTTGTTGAAGATGTTTTCTGACCCTTTGAACTGGGATTCTTCACCATCATCTATTCCTATTATTCTTAGGTTTGATGTTTTCACTGTGCCCTGAATTTTCTGGAAATTTGGGATTAGGAGCTTTTTTTCTTTGACCAATGTGTCAATATTTTCTATGGTATCTTCGATGCCTGAGATTCTCTCTTCTATCTCTTGTATTCTGTTGGTGACGCTTGCATCTGTAGCTCCTGGTCTCTTTACTAAGTTGTTTATCTCCCTTTGTGTTTTCTTTATTGTTTCTATTTCTATTTTCAGTTTTTGGGCCTTTTTGTTCAATTTCCTCATTTGCTTGATTGTATTTTCCTGTATTTCTCTAAGGGAGTTCTTTATATCCTCCTTAAAGATCTCTGTCATCTTCATGAGATGGGATTTTTGGTCAGTATCTTGGTTTTCATGCGTGTTAGGGTATTCTGGTCTTCTGTGGTGAGAGAACTGGGTTCTGATGGTGCCAAATTGCATTGGATTCTGTCGCTTATAATCTTGCACTTGCATCTAGCCATCTGCTTCTCTCTGGTGTTAACTGCCCTGGTGTTTCTGAGTGGAATCTGTTTCCTTGCAGACAGATAGAGCTCTGTGACCTGAGTTAGAGCTGGTCTCCTTGGAGTCAGTCAGTGTTGTTTCTGGTTACTGTGTACCTCCTGTGCTCCTGATTACTGTGGACCTCCTGGGAGACCCACAGACTGTAGAGTTTGGGTGGGTATCTGGGCACTTGTCTGGTCTGGGTGACGAAGTAGGCCAGAGGGAGATAGAGCTCAGGGCGGTGAGGCAGGGGGTATGTTCCTTGTCTGCTGGGCTGTATGGATGTTCCAGCTGCTGTGGCTATTTGGGCAGAATTCTCACCTGTTTCCTTGGTTACTGAGGATCTCCTGGGAAGCAGGAAGGCTGCAAAGTTTGGGTTGGTATCAGCCAGGCCACTGATCTCGGAATCCTAGTCTTAAATTGTTAATGTAAAGTGACATTGGCAGACTTAATTTCTATTAATTCTAATTATCAAATTGAAATGAAGACAATTCAAAAACAAAAAATAAACAAACAACAACAACAAAAACATCACTGGCACATACGATGTTAGGCTGAGGGTATCACCCAGAGGAAGACATCTTGCCCATTAGGCAACATGTAGAATAGACTGTGTGGCATATTCAGATCCATGCTTTTTTTCTTTTAGAGACGGTCTCACAATGTAGCCCAAATTTACTGCATAGCCTAGGCTGGTCCTGAACGAACAGTAACATTTCTGCCATAGTATCTCAAATGCATCACCACATTTGGGCATGATATGACCTTTCAGTCAATCAGAATTCTGAGAGATCATACCCAAGCATTTATATAAAAGCTTCCTAATTCTGGAACCTATCAAAGTTACATACAGGACTTATTCTATGCACATGTAATGAAGTCTCTGAAAATTATATGTATTTAAAACAATATTCAAACAATTTTATGGTTCGGTACTCAGAGTATGATTATTATTGCATGCTTTCTTATCTACACATACCCACATATGCATAAATATATATCCACTGTCAATAGTGAAGGCATTCAACTCAAGAAAGGCGGAATTTTACAGATCCTTATATAGTTGTCCATCATCTTTGGAACACTGCCAGCAGGCCAAATGTTAAGGCATATGTTGTCTTAAAACCCCGCACACGGCGAGCTCTTAATGTTGTGCAGGGTTTGGAGCAGCGCATCAGTATTCTATCGGCAAGCCTGGGTAGTTGCATCACAAGTATGGACACTTTACCTAGAGGGCATTTGACTGACCCTCCTTCACATGACAAGGGCTCGTTAGGAGGATATGCCTGGGAGAGGCTGCTTTTGCCTTCTGGCCTGCAGTGCTTTTCTGTTTGTTCAGTTGGTTTTTCTTACATTAAAAGGAAGACTATAAGCTGCCCTTATACAGAACAGGTGCTTCAATGTGTAGCTGATGTCGTAGTCAGTGAGGAGTTGTGGGGAAGGCCAATCATGTCATCCTCCCAGTGTTAAAAAACTGACATCTCAGGAAAGGGGAAGCAAGTGGCCCTACCTTTCCTCCTTCAAATTAGTAAGGTCAGGGGAGCTAATAAATTTGGTTTCACTGTACAAAGGTGAAAATAACTGTAGTAATATGTCCAACAACTACCATAATCTTATAATATAATCACCCTAGAATATCTAATATTAAAATGAAATTTTCATAAAAATAATTACATAGTTTAACACAAAGGTTGAGTAAAGGAAACCTCAAAGTTATATATTCATATAAAAATAAAATGTTGAGGTTGATATTAATTGGGTATCTAAATCAGACACAGACAATATAAATTTTACATACCAAAGAAAAGTGTGTATCCTGGCATTTCTTTTTTTTTTCTTTTTTTCTTTTTTCTTTTGGTTGTTGTTTTAAAATAGAATCTCCACATACTGTTCAGAAATTGAATTCAATAATTATGCAACAGTAGTAGGTATGATTTATTCTAAATAACACAATATGAGTTCAGTATCTGGGGAAATTAGTATAAACATACCACCTGTGGAAAATTCTGTGAATGCACAATCAAGATGAAGCAGAGAAAACATTTCACAAAATATAGGCTTCATTTATAACCAAACCAGGAAAATATGAATATTTTTTTATTTTTTTATTTTCCCCTCAACTGGGGACCATGCCTATCTACTGGATATGGTCTCTACAGGTTATATCTCCCTTTCATTGGGTGTTTTGATTAAAGTCATCAACCACCATTGGGTACTGGGAGCCTCTTGCTTCCCTGGAATATGGGACTCTCTAGTGGCTGTCCCTAGTTCCGCATCCCCCACTGCTACATGTTTCTATTCAATTTCCTGACAGGCTGTACTTCTCTCTGTCCCTTCCCATACCTGATCCTGCTTCCCCTTTTTTCTTCCCCCCTCCTTTCTCCCTCTCAAGTCCCTCTCTCCCTCTACTTCCTGTGATGTTTTCTTTCCCATTCTATGTAGGGTTGAAGCAGCTACACTTTGGCCTTCCTTCTTCTTAAGCTCCTTATGGTTTGTGGGTTGTATCATGGGTATTCTGAGCTTTAGGGATAATATCCACTTATCAGTGAGTATATACTATGTGTGTTCTTTTGCAACTGCGTTACCTCACTCAAAATGATATTTTCTAGTTCCATCCATTTGCCTTCGAATTTCATGAAGTCATTGTTTTTGATAGCTGAATAGTCTGTATCACATTTTCTGTATGAATTCTTCTGTTGAGGGATAACTGGGTTGCTTCCAGCTTCTGGCTATTATAAATAAGGCTGCTATGAACATGGTAGAGCATGTGTCCTTGTTATATGTTGAAGCATCTTTTGTACTATGCCCAGGAGTGGTATAGCTGGGTCTTTAATTATCTTAATCTGATGGAAAGAAACATGGACAATGCATAGCTGTCATCTTTACTGAATCATGGAAATCTTAAGGCTTTTTCCTTAAATTTGAAAGCAAGAAAAAGATGTTCTCTGGCATCGTGGCTGCTCCACAAGTGGTAGGAAAATCTTTACGCAATGACAAATCACGAATATATAATACTGAAACAAAATAAACGGACGATACCAGGCTCAGAAAGGTGGAAAATAGAACCACTTCTGCCTGATGATACAAGGATCTAGGCACAGAATCCCAAGAACTATGCCAGGAAAGCGATCAGCTCATGCGATTTAAAATTTTCTCCTCTTCACCTTGTAGGAATAAGAAAAGCAATAATAAGTATTACATTTTTAAATTACATTTCTAAAAACTGTTAGTGTTTACAACGTGCGATAATGTCAAGTTTTAATAGGTTCTCGTATATGTGTTAAACGTCCAAAATATATCTCCTCTACTTCTAAAAACTCAGTCTAGATTCTAACTGGGCTTGTACATGCTCAAGAGCTACATGTTGCTACTAGGTACCATATTGGACAATAGCAGGCATACATTTCTTTGGGACACTCTTATCTTGATTCTATAATGTATAAATATGTAAGGGGTGCATTAATTACCTTTCCTGTGGAATAGCACTAATATCTCAACTACAAATTTTGCATGGGAGTGATCAAATTATGAGAGAATTTGTCATAATGTTAGTATACTAACATTCCAAAGCCATACATGTACCCACCCTCCTAGAATCCTAAAAAACACCTTTAGCCCATTTGTGTATCTAACTTGCCTCTTAATGGTTTGAGTCGCTTTGGAGCAGAGCTCAGGTGAAGGAAGGCCTCACAGATCGAAGATGAGAGCAGAGCTGGTAGAGGAGATGTGTGCCCTCTGAGGCGAATCTCCATCTCCCTCGTTTCCTGCAGGTGGGTGTTAGTTCCGCTTTCCTCAGCCTGGGGCCAAGTATCAGCAAGAGAGCTCTAACTGCGCTGTTGCTTCCTGGGTTGCTGGTAGTGACAGAAGCCGCCTGTAACCGTGCCCAAGGCTCTAGAGCTGCAGCTGGAACATTTCCTGCTGTCAAAGGACTTAAACAGCCTCTTCTTTTCTTCAGAGTCCCTGTGGGATCTTGTAGATGCCAAAGCATCTCATTCAGATGCATTGTTCTGTTGACATCCTGGTCTACAGGAATGTTAGCAGTCTTGATTTCTTACTCTTTACCCTCGGCACTGACTCCATGAGGCATCTTATGAGTTCTCTTATTTTTTTTTAATAATTGATGTGTGCCCCACTCTTTCCTCTATGAATGACTAGTCACACGTAGTTAATAATGGTTGCAACTTATTGACAAACCTCCGTGAGCCCTAGTGAGTACTAAGACTGTGTGGTAAGTATTCTCTGGTTTAAGTCTCCCAGCAGCCTAGCGTGTTAGGTGTTCTTGCTGCAAAGCGACTCTGAAGTCAACATGCCTGACTGAACTCTGCTAGCTGGAATAAGCAGTCACAGAATTAAAAGTCTGATCTGTCTCGTGACAGATTACACTGCACGCCGGAAAAGCACCCCGTATATTGGAAGAATGATTCATGGCACGCATTGCAGGGGAATTGGCAGAAAGGCTGGGACTCCCACTTCATAAAGTTAAACTCCAGCCCCCAAGGGCAGAAGCGCCCCCTATGTTCAAGAACTTTCATAACAGCATCTTTTCTGATTCCTCTTTTGGATGCTGGAAGGGGACTTGAGGTGTGTCTATGACTCGAAATGCATTTCCCCAACTACTAATGATCCTCAAAGCATTTTAGAATTTATTTTTGTATTACCCCCACTGGCAAATTTGGGAATTAATAGAGCTGTGGCTAAGAATCTTTTGATCCTATAGAAAAGCATGTCAAGAAGTCCTGGGTTTGACCCTTAGTGATGTCCATCTTGATAGTGCCAACTTACAGAGCATTTATTAATAGAGTAAGTCTCCCTCAAATAGAATGAGATTTTGCACCGACAAAAGGCTACCTATGAGGGCAGCCATCCTTATGATCCGCCATGCAGTGTTGTCGGTGAACTCCTTGCTTCTTTCTTGTAGCAGGACAGCCCCGGAAATTATCCCTTCAGGGTCGTTCAAGTAAACAGAAAAGCCATGATGTAGACTCCCTGGATACTCTAGAATGCTGCACTCCAGGAACCATGGGGATTTTCCTAGGAGTCAGAGGAAAGAACATGCTTTCTGGAAGTCACCTCTTACGCAAACTGTGCTAACAGTACCTAGCTGATGGTACAGTCAAGAGGCTCGAGGGAGGGGACAGAGAGCCTCACATGGGACATGGTAACACAGAGCTATGGTAGAGAGAACATAAGACTAGCTATAACCAAATGACATAATTTGAAATAATATCACCTTTTACTGAGAGGAAAGGGAGGTACTTCTGCTGTCTGTCCCTTAGGAACACCTGTGACCTCATTGTAACCCTTACTTTCTCTGAAAATGGAAAGAAATGTATATATTATCATCACACATCACGAAGGGCCAAGGGGCCTTAAGCAGCTTTGGATTGGAATTTCTTCTAGCTAGATTTCCATAGCTGTAGCAAAATGCCTAAAATATAAATTTATAAAAAGAAAAGGTGTCCTTTGGCTTACAGTTTTGAAGGTTCTGATCCATGAATTGATTTAGATCCTTTTTTTTTATTAACTTGAGTATTTCTTATATACATTTCAAGTGTTATTCCCTTTCCCGGTTTCTGGGCAAACATCCTCCTCCCCCCTCCCCTTCCTTATGGGTGTTCCCCTCCCCACCCTCCCCACATTGCCGCCCTCCCCCCAACAGTCTAGTTCACTGGGGGTTCAGTCTTAGCAGGACCCAGGGCTTCCCCTTCCACTGGTGCTCTTACTAGGATATTCATTGCTACCTATGAGGTCAGAGTCCAGGGTCAGTCCATGTATAGTCTTTAGGTAGTGGCTTAGTCCCTGGAAGCTCTGGTTGCTTGGCATTGTTGTTCATAAGAGGTCTCGAGCCCCTTCAAGCTCTTCCAGTTCTTTCTCTGATTCCTTCAACGGGGGTCCTATTCTCAGTTCAGTGGTTTGCAGCTGGCATTCACCTCTGTATTTGCTGTATTCTGGCTGTGTCTCTCAGGAGAGATCTACATCCGGCTCCTGTCGGTCTGCACTTCTTTGCTTCATCCATCTTGTCTAATTGGGTGGCTGTATATGTATGGGCCACATGTGGGGCAGGCTCTGAATGGGTGTTCCTTCAGTCTCTGTTTTAACCTTTGCCTCTCTATTCCCTGCCAAGGGTATTCTTGTTCCCCTTTTAAAGAAGGAGTGAAGCATTCACATTTTGATCATCCGTCTTGAGTTTCGTTTGTTCTAGGGATCTAGGGTAATTCAAGCATTTGGGCTAATAGCCACTTATCATGAGTGCATACCATGTATGTCTTTCTGTGATTGGGTTAGCTCACTCAGGAGGATATTTTCCAGTTCCAACCATTTGCCTATGAATTTCATAAAGTCATTGTTTTTGATAGCTGAGAAATATTCCATTGTGTAGATGTACCACATTTTCTGTATCCATTCCTCTGTTGAAGGGCATCTGGGTTCTTTCCAGCTTCTGGCTATTATAAATAAGGCTGCGATGAACATAGTGGAGCATGTGTCTTTTTTATATGTTGGGGCATCTTTTGGGTATATGCCCAAGAGAGGTATAGCTGGATCCTCAGGCAGTTCAATGTCCAATTTTCTGAGGAACCTCCAGACTGATTTCCAGAATGGTTGTACCAGTCTGCAACCCCACCAACAATGGAGGAGTGTTCCTCTTTCTCCACATCCACACCAGCATCTGCTGTCGCTGGAGTTTTTGATCTTAGCCATTCTCACTGGCGTGAGGTGAAATCTCAGGGTTGTTTTGATTTGCATTTCCCTTATGACTAAAGATGTTGAACATTTCTTTAGGTGTTTCTCAGCCATTCGGCATTCCTCAGCTGTGAATTCTTTGTTTAGTTCTGAACCCCATTTTTAATAGGGTTATTTGTCTCCCTGCGGTCTAACTTCTTGAGTTCTTTGTATATTTTGGATATAAGGCCTCTGTCTGTTGTAGGATTGGTAAAGATCTTTTCCCAATCTGTTGGTTGCTGTTTTGTCCTAACCACAGTGTCCTTTGCCTTACAGAAGCTTTGCAGTTTTATGAGATCCCATTTGTCGATTCTTGATCTTAGAGCATAAGATCAAGAATGTTTTGTTCAGGTAATTTTTTCCAGTGCCCATGTGTTCCAGATGCTTCCCTAGTTTTTCTTCTATTAGGTTGAGTGTGTCTGGTTTGATGTGGAGGTGCTTGATCCACTTGGACTTAAGCTTTGTACAGGGTGATAAGCATGGATCGATCTGCATTCTTCTACATGTTGACCTCCAGTTGAACCAGCATCATTTGCTGAAAATGCTATCTTTTTCCATTGGATGGTTTTGGCTCCTTTGTCAAAAATCAAGTGACCATACACGGTGTGTGGGTTCATTTCTGGGTCTTCAATTCTATTCCATTGGTCTATCTATCTGTCTCTGTACCAATACCATGCAGTTTTTATCACTATTGCTCTGTAATACTGCTTGAGTTCAGGGATAGTGATTCCCCCTGAAGTCCTTTTATTGTTGAGGATAGTTTTAGCTATCCTGGGTTTTTTGTTATTCCAGATGAATTTGCAAATTGTTCTGTCCAACTCTTTGAAGAATTGGATTGGTATTTTGATGGGGATTGCATTGAATCTGTAGATCGCTTTTGGTAAAATGGCCATTTGTACTATATTAATCCTGCCAATCCATGAGCATGGGAGATCTTTCCATCTTCTGAGGTCTTCTTCAATTTCTTTCTTCAGTGTCTTGAAGCTCTTTTTGTACAAATCTTTTACTTGCTTGGTTAAAGTCACACCGAGGTACTTTAGATTATTTGGGTCTATTATGAAGGGTGTCGTTTCCCTAATTTCTTTCTCGGCTTGTTTCTCTTTTGTGTAGAGGAAGGCTACTGATTTATTTGAGTTAATTTTATACCCAGCCACTTTGCTGAAGTTGTTTATCAGCTTTAGTAGTTCTCTGGTGGAACTTTTGGGATCACTTAAATATACTATCATATCATCTGCAAATAGTGATATTTTGACTTCTTCTTTTCCGATCTGTATCCCCTTGACCTCCTTTTGTTGTCTGATTGCTCTGGCTAGAACTTCAAGAACTATATTGAATAAGTAGGGAGAGAGTGGGCAGCCTTGTCTAGTCCCTGATTTTAGTGGGATTGCTTCAAGTTTCTCTCCATTTAGTTTAATGTTAGCAACTGGTTTGCTGTATATGGCTTTTACTATGTTTAGGTATGGGCCTTGAATTCCTATTCTTTCCAGGACTTTTATCATGAAGGGGTGTTGAATTTTGTCAAATGCTTTCTCAGCATCTAATGAAATGATCATGTGGTTTTGTTCTTTCAGTTTGTTTATATAATGGATCACGATGATGGTTTTCCGTATATAAAACCATCCCTGCATGCCTGGGATGAAGCCTACTTGATCATGGTGGATGATTGTTTTGATGTGCTCTTGGATTCGGTTTGCCAGAATTTTATTGAGTATTTTTGCGTCGATATTCATAAGGGAAATTGGTCTGAAGTTCTCTTTCTTTGTTGGGTCTTTGTGTGGTTTAGGTATAAGAGTAATTGTGGCTTCGTAGAAGGTATTCGGGAGTGATCCATCTGTTTCAATTTTGTGGAATAGTTTGGATAATATTGGTATGAGGTCTTCTATGAAGGTCTGATAGAATTCTGCACTAAACCTGTCTGGACCTGGGCTCTTTTTGGTTGGGAGACCATTAATGACTGCTTCTATTTCCTTAGGAGTTATGGGGTTGTTTAACTGGTTTATCTGTTCCTGACTTACTTCGGTACCTGGTATCTGTCTAGGAAATTGTCCATTTCCTGCAGATTTTCAAGTTTTGTTGAATATAGGCTTTTATAGTAAGATCTGATGATTTTTTGAATTTCCTCTGAATCTGTAGTTATGTCTCCCTTTTCATTTCTGATTTTGTTAATTTGGACACACTCTCTGTGTCCTCTCGTTAGTCTGGCTAAGAGTTTATCTATCTTGTTGATTTTCTCAAAGAACCAACTTTTGGTTCTGTTGATTCTTTCTATGGTCCTTTGTGTTTCTACTTGGTTGATTTCAGCTCTGAGTTTGATTATTTCCTGCCTTCTACTCCTCCTGGGTGTATTTGCTTCTTTTTGTTCTAGAGCTTTTAGGTGTGCTGTCAAGCTGCTGACATATGCTCTTTCCTGTTTCTTTCTGCAGGCACTCAGCGCTATGAGTTTTCCTCTTAGCACAGCTTTCATTGTGTCCCATAAGTTTGGGTATGTTGTACCTTCATTTTCATTAAATTCTAAAAAGTTTTTAATTTCTGTCTTTATTTCTTCCTTGACCAGGTTATCGTTGAGTAGAGCATTGTTCAATTTCCACGTATATGTGGGCATTCTTCCCTTATTGTTATTGAAGACCAGTTTTAGGCTGTGGTGGTCCGATAGCACGCATGGCATTATTTCTATCTTTCTGTACCTGTTGAGGCCTGTTTTTTGACCAATTATATGGTCAATTTTGGAGAAAGTACCATGAGGAGCTGAGAAGAAGTTATATCCTTTTGCTTTAGGGTAGAATGTTCTATAAATATCTGTTAAGTCCATTTGGCTCATGACTTCTCTTAGTCTGTCTACGTCTCTGTTTAATTTCTGTTTCCATGATCTGTCCATTGATGGGAGTGGGGTGTTGAAATCTCCTACTAGTATTGTGTGAGGTGCAATGTGTGTTTTGAGCTTTAGTAAGGTTTCTTTTACGTATGTAGGTGCCCTTGTATTTGGGGCATAGATATTTAGGATTGAGAGTTCATCTTGGTGGATTTTCCCTTTGATGAATATGAAGTGTCCTTCCTTATCTTTTTTGATGACTTTTAGTTGAAAATTGATTTTATTTGATATTAGAATGGCTACTCCAGCTTGCTTCTTCCGACCATTTGCTTGGAAAGTTGTTTTCCAGCCTTTCACTCTGAGGTAGTGTCTGTCTTTGTCTCTGTGGTGTGTTTCCTGTAGGCAGCAGAATGCAGGGTCCTCGCTGCGTATCCAGTTTGTTAATCTATGTCTTTTTATTGGGGAGTTGAGGCCATTGATGTTGAGAGATATTAAGGAATAGTGATTATTGCTTCCTGTTATATTCATATTTGGATGTGAGGTTATGTTTGTCTGCTTTTTTTCTCATCGTTTTGTTGCCAAGACAATTAGTTTCTTGCTTCTTCTAGGGTATAGCTTGCCTCCTTATGTTGGGCTTTACCCTTTATTATCCTTTGTAGTGCTGGATTTGTAGAAAGATATTGTGTAAATTTGGTTTTGTCATGGAATATCTTGGTTTCTCCATCTATACTAATTGAGAGTTTTGCAGGATACAGTAACCTGGGCTGGCATTTGTGTTCTCTTAGGGTCTGTATGACATCTGTCCAGGATCTTCTGGCCTTCATATTTTCTGGCGAAAAGTCTGGTGTGATTCTGATAGGTCTGCCTTTATATGTTACTTGACCTTTTTCCCTTACTGCTTTTAATATTCTTTCTTTATTTTGTGCGTTTGGTGTTTTCACAATTATGTGACGGGAGGTGTTTCTTTTCTGGTCCAATCTTTTTGGAGTTCTGTAGGCTTCTTGTATGCCTATGGGTATCTCTTTTTTTAGGTTAGGGAAGTTTTCTTCTATGATTTTGTTGAAGATATTTACTGGTCCTTTGAGCTGGGAGTCTTCACTCTCTTCTATACCTATTATCCTTACGTTTGATCTTCTCATTGAGTCCTGGATTTCCTGTATGTTTTGGACCAGTAGCTTTTTCCACTTTACATTATCTTTGGCAGTTGAGTCAATGATTTCTATGGAATCTTCTGCTCCTGAGATTCTCTCTTCCATCTCTTGTATTCTGTTGGTGAAGCTTGTATCTACAGCTCCTTGTCTCTTCTTTTGGTTTTCTATATCCAGGGTTGTTTCCATGTGTTCTTTCTTGATTGCTTCTATTTCCATTTTTAATTCCTTCAACTGTTTGATTGTGTTTTCCTGGAATTCTTTCAGGGATTTTTGTGACTCCTCTCTATGGGCTTCTACTTGTTTATTTATGATTTCCTGGAATTCTTTCAGGGATTTTTGCGATTCCTCTCTGTAGGCTTCTACTTGTTCTCTAAGGGAGTTCTTCACGTCTTTCTTGAAGTCCTCCAGCATCATGATCAAATATGATTTTGAAACTAGATCCTGCTTTTCTGGTGTGTTTGGATATTCCATGTTTGTTTTGATGGGAGAATTGGGCTCCGATGGTGCCATGTAGTCTTGGTTTCTGTTGCTTGGGTTCCTGCACTTGCCTCTCGCCATCAGATTATCTCTAGTGTTACTTTGTTCTGCTATTTCTGACAGTGGCTAGACTGTCCTATAAGCCTGTGTGTCAGGAGTGCTGTAGACCTGTTTTCCTGTTTTCTTTCAGCCTGTTATGGGGACAGAGTGTTCTGCTTTCGGGCGTGTAGTTTTTCCTCTCTACAGGTCTTCAGCTGTTCCTGTGGGCCTGTGTCTTGAGTTCACCAGGCAGGTCACTTGCAGCAGAAAAGTTGGTCTTACCTGTGGTCCCAAGGCTCAAGTTTGCTCGCGGGATGCTGCCCACGAGCTCTCTGTGGCGGCAGCAACCAGGAAGATCTGCGCCTGCCGTTTCCGGGAGCTTCAGTGCACCAGGGTTCCAGATGGTGTTTGGTGTTTTCCTCTGGAATCAGTAATGTGTGCAGAGTCTAGTCTCTTCTGGTTTCCCTGGCGTGTCTGCCTCTCTGAAGGTTTAGCTCTCCCTCGCATGGGATTTGGGTGCAGAGAACTGTTTATCCGGTCTGTTCCTTCAGGTTCTGGCGGTGTCTTGATTTAGATTCTTAGGTCATGTGGCTAAGCAAAACATCATGACAGAAATGCAAGGTAGATTACAAAAACTCTCAGTTTATGTACCTTGGGGCTAAGAAGTGGATAACTAGTTTCCCATGAGTCCCTTTGGAGAACAACGGTTCCCACAACCCAAAGACTCCCCAGTAAGACTCACCTCTTAAAGCAGTGTTTTGCAACCTTCTTCATGCTGTGACCCTTCAATGTGGTTTCTCATGCTGTTGTGACCCCACCATAAAATTATTTCCATGGATACTCCATGACTATAATTTTGCTATTGTTATGAATCACAATGTAAATATTTTCAAAGACAGAGTTTGGCCAAAGGGGTCATGACCCACAGGTTGAGCGGTGCTGTTTTTAAGGTTCTGTTTCCTCTCAGTAGCATCTTCCTCAGGACCAGAGCTCTTATACAGAGGCCTTTGACGAGTGTTTAGAGCTGGCACGGGAGCTGGAGGTTATTCACAGCAAAGCTAAGGCTGGATAAAGTCTTGACCCAATCATGAAAATTTTAATTGACAAGTGGTCATGTTAGATCAGGAGGAGACAAATTGCAGTATATTTTTGCAATGTTATTATTTAGTTGTTTGTAAGTGAATACCGTGAGTGTGTGAATGTCTGTTACTTGATTTGGGCTCTTAATGTAAAATTTACTCTTTTGAAATGAACAAGTATAGTTTATTTTTGGTGTGAAAACATCTCTGGAAATAGTCAACGTCTAACAAAGTATCATTAATGTCTTCTTGAGTTTAATTTGTTCCTGTTTTTAATTCATTGCTCTTTCCTGCACATATTTGTTACCAAATCCTTATACAAATATCACGTTTGTCAATTTTATTCATTGTAGAAAAGTTCTTGGGGATTTGGCCTACAAATAAAGCAGTGAATTTTGAATTGTTGCCAAATCACGATGGACCCATGGTCTCAATAGTGCGATCTAACAAAATAGAGAAGAGATTTGCGATAAATTTGGTCCATGGTGTGGGAGTCTCAGCTCTACCTCGTATCAATTTGCTCGCATATGACCCCCTATTTCATGCCACCATCTCTATTGCCAGAATCTATCAGATTGCTTCCTAATCGATTTTCCTGCCTCAATACTACCTTTGCCCATCATTGATTCAGTACTTGTATCTCATTTCTGAAGAAGCAACAAGATAGCTTGCATACAATCCCTAGGGTTAAACCTCTCCAGGGATTTCCAGTTTTATCACAGATAATAGAATCTAACGTCTTGTTAATGGGACGTATGTCATCTGACCCCATCTAACTGTATGTTATCTCATCCCATCGTGTTCTCCCCACTTAGTCCTCCATTCTGTTACTGGAGTTTCCGTGAACCCATCAAATATGCATCTCGGCCTCAATCCTTAGGACCTATTCTCAGTGTTTACATAGCTGTCTTTTAATAAGCCCTCAATTATTTTTTTGGAAATTTGAGAAGGTCCTCTGCTTCTCTGTAGATGCATGGATTCCATTGCTTTGTTTTAATTGGAGCACTTATTGTTATTAGAAAAATACATTATTTAGTAGGCTCTTGACCATTCCTTATAAGAATATAAGCACCAGGAGAGAAAGCTTTGCATGCATAAGCTCTACCTCTGGATGGCCTGTCTTTCAGTAATGCTTGGTTTTTAGGAGAGGGTATATTAATGGATGTATGAATTACTGTAGAACCAATGTATAAACTATTTTAATCATCAAACATGAATCGCTGTGATCAGTTCTGTTTGGTGTGTGGTTGTAAAATTATTTTGCGAGCATTCATCCTGTGTCTATAACACATAAGGGTGGTAACATGCCTTGGAAGTACTATGGAATTGTGATGTAATCACTGTAGTCATATCAAATAATGGCCCTTCTTCATTTTCATGTCCCTGAATTTTTTGAAATTACCTTTTCCATTTTCCTGACCTCTCTGAACCTGTATGTGGACTCTTGTGGCTTGAATTGCTTATGTTTCTTTGATGGTTCTTCTTTTCCACAAACTCTGGTGCAGAGCAAGTGAGCATGATGTCATCTGTCTTCTCTATCTTGTTCTTCATTGCCTCTGAGAGACCCTCCCAGTTCCCTGATAGCAAGTACCCGTGATCGATGCTGGGTTTGTATAGACATATCTAGCATCCTGTCTTCCAAGAAATCAAGATGATTCCAGAGCTAAGAGGGAAAAGCGGACACAAGCTCCAACCTGTAACCAAGAAGCTATGCCCAATTGATATGTGCTTGCAAAGGTAAAATTGGTTTTCACCAATGAGGTCTTACTGGGTGTACAAACCATGAGT
Source organism: Rattus norvegicus (assembly GCF_021556685.1). NCBI lineage: Eukaryota > Metazoa > Chordata > Mammalia > Rodentia > Muridae > Rattus > Rattus norvegicus. The sequence goes on along the minus strand of NC_141544.1, from coordinate 41,152,840 downwards.
AGGCCTCATGCCCAGCAGTAGATAGCCCACACAAAATTATCCCAATTGCATTTTTGTAGACTTTTCATGCCATATTGCCTTATTGGGACATTTTGTCATTGTTGTTGTTTTACTGAGATTGTTGCTTCTATATTGTGGTTTCCCTTGTATATTATGGATTTTGTGTTTCATGGGTTTTGTTTTGGTGTGTGTGTGTGTGTGTGTGTGTGTGTGTGTGTGTGTTCCTTGTGGGTCCACCTCTTCCGTTTTTGTTTGTTTGTTGTTTTGTTTTAAATTGTAGTTTCTTTGTTTGTTTTGTTTGCTCCTTTGTTTTCTAAAGAAAAGAGGAAAGGGCATGGAGTCAGGTGAGTGGTGAGGAGGAGAGGACCTTAGACATGGGGGAGAGAAAACTGTAATGAATTCAAGAGAAAAGGTTTCCGGACCTGGCTGTTCAATGGTCATCTTGACAACTCTGTTCAGATGTTTCTACATGTCTCCCATTCTAAGACAAGATTCTTGTATTTCTCACTAAATATATTATTCCACATTCAGTATGGTATAACATACTAAACAAATGCCAACAAGTAGATTTAAACTATTCTGTTGTTCAAACCAAATTTTTAGGGCATCGTTTATTATTTTTTTCTATTCTTCATCTTATTTATCTAACTTCTGCTGATGCCTTAACCCAAAATCATACCAGTTTCTCCATTTCCACTGCTGTCACCCACTCATATCTGTGGCTCCGCCTTTCTTTCATGAACAATGGCCTTCCTGATCTCAAGCTTCAAGTCTTCTGTGTTCTATCTTTACTCCTACCCCTAAACATTCATAAACACAAATCGTAATATACCTCATCTCCTTTTTTAATTAACTATTTTATTTATTTACATTCCAAATGCTGCCCCCTCCTGGTTTCCCCCTCCTAGAGATCCTTACCCTATTCTCCCTCCCCTTTGCCTCTGAGAGGGTATCCTCCCCCTGGACATCCCTTTTCTCTGTGGTATCAAATCTCTACAGGATTAGGTGCATCCTTTTCCACTGAGGCCGTTCAAGGCAGTGTCTGCTACATATGTATTGCAGGCCACAGACCAGCCCATGCATATTCTTTGGTTGGTGGTTTAGTTTCTGGGAGCTCCCAGGGGTCTAGATTAGTTGAGACTGTTGGTCTTCCTACAGAGTTATCATCCTCTTCAGTTCCTTCAATCCCTCCCCCTAACTCTTCCATAGGGGTCCCTACCACAGTCCAATGGCTGGCTGCAAGTGTCTGCATCTGTCTTAGTCAGCCGTTGGTAGAGCCTCTCAAAGAACAGATATGCTAAGCTCCTGTCTGCAAGCATCAGTATCAGTGTCAGGGTTTGGTGCCCGCCTATGGGATGGATCCCAAGTTGGGTCCGTCACTGGTCAGCCATTCCCTGCATTTCTTTTAGACTGGAAAAATTCTGGGTCAAAAATTTTGAAAGTATGTTGTTGTCCCCATCCCTCCACTGAGGGCACTAATTACTGGAGGTATACTGTGCAGATATTATCTCCCCCATTGTTGAACGTTTTGGCTAACATCACCCACACTGAGTCCTGGGCCCCTCACATCCCAGGTCATTACCCACTTATCTTCTTAAGACTCTCTTTGTCCGCTCATAATAGACCTATAAAATGCCAATGCTTGCTGATTGCTATGAGGCCCTCCAGGCCTCTACCTCCCACAGTGAGCATACAGTTTATGTTGTTTGAGGCCTTGCCTTAATACTCCTGCACTTTCACTGAGCTTTCAGTCTAGTTGTCCTCCCTCTGGAGCCCTCTTCCTTGTACTCCTTGTCATTCAGAGGTCAGCTTTCCTGTCACTTCTTCAGAGGTCTTTCTCTTGGCTATCCACCTGAAGCTTCAAGCAGACACCTACTGCATCCTGGGCTTGTCTTCATGGTGCTTACGACCCACTGATACTATTCACCACAAGACAATGGTTTGGAAAAAGCTGAGAATGAGATGTCTTGCCACTGTCTGCCCATCTAACAGAGAACCATTAGGTTCTCATTTGTTTTAGGTTAGTCAAATCACATACAAAACCCAATGTCAAGTCGTTTAAAGGGCCACAGAGCCCAATACAATCTATGCCCACCCTTTTAAAGTGGTTTTGATTTTCTAGATAAGATGATTTATTTTCTTAATTCAAAAGCCATGCCACTCTTGGAGTCCCTAATCTACAAATATTATGAGACCAAGCATTACAAAGCCATGAATGCCTTCCTAAGGATTCCTGTTACCAGTTAGTGCTCAGCCTCAAAACTAACTCCTGAGACTCAGACAGCCCATTTTTGATTAAAGAAGGAAGGAAGGAAGGAAAGAAGGAAGGAAGGAAGGAAGGAAGGAAGGAAGGAAGGAAGGGGAAGGAACGCAGGAAGGAAGGGGAAGGAAGGAAGAAAGGAAGGAAGGGAGGGAGAGAGGGAGGGTGGGAGGGAGGGAGGGGAAGAAAGAAAGAAAGAAAGAAAGAAAGAAAGAAAGAAAGAAAGAAAGAAAGAAAGACTGACTCATGACAGTGGGCCTTACTGGGGAAATTTTAGTCCTGGAGGGACATCAGTCCTGGGATCTGTGGGATCTGTGAACTAGGGGTTTGAATGCAATTTAAGAGAAATAAGACTTCTCCATCTGTTGTTTTACTCAGACACTCCTGAAAACAACACTGATTACGACCCTTGAAGCAAAAGCTTGTATGTCTCTGTTTTACTACTTCCTCCCATGCCTCCCCAGACAATCCATTCTAGACACATTTGTTGTCCCTCACCATCCACTCATAATACAAAAATATTTCTCCTGAAGGCCTCACAAAGCTCACTTCCTTACATCTTCTTCATGTGGATGTCACCTTGGTGAGGCCAACTGTGACCCCTGACTATCCTGACTACAATGCTAACACACCCAGAGATGCTTCTGTCTCCACAGCACTTACTCTTTCTACTGCTGTTAATGTCAGCTCCAATCTCCACATAACACACATACTCTCTCTCTCTCTCTCTCTATCTATCTATCTCTATCTCTATCTCTTTCGCTCTCTCTCTCCCTCTTCTCTCTCTCTCTCCCCGTGTGTGTGTGTGTGTGTGTGTGTATTTCTTACTGTCTTGTTTCTTTCTCCCACTGTTAGTTTATGATTGCGAAATTCCACCCAATTTGTTTTTTCTTATATCAATTTTCTCACTACCTTGAACAGTGCACACATTGTATATAGTAAACACCCCCAGGCACTCCTTTAATAAGCACTCATTATACACATGCTTTGAGTATCTCAGTAGCTCAAGCAACAAGACTTTCCTAGGGATGATATAGAGTTGACTAGGGAAATAGTACCGCTTGGTTAACTTTTGCTTCAAAAATTATATTGAAAAGAAATAACTTATAAAACGCCACTAGATTAAGCAAACACTTTCACTATTGCAAGACACATCTTTGACCCTCTCCCACAGAAGAGCATTGATCCTCAGGAGATGATAGCCTGCCACATGAAGAGAGAACCTGAGTTTCCACAGACAGCATTGCAATGGCAGAGTTAAGGAAGCAGACTGCTAACCCTCTTACAGTGAACAGAATAGCCTTCTTTAACTGAAGTAATTATCTAAAAAATAGCCCTACGGAAGCTGAGCAACCCGGTGTGGCCACATAGATGTTAAAGCTCTCCTAATATAAGCATAGAAGAGGGACAAGAAGCACAGATTCCAGTCCTTTTACTTCTAATTGTGGAAAATTAAAAGATAGTATAAAATAAAATATCTTGCCACTGGAGGATGAATAAAAGTAGTTAATTTAAGCTCTCTCAGGAGACCACCACCCCCTTTTCACTATAAATAAATAAATAAATAAACAAACATTTAGTACTTTTTAAATGACACAAAATAACATTTTTAAATAAGAAGATACACCCATTTTATGAAAATCTTGACACTTTTAGGGTATTCAATCAGCATGAGTTATGTTTTATTAGACACTCTGCATAGCTTATTGATAAATATGGCATATTTATTTGACACACTTTATAAATTAAGGAAGCATAAAGTAAGTATATATCTCCCACTAGCAATCTTGAATCTAAAGTTGAAATATGGTCATTTGAAACAAGCGCTAAGACTTTAAGAAAAAAGAAAGCTAGTTTCCAAATTGACATAAAAAATATTCTCTTACACTGCGTGAAACAACATCATGCTCTTTGAGTAGAGCTTCTGTCCACCGAGATACATTGTTAAGGTCAAAGATCTATAGGCATCCAGAAGATGAGGAACACGACAATGTAGGGACTCAGACATTACTCTCATCAAGAAGATGAGGAACAGGATGATGTAGGGACACAGACATTACTCTCATCAAGAGCTCTTGGTGCCTTTGACGTTTCAGCTATCCGTGATTTCATTAGCTGCGGATGTGTGCAATGCCATTTGTGTTTTGATTTAGAGTAGCCAGAGGGAAAATGTCCATGAAGCTTAGAATGAAAGAATTAAAAAAAAATTAAACTCTTTGTAGGAAAAAATTTAAGTCTTACGACTGTTGAACCTGTTCTTGTTATGGGGTTTGAGAAAACATGCTCAGTGTCTACATGGACAGCACAGGCTGAGCTTCGTAACAGAGAGAAGGTCCTTGTATGATGGAGGAGGTGTTGTATAAATGTCTGTTGGCACTCTACTGGAAAGTGAAAAAACATTGAGATAACATACTTGTGAGTGTCAGTCACTGAAAGAGAAACCAAAACAACAGGAGCCATATCCAACAGGCACTATATTTTATTTTTCTAAAATGTCTGCACAATAATTTGCGTATCCTTTGGAATCTGTTGTTCTCATGTTGGGGATCTCCTATCGCATGAGTGCAAAGCATCTGCAATGTCGGACACCATTGCTGCTTGCTCCAGCAGTTCTCCTTTGAAGGCACCAGAGGGCGCCAGAGGGCACGAAGAGCAGAGAGAGCTGCCCCTCTGCACTTCACACCTTGGAGAGCTTCCACCCTTGCTTAAAATGTGCAGAAGCCTTGTGCAGCTTTCTTTGGGTGCTCTTACAGTTACGGGGTTTTTAAGAGCCTTTGCTGCTCTGCACTTTTTATTGACGTTCTCTACCTGGTGGCTAAGAAGCTGTACTCAAGGAGGTCAGTAGAGACAGGGAACAAAAACCTCACAGGCGACATTTCCATTGATAGTAATGAACGTTGCCCATAACTTTAAAACCCCATTTTAATGGCCGCTCCTCCTTCCTGCCATCAGCCTTTCTTATCTGTTCCAAAATGGTCCGTAGAACTATGTTTAACGCTCTAAGGAAAAAGTGGCCCATGGCACACACAAAGTGTCCTAACACCACGAAAGAGGCAACACTATAATTACGCTAAAACAGAGACTTAGCATTTACGAGCTCTTCCCATTCTGATGGATGCTTGACTGCCTTTATCTCATCATCAACCTTGAAAGCTATTAGGAAGGAGATTGTCATTTGCCTTCTGTGGTGTCCTGGCACTAACTTAATATTGCTCTGAAAGTTTAATTTGAATCAATTTAATCCAGCAAACATTTATTAGTTCCCTGAATGTTTGGAATGGTGCTATGGGTTAGGAGATGCCAAGACGAACAATACAAAGTATTTTACTTCGGAGGACTAAAAATCCCCATAAAATGGTAAAACAATGTATTAGAAAGAGTAGTGTGTGCTGGAACAGAATAAGAAATCAACAAAATCCTTCATCGTATATCCACGCGCTTATCTATGAATAGTGTATCCCCTGTGGGATGCCAGAGACTTCCATATGTGATTTCAATACACACTGGCTAACAAAACAAATTTGGGATCTTTTCTTACTTTTGTAAAGTTGATTAGATCCAGTTATGATAAAGACCTTTGGCAGGGGCGGAAGTTCTGAAAATCAAATTACGTAGAGAAAGCAGATCCCATGCGAAGTGACATTTAGAAAGGAACAAATATAATGAGGATAAGAGAGAAAAATATCCCAGGTGTGCCAGCCTGCGACCGTGAAGCCCTAGGAACAGGAAACAGCCTGGCATATTTCAAGGAACCTAAAAAAGACCAGAAAGCTGGAGTATATGTGGTGCACAAAGGCCAGATATTTTGGAGTTGGAGAGTTGATTCTAAGGGATGAATGAAAGAGGAAGCCACCTGGCCACAGAAAGGCAAAAGATCTCCTAGGAGAAGGCTTGTGTCAGGAGCCTCCGACAGAAGCCTGCAGATAGAAATCTGGGTTCTCAGATTAAAAGTGTCATAAGCACAAAAGTGGCTGTTTTGTGTGACCCTAACCTTCAGAGGTGTCCAGTGTGAGAAGGACAGTGACCTTCAGAGGTGTCCAGTGTGAGGAGGGCAGTGACCTTCAGAGGTGTCCAGTGTGAGAAGGACAGTGATCTATAAAGGTGTCCAGTATGAGGAGGACTGCACTGTAACAGCTGTGTCCTCTGGCATCAGGTTTCCAGTACAGGTTGAAACAGACTACTGAAAATATGTAGCGATTAATGGTTTATGAGGTGCATAAAGGGAGTCACAGACATTATCACCGGCAGACAGGGTAGATCCAGTTCAGGAAGTCTAATCTGGTAGCCACTGGGTTGCTAATTGGTACAGCAGAAGGAAAAGTTACTGTCCCTAGAAAAAGATATCGACACCCAGGTCTCAGAGCATGGATATAGAAGAGAAAGAGATAGGAAGACCGTTGCCAAGGTGAGTCTTTGATTGGAAACTGGTTGTAAGGATCAAGGTTTAAAAAGGCAGAAAAGGAAATTTTAAATTAGTTCTAGATACCTACAGAAATTTGATGCCATTATTAATAATCAAGAGGGGTGATGTGGTATATGTATGTGTGAATGATAAGAAGAGAGTATAATAGTATAAAATGTATACCTTAAACCAATAACTGATTAGGAAAGAATATAGCAAGACTTTGAAGCTGGTCATGTGTACCCTTATGTGCACTCTCCAGTATCTAAATGCACTGGTGGAGAAGTGAGCAAAGAAGATTGGTAGCTACTGTGGAGAGCTTCAAAGAGGTAAAGGAGAAGTAACCAACCGTCAGGATGCGGGCAGGGCATAAGAGTGGTCAACCCAGATATAAGTGGCTGAGAGTGTCATGCATACAAGTAATAAATGGATGTGTAAAAATGACAAACTTGCGGGGATAGGAAGCACAGGTGACACAGACGGTGGGAAGGGGAAGGGAAGACACTGGAGGAAAACGAGGAAAGAATAAATGGAAGGAAGGAGAGAGGAATAAGCTTTAGAGCCGCTGCAATCCACACAAAATCCATGGAAATTATTCATCAGGAGAGAGGTACACGAAGAAGGTAAAGCAGGAGGAAGAGGAGGAAGAACTTTGAAAGCAGGAACAAGCACTTCATGGGGAGTTCACATAGCAAGGCCAGTTACACAATCACACACACACACTCACACACACACTCACACACACTCACACGCACTCACACACACACTCACACACACTCACACACTCACACACACACTCACACACACTCACACGCACTCACACACACTCACACACACTCACACACTCACACTCACACACACACTCACACACACACACTCACACTCACACACACACTCACACACACTCACACACACTCACACACACACTCACACTCACACACACTCACACACACTCACACACTCACACACACGTGTGTACATGAAAGCTGGTCTCTCTCTCTCTCTCTCTCTCTCTCTCTCCTACCTCTCTCCTCTCCCCCTACCCCCCCCACACACAATAGAGAAAAAATTGATAAGTATAACCAGGAAATAATTACGAAACCAAAACAGAAATTATGAAGATATTTTCCAAACATGGCCAAATCTGAATCAAAGTACAAGAAGGATCACATGAGACAGCGCCTGCTGATTTGTAAGACATCAGGGAACTCATCTCCTCCATCCGGAGGGGTCCCGGTCATGGGGACTCTCACACTGATGCTTTGGATCTAGAGAGATGGAATGTGTTCTTCTGTGTCCCATGCTGCCCACTGCTACCTGAGGGACAGTTACAAAGGCTGGCACATTCCCTGCTTTGCTTCTGAAGTTCCCTGGCTTCCCACAAGTGATGGAAGTCGCTACGATTCCAAATACACTTCCTGCTGTTCCCACTCGTGTGCCCATGGAAAATATTTAAATATGTTTTAAACTAAATATATCACTAAGATGCTCATACTGATCGTGACGTTAAAAAGTTCTCATTATGCGCGGCTCTTCTTTGAAATGGTCAGCGTATTCTTAGCTCGGGAAAAGGTGTTCATGCTTTTTATTCTCAACTTTTCTTTATTTTTTTTATACCCTATTTATTCAGTAACACTAGTTAAGCTAGGGATGTCTCAAGCACTCCCTTTTTGTCTTCCTCGCTGCCATTTTAACGATCATTTAAACATTTTTATCCTTTGCAATTCTGCATTCAAGCCTGCACATGATATCTCTCTGGTTGTCATCCCCATTGCTTCATCAGGTACTGGATGCGGATCTGATTTTTATGTTATATAAAACAAGTATATTACCTTCCCATTTTTGATAATTATATTTCTTTCACTCTCTATTTCTTATTGTGAAATTATCCCATGGGATGACCCCCACCCATAATCAATTGGCTTGTTTTGAATTTGGCTCGTTTTTTTCCAAGACATGAATAGTTTATTGATGCAATAATAAGGAAAGGCTCTGGGTAGGGGGCAGAGAGAGCTCCAGGTAGGGGGCGGGGTAAGCTCCAGATAGGGGGCGGAGCGACTCCTGTTTAGGTTGCAAGCAGTAAAAGTGTCCCCTGATACACTGTGTTAACTCAGGCACAGCCTGGTGTTTCTCTTCCCAGAAGCTGTATCTCAGAGCAAGGGCCTGAGCCACAGCCTTGGGCTCCTTCCTCTGTTGTCTTTGCTTCTTTTTCTTCATCAGTCCCTTTTGCCCTTCAGCTTCCTCCTTCACACTAATTCAAATATCAAAAGAAAGGGTCTCATCTTTCTCATCAGTCTTTTAACACCCAACAGAATCACTTGAGACTCATTCGAGAGTTCCCTTTTGTGTTTTTCAACAACACACCTTTCTGGGAAAAGCTACTTGATAGAAGAAAAATCTCTGAGACGGAGCTATAACTCAACAGTTAAGAGCACTAGCTACTCTTCCACAGGACCAGGGTTCGATTCCCAGCATCCACATGGCAGCTCACAACTGTCTGTAATTCCCCAGGTTCAGACTCCCTCACAAGACATATAAGCAGGGAAAACACCAGTGCACATAAATAGGAAAACACCAATGTGCATAGAAAAATAAATAAATCTGTTTTTAAAAAAATGTATTAAAAAATTCCACCATAAGAGTAGATTGATCAAAATAAAGAGCTGGCACTGAAATTATACTAGAAAAAATAATTATAATCATGGAATCTTTCAAAAGCAGCAAAGGCAAGTCCCTGCATGGTGTGCTTTGATGGAAAAGAATGTAATGTGTAAGCTAACAGGACAAAGTAACAGCCCACAGGTTGCGTGTACGCTGAAAGGGTTGGTATCACAGGGTTGGATGTCAGGTTTTTAAAAACTAGGAGTTTTTGCAGATACTTTTCCTGTGCATCAGTCTCACTCAAGTCTAACCATGAAATTCATTTATGTTCTATACACACATATTAAAATAACATTAAGGTAATTTTATGCTGTACTGTCATGGCAACTGTGTTTGACTGCAGTCCTGAACACCATTATCCCCTTGTAGTGACATACGTGTTTCAGATTTGAGGTTTCCGGGGATGTTAAAAGGTGAAGAAGCAGATGACAAGAGACACAGAATATGTCAGGGCACAGAATGCTTCTGTTCATTAAGGAGTCAAGAGATACAGTCTGTACTTGAGGCATCCGATGACCATTACTTAATTCTAACATCCCATCCTTAAATGTAAAGAGAGGAGATCCACAGACATTTATTAAACTTATCTGGCTGAGATCACACCATTCCTTTTACTCTTGTTTCTCGTTCATTAAATAGGTTTCCTAAATTAAAACAGGATTGTGTGCCAAGCTAAAAGGTAAAGTTGAGGCTGGAGTCATGCTCTCTTTGCTAAGTTAACTTCAGCTAAAGTTTAATTTGACCTTCAGTATTAGTGACACCGGGTTTATCATCACACTAGCGACCCTGGATTAGCCACTGTCAAATATGTGGTTTTAGTGACAGAATGAAAATTGTAGGAATATATCACATCCACTAGCAAGAAAAAATAGAAAACTAGATATTTAAGGAAGTTTTTTTTAATAATCCATATTTTCTTTTAGAATATCAAGTAAAACTAAGCCACAGTGAGGGTAGGAGGGAGGTGAAAGACAGAAATCTTTATTAGGGCAAGCATGGAATTGAGACCTAGAAATACTGGGTTGCGGTGTCTCTCTAAATGGCATCATGAGAGGATAAGTGTGACTCCGATGTCACTTTCCTGACAGGATATGCCACTAGCCTGCATCTGGTCTACTCTCAGAACATTCACTAAGGTAGAATGGAAAGTTGGACATGACAGAACTAACTTCCTGCCCTATGACTAGGAATCCGTGGGGACCGCAGTAGTCAGAAAGGAGAAGCCTCCGTCCACAGGGAAGCACATAAATTTTAGTCAGCAGCAGACTCCATGACTGGCAGGAAGAGAGCCGCTCTGAATTATGGCCCTTAGTTAGTCACCTTCCCCAACCCTGACAAATGAATTAATTTGCCAGTCCATTCCTGCTAAATTAAAATCCATCTATCTTCTCCTGGGATTTTCTCTTGTATAGGAGTGAAGATTTGCCATTCTCAGCTACCTGTTGAAGCTAATGCAAGAAGTTTTCTCTTAAGTTTCAGGTCTAGATAGCTTACACATATGAAGTCTGTGTTTTTCACTTAAAAATACTTACTTTAAACAAATTTCAATACATGAGCATAGCTATGGCTGCAACACACAATAGTATTACAATAGTAATTCACATTTGTGAAGCCTGCCATTTTTCTTTGCTGGTTTCCAGATATGATGAAGTCAGTCTGATTTTTGGTTTTTCCTTTGTTATTGTTGTCGCTGCCTTTTTTTTTAAAAGAAAATTAGCATTGACAGAAAAGAGTTCTCAGAACATCATTACAATCTGAGAACTATGTTGAATTTCTTGGAGCTGATTCAAATTCTGAGTGAGCACAGATATACTGAGATACATTGGTCATTACTTGGGGGTCTTCAGAGGTCTGTGGCACCCATCCTTTATCTTTGGACCAATAGAATAAATTCTATAGGCATGACACTAGCAATGGTGGATGTATTCAGAAGATAATGTTCACTGATGCATTCTTTGTAGGTATTTATTGAGCCCTACTACACCACGTCGCTCACAAAACCAGGTAGGTTACTGAGAACTGAGAACACAGGGAAAAATTGGGAAGTAAACAGGAGCTGTAACCTAGAGCCATAAAACATGTGATATGGACATACTGCACGTCTTTCTCTAAGAGCCCGGCCCTGCACTGCTACTTTGAAGGCAGTCACTGAGAGACATATTTGAACTGAGAAAAATGACACTTGGAAGTCTAAATGGGTCTCAAACAGAATAAAACCGCGCATGTATCCTCCATAGACAGTGAGAAATATGAGAATTGCTGCTGTATTTGGATGCCAAAGTGTCAACAATCTCCAGCAACTGAAGTTCAAAGGTTGCTTTTGTAAAATTATGACATGAAAAGAGAATGCTGCCTCCTTTCCCAGGCCCTAGCTCTCCTTACATGGAATCCATCCTCTGCTTGATGGGAATGATAGGGAATAGTGAATTTCCGACAATGAGGCTGATTCTGCGATCAGGAAAAACAAAAGATGCTTTAAAGTTGATGTTACAAGGAATTGTTCTGTGGCTAGATACAGAATACAATGTTTTTCTTCTGGAGTTAATCTTAAATTAACCTCCTCCCCGAGGTGGATATGATTTGAAGATTTCTATCTGCATTCCCAGTGCACTACTCTATATCTAGCAGAATACTTCTTTCCAGTCTTGGCTCTCTTTCTTCATTTCTATTTTGCTGTGTTCTTTAGAAGAGAAAACATAATCATTCTCTTGAAAAATCCATCTTGCTTTTCATTCTCAATGCAGTTCCAAACCACCATGAAAATACACAGATAGATGCAGGTCAACTGTTGTGCGCTTCTGGCTGGTGTGTGTGTGTGTGTGTGTGTGTGTGTGTGTGTGTGTGTGTGTGTGTGAGAGAGAGAGAGAGAGAGAGAGAGAGAGAGAGAGAGAGAGAGAGAGATTTACCAACTGAACCCAAAAGTCTTTTGAATGTTCACTTCTTAAAGTTCTTGGTGAACTGGATGATTCAAAACTTGACTTAACAAGAGTGTAATTGCCCCATGTCACACTGTGTAATTTTGGCAGATCATATTAGCACATTTACTAAGGCAAAACATATTAAAAGAAGGGGTCAGATAGAGGCATAGATGCTCCTATAGTAATTTAGCCAAAATAAGAATAATTCCTCACACGAGTCAACTAGCAGCTTTAGGAAGAATAGAGACAGGGAGGCAATCAGAAGTATTTATAGAGTTGATTGCTTATTCTGTAGCCTGGGATGACGATGCCATTAGGGAAAAGATGATCCATCCAAACAGCCGATGTTTATTTCTAGAATTGCCCTCCAAGAGAAAAGGATCCAGAAAATATAGCTACTGTAGGAGAAGTGGCAGGTTGGTTGGATCTCTGAATAGAAATCAGCATGAGCCCTGTCTCCCCTTCTACAATAATCAGACCATGTTCTCAGTATTCACTTTCCCCAAATTAAATGGTGGTATTGGCTTTCTTTTCTTCTTAAATACATAAGCAGAAAAAAAGAGCAACTAAATATTTTATATATTTCTGCTCAACTGCACACAAGCATCATGCCATCTCACTGCAAAGTTTCGTTGCCCAGTATCATTAGACACTCTCTATGGGAAAAAAAAGTCCTTCCTATTTATACGGCAAGCAAAGCTTTTATCAATATTTGTCCTGTTGGTATATGCATTTTACAAAAGTGGCTATTCAGAGTGGTTGTGTTTGCAGCTATTTTCTGTAGTGAGCTATTTTGAAGCCCAGCCTTAAGGTTATTTTGTTCTACACTGAGAGTTATCTTGATAGCTCAGGAAAAGAATAGTAGAAAATGTCATTAAGCATTCAGACACAGTGCAGAAAATATTTTGAGTCACAACAATCACTGGGTTTGTTTTGCACAGAATTGTTTCCTTGATGCTTTTATCCTCGCATCAAGCCTGATCCACCTAACGCACGGCTGTTCCGTGATGATAGCTCTGGAGGGTTCACTGAGGATTCCCACAGTCAGCAGTGGACGCCTCCTAACAAACTGAATTCCAGGAATGCTACATAGATCTACAGGGCGGCTCCACCTTATTCACCATTCTGCCCCAAAGGTTCTCAGATATGATATACTATGGGAGAAAAACAGACATGCATTCAAGGCAAGGAAGGCTATTTACATGTTACAGGCTGTTTCCCATTGTGTTTCAGGAACAGAAAATGGTAAGAGTAAGTCTGAGAAGGATCTATTTGACATAGGTTTTACTATTCCAGGAAATAATAGGACTTGAAAACCTCATAAGGTCAAATTTGTGATGCAAGCAAAGCATATCTGCTTTTTTATTTTATAAAAAATGTGAATTATAGTAAAAGATAAGGTTAAAAAAACATTTTCCCCCTTGGGGGGAATTAGAGGAAGTATTGAAAGAGTTGAAGGAGCTTGCAACCCCATAAGAACAACAATGAGAATCAACCAGAGCTTCCAGGGACTAAACCACTACCGAAAGACTATACATGGACTGACCCAGGGCCCCAACTGCATATGTAGCAGAGAATAGCCTTGTTGGGGCACCAGTGGAAGGGAAAGCCCTTGGTACTGCCAAGGTTACCCCCCCCCCAGTGCAGGGGAATATGGGGGTGCAATAAGGGGGATGTAAAGGGGGAATACCCGTATGGGGGAAAGGGAGAGGAGGGAATGGGAGCTTATGGACAGGAAACCGAAAAGGGGAATAACCTTTGAAATGTAAGTAAAGAAATATATCTAATAAAAATTAAAAAAAAATCATTTTCCTAAGTGTTGTTGTCACATAAAAGAACACACAACACAATAATCTTTGACCCAATTCGTAAGATATAATTGCGCACCTAAACATACAAAACCCGGTACCATCCATCCCTTGAGAACATTAATAACAACCTATAAATACACAGTGTGGAATCTTTACATCAGCCTCCATCATCCTGCCAGGGCTTCTCTCCCTCTCCTCGATCCTGTCTCTCCTTTCTGTTCCAGTCTCCTCCTCTTCCTTCAAACTTCTCTCCTGCCCATCCTTCCTTCTCCTCCAATGACAGGCTTCCTTCTATCCTGTACCTGCCCCTCACCTGTACTTTACAAATTCAATGGAGAGAAGGTTCTGGTGAAGTCACCTGAGTCCTGAATATTGACTAGGCAGCTATCCTTGGGGCAGCGGAATTAGCATCAAAATACAGATAACTCTAGGACAAACCACAACACCTAAGCTACAGAATCATCTTCAAATTGAAAAATAGATAATGATTTGTGAAATCTAATATTATATTTTCATTCTCTGATTCCACAACTTAGAACCCCTCCCCCCTGCCTTTACTTCCTAGAGAAGTTCATGAGTCTTTGGGAATCCATCCAAACTTCCTCATAACACCAGAATCTATCTTCTTTGAGCATCCCCGAGTTGTCTTCATTTAAGCCCTTGGGTTATGTAGCATAATCTACTTCCTGTCCACAAAATACTTGCATATGAGCCAAGCCAAGCCTCATCTGCCTCATATCATATTTCCCTGTTTATCAACCAATTCCTCAAAAGCTGCAAAGCTAGATTTCATCCCTCTTGCCTTTCCTACAATAGTACTCTGATGTTAAAAACAGAAAGAGCTGCCTGTACAAATCGGAATGACCATCACTTCCTGGTGTTCATATGCCAAACAAGGATCTGTCTATTGGCCTTTGTGAGGTCCGAATAGAACCTCTCCCGGGACCCCCTGAATGAGACTCACAGAGGCAGTGATAGATGCAAAAGAAAGAGGAGTTTAATCATTTCAACCTGTTGGGGTCCTCTCACTTCAAGGGAGAGACGACCCTGAGCAGGCTCTAACAGGGAGTTATGTAAACATTTGGGGCAAACAATTGGGGCAAAATTCGAACAATTGGGGCAGAATTTGCACAATGGTAACTAGGCAAGGTACTATGTGCATTTGGTGGAATGAACCTACTTTCAAAACGACTCAGTGTACTGTTCAGGACTTTCAGTTGGGAGTCAGGTAGTTTTGTGTGACAGTTTAGCTTGCACTGTTCCAGGAACTAAACCAGCTTTTGTCTTCCTGGAAGGGAAGGTCCTTGTGCTTGGAGGTTTGTGGTGGGAATTTTCCCACTGGCCCCAGATTGGCCCCAACTTTGGCTTTTTCATCTTCATAATATTTCATTGATGCTTGCACGTAATATACTCAAGCCAAGTCCCTTCACCTTACACGTCCTTGCCCTCTGAAACAGCCTCCTTGAATATTTCAGTCCACAAATAAAATTTTCACAGCCATTGTGAAGTTGTTTACAGATCCAGACCATCGAGGCAGTGTGCAAAGGTTTATAAGATTTTATGCCACGTGATAACTGCTTTACAAATATTTTTAATAATTGTATGCACACAGCCTGGAAACCACAGTGAGAAAACCTGTTATTGTTTGACATTGATCCGTAATATTTCCTCTTCAAGTTCAGTAGCTTGCCCCCTTTAAAAAAATACCATGTAGTCCACTTTTGTTCATAGATACTGAAAACCTACACCAGATTACCTAATAAAATCTAATTGTATCCAACTAAATTTGCATGACCTCTCTACTTGTGATAAAAGACTTTTCTTTCAACTTTTTATTGATTCTTCGTGAATTTCACATCACCCATCCCAATCCCACTCAGCTCCCCAACCCACCATATCTGCCCTCTGCCCTTGCAATTTCCCCTGAAAACAAAACTGAAAATTTAAAAATTAAAAAAATATTTTCACTAGGGACGTTGTGGTGTGTCACAGTGTGTCACACAGTATACCTTACTTTTCATAATTCTGATCTCTCGTTTATTCCACAGAACCCACCCACGTACGATCTTGCTATTGTTTGTAAATGTGTCTTTTATTCACCTGATTGGTTGTCCTTTCTGAGGCTTGCTGTCTCAGCCTGCTAACTTAGGTCTAGTTCTGGAAGCTTCTAGCATCTGTACAATCTTATCCAGGTCTAGAATGCTTTCAGCCTCTGAGACTGACTGCTGAATAGCTCACCCCTTCTTAGTTCTTTCTGACCTCTGGCTGACTGGCTCACCGCAGCTGTTCTGACTCAAACTCCTCCTCAAGGTGATTGATTCAGTCTGGCTTCTCTCTTAGCCTCTGAATTTTTGCTCTGCTTGGTCTCAAACTGATTTGACAATCTCGTCTAATCTTCAGGCTCTTTCTTATTCTTTCACCCATTCTTTCTTCACCTGTGTCTAGCTTGTTCTCCCTTCAACCCGCCTCTGTAAAACTTTCCCAGTAAATAAAACTTGCTTCCCCCCTCTCTGCACTGCCCCTCAAGTAGCTTCCCTTTCCTCTCTCTTCTCATGATGGTTGCTCATATCGTATTCTGTCAAACCTTTCTCTGATTCGTCATTTTGGATGCCACTCAATTAGACATCACTTTCAAACATGGTTGCTTCCTTCTACAAACTTCTAAAACTTTACCTTTGTTGTTTGGGATTAAAGGTGTGTACTAAAGGTATGTCTGTATTCCAGCCTGAGATATTAAAGGTGTGTGCTAAGAATTGAATAACGGCACAAGTAGAAACAAGATTCTTCAGTAAATAACAGAAACTTGGTGGGCATGGCGTGATCAAATACCCTGCAATGCTTGTTATTTCACACTGAGTTCATAGGTCATTTTTTTTTATAATTTCAGAGCTCCTATTGCTTAAGTTTTCATATTCATAGCTTTAGTTTGAAAAAAATCCAAGCTATTCTGCTAAAACTTGAAGATGATGTGCTGTTTACATTCATCTGTGACTTCTCTAGAATTATCAATTTCTCTAATCTAAAATCTTGGAGCTATAGAGCTGGGCGTAGGAATGGGGGTGCTTTTGATTTCTGAACCCATCTTGGATTCTAGGTCCCACTACCTAACTGCCATTTTGTTTTTCATTTTTGCTTCTTGGTAAAATCGAGAGCCAATAAATGTCTATGAAGGAATATTGTCTTTTCTACAACATCCATCTTCATTTCTCCTTCATTCCATGGCCATTCTTCTGAGGTCATACTCTTCTCTCTTTAAGGCACAAAACCTTGTCTTGGGCAGGTTAGATTTTCTTTTATGGCAAATCAGAAGGAAATTTTGTTTAAAAAAAAAGCTTTATTTTCTTAAGATTTTCCCCTTTCTCCTCTAATTGAAACATTCAGACAAAAAGCTGTCATCTTTTCTCATTTTGAACAACAATCATTCCTCCACAGAATGCAACAATGTAACAATGCACAATTAAGTCTATTCTCTATGAGAATTCTGTCTTTTTTTTTCCTTGTGAAAGGGTCCTCACGGCCAAGCTGGCCACAAACTTACTGTGAAGATTACCTTGATCCTTCTAACTACGCCCTTTAAAAGATGGGTTTGCCTAAATCATGCCCAGTTTCTGAATTTTTTAAACTTACCTTCTTATCTAAAATACTGAAAGAGAGATTCAACCTTCCCAAGAGAAACTAATTTCTTTGAGAAAATATGCATAATACCCCATGTTTTGGAAGCTGTCCTGTATAAGACAAGAACATTTTCCACCAGTCCCAATGTTAAAAAGCAGTTTGCCTCACCATAAATGTGAGTCCTACGGCTCCATGTTTTTGAGTTTGATGGATTCTGTTACTTTTATGTATGCTTCCTACTTATGAGTTATGAAACATTTAGATTTAAACATGAAATGTTTGTCTAGAAGTAAGGCTGCCTTCAGAAATCAGTAGGCATTTCAATAGAAAGTTCTTCTTTGCCCGGGCTGTTTGCCCGACATGCATCACGGCCTGAATATTCGAGGGACCTAACTTACTCTTGAGACTTCAGTCGGTGTGGACACTTAATTTCAATAGGGTATTAAAGCTTCAGTGCTCTTTGTCCACAAGTACCAGGTGCTCTTTGAAGACAGCAGGAAGAAAGTCAGGAATCCGAGGTCAATCCCTTATTTATTTCTTCACGGAACAAACACGGAATTGAGTCTTTTTGTATCTCAAGCCAGTGCTTAGCAGAGAATGCACACTAGCCCATAACCAGAAACTCTCATTTATGTGCTGTAGACAGCAGATACTATAGTACAGACACTTGAAGAAAGATTATCAAGGTCAGAAAAGTTTTAAAATTATAACTTTAGTAGCTATGCACAAACAAAACAAAATAATAAAAATGTCTAAACCCAGAGGATGGCCTTCAATGGACAGAAACATGAAACAGGTCTAGGGTTAAAAGGCTACTCCAGGAGGAGCACCCAAGCAAAGGCTACTGTAGGATGGTGGCTAGATGGGTTACAGGTGCCGGTCACCACAGATTGCATGCGAGGATAAAATGGCTTAAATTTAACTCCACATGAAGTTGTAAAGACATTAAGTCTCTCAACTTTTCGAGATCAAAACCCAGGCAGCTCCTTCATCCCTCCTCTTGGTCCCTGCTGTCATGCATGTGGAACTCAGAACATGCAACTAAGCTTTGCCTCTCCAGCACTTCCCATAAATTCAATTTTTTTCAGTCATAAAAACTGTGACCCGACTTTCACACCATGATAATATATTTTGGTTCCTTATTTCAGTGAATTTATTACATCGTCTATTTGGTATCCATCGTTGTATCTATAGATGTATGCATCACTTACCTAGTTGTCAGTCTTTTTCTGGAATTTCCAAATTTTTTATGTCAACAAATTGGAGATTCACATGCAACCCGGGCAGAGCAGAGCAGAGCACATCGAAATGCCTTGAGTGTGTTTAACTGGGACAGGCAGAAACTTTCACTGATGTATGTCTTATTCATGTCATCACTAACGTGAAACCAAGGCAACTGAAAGACACAGAGAGAAATTCTATGGTGTAGAGACAAACAAATATTGTAATTTGCAGATTACCCACTGGGTCTGTCTGTCTCCAGAAACCATAACCGTTCCCAGAGACTGTTAATCTAACTTAGTATTTTTTTAACATGCCTTTCTATGTCCTACTTGGCCCTCAAAGAATGTTATTTCCTGTAACTTTGCTTTCGTTGTATTAAAAATGAAGAAATAACACCATCTTCTCCTAAATTTTCCAGTGCGTCAGTTCAATTTCCTGCTGGTGGATTTCTGTTTTTCTCCCGTTATTTCTAAGAAATTATACTCTCTGCTTCACAAAGGGCAGGACACAGATGGTATGAGCTGTGTGCACAGGATAATAGAACAGTGGCTCTCAGCCTGTCAGAGTGCTCAAGAAGGCGTCTTGCCTTTGTCCTCAGGAGTCTGTCCCTAGCTCTCAGTCACTAAGAGTGCCTGTTACCACACAGTAGAGTAAAAGTGAGCATTCTGTGGCTCGAGGCTGAGTGTAGCTGCTGAGAATCCTTTACACTGAATCAGGATTCCCTCACTAAACTCGAATGCAACTTAACTTTTAAAAACATGAAAACACGCCAAGTAAAAGAAGAGAAAACAGCCACCCTCTCTCACACACCTCACACACTGCTTTATTCCAAAATATGAGTTAGGGTTAATAATGTTTTCAGAGTTAAATGCATGGCCCCTACCCCTACCATAATCCCTTGTTTGAACAATGCGACTACAACCAATGATACTGTTTAGGAAGGCCATGGAGCCTTTAGGAGTTCAAATTTTGCTTGAGGAAGTGAGTCACTAAGAAAAAACTGGCTTTACAGCCCAGCCTCACTTGCTGTTCAGTCTCTGTTTCCTGACCTGAGATAGGACCAGCCGCTTCCTGCTCCCGCCACTCTGCCTGTACCAGTATGGACGACTGGATCACTGGAACCTTAAGCCAAGGTTAACCCTTCCTCCCTTCAGTTGCAGTTTGCCTGGTTTATGGTTTATGGAGAGAGGCTTCTAGGACTTTGAGAAGTTCTGAGATTCCAGGGTCTCTAATCCCATGATGTGGTCATCAAATGATGCATTATATGAAGTAGTGCAGGGTCCTCATTCAGTCTTTTGATTGCATAGGACAGGGGCTTCAGGGACATCTTCCTTATGTAATTGTTTCTAGAGATACCATTGTATTTATATACATAAAATTAGAATTTCTGGGCATGTCATGGGGATATGTATGACTCTTTAAGGGTACTGGCTTTACAAAGAATAGCCCTGAGTTGATGGGATGTTTGACTGGGGGATATCTGAAGCATGGCTGGGAGTTGTGTGGGGGAGAACGTCATTGATGGAGGGATGTTGCTGTAAATAGGCATGGTAATTGCAGAACTCTTCAGTGGCAGGGGCATGGAGAACTCAGAGACTGGAAAGAGGCCATGGGAAGGACATGGATGGTGGTACATGATGACACACCAAAAGTAAAGAATAGCTGGGTCCCTCAACACAAGGATACATTGATAAACCATATCCGCGACTAGCTCATTCTTCTTTACGTGGGTTAAACAATAAACATTTGCCTCTAGCAAATACTATATCAGGGAGATTGCTTGGAATCTCATCAGCCAGTATACATATCATCTGTGTTAACTGAGGTAATGGGATACGGCATGACATGATTAAAAGGAGCAGACTTTCAGTGAGATTATTTGCACATTTGTAAAATGATCCTATAGACGGCCACCTGGAAGCCATGACTCTTGTTGAGTTTTAACTCACCCTCCTCTGCCTGAATGAACAGGATGCCTGAATTTGTGAATGAGCTTCAAAAGAATGTCACCTCTGTTGTACTGTATAGGCACCTGGTGTACTCACATTTTTATGCTTATTAGAGTTCCTTGATCCTTATACTTGTCCTCACACAACGGCATCAGAAATCACCGACCTATCAGAATGTCTAAGCTTAGCTAACGTTCACGAACTGAAATGACTTCTATGCTTGAAGGTTTCAGCATCCCCTTGTTCATTCAACACACATTTAGTCTGAACTTAAGTGAACTATTATGGCACTTGTTGAAATGCTATAAAGTGTGAAGATACAGGCAGGGTTGAGTTCAGATGGCCATCGTGAGCTCTCTGCCTCGTGAAACAGGCAGATCCGTATAGTTCCCACTTGAACCCAAGTGCTGCCAGGTCTGTGTGTTTCTTTTACAAATAACTGTCTCTCCCATTAAACAGGAAGGAAGGTAACAGAGGCAGAAGGGCCCTGCACATTACCCCTAAATTCAAGGCTTATTTCTCATTTGATTTTCTCTCACTTTTTGCCCCCTGCAAGTTTGTGCCTTTGATGCCTGAGTCATAGTTTCTTTTCTATGTGAAAGATTAAGCAATAGATACATACGCATGAACTCTCTGTCTCTCTGTATCTCTGTGTATCTCTCTCTCTGTATCTCTCTCGGTCTCTCTCACACACTAGCACACACACATACACAAATAAACACAAACACACACATACACATACAACATATATGCATACATGCATACACATACATGCATGCATGCACACAAATATACACACATACACACAACACATATTCATATGCACATGCACACATCAACACATGCATTCACAATATAGAAGCACACAAACACACACACATACATATACATATACAACTATAACTATAACTGATTCAGAACACCATGTTTGATTCATACATTTAATAGTAGGAATAACTCCGTGCAGATTTTCCAAGCCAGTACTCTGCAATCATTGCCAGTGAAGTACCCTATTTTGGAACATGTGTCAGATTTCACAAACTGATTCATGTTTCCTAGGCCTTGTGTGAAAGTAGGTGTTTCTATTTGGGAATCACAGCCTAAGCAATGAATATTTTGACAAAAAGAGACATTTTTTCGTCCTCCAGCACATTCCTTATTTAGCTAGAAACTGGAGAACCAATCACTAGTGCGGTTATCCTGAGTGTAGTCTCACAAGTTTCCCCTCTCTGTGGCACGGTTTCTAGTCTCTCCGATTATAAATGTTGCCGGGGATGATGTGTGAACCAATCCTAGCTGTGCACGCACAGCAGAATGAAAGGTGTACTGATGTAGGACTGAAGTGAGGATGAATAATTCATCTCTGACAGCAGACGGGATCCGGCTCTATCAGGCAAAGCTCCACAGCAGAGGCCCTCAAAGGCGCCTTCGATTCATCTCCAACTGCCCTTCTTGTTTCTGCTCGGGTGGCAGAAGGGATCATTTAGGATGAGCTAAGTGACAGTCAGCTTGATAACAGAGACAGACAAATTCAGCGGTATTTGTCATCACCAAACATTCACTCAACAGATGCTCCTGCTTGGAGCCTGGATGAAGCTGAGTGGGGTGAGCTTCCTCTGTATAGAGAACATTGCTAGATGCTCACAACATCCTTGCCTCACTTTGGTACATGATAGAAACAAGAGCCTTCTGAAAGGCTGTAAGTACACCATGCAGGTTTTATCGTCCCAATATCTTCAAACCAGAGAGTCAGTGAGTTCACATGAACATAGGATGAGATGTTATCTATGTGTGTCTTTGTTTATGACTAGGAAACACGTTTCTGTGAGAATGTAACACAGCTGTGGCATTTGTCGGGCTTTTCATCTCTCCTGTATCAAGGGTAATTGGATATGAGTTAAAATCAGCCCCGAAAGAGAGAAATGGGAGGCTACCATGTGATTGGCCTCTGAAGTTTCTGAAGACTTATTTCTAAGCACAAAGTACAGCCAGACGAGGTGGTTTCACAGGTTTGCTTTAAAGTAAAACCAAATGCTCTTCAGGAAGACATGGGACAGGTTTGTCAGGATTTCCTGTCTTCATCTGTGGTGTTGGGCTATCCTTAGGTGATACAAGGACTTAAGAGAACAAATTGCTTAAAGTACTGATAACATTCTTGTCCTGTAACAAGTGTCAAGTAATTATAGGAAAGAATATAATTATTTGTAGCATTAAGTTTAATTTAGTTGCATTCAAATCCTTACAAGGTACTGGCCAACCCAAATCATTAAGCTTCTCGGGCATAAGTGGCTTTGGGCTGGCGGCAGCTTGATGCATTGATGTTTGCAAATGAGCCATGCCTCCTGGTCATCACATCGTAGTATATCTCTGCTTCCTGCATGTATCTATTTCCCATTGACCAAACTTCCAATCAGTGTGACTATTTATTCCAATGCACTGGTCTTTTCTGGTCTTCCACAAATACAACTTCAAAAGCATATTATAACCTTAAATTTGAAAATTAAAATGACTATATGGAAATTAAGTAGAACTCTTTCTATAGCTAACAAACAGCTTTGGGTTATTCTCACAAAATAAAAAAGTTATAGACTCTTAACAAGATGGTCCCCATTGTATTACATCATGCAGATGTCAGGAAGTTAGAATTCACAGGCCAAGTCTGATTTCATTGCTAGTTTTCACAAATCAAATTTTTTGAAACATAATGATGTCTGTTTTCATGTGTATTATTACCTGAATACACAGTAGAAGTTAGAGGTTAGATTAGATGATGGCACCTCCGAAGCCTACAGTGCTGAGTGCGGGAACATATCCTGAAATTTATCCTGTTTTCCTCTCTAGATGGGCAAGCTTCCACTATTTTTAGCAGGGAGCATGTTAGGGGTAAATGTGGTTGGGATATGCCTTGTAGTAATATTCCCCACCGCCAAGGTCTGAGTTCAACTTCCAAGATAAAGTTCAGGATGTACCAGACTCCCCCACCCCCACCCCCTAGCAAATGACATCTTGTTCCGTATTATGCTGTATGATATTGGATTAGTACTGTTGAAGGCTGAAGCTGACCTGGACTGCATCCAAATCTCACAGCCTCAGAGACCTGCCAGGGCTGTTCCAGGGGTATTCCAGGCCCACTGCAAAGCTGGCAACGATGCAGACCAAAGTTGGGTAGTCTCTCACCAGTGCGCATGTCTCTGCTCAATGCCAGGGAAGACCTAGAGGCTCTCAGAACTTTGGGATAGCTAAGGATGCTTGTTCTCTGTCTGGTCTTCAATCTAGCCATAGCAGACCTCCTTTGAGCTCAGTTCCTTGGTAACTTTTGTGTCTAGTCTCCAGAGAGAAGAATCCAGTTGTGCCGTCTGCTGGCCATAGCCGAGGTAGGGGTAGTAGAAACAGTCAGTTGCCTGGTTTCTATGGTTCTAGCTGTTGAGTCTACAAGTGCCAACATCAGACACAGTGCATAGGCCCATGACCAGCATCAGATTTCATGATAGAGAGCCTGATCTAGATTTTAAGTCTATCATGGGAGTTTAATCCTTTCTTCCATCT
This sequence comes from Rattus norvegicus, assembly GCF_021556685.1. NCBI lineage: Eukaryota > Metazoa > Chordata > Mammalia > Rodentia > Muridae > Rattus > Rattus norvegicus. The sequence goes on along the minus strand of NC_141544.1, from coordinate 41,128,454 downwards.
CAAATCAAGAAGCTTTTCTCCAGGCAGTTTGAGCTGAGGTAGTAGTGACCCAGGCAAGGTTTTCTAGCTAAGACCTACAACACGGCTTTCTTACATAAAAACAAGTACTGTGGTCTCTCACCTGATATTATTAACTCTGTGAAGAGGGTTTGGGGTGTGAAAAGCTATTCACATTAAAAAAAAATCATGTTTTTAAACTCAGCCACATGCACGCCAAATTACATCTGTATGAAGGGTTAAATAAAAAGCAATGTTCCTGGGTTTCAATCCAGATGTGCACTAATGGGTTATGGGAACTGGGAAATCAGTTGTGTCCCTGCTAAGAGGTTCCTGGGAAATGACCAGTAGATTCACTCAGACAGACAGTGTTTTGAGACAGTGGCTTCAGGATAGGAATTTGCTCAGCTTCTAGAAAGTGATTAAAGTTATGGTTCATCACGCTCCCTGTGTACAAATCCTGAAATGTCCACTTTCCAGATAAACAATGCTGAGGAGAGTTCTAGGAATTATGCCTAGACTGTCATTATAAAACTGAGATACAAAAAAACAAACTTTGTTAACTGCGAACAAATTAATTAGCATGAATAATTCACTTTAGTTAGTTTTTATCCATATAAAAACATTCAAGAATAGTGGATATTAATGTTCCAATTTAAATGTATTTATAGCTTTTTAAACTTGTGTATGTGTGCGTACATGTGTGTGTACGTGTATGTGTGTCTGTCTGTGTCTGTGTGTGCCTGTGCGTCTGTGACTGTGTGTCTGTGTGTGTGCAGAATCTGACATACTTTTAAAAGAACAAGGACAGAGTCGGGTGTGAGTCCTCACCTTTCACCTTGAGACAGGGCTCTCTGATGCCTGTTGTTCTGTTTGCATGCCTATTTAGCCCTCACATTTCAAGGGATTCTCCTGCTCTGAAATTAAAGATATGAACTGTCCTGTTGGCTTTTGTCAGTTCTGGGGATATGGACTCGGGTCCTCACACTTGTTGGGCCCCAAGCTTTACTCATAGCTTTAGCTTACTTATCACTAAAGGGGAAACTATGGTACATGGAATTCAGACTTTTGCAAGTAACTAGGATACAGTGACATCACAATGCTGCCCATCGCTGGCTTGACTCTTCATGGCTCTAACTCAGCCGTACAATGTGCCAAATCTCACATATCAAGTCTGTCTCCCATCTGCTCTTGCCAACATACCTTTTCCAATTTCCTTACAAAGGAACTCTTATTAGAACATCTCAGGGACCAATCTTCTCAGGCTCCCATCCCAAGCTTCATTATCAATACAGGGAAAATAGACCACTGACTGCCAATTGACTGTGAGTCAAGAAAGAAGAGTCCTAGTGAAGGGGCGTTGGACTTAATTACAGTGCACATACCTGGTGGCCTTGATAAAGCAATTGCACTGAAAGGATGAGGTGAATCATGGTTGCATCAAATGGGATAACAGAAGAAAAACATCTGAAACTCGATTGAATGTATTTCCAAAGATCAACTGAGTGAGGAGCATTGCGCCACTACTGGTAACCTGTGTGTGTGTGCTCTTCTGTGACCTTGGTTCTTCTCTGTAGCCCAAACATGACATAGTGTGGTCCTGTGTCCAGCACTCTGTATGGAAGTGTGTAGTTGCAACTAATCTAGAGACTTTCTAAAGATTCCTATGGAAAGTTTCCTCTGCTCACACCCTCCTTAAAGGTCTCATACACTTAACAATCAAATCCAAACACCTAAGTATGAGCCATTATTTAACACAGTGGGGTGAGAGGGTCCTAGAGGTTGACTTTCTTCCTTTTGTCAGGAAGAAGAGGGTCTCATCAAAAGGTTGCCTTTGCTTCCTCTCCTCCAAAGTTTGATTCTGTTTTTCACTCTTGAGTTTTTATTTCAGATCCCCTTGCCTCCTCCTTTCGAACCTCAAGCTTCAATTTTCCTGTCAGAATTTCTCTGGGGGAGGAGGAATTATGTTGACCTTACAGAAGTTAATTTTATATCCTCCATTTCAACCTGGAGGATGGTTGGCCCACAACCCACCAGCATTCAAGCCGACAACCTATACATTGTTCCAGGGTTGAATGAGATTTGATTGGAAATAACCTCAGTGGTGAACTCCAAATATCATGCTACAAAATAGAATAGAAAGAAGAAAATGAAAAATAATCTGTCTCTGTGTTCTCTCCCGCCCTCCGTCCCTCCCCCTCTCCCATCTCTCCGTTGCTCTTTCCCTTCCTCTTCCCCTCTTTCCCCTCCCCCTCCCTCCCAGCTCTGTCTCCTCCTCTCTCTCTATCACTCCCACCCTGCTTTTTGCATGTATACAGGTAACTCATGCTGATAGTCCAGGAAATTTTTCTATTTTAATTTGTTTCTAATTTTGAAATAAGCGGGCACCTTCCACACATTCTCTTATTTCTCCCCTTTATCTCAAGCCAACCATGTCTCTAAGGAGCCTGTCTTTATGCATACATTTCAGTGTGCAAGAGCTTCAAGCTCATTCAAATTGGAAGTGGTGTTTGGTGAGATGGGAAGAAGGGATGAATTTAAGAACTAATAAATAATCATCACCCATACCTACTTGGAAATAGCTTTCTTGTTGAATATTTCAATATATAATACCAGGGAATGAGGCAGCCATTGCTAATTTAAAGGTGGCTTGCCCTATAAATCTTGCAAATATATATGTACACGAGTCCTCAATTACCCTCTGGGGCCGTCTTCTCCTGTTTAAATTACCTTAAGGAGAAACATATTTAGGTGATATTAGAGCCACTTACAGGGAAGGATAATGGCCATGGAAGAGCCTCAGGCTTTCTCCTTAATATCTCGCCCCTTAGGCCAACAGAGTGAGAGAGAGTGTGCTCTTGGCCCTACTTCCCATTCATAGGTCAGTTTTCTTAGCAACTGGTGAAGCCCTGGAATTAAGACAAGGTCAAATCCCTCCTAACAGCGCCCAAGCCCCAGCAGAGACTCATAGACTAATCTACTATGTCACTATATCTGAATATCAAGCAGGGGAAACAAATCTCTCAGAATCCTTATGTATGCCAGTGGTATTACGCTGACCTTTGAATTACAAATAGATACTGAGAATGAACTCCCAGGAGCGGGCAATATACATAAAATAACAATTATGAAATGCTGTTTGCCTTGTGGAATGGCTTTTCCCATAATGAGGATATGACCAAGTTGGGAGGCTGGGGAATGGTGTGACTCTGGTTGAAGCTTCTAATTCTGAATTATTCATTTGTCAAATGGAGAGAAATCCCGAAGGCTGGGCTAGGGAGAGAGTCAAGAAGTCACTGGGGGCCTTTCTTAAGGCCACGGTTTATAGAGAAAGGGCTATGAGGACCTTGCTAAGGATCTAGAAGGATTAGAATAAAAACCTGGCTTCTTCCTCCAAGAGAATTTAAATGGCGTGGTTAGTGTGGGTTTTGTTGTCTATGTCAGGCATTCAAATTCTCAGCAGAAGGGTTGATCCTACAAAGTTTTCTTTTTATTTTAGTATTTATTATTTGTTTTTGTGTCTGTTTGAAAACCTTCATTGTTTTACCTTATTTAGTTTTGCTTTTTTAACCTCTGATGAGTTCCTTTAGAAGGGAAAGGTGCTTGCGCCCAGGCGTATATGCTTTTTCAAAAGAACTTTGAAGTTAAAACTAAATGAACAGCTAGTATGTTGACATGTCTTAGCTTTAAAACTAATTTAATTGAGTTTAAAACTTATTTAATTGACATGTGTGTGTGTGTGTGTGTGTGTGTGTGTATGCATGCTCATGTCTTTGTCCTATTGTGCAGTTGTGCTTGTGTGCACAAGTGCATATGTGTGTACATGTGTGGAGGTCAGAGGTCAACCACAGCTACTACTATCATTGTTGTTACTATTATTATTATTCCTAAGAAGCTAGCCACCACTTTTGAATTTTATTTTTGTTTGTTTGTTTGCTTGTTTGTTTGTTGAGAAGTCTCTCATTGGTCTGGAACTCACAGAAAAGTCCAAAATGGTTAGTGAGGATGCCCAATTATTGTTCTGTCTCGACCACCCTACTCCTGGGATTCCAATTGTGTGCTGGCATGCCTGGATTGTGTTTTGTTTTGTTTTGTTTTTGTCTTGTTTTGTCTTCTTTTGGTGGGTTCTGAATATTGAACTCAGGTTTCTTTTAAGGTAAGCACTTTACTGACTGAGGCATTTTCCCACCTAATTTTCAAGTTTTCCCATACATTTTTCTCCCACAGAATGTGCTATACCAGAGAACATAAGATTCTAGACTTTAGACTTAGATAGACCTAAATTGCAATCCAACTAGGCTCCTAATAGGTTATACAGCATATTATTCAAAGTGTTTCACTCCACTCCTCACATAACAAGTATGAATAACAATGTTTAACCCAGAGGAATAGAGGAATGGAAGTCCCAGTGGCTTACAAAGCAAATACGTAATTTATTCTTCACATTCCATGATGGCTGTGGGTCCCCTGTGATTTGGCCGGGTTCTGCCTGGCTGAGTTGGGTTTCATGGGATGTAACTGAGCGAGCAGAGCATCCTGCTGGCAGAGCTAAGATGGGAGAAAGACTAAGACGCAGTGTCTGCCCAACTATCCATTGATCAAAAAGTCACATGGCCAAAACCATCATCATCAAAAGAGTGGAGCATGATGGCCTGATGAGGGGAAAAGAGTAACGGCTTAAAACAATCCAATATCCACAGTAGTGGTTTGTTATTTCCATGTGCTGCTCATGCAGTCACAGAATTTCAAAGTGAGTAGTTTGGGTGATGGTTAGGAATAAAACTCTCTGTGCTTTGACCCACTATTAAACTTTCAATGCCTTCCCTGTAATTACTGACCAATGAGAGTTGCGTGTAGTTTTAAAGGTCCCCACATTAGTTATTCTAACAATTCAACAAAACTTAACAATAGTGTGAAAAGGACATCCTATTGTAGACACTTCTTCTGTTTACTCTCTTCTCAAAAGTATTTCAGAGTTGAGGCAAAAAAAAAAAGGTTTTCATTCTTCAATTACAGAGAACATTTTTTCTAGAAGGAAAAGTGACTCTGTATGTCAATGTTATATGACATATCTAGTCTAGCATGCTATCACTCTACAAGTAATGGTTTCCTTTGCTAATAATCATAGCTCATCACTGAGCAAATAAACTGTAACAGGGACCATGTTAAGGACTTTCAAGTGGTTTCCTCCCTATTTAAACATACATTAGTAAATTACCTCAACAAATAGCTTCACCTTTCACATGGGGAAATTGAAGTCTACAGAACAGAGGGGATTTCCCAGAGACAGAGAGGGGAAAAGATTATATAGAACATTTGACCTTATATAGTCTTGGTACAGTTCATATACCATATTGCCTTCTGTGGAAATATAGAATTAATCCCGGGAACAAAATATATTGAGTGCTTATTTCAGCTAAGGTACTATTACTATGCATTAACTTATTTTTTCCTCAAAAAACAAACAATGAAAGCTTATAGGGCAGGTGTGGTGCCCACTTTACAGAGTGGGTGAGAACCTTGGTCCTGCCTGCATGCCAGCTAAGTAAAGTTTGCTCAGGAAGAGGTCGCCTGGCATCAGAGTTCAGATGTTCACACACTGACTGACCTTGGTGTCTTAAGACAGTGAGAAAGGAAGCTTATCCTGGGAATCCCGCCCTCCACCATCATCTTTCAGCCCACCTATGTGTACACCCATTTCAGCTATTGTCTCAAACGTACCTCACAGACAGAGATGTTAAAACCGAGTTCTTCTCCAACTTACACTCCCACCTGGCTTCCCAAGCTTTTCCCCCTTTGGTCACCATAACAACCCACAACCTGCAACACACAGCTGGAACCATTATTGAGAAAGACAGAAAAGAGAGACCCTTGATGTATCTCCTCAGGGGTCCTCTGACATCTCTATCTTCTCCTGGTGAACGCTGGGCATCCTGTGATCTACGACCCTGCCAATTAGACTGTAAATGGTACAGCTGCCTCTGTATACCTCTGACTCCCGGGAGCAGGCTTTTGTGCTCTCCTAACACCCAGCATCCTCAAAATCAGAGCAGAAGATACAGCTAAGCGACATTAAACATTCATGAAGAGTCGGTTGGTAGAAACATGGTCCTCTAGCACAAAAGAACCACAAATTGCTGCAATCAAAAAGAGCAGAAATAGAAGGTTTATAAAGTGTGGCCTGTAGCTGTTGTGCTTAGTATGTTCTAACTAGATGGGACACTTTGCTATGCTTCTTGATGGGGTATCAGAGATGATCATGAGCCAGATTTGAGGAAGTCAAGTCAAGGAACATAAATGAAACATAGACAAGCTTTGCATAGACTGTGTTCAAGGAAAGAGTTGTTAGTTTACTAAGCACAGGGCATATTCTTATACCAACTAAGCTGAATGTCCCCTCTTTGAGAAGGTAAGACTAGGGCACAGTTCACATTGCTTTTATGCCAAGCATCCTTACTTATCTCTGCATCCATAATACTCAACAATATTGGCTTTGTAAATTCAACCTCCAATACAATGTAGATGAAGCTTTATGGCCCAACAAATCACACAAGTGTATTTCTGGCTCTCTGTGAGAATAACTGTATATTCCTAGAAATTTCTCAGTCTCTGTTTTGTCCTAGCTATTTAGCTAAGGGTCTCATCTACTTAGGCTGAAGTTTTATTTAAATTGTTGTGGTAAAAGCCTATCACTGCAGTTAGGGTCAAGTTCTTCTTAGGGCAAGAATTCATTCTCCGATGCTTTACTTCAAACTAATATCACATCATACCAATTTATAAGTCATTTTTAGCAGTGGTTTAGGGATTGGATGTCAACAATCCACAATGCTTGCTGTCACCGAAGCTTGGAAGCACATCCTTTAATAGTGAAGACTTTCATATGTGAGTGCAAAAAAAAATACTTGTGTGTGTATATGTGTATATATGTGTGTATGTGTGTGTGTGTGTGTGTGTGTGTATTACTACATGCATTGAATAAACTGTCTAAAGAAACAGCATGTCAAGTTGTCCCAGACGCACACATTACTGTATTCATGGCATTTATGCCAATGCCAATGTAGTACAAAGGCAGTGGTATCTTTTGTATATAAAATATTTTATTCTCCCATGTATATTAAAATTTCTTTTAGAATTTAAAACACCAACACGTTGCCTGTGTTCCTAGTCACAAAGAATGAAACGCTTAAAGTAGATAACAAATAATGTCAACCAAAATACCTCCACAGGTTTGTTGCCCATGGAAACGTGAACACTCTGATCAGAGGCAGCCCTTTAATGAGACCCAGGGGAGCTGATTGACAGCTTGCCTTCCAAGATAACCTCACCCTCTGGCATGTCTGGAATCAGAGAAACATATTCACTCACCTGTGTGTTTCTTCATTGCTTCACAAATAGGCCTGTGCTAGATGCTAGACAGCAGTTACATCAACTGTGAGAATCCAAAGGCAATTAAAGTACCCACAGAGGAAGAGAATACACATCTTTGCTCTAACTCACTCACAATGGCATTCCCACCAGGTGGCTTTTGGGACTGAGGCTGCGACATGCGGTTATCACCTACTGGAAACAAATCAATAACTGTGAAACTTAAAAAATAAAATTTGACATCAAGGTTGCTTTTGCAGAAAAGTAAATAGACAAGAAAGTCAAGGCTATTTCTGTATTCGTTTATGTTCTGATAATCTTCAATAGAGGGGTAAAGGTTGCGGTTAAAGATGCTTGACTGGGAGTTTGACAATTGGGTTTTTAACTTTTCCATCATAAAAGCCTGTGTATCTCTCCCTCGCTCATTCATTGAAGAACTATGCTAGAGTTCCTGAGGCTGAGGTTAGTGGTAGTGAGGAGGATGGAGAAGTCCCACACGGTTTATTTTCTGTTCGGAGATTTAGATAATGAAGTAAATAAGAGAATATGTATGTGCACAGTTCCCACTACATAATATGATAATGGAGATATTTGATCTATATGAGGTAAACCAGGTAAGAGGAAAGGAACAATAAGGTTAGTTAGCTATTTAAAATGGCTGGGAAGGAGACATGGTGAACAAAGGAACTTTCTTTGCCACCTGAGTTAGATCCCCAGGTCTCTCAGGGTGGGAAGAGAGTGTGGAGTCCTGCAAGTTATCCTGAGACTTCCACATGCACGCTGTGGGTCACATGCTCCACTCATACACATAAACAGTCATTATGAATGTAAATGGGACAGCTCTGGATGGCTTCCAGAGAGGTGACATTCCAATGACTGCATGTACAAAGAGAGGAAGTCACCCGCACGTACAACAGGTGAAGCTTTCTGGGAGGTACGTGAGAAGGGGAGGAGAGGATAACGTAAATAGAAAAACCAGGAGGCGATCATTTTGGTGGTAACCCGGGAAAGGCGAGACCAGCATGGTTTCAGCAAGGCTGAAGGGGAGCTGCATCCAGAGGGGGAATTTAGAAGGAGCACTAGGCCATAGCTTGTGGTTTCTTGGGAGGGTTTTGAATGAGAATGTGCAAGATTCATGTAGCATATGCTCTACCACAAATAATTACAGCATGGCGCAAGTATTCTGGAAGAGGAGAAGAGTTGAGAACTATTGCTTTAGGAGACCCCAATGAACGTGTTCAAAATAAAGGGAGAACCATGGCACAGAGAGCCTTTGCCCTAAACTCCAATTAATGTTTTGTGTAGCTGCTCTTCCACACTACTTATGGTGCAAACAGATGCAGTTCCCTAAAAAGCTTTGCATTTGTATCCCTCAATTGCACACTTTAATACAAAGATGACTCTTAAGAAAGCACGCACGTGGTCTAACGACCAGTACACAGTAGCTAGTAATGATAGACATGGGATGCCTATGAATGAAACTACAGTTTAGACCTTGTTTTTCTGACCTTGCCCAGTGTTTGACAGCTGGGGATAATTCAACCCATTTCAGATTATTCCTCGTCTTATTCAATTTCCCAGGCATAAAACAATGCCTTGGTTTCCTTCCAAAAAAAAATGAGTCTTACCAAGACTACTCCAGAATTCCTCTAAAGATACCCCGCTGCCTCCACCTGGTCCCAGCAGCAGTATGGACCACAGAACTGTTGTGAAGGAGAATCAAGTAGGGTCATTCATCAAAGTCTTATAGAAATAAATGGTCAGAATTGCCTGTCAGCCTGAAGAAAGACAAAAGGAGACAGAGACAGTTAAAGACGTATTCTCATTTAAGAAGAAATACTACTTTTGCTACATATTCGTGTTCCAATCCCAGAGTCAGCCAACTGTCACATCACCTCTATCATCTCAGAACCCGTAGCTCTGGTAACACCGGCAGCCCTCACTGGTAACGGGTGCTTGTGAGCGCTTTAAGGTGCAAGGCTGGAACCAAGCATTAAGGCAAAATTTTGAGTCAACTGCAGTCTCTTCTCTTCTCTTCTCTTCTCTTCTCTTCTCTTCTCTTCTCTTCTCTTCTCTTCTCTTCTCTTCTCTCTCTCTCTCTCTCTCTCTCTCTCTCTCTCTCTCTCCCTCCCCTCCTTCTCCTCGTCCTCCCCCTCCTTCCTCTTCTTTTGCTCCCCACCTCACCACCACCTCTCTCTGCTGCTGTACAACACTATCCTGAATTAATCTCCTAAAGTAACTCCATGTGTTTCTTCGTCTTCGATCTAATATGTGGAAGGAGAAAGCAAGAATTACAAATAAGCAAAGGAGTTGTGTTCTTGAGGATTAATGTGCTCACCAGTACAAAAACACCTGACTCAAAAGATACAACACTGGGACTGTATTAGTTAATTGTTTCTAATTACTGTCTTACTTATAGCATTTCGTGGCTTTAAATGCTAATAAAACCACAGTGTTTTTCATCATGTTTTTCTTTTCCCATTACACTTTCAGAAACTAATAAAAGGAAGGTTCATAACGTGAAAAGACATTCCTTTAATAAGGAAAATTTGGGGTGATGGAGAAGAAAATTTGAGGTGAGGGACAAAAGTTCTGAGAAGGAGAAGCAAGCCAACTGTTCAGAGGGAAGAGAACACAGAATTCAGTCTCCAGTCTATTGAGATCCAGCATATGCATCAAACTCCCCCAACGTGCAGTAGCCTAGCCTTTCTCTGTGTGGCTTAAGTATATCGTTTCCCCTTACTTTTCCTTCCGACTTTCCTACAATATTATAGCAGCAGGACAATAGCGTTAAAGAAAATTATACACTGCACCTCGAAGGTGACAGGCTTTGGGAGGTCTGGCCAGTTCTGAAAGCTGAACATCAGAAAAACACATTTTTGAAAGGAATTACAAATAAGTGGTGTGTATGACATGCGCCCAATTCCCCAAAGTGCATGAATGACGCCAAGGCATGATTGAGAGACGCTGACTCCGAATGGTACTAGACCATCAGAGCGAAACGACTTTGCTTTGTACAACTCTATTCATCTGCTAATATCAAAACAAGCCCTTCTCTCTTAACCGGTCCTTTCTTTGAATGTCCCATAATTACCCAAATACATACAGCATATCAGATTGATAGAAGCCTAGTTGCACTAAAAGGCCGGGCCACAATGGCAAGCCCCATTCTTGCCACACCGTCAGTCAGCAACATCAAAAATTGTGTGTTACGCTTGCGAGCCAGAGGCAAGCCCACTCGCTTTTCAGCTCCTGCCAGCTTTTCAGTGGAAGAGCCAAGTGTTGGATCGTAACAATGAGCTCTGCTCTTGTGCTTGAGAGCCAAGCCACCAGGGTTGGGGCCTGAAATTAATCCTTTCCTGGCTTCTTTTTTCTCCTGAGCTTCCCAAATTCTGGTCAGACGTTTCAGCTCTGATTCGAAAATAAAGCTTCCTTATTCTGGAAATTTAGGGGAACTGAACAACATGCTCCACTACCTTCCTTGTTTCAGTCCACTTTTCAAACAGACCCAGTGGGACCGAGCTCAATTCTCAGTGCCAACAACTGGGTAGTTTCCTCTGCTAGTGATTTTTCGTGTATTCCTTATGTAATACCTCCCTGCACTAACACAAGTCCCCATTGAGGAAATTCCACATATGCCCAGTCCATCTAATCCAGACCGAACAACCAGGACCCCGTCACATCCTGCCTGTTCACTGTTATGTTGGCACTCTGTGCTCATTTTTAGAATTTTAGAATTTAGTCAAAACCATTTCCCTCACCTATTACAAATGTATAAGAGAATGTGCTTTGTACTGGGAAGCATCTAAAGAACTTAGAAAATAATTATTGCATTGTGGGTAAACATATATTAAAACGTTTTCTTCAATCCCGTGATTTATTGCTATGCTTTTTTTGTAATTATAGTTTTTGAAAACACTTTGAAAGGGATAATTTTAAAATGGGATGTATAAACTTAAAAGCTAATTTACTGTACATTTATTTTTGTGCGTGTGATCATAATTATAGGTAGTAACTGCATTGGCTGATGTAACAAGTAAACCTTAAAATGCTAAATGGTTTTAATCCTCCAGTCATTTTTAGCTCCATGGGGGTCAAAGAAATTAGTTTGAATATCTTTTATTCTAATTCTTTTCTCCTCTGACTTTTCTGCTAATTATGATTTCTTTTTAGGTCCAAAGTTGCTTCAAAAGGAAAAGAAATGAACATTAAGAATAGTCAGTGCCTGGCATTGCTATGTAGCTCAGGCTGGCTTCAGGTTCACTGTGTAGACCAGGCTGCCCTTGATTTCATGGAGATCCACTTGTATATGCTCCTTGAGTGCTGGGACCAAAGGTGTGGTCCACCATTAAAACATTCTATTAATAATGAATATCCTTCCATTTTCTCATGTGTCACATGCGTTTTTCATTTCCTTTAAATGTGTAATCTTTCTCGAACTTCAGAACATCAGAGAGACCACCTGTGCCAGCCATTTGGTTAGTGAGCTGAAGGAGGGCTCCATAAGCCAGACAAAAATGAAGGCAGCTTGTCCTGACAGAAGCATCTGCCAGGGGCAGAACAGAATGTTCCAGATTCAGGTCTGCCTCAAGAAAGGGCAAGCTCTTTTGCCCTTCTTGTTTTTCCACTCTGCAAAGGACAGTATGCTTCGAAGGCATGAGAACCAGAATAATTTCTGCTTCACAACTGCCTCAAGGAAGTGACACTCTGCTGGCGGCATATTGGAACACTACAAACATTGCTGGATCTCCATAAATATTCTTGTTATACTAAAAGCCTCGAGTGGGCCGAAAGCACGTTTGTATCAGGCACTGCCACGCATTTTCAGTGACCAACACAGTGAGCCCTTAGTATACAAACTATTAGTTGATCATATAACAAGTGTGTTGGGGATTATGGGTTCTGCATTATATATTTATATATGTGTATAAAATTATAGTACGTAAATATAATAGAATGTAAATATAAACAATATGTTTATAATTGTTATAATTATATTAACATATACTTATAAATATATTAATACATGTAAAGAAGACCCACTAGATGATAATTTATAAATATGGATGTACCCACTGGGCATGGTATCTGAAGGATATAGAATAACTACCCCTAGACATATCATGAGAGGAGGTGAGATGAAAATGTTGAGAAGTCATTTTGAGTGAGGTAGGGGAAATCCTATAGCCATGATAATAAACTTACTAACTTGAATACTGCTGTTGGATTAGAGGAGCGACTGTGGACTTGTCCAATTATGAGGGTCCTTCTCATGAAAGCTAAATAAAAGCTTCCCAAGCAGGTCTAAGTGGTACGAGTCCACCATCCCAGTACTTAGAGAGCGGTATGACAAAGAGTGTTTTCAGACCACCTTTGGTTGCATATGGAAACCAAGGAAGCCTTAAATACATAAGATTTCATCACTAAAAGTAAAACACTTGAAACAAAATCCTTTCAAACTTAACTATATATTACTTTATTATTAGCTATATGACGATTTTGTTTGGGGATGCCCTGAGCAGGTCACCCAGTCACAGCAAAAATACTTTTCTAAGTTAAAACAACAGTTTCCACATAAGTTTCAATTAATATTGATGTCACCTAATAGATCATGGGTAAAGTATATTATGGAACAGAATTATAATTTTGTGAGCTGTGAAATGTCAATGCGATTGTGGTGTGTTTTATAAAATGAATGTGCATGGCAATTTAGCACCCTCATAGCCCTCAGAGCACCTCAAAGCACACTTTGGTTATGTCTTTTACTTTATTGATAAGGGTTTATACTCAGGCGTGGTTTTTATGTCACCTGTTCTGTTATGCTTTGATTCGTGACATTTCTTTGCCTTAGACAGCAAGGCAGCCTCATTATCTTAACACTCTATGGAAAGATGCTCACTTACCATAAACTTTCAGAAAGATAACCAAGTTTATATTTATGTTAAAAACCAGCAGCTATCTATATCAGTGATCATACAAGTTTTGTTTGCAAAATGTAATCTGCTGACCGTGGCTACCCCCAGCACTCTCAAAACAAAGAGTATTGTTTTACCAGGGGCTTCATCACACCTTCTGTGGAGTCAGAAGGAGGAAAGTTAGCACCATTTACAATGTCACCGCTGGTCTTTAAAAGCAAACACGCAAATCCTGGCTGCTCTCTCATCCAGAATTAAGTGTTGTATTTTTTTTAAGTACTTTGTCCCTACACTTATTTATTAGAGAGTGCATCATAGCACTCTTACAGAAAGAAAATGATTCATTTTGTCTTAGGTCTTTAAATGTAAAAGTCAGGTGAATTTCACTGCTTTGGATGCAACACATCATCAACCTTCCACTTAATGGGCCTCACTGGCTCACAACTCTGGAATCTTCAGCAACTCAAATTTCAAAGGTAATTTTATGGCTGTCTTCAATGATGTGATGAATGATCTAGTGACTTGTAACCCTGCTACATCTTTCACATCAGCAGCTAAACTTACTCCATCCATCAGGGTGGTAGTGTGGCTATAGCTGGTCTGAATTTTAGAACCACATATTTGTGAATGAGACAGTTAACAGTATTCCCTAATATTCTACCAAATAATTTACCTTGTCAGCTGCCTTGGGTGCCATATCCCTTCATAGACCATCGTTGTGACTAGAAAAGCTATGCTAGAGGGATAACCTATGCTAATCTACATTCACCATTGAGGCGCCACTCATGTAGATCAAAGTTCACAGCCTTATACTTGCAACCCCCACCAAAATATGCATGAATTTGAGAAAAAGAAACATAGCGGAAATAAAAGCTGGCTAAGCAATTAAATGTTTGCCCTTCATTATCTCGGAGCCATCAAGTTAAATAGCATGATATTTAGGAAGATAATCTCTGTTGCTAGAACCCTTCATCTGAACATCATCATGTACTCATGGGAGCACAGTTTTATTAAAGTTCTAAATATCACTCTCTCAGTCTATGGTCCACAAGGTATAAACAATAGTTCTTCATCTGACTGTTGTGAAACATAAGTTTGTGATATATATTGAAATTAATTGAAACTGTGTTCACTGGTATTTAGCAACTCATAGTAAAAAAAAAAAAGCAACAGATTAATTGCTATATCCTTTTCTCTCTTGCCAGATGCCTCTTGTTTGTCAGGCTAGGGGGATATTTGAAGCAATAAACTTCTATTGAACCAGGAGGAGAGTGTCATGCTCACAGTAGGAAAAATTTTTACACTTGCAAATATGGATAAACGCATATAAATTCATATTCAGATTCATGCATACATACTCATAGTTTTCCATTCAAACCAGTTGGCGCAAGTTACATACTGATTTCATAATTACAGAGAGAGAGAGAGAGAGAGAGAGAGAGAGAGAGCAGCCCAAGCACAAGTGCAGAAAGAACTCACTTATTCTGGATAAAATGAACTCCAATGCTTATTACATAGAGAAAGAAAAAGCTTCTACCCTTTCAATGCTAAAAGGGTTTGTAAGAAGAAAGCTTTGTTCTCTTTAGTAAGACTAAGTCTGCCTTGCTATTGTGGAAAGGACCTGTTCTGTCTTATGGTAAGTAGGAGCCTGCCTGCTCCTTCTGCTCTCTCTGCAGCTTCTTTTTTCCTCTTTTCCTCTGCATTTTGCATATTGCTCTCTTAATTTTCTAAGTTGCTTTATAGTTTCTAAGTTATTCCACTCTGCATTCTCCTTCTAATCTTACTCTTTTCTCCTACTCTGATGTAACAATGCCCATGCTCCCAATGCCTTTACTCCCAGTGCTCTGCTCCTAATGTCTTCCAATGTAATGTTTCTTAGTCTTTTGTACCTTGTCTGGGAGAAGAGATCACATGGTTTTTCCAAGCTTCCTTTTTTTAAAAAAAAATCACTAGAAATTCAAACATTAATTTAAATCATAAATTGAATAAAAAGTTTACAACAGAAAATGTTCACAAGCATATTAAGAGTAATCATCTGTGAGCATCCACATATGTATTGGTCAGGCTCTGGGAGAGGCTCTCTGAGGACAGCTATACCAGACTCCTGTAAGCAAGTACGTCTTTGTGTCAGCAATAGTGTCTGGATTTGGTGTCTGCATATGGGATGGATCCCCAGGTGGGGCAGTCTCTGGCTGGCTTTTCCTTCAGTCTCTGCTCCACTCTTTGTCCCTGTATTTCCTTTAGACAGGAACGATTCTAGGTTAATAAATTTGAGATGAGTGGGTGGCCCCATCCCTCAATCTGGGGCCATACCTATCCACTAGATATAGTCTCTACACAGGTTCTCTCTCTTCTTTGTTGGATATTTCAGTTAATGTCAGCCTCTTTGGAAACCTCTTGCTTCTCTGGCATCTAGTTGCATATGTAGCAGAGAATTGACTTATCTGGCATCAATGGAAGTGGAGGCCCTTGGTCCTGTGGAGGCTCTATGCTACAGTGTAGAGGGATGCTAGGGCAGTGAAGCAAAAGTGGGTGGGTGAGTGGGAGAGCACCCTCATAGAAGCAGGGCATAGAGGGTATGAGATAGGGGGGTTGCAGAGGGGAAACTGGGAAGAGGGACAATATTTGAAATATAAATAAATAAAATAACCAATAAAAAGAGTAAATTTCTGGCTAATCATTCATTATCTGTCACTAGCTATACAGGAGCACAGAGAGTTAAAGGCCATAATGTTGTCATTAAAGTTTTATATCGATAAACCCAGTCAATATTTTATCTTCTTTCCTTGCACCTATAGTAAATCCTCAGTTCCCCTTTGATGACTTTTGGTTAACTGTTTGACAACCTCTTGGAATGTAATTTAAGTTGTAGATGCCTCCTTGCAGCTGAGAAACAATCAACTAGTGACACTTGTTGAAGACTGGCAGAGTTCTCAATTCAGTATTGACATCAGAGAGGACTTAATAGCAGTCATATTATAAAAGAGCTTAATTATTACTTATATAATTTTAGAAATTTTTATCAGATCACCATTAATAATTAAGAAATCATCTATTTGTCTATACAGCACCACTATAAGACAGTGCAGGTCTACTGTTCTGCAGAGATCTGCTCAAAGGGTATGCTAATACCTAGTGATTGCTATTTATTTAATAATAACAGGGAAAGTATATTAACAGCAGGAATCTTTTCTAAAATGAAATCTCCTTGGTCTTGCCTAAAGAAGCAATTCATCATTAACTGTACAGTTCATGGCAAAACCATCTCAGGAAGATCACCTGCTAGGTTTTAGCGTCTCCCTGATGGCTACCATCAAGGAGGCTGTAAATTGCATTTCAGGCAGTGTGAATGGTCTGATCTAATTCACAAAGGCGATCTTAGAAGAACTGTGTACAATACAGAGAGCACGATGCTCAGTAAATCATGCTAGACACTTGACTGTAGTAGGATGAAAGCTGGATGAAAAGGTTGCATCTGACGTAATTGTTAACTGAACGGGAAAGCAATGGAAGCCATTCTATTGTAAAATAAGTTATTCTACTTGTGTGTGAGGGGTGTGCCTGTGTGTGGGCACATGCATATGTGTGAGTATGTGTGTGTTTGAGTGTGTGAACCTGTGTGTGTTTGAGTGTGTGCGTGTATGTGGGGGGGTCTGGGAAAAGAGGAGAAAGAGAGAGAGAGAGAGAGAGAGAGAGAGAGAGAGAGAGAGAAGAAAAAGAAGAGGAGGAAGAAAAAAAGGAGAGAATGAAAGATGAGGAAGAGGAAGAAAATTAAACATAGAAGGGCAATAGTAAATAAACAAATGCAGCAAAAATCCTACAAGCGTAACGGTTAGTGGAGCCCTGTGGTAATTAAGCTTAAATTAAAGGCAGCAGCAGAAATAGTAATAGTAAAGGTAAAAAAAGTATATTTTCCCAAAGGCTACCACTGGAACTTAATGACATCTAGACGCAGAAAAAGAGAATTGTTCTTACTTAGCAATTTGGGTCTGAGAGACACCAGAAATTTCAGATATTCTTGGCTACATGGGGACAGCTTATAGCTGCTTCTACAGGTCTAACTTCTGCTGGGAACAATTTGCTTTCATTTTAAGTATCACCAGAACAACATCAGATTCTGAAATGACTCCATTCATTTTTCCATCAAGTCATAAGTGTACCAAAGTACCTCTGAGTCTTTAGATTTCCCTCTCAGCCTCTTCCTATGGCTTTTTTGTTCCCACCTCAAAGACTGACAGCAATGCTTCCTGGCTGCTTATCTCATAAAACAAAAAAACAAACAAAAAAAAATTAGGAGGGTCAAGCTCACTTTGTAGAACTCCAATAGAATCCAAGGGTAAACTTGCCATTTGTAGCAATTGTGAAAGAATTCAAGTCATTTCCTTTGAATAACAGTCTTTGAGTTAACGATCTTTAATTGTTTTAAAAAGTATTTGTGTCTCTGTAAATGGTGTACAGCAAGCATCAGTTTTATGTGAAAATATAACAGAAAAAAATGCAGAACCTCACAACTTTAAATCTTCAAGGTATTTTTTGTAAGAAATGTTAAACTCAAATTTATTGCAAATGCTGTCAGTTAATACATACCAGTAGTCAACCAAAATGACAATTCACTTGTAAACAAATACAAGAGTTTGTTTGTTTGTTTTGCTTAGCTCTTTATTTTCTACTTCAAGCTTTAACAACTTAATGAAGTCTTGATTCAGTTTGGATATTTGGTTTGAGTCTTTGCTTGATAGCTTGACTAACAGGCATTGGCTGTGAACCTCCCCTCTTTAGATATGTTCAGCTAAATTTAAAAGGGATGTGTGTGTGTGTGTGTGTGTGTGTGTGTGTGTGTGTGCGCGCGCGCGCGCGCGCGCACACGAGCACACATGCATGCACGCACATGTGCAAATGCACATATGCATGCATACAGTCTGGAAAAGAAGAGGGAGAGAGAGAGAAAGAGAGAGTAGAGGAGGAAGAAAAAGAGATAAGGAAAGATGAGGAAGAGGAAGAAAGTTAAAGATAGAGGGGCAATAGTAAATAAGCAAATACAGCCAAAAATCAACAAGCATGATGGTTAGTGTCATCCTGCTACACAGGTAATGGGAGTGTAATGAGGTGGAAACAGAAGCCTTAAAACATTTCTATCGGGGAAAGTTCCTGAGTTGCAAGCCCATCTCTGCCTCTCGTCTATGACTGGCATTGAATGTTGCTTGCTGGCTTCTGTTTCTTCCCATCCTGAAGTCAGAGAGGAAAATGCAATGGTCACTGCTTCTACATCTCAGTACAGTTTATTTTCAGTAAAGACATGGCCCTCTTCTTGTGAATTGATTGTTGGCCTCAGAATTGTGAGATTGTATAGTCAGATGGCTGCCTTTGCCCACTCCCATCAGCCACTTGATCCATCTTTAGCATTGAGCACAGATTCTGGAGTTTCTCTTCTCCATTGAAGATATGCCTCCTCTGATCTGTGACAGCAGCTACCTCTTTTCCAGGCTTTGCCAGCTTCTCTATCTTACATTAACATGTTGATACCACTGGTTTATATTTGTGATAGCTTTTACCTCACAGAAATCATGAATGGTTTCTGTGAGAATAGCCATGTCTTCTATTTCTCATATTACCTATACCATCTGCCGCAGGTTTGGATATTTGCTAGGTTTGTATCAAGAACCAACAGATGATTCATTTTTTATCGAAAGACATATTTACAGATCTTTTATTTTATATGTATTAAGGCTTTGTCTGCATGCATATAAGTTCACTCTGTGTAATATTGCTGGCACAGGCCAGAGGAAGGCATTGGATCACACTGGAACTAGAGTTCTGAGCCACTCTGCAGGTACTTTCTGCAAGAGCAACAAGCCTTCTTAAACACTGAAGCATCCGCTCTAGCCCCACAAGACATTTTTAAAATTTTTCATCTAGCATGTAAACTAATAGGTTTTGTATGACATCTTCTAATGCTGTCTTAACACAGAAAAGGGTTTGAAACAATGAATCCATTCAAAAAATCCTCCAAAGAAAGTTAACAGCTGGAAAATATTTGAAGATTATTCATTTTCTAGGCAACTGGCACAGCATATTCCGTGGTACATGGAAACGTGTTTACAGTGTTTTATTCAGGGACTTCCTTTTATAAAGCCCTTACATGGGAATGGAGTAAATGGGTAGGTGGGTGGATGAATGGGTGGGTGGATGTGCATGACCACACACCCATGCTGGAGAAGGGCCGTCTTCCTTTCTATTGTTCCCAGGAATAGACCATGAGACCAGGAAGGAGAGGAGTTGTAGGGCTGCATACCTGCTCATCTTCAGTGAGCAAATAAATAGAGGATGCTTTAGGCTGCAGAGGCTTGCAAGGAACCATATTATGCACCTCAATTTCGTAACCCAGATAATTTA
This sequence comes from Rattus norvegicus, assembly GCF_021556685.1. NCBI lineage: Eukaryota > Metazoa > Chordata > Mammalia > Rodentia > Muridae > Rattus > Rattus norvegicus. The sequence goes on along the minus strand of NC_141544.1, from coordinate 41,108,784 downwards.
CAAGGGGCACCCTCATAAAAAAGGAATATCTGAGTTCTCGGGCCATGACATGTGAGATCAAGAGATTTTTTTTTTCAGCCATTAGAACTCATGTGACGATCTAGAATACCAACCTCATTTGTAAAGGGATTCTGAGAATCCTCTTATGATTCAATAAATTTTGTATTTTCCTCTTAACAAAAAGAATCCCTATCCTTGCCACTGTGGGGGTACTAATTGTTTAACTTTCAGATGACCTCTTTCTTAACTTCACAAAAGGAAATTCTCCAGAATATAACTATAAAAAGAAAATTCTAAGTCTAAAGGTCTAAAACTAGAAATGCTTCAAAATCCAATATTTTTGACCATTAGCATAATTCCACAACTAGAAAGTACCGCACTTGACCTCATTGGGAGAACAACGTCAAAGTACAAGCAAGCTAAAATATTGTACAAAAATTACCTTTGGGGTAAGTTCATAAGGTATAGCTCAAAGAATAGTTGTGTCTAGACATAGACCTCAGTGACATGTTAGTTCATTATGTATATACAAATACTCTAAAAATCTGAAAAAGTCTAAGCATAAAACACTTTCGGATCTATGCATCTTCAACGTTGGCTATTCAACTTATATTAGTTTTGTCAAAAAACAAAATTGCAGCCGTTGGAGTAATAGAAATTTGGCATCAAATCTAAGGTTGTTCCTTACTCCGAAAACATAACCTGAAATCTCTAAATATTTATTAAACAAGATAATACATACATAGCACAAATATTGACATGTGGCAATGCATAAGTATTCATTTCAGATTAAATATTGAAACCCTATTGTGAATTTTCGTGTTATTTTAATGATGAAAGCATTTAGGGTAGACTCTTAAATCCTATAATAAGAATTAAAAGGTGTAAAATCTCAAGAAAAAATGGGGAAAATGTGGTGAACACTACCCACTATAAAATGAAAGACTGTATCTTTTGAAATATTCTACCTATTTTCTCATTAATTTCATATAAAAATACAATCCATTTAGATCATATCTACCACTAACTGTCCCAGTCTGATTTCTCCTGGAACTCCCCAACCTCCCACCCAACATCATGTCTTCTTCTACCCTCCCTCAAACTGAGTCCATGGACATATAGTGCCAACAAATGGAGCATGGGCAGCCTACTTTTGGTGTGACCAGTAAAGAAAATTGACTCACCCCCTTCAAATTCCCATCAACTACTAATATATCCTTATCTAGAGGTGGACTCTGGTGAGTTCCTTTCCTCTCTCTATGCTAGAGTGTCCACTGCTTTGATCTGTTCTAGTCTTTGTGCCAACAACCAGAGCTAATGTGCGATTTGCATGCAATGTCTGTCATATTCAAAAGATACTATTTCACAATTTTCCTCAACCTCTGTATCTTACAACCTCTCTTTCCCCTCTTCTGAAATATGAGGGAAGAAGAGATATGATACAGATATCTCATATCTTCTTTGCACTATGATGAGCTTTGAATCTCTACATTAAACACTATTGACTGTGTGAAGACGTTTCTCAGATGAAGGTTGAGCAACACACTATCAGGAGTCAATTTTATGGCCATTTAGCAAAATAATAGGAGTACATGTTCCATGGCCTATGACCTATTTAGCCACAGGTTCGAATCTTCCTTAACACCATCATGTATAGTATCATAGCATCAGGTTTTGAATCCATTCAAAAAGCAGTGGGTTGGTCCCATTCCATTCATGCCACTATTGCACCAGTGGGCATATCTTCCCAGGCAGGTTCCTGTTGTAGCAGGATCATGACTTAGGTAGCTTGCTGATTACCTTTCTTCTCCAGTGAAAGCATTTCTATTAATTATTAATCAAATCAGGCTAACATTCTTCCAGAAAGGCAAGGAGTAAATAAAGTGTTTGTAAAGTATGGTGGTTGTCATCTTGCATTTCCTCCTCCAATTTAGCCTGACAACCCTCTAAAACCTCAGTTCACTTAGAGGTCTCATTTATACTTGTTCAAGTTACAGTTTAGGGGGAAGAAATCCAAGCATTTGAATTCTCCTTTGTCTCTAATCTATGCTATTGTGAGGAAAAGAATAAGTATGAACCCAAAGTATTCAGTATCATTTGCTACAGTAAAACCAAGAGCAACTCTTGTACACTTAGTAAAGCTAAATTTTATTGCTGCTGTTATAAGGCTTTTCAATTCATTCACTAGGAAAATCTGAATTGAGAAGCTGGTGAGTCATTTTTTCTTGTTCTTTTAAGAGCCTGTACCAATAGTATCACTGAATGTTGACAGAGGAGTTCTAATAAAGCTTATTATCAGGTTGGATCGATTCGAGACTGACAGGCAAGTATATTATCAAAGACAATAGACAGACAGGATATTTAATAAATGCAGTCAATTGCTTAGAGTCCGTACTCAGGGATCATCATGGTTAATAGATGCTATCTATCCTGTATAATGTGTTTTTAACAGAACACTGGGGACTCGTGAGTAGAAAATCAAAAGAAGATAGCTTTTAACTCATTGGAATTAAAAAGCTCAAAAATAGAAAATAGATTTGTTGGGAGTCATCATGGAATAAATGGCTAGACTTCATTTTCTAAAAGCAGAAGATACAATATCTACTCAGAAGAAACCTTAATTAAGGGATGGTTGGGCATTTTAATAGAAAACACTCACTAGTTGAATTTTTCTACTTTATTTTATTTCATCAAAAAAAAAAGAATGAGAAAGAACAAATGTATATAGGATTGCTTCTTCATTGGGATTTCATAACTTTTAAATGGAATTGTCTTTTCCAAACTGTTCAAAAAATCAATTATCAGTTTATTTCCTTCTTTTATAAATTCAGTCATCCTATTGAAATGGCATGTATACCACAAACTGACTAGAAATAATCTAGTGACTGAAATAATCTAGAAATTATCTTCTTAGTGAAGGAACTAATTTGTGCCGCCAAGAATTTACGACTGACTAAAAAGATGAAGGTCCATATACTTATGCTCATCCTCCTTGTGCACGTATTTCTATTGTCTAAGCCTTTGCTCCAGTGTTAAATTTATAATATAATCAACTGTAGACAGAAGTCAAATATCACTGCTCATAACAGTTTGCCACATCAGAAGTTCACCTGTACACATCAAGCTCTTCATTTCAGAACAATAAGTGGTAAAGGCTTGACTGACAGCAATTGCTCTCAGACCACCAGTGCCTTCTATGTGATTCCATCAGACCCTTCTTCCATAACAAAGACACAAAACATAGCTGAAACATTTTTTTCAGGCAGTCTCACGAAAAGCGTTGCTGCCTTCTACCACACATCACATCACATAGGAACAGAGTGCTTCTGGCATCCTTTCCATGTATTTTTCTTTGCATAAGGATGCTGGGAGGCAGAAGGCAAGTTAATGATTTCTTGAACATTACCAAGTTTTACTTTCTATCATAACGTTAGTCTCTGGTGAACGAAATAAACTTTTGTGATGTATATCTAGATCAAGCTCGGCTAACTGTGTGTGATAAAAATATTTGAAAACACAAAGCAGTTTCTCCCCAATAAAAATGTATGAGATCAGCAGCTGGATCACAAAGTAGTTCATAACATACCTTTTTTGGAAGAAAATAAAACAATGGACCCCTAGTGGTGGTTCACACCTGTAACCCTAATCACACACACACGGGGGTGGGGGGATACTTATACAATTATTTCATGCTGTCAATAATAAAAGTGAACATAGGTAATATAGCAAGAAAAGATGAACAAGGAACAAAAATAGAAGTTTATGGTTTAATGATGTATATCTATTATCAATAATTAGACTGGAGGGCACTCGGTTGTTTTCCAAATTGTAATCTTATCTCCAACTAAAACTCGTGATAACAAAGGTTTCTAAAACCTAAAGCTGATATCCTCAAGACTAAGAGTTCGCCATATTTATAGATATTTTTCCTGTTCTATGAAATACGGAGAGAATTGGATATAATGTCAAGTTCTGAAAGTTGTAGACTTGAAGATATGTTTGCATAAGTTTCCTTAATATGCAGGATTGCAATTGCAAAGTTCGTACAGAATTTGGTATAATTAAAATCTGAGCCCTATCCTTTAATTAAAGAAATGTATCTCAGAATTGGAAACAAACTGAATAAGTTATATCCATTGTAAGACTGACTTAATGTACAAATGTAGACATTTCTAATCACCAGGGAATGAGCAGATTAAGTGAAGGAAGAATAACTTTAGAGAAACTTGTGTAATTCATTTTTTTCTCTCACTACAAAGAAATTTAGGGAAATTCAAGCAAGAGAAGGAAAAGTTGATATGTTAGCCATCAGCAGAGATGATTAATGGCATGCAAAGAATTATGCTTATAGATCTTCCAATGAAAGGATGTAAAAACAAGTTAGTAGAAAGTGTAGAGCTATTGCATCTCAATTTGCCCTTGATGTGACCAGAGATTATATTGCAGAGTGTGAAGCAATGAATTGAGTATCATAAAGTTACCAGTTGTGCTTTCTGAAGTTTGTTGAAATTATTAGAATTTAGGAAATTATTGTAAGAAAGGTTTATCATTGATTCATGTTTAAGGTAATATAATAAGAGAAAAAGAGAATAGTGGTTCACTATGTGAAGAAGATAAAAAGACCTGACAAATGGATCAAAGGTTATCCATAGTTGTGGGTATTAAAGGCCTGAAGGCCTGGAATAGTAGGGGCATCATCTGCTGGGATGTTAAGAATGTAATGTCTTGAGAAGATGCACATTACACTTATGTGAGTTGCTGGACCAGCGAAGAAGAGAAATCACAGATAACCAACAAGATTCCAGAGAATACAACATTAGGAATTCAGAAGCCTCCATTATCAAAGAGACATTCTGTTGCCCTAAGACAGTCTCAATGATATATCTGTTTGCTGGAAGTCAAAATAGGCTTACATTCCACATAGCAATTTATAGGGTCATTCTATCCAAAAGAGTAGATAGAGAATTAGGCTTCTTCAACTAACTGGACAAAATCTGAAACACTGTTATTGTCAATGAGTTGTTAATTTCTCAGAGACACCTTTTTTATGGCAATTTCATTCTAAGTATGAAAATGAATCCATACAATAATCCAAAACTCAATAAACCCAACTGCGTTTCACTCCATCTGGAAATATCACACACCAAGAAGACCTAGGTCTTAAGTTTTATCCAGATGTTCAGATGTGTACAGCAGCTAGAGCTGTATACAGCTTGTGGACTCACAGATTCACAAGGAAGTAGGAACGCCTTGCTTCAGCTTCACTTGAGTTCTTTTGGTGATGTCTGACAGCTGGATAATAAAGTGAGCAGTGATACCTGGGACCAGACCCAAAACACTGTCCTCCAAAGCTTATTTCAGATGGTACAAAGGTTCTCGGGCTGTTGAGGCTAATATGTTCCTCTAGAAGTAATATCCACAGATCTAAATTTTATGATTTATTTTTATTTTTATTCTTGTATACATGTGTGAGTGTTTGAGTATCTGACACATGTGTGAAGGGGCCACAGGGGTCAGAAGAATGTGCCAATTGCCTGGAGTTACAGGGTGGGTTAGGAGAATCAAACTCAGGTCCTCTGGAAGAGCAGCAAGTACTCTTATCTATTGATCTATTTCTCCATGTTTTTATTTGATATCATAATACTCTGTCTTATTAATTTAATAATTATTATTTCTGTAAACTAAAATCTGTTGCGATGTTCCTTTCCATCACTTCCATAAGACTGTTTCATCTGAATATTATGATCTCACTATGATATACACGTGAAAGGTAGGTATAATTGACTCTGTTTTAGTTTACTAAAAAAGACTTTTTAGAGGCATTAATCACCATCCAGGGTTATTTGGGAGGAAACCAAGGTGTTATCATTGTCTTTCTAATGCAAATACTGTCTGTCAATTACCATCAATTCCTTCTTCATGACTTCTACATGAAACTTGCATTTCAAGTTTAATATCATCAGTATGTGAAATAAATGTCAGAATTTGGACAGAACTGTGGTGAAATGCACTTTTGACTCTTCCAAAAGGATAAAACTGCAAAGAGGGTTGGCAAGGTGTGCAGAATTCTTTGATTTCCCCCAAACTCAAAATTTGACAGACAAGTACATGTGAATTATAAATAAAGCTTTGAACCAAGCTTGTTGGGGGAGAGTTACACATTTTCTGAGTCTCTACTTAGGGAACACATTTGAAAGTGGTCATTTAAAAACTTATTTTTCTATTTCAGCTAATTTGCTGGCATCCCTGTAGTCTATCTGGCTGGTGATAGCTACATTTGAAAGAAATTAAATCCCTGCCAGTAAGAGATGACGGCTTGCCTTCTCCATCTAGTCTAGTGCCCTCTTCAAGGAAGATCAGAAAGCATCAAAGCAGTGATTGGAGGAGGAGGATATGAGGCAGGGAAAGCAGGAGAAGTGAAAACATAAAAAGCAAGATAAAGCTAGAGAGGAAAAGTTGTCTATTGAAGACACTTAAGAGATGGGCATGGTGGCAAACACCTATAACCCCAAAAGCTGAGTGCCAGAGACTTTAGGATTCTGAGTCTTTGGTTAGCCTGCACTACATAGTGATATTCTGGGACACACCACACACACACACACACACACACACACACACACACACACACACACACACCAAGGGAAAAAACAGAAAAGAAAAGGAAAATCCAATAAGTCTGGCCAGAGAAAGACACACTCAAAGACTCTAACGGAGAGAAGAGCTCCCATGTGTGTCCGGAGCTGTAGAGGATAAAATTCTAAATAACACTATTTTCATGGCTTCTATTGCAAGAAACTACCTCTGGGAATGTGGCTATGGCCACATAGCATTTTGTTATCCAGTATATTGCAAAGGTAATTGTCCTGTGCTCATGTGATCTGGCTAAATCTCATTAATTACTATGTTGAATGCTGTGTTTAGATACAGTGATATGTTATATGCATTGGAATGACTCATCCTCTACGTGTGTGTGTGTGTGTGTGTGTGTGTGTGTGTGTGTGTGTGTGTGTATTGTCATTGATAATCTGAATTTGAGGAAGGGAGTCACATATGCTCTCACACAACAGAGGTGCTTCATTTACAGAGCAGTAGGAAACAATGACATTGAATAGGTTCAATTTTTTTTCAGTACCATGAGATGAAAAGTAGAAATTATTCTATTTCTACCTCAAAGAGACCTATTAAAAATATCAGTGGATATCCTTTCTTTGCCCAGTAAAGCAATTACTACCTGATTTCAGTGGGTTCTGCTAATGGGGTGTTTACATATGTAATGCTACTGCATACCAAGACATGTCACTCTTAGGGAAGGGTGGTCTTGAGATTCCTGGCACATTCCAAAGGCATCCTGCTTCTGGAAGCCCATGAAACTTCTTGCATTGAACTAAGTGAAGGGAATGTTCTAAGAAGACATATTTAATTCACCATAATGGACATTTGGTTATAGTTAAATCACAAGCTTCACCGTCAGCACTCAAATTATACCCATTTAGCTTTCATTTGTGGAGTGCCTACTGCGTACTTAGGGTGAAACTTGCTTTTAGCTATGCTCTGGGATTTCACACATTCAGAGGGCTGTGCCTTTTAGGAAATTACTTCATAGTGGTAGGGAATGACAGCCCAGTGGTCTTAAAGAGTAAATGTATCTTCAGGGAGTCATTTTCTTACCTTGCCTACAAGAAATTTCAAATAATAATGGCCACGAGTAATTTTCTTACACTGAATTTACAATTCCATCATGTTTCATAGGAATGTCCTCCTTCATAAGTTAAGCCATAGGAAAAATAACATATTCCAATAAACATAAATATGGGGTCTACATAATCAGTATAAATAGATAAGTATAGACTTTTACATACATATACACTTAAGCCCACATATGAATCCACTATAGAGTCTTATTTCTTCCTTTAAATTTACATATATAGGTACTACTGTAGAAAATAGCTTTCAATTTGTAAGTGGGTAGAATCTAAATGACTTCCCTAAAATTTGTAATCCCTCTTTTCCTTGCAAAAATAATATATAAGTCATAGCTCTATCTGTGAAGGTTATAGTTATCAAAAAATAGTATAAACAGAAACTTTTGTCCTATCCATTTGAATATCTTAAAAATAACCTAAAACTATGGAGTGCCTACCCATGTTTTTTTCTATATAGTTCCCATTACCTTGATATGTGCCTGCAAATGTAAGATTTCAGTGTGATCTGAATACAGTTCCACACCAGTCATTGTCACTATTCACACCATAGTCTCATTCAGAAGTTAATGCATTTATAAGGTTTATATTGAAAACTGTCCAACAGATATGTTAAATTACAATTTGTGTGGTTTTTTTTTTCTCCTCACAGCTCTTGCTACATTTGCCCTTTTTGCACTCTCCTGTCTCTCCGACTCTTCACTGGTCAGTCTATCTCCAGGGTTTTCCCTTGCTTTGGCAAGATTTTTACAAAGCATCACTAATTGCCTACTAGCTAAAGACTCCGCGTCCCTTCCTTGTTAAGGTTGATGATCCTTTAAAATCCTGGAGGCTCGCTGCTCATGTAGCTCAATTGTGTATATTGACTGCATCTGGCTTATTAAATTACCTGAACTCTACCATTTACATCACCCCCTCTTTGTTTCCCTCTTCCTGCTGTTACTTAACAAATAGCCTTTCGATGGTCCTGACTTAGCCTGTAAATAAATGCTAGTCTTCCCATTCCCTTTCCAGTTCCCCTGGAGTTACAGTGCAATGCTGTAAACAATGCTCCATCACACAGAGAGATAATGTTTCCATCTTAATATTAGTAAGGACTTACTCCTTTCCCCTCTGGTTTTAGGATTAGACAAAGACAAGGAAGCAGAGAGCACGTAGTTCCAGCGTCCACACCTTGAGGTTGTGTGGATTCAGATACAGGTTCTGTCTTAGATGAGAACTCACAGCACATTCTCCTTCACCCTAAGTCACATTGAGTCACTTGTGCATTGGTCCATGGCTGCTTCCTGCTGTCGATATGACCTCCTCAGAGCATCCAGTTTAAGTCTACAGCTTGTCAGCTGCTCCCCACTAAGGAACTTCTTACCACACTCAACCACCACAACCTGTCCCTCTTAAAGTGATGACTCCTTTAGAACCTGTGCCTCTACCTCGTATGCAAATCTCCCAACAAAAAAAGAATTCAGGTGTCTTTGTTCACTGGGATATCTATGATTCTGGAGTCATATTTACAAGAAGGTAGCTATGCCTTGCTGGTTGAGTAAAGAGTGTGGTGAACCATCCGAGTTTCCTCGTCTGGTAAATCATCATGAACTGGGTCTTTCCTTGCATTGTTTCCTAAGACATCTCCTATAAGTTACCTATGTCACATATGATGACAGAGGACCCCTGTAGGTATGTCTCCTAGTCTGCTTCCTCCATCCAACAGTTTTCCTTTATCTATGAACTGGACAAGCATTATAGTTTGGAAAAGCAAACATAGTCCAAGGCAGAAATAATTCTTACAAAACAATGTTGCTATTTTTAATACAATTTTAAACTGTCTCTCAGCACCTTGCCTATCTGCCCTTTGCAGCTTTACATATCATTTCCTCTTGACACCCATTCTGAACCCCTTTATTCACAAACTTCCATTGTTATGCCTATCCTCTGTTCAAACTTTCTAAGAAGCAGAAAACACATCTGGCCCTAAATAAAGACAGATTTTATCCAGAGAAACCTTTGCAATCAAAAGCTTTTGAAATAAGACAATAGAAGCTACTGGAATATCAATAAAGTTCAGGTAGAAGGTCTCCAAGGAACTAAGAAAAGAGGCAGGAAGGGTAGTTTTCTTTTATAGACAGGAATACTCTAGGCTGGAAATAACCAAGTAAAAGGGAGTGGGAGGAGGTAATGGCTTGATGGACAGGGAAACAAAGGTTGTATTTTCCCAGGAGTGATTTTCAGAAAGCACTGTGGTTACACATTGTAATTAGAGGCAAATTAAGTTCCAGATGCTGTAATGAACAGACAATGGACTGAAGTTTAAGTGAGTTGGATTCACACATTGTAGTCCAGTTGGTCTGTAGGAAAAAATATTTAAGCCAATCACTTGGAAGACAATGAAAGGAAATTTGGTTGTCTGTGTCTAGTTCTCCCTTCAGTAAATGAGATGACCATCCACAGGCATTAGATAATTTATATTCAGATGGGTTATCTGTTTTCAGTATGCTATTCTAGGAACCCGTGTCCTTCTCAGTCTCTACCAGATGTGTTCCTGCTCCAATACTACTGGTCTTGATCCCCAAAATCTACAATACTTCTGAGACCATCTCAGTACCTTCCTCCTCCTTGCTTTTGTGTCTTTCCCCAAGTTAACATTTTACAAAAATTAGCTTGGCCAACTTATTTAAGAAAACAAGACAGTTTCTTCAATTCACCCATTCAAATTCCTAAGACACCCTGTACCATATGTTTGTACAGCACTTATCCCAACATAATATATTGTCTTGGTTGGGAATTTACTGCTGTGACCAGACACCATGACCAAGGCAACTCTTATAAGGACAACATTTAATTAGGACTGGCTAACAGGTTCAGAAGCAGTCCATTTTCATCATGGCAGGAACATGGCAGCATCCAGGCTGGCATGGTGCAGGCTGTGCTGAGAGTTCTACATTTTCACCATAAGACTGCAAGGTGAAGCCTGATTTCCAGGCAGCTAGACAGAGGGTATTAAGCCCATGCCCCACAGTGAAAACCTATTCCAACAGGGCCACAACTCTTAATAGTGCCACTCCCTGGGCCAAGCATATACAAACCATTACATCTATTATACATGCTTGAGCATGTTTGACCTGTCTCCCCTCACTAAACTATCAGCTTCCACAGGGCACAGACTTTGTCTCTTTTTAACGCCAAGTGTTGTCTTTGGTATCTAAGCCTACTGGATGACTCAACAAACAAATAAATGACTGGGGTGGGAAAACTCTTCTGGTACTGTGGCATTGAAAACTTTGCATAAAGATAGATTAATTAATAGAAACTGAGAAGTACTTCATTATAGGACTCCATTATAGGAAGAACCAAATGAAGGACTATGAGAGATGGTAAAAGAAAAAATAGTCAGGCCTACTCAGTTCCTAGCTGCATAAATCACCAAAAAATGTATAAATCATTCAGAGTTATAACCAAATCACTGATGAGATTATATAAACATGTGATATGCTTCTGCCGTGGGGCAAGAACTGAAATGTAGCCAAAAGGGGAGAGAATTCAGCTGTGCATAGAGATAAACCATGTTAAGGGTGGGGGGAATCTCTAAATATATTAGAAACACCAAAAGAGGAAAAAGGATTTAATTATGTTGTTAGAATAAACACATGATTTGTGTTCCAGAACTGAATAGACTGAATTAATCAAATGTCATGGTGACATTTCTAATAATGATTGCACTCGGTGGATTCCATTAGCAGGCTTTACCTGCCAAGAAAAAGTTACAATGTATCAATTAAATAAACAGGAAATTGCCTTCCTCCTCTTCTCCTCCTCCAGATAGTCCATGTATCTTACTGATTTGGTGAGACTTAAAAGCTTTGAAAAATAAGTAAGCATTTACATAAGATTAATAACTCCCTTTGCTTCCCCCAAGAGCCCCAAATCACTCTATGCTGCTTGACCCTAGATTTATTTAATATCTTTTTTATAAAAAGTTTCATAATGATAAGAACAAATTAAAAATGGCTTAATATGTCAGCAAGGATCATGAGTTTCTAATACAAAGTCCTCTGTGTTAATAAATGCACCTGCAGTGTTTCAAAGATTAATGGGAAATGTCTGGGCAGAATTCATTTGAGCACTCCGTTTGCCTGGTTATACTTATAGATCATCTTAAAATCACCTGCTTGAGCACAGACAATGATATCATAAATATGTATTTGAAACTAAATTTAAATTTTAGGAAAGCAATATCCATTCATTAAAGAGGAAGAAACAAATGCATGACAATGAATCTCAGAGAAATGAGAAGGCTGAACATAGAGATGGGAAGAGACTCCCAGGCTCTAGTGCCTGTGAATGCATGCCAGGCTATTATTATTCAAAGCTATGGAACATGGCAATTGTTTCTTTCTAAAGAAACCCTCTTGTCTAAGGGCTTAGTGGGTACAGACTCAATTTCTATGCAACTGTTTCTTAAAACAGTAGACTCTCAAGAAATTTCCCGTATCAAATGAATTTTGTCAAGATGCTCTCATTCTCAGAAGGTGCTTTTGGGAAGTGTCCCGTGGGTTGCCTCATATTAACGCATAAAATGGAATCACCCTTGTCTTGCTCCAACCAGTTGAAGGAAACTTAATGAACTGTGGAGATGCTCCAGAGTTTTCTATCGTAATGCTGAGAGAGAGAGAGAGAGAGAGAGAGAGAGAGAGAGAGAGAGAGAGACAGACACAGACACAGACACAGACAGAGACACAGACACAGACACAGACACAGACACAGACACAAAGACAGACACAGAGAGGGAGGGAGGGAGGGGAAGGGAGAACAAGTAAAAGAAGGTAAATCCAACAATAGTGCTCATTTGATTCAATGTCTATGACACACATGAACAGGCAGAATGTAAGTGTGTTGGAAAAATCAAATAGCACACTAGTGAGTTGAAGGTGAAAGTAACAAGCTTCACCGGGGACCTGGAAAAGTGATTACATTTGGGAAACTTAAATACTCTTTAGGAAAGATTCATGCTGCAGTATTCAAATGGGCTTAAATGATTAGTGTGTTCATAAGGAACACACAAAGGAGAAACAAGGGAAAAATATTAAAGATAGATAGATAGATAGATAGATAGATAGATAGATAGATAGATAGATAGATAAATAAATAACCATCTGACTTTGACAGTGTGTGTTTTGGGGGGAGTGATACTGGAGTGACTTGTCCATAATCCCAGGCATCCTTGGAACCAACAGAACTTGAAAAATAATGTATCCATAGAGACTTCAGAGGGCATGCAGATATGTGGAAGAATACCACATCTCTTATTGACTCCAAAACTGTGAGAGAATAAAATTACTTCTTTTAAGTCACCACAATACTGGTCAAATTTCACTGCCAAAAAAAATAATTAGGAAATATTTTCTGTGGGGAGGTTACTTAAACAGAAGAGAGTACAAGAGGACTCTGACAAAAAATGGATGAGTTTTAATCTTGGCTCACATACAGGCGTACAGGGTTTTGACCTAAATGACAATCAACAAGGAATTCTCCAAAGAAAGATATTTATTGGGGTATGACTACTTATGGGAAGAGCAGATCACATAAACTGAAATATACAAAACACATCTAAACTCTGGGCAGACTTAAGAAGGTTGGATCAAGGACAAGCTTTTAAAAGCCAAAACTGGGGGAGAGAAATACATATTTTAGCATAGCAATCCTAGCCCACATGTTTCGGATAAAGGGGTGTTATCAGTCGGAGGGTGAAGAGATAGTGGCTAAAGATCTATCTTCCTGGAAGAATGGTGTGTAGAAGACTGTAGCCTCTGTAAGTGTGTGGTTCTAGGAGGTCTAGGTGAAAATGCCTCTTATACAACTACACACAAGATTGCTTCTCACACAGCTCTTGACCTCTGGCTTTCCTTGTTGTCATCATTAACTCAGGTGACTCCACTTTGATGCTAATAAGTGTCATATTTCTTTCACAGTGACATGTAGAGCTGTCACTCAGGGTGAGTGCACTGTGCTCACCTCAACATCAACATGACATCTCCTGACACCCGAGCATGGCCATGGACCCTATGACAAGCTTTCATGACAGAAGGATTGCTGTAATGGAGCTAAAGAATTCCTGTCACCTAGTGACATGAGGGCCATCTAATTACATCCCTTATATTTGTGGTGAGGTTAGTGTCTGCAAGCCTACTCTTCAGGCTCTTTTATACAGGTGGAGCTCATGCAATTATAGAGTCAATGATAACGAATAATGATAAAAATATAACTGTTGCATGTTTATTTTAGTACCCTATCTATCCATCATTATCTGAGGGTGTGTGAGAAAATTTTACTCTAAAGCAAATTAATATAATAGGGTGTCAGTAGCCTTCTATACCACATGTTGACTTATCTTCTGATCGCTTCATTTTCTCTGGTGCTGTATTTAAATCCCAAGGCCTCCAGCAGCCATAGTCTTCACCAAACATGAATGCCGTACAGCCTCTAGGTTTGTATAAGTACATGCTATGGTCTGCAAGCAATATTGAATCACCTAACAATACGTTTCTTATAATACACCCTATTGTGAAGTGAGCTGCTTCCATATAATAACATAAAAGGAGCTAAGTTTAAAATGTGAAAATAAATCTTCAAAGTTCATCCTAGGCTTTCTTTTTTTTTTTTTTGATTTTCAAATATTTTATTACATAATCTTTCATGGCACCATCAGGAGTAACAGAAAACGTTATTCCCAGTTCCTAAACCACATCCTGAAAAATATACATTTGTATTTATATATTTATATCACTGTTCCACCCCTAACCTATAACTCCACCACCTATTGTAGGTCTTTTGCTTAAAGCAGGAAACTATTCTCTTAGGTAAGAAAATATATGTGGAAGCTAAATGAAATGTTGGTTAGAGTAACTGGGAACAGTTTGTCTGTGGGGCAGAGTGGAAGGGCTAAGTCCAGCCAAGGCAGGGGTATCAGTTGGGGTCCATCAAGGGGAGGAGGACAGTATATAAAAAGGCAGCGTCACGAAGGTAGGCTCTGGTCTCCTTGGTCCCTCAGGAGATGGCCCTGGCCTCAGGAAGGAAGGCTTCCCAGTATTTTGCCAGCTGCTGCTGGGAATGCAGGAGTGTCTCCAGGTACTTGATCACGTGGTTTTTGAAGTCCTTGGATTTCTCTTTCTCAAATCGTGTCACCGCCTTTCGGACAACTGTTGAAATCCTTTCAAAGTCCCTTTCATACTGAGTCACCCGAGATTCCCACTCTGTAATCTCATCCTTAGCCTGCTGCAGTTTGTCAGGCTTGTTGGCCCACAGCAGCCGAGCCTCAGACTCCCGCTTCTTCTGCAGTGTGGCTTGAGCATCCTGCCAGCGCTGCCATGTCTTCATGCGCTGGTCGAAGGCGGCTCGGACAATGGCCAGGAGGCGGATATAGTCACTCAGGAGTTCAGCCAGGAGGAAGAAGTCATTGTTGGCCTGTTCCTGGTGGAGCTGCTCAATCTTTTCTTCCACCTCAGCCAGTTGGGAGAGTGCTCGAGACAGTGCTGTGTTGTCCTCGGAGCTGCCAAGCATGGCTAGACTCTTGGCAAACAGGGCTGTATTCAGTGCTAGTTCTTTCCTATGGTTGACTAGAGTCTCCACCACAGCGTGCAGCTTCCGTAGGCGCTGTTCCTCACACTCCACCTCCTGGAGCTTCTCCTCGAACCAAATGTCTGATTCATTCATCTTGATGGTCATTTTGCTGACTGCATCTGTAGCTTTGTTGAACATCTTAAGGAGACCAGCACCACTTAGAGCCCGCGTACCTACAGCTCGAGGCAGCTCTTCTTTTTCTAAAAACTCCCTGACATCTGGGTCCTGTAACATGGTAGGATGATTCACAATTCTTTGAAGGTACCTTTCCAAAGCAGCCCTCCGTTTCTCAAGAAACTCTGCAGAAGAAGAATCTTCCTTCCCAACCTTCACCTTTGTCATTCCTATTAGGCTCTTCTCAGGTGGAGGAGGGACAATGAAACCATTCTGGGAGTGCTTCTCTGAGAGCTTCTCATAAAGACCCAGAAAGTCACTGAATCTTCTTTTCACTGCAAACTGCCTACTTCTGAACATCGGTAAGCTTGTCTGTGTGGTGACTTTGTAGGCTACATAGGCATTCATACCGTCCCCGATCTTCTCAGGATCAGTGATACCAACTGTCAAATCAAACTGATCCTCCTGTTCTTCCTCCAGCTCTTCATAGCTTGGCTGTGGCTTAGGAGAATTTGTGGCTTCTTGCGTAGGATGAGGAATAAGTGTTTTGCCTGGCATTGTCTTCTGGTTATTCTGTGTGCTATCCAGGGATAGTTCCACTGTGGCATAGGCAGAACAAAGTGGCATCCCAGCAGGCATGGTGCAGGAGAACCTGAGAGTTATCTGAAGGCTGCTGGCAGAGTACTGGCTTCTAGGCAGCTAGGAGTAGGTCCATCCTAGGCTTTCAAAAGGCAATTATCCTTCCATAGTGGTACTTAGAAAATTTACTTCATAAAATGATTATAACTATTTGAACAAAACACCGATGACTTATGCTCTAAGATCAAGAATCGACAAATGGGATCTCATAAAGCTACAAAGCTTCAGTAAGGCAAAGGGCACTGTTGTTAGGACAAAACGGCAACCAACAGATTGGGAAAAGATCTTTACCAATCCTACAACTGATAGAGGGCTTATATCCAAAATATACAAAGAACTCATGACGTTAGACTGCAGGGAGCCAAATAAGCCTATTAAAAATGGGGTTCAGAGCTAAACAAAGAATTCACAGCTGAGGAATATCAAATGGCTGAGAAGCACCTAAAGAAATGTTCAACATCTTTAGTCATAAGGGAAATGCAAATCAAAACAACCTTGAGATTTCACCTCACACCAGTGAGAATGGCTAAGATCAAAAACTCCAGTGACAGCAGATGCTGGTGTGGATGTGGAGAAAGAGGAACACTCCTCCATTGTTGGTGGAATTGCAGACTGGTACAACCATTCTGGAAATCAGTCTGGAGGTTCCTCAGAAAATTGGACATTGTACTACCACAGGACCCAGCTATACCTCTCTTGGGCATATACCCAAAAGATGCTCCAACATACAACAAAGACACATGCTCCACTATGTTCATAGCAGCCTTATTTATCATAGCCAGAAGCTGGAAAGAACCCAGATGCCCTTCAACAGAGGAATGGATACAGAAAATGTGGTACATCTACACAATGGAATATTACTCAGTTATCAAAAACAATGACTTTATGAAATTCATAGGCAAATGGATGGAGCTAGAAAATATCATCCTGAGTGAGGTACCCCAATCACAGAAAAACACACATGGTATGCACTCACTGATAAGAGGCTATTAGCCCAAATGTTTGAATTACCCTAGATGCACAGACAGATATTAGCCCAAATGCTCGAATTACCCTAGATGCACAGACCACATGAAACTCAAGAAGGATGACCAAAATGCGAATGCTTCACTACTTCTTTAAAAGGGGAATAAGAATACCCTTGGGAGGGAATAGGAGGGCAAAGTTTAGAACAGAGACTGAAGGAACGGCCATTCAGAGCCTGCCCCACATGTGGCCCATACATATACAGCCACTGAACTAGATAAGATGGATGAAGCTAAGAAGTGCAGGCTGACAGGAACTGAATCTAGATCTCTCTTGAGAGACACAACCAGAATATGGCAAATACATAGGTGAATGCCAGCAGCAAACCACTGAACTGAGAACGGGACCCCCGTTGAAGGAATCAGAGAAAGGATTGAAAGAGCTGAAAGGGCTTGAGAGCCCAAATAAACAACAATGACAACTAACCAGAGCTTCCAGGGACTAAGCCACTACCCAAAGACTATACATTGACTGACCCTGGGCTCCAACCTCATAGGTAGCAATAAATAGCCTAGTAAGGGCGCCAGTGGAAGGGGAAGCCCTTGGTCCTGCCAAGACTGGACCCCCAGTGAACGGGATTGTTGGGGGGAGGGTGGTAATGGGGAGGGGAACACGGATAGAGAAGGGGAGAGGGGTTAGGGGAATGTTGGCCTGGAAACCCGGAAAGGGAATAACATTTGAAGTGTAAATGAGAAATACCCAAGAATTTTTGAAAACATAATCGCAGATTTTAAAGTACAGCAGAAAAAGTGTTATGTGCACTCACATGTACATTGTACACAAGTTCACGGTCTTTCTCAGTCAGCCTCCATTCTACTATTTTCAGGAGAGTCTCTCTCACTTTTACATAGAGTTCACTCCCTTGGCTGTGCTGCCCAACTGCAAACACCATTAACCAGCTGAGCCATCTTCCCTGCCTTGTTTTCTAGTTTTCAATGCAACACTTGGTTCACATTGTGAAGCTATGATGTGTAAATCTGAGGTGAGCAGGCATGATTTGAATGGTGGGAAGAAACTGTGCTCCAGGCCAGAATTTCTTCCCTGCTACCTTGATGTCACATTCATATAAACACTGCTTCCAATTATTTCCCCTTGCCTTCCAATAAATATGTCAAACGTGAGGCCAGTGTGAAAGCATAACAAAAGCAACAATGATTCAGTTACAAAATCCTGAAATACAATATTAAGATGGATAGGAAATCGATAAACCCTTATTCTGTAATTAAAAACAATATATAGACATCAAAAACAAGTTATCGATCTAAAACCACTCACTAAACTAACTCTGCACATACCAGGTATACCTACCCGAATCCTCCCAGTCCCATGCTGCTTGTTTTCCTGGCTGCTTTGATCAACCTGCTTCCACTTCTCCCAGTGCAGGCAGAGATTTTCAGTGAAGTCTCTACATTCCAGGTAGATATACCTTAGCAAAGTGAAATGAAGCCTTAGGCAACCTCTGGGGTATTTAACCCCATGAATAATTCAAAGGAGAGCACCTACTTTCCACTCAGAATGTTAAGTATTTTTCCTGAATCGTCTGTCACCGTGTTTGTAAATATTCCAACAATGTTACTATACAATGGTGAACACACAAGTGAAAGGTGGATATATTTAAGGTTGAAGTATATAAACCTTGGAAGGTCTCCTTAAGCTCATGATGATGGCTGTGAAGAGGGGTGCTGCTAAGTGTGATGATGCCTGAATAGAAATGCAGCATGAAACATCTACCCAACACTAATTCCAAAGTAAACGGAATCTACCTCCCACCTAATGAACTACTCGCACAGCCTATTTCATTGAACACCCCTAATGAAGATGCAACACCTACTCTGAGGTAAGTATAATTAGCCTCATTTTACAGATGAGCAAACTCCGGGTCATAGAAGTTGGATAACTTGACCAAGAACACGAGGCTAATGAGTGCCAAAGCCAAAGTTCAGCTCTACTTTCTGCAAAGCACTTAGTGTTTTAAAGACCAAAATTAGGTGCAGGCTCCTTCACTTGCACCCTGCAGGTCACCGCCGTATACATCATTAACCTTCACCAGTCAGAACACCTCTGCCTTGTCAGCAAAACTTAGACAGGAAGATGTTGCTTTTTTATGAGGTCACATTTTTAAAAAAAGATGTTATCTCAGTAAATGAGTGCAGCTTTCAGAATCCAGTTAATTTGGCCCAGCCATTGAGCTGATAAGTCGTTTGAGAGAAAGACTAGCTAAGAACATACATCAGGAGTTGTATTTGAGTACATTGTGTACTCAACACCTCCAGGCCCTCCCTTAAGTAGCTCTTTGCATGCATCAACCTAAAGTTCTTCTTCTGCTGATGGTTCACATCGTTTTGTCATAGTGGACAACCTGGAGCTCAGGGATGGCTTAATGGATAAGGTGCTTGACATACAAGGATAAGGACCTGAGTTTAGACAACCAGAACTGTTATGGAAATGTCTAGTGGTATGTACCCAAAATCCCGTGGTTCTGGAATAGAGACAGAGAGATTTCAGGTCTTTGCTGGCCAGCCAGTTTGGACAATCAGTGAGCCACAAAATCAGGAAAGATCTTATGTCAAAACATAATAGCAATGTTAGGAGCTAGAGAGGAAAATACCAGATATGTGCCAATCTTGACCTCCACAAGCATTCATCCTGACTTGTGAACACACACACACACACACACACACACACACACACACACACACACAAGAATATATTTCTTTTGACTTAGATAGCGAACACAAGCACACGCCAGGAAAAGACCAATTATAGAACTTTGCTTCTTTGTGGTGTTATAATTAGCACAGTGCATGTCAACAGCTGCCATTAAAGATACTAACCCCTAGAAAGACAAACTCACATCTGCTAGCTCCGATAACATTGTATTCATGCAAAAGGAACAATAATTTTTCTGATATGTCCCATCCATTTTTTGCAGCATTAAGAAACTTTGGAATTTTTCTTTTCAGGTAAATAAAAGATTGAAATGCATGCTGCTTTAGGGATTGAAAATAATTCTTGGCAAGTTAGGAAACAAAACATTTCTGGTTGTTTTCAGAGACCCACCTTTAAGCCTGACTTCTCCTGGCTGTGGTTCATCTATGGGACTGCTGTACACTAAAACGAAATAGAAAGGCATACTTTCTGGAGTAATTATCTCATGATTAAAAATGGAGTGTTTCAAGGAAGAAGATTTTAAAAATATTTCCATCAAAATCATTTTAATTTGTTACTGTCCCCTATTCTTTGTGAAGTTGTCTTAGGGTTCTACTGCTATGAACAGATATCATGACCACACCAACTCTTAGAAGGACAACATTTAACTGGTGCTACCTTACAGGTTCAGAGGTTCAGTCCATTATTATCAAGGTAGGAACATGGCAACATCCAGGCAGGCATGGTGCAGTAGGAGCTAACTAAGAGTTCTACATCTTCATCTAAAGGCTGCTAGCAGAATACTGGCCTCCAGGAAACTAGTATTAAGGTCTTAAAGCCCACACACAGTGACACACCTATTCCAAAAGAGCCACACCATTTAATAGTGCCACTCCCCGGGCTGAGCACATACAAACCATCACAGAAATCCTCCCACTTGATCATAAAATAAATAAAGGTGTTAAAGAATAAATATTCAAACCTCAAAGGCCCATTCCTTAGATGGGGCTAAAGTAGCATATGCTTCATAGAAGCTGAGACATAAAGTCAAGGACTTTCATCAGTGGGCCCGTCTGTGTTTCACAACTCATTTGCCCACTGGGAGGAACTGGCCTGACAATATGGGATTCAGCATTTTAATATCATTGATAGGGAAGACTAGAATAAAACAGAGCAAATAATTTCCTCTTGGAAACACATGCAGAAAAGTTCTGATAAGAGTTGGCCCAGGAAGGGTACACAAGACCTGTAAAAAAACCATCTTTAATAGGCAGGTTCCGGTGGATGTACAAGACAGTAACCTATCTGTGTGAAGCAATGAGTTACCTCAGTTTAAGAAACTAAACTTGAGGGGTTGGGGGTTTAGCTCAGTGGTAGAGCGCTTGCCTAGGAAGCACAAGGCCCTGGGTTCGGTCCCCAGCTCCGAAAAATAGAACCAAAAAAAAAAAAAAAAAAGAAACTAAACTTGACTATTTTCAGAAATGCTTTCCAGAAAACACTTTTGAATTTTCAATTTTATTTTCAATAACGGTTAAAATAAGGAAAGAGCAGTATAACTTTACTCCATTTTTTAGTTCTAGAGTGGTGACAATACTTCCTTGGATTTCCTTGTTTCCTTAATTAAGAGCTTATGTACTGGAGGTTGAAAGGCTAAAACTATAGCTGCTACCAAGCATTGCTAGAAGTGTTAGATGGGCTTGGTCATCTGTGATTTGTGTGCGCTGGTACTAAAAACAGATATAAAACTGTGAAGGCAGGAAGCAAAGGAGCAACTTACAAGCTCTGTTATATGACTTCATTTAACCGAGACAGCATAGCACTCCATGATTTATTGCATTTATTGCTCTCTTACTGATGAGGAATATGAATTTCAAGGTCATTGGAGAATTTTCTGATAGTAAAACAGCTTGAATTGTGACACAATTTCTCCATTGCACATCTACTCTCTATCCAGCCATGGAGGCCTAAAGCATAGGAGCCCTCTTTCCTTCTCCCCTCACCTATGAACCATTACTCTATTACAGCCTTTTATTCTTCCCTCAACTATACACCATCATCCCATCACAAACTTCTGTGGCTTGATTTTTAAATCAGTGTTTCTACTTTACACTATTAGCAGAAATATTTTGTACTCTAAGTGCGGGCCCCATCTGCTTTAGTATTCCAAAATGAGAATCATGGGATGTTCTCTCTCCATTCATCCTCCTCTACCATTGGCTGAAGGATAACGTCAAACTCCTTAATATTGTTTATGATGTCAAGAAGATCTGTTGTTTCTTTGCCACTTTAATGATACATCTGAAAACTCTTAACATTGGACCAAATGCAAATCAGAACTTCCAATTTTCCACGTGCTTTTTCTTCCTCTGGGTATTTTCAAATGCCAAGCATTGTACCCTAAGTGCTTTCTGATTGTCTGTTTCCTCTTTATCGATGCGCCTGTCCAATCTTGCTTTGGGAATCCTTCACTACATTCTGAAAGTGCCATACCTTGATGAATATCAACAGCAGTCCCTGACAACTAGTTAACAAGGATTCTCAGGTCCACTCGGACTCTGAGTAAGACTATCTGGGAGTTCGTACCCAGGAGATTCTGATGCTGGGTGAAGCATGATGCCACTTCCTTGTAGCTGAATCCAGGTCACTAGGGAAATAATCTTGGGAACATGCAGAAGAGCTCAAGCCACAGCTCATTCCTGGAGAGTTGGGGTAGAACTTAAGAGCATTTGCTCTTGCTACTGTCTTCTTGTTTGATGTCCCCCAGTTTGACTATGATTGGCAACCAGGCCAGTTTAAGTAGTCTTATTCTCTCTCAATAGTTAACTTCTATACACTTTCTTGCCTGACATGCTTGGTAGACAGCGTTTATAAAGGCAGGGTCTACAGTCTAAGCAGAAACCCAGAGCAGTGACAATAGAACTATGAAGCACTCAATTTAAAAGTATGAGGAAAGGTGACTATTAACTAGCTCTTTGCTGAGGTCCCAGACCAGCAAATACTTGTGAGAGTGACGGTGACTGCTTCTATAACAAACAATAATTCACTGAAACATAAAATATGAAATATCTTATGTGGGCAACTTTGACAAATTCTAAACCTCACACCCTTCTGTTTAATCAACAGGAAGTCAAAGCATGAAAATGGTTTCCTCAGTGTCACTATTTGTAAAGTACCATCCACCTGTTCATACTGGAGACAGATGGACGTCCTCTTACTTTAATTGGGGTGTGACAAAGCTGTGTAGATTTAAATTCAGGCTCATAAATGAGATTAGAAAATATTCTGTCCCAAGCACAAATTCCTACAGATCTTTTTATTGTAAATCCGCAGGCCTCCTGAAGAGTGCTTTGTTGATAAAAATCTATGCTAATATTCACATTATACAACTCAAATATTTGATCAGAGTATATTAAGGAGATACAGTTTTCTACGAGGGCACGCACTAAAGAAATAATGACACAACATGGTATGCAAATGGGGTGCTGCATAGCTGAAGGGAGGGTTTAGCTGTTTTAAGTCAGAGAAGGAACCCTGCAAGGAAAGGCTGTGAAATGAAAATATACTATTGAAGAAAGAGAATGGTTAAAGAGGACAACTTAGCAGAGAGAGAGAGAGAGAGAGAGAGAGAGAGAGAGAGAGAGAGAGAGAGACAGCGAGCTCACCATGGTAGCAAGCACAAACTAGAGCCAATGGAGAATAAAATTCTACACAACTGAAAGGGTTGAGAATAAGTAAGGCAGGAGAACAACCTTCCTGGCCTTTCTTGGGTTTTTCTTTTTTCTTTTCTTTTTTGTCTTTTTATTTATTTATTTATTTATTTATTTATTTATTTATTTATTTATTTATTTGCTTGTTTGTTTGTTTGTTTTGTTTTCTTCTGATTTGGGATAAGACTGGTAGGGAGACAAGTGCCACCAGCAAGGAAAGTCTCCTTTGGCCTTGCCAGGAGTAGCAGAAATCAGTCCCTAATAAGGAGATTGGCTGCTGTGATTAACACCTTAGCAGATAGAGTGAATTAGTTCATGCAAGAGGAAAGGACCAGGTGCCTCTCACTACCACAGTCCCACTTATCCTTGCAAGATTGCCTCCAAGACCCCCCCAATGGATATCTGAACCCATGAATGGTAGGTTTCAGGCTGTGATCCTTCACCTATGAATTAAGGACAGTAAGAGATTAGCAGTAAAACTAATAATGAAATAGAAACATAGTGACAGGCGTCTTTGAAATTTATGTGAGTATGGTTCCTCTCTTTCAAAGCATCTCCTTACACTTGTATCTTTTCACTCAAAGAAAACATTTTGAGGATTCTTCTTGGCATGTCTGAACTGGTCACGTTAGTATTCTTGAATCTTGCAGACATTATTAGGTGAAATAAAAGTTACATTGATAAAAACTATTACAATGTCATGATAGTTAAACTGATAGATAAGGGATCTCCTAGTAATTACTAGGAGGGTAGCACATACAGATGGGGCACACAGAGAATGTGGGAAGGTGACACATGCATATGGGGCACACAGAGAACGTGGGAAGGTGGCACATACAGACAGGGAACACAGATAGCTTTGATATATTAGACAAAGGGACAGATAACACCTTGTGAAATAATTTGAAAGCTTATGGCACTACAGAGAACCATTCATGATTTAAAAATTAATCATTAATCATTAATCATTAATCATTCATTGCTGATATTTCCCATTGAATATTTCAACCTAGAGGATGAATGTGTATGTGAGGTGTGTTTATGAGCTTGCCAATTTTATACATACATATTAAATAAACAAATAGATAGATGTTAACAAAAATAAAATATGAACGAAACAATATGAGAAGTTTTTCTACTCAGTTTTTATTTCTAGCTGAATTCACACAGGGCTGTCTTCCTTTTTCTCACTGTATACTTGCATGCCCCCTGAATATGTTACAAATGATCGAGATATTGGACCGCCTTATTCTTCTCCCTTGTGTGCTTTACAGATTTTTATCATCTTTGAAATGAGCTATGGTGGAAGAACGGGGAACACACTTGTCTCTGACTTCCGCAATTTTTAGGAACCTAGGCAGGATTATCTGGCCAGTGCCTGCCTTTGATGAAGTAGCTTGTTCTCTCTGTGTAGGCTGGGATAATAAAAAAAAAGAGGCAGAAGGAAACATGACTCCATCTTGTTGGCCAAGGACAAGTAACTATATGTCAAAAAGATTTACCCATGTAGCGTCTGAGGACAAGGAAGGAGCTTGGGAATAGCAAAAGAAATGTTTATTATCTAACCCAGGCAAAGACATGAGACCAGTCTTGTTATCAAACACTTGCCAGGGCTCACTCTGAAATATTTCCAGGGTATACTGCTGCAGGCCGAAGTGAGTGGACACCTAGGGGAAGCAAGGCCCGCTGTGCCTGATCCATTTGTCACTTGCCGGTTAACTTGCATGCAGAGGACTTCAAAGTCAGCATAACCCTGGGCCAGACAGAACCCCTTCTTTGCAGCTCTGTCTTAACACAACAAACACAAAAAATGTATTTTTGGAAAATGTATTTTGGAAAATGTTACAGAGAATTTGTAACCCAAGCTTCCTGATAGGAAATATCAATGTTTTGACCCATCTCTTCTTGCTGTGAACTTTTTGCCAGCCTCTTCCTCAACGACTTCACCATTCAATTTGTAGCTGCACTTAACCCTCCTAAGAGCAGTGGTTTGTGTGTGCAGTAGAGTAAGGGATGCAATCAGTAGAAACTTAAATCTAAGACAAAGTTTTGACTGTAAAGTCACAAATCAATGTAAACTTAAACATTCGGGAACATAATATTTACAGTACGTTTAATTAAGAATTCCAATGTAACCTCACAGTCATAAAAGAAATGGGACCCCCTACGGGGAGAGCTACTTTTGTCTAATTTGTTTGTGGTTCTTCACAAACTGTTGGTCCTTCAATCTTTTAAGGTTCTCTTCTTTGGGTTTCAGATGTGCACGTTTACAAACTGATTTGAACTGGTGCCCCCTTTTACTGAGGAAAATGTGCCAGCGATCAGGTTGTAGTAAATAGAAGGAAACGTTAAATGGAAACTTGTTCATTGGGTTTCTCTACAAAACGTACAGGAAAGATAACATTTTGCCTTTGGTTAGACAGAAGGCCAGTTCTTGCAGTTTAGAATGTTGTAACATTTCATCATTGGTTTTTGGTTTGTGAAAAATACAGGTAGGAAGTTATTGTGCTAGATTACAGGGAGACGTTAAGTGAGCTACACAGTAGAGAAAGAAAAGTTAATAAGGATATTAACACTATTATGAAACAGGTGTAGTGAAAATTTTGATTTCTTTAAAAAAGCATAGATATATTATGGGAGTATGTTTTTGTTTTACATGGGGGAAGCTACAGTTTGTCCACAGCAGGATAGTAGGATTGCCTCATGCTCTGACGTAATTTTGCTAGCTGCAGATAGTTTCTGCAAATGTATGAAGTTTGGAGTTCTGGGGACTCTTGAGAGGGTATAAAAATGTTAAATCCCCAAGAGGGACTGCAACTGCAGCTCTTTCTTATGCTACTGATGTTTATTGCTGCTGCTGCTGCTTCTGCTGCTGCTGCTGCTACTGCTACTGCTGCTGCTACTGCTGTTGCTGCTGCTGATGTTTCTAGGTGCAGGGTGCTGGGTAGAGATATCATTACAATAAGGATGAAAATTGCCCCAAGGAAGTTGTATTATTCAGGGTTCTCTAGTCAACAGTTAGTTGCTTTCAAAATCAATTGTAGTTAAAATCACACTCTTAAAAAAATAAATGGAAAAGAGCATCAACCAGTTCTCAAATATGTGACTTGAGGTTTCTTAAATATGAAAATGAGCTACTACAGTCAACTGATCCTCTAACTTAATGGACTAAGGTCCACAGTCTAACAACCAACCATTATGCTTAGACATTGCTACTTACACTCATTATAGTGAATGGATGCTGTGGGAAACCTAGTCTACTCCCCCACTCTAATTTTTCTTTTTCAACAGTAAACATAGATATGAATATATCATGCCACATGTTAAGAAAGGATTTGTAACCTTTTAAAAGATGAAGAAAATATATTTCTTCACAAGAGCAACTAGGGGATGCAATTGAGAGAGCTCCCAGAGTTTTAATGTAACAGCCATTTGATGACTACTACAGATGTATTATTGACATTTAAAATATTGGAAGCGTAAACAAATTATTACTATCAGTGCCAATCAAGTGAGATTTTTCCACCAGCAATATATCATTCATATACCAACAATCTCCAGCTTTATAAAGGTGTGTGAGGTCATGCATATGGAATTTTAATCCAGCAATATGGCTTTTCTGACAAGGAATCACACCCAAAGACCTACCAGTTCTATTTGATCCATCAGGGATGCAGACACACCAAAGATTCTTTATCTCAAGCTATTAGTACACACTTTAATCCCAAATGGGGACTCCTAATTGAGGGGCAAAGTGACATATCAGAAGAAGATTTGACGAAATGAGTCACAGATAGGATATACCTAACTGTCATGAGAACAGACAGAAAAGAGAGGCTACTTAAGAGTAAGAGAGAGAGAGAGAGAGAGAGAGAGAGAGAGAGAGAGAGAGAGAGCAGTTCAAATCAGTTCAGTCAGTGCAGTTCATGCAAGGCAATTGAGTTCACTTGAGTCATTCCATTCAATCTGTGCAGTTCCTGCAGTGCAGGTCACCAGAAGTAGTTGAATCCAGAAGCCAGAAGATTAGAATTATAATCGCCAGAGTCAGTTTGAGGCCAAGCAGAGCAATTCAGTGAGAAGCTAAGAGAAGCCAGTTTGAATCAATCAGCTTAGAGAAGAGTTTGAGCCAGCACAGCTGAGTAGAACCAGCCAGGCCGAGTTCAGAAAGAACTAGAATGGGTGAACTTATTCATCAGTAAGCCTCCAAGATGACAAATACATCTGGCAAATAAGAGAGACATTTGCACATATGGATCAATGTTTTATTGGTTTAAATTCATGGGCATCAACACCTTTCTAATTAGCTAGATATCATTTGTTTCTAGTGTTTATTTGTTGTAGATGGATCAAACAGCATTGATCACTAGTCCGCATGTCCAGGTAAACCACAATAGAAATACAAAACCTTTGTTTGTAGCTCCTGTGAGTCACTCTGTGATATGAGATGAGAATGAGGGCGCTTCTCTGCTTGAACCACAGCAGCGAACTAGACTTATTTGAATTACGGAATATGAGAATAGTGGCATAGGTATCCAGAAAGTGGAATTGCTGACCTAGGGTCAGTGGTAGAAATCTTTGTATGTTTTATAAAGTTACAAATAAATATTAGTGGGCTTTGTTTCAGTCTGAAATCTCTTCCAACCATGTCCTCAGCTCATTGTCAACATAAGATGTGGTGGCCTCTCAATTTATTATTTTCAAATAAAAATCAGATTATACCAAATCAAATGTAAATGTAAATATGTTTAGTTCCTTCATAGATACTTTATTATCAGAAAGTTTGTATTCTAGAAGCCCTTGAAGTCATTTTATTTTTCAATAAATATGGTGCCACTTCTGGGCTAAATATATATACATATATATATATATATATGTATATATGGCATTCTTTGGGAAAACAATGTGAATGAATAGCTCTCTCCTTGGTAAATATCACAATATGAGTCTTAATAAAGACAACGAATAAAGTGCTTGCTGTTCAAGCATGAGTCTATGAGTTTGAATCCAATGTAGATTAGTTTTATATCAGCTTGAAACAATCTAGAGTCATTTAGGGAACTCAACTGAGAAATTGCCTCCAGCAGATTGGCCTGGGGAAAGATTCTAGGCTATTTCTTAGTGATTAATGTGGGATGGCTCATTCCTTTGTGATTGGTGCCCTCGCTCAGATGGTGATGCTGATGAGTATAAGAAAGCAGGTTGAGCAATCCATGAGGAACAAGCTAGTAAGTAATACTTTTCTATGGACTCTGCTTCAGTTGCTGCCTCCAGGTTCCTGTCCTGACCACTTTAGATGACGAACTGTGGTATGAAAGAGTAAGCAACATGAACCCCTTTCCTCCTCAAGTTGCTTCCAGTCATGATGTTTTACCATAGCAGTTGAAACCCTAACTAAGTCTGCTCTCCAACAACCACACTAAAAGGATGGGTATTTTTAGGGCACACCTTGTGTCTCTAGTGCCAGCTTCCACATTCACCTCTAGGAAAGGCAAGCATTCAAACACAAACCACAGGAATGTTCAAAATATCTTTGTGGCATTATAATAACTCAGACAAAGAAAATACCACCATTGCTTTTTATTTAAACACTTGACTGCTGCCATCAAAACTTCAAATGATTAGAAAGGGTTGCATGATGAGCTGCATAAATTTTATGTTGTTATATGTTGGAAGTATTTTAATAAAATATCAGAACAAATTAGAATATGAGGCTATAATTAATTAAAATTCCCTAATACATCCATATTTATTAAATTATTTTTACCCTTTGGTATAGAATTCCCTCCTGACTTATCCCACTTACTAAATTGGGAAAGTTATTTAAGATAAAATAGCTCTATCTTCTGTCTCATGTTGGGATAAAGTGGTACTAATTATTCAATTTGGCATCAAATGCTGTTGAGAAAATAAATGTTTGACTAATTCCTCATAAAATAATTTTAGGATCAAACAAATCACACATACTAGTTGATATTAATTATTCCTAGTGGCTCATGTTGGAATAGGAAATGCATAAGAACAAGTATCTAGACTTACTTGGAGCACTAGTTTCTAAAAACCTTGTGAGGTATTTGGTTTGAACACCTCTGACCTTAATAAATGTATCTTTAATCCAGGCCTGCTCCTCATGTAGTCAGCTCTCTGCCTGGAGTCAGTCATGGGTATGTGTGTCTGATTTGCATAGTTACTGGCGACCATTAAATGTTGCATCTCCCAGGATAGCAAAGATCATTTCTAGACAGCCTTTTCACTTCTGTGACAATGTCTCAGAAGACCGCCGAACTTCTGGGACAGCAAACTTGGACAACTATTAAGACTCGAAGGTAGGATAAGTATAGATCGTTGAAGAGTATTTGCCTGGTATTGTGGGCATCTAGTAAGTGATTTAGGAGAGGAGAGCCCTGTTAACATTGACACGCACATTCTATTTAGACGAATACATACATTTGTGCTTGGACCATAATTGTAAAAAGGAAGTTACCCGGGCATTCAGAAAACATGAAAACAGTGTCTCTACCAGGTGAAAGAGAAGCAATTGTATAAAGAGAAACAAAC
Organism: Rattus norvegicus; assembly: GCF_021556685.1. Classification (NCBI taxonomy): domain Eukaryota; kingdom Metazoa; phylum Chordata; class Mammalia; order Rodentia; family Muridae; genus Rattus; species Rattus norvegicus. The sequence goes on along the minus strand of NC_141544.1, from coordinate 41,078,783 downwards.
CACATAAAGGATCATAGTATTTTGGGGATTTCTTTCTGGCTCTTAAAAGGTATACAGAATGAAACACTCTCAAAAGAATACAATTACACTCACACTCTTTTCATTCTATCATTTATTCAATAAATTCAAATATTTCTTGAGCACCATAGGGGTTTCCTAGGGACACTAAAATATACCAAAAGCCTTTGACTTAGTGTAGAAGTGTGTTGTCTTGACCTTATGAAGGCTCCAATGAAAGGCAAGATATTGTCCGGGGTGAATCTGCCTAGGAAGCATGGGCAGAATATGATCTAAGTTGTTCTCCTAGCATGCGGTAGCCTCAACTGTATCTTGACGGTATATCTCTAAATGGTTTTCCCTCTGAATGCATGGGTCTCTATTTCAAATTTACTCCTTCTTATATTGATAACCATAAGAATGAGCTGGGGAACTGTGGTTGTTTGAATAAGAATGATCTCTGTAGAATCATGTATCTGAATACTTGGTTCTCAGTGGGACTGCTTGGGAAGGATTATGAGGGTGTGGTCTTGATAGAGGAGAAGTGTCACTGTGGGATGGACTCAAGCCCACACACTAGGCCGTCTCTTTATCTCTCCATGTGTGTGGGTAAGACGTAAACTCTCAGCAGCTCCGAGGCTTTTGTTCAAGTAGCTCCAGAGTCATGCCTGACTACATGCCTGCAGTCATGTTCCCCACCATGATGATTTCAGACTAACTAATCCTCTGATACTGAAATCAAGGCCCCAATTAAATGCTGTCTCCTAAAAGTTTGCCTTGGCTGTGGTGTCTCTTTACAGCAATAAAATAGTTACTGAAATAGGAATGCCTTAATGACCTCAATTTAATTTGAGTACCTCTCCAAGAAACCTTATATCCCCCAAACAATTTATGTTCTTGAGTATTAAGAGTTAAAACTTTAAAATGATTTTTGGGGGGTAACATTCAAACACACGCGCGCGCACGCGCACACACACACACACACACACGCACACACGTGCGCGCGCTGCAAGCTTTCATGCAAGGCATTTACAGACAGTTAAGACACTGCCTCTACCTTTTCTGTATTTAATAATGTAAAAGACATAGTAATCATTAAAATAGACATAATTTCTAAAAAAAAAAAATAACGAACTGACTGGTTGAGACTTCTGTGACTGAGACTGTATAGCATTTTCTAGTTAATCCTCACAGCGATGGTTCATTTTCACCTTCACTGGAAGATTACCTTGACTTGGTCTTGAAGAGATTTACAATTCTTCTGTCTAAAACCTCTCACTCCTTACCCAGATCTTCTGTTGCAGGGGACTCAGATGGCAGTTTCTCATTTTCTTACCACACAGCACAAGAGTTGTTCACGGCTACAGATGCATCCATTGCCTGCTCAGTGTGGGAGCTGTCCTAGAGAGACAGTTCTGAGACAAAACATTAATAAACCCCTTAGAGCAGCGCTTCTCAACCTTCCTAATGCTGTAACCATTTAATACAGTTCTTTATGTTGTGGTGACCTCCAACCACAAAACTATTTTCATTGCTACTCCACAACTGTAATTTTTCTACTGTTATGAGTTGTCATGTAAATATCTGTTTTCTGAAGGTCTTAGGCAATCTCTATGAAAAGGTCATTTGACCCTTGAAGAGGTCACAACCCTCAGATTGAGAGCTGATGCTTTAGGAGGATATTGTAGATTCCTGTACCAGTTGTGGGAGAGGGGTAACACAATGATTCATTCTTGGCTGCCTTTTTCTCCTTTTCTGCTTTGTTGTCTTGCCCTCTCCTGTTGGTCCCTAGATCTCCGTCACAAACAAAATTCTTGTATAAAAGCCTTGGTGTCCAGCTTTCAAGACCCTAAGAGAAGAGTATCATGTTTTGTTTGTCCTGTTCTAGAGATAAAACAGCTGGTGAATGGTCAATTTCCCAAAGCTGTAGATGTTTAACAGGCGCACAATCAGAACACAAGTCTCTCAGTTTCCTGTGTAGTATAGTCTTTAGAAAACAGGTGATTCAATCTAATGGCTCCCACCCATCATTTTCCTACACAAATCCCTTGAAGGAACCTGAATGAGGAAGAGAATCCCCCTCCCCTGTTCTTTACAGCACTTGTGGCACAAGACAGTGGTAGCCACAATTCCATGCCAGCCAAGTGGAATGGTTTTCTCCAGTAAAAACTTCAGAAAGTTTTTATCTAAAGTTGAAGCCTAAACAGCAAGTTGAGAAGAAAATACGAATGTTTCATCTCTCAGGGACAACCTGTCATATGAAAATAAAAATAAAAACAAGAATTGAAACCAGGAGAAATTAACTCAAACCATAATAAAGGGGAAGAGATGGAGAGACACGTAACTCAAAAGTAATCAGGCTTGAATTGCCTCTGTCACCAGCTAATTAAAAGTTGACATCCAAGGGCCTTTGGAGACATGTAAAATTGTTCCCTTGTTTCAGAAAAATCCTGCTCTTTAAAGAAATTAATATATTAATGAGGTGCTTCCTCCCATCATGTCCAGGGCTCCTACCTTCAAATGACATAGATGTTTGCCTAGGAATTCCTTTGACTTTGCATCTTTCTCTGGAATAAATTCATTGTCTGTTAAGGTCATCCTAAATACATAATGCAATTCCATAACACTGTATTCTCTTAATGGCATTGAAAACTACATTCAAAGGAGTGAATTTCCATCTACATTAATTATGGTAAGAGATGTTCAAATTAAGTCCATTATTATTGTACATTCCATTAAAATGCTATAATGCATAAATAATAGTCCTATTTTACTATTATTATCATATGTATATTATGTTTATATATGTACATTATATGTAATAGGAATACATAAAAAGATTTAAATTAGAGGGTGTTCAATAAAACATATTAATGTTCTTTTATATGATCATTTCCCCTAATTTAATGATGCTCTTGTGACTTGTCTTACAATTCTCTAATTCTCCTCCTCCTCCTGCTGCTGCTGCTCTCCTTCTCCTCCTCCTCTTCCTCCTCCTCCTCCTCCTCTTCCTCCTCTTCCTCCTCCTCCTCCTCCTCTCTCCTCCTCCTCCTCCATATAAAACATATAAGAATCACAGAGCCACCAAAGAAAGTTGCTTCTTAACTACTTTGGGCATTTCATTAATCAGTCAGACCCAGAAATGTAGAATAAAAAAGTACTTCCTATAACAAATTTACCACAGTGGTGAGCCTTCCATGTGTTCTACAAGCTTGTTTATAGCCACAGACAGATGGAAATGCTTGAAAGAAAATAGTACTGTAGCCTCCAGGAGACTTAGAAGAGGGTAAGGAAGCTATTTGCAATGACACTATTTTCAAAGTACATGCTATCCTTGGGAGACCAAAAAACAAGCTCCCTGTCCTCCCATGCAGGTAGTTTGGGAGAAATCTCCATGATAATGCATATCATACTCATGGATGCCTCCTTTGGGTGCAATAAGGGCGCTAGAAAGGAGAGCTGTTCTGGCCATGCCAGCAAATCTTTAATGAATTACAAGCTTTGGTTTTTGTCAATGGTATAAAATCTGAAACATGGTGTGAGTGCCAGCCAAAGCTCTGCTTGACTTTCATCTCTGTCCTATGACATTTATGGTTTTGGCTAACTTAGGCAGCATAGTGCCTGGATATTTCCCAAAGCAGAGGTCTTCCCATGTAAGAACAATTCTCCACAGTTTTGTATTTCTGCCATCTTCTTTTTCTAGCCAGCAATGACAACTAGGAAGAAATACATATTTTTTAAAGGAAGAAATTGCCAGTCTTCTTAGCATAATGTAGATATCACAGTATTGTTCCCTTGCTATCATACAGCTCCTTTGAAGACAAGATAGAAGGTGGGGAACTGAGGAAAGAAAGAAACAGTAAAATCTTGCCACTGCACATGGCCAGTGATTGCTGCCTGAGCTCTGTGCCAGGGTGTCTGTCTTTATTGTTTCATCATTGTGGGTGTTGTCTTACACACTGAAGGTTGTTTGGTTGTACCCTTTGCTTCTTCACCAAAGTAGCCCCCATTGGTGATACCAACAATGTGTCCTGAAACCGCCAAAGTTTTGGGTCAAATAAAAATAATAGCTTGTGATCAATAAGTATTACCTTATAATAAGATCAACCTTTCCAGAAAGATTTAATCTTAAGACCTAATTGCAGAATAAGCTGTGAGCACACTGAATTCCTGAAGAACACTTCCCTTAGATAAAGCTTTCAGTTGGCAGGAACAGTGGTTGAAAACAAAACAAAATAAAACAACTAAAAATTGAAAACATACAAACCACAAAAACAACATGGAAAAGAAGTAGAGACACTCTGCCCGTTCTCCACCTACAAAAGTGGATTCTCATTTGCCAATGATGGATTTTTAATTAGTGTGTAGGGCATTAGGGCATTAGATATCATTTTGGCATCTCTAACCTATGTATATTTTAGTGATTCTCTCTCCACACCCCAATTTCTCCTCCACATACCCCTGACACCCCCATTATCCACCCTGAAAAACTCTATTGTCTCTTCCTTTTCCATGACCCAGCTATCCTTGTGTTCTTATCACGCTAGCTCCCTCTGGCAGATGGCACCATCCCCAGGTTTCATATGGCAATAGAGGCTTTGATGACTGCTGGGAAAGCAACCTTAAATAGTCAATTGGAAGATAGAGAGGGATTTGGAAGTTTTCAGTTGAATGATAAAGAGAGACAGAATGTTATCATATAAGTAAATCTCTGGCCCTGTCTTGGAGCACTGACTATCAGAGTTTAAGCTTGTAAAGCTACCGTTCAACACAGGAGAATGAGAAAAGAAAACTTGGTTAGCAATTGACAAGTGAAGAAGTGAAGTTCTATCTACCTTTAACTGTAATCTACTACCCAAATCAGGTAATATGTTTATATGTTTTAATATAAAATAGAAGCGAGAAAGAAAATTCCACAGGTTCCAGTGAAGTTTGTACAAGGGGATCAAGTAACTTGAAAGTAAATAGAAATCCTTGGCTTCTTGTTGCCACAACAGCTTCTCCTGTTCTATGAGCGTGTGTCTGAAGGTACAGAGGTCTTCAGAGAAAAGGGAGAACACAGAGGCCATGAGCTGCTAAAGAGAGGTGTCTCAATACTTCTTTTCTATTTGGGAATAGTGTTGTATCTCAACCGACAACGCTTTATATTTTAGAGCTGATTATACAGTGTTAAACATGTGAAGGGCTTGGAACACATTTTATAAATAGTGTAAAAACAAAAAAATTATTAGGTATTATGAATTCAAAATTTTAATAGTTCTAGATTCTAGTATTCAACACATTGATGATAAATAAATTCTATTCTAGCTTGTAATAATATATTCTTTATGATCAAACTATCAACAGTGAGACCCCATTAACCTCAATTCTAATGCCTTTGTGAAGGCCACATATTTCCTTACACTTGGCTAATGTGTGGAACTATAGAAACCAATAGCTTTGTAATATTATGATACAGTCATTTGCTCACAAGGATTGAGTTCAGAGCCTTGTTTGGTGAGAAACTTTCCTTACTTATCTCACTCAGGAGAATTTGGACATTGAATTTTAGATTTGAAAATCATTTCTATGGAAGTTAATTAGCTCTTTGTTGATGGTATTCTCTTTGACTGACAATCAGGGGAAATAGGGAAGTGAGCTGACACAAAAGTTTAGATGACTTTGCAGTAGGGAAATTACTATTTTATGGATGTGGGGAAACTAATGCTTTCGACTAATGTTAATTAACCCTACCTATAGAGAGTCCCAGCAGCTGTACAAAAGTGACATTGTGATACCGTGTAAAATTCTGTTCTGTCTACACTATCCAAGGGACAGATATGAGATTTCTACCCTTCAGAGGGTAATTAAGTAATTTCTATGTTGCTTCTAAAATGAAAAGAGATACTTCACACTAGTGAGGATTTTCCCACCAATGCTTCTTTGCTCACTGCCAACTAATGAAAAGATAGCAAGTCCATGTGTCCCCATCTTCAGATTCCCAAACACCCAGTGTGGTCCTCTCCGCCTAGCCTCTGATTCTCCTCAACCCCTGGCTGAGTGCCTAGAAGCTCCATCCCTCCAAACCTCTAAATTATGTCCCTGAATGTATACACACACATTTAATAGAACAGAGGGATCTAAGATAAATCAGTGCTGTTCTAGGAAAACTTACTCATTTATCTGGCATGTTCTTGTATACCTAGAATGTATACAAGAAACATGTGAGCTTCTGGTGTATTCAACATGTGAAGACAATGTTCAGGAGATTATTTGGTGGGGAACTTCGCTGAACACTGAAGTTTGCATTTGAGGTCATTTCTATGAATATTGTTGATGGTGGTTTCTTTGACTGGCATCCAGGAGAATTTTCAGAGTGTACTCACTGTTTGAATTTAAAGCTTTCTCGGTGAGAAACAACTCTAGAATGAAACTAAACAGATAGAAGCTACATTTAAATCTAACTGGGCATATTTCAATCACTGGATGATGTCTTCCAGTTACAGAGTGCTCTTCCTGTCATTCAAGGCTTCATTAAAGTACTATGCAAGGCTTGAGCTCAGCATAGCTTTGATTCCAGTTTCCTTGGTCCTCCTTGCTTTGGTCTAAGAAACCCAGTGATACCATGGAAGGGCCACTCTTCACGGAGGAGGAGAGTAGATTGTGTTCAGATGCAGTCATCAGACCCACCTTACCTTTTAACTATACCTTTGGACAGTAGAAAGGGGAAATGAAATTGAGCTTGACAGGACCATGAAGTGAGGCCTAGGAAGATGGCTATGTACCCACTCCCCACATTTGGAGTATACTGCATGAAATCCTCCATTATCCTGAAGACTCTACATATTTGCAAAGACAATCCTCACCCTAAGCTGTAATAGCCAGTTGCTATTTGAAAGAAGAAAATTTGGGTTATTGTCACAAGTTCAAACTAGAAAACTTGTTAAGCTCCAGTTAATAGTTTCAGATGCCAGTGAAACATACCAGGTGTCTTCACCAGAGTTTTTATTCCTGTACAAACATCATGATCAAGCGTGTTGGGGAGGAAAGGGTTTATCCAGCTTACTACTTCCACACTGCTGTTCATCACCAAAGGAAGTCAGGACTAGAACTCAAGCAGGTCGGGAAGCAGGAGCTGATGCAGAGACCATGGAGGGATATTTCTTACTGGCTTACTTCCCTGGTTTGCTCAGCTTGCTCTCTTATAGAACCCAAGACCGCCAGCCCAGAGACAGCATCACTTGCAATGGACTGGGTCCTCCTACCTTGATTACGAGTTGAGAAAAGACCTTACAGCTAGGTCTTATAGAGGCATTTCCACAACTAAGGCTCTTTTTTCTGTGACAACTCCAGCTTATGTCAAGTTGACACACAAACTAGCCAGTACACCAGATATTCACACATGCAATCCTGCCCCAAAATGTTGGTAGATTTCTTCATCCAGAAATGGGCAGATAATACAGGTTGTTGGGGCAGGCAGGTTTGATTAGAAAGTCATGGTTCTTCAGTCTAAAGGTGACTCTGTGGATACGCTAAATTTGAATGTAGTCTAATAATCCAGGCCTGGTGACATTGCTATAGGGAGATGCAAGCATGCATTGTCCTCTTTCTCTTATATAATTAGGTAAATGTAACAATGTGACCTTGGAAGTTTATTTACCTTCATTCCTATCATCCTTGGGGTCCCAGTGGAGTTAGAATAGCAATTATCATTTAAATGACTGCAATAATTGAAGAGTGGGTAGATGACTCATAAGTAACCTACTTACTTCAAAGTATGCTGAATGAAACAGTGGATCTATTATTTCTTTAAAAGTTAATAATCAGAGAGTCTGGGGAGATGGCTCTGTCTGCTAAGTGATTGCTATGTATTCAAACATGAAGCCATTCCTGTGAACTCAAACACACACACACACACACACACACACACACACACACACACACACACACACTTTTTTCTAAAAAAATCATAGAGCTCGATAATAGTGCTTTTCAAGCATGTTTGAGGTCCAAAGTATTTCCTTCAGTACTGCCAGATAAGTAAATAAGTAGCTATATTATTTCTCCTTTTAAACGAGCCTTTGAGGTAACCTCAGAATGCTTTCCATTAGTAGTAGCATCTCACAGGGATGATTCTCTGTTGAAATGATATGAAGGGCTGTTCATGAATCAGGCATTGCTCCTACGTGAACTGCAGGAACTTGTCCCCATAGACTGTGCTCTGGCATCACATGGAGACAGTATAATTTGACCACATTCCAAAATCATCTATGTGGGAAAATGTTGGGCAGAAGAATGTGGATTTATTTCATATGGTACAAATATTTTTAAGGTTCTAACTCTAATTATAAGGTATAAATAAAATCAAGCACAGACTACTTGAAGGTTTTCTCCAATGTATTCTCTTGAAAAATTAAAAAGTACTTTAAAGTAATGTTTCCCCTAATGGATCATAATATTTTTTCTTTTACTATAAATTTTTGGATTTAGTTGTATGTGGTTGAGCAAGTCTGTAATCCCAAATAGTCAGGAGAGTAGAGAGCAGAATTACAAGTTCAAGGACTTCCTAGACTGTGAACTTAGTTCAAGGTCGGCACAGACAACTAAAAAAGACCCTGTTTTAAGATAAAATAAATTCTAAACATACTTAGGATGTATCTCAGTATTGTATTCTTGCCTAGCAGGTCAAGAGTTCAATCCTTGATTAAAAACAAAAAGCAAAAACTCAGAATTTAAAAAAACCAGGTTTCTTACTTAATATCATACAACTCTTATGCTTCTTCAACAGATGTCTTACACCTTGAACTAATGCTCGATTTTAATATATTGCAAGAAGATAGTAGTTTTTCTCCTTTGTTGACATTCAGCCATAGATGACCAGGTCTCCATTTACTGATGGCTTCTGCATTCAGTGAGAGAAATGACTCTATCTGGAGCCACTGGATCTGAAGATGCCTCCACAAGGTGGAGTATAAACAAGATGTACCCACATTACTCCCAGTGACTTTCAGATTCAGTAGCTGTTTTATAGTGGAAAGGCTGTTAGAGAGAATTAAAACCTTGGAGGCATCTCAGTGCAACACGATGCCACCCCACAGAGCACCGATTGCTCTTAAAGGCTAATGTGCTTGTGTGTCACCATAAATGGTGAGATGGGAAACTTTCAAAACACTGTCAGACTCAAATAAAACAATTCTTTTTCTGCCCCCTGAGCTTGCTTGTATTTAAGTTGCACAAAACCCCTGGTGTTTCTTATTTAAAAACCTGACACTCTTGGCTTACGCTTTAAGAGACTTGCCTGACTCCTGATTCCAAGTTATGGCTGATGTGTAGTTAAGCTACCCAGAAAATAGGTACCTTTACTCATCTGCTACATTAATCATCTGTGAATGCTGAGGAGAGGGCTGAAAGTCATGGATTCTGATAATTAAGCCATGAACCAAAATATGTGGGAGATGAAAAGACAAACGAGGCACCAAAAACGTAAGAGTTTAACAACATGACATATGCCAAGGCCTAGAAAGCAACATAATCAGGGTGTGAACCAGGCAGCATTGGGGTTAGGGGAGGAAAACAATAGATTCCATCAGCAGGGCCTTGGTTTAGGTCTTTACGTCTCAGCTTCCTTGTCTGTGCGCAGGAGGACAAACTTCTCTGATCAAAGACAGGTACAGTCAAGAAGCAGTCGTGCTCTTCATTACTGTCCCTGCACAGAGGCTCCACCAGCTGCTTTAATTATTCAGAAGTTGGAAACAGTGTGGTGAAAGTGCGAGCGCGTGATTGGAATAAACCTATTCCAGCATCTGCTTCTGCTTGTCTGCCAGACAGGGTAGAGGGGAAGCAGAGAGGAGTGAAGATAGGCAACAGCCTCGGACAGTCAGCTAAGAGAGAAATGAACCTCTCAGGAGATGATGGACTTGGTAAGATGTTTGCTGAACAGCCATGAGGACCTGAGTCAAACCCCTAGAGGCTGTATGGAAAGCTCAATAAGGGAGCAGGGTGTACTAGCAAACCCAGGCTTTTTACCTTGGCAAAAGGCTCTGTTTCAAAAACTAAGGTGGAAAGGAGTCGATGAAGACACCTACCACCAGCTGGTAGCCTCATGAATGTACATACAAACACACACACACACACACACACACACACACGCACGCACGCACGCACGCACGCGCACACACACAGGCACACATGCACCTACGCACACACACTAAGAGAGACAGAAAGTAAGCTGAGCATATAGCTCAGTAGTAGAGCAATTCAAGACAGGCAATATATGTTCTGCCAAAAAGCTAGTTTGCAGAGACTAAAAGGTCTAAGATATATTTTCACCATCTCTCCCCCATAAACTGCCCCATCACTTTTATCCTCTTGGTCTTGTCCCACTGAGCAGGCATACTATTTACACACCATGCCCTAAGAGTCTGCATCGGCCTGGTTCAGTGTCTTCCAGGGTTCCTAAGAACAGAGACATAGGAAACGGAACATTCCTTCTACAGGTACACTGCTGTATAAAACCAAATGTGTCGTGCGACTTTCCCATGTTAAACTCAGACCCCAAATGTCTCAGACTCTCCCAATTGGAATATGAGAATGACGGCTGACGAGACTTGCTGCTTAGGCTTAAAATGCAGATGAAATGAACGAATAGCACAGTTTATTGTTGAGAACCGAGCCTGCCATAAGCTCAGGTTATGTTCTGCATCCAGTGTTGACACTGACATCCAAACTCTCCCCTTCCAGTGATAGCAAACAGCCTGCCTTGCCCCAGAGCTTCTCAAAATTAAACTGAATGTGCGATGTCTACTCTGTAAGTCTATGAATCCACAGGACACATTAATGGGAAAACACTTAAAAGAAGAACCTGAGGTGCGCACTTCCAATATTTAGCTCAACCTAAGGGAAAGCAATGATAACAAATGTTTATTTCCATCAATTTTCCCAGTAAGACTGAACTAGTTAGGTTGGTACTTTGATTATAAGGAAAAGGTATTTAGGATTCTTACTTCTCTTAGCCAAAGTTCCAGTAAAGCAATATAAAATCGAGAGATGTTCTATTGATAGATAATAATTACCAGTTTATCTGATGGCAAAGAGTAGGTGTGCCTAAATCTACATGGTAGACTATTGCCAAAGGCAGAAGCCTCCGCCGGAAGCTGATTCTGCAGTCTATAATGGATTTCCTGACCCTTGGGGGAAACCTTAATTCTGATCTCAAATCACTTTGACTGGCTTAATTAAACTCAGTAACATAATACTGAATAATCTGCTTTACCATGTCACCTGATTATAGAGGGTAAACTTTCTCTAAAACACCTCCCCATAAACACTGAGATGAATCTATATCACTTTGATCAAACACCTTGAAAAACCAACCCATGGTAGGAGGAGTTCATCTTAGCTCACAATTTCAGAGCGTCCAGTTCATGGTCAACTCGCTTCATGTCTCTGGGCCTATTAAAAGACAGAACACCATGGCTGTATGAATGTGGGTAAACAAGGAAGCAGAGAGAGGGAAGATGTGACCAGGGATAGAATAACCTGTGGCTATATCCAATTAAGGCTACTCAAATCTATCCCAGCAGCAGCAGCAGCAGCAGCAGCAGCAGCAGCAGCAGCAGCACTCCTTCCTATCCGCCCCAATGTTCTTGGTGAAGCACATGCACAGGCACACATGCATGCACGCACAAGCGGTCTTTATACTTTAATATGCCTAAACAGCCTATCTTAGTCGGGGGACCTTCTTGGGCTGTTTTCCTTGGCACCTACACGATTCTCTCTCTCTCTCTCTCTCTCTCTCTCTCTCTCTCTCTCTCTCTCTCTCTCTCTCTCTCTCTCTCTCTCTCTCTCTGTATTCTGCACCTCTCAGGTGTGGTGTCTCTTCTCCATTCCTGGCATGGAAGCTGTCTTCCTGCTTCTCCTAAGTCTCTTGCCTGCGGGAATCCTAAAAATCCTGCCTCTGTCTCTTTGCCCAATGACTGGCCGCTGGCAACTTTAACAATCAAAGCCAACTTGGGGCAGGGTCCCTTGGTCTTACATTGGGACACTGCAAACACTATTTTTGGAAGAATGAGCTCGCAGGAATAGGCTTCATCTCAAACCATAAATTAGGTTCTTCACGTGAAGAAGTGTATATAGGCCTATATCCATTAGTTACATCAAACATCTTTATGCTACTTAGCCCATAACACATTTTCCATATTAATTTCCCACACAAATCTTACAGGGTGAGAACCATAAATAATCAACCTATACTATACAGATATGAAGTGTTGAATACCCACCCATGTGTGTCACAACCAAGACTTGAACCATTGTGTGCTTAGTTCCAGAACCTGGAGGTAATCTAGCTTCTTCCTCTAGAGTTGTAGTATCCTTGAAGTCCAGGCTTTTGTCAGTAGATGTGTTATCTAAGCAACTCTACCCAGGCACACACAAAGCCACACATCTATGACTTTGGACTTCTGGACTGTTTTATAGAGTTACTCCTGTTTCCGTCCACTAGAATACAGTGATCTAAGAGAACAGAGACCATTTTCGAAGATGAAATTTGTCTCTGCACTTTATTGGTGTTTTATCTTTCAGGAGACATTGGGACATTTTACTGTGGGAACGAATTTACCTGTGGAGATGTCACCTATCAGGTCAGCTCTAACATCTGTCTGCATACTGTAGTCCTGGCAATGAGCCTGCAGAGTGCACATGAAACTGTAGACAGTTTTTTTCTCCTCAAGAAGGATCCAAATGTCTCTCTCTTGTTCACACAGCTTTTTACATATCCATATCCAGGAAGATTGGGCTCAGTGTATATATAATGCTATATCTTCATCTCTACATACAAGTGTTAGTCCATAAAACAACCCTTTCATATATACCATTGTCCCTGGTAGAGACATGCTACCTTTCCTTTAGAATTTTATTATATTCCCCTAAAAAGATTCCATACATTTGACTTGCAAATGAAATCAAAGACTCTCTTTTATTTTGTAACGCAAAGAAGCTATTTTTAAAGGCACTTTGTTTTAAAGGCAGTTTACTCTTCTAGGACAGAGTAAGTGATTTGTGTTATATGCTTAATCTCACTTTTCTGTCTTGTCCTGAAGCCATTTGGTAGATAGTAAACTACTCTGGGGTTTCACTGCACCAATTTTGACACAATTGACAGTAATAAGAATCCCATGGGCAGCAGAAGCCTTTGCCACACTGGCCTATTGTCTGCAGAGGGTCCTGTGTTGATTTCATTGCTGGCTTTCTGTCATGAGGGCTGTTTGCCTCCAACATATTTCAGTGTATGGGCAGTTAAGATATTTTCTTGACAGGCAGAAAAGCAAGCCAAGTATATAATTCAATTTCCAAGGAGGAAAAAAATTCTTCCCATTTGTTACTTCCATTTGTGTCACAGATATGAAAGATTTATTTGTTTTTTAATCAAAGCATATTTTATAATTTATGGAGGGGAAGATATCCATTTATTACATTGCACTAGACATCTTATTTATAAAATCGTTATTAGCTCATACATTGGGCCAATATTCTCTTCCACTAAGAATAGGTAAGATAGGTTGTAAACTCGTAAGACCTTCTCTCTCCTGTCTTTCTCTAAGAAGAAAGAGATGTTGCTTCCTATCACCTGACGAGAAGCAAATTCTCCACACAGAAAGTAGAGCAGGCTATCATCAAAGCAGAACTGCCATGCCGTCTGTGGGCAGAGTCCTTGACTCCCACTGTCTCAATTCTTTCATTAACCCCTGTCCCTGGCCATGCTTTGAAACTAAGGCACTACACGTACATCTTTTCCGTGAGTTTGATTCAGAGTATCTCTAAACTCCCCTTTTCTTGAATAATTAATTTTCTCCAAGAAACAATAAGCTTCCTGAAGGCAAAAACAAATTTTCTGTTTTGAAAATTTTCCCTCCTCCTTTAGGTTCACAACCCAGACTCAAGTGACATCATCACATCAGTCAAAATATTCACTTTATCAAAATAAAGTTCTTCACAGGTCATGGGAAAATGTACTTTTCATCCCAGTACTCAGGAGGTGGAAGCACAAGGAACCTAAATCCTCAAGCATCCCAGGTTACAAAGTTCAAGGTCAGCCTCAGCTACACAAGGAGACAAGTAAAAGAAAAATGTTAAAGATCCTTATTTTCCTAAGGATTTGAATTATGGATGCAAATGACAAGACACAAGGTAACCTGAAAGATATCACTTAGTGTGTCCTGTAGGGCACAATGAAAGCATTCAATTAGACAGGTGGTTTGGTCCAATAGAATCCCATGGAGGCACCTTTATGGGTCACTTAAAGTCCAAAGAAATCAAGAAGGTAACAGATCCAAAGACACCATAGGCAAGAGTACTCACTGCCCTTACAGAGGATCAAAATGCAGTTTTGTTTTCAAAACCAATGTTAGGTGTTTCAGTACAGCCTATAAATCCAGCTTCAGAGAATCTGACGCCTGCTTTAGCTCCCCATGATACACACATACACATACAGAAAGACATAGATGCACATGCCTATTAATATAAGTATGTAAATATGAAGAGAGAGATGAATGGCATTGCAGGAATGACAAATCTGATCTCTGCTCTTGGCCCACACATGCACAGGTACACACAAAGATACACAAACCGCCTGCATAAACACATAAGCCTACAACTACATACTCTTAAACACACATGAAAAAATACATATAACAAGGAGACTTTAAGGAACAATGACAATCAATGATTGAATAGAAGAAATAACAAATATAAATTGGTTTGAATTTGTGTAAATGAAAAATTCATATACTAATAAAGTACAGAGAGAGAGAGAGAGAGAGAGAGAGAGAGAGAGAGAGAGAGAGAGAAGACAGAGCATACAGATGCTGTGATTGAGAAAATCCAGTGTCTTCCTGAACTGTGAAGAATTTCTCCAACATTTGGGATAAATTTTTTTGTGCACTATGTAAAGCTTTCTTTGTATTATTCAAATGAATGTGGGTTTCTGTACCAGCAGAGAGCTGAGTACTGTCTGGGACTTTGGTATTTTTATTTTTATGGAACATCCTCTTCCTGAGTATCTTGTGAACACTCTTCTCCATCACCTTTGATTGGTTCAATTGTGAACTGACTGGCCTATACGTGAGGCAAGAGAGAAAAGGCAGGAAGGACTTCAGGGCAAAGAAGGAACTTTGACGAATTGAGAGGCAGGTGGTTTTCCAGCTAGATACAGAGGAAGTCAGTCAAACCAGGACTGGATGAGAGTTAACAGGCCATGTGTAAAACATGGACTAGAATGTATGGGTTAATTAAGGAATAGAAGTTAGTTTGGAAATAGCAAACTAAGGCCTAAACTTCCATAAATAAATATAAGTCTCTGGTCATTATTCAGAAGTGCTTGTAGGTCAGAGAGAGTCTAGCGATGCTCATAGACATGCATTTCTCAGTAGACCACCAGCCCCAGGTCAGAGAGTCTAGCGATACTCCTCGACAAGCATTTCTCAGTAGACCACCAGCCCCAGGGCCTGTGATCTCATACTAGAACTAAAATGATCAAGCATTTTAATCCTGATTGCCTATGCCGAAATCATGTATTCCAAGAAAGTCTACAAACAAAATGGTGCCCCTTCTGTGTGTATGCTTCTGCATTAGCTTTAGTATTACAGGCAGGTGGGGAAGGCTGACAGTTCCTTGAGGAAAACAAAGCTAACTCATGACATGAGAAATAAGGGAACTAGTAACTAGGTAAATGTTCATCAGTAGACTACTAAATGAGTTGGTCAGACTGAACCCCACCTATGGACAATTCAGATGCACTAATGACCACCTAAAAAGCTGACTCTCTGGGTGACTTAGGCTAGGAGGCCTCAGCATGACTTAAACAACATGTGGCCAGTAGTTAGTTCCCTTTGCACATTCTCGCTAAAACCTGGTTGTGTAATTGCATGTATTCACTCCCCAGTCCATCTGATATCATCGATCTTGAAGGGTCAGTGTGATGCCAAGAACATGCTAGAGGTTATCTGAAGCAAGTATTTAGTCCCGCCATGTGTGGGTTCATCCCTATTTCCAGATTGAGAGCCAGGAAGGCTAAGAAATGGGGGTCTAAAGAAGACTAAGGTTGGGGTGGGGTGTTGAGAAACAGCTTTCTTACTAACTAGCCTTGTTTGAAATTTGTTCCAGTGCAGAGTTTTGAGGTTCATGGTTTTGCTTTCTTGGTGCGGGAGTGGTTTGTTTTGTTTTCTCAGATTCTGAGGGAAAGCCAGACTCCCACCTCCTCTGCTTTTTGTTTCTCTCTCACTAATCACTCATCAGAAAGTCTGGCAAGTTTGGACGACGCTCCCAGGGAGCCTGTCTTTAGAGAAGCTGTCTTGAGAGTCATCAACTTAGCATAAACACACATTTTGTGTGTATGTTCCTTGGTCTCCAAATGCTAGTGGAGCTCTTAAGTGTCACCCCTTTTGCAATCCCAGTGAGAATAGCTACCCTTCATCCCTACCAATGCCTGCTGGAGTCTTAGTGGCCAGGGCTCTGCCTACCTGTGGTTGGTTTGTTTTATTTTAGAAAACTCGCTACAGAGTTAGATACTGTCCATGCAGATGGGGGTGGATCTTCAAAAAGGAAGGAGAGAAGAGTATGGAGCAGGGGAAGAGAAAGCAAAGAAATAGAAGAAAAGAGAGTGAAGGAGAGTAAAGAAGATGGTAAAACATACAAAGGGAGGAGTGGGAAGAAAGGTTGGAAGGGAGGGAGAGAAAGAAAAGGGGAGAGGCGGAGAACGGAGAGGAGAAGCACAGTGAGGAGGGACAACAGAGGCTGCTCCTGTTTCCCCCTTAATTGGATATAAAATGTCATCATCATAAAATTTGTTTTTTTTAAATTATCAAACCTGCTATCCTGATAATCATCTCCAGGCACTATCTATATTTGTGAAACATGTAAACAAATAGAAAAGGGGATAAAGCAACAACCAACATTAAGAGCACTCATGTGTAGAAATTTTCATCTTTCATAGTCTTCCAATGTTATTTCAGCTTTACAAGTAGTTTTTATTATACAAATGAAACACGGAAAACTCTAATTTGATTAAACTCACGTGTCTGACACACTTTATACTCTGAATGAAGCATAACTATATCTATATCTGTATGATCTATATCATGTTCCTATTGGAAAGCTTTTCAGAAATGCAAATAATCCTTGTGAGGCAGTGAATGCCGGTTCATATGAAAACGACTGGACACCACCATAGGGGAAAGAAGGGCTATAAAAGTAAATACCAACTGTCACCCTGGCACGCTTGTGAAGGGGCAGCCTTAGCTACAGATAAGAGCACCGAGTCTCGCAGGAGCCCTGTTTACCAATACATTCCAAGTTAAAGTGAACACAAGCTCATGAGCGTTTTTCCTAGATGAGAAAGCTAAGGTCAAGGCTAATAGACAATTTCACTCGGCTATGTACAGTCAGTGACAGAGTTGCATCTCCTTAATTCCACTCTAGAAAGCCTTCCCCCACCTAGTACTATAGTTAAGCACCAATTGTACACGTTGAATGTAAGATAACTGAACATATTTACTACCTACTACAAAATGGGGATTAATCAGAGTGTTCAGACTAACTTTTTAACCCAAAAGGAAGGTAGAGCCAAATCATTTTTGTTATCATAAAACTCTGTCAGAAGCACTACTCACCTTAAAATGGGCTCAGGAATTATTAATATCCTCTAGGCATCCTGATTTTGAGAGCTAAGATGTTGCAGGGATGCCCGCGTGCCTTTGATCACCGGCAATCAAAGGAGATTTGATATAGCTTCCAGGAAGACTTTGTTGCCTGAAAAGTCAGAGCACTGCCAAGGGACATAAACCTTTACAGAACCTCCTGCATCCTTCACTCCAAATCAAAGAGGAAGAGAAGGCTCTTGCCAGCCCTCAGTGGCTTGTGGTTTAATTTTCAGTCTGCATTTTCCTTCCCTACCCATTCCAGGTCATTATCAGAAAGCCTATGTAAAGAGTGTCACCTGTTGCTTGTTCTTTGCTGACTCTCACTTTCCTGTTCCTAACAAGGGCGGGAGCCACTCTCTCTATGAGTGGTTTGGGCAGTTAACTATCCTGTATGTTAGTGTTCTGCTAGCTTAAGAAGACAAAATCTTTTGTTGGCCCAGGTAGATACATTTGCAATGGATTGTGAGTGCTTTATACTGCCTTACCTGGCAAAGCTGGGGGTCATTGCATCATTGCATATAAAACTTTGCCTAGGGTCACCCACGTTGGTCATGATGGAGAATACAGGGAGTCCTCGTTCATTTGGTTTGCTTCTTCAGTTTAGGAAGCTGAATTTGGACACCTATTTATGTTGCTCAAGAAAGTCTCAAGTTCTAAAAATGTAGAGGAATGGTAGGGATTGACAATAGTAGCTGAAAAAGGAGAACTCCCTGGTAGCAAGAGGCAGAGCCTCATTGTCACCTGTGCTCCTGTGACCCTCTTGGCTCCCAGATATCCCCAAAGGTGTGGACCTCCTCCTACATGTGATATTTGGGAGCTGATCCTCTGAAATTTGACTGAGGCAAGCCTAAGTAAACAATCTCTCTTCTGTCTTCATAGGATAGCTGAACTCTTGCTGGAAATTCTGCCAAGACATTTCTTGGTGCTACATAAAATAACAGGTAGCTGAACCCAAGAATCTACAAGAATAACATTAAGAAATATTTCAATTTTCTATCCAGGGCACAGCAAAAGGATATAGTAAATGTGCAAGTCATATATTTGTTTTATTAATACATAGTATAAAAGATTAAGCATGCTAAAACTCTGTTGTAGAAAAGAGTTAATCCAAAGTTTAAAACAGCAGTGTTAAATAATAGATCATTTCCTCTGTGGTCTATTGAAGGTTGGTCATGACTGAGATTCAGATGCTACTCTACAACTGACTCTCCCTTTCCTCATCTTCTCCCCAGGAGTGACTTACAAAGCTTGACCACACAGGAAGCCCGATC
This sequence comes from Rattus norvegicus, assembly GCF_021556685.1. Taxonomy (NCBI): domain Eukaryota; kingdom Metazoa; phylum Chordata; class Mammalia; order Rodentia; family Muridae; genus Rattus; species Rattus norvegicus. The sequence continues at coordinate 41,059,840 of NC_141544.1, read as the reverse complement.
ACAGTTGAAGGTTTCCTTATTGACTTTGAAGAATAAACACAGCAAGAATAAGGGACACTAAGAGGATACGTGTGGAGGGTCGGGATAGGGGTGGAGGTAGACATCCTCTCAGAAGAATGTCCTTGCCAGTTGGAGGAGATGTCTTTAAATGGCACAAGCCACTTTGCTGATCCCTCCTCCCTCTGCTATGCAGACAACCCTTGAGAATGCACATATTCTTGGCATACTAATACATCCAGGCAGGCTGTAATCAAGTCATGATGCCATGCGAATGCTGTTGTTGATTTAAGGAAACTCTAATTCACCACTTTTATTCAGTATTTTTGGCCCATCATTTAACTCTAAGGAATCATTTTATTGCAAAAACTATGAATTTTCTTTGCTGATACTTACAGTGTCCCACAAAGAATGACAAAAATAAAATAGTTTTGTGGTGCAGGATTGCAAATTTACTCAATGTAAATCTACACAATATGGTTTCAGGCCTGGAATGTGGGAAATGGCTAACTGCAATGATACCTCTTCCCCTTGGTTAATTTATGTACTAACATCCTAGTGTGAAGAATAAAAGCATGTACACATACACAGTAAAATCTACTGGCTAATACTTTGAACATAAAACACACACACACACTGATCTCTCTGCTTGCCCATCTTCTGCTGCTAATTTTAACCACATGTTGGCTCACAGCTATCGATGATCCAATGACCTCTTTTGACCTATATGGGCCCCAAGCATGAATGTGTTGGTGCATACAAATACAGAAGAAAAACTTCCACACAAATAAGTAAGTAAGTAAATATTCTAAAGGGAAAATAAAACAATACAAAGCAGCAGATTGCAGTCTATAGTGTACGTATGTCCTTAGAGTTACAGTGAGTTTCTTGTAAGCAATATATAGTTGAGTCATGCATATTTTCGTTGCTTCAAATTCATTCAGTCACTTCATGACATTTAATCAGAGAATATAACCTCTTATGAGGTAAATATCATAAGGTGTGTTCTTTTAAAGAGCCATTTTATACTCCATTGTCTGGTTCACTGTAGCTATTCCATCGTCTTTTACAGTCTTCAGTGTGGGTAGATAATTTACTATAACAGCAGGCTTTGGCTTCTTACTCATTCATGTTGGTTTGCCCAACAGATAATTTTTTTGTGCTTATCATAATGCTTAGATAGACATCTTTTGATTATAACAAGCTGTTTGAAAATGATACTGGCACATTCATTACATTATCAAAAAATGAGAAAGGAGAAAAATACTCACGAAATATCAATTTTGTCTTATACCTTTTATACTGCCTATCTAAGCACAATACTGATATCCCCTTTAATTTTTAAAATTTATTAAAGAAGTAGATAGCTTATGCAGCAGTATTAGGGCATATTGAATATATCTGAAGTTACTCTCTCTGATTTTGTTTTTCAGCTTAAGAATTTCCTGTAGGAAAGATCTGTTGTGGATATATTGTCCCAGCCTTCATTAGTTTGGAAATATGTTATCTATTCTTCATTCTAAAGGATGTATTGTCTCAATACAACATTCTAGGTAGCAGGGTTTTATTTCCTTTTAGTGGTATAAAGAAAAAAATCTCATATCACTCTTAGCTAGTCTCTAAATTTTCTGCTAAAATGTCTGCTGTCAAGATGACTGATACTACAATGTGTTTCTTTCCTAGTGCTGCATTGAAATTCATTTTTATCATTTACCTTTGAAATCATAATCATATGTTTTGGATTAGTTAGTCTTGGGTGAGGTCATCCTGACTGGTGACCTTTGACCTTTGTATCTGTCTCTAGATTTGTGACATTTTCGGTCATGTTTTCTTAAGCTTTTTTTTTTCTCTTTGCCATTCTCATGTCTCTCTTTTATATACTACAACCAACATATTTTCTATTTTAGTGTTTTCCTAAAAAATTTCCTCTTCACTTTTCTTTATCCTATAACAACATGTACAGTCAAATGATCTGTCTTCTTCTCCTTTTTCTTTTCTGCCACTGGTGTCCCTTATCAGGCATTTGCTTAGTGTACATTCTGTCTCATGGATTTCTCTTTGTTTGATTGAAATAGCTCCCTACTATACATTGAGTTCTCTCCTAGGGCATTGAGTCACATTCTTATACGCTCATAACTTACCAGAAGAGGGCATCAGATCTCACTACAGATGGTTGTGAGCCACCATATGGTTGCTGGGATTTGAACTTAGGACCTCTGGAAAAGCAGTCAGTGATCTTAAACATTGAGCCATCTCTCATAGTCCCCCATCTTGACACTTCAACTCTCTGAGAGGTTAGGCGCTTCCCCTCCCACTCAGGACAAACAAGGCGGCCCAGCTAGAAGAACATATTCCACATGCAGCCAACAGTTTTTGGGAGCCACATGAAGACTAAACTGCACATCTGCTACATGCTTAGGTCCAACCCTGTGTTCTCTAGATGGTGGATCAGAAGCTGATAGTCTTAATAGTCCAGGGTAGTTGACTCTGTTGGTCTTCCTGTGGCATTCCTATCCCCTTCGGGGACTGCAATCTTTCCTCCTATTCTTCCATAAGAGTTCCCAAGCTCCATCTACTGTTTGTCCTTGGGTGTCTGTATGTGTCTGAGTCAGCTGCTGGAGCCTCTCAGAGGACATGCTCCTGTCTGCAAGCATAACAGAGTATTATTACTAGTGTTAGGGATTGGTGCTTGCCCATGGGATGCATCTCAGGTTGGATTGGTTTTGGGAGGTCATTCCCTCAGGCTCTATCCCATTCCCTGGGCCTGCATTTCTTATGGACAGGATAAATTTTGGGTCAAAAATTTTGTGGCTGTGTTGGTGTCTCTATCACTCCACTGGGATTCCTGCTTGAATACAAGAGGTGGCCTCTTCAAGTTCCATGTCCCCAATGTTGTGAGTCACTGCTAATGTCACCCCCATTCATTCTTGGGCCTCTCCTTCATCCTAAGTTTCTGACTCATCCTGGAGATGCCCCACTACCACCTCCTCACCCCTGTTGGTGACAGATTTCCATTCATTTTCATGACCACCTAGCCATCTTTACAGAGTTTGCTTAAGTCAGATGTTTTAAATTCTCAGTTCAAGGTTTTGTCCATACTGGTTGCTATATTCCAATGACACTAGTTTATATGGTTGATGTCTGATGGATGTCTTATTTTGATAACTAATTGAAGCTATCGTTTACTGAAAATTCTTAATACTTATTAGGCTACAATATTATTTGGGTATTGAAGGTTTAGGTATCATTTAGTGGGTTCATAGTCTGACTTCGTTTGTATCTATCTTTATCTTTCTAGAAATTATAAGTAAACTGATGATTACCTCTGAACCTATGCTTGTTCATGCTATCTCATTCCCCACTACATGGCACTTAAGTCAATGATTACACGAATCAATTATGACTATATTGATAATATTGTAGTACTAAAGAAAAACCCAATTTCATGCTTTCCCAAATTTTCAGTCGATATAAATCTATTTCAGTATGAGCTAGGATAATACCTAAAAGGTTTGTCTTTTCACTATTAGCCTATTTGTGTGTTTACAGTAGCCAAACAAGTACTTCTCAGTTGGTTGAAGTTTTGTTCCTTCCTGTCCTCCCTGAGACTGGGAGAAGACTGGTGATACCATTCTTCAGTCCATCTAATGCAGGTCAGCTGGTTCCACCTAAGGGACGGAGGAGTCACAGGACTACGTCAAACTCCTGATTTCACTGTTACGAGTCAATACTGGTCTTGAGGTTAGAGACTAGGATTAACTTAATTTTCCCTATCCCAGCCAAAAGATATCTCTACACATGAGTGGGACAACAGTAATGGAGTGATGCAATCAATTCTTTTCAAGATATCCTTTCTTTCTTTACTAAAATGAGACTCTAGTCTCTCGCCTGGAGTCGACAGTTCTTAGGAAGGTTGCTTGGTGCACAAGGAACTGTCTACAGTGCTGTGTCTGCAAGATGATTATTTCAGGCTCGTACTCACTGGCATCTTACTCTAGCTCCTCGGAGAAGCTAGATTTTAGTTTCCAAAAGGCAGTGCATGGGAAAAACTGATTCACCATTTGGAAAAATATAAATTTGAATTCTCTGCCTATGTAAAATTAAATCCCAAAATGTGTAAGACAATGAAATAATATAATTACTAGAAGAAAGAGCAAGTGAACACCAGTATAAGAGTCAGTCATGCCAATGAAACACTATGTGACCATATAAAAACATTTAAATGTTATGTGGCAAAAAGCAAATTCCATATAAAATTAATCCACAAAATAATTTGTGGTTTCTGTGTTTACTGAACCTAGCAGTCGGGCTTATCAGTCAGTGGTGGCATGTGCTCAGCAAAGCTGGGCTCCTTCTCTCCCAGATTGCTATTAAACATCTTTCGGGTGAGTCAGTGATTAAAAACCTTTGTCCTGGTCTCAAAAAATGAATGGTGCACTGGAACATCTGTTCACTGTATCCCAGATGCGGTACTTCTCAGTGTCGGAGCACTTCTATCTGGCTCTCTTTCTCCCTCTCCCTTTGTACTTAATTCCACACTTAATGCATTTTTTAAATAACAACATGAAACTCCATACCTGTATGGAGTATTTGCAGTATGAATTTAGCAGAATTACACAGTGAAAACCTTTCTCCCTTCTAATTCTTTTTTTAACAACAGAAATAAATTAAACACAATCTTGCTTGCATGAATGGCTCTATTTTCATTTAAGGGAATCTTGTATCCAAAGAGTCTGCAGAAGTAAGAAAATTCCTTGTCAGGGTTTCTCTAAACTCATTTATTTTTATTTGGGAACATATGGTTGAGATTTTTTTTCTTGATAGAACACCAGAAAATTAATTTCGATATGTCACTATAAATAAGACCACTTGTGGTATATCCATAATTAAATATTCACCAACATCACTCACTGCTTTCAAGGATTGTGTTCTCTTCCATAGCAAAAGCCTGGAAAGGGATACCAGGCAGTTTCCTAATGATGGGCCAACATAAGAAATTATACGTGGATCCAAGAATTTGTCAAATGAAATAACAGCAACAAACAATTTTCCACCTTTATAAACATGAAAGATCACGGATGAGATTCTAACACTAAAACAAGTAAATAATTGTTGGATAAGTTAAAATATGACAACTTAATAAAAAGTGCCATGTTTCAACAACTCAGCTCAAATAGAGAGCTCTGAAACTTAGTATGAAATTAATAGTATATCAAAACAGCTTGCATACTCTTCAAGAGATATGTATCTGTAGTAGAATTCTATGCTTTTAAATATGATTTTAATTTTTCACCTCTCATGATCATTGGGCTGATGAGGTGTGGCTGGCCATTACTGCTAAGACACAGAGAGATACAGAATTGTGAACCTGTGAAAGATGTAATGTCAAAGGGCATTGGGTGTGTATCATCAAAGCGCCTCAGTGAATCATCAAGCTGAGAAGTCCTAGATGACTATTATACATCAACAAAGAATAGTAGAATTCATTGATGTAACCGTGAGATGAAGATAGAGATCATTCAGTGATATAAAGAAGTCTAGTGAGGTTTTTTTCATGGTAAATACGAGGCCAATTGATAGCCAGGTGAAAAGGAGTCAAAGAAAGCTTATGACTTGTTATGACTTGCAACAAATAAAGAGAACCCCGAGGATGACTCAAAAAAGGAGCATGTCTCTGAGCAAAGCATCTGTGGAATTTTATTTAAGCTTGCCGTGAATTCATTCTGAAAGGTAATTTCATCTCAACTTCTTTGACATAAACCTGCATGGACTCCTGCCATCAAGCTGTCCTTAGCTACAAGGCACATAAATCCTATGTGAGTGGTTGTCTATGTTATTATTCCTAATTTTGTTATGCATGTTATGTTTGTTTTGTTATACCAATAAAAATGTAACAGTCATGGTATGAGAATGTGGCTCAGTAGATAAAGTGCTTGCCCCAAAGGCTTTAAGAGTCATACACTATGGATAGCCATAATCCAGCCTCAAAGTAGCAAAGCATTAGAAAAGATAGTCACCAACTACAGCACAGTGAGGGTTCTGTAGGGAGAGACAAACCTTCAGTTCCCAGAATGCCGAGAGAGATATAGCATCATGGCCATAGGTAGCCATAATGGGGCCTTGAAGGGAGAGACAAGAGACAGAGGACAACGTGTATTTTAGGGAATAGGTAAGCTTCAAACCTTGTGATCTAACATAGCCTAGAACTTAGATGTCATGAAGGCATTGATAAAAGTAAAGTTATAAATTCAGGCTTAATCTAAGGATGGGAGAGTGCACTTGCCACAGCTATAAGTGAGAGAGAGGGTCAACTGCCCTCTTTCAAAGAACTATAAGATCACTGTCTGTTTATCAACTCTTTCCATGAAGAGAGAGGTTTCTGCTGTGTGTGATCTGAGTTCTGGGAAAGGGAGAAAGGCAGCTAGAGGGTCTGTAACCTAACATTACTTAGCCTGTCATGTAGTACTGAAATTTCTCAAGTAATTAAATGACATGGCTATAAAAAATCCTTTTTATTTCCATCTCCCTGTTTATCTGAACAAGATTTCTAAGCTCTCTCTTATGATGGTTGCAAAGGCTAAATTAAGAAAATAGGAACACTATGAATGTGTCTAGCGACAGGCACATAAATCCTGTATGAGTGATTGCTTCTGTTACTATGCCTAATTTGTTTATGTGCTCTGGAAGAACTGTATACTAATAAAAATGTAACACGATGGGCTTTGGACTTGGCTCAGTGGGTAAAGTGCTTGCTCCAAAGGCATGAGGGCCAGAGTTTGAATCTCCAGAACCCATGTAAAACAGTTGATGAGCACTATAGTCTGCCTGTAACCCCAATGCAGGAGACAAAGACAGGCAATCCTCAGAATTGGCTGGCTAGCCAGACTAGCCCAATTTATGAGTTCTGAGCTCCCCAGAAACCTTGCCTCAAAATATAGGTGGAAAGTGATCAAGGAAGACAGGATGCCAACCTTAGGCTTCCACATATATGCACACACACACACACACACACACACACACACACACACAAGATACATGCAGACACACATAACACATGCATAAGTGTGCGCATGTATGCCCATGCAAAATAAACCTGCATAAAACAACTGTTTAATTTGTAGGAAGCTTTTAACAAAATGTTTTTGTCACTGAAAACTACAGCTAATACATGACACAAATAGTTGATAAATATATTTGTGTTCCTATTGCCATCAACTTCTGGTCAGCTGTGTGGTCTTCCTTCCTTGCCTGCCTCTGCAAAAGCCGTTGGCCTTTATTTACTCTATGTAACTCACTGAGGTACATTGTAGGCAGTTGTCTTTCCATAATCATGTAAACTGATTATTCAAGGAGCAGACAGGTGCTCAAGAAAATCAATGTACTACAAATGACGTTGTCCCCACAGAAGAGAAGGGTGGTGGGAGATAAAAGATAAAGCTGCATTGTAGAAACTAAAATACATCCCAGACTTCTGTTTCAGATGACAACTGTGCTCAACAAGATTGCTTTCTCAGATTATATAGTTCACTGTGTGGACGCTAAAGTAATGTTATTCCAGGTTCCCTGAGCTGGAGGAGTAAAATATTCCCAGGATTCCCATTGCTCGACTGCCACATTGTGGGATGCGCCCTTCATGCTCAGAAGGGCTGGCAAAGTCTCCTGCAATGCATTGGCATAAGACTGTGAGGATATCAGAGAACAAAGCTTACACTTAACTCAAACGCTACTTATTTTCAAGAGGTGGATGTGTCTGTGGGATAAGGTTCTAACCGATGTGCTTGAAACAGTTTCCCTTTCATGCCTTTTTCTGGAACGTTCCCCTTCGATTTTGTCACCCTTGGCTTGGCTCCCCCACTTTGCCTGCCTCCTGTGTCTTTTCATGCTGCCTGAGCATTTCCTTTCCAATATTTTGGCTGAATGTTCAGCTCTGTTAGCAGAAATGCTAAGTGAGTGCTTTGAAGCGTCACCCAATAAAATCCAGTTTTAGACAGAGCTCCAATTTCCCCCACCCTCTGGGAAATGAACCTTCAGTTTCTTTGTGCTCCAAGCAGAAATGTTAGAGACAGAAATGCTTTGCAGGACTGAGATTTGCCAAAGCCACCAGATGAGCCAACCAAGCAAGGTCTTGCATCAGGTCACCTGTAAAAGAACACTTCTCGGGGAGGTCCAATACCTTGAGAGATGCTAAACATTGCTGGGTTTTTTGGATGAAGCATCAGTGGCGAGAAAGTTCCAAAGGTGCAAACAAGTGTATCATTTCATAAGTCACATTTCTTAGATGAATGATAGTGACTTCAGTGAAAGCATCCTTCAGACCTTAAAAAAGCTTCCTCTTCAAATGCCCAATGAATTCCCCCTTTAGCACACATTTAAATAAATTTATTTAAGATATCCCTGAGGATAATCGGGCCTATTTTATATAATTCCTAATTTTCTGCAAGGGGATGACTACTGCAACATCCACAGAGAAAGACTGAATGATCCAACAGAAACACTCGCAGTAATAATTTAAACTTGGCTGAATCTACCCCCTCAGTCAGGTGATGCCGTTGGTTCATTCTCAGATGTACTGAAAAGGAGATTCTCTCTCTCTCTCTCTCTCTCTCTCTCTCTCTCTCTCTCTCTCTCTCTCTCCCTCTCTCTCTCCCCTGTTAGCCTTCAACTTGACTTTCCTGTCAGTAGGAAACTAAAGTAACCTTTCAAAACTTGAGATCACTTTGATAATAACTTTTCCCTGCTAAAGCTTAGGCCATAAACACATAAATATCTGAGGACGCCGATTACCATTCATTCTATGAACTGAATTGCCACTGTGCAATTTTTAATTATTTCCTAAGTTGCTAGACTAATTGTATTTCTGCCTCATAACACAGCCCTAAGAAAAGACTGGTTTTACTTCAGTGTAACATTTTTAAGCCTCTGTGAGAGCTCAGGACCTTTGTTAAGGTCTGTTCACCTTCTCTCTTTCCACTGGCGCATCCTTTCATCTCTTCAAGATGGTTTCCATTTCACTTATCCACAGATTCACTCTCACTGAGGTAGTATGTTCCAGTTGCTCAGTCATATCTGCATACACTTTTTCATCCATTTGAATAAACACTGTATTCACCAAACCATGGAGATGTGGGTGCAGTGGGGGAGGAGAGCGACTTAAGTTGTGATTTTAATGTACTGAAGACAAGAAAATTGTAGTCTGCTGATGGAATTAAGCTGTCATCAACCCATATGCAACCTGTGGAAGAGTTTAAAACAGATGCCACTCCAATTAGGCACAGCCTCACTTAGTAGAACTTGATTTTGTCTTGGTCACTTGAGCCCTACAAACAGTCCTTGTTCTATATACACCATACAACTTATATATACTAATGGACCCACCATTTCAAGTATGGGGATACATATGCATACACACAGTATTTGTCAATGTTTGCTATCTGTCTGATTGTGTTTTCAAGGCTTTGAGATAGAACAGTGAATGAAGTAAACTCATATCATGAAGTCATGTTCTTGCGAGGGAGACAAGAATTAAAGAGGAATCTGTAATACAGTAGGTTCAGATCCATGCTATGAAGTGCTATGTGGTATAAGGTTTGGGAGGAAAATGGCAGCCTAGGGTATCAAAGCATATTATTACTTACAGAAGTCTGAGAAACTAATAGCGTGTTGGAGACCAGGCTGTTTCCAGAGCATGCAGGCCACGCATCCCAGACTGTTGAAGCAATGTGTGAGGGTGCTTTGTGGTGGAAGAAAAGTGTCTTCCGGTGGTGGTGGCAAAGATGTTGCATGGAAATCTAAATATGTGAGAAATACTTGAATAACTTTGGAAAGAGAAAACATGTACTCTAATACAGGCAACCAAAGGCTAAGGTGTGTAAAACCAACAAACTTGGTAAAGAGAGCAAGAAGAGAGAGTGGAGGTCCTGCTGAGCGAGGTCAGAAGCTTGGAAGTCTGCTCAATGACGATTGCCTGAGGTGACAGCTTTCACTTTCTCTCCTGTAAATGAACCTCTGCCGATCATTCCCATGTGCCAGAGCTAATTTGCATTAACATAAAACTGCCAATCACCAAACTTCAAGATATTGCAAACTTACAGTGAAACAGCCACCATGAAAACATTAAATTCATAAGCCTGTAACTCTTAACAAGGGCATATGCACTGACTTACTGGTTGTCCAGACTTAAGAAAGAGATGAGGAAACTCTTAAAAGCTCATATTTAACGTAAGAGTCATGTGTTAAACACTACAGCTACAGGCAATTTCAGCCTAACTGAAAAGAATTTGGGTAAGAGCAAGAAAATGTTTAACAAAGGATGACAAGTTTAATTGTGATTTGGTGAGAAAAATAATTAACAAATTGGGAAGCAATTCCAGTTTTAAAATAAAAAATAGATTTATGAAGTAGATGGAATATAGTTGACAATGCTAGGTCAAGTAAAAATGTACATAATTAATAAGAAGTAATTGTCTATAAGGAATTTAAAACAAATCAGATAATATATTTCAATATGATTTATAGTTTTACTACTTATTCTAGTATGCATGGAACTTATTAGATTTTATACATATATACATGTACTTTATGAAGCTGATACTTAAGAACTTACCATGAACCTGCTGGACAAGGTACATCTATGTTGGTATGTAAAATATATGTATAAGACACATAATAAATCAAAATTCAGAAAATCCTCAAGATGCATGAGAACATTCGCTTGGTAGTATCAAACATCCAAGAAACAGCCCTGTAGAAGAATCTTTCTCCATCATATGTGATGGCTCACAGGAGCACACCCCCTTCAATCATGTCCTTCACAAATTAATTCCGGGGCCACGTGCTGCTTAAATGGAAAGATCGTATTTTCACATGTGTCTCGTTCACCAGGAAACTCAATCACAGGTATCGCCCATTACACTTTTATAATTTTGATCTTCTATAACTTACACTCACACAAACCTGGAGCATCACTAAAGGAATATATTAATCTCACAGAAAACCAGTCTACTGACTTTTTACTAGCCTGATCCAATAGCCTTATTCTGCTTCTAGCACACTCACAGGGTTTCCTAGGGGGTAGAACCAGGAGCTCCCCTTCCCTGGAGAATCTTTTCCTTATTTAAATATTTCATTAATAGTCATGAGCTAAAGCCAATTTTACATCCTTCCCAAAGTGATGATGATTAGATGTGTGACATTTAACAAATGAAAGCTTTTTTTCTCTTTCTCTTAACTATAAATACTGCAGTCAATAAACTTCAAAAAGTAAAATCAAATACACTCACTGCTGAAACGCAACTTAGTTGTCCATTTAGGATGTACCACCTGGGCAGAAACAATGTTAACAAGCCACTATTCTGGCCTCTGGATTGCAGTATCTACTTTCCATGTACAGGAAGGGAAAAGCAGGGATGGGAGTCAGTGAGGGCAAAAAATCTGACAGTGGCCATTACCCCTAAAACCTGTGCTGCATTCAAGATTTGGTCAATCTTGTTTTTTTGTACTTCATACCTGTCCCTTTCAAAATATATTTCCCAAATCTTAGAATCTTCACCTATGGGAAGAAGACTTTCTTGTGATGTAGAACTTTCCATGTCAAAATTCGGGCAGGCCAAGGTAAACTGGAGTGGTTGGTCACCATACTTTTTTTGGGGGGGGGGGACTGATAATTAAGTTACAGATCCCACAGAAGAGTGGCAAGTAAATAAAACACAGATTCAGGGCTGGAGAGATGGCTTGATCGTAAAATGTTGGCCTGGCAAGCATGTAGACCAGGCAGGGTGGTCTGGATCAGTAATCCTGGGCTGGAGAGGCAGAGACAGGAGGATCCCCTAGGCAACTCAGTGAGCTGTAGGTTCAGTGGAAGAATCCATATCCAAATATAAACTATAGAATAACTGAGGAAGATACCTGACAGCAACCTCTGACTACACACACACACACACACACACACACACACACACGTGCACGCATGCACACGCGTATACACACATATTTGTATACTCTCCAATATTCAAGCATGTATCTGCATGTAAAAGCACACACAAAGAAAATATAGTGGCCATAAAAATTATAAGATGGATACATAGTGCATAATACTGCACACAGCAGTCTGAGACCTGGAATTTTGAGCCAGTCTGTTCAAGTGTTCAGGTCAGATGCTCTTAAGAGTGAATTAAAGGCCAACATGGACTACAGACCTTATCTTTAAAAAATCCAAAGGAAGAGGAGGGGGAGGGGAATGGGAGAGAGGGAGAAGAAAAAGAAGGAGAAGGAGGAGGAGGAAGTGTGGGGGGAGGAGGAGGAGGAAGAGGAGAAGGAGAAGAAGTAGTGGTAATAGTAGTATTGGAAGCCCCCAATATTGTGACCAGGAAAAAAGAAAAAATATATAAATAAATATATCAATAAATTAACTAATTATTAATTAACAGCAAACCCAGAAAACACTAGTACTAGGAACTAGTGTAAACAATTATAATAACACAAATAGATAAATAATAAATTAAGAAATGAGCAACAACAACAAACCCAGAAACCAGTAGTACTATGTGGCAGGCTGAGTAAGAGAAGTTTATGAAAAAAGACTAAAAGATGGTAGAAAGGTAAGAAAGATTGTGAGGGAAAAAGTGACAGACACAAGTTCATTTGAGCTCTGCCTCCCAAATGGCCACATAGAAGAGCTCAGATGAAATCCTCGGGGTCAGCATAATCAACTACTCAAAACCTTAGGGACAATCCTTGAGAATTTTTCACTGAGAAAATCTCATTAACATTGGAAAATATTCTTTAGAATACTAATACTCACAAGTACATTTTATTCTTTTTAAAAAGCCTCTGTGTCCTTCCGGGGTATTTTTAGCTGGTACTGAGCCAGCCGATGGTCTCTCTGCTCACACAGTTCTGCATACATATTTTAAAACCTGCACATCCTGAAAGAACATAACGGATAAAAATTCAGTCTGAGTACTAGTGAGAAATACACTGATTATCCTGAGTGGCTTACTTAAGCCGTGAAGAGTGGGAAAATAAATTTACATCCCAATTATGTACTTCATAGAACTGAGCAGTTCCTTCATATATAGATTGGCTAACTAGGATTTAGGCAATGTTTATAAATTACTGAATGTGCAACCATGTCTCTTATAAATTCTGTTTCTTCAGAAAACGAGGCCATACTTGAAGTAATAAAGTCATTGCAAAATGTAGTTATTATCATACGCGCTCATTATACTCACTTCAAAACTATACATTTCGGTATTTACCCATTTCTCTCATTTCAGCCCACGATTAAGAATTGAAAACGGACTAGTAAAACATCCTAATTGTTTTCATAGACATCCACAACTGTCCAAAAACAGTCATAAATGCTCTCCAGAATGCTTAAGCTCCAAATCTCCTTTTAAACTGCTAATAGCAACGCAACCTGAAATTCCCACAGCTACTGTTTTCAGTGTAGGTAATGCTTTTCAAAAACCTCATCTAGGGATGCAAGATGGTTGAGTGCGTGAACGTGCTTAGAGTCAATCCTGACAACCTGAGTTCATTTCCTGAAACACGCGTGGCTGTAGGATGATGTCATTGTGCAGCAAGGCGGGTCCAGGATAAGATGTAGCCTATCATTGGATGAGAAGGAAGGGTAGGCGGCGAAAAGTCTAGGAAAGAGGGAGAAGAAGATCAAGATGGAGTCTATGGAGGAGGATGGTTCAGATTTGGGTGAACTAGATCGATTTTATCTTGTCTAGGTGGGCTGTTTATATCTTTACAAATTGGCAGTGAATTTATTGCGTGGATGTAGTGTGGTTGAAAAATTAACATGTAAATCTAACTGCTAAATTACAAGTTTCCTGAACTTTGATTTACCGAGCTAAAGAGGACAGTGTGTGAAAGAAATGGCTGAGAGGCAGTTGGAACATGCGGATCTGGTTCTGTTGCCCGTGCGGAGTGAGAACACGCAGGGCCTGCAAATGAGTGTGTGTGTGTGTGTGTGTGTGTGTGTGTGTGTGTGTGTGTGTGTGTGTGTGTGTGTCTGTGTGTGTTTTAAGGGACTGTGGGGAGAAGGCACTAAAAGGGAGACAGCCAGGAGAAGTCGGCTTGCAGACTATGTGGCAGCATAGCAGCCAGAGCAAGGGGATCCGGCTCACGGGAACTGATAGAAAACATTTCCTTTTTCATTTTTACCACAACACGTGGCAGAAGGAAAGAAGCTACTCCAGAAAGGTGTGCTCTGTATTCTGTACCTCCACATGGGCACCGTGCACACATATACACATGCTCGCATGTATACACATTTATACAAGCTCATCTACATGTCGGCACATGTGCACAAAAACGTATGTAAATAAATCTATCGGTAACTTTCCTGTTGTTAAATCAAACATCATGACCAAGGCAACCTATAGAAGGAAGGATTTATTTGAGCTTATGGCTCCAGAGGTATGAGTCCATCATGGTAGAAGTCATGGCAGCAGGGCTAGAGGCAGGAGTAGGAAGGTAAGAGCTTGCATCATGAACCACAAGCACAAAGCAGAGAGAGAAAACTGCCAGGGGCACAAGTCTTTGAATCACAAAGCCCATTCCCAGGAACATACTTCCTCTACCAAGCTTGACTGTGTCTTTCCATAAGTGGAAAATCCTGAGCAGTGAGTTTGGGGTGGACAACTGTGGAAGGCAACCTTCTGTCTGAGTGCCAGATTCCTAAAGGGATCCCTTCTGTCAAGGTCTTCAATTCCTATCTCTTCTCTCTTGAATTTTTAACTTACCAAGTGTAGTAGTTTGAAAGAGGAATATTCCCCACAGGTTCGTGTGTTTGAGCTCTTGGAACCCAGTTTGTGGCAGTATTTTGGAATAGTATTTAACCTTTAAGAAGTTAGAATACTATTAGCATTTCAGTCACTCAGGGTGTACCTTGAGTTTTATACCCCATTTCTCTTTCTGTTAGCTCTCTGTTATCTGACTGAGGATGTAACATTAACAACCATCTCCTCTTCGTCCCAGCATGTTTCCCTTTTCTGATATAGTTATCGTTCACATTGTGAGACAAAATAAATCTGTCTTCCCTTATGTCTCGTCTTGTCATGTGTTTGGTCATAGCAAAGAGAAAAGTAGCTAGAAGCCCAGACTCCCTGAGCTCTAAAGTAATGAGACAGGTACACCTTCTATCACCCACCAAACTCCTGTCTTTTCCTCGGTGCTTAAAGAGCCTTTGTACCTGCTGTCCAGAGACAATTAACAGGACTTGAAACCCAAGGCTGCAATGGGTGGTATTTCCATCATAGTGAAAGGCAAAACAGTTTTGGTAGGGCTAATACTTTCCTGGAAATGCAGTCACAATTTGTCATCTAACCTTCTTGGGAAATAGAACACTGACTCCAAAACAATCAAAATTTAGATAGTGACTTAGAAACTTAGATGTTCAACTATTTTATAACTTCGAGTTTGCACGCACATCTCAGTCATTTGGATCAAAGTTTCCGATTATTCCCTAACCCCACTACTTAAAATTGCCTGCTAATTAAGCATTCTCCAGTCCCCTCCTTGTTACTTATCATTATCATACTGTTTAATGTAGTAATGTACTTCATACATTTATGTTGTTTCTTGCCTTTCCTTGTTCCATTAGATGTAGTTTCAAAAAAGCAAGAAACCCATTTGCTTCATCCACTTCTGTATCCCTAGCACCTGGTACAGCCCATACATGACAAAAGATTAGTGATGACTTGATGAGTAAGGAAATAAAAAGTCTAATCCACACACAGTGTTCAGCATTAATGAGTTGTGATGGAATTCTTCATCTCCTCCTGGATGTTTCTCCTTCAAGCTTCCTGTCTTCCCTTGGTCTCCATTCACTAGTACTTATGGAAAAGCTCCATCTCATAAGCCCATGAATGGCACTATGAGTATAGATTTCTTTCTGTTCTATCTTCTCTTGCAAACTCATCACTTTTCCCTTCCATATCTTCAGGCCTTCTTCCTAGTCCTAGCCCTGGTAGTCTCGTGTCTGACTAGACATCAGCCAAATAGGTCCTACCTACAATTAGCATAATACTAACACAGACAATAGCTTCTTCCACAGTCACACCAGAGATAGTTCCAAGCTAATGGTCTACATGAATCACCATTAAATCAAGTGGTACAATGAGAGGAAAAGGTTTGACCCATCATTTTCAAAAGTACAAAGAGATACAGAAACTCTCCAGACTTTATACGAATCCCTTGAAGAGTTCTGGCTCTGAACAGCTTCAATGTGATACCAAACTAAAACCTATAATGGAGGAGGAGGTGCCCTACTTGACATTTTATGCTACCAAGTAAAACATTCAGTGCCAGGAATGAGTCTTTCCACAAAGGAGTTCCACAGACCACCCAAAAAACCCAAGTCTATTGTTTATCCTCTGGTAAGACTCTATATTGCTGGGGACACTATTTATATAATAAAACATGAAGCAATCAAGTTGGTGCCAAACTAGAAGCTTGACCCCTGCACATAAGTATTCATGGTGCTGGATGGCACATCGTAAAATATTAGAGGATAAGTGTAATCATCAGCATCATTCAACTACAAACTGTAACAGAGACCTGCCTGCAAGGTAGAATACTGTGATAGTGGCACAAGTGCTGTGGGAATAACCAACCACACTATTTGGCTGAATTAAGATTAATTCCATGAGATGGTACCCATACCTGACACTCATAAAGTTGTCAAGAACCTGAGACTGAGTAGGTCCTAGGGCCAAGGGGAAAACCTACTAATATTACTCTTCTGAAGTAACATAGCAATAGAGTGATTCCCAATGGCCTATCCCTGTACCCATAGGTCAGTTCAGCATCACTGAACACTCATCAGAGATACTTCTTGTAGCAGATGGTAATTCACAGAGAGACCCGTGACTAGACAATGTAGAGTACGAGAGTCTTTGAAGCACTTATCTATAAATGGAATACCTTCATCAGAGCCCTCCCCTCAAGGCTCATGGATTTATGTGAGATATGATATGGAAAGACTGTAAGTGTTAAAAAGAAAAATAGAAACCTGAGTGGTGGTAATACACACCTCAGGAAGCAGAGGCAGGTGGATCTTTAAGTTTGAAGCCAGCCTGGTGGCTCATGGTGAGTAGTGAGTTCCAGGGCAGCCAGATCTACACAAAGAAACCTTTTCTTCATTTAAAAATAAAAGGTTCAGAGGTGATGGATGATTCCAATAAAACAGTGTCATCCAGATACAACAGAGCTTATCCTCCTAGAAATTCAAAAGCAGTTTGATGGCATGTAGAAGATTTACACAAATTCAAACATACAAAATCCCAGCATTTAGTGGGCATGAAGTCCTGCCCTAACCAGGAAGCTTTTTGCAATTAATACTTTCTTGGTATGGGAAAACCGTTTTCCTCCAATGGAGTGTCTCTGAGTATATCAAAAACACTACAGCAGGCCCCTTGCTCAGGAGTAGTTGACCTACAAAATGGACTCCATGTGGTTCTGTGTGCTCTTGCTTTGTTCGGTGTTGGTATTTCTTGTCTCGTGGTTTTTGTTTGTTTTGACTATTTATAATTTTATATATTTTATAGAGAAATATATGAAGTTGGACGGATAATCAGGTGGGTTGGATCTAGGAAGAATTAGAGAAGGGAAAAATTTCAAAATATATTGTACCTAAATAATTTTTAAAAAACAGGCAGACTCATATCGTATAGATACATACATATGCATGTGTGTGTATATATATATACATAAACATATACACATGATGGTTATGCAACCACACACTTTAAAGAAAAACACTAGTTCTGATCTTAGAAAAATTGACAATATAAGTTTTGTCCTTTAGAAAGATTAAATGGATTATAAATAATTTATACATTATAATTATTAATATTATGGACTTTAATGACATGAAAATTATCACAATGATTATTTTTTAATAAAATATAGATTATGAGGGGCTGGGAATGTAGCTCTAGGGTACAGGATCTAATAAGCATGCCCAACACCCTGGGCTTTACCCCAAGAAATAAAAACGAAAAACAAATAAATAAATGCAAAATGTTTAATTATCTAACACTGTATAAAATTTAACCACGTTTTCACAATACATAAAATAAAATACCCCAGAATATTTAGCAGTTAGCTCTCGTGGATCATATTGCAAGGGATTTTAATTTCCTTCTTATGTAGAATATTGCTTCAATCATCATAGCAGATGGCACACTTTGAATGCATCTTGAAGCACGTGTGCTTTGATGTTCCCTTTTGGACAAGATACGTATGCCATGTAATATACGGTCATGCTCATGTGGGCTTCATAACGTGAGGTAAATTATATATCATCCGTGAGACAGACAATGAAGGCACATTGAGGAAACTAGAAACGTTGATGGAGGGAGCTGGCAAACAGCTAAATGTTCTGGCGTCGAAACTCTGTTTATTTTCATAAACCGCAATCCTTAAATGCTCATTTTCACCTGTTCACAGAAGGCCTGATGAATCTCATTTAGTTGAAACAGCATTGATTTGATGATCCAAGCAGGCATTTTCTCTCTCTCTCCTGACAGGAGGGGGTTCTTAAGCACACCAAGCACATAAGCCTTTCCTTCTAATTTCCCTTTTTTGACATGAGTGAATAGTAACCTGATCTCATTCTAGTGGGTATTAAAATCTCTTCTGGAAATGTATTAGTGTTCTGCTTGTAAGATGCCTGTGGGAACATGCTACAGTGTGAAGTCTGAAAAATCAGAAGTCTACCCATGTTTTGCATGTGGCAGAGAGCTGAGATAATCCTTTATTGTGGGGAAAAGGGCTGTGCTCTATTGGGCCGTTACAAGAGCTGGAATTTTATTTTGAAGTTCTCAAGTTTTGTTCTCTTGCTTTATGGTTTTTATGCTAAAATTATGGCTTCGTAATAGGTTGTGAGGCATGCTTTATGCACTATCATAATTATAAGCTATTACAGTTCATTCTTCGTGTCAGGACGGTTTTATAGATGTTTAAATGAAGTTTCTGACAATGAAGATACGGCTCTAATAGTACTACATTATGGCTACACCTGGCAGAACGCAGTTGCGCAGTGCTCCTGTGATAAACCACTAGGAAGAGGAGGCTGGGATTTAAAATCTCAACTGCTTGCCTCCCACTGAGCTCCAGCAAACCCACAGATTTATCAACCCATTTGTATTTAAATATCTTATATGCTTTTTGCCTTACTAAGCCACCAAACCATCAAAGAAAGAGCAGGAAAAAGAATCGCCCTGGTAATTTACTTCATATTCTTTTTGTCAAGAAGGATGCCTGAAATGCAATGGCTCATTTGTTCTTTGCCCTGGAAGAGCAGCATTGGTGGGCTGTGCTTACGCCTGCATGTATACATGTTACGGATGATCTGTTATGACATGTCCCAGGGACAATTATATCAGCTAATGCTTTGGTTGGTTAGACTCTCTAGAATGAGGTGAATTTACTTTTTAAACTATTCCAGGTGTCAGTAGAATGGTATTTATTTACTTATTTACTTGTTATTATTTACTTATTTTGTTGTTGTTGTTGGTGGTGGTGGTGGTGGTGTGTGGGTATGTGTGTGTTACGTGTGCTTACAGCATGTGAATATACAAAGGGGGGTACACACAGCGAGCTTGTGGTGGTTAAAGGAAAACTTTCGGGAATCAGTTTTATTTTTCCACCACAGGTCCTGGGGAATCTGAGACCATCAGGCATTTTTGCTGATTGATTTTATCGACTGAGCCATCTTCCAGGCCCCAATGAACTTTAGTCACAGGGGACAAAATGGCCAAAGATTTTGGTAAAAGAATTCCACTGAAGTGGCAGGAAGCCATGTAAGGAATTAGTGCCAGCCTTTAACTTTAAATGACTTCCAAAAAAAAAAAAAGCCCAAAAAACAAAACAAAACAAAACAAAGACAAACTAATAAAAGGATGGATCAAGTAAAGATGTGATGTCATTGTGCCAGCTTTGTTTAGACAACCATATTATTGAGATTTCATGGATGCAATATCCTTGTCAGGTGGAGGGGAACTATCTACAAGTAGGTACCCTGGACTCTGGCTCCACACCTGACTCATTCCACACACCCCCTCCACCGTTTTCACTGAGACATAGGTGTAGGGGTGCTTTGGAGAAATATCAATCAGGATAGGACGCTCCACAGTAACTAATTCTCTGCATTTTGACCAGCTGCAGATCTCTGTAGTAGTTGACATCTGTCACAAAATGAAGCGTTTTTGATGAATGGTACGACCTACATTTTATTCGTTTGTGTAGAATAAGTATTGAGAATATACTTACAACAAATATCGGTTGATATGCCCATGCAAACAGTAAAATCCATGTGGCCCTATGCCAGGAGCCTTCCAGCAAGGGCACAGAGTAGGTTCTGGTGTGGCTTTAAAGACTGAGGGTCTCCGGATGTTCTAGCTCTCTATACTGAAATGCTGATGATAGTTTCTAAAAAGTCCTAAAAGCTTTCTTGTTCTTTCTGAGGGTAAAAAGCTGCTGTCTTAGGTGATTGACACCTGCAGCCTAATGGGGGGAGAAAGTAATGTGGCCTTTGTTCTATCTCAGCAGGAACTGCAGAGGGACACTTTGGAAAGTGATTATAGCATTTCTTACTAAGTTATGAAAAGTTTCCTATGAAAGCTATCTAAGAAAAGGGAAAACAGAAAGATCCTAAGGGGTGAAAGGGAAAAATTCTTCTCATCTCTTTGTTATCAGTACTTATACGTCTTTCAGAATGCATGGTCACATGTTAAAAAGTTCATCACAAGATTATACATAAAATCAAATCATAAATTGAAATAGAAGTTCACAACAGTGAATGTTTACATGCATATCCATTAGGAGTAATTAACTGGCTTAAGATCCATCACCTATCACAGCTCCACAGATTCATAGAAGGTCGAAAACCATAACTAAGTTATTAATGAAGTTTTGTATAGACAAACCCAATCAGCACTTTGACCTCTGTCCCAGTATCTAAAATAAATCGCTAGTCCCTCTTTTTATGTCATTTGGTTGTTTTTACAACCTCTTGGAATGTGCTCTGAGTAGGAGAAAGTCTGGTTACTGACTAAGAGCAATTAACTGGTGACACAAGGGAGACTGACAGAGTTCTCTTTGCAGCTCTGACTATCAGAAAAGGACCTAATATCAGCCCCACTACAAAAGAGCTTAATAATCACTGTTATAACTTTAGGAATTCTTATAGAATCATCATTAAGACTTAAGAAATCATCTATTTTCTACATAGCATCACTACAAGACAGTACATCTTCACAGACCTGCAGAGAGCTGCTCAAAAGGGGTGGGCTGATGCCTAGTGATTGTCATATATGTTTAATAATAACAGGAAAGGCATATTATATATAATGTATATAATGTATTTTATATGTATATATCAGGATTCTTTTATAAAATGAATTCTCTTGGGCCTTGCCTATAGAGTGAATCTGTCACAGATTAATCCGAAGCAGACTATCCCAGGGGAAGATCACCTGCTAATTATTAGCTTGTCCTATTTTGGCTCCTCACAGCCCCACACCTAGATAAAAAACTACAGGTGATCAATCACTGCTACTCAGGGAAGGAGAAGCAGTTTTGTCCAAGGACAGGACAGTACGCAAGTGGAGGAATACCAAGTGGTGAGCCATAGACATGTGTATAGTAGGTTGAATATACATGTGTGCATATATATATATATGTATATATATATATATTAAAGAAAAGACTATGAATATGGGAGGTACGGGAGGAGTTGGAGGGGCAATGGGAACAGAAGGTACAGAGACTCAGTGCTCATGTATGAAGTTTCAAAAATGTATTTAAGAAAACACTATATGTTTTATACCTTTGTATAAAGGTTAAAACCAGCTTTTGCTTGAGGTTCCTTCAAAACCGTATGTTTCATGATAGGAAATAGATTGCATATGCCCTTCTCTCAGAATGTTCCACATCTATGGGAAAGTATTTATCTCATCAACGTGAATAAAGAATTTTAAACTGCTACTGTGAAAATTCAGTGTGTTGTTTTAAAAAAAATGAAGTGTTCTTTAAAAAGAAGTCAACAGAATCATAAAACATCTCTTCCTCCCACATTTGCTTGTAGAATACATTTGGCTTTTCTCTTTAGGACTCCCAGTTCTTGCATATTTTAACACTTCTGTAAAGCTGCAAACAGGGAGGTTGCCGGCTGTTTTCACTCAGTGCTTTAGAATCCACTAATGAAAACAAGAATGGAGAACTGCAAACATATAAACAGCCCTCTGTGGATGAAGAAATGAGGCCTGCCAGATTGATAATTACCAACAAGGATAAAATCGCTGATACCTGATCTAACTCTCCTTCATTCCTTCAGGAAGCTCACAATATAGACTTTTTTACTTTAGAGAACTAATCCATGACAGTCATCTGTCAATAAAAATTAATATGTTGCAAAACTAGGAGCAGTGATACAACTACTCTGATATCGTGGTTAAGGAATCATTGGAATCAGTAGTTGGCCATGAGCATGGATTTTGTATTATGATTATTTTCACATTAGAACTATCATCTCCCATACATACAGTTCACTGAATCTTAGGAAAACTAGTATGATACATCTAGAAGAAAAAGACAGGGCACTTCAATATATCTTGTTGTCCTTGGGTAGAAAAGGAAGGGCAAGACCAAATGAGTACTGTTTCCTAATGGCTACAATCTTCAAGCTGGTGAAATTAGAGAACTAAAAGTAAGAGAGAACGGGCCAATGTTTAGAAGTGTAGCTTTAAAAACACAAACAGGTAAAAACATGATTGAGGGTAAGAAAAAAAATGAAAGGAGTAAAAATATTAGAAATAGCCTAACTCCACTATCTGTCACCAGGAACATTGTAAAGGTTAACCCAAATGTATGTGTGTGTGTGTGTGTGTGTGTGTGTGTGTGTGTGTGTGTACGTGCGCTTTCAAAATTCCAGGTAATAAAAACTTGCACTGTCAAACAGGTTTGCAACTTCACTTATAGGAATAAGATGTAGAGTATATTAAAATAAGAGAAAAACCAGGTTAAGTGTGTGTGTGTGTGTGTGTGTGTGTGTGTGTGTGTGTGTGTATACCTGTTATCTCTTCCTATGTTTTAGCACATTCCTTATCCTTTTCCTCAGGCCTTAGAACTATTCTTTCTCTAAGCTACTGACCGAATGAAAGCAGTCCCTTCACTTCATCTGTAAAACAATAATAATAATTTGAATAATAATTATTTTTAAAAATATGTAATTGGTTGAATGGTTAAAATTAGGTACCAGATGGCATAGAAAGACTCTAAGAGGCAAAATACCAGAAAGTTTATGATTAAAATAGTCTCTCCTAGAAATGGCTGCATAAACAAGACCCAAACAATGGTAATATCAATGAACATTGTGTGTATGTGGTAAGGGGGCTTGTGGGGTTTTACCCCTTAACAAAGAACTTCAGAAACTAATGACTGCTGGCAGCATGAGAGAACGTGAAAGTAATCCTCTCCCCAGGATGAGCCTATTACTGGTACTCTAATGCAGGGAGAAAAGCCTTAAAACCAAATCCACAGGCACACCTAAAGTGGACTCTGTGGATTTCATACATAGTCACACACATGCATATGCACACATGCATACACACACACACACACACACACACACACACACACATAGTGCACATTTATCAAACAGTAATAATCAAAGAAAAAGAGGCTATCAACTTGAGAATGGATGTACATGGGAGAGTCTCAAGAAAGGGTAGCTGGGACACACAGGAGGGGGAAGATTGATATAATTCTATATCAACTACAAATGCTATTTTTTAATTAAAAAAAAAGAAAAGAAAAGAAGGTGCATCTGCTTGACCACTCTACAGTTGGGATGTTGCAAGTTCATAGCTTAATGATAAATTACATTGGTATCTTGGCCCCTCAAATAGCTATAATTATCTTTTGTATGTCACCTAATGCCCTTGTGATTATCATAGGAAATTTTTTCAAATGCATTCAGGCTCTTAGATGCCACCACCCCCAAAGCTAAGAATGTCCACTAATTGCATCTGATGCCTATGGTAGAAATTTCTCCATTTTGTGGCAATCTGCTTCCCTGAAATTTGCACCAATGTATTTGAAAAGTTCTTAAATTATGATTGTCTTTGTTGTGTTACTAAGAAACTTCATGAGACTGCTGCCACATTGGAACACGGAATTTGAGGAGACCCGAATCTATGTTTCTGAGACTTTATCATTCATACATGGCTCTAAAATAAGGTATCATTTAACCCCTTGATGTAATAGCTGTATTTTTGTGTCAACACCCTCATGATGATGAGAAGAAAAAGACAAAATCCATTCGCTAATACTTTAATTTACTTACTAGAAAATACTTTGGTGTTCTCGAGTTTCAAAATCAGTTGAAGGGGTGTATTGGATTAATGTGTTCATATAAAAGTAAAACATTGAAATTGCTCATTTGGCCTTTAAGTATCTAAAGTATGTATCGTCAAATAATAGATGCTACCTGAAGAAAGCTCAAAATGGATACTTACAAAATATGCATTGAAAGTCGCTCATCATCCTATCTTCTGCCATTAGATGCTATTAGCACCACACTGTTATATGTCCCTAAGTATCTGTAGTCATAGTCTTTATTTTAATTTAGCTCTCTTTGTCTTCTTTCCCCATTGGAAAAAAAATGAAAATGTTAACAAAGACAAAAGGCTGGTGGGAAGTAGGAACCATTAATGATCTTCTGGTTTCCTGCCTCTCTTCAGTGTAATTTTCAGCCAATATGCATAAAACTATGTATATTCATTGATTAACTCTTTATCCAATGAGTTCACAATGGCTAAAAGAATATTTAAAGATTGATTCTGCTTATTTTATTGTTTTTCTATAATATCTTAGAACTAGGTTGTTATTTAAAAGAAAAATGCATAGATTTCCACAATTTATCTTCTCTTTGACTGACATCTTGTGTTTAGATCACTCAATGTCAATGAAGGCCACAAGGGATGCAGCTCATCCATAAACACACCCTGCTTCGGAGGAGGCATGTTCATACCTGCTAGGGTTGGGCACTCAAGTCTAATAAAACCTAATTATTAATAGGCTGTATAGGAAAGTCAATTTTATTCTTACATTTCCTGTGGGAAAAAAGGAGGAAGGAAAGTAGGAAGAAAGGAAGGAAGGAAGGAAGGAAGGAAGGAAGGAAGGGAGGGAGGGGGAAGGAAGGAAGGAAGGAAGGAAAGAAAGAAGGAAAGAAGGAAGGGAGGAAGGAAGGAAGAAAGGAAGGAAGGAAGGAAGGAAGGGAGGAGGAAGGAAGGAAGGAAGGAAGGAAGGAAGGAAGGGAGGAGGAAGGAAGGAAGGAAGGAAGGAAGGAAGAAAGGAAGGAAGGGAGGAGGAAGGAAGGAAGGAAGGAAGGAAGGGAGGAGGAAGGAAGGAAGGAAGGAAAGAAGGAAGGGAGGAAGGAAGGGAGGAGGAAGGAAGGAAGGGAGGAAGGAAGAAAGGAAGGAAGGAAGGAAGAAAGGAAGGAAGGGAAGAAGGAAGGGAGGAAGGAAGGGAGGAGGAAGGAAGGAAGGAAGGAAGGAAGAAAGGAAGGAAGGAAGAAAGGAAGGAAGGAAAGAAGGAAGGGAGGGAGGGAGG
This sequence comes from Rattus norvegicus, assembly GCF_021556685.1. NCBI lineage: Eukaryota > Metazoa > Chordata > Mammalia > Rodentia > Muridae > Rattus > Rattus norvegicus. Next base: position 41,034,214 of record NC_141544.1, on the reverse strand, counting down.
AACCACTAACAAACTTGTCATGGAAGAAATCTTCCTCCAAATATCTTTGACTCCTGAAGACGCTATACCAAGAATATTTGTGCATTGTAAGAAACTGGTCTCCAAAAGGAGTTGGACTAGAGTGGATAGAATAAATACCAAGATATAGATACTCCACAACTTTTCACGTTTGGAATACATAGAGTCTTTCATGTCATTCACCTGTTCCAGGTTGGGAAGCTGGGAAGCCCCTCCTCAGAGAAATATTTTGGTTGCTTATTTACTAGTTGGCTTTGCTTTGTTGGTTCTTGTTTTCCTGTGCATTTCCTGCTAGTCTCTAATGTGAATCGGTTTCTTTCGAAAAGTTATTGAACGTTGTCATGGCTCATTGTCAAGCCAGCTTTTTAAGGCTCATTTTTGTGGAACAAGAACATAAAATTTTCTTTTCCAACAGAGACCACACAGTGTATAAATAAACCTGTTGGCTTAGAACTCTGAATGACACCTCTCCCTCTCTGCCTCCCGCTTTCCCTCCCCCTCTCCCTTCCCTAACCTCTGTCCCTCTCCCTTCCTCTCCCTTTCTCAAGCCTTGCCCTACCTTTTCCATGAAATGTCCTCTCTGGTAAATGCCCATGATGTGTTCGGTGAGAGAAAAAGCTTTCTGCTCTCTGAAAGTTCAACAACAGAGACTATGAACCGGACTGACAGCCAGTGGACTAGCAGGAGAAAAGATGTAAAATGTAAGTGTTCAGTGTTTTCACTGCAAAAAAACAAGAACATGCAACAACTCAGTGAGATCCAGAGGTCACTCATGGTCCTTTTGGAGGTGAGGACAACAGAGAGGACAACAGCAAAGGAGTGGAGAATGGTGGGTATAGAGGAGGGTGAAAGAGAAGAATGAAGGGGTTCTCCAGAAGGTCAGGGGATAATGGACAACCTAGGATAGACTCTGGATGAAGTGCCAATGTCAATTCACTCTTGTGAGGTAAGCTTCGTCTTTCCTGTTGGTGAGATGCAGGGTCAGGTTCATGACAATGTCTTTCCTTCTGGAGGAACTGTCAAATGAGATATTTGGAGATGCTGGCATCTAACTTGGTTATGTAAGCTTGTTTATAGTAAAGGAGGCTGTTCAATAAGAACAATGAAGATGTAGTGACACATTCCTAGACTGGGTTTTAACAGTGCTTCTGGGATATGCGTACTCACATGCGTGCATGCGTGCATGCGAGGAAGAGAAAGAGAGAGAGAGAGAGAGAGAGAGAGAGAGAAAGAGAGAGAGCACATACTTGTACGTACATAGGAAGCACTTAGGACTTTCTTGTGTAGAAGCGCCAAAGACAAATAAGATCTTCCCAAAAAGGGAGCAGACAGAGTTTTGGGTGCAGTAGCACTCACTCCACAGGTAAGTGCTAACCTAACATTCTTCTAGCTGACTACTTTCCCAATAGCTCTAGAGAGTTAGTTGAGTCTTAGTAGGCTCAGGTATAAATAACATTTGAATATTTTTCTAGCCATGTATTACATTATCAACTTCAAATGAGCCAAGCCCAGTGCCTGACTGGGAAGAACTGTACTCATTATCAACTTCAAATGAGCCAAGCCCAGTGCCTGACTGGGAAGAACTGTACACAGTAGGCACAGAAACCAGCTGTCCTGGCTAGTTTTTGTTGGCTTGAAACAAGCTAGCATCATTGTGGAAAACAAAAATCTCAATTAAGAAACTACTTCCAGTAGATATACCTGAGGTGCATTTTCTTGATTTACGATTGAGTAAGTGGGTCCTATTCACTGTGGATAGTGCCACCACTGGGGTGGAAGTCCTGGGTAGCAAAAGAAAGCACATTGAACAAGCTAGCAGCTTCTGCATTGGTTCCTGCCGCCAGGTTCCTGTTTGATTCCTGCTTTGACTTCCTTCAATATAAGCCAAATACTGATCCTCCCCAAGCTGCTTTTGATCATGGTGTTTTAACACAACAATAGAAATCCAGACCAAGACATCAGTATGAGCAGAAAGAGTAGAAAGGGTGTTTTGTTTTGTTTTGTTTTGTTTTTTTAAATCGGAGATAGGCAAGTACATTACAACTGCTCCTCATTTGGAAAGAAGAACATATGAGAAAAAAATGCCCCAAAAAATTAACTTAAAAAGAATAAGAACAAAAACATGAAGAGGATGGATAAAGAAAGTGTGTCCACAGGACCCAAAGAGCTTGAAGCAAAGTATGTCATGTTTTATGTAGATAATCATACAATAATGTGTAACACAGAAACCCGAGAAACTTCTAGACTATCGAAAGAAATGCAAACTGTATTCACTGCGAGTGGCATAGCCATGGTGATAGCTCAGGCATGGGACAGAGATTTAAAAGAGGTACTGCACATTGACTGAGTCTCTTCTTTTAAAATGTAGAAATGTGACCAAAAGCAATTTTCAACAAATCAGATTGTCCAGGTTTTTCCAACATCTAGAGCAGCTTGTGTTTCTAAGTACTTTAAAAAATGAGAAAGAAAAAAAAAAGGGCAGAGTTTACAACAAGCCCCCAACCTGTGTTTCCAAAATAGGGTGCGATCTGTGTGATGCATTACACAAGTGAACCAAGATAAATGATAGTTTTCTATAACAGGGAGAGGACCAAATTCACTTAGATGTCTTGAAATGAGAATTATTGTGCCAATTGGCCTTCAGGGAAAATATCTCCCCATTGGGGAGCTTAATTCAAATAGACTCCCATGGGAAACAGTGAATCTCCCTGCTTAATGGGCATAATAGCCTCTTTTACATTGGACAGACCCTATTGTCACAGCAAACATGGCTTGCTGCGGGGCTGGCAAAGCCCAGCTTTCTGCTGGGGGCAGTGGCAGAGCAAGCATTTCTGTGAATAAGTCTCCCATCTCTCCCTTGGTAGGTTCAGATAAAGATTTGAACCCTAAGGGTTTTAAACTCTGAAACAGCTCACTTCTCAGGTTATGTCTCTGACACCGGACTGTAAAAACTGACAAAGATAAAGATACCCAATGTACGGCTGGAAACTTACTTTATCAATGGAAAAGCTAGAATTTTGGGGATCTTGCCCTTTTAATTTGTAAAGGACTTGGGGCACAATCCCTGAGGTGTTGAATGAAGTGTTGGTGAGGACGAAAAAGACTTCAGGAAATACACTCATTACAGGGGCAAGCATCACCAAATATCTAAAGCGATCCTTCGTTATCCTCCTACTGCAGCCACTGGAGCAAGCATATGTACTCACTCTGTCCTTCTCCTGTTTCCACAGTCTAGATTGGACAGTGCAAAGGCAATAAAAAAAATACCACTCAGGGCAATTCTAGTGCATTGTAATTTGCAGAGGACAGGGCTTCACGACATCTCCCCAAGGAAGCTGAAAGGGAATCATTCAACGACCAGAGCATAGTGGGAGAGGTCCTATTCTGCCTGCAACAGATGCTGTTCTGATCCAGTACTGTTTCCCTGAGAACACACTGGCAACCGTCCAGCACTGCATCCATCAGCCATGGGCCAACACTAAATGCATATAATCACACCCGGCCATTGTCAAGTGCTACAGAGCACCTGCTGTCTTCCAAGCTGCACCCTGTGCGTAATAAAGGCATTGTTAAGTAAAACGTTTTGTAGAATGCAAGGCTCATGCTATCCTTAAGAATTACTATTGAAACCTGGAGATAAAGGTGAGACCTGGATCCATCCTGTCTTTCACCTAGCTCGCAGCAGCATGAAACAGTGGTTCTTGCCATTTGACACAGCCACGCGATATGAATTCTCAGGAAAACACGTTTGTTACAACTTATAATTTTCTTTTCCTATCTGTTTTTTGTTGTTTTATACAAATAAGGACACACATTCACGGGTTTTGTAGTTGTTGTTTTAATTCATTCGGTACTTTGAAGAGTGTCAAGGGAGGAATACTAAATACTGATAGGGGTTTTGTGAACATAACTGACCCAGTTTCAACCGCAGTCTTATTATTATTTATCGACCATGTGACATTGGGAACCTTACACCTCTGGCCTCAGGTTGCTCTTAGAGAAATCATGGCTACCTTGCAGTGTGGTTAACTGGAAGGAGTGTAAGGTAATTATGTGCTTTGAAGCATTTGGCTTTCTGTTTTACGCATTCAGAGTGCCGGAACCACTCCAGGATAAAGGCAGTACAGGAGCTCAACAGAGTTAGTTTGTAAGGTCGTCCATGTGTAAGGTGAACCTACAGTACAAGGGAAGCATGCTCAACAGTGTCACTGTGGTCCACAGCTCCCTGTGTCTACACAGTCAGAGGCAGGGCCAGCCAGATGACTCTTGGAGCGCAATACAGAGGCTGACATTCAGAAGACGGATGTTTTCTCCATCATGGATTCTTGCATTAACTTTGTCTTAGAAATATAATGTGAGGGTGGGCAGGGGGATGACTCAGAAGGTAAGAGTATTTGCTGTGCAAGCATTAAGACTTGAGTTCAAGTCTCCAGCACACATGTGAAAATCTGGATATGGTCACCTGTTTACACATAACCCCAGTGTTATAGGGCCAGAAGCAGGATTGATGTGGCTTGTTGCCACCACTGTAGCTCTGTGTTCAGTGAAAAACTCCCCCCCTTTGTCTGTCTGTCTGTCTGTCTGTCTCTCTCTCTCCCCCTCCCTCCTCTCCCCTTCCCCCTCCCCTCTCCACTCCCTCTCTCAAAAGAATATGAACAGTTAAGTGGTACATGATGATCTTCTCTGGCCTCCACAACCACATACAGAAGTGTATACCTACAATCATATGGGACATACAGAACACACACACACACACACACACACACACACACACACACACACCAGAACTACTTATTTTGATTTCTGATATTTTTGTCATACCTGTAATATAAACTATTATAAACTATACATCCAAACTGATTATGCTTAACTTGTCTCACTCACCCTAGTTCCTAATCCTAGGGTCCCTTCTACCCATGCTAGTACATTTACAGTTGCTTAACTTCCTTGCATCTTGCATTAGTCAATGATGATGGGACATCCTAGGGGTCGATGAAACCCACCAGACCACAATCAGCAGTCAGTGGTTCATCTTCCTGTGCTGTAAAACCGAGATCAGTTACATCATTGAGGAAGAGCTACAGCACCCATTAGCACTCATGCTACAGAAAAGCCTTGAGTTAAGTATTAACAGGATGGTCAACCCCATGTAAGACAATTAGGAAAGAGAATGGGGTCAGTGCATTTCAGTGCTCCTGTAGGTGTGAGAACTTACAGGATCATGAGGTTACAAACTCTTCTTGTTCTGTAGATTCCTGATCTTAATGAAAAGAATGGTCCAGGACAGACATGCTAATGGATCAGAAAAGGAATTACTATAAAGCCAATGTCACAGAGATTGACAGGTGCTGTGCTGAGGCTGTATAGCTGGAGACACAACTTAAAACTAAGGCAGAGGGAAATTTTAGCTGTTGTTCCAGGAATACCCCTCCTAACTTAACCAGTGTGTCCCAATTTTCAAAGCTTTTTAATGTTCTTCTGGAACATTCCATTTCTGCACTTCTCGAAAATTCTACATCTCTTCATAACCTTGCTCTAAGAGTTGAGGCAGTATGAAATAAAACCCCAGTTAAGACTTACTGTTCATTTCAAACGTTTCAGTTTCATTACATAGAATAATTAGTGAATTTTCTGTTGGTTGCTTATTATTTTAAGCATGTTTACCTCATTCTATATGGCAAAGTAGATTATAAATGAATTATAATGCTAGTCATCTAACAATCAACAGGAAAAATATATAAAACATTACTTCTGATGTCAAAATGGAAAGGAGTTTGTAATATTTCCGTCATGGAAAAAATCACAAAATTCAATTTAAAAATAGACCCATTGAAGAGACCACCTCCAGTAGATAGACATGTCCCCCAATTGAGGCAAGGGGCCACTCACCTATCTTCAAAATTTTGATCCAGAATTGTTCCTATCTAAAAGAAATGCAGGGACAAAATGGAGTAGAGACTGAAGGAAAGGCTATCAAGTGACCAGCCCAATGTGGGATCCGTGTGATGCATCCACACCAAACCCTGACACTATTACTGATGATATGCTGTGCTTGCAGACAGGAGCCTGGCATGGCTGTCCTCTGAGAGGCTCTACCAGTGGCTGACTGAGACAGATGCAGATAATTATACCCAACCATTGGATTGAGGTCAGGGATTCCTATGGAAGAGTTGGGAGGACTGAATGAGCTGAAGGGGTTTGCAACCAATTAGGAAGAACAATACTATCAACTAACCATCACCCCTTAGACCTCCCAGAGACTAAACTACCGATCAAGGAGCACACATGGCCTGCTCTGTAGCCCTGGACAGATATGTAGCAGAGGATTGCCTTGATTGGTCTCAGTGGGAGAGGATCCTATGGAAACTTGATACCCTAGGGAAGAGGGATGCTGGTGGGGGTGAAGTGGGGGAGCACCCTCTCAAAGGTGGTGGGTAAGGGAGGATGAGATGAGGAACTCTGGGAGGGGTGACCAAGAAGGAGGAAACTTTTGGTATGTAAATAAATAAAATAGTTCAATTTAAAAAAGTAAAAGTAAAATCAAATTTATACTAAACAGGAAATGCATCATATGGAGATTGAGATATAAAGACAAGGCTGCTGCTACACCCTACAGATATCTATCTGGTAGTCAGAAACCAAACTCCCTTAAGTGAGGATTTGTGCCCATTAGACATGAAGATTACTCTACAAGGTTCTGGGCACCTCGATGTGTCATTTGTGTTCTTGTTTGTTTGTTTGTTTTGGATATGTTATTTATTTACATTTCAAATGTTATCCTCTTTCTGTTTCCCCTCTGGAAACGCCCATCCCACCCCCCCTACCCCTGCTTCTATGAGTGTTCCCTCACCCACCCATTCCCACCTCACTGCCCTGGCATTCCCCTACACTGGGGCATCCAGCCTTCACAGGACCAATGGCTTGCCCTCCCATTGATGTCAGATAAGGCCATTCTCTGCTACATATGCAGCTGGAGCCATGGGTTACACCATGTGTACTCTTTGGTTAGTAGTTTAGTCCCTGGGAGCTCTGGTTGGTTGATATTGTTATTCTTCCTATGGGGTTACAAACCCTTCAACCTCTTCAGTCCTTTCCCTAGCTCCTCCATTGGAGTCCTTGTGCTGAGTCCAATGATTGGCTTCGAGCATCTACCTCTGTATTTATCAGGCTCCTGTCAGCATGCACTTCTGGGCATCTACAATAGTGCCTGAGTTTGGTGTCTATTTATGGGCTAAATAGGGTGGGGCAGTCTCTTGATGGTCTTCCCTTCAGTCTGTGCTCTGAACTTTGTCCCAATATTTCCTTTAGATAGGAACAATTCTGGGTTAAAAATTTGGAGATGAGTAGGTGGCCCCATCCTTCAAAGGGGGGCTCTTGCCTATCCTCTGGATATGGTCTCTACAGGTTCTTACCACTCAGCTCAGCTCCTCTCTCCATTTCTGTAGACATTGTGTTGACGGACTGTGGGGACAGATGTTGAGCTTTCACTGTAAGGTATATGCACCTCAGTAAATAGGAAAGCCTTCTCCCGGTCTTAGTATGAAAGGCTAGCAAAGGAGTATCTGGCACATATTGACACACCGAGCTATCACCACAGCATGGCACAACACCCATCCCGACACCAGCCATGGTGTGGAAGCCATGTTTCCAGAAGTAAAGAGTAGATCATCTCTATGAGAATAAAGAATGAGCTACATGAAACCTCAACACTTTCCTAATGAGAACAGAAAGGGCATTAGAAGAGCATTCCTTTGACTCATGTATAAATACATGCAATAAATATGAATATATTATTCAAAGGAGCAAGTGAGGATCAAAATTAACCAAAAGAAAAAGAAAAGTAAAGAAAGAAAGAGAGAAAGAAAGAAAGAAAGAAAGAAAGAAAGAAAGAAAGAAAGAAAGAAAGAAAGGAAGGGAGGGACAATGGAGGGAAGGAAGGAGGGAAGGAGAGACAGAGGGAGGGAGAAAGAGGAATACAATAGTTATTTGTGGGAAAATGTTGGACCTCATTAATAATCAATAAAAAATGCATTTAAATAGTCAGCATTACCAAGTTCCTGTCTAGGGAATTGATTCCTTTTTATTTACAATACTTAGATATTCAGGAAGATATGCACTTCAGTGCATCCATGGGGAGGATGAAATCAAATACAATCTTACTTTAAAATCTGATAATATGCATCAAGATCTTTAAAAGGGGTATAATCTTTGCTCCAAGTTCCATATAAAAGAATCAAAAGATCAAAACAAAATTCTAACCCAGTGTTTTCCACAGGATATATTTATTGAAGCAACGAACAGAAACGTTTATATCATTGTAGATTATCCAAACGAAATTCGATTTTGAGGATAGGATATCATCACTACAATCAACATTTAATAAATATTAAGTAACATGGAAAATGCTGTTAATGACCAAAAATACAGAAGTAAGGCATAGCAGCACACATCTGTAATTTAATACTCAAGGCAGAAGGATCAGAAACTTGAAGCCAAATTATGTTACATAGTAAAACCCTATCTAAAAAGAAGCAAAACCACAAAATATATAGTATGTCACATGCAATGTGACACTGTTCAGACAGTGAACAAAATTGTAAAAACATAAACCCACATCCTGATATCACTAATGATTGGCAAAAACTTAAAAAATCATGTTTATTTATTAAAGACTGTTAATTTTTTTCAAAATTGTCAGTAATATACTTGAATAACTTTAACAAAAAGGGAATGTTTAGAAACCTTTCAAACTCTTGCAATGTAACAGTTTTACTGACTTTTGAGTGAATAACAGAATAATGTATGCATTTCAAAATACTTATAAAATGTAAAACCCACAACAAAATACTTGAATTACAACCAAAAATTATAAAAATAAGTATGCCAACCCAGCTCCTAAATCAGACTTTAATATATAATTTGTAAACTTAAACACCTAAAATGATAGAAAGTTCAGGGTGGATACAAAGAGTAGCCTTCAAAATCATTTTATTAATAGTTTCTACAAACCTCTCAAAAAGAGTACCATGGACAATATAAAAACTGCATCTCATAGCTAGAGCAACAGCTCATCAGTTAAGAGTGCTTCTCTTGAAGAGGAACCGACTTCAGTTACCAGCAACCACATGAAACCAGACAGCTGTCTATAACTTCAGCTCCAGAGGAACAAATATCCTCTTCCAGCCTCCATAGCATTCCTACCTATCCATAGCACACAAGCCCAAACAGATACACATACACACACACACACACACACACACACACACATGGACACACACACACACACATGCACACACACATACATACACACACATACACACACATGCACACACACACACGCGCATAAAGATACACACACATACACAGAGAGTTAATAGATAGATGAATAAAAACAATTAAATTAAAATTAAAAACAATTTTATCTCCATAATTATTGTATAATATATAAATAGTTTCATAAAATGTTAAAATCTTACTTAACTAGATGAAATATTGAACACATGAAATATATCTTTCTGGATCAATCTAACATAAATCATTGTATTCCCAAAGATACCAGTAAACATTTAAAACTGTATCAAAGAATAATTTACAGAAACATTCAAAGCTATAAGATTCTTCTGATAAGATCTTCTAAGCTTAAGGGAATTTATTTTTTCCAAGACATAAAATCATTTGAAATTCATCCATTACATCGTATTAAGATTAGCTAACTGTAATAACGAAATCAACAAGGCTAATACATACAAAAGCATGCACGTCACTAACATTTATTAGTAAAAACCCAAAATATCATATAAGACATCAGATAATCTAATTCAGCCACATTCTAATGGAAAAGTCCCCCCATGATCAAATATAATTTATCTCAATATTGCATGCATGGAGGAGTAATGTAAAGAAATGCACTCATATAAACTATCTCATTAGAGAGAAATTGAACTCTGAGAATCACTTAATGGAAGCTAATACACATTGTTTAGGGTATGAATATAAATCACATTTATTTTAATTTTCATTTCTTGAACTATGTTAAATTAATAATATAACATCTATTTCAATCCAACTTCTGATTAATAGGCAATGGCTTAACAGTAGAAGCATTTTGATTTAAATTAAAAATGAAATAAGGAAACTAGCTCTCACTATCTTATTCTGAAAATTCTAGCAAATATAACAAGCAAATCAGAAATGATAGATATTGAAAAATAGTTATGTTATGAAAAATTAAGTCCAGAAACTTAAATTATTTGATAAGAATTCATAAATGCAGAGATTACATATGTTAAATATACACACAAAATCAATAATAATGAAAAAGAAAATATTACAAATTAAACTCACCTGTTAGGAAAATGTATAATCCTGTGAAATATACTGTGATGTACTTTTAAATCTAGAACAACTAAACACAAGTATCTTGATACAAATATCTCAAAATCTTAGGGGAATGAAATGCTTTTTAATACTCTGATTTTTTGTAAATTTATTTATATTTTACATAAATTCCAGTTCATAAACAAGCAAGAATTTTCAAGAAAATAATTCCACAAAGGGAAGAAAGGATCCAGTTAGAAAGGTCATTTACCCAGTAAATTTGTAAACCAATATTAGCACAGTGCACACACACACACACGCTTAGGCAGAATAGCAATAAAGAGAAATTTTACAATAATTCAATATGTGAAAAAGGTGCTGTACTGCCCAGTACAGACTGCATACATGCACATGTATGTATAATTCTTATAGCATAAGCATGTATAATTTAATATAGCATAAATTCTTTTATTAGCTTTACTCATGTTGGCCAATTCAGTTGACCAACTAAATCATGACTTATCAAAACTCCAAGAAGCTGAGAGAGGGCTTGGTGAGTGAGCCGCTTGCCTGTCGATCTCTGTTCCTGTTCTCAGAACTCACATTATATCACTCCACAGTCAGCAGGTGTGTTTGTGATGTCACTGAGCTTACAGCAATGTGGGTGGGAGACAGGAGACTCTCCTGGCTTAGGACGCTATGATCAAGAGACCCTGACACAAGCAAGGTGAAAGATGAGGACTTGAGTGTGGGGCTGTCTTCTGACATTCATACTTATGTTCACACGAACAAAAATAGGCATACACTCATCAAAGGCACACCAAGATTACAAACACCTCATAACAGCAATCAGGCCAGTGAATTTTTATCAATTCTAGAACCAAACACGTTTTAAATTGTAACAATTCCAGCATCAGTTTCCACTCGGGAAAACGCCCTTCTCAAATGCTGCCTTCAAATAATCAAAGTTATATTCTTGTTTAAACAGCTTCTCACGGGCCCTGTTTTATAAGTGGCCCCTGGGGGCTCCCAGGCTGAGAGAATAGCTGTTATCTGTGCACTGGTCAAAGGGGAACACAGAAGAGCCCTAGAGACTCACTCATTGGCTGTTAAGTGTCTGACCAGTGCTGCCAAGGTGACTTCTGTTCACAGGTCATAGGGCAGAACTCGCCACACAGCCCTGGTCGGCTCCAGGTTAGTTACATCCATTGATACATCTACAAAGGAAAGATCCAGGTGTCTTACAAACTACCACAAACAAGTTCTACTTCATGGACAGAAAACCAGCGTGTGACACTAGTAAGTCTAAACATTGAACTGCCTGAAAGTGTATACTGCAGTAAAAAGAGTTTAAAATATACTGAGACAATATTGCCAATAAAAATGTCAGTGGCCTTACGTTGTTAGGCCCTGATTCAAAAAAGGTAGAAGTCAGGGCCAACACCTGTACTTATTTCCATAGCAAAACCAGCAGGGATCGTCTCAAGACATAAAATAAGGCAAATGGCGGGAGAAAGCAACTTAATACCACAGATACGAAAATAAGGAATAAATACGTTTTTGAAAATGAAATCTACAATGCTGAAGAGGATACAAATTAAATAAATAAGAAATCCTGGCATAAGGGCTTGCAACCCCATAAGAATAACAATACCAACCAATCAGAGCTCCCAGGGACTAAACCACTATCCAAGGCTACACATGGACAGACCCATGGCTCCAACTGCATATGTAGCAGAGGATGGCCTTGTTGAGCACCAATGGAGGAGAAGCCTTTGGTCCTGCCAAGGATGGACTCCCCAGTGTAGGGGGAAGGTGGGAAATGGGGGTGATTGGGGAGGAGGAACACCCTTATAGAAGAAGGGGAGGGGAAGGGGATAGGGGGCTTATGGACAGGAAACAGGGAAAGGGAATAACATTTGAAATGTAAATAGAAAATATTCAATAAAAAGAGAAAGAAAGAAATCTTAGCATAAAATGACCTAAAACCATCGATGTGCTTGATAACAATGGGCGTCTGCTGGCTATTTCTTCACGGTGAGTGCAAGAAGACGCTTGAAAGGAAACAGTGCTTTATACAAACAGTGTACTGTGTGCACCAATTAACCGTGTTAATTGAAGGGAGAGAGATACAGCATATCACATGATGTGAAAAGGACCGGAGTAATCAACCAATTAGGAAACAGTAAACAAGTTACGTCGATTCATTGTAAATTCAGCATAGCCCAGTGAAATATGAGCAAGATAAGAACGAGAGCAATCTAACTGCAAGGTCATGGAAATTAAGCTGTTCCTCGGAAGGGGAAGAGAACCCAGAGTTGACATGCCTCTTCACCCGGCTCTGTGGGTATGTGCATCAGTATAGCACTGTGTGTAAAGTATATTTGACTACATTAACAAATCCAATATACATAAATTATGCAGTCAGAACAAATGATTAAGGGCCAGTATGAAATCAATATACCAATCTCTATATATAATTAATATACTATATAATTTATCTGCATTTCAAAGCAAGCATGGAGAACTGTAAGTTTTTATTAGGTATATGCTTTGAAAAATATTGCTTTTGCATTTCCTAGGTTGTCTTCAGAGTCAGATGATGATATCTTTGGTTATGCATAAATTTCAGTTTGATACAGTCTTGCTTCTGCTACTTACAATATTGGTGTCACGGCAGGAAATCATTATCCAGATTAAAGTCATGGGTCTCTCATCCAGTGTTTTCTCCTGGATATTTTATAGCCTCGGGACTTCTATTTAAACTTTTCATAGGCCATGTGCAAGTCTTAGGGAAGATTTGTTTTTACTGCATATAGGTGTTTTGTCTACATGTCTGTCTGTGCAGCATATGCGTACCTGGCACCTATGGAGACCAAAAGAGGGCATCAGGTACCCTGCAACTGGAGTTGCATATGGTTGTGAGCAGCCGTGTGGTTGCTGGGAATTAAATTCCAGACCTCTGGAAGGGCAGCCAGTGCTCTTAACCACGTAGCAGCACTGCCCTTTCTCAGTTGTGTCTGATGCCTTTGACAGGGTTCATTTCTGAATCAGCCCCTCTGTTCAACGGCCACTTCATCTCAGTCGCACGCTCTTGTAATGACCATAGCTCCCTGAGGACGCTTGCAATCATGAGGCACGATGCCTCTCGCTTTGTTCTTCATTTATGCTGTGTCTGCTATTCAGGGTCAAACCCAGTTCCGCAGTACGTATAGTATTGTTCTAATTCTGTATGAAATATCCTGGAGATTTTGTTGGGAATTAAGTGGTATTTGTAAATCTCTTTGAGAAGGACAAACCTTAGAATAGCAGGAAGTTCTGTAATTTATGGACGTGTTATACATTCCCATTTGTATTTGGTTTTAAATGCTTCCCAGAAAGTTTTGTAGCTTTAAGTTTACTCCCAAGTATTGTTTTGATGCTATGGCAAATGTTACTGTTTGTTCAGCGAATATCTCTTCCTATTGGTGCCTAGAAGTGAAAAAGAATAGGAGAAAGAATAGAAGAAAACTCAGTAAAATAATGAAGGTAAATTGTCTATATGTTTAACACTGTCTGTTTCATACTATGTCATTACATATGTGTTTGCTTTTCTTTTTATCCAACTTAACTAATACATGCAAATGTGTTTTAAATATGGAATATTGTAGGTAACAAAAAGGACCATATGCCCTGCATGCTGTGGTGTCCACTATGGAGTTGAGAGAGAAGTATGTTTTTAGGTACATGGATATAAGGAGTAAAGGAGACTTTCAGCTTTTAAAGTAAAATATGAATATTTCCCAATTCTCCTGTTTGTACTATTCAACACAGTACGTACCCTCGGCGACATGAAATCTAACCTTGCTGTTTGTAGGTCATCCCTTAGCTCTCCTGAACAGGCGTACTGGGGTTCTCCCTTATCTGGAGCCTTACTAACTCACTAGAGATTTTTTTCTTAGAAGTGGCTTCCATTGGGGTCACTTGTATTTCGTGTCATGGTTAACTTTTATTTCAATGACTTACAATATTTACTTTGTCTCGTGTAGCCTAGGGAATTGAACCTAAGACACTGCGCATGTCAGGCAAGTATTTTAATGTTGAGCGCATCCCCAGCTGATTCTGTTTAATTGTGTTGAATCTCAGAGTGGAACTTAGAAACATACCTCAACTGAAACCTACTAGGCTCTAGACTCTAGAGCAGTGGTTTTCAACCTCCGTAATGCATACAGTTATTTTGTCGCTACTTCATAACTGTAATTTGGGTACTGTTAGGAACCACAACGTAAATATTGGATATGCAGCACTAAAAGGGTCACAATCTACAGATTGTGAGCTGATGCTTAGCGCCTAGAGTAACTTGATGAGCAATAATGAATTCTGTCTCAAGCATAAACATTACAGGCCGAGAACCCTCAACAGACAGAAGTTTGCATCCAAGGTTCTGGAACTTTCTTAGACATTACATTATTGCCTCAAGGGGCCATTTTTCACGATTTTAATATCAGTGAATAAAAAATGTTATAAGAAGGGTATCTGTTAGCTGTTGGAGAACTTGGGAATACAGAAATAAGAGGGACAGACAGCCGAGTACTTCATATTGACATTAAGCATCAAGGAGATACGTACTGTGAACAATGTAACTTCCAGATAAGACTGACCAGAGACAGGGGTATTTTTGCAAAGAGATCATCTTCTTGTTAAGAATATGTATTTGTAAGTGGAAATTAAAGTTAAAATTCATGGTTCATATCTAATATGTCTTTAGAGGTAGTAGTATCATCGTTGGAGAGTTTATACTTCTGATTAAAAACCTATCTAGCTTTTCATTTAAAAATGCATGAAAGTACTATTTTAAAGTACATATTATTTTAGTCCAAATGTAAGCAGATCTCTGGATCAAATTGCTTTTAAAATGTGGTTATCAAGACAACTGGCCACAGTTCCAGGAGAATGTGTCCTGTGATCAAGAGAATTTTAGAAGAGTACTGGGTTAAGCAGACTTGAATTGCTTTCTTATTGCATGGCTTGTGGGCAATGTGCACACTGCTGTGTAATGTGATTTTCCAACAGGACTGATGCTAGGCAGGGCTTCCCAAACATGTTTGACCACTAAAGGCCTTTTGTGTCTCCCATGTCTATGCATTGATAAATGCTGCCCAACAGGAGCTGTGAGCCACTATTTGTTCTGGCTTCAGACCCCCAGATTTCATTTTAACAACAGCCTTTCCTTCTTAGCAAACAGAAATTGCCAGCTGAAAAATACAGCGGACATAAACTAGAATAAAACATACAATTAAGCTTTCTTGGAACACTGGGCTGTGAACTTGGCATCTTCTAACCTTTTAATTAATAAGCAGAAAAAAGGAATCAGGAGAGTTTTCATGCGAATACATGTCATTTAAATGAGATGTTAAAAGATAGAAATATAACTGCTCTCAAGAGATATTAAAGCAATCCCAGACTTTTATAAGAGTAAAGGTTTTGGGCATTACTTCGTTGGCAACATTCCTGGTTGCTGCCTGGAACCCGCAGTTGACTAGGACACCAGCCATCCCTGCATGAAATGAAGGTGCTTGGCAGCCTGAGGAGAAGGGAACTTTGAAAGTGCTTGGGGACCATGGGAGGTAATGGTTGGGAGAGAAAAAGCAATCATTGCCACAAATTCAGTAATGGGAAAAGGCAGTAGGTCTCGCCACATATATCAACCGCCTCTCTGGCCTCCCAGGTCTCTGTGTTGGCAGAAAAAAGTGCTTCATGTGCCTCAATGCTTAGGCATAAGACTGAACATCCCATCAACTGGACAGGTCTTTACTGGGAATACTGGACTATGCTTATGTCCCAGCAAGTAACCATTAGTACTCTCAAGGAAATACTCCTACACTCAAGCAGTAGGGAGGCTCTGAGTAAAGAAAGTTTTTGATTGACCTTTAATAGATATAAAAAAATATGCTTATAAAATATACTATGACTCTGACTTATATGGATATGAGGTAGTTAGGACTTTTTTTTATTAATTTGAGTATTTCTTATATACATTTCGAGTATTATTCCCTTTCCTGGTTTCTGGGCAAACATCCCCCTCCCCCCTCCCCTTCTTTATGGGTGTTCCCCTTCCCATCCTCCCCCCATTGCCGCCCTCCCCCCAACAATCTAGGACTTTTAAGTAATTATCATATCATTCTTGACAAGTACAAGAAAAATTCTTCCTTCCTAACTACTCTGAGATATGTATTTGCTGATCATCCTATCCAGCTAGATATGGTACTATACTGTGTTTATGACCAACCCTCCTCATCTCACAATCATCTAGTCTTCTAAGACTTTTGGAACCATTCTCATATCGGCCTCTAAGATCAACATATCGGTGTTCCAATGATGAAGATCACACAGCACTGATCCTTACAAGCTGGACTTAACCACAGTCAAGAAGTCATCCTCCAGGCAGGGATATATTGTCACAAATTACGTGGCTTCATGCCTTTTTAATGACATTTTAAAATATGCTCATCTGGGAGAGTTTGGCATATGTCCCATGGTATTCATGTGGCAATTACAAGACAAGTTGTTTGAGTTGGTTCTGTTCTTCAAACTTTTGGCTACAGGGGATCAAACTCAGATCATCAAGTTTGGTGGCAACTGTTTTTATCCTCTAAGCCAGGTGTGTGTGTGTGTGTGTGTGTGTGTGTGTGTGTGTGTGTGTGTAATTCAGTATATCATATTTTATAAGGAATCTGTATATTATCTATCAGTTTGTCTTCATTCCATACAGTCAATGTCCTTCTGTAAATGATGGTGAAGTAATTGCAAGAGCGTAGGTGACTTTTCAACATGATGATCTCATTTCCCAGCAGTAGGATATCACGAACCTACGATACTTTAATAATTTAAGTTTTGATTTCAGAGGCCTTGAGACTATTTTTGAAAAGGACTATCCTCATCAAATTCACCAAAATAACCAATTTCACCCCTTGCTGAAATATTCCTCATAGAAAGAGACAAGGAGTGTGCCTGGGCTTTGTTGGTTGAGTAATTGATTAATGTACATGGCTTCCCTTTCTGAAGTCTATCACTTAAGATTGGCATCTCTCTGAAGGCAAGAACCAGGGTACCCTTCATTGTACGTCATCCCCTAATGCTAGCATCACCCTACGCACTAACAGATAACCAAAATGTTTCAAAAACAAACTGAATATTGAAAGATACTATAAGAATATTTTGATTTTGAAGGGCTATCTTTACTTTTAATGTGGAATACACTTAGTAGGAACAACTACGTATAGCATCTGTAGAAAATCTCAGAATTCCTCCTTCCTCTGACTATCTACCTTCTGAAGGATGTCAGTTATTCCTCATAGACATGTGTCCCTCCATTTGGAGGGCATTTATACTGAACTTATACAGATCTCTTTGAAGCATCAAAAAGAGAATTTAAATATGGTTGTTATCCCAGGTATGGAATAAAATGGATTCTTCCTTATAAAGGACACTGATATATGAGGCGACTTGTAGAAGGTTGGGTCACAGCCAGACCACTGAGGCTCCACTTGTCTTTAGCCTATAACTCTCCCCTCACGCTAGCCTTTCTGAAAGATTTAAAACTCTCCTTATCCATTTCTCTTCCATTAAGTGACAGAACACCTGATTCCCACCCACATTCATCTACATAAGATCGTTAAGGCAGTGTTAGTGCCCAAAGTAAGACAGGAAGAGAGACACTGGATGTGAAAGGGAATCTTAGAAATTAAATGTGTAACCTTGAAATTAAAGGTGCAGTAAATATGAGCCTCGAATAAATTGCTTATGATGCAATAAAGTAGAATTATGGATGTGGCAATAAAGGGAGGCAATATAATATTGTGTATTTAAGAAGCAGCTATCAGCAAAGGAATAGATCAAATTGCCATCTTGTTTTCTGTTGACAGCTTCTGGGATGGTTGTTCATCTACATGAATGCAAAACAGGAGCCAGCACCAGAGCTTCCCATTTCTAGATTGTCATTTAATAGATCGCCCTTGTTTCCTGAATGACCTCACAGTTTGTCACAGTGGACATACAGCAGCTAGTTAGGGGTGTGTACAGTTTATCAGCACAAATATAGCAATATCCTGATTTGATCCTGCACTCTTCAAATAAGTAGGAAAATGAAATAGATTTAAAAAAATACAGATAAATCCTGTAATAGAGTAAAGTGGAGTATTTGCAAAATAGCATCAGAAATCAGAGAGTTAAAAAAATAGCTATTGAAAGGGCTGAATAAAATGACACTTTGGGAAGAAGAAATGGAATAATGAAAATCAGCTAATAGTGGCAAATATCAGGAAAGCACATTTGACAGCTATCAAATATAGTTGACTATGAAGAAAAAGCTCTAGTTTTCAAAGCATAGTGATGTGACTATATAGTTAGCAATTTATTATATATGCTTACTATATATTTATATTTCCTACAACAGAAGATTGTGGAATGTTTTCATCAAAGAGAAACAATAACCAATGGAAGTGGGAAATATTCTCCTTATACTTAAAAGACCAGCACATATTTTACAAATGGATATATGCATATGTAGATTTATCAAAATGTACTCTGCACCAAAATTTAGTCATTTTAAATCCATTCAAGGAGAAAACAATTAAAAATAAGTCTACCGAATATCATGCACCATACATAGGAGAGAGTATGTGCATTTTCCCCTTATTATATGTACAGCAAAAGACTTTCTTTTTTTTGGTTCTTTTTTTCAGAGCTGGGGACCGAACCCAGGGCCTTGCGCTTCCTAGGTAAGCGCTCTACCACTGAGCTAAATCCCCAGCCCCAAGACTTTCTAAGATACCACATTGCCCTACTCCAAACTATAGTCTTAAAAATCACTCATTACCTTAAGAAACTAGAATACAGTTTATCTGTGGAACATTTGGTTTTTGTTATTTTGTTTTTCTTTTTCCTTAACTAAGTGAGTGGAAGTTCAGAAAGGAGTGATCCTCATTGTGGAAGTGTACTGTGTCAAACCTCCATAGAAAAGGAACACGGGGACCTGTTGCCTGGTAGTATTTCCAATAGTTCATCTTGAGAAAGTCCTCAGCCTTGGCTTCAATGCTGGAAATGGGCACTCAGAAGAGCGCTGCAGGAAATGGGTGTGTCATCTCAACAGCACCTACAAGGGCCATTTTGGCAATGTTTCACCCACCCTTCTCACCTCTACCTGCTCTCCTCCTCTTCTGACACTTCCAATTATATGGATAAAGTTCTAAACTAAAAAAAAAAAAAGTCTACCTGAATATCGCATCAGTACTCTGTAACTGCTATAGAAAATTATTCGAGAGCTACTGAAATAAATTACCCAATAAAATGCTTGTCAAAAACGTGAGGATCTGTGTTTAGATCCCCGGGAGCCATGTAAAATGTCAGATGTACAGAATTCATCTGTAGTCCCAGTACTAAGAAGGCAGATAAGGGGATCCCTGGAGCACAACCTAGCTGAACTGGTGAGGTCCGGACTCTGTAAGGGATCCTGTCTCCAAAACAAAGCAAAACAAAACTCAAAATAGAGAGTGATTGAAGAAGACACTGATATTAACTACTGACCTCAACACTCAAGTTCAAGATGTGCATGCCCAAGTACATGCACAGATGTACATACAAAACACACACACACACATACACACACATATAGACACTCACCTGAACACACACACAGACTCACACTCACACACATACACACATACACACACTCACCTGAACACACATACACACACAGACATATAGACACACACAGAGACACACAAACACACACACATGCACACACACACATGCACACACACATACACATACAGACACACACAGAGACACACAAACACACACACACAAACACACACACACACACACACACCTTTACCCTTGATTATATAAAGTAAAAGTAATGGATTTTCTAACAATTCTAGAAGCCAGAATCCAAGTTCAGGGAGCTGAGAGTGCCCTGCCTCCTCCTTCCATTATCCAAGTGATTCAGCTCCTGTATATTCCAGGCTCTGGGAAATCCTCAGATTGTCTGTCCTTGCTGTTAAGTGATTTTTCTCCAGGACTATCACTCCCATTGTAATGACACCCTAACTTCCACATTTGGAAACAACCTCTATATCATCTGCATGAGTATAGCAAACTCCCTGGCTGACATTTTCTCTTAAACACCTAAGAGGCGTCACAAAATAATCATTCACACTCCAAGCCAGCTCCCTGTCCTACTCTTCAGCAATATCAATGACTGCTTAAGTCTCCAAACACAATGTCATCCTTCATTCTCGTCTCTTATGCTTTGTCTGAGAACCTTACCAGCCCTACCTGCTATTCAATGGGATTTTTTTGCATCATCAATAACAACAATCTAAACTTAATCAGCATCATTTCTCAGCTAAATTATTAGCCTCTTGTAGAACAGGTACAAGACTAGACCTTCTTGTGTTTGCTTCTTGCCCATTTCCTCATTAACACAAACTACAGCAACTACACCAACTTTCTTGCAGTAGGAAACATCACTCAACCACTCTGTTCAAAGCCTACCACTAGCTTTTCATGCCTCTTAGAATGAAACCATAATCTTGTCATTGTTTACTAATCTCTCCATAATCTACTCCAATCCACCTCTACCACTTGATTAAGCTCTTTTATCCAAAATCTAGCTCACTCAAATTTCAGCCACTGAAGTCCTTTAAAAAAAGACCCAAAAAATAGCGCCAGTCTCTTATCACTTTGCTCTCTCTGAATAGAACACTCTTCGCCCAACCTCTACCATCCATGCCTCGGTTCTTTCAGATTTTTACTCAAGTAAACATGGGATGAAGATATGCCTGTCCTCTTAGTAGGCATCTCAATAGCTATATATTTATTGTAAGTCAAGCCTAATCAAAACAATAATCTTTTTATGTGAACAGGACTCTGTTCCCACATGGCTTTCACGTTGTTTGGTCACTAATGAGGTAAAAATTTCCTATTCAGTTTCTTGATGTTTTTCAAGGGGTAAAGTGAGCCCCTGTTACAATCCCTACCTGTAATCCAGTCAAATCCCATCTGGAAGGAGCCAGGATGGTGATGGTTGGCAATAATAATAGCATGTTTTCTAAGTCTGTGCCTCTGTATCTACATGATACTTTCTGTGGTCTATAGAAACTGACAGAAAGGCAGGTTACGAAGATTGGAAAATCCTTGGAAGCCAAAAAGACAATAAAGAAATCAGGGCACTCTTGAGAAAGGTTAGGGATCTTCATAAAGTTTATTCAGCCCTCTCATTTTGATTCTTTAAGAATGGAATATGAACTAGGAAAAGTTTGAAAATTATTTGTTAGAGTTCAAATATCGTATATGCTTTAAAAGATCAGTTTGCTAAAGGTATGGTTTCCAGAATGGCACTGTTCAGGGTATTGAAGACCTGGATGAGGTGCAACCTTATGGGAAATCCTTAGGTCCCTGAAGTAATGTCCTCAAAGAGGACCTTCCTCTTCCCCTCTTTGCTTTCTGGTCACAAACTGAGCAGTGTGTACTTCATGCACTCTTACCATGATTTATTACCTCATCATATCCCAAAGTCAAGGAGCCAATAAGTCATGGGCAAGAATCTCCGAAGGGCTGAGCCAAAATACACCTTTTCGTTTTATAAATAAAGTACTTCAGGTATTTCATTACAGTGAAGGAAAGCTGACACATGCCATGCACCGTGTATGTTCAGAAGGCTCATAAAACAGAACATTTATTCTCCGGCTTCTCTAAGTGCCACACGTTGCCTTCAGTGGCCATGCTATTAATCAAATAGTACTAAGATTTGTCATGGTGAACAAGTCTTCTGTGTCCATGTAAAATTACTTGGTGCAAATGAAAAGCTTTCTGTTGGACACCCCTCCCTGCCATCCCTCATCACTCCTTGCAGACAACCTCATCCGTGTACAGGATATTGCTATATGAGCTTTCCCTGAGCAAAAGTTGGGTAACAGTGCAGCAGCAGCAGCAGAATACACATCTGCCTCCTAACCTGATTTACAGTAACTTTCTCTTTGCTTATCTTACATTACAGTTCCAAGAAGAAAATGTTATTTAGATAAAGGTGATTTACACTGATCACTAAATTTGTTTTCATTTGAAAACCCTTAGGGTAAAAAGGCAAGATGAATGCATTAGCTTCCTAAGGCTACATAAACAAACAAACAAACAAACAAACAAACAAACAGTGTAAGTAGACGACATGGTTCAAATAATAGAAATAGAAATGTATTTTCATCATGTCTGAGAGACTGAAAGTACAGGATCAAGGAATGGCAGGCTTGTCTTCTTGCCTGCAGATCACCACTAAAGGTTCTGTTTGTCCTCATGTAAACTTCTCTGTGATTGTATGCAGGTATATACCCTGTGTTAGTGAACTCCAGTTTCCTTTTGTTTTAAACATTTATTTATTGTAGTTTATGCATATAGGAATTTTGTCTGCATGCATATTGATCCATAGATCATGGGTACACAGTACCTGTAGAGGTCAAAACGGAGTGTCATGTCCTGGGAACTGGAGCTACAGATGGTTGTCAGCTGCAATGTGGACACTGAGACTGAGACCCAGACGCTCTGAGAGAACAGGAAGTGCTCTCTACTGCTGAACCATCTTTCCAATCCCATCACATTCTTTCTCTTTTAGTAACAGACTGGATCAGGGAACACCCATGCTGCCTCATCCTAACCTAAATTACCTTATAAAATGCAGTCAGTTTTTAAGGTATTGGGCACTGGGGTTAGAGCTTATTATGAGCTTAGGGTGGAAACATGTCAGGCCATAAAAATGACATGCAACTGTATGCGAAAGTAACTGTAGACCAGAGGAATAATTTTGAACTGAGCAGGAAGTTCCAAAATGGGTAGCAACTGGTTGGTATCGCCACCGCCAATATTCAATAATGCTAACCCTTCTTTGGGGAATAATCGTGTTTTCAAAATAGTGGGTTAAATTTTCCCATTTA
Organism: Rattus norvegicus; assembly: GCF_021556685.1. Lineage (NCBI taxonomy): Eukaryota > Metazoa > Chordata > Mammalia > Rodentia > Muridae > Rattus > Rattus norvegicus. The sequence continues at coordinate 41,010,911 of NC_141544.1, read as the reverse complement.
CTCAATAGACCGGGGAACAACAGAGAATTACCATCCCCTTTTAGACATGACAAAAGTATAGAGAGCTTGGCAGTGTGAAAACAGGAGCACACACGTGAATATTGGACAAGCAAACATCCAAGGTTGTCACACATGAGGCTTGTGACTGAATTATTGGGTTATAATGTGTATTATTTCTGCTTCTTTTACATTTACAAAAACAGGACAAATATCTCCTAGTTAGCGTGTTAGTTACAATTTTTTGATGAAAACTACACAGAAGAACCACCTTAGGATGATTTACCTCCCTCAACTTAAAAATCTTGAAGAAGAGTTAGGTAAAGCCAGGGTCCACCTTTCAGAACCTTTATTCTTTATCCAGGAGAATATCCCCTGCCACAGCCTATACTACACACCCTCTGAAGCTCTCCTTGAAGGCTAGGGTTGACTTTGTCCCTATGTAGTTCCAGTCCAAGCATCTGAAGATGCCTTGGTCTCCACAGAGCCACGTTCTGAGGGCTGTGGACTCTCATCATAGGGTTCTTACTGGGACTGAGGAAATAGAATTGAGAACAAAGGATTGCTAATGGCTACTATGGACATTCTAATAACAAGAGTCCTCCAGGTGAGCCACCTTGACCGCAGCAATGAGCTCACTTACATCAATCTGCCTGGGACCATTCAGTACTTCTTGCCTGACCCCCTCACCTGTCAGGCCACCATGGACTCACAGCACCCAGAGAAAGTGAGAGTCCATCCCCAATTACCCATTTGTGATTGACACAAGGAAAACACAAACATTTTCTTGATAATACTTTTGGAACAAATGTCCCCTGGGTCCTTGGGTGAAGGTTAACATGACTGTGGTTTTAAAAAGAACTATAGTAGTAATCTAAACATGAATGGTTCAAGATATTGATCTATAAATGCCAGAAATTTCTTGAAAGAAGCCAAGTTAGGTACCTATAGGTCTTCTTATATCTCATAAGTAGACACTGTAATTAATAAAGAAACTCAATTTAACATAAAGCTATATATGTGCTTTAAAAAAAAACAAACGATCTTTCAAAGTACATTGGAGTTCTCCACCTGAGAAAGAACAACCAGAAATCATGTACATGTTGACTATGTGTGGTTTTATTGCAGATTGTGTGTGTGTGTGTGTGTGTGTGTACATGTGCTTGTGTGTTTGCTTGAATCAAAAGAGAATTTATAGCATTCATGATTCTAACCATCACAAACAAGTTTGTAAATATTTAATTCTGACCCTTAGCAAGGAACAATTAGAGGAGATAAATTATAGCTTACTAGCATTCAGCATGCCACAGACGTGAGTTAAGACCTATTTTCAGAGGAAGCAGAGAGTCAAGTAAATCAAGGACTAAGCTAAATTGAGGTGCTTCAATGGAATGGTCTGTGTCTATTGAGATAATCTCAGGACTACATTTAAAGAATGTTAAGAACATACAACAGACCATATCTACAGCATCTCTATCCAGCACCAATATTTCATCAAAGACTGAGCAGGACTCTCTGCTGACACCTGCATCAGTTTGATATTATTGTCTAGAGTAAGAGAAGGACCCATGGTTAACATAACAGAACCTAGGACATGGAAGAATGGATTTCCCCAGAGTTAGAACCCAAGTTTGCATTGGGGTATATTCAAATGATTTTTCAAACAGAGAAAATTACCTTTAAATCTGCCCATTATGCTTTGGAACATACTGGGATATATAGAACGTGACCTCAGAATTCTGAGCTCTAAAACCTAGAAAAGATGTTTTCATTCAGAAAAAAAAAAACTCAGAGTGGGATTATTTCATCCCCAATCCATCCCTGCCCAAACCTACTACAGATAGGTCTAGAAGGTCTGCTTTTGAAAGCAAATTCATATATCTTTAATCACGCATATGTGTGTGAGTGGGATGTGTACCTGAGTGTGTGGGGGCTGCACATGAGTGTAGGGTTTGGACTGCATGTGAGTGTAGGGGTGGGGTTGGGGTGTGCATGAGTGGGGGAGGATATGCACATGAGTGAGTGTGGGAGTTAGGGGTGCACTTGAGTGCAGGCTCCCAACAATATATCATGTGCTCTGGACAATGGCTTTCAATCAGTTACAGGCAGTCTACTGTGGGTTCTAGCAACTGAGCTTGGCCTCTAGAAGAGCCATACACCTGTCCATCACTGCTGAGCTATTACCTCAGCTCCTAAAAACTCTGGTTTCAATGAAGACATTGTAATTCCAAGGCAGGAGTGCCTACTAGAATAGAGTTTAAGTTATGTCTAGGTCAAACACAGCACAACTCCCATGAAAGTCAAAGAAAATTGCTTTCCACTGCATTATCAGCTATGCTTCCATGGTAGACAATATTTGGAATCTATCTATACCATCTAAGAAGCATTATCCACCCAGAATCAGATCTAAAACTCCATGCATCCATATGCCAAGAGAACTATTTATTTGCATGCACCACATCTTGATAACACTCAGCCTGGCTTCTGTATCTACCCTGGTCATCCCAGCATTTATGGTTTGGGTATTTTGTTTTCAGTCTACAGTTTTCTTTTAAAGCAGTGCTGTGGCATCCTGTCTAACATTTCTCATGCATCTCTTTTGCTTCTGCAGGAGGGATTTTTGAAACTGTGGAAAATGAACCTGTTAATGTTGAAGAATTAGCTTTCAAGTTTGCAGTCACCAGTATTAACCGAAACCGAACCTTGATGCCCAATACCACATTAACCTATGACATCCAGAGAATTAATCTTTTTGATAGTTTTGAAGCCTCCCGAAGAGGTAACTATTTTCCTACTTTACCAAGCTCCTTTGGGTAATAAGTCTGATGCATGGGTGACCTTTGCCCTTGTTCACCTTTCTTCAAAGTGGGTTGCTTAGTGCTAATGGCTTGTAAGAATTCCTGGTCCCCAATATCACTGATCAATTCGATCTGAACTCATCTGATGGACACTGCCTAGCCCTGTTTTCTGGGCCTTTCTGCTTAGCTTGCCCTTCAATGCCCTCTACTCTATGATTAACTGATTCAGCTGTGAATGGAAAATGTCAGGCTTGATCTGTTTTTTCCTTCCTAAAGCTGAGATACCACCATGAAATTGTACAGTGTGGTCAAATAAAACGTTGTGGAACGTCACATCCACTAAGCCTGGGGAAGTAACCGGGACATACACAAGTCAAACCCAGGATCACAAAAGGCTCCAACAAACTGCTAGGCTTATCTAACATCAACTCATTTTCTTGTCGCTATTGTTTTTTCACTTTTCTGTAAAACCATAAAAAGATTAAATCTGTGAACAAATCACGATTTCCTTTTTTCTTCTGTTCAGAAGAAAAGTAATCAAATAGTAATTAAATTTATACATAGCCAGCAAGCTTTATCAGGTGGACTGATTCTTATGGGACAGCAGGGCTGGTTTAGATATTCACCAGGAACCTCCAGAACAATTTTCTAATGATTTCATATACCTGAAGCATGGCCTTTAACAAAGACATCACCTATACACAGCATAAAGATTTTGAGAAAGCAAAGGTTTTGCCTGTCAAGAATTCTTTTCCTTCCAGAACAACCTGTGCCTTTTGCAGACCCACAAACCATACATGATCAACTCCATGTTTCTGGTGATTTCCAAGTAACTTCATGTGTAAGGGGTTAACAGAAATGATCTTAGATCAAAGAATATACGTTTGCCTGATACACTTGTCTACAGGTATTAGTGTTATATACAAAATAAAAAGGCTTTCTTTATCAAGTAAAGATTAATGCAATAATGCTCCCACATATAACATAATTTTAGCGTAATGACCCTGCTTTTCTTTGGATAGAAGGCTGGGCATGATGGTATGTGACTAAAACCCCAGCACTAAAGAGTTGGAGATGAATGTGAGATCAACCTGGACCACATAGCATGACTCAGCCTCAAAAAGAACCAAAAAAACATTTATCTAGCATTTTAAAGCTTATTAAGCATCCTTGTATATGCACTGTCTGAATTAGATCTCTGTCGCTCTCTAACTGGCTTTATCATCTCTTAGATTGTTGAACAACACAACAGAAAGCTAAAACAATGACATTTGATAGGGATACTTCAACTCCCCCCACCATACACATAATGAAGGCTCTCTTGTGATCTGAAGACCCAACCATACTTGTAAATTTAACACTCCAACAAACAGAATTCTAAAGGATTGATTTTCTGTCAAGAAACATTAGCATCCTAGAGTCATGACACATTAAGAGGAGTCTCTATTCTCTCGTGTGGGATAAGTCAACAATTTGCATGCTTCCATCCTCACACTGTTCTGGCTAATGAACACACATGCAGAAGTAAGCTTGAGGACAGTGACAACTGACACCTTCAGCACATTGCAGAAAGCTCTTTATCTCTATAGCTAGTGCAGACAACTGGCACCAAGCAATCGAAGGTCAGAAGTTGTCCTTAAAAATAATTGTCAACATCAGCTACCCCATAGATGGCCACAACATGGCTGTCAAAAGTTTACTCTACATTCTCTCTAAATTAAGCCAAGAAATTTAAAGAAACATATGGTACTCACATAATTATAAAATCTCTTACATAAATTCATTTATAGAAGCCTATTTGTTTAATTTAGGTATTCAATTATTTTCATTTGACAACACTCAAATTCATTTTTTAAAAAATTACAATTTAAATTTGAAAGATACACACAAACCTGTATTTAATAGCCACTTACATACAATTAATAGACACTGATCTTCATGGTAACAGAGCATAGGCGAGTCTTTCTGGATGAGAATTTGGTTAATGTGTAGCATATAATTTAAAAATACCAAGATAGTTTTGTAGTAGATGGTGAACTCTACCACCTAGAATCTATATCAAAGAAGTAATTTAAGATACAGAGAAAAATAGGAATATTTAAATACTACTTATCATAGTTAAAAATTTTAAAAAAGCTTAAATATTTAAATGTATAAGAATGTGCTTGATAAATGACACCATTCCTGCCTAGTGATTTGTTTTTCCAACAGTGGAAATATACGCTTGAGTTTGCAACACCTTAGTGTGCAAGTTGTACTTTTCATTCAATAAAGGCACCAAGGTATAATACTGTACTTGACTAGCAAACCTAGTCTTCTGCAGTATCATCAGGCATTATTCCAAGTTGATGGGCTGAGGGATGATAGAGCCTCTGGTTCCCTATATTGTAAATATTCTAATTTCTCATAATACTTTTGTTCCTATAACAACAAAAATGTTAGGAATTAGATTTTAAATATATACATTAACTATGATTGACCTGATAGTTGTAGGAGAAAGAGGCCTGACCTTGACCTAGAGTCCTCAAGTTCTGGTTCAACTCTGTTACTCTCCAGTGGCCATGATTAGGTCCATTGTGTATGAAATGAGTGGCTTAGACCAAGTGTCTTCCAAAGATCCCTTTAGGTCAAGCCATTCCAGTGTAACTAATTAGGTATCCTTCCTGCTTATATGCACTCTACAAATATTTCAATAATCTGAAGGTCCTACCTGAGTAACTCACTTTTATTTGCAGAGAGTTGGCCGTCTGATTTATTGCTGATTGGCTGTACATTTACACTTATCAGTATTCTACCACCTAAAGACTATTGGAAAGAAAGACAGCAAAGATGACAATGTGTGATGGCAACTATGAGGAATTTTCTAATAGTTAAATAAAAGAAATGAAATAAGCAAAACAACGGCAGAGCACTCCTATCCGAGCTTCAGAAAGATGGGAGTCAAAGCACTTTAGTCACCTTCTCTGTCCATACTAATCTCGCCATTGTCACCCTGCCATATGACAGAACTTAATTCATAGGACATTCATTTGACAAATGGTTCGCTAGTTAGCTCACACAGTGCTCATGGGATCAAGGAAAGTATTTAGCCTTCATCTGGTTGGAGGTAACGAACCGAGACAAGTAACTCATTTTTATTTGCAGGGAGTTGGCCTTAGGATTTATTGTTGATTGGCTGTACATTTACACTTACCAGTGTTTTACTCTCTAAAGATTATTGGAAGCTGGAAAGAAATGATAGCAGCAAACAAATGGGAGTTATAGAGGATTCTCTGACAGTTAAGTATAGAAATTGTGTAAGGAAGACATGAATTCATAGAACTCTCTTGCTCTCACCCTTTCCCTGCCTTCCCTCCCTCCTAATGCTTTCCCTTGTCTTTGGATATTACCAGCATGCGACCAGCTGGCTCTCGGGGTGGCCGCACTCTTCGGCCCTTCCCACAGCTCCTCCGTCAGTGCTGTACAGTCTATTTGCAATGCTCTGGAAGTTCCACACATTCAGACTCGCTGGAAACACCCTTCCGTGGACAGCAGAGACCTATTTTATATCAACCTCTACCCGGACTATGCGGCTATCAGCAGGGCGGTCCTGGATTTGGTCCTCTATTACAACTGGAAAACAGTGACGGTGGTGTATGAAGACAGCACAGGTATGAGACACACACACACACACACACACACACACACACATGCATATGCAACTGGGCTTGCTTACTCTGCCCACCGTGAGATTCAATAGATGGTGCATACAGAAACACTCTCTCTCATAAGCTAACAGAGTTCTGAAGGAATTTAGGAATGCGTTATATAGCTAATTCAACAAATCTAGTTGCATTAAAAAAAATACATCATCTTACCAATATACACTGTGATCTCATTACAGTACTAATGGTGGGATTCCATTAGCGCAACTCTACTGAGAGTGTGAGCCCAATTACAGTGGCCTATTCAAGTGTCTAACAAAAGTGGTTATTCTGCCTATAAAAAGTTACCACAATCAGACAACAAGCAGACATCTAGTTAGACATTATGCCGCTAAAGTGATACATTCCTTGGGGAAGGGATCGTGAGTCACAGGGGTAAGCCCATAACAGAATTTGAGAGCTCGAGTGATGGCTATAGGTAGAACTCTGGCTATAGCTCATCCCATTTGCCACTTTACACAGCAGTCATTAACTGTTTTAAAACAGATCAATGGGCTTTGGTTGTTCTATCCAACTGTTGCAGACTGGAAGATGGACGTTCAGCATTTCATTGTCAATAGATACCATCTTTGAACTTCACCCATTTGAACTTAGCTTTGCTGGCACTTCCCCTATTATCTTCTGCTCACATTTTAGAGCGCAAGCTCCCTTGTGAGCATGTATGGGATATGTGTTGTGTGTGTGCACATGCGTGTACGTGTGTGTGTGTGTGTGTGTGTGTGTGTGTGTGTGTGTGTGTGTGTGTTGGCTGCCATCTGTCTTCTTCAACTATTCTCCTCTTTTGTCTTGAGCCAGGGTCTCTCACTGAACCTAGAACCCTTTGATTCAGCAAGGCTGCTTAGTCAATGAGCTCCAGCGATCCTCCTGTCTCCATTCCTACCCCTCAAGTGGCTTTTTTTAAAAGCTGGGTTCTAGAAATCTCAGCGAATGTCTCCATGCATGCTCGGCAGACCATTTGTCAACTAAGGTAGCTTCCAAGCCCTGACTCTCTTACCATCTCCCTTCTTTTGTTTAACTGGAACCAGTGAATCTTCATCTACAGATTAAAGTCGAACATTTACACTGATGTATTTCCTCTACTGTCTATATCCCCCAAGGTTTTTCTGAGTATTCTTTCACAGCCTGGCCCCTCCTTGTGCTGAGTGTGTTATGTCAAAATATTAACAAACACAGTTGTGTCTTTCCTCCATGTCAGAATTTATTGAAAATTCATAAGATGCAGGCAACATTTTCGTTAGCAGCAAGATGCCAGAGAATCCCCTTTTCGTTGATATTTATGGCTGAGGCAAGCATGAGGTGTTATTGTTGTTGTTGTTTATTCTAACCTTGATTAGTAATGTTAATTCTCAATTATGAACTGTACATGAGTCAATCAGTCTCCATTTGAATATATGTAATTTATAGCATGACCATAAAGGCTTTAAAAAGCAAGGAATGGCAAGGAATGTCACAGAGGACTGAGAGGACAAAGTAGAGGACCTGGTAGAATCTTTCCAGGGAAGGTCTCTCAGGGCAAAGCAGTCTAAAACAAACAACAACAAAAACCAAAACAAGACCTGCTTCTGCAGAATGGAGTAACTTAGGGCAGGACACAAACTGATCTCAACACTCAGATGGTAAAGTCATTCATTGTCCATGACCACATTCAATGGTTACCTTTCTCAAGCTCCCTAGGAGCACCAAGAAGAGAGAAGGGGGTTGGAAATTGAAGCTTTAGACAGTGATATGTTTACAATGACACAAGGCATTCCTAAGTACTGAATTTCTAGCTTTGCTTAGAATGTGCTTCCTATGATAGACCAGGCATGTAAAAAAGAGTTCAATAACTTCATGCACAAAGACCAATACCATTGACCATCTGACCTTTCCCCAAGAACTTAGAATTGCTCCTTTCTTCATACGCTTGCTTCCTAATAAGACTAATGAAACTGGCACTGAGAATTAGCAAAAGGAGGCTCTTCCAAGCATTTTGGCACTTTTTCATTTTTCACTGCCTTTTCCAGCAAGCATTAGCTCATGCTGTTCCCTAGAAAATAGGTACCATACATCCTCTACTCAGCATTAAACTCTGGCTCTGCTTGCACTTCAGATAAAGGTGACTATTATGATCAGAAGTGCCAGTTAATGTGTCTTCCTAGGCCTCATCTCATTTTAGAAACAAGTGGAAGCCCTGGGTGATTAGACATATAACTCATAAATACGATACACTAAGCAGTTCCTACTGGGAAGGGCTGTGTTTTTCGTTTCACCTGCTTGATGTACAGGGTGACAGCCTGTTACAAAATAAACCCCACAAAGTATATTTAAAGAGCCTTCAGGTAAAACATAGTGAAGCGCAAGTGCAGTTAGATCGTTCCACGTTGCTGTGTTTGGTAAGTGGTACTGCAGGCTCATAAAATCAAACTAGCTCTCACTTTAGAGAGCTCGCCTTGGTATAATCACTCAAGCTCTCTACATTTCCAGCAAAGCAAAACCATCTAAAAGGAAAATAAATTACAGAAACACCCGTGCTTAAGAACAAGTTCAAACAATGATATGGGCATTATAGATTTTTAAGGCATATGCAGAAAAAAAATGAATTATACAATAATGGATGGCCTAACTACCTTTAAACACCCATTCAGAGTAGCAGCCCCTTTGCGCAGCAAAAACATCAGCGCATCATCTTTTTTGTTTGTGTTGACTATAGAGTGACCCTTTTCTCCTTGGTAGGCTCATCTGAGCTCAGATGCTCAATAAATACTTGTTGAAATGAGTATCCCAAATGACTCTGTATGTTACCCATTAAGTTAGAGATTATTCATGTTAAAATGACTTTGCCCAACATTAAAAATGTAAATGAATAATCAATTGAACCATTAAATTGGAACCTGGAGGGTAGGCAGATCAACTGTGATCAATAAAAGCAGACATTCAGTGACTCTGAGTGGGTTTAATACTGCTCGACTCAGGGTTCTTCAGTGTCATAATTATCAAGCCATAAACAGGAGAAAACAGCAAACCTGGAGGGAAAGAAAGGACTTAGGTGTGCTCAGCACCCACCTCTACAGCAGAATTAAGTACCCATTAAAGAGCACTTTACTGGGATTTGTTTAGTAGGAGTTTGTTAAATAGCCTGAAGCCAGCACAGATGTCGTGGGACAAAATGCCCCATTACTCCCATCGAAGTCAATGGGAGCAGCATGCAAGTCTCTAAGGACAAAATTCAATTGACTCAATGCTTGCATACAGAGGTCCTCTACAAGTTAGAGTATCAAGGGCTCTAGAGCGCTGGTGGAAAAAGTGGAGTTTTGGCACGCGCTATCTCTTCCCTGCCTCATTCCCAGGTGTTCACATCACTCACTTGCCTCCAAGTCTCACATGCTAGGATGATTTGAGACATCCTGAGAACTCGCTGCTGATAGGACCTCTCTCTGGTTCATTAGACCCCTGTGGAAGCCTGGCTTCTTTCCCTTAGCACACAGCAGAAAGCTGAGAATCTGAGTACCAATGCAGCATGAAGTATATTCAGCACTTTCTGCTTTCTCAGGACCCAGTTCTGCCAGATGTAGCCTCTGCCAGTTATGTAGAACACGGGGCTAGCAAACTTCTTACCTAAACAGTAAATACACAGCACAATATTGTGGTCATATGATCTTGGACACAACTACTTTGCTAAGTGTTCATATATAATATGTAGATAAATAGGCATGGTATATGACAGTAAAACTTTATTTATAAATACTTATTTATATATATGCTTGGCAAGACTTGACCCTGGGGCTCTAGTTTACCCCAATATCAAATATAAAGATGCAGAAGAAAGGAGCAGGAGAAAGATAGGAAGGGGAAAGAGATGGGGGGGGTAAACACATGTAAAGGCTGAGCCTTAGCCAGACCTGTGAAGCTGGATTGTTGCTCTTTCTCAGTTTTCTGTTTGTGGAGTCCATCTCCGTCAATCTTCCTCATCCTCTGCATTGTTCCTGGTGGCATTTTAGCTTGCTTGACAAATTTTCTTCAGTGTAGGGCAAAAGTGACAGACACCTTTCCATACCCATCATAAGAATCACAACTAACAACCATCATATATAAAGATAACTATAACAGAAAGAAATCGGGAAGACAAAGGAATAGCAGATTTACTTAACCATACTTTCACATGAGACCAAGATCCTTTAGAAAAAAATGCTAAAAGACACAGGGAACCCTGGGCTTTATTTTATATATGCTTACATAAATGAATGCATGTATGTATGTATAAATGTATGTTTGCATGCATGCATATATGTGTGTTACAGGGGCACTAAACACAGCAAGCAACTATTCTACCACTAAGCTAGTGTTCCCATCCTTGAAGCTCTGTCTATTTTTATACTTAATTTGAATGAAGAATGGACACCTGTGCAGAAGTGGGAAAGACCAAAATGGATGATGTAGTAGTGATAGAAACCAGAAGGGCCAGCTACAGAACCAACTTTCTGAAGTGAATGAACTGTCAGAAGTAATCATGCTTGCATTTTTACAGTATATTCTGAGCCTATGTCCATTAGAATGCCTTTAGTATATCGAACACCACTAATTTTACTTGGTAGTGGCCATTGATAACCACAGTCTTCTGTTGCAATCTCAATCTCTAATATTAGCTCTTAGGTTATACTCCCCTTCGCCTAAATACTAGTGATTGTCGTGGAGAGGCTTTAAAGCCTGCAGGGTTTGAAGAGGCCTTGCTGATAGAGATGCCAAGAGGACCATTACTGGGATTAGATGTTACAGAACTAAGCCACATAGCCTTAAACATGCATGGAGATGTTCTAAAATTTAAGGCTGGGTCCAGGCAAATGGAGACTCTGAGGAGCTGTTTTTTAAGCAAAGGCTTGCAGTAAACTGAAGTCCTGGGCAGATAATTGAGGGTTCACAACTTGTTAATACTGCTACTTATGCATGATGTGGTCTTACGAGGGGGTGGTGGGTATCACTGCACTGAAGGATTAAATGTCTCTTCTTCTATATGAGCTTGAAGGAGGGCCTCTATATTCCACTTGTTGGTAAGTGTGCTAAGGGCCCGGTCCTGACCATTTTTATAGATGATTTTAAAAAACCAATGCATCTATGTGTTCCTGATTTAATATTAATTTGGTAAAATCATAAATGGTGATGTTGCCTGTGAGGAAACACCTTAACATCAGTGTGTCTCCTGGTTCATGCTGGATTGTTGGTGGTTTATTCATACAAGCAAGGCACAGAGGCATTCCACACCAACATTTACACTCACTGTGGTTGCAATCTGCTGTACTATAATAATGGAATCACTCAGGGCATAGCACAGACTGAAAATTACTATTCTGTGCGACATGGAGGAACATGGATCAGGGCACAGCCTGGTCTTCCACCCAGGTCTTCTTGGACCCCTGTGTTGTGCTCCTTTGTCTTAGCATAAGTGAGAGAACTTTCTGGACTGACTCTTCAAGGGTCAAAGGAAAGAATGAGTGTCTCAGGGTTGCCTTGATGAAAAATCTACACTGACTTTGGGGGAGGGAAAGAGGGAAGGGAGAGGGGGGAGAGAGAGAGAGAGAGAGAGAGAGAGAGAGAGAGAGAGAGAGTGTTGGAGGACAAGATGGTGTTAGAAATGTAGAAAATCCTTGCTCCTGAAACCTTCCAACCTCTTCCCATTCAAGGAACTTGGGGCTAAATGGTGTTACACTGTGTCGTGTCATGGGTCTGAGCTCCAACAATGTTAATAGACACTAATGACTAAAGCTGTTGCTGCTTCGTTTAAATCGATGGCGTTGTAAGAATGATTTTTTATTTTTACAAAGAAACATGAACTTGGAGTCCAGAGAGGGTGGGATTTCCGTGTTCCATTACACTTGGTTAGGCAAACACAGCTTCAAACAAGCAAGTGCTAAATCCACATTTCATTGAGAAACCACACTCATGCCTGGGCTTTAGTCTGTGACTGACTCAAGACACCCATGTTAGAGTTGACCAGTTTCTCCTCTCAATTCCATTTAAACTTCCTTTCAGTAAATGGGATTAGTACTCATATCCAGACAGATCCGGTAATGTTCCTGAGATACTGGGGAAACCAAGCAAGACAACAGAGCATTCAAACTCTTTGGTACGCTTCCTTTGACTGTTCTTCAACTGGCTGCCTTTCCCAGTGTTTGCTACAAGTTGTTTGGTTTTGTCTTTAAAAGGCAACTGTTTTCTTTGCGTAATGTCTAAAATGAGTACAACTAAGAAAATATAAATATCTCTCTCTTCCTCTCCCTCTCTGTCTTTTTCTATCTGTCTCTCTGTCTCTCTGTCTCTGTCTCTGTCTCTCTCTCTCTCTCTCTCTCTCTCTCTCTCTCTCACACACACACACACACACACACACACAAATACACAAAGTAGGCAGGGAGACAAAATGATAAAATACTCTGTTTATTCAATGATAGACACCCTTGCTATAATCACTTACTAGGAGCAAGAAATGTTACAAACCACAAGCAAAAATATCTCTGACCTTTTGAATCCTCCAGCCTGCTGATCTAAACAAAGCACAAAAGCAAATATTTCATATATAAAAAGTAGTAAGTGTTATGAAAAAAAGAGAAAACAGCTAATGATGTTTGAGAGACTGGACAGGGAGGAGATTTGTAAATCTATGTAAGGTATCTGGGTAGTACTTTATAGTAAATATTTAAGTAAAATTCCAAGCAAAGGAAAATAATCAAGCCATACAGATAGATACCTGGATAGAATATTCTACCAGGAACAGTTGGTGAAAAGACCTGGTGGTAAAATAACCTCCAATGGCATCTCAGTGATTAACCCATTATTAAGTGAAAGACCACCGGGGTGGGGAAGACCCCCACTCAAATCTCGAGACAACGCAATCCCCAAGAACTCATGAGAAACCAGTCTTGATGTAATAAACAAGAGGTGTATTTGAGGAACCAGAGCTCTGGGGGCAACACGTATCTCACACAGGAGACAGAGGAGTCGACCCCGAGCCCAATTAGGGGAAGGGATTTATAGGGAAAATTACATAGGTAGTTGGCAACAGTCACACAAAGCAATTTCATTGGTTTGTAACTTGGGCTCAGTTCAACTCTAGGCCACCCTCCTTCTGGGGCAAGCTGACCCTAATTTTCATTTTTCTTAAGACTGTTGAGTCAGGCCTTATCGAGGCCAGATGGTTTGTGGTGGCTATAGCCAGGCTACATCCCCAAAATATGTTATGTTATTCTTTGCTGTGAGGTGCACTTGTCCTCACAGCAGGGTCAGTGGGGGATAGTTTAAAAGACCTGGTGGTAAAATAACCTCCAATGGCATCTCAGTGATTAACCCATCATTAAGAATCTTCCAAACATAGAAGTTAGAGTTTGAGTGGGGAAAAGTCCCCACTCAAATGCAAGGCTGAAGACCTCAGGTCCAAGCACCCATAAAAGGCCAACCATGGCAACATGGCGCTTCTAATCCCAGCACAGTACATGAGGGAGTAGAGACAGGAGCACAGCCTGGGTATTCTGGCCACACATCTCACTGGAGCTTCACTTAGAGATACCGCTCAAGAGAGTAAGGTCAAAAGTGATGAAGCAGGACACATGACATCTTCCTCTACTAATCATGTCTGTACACCTGCACGCACACACACACACACACACACACACACACACACACACACACACACACACACACACACACACACAATCTACCTACATCCAAATAAGATATAAATAAGCTTCCAAATCTTAAAGAATTTTAATATATGAACAAAGCTCCTTGAGTCATTATTTTAGACTTTATTAAACACAGTATTTAGTCCCTACCCCAGGCATATGCAGCAACAGTAGATCGGTACTTTCATACAAGCTTTTCCCTAGTCTCTGGCTTGCTTTGTGCTTAGATCTTCTTTCTCCTGCCCAGTTGTCCTGGCCCTTACTTAATTGTATACATGTGGTCAATAAGAATGTTCAAGTATGGGATAGGAGAGGTTTAAGTGTCTGACAAAAAAGAGAATGAGACTTCAGAAGAAGGGGGTCAACTTTGGGATCTACATATCTGCATAGCAAGGCCAGGCAATGAAACTTTGACTAAACCCTTATAAAGGATAAAGGGGAGCAGCTTTAAAATGATTCATAGCACAAGTTTCTAACCAGCCTGTAGGACTCTTGGAAGAGCATTTCTTGCTGTTTCAAGGCCTTCCTCCTTGGTCTCAGACAGTAGGGTTCTTGTCATAGAAGGGCCTTACCATGGATTCTTATGTCCGGTATAAGACGAGATTTAGTTTCTAATGCTAAGTAGACTACTTCTTACAGAACTCAAACTCATATTGACCACACTCTCTTGTCCCCATCCTATGACATCATTTTTTATATTTAATAATGTTGTTCCATTCTGTCTGGATATACAGTGAGTACTTATTATGTTTTGTAGATTGTTCTACACACTCGTAATTCACCAGTGAACCAAAATAAATAGAAAACACTGACTTCACATATTTATTTTCTATGGGAGCCTAAAACACAACCTATTCATTCACCCTCAACAAAGTGATGTGTCTTTTTTTTCAAACATGATAAACAATATGGAGGAGAAAAAAGCAGCATAGTAGAGAAAATCTGGAAGCTGGAGTGCAATTTTCAGTGTTTGGAACCACATTACCTTGGAGCGAAATGTTGAGGCAGGTGAGGAGGTGAGTTATATGGTACCAGAGGGTTCCAACTAAGCTAGCTGCTAATGTTAGGGAAAGCGTATCTTATATATTATAGAGCTAGGGAAGAGGTCGGTGTGCTCAGAACTGAGTTAAAGTAGCTTGGTGATAGACAAGGTCAGGGGAAAGGGATTAATGGATCCCATGGTTGGGTGCTAGAGACCTCTAGAAGAATTAGTGCTCTGTGTGAAATGAAAAGTCATTGGAGAATATATTGAAGAGAATCAAATCAACAACATATTAATGGAGGTTGTTGTATTGATAAAGCATTCTTTTAGGTGACAGTGGTCAGGACAAATGTAGGAGCCAGATTGCTCCTACAGAAACCAAGCCAGGAAATGGAGGTGCTAGCATTGGAGTGAGAGGGCATCAAGCACCGGGAGCACATTAGAGGCTGAACAAACCAACAGTCTTAGTCTAGATGCAGTGCCCATTTGCATGTTTCTCCTGGATGCCCCCTTCTCTGGCTCCCTTTACAGTGTAGTGTGGGGTGTGTTTGAATGACGCATCAAAGAGTGAGAAGTCTTTGAGAAAGCCGCATAAACAACATCATGGATATCCCCAACTTGTCAGTTTCTCCTGCTTTGACAGCTTTCTTATTCTGTTTTACATGCACATCAGTATTTTTGTGCCAGCATGACACTGACTTTGAAGTATAAAACTCTGAGAAACTCAAGACACTTCAGATTGTAGACATTTGCCTCAATGGACTAACACAACAGGAACTGGGTGAACTCCCGTAGCTCTCCTGAAGTAGCAAAGTTTGGCTGGCATTTCAGTCGAGTCATATGTCAGGGAAAACATATTGCATTCCTTTGACATGAGACGAATGCCGTATGGTAAGCTTATTTTTAAATTTTTAAGACAGGAAATCTATGATCTGTCTTGGGAACTATTAGTGCCATGGTAAAGGCAAGGCATGCTATGACTTCTCATATCTGTAGGTTAAAAAAACATTCTACAATGATAATAATAGCTTGAGGCAGTGGAGGTTGGAAGATGGGGAGGTGAGTAAAAGTCTCTTCAGCTTTGACATGAGCCAAAGGACAGAGTTGCTATCGTCTGAGCTATAAAGGTTGTGTGCAGCTAACCTGTAGGAAGACAGACGGATATTGCCCTGCTTTCCTGTCTGATGCTGTGACTGAATTTCCTGACCAAAAGCAACTTAGTGAAGGAAAAGGGGAAAGATTTCTTTAGCTTCCAGTTCCAGGTTACATCCATACCACTTCATTATTTATGGGAGGCCAAGGTGGGAAGTCAAACAGCTGTTCCCATTCCTACTAAAGAGAAGAGAGGGAGGGAGATAGGGAGGGAAAGAGAGAGGGGGAAGAAGGGAGGGAGAGGGAAGGAGAGAGAGAGAGAGGAAGGGAGAAAGAGGGAGAGAGAGAAAGGAAGGGAAGGAGAGAGAGGGGAGGGAGTGAGAGAGAGGAGGGAGGGAGCAATGAATGCATGTGTGTTGCCTGTGTCCTTCACTCTTATGCAAATCGGGACCCAGCCCATGTGATGACACATCCATACTCAGGCTAGTGTTTGCCATTTCTAGTAACCATCAAGACAATCCCCCAAAGATATGCCACAGGCCATCTCTTCTAGATGATTCCTTAACTGAGATTCTCCTTCGGGTGGTTTTAGGTTGTGGCGCATCAACATTGGAAACTGACCATCATGGATATTAAGTACTTGGTCATGGATGTGCTAAATTTGAATTTTAGACCCACATAGACATCGAGCAGAGTTGTGAACAGGAGGGTCTGTATTTAAGGAAAGTAGTCTGGGATTTATATGCAAATGTGAACGCAAAGCACTGAATCCGTAAGGCAATAAGTCTCTGACGGACAGCCCAGCCCTGGATTCTTGGCACAGGACTCCAGAGAGGTTGCTCTTTATTCCTTTACTTGTTAGGTTATGGTTTCATCATTTTCGGAGTCCGCCACAGTCACATGTGATGCCCACCAGCCTGCAGTAGTCACTAGTCATTTCATCACACATGGTCTTAAAGTTTTACAGCAACTTATGTTAAATCACTGTGGCGGTTTGAATGAGTGGCCCCCATAGACCCATTTACTTGAAGGCTTAGTCCTCAGTTGATGAAATGTTGGGAGATAATTAGTATATTTGACTTTGTCAGAGGCGGTGTATTCCTGTTGAATTCCTGTTGGAGGAGGAATGGCACTGTGAGTGGGCTTTAAGATTTCAGACCCCCAGAAGACTCGATCCCTCCCTTTCCCTCTTCTTCTCCCTCTCCTTCCTCTCCCTCTTCCCCTCTCTCTCCCCCTCCTCTCCCTCTCTCTCTGCTTACTGCCTCCAGATCAGAATGTAGCTCTCAGCTACTTTTCCAGGCCACATTTGACACCATGATGCCCACCATGATGATAACAGATAATAGATTGACTCACTCAAACTGTAAGAAACTCCCAATTAAATGCTTTCTTTTATAAGAGTTGGTCAACAGAACAATGAGTGAACCTATCAGTATACAAAGTAACAGGCTTTCTGTCATTCCCACACATGCTTTCTTTTTGTTGACCATCCTCTGCTGAATCCCAGCTCCATGGTCCTCTGTTGGCTTTATGCCTTTAAATCCTGGTATTCTTTCCCCTTTCAGGTCAAAGGCAAATCTTTATATTTTAAATTATTTTTATTTACTATCTGTCTGTATCTCTTCTGACTCTCTCTGTGTCTCTGACTCTGTCTCTGACTCTGTCTCTGTGTCTCTGTCTCTCTGTGTCTCTGTCTCTCCGTCTCTCTGTCTCTGTCTCTCCATCTCTCTGTCTCTGTCTCTGTGTCTCTGTGTCTCTGTCTCTCTGTCTCTCTGTCTCTGTCTCTCTGTCTCTCTGTCTCTGTCTCTCTGCCTTTCTGTCTCTCTGTCTCTCTCTGTCTCTCTCTCTGTCTCTGTCTCTCTGTCTGTCTGTCTGTCTCTCCGTCTCTCTGTCTCTCTCTGTCTCTCTGTCTCTGTCTCTCTCTGTCTCTCTGTCTCTCTCTCTCTCTTTTTCTCCGTGTGTGTGGTGTGTGTGTGTGTGTGTGTGTGTGTGTGTGTGTGTGTTTCTAGAGATTGGGGATTGGGTGGTCAGACTTGCAGAGCAAGTACTATTTCCAGTGAGCCGTTCACCCAACCTCATGATACATATATTCTATCCCCACTGTCCTTGAAAGGCTCCTCTCTGCTTCTCCCAGGCTTCTTTCTAGTTTATGGAGCATTGACCACACTCACTCCACATGAATACACCCATGTAAAGACCAGAAAGTTGGATTTGCATATGAGACAGGATGTACAACATTGATGTGTCTGGGTCTGGGTTATTTCAGTTAGTGTAATATTTCCAGTCCCTTTCTTCTCCTGAAAACTTCATAGTTTCATTATTCTTAGTGCCTGAATCAAATCCCAATGTATACATATACATTCAACAAGGCTGAATTTGAAATAAGATTAACATACAAAGAGAAGTCAGAGACTGAAAAGAATAAATCCTCAAATAAACCATGGAGAAATACAAGCACAAAAAGAAAAGCGACTGAATTCTTGAATGCCAACATGTCACATACCTTTGGAAATCCTAGCTAAATCATGTAATGTCTCAACCGTCCTGTGAGCAAGTGAAATACTGCTTTTAGGACTGTATTCAAAGGATACTGAAGTATTTTTAATGTCCAGTAAATTCCTTCACATTTCCAGGTAGGACATCAGTAGAAACGAAGGGGATTCTGCACAGTCAGCATCATGAAATAAACAGTGACTCTTTCTTTTGCTGTGCATAATGTAGTCCATTGTGCTGTTAGAACAACACTGCTGTGATCGCCCTTACTGTATGCCTGCCCGTGATTCCCACTGAAGGATCAGCGGGAAAGAGAGTAGGTCCTCCCTACCATGACCTACCAAGGCAAAAATTTACACTTCTTTTTTTCCCTTGACTTAAAACTTTCATATGCCCGACTCCAGCAACCTGTCTAGAACTCCACAAAATTTTAGAATTTTGCTCAGGAAACCGATCTTTAGGTATTGCATGCAAGTGGCATTGCTTTTAGTTACCATACAGAATATGCTGAATCAGCATATATCGCTGGCGTTTACTGCAATATAGTGAATCTAAAACTATTCGGGTTAAGTTCCCCCGTGAGTTTCTTTGTGATCAAGAGACACACATTTTCTTTAGTGATGCCTCCAACTTACCTATTTGTTGCTGTTGTTGTAATTTTGAAAAATTACAGTCTGAAGATTTGCACTAAGAAATGCTACACTTCCCAAGGTAGTTCCTATCTCTCTTTGCCATTTCTTAGCTCTGACTTCTCCTTCCCTCTGGAAAATTCCCAATGCCCTTAAGTATCCCATTAGACGTGAGTATATTAATGTACACACACATTTGTGAAATGCCATTTTGCATGTTTCATCATCAAATGAGGACAAAATTAAATATTTAAAATGTATGATCTGATCCTTGGGTCTCAGTGGTTTATTACACTCCTTTGCACAGCGTCAAACCCAACCCGTACGGTTTAATGAACAGGGAATTGGAGTAAGACTCAAGCAAACGGAGTTACTTTCCTTTTGAAATGAGACCCATTAAACAGAGTGAAAGCTACCCATTAAACAGGAGTAGATTGGACTGAATGAGAGAATCTCTCCAAGTGAGAGTTTTCCAGCGACAGTGTGAGGGGACCCCTGCATCAGGTAGACTAGGGCTCTGACCTTTAAAGTCTCTTCCAATTCCCAGCATCTGTGACATTCTCAGGGTTGATCTAGGCAATTAACCTCCCTGAGCCTCACTTTCCTGTCTGTGAAAAAATTTCCACACTGTACACTTCCAAAGTGTATTCTAGGTTTAGTGAGCTATTTATGAGACTCGTGGCCTCCTGTATAAGAGGGGCAGTGTAAATAGAATGAGAGATCTGTTATTCTTTTAGGACACAGAGTGTTTTTACACATCACTGCAAAGAGAAGCCACTTACTTTCCTCCCCATACGCTCTACCTTATGCCACAGCTCCTTAATATATGCAGATCAGCATTTTTTTTCTGTGTCATATTTAAGCGCACAGAGAAGAAACCTATATGTTTAGAACTGGCCATGTAGACATTTTTTAATGTTGTTATCTGCATACACAGCCTAGCTTACATTCACGTGAAACCAACTGGTTTTTCTCTAAAGCACTTTCACAGTTGCAGATTTCTAATGCCTGGGGTGGGGACTGGAGGAGGCACTCCGGTATTACCTCATAGCCACGAGTTCATAGTCACGGACACAAAGGAACATCTCAAGAGGTTCTCTCCCACATTCTCATCCAGACGCAGCAGCCATTTCTAACTGACCAAATTCATTTTAGTCTTCTCCCGTTTTTTCAACCTAGAAATAGCACCAAGTGGGACAGAGTGGTGCCCTCCAATAAGCTTCACTTGAGAAGCTGAGACAGGAAGATCAGAAGCTCTGGGTCATCCAAGGCTCTACAGCACAGTACAATTTATCTCCCAGTTTCAAGGTATAGAGATCAAAGCTTTGGGTTCAATCTCCAGCGAGATGAAAGAGTGTGAGATAAAACCTATTGTGTCTATAGAAACACCGGAAAGAACCATGTAGATATCCTGACATTTCGCTCTCTAGTGCATTATTGTGCCTGCTTCAGAAGTAGACTTCCTACATTATGGCCACACTACAATCCATCAGACGCGGGACACTTAGCCGTGATACAATACGGTCAAGCAAACACAGGCATTGATAACTCTCTTCCCCTCACTGCTCCAGCAGCGTTCGTTGTATTTTGTTGTGACATCTCTTTGGTCTCCTTTGATCATAAACCTTCCTTTCTCATCCATGACATTGACCTTTATGGAGAATCAAGATGAGATTAGAGTTTTGTCTGCCACTCCCTTGCATCTGCCTGGTCCACCCCTGTTCTATGTTTCCATCAAAAATGCCTCTACCTCACTGGCTAGAGAACCATCAAATCCCAGTGTAGCACGTGCCATCAGCACAGAGTCTTGGCTGGGTTAGGTCACTTGATCAGGGCAGACATCTGAATGAGGAGGTTTGAAAGCTGCTCTTAAATCAATTTCCTTCCCCTAAAGTTGTTACCTATTTAACAATTTTTTTAAAACTAGTCATTACAGTGAGATGCTAAATGATTGATGGATGGTTGCAAAATGCAAATATGAAGGAAAGCTTTCAGTAAATTTTCTCTACTGTGAACTGAGAAAAAATCTGCGTCATTTGCTCATGAAGGCAGAAAGACTTGGCCAGCTATTGCTCTGGGAAGACGGGTGCAAAGTCACTGCCCTTCTCACACCTAGGATCTGTAATCTTTAACCTCTGCGTATGACTCCTTCCCCCAAAGCCAGCACGCCTACAGACCTGGGGAGGAGTTTCTCATTTACAAGCTTAGTAACAAGCTTTTCACAAAAAGAAAAATATCCCAATTAGAAACTGACTGTCTGTGCTGGCCTGCTGCTCTTCCTCCTCTCTTGGCCTGAAAATCTTTCTTTTTCCAAACCTATTGAGAAAGTAGATGTTCACTGCATGCCAAGACAGGGTATGATGCTTTTAAGCTGGCCTGAAACTTCCTTCCTCTGTCTGCTAACACTCTGCATGCTGACACAGTAGGTCAGTTGCTTGGGCCATCCACCCTGTTGGTTGTTATGAAATACAAAAGTCCAGCGGGGTCTCTGACTTCAGGAAAAGAGGTCTCGGACTTCAGGAATCGAGCCCTCTTGAGAATGAGAAAGCCGACTTGGCTTTAAGGCCTGAGCCTGCTACAGAATTGTCACCTCTAGCAAGTTATTCTGGCTTGGCGTAGGCACAGGCAGCTCTTTTGAAATCAGGTGACAACTGATATTCCACTTTCCTACTAATACTTCCCAGTATGAAAACCTCCTTCAAGCTTTAAAGGTCTTGACACAGAGTGTTTGTCTTGCAGAGTTTAGCATAGGCTTGGGATCTAATGAGCAGCCCAGAATCATTTTATCTTGAATGTGAACGAATGAAGTGGTGCCTATCAACTTTAAATGCCACCAGGGTCCTGCAAGGAAGATGTACTTCAGGGCTGGCATTCCATTCAGCAAAGGACAAAGGAGGAGTTCCTTGAAGCATGTGAAATGCACTTTATTTAAAGGCCACACTGAGCTCTCCTAGGTAGCCACGCTCATGTTTTCAAAAGGACAAAAGGGAAGAAAGAAAAAACCATTGTGGCAGCAGAGCATGAAACAGGAAGAAAGGGAGAGAGGAAAATCAGCCCCTGGTTCTGCCTTTCCTGCTCATCAAGCCGTTTTAAGCTTCTGTGTTCCCTCAGTACTGTTAATCTGTATTTATAAGTCAGGGCAGAGACACGGAGAGATGGAGCATTAGACTCACAAATAGTTTTAATCTATGGTTCCTGCTAGCTATCCTTATAGGCCCGGATAAGTTATTTAATTGCTCTGGGCCTTGGTGTCTGTGTCTGAAATAATAAACATGATAACTTGCTTCATAGCGCTGTTATGAGGTTTAACTAAAGAAACAAACACGTGAGTCCTCCGTTCCTTCCCGCCACCCCCACCTAATTCTTGGCACTTGGCCGTGGTTCAGGAAAAGACGTATAATATGTTATAAGAAAATAGGAGTGTTTCCATTTTGGTTCTTGACAGAATTGGAAACAGTGAGGGTCTAGGAAGACCACTGCTCTAATTTTCATTTCTATGAAAAGGAAGGGGTGCTTGGAGAGCATGCTCACTCCTAACAGAGCTCTACAACAATCTCCCTCTTCTCTCCTCAATTTAACTCTGAAACAGTGTCATGATAAACTGGCCGCACTTCAGAATCAAACCTCGTTTCTGGTCCAGGAAGCCTTTCCAATGTAAGCTGAAATAAATGGAAGTACTGAGCAGGGAGGTAATAAAAAAAATAACAGGGAGCGAAGCAAATGTCTCACGTCTAGAATCCATGTGGCATCCTGTATCATGCATAGCACAATTTCCATACAATTTCCATCTGAACACTCATAAAGTTTAATATTCTCTCTTGATTACTTGTGGTTAACAAATCCTGAAGGCACCCAACTGCATACTTTTTTAAAAGTCAATTTTCCAGCGAGAGAGGAGACCTTGGGAGAGAGAGGCAACATCACGCCATCTAGCAAAGAGCCGTTAATATCAGGGTCCTGCGATGGAGGCCTTTCTGTGGTTGTCCACCTTTCCCAGTGATGAAGTTCTATTAGAGAAAAGTGCAGCTCATCCCAACCTGTGGTAAAGCGAAGATTGCATCAATTTAGGCCACTGTGTGCACTTTGTTACAAGTACCAGCAGTTACATTTTACATCACATTTCTGCTTTCACTATCGCACACACCAAAAATAATACATTTTAATCAAATAAGGAATAAACCAACAAATTTTCAAACATATTAGCAAGAGATATAATGAGCCTTTCATAAATAGTTTCTTGGGCCAGCACCAAAATATTGTACAAAGCAAGTCAACTAATTAGCTGATAAACAATATGATACAAATAAATATTTGATAATAAGTGCACACAAGTTAGCAACCCCAAGAAACCCCTTGTATTCACTGAGCTTTTTAAAGATAACAGGTGTTGGGAATAGAGTGATGGATTGGCACTTAAGAGAAGAGTGTTTCCTGCTCTTGCAGAGGACAGAGTTCAGTTGTCAGCCTTGACATCAGTCAGCACACAACTGCCAGAAACTCCAGACCCAGGGGATCTGACGCCTTCTTCTGACCATTGCTGGCACTGGTCCACATTGTATGTGTGTATGTGTGCACAGCCACACCCATAGTCACAGGAATACAACTTGTTAAAATATGTTTCTAGAAATGGTAAGAGGTGCTGTTTCACTGAGCACCTCTAGAAACTTCAAGCAGGCTTTTGTTTATTGAAGTTTCTTAGTCACAGACTTTATATGCTTAAGACTTGTAGTATTGGCCAGAAGGTAGAGAGGACAACTTCATGCTAAAAAAAAAAAAAATTCAAATGCACTTGGAAACATTGTGCTTCCAAGTCACACACATCCACAAATGGAAAATACCACTGCAGCCTCCCAGAGCAGGAACAATGACAAATAGGAAGTCAATAGTGTAACCTTTAGGTTGGTGGCTGCTTGATACATGGTGGGAATGATCTGCCTTGACTGTAAATGGTGACAAACAACGCGGATCCATCCTGTGCATGATTGCCTGTCATTTTCCAGGTCTAATTCGTCTGCAAGAGCTCATCAAAGCTCCCTCCAGATACAACATTAAAATCAAAATCCGCCAGCTTCCCCCTGCGAATAAAGACGCCAAACCTCTGCTCAAGGAGATGAAGAAAAGCAAAGAGTTCTATGTGATATTTGATTGTTCGCACGAAACAGCTGCGGAAATTCTTAAGCAGGTAAGAGGTTTGGGGAGGGGGTAAAACGATAGGGAAATATATTTCATCTTTCTTTTTAAAATGTCATTTGGTCTTCCTTTTCATTTGGTGCAGCCTGGCACAGATACCACAGTACACAGTGGGCCAAAGATGACTTTTCAGACCCCTCTTAAGGACCCAATGGTATGGTTAGTCCAGAGTCGACTGGGCTGTATGTGTAGTGCTTTGTATATGCATTTGTTTGTGTGGAGGAAAGAGTAGCATTTTCTAGGTGAGGGAAAGATCTGCATCCTTTACCTTCTCAAAAGGTCAAGCCACATTTCACGCCTGCAACGCATGACTTATATAGCAAGACCTCTTTGGCCTAGGCTGCCAGATTCTAACAGAGAAGGACACAGAGAAATCTCAGCCCAGAGAAGATACTTCTCTAATTATGGAAAATAAGCTGCTTTGCCTTCAACTCCAGAGAATGTGTGTAGACACAGGCAATGACAAAATCTTTTCCAGATGAAAGATATCAGTAATATTCATAAACAATAACAAGGCAGTAGCAATTGAGTTCCCGTGTGCTTTGTTCTAACACTGAAGAAAGAAAATTTAGAACCTGTGAACAATAAAGCACTGATCCAAAGCCCTCACTGCAATGTGA
Organism: Rattus norvegicus; assembly: GCF_021556685.1. Classification (NCBI taxonomy): domain Eukaryota; kingdom Metazoa; phylum Chordata; class Mammalia; order Rodentia; family Muridae; genus Rattus; species Rattus norvegicus. The sequence goes on along the minus strand of NC_141544.1, from coordinate 40,985,760 downwards.
CTTTAGTTCCCAGGGAACTATGACAACAGCTGGATAGATTTGGGACAGTCATATTTAGGTACTACAGTGCTATAGTCAAGGTTGTGGACTTTGGCTAGAACTACATCAAGAAAGTATATGGTGCATCCTGAAATACTAATCAGAAGTTTCAAATAGAATCAGTAATAAAAAAAAAGATCAAAGAATTAAATCAGGAGGAAAGTCAGGGTGAAAAAATACATGTAACCTTTATTCGTAAATAAATATGTCCTATAAGCCAATGTTGTGTCAGTATTTTTAAACATTGAACACTATATAAATTGTGCACCATGGTGAAAATCCCCAGAGGTTATTAATGGATCTCAGTTTCATGAATGCTCCATCTAATTTCCAGTAAATGAGCGCTGAACCACTAGAAAGTTGTCTCCCAGTACAGTCATGTATGCTGGGTCTCCACAGTTCTATGGCCATCCTTAGGGAACACTTCAGCTACCGAGTTCTACATTAGAGCTATGATTGCACCAGAAGTACATACTCAAGAAAGCCAACCATTTGTCTGTATTATCCACTGCATCGTTGTACTAAACGATTCTACTCAGAACTGCCTACACTTTGGATACAAGTTGAGTGTACTGCTCTCTGTTTCGTGTGTTGTAAGCTTGGCCCTCTGTGTGGTGTGTTTGAAGTAATATAAACTTGAAGAAATGGAATCCAGTGCAACATGATTGGGTAATTGGGGTGCTGCCCTCAGGAAGGATTCATATAGTTCTTCTGGAACTGTTGTTAGTTCCTTTCCAAATGCAAGCTATATGAAACAGAACAACACTGACTTTGGCTTCCTTGCCTTCTCTCATCATGTGCCCCTGTGTTGTGATGATACCTTCTAAGAAGCCTTTGCCGACTTCAAACAGATAGAACTGCCCTATGATTGGCTTCTGACTCCAAATTTGTGCACTAAATAAATCTCTTTTCATTGAAGATTCCTAGGCATAAACATTTATTGTGGCAACAGAAAGCAAAGTAATAAAATCACAGAACATATAGAAGCTCATGGTGAACTCACCAAGTTATTGCAAAAGGCAAAGGGAGTCTCACCCCCATTGCTTCCTGCCCCTTCATTAGATTTGCCTCTCCAATTATGTAGAATTTCTGTAACTCACTTCTGGTCAGTAACTCATTAATAGACTCTTAGATATTATAATAAGAGCTCTTCAGTAAAAAAAACTGTGTTGTAAAGGTATTGATGACTAAAGAACTTTAATGGTAAATAAATACAGCCATCAGTCTTATCTTAAGGCTCCACTGGCACATCTTATCACTAGTGATTAAAGTATTCAATGGAGTATAGATAAGAACAGAAAATAAAAATCTGGATTTTAAGTTCAGGTCTGGAGATGCAGAGGTGCAAAGAAGCAAGCCTTCCCAGGAGCCCCTTACACCCAGGCCTGGGGGCTTGGGTTATGTTCAGGAGAATGATTTTCTAATGTGATTTGTGTGGCGTACCATCTGATTCACACAACTAGCTATACATTTCCCAAAAGACAGGTCTGGAATAAACAGAAAAGGACTATGGAGAATTCTGGTTGTGATACTCTTCTTCCTTTCTTAATACACGTAATGATAAAGCTTAATGATCCTTTCTCAGAATAATTGTTTCTAATGGATTATGGATTCTCTCTATATGCCACTTTCATACATTAGCTATTGATTACTATTTCCCCTACCTTTCCTCCCCCCCAGTATCCCCACCACCTCCCCTTCCCCCAGATCCACTGTTCCTCCATTTCTCATCAAAAGAAGTGCAGGCCTCCCAAGGACATCAACCAAACATCTAGAACCTATTGTATTGAATACTCAGGGATGGCTATTCTGGTAAAATAATACCAAACCGATCTGTGTGGTTCTCTTTAAGTGACTCTATATGACTTGTAAAGAGCAAGACAGGTACCTTCTCCCAGGGAGGGGAGGACTTGGGAGTTTAGATGCTGATTCTGGTTGAATCACGAAAGGGAATAAAAAAGAATGAAGGATGCTCAGGCTCATGTCCTTGACTCTAGATGCTGATTCTGGTGCCTGGCTTCTCACACTCAAATAACTTTCACTCTGAGGTGAGCTTGGCAAGCTTACTTAAGAATGGGAGAAGCTGAAACTCTGCTAGGTAAATAGACCCATACACATGGCTCCCAACTCTGTTTCTCCAGGCTACTACATAGTCTCTGCAGGCAGAGAGATGGATGTCAGAGGCTATGAAGTCACATTATCAGGGCTGACTCTCTTTTGCAATGGACAGCCATTCTTTTTTTTTTAATGATCTAACTTGTTTTAACGTAGTCTTCTATAAAAACGAAGACTTCCTTCTGAATGGTACACTTGGCCTTACCAATGTTAATGACTACTTAATGACTAGCACATCATTAGATTCTGCTGACCAGTAAGAGCTTCTCTGACATAGTTAATACCCAAATTGTGAATCATGGAACTTTTACTCAGCGCACACACTCACAATCTACTGCAAACTGAAATACTGATCTATAATATCTAACTGAATTATTGGATCCATTTCAAGATTAGCAAAAATACACATTTCTTTAACATATGTCCACCTCTGTATTACACTGTAAGAGAAATATTGTTCAGTGCACTCCCTAAGAAATAAACTTCTTTATAGCATTTCGAGATCTATATCTATATCTATATCTATATCTATATCTATATCTATATCTATATCTATATCTATATCTATATCTATATCTATAAACAAGGTAAGGACACACAGGTACTGCAGGCTCTCCTGATGGGAAGGTACCAGCCATTCTTAAGCAAGTTGCTAAAATTTTCTAGGAAAAATACATACACTTGCTTCTTTAATATGAAGTCAGTATTAATAACATTCCCCTTCAGTGTTTGAAAATCACCACTGATAACTCTCTCCTAGGTAAATCCAACATGCTCTCTCTGTTCCCATCACTGTCCTACTCTTCCCTCCCCTTCGCCAAATCTTGTTAACGCCAAACGTGTTAATACTTCTTAAGAAAAAGGGAGTTAAATGAAGGTATTTGACATTTAGCTGAAAGTTAAAGTAAAAATCTAGAAGAGTCTATGGTTATTATTGGGCATGCTAATCACTGAGCAGAATGATTATTTCTATTCATATTGAACAAGCACTATATGATGAGAATATGAAAAGTTATTTTCCCAAAATTAGATCGAAATTCAAATGTCAAGACTTGATTAGACTAGAAAAGAGCACAGCCTTCTCATAAACATAGTGTCTTGGCAAATTTCTGTAGTCACAGTTTCCCCCCAACAACTGACAGGCTATCTGGGTTCCTCTTCAAAAACTGCCATCCCAACTTATTCATTAATCACTTTCCAGAAAGTGTCTTGATGTTTGAGAGCATGCTGGTTTCTTTTTCTTCTGCCTACTGTGTCCCTTCCTTACTCCTCTGTCCCAACGTCCTACTCCTCCCCAATGATCATTACACATATACACCTGTGACTCTCCCCTACCCCTGGAGATGTCACCTAATATTAGTTCATGAGGATAATTGAAGCAAAGAGAATGAATGGGGGAATGGAAGCTCTGTGAGTCCATAAAGTAAATGACAATACCAGGACGTGCTGCAAGGAGTAAGATCAACTTTACTTGGAATGATTCGAGGCTTATGTAATTTGGGGACAGAGGATAGGAACATCCAGGATGGGCAAAATTCACTGGCTGATGGCCTAGGGAACACAAATGCCTCATTAGCATGGGGAAGCATTTCAGAAATCTCAGATACTAGCTAAACATGTTCTTACCAGGAGAGAGGGCGATGATCTTGTAGTCTAACTAAGGCTACACAGCATTCCTCAGGTAAAGGCATGCATTGGGTTTTGAATTCCCTAGACAAGGTCAGAGGAGTTCTGCTAATGAAGGGAGTCCTTCCATTCTGCTGTGAGCCCCAGAAAGTGATATCTGGTCAATGATGGACTTTGATCTTAATTAGCAGAGTTTTCCCACATTCACCTTCTCATGGAGTTATTCTTTGAGGAAGTGCCAGACAGGGAATGAGTTTCTGTGATGGAAAGAAGGGTAGGAAGACTTTATGTGTAGAAGTCACACCGAGCCTCATTGCAGGTTGGAATCTAAGCAACCATCTCGTGTTTTTTAAGAGAATTAAATCATTTATTGGGTGCACATGGATGATACACAAACTTCATTCCCATCTGTTATTTTATTTGATACCGTTATTCAATTTTGATATTGCATAGGGTGTGCCAACAACCATTTTATAACCAAATGTGACCTTGCTTGGATGACCCTTTCAATGGTGAAGCTCACTAAGTTACAACTGTAACTGGCAGTTTAGCAACACCAAGGTTTTTGACAACAATGGCTTCTCTACCCAAGCAACCATAAATAAATTCCATTTTTTTCTTTTCTTTTTTTTTTTTTTTTTTTTTTTTTTTTTAGAGCTGGGGACCGAACCCAGGCCCTTGCGCTTGCTAGGCAAGCACTCTACCACTGGGCTAAATTCCCAACCCCCATAAATAAATTCCAAATAGAACTTGGCACTGCCATAAAGGAATTCTAACTTCACACTGTTGGTAACATTTACCAAGATGGCTTCAGATTAGACTAATTTTACACAGCACATTAAAAAAAAAGACACATTTATTCAACATCGCCATCAGACTTTTACATTTGGCAATCAAAAGCATGGATGAAAAAGGTCTACAGTAAACCCCTTTGTTGAGTTGCTTTACACTTTCCACAGGTCAGAAGCTGAGATAACCTGTTATACAATTAGTCACAGACAAAGTCCTGGCGTTTTTGCCCGCACACATGAGTATTATCTAAAACAAGTCTTCTTTGTAGCAACTAGGCCTGCCACCACTATCCTTGGCTGAGTTCACAAATCTGTTGTAACCTGTAGCTTCCCTGTCACTTCTCTGGCTCTCCTCTCCTGTTAAGCTTTGTTTCCTGGCTGTAATTAAACCTCCTGCCACTGCCATAGCTACTGCTGCTGCTGCTGGAACCTCCATAGACACCTTGGTTTCGTGGTTTAGCACAGTGCTGGCCTCTGCCACCATAAGGGCCAGAGCTCCTGCCTCCAAAGTTTCCTCCTTCCATCGGTCCCATATTTGAAGACTGGTTGTTGTTGTCAAAATGTAGCTTCCACCACCTCCAAAATCGCTTCCATCATTACCAAACCCATTATAGCCATCCCCACTACCCCAATATATCCACCATTACCATGGCTACCACCAAAGTCACCAAAACCACTGAAGTTCCCTTGTTACCCAAAATTGTCATTTCCACCAAAACCACCTTCATGACCACCACCGAAGTTTCCAGAACCACTTCGACCTTTCTGGCTAGATGAAGCACTAGCCATCTCTTACTTCGACAGAGCCTTTCTTACTTCACAGTTGTGGCCATTCACAGTATGCTATTTCTGAATAACAATCTTTTCCACAGAGTCATGGTCATTAAAGGTGACAAAAACAAAGCCTCTCTTTTTTTTCTACTAACTCTGTCAGTCATAATTTCAATCACTTCAACTCTCCCATACTGCTCAAAATAATCTCACAGGTGATGTTCTTCAGTGGCTTCTTTAATACCACCAACAAAGATCTTCCTCACAGTTGAGTAGGCACCTGGTCTCTGAGAATCTGCTCTTGACACAGCTCTCTTAGGTTCTCAACTCTTCCATCCACCTTGTGTGGTCTTGCATTCATGGCAGCAACCACTTCCTCCACAATGGCATATGTGACAAACGCAAAGCCTCTGGATCTCTTGGTGTTTGGATCTCTCATTACCACACAGTTGGTGAGTGTGCCCCATTGCTCAAAATGGCTCCTCAGACTCTCGTCAATTGTTTCGAAGCTCAGCCCTCCGATGACGAGCCTTCAGCGATGCATCCTCAGCAGTGCCAAAGAGCCTCAACCATCTCCTTTAATGGCCCTAGTGCCTTGGCAGAATTAATATTTTTCTATTCCAACTGAAAACTGATGTTCAGATATAATAACTTCATCTACAACATACATACATATACAATATGCATATATATAATACATAATTGTATAATAGAATTATATGTAACTTATTGTTATTATAGTGTATTAATACAATATCTACAATACACATACACACACACACACACACACACACACACACACACACACACAGACTTGATAGATGAAAACCTGCGTCTCTTTCTAACTTTTCTGTAAGAATGCAGTCTCTAGTGATCTACACACTCACAGGGGCCTTATCAGGTAGTGATCTTGATCACTCTGTATCTCTTATTACACAGTAAGCACCAGAGGAACAGGGCCTTTTCTATTTTTACTTAAACCCTCAGTACCTACTACATTGTGTCACAAAGCGAATTTCTTGTGCAACTGTTAAATGGGAAGTTCACCACCAGGCACTGAGTTAGAAACAATCTCCACAGTTACCTTCCTATTGCCCACCTGCAATGCAACAGTCCTGTGAGGGAGGCAGTTCATTGGTAGAGTACTTAGCCAGCATGCATGGGACTCTAAGTTTAACCTTTTGCATTGGTACAGGGAAAAAAAGAGTGCATTGTATGCCAAGAATGCTGGACTTCCAACTCTGCCAAGGCACATTTGAGCCAGTCGTTCTTCATGGACTCAGTTTCCTCAAAAGGCAGACTTCATTCTGTCCCAAGAGTAAGAAATAAGAATGGCTGTGAACCTATGGCTCTACTGCAGAAAACCTAGCTTGGCACTTTGAAGAGGGTCCAATTTGCTTTTAACTCTTATGAGAGAAGTGAGCAAAGGAGTTTCTTTCTGCAGCCCTAGAGGGCTGCATGGCCATCACTTTCAGATGAGAAGGAAGCCCTGCTGGGGCTCTATTCAGCAGGAAAGCTTCAGTGGGCTTTAGCCAGCATCTTCAGCTGAAAAGCTGTCACAGGTAATCTTGAGCCTCTATTTCCAACTTAGGCAACCTTTACATAAGTGCTTCAGTGAGGTCTTTCCCCCACAGGGCTTGTTGCAACACATAAATCATTAAGGTATAATTGGACCCTAAAATATTTAGAGTGAAAATATTTTATAAAATTTTATTGCATTTTCCCCTTTCTGTTCACGTTCAATTAGCATGAAAGCACAGTCACCCAGAAAATGTATTTTTTTAATGCTTGGCTTCTTTGCTAAGGAGTGTGACGGCCATGCTGATTAATCAAATGATTCCGTGCATTGACTTCTGCCTTGTATGCATCGTGCCCACAGGAGGTGATGAGGGCAAACAGGTGATTAGACAAGGTTCATGCCATCCCTCTGTCTCTCAGGACTCAAAACATCACTGCCCACAGCCAAATGCTGTGAGGATGCAAACCTGTGTCTTCTAAGTGACATCATATTGTTTTAATAATATCAGACATACAGGGTAGGTCCGATACCATAAGGACGACTGTTGCTAAATACCTGTTGTATGCAAGGACCATGTTGAATGTACTTAATGTACCATTGTTTTGTTATAAGAACATTCTAAAGAAGGAATGGGGAGGAGGAGGAGGCGGAGGAGGAGGAGGAAGAGGAGGAAGAAGATGAAAATTCTCTATGCAGAAAAAAATAAATGATCGCTCAGAGAGATTATGCGACTTGGCTAACATCACAAAGCCACAAGCAGTGAGATGGCATTTGAAAGTTATCTAACAGTTTAAACAAACAACAAATCTTGTTTGTCCCCGTTGCATACAAGATGCCAACTGATTATCAAAGTAATCAAATCTACAGTACATGTTGGGTCAGCCTCTACTTCTTATATAAAATTGTTTCATTTGATTCTCAGATACCCAAGTGTTTCTATCTTTAGAGAAAGTCCCTTATATAGAGATAGCCCCATGATCAAGGAGAGAATGTGAGAGAGACCATAGAAAAAGTCATTCTGTGTTTCAGCAGCTTTGGAACTTAAAGGTGTTAGAGATGCACCAGCAGAAACAATAGCATCCCAACCATAAACCTCTGCTTGTCCTCAGAGGGCAAAGGGAGAGCCTGAAAACAAGGTCACAAAAAGCCCACCCTATGCCTACAGAGTGGTCTGAAACCATGGATTCACTTTGTAAAATAGAAAGGGGGACTGTATGTAGAAACAGCCAGGTCAGTAAGTAGAAGCTTGGGCAATCTATTTGGGGCTCCCAAATAAATGAATAAATAACTCCTATGTGTTTGGTGTTTCTTATTTGCAAACATGTACTATTCATTGGGTAGAATTTCTTTTTATCTGCTTCTAATATCCTCACACTACAAGTGAGAGAGAGGGCAGAGCTAAAACTTCAGGCCAGGGCCTGATACTCTCATTGCCTACGTTGTTAACAGTCTTCTATCCCCAAGGATAAAGTCTACTGGCTCTACTCCAGCTTCATCACCTCACCTACAAGTAGGATTACTGAATTCTAAGCTGACTACACATGTGTTCAGCTTAGAGCATCCATATTTTCTCATGCTCATGGATTCTCTCACCAATGTTAAGATAAAAAAGAATTTTCACACTGTCTTGTACTTAGTAGAACATCTCAGAAATGGGGAATTAATTAAGCAATATATTATCTTTTAAGTTCCTCAATTCCTTTGATGGTCTTTGAGCCAGCTAATTGATAAGTTCATTACTGTGAATAAATTTTGACGACATAATCATGATGTATCTCAATTTACACTAACTGGATGATAATTTGTAGTGTATTATACAATTATTATGGCAGTACATTCTCATTCTAATTACGTTTCTCTCAGGCTGATATTAAAGTGTGTTTACAGCCCCTGAGCATATAGTTAGTTTTAGTTATAAGGAACAGTTCACAGATATGAATGTGCTATCTAAATTATACAAGAATTAATTGACCTTCCTGGATAGCCAACAATTTACTGAAAATGTACTCCATTTACCCACATTCACATTATACAGGATGCACATTTCAATATTCTCCAAATCCTCCAAAAAGTATCTTTAGAAGAAAACAGAAATGTGTTTCTACTTGAAATAGGAAGCAATAAAAATGCTATAGATGTATTTCTATGTATACTCCTCAGAAATGTGTTGATGCTTCATTCCAGCCCATTCAAAATATGGCTTTAATAAAAGATAAGAATGTGCTCTGGTGTTTGAGGTATATATATTTTAGAAAGAATCATGCAAATTGTAGCTGTGTATATAGAGTCATATCTTAACACTTCAGTAGGAATTGTGAACCTCAGTTTACTCTAACATTGTAGAGATATGCCATTCCTCAGTGTGCCTTTCTCTGAGTGTAAAGGGCAACATACCATCTCTCCAGTTTTCAAATGAAACATCACGGCTAAATAAGGGGAAAATTATGTTGCTATTCAAAACACATCTGCTTCTTCAACACTCTACAAATGAAAGTTTTTAACCAAAAAGTCCTCTCTTACAACTTCCCCACAACTGTTAACTAAACTCTCTGTCATCTGGGTTATCCTGTGACATATAACTTTATTTCTAGTCAGTTAGCCCTTTCAGAGTGCCTTCTAAGCATCCAATAGTACACTGTGATAGGAGAGGAGTAAGGTACCCTTATAAACACCAGCCTAATAAACAAGGTCATCACCTAGTAGAGGAGCAGAAGAGTTGTTATTTTATATGCCTTTATACATGAGAGGCAACCTTACATACCTCGTATCATGCTGAAAACCACTAAATCTGGCAGGGCAAACAGTGGTACCGATACACAAAACATTCCACCTGCTGGAGATTATCATCATACCAAGAGGGACTGCATGCTTCTTGATCCTGAAGTTGTGTCTCCGCATCACTCCTTATAGGATGGCAGTGAGCCTAAGACCTCCCCTCAGTGTGACAAACTAGGTCTTTGTATCTGATGAAGACAGAACCAGATCTTTCTGTCTCAGGAAGGTAAAGCTGGGTCTTCACAATAGATGAAGGCCTTCCTATAAAACATGGTTCAAAATGAAGCTCTAACCAGGTCTTCATATCTGATAAACGTTGGGTTGAGTCTTTAAATTTAAGAAAAACGGAGCTAAATCTTCAATCTGATGAATATTAATCCAGGTCTTCATATCTCATGAAGGTCAAGCCAGATCTCCATGTCTCATGAAGTTAAAACCAGGTTTTATATCTCATGAAGCCAGGTCTTCATATCTGATTAGAGCTAAATCAAGTTTTCATATATAATGAAGTTCAAAGTGAAGGTAAGACTATGTCTTCACATCTGATGACAGTGGTAAGTATTATCAAATTTCCACTCTGGACATAATACTTTGTAGCTTCTTGTTCAACCTTCCTCCAGCCAACCATTTTATCTTTCTACCTCTTTTCTTTGTGACAAAAAAAATCTATAATGCAAGCTGGACATCTGAAAGTTCACTTGTCTCGTTACTTTTCAATTGCCAAATAAGGGAGACTCAACCCTCTATGTCTCAGATTCTGTCTCTTTTCTCCAATCATCTTGCTGTCTTTGTTCTGAACTGACATCTCTAAAACAAATCTGCTTTTTTTCCCTCTCACTTACATGCAGTCTCAAAACACTGTTCATTTTAAGTAAAACATCTGACTTGTCATGTTTGAAACACTGCTCTTACCTAAGGCATCACCTTAATAGAAGAAGACATAAGACTTCACATAGAATACATACCCTTGTCTATCTTGGCCTACTACATAACAAGCACTCAGACATATCTATATTAATCAACTCAACTGTTTATGTTAGAGAAAAATCAGCTACAACTTACTTACTGCAGTGGGTCACAGGACCCATGATCTCATACATGCTAAGTAGATTGTTTTGCCATTGAACTAAATGACAACTAACCTTCCTTAATGAAAGATGCATACTCTAAGAGATTAAATAACTTCTCAGATATTGCCAAAAGTCTTTAAAACCGCACATAAGAAGACTGAAGGTAATTTAGTCTAACATCTAAAGAACTGTTTGAGCCCAAATCAGTATCTATCTGAATGTCTTCAAAAGGTAAAGTATCACGTCCTAGGGCCTGAGACTTCACCAAAGCCCAAAGAAGGAGCTCCTACGATCTAGACTAGAAACTTCTCAGTATCTATGGGAAACTCAAGGCGCTCTAGTCCTTAAGACTAAACTCCAACCCCTGTGTGTCTAGCTTTGCTCTAACTAAACACTCATGTGATTCTATTTGGGTTCCCAGAACACTCCACAAATGGATTGCGTGAAAATGATGGCATTTTCTAACTATGTTTTCTATGACCAATGCCTGAACTAAAATGCTGAGTCCCAACTGCAACACATATGAACTTAAACACTATGACTATGCCATTATCTTCAAGTTCTCGTCCTCTACATATGAATGGGCACTTATAGAATTCACCAAATGGTAGTGATGTTTCTGTATCTTAGAAACAAGGTTAAAATAAGAAAGAAGTTAGGTAACATAGATCAGTGGTCTCAGCATTAGAATGGCTATCACCTGCAGAATATGTAATGATTATGCATGCCCACACCGGAGCAGATACATCAGCATATTTAAAGATGCAACTTCACAAATGGTACTTTTTTATTACTATATCTTTATTATTGAAAACAATTTTAAATGTAAATGTATTTTGGCCATATTCCTCCCTTCCCCCAAGTCCTTTCAGATCTTTCCCCCTTCCCTATCCACCCAACTTTATAAGTTGTTTCTCAAAAATCAAACAAAAACCAAATACAATAATTAACCCCCCCACCATGCCAAACCGTAACTAAATAAAAGCACACCAAAAAAAATTCATTATATGTTGGTCAACATTCCTGAACATGGGACCTTCTCTGAGGTGGTTGATATATCCAGTGTCACTGTATTGGAGTAAACTTATTTTCTGATCATCACTCACCCAGCAGGAATAAATGACAGTTCAGTTGTTAACCTTTACCCTAGCACCACTGGTACTTTTGAAGTTCCTTTCATCTTCTAAATGTTCCAGCCTACTAAGCACATTACTAGGCTATGGATATTTTAGAGATCGCTATTGAATGTCAATTCTCTGTCTTTTGTTTGAAAGGTTGTCTTTAGATGAATTTGAAGTCGAGTTTTTATTACCACCTCTATGCAAAGTACCTATCACAGGCTTTTAGATTCGTGACATCCTCTCAAAGCTCCAGTCCCTTGTCTTTGCCAGATTGCCTGTTTCACTCCACCATCCATCACCTTCTCTCCCTGCTCTGTTCTCAACCTTCTGCACCCCTGAACAGCACAATCTCATCTTCTGAGCACCCTGGTGAAGTAGTCTACCTCTTCTAGAATATTCTCTAAAGCTAACTGAAACATCACCTGTTTCCACTCCATTTATTAAAAAAAATTAGCATCAGCTTCTCTTTGGAACACATCACTAGAGACAAGTTTAAGAAAATGTTAATACCCAGAGAAATCCCCAAGTAGTGCAGTGAATCATTTGAGGGATGTCTTTTCCTTTTCTTTGATTTATCTTGGAAGCAGGAAGAATCTGGGTTAAGTTTGTAAATGGTATAATGACGTCAAATGGAGGCCAATATCTCTGGGATCCTTTTGAGTTCAGTGTGTTTTTTTGGCATTTACACACCATTAGTATTTGCATGTAAAGGGAAGGGATGAAAAATTAGAAATGTACCAACCTCAAATGGGAAATTTATTTTTCTCTTTAATGAACGTATTTGATGCTCACCCACAAGAAGCTGTGAGTTCTCATCTCACTGTAACCAAGGAGAGATTAGAAGAAGGCAGTTGCTTTCTGTTCTTACTGTAACACACACGGTACTTTAAATAGTCTCTTAACAGTTCTGGAGGTTGAAGCAGGCTGCTTTCTTCCTAGAGGCAGAGACAGGGCAGGGCAGGTGGTTTTCATCATCCAACCTTTCCCCCACATCTTGCTCTGAAGTCCCACAGCACATCATCCCTTCCCCTTTGCCTGTCTCACTTTCATCCTAGAGCACTCTTGCTTCCAGCATATCAAGTTACCTGCGTCCACACAGATAATTCAGAGTGACTTCTTCAGCTCTAAATCCAACATCCCATAACATCTATAGTCTCTTTTGACATACGAATGGGCATATGAAAATGGGATCAAGTTGGGGTGTGGACACGTGTAGGAAACATCAGTCTATGTCAGAAGAAAATGGAATTCTTCCTAACCTCGGGGGCTTTGGGACCTACTGCTATCTGCTCTATAATTCACTGTCCTTTAAGAATGTAACCTGATTCAATGTGGCAAAAATACTGACAACAAAAAATGTATCAAAAAGTTAGCTTATACTTCAGTTATTCCATTAATGACAGACAGTACAGCCCATGGACCTTAAGAACTATTGCATTTAGGGGACTGTATGGATAGGAGTGTAAGTATCAGAGAAGAAGGGAGGCACCCTGGAGCTCAAATTCTTATCTTAAAATTGTTCCTCTGATCCCCGATGCTATCCCACCGTTTCTGAAGATTTTTTTATTTTTCTGTCTGGGGTAAAGTCCTTGCTTCAGCTTCAGTGCGTGTTGCACATTTGGAAGTTATTCATTTGAAATTATTGACTAGAAACCATGTCATGATGGCTGGAACTTCATCCCTCTATTGAGAAAACTATAAAAGTAGCAATATACCTCAGTTTAGTCAATATAAACTTCCAGGACATGCATTTTTCGAGGGAAGAAGCAGTACTAAAAAGTCCTATAAATATTACAAAACCCCTCAAAATAGTGCAAGGAGAACTCCAGGCTCCATTTTAGGGCTTTGCCACCGCAGTCACAGCATAATGGCCATTATTTGTGATGCGTTGATTGCCCTTAATAATGGATGTTGGGAATGCACACAGAGTATCTGCGATTGCTGCCTCTGTAGCAAGACACTGCTTTCTGAGAGAAGAGCAAAGTGAAGATCAGGATTCCTTAGATCTCAGAGATGCTGTTGGGATGCATGGCTCCTTCTGTCTCACAAGATGACTCTGCAGCCACCACAAGCCTTCGACCCCTGTAAATTAGGTCCTCTCCATCGAAATGTCAATTAGATCTTAGAAAACACGTGATCATACGGACTGTGTGCTGCTCAGTGTACTCAGTGGACATTCATCAAATCACGAGAGATCATCTTTGTCAAGGACAACAGAGCTACACCAGTGCTACTCTACAGAAGGTTGCCAACAGTTGTAGAAGTCTCACAAGGCAGCTGGCCCAGTGTGATATCGCCATTGTTAATGAACAGTAGCTGTGTTGCAGAGAATACTGGTATTAGTGGAATCATTAGAAATGTCCTTTTAGGATCCAGATGTCATTGAGCTTTTGTTCTGCCATATGTCGATCAATTCTAGCTACAAATAAAAAAAGGCATAAATTGTTCTTCAGAAACAATGGTATAGCCATGTAGCCTTTCTTAGCTCAGTTCCATGACACAGAGAGAGCCTCCCAAGAGATATACACCATCCTTCCTCCTTTTGGATTATGCGACCAAGAAAGATGCAGTGTCCTAAGGTTGCAGATCTTGACTCTTTTGTTATTAGTCTCTTTCCAGTTCTTAAAATTGATCCTTAAAACAGAAGATGACTTACTATGCAAAGTATGAAAATGAAGTTGGTCAAAAGACTTCCTGTTCCACTGCCACAACTCAACTTGATTGGAACAGTCAACCACCATTCTTTAGGGGAAAAAGTAAGGTATCCAGCTTGTCCCAACCATGATTATTTATTTACAGATGTTTATTCTATAAAGAATTGGAGCAGGCCAGAAAAAGATACATGTGTTTCTAACTGACTTCTAATGCAGAGTCCATGATTTAGGACTTACCCCCTTGCTAGAGATCAAAACAAACTTATGAACAGGATCACTTCTGTGACTTCTGGTGTTTATGAAAGAAGAAAAAGGAGCTTATTCAGAAAAACAAAAGCTTCTCCCGATGCTGACAACCATGCAATTAATGTGCTAGAGTTAGGGTGGTGGCAAATGTCCTTATCTTTCCTATCTTATTGCCTAGATCTAGTAGATGCCCTCATGTAGGCACAAGGGTCAGAAAATACACGCCCATTATGAGCCCAAACAGTCAATAAGCAGAATTAATGGCTTCTAACGTCATCCTTTCCTCATTCCACCTTCTGTCCCATATAGCTCACGCTAGCCCTAACTTTAAAATCTACTGCCCGAGCTTCCTCGATGCTTCCGTATTTCACTGAATTCTTAGTTGTCTCCATGTCAATGATATATCAAAAGCTCCTTGATAATAATTCTGATAGGGGAAATAGTATTAGAAGACTGTATCAGTGTCAGCAACTATGGAGAATAAATAGTATAACTACATATGACACAACTGATCCAGCATTGTGACATAATGTTCTGTACCAGCAATGATTTAAACAGAAGCTAAACTTGTACTTACCAAAGATAACTTGGTGAAACATATACGTTGGCTTTAAATACAAGCAGAACTATTTCATTCAACTCTAACTTAGTAGAGCAAGTGCCACTTAACAGTTCGGCAGACAAACGGAATCAAATTCTGAGAAGGCGCTCATCAGGAAATTTAGTTCTGGGAAGAACCATTAGAAAACTCTCCATGTCGTGATTATAGTTTTTATTTTTAAAACTGACATTTATCCCGACGTGACACTTTTCTGAATTCCTTCCTGACTTTCGCTGAAGTGCCAACGCCCAAAGCAAACAGCATGGAGTGAATACGGTTCCTTTGTTTATAAAGCACACTCTCAGAAGACCGGACTCTGTACCCGAACCAGCCTACAGGCTACTGTGAAGGACCGCGGTTTAAAAAGCACCACTCTTGGAGCGTTCATTTTTCATCTCTTGGAGCTTGTCATTTTTCATCTTGAAGGTGTTCTTTCATGTGATTCTGGAATGTTGACAGGCTGATGATCATCACTGGCTCTGCACTTGTTTTATAATTTCTAGGAATATCAGGACAAAGGCAGAGAGATATGTATCCAAACGTCTAGATAGGAAAGAGAGCGGAGAACTTTGTGGTACAACAAACACCAAGTAGCCCTGGAGGACCCAATTGTTCCTTTTGCAGTCAGAGCGGCCTGCCAGCAGCCACTCACACTATTGTTACACCTCATTTCTAACACCGACTAACACACTATTTGCCTCCAGGAACTACAAAAACAATAATAAAATAATGACTTCAATGATTGTTTTTCTTTTTAAGAAGTGTTCACGTTCACAGCAGGGGATCAAAAGCCTCTACAAAGTTTCAAAAAAGAAAAATTTGTCAAACTGAAAGCTGTAAATTCAGGTGGAGCTGTATTTCAGTTTCAGTTCCAGAAATAATATTTTAAACTCAGTATCCAGCGTCACATCTTAACATGAAATTTACACAGTTCCTTTTACGCTATCTAATAACCAAAATGAGCAATTGGATTCCTGCCTGACCCCGGTAGTATAGCTTTTTATGCTCAAAGGATATAAGAAACCTGCTAACAAAACCTCACCTAAATGGTTCTAAATGTTACTAAAGCAAATCCAGCTTTAAAGAGTCCTTCTGTGGGTCTGATCTTGTGATCACCACAGGACCAACTCAGATGCTATTAGCTCATAAATCATAGTAAGAGTTTCCCATCATTCATCTTACTTTCAGAGGGTACCATTTCACTAAATAGCCCCCGGTTTCCATGTTAGCAGGGGTGAGTATCTCATGAGTGCCCATAGTGCTGTCTTTAAACACATGCATCATTCCTAATTCCCTTTCATCAGGAATGCCAGTTTGCATATTTTAAGCAGAACATCTGATAACTTGTGTTGCTTTTACCCTACTTCTTGAATCCATCTCTCTAGTCTGGGTTCTAAACATCTCTGTTCTTCACTGCCAAGCTACATGTTTCCTACAAGTCAGCAATGCTCCCACCTTACATACTTTGAACCAGAATGACTCTATGAGAAGGCTCTAGAAATCCTAACTTCAAAGTTTCCAGAAGATTATGACTTGCATACAGGACTCATAAGAGGTATCAGGGAAAACTGCTTCAGAAATGTAACTTGTGAACTTTTTATTCATTCCAAAACTGAGAACCATAAGTAGCATACAAATGCCTGCAACAGGGAAGATAATGCCCTGACTTAGGTAATGCAGAGAGCCATTTGAAACATTTTTTGGATGCGTTGGGCACAGAAGTAGAGTCATTGCTGAATAAGCTACCCTCCTACCACTATTATGTCTCTCTAGTGGCCATCTTCCTCTTTTCCCACAATGTCAAAATAATATATGTACTCTCAGGTTTTCTGGAAATATAAATCTTAAAGAGATGACAGAGTTCTAAGAAGCATATTTTCTCTCATCTGTGGAATCTTGAGGTCTAATGGGTATGTATGTGTGCATGCATCTGTGTGTGTGTGTGTGTGTGTGTGTGTGTGTGTGTGTGTGTGTGTGTGGTGTACAAGCAAAAAAGAAACAAGTTGGGCAAAAATAGAGAGGGCAGTAGGAGGTGGGGAAGAAGAACAAGCACAATAATGTGCATATATGACAATGTCATAATGATACTATTTTGTACATTAAAATAATAGAAAATAAAGATGTATACAATAAAAGGTGCAATCAAATACACAATAAAATTATAATTGTTCCACTAATACCAGTATTCTCTAGAACTAAAGATAGCTAAAAATACTGATGCCTGCTAATTCCGATACACTAAATGATGTTGAAAAACAGAAAAGATAAACTTTAAGTCTGGTCCTCATCCATTTGTGAATTCAGGTGTATTGGGTAAGATGAGACAGAGACAGTAAGTTTTCAGAGATGCATTGAGCTGTAAGTCCTCATGTGAATATATCTGCATTCTAGCATTGCCATATCAATGCACAATGACTTCTAATCTGAGAAAAACATTGTGCCAATGGAAAAGACTAAGCAATCTATATATCTAGTCTAGGTAGTTGCATTTGGAAGACTAAGACACAGAAAAGACAAAATCTCATGCCATGATGCACAATCCCGAATATAAAATGTGTTGGCCAGAAACTATTTTTATATTTGATCACCAGACTGACTACTTCAGTGTACGTAAGTTCAACTCCATGATGATCTAAAGTGAGTTATCCAGCCACTAACTGGCCTCAAAATTCTGATCTACTGGGTCTGCATTTTTCTACACAGCTCTGCATTCTGTATCCCCAGGTTTTTGCAGCTGTGCTACCGATGGTCTGTTTCGTATTATAATCTACTTCTGATTCTTTCCCCCATGTCTCCATTGCAGATTTTGTTCATGGGCATGATGACTGAATATTATCACTACTTCTTCACAACCCTGGTAAGTGCTTCCCCTCAGAATGCATTCCACAGTTCATTCACAGACAGTTCCTCCTGGATCATAGCCCAACTATCGTCATGGAGATTCTTTTTGATTTCCTAAGACTCCTCTAAACCCAGTATTACTGGGCATCAGATATCTGTGTGTGTGTGTGTGTGTGTGTGTGTGTTTTCTTTTTTGTTCTTTTTTTACAATAAAGATCATCAATGTGTGTGCATCCGAAGTGATGAAATGCCATTCATAAAGAGCTATTCTTAAAGAAGCGCCAACTATAATTCCTATATTCTCTCAGAAGAGTGTTGAAGTGTGACCTGGAATCCTTTGAGGTGATGAAGCAGCACTCCTGCCTATGTCCAGGAGAGAGTGGGATTAAGGCAGTCATCCGGAGAGTACCTGGGGAAGTTTCAACAAGGGAAGTGATGGAGGCACTGTGAACACTGAACATTCTCTAATAATTAAGGAAAATAGTGGCTCAAAGCTTTAAAGAAGTCCAGAAGAATCTCTGGCTGTTGACATATTGGGGCATTACTAATTGAAAGAGAAATTATCTAAGTAATTTAATACACCAAAATTATAGTATAGGTCAAATGACCTCAGAAGTCAGTCAACACAATCTGTGTATACACCACTCTTCTGGATGCCTGCAGTATAAATTCCACTTCCTTGCCCAAGAAGAAAACTAAATCAGCCATTTTCTTTGTAGTCTTTAAGTGCTTATCATATATAACATACCCAGATTTGGGGTAGGATTGTCAATAGGTTACTCTTGACAAGCTAGGTTCAAGAATATGGAGGCCTACGGGTTTGGAACAAGGAATAGCGCTTCCTCCTCTTATTGACAGCAGTAAATGCCCTTGAAGAATCCCTAGAGGCATGAAGTACAGAGTACATCATGTCATGAACTTGTGGTGGGGATAGAGAACAGGGTGGAATGCAAGCTCTTACACCCATGTTTGCTGATTGTGTGGGTCTGTGTTGCTGCAAACCACATGTATTCCTCTTTCAGAATAGTGGAGTAGATAAATGTGTTCTCCATTCACACATGTGGCCCTTCCCTAAAACTATGTAAGCCAGAGTACCATTTAGGCCTCAGAACATTCTTCCAGCCTCAGCTAAACACACTATAAAGAGCTAGCTTGGGAGTCATTTCAGAGCCTGAGCCCTAGAATCTAGGAAAACTGGTCCTCAATAGCAGTTATAAAGTGAGAGCACATTGTACAATTTTTATTCCGGTCCACTCCTTGCTCTCCAGATTTCCTTATTCTGCATTCACAAGGGATGTTGCAAATCAGACTTGGAAGTTCTACATTCTGTCTTACATAGAAACCCCAAGTTATAGGGCAGCTAAACTCCACATACATTTAATATATTCATCATAAGGGATTAAGCACACATGCTGGAATTTCCTGTGACTAAACTTTGCCTCTATTCATCGAATGTGCTGAAAGGTCTTATTCTTCATATTTGCTTTCTGTCTCCCTGCAGTTTGATCTTCATTCTGTCATATATTGCTTTCATATTCTAGCCAATTTTGGCCACAAGCATTAATAAAACATTTCAACAGTAAGTTAGTGCAAAGGAAATACAGATTTTACACACACACACACACACACACACACACACACACATTGTGTACATTATAATGTACATATTATATATTTAAAAAGCAGTATAGGACTGCACAGACAGTTCTTGCACAAGGGTCAAGAATTTGGTTCCCAGCACCCACAACTGGTTGAACTCCATTGCCAGAGACCGGACGCCCTCTTCTAGACTCCATATAACACTTTCATTCAGTCGCACATACCCACATACAGACACAGACACTTAGTTAAATTAAAAACTAATAAAAGAGCAAATCTACATTAAAAGGTCATATAGCATTCTTGAACCAGAGCTGTCCATGCAGGGATGCCCTGTTATAACTCTACTGCCCAGTCCAAAGTTATTTTGGGAATGGGTAGCAACTAGAAGACATCAGAAGAGAGAATGTCACATCTTCTGCAAATGCAAATCGTGAAGGAACCTGGGCCACTGCCTTCAGTAACTGCTCTTCTCCCCATAGTTGACCATGCCAGACTGTTTCAGAAAGCAGTTTCATTGCTAGATGAAGTCTCTACGAGCTTTTTCTCTTCTGTCAAGTGTTATTTTGGCTGCTTCGTTTTCTCTCAAATGTGGAATATTCTTAGTGGCATGATTTTACTCTAAGCCTTTTATATATAAAAACTGAAAGGATCATTCTGCTTTAAATATGTATCCACTGATAACTCTCTGGTTTAAATCCAGCTCCATCCATTCTGGGAAACACTGGGGTGGGTTAAGCAGGTTTTCTGAGAGACTTTCCGAAAGGAAATGAGTCTCCTGTAAGTTTCCGCATCCTACAACCAAAGGGTCCAATATAGTCTTTTTTAAAAGGCCCTTATTCTGAGCCCTTATCCTGAGTATTCTTTATACTCTTGTTGAAAGGAATAGAAGTTGTCATCAGGGAGCCACGGGATGCCACTTTTCCCTCCTAGAAGTTTCCTTTCTTCACATGCATATGCGGTTTCCACATTTCACCTCAGCAGCATGATCCAGAATATCATGAAGCAGCAACTGTGCTGGGGGTGTGAGGTGTCGCCGCCTTTGCCCAGTACTTTCTGTATGGACTTCTCACAACTGGATATTCTTTTCTTCAGTCATAAAATGAAAGCACAGAGGCAAAGAGACAGAAAGATCTCATCTAACTCCTCAAAGACTCTATCCTAGGTAGAGAATTCTTAACCTTTAAAATCATGTTCAAGGTCCAGGACTAGAAGACTTGGTGAATTCCTCTTCTTCATTTATCCGAACTTGACATTCTTTCACAGACAGGACATGATAACTCTGTCATTTGTGTTTTCACCTTCTTATTGCTTCTGTAATCATTGGTTTTCTTTTTTTATCAAGAACACCAATAATGCTAATTATTTTCTACTCTTCTTTCTGTAACACCGCACAGGACTTGTTTGCTTTAGATCTGGAACTCTATAGGTACAGCGGTGTAAATATGACTGGATTTCGGTTGCTGAATATTGACAACCCTCACGTGTCATCCATCATTGAGAAGTGGTCCATGGAGAGGTTGCAGGCCCCGCCCAGACCCGAGACTGGTCTTCTGGATGGCATGATGACAGTGAGTAGTTTGATTTTATTCTTCAAATATGTTTTATTTATTGTTTGAGAATTTCATATAAGTATACAATGTTTTTTATCCAATTCCAGACACTGTCTGCCTCCCTCTATACCAGGATTTAAATCTTTGTGGAGGAGGATGGCACTGTGGGCAGAAAGATTGTAAGAAACAGTGAATGACTTTAATGAAAGCTAGGATCATGTTCTACTCTGTAGAAGTGCCTTTAATCGTGTAAGTGGTGTTATAACATATACCTTGAGAGAGAACGTGCAAGAGATAAAGAGGCTCATTATATAATTTGCAAATGTGTGTATGGCTCTTATCAAAAGCTGTAATCTTTATCTTTCTAATCGCACTTGTCAAAAAATTTAAGTTGCTATCATGATTGTGCCATTTAAAAAAAAAAGCTGGAACTAAAGAAAAGTAAGCAGAGAGCACTCACCCATAGGAGTGTGTTTCTGGGAGGGGTGCAAAGGAGTGAGAAGCATCATACTCATAAGCAGCACCAAGAACTGCAGGCGTAGACAAGTACCAGATCTCCACACGACCTGTGGGATCACATCCTTAGCATCTCAGCTGTATATAAGCATCCTTCTGCAGATGGCAACAGAGCTTAAATCCAGAAATGTGTCACTCGTGACACAGATGCCAAGTCTGTCTCTTCTCAACTCAGAGGTAACCGCTTCAACAGAGACTTGCACAGCACCTCATGAAGAGCCTTGAGGCTGCATTGCTTTTTCTTCTGCTGTCAAATGTATCAACCCTCGCTAATGAGGCTCCCTGGGTGATGAAGAAAATAGAAAGGAATAATAATATTTTTTAAAAAACCCACCTTGCTTTCCATGTAAGAACAGTACTAGTGAGGGGAAAGATATTGGGAATTCAAGCAGGTAATAGCCTTTTAAATTGGTGTAATATTTCACCCTCTGTTCCCATCATCCAGAGAAACACTCTCACTTTTAAGATGCAATTTCCTGACAACTGAAAGGTATCATCTCACTGAAAAATGAACTTCGGGCTTCCTTCTTCTTTTTTTCCTGTGAAGAACAAATGAAGGAAATAAATGAATGAATTAAGTGTTTCTGGATGGTTCCATGTTCAGAGTGCCTGACTATTTTGCAAGCCTGAAATAACTCTTAAAACACACAGGGAAATGATGATGTTGGAAAGCGTGGCAATACAAACGAGCCTCAGGTGGTTTGAAGCAGTGCTTTGAATGAAAACTAGTAGAGTACGGCCAGAGAAATCCTATCAGGAACGGGAGGGGAGTGTCTTTCCCCATTCCAGTAAGATTTCCAATGCAGGATGATCTGACTCTCCAATAAGTCTTATAGGTGCGCGGTGTGTATCAATAGGCAGTGAGAGCTGGATGCTGTTTTTACACAGGTCATAGGTTTATCCACCTCAAGAACGGCTCAATTTACCAAAAACAAAAATATGAGTGTGTTCACATTTATGGAACTGACAGAATAATTTGTACATATCAAAAAAGATGAAAACCACAAAACATAAAAAAATATAGCCATGATATTTTCCCAGATTTTTTTGGTGGCACAAGATAATGCTACTCCCTGGTATTGCTGTCAGTCTCCAGGGCGAATGACTACCCAATGAGCAGAAAGAATGGTAAATCTGGGAGCTGGTGAAAACAAGGTGTCGTGTATCATGTTCTGTCTACACATAACCATCCTGACCGAGATGTTTCAGACATGCTTATAATAATAATTAGTAGTAGTAGTATTAATAGTTATGGTTAGAGAGATAACTTAGTGGTAATCCTCTGCATACATGTATGAAGAACCAAGTTTGAATCCCCAGAACTTACATAAAGCCGTGGGCAGTAGCATGCATCTGTAATCTGAGTTCTCCTATAGTGAATTGGGAGGGGAAAGGAATAGAATTCTGAGAGATTCCTGGGCTAGCTTTCCTGGAGTTCATAGTAGCAAACAACAAAAAAGGGGAACTGTCTCAAGCAGGGTAAGGAGTAAGAACAAACACAGTTGGTCATCCTCCTTCCTCTATATGTATACTGTATACACACACACACACACACACACACACACACACACACACACACACAACTCATAAAATATTTTTTGATGAAAAGAAAGGTGAGGAACTATAATACCAGAAGATGATATTTCACAGAATACTGTAAAAGCAGCTGCAATAACTATGCCAGGACATGGCATACGAGTAAACAATGGTGGTAAAACATGGCACCTACTCCAGGGGGACAAAACAGCCATGTGGATTTTGAGGTTAATTTTCAGATTTAATTTGGGGGGCGTACTTTCAACCAATATTTATCCGAAGAATCTGAAGACATGGAACGTCTCTTTTTCTGCTTTACCTGAATACAGATAATTTAGAGATTTAGAGACTAAGTGATGGGGAGATAAAGGGACATGTACAAGGATGTTCAGTGACCCACTTGAAGTCAAAGGGAGCATACCATGACCCCAGTTCCAGGTCCAGTACTAAATACTCTCTAATTTTAAACTACCTCAATCGAAATGTCTCCTTCACTATCCCAAAGATTAAATCCAATGGCTATGTGTATTAGATCCTACTGTTTACTTATTCTTCTCTGCCAAGTACTTGGCCCTAGACTCCTGCATCCACTACTGCCCAGGCTACTTAAAGTTCACTAGCAAGGCCTTCTGTGAACTGGCTTCTATTGTGATAGTTTCCTCCGTTATTCTCTTCATCCATACCTGTTTCACATTTCCATCTAACCTGTGTACCTCTTACACTATGTTTTGATTTTATAGATTGATATCTTTCTCTACAAGAATACAAACATTTAGATAGAGATGCTTTCTACTTCTCTAATATGCTCTATCCCCAGCATTAGAAAAGGAAAGGTACAAAAAATTTTAAGAAGTATCAATTAGTAAAATAATGCATGCAGAAGACAAAATTTAATTAAGATTCTGCCAAAACAATTGTTCAAATGAAGAATATTTATATAGCCCTGAAATATCTCTCTGAAAAGCCAAAGTTCTGACAAGCAAGAAGCATGCCTTATTAATGAAGACAGAAGTACTTCTCAAGTAATGAAGGATTTTTTTATTTTATAAACTACCACTATTAATGACATTACTATAGTAAGAGCACTAATTAGTTTTAACTGTCAACTTGACACAACCTAGAGTCACCTGGGAAGAGACACTTACAGAGGAATTACTAGCTCAAGTGGGTGGATGGTATGTACATAGGGAATTTTTTGACTCTTTATTGATGTAGGAAAACCCAGGCCACTGTGGGCAGCACCATTCTCTATGCAGAGATGCTATGCCAAAGTGAAATAAGAAGACCCCTGAATAAGCAAGGAAGAAGACAATGATTCACGTATTTATTCTCTCTCTGCTCTTGATTGGTGGATGTGATCCTTATTGTTTTTGCATTGACTTCCCCAAGATAATGGCCTGTAACCTGGACTGCAAATAAATTGACTTTTCAACAGAAAAGTAACTAGAACAGTAGGTGATTATAAGCAATTCCATTGGTATAATAGAATTGAACTCATATATATCATCCTGATATTCTCCCAGACCCAGGGACTGTATCAACTACAGGCGTTTTCTTATATGTGTCACACACTTTTATAAGTTATAGATATAAGCATATAAAAAATCAAAAAATAATATAATGTGAAAAATATGTTTTGACTTGCCTACATTTTATAATTTTTAAACCTGTTTTTTGAATTTTTTTACATTAAAACATCCTCAAAGAAAACCACTATATATGGCAAAACACATCTATATCTGAAAATACAGAAATCAGTCATACCCAAGTTCAACTTAGTTGAATCTAGATTTAAAAACAGATTTAATTTTTAAAACCCTATTTTAAGAATTGAGTTAACAAGACTTGTTTATCTTAGGTCAAAACAGTGAAATGCACTATTAAAAAAATCTGAAGTTTTTTTTTAAGTATTTTTTTCAACTGAGTGTTAATTAAGTCTAGAATGGCTTTATAAAATGTCTTTCTTTCATTGTTTGTCTGTTTATTGGGTTTTGGGGATTTTGTTTTTGTTTTTGTTTTTGCTTTTATATTTTCCCTAGCATTTTGGGGAGGTGAAATAGCCCATATTCAAAATTATTTTATTTCCTGATTGTAGACTCTGATGATGTGTGTTAGTTATTTCTGATGCTGTGATAAATGAATATAACCAAGGACAACTGAAGAAGGAAAGAGTTTATTGGTGCTTACAATGTTAGAGGGATAGTCAGTGATGGTGGGGGAGGTACGGCAGCAGACTGCTGGAGCAGGAAGATGGGAGAGCACAACTTCAAATACAAACACCAAGCAAAGAGAGTGGACTGGATGTGGGACAAGACTGAATTCTCAAAGCTTTTCTCTGGGGATGTACTTCCTCTAGCAAGGAGGCACTCCTTACCAAACATTGCCACCAGCTATGGACCAAATATTCAAATACCCAAATCTATGAAGAACACTTACCTCTCAAACACCACAGAATATGATTCAGTAGTGACAAGGAGACAGAAACTACAGAGCCAGCCAGGTCTGCCATTCTCCTTCCCAGCTCACAAAGTGCTCATAGTAGGAGGCAAAGTCAGGAGCTTCGACCTGCTCTCCTACATCTAATAGTTCTGTAATTACGGTCCACAGGAAAGACATCTTTGAATAGCCACCTTGAGTCTTCATCAAAGACCCGTAAGATAAAAGATAACAGACAACTAGATGATTACAAAAGGCAGTGTTGGGGTTGGGGATTTAGCTCAATGGTAGAGCACTTGCCTAGCAAGCGTAAGGCCCTGGGTTTAGTCCCCAGCTCTGGAAAAAAGAAAAAAAAAAAAGAAAAGAAAAGGCAGTGTTTTTCTTGATAATGGAGACCAGAATTTAGGTCCTGGCTATGTTTCCAGAGAAAGTAACCTCTCCAAGTCCACTTGCTGGTCTGTAAACCTGTACAACACCAACACAGTGTTGTTCGCTAGACACATTAGATAACATAACGATGCTTCTAGGGTACAGAAGTGATTTTTATTGATAACATTTGCTGGTTTTAGTCAATAAAGGAAGAAAGAACATTCTGACGTTCAAAGCTGTAGCCAACCTCATTCTGAACCACTGATTAAAAAAAGCACACTATGCGATTATAAAGTGTTTCATCAACTGAAGTGTTAACACATCGCAAGTTTGTTTCCTCGAGAAACTAGCACAGAATTAACTGTATTATTTATTTACGTGCTTTTTTATTCACGAGAATAAGCTGCTCAAGGTGATTCCTTATCTGACATTTTTTTGACCTAGTATGACTGAAGGCTTTTTCCATGGTATTTACATGGTCCACTTATAATCCTCTTTCCTCCGCTTCTCCTGGTCTCTATTTAAAGCTAGCAAATATTCATTGAAGTTCGAATTATAGCAACTGCTCTGTCAAACCTTCAGTGAACCTGCCAGAATTTCTTCCCAACCAACAGAATTTTTAGTCTGCTTGAACTGGTTTTTTTGCCGTCTTCCCAAATCCACTTCCAAATTCCACTCACTGATAGGGCATTCTACCTGCTGCCAGCTCATTGACAGTGCAAATGAGCAATGCCTTCTCAACCGCTTGGGGCCTTCTAGCAGCATGGCTCCCACAGGTTTGCACCTTCGGTAGAATTTCCATTAACAATTTCGCCAAGCCTTACCTTACCTATGACCCTGTCCAATGGCAAAGACTAATGAGAAACCGATGCCTCTTGCCCATTTGCTCTCCAAAAACAAGTTTTCTTCCCGGTATCCCAATCAGGGATACAATATGCCAATTTTCCTTGTCTCTGAGGTGTTGGGGCATCTCATTGCTTTGCATTGGCAGTCACCACCATGTCCTTATGCTTTGTTATTTGCACAAAGAACCCTGAACTCAAAATAAATGCTCTATTTACAGTGACAGATTATTACAGGAAAAAAATGAATAGAAAGTAAAATCAACAAAGGAAGACTTCACACAGGGCAGAGCCCTGATAGGCCTGCGCTTTTAAAGGTGTATTGTACCACTGACACTCCCGGAAGTGCTTGACTCCCAGCAATCATGTGTGACTCTACCTGTGAAGTGTCGTCAACCAGGAAACCCACACAAGCACTGGTGTGCAGGAGTATTATGAGGAGTAAACCATATAAGCACGGAGCCCCCACATAACTGACCTTCGTCCCCAGCACTTCCACACCTCAAATTGATGAAGCATAGCCTAGTACCTCAGAACAACAAAAGGCAACGTTTACCACATCCATATTTTTAGCATAAGCATTGCATGCATGGTCCTAGACTCCAGAAAATATAGTCCGACATATTTTCTCACAAACCAGTCGTTAGCCAGTATTTCCTTTTGAATGCACAGGACTTGAACACCCACAAATCCACTGAGTTACTGAAATTTGTTCCACTAGCCAAAACATTATGCATTTCTTATGGGAAAGCAGCTTTCCATATGTGAATATTGTTATGAAAAGATTTTCTTGGGGGCATTGAGAAATTTTACATCACCTATTTTTTTCAAGATACATATAAGAACCAGCAATGGGAAAGACTAAAGTGTAAGAATGCCTTCTGCCTAAGAATGGGCGTCTCAGTCAGGATTTCTATTCCTGCACAAAACATTATAACCAAGAAGCGAGTTGGGGAGGAAAGGGTTTATTCAGCTTACACTTCTACACTGTTGTTCATCACCAAAGGAAGTCAGGACTGGAACTCACACAGGAAAGGGGCCTGGAGGCTGGAGCTGATGCAGAGGCCATGGAGGAATGCTGCTTACTGGCTTGCTTCCCCTGGCTTGCTCAGCTTGCTTTCTTATAGAACCCAGGACTAACAGCCCAGGGATGGCACCACCCAAAATGAGCCCTCTCACCCTTGATTACTAATTGAGGTCTTACTGCTGGATCTCATAGAGGCATTTCCTCAAGGGAGGCTTCTTTCTCTGTGATGACTCCAGTTTGTGTCAAGTTGGCACACAAAACCAGCCAGGACAATAGGTGATCATACACATGAGTTCACAGTGACTGTAGGTCCCTGAATAATACTTACACAAGATCAAGCCAATTGTCTTCCACCACAAATGGGTTTATGAGGGCTATTGACACTCCATGAAAACTAATGGGAGAAAATCAGTTTTCTTCAGTGTGTGGTCTACTATAGGCTATCTGTTCTCCAATGTATGGCTCTACACCATGTAAAATCAGTAATCAGACTCAGTGGGTTATAAAAAAGAAATAAACACTTATGAAATTGGGACAGGGAGATAAGAAGGTCTGGATGAATCTATAGGGGTTAATGGGAATGCATAGATGATCAAAATACATCGCATATATGTATGAAAATCTCAAAAAATGAATAAGCTAATTTTTAAATATTTCACAATTGAATGACATATAATGCATAACTGATATGCTTGTGGTACTGGCATGTATCATACTGTCAAACTGTTTTTAGCTTCTATCAAGCTACTTTTCTATCATTAAATAATTGGACAGGATGGGACCACAGATTGTACCACCAACTTAAGTATCCAAATGTTGGCTTTCTCACTATTAGTTTATAGATCCCATTTAATATCTTGATTTTCTTTCTACAAAGAAGAATGGCGATGAAATGGGTTCTTGTTTCTCAAGGACTCTGAACAGGGACAGATGTGTAACTATTACTCAGTAAATGTCCACCCTTACTACAGATTCTATTTTACCAAGTCCACCTGTCAATAGTTCACTTTCTCCAGAGAAAATCAAATAAGGTTATCGGAATGGTGGAAATCATGGGTGCTAGACTGAGGCAAGCAGGGGGCTAACGTCTGTCCATGTAAGAGATTAGCAGATAGACTTGGCTATGTCACTGATAAAATAGATTATATCGACCTTCAGTCAATCAAAATAAGTTGTGAAAGCTCAACCAACCAAAACTGCCATCATCATCAACCTCACTCTTCTGTGTCAAGAACATAAGTAAAATTATTTATATTAAGTCAAGATAACATAGAGGTCTTGTCAAAGTGTGTTTTAAGGTTTGAATCAATAATAACTCATGCTGTGAATGTTTATTAAATTATGTTCCTGTAGCATAGACTGCACTTAGGTACCAAAGGTTGAATAGTTTCTGCTTTCAAGACACCCTTATTGTTTTAATTAAGTGACAAGTATTAGAAATAAATTGACATGTCATTGACACTTTACAGAATAATATGGGTTCAAAATAGAGTTGTTTTTTTTTTCTTCAACACTGATGAGATGAAAGACATGGCATTTACCACTCAGAGCTCTTTACAGCTCCATCCTGACATAATTAACCTCAAATAGTGACAGAGTCAACTAAACGCAGAAAACCACATACATTTTTTTTCTGCTAGAACCTGGATTTTAGGTTTAACTCTGTCAATTTTCCAGCCATATACATATGTGCCTCTATAAATCAATATGTTGCCTGAGGTCAGTTTTACACATAGTAAGTAGCTTTATCTGCTTACTTTGGAGAATTACTGAGAATTTCAAATGAGCTAATATATTTGAAGTTACAAAGAAAGCCCTCCAGTAAAATGTGAGGGTATTACGAGATTTTTATCCCCCAAACCGCAGGGCAGTATACTTGACAAAATGCTACGAGTATTATATAAAATTTGGAAAGTGAGAAGAATTTCATGAGGAAAAGAAGCCAAAGAGAACTATTCCCAAAGAGAAGTAACTAATTTCAGCCTATTTCATGGTAACTCAAAGAGGCAAAGTGCTGGCTTATTCTGGTCCATGGGTCTGTACCTCAGATTGCCTGAGGTACAATCCTGAGATTGCCACTGACTTTCATATCATGACTCCTAACTTCCCTCCTCAACTCTGGCCAAGGTACGCAACCAACACAAGCATTGTTAATAATAAAAGAACCGATTGGCTTTACTAGCAAGAATTTGTTCTCTGTAAAATACAAAGGGAGACAGAAGAAAAGGAAAAAAGAAAACAGGAAAGAAGAAGGAAAAAAGGAGGAAGATGCTGAGAGACTATTACTGAAATGAGTCTTAGTACGTTTGTCCTCAACACTGAGCTTGACATAAAAAACAGTCCTAAAATATGTACTGAAATACGATCATCTGTAGTCTATCTGAGTTTTACTTTGTTTTTACGAACTCAGCAACAAAGGTCAGATTCCAACTTACTCTGGAATATAAAGTTTTCTTTTGTAGAATACTAGCTGTTGATGACTGAACCCTGTTTAGCTAAAGATCGGAAGCTCTTGAGGATCAGATCAACAGCAAGGAAGGAATGTCCGGTAGGTGGGTAGAGGGAACTAATGAAAATGGAACTGATGGCATGGTGCACGTCTTTTTCTCCACAGACTGAAGCAGCGCTGATGTACGATGCTGTGTACATGGTAGCCATTGCGTCCCACCGTGCCTCTCAGCTGACCGTCAGCTCCCTGCAGTGCCATCGACATAAGCCATGGCGCCTTGGACCCAGATTTATGAACCTCATCAAAGAGGCAAGTGGAGATTCCTCTTAGCCTATTTGCTTAGCACCATTCAATTTGTCTCTTTGATGCATTTCTGGTAGCATGGTGATGCTAATGGACGAGCAGTCAGTGTCAACCAGTATTCTCAGATCTCAATGTCAGAACTCAGCCTAGAGGATCTATCCCGTACTTTCCAATATGATGCTGCAATATTCAAACAAGCTGAACCACAATACTACTATCTGTCATTCCAGCCACGATCCAATTATGCTATGCTGTCTACACATTGGAATTTAGACATATTGGCTTCATAAGGGATGTTAGTTCTCACATCATGAGCTCTTGGTCTTTGTGGCCTCCCACGGCTTGCGTTTCTTAGTACTAAACAATGGACATCTTTATGGCTTTGTTAATGAAAGAAAAAAGTGTGGTTCTATTTAAAACTTACTCAGCGTCCTACATGTTCTTTAAGAGTGTAGGATATTTAGGAAGAGACTGTTCATTACTAATATTCAGGTATTAAAAGCTATCTCTGCCTTATCTTGTTCTCTGGTGCAATTTAAAGTTCCTTGCCAAGACCCGTGAGAATCCCAAGACTCTTAAAATATGTGTACCTTTGGATTATCTTTGAGACCACCATGCACATATTTTTTAAAAGAAAGGATCTTGGGAGCTGAAAATCTGACTGAGTATGCACAATACCCTGTGACATGCTCTAAAATATTCTCCATAGGATGCAGAGGCTTATTCTCCCATGAGGAGTATCCTCTTCCCTACACATCCTGGAGAAAGTCAGAGTGAGGCAAACCTCTAATTGAGAAGCATTTAAAGGGGCAGATTACAAAGGGAGAAGGCTGAGTGTACCCTGAGGGAAGCTACCAGTTTTGGGCTAGATGTCTGCTGGTCTCCTCAGCACCCATAGAGCACCTCTCCTGCAGTTCACTCAGCAACCACTCACAGCCGACCCCAGTTCGTAAAGGTAAGGACCAGAGAGAGGCTACATGTTAGAAATAAGACTCCAACTACCAAGGGAGGACAGGTTTTGGCGCTGAGCAAGACATACATTTTCAGATGCAAACCCTGCACTTTTTAAGACGGGGGAAGAGTTTTCCTTAAGTTCAGCTCTTCTTCCCTTGTCTGTCCCCTATGGCTGCCTAGATATAAACCCCAGCTCTGCTAATGTTTATGAGCAATTGAACAAGGATTAGACACTTAACCTTCCTGTGTCTGGAATTTACATCTGTGAAATGGGAATAGACCGTCTATTTTCTCAGCATCACTGTACAGAAACTGAGTAAAATTACTGCTTGTGAATAGTGAGGGGGTCCAGTAAGCATTTGAAATATTGGCTTTCCTTAGCATGAAAATACACACTTACAATTGCCTCGTTCGGTTTACTGAGGATGGTGCCAGGATTTAAAACTGGCAAAACAACAAAGAAATCACAAATAGGCATGAAATGAAATGCCCTCTCTGACAGCTACATAAAAATGACATACTGTGGCTAATAGAAAACTGTCACATGGCCGTCTCTTCCCCCTGCAGTGATCAAAGTCATGTCCTGAATTGCCATCCTGATTGTCTTGATCTTTAACAAGAAAACACCTGGTTCCCTTTTATCTCAAAGCAATGAAAGGAGAAGCAGACTCCCTTAAGAAAGTCAGAGATCAAACACTCAGAGCAACCCAAACAACTTTTTGCTTCTACTTAACCTGCATGAGAAGGTGAAGTTGCCAAGCATCATTTAGATATGTTTAAAGAAATAATGAGTCCAAGAGAAAGGACCACTGGGACATCAAGAATACATTT
The DNA here is from genome assembly GCF_021556685.1 of Rattus norvegicus. Taxonomy (NCBI): domain Eukaryota; kingdom Metazoa; phylum Chordata; class Mammalia; order Rodentia; family Muridae; genus Rattus; species Rattus norvegicus. Next base: position 40,953,176 of record NC_141544.1, on the reverse strand, counting down.
TCTGTTTTTATCCCGCTCTCAGAATCCACGGTTGGGAGTGAAAGGAAGGCTATCAAGGGAGACTCAGAACATCTGTCAGATCTTTCCCATACACATTGGCTCCTGAATCACTGTGGCATGTTGTGATAGTTTGCATATACTCATCCCAGGGAGTGGCACTATTAGAAGGTGTGGCCTTGTTGGAGAAAGTGTGTCACTGTGGGGGTGGGCTTGGAGACACTCCTCCTAGCTGCCTGGGGATGCCCAATCTTTTCCTGGCTTCCTTTGGGTGAAGAGGTAGAACTCTTAGCTTCTCCTGCACCATGCTTGCCTGGATGCTGCCATGTTCCTGCCTTGATGACAATGGACTGAACCTCTGAACCTGTAAGCCAGCCCCAATTAAATGCTGTCCTTTATAAAACTTGCATTGGTCATGGAGTCTGTTAACAGCAATAAAACCCTAAGACACACATGCTACCTTTGTCAGGGAAGGTGGCAGGGTGGTAGAACAGGAAATGAAGACTGATGTCCCAGGAAAACCAGCAAGGAGGGAATTTTGTGATCAACAGATCCTAAAACAAGAGAAAAATTATGAGTGTTTCTTTGGCTGACAGCACAGTCAAATTTTGCCAATGTCAATTTCCATTATAAGATAGGAAATAAGGTCCTCAGTCATAAAACATCCCCAGGTCTTTTCCTGGAGCCAAGGGATTTCCACGTGCAGAGTGGGGAATAATGACGACTCAGCACCCTAGATTTCTGGGGCGAAGACCAAGCTAGTCACAGGAGGTCAAGCTCCTGGGCAGAAGTGGCTGTGAGCGCAGTAATCCCTGACACATGTGCAGCATTCCGAGTAAGGAAATTAAAATGAGCATCTTAAACTAACCACCATGGGGGCCGACAGTAAAAAGAGCAGAAGCAATGACCATTTGGAACGTGATGCTGTACATGACAGAGTCTGTCTGACCAGAGATTTGCTAAACAAACATATATTAGGAGATGACCATTTTCCACTTAACAGAAGTTACTAGAACTCTTGTGAAATAACTGAATTGGTTTGCTCTTCTGTTGCTGTGATAAAACACTGAACAAAACCAACTTGGTGTGTGGAACAGTTTTATTTCATTTATATTTCCAAATAACAGTATATCGCTGAGTGAATTCAGGGAAGAAAATTAAGCAGGAAACAGGTGGCAGGAACTGAAGCAGAAGCCAGTGAAGAGCACAGCTTACTAGCTTTCTGGTTCATGCTTAACTCAGGACCACCTGCCGATGGTAACACCACCTACAATAGGCTGTGCCTTTCCATATCAACCAACAATGAAGAGAATTCCCCACAGACATGACCACCCATCATCTGAACAATCTCTCAGTTGAGACTCCCTCCCCCCAGGTGATTCTCGATTGTGTCGAGTTGGCAATAAAAACTAACCAGGACAGTAATATTTTTGTGGTTCTGGGTATCAAACAAAGGGTCTCACTAATGCTGGACAAGTGTTCTGCCAACGAGCTATATTCCAAGCCCCTGTTCCATACATTATTAGCATGTTGTCACAAGAGATAGGATGGTATCACAATGGTTGTCACAAGAGGTAGGAGCCATGGTTTCAACCATCGACTCATATAAATTCTACCTGGCTGAGAATTACCAGGCTTCATCTGAAGCTGTCCAGTCTCACAGCATAAATGCCGTGCCATTCAGCAGGATTTATAGGCTCTTTGGTGACCTTGTTTCCAAAGCCCAGTGGCATCTCTCATCTCCGCCAGTGTCACCAGCCCTTGTTGAACCTCTGATGTCTCCCTAAGCATGACATGTAGTCATGCTCAATCGCTTGGCCTCTGGTTGGAGTGTCATATTTGTCAGGGTCGTGACTTATGTCTCGTGCAGGCAGCGGCTCCTGTCTTCTGATGCTGACCCCGCATCTTCCTTCCAACTCTAATTATACTGTCATATTTATGTTCCAAGATGAGCATTTTTCCGATCTCAAGTCATTGGCTTTTGGACAGAACAAGTACTCGAGTAAATCCAGTTATAGATGAAGGATAGAAGGAGCTGGAAAACACTTGCAACCTGCAGACGAAGTGAAGGCAAAGCAGGGACCAGACATGTCAGCCAGCGTTGGTGACTCTCATACCAGGAGTGGCAGTGGGGCGGGGATTATAAATCTATCAACATATTTAGTTCCAGAACGGGGAACAGAAATCTGAGGTTAACTGCGGTTTGCTCTCTCTGTATAAACTTAGTCATTTCGCTTAAGGTTTCTTACTCTCTTCTCTTACATGTGTATAAAAACACTCCGTGTATTCATGTGGAATACACGCATATTGGATCAAAAGGCCTAGCCAAACCTGCTATGTAGTTGCTGCTTCATAAAGGGTGAAATGTACATCAGTGAAGCAGCTGTCAGTCAACCAGGACATTGTCCACCATACTGTAAGCACTGTGTCCTTGTCTGTGGTGCCATCTTCATTATTATTAGAATCTAGGATGGCATGGCACTTGTATGTATAAATATGGGTAAGACATTGCAGAAAGAAATCAGAGTGCCCAGACATACATGCACATACAACACACACACACACACACACACACACACACACACACACACACAGAGAGAGAGAGAGAGAGAGAGAGAGAGAGAGAGAGAGAGAGAGAGAGAGAGAGAAACTCTAGAGAAAGGTGAACTCTGCCATACTTTTGTCCTGCTGTCACTTAATTTTGCTTTTGCTTATCAAGATGAGCTGCCCCACATATAATTCTGATAGCATTGGGTCTGGTCTGTAAAGTCAGTCAAAGTTCTCCTTTTTTGAAACGTGTCCTTTCACAGTTCTTGTTTTGTACCTACTGAAAAACTGCATCTGTCTGCTCTCTCACTTTGAAGCATCAACATCTCAGTTGCACTTTATCAATGCTGACCTTAATCATTTCCCTCCAACTCACTTATGTTTAGGAGACATACCATCAAAGGGATATATTTTTTAGTCTTTTCCTTAATAAGAAATCTTGACAGAGAATAACTTTCACAACCATGTATATGTATCTTTTGTACATAACTGTTTTGGTGTGTGGTGCTATAACAAAATACCTGAGAGTGGACACTTTTTAAAGAGTAAAAATGTGCACTCTTAATAGTTCTGGAGTCCAGAACGCAGTGTCATTGATATCTGATGCATATTGAGGGTGTCCCTAGCTGTATCCTCACATGGCAGCACAGTGAAAGACTAAATGGAGACTAGTCTGTTCATAAGAGTGTCAAGACTTCATATGAGCCTTTTCATAAGAGTGTCTACCAACGACTAAAGGCCACCCTCTCACTACTCTTCGCATGTGGACTAAGTGAATTTCAAAGAGACACAGTCATAGCTATCATCACTGTGCCTAAATAGTTATCTCTGAAGAATCTGATCAATGGCCAGACAGGCAAACACCCATCAGAAATATGGAAAGGAAAAGTCAGAGAGGGTTGAAGAGTCTGCCAAGTTCACTGGGAGGACTTTATAAAGACCATAGACCATGGGTTTCGTATTTAAAGTCGCCTAACACAACTGGACACCTCTTTGCTCTACTAAATAGTCCTGCCTCTCGCACCCTTTCTGGCTTCTTGCTCACTTCCTCATTCATATCTGATCTTGTGTGTGTGTGTGTGTGTGTGTGTGTGTGTGTGTGTGTGTGCGCGCGCGCGCGCGTGTGTATGTGTGTGTGTGTGTGTGTGTTGTACATATGTGTTATTACCAAGTATGCATATCTGTAGTGTCTGACTATTGTACCTTCCTCAATCACTCCCCACCTTGAGTTTTGGGAGGCAGGGTATCACTTAACCAGAAACTTGAAGACTCCATTTACTTGCTGCAAACAAGTCAATGATCTTACTCCACCCTTCCTAGTACTGAGGTCACAGATGCATGCTACCATTCACAACTCTCCCTCTGGATTCTGCGGATCCAAACTTAGGAGATCATGGCTGTGCAAGACCCACAGAGCCATCGTCTCTGCTCTGCATGTTACTTTTCCTTTGCTGCCCAGAGCACTCTCAGTTTCCCATTCACTAAATTTAGGTCCCATCTTCTCACCTGCTTTTGTATTCTCTTCTCTCCCAAAATAATCTAGACCTTATTTTTGTTCATCCTAATTATTCTTTCATGTGTATCTTAGCTTCTTAGCAAACTAGGAGGTGAGATAAGTTTTATGATGACTGACTCAAAGTTGCCCCTAAAATAACCACTTATCATTGCTGTTTGGTACCCAAGGAACATCCATGGTATTCAACAGTCTCTGGGTTCTCAGGCCTGACCTTAGACCTTTCTTGATATATATCCATTAGCATGTCCATTGCCAGTGACAATCATCCAATGTTGTGGCCACTCCCACCAAACCCAAGCTCAATAACCACTACTCTCAAAGTCAGTTTACCTCCACCTTATTGAGTCTTGTACATGTGAACAGCTTCAATTTGCAAAGACTTATTATCCAAATCTTCAGCTCATTTCCTTTCCCAAGACAGGGTGAGGTCTGATGCCTGTTCCAGTGTTTTCCTGGTTCTGCTCCTCTGATCTCCTCTACTGAGAATTTTCCACTATTCTCCAAAAGTACTTTATAAACATTTATGTCATTTATTCTTTGAGAATTTCACACACTGTATTTTAGTCATATTTGCCTCCTTCCAGAACAACTCTTCCTTCCCTACACTCCCAACTTTATTTTAAAACCTATCAATTCTAGTGTGTGATGCCTTGGGATATCCTTGGGTATTGGGCATCAATTTGAGCATGGTTTACCTGCCAATGGCAAAATTCTCAAACACACGCACACGCACACGCACACGCACACGCACAATGTCCCTCTCCCAACAGCTATTAATTGCCAATAGGGCCATGGCTTATGTGGCACTGTGTGTCCAATTCCCCTCCCCATGCTGGGATGGGAGCATTGTAGCTTGAATTTGTACATGTCTTGTAAATGTTCTCACAAGTTTGTATATGCACCTACCCTACTGTGTCTGGAAAATCCTGTTTCTTTGTAGACTTCCATTGTTTCCCATAGCTATTACCATTTTTTGACCTTCTTCTACAGCACTGTACAAACCTTTACCTCTAACTTTATAGCATTTTATAATGGAAACGTTGTTGTGTGTTCTATGCAGTGTGTTTCTTAGAAATAGAACTTGTCATGTCCAAGGCTAGCTCGGTTTCCCAGAGCGCCTTTTCTGCAAGCATGAGGGCCTGTTCTACTTTATTTCTGTTGGATGATGAATGATGCAGGCAAAGAGCAAGAGAGGAGAAGAGAGGTTTTATTTGTTTCAGGTTACATGCTGTTATTGAGTGATAAGGCTAACTCTCTTCTCAGTAATCTATGGGTCTCTGTTGACTGTAGGAGTTGAAAACGAATTTGATCTATAATTTGATTGAGTGTCCTTGCAGTAAGAGGAAGCATAACACCACATGGGAACAAGGAAGCTGTATAATTCAAAAAACTACCTGAGTTCAAATCCCCAGCACCCATATAAAAATTAGATTTTATCTATGCATCTCTATAATCCCAGAACTGGGTTGAGGAGTCAGAAATAGGTGGATCTGCAGAGGTTGTTGGCTGGTCGACCTAGCCAGAATGCCAAGTTCTTTCTGGTCTCTGCATGTGTGTAAGCACATAAGGCTCCTACACACACACACACACACACACACACACACACACACACACACCCCTACACACACATAAACGCACACACACACCCCTACACACACCCCTACACACATACACACACACCCCTACATACACACACACACACACACACACACACACACACACATACACACACACACAATGTTGCTGTGCTGTACTCATTTTTCTTACCCAGTATCATCTCTTCTTCTAAGTACAGTAGGTGTGGAATAGTGAGTAAGTAAGTGTGTGTTTCTTTAAATATGACCACACTAACTGGAGTGAAATATGAATTCAGCCCAACTTGGCAGCCATATGTTTGTCTTCTTAAATAAATAACATATTGATTATATACTACAAAGATAAGTTTCTGTGTGGCAAAGGCAATTATTTGGTTAATATGATCCAAGTAATTTTCATATTTAGAGAGCGAATAATCTGATTTCTGGGTTTTATTGATCACATCAACCAGATAATTAGACAAGTATTCTATTCCTGTCCACTTTGCACATGAGAATGTCTCAGATTTGTGACATCACATATTTAATGAATTTGTTTATACAAGAGCAGATTTATTCTATTTCAGAAGGGAAGCCTCGGTGTGACCCAGAGCCAGAGGAAACTAGGTTATGCAAAAGAAAGTCCAGGTGCATGTTCTAAGATAAACCCTTAGAAAAATACAAATTAGTTTCCCCAGAGTGCATGGCAAAGATATAGTTAAAGTCAGCAGGTTCACAGTTGCAAAGCAAATATTGGCAAAGGAAGTTGTTATATTTTTAAATTATGCAGTGAACTGTGCAGGCTGTTAGTGCAAGATAATGGGTTATAAACAACATGCATAATAGTTAAAATAATTATATATTGAACAGATGGGAATATAGTAAATGCATCATCTCAGTTCCTGAAATAGCTGACACCCTGGCAAGCCATGTGGTCCAAAGGTCCCGTTTATCATTTCCTCCTTGGGCTGATATTTATTTTCATTGGCATTGTTGTGTACACTTCAGATGGGTTTTTATATGCATTTTCTAGAACAGACATCAAATTGTCACTGACTGGACACAGACTACATCGCTTACAAGAAGATGAATTACAGACATTTGTCACTGAGTGGTACTCTGGGGACTGGGGTAAGGCACTAATTATACAGGGAGTCCGTAGGGGCTGTGTTTCTGCAATAGATGAAGAGGAGTGAGCCTCTTTTTAATTAAAATCAAATTGAATCACACACAATGTGTTGCACATGTTAAAGCTTCCATTCAGGAGTCAGGGCCAAGTGTAGACAAATTTTTGAAATCCACGAAATACAGTCTCTAATCTCTTCGTAGTTCTATATTCCCTATGGGCAGGTGCCTTGGCCTCATGATCTTTTTGTAATTCTACATTAAATCTTGGTAAAGTGAAACTCTTTAACTAAATGAATGATTAATTTAATTAGCAAATCAATACATGGTGGCAGGTGTCACTGACTTTATTCACAGGCCAACAGGGAATTTCTAAACTTAGAAAGTTTTCAGAAATCTAAGTGAAACCTCCTTAGAATTGGACTGAGATATAGAGTTGACTTAGAGTCAAGTCTACCTATCTCTCCACAGTCATACTCACAGACAGCAGTGTCTTTTCAGACCACAGGGCTCCCCTCCTTGTCCTGCAAGCTATAGTGTGCGCCTGTCCACTTCTCCCATGACAGTGAATGGACCCAAGGATTAAGTAGGGCACAGGCACTTGATGCTCTTCACTGGAGTCCTATGGTTTCTTTTAGGTATATGCCCAGGACAAAGCAAACCCTGCCCCTGACTCTGACCTTGGTGTCTTCCCTCTCAAGACTTTGCTCTCACTGCCTAAAAGGGGGTTGAATTTGGAAATGCTACCCTTTTCAGTCACAGCATTTACAAATATTTTCAAGTAACTCAAGTTTAGGTAAAAGGACTCAAAGTTGCAAGTAATGTCTCCTTCCAGCAGGGAATTAATAATCCATTAAGGAAAAATTGGTAGTATGATGTAACTTACATAAACAAATAGGTATTCAAATGAATTGAAAGCAATTATGTTTAGAAGCCAAGCAGTATGGCTCAGTGATGAAGGCACTTGACACACATGACTGGTCACCTGAGTTTAAATCCTAAGGATCCACATGAATACTGAAGCTGAGAGCTGCGTGTACAAAGCTATGCTCTATGCTGTGTGCTCACCATGGCATGTACATCCATACAAGAACATGTGAGCATGCACACACACACACACACACACACAGTCACATACTAATAAATAATCATAATATCAGGTGTTAAGGTAACAGTCAAAATAGTGAAAATAAGACCTAAGAAAGTATGATAGACAGTTGAGAGGTAACCCCTTATCAGAATATCGAAACTATATATCTCCCCAATTCTTAAGATATCTCTCTGTGTCACATAACTACCTTTTCTTTTCTTCAAGTTTGAGACATAAAATTAAGAATATGCCATATGGTAACTGTAGTACTTCTAAAATATTATTCAATGGCCACTTGAACAAAGCAACATCCTATTCTTTTTTTTTTAATTTTTTTTATTATTTTTTTTATTAACTTGAGTATTTCTTATATACATTTCGAGTGTTATTCCCTTTCCCGGTTTCCGGGCAAACATCCCCCTCCCCCTTCCCCTTCCTTATGGGTGTCCCCCTCCCAACCCCTCCCCCCATTGCCGCCCTCCCCCCATAGTCTAGTTCACTGGGGGTTCAGTCTTAGCAGGACCCAGGGCTTCCCCTTCCACTGGTGCTCTTACTAGGATATTCATTGCTACCTATGGGGTCAGAGTCCAGGGTCAGTCCATGTATAGTCTTTAGGTAGTGGCTTAGTCCCTGGAAGCTCTGGTTGCTTGACATTGTTGTACTTTTGGGGTCTCGAGCCCCTTCAAGCTCTTCCAGTTATTTCTCTGATTCCTTCAACGGGGGACCTATTCTCAGTTCAGTGGTTTGCTGCTGGCATTCGCCTCTGTATTTGCTGTATTCTGGCTGTGTCTCTCAGGAGCGATCTACATCCGGCTCCTGTCTGTCTGCACTTCTTTGCTTCATCCATCTTGTCCAATTGGGTGGCTGTATATGTATGGGCCACCTGTGGGGCAGGCTCTGAATGGGTGTTCCTTCAGTCTCTGTTTTAATCTTTGCCTCTCCCTTCCCAGCCAAGGGTATTCTTTTTCCTCATTTAAAGAAGGAGTGAAGCATTCACATTTTGATCATCTGTCTTGAGTTTCGTTTGTTCTAGGGATCTAGGGTAATTCAAGCATTTGGGCTAATAGCCACTTATCAATGAGTGCATACCATGTATGTCTTTCTGTGATTGGGTTAGCTCACTCAGGATGATATTTTCCAGTTCCAACCATTTGCCTACGAATTTCATAAACTCGTTGTTTTTGATAGCTGAGTAATATTCCATTGTGTAGATGTACCACATTTTCTGTATCCATTCCTCTGTTGAAGGGCATCTGGGTTCTTTCCAGTTTCTGGCTATTATAAATAAGGCTGCGATGAACAGAGTGGAGCACGTGTCTCTTTTATATGTTGAGGCATCTTTTGGGTATATGCCCAAGAGAGGTATAGCTGGATCCTCAGGCAGTTCAATGTCCAATTTTCTGAGGATCCTCCAGACTGATTTCCAGAATGGTTTTACCAGTCTGCAACCCCACCAACAATGGAGGAGTGTTCCTCTTTCTCCACATCCTCGCCAGCATCTGCTGTCACCTGAGATTTTGATCTTAGCCAATCGCACTGGTGTGAGGTGAAATCTCAGGGTTGTTTTGATTTGCATTTCCCTTATGACTAAAGATGTTGAACATTTCTTTAGGTGTTTCTCAGCCATTCGGCATTCCTCAGCTGTGAATTCTTTGTTTAGCTCTGAACCCCATTTTTTAATAGGGTTATTTGTTTCCCTGCGGTCTAACTTCTTGAGTTCTTTGTATATTTTGGATATAAGGCCTCTATCTGTTGTAGGATTGGTAAAGATCTTTTCCCAATCTGTTGGTTGCCGTTTTGTCCTAACCACAGTGTCCTTTGCCTTACAGAAGCTTTGCAGTTTTATGAGATCCCATTTGTCAATTCTTGATCTTAGAGCATAAGCCATTGGTGTTTTGTTCAGGAAATTTTTTCCAGTGCCCATGTGTTCCAGATGCTTCCCTAGTTTTTCTTCTATTAGTTTGAGTGTGTCTGCTTTGATGTGGAGGTCCTTGATCCACTTGGACTTAAGCTTTGTACAGGGTGATAAGGATGGATCGATCTGCATTCTTCTACATGTTGCCCTCCAGTTGAACCAGCACCATTTGCTGAAAATGCTATCTTTTTTCCATTGGATGGTTTTGGCTCCTTTGTCAAAAATCAAGTGACCATAGGTGTGTGGGTTCATTTCTGGGTCTTCAATTCTATTCCATTGGTCTATCTGTCTGTCTCTGTACCAATACCATGCAGTTTTTATTACTATTGCTCTGTAATACTGCTTGAGTTCAGGGATAGTGATTCCCCCTGAAGTCCTTTTATTGTTGAGGATAGCTTTAGCTATCCTGGGTTTTTTGTTATTCCAGATGAATTTGCAAATTGTTCTGTCTAACTCTTTGAAGAATTGGATTGGTATTTTGATGGGGATTGCATTGAATCTGTAGATTGCTTTTGGTAAAATGGCCATTTTTACTAAATTAATCCTGCCAATCTATGAGCATGGGAGATCTTTCCATCTTCTGAGGTCTTCTTCAATTTCTTTCCTCAGTGTCTTGAAGTTCTTATTGTACAGATCTTTTACTTGCTTGGTTAAAGTCACACCGAGGTACTTTATATTATTTGGGTCTATTATGAAGGGTGTCGTTTCCCTAATTTCTTTCTCGGCTTGTTTCTCTTTTGTATAGAGGAAGGCAACTGATTTATTTGAGTTAATTTTATACCCAGCCACTTTGCTGAAGTTGTTTATCAGCTTTAGTAGTTCTCTGGTGGAACTTTTGGGATCACTTAAATATACTATCATGTCATCTGCAAATAGTGATATTTTGACCTCTTCTTTTCCGATCTGTATCCCCTTGACCTCCTTTTGTTGTCTGATTGCTCTGACTAGAACTTCAAGAACTATATTGAATAAGTAGGGAGAGAGTGGGCAGCCTTGTCTAGTCCCTGATTTTAGTGGGATTGCTTCAAGTTTCTCTCCATTTAGTTTAATGTTAGCAACTGGTTTGCTGTATATGGCTTTTACTATGTTTAGGTATGGGCCTTGAATACCTATTCTTTCCAGGACTTTTATCATGAAGGGGTGTTGAATTTTGTCAAATGCTTTCTCAGCATCTAATGGAATAATCAAGTGGTTATGTTCTTTCAGTTTGTTTATATAATGGATCACGTTGATGGTTTTCCGTATATTAAACCATCCCTGCATGCCTGGGATGAAGCCTACTTGATCATGGTGGATGATTGTTTTGATGTGCTCTTGAATTCGGTTTGCCAGAATTTTATTGAGTATTTTTGCATCGATATTCATAAGGGAAATTGGTCTGAAGTTCTCTTTCTTTGTTGTGTCTTTGTGTGGTTTAGGTATAAGAGTAATTGTGGCTTCGTAGAAGGAATTCGGTAGTGCTCCATCTGTTTCAATTTTGTGGAATAGTTTGGATAATATTGCTATGAGGTCTTCTATGAAGGTTTGATAGAATTCTGCACTAAACCCGTCTGGACCTGGGCTCTTTTTGGTTGGGAGACCTTTAATGACTGCTTCTATTTCCTTAGGAGTTATGGGGTTGTTTAACTGGTTTATCTGTTCCTGATTTAACTTCGATACCTGGTATCTGTCTAGGAAATTGTCCATTTAATGAAGATTTTCAAGTTTTGTTGAATATAGGTTTTTATAGTAAGATCTGATGATTTTTTGAATTTCCTCTGAATCTGTAGTTATGTCTCCCTTTTCATTTCTGATTTTGTTAATTTGGACGCACTCTCTGTGTCCTCTCGTTAGTCTGGCTAAGGGTTTATCTATCTTGTTGATTTTCTCAAAGAACCAACTTTTGGTTCTGTTGATTCTTTCTATGGTCCTTTGTGTTTCTACTTGGTTGATTTCAGCTCTGAGTTTGATTATTTCCTGCCTTCTACTCCTCCTGGGTGTATTTGCTTCTTTTTGTTCTAGAGCTTTTAGGAGTGCTGTCAAGCTGCTGACATATGCTCTTTCCTGTTTCTTTCTGCAGGCACTCGGCGCTATGAGTTTTCCTCTTAGCACAACTTTCATTGTGTCCCATAAGTTTGGGTATGTTGTATCTTCATTTTCATTAAATTCTAAAAAGTTTTTAATTTCTTTCTTTATTTCTTCCTTGACCAGGTTATCATTGAGTAGAGCATTGTTCAATTTCCACGTATATGTGGGCATTCTTCCCTTATTGTTATTGAAGACCAGTTTTAGGCCGTGGTGGTCCGATAGCACGCATGGCATTATTTCTATCTTTCTGTACCTGTTGAGGCCCGTTTTTTGACCAATTATATGGTCAATTTTGGAGAAAGTACCATGAGGAGCTGAGAAGAAGGTATATCCTTTTGCTTTAGGATAGAATGTTCTATAAATATCCGTTAAGTCCATTTGGCTCATGACTTCTCTTAGTCTGTCGACATCACTGTTTAATTTCTGTTTCCATGATCTGTCCATTGATGAGAGTGGTGTGTTGAAATCTCCCACTATTATTGTGTGAGGTGCAATGTGTGTTTTGAGCTTTAGTAAGGTTTCTTTTACGTATGTAGGTGCCCTTGTATTTGGGGCATAGATATTTAGGATTGAGAGTTCATCTTGGTGGATTTTTCCTTTGATGAATATGAAGTGTCCTTCCTTATCTTTTTTGATGACTTTTAGTTGAAAATTGATTTTATTTGATATTAGAATGGCTACTCCAGCTTACTTCTTCTGACCATTTGCTTGGAAAGTTGTTTTCCAGCCTTTCACTCTGAGGTAGTGTCTGTCTTTGTCTCTGAGGTGTGTTTCCTGTAGGCAGCAGAATGCAGGGTCCTCGTTGTGTATCCAGTTTGTTAATCTATGTCTTTTTATTAGGGAGTTGAGGCCATTGATATTGAGAGATATTAAGGAATAGTGATTATTGCTTCCCGTTATATTCATATTTGGATGTGAGGTTATGTTTGTGTGCTTTCATTCTCTTTGTTTTGTTGCCAAGACGATTAGTTTCTTGCTTCTTCTAGGGTATAGCTTGCCTCCTTATGTTGGGCTTTACCATTTATTATCCTTTGTAGTGCTGGATTTGTGGAAAGATATTGTGTAAATTTGGTTTTGTCATGGAATATCTTGGTTTCTCCATCAATGTTAATTGAGAGTTTTGCTGGATACAGTAACCTGGGCTGGCATTTGTGTTCTCTTAGGGTCTGTATAACATCAGTCCAGGATCTTCTGGCCTTCATAGTTTCTGGCGAGAAGTCTGGTGTGATTCTGATAGGTCTCCCTTTATATGTTACTTGACCTTTTTCCCTTACTGCTTTTAATATTCTTTCTTTATTTTGTGCGTTTGGTGTTTTGACAATTATGTGACGGGAGGTGTTTCTTTTCTGGTCCAATCTATTTGGAGTTCTGTAGGCTTCTTGTATGTCTATGGGTATCTCTTTTTTTAGGTTAGGGAAGTTTTCTTCTATGATTTTGTTGAAGATATTTACTGGTCCTTTGAGCTGGGAGTCTTCACTCTCTTCTATACCTATTATCCTTAGGTTTGATCTTCTCATTGAGTCCTGGATTTCCTGTATGTTTTGGACCAGTAGCTTTTTCCGCTTTACATTATCTTTGACAGTTGAGTCAATGATTTCTATGGAATCTTCTGCTCCTGAGATTCTCTCTTCCATCTCTTTTATTCTGTTGGTGAAGCTTGTATCTACAGCTCCTTGTCTCTTCTTTTGTTTTCTATATCCAGGGTTGTTTCCATGTGTTCTTTCTTGATTGCTTCTATTTCCATTTTTAATTCCTTCAACTGTTTGATTGTGTTTTCCTGGAATTCTTTCAGGGATTTTTGTGTCTCCCCTCTATGGGCTTCTACTTGTTTATATATGTTTTCCTGGAATTCTTTCAGGGATTTTTGTGTCTCCTCTCTATGGACTTCTACTTGTTTATTTATGTTTTCCTGGAATTCTTTCAGGGATTTTTGCGATTCTTTCAGGCATTTTTGCGATTCCTCTCTGTAGGCTTCTACTTGTTCTCTAAGGGAGTTCTTCACGTCTTTCTTGAAGTCCTCCAGCATCATGATCAAAAATGATTTTGGAACTAGATCTTGCTTTTCTGGTGTGTTTGGATATTCCATTTTTGTTTTGATGGGAGAATTGGGCTCCGATGGTGCCATGTAGTCTTGGTTTCTGTTGCTTGGGTTCCTGTGCTTGCCTCTCGCCATCAGATTATCTCTAGTGTTACTTTGTTCTGCTATTTCTGACAGTGGCTAGACTGTCCTATAAGTCTGTGTGTCAGGAGTGCTGTAGACCTGTTTTCCTCTCTTTCAGTCAGTTATGGGGACAGAGTGTTCTGCTTTCCGGCGTGTGGTTTTTCCTCTCTACAGGTCTTCAGCTGTTACTGTGGGCCTGTGTCTTGAGTTCACTAGGCAGCTTTCTTGCAGCAGAAAAGTTGGTCTTACCTGTGGTCCCAAGGCTCAAGTTTGCTCGTGGGGTGCTACCCACGGGCTCTCTGCAGCGGCAGCAACCAGGAAGACCTGTGCCGCCGTTTCCGGGAGCTTCAGTGCACCAGGGTTCCAGATGGTCTTTGGCTTTTTCCTCTGGCGTCCGAGATGTGTGTGCAGAGAGCAGTCTCTTCTGGTTTCCCAGGCTTGTCTGCCTCTCTGAAGGTTCAGCTCTCCCTCCCACGGGATTTGGGTGCAGAGTACTGTTTATCCGGTCTGTTTCCTTCTGGTTCTGGTGGTGTCTCAGGCACAGGGGTCCTGCCGCTCCTGGGCCCTCCCCCACGGGAGCCCAGAGGCCTTATACAGTTTCCTCTTGGGCCAGGGATGTGGGCAGGGGTGAGCAGTGTTGGTGGTCTCTTCCGCTCTGCAGCCTCAGGAGTGCCCACCTGACCAGGCGGTTGGGTCTCTCTCTCACAGGGTCTGGGGGCAGAGAGCTGCTGCAGGCCGGGATCCGCGGGTGTCCTATTCTAAATATTACATATGGAAAGCATGCATTCTTCAGGCAGTCAGATAAAAAACAAGCATCATAAGAATGCTTGTGGAATCACTTGTAATTCCACAACTTACTGTTCTTCTGACCGGAAGGAGTATGCCTGCCAAGGTACAACAAATTGATGGTGCTAAATGCTTGTGTCAATCAATAGAATTATGACAAGAGTTAAATGAATCAATTAGCAAATACTAGAGGGCAAATTGTCAAACACCATCTTACTAATAAAAATCCCATTTGATGTACAAATCAAAAGAGAAGTGGAGGAGGTTGGGGATTTAGCTCAGTGGTAGAGCGCTTGCCTAGCGCAAGGCCCTGGGTTCGGTCCCCAGTTCCGAAAAAAAAAAAAAGAAAAAAAAAGAGAGAAGTGGGGCTTTCCAACTGTGTTCAGTTCCATTGAGGGTTGACCCCTAGACCTCAGCAATTAGTGTAAAGCATGATGTTTCCAGAACTAAAGTCAAATTAGACTCAGTAGCATGACTTTATTGTCCATTGATTCCCATGACTCAGCAGCAGATCATTCTATTTAAGGAAGAAAGGTATAGGGTCTAGCTGTGGAACATCTTATAAAGACTTGTTGGAATATTTGTGAAAATATGAGGCTTCTCAGGCAGGTACACATAAACATACAGACAACCATGCACACACAAACATGCACGCATGTATGCGCGCGCACACACACACACACACACACACACACATACATATATGCACACATTTATCCCCTTGAGTGTGAGAAGTTAAGACTTTAAGACCTTGTCCAGGGTCTTGGTCTCATTACTAAGGAGTTATGTCATTCAAAACAAAGTTATATCAACTCAGTGTTCTCAATATTCTTTAAAACTTTGATGTGATAGTCAATGTTCTCGATAGTAAAAAGGAAGCTGACTAATTTTCCATGTGACCCCTGTTCTACCAGCCATAAATCCCATCTAGAGAGATATGGAGCCCACTAAAGTCCATGGAAACATGATGATCAGATACAATTCTGTTCTCCCTTTAATGTAGTAATTCCATGTGCTTGCCTTATGGGGAAATACAAAGACAACTGTGACTCCCACCAGCAAGGAGCAGCCTGGGCATGAGAACCTCTTTGAATATTCCAGGAAGGTCAAAGACATAGTATAGACAAGGATATCTTTGACAACAGGAAGCTAACATACTAGGAGCACTTTTTTACAACAAGGTTATTAAATTAAACATCCTAAGAACAATAAATACGAATGACATGTAATTATAAGGAAATATGAAGAGTAAGAGGGATCTACAGTCCCCCATCCTCCTGCACATCCACAGGGACCTGGGAATCCTAATGATAGCTAACTTTGCTGTACTGGTTGATGAGGAATCTTCCTCACTTAACAGCTTACCTAAAGGACAGGCTGGAGAGAAATGGGGTGCCAAAGTTAACTTCTCTGAGACAGCCAGGTACAAATTGGGAACCTGAATCTGGTGGCCACACTTAGCAGTGGGTAACAATGCACAGCATGTGAGTCACTGTGGAGGCAAATCTGAGAGCCATAAGAAACTTAAGGAGGAAATGGGAGTCACTGAAGTAGAATTAGTAGAAGCGGATAGTGTTGTGGGATCATAGTCATTTAGTGAATCTAAACACTGAGGAGACAGCATCAAGGGTAGCATTGTATTCTTTCATAAGAGACTATGGTGACAGCAGTAACACTGTGGAGTTTGGTTTATTTGTTTTATGTTTGTCTGACAGTTGTTTGCTTGTTTCTGAGGTATAGGAGAAAGACTCAGTTGTAGTCTTCTTTTGCTACTGGTGGTAGATACTGTGATTTATATCTGGAATGTTTCCTCAAAGGCCCATGTGTTACAGGTTGTGTATGTGTGTGTCTGTGTCTGTCTGTGTGTGTTTGTCTGTGTATGTATCTGTATTTGTGTGTGGGGTCGGTTGTCTGTGTATCTGTCTTTGTGTCTGTCTCCTGTGTGTGTTTCTTCAAATGCCCCATTTAAATAAGGCACTAGTTATAATGATCACAGTCTATCTTAATTTCCTTCTCTTAATTTAATGACCGCTTTGAGGACCATACATAGCCATGTATGCCATTAAGGAGGACACACTTTGGGCATAGTAATGGCTTAATATACATGCATACATGCACTCACATTATTGTTACAGCAACCCTATATAGCTTGCCTCCATTCCACTGAGGAAACAGGGTCACTTCAGTTGAGTAACTGGCACACTGTTTCAGGCTACCTCCAAATCCAATGCTCTAGGTCTCTTTCTTCCCCTGCCTGTCTAACCTCCAATTCCAAAAGTCAAAATGGAGAAATAGAGCTTTAACCTCTGCCCGACAGTCTTCAATTAGTGACCCCCCTAAAAAAACACATTTGGCTATATTCCTCTACTTATGTACATGCTTTAATTATTTAAGTGTTTTAAAGTATTATGCACATTTCCTAAATCCCCATAGGAGCCTGTGACCAGAGTTTCCCTCTTCCCAGAGAATCTCAAAATCAAGATTGACTTTCTTGTCCTTCACCAAATGGACCAACTATCTAAGCAGGATATAGACATATTCAGTAGAGCTCATCTTTGGAAAGTATTTCTCAAGCCCTCTCAGAGTCCCCCTGTTCTGTGAGTGTTCACAACTCTCTGATGAAAAATATGTCTGGTCAGAGTCTATATTCTATCATTCTCATTGGCACCTACAGAACAACGAGTTTAAAAGCTTTTGATGGGAAATTCAGTCACTCATGACTTTCCTGATGCTCTTATTCAGCAACTTCACCCCTCTGACAGAGTGACTTCCTACACAGCGACTGGCTTCACAGACTGGCAGAGAGCTACAGTTTAATAGAAATCTGATAGAATGTCTGGATCTCAAGTTTCGCAGCACTTTCTGGAGCTCAGGGACAGGGTTCTATTCTCTGGATATTTTCTACTATTCTGGCTCACCTTCTCAAATGGACACTCTCTTTGAAATCAGAGGACATGAGTCTGAAAGAGTGGCTGTTATCTACTAGCTCTAGAATTATCACACTTTTATCTCAGGGGACAAAGCAGAAGACAACTTCATATAGCTGTGAAAATGAAGGGAACTAGATTCTGCAAAAAGGTCTAGCGCATGTGATGCAGGCTTGAGAGATACTTTCCAAAGATGAACTCTACTGAATATGTCTATATCCTGCTTAGATAGTTGATCCATTTGGTGAAGGATAAGAAGGTAGTGAAGTATAACAAGGTGAAAAAGAGAAATTTGGGAAACAATACCTTTTAGTGAGTGAAAAGTTGAGATCCTGGAACACCCAAGAGTATAAGTGCACAGTTCAGTCCTGCTCTCAGGGAAAGATAAGCCTAAGTGCTGGAAACTTGGTCATTGATTGTGGTGGTAAAAATTTGGAGTTGTTGTCCTACTGAGACAGAAAGCCAGAGCCTCAGCTAAGAGTTAAGATGAACACATTCAGGGATTTTGTAACAAGGATTCGGTGAGAGAATGGATGATCAGAACAGCACTTGTATTAACTAGCTTGAAATGACAAAAGTAAGTGTCACAAACCAGGTAGCCTAAACAGCAAAACTTGTTTTCTCACAGATCTAAAGTCCATAAATCCATGATGAGGGGTCAGTATAGTTGGTTCTCCTATACCCAACTCTTTGGTATGATTTGGCTTCTTCTTGCTCTCTTCTCATATGTCTTTGTCTCTGTCTGTGAATATGTGGCTGGTATTTCCTCTCCTTGTTTTAAAGATCCCAGTCATGTTGAAATAAGAGACCACTTCTAGGATCTCAACTCATCTTAACTACCATTTTGAAGGTCCCATTCAAAATATTATTCATTTGAAAGTTAGGGCTTCAATGTGTAGATTTTGCAAAAATATACTCAGCTGTAATATTGTCCATACTCATAAACTTTTCCAGAGCAGAATCATTGGATGCAGGAGTAACTATTTTATGAATGTCATTAACTAACATGGCCCTGAAACATTCAGTCTACAATCAAAACGGGGCATACATTATAGGATAAAATTTTAGCAAGAAGTGTATTCCTGAGACAAATGAGTTATAAGTAAGGATAGCTTACTCCAAATGAATAAAGAGCGAAAGCCAACAGATCTCTTACCCTGGAATACACTGTAGGCTAAATGGTACAAGCTGTGTAGGATGGGGTGGCCACTAGGGCAATCATGCCTTTCCACCTCACTTGCTTCAATATCTCCTCAAAGGACAGGAAGTTGGAAAATGGCATGCAGCAAGATGAAGAAGGGCTCTCCATATCTGGAAATTAGTTGCTGGCCAAGTGAATTAAAATTAGAGTTGGTGGAAGACAGAAAAGGTCAGATTTTTAAGGATATGTTTCTAATGATCCAGAGAAATTCTGCAGACCAGAAAGGCTCACAGCTAATCATATCTCAAAATCATACGATCTCTAAGAACACATTACCTCTTACCTTCAGCTCCCTGAGACATACAGAATTCTTAAGCCAGCTTGGGTAAGAGTGTGCGTTAGGTGTCAGTAAGAAGGTAACTTTTATTGCTCAGAACCATTCTGTGTACAGTGCAGCACTTATCAACAGTGTGAGTGATGCCAATACATTAAACTGTGTCTGCATTCACAGATGATGTTATTTACAAACATACGCACAGGAAACAATGAACCGAAGAAAATATGGGAAAGGCATTTGGTCTCCAAGATGTCAGGAAAGCCATCAACTTGGGCTGAGGATCAGAAAGCTTCAGAAAAGTAGAACAAAGGAGGCGAGGCCCAGCAACTAGGGTTTTAGTTGCTTCTCTAAAGATATTACAAACCAGAGATTTGAACTTTAAGCTAATTAAACCTTGAAAGTACAATTTGAATACCGACTTCCTTTACACGCTGTATAATAGAGTACTCAGAGAGACAGATGAAAGCATCTACTGTTGGCTTTTATGTAAATAAATGATCTGAAACTTGGCCTTAGAAATGGTTTTGAGCTAACCTTTTGGACATTAGTGTTAAAGATTTTTGCATTCACTCCTTCCTTTCATTGATCCCATGGTAAAAAAGTGCTTTAGCTGATGGTGTCTGATAATTACTATCAGTAAAAGCCAGCCTAATTAGAGAGCCCCTGGTTTTACTTCCTTCCAAATATTCTATCCCTTTTAAAAATGAGTATCATCAACCAATAGCCAAGAACACTGTGTGAGCATTTATTTAAGCACACAAATTATCCATATTTAACCATCAAAGTGATAATATGTGACCTAAAATGACCTAGCCAAAGAGTGGGAGGGTATGTGTTTTAAATTCTTCTGAGCAAGAAACTGAGAAACGTTTTGGTCGATTAGTATGTGTTATTAGTGTTCTCACTGCCCTGTGTTTTAAAAGAACTCCAACGAATCCTGAAGATGCATGAATGTGATAAACTACTGACCTAATTTTGAACCGTGATTAAGTTTGCACAGTTCAAAATGTTACAAGTTTTCTTTTCACCTGACTGTTATTAGAAATAGTGTCAGAGCATCATTGGCAAAACTACAACTAACAAGAAACATTACCCACTCACCTCTCACACTTTACCAACATGACTTACCAACTTGCTTAGTTACTGTTCCATTGCTGTGAAGAAACACTATGACCAAGACAACTTTTACAAAGGGAAGCATTTAGTTGGGGGCTTGATTATAGTTTTAGAGTTTTAGTCATCATAGTGCAGAGTTTGGAAGGCATGGCACACATGATACTTGAGAAGTTACTAGCTACATCTCGATCCATAGGCGCACACACATACACACACGCGTGCGTGCACACACACACACACACACACACACACACACCGAGAGAGAGAGAGAGAGAGAGAGACCACCCACCCCAGTTACACTCCAATAAGACCACACCTCTTAATCCTTCTAGTCCTTTAAAATAGTACTACTCCCTGGTGACTAAGCATACAAATATATGAGCCTGGGAGGAAGACATTCTTATTCAAATCATGACACTAACAAAACATGTAAAAGAATCAACAAATGAAATTGTCCTCTGTGTATACTAAGTTGATAATTAGATAATCATGCTGCATAGTTTAGCTACAGAAGACAAAGAGCATAAAATGTTGACTATCATAGAGGATCAATCTCACCAGCTAAATTATAAAGTACTTTCAAGTCATTCTCACTTTAATAATTTCAGGTGTGAATTTTTAAATGAATTAAAACATGAAACACTCAAGGGCAACAATTCTGATTTTGACTCTGGATAATGCTATCAGTGAAATAAGGGCATTTAAAAATCATTTCTGGCTGGAATTATATATTAGGTAATAGAAGATAAAAAGAGGGAATAGTGGGAAGGGAAAGATGAAAAGAAAAACAAACAACAAAATCTTCAGAGGGAAAACCAAAGGTCGTCTTCCATTCTCTATGCCCTCGTGACCAAAGATTTAGTTTCCCAACAAAACTAAACGAACAAAAATGAATAGAAAAACAAAACAGAAAAGCACTTACCTTGAAGTGCTTTGCGGTACATGTCTATGATCTGAGTGTTCAAAGGCTGATAGAGAATTAACTTCAGTACTAGTCTAGACTATATAGCAATTTGAAGGGCAACCTGGTCAATAGAGACATTGTATTAATTAAAAACAAACACAACTAAAACAAAGACGAATGACTTACTTTGTGGGCTCTGTATCATAATTACCTAAAATTATTTATAACACAGTCAGTCAGTGTTTGGTTGCATCTTCCTACTCTTTATAAATGAATCTTATGGAAAATTTCAGAACATAAAATTTCACCCCAATGTACACTGTTCCCTAGGGGGTAGTGCCTGACAATGTAACTCATTGGCAACAGGTCAATGAGAGCTGGAGGCACAGTCTCCCAGCCACTGCAATGCCGATGGACTCATGAAGGCCAAGGTCAGCCAACACTCCCTGTAGCTCACTGAAGCATACGACAAAGGGGAACTGAGTTAGGCAACAGGAATGACTGACACAGGAGGAAGGAAAAAGACTGACATGGATTTTATTCTGTACTACGTATTCACTCTAGTGTATACTGTTCCCTACTTATACAGGATCAGCTCATTAATAATAGTTGTCTGAAACAAGAGCAAGAATTAGCATTCATCTTTGAGAAGGGTTTACTACAGGATTTGTAAAAACAAGAAGTACTCACAGATCACATAGCATTAGAATTGACTCACAGATAGTTCATTGGCCCCTGAATATCAGGAAGTAGAGAAGCCTGTGTTCTTCTCCATCACTAGGATGTTAGGAACCACTAAAGCAAGAAGAGGATGTTTCAGCTATGCTGAGTGTGGGATGACCTGTTTTATTGATTCAAAAATGAGGATACCTTGACCTAAGTTTGCATGGTGGGGAAAAGGGCAATTCTCTCAAATTTCCTGAGACTAGGGCTGGTTTTAGGATGTACCTGATTCTGTTTTAAACTTCTGATAGTTCTGGGGAAAACTGAGACTAGACGATTGCCTTATAGCAAACTTGTCCACTCTTCCTAGAGCTACATAGTTGGTAAATTTGCTCTTTGGTTTCACATAAACAATCTGCCTTTTCATGGTTCAACCTGAGAAATCAACAAAAAGTAACAAAGTAAAGCCAATGACTAGATGTTCTTTGTAGCATCTGCTTCATCATGCCTACCCTTGAAAATACCTTTTATGTGACTTCCCTGACTTTCATCAGCACAAGTGCTGGATAGTGTTTGGGAGGCATTGGACCCTTCTACTATGGTTTCTATGTATCATCCTCATTTTTCTCTCAGTAGCTATCCAAGCACGCCTTCCTCTTGCTTCAGAAGTGATTTTTAATTTTTGTGGCTTTTATTTTTTCTGGAGACTTGGAGACTAGAATTGTGTCTACTCTCAACTTGTGGCATCCCACTTCTCAATTTTAAGTAAGAAGGCACTTTGTCACCTAAATGAATTCACAATTGGATTTAGTCAATGTCCCCTAAGCTTATACTTATATGATGCCAAGAAGGAATACTTAGGATATTAAATGATTTGCTAGAGAAATAGGCAGAGTGGGTCTGTGTATGTACTCAATTTTAATATCATTTAAGAAACTGCAGCTTAGAAGAGGGAAGGAGGCAAAAATGTAGAGCCTTCCCTCAGAATATTTCCAAATCCAGGCCCCAGGACAATGTCTGCATTGCATAATAAGGCCCCTGTTTCATGGATTTTTCTTCCCTGAGAAAAGATAAACTGCTGGTATTCCAACATCAGCATCCAGCTCAAGTGAAATTTAATTCCATTTGAGGCCAGACCACCTCAGGCTGGATAAAGATAGGTGGTGATTTCCCTAGAATCAAGTCCAACAGAGTGCTTGCCCTCCAAGTGTAGAGCATGTCCTCTATTTCAACTGAGTTAAAAGGGGGCAGAATGGAAACAAGCCATTTCTTTCAACAAATTGCTTGATTGAGTTCCAATCACAGTTTTATTCTTCCTTGTAATGCTTTTACGTGTGACGTCCCTGGTCCCATTAAAACTGCTGTAAACCTTGCATGAAATCACCTGCTGATTCGTTACAAGGAAAAGTCCTCTCAGGACAGAAAGGCCTGCTATGTCTCAGATGGCATTCAGGATTCTAAATCTGCCACATGGATGCTTTCTTCTATCTACAGGACACCAGCACTATGGGGGTTGTGGCCAACATCCAGAGTTGTCTGCATGTACACATGTATGCCCTGAATTAAATAGCAAATTTCTCAGTATCACTGGCTTTGTATATCCATGACTTTGAAAGGAGATGGCCCAGTGGCTTCAAAGACAGAAAATCACAGTAGAAATACCTGAGGGAGAAGAGAAAACAGGAACATCTTTGGTCATCTTGTGATACCTAAAAATGATTGATAGCACTCATCCTTCCAATGTCCCGTAAGGGACAGCTTTAAATTCCTATACAACAAATGTCAATAATGAGCCAATAGTGAAACTCGGTTGGTTGGATGAACTTGTCCAGCTGCTAAAGGACAAATAGGACATGAATCTGGGCTGGAGAGAAGGAAAACTCCATTCCTCTTCTGCCTGACCTTTCAAGCTCCACTGCAAAAACCACCATTGATTCTGTGGGACTGAGGAGACCCAGCACATGGTATAGCAAGAACCCAAGTACAAGTTTTATAAAGCACTAATGCCTTATTCTTAGTGACGCAGTGAATTAAATGAGAGGGGCAGACAGGCATTCAATCAAACAGAGGCAGG
The DNA here is from genome assembly GCF_021556685.1 of Rattus norvegicus. Lineage (NCBI taxonomy): Eukaryota > Metazoa > Chordata > Mammalia > Rodentia > Muridae > Rattus > Rattus norvegicus. The sequence continues at coordinate 40,929,236 of NC_141544.1, read as the reverse complement.
CAGACATCAATACAAATCAGATTAGTGAGGACGATTCTGGAAAGATACCTTACCCGTCTTTAGGGTTGAGGTGGGGCTTCTTAGAGGAAGGGACATCAGAACTAAAATCTGAAGGACAGAAACTAGCAAGGTGACACTGGGTTAGTGTGAGCCTGACAAATGTGGATAATGAACCAAACATGGGGAATGTGATAAATGAACAGCGAGGTTAAGGAGCATGGGTGGAGGGCAGTCAAGTGCCCCAGTACAAAAGGATATGCAAATGAGCACGTGGCGATACATAATAAACAGACTTCGAATAAATGCAATCTAAACAATTAAGCTGCCGCAAACTGTCAAACACTGTGCTATGCAATAGTATCCCAGAGTGCCCCTTTACGTGCTCGTGGGCCAGAAAGGTGGGAAGGATGCAGAAGAAAATATCTGAATCCCATGCCATCGCCAAGATTTTATCAATGCATGATTTCTAATACTAAGCATAATGTTGATGTCGGATATAAAATAATCTGTTATCCTCTATGCTCAGTGAATTTATCATTAAGTTGTGCGACACACCCTGTCTTATGTAATCAAGCAAGCTGCTTGTACAAGATACCTGTCTAGGAGTATTGGCAAGAGCACTGGAGCAGGTAACTGTGAGATAAGTGGGAGTGGAGTATTGGACATGTCAGGTCCGAATGGACACATCAGTATTTGTGTCTTTCAAGAATATCTTTTATTAATCGTTTGACTGAATAGCTCTTATTATGCCACACTTGGTGAGTTATTTAGGTTTGGTAATAGTTGCTCAAACTTGGGGAGAGAGAATGATCTGAAGGAAGGTCCTATAGGATACAAATGCTTCTGCCGAAAATATGAATCAGCCCAGAGAAGCTGATTCTCCTGCTCTGTTATCCCAGGAGGTGACATAACCCTGGGAAGTACCTACTCCACTTGCTTCACTCTCGATACCAGCAACTGCTGGGCCTCCTCACATAGCGCTTCCCCTTAGGAAGGTGTTTGGGGCACTTTTAATGCTGTGGTAATAATCTTACTAAAATTAAATCATGCATGTGCTGTTAATAACATACTTGGAGAGAAAATGCTAGAGAACTGGAACACAACTTCTAGGGGTTGTTTTTGTGTTTTTGTTTGTTCGGTTGGTTTGTTTTGGGATTTTGGCTTGTTTGTTTGTTTGTTTGTTTGTTTGTTTAAAGAGTTTACTAAAAGATGACTGGTAGTAAATCTTCCTCCACACTGGTCCCAGTTTGCTTTCTGTTCCTGGGATTAAAAGTGTCATGACCAAAACCAAGTTGGAAAGGAAAGGGTTTGTTTCTATTTCCAAGTAACAGCTCATTATCAAGAGAACCCAAGACAGAAACTCAAGTGCAACAAAAACCTAAAGGCAGGCACTAAAGCAGAACCACAGAGGAATGCTCTTCAGAGCTAACTCAGTTTACTTTCTTATACATCCCAGGACTTCACACCCAGGGTTAGCCCAGCCATTGGTGAACTGTATGCTCAGACATCAACCATTAATGAAGAAAATGCCACAAGACTTGGACACTGTTCAATATACTAAAGCAATTCCTCGGTTGAGATTCCCTCTTCCCAGATATATATGGACTTGTGTCAAGTTGACAAACAAACAACCAGTCCATCACGAAAGGGAAGAAATGATGCTAATCTGGAGCTAAATGCAGACAAACTCATCCTATCTAATGAGCACAATTCAATTGAGCTGTAATAGTATCAAAACCATTGACGTTTTCTAGCCAGCTTAATGAATCCACAGTAGACGGAGAAATATATGTTGCTTCCACTAAAAGTAATTTTGAAAGCAGCATCTTTGAAGTGTATGTGGCACCAGGCAAAGATTTCTTTTTTTGCCTATGATTAGCGAATATTGTCTTAAAACTTCATTAAGTCAAATAACCATAGTCTAATTAAGTCTTTGTAGTTTTGAGTGGTTTCATGAAATGTCACGGGATTTATTGCACTCGTTTCTCTACTTGACTGAATGTTCTTCGGAATCTGGGTGAATTTAAGCCTTGAAATTCTTACCCGGGAGACATGAATGCTGAGAAGTGTTAGGGTTGAGATGCTTTTGTTTAATGTAGCCATAGGAAGCAAAACTGAAGGGCTCACTCAGCAGTTTTCTGCCAAAGCATCACGCTAGTGCTTCAGGCAAACTCCATTGCTGTCTTTATGCTCCAATAGGCACAGAGCCAAAAAATGGGCAGTTAAGGGGGTGCAGAGACTGGGCTCTTGGGTTGAAAACATTAGAGCACGTCAGAGGATGACAAAGGACCCCAAGATGGGTAAGAAAATATAATGTTTCAACAAACTAAGTTTACTTGCCTACTGGGCAAGAGAATACTATATCCTTTTTAGAATGAGCTTGCATGTCTGATGAATGAAGGGATGGTTGGTCTGTTTTAAAGGAGTCTCTGCACATTTTGTTTACTTGATTCTTTGTAGAACTAGATGTCCCTCTGTCTACTGGGGGGCAGTTAGGTGTTCAGGGTGCAAAATAAGCTTTTAGAGATGTTGAGGAGGGATTCCTCAGTCATTGGCAACTAGAATCAAACACCTCACATTTCTTTCTTACTGGAATTTCAAACAAGAACAGAAAACCGAATGGGAAACTCTGAAAGATCACCCTACTCAATATCCTCATGGTAGAGAAGAAAGCTTGGAAGCCCTCAGAGAAGAGATAGCTCAGATAAAGTAATTATTCCTAAGCCAAAGAAGTGTTGATAAAGGAAATGCCAAGTTGCAGGGTTTCAAGGCTGAGCAAACTGCTGTCCTATTGTGACTGAAATCAGGTCACAAAGATCTCTGACATGAGGTGTTACAGTGAAAAGGCTTGTGTCTTTTCAGAGAAATTTCTTGGATAATTATGTCATCCTTGTATCTTGGGAAGTTGTAGTATGTGAGTTTTTTAAAGGGCTTGCCCGGAAGTGCAGTTTTCATTAGCATGCAGTAAGCAGAGACCAGACACCTAACAATGTTAGGTACAAAGAGACTGGTAAGTCCCCAAAGGGAGCTGGCTAGTATAAACTACTTCAGTATTAAGAAAGCATAACTTGGAGGGGAACACAATCAGTTATAACAAGGGACTGCTATGTGGGGTATTAGAGGATATAAACTAAGCACAATTAAAACCTTTAGAATAAAGGATTGGGGGTCTATTATGGAATTTTGTTGCTCTTTAAAATAGTTGGCTGGTGCTGGGAGCCAAAACGTAAACTTAACTTCTACTTTCCTCCTGCTTGGTGGTTGTTAGGGAGAAGTGCCAGGTGGACGCTTGTCAGAGAGTCCTGCTAGGTGCCACCTTGTTGGGGAGTAACCTGGAAACTAGTGCTAGGTGTTGGCGTGTTGGTTTAGTCAGTTCAACCTTAGGTCCGGGTCTCTAAGATGGACTCTGAACCCAGGATCTGGTCTCTCACTAGCTTCAGACTGGTGCTTCACTGAGAGAATGCTGGGGTGGGGCTAGGAACAAGTAAATGTGGGTTCGTGCAAGGAAATGTGAACTAGCTGTCCAAAGAAGGACTGTGAACAAGTTATCCCAAAAGTAACTATAGCACTGAGAACTGTGAGACACTCCCACTTCCATAAAGAAAGCTTTATGGAGGACTCTTGGGTTACAGGGATGATGAGATTCAATGAGTGTATGACTGTGGTTACAATGACTTACTGAACCCAATGCTACCAGTGAACGTAGAAAAGTTAGCAAATCCCGTCAAGCTCCAGTGAATAGTTCAATGGGTAGTTTCTAAAATTAACACAGACATGCTAAGTGTAACTGACTTTCCCAATTCCATAACACTATTATTAAAACTAGTTACTTCTCAACTCTATATTCTCTATAATTACAAGGTAGACAGCTGATTGATTGATAGATCAATAGATAGATGATAAATAGATAGATAGATAGATAGATAGATAGATAGATAGATAAATGATAGATAGATAATATGATAGATAGATAGAGAGATAGATAGATAGACAAATAGGTAGATAAATGATAGATAATATGATAGATAGATAGATAGATAGATAGATAGATAGATAGATAGATAGATAGATGATAGACAGACAGATAGAGGAAAATAGGAAGTGAGGGGAAATTTGATCATCAGCATGTGAAAGAGGTAGTTGTCACTTATCTTGTAAGCAATTGATAATGTCTATTCAAAGTACTCTCCTGAGAAATTTGTCATTCTATAAAGATTATTGCATAATAATAGCACCAGCACCAGCAAATAGCTAGAGATTATTTTGTTAATTTGGCAAGTCCGTCATGAGGACTTGCTAGATCAAGCTTCAAGCCACATTTCAGTGATTGTCAATGTGTGGTGTGAGGACCACTTTCATCAAACTGGACTGAAATGCTTGTAAAGAAGCTTCAGATTGTGGGATTCCACCTCAACCAGGTGCGTGTGACATTCTCACTTAAAGATGGGACTCCTTCCACCTCACACAGGTCCACATGACATGCTCACATGAAATGGGAGTCACTCTATTAACACATCTGGTGGCCTAGGAGGGCCCTCTGTGCTTTATTAAGAAGCAGCTTGAAAAAGGCTTATAGAGAGAAGACATTCACTGCGAGCTACTCTATGAGTAAGCAGACACCAGTAAGGGGTAAGCAAGCAAGCACAAAGAAAATTAGGTTCTCCTGGAGCACCCATGCTAATAATCCTGTTAGAGTTGGGAAGCCTGACCTGTTTTTATCTTTATAACATCTAGGTGAAGACAGTACTTACTTTTGCAAATGAAGATCGAAGCAATTTACCCAGAGTCACTTACTATTAAAATAAGGGCCAAAATTTGAACTGATGTCATTTGATACCAAAGTCAGATTCTCCCAAAATACCATGCTCCTGTTCCAGGTTAATAATGATTTAAATTCGCTGTCATTACATTGAATAATACCTTATTTCCAGCTCTAAGCTTGTGACAGCTTTGTTTGTGAACAACACATGACACACAATTGGCTGCCTTCTAGCCACTTACTTGTTGATGCTGGTCTTGGTTTTTAACTTCTTGGTGCAGAGAGGTTGGGATCATCTGGGCTGAAGTGAATAGAAGCTCACCCATTTGCTGATTTACTAAATCCTCCTGTTTTAAACCTGAAAACTTCCTAATTTTCCATGTAACTTTTTAAACTCATTATGTCATATCACGGATCCAGTGTGCCTTGTAAAAGTCAAGGCACATCTCAGAATAAAAGAAAACAAGCGCTTTGAACTTGTTAAAATAAAAACAGAGGGGGAAAGACTGTTCAGAGTATAGACAGAAGACATTTTAATGGGATCAGGCTTGTGTGACGAGAAAGAACTTTAAAATGTGCTTTACAATTAAAGTTTTAAGTCAGCAAAAGACACCAACATTTATGGTAAAAAGCCTCTCAGCCGAAACGTATGATTCAAAGCCGCAAATCCCAGACAGCAAGCCTGACGTGAGACGCGTTTCGGCCAGTGGTTAGCAAATGGAAGGGGTTATGAGGGCACCAAGAGACAGTCTGGCAGGAACTCAGAAGTGGTTCAAATGCAATGTCATGTAAGAGTTCAGATGCTGCTTTAAAGAATTTTCCTTTGCAGTAGCAATTAGAATCCTGTGAGGAATTCCAGGTGCCCAGACGAAGGACCAGACAGAAGGGTCTGCATGAGAGTGGATTCTTTGATTCTCCTACAGACAACAGCATCTAGCTTGGTAACCTTGATTTACAGGCTGCTCTGTGCTAGACAAAGCAAAGATAATGGAAAATGGCATCCTAGAAACCAGAGCATAAGATGTTTGTCTCTCTTGATTCCTGTGGATCTGAGAGGAGTCTCTCGGGGCAACTCATGAAAAGAGCCTCTGACCTACTGAGATGTCAGGAGTGGAGTGATGGCTCATGAATGTCCCTTTATTTCTTCTTTCATTTGGAGGTAGCGGGTACTTTCTCCTCATGACACATCCAAAGTACGTAGTCACAGTATAAAGTGAGGGAAAGCACCTTGGCCTTTGTGGTTTTCTTGTTACCTTACCCTGGGGATGCAGGGTGACAGGCAGAAAGCAAAGGCAGTCTGTCTTGGAATGGCCACAGGGATTATTACCGACTGTAAGATTTGCCCTCTTGGATAAACTCGGATGATCTGATGCACTTCCACTTCTACCGTAAGGGTCACGTGAGATAGCACACGGACATCTCTTTATATCTCCCAAAGTTATCAATATGATTCTCATTCAAATCCAATGTGAAGAGACTCCCCAAATCTTAATGAAGGTGAGGCACCAGCCAACATCAAGGCTGGTTCACAGTTAGAGGAGCAATGGTTACAGTCTCTCCACCAGAAGACAATGTCTGAAACAATCCTAATGAGCTAGGTCAAAATTTTATGTTCTACTGGGCAACCTTCAAAGATCATGAATTGCTTGCATTTCCATTGGGCAAAAAAGAAATTTAACTTAACATAATTTCATAGTCTGAGCTCTCTGCAACAGAAAATAATACAACAACAAAAATATATAGAAACCACTGGAATTAAATCATTCATTCATGGGGCTATTAGTGATCACATAAGATCACATAAATTCACATAAGATCACTGGGAGAACACAGAGATCCTCTTAAAAATATTTATGAAGACAAAACTTGGAGCAGAGACTGAAGGAAAGACCATCCAGAGACTGCCTCACCTAGGGAACCATCCCATATACAGTCACCAAATCCATACACTATTGCAGATGCCAAGAAGTGCATGCTGACAGGAGCCTGATATAGCTGTCTCTTGAGAGACTCTGCTAGAGCCTGACAAATACAGTTTGCAGCCAACCATTGAACTGAGAATAGGGTTAGAGAAAGGACGGAAGGGGTTGAGTGGGTTTGCAACACATAGGAAGAACATTATCAACCAACCAGACCCCTACCCTGAGCTCCCAGGGACTAAACTACCAACCAAAGAGTACACATGGAGAGACCCATGGCTCCAGCCCCATATGTAGAAGAGAATGGACTTGTCAATCATCAATGGGAGGAGAGGCCCTTGGACCTGTGAAGACCAGATTCCCCAGTGTAAGGTAAAGCCAGGGTGGGGAGGCAGGAGGGAGTGGGTGGATAGGGGAGCACCCTCATAAAAGCAGAGGGAGGGGTGGAAAAATAGGAGGTATAGCATGTGAAATGTAAATAAAGAAAATATCCAGTAAAAGAAAAAATAGTTTTTATTTTCAAAATTTAGGTAATTCAACAATCCATGATTACATCATAAATAATGTCAGAATATTATTCATACTGCAGGAAGACTGTTGTCACTGAATTTGGGCTTGATTAATTTACATGGGGCTTGGGAAGATATTAATTAACTACATAGGCTACTGGAGACTTCTTGACAAACTCAGAGCCTCTGCCTCAAGCAGCTACTGAGCTCAAAAAATAATGTCTATGAGAAAATTTTCAAAGCAATATTTGACTTTACTTTTCAAAAAGTCTTTCTTTCAGAAATTATTTTTGTTATTTTTACAAGGTTTTTAACAGCCTCATTGATTCCTAAATAAATTATCACAAACCTTTTGTTTAGTGTAACTCAAGGTTATCCTTACACGTATGTACTTATTTGTGTGTGTGTGTGTGTGTGTGTGCGTGTGTGTGTACACGTGCTCATGTGTGTGCATGTACATAGGCACATGCTTCCTTCAGAGCACCTTTGCACCTTTGGAGGCCACCAAGTTTTAGTTCATCTGTCCTTCCAATGTGTTTCCCCCAGGTTTTGAACTCATGTGGTGGGCTTGACTCTCAATGTCTTACCCACTGAACCATCTCATTGCTACACAACTTTATTCTCTTATAACCCTGGAAGTCAGAAATCTCCTGGACCCAAAATCCAAGTTTTGGAAGACACCCTCTAAGCCGTGTCTTGTAGATCTTTGCCTCTGACTTCAAAGCCAGTGATGTAGCACCGTTCAATCCTCTCTCTGACTTCTACAACTATTACTACTTTATCTTGTGTCTCCCTGGCCCTTCCTGGGTTCTTGTCATACAGTTCTTTGTGGTTACATGGAGCAAAGTCATATTATCCAGGTAATCATTTCCTGTTAATGTTCTTAATCTAATGGCATCTGTGTGGTTCTTGCTGACATGGTCCAGTGTACAAGATTAGCCCATGAGCAATAGAAGAGGGACAATGTTATTCACTTAATCATGCAAGTATATTAGAACAAGTCAAACTATGTATCAGTATAGTACCCATATGCATTTCTATACAATTTGGTGAGTTTACCTTTCTTCAAAGTATTGAACATGAGGAGATTTCCTGGCTTGTCAAAACACACACACACACACACACACACACACACACACACACACACACCTTAGCACTAGTAAGTCTGGAACCCTGCAAACCATAGAACAATTGAGAGAACAGTTTTTTGAAGTGTTAGACCTTAGTTCCAAATTTGAACACTTGGCCCTTGGTAATAGGTTTGCTGTCTTTGATTAAATAGGATTTGTTCTCGAATATCACAAGCCAAACATCATTTTTTCAAAAGAAATAAGTCCTAATTTTATATTTTGTAATATTTGGGAGAAAATATCACAAACTTTAAAACCATACACCTTAGAAATAAACCTGTAAAAACTACATAAGCCTTGCTAAAATTTCAACACATTTCGTTGCATCTACTAGACCTAAGGGTATTAAACTTTAAGGTCACAGTCCTCATCTCCTCAAATTCTATATGCTACTCACACTCACACTTTTCTATTACCTGTATTTGTTCATGATCCGGAGTGCAATGTATCTTTTGACCCTTGAAAGTTTAGCTCATTCTTTAACTTCCATTCTTTACATACACGAATGTGCATAACACAACCCCTCAATGCACACATCCTTTTAATGATCTCCTAAAAGGAAGAAAAATGAGCATGTGAATGACCCAAGATGGCACCTTATTTATAACAATAAAAGGTTATATAAATGCACAGCACCTGCACAGAACTACATGTGCACACAAAAGTAAGCTCGTCAGCATCTTTTACTGAGAGGTTATCCCGGTATCCACTGATTATCCACAAATAAAACTTATTTAATAATATCCCAAGATTTGGTTACCAATGGGAACTTGAAAATTAAGTTTAAATGGATCCATCTCAGGACAGAATTATTATTGATATAAAATTCTGTTGTAATTCTAACTCAATAGATGGTGTATATAACTTTACACTTTCATTTTTAATATTGTGTGGCAATGCTAGCCTATCTAATCAGTGAACCAGAATAAGAAATCTCTGACATCAAACTAACCATCCTTTCCACTAGAAAAAAAATAAAAAATCTGTAAAATTTTTAGAAAATTTAGTGTGCTTAAACTATATAATTCACACCAAAAGGATTAAAGAAAGGATATGTAATATTTTAATTGCCAATATTAAGAAATAAAAGTGTGATCAAAATGTACTTTGATTTCCTAAACTTATATTTTTTAAAAAAATGCTTCTGAATTTTTAAGAGTACGTTTTTATTAATACTCTGGCAATGCCATATACATATAATATATTTTTATCATATCCATTGGTCTCTTTTCCCCTCATTTCCACCAAATTGAGCCACTATCCCCTCCAAACTTCATGTCCTTTAAGAAAAATTAACCCACCGAATCCAGTCAGTGCTTTCCATAGATCCATGAGTGTGGGGCAATCCAACCAACAGTGATTTCCTTCATGAAAACTGACTCTTCCTCCTACCATGGCTGATCATCAATAGCTCCTCAGGTAAGAGTGAGCGCTTCCCCTTTCAATGCTGGAACTGTGACTAACTTGATCTTGAGCAGGTATTGGCATGCAACCATAGCTGCTGTGAGACCATGAATACACGAGTCCTGTCACGTCCTGAAGACATTATTTCACAACAGTCTTGTACAACATCCAGCCCTTATCGTGCTCCCTCTTCCACAATGTTTCCTAACCTTTGAGGGGAAAGGTTATGATGCTAGTTTTCCAAAAATGGCTGAAAAATCTTCCATGACTTTTTTCTGTACTTGGACCCCTTCTGTGTTAACTGTCACCCACTGCACAAAGAATTCTCTGATGGGCTCTGAGAGATGAACTGAATATGGATGTAGACGTCTGGATTTAGAACGAAGTTTGAATTATGTCCATTTAGCACAATTATGGTAGATTTACCTCTGGGCCTATGAACTCCTCAGACTTGAATTCCTCAGATCCTGGCCAGATTTGCAACACTAACCACTTCCTCCTGTGAAGAGGGCCTCAAATACAATCAAGAAGCTGTTAGTTACCCTTGTAATATCTGGACCACTACTGCCCCCACAGGCATATCTGGCCAACTCCATCATTACTGAAGCATTTTGTTTACATGATAGATCATCACCTAATAACAAAGTGCCAGGTTCCGAACATCCCCGGTATCTATGAAGAGTAACTCCTTTACTGCGTGGACCAAACAGCCTGCATTCTTGAGGCTATCCCAGCAAGCAAATATCCAGTGCTGTGTACACCTGGCTGTGTGTCAGACCAAGCTCCTGAGACACTTAGTGCTGTCCGCACCATCAATGGGAGAGGGCAGTGAGCTAAGACAAGTCTCTGAGTCCAATCACGGAGCAGAAACTATTCAAACAAGGAGCTAGCCAAAATTAGTTTTGAACTGACAGAGTTGACCAGAACTCAAAATTAGAACGCATTATCAGAAGAAGACAGGGAAGCAAGCGAGGGAAAGTAAAGCAAGGCAGGTAGACGTTAGGAATGATTAAATGCTATTACAGCTTAAGCTTTGCTCTAAGACTGGGGAAATAGAAAGAGATGTAGCTAATTTGACTGGTCCACACAGCTTACTCTAGCGGGCAACGGTATTTGTGTAACTTGGTAGAACAGTCAGTGTGCAACTTCCAGTCAGTTGCATATGAACCAGCAGGATGGTAGATTGCTGTTTGAGAAGGTTATCGCTGCCCTATAGAGCAGGGAAATGATAACTTTCATAATTAGCTGATCAGTTACATAGAATACCTACAAATTAACACCCTAATCTGGATACTATATAATAATAAACTGAAAAATAATATTATTTTCCCCAGCATCAAAGGAAATCTTACCAACCTTTTTTTTAGGGGGAGGAGTGCTGGGTTTCAAATTCCAGTTACGTTTTAGTGACATACATTATGGTCATGTAGAAATGACTTCCTGCCATGCCTGGTGACATGGTGAGATGTGCTCTTATAATACCAGCAATGGGATCTTCATGAACCTTCTATCCCAATCCTCACAGAAGGTATAATAGTGTCTAACACTCAAAGGAAAACCATATCTTAAGCTACAGCTCTCAAGAGTCCATGTTCCCTACAAGAGGACGTTCTACTCTCAAGTAAGTCTCCTTCTATGGGAGACAAGGTATTCTCACCATAGCGAATGAGAATGGCTGTGTAGAAAAACTTTCAGGGAAGGATTTAGGATCCCTTATGAATTTAAATTTTCCTAGAAAAAAATGAGTGAAGCATTCATTTTAATTAACTAATATTTAATTAGTATTTATAAGTCTCTACTATCAGAGCCTAGAATTGGGTGTTAGGCATTTACATTTCTAACACACACACGTACACACACACATATATATATCATACATGTTTAACTATAACAACTAATAATTTCTTTTGGAAAGAGATAAATAAGACATTAAAATGACTAAGTACACATTTTTTGTTCTTCTGTCGGTTTTTGATTTGTATCTTTCGTCCATTAGATGGTGTGTGTACCCAAAGGAAACTAAGGCAGTCTCATTATTTGACTTCATTGTTGCTAAATGGTAATTGCCAAGAGATCTAACAGGGTAGAGATTAAAGCTATCCCCTAAAATAGGGGCAATTGTATAAGTATTGTTTTCAGTTAAGTATACTATAATTGTGGCCTCAGCAGATGCATCTACATAAGGCAAGCAAATTATAATAATGAAGAAGATAATTATATGCCATTATCTGAATTGTACATGGTTCAGCCTTCTTTCGCAGAGCAGGGTCCTTATGGGTCTTATTTATGGCACACAGAAATTGTACGTTCACCTTGATCAATAGTTAAGCTGATGATTAATAAATGCTTCGCATCAATTATCCCAAAAGTCCAAAGAATATACACACCACAACTTATCTAGCAACGGGAGGTAGGCAAACATGTGTAAGGTTGGCAGCACTGGCTTTGAAGGTCAATATGCAGCTTGGTAAAGACACAGGCAGGGAGTCTTTGTAGGTATTTGAGGCAAGGAAGGAGGCATCGTCAGAAAATGAAAAGGGGCCCTTTTGCCACTTGGATGTACAGGGAGGAGAGCGAGAAGTGGGAATTACTCTGCCGCAATGATTGGAACGAACGCTAAGTTCAAGAATAAAACCAGTGCAACGGGACCCAAACAAAGAAACACAATAGGCACACTCTGAAGAACTAAAATTGGATTTCCAAGCAGGGCTTTAAGAGCATGCTACAAGCTGTGTGCTCCATCAAGAGGTAAATGCTGCTGGATCTTTACCTGTCCAGAGAGCCCCATAAATTCCACACAACGGTCTAAATTGATTCACTACATGACCTCCATAAAAGAAAAGCTGCCTCGAGGAAAAAGCTTTCCCAAAACTTGGTAGAACTTAATGAAAATAACTACCTCCATCCAAACAGATCAGGAGGTGGATTAAGACTTCTCATTGTGTACAAGGAACTTCACCCCAGCCCCTAACACAGTAGAGATTTCACCAGAAGCAAAGCTTTAGATAAATTGTCCTCAGACACCAGGCATTTGCAGTAACTCCAACACTGTAGATAATTTGTAGCTTTAATTTCCACAAAGGCAGCACTGACTTTGGCTTTAAAACAAGAAGGTGGTGGCTAAGCAGGAAAGCAAAGATGGCTTTGTTATGGGGTAGAGGACTGTGATGGCAGGAGCTGTGCAGATACATGCAAAACGAGTCCCTTGCATATGTCATCAGTTGCTTTTGTCATGTCCGTGGGATCTCTACATTGTATCTCAGCTAGCATAGCAAGCCATGTCACAATTGGCTGTAGCAATGTCAAGTTCTTTTTTAAATTGTTATTTTTAATTAATTTTGTTCTTTGCATGTTAGTTACTCTCCCCCACCACACACACTTCCCTGTCTTTCTCCCATTTTTATTAGCATCTTCCCTACTAGTTCTTTTTCAGTGTCATGGCCTTTGGTCAGGTCCTGTGACCCACTTGGTTCAATCAAGACTGTCATTGCCACCATCAATTTATAACTATCCAATTGGAGCCTGCTGGGCTCATCAGTGGCCTCACATTAAAGTCAGTGCGGCCTCATTTTAAAGCTGATACCACTGTTTGCTGTTGTCTGTCACCCTCGTGTAAAGCCAGGGAATGAAGCCCTAGGCTTTCTATCCTAATGTCATATCCTAATGTGAAGAGACAACTATCCTCCTGTGCTGGGGAATTGATCCAGTTCCAGAGGGAAGGTTGGAGTCTTCGTGTGCCTCGTCTCTTCCCAACATATTTAGCCTCTAGTATTACCAAGAAGTCATATGTAATTCTGATGCGACAACCATCCTAGCTAAATGGTAACCAGAAAATACAACTACTTTAAGTACCTTAGCTTCTGATATTAAGTTGATTATTCTTTTGAACTTTACACTATATGTAAATATACATAAAATGTACATATATGTGTGATATACATATATGTGTGATGTACATATATGTGTGGTGTACATATATGTGTGATGTACATGTATGTGTGATGTACATATATGTATAATGTACAGATGTACGTTAGACTCTGGAACTACACAGATTCACATTTAATAGTGTGAAAGTTAGTGCATGGAGGAATGGAGAGGCATGCTGTTCCTCTGTTCACACGTGAGTATATGAACTGATTCCCTACATATTATTCTATGATAACTGCCTGCTAATTCATCCCCTGCATGTGACTGCCCTGCTCTTAAAATAATCCTACTAACTCTGCAAAGTAATCTTCCTGGAGCATCTGACCCTGAGACTATTCTACTAGAGTCGTCCAGTGATTCCTGAACCTCTCTATGGTCCAAGAAAACTAGTTTGGTTCATAAAACATTTATTAACGGGCTGACCTTTCATACAGGGCTTGTGTCTCATGACTCCTCACTCTAAATTTAGGGCCCATGGAAACTTACAATGTGTTTGACACTTCCTGCTTTAGCCCAGGGGTGAGTCTTAGCTTAGCCTTTGAAACCTCAGACATTTTTTTCTACTCTTTCTTTCTATGTATTTTGGATATATGTTGTGTGTTTGTTTCCCTGCCTTTCTCTTCATTACGCTGTGTGACTCTGTTCCTCACATTAGTGGGGTGGCGTTGTAGACCATTAACATACTGACTATTGGAGCTGTACCCTTTTCCATTCTCAGCTAAGTCCCTGATACAGAGAAGATGCTCTTATTTCCACATGAACAAATACTAAAAGGAATAAATAAAGCCAGTTGCTTCTGGTGTGATTCTGTTTTGTCAACACCTTCGCAGGACCACCCAGCAATGACAACCAACTAGATCGATGTGCAGGCTGTAGCTTCGTCAAATACATAGAAAATTAACCCTTACAACCTCCAATATAAAACCAAGTTTGAGATGACTGAAAAATAGTTGTCAGAATTTAAGAAGATATTAGTGTTGTGTTGGCTGTCCTTTAATCCTCACACAAGCCCTGACATCATAGGCCAATATAGGTTCAGGTTGGATAACATGCCTGGAATCACACATCCTAAATTTGCCCTAACATATGGAAAATCCATGTTCTTTCCACTGTTTGTTGGCCATATGGGAGTTGTGTATAACAGAGAAACACAATGCAAATGACATCCCATCTAGTGGCCTCCTTCAGGATCTTCACACTACTCCAATCAGATTGAGTTCATAAAGCTGGGATTGAGGAAAATCTTGGAAATGTGCACAAAGTTCTGAGGTCATTTACAATGAAACTCAAATAAACCAAATGGCCAAAAGTCACCAAAACCCTGAAGCCTGAAAACCACTCTTTATCGCTTAATGAAACCATCAAAAGTTGCCAGTAATTATGATTTTATTTCTTCAAATCATGTTGATGCCTATATAAATGCCATAATAGCTCTTGGGAAGGACTTCCGCATCCTAATCCTAGGGACCTGTTAATCCCAGGTTCCTTATATGACTAAGCAAACAAACAATCACACAAAAATCAATGATAATTGTGTGCCTGAGTGAGAGGTGAAGGGATGGAGAAATAACCCATCATCACACGTGGTGGCTCTAAATGCAACCCCAAGCAGAGTGATATTCATGCAAACAGCAGCAGGGGTTGTGGCCTCAAGACACAGAGTGCCGGAAACCACCAAGAACAAGAAGAGACAGCTAGAGTGTCCTCAAGAGCCTCCAGGAAACCTCCAGAAAGGTCCTCCAGAGCACACGGCTCTGCCAACATTGTAACAGCACTTACAGAAGAATGGTTTTAAGCCAACAAGTTCTCCATGTCTAGACTCACACACAATTGATCCTGGCACTTGGCAGGGAAAGGCAGGAGAATTGGGCATTCAAGGTCCCTCTTTGGCTTCCTGGTGAGTTTGAAGCAGATTGGACTTACATTGGACTGGGTGGGGTAAGGGCTGCGATCAGGATGTAAAGTGAATAAATAAATAAATTAGTGGAAAAAATGCAAAAGAAAACGTAGACATGAGAACAACGGGCTATAGCAGCCATTAGGAACTAAAATTCCTAAATATTAAGAGATATAAATCACGAATGCCCTGAAAATTCAAGAACATCAGTGGTGCCATATCTTTTTCACAGAGGCAGAAAGAGGTAAGAAGCACTTCCCCTTGATGAGGGGTTAAACTGACCTTGGACAACAGAATGCTTCGACCTCTTGGATTTTTTTTTAACTCAATAAACAGATGACTTTATAGCAACTCTTTGCTTCCTGCCCGTTTAGACTACCATCATGACAGGACTGACTGTGTTTAAAATGTTAGGGCTCAGGCAATTAATGAGGATTCATAAAACAGTAAAGTGATCCACTTCCAACTCAGTGAACCAAGGCAACAGCTCAGAATTCATGATGTGGCTGGGTAACCAGACACTGGGACAGATCTGAGGCATGACACTCACTACTGATGGGCTTGAGAGCATGATAAGTGCCAGGTAATAACACTCCGCTCTTAACTGTCCTCAGGCTCGGTGGGACGGCTTGACTGGGCGGATCACCTTCAATAAGACCGATGGCTTGAGAAAGGATTTTGACCTGGACATTATCAGTCTCAAAGAGGAAGGAACTGAAAAGGTAACTTCCCGGATGATGAATAAATTAACCACTCATGAAAGAACATTGTTCACGAATTTCAGCGAAATGGCACAGGCAGGTTGGAGAATGACAAAATGGCTTCTCCTAGCACTTTCCCTAACAGACATCACTCTGACTCATTCTCTCACAGTTGGAAGGTAGGCACGGATGGGATAGACTGTCAGATTATAATGTATATCATACTAATAACACTAACTAATGTTTATCAAGGCTTGGTCTATAAAGCAACTACGTGTTGTTGTTACATAACCTTCAGCCCTGGCATGGCTAGGCCTATTTCATGCAGATTGTACAAAGTCGGGTTTAGATTTGAAACTGTAGGAATTGCAGCTGGTTTATCTATGGCAATGCATCCAAGGGTTACTCAGAAATTAATTTTAGCTGAACCCTATTTTGAGATTGGTGACAGAGGGATGGAATAAAATAGTATAGAAACGGAGCAAATTAACATGGCATCCTTAATTTAGGACAAATGCTAAAAATTGTAATTTTAATGCTGGATTCTCACTTTAAGATTATTTTAGTTGGAAGTCTCAATTTCAAAGTTTCAAGTTTTATTTTAGCTTTTATTTAGACTAACACAAATGTAAACTGTTAAGTAATGATAAAGGAACTTTGCTGCTCAATATATTTTATGATTTTAATTTACTATCCATGTACACAGATCACAAACAGCATTATAGTTTGAGGATTTGCCTTCAGGACCTTAAAGACTAAAAGATTAGGAAGGTACAAAGCAATTACCTGGGTATCAGAACTCCATAGATCAATACATTTTCATATGACAGTGGCAATGTGGTACTCAATATAAAAAAAGCACTCTGAAACAGCTAATTCCTTGCTTAATTTCAAATGGTTGGTTTTATTTTTTAATACAAGGTAACATTTCCTTATCTGTTTCATTGTTTCCTGGGACACATTTTTTTCTCCCTTGGCAGATTATAACTGCCCTTTTCCTGCACACCCTATCCCTAAGCACTGTTAATCACTTAGTCTAGATGGTATAGAAGGCTATCAGGGGTGTTGAGATGTTTGAGAACAACAACTAGCTCACAGCTTTGAGAGTACACGCGT
Organism: Rattus norvegicus; assembly: GCF_021556685.1. Taxonomy (NCBI): domain Eukaryota; kingdom Metazoa; phylum Chordata; class Mammalia; order Rodentia; family Muridae; genus Rattus; species Rattus norvegicus. The sequence continues at coordinate 40,911,871 of NC_141544.1, read as the reverse complement.
ATGTGGGTTTCCTATCTCAAGAATGCTGCTTCCTCTCCTTCTCCCTTCTTTGAGCATCACTCTGCTGGGTTCCTCTGCTGGTTTAACAGAGCCCAAAGCAGCTACCTGCGTCCATATTTGTGCATGGGACCTGGGCCAGAGGGAACAAAGAAGAATGTTTATTATAACCTAAAAGCTTATGGTGACTTAAGAGAGCGTATCTGCTTCTCTAGGCCCACTCCTTTCCTCCTTTTTGGCTCCTCTGAGTGTGTAGAAGGACAAAGTAAAGCTCCTAAAAGAATGCCTTTCCTTGGCTCAGACAGGCAATAAAGTAGAGAGAATGCACTGTGGTGTCTCCTCACCTATTGATATGCACATCGACATTATGCACATTGAATTGCTGTTTTCCCAACGAACGCAAAATCCAAATAGACGAAAGTATTTTCTATCTGTCTCTTATCTCTTCAACCTTTGCAACGCCTTGTTTCTTCAGGTAACTTGGCCTCAGTTCCTGAGATTGCTGGTTGAGTCTTGAAGGCAGTGGGAAAAGCTAACATGTCCCTCAGGATCCAAGGGAAGACACGCTCACACTTCCCATGCCAGCTCCACAGGCGAACCATGATCAAATGTCTATCCATGCTCTGCAGCCAGCTCTCTATTCTCTGCAGACTCATAATCAAAGATACATCATGCAGCATGTTTCTCTGTATAGCTTAGGAAGCATGTGTGTGTGTGTGTGTGTGTGTGTGTGTGTGTGTGTGTGTGTGTGTGTGTAATGACTGATTTTTGTTTTTACCATGAATTCTTTTTAACAGCTCTCTTAAAGCATGGTGACTATCCTCTAACCCTGCAGCATACTGGTGAACATTCGCAAGAGCTTCCGTTTACTTTATGTTGTGTGAAAAGAGCATGTAACTTCCGTGACACCCAGCCTTCCCTTTCCTTTCCTTATCATACCTATTGTTGGTCTTTATATGAATTAAAATGCAAAATCCCAAATAAGAGGTGAGGAGTGTGATGAAGACTATATATGTCACAGTTCCCTGCTGCATTTTAATTAAGTGTGTTTTTTATTTTTCCCTCTGAAAACCCAGGCCTCTGGTGAAGTGTCTAAACACTTGTATAAAGTGTGGAAGAAGGTTTGTACCAGACAACAACTGCAGGACACTTGGGGTGGGGTGGCTGCACGCTACCAGTCTTACCAAGCCAGGGGCTTCCCAGATGCATGCAGATTGGGAGGGGAGGAACTACATAAAAGGGAGGGGGCAGGGAGACAGAGTGTGTTCACGTCTGGTATACCAACCTTATCAGAAATTGGAAGTACACAATTAATGGGCTAATGATTGATGGGTGGGTAAATAATTCTTTCCCCCTACATGAACTGGAATGATCAGTGTCTGCAGAGACTGTGAGGAGGTAACAGTGACAAACACAGACAGAGGCCCATTTATAGATCTTCTCAAACCACGAAATATCTCCCCTAAGGGTAATGAAAACAACATGGTTGGATCCATCAGACTAGGCAGATAGACTCAGGCCTCTGCAGGCAAGGACACTTTCCTCAATGTCGCCCAACTGTGAAATATGGGCCATTTTCAGAAACTCCCCTTTCTCACAAGCTGTCTTTGTGTTATCGGGGTGTACTGTCTTGACATTTATTTTAGAGCTAGTTTCCAGAGGACAAATCAACAGAGAACTTTTGAAGGGAAATGAGATTATCCTGTAAGTTTCAGGACCTACTACTTCATAGCTCCCTGTACGGGGTCACACTGCCAGCGACTGTGCCCAGATTTACATAAGCAGATGTTACATACCCGAAAGAAAGGCTTGGTGAGGGAAGTGTCCCAGTGACAGACACACTGCTGGCCTTTCTTCTCACTCTTACCTCCTCTCTCTCTCTCTCTCTCTCTCTCTCTCTCTCTCTCTCTCTCTCTCTCTCTCTCTCTCTCTCTCTCTCTCTCCTTAAAACCAGCTGCTAAAATTTCTTTTGATTGATGGATGGACTTTAAATTACTTCAGGTCGTTCAGCTTGAACAGTTCCTCAGACTCACTTCCGCCTTTCAATTGATTGGCCGAGTCACAGAAATTGTAAACAGTTTCTACTAGTGGCCAAAAATCTCAACATCCCCATGTGTGTGTGCGTGTGTGTGCGTGTGTGTGTGTGCGTGTGTGTGTGTGTGTGCGTGTGTGTGTGTGTGTGCGTGTGTGTGTGTGTGTGTGCTGTTTTATTGATGAACCTGAGGTAGTTTCCTCACTTACCTGCCGTTTGGGAAGCAGCCGATTATTTGAGCTTGATACTCCCAGCACATTATGCAATGAATGCTGAATTAATTCAAACTAAATATGCTAGAGCGTAGAGTCTGGGCCCTGAATTTAGCCTCAAGGGAGCGGGCAGTCACCCTGACCATGCTACTCTGTAACATGCACATCCACAATCTGAGGAGGTGACATCGTGTCCTTGCCGATTCATGTTTTCCCTCCTCATCGTCTCTGCTAACCCTTCATTGCTCACACTGTCTGCTGAGTAGGCCCTGGTTCACCTGCTTTTCTCAGGAATGGGGGCTCCAGCCCAGGGACTCATTCAAGCCCAACAAGTTGCACTTCCCCAAGAAGGCTCTGTCTTATTTAACAGTTCGCTCCAGCGTACTCATACCTCAAAACTCTCCTCAGCACCAGAACTTTATTTAAATTACCAGATAGCTCACCTGCAATTCATCCCAAGAGGGGAGGGGATCATTATCAGGTAACCCCTGCTCTAAGGAGGCTCGAAGTACAGGAAACAGAGTTCCCTTTACTTTGTTCCCCATACATGCCTGGTTGCATGAACGCAGCCATTTTAGATTCTATGTTTCTTTGACTCTAAAATAGACCCTAATGACTCTCTCTTAAAATTGCCTATTTTGTCACGTTTTAAAAGTCTGAATAATATTCTCTGGGCATTCATTCATAAATACTTCCCAGATACCAAATGGCTACTTCCTCATGCCAATTTAGACAATGAAAGAAGGTCTTTGCTTCACAGTCTGAAAATTGGTGTTCTACCTCCTAGAGTCATTCCTCCCTGGTTGCAGAGCAAGACCAACCATAAGGCCAACATCTGGACATCTGGGTAACTGCACAGCTCTGTCCAGCAAGCACGTTTCAGTGCATCACAGAGTCCCACCTCATCGGAGACACTGGCTTGCTGATAACACGTCCATTTATTTCAATTAAGAAGTAAAGTCAGGGCAGAAGCCTGGCCTTTTCTTGACTCTTGTTCTGGTTTTGTCTTTATTGGAACCACTTCTGCAGGAAAGCAGGCAGGAAGATTATCATCTCTCCCTGGTCATACAGAGAAAGATCTGTGCTCTCAGGGCTTGGAGAGGTATCCGACTTCAGGACAGTAGCAATGGTCTCTCCACACCTTGCTTACCCCTCTATTTCTGATGGAAGACAAAGAGATGGGGGAAAGCAGGAGAGGACATTTGTCTACAGTCTAAAGTTTTATTATAGAAGAGAATTTTACAGCAGCATTCAATAATACCATTTTTAAAGATGAAAAATAGTTAAACACACACTTAACATTAATAAAAGTAAGATTTCAAATACATCCTGCTTTTAAAAATGCCTAAGACCATAAGCATATTCTCTAATACTTGATTGAAAACTGAATTGTGTACTTCTTGGTGCCTATGTCAATGTTTAATTGAAATTATGCCCAGGGCCCACCTTGAACATAGTCTTCCTGAACAGTACAGCCTTCAGATAAGAATGAATGGACCAATATGTTTAACTTGATGTGTGTCTCCTAGAAGCCAAGGTTCTGCCTCAAAAAGTATTTAAGAAGGGAAGGTTAGAAAGGATAAATCCAACTTCCCATGAGTATGCCTCACAGAAGCAAACAGAGGCTCTCCCATCAACAGTGTGACTACACACCTCATCACGAGAAGCCCTGAAAGTCCCGAAGGGTTCCCAAGGGTGCTGGCCCAGATCCCATCTTCCTTTCAGTATCCTCTCTGCAAACAGTTGCTTCACCCAGTGTTCCACTCACCTCCATTCATCTCTTTACTTATCCAACAAATTAACCCTGATTTGTATGAAGGAGAGAAATAGTGTGTGTGTGTGTGTGTGTGTGTGTGTGTGTGTGTGTGTGTGTGTGTGTGTGTGTGTGTGTGAATGCACTGTAGTTCTTAGAAATTTCTCAAAGAATATATATCTCTAAGAAGGTACCTGGCAAGCTAATGCTGACATTAGGGAGTCAATCAAAGCAAACAAAGGTGGGAAGGCCCTTTTGGGCTAGAGAGATTCCTCAGTGGTTTCAGAGAACTTGCTGGTCTTCCGGAGGACTGGAGTTCTACTCCCAACATTCACATCAAGATGCTCACAACTGCTAAAGGGAATCTGACTCCCTCTTCTGGCCCCAGAAGGCACCCTCTCCCACACACTGAAAACATTCCTAGAGACACAGGTACACACAAATGAGTCTTTAAAACTAATTCTAAAAGCATTTTCCTCTCCATTTAGCTGGTGATCAAACTGAGGCACAGAAGGCTTCATCCACTGTCCAAGGTCACATAGCCAATAAACTGCTAAGTTATATATAAGATATAAACAAAAGGATTTAGGTATCAAGCACAGATCTCCCCTACCCATGTGAACTTGTCTAAATGCTGGAAACATAGACATCCCTGATTTTCATAGCACATTTCCTTTAAGGTTTCTGAATTTAACAAGAAATGATCACTACCGATTCCATATTGCTTCCCATGGTGAGCTTGAAGAAACTGCTGGGGAGGGCACTTACATGTCTTGCATGATTATTCGTGCATCTCTTAACACACACAAACACTTCTGCATCTGCCATCTCCTTTGATCTTCTCAGCACCCTTATAGTCTATAGAGAGGAAATTCAGGACAGGTAAACCCTGCTTAACGCCACACGGCCGCTGCCTGCCTATTTCTGTCTGACTTTGAAACACATCCCTTATCCAGAGTGTGGCAGTGAGTGAGTACAGGGCTGGGCCAAGTAGCTCAATTTTCCAAGCTCTTTACTGGGTCTTCTCAGATGCTAAGCAAATCGATGTATGGGTTTAGTAACCCTTAGCAGAATTTCTTGAGAACAGAAGAGACTTGATTTCGTTTTTAACTTTGAGATATTTTCATTTTCGAAGTAAGATCTCGAAGGACAGACTCAAGTCTAACTATACATTTGATTATATTGCATATGCTGGTTAAAGAATTGGCCGTTTAAATTTAATTTTGTATTAATTCTTTGATGTGGCATACAAAACAATGGGTCTCATTGTGACAGTTTCATACATATATACAAGTATACCGTGTTCCCAACTCTCACTGTCTTGTTCTCCTCTCCCAATGGTTCCTTATCTCTCCCAAAATCCTCTCTGCTTTCATGTCATGTAGGCATGCAAAATTCCACACACCTTACACAGTTAGCTGGAAAATAAGTCTTAAACATTGTTACTCCTCACCTCTGTTTTGACTCTGACACATCTACTAAGGTCAGGTGATTCTGGACAAGTTTGATTTGGGGCATCAGGAATGATCAATGTGTATTTAATAGGGCCAATCACATTAGCAGTGACCAGGCCACTGGAGGATTGAAGACCATCATTTTTAAGGGTAATAGAGTCTATTGAATACCAACAATCACCACTGACTCTCCGATATACATTCATACATACATACATACATACATACACACACATACACATACACATACACACATATACATACATACATACACATACACATATACATACATACATACATACATACATACATACACACACATACACATACATATATACATATATTCAATGAATCATAAAAGCTCTTTACTGGAAGAATCAATGATAAGAGTACACAAAAGACAGATAAGCAAGTAATAATTATGAAAGACATAGGGTGTTTAGGCAGAGGTGCATACTGGGTCCTACTGGGGTGCATAAGAGGGACTCCTTCTCAGCATCCGTTCCTCAGTAAGGATGGGTCCTGAACTTTGCCAAGCCTTCATCCATGTAGTTTATCCCATGTGCCTTCCCTTTTCCAATTCCAAGTCCCTCCAACATCCACCCTTCCCTTCCCTTCCCAGCAATCACGCATTCTGAAGGAACTGGTGTTGACTCTAGTCACATGATGTTTGATGCCATCAGAATGTAACGAGGGTAGAAGTGTTTGTCTGCTGCTGTGTATTGTGTCCCCCAATGTCCACAGCTGTACTTGACACAAGGACATAGGTGCTTGACAAACACACTACAGAGGAAAAAATCTCATAATCACTTACTCCAAAAAATTAACTTTTAAAAACAGCAATGAGCTTAATAGTTGAAAGGAAACATTTCAAGCTATTGTGGTGGCAGCTTTAATCCCAGAACTTGGGAGGTTGAAGCTGGTAGGTCTCTGAGTTCAAGGCCAGCCTGGTCTTCAAAGCCAGTTCTGGCCAGAGCTTCACAGAGAAACCCTGTCTCAAAATAAATGATGATGATATGATGATGCTGATGCTGCTGCTGCTGCTGCTGCTGCTGATGATGATGATGATGATGATTTTATTATTATAATATTATTATATAAACAGATTGATTAACTAAAAAATAAAATGCCTCCTGCACCTATCTTAAATAGCTCAGATTTAAGCTTCTACACCCCCCATCATTCTATGGTATAACTCTCCTTTATCAAGTAGTCGCCACTGTGAGGCACTCGTGTCCCAGGGTGTAATCGTTGGTTCCATTCCTGGTATAGTGGGCCCTCTGTTTAACCTAAATGCTGTTGCAGGCAACAGGCAGCCTCTGACGTCCTGTGTTCTGTGCAGATTGGGATTTGGAACTCCAACAGTGGGCTGAACATGACGGATGGCAACAGAGACAGGTCCAACAATATCACGGACTCGCTGGCTAACCGCACACTCATTGTCACCACTATTCTGGTAAGCTGTGAAGTTCCGGCCTTTTGTCCACACTCCCACAGACCTAAAATGATCCTTCCTCTGTCTTTTCCAGGCTGGCAAGGCTCCCTGCATATGTCTATATTTTAAATTGGGAGCTAAAAGCATACATCCGTACGTGCTTAAAGGAATGGAATGTGAGCGCTTGAAACCTCTCCACAGACTCTTCGTCTTTCTAGACTCTCAGCTCCATTCTTCCCTTGCTCAGCCCATCCAGGGCTACTTTGTCCCCTGCCTACTGAACTGGTTAGTTTGACTTTAGAAAAAAGACCAGGGAAGGGGCTTCAGGGGGTGAGCAAGTGAGGAGGTTGTTTCCTGTGACCCCTGTATGTCCATCAATGGTTCTGTCCATGTCTTTCCAAAAGCACATTTCCTGCACTGTCTATTGCCATACACCTATGTTCCAGATGCATGGGACTGTGGTGACACTCCCAACTCCTCTTTGTCTCTACCCTGGATCTTCCTAGTGTCCAGGTATAACAGGTCCCTGAACACTGTTTCCATTCTTACTGCCATTGGCTCCTCTCCATTGGCTCATACCTCTAGAAAGAACTCTCGTATCAACTGACCCCATTGCAATCCTGATCTTATTTCCAGGTAGCCACTGAGCGCTAGCTGGCCTCTCTCTCTCTTCCTTTCTTTTCCCATGGGAACTAAGTAGGCCCAATCCACTATGAACTTTGCATTTTAGGGCTTTGCTTCCTGTCATTCACTGTGTGACGCTCACCTGTTTTTCTTTGAAGTTGCCTTGTTAGACTTACTCACCTAAAGTAAACCTGATTTTAATTTGTGCTTCCTTCTGGCTGTCACTTTTGCTGCAACCACCTTATGGAAACGGGTTTTGGAGGGAGAAGTGTCTTGTTTTACTTTTTGTTTTTGACAAAATTCGTTGTGTAGAACTGGCTGCCCTAGAACTCCCCTAGGTAGACCAGGCTGGCTTCAAACCTGCCTCTGCCTCCCATGCCAGGATTAAACATGCACATGCCACTCTGGGCAGTAACTTTCTATTGCATTGGCTTGAGCCAACTGTCACTTTCCAAGAGGAGGAGCCTCCATACACAGGGCACCACATCAGTAAAGTAATTATTATAATGGTATAAAACAAAACTAACTCAAGGGAGAATTAGTAAGTTTACAGATGTGTGGTAGGAAGGCAGCCATTACTCATAAGATAGGGAAGTATTATCATATTTGAGGCCCAAGGCGATTTCATATAAGACTATAAGACTGATAAAAGACTGAAACCCTGGAAATAGGCAACCAGTATGCAAAGAAAGTACGACTGTAGTTGACAATGTAAAGAATGGAACAGGGAGGAAAGAGGGGGATGGGGACTGAGATCATCAGGTAAAGCGAATACACAAATAAATTAATGAAGAAAAAATAAACCTTTAAAGATTTTTTTAAAAATCCTGTGTGAAATGTTAATATAATATTAATTAAAATAAGAAGTTCTTCTGAAATGCAAATTACATTTCCCAAGGAAGGAGAAAAATCAGAATGTTTAGCATACTTGATGTTTGGAAAATTAAAGACTTCTATGTGCTGGTCTTCATTTCTCCTTTATAAATAGACAGCCGTAAACCAAAGCCTAAGGCATGTGGACTCCTACACAGGAAACTCAGGCACGGTCACACCTGAAGGAGGATGTGGGACCCAAGTGTGTGCTGAGATTTTCTATCTCCTCAGATTCAAAATTCGAACATAATTATGTCTCTGTCACACTATCCACTACTCCTCTCTCCTACCACCACAGTGAAAGAAAAAGCTGCCATCTAAAAAGGCAGGAAAGAAAGAAAAATATAGAATGGCGTTTGTAACAGTGCCTTCTGTAACAAGCTTAGCAGAAACGGGAATGTAAGCAACTGACTTCCATACTTTCCACTCCTAAAAGTCACCTTCCAATGTGACACGTCTTCCAGCACTGACAGAACACGTTCCTTTTCATGATAACGGATCTTCCACACCTGGTTTGTTTCACTTAGGAAGAGCCCTACGTGATGTACAGGAAATCCGATAAGCCCTTGTATGGAAACGACAGGTTTGAAGGATATTGCCTGGATCTGCTGAAAGAACTGTCCAATATCCTGGGTTTTCTTTACGATGTTAAACTGGTTCCTGATGGCAAATATGGAGCACAGAATGACAAAGGGGAATGGAATGGGATGGTAAAAGAACTCATCGACCACGTAAGCAAAGACACACCTGACCATTTGAAAAGAATGTTCTAAGGGCAGAAGTAAAAGAAGGAAAATAGAGTTAATTCCATTTCAGAAGAAAGGTTTTTTGTATTTCATGGTTTTTAGAAACACACACATTTCTTAAAGGGAAAATAAAATAACCTAGATAGAAAGTTTGCTCGATTTGGAAGGGTGGTTAAAAATAAAAGTTGAGGGTTAAAATTTGTACATTCACCCTTTATGCCAATGAGTAAGCCTGAGAGGTTTTCAATTAAATCAAGAATTCTAGGACCTGGGACTTTGGGACTCAGAGAAAAATCTCACCTTGTCACCTTATATTAGACCAAACTTTCCCTTCCTCCCTTCTCTAACATGCCCTTGGTAAAGACATTATCTGGTAATTTTAGTTTATGAATGACAATCCTCTCTTGTCTCTTCTCTTCTCTCTTCTCCTCTCTCTCTTCTCCTCTCTTCTCCTCTCTTCTCTCTTCTCCTCTCTTCTCCTCTCTCCCCTCTCCTCTCCTCTCCTCTCCTCTCCCCTCTCTCCCCTCTCTCCTTTCCTCTCCTCTCCTCTCCCCCCCCTCTCTCTGGCGTGCGCACTCTCAGTGTGTGGATTCTGTGGGAATGGGTGTGCACATTACATGGACCCTCACCCCCCACCCTTCCATACTTTCTGGTTTCTCTTTGATAATAAATACTATAATATAAATAAAATTAGCCCATGCTAGACACTTGATGCACAAAACGCCCTTGTAGTTGAGATTAGGAAGTAGAGATACTCAGGAGAAGACTAGTCCCTTGCAGCTGACCATTGGCACTTGCTTTTACAGAGAGCTGACCTGGCAGTGGCCCCTCTCACCATCACATACGTACGGGAGAAAGTCATTGACTTCTCCAAGCCCTTCATGACCCTGGGCATTAGCATCCTTTACCGGAAGCCCAATGGAACCAACCCGGGTGTCTTCTCCTTCCTCAACCCCCTATCTCCGGACATTTGGATGTACGTGCTGCTCGCCTGCCTAGGAGTCAGTTGTGTACTGTTTGTGATTGCGAGGTAAGTTTAGGAATACTGACTTCATGACAATGGTCTGGCATGACAGGTGTCAAAATTCACAGTTTAAAAGTGCAATTTTATTTTTGTTCATTGTTGCTTTTTCTCAGGGTTTCTATAGAAAGCTGTTACATGCATCGACAGCTAATTATCCATAAAGATACATGTTTAAAGGAAGAAGGCAGGCCTTTACAGTGATTTAACTTTTCCATACTTCAGTTCACATGAGATTACTATTTGTCCCATTTTTCCGTAGAATAGAGGACAAAAAAAGCAATGGGTCAACTGGATAGCTAAAATGTTACTAAACTAATAATGAAATTGTTTTAAGATATTTTGTTCAGGAATAATTGAATAAGCCAAACAGAAAAACAAGGTAGCTGGGAAGCACCACAGCAATTAAAAACAAAAAAAGACCATGGAAAGAAAGATGCAGAGGCCCTTAAGGATCAAGGAAAACACTTTCAAATTTCTGTGAGGTTCTCCTTTAAAATCATTAGAAGGTAAATAAGAAAACTGAGGAAGTAACACTGAAAAGAAATTACATTGTGGAAGTTTAATTGATTGATGATTGGCTTATTGACTGATTGACTGGCTGATTACTGTGTTGCTTCTATTCTGGAGATGGAGTGTAGGGCCCCATGTGTGCTTAGCAAGCCCTCCACCACTTAGCTACATCCTCCTCTGGCCATTATAAAAGCTTCATGATACTCTGGAAGTGTTTCAATCTGAGCTTTATCTCTCAAGATTAAACTCTGTCCTTTATATGAAATCATTATAGTTTATACAAGTCTTCCAGAGCCTTTTACTTTCCTCAGTAGAACATTTATCTAAATGCCTTTGATACTGAATTTGAAATGACTATATTATTTTTCTATTCCTCTTAAAACCTTTGATAGCTTCAGATAAAGTATGTTTTAAAAAAAATTACTTCTTTATGTCATGTCCGTGTTTTCAATCTTTTTCACCTTTCAACAAAAGTTGGTAATTTTTCCCCTAATCAGTTTTTGTCTTCTCTCCAGGAATTTATAAGGGAAATATCTCTTCGTGATAGCTCTTTGCCATTGTCCATTGTCCATTGTCTGGTTTTGATTAATACCTGGTAACTTCTCCCCAGCAGAATTACAAAGAATGCTTGGGGAAATACCCAAGCAGGAAACATGCAGAAGATCTACAAGGCAGAGTCCAGCGGAATAAGTGACCTCTGAGTGTGGCTAATTAAGCTTTCAAAGGGACTAAAGTCTGAGTGTTCTCAACAACTTGTAATATGTGCTATTGCCAAGTCTCAAATTTTGTTTTCTGAAATAGTGGTCAAAATTCTCTTTACACACATGCACATGCACCCACACGCACACACACTATCAACTTCAAATTTTTCAGTCATGTCACAGTCAAGGACCATGTTCAAGATAATTTAAAAAAATTCCTTGAAAATAATTTTCTAATTATTGACCTTTGAAGATTTTTCACAGTTTCCAGGTGAAGTTATATTGACCTGGGAGAGCCATAAAGTAATGAAGTACCCTCTCATGAGGAACAGGCTACAATGGGTTGACTTGTCCCATTTTTCTACCCCTAATGAAGCAATGAAAAAGACAGAGGGTGATAAAAATGTGAGTTTTCAAATCCTGAGTCCAGGGTTTCTTCAAACATTAATGCTCATAAATGGATCAAGCAAGGTAATGTTAATGGAAACGTCCATTGCTTACTCTAGCAAAGTTGGCCAAAGTTATCGGAAGGTTACAATATGTGAACATAGTTCACAAGCTCTCACAAGCACACAGACTGAGGGGACCCTATTGCACTGCCTCACAACTGTGACTTTTGCTGTCCTTATATTTGTCATCAGGATATGTCAGGAAGTGGGACATTCAGAATATTCCCACACTTAGTCTTGTCCACTTTCTCATAAGCTCTTGGTGACCCCCAGTCTGTATTTGAGACTCAATACCGTATCACCTACACCTTTGATTCTATCCTCATCCTACATTGTAGCACTACTAAGTGCAAGCTCAAAATCAAACAGCCCCAGCCAGTTAAGCAGATGCTTATTCTCCTTTCCTTCCCATCTTCATAATTTGAGACCATAAAGTAGGTCTCTCTGCACCAATAAGGTGAGATGCAACACAATTTTAGTTGTCATCCTAGTGGCTTGCCCTCAAATCTGGTAACAAAGAAATGAAAATCAGCTAATGTCATAATCACTCTTTGATCCAAAGAAGCTTTCAGATTTGTGTTGTGAAGAATATCCTTTTGCGTTTTCTTAAAGTGAAAAAACACAGCCCAATTCAGCATTTAAGCTAACACCCTCACTAAATAAATCCCTAAAAGTCATTTGTTGAACTGAATAAAATCTATAAAGTTATAAAACATCAATGGAACAAGATAAGGAAAACCCTAGAAAATGACAGTGAAGCATGACTAATGTGACTGTTAGTGCTTTGGTTTGGCAGTCAACTCTAAAAATATTTAGCTCCAAGGAATTGGGTTCCTGGTAAACATAAGGCTGAACCGGGCCAAACTTCCACATACAGGGCTTGCTTCCATTGGTGACTCGCATTTGTCTTCCTAACATGAAGCTTTTAAAGTTGGCATTCAGCAAAAGATAAAAGCTAGGAGAAAGAGGGATCCCTTGACAGCAGATTCTAAGGTTACAAAGCCAATGGTTGATGACAATTTCAAGCAGATCTCTCCCCATCGAAATCAACTGTCTTTCTATCTTCAAAGCAGCCAGTGTCTGTCAACAATGATAAATAGACAATCCCCTCAATTAGAAAAATTTGCAGTGAGGAATATTTTGCAACTTTTCATTTATTGTAAAATTTGCTTTATCTAAACCCTAACCTAAAGTAAGAAGCTTGCATGTATAAATCCTCTAGAGTCATTATGGTGCATTTTGTTAAAATGTTTTCTTTCGAAACAAGGAAGGTCTTTCTATGCAACCCAGGCTGTTCTTTAACTTCCTGTGGAGACAGAGTAGCCTCAAACTAGAAGCAATCCTCTTGCTGCAGCATCTTGGGATGCTAGAATTATGGTCAGCATCACAATGACCATGAAAAAAAACACCACTATCTACACAAGTTTTCACATAGGTTCTAAAACACACTTATCCCTTTCTCGTGGTCCTGACACTAAGTACTGACCTATTGAGGGTCATCTGGGATAGTGATTTTTAGATGGCCATTCCTGCAGACCATATATTGGTCTTCCCCTTGACCTCCTGGTGCTGACATGCTGTACTGTGTCACTGAGGCTATATTAAGCAGGCTTTAGGATCTTCAAAGGGGAGTATCTGCACCCTATACAACAAGTGTGTGTTTCTATTACACCAAAAGCCAGTGTCTTACAGCATAGCTTCTCATCATTTAATATTCCTCAGTTCACATGTTTCCCTGGTCATTCCGAATCCTGGAGACAAAGAACCACCAACTTCCTTAAGAGCTGAGATGTGTGCTGACATTTAGACTGTTTTCCTTTGCTCTTCAGAAAGCCAATTAATTGCTCACAAGTATTAAAGTGTAGAACATGGAGGGAACACTGACAGCAGCATTCCAAGGACATGTGCTCACAGATCAGAGTATATTTAATGAGTAAACAACAGGGTATTGGGGGCTGGTGGTTTCCAGGCTTTATGGTCTATTTGAAAAGCCCGTATTCTTGAATGCATAATCCTCCTAATTTATTGCAATTAATATTTTAAAGTTACTGTACCAGTGATGATGATATTGTTTAAGTAACAGCATCTTTATTCTGCATGCTGTTTCAATTATTAGGTTCATTAATACCAGTATTCGTCCTTTCAGCTCAGCAAACTACTACAGTTATGAGAGTGTGTAAATTCAAAACTTAATTATACTCTTACAACAGTAATTAAAATGCATTGGCATGGCACCGTCAATTAAAGCTATGTTCATAAGCTCACAGCAACCTGTGTGGTGTGCCGTGCAGCTTGAGGGAAGCCACAGGAAAGAGTTGGATGATATTATGGTGGGATAAATGACCAGGCTGCTATCCTAATGCCCCTAAGACTCCATGGGAAAACACTGCACACTTTGCAGAAGGTGTCCAGGGCTTTAGAGAGCATTTTTCATTAAGAGAAACCATCTTCCCAGTTCCTTGTACATGATTCACAGCGTGTCCGGCTTCTCGCTGTACATAATATATTCCCCTTAAGCCCAGTTCTTCCTGATGCATCCACAACCTGCTATTGTTTATTGCTGAAGCCTTATGGCTTGGAGAGCATCCGTATGTTCTCATTGATGTTATGGTATTTTAACATTGCACTAACAATCCTTTTTGCCTTAAAAAGACCCAGCAGCAAATGGCAAAGCTTCCAGTGCTATGAATCACTGCATTTTAAATTATTACAGATTAATTTGATGAACATCTGGCAATGTTAAAAAATATGACATACACACACACACACACACACACACACACACACACACACACACACACACACACACCATACACCTTACTAGGGTAGCTCTATAAAATACCCCTAGAGCTGGTGCCTCAACTGGATTACAACAGTCAGACTGATACCTAGAAAAACAGAAAGGACTAAAATTGTAATCCATTCCTTAAATTATCATTTTAAATGCTACTTCTAAATATCTAAATTTCCCCATTTTACAAAGAAGTAAACTGAGGGCAAAGAAATCAAATCAAAGGTTCTTTGTGTTGATTTCCTCGATGATTCATTGTATTTCCAGAAACTTATTACCCATGGCCCCTTGCAGGTAGAGCGATAATAATGTCATAGAAAACATTTCACACCTAACCAGAGTTGGTGATTATTTACAAGACTGCAGGGCATAATTTAGAAAACAATTCAATTAAAAATAAATTAAAAGGAAAACATGAGCTTCCAATTTCCTACTCTAAGCCTTGGAGTTAATGCTATATATATATATATATATATATATATATATATATATATATATATATATGTGTGTGTGTGTGTGTGTGTGTGTGTGTGTGTGTGTGTGTATATAACACACACACACACACACACACACACACACACACACACACACCTGGACTATGATTCTTCCAAATTTAAACTTTGTCTTTTCTTTAAAGGATTAAGGCTTATATTTCTATATAGTATCCTTGAAATAAGAGATATATGGCCCGCAAATCCAGTCCTTCCCTTGGTTCAGCTTGGTTTTGATTTTGGTTCTATCATTCCTGTATCATTTGTGAAGTATCAGCACCATAATAGTTTAACTGTGTAATCCCTATGCATTCCATGCTGCTCTTGTTGCCCCTTGCTGTAGTGAAATCTTGGGGTGAGAAATCCTTTCTTTATGGTTATTCAGTTGCTCAGTAGAACAGAAATAAATGAAAACAGAAGAGTTCGATAGACATGGGTTGGAGGAGTGTGATCCTAGCTGCCAACGGGTTCGATCCGGAAGCGGGAAGCTGATGGCAAATACCCGCCCAGGAACTTTTGCACTCAGTCCACCAGAGCCGGAAGTGGCTATATAAGGTTTTCACTCCTATTGCTCCTGCTCCGTCGTCGGGTTTCTGCATTGCTCAGCGGGTTTTGCTCTGCTCCGTGCGTGTATCTGATGCTTATAAAACTGTTTCTGTTAACTATCGCAGGTTCACACCCTACGAGTGGTATAACCCCCACCCATGCAACCCCGACTCAGACGTGGTGGAAAACAATTTCACTTTGCTAAATAGTTTCTGGTTTGGAGTTGGAGCTCTCATGCAGCAAGGTACACCGGTTGCCCGTTTTATCACTTGCATCCCACAGTCTGCTGTCAGGCTTTCACGCTGGTAAACTCCACCTTGAAGCTAGATGGTAGAAGGAAACACGCAGGGATATACAATCGTAGCAATGGACTTTCAACTCTGCTCTCTAGACAAGGACAGAAATAGTCTAAACAGGACTTCCTTGCTAAGGATCTAAAAAGAGTGCTTCTTTCAAGCAATGGACATAAATTTTCCTCCAAGTGATGAAGAATAAGGAACCTATATTACTTATTCTCTCGCTGATCCAATCAAATAACTGAATAGAGGCAATGTAGGGAATAAAGAGTTGTAGTACTTATAATTAAGAGCATAGACAGATCAGGGGCAAAACACATAGCAACAGGAGCCTGGGGCAACTGTCATATTGTATCTTCAGTCAACAAATAGACCAATGAATGCTGTGCCCTGGTTTTTGTATTATTATTATTATTATTATTATTATTATTATTATTATTACTATTATCTGCAACCTCAGCCTATAGAGTGGTGCTGCTTACACTCAGGGTCTACCCTCCTCAGACAAACCTTCCTGCAAACATCTTCATAAACGTGTCAAGTGATATGTCTCCTAGGTGACTCTAAGTCTTGTCAAGTTATCAGTGTAGGTTATCCATCACAAAACATTAGACTTTTGTTGAATAAAGGCATTTCCATAGACGGACATGCCCAACTTTCCCTTCTTAGCCATAACTTCACAAGCCAAAGGTTTAATTGGAATGGAATTGAAATCCTTGGACGTTTGCATCCACTTGGATTCCTCCGGGTGCTAACAGGATCTAGAACTTCCACCTAATTGCCACTCAGACAAGCCCTCCTGAAATTCATCTTAGCTGCCCAATAACTTTTTACACAATCCCCTTCAAACTGGTAACCATAGCAACAGTAAACTGTAGGGTTGGAGACATAAAGCTGAAACCAAAGAAATATAATATATTTTACCTTGCTCTATGATTTCAGAGATTTTTGTTTTTGCTGTAGAGGAGGGAGAAGTTTTTTTTTAACCTTTGGAATCTTGTGTTTTTGGGTTTTTCTTCAGCTTTGATTTCAAGCATACAGTCTGCCAAATAGTTCCAAGATTAAACACATCCACTTAAGACAGCCATAAGTCACAGATGCCGTTGTGTTTGGAATATCTTTCCATTTGACAATAAACTGGCAAATAAACTGGCAAGAGAAAACCCAACTGGGATATACATTAACCATGCTTGTGACCTGGAAGTCCACCTGACATTTTGGATTAGGTTGTTATAATATCATTTGAAATGTTTACAGTATGTGAATTCAACGAACAAAGAGAGAGGAAAGGAAGAGAAACAAAGAGGGAGCGTGAATATGTATGTTGGTCTTCGGTATAGAAATACCTCACAATTTAGGAAATTAATACATTCTCTTGTAATAGTGCATAGTGGCGTGGGGATCATTCCATGGGTGTAGACACAACCAGATTTAGTAGAAACCACTTGCATTGAACTTGAAGCATAAGATGGAGCTATGAATCCTGCAAGACATCCTGTGAGAGTCTGTGCCTTGATTTCCCAGCACATTTAATTCTTCAGGGTACTTACTACATGAGCAACTATTCTCAGAATAAAGGAGGCCTCCTCCCATCCCTACAACTTGCCCTCTTCAGCAATTGAATGATTAAACAAACCACAGGCTTCACTGACCATGCTGCAGGCCTATGCAGTTTTGTGCCTAAGGTCACATCCCCAGTGTCCGCCTTTGAATCACTACTTGCATATTTTTGGAGTTTACCAGCATCCACAGCAAACTGTGGGATGCAGTGTCCGTTAGTTACCATACCTTGGATACATGACAGTCAGCCCCAGCCAGACTCGGCTTGTATGGAAGAAGTTGACTAACATTTGTCAGGTGCAACAAGCATTCCCAAGTACAGCATTTATGACTGTTAGTGCATCTGCCCTTGGTACATGGCATTGGACCAGGTAGATACCCTCTGTCGTGCTCTCCCCCATGTGCAGGAGCCTGTCATTTTATTAAATTGGAAACCACTTTGCTGCATTTCTGTTTTAATGTGATGATCAGACTTTCTCTTTTCTACAGAGCCTGAGCAAAGTCTGGATCAGGATTGGCTGTCATGTCTGCCATAAAAGGCACTAAAGGGACTTCAGCAAGTATTATCTCATCCTGAGTATTTCCAGCGGTGTTTAACTCTACACAATTACCGTTCCCATGATGTCATCCTCTAGGATACTGAACATGCACAAATCATCTCTTTTTGAGGGAGGCCATTTTGAAATAATTCAGATAGCATTAAGAACTAATTAATTAATTAAGAAACTCCCTGAATTGCCTGAGATTTTTAAAGTTTTTTTTTTACAAAACGACATTGATATATCTCATTAATATCATCTAGCAAAAGCTTAATACAGTTTCATTAGGTTGCTACATATTACCCTAAATTTTCATGAATTTTTTCTAAGATTATAAATACTTATTTTAAAGTTCAAAAATACAAATTTATGTTTGCATGTCAAATGGATATTCATCTATAAGTCCATTTTCACTGCCATACAATACGTAAATAGGTGTGTATTCTGAGAAGTTGAAAGCTAGATTTTCATAAATGCAATAAAAATAACACAAGGACGAACCGACAGCAAAAAAAAAAATCTCTACCTATAGGGCAAGAAAAAAAATGTATCTTTAATGTGATATTTATCTCCCATGGCTATTTTATAAAATAAATGGTATTTTAATGGCAGCTAACTAATAACCTAAAATAGTATCACATTGCCACAAGGCTGCTAGATCAATTAAGCACCAAGATACAAGGCAACCTTGGGCTTTAAGCCCAGGCACCCATAGGCATAGAAATCCTGTTTAAACCACAAGATAAAAAACAGCAGCAACGGATTATTCTGCTAAATCCTTGGGGGCAATATAATGGAAATGGTTACAAATTTGTTACGATGTTACACACCAAAATTCAAACAAAAGAAGACAGTGCAAACCACAGTCAAACCATTTATCTCGTCAAAGGGAGCCAAGCACAGAGACACAAGAGTATTAAAAGAATATTTCTGTATCCAAATCCCAGATACTCTGCCAACTTACATCTGCTTATCTCCAGCTTTGAGTTGGTACTGATTTCATGAGTGTCTGCCTTGTCGATTAAACCTGAGAATAACCTCACTCATTTGCAGAATAGGAAATTCCAATTTTTCTTCCCATCTCGCACCATTAGTACCTATGCAATTTCAAAACACCCAGTTAGTGTAAAGAAAGAATCCTCAAAACCGTACATGTGATGTACTGAAACCTTTCAGATCTCTGGGAGTCAATGGTGGCTGTGCTCTCCCCCTCTAACTGGGCATACAGACTCTGCTGTGACTTCAGGTCCGTGAATCAACCCAACTGAAGTGAAGTCACTTGTGCTTCTGCTCCCTTCCAACTTGACTGAAATGTAGGCAGCCACAGCTCAAAGTGGACCTAGACTCTTTTCAGAAAGTTTGAACCTCTTTTGGGAAAAAAACTTTTCTTTTTCAAAACATATTTAATATCTCCATGCTTCTTTTTAAAAACAACAGTGACCCGAATGGTAGTTAAATGAGGATTTCAACCAGACACATCTCACCACCTGGGAAAACAGCCAGTTTTTGAATGAGATCTTTACTGGAGGACCAAAAATGTCTTTTGAAGATCATACTCTATTTCAGCCAAAAAAGACTATAAACTAGAAGAAAATATATATATATATATATAACTATAAAATATATATTTTATAAAATATATAAAACTATATATATATATATAAAATCTGAAAATCCTCAATTATTTTTTACGTTGCATCTTATAACTGAAATGATCTGTAACCTTTTGTAAGTTTCTCACACTATTTAACCTTAAATAAAAAATAAGTTACCACTTCAAAGCTTTTCATTTTTATATAAATACCTAGACTATCTTATTTCCCTCTAAATAATGCATTAGGCAGTAATAAGGTCAGAATTCTTAGAGTAAACTCTTCACATTTAAGCAACTAAATGCATTTTAGACAGTCTATCTTGGGGCTAAACTTTCCGCCATTTTCAGCCATCAACTTTAACTACTTGCATTATAAGCAGAGGTAATAATTAAAGACTTATAGAAGGGATCACTTGGATTTTGTTCCATTTCTAGAAAACACATTCATTTCATCCTCATACAAGATAGTCTTTGAAGAGTCTCTTCCCCTTAGCATGATGACCAGCGTAAGTCTCCTTCTCTTGCTGACGCAGTTTAACACCCTCACTCTGATAATGCTGTCACAGGATCAGAGCTGATGCCCAAGGCTCTATCGACCAGAATAGTTGGAGGAATATGGTGGTTTTTCACCCTAATCATCATTTCATCCTACACGGCCAACCTGGCTGCCTTCTTGACGGTAGAAAGAATGGAATCCCCCATCGATTCCGCAGACGATCTGGCCAAACAAACCAAGATAGAATATGGGGCAGTCAGAGATGGCTCGACGATGACCTTCTTCAAGGTAAGAACCTTGCAAAGACCTCTTAGTGTTTGTCTCATGCCGGGATGATGGTGGGGAAAATAGAAGCCTCTTCAACTAGAGAAAAGATACTGGGCAATGTTTCTAAAGGCATGAGTTTCTAATGCTTTAATCCCATTATAAGGAGATATGAAGGAACTATGTTCTCACCACAAAGACCTTCTTCTGATTCCTAATTTTTATTTGCCTGTTTACTTGTTTGCTTTTGTTTTCAGAAACAGGATTTCATGCAGCCTCAAACTCAGCGTGTAGCTGAGTGTAGCTCAGTTGGCCTCAAACTCAGCCTTAGCGTCATGATCCTCCTACCATTACCTCTCAAATATTAGAATTAAAGACATAGGCCATCACAGTCAGACCGATTGCCAATTTAGTGCACTCAGATTTACAATGTAGTATTCCCTCTGACCCTAAATAACTTACATGTAGTTATTATGGTGCCTGTGACTGTATCCACACAACATGGCAAATGTCTGACGGTTGGGGGATATTTGTGGGAGTTGGTTTCCTCCGTCTTGTGGGTCTCAGAGATTGAACTCAGGTCATCCGTCTCTGTAGCGTCTTACACAGCCCACCCCACTGCCCTGTCTCTGGCCTTTATATTTGAATAGCTGTACTCCCTGAATAAAATCTAATCATGCTTTTGAAAAAATAAGGACTTAAAATAACATCATATTTTCTGTTCAGTACTGCTAAGATAGAAGCATGTGCCAGAAAATCAAACAAAAAACACGAACATATGTTGTTTTTAAAACTAAGTTGTAGCATTAAAATCAAAAACTTCCCGTGGAGCTAGCTGTGTCTGGAGCTATCCAGAAGCTATAAATGCTTTATGAGCACCAAAGGAGAATGGTGTTAAACTGGGTTGAGTTTTATGACCAAGTCCATTTCACTGTCTAGGTCTTTTTAATTAGTGACTAACAGTAGTGAAAGTGATTTCTGCCTTGCTTTGGAGTAAGCCTTGGCACTTTGATTATCAAATCTCAATTATTATGACTTCCATAAACCAAATTCCAATAGACCCCAACAGGTTTAGCAACCATAGGGTGTGGCACTTTGCTTTGTGAATGAAAACAAAAAGACACAGGATCTGAACGCCTTGCAACATCACATGAAAACAACCCATTTGGACATCGTGCATGGCCGATATTTGCATTGCAATTCATAACGGTAGCACATAAAAATAACTTTATGGTTGTGGGTCACTGCATTAGGAAGGCTGAGAGCCACAGACTTAAGCAAAAGCGAAAAGCCATCTTGAGTGCTAGGATTTGGTCTAACCTAGCACATTCCAGCTGGTGGCTGGAGCAGAAACAAAAAGACTACTCAGTTGTGAAAAAGACATTTCATGTCGAATCACCAGACAGTGAAAGTCTTTTCCCAGCACAGCCTTGTAGTAACCTGTTCCTTCATTTCCAAGGCAGGTTCAGATCATTCCAGAACTAAAGAATTGGCAGTTGTAGGGGCCATGGTTGCTACCAAAATCCACAACCAAACAAAATGTGCCAGTCCCTCAAATTTACTCCTCAGGCTAGAGCAAGGTGGTTTTGTTTTTAAGTGTTTTACATTTAGTGTGTGTGTGTGTGTGTGTGTGTGTGTGTGTGTGTGTGTGTGTGTGTGTGTGTGTGTGTGTGTTGTGGAGCATGTGTAGGTCAAAGAACAACTTACAGGACTTGGTTCTCTGCTTTGACCATGTATCCACATCGATCCAGGGATCGAAGGAAGATTATCAGAATTGGTTGTAGTACCTCTACCCTCTGAGCCATCTTACTAAGCACGAATGACTCTACATCCACAACAGCAGTTTAAAGTAAAATAACTTCCCACAACTTAATAAGGAAAGCCGTCCGCTCAGTGTTACCGCTAAGGGGTGCTACTGTGCTACTACTCTCAAGGGATGTTTTTCCTAAAGTGTTGTCTCCAAAGTGAGGCTGAAAATTGCTTGCAAACATTTAAATCAGAACCCATTGGCATTTTCTCCTAGACTTTGACATTCTTACAAACAGCATGGTACCTTATATTCTAGAAAACCTACATTCAATTCTCAATTTTTTTAATCAACAAAATTTATCTTTCTATATAGGCCCAAAGAGTTTCCCTATTCTGTGACCTGGATTCCAGTTAAAAGTGAATTAGCTGACTTTTTAAAGATGTGTATATTTAGCCCGAGCCATAGGTCCCCACATGTGTACTCTTTGGTTGGTGGTTTAGTCCCTGGGAGCTCTGGGGGGTCTGGTTGGTTGATATTGTTGTTCTTCCTCTGGGGTTGCAAACTCCATCAGCTCATTCAGTCCTTGCCCTAACTTCTCCATTGGGGTCCCCGTGCTCACTCTGATGTTTGACTGCAAGCATCCTCATCTGTATTGGGGTATGTATCTGGATATGTAGCAGAGGATTGCCTAATCAGGCATTACTGGGAGGGGAGCCCCTTGTTCCTGTGGAGGGTTGATGACCCAGGGTAGGGGAATGCTAGGGTGCTGAGGCAGAGTGGGTGGGCAGGTGGGTGAGCACCCTCATAGAGGCAGGGGAGGGGATAGAGGGTTTGTGGAGGGGAAATTGGGAAAGGGGATAACATTTGAAATGTAAATAAATACAAATTTAAAACTTTCAAGTAAAGAAAAAGATGTATAAGATGTACATATGTAGTGTGTGTATGTGTGTGTGCATGAGTGTATGTGTGTGTATGTGAATGTGAGTGTATGTGTGTGTGTATGTGTATGTGTGTGAGTGTATGTGTGTGTATGTGTGAATATGTGTGTGTGAGTGTATGTGTGTGAGTGTATGTGTGTGTATGTGTGAATATATGTGTGTGTGTGAGTTTGTGTGTGTGTGTGTGTGTGTGTGTGTGTGTGTGTGTAAACATACATGTAAGTATCCGTAGAAGCAAAATACGGACATAAGATCCTCTGGAACTAAAGTTACAGGAAGTTGTGAGTTGCTCAGTATTGACGCCAGGAACTTAACAGGTTCTCTGGATGAGCAATAAGTGTTCCAATTCCAGAGTCATCTTGTAAGCCCCTGTTGACATTAAAGGGAAAACTAAGTCATGGAGACTCGTGTCTTAGATTTGGAAGCCTTCTACACTTAAGTCATTTGTATGTGGAAACACATTGGTCTTCAAAAACTATTCATCTGAGAGAGGGGGAAGACAAAGACAGACAGATAGAAAGACAGAATGACAAAGATTGAAACATAGTTTATGATACACAAAGTTTCAGAAAACTTTATACAGACATCCTGAAATTCTAGGGACATTGACCATAAGAAAAATAACTGTACTTGTTTGGCCAAGGTCAGGGAACTAATGATATTTATTACACTCTATATTTTCCGAAGTTCATGGGCACTCTGAGTCTTAAAGTTTTAATCACCAGGGATCATATAATAGTCTATTTGATCAAAGTGTGACATTCATTACAAGGACAATTAGCAAACCATGGTTAGGGAAAGGCCAAGGACTTCACCAGCTGTCTGGTACTGTTCAGTTTGTTTAGGAAATTAGGTGTCAGGAGACTACTGTGTTCTCCTTATCAAGACTTTAATTATTTATAGACAAGTTTATCAGTCAGAAAATTCACAATTCAGTAATTCAACAGACTCAGCAGAGACTTTCAGCAGACATTTTTTGTTAGGACTTGGGACAAAATGAGCTGGTTAGCAACCCAGAGTTAACTATGACGCTGTTTTCCCTCTGTTCTGCTGGTAGATGGCTTGTCCCTTTTAATCACTGCGAGACTATAAACAGGTAGGGTTCTTGCTGCAATTCTGACATCCTAGAGCCACTATCAACACCACAGGAGGCAGAATCAAAGACCAGTCAGTGCACAGGTTAAGGTTTGCAGCTTGGCTATAATTTCCCTACACCCACCTGACCTGTTTCTGCACTTTCTAGCAAAGAGATGTAGACGTGATGGCTGTGACATCTGATTACACCTTTCCTTCCAGAAAAGTCATTATTTCTCCATCTCTCATGGAAACTAGAAATGATGCCAATTCACAAAGCTGTTCGTTCACCTTGTTGCAACTCTATTAATTCCCTTATTAAAAGGAATGGACCTAACTTTAGTGTCGCAATGACAATATAGTAAGTCACCCCCCACAAAAAAATACTCCTTATACAGAAATATAAGGAGATAAGTGAGGCCCGAAACAATTATTTACCGATGCCTTCTGTGAACTACCATCCCAGGAGGGTATTGGTTTTAATGTAGGTTTCACACATGAGGAATACCATAGGTCATCTCAGGAAACCTACTACTATCAAATCATCAAATGCTAGGATATATATTAAAGTCTCCAGGGAAACACAGATATGCAGCATCTGGAGTCATTTAGACTGTATTCAATCTCAACTCTCGCTAATTAATTATGTAGACCTTGACAGGTCCCTTCAATTCTCCATACCTTCCCTTCCCTGCCTGTAAATTGAAGCTAACATCTAAGCCATGAGATGATTTTCAGGGTTACAGGACTTAATGGAGGGAATATGCTCACCCAATTCCTTAGCAAATGGTAAGCAATTTAAAAGCTATCACCATTAGCATCAATTTCTCACGGCTTCACTCTCTGTAGACCTAAATACCTAGCCCGCTCTGGCCTCTGATCAACCTCTTTGCTCAGTAATGTTTAGATCGTGTGCCTTCTGATAAATCCCAAGACAGTACCAGGACCCAAGATCTGAAAAGCATCCAGTGCCCTTGCCAGGCAGAAAGTCCGGTTGTTGTTGTTGTTGTTGCTGTTGTTTTGCTTTGTTTTGTTTTGTTTTTAAGCCTTTCCTGAACACATTCACTGCATTACAGACGTTTCCCACATGACTGGTGAGCAGCAGACAGGAGAAGCTGATCCTTAGAATTCTTCAAGGCAGCTCAATTTAACCCAGCTCAGTATTTTTTCCAATGTCAGCACCTAGGGGAGACACTTGCAGGGTAGAAGGTAGATGGGGGCGGGGGGGGGAGTTAAAACCTCCTGCAAAGTTTGGAGATATGAAGTACAGTAACCACACAAGCCAGGTACGCCCTGTTAAACACTTTCCAGCTCTCATCCTAGAGACAGGCAATGAGATGATCATAAGAACTCCTGTGGGTCAAATTGGGCTAAGAAATAATCATGTAAGAAGCACTTCTCTGTAGAATCTTGCCCTGTAACAAGTCGCCATCCTCCCAGACTCAAGTCAGGGGATTACAGAGATTAGATCTACATTCTGCCTGAAATGACATGGATAAAATGGGTTTTAAAAAAAAAATCATCACCGACTTGTCATTTCTGGCTTCCACGGTCTAGGGACTTTGAACCAGCGGTGGGAATTAGGACTGGTAACCTCTATAATCTCTTTGCAGGGAGTGGTTAGTGCCCGCAGCAAAGCAGAAGTTGCTTTAAGGAAGTCACTGAGCCCAGCACCTGTGGAACTGAAGCTATCACAGGGAGACAGAGTTCAGACAAAACCAGCAGGGAACGAAAGAGGAGAGAAAGCCCTCAAACTTTTCTACATAGGAGGACATTCTTCCCATAAAATCTTCATTTCTGAAAATGTGGGTTTTCTATTAGAGTCCAAGGATAAAAATGGATTTGCCTGCAAGGAACTATCCATAAGCTCAATTTAACTTAACCTTTTAAAAAGTCTGATATGTTGCCTGTAATGGAGTGATCTTTAACTGTAGACAGGAGAAAAACATGAGGCAGATTTGAGCAGAGATATATAAGTCTCACTGGGAGAATTCCCTAAAGGGAACCAGTGGAATTGTCAAGCTCAGAGAGTCAAATGTCATAACTTTTCTATTGATTCAAGGTAAGAGTACGATCTGACACAATGATCTTATCTGGAAAGGCAGAGCCCCCACACCGCCGCAGATGATGTTTTCTAATGGCCTTGCTTCAAACGATGATTGTTAAATGAAATCACATTTTGCGGTGGTGTGAGAAATTACCCTTTCATGAAACTTCACTGTATTAAATGAAATAGTTGTCTTTCAGTCAGGCGTTCTCCTCTGTGTGTTGGCTTCTTAGACTTGGATTCTGCATTGTCAAAAATCTTTTCTTTTTTCTTATTTCTAGAGGTACTCTTTTAAGATTAGGATTTCTCAATCGTCTACTGGAAAGATTTAATATAGAATTATTTTGATAATTGGTGTGCTCTGCATGGCACACAGCACATGGATAAGGTCACTTTTGACACAATGCCAAAGAGAAAACCTCAGTAACACATTCCTAATGTGAATATGTGTAGGCTTATGAAAATAGGTGGGAAAAAAAGTGTAAGAATGGATCTATACATAAAGACCTTCAAATGCTGTGGCCTGAAACAAGATTTCACATATATTGATTCTACTGAGTAATGGGATCATATATTCTCCCTGGGATGTACAATAACTCGGTTGGGGGAAATGCTGTGATAAGCAATGCTTATCTCAATAGAAAAGAAACATTGGAAAGATGTTTCTAGAAAGTGTTGGCTCTATCAATCTTAGAATCATACTACACTACTGAGCTCTGTCCACCCTTACATCCTGCCCCGAAGACCCCGAAAACAGAACTGTAGAGAAAACGAAATGCCGTGAAAGGCAAGACAACGTGCAACTTATACCCACGTGGTCTTCCAGGTTCCATAGCTACATATCTTGAAACACTGAATTTTTGTCTAAACGAATAGAACCTATTGACCGTCATTAAATACTCTCCGTGTGTAATAGGCTAAGTGCAAGATCTGCGACATCTCTCCCACAGCAGACAGCTGCTTACAAACACTTGAGCAACTTCTTTGAAAGATGAGTTAGGTCACCTGGTTATGAGTATTTGAACAAAAAATTAATTTCCTTCGATGAAGAACCTAGACTCTGGAAAAAGAGCACTAATGAGACCCTAGCTTTACCACTTTTCATTGGGGTGTTCTATTTCCTCATCTGTACGGCTGAGATCTTAATGCTACCTTTCTCATTAAAGGAATGAGTACACGCGCCATTCTCAGAACAAGGCGTGTTACACCGTAAACATTTGTCTGTGCTCATTGTTTTCACAACTCTCAGTGGTTTGTAACTGCCTACAGCCTACATACACACTGTAAGTCACCGCCCAGCAAGTACTCAGCCTGCACGCATCACAAGGCAGAAAGTAAGAAATACGTAATCATGAGCATTGTCACAGTAACCCCGCCCTCTAACCGATAAGAAATGCTTATCACCTGTCAGCTGTGTTTATCAGCATGAAGACAGATGTATAATCAGGTTAAACTAGCCTAAGGAATTCATCTGAGCCTGTGTCCTCTAAGGACCCAAGTGTTCTAATTGGCTTTTGACAGGTGAAATGAGAGGCAACCACTGCTCCCAGGGTTCAGTATTCCGAATTAGCTAGAGTGATTTAGAAGGCTGACTCAGGCTAAAGACGATCTGGAAAGGGAAAGCTGACATTTAAACCATTGGTTTTGTCTTCCAGCATTTGCATTAATTTTGGCAAAGCATACTTATAATTTGAAGACATGCTAAGGTTTTCATCTTGAAAACTAATAAAATTATCTATTAGAGAGCATACTCCAAATTCACTCTGAAAAATGCTACTTTAGAGCCTGACAAAAGAAAAAACTTTACTGAGCATAGCATTACAGTGGGTAGAACTAGGGGATACTCAAGGCAGATACCTTTAGTTTACTGGCTCCTCTAGGGACTTCTGTGTGTCACTTCTCCTAAGACCTGTTCTATAGAGGGCCTGATCTATAAAGCAAAGCAATGGGCTTGAAGCAAAAATTTCTCTCCATACATATCCTGTGGTGGAAAATCCAGCGTCTCCCAGAGACTGTGACTCGAAGGCCTCCTTACAATGTCCATTTACTATGGATAAAATGGCCACTACTTTTTTTTCTATTTGTTTACTATTATCTTTTATTGTTTATTTTATTTATTTACATTTCAAATGTTATCTGCCTTCCCAATCTCCCCTCCACAAACTCCCTAACCCTCCCTCTCTCCCCCCTACTCCAATGAGGGTACTCCCACACCCACCCACATACTGCTCCCTCACCGCCCTAGCATTCCCCTATGCTGAGGCATCAAGCCTCCACAGGACAAAGGGGCTCCCCTCCCATTGAAGCCAGATAAGGCCATCCTCTGCTACATATGACCCATATGCAGCCATTGGGTTCCTCAACGTGTACTCTTTGGTTGGTGGTTTAGTTCCTGGGAGCTCTGTGGCGGGGGAGAGGTCTAGTTGGTTGGTATTGTTGTTCTTCCTATAGGGTTGCAAAGCCATTAACTCTTTCAGTACTTCCCCTAACTCTTGCATTGGGGTCCCCTTGGGGTCCCCACTCTCAGTCCTACGGTTGATTACAAGCATCCACGTCTGTATTGGTAAGGCTCTGGCAGAACCTCTCAGGGGACAATTAGACCAGGCTCCTGTCAGCAAGCACTTCTTGGCATCAGCAATAGTGTCTGGGTTTGGTGTCTGCAGATGGGATGGATCCCTAGGTGGGGCAGTCTCTAGATGGCCTTTTCTTCAATGACCATTATTTTATGTCTCTTACTTCTACAAAGCAAAATCCCACTTTTCTAACTATAATAAATAGCCCATGAAATTTTTCTTTGGAAGCTGGTATCTATGCTGGACCAACATAAAACCAACTAGTCAAAGTTCTGTGGGGGATGATGATTAATAAATGCTATGTTTTCACATGCAAATTAAGTAAGATTAAAGTCATTGCCAAAAAACTTTGGCATTATACACGTCTACCTCACCCAAGTCATCATGGATAAGTGGAAGGAACATTGAATGAAATATTGGGGTTCTTGGGGTCTAGAATTTGTTCTGCTGTTAACTTTCACCATCTTTTCCTGAAGTCTTCAAATAGTCTGTACCAAAAGTTTCTCATCTCTAAAACTGATGGTGTAAGTGAATGTGTCTCTAACATCTCTGATAACTTTAATATTGCATGCTTCAAAGAAAATGATTTCCCCTTAAGGTAGTTTCCTGATAACGAAATAATTTTCCCAGACATACATTTGCTGCAGAGAAGACAGAGTGACCTCTCTGCTTCTCTATAAGTAGCTCTTCTCTTCATAAGAATTTAGTAGTATCAGACTCATTAAGGCTGAAACCATACAATAGATGAACAGCAGCCCTGGTACCCAGGACACACCTTTATTGTGGAAACATTAGCTCTGATTTGCAGATCCTCTAAGTTAGTCTCAGGAGCTTCATCATGATAGAATGGATCCTATAAATCATCACTTTGTACAAGGTATGAGTATTGAACTGTTATCTGTCTCATAAGATCTTCCTCATGGGGCTCTTTAAATGCCTAACAATCCAAACTAAAGCCATCTGTCCCCCACCTCCCCAAGTCAGAAGGCCCATTCTGTTAACCCAGGTCTTACACAGACTTAAGCATCAAGTAAGTCGGGAACATTTGAGCATGAATTTGAGCCACTAGAGCTGATTCCAGAGGTATTCATTCCGTGTCTGCAGCCCCTAATCCTGTTTTAAGCTCCTCTGTACCCTTAAGACGATATTCCTTGGCCTTGCCAAGGAGTCTACATGTATCATAACCAGGTTTAGCTTGAAAACATCAGTAATTCCCATGATGGCATTGATCATTGAAATAAATGGGAGGGTGTACTGATGCAAATGAAGATGAATTCAGGGCAAAAACTTGAAACATTATGGAAATTACAGAGTAAAAATGTAAAATGCCTAATCATAGATATTCAAAAGAATGGAAATTCATATCTAAGCAATATGGAAATGCAGGCAGTATGTTTTAACAAAGAAAAGAAGATAATGAGGTAATTGTGTCTATGTATAGCTGCACATATAATATATCATATAGTCTATTATTGACTCTACCAAAGCGCTGAATAAAAGACACGAAAATCATAGAACAGTTTCAAATGAAATATGCAGCCCTTGTTATCTAAAAAAAATGATTGTGGTGAGAAATTATATACATGAAAAGTAAGGAGAGGCTTCTGGTTTGAATACCAACTAGAAAAGAGCATTTACATGCTTCATTTTGTGTAAAATTTAGCCATGGATGCATTTCACAAATAAGCAGAAGATACGAGTGTCATATCCCAGGCTATCCCTAGCACAGTAGTGCTGGCCGGCCCCTGGAACCTCCATACTGGGAAACAGGAAAGTGACTGGTGTCCAGTGACTGATGGGAAGTAAATCCAATGACTAGTGGTCTGAAGGGAGACAACCTCAGCTTGGCCCAGGGGACTGTGAAGTCCTGTTCCCAATGTCAACTGTTCATCGGACAAGCATTATTACTAAAGTTCGTGTTTTTTTTTTCCTAACCAAAAATCAAGAAGAAACCCTCGAGCCATGATTTCCATCCACCAGCATCTTTTCTTCCATATCCATCTAAATATATCCAGGTTCTCTTTGTTACTGAATAATCTCTTCTCGACAACCTGTAAGACTGAAGTCCCAATGTCCATCATCCCTCAAGCTTCCTACGTACAAAGCGTTCCGCCTTTATTATTTGACCCACTAGGATAGTAAACAGCCTTAAGCCATATTTTTTTCAGCCCTCTTCTGCTGGTGGGTGTCCTTTTGTTCTCTCTGCAGAAATCAAAGATCTCCACCTATGAGAAAATGTGGGCTTTCATGAGCAGTAGACAGCAGAGCGCACTGGTTAAAAACAGTGACGAGGGGATCCAAAGGGTGCTCACCACCGACTACGCACTGCTGATGGAGTCCACCAGCATTGAGTATGTGACGCAGAGGAACTGCAACCTCACTCAGATCGGGGGCCTCATAGACTCCAAAGGCTATGGAGTGGGGACGCCTATCGGTAAGAGGGGCAAGGCTTGAGCCAAGGCTAAGTTGGGCGATGTTGATTACAAGTATTCAACACGTTGAGAAGTGTGATACCTAGCAAACTAACAAGGGAGAGAAACATCCATTTTAAAAGATAGGCATGGTTTAAATTGAGGAATCTCAGGTACTTAATCTAATCAATTTTCAACTACTATTTATCTTATATCTTACCACAATGTAACTGTTTAAGATTTATATAGATTTTACTCTGACCACCAATATTTTAAGGAACTATTTTCCTAATTAATCTTCATGCATTATTTTCTTAATATCTTGTGTATCTAGTTTTATACCTTAAGTTATATTAGAATATAAGGAAGTTAATTCTACATATAGATGAAAACCAATTCTGCACAGAGAGGGCTATTTCTCCAACTTAATAAATGAGAAAACAATGTCAGATCTGTCTAAAGAAAGAGGCAGAAATTAAAATTTAAACATCTCTGAGACAATAAACTAGAGTCAAAGAATATCTACCTAACAGCTCCAGATATTTCTACTGTATGTCCAGTTCAATCGCACGGTGCCTCCTCAAGACCCTACTGCCTGGAAATACATATCCTTATATTATCTATCCTCTTCCATGATAGTAACAGGAATAACCAGAAAAGGGGAGGGGCAATTACTGACCTCCCTCCTAAGAACACTTCTTCCTATTGTCTCACTATATAGAAAACTTCACTTACGATGTTCTGCCATAAAGACAGACTATTCCTCTCAAGTAAAGCTTTGGTAATCCAAAGGAGAGAAATAAGGCCATCTAGAACTGTGGGCTAATCCAATAGGAAGGGATTATAATGGCAGCCAAGCCAGACAGATAAGAGCCCTGGGTAGGCTTGATTTATTTGCCTTTTATTTTGTTGCCATGTTTGACAGGGATTATGCAGTGTGACCGCCAATATCAGGCAGGGGTCATAAACTTCACTGCTGAGAAGCCGAGACAGATCATGAGTCAAGCTGGCTGCTTTGCTGGAGTGGTGCTAGAGAACGCTGTCAACTGCAGACAGTTAGAGATCATGCCTTGTCTAAAGGAGGCCTTTCCCACCAGTCAGCTGTAGACCCATAGGACTTTAAGAGCAAGTATGGCCAGATGCTCCATTTTCCCCAAAAAACAACAAAGTCATCATTTAGGTGAAATATATTTCCTAACATTAATAATCTGACAACTAATTAACTTTCTTTTAAAAACTGTATTCAACCCATGTACAACAATATTCACCACATTAATATTAAGCAGTCAAATAAAGAACTTCAGTTGCACCACCTTGCTAGCTTCCCACTATTTCTTTTTGTTTAAAATATTAACATATCCTATAAGAAACTAATGTTATTACCACTGACGTCCTCTAAATCTTCAGAAGGACAATTACATTAGGGAGTCCATCGCTACCTTCTTGGCCCTCCGTTAGCTCTTTTATGGGATCCGTTTACTGATGTGCTTGAGTTTGCTTAGAATAGATTAGTTAATGACACTTCAAGCGAATGCCAGGCTAGGTGGTATCCAGGATGGATGTGTAAGGCAATGACTGCTGTGGAATATTTGAGGAATTAAGGTTTACAGTTAGACTGAGCTTCTCGTGTACAGTTTTCTGCACTTAATTTTCTCCATTCAAAGGAAGATTACGTAGGGCGCAATTCTGGCAAAGTTAGAGTGGGCCACTGTGTATCTAATCTCCAGTGTGTCTTCCCTCCCTTTCGGGCAAGAATAATGCTGGTTAAAAGGTCTGGTCATAACGTGCAAGACTGCAGCTCCGGAGAGTAAGGTTACAGCATTCCGTGAACAATTTGGGATTCATAGACATGCTTGTGAAGATCTGTAATAGGAGACTGGCTCTATTTTCTGGCCACTTTCTTTTTCAAATTCTTAAAAAGAGAATTCATTTAATAAAAATATAAATTACACCATTTCTCCCTCTCTCTTCCTACTCTTCCGTGTCTGCCTCCCTTCAAATTTACCACCTCTTCCTCCTCAGCCATTGCTCTTATATATACATATAAATGAGTAAACATTAATGCAGCCAGCTGCATACATTTAGTATTGCTTGTGTGTATGTTACTGGATTACGAATGGAAGTTCATCCCTGAGGAAAGTTAATTCTTCCTCTTCAAGCAGTTGCTAATTGCTATAGCTCTTAATCCAGAGGGAAATCCATAAGATATCCCCCATCCACACTGGAATCTCACACGGCTACTGGAATTATTCAGGCCTAGTTCAGGCAACCATTTTGACATTTCAAATCTGACATGCAGATTTTCTATTGTGGCTAGGTATCACAAACTTATAGCAGAAATCCTGGTTCTCTGATTCTTACAATCTCTTCTTCTTCTCTTCCACAAGTTTCCCTAATACTTATGTGCAGAAATTGTATTGTGTTTGTAGATGATCAATTAGGGCTGGGCATATAGCTTTGTCATTTGAGTCATTGGCTCTCTGCACTTTGACTAGCTATCACTAATGGCCTTCACTCCACATTCTCCCCAGAAAAAGAGCAACCAATATGACTGTGGTAGATTCCTTGGATATCTCTTCTTGTTCCTACTTTGAAATGAGCAAAGATAAAGGAGGGGTCTGACCTATCATCCATTATTCAGGAGATGGCATTAAAAAAAAAAACTACTTAAGAGTGGTTTGGGTAGAAGGTCCTTGTTGCACGGTCCAAAGAGCTTATTAGAAGCAGATCTAGCAGGAGCTTAAAATCTTGTAGAAGCATCATCAGAATGTAGAATTGCTCAACTGCAGAAGATACACACGTAATAAGCAGATTAAAATTCAGGAATTAAATGAAAGAAATAAATATATGGCTACAAGTGGTTATGGGAAGGGACACAACTGAGTTAGCCAAGAGCAGCTACTGGATTTAAAGTCCCCGGCAAGCCCTCCTTGGGATACTTGCTCCTGAAAATCAGTCACATGGGATCATCCTTAGACTTTGTTGAACTTGTCTGCATTTGTCACAGGAAGACAGCCTCTACCTTCAGCACACAGAATATGGGTTCCATTTTAAACAATAATCTGAGGCTCAGCAGTTTTGAGGCACAACTGTTGCAAGGGAAAATTAGTCTTCTGATAATATTTTTAAAACTGTGGGCTAATTTAGCTATTTGAGTAGTGAGTTTTATGAATAGTCTTTGGGCGGTGTTCTGGTTTCATTTCTGTTGCTGTGATATTAAAATACACTGGCAAAATGCCATTTCGCCAGAGAGGCTTGTTCTGATTTCAATTCCATGCCACAGTCCACTGTCCCAGGGCAATCACAGGAGTGATAGCTGGGAGCACCCTGTCACATCCACATTCAAGAACAGAGAGACATGTTCTTGGCACGTTTACCTCCTTGCTTGTGTTCAGTTCAGTTCTCCACTCCTAATACAATTAAAGGCCTCCTGCTTAGGGACGGTGCTGCCCACAGAGGCCTGGGCCTTTCCTTAAGACAAGCCTCTCCACAGACATTTCCACAGGTCAACCCAATTGACGTAGGCAATCCCTCATTGTACATCTCTTCCTAGGTGAATGCAGATCATGTCAAGATGACAATTAAGCTAACCCATGAACAAAATGAAACAAAAACAAAAACTGAGTAATAGGCTAGCATCACACAACACACAATAACAACAACAACAAAATAGTTTTATATATGTTGGGTAAGCAGCAGAAAGGCAAAAGCCTTTTGTATTATGGAAACAGAAGTTTGGGAATTTTAGGCAAGAGAAGTCAAGATAAAAGATAGATTTAAATGTGGCCAGTTAGTGCCTAGCTGCCTAGTAATGTTCTAGGCATCCTCTTTAATTGAGTAAAGCTGGTTATTTGAATGACTAACTTTGTGTGTTATTAGAAATACCAGGTCTCCTGGCAGAATGAGAATGAGAGTCTGAGAATCCTTGTACTACTAAACAGGCTTATACTATGATTATTTTATTCTTGGTTATACTTTGGCACTGGGTGTTTAGACAATGTAGGTGGCAACTAATTAGCCTCTTTTTACTATGCTCTGTCAAACTTTCCTTCTGGGTACTGTTAGTGATATAGGAATAGGCTCCTTTAGTTTTGCTCTACCAGTAGCATTGTCCAGGATAGGACAAGGTCTTGCTGCCCATGCTAATTTAATAGGAAGCACTGAAGATTTTCTTGTGCTGGCCTTCCTCTTTGAAGAATGAAAAGTGGCCGGACTTCAATATGTGGGGTCTCCATGACTTCTCTGGTCAAGAGAATAGATGAGTTACCAAAGGGTAGAACCCTTTTAGAGGCGTTGGAACAAAATATTGTCTGTTCTTTTATCCCACTTATCCTTGTGATGGCTAGGATTTTTGTCAACGTGACACAGGTAGGGTCATCATTGAAAATAAAACCTCGTTAAGAAAATGCCTTTATCAGATTGGCCTATTGTTAAGACTGAATGCATTTTATTGATAAATTATTGGTGTTGGGGGAACTAGGCCACTGTGGGTAGTGCCACACCCCTAGGCTTGTGGTCTTGAGTGGCACAAGAAGGCAAGCCATGAGAAACAAGCCAGTAAGCAGTGTCCTTCTACAATCTGGGCTTCATTTCCTTGAGTACCTACTCCAATTTCCTTCAGTGATGAAAACAAACCCTTTCCTTCCCAAGTTGCCTTTGGCCATAGTGTTTATCACAGCAACAGAGACCTAATTAGGACAACCCTTATTGGATTTAACATTCAATCACTGTCGAACACCCATTACATGAGCTTCACCACGCTTGAAGAATAATACTTACTTAAAAGTTTGCTGTTATAATACTCAAGTTCTGATTTTATTAGGAGTCCCTAAGTAGTGATGAAATTTTCAGGAAATATAAGTTACTATTTTGATAGAAAATAAAGTGCCTTTTAAGCCAATTATCTTAAATATTATAACTAGTACATTAGTAACAATATTTTAGTGAAAATCCTGGAATCAATATTTGAAATGAAAAAAGAATGGTAAGCATTATTTTAAATGTATACTACTACTACTACTACTAATAATAATAATAATAATGGTAATAATAATAATAATAATAATAATAATAATAATATAGGCCAATGTATTATCAGTCTTGGAGATGTCTGAAAATTCTTGTCAATTTAAAATGACTAATTTCTTCTAAGTCTAATGTATCTAAATAACCATTGACTAAGTTTACATATGTTTATTAATTTTTATAACACGTACTAAAGGCAGTACACAGAAGCTTATAGACAGCATAAATATCACCTCATAGGTGTACACTGACAGTGGGACCAATAGCCAAGACGGCCTGCGAACAATTATAAGAAATAGGCAATTAGGAATCACTCTCAAGAATCTCAAAGATAACTGACACGAAAACAAGGAGAAAAAAAATGTATTCCAAAGACAGAGAGATCAACCAAAGGGAGCATGCCCAGAGATATGACAGGGCAATAGTACAGCAGACTCAAAGAAAACCATTTAGTGACAGAGGGAAACAGCAGGTGGGAAGCTAACACTGGGTGGCCGTCCAATTCTGATGTCTCTTCAGAAACAGCAGGATCCCTGGTGGTTCTTCTCCAAGTGAGAGTCTCTTTTCTTTTTTTTTTTTTTTTAATTAACTTGAGTATTTCTTATATACATTTCGAGTGTTATTCCCTTTCCCGGGTTCCGGGCAAACATCCCCCTCCCCCTCCCATTTCTTATCGGTGTTCCCCTCTCCACCCTCCCCCCATTGTCGCCCTCTCCCCAACAATCTAGTTCACTGGGGGTTCAGTCTTAGCAGGACCCAGGGCTTCCCCTTCCACTGGTGCTCTTACTAGGATATTCATTGCTACCTATGAGGTCAGAGTCCAGGGTCAGTCCATGTACAGTCTTTAGGTAGTGGCTTAGTCCCTGGAAGCTCTGGTTGGTTGACATTGTTGTACATATGGGGTCTCGAGCCCCTTCAAGCTCTTCCAGTTCTTTCTCTGATTCCTTCAACGGGGGTCCTATTCTCAGTTCAGTGGTTTGCTGCTGGCATTCGCCTCTGTATTTGCTGTATTCTGGCTGTGCCTCTCAGGAGCGATCTACATCCGGCTCCTGTCCGTCTGCACTTCTTTGCTTCATCCATCTTGTCTAATTGGGTGGCTGTATATGTATGGGCCACATGTGGGGCAGGCTCTGTGGGGTGTTCCTTCAGTCTCTGTTTTAATCTTTGCCTCTCTCTTCCCTGCCAAGGGTATTCTTGTTCCCCTTTTAAAGAAGGAGTGAAGCACTCACATTTTGATCATCCGTCTTGAGTTTCATGTGTTCTACACATCTAGGGTAATTCAAGTATTTGGGCTAATAGCCACTTATCAATGAGTGCATACCATGTGTGTTTTTCTGTGATTGGGTTACCTCACTCAGGATGATATTTTCCAGTTCCAGCCATTTGCCTACGAATTTCATAAAGTCGTTGTTTTTGATAGCTGAGTAATATTCCATTGTGTAGATGTACCACATTTTCTGTATCCATTCCTCTGCTGAAGGGGATCTGGGTTCTTTCCAGCTTCTGGCTATTATAAATAAGGCTGCGATGAACATAGTGGAGCACGTGTCTTTTTTATATGTTGGGGCATCTTTTGTGTATATGCCCAAGAGAGGTATAGCTGGATCCTCAGGCAGTTCAATGTCCAATTTTCTGAGGAACCTCCAGACTGATTTCCAGAATGGTTGTACCAGTCTGCAATCCCACCAACAATGGAGGAGTGTTCCTCTTTCTCCGCATCCTTGCCAGCATTTGCTGTCACCTGAGTTTTTGATCTTAGCCATTCTCACTGGTGTGAGGTGAAATCTCAGGGTTGTTTTGATTTGCATTTCCCTTATGACTAAATATGTTGAACTTTTCTTTAGTGTTTCTCAGCCATTCGGCATTCCTCAGCTGTGAATTCCTTGTTTAGCTCTGAACCCCATTTTTAATAGGGTTATTTGTCTCCCTGCGGTCTAACTTCTTGAGTTCTTTGTATATTTTGGATATAAGGCCTCTATCTGTTGTAGGATTAGTAAAGATCTTTTCCCAATCTGTTGGTTGCCGTTTTGTCCTAACCACAGTGTCCTTTGCCTTACAGAAGCTTTGCAGTTTTATGAGATCCCATTTGTTGATTCTTGATCTTAGAGCATAAGCCATTGGTGTTTTGTTCAGGAAAATTTTTCCAGTGCCCATGTGTTCGAGATGCTTCCCTAGTTTTTCTTCTATTAGTTTGAGTGTATCTGATTTGATGTGGAGGTCCTTGATCCACTTGGACTTAAGCTTTGTACAGGGTGATAAGCATGGATCGATCTGCATTCTTCTACATGTTGATCTCCAGTTGAACCAGCACCATTTGCTGAAAATGCTTTTTTCCATTTGATGGTTTTGGCTCCTTTGTCAAAAATCAAGTGCCCATAGGTGTGTGGGTTCATTTCTGGGTCTTCAATTCTGTTCCATTGGTCTATCTGTCTGTCTCTGTACCAATACCATGCAGTTTTTATCACTATAGCTCTGTAATACTGCTTGAATTCAGGGATAGTGATTCCCCCTGAAGTCCTTTTATTGTTGAGGATTGTTTTAGCTATCCTGGGTTTTTTGTTATTCCAGATGAATTTGCAAATTGTTCTGTCTAACTCTTTGAAGAATTGGATTGGTATTTTGATGGGGATTGCATTGAATCTGTAGATCGCTTTTGGTAAAATGGCCATTTTTACTATATTAATCCTGCCAATCCATGAGCATGGGAGATCTTTCCATCTTCTGAGGTCTTCTTCAATTTCTTTCTTCAGAGTCTTGAAGTTCTTATTGTACAGATCTTTTACTTGCTTGGTTAAAGTCACACCGAGGTACTTTAGATTATTTGGGTCTATTATGAAGGGTGTCGTTTCCCTAATTTCTTTCTCGGCTTGTTTCTCTTTTGTGTAGAGGAAGGCTACTGATTTATTTGAGTTAATTTTATACCCAGCCACTTTGCTGAAGTTGTTTATCAGCTTTAGTAGTTCTCTGGTGGAACTTTTGGGATCACTTAAATATACTATCATATCATCTGCAAATAGTGATATTTTGACTTCTTCTTTTCCAATCTGTATCCCCTTGACCTCCTTTTGTTGTCTGATTGCTCTGGCTAGAACTTCAAGAACTATATTGAATAAGTAGGGAGAGAGTGGGCAGCCTTGTCTAGTCCCTGATTTTAGTGGGATTGCTTCAAGTTTCTCTCCATTTAGTTTAATGTTAGCAACTGGTTTGCTGTATATGGCTTTTACTATGTTTAGGTATGGGCCTTGAATTCCTATTCTTTCCAGGACTTTTATCATGAAGGGGTGTTGAATTTTGTCAAATGCTTTCTCAGCATCTAATGAAATGATCATGTGGTTTTGTTCTTTCAGTTTGTTTATATAATGGACAAGTGAGAGTCTCTTATTTCATTTACTCAACATGTTCTTCAGGGAGCTCATAAAGAACAATAACTAAATAGACAAAATAGACTTGGGGGCCTTAAAACCATGTCCTATCCCCCTACGCCCTCTTGGCCATCCCATTAGGTGGCATGCATGAGAGAAGTGGAGCAAATGTTCTTTATGTTTCCTCAAAGCTGGTTTAGTAAATGAGGCAGAAGTCAGAAAAACCACCCTTAATCTTTGCAGAACTGGGAATCCAGACTTGACGGGACACACTGTATCTTCTGGAGTAGCAACTAGATTATTTTAATTCAGCCACCTTTAAACTAGATTATCATACACTGAACCTTTCTCATTCTATCTTCTACCATTCAACCCCACCCCCCTCCCTTTAGTGTCCCTCAATGACACCAAATTTTCTGTGTGGTAGAAATGATAGAGACCAGGAATGTGCATTGCTCTGAGAGCAGCTGCATGTGAACCTAAGAATTTCAATTTGTATTCTTTTTAAGGAGTGGAATATTTAGGGGCTGAGGATTCATCTCTGTGACAGAGTGCTTGCTGAGCTAGTGTTAGACCCTGCTTTAGGTTTGGTCCTTAATTCCAAGTTTCTGACAGCGTGGGGGGTGGTGTGAGACAGGAGTCATGGGAGCTGACCCTTTCTGCAGCTCTGCTGACTGAATACAGTACTTTAGGGCTCACTTTCTGCCCTCCTGTGAATGAGGCTGCCTCTGTGATGAGTCTGTCTACACTTATATATCATGATACCTATTACATGGAGGCACCTACACATACTCATTCTGTCTCTCTTTTGCCAGCTTTCCCTATAACAAATGCTGATGTTAAAGAGTCTCCATATCCTTCTTAGATGAAAAGAAATATACTCCGGGAGTTTTTCATAGT
The DNA here is from genome assembly GCF_021556685.1 of Rattus norvegicus. Taxonomy (NCBI): domain Eukaryota; kingdom Metazoa; phylum Chordata; class Mammalia; order Rodentia; family Muridae; genus Rattus; species Rattus norvegicus. Next base: position 40,871,404 of record NC_141544.1, on the reverse strand, counting down.
GGTGATAAACCTGTCATGCTTTTAAAGCAAAAACAATGAGGAAATAATTGGAACAGATGGTGGGCTTCAGAGTGAACTCATCCATGGGGAATACAGCTGCTGGATACATTTGAGAAATGCTTCTTTTATGATGAATTTATTCGTTAAGAAAGATCAGTTGCTATTCAGAAAGATCCATGTGTACAGATACTTTTTTCCCCCAAATTATTTGCAAGAAGTCACTTCTGATGTCAACTAGACCACTTAACCAGTAACAAAGGCTGAAGCTAAAAGATATGCAGATGTGAAAAGGTCTCTACCATGTCTGCTTTTGCCCAGAGTTCCCAGAGGCTCTGAAGTCTCTCCCATAATAGAAGATTGGCAAAGTGGGCCCAGGCACAAGCTAAAATTGAAAACTGCTGCTTAGAGACTCTCAGGACAGACGCTCTAGAAATGTGCCTCCTGGGGGATTTAAAATAGAGCTTCAAGAGAATGGGAGCAGTTAAGAATTAAACAGGTTACTGGAAGGCTGAAGAATATCTCCCTTAGAGAGCAACATTAAGCAGAGATTGGATCTCCATCTGTCTGTAATGTGTTAGGTCTTGTGCAGCCTGAAGGCAGGAGGAGAGTAGCAGCAAGCATTTATTGAGTACCCACTGCGTATATCACTATGACTACTGTACAGCCATGACCAGGAGTACCACTCTCATGCTCATCAGAGCACTTCCATGTACCCTGAAGCAATGCACTCCAGGTTCTCTCATTGGCTTGTACACTCTAGGATATCAATGCTGCTAACTTTGCTCTACCCATCGTTCTAGGAAATTTTGAGCAAGAGCTGACATCTTTTGTTTTCAAAATCCATTTTCTCACCCAAAAATCCATACTCTGTACTGTTAAGTTATAATCTCCTTCTAATGCGTCTCACTCTTCTTTTAAGGTAGATTTGGGGTGGGACCATTTTTTTAAGTCTTAGGAAGGAATTCTTGAGTAATGACAGAAGATTCGACCTGAGCTTATTGCATTAGATCTTTGACATGGGACATAAGTCATCTATGAGGCAAGGCACCTGCGAGCACATTCAAAGCATAGCACTGAGATGTAAGAAATAAGAAGAGCTGACTTTGATTCTTGGCTCTTAATCAAACCTTCGTATTTTAATTTTCTCTAAACCATTTTTAAAAAATGGTCTTGACTTTATTCTTCCTATGATTTTACCTTTTTGAAGACCCTGACTTTTCAATTTGCCCTTACCAGGAAAGGCTTTAAATTTTGTATGCAAAGGGAGCTTCCTACTACCAAGAACAACAAAAATTCTATAAAAACAAAAATTGTCATCCAAGGAAATAAATGAGTAAAGGAATCTTGCTTTATCTCTTTTCTATTGATTAGCATAGAGATTCAGAACTTTGGTCCATACATATCCATTGGCACTTTCTACCTCTTCATAATTAAAGTTTCAATGATATTACCAGAAGACAGACCATAAATATTAACAAGTTCTTGCTACAGAATATTATAGCAACTCAGAATTAACCTAAACATTCTTTACCTTAATTAGTACATGAATCATTATGGATGAGCCACTGTAAAGGTCTGAAATCTTTGAATGTCTTGCTCACTAAAAACACTTGCTTGTCATAACTCAGAGAGGATGTGCGTCATGCAGAGATCCTAGAATCCAAACTCCTTCTCTCTGTGGCATCCCCATCACTACTGACTTGAAAGTGTTGCCTTATGGTGGTGTGTTTAGGAAAAGACAACAAGCAGAGAGTGTTGGGAAGATTTATGACGCAGGAGTAGAAATATCATCCATCACTTGTCCAAAGAAGTGAAGTAGCTGAATTCTAATGGAGATAGAGAACCAGAAGAAAGAATGGCCAGACTCAGCCAAGATAAGAGATCACAAAGAGGTCAGAAAAAAAATAGAATCTAAGCAATAAATCCGTTGACATGTGAAAAAGTTGATGAGGAACTCAAGCAAAAGCAGAAATGTTGTAGAATTCCTCCTTAATGTTTATTTAGAATGAGAAACCTCGGCATGGCACCTCTCCCCTTTTCTTAATAATTAAAGCCATCACGATAGAAGAGTGGGCGTTCCCGACTTTGACTAATAGATTTTGCTCATCAGGGTTTCACAGCAACTCTGCAGTATTTGTCACTAAGTGAAATGTCTTGATCTCTTCTTATCTCTTTGGTGACCAACATCCAAATCACCCCCAACTTTCAGGCTCCCCTTACCGGGATAAAATTACGATTGCCATTCTTCAACTGCAAGAAGAAGGGAAGCTTCATATGATGAAAGAGAAGTGGTGGAGGGGGAATGGCTGCCCTGAAGAAGACAGTAAGGAAGCCAGTGCTCTGGGAGTGGAAAATATCGGCGGCATCTTCATTGTTCTGGCTGCAGGACTCGTGCTTTCTGTGTTTGTAGCCATTGGAGAATTTTTATACAAATCACGGAAGAACAATGACGTTGAGCAGGTGAGTCATCTCTTTCTAAGACAGGGTAGGTTTGTACTGGGAATTTGCTGTTTTGAGTTTGAGAATGGGAAGGCTGCTTTCCCTGCTTGTAACAGTCTATTGAACTAGATGCCCAGAAGAGACATTTCTGAGTTAGAGCAAAGAGCACTGAATCCCTGCCAGGTGCTATAGGCACCACAGCCCTATCATTTATTAATGAGAAGAAGGAAGAGCCTTGCACTCCAAATCCAATTAGCACTACTTAGAATGACAGTGCAGAAATTCCAAACTCAGTTAATTTCTCCAACAGTTATTTGCTCTTAAGATAGAAACTATAGAAAGGGCAAGGGACGCATAAGCCCAAATGATAGAGACATGAAAGAACTGTTACCAGCCCTTCAGGATACATTCTGAGCACAGGTACTCTTGCAAAACAATTTCTATAAAAAATATGAAACATTTTTTTAACTCGGTCATTTACTTACACTGAGATGTAATATGTGGAAAGATAATTTGTGTAACTTTCGCTATGAATATGATAAACAACAAAACGTGAAAATAAAGTATATTTGAGACTTTATTTTTTTCAACTGCATCTAGGATGATGGAGGAATTTCAATAGGCAAGCCATTTTACCTATCTCATTTTTAAAGGTGTTCACGCCTGGAACTTAGGTACTTTGACATTTGACTGAGAATTAAGATAATTCCCTTCTAAAATAAATAAAATACAGAGCTCCAGGACATTGTAGGATATTAACCCAATAGTTTAGAGATAGCATTCGAATCTCAAAGCTAAGCATGATTACTTCTACTACCGATATCACAAAACTCTTAATAATTTTCAACACAAGGCTGTATGTGTTCATTTTGCACAGAATCCTGCAAATTGTATGGCTGGCTTTGACTAATGACCAGATACTAGAACCATTTTCTTTATGTGCAAACTATATTGAGTACCCAACCCTAGGATGATTCATTATATTCTTGTTTCTTTATGGAAACTCTCCCCAGAATTAAAAAGCAATTGTGAGATTACGGAGCAACCCTTTCCTGGACCTGGTTATAGAAAGCTGCCTTTAATTAATAGGTAGAATGGACTGCTCTGCTTTAAACTCCAATTTGCTCTTAAGGTGTCTTGTTTTATGCTACTAATTTGAAAAATAAAAGCTTGTATATATTATGCATTTAATGTGCTGCTTCATAACTGCTGGCTTCATTTGATTTAATTTTTCATTTAAACATTCATTCTTGCTTTTTATTTATTCACTTTCTTCATTTTTTTCCATTTCTTTTGCATGCAAGGCTTTTTGTTTCTTTTATGGACTGCAGTGTAAACAAACCCATCCGACCAACTCCACTTCCGGGACTACTTTATCTACAGATGTAGAGTGTGGCAAATTATTACGAGAGGAAAAGGGGATTCGGACACAGTCCTCAGTCCATACTGTATAACTTGGATTTTTTTAAAAAGTTGTTTCCGGTAGAATTGCTTGTAATGAGTGTTGTTTGTGCCTGCATCTATTAAACTGAAGTAGCCAGTCTGCCCTTTTCCTTATACAAGCAAAACGTACACACACTACTCCAGGCTCTCAGGTCAGACGGCTGGAACATCCATGCAATACATACTGACTGATTCAGGGCTTTTATAAGAGGAATGTATATATAGCAAACTATTCTGTCCAAAACTGTCTTTTTGTGCTCTCTTTATGCATTAAAAATAAATGACATTTTCTTCATAAGCAAAAAATTGAGACATATAACAGGGCAACGCAAGGGAAAATGCTAGTTCCAGGAACTTCTTTGTATTTTTGTGAACTTTCCCCCTCTACTTTTTCTCTCCCTGTCTCGTGTGTTCTTTAGACCTACATATTTCAAACTTTCTATAGCTATGTCATTTCAACAAGTATGCTAGTAACTCTATTAACATTGTTAATGTTTAAATAAATTGGTCCCAAGATTTTAAATGCATTATTTACCCAAAACCTCAAAGGTGTCTTGGCTCTTACAGATTCAGAAACCAACACTGAAAGAATAATGGTTGAACTTGAATTTGAGGGGAGATGACCTAACCTGAGCCTTTCTCAGGGATGTGAGGCACAGTCAAAAATGATTTCTGGACAAGAACTCAGCAACATCAGGCTTTCAAAGAGCAGTTAGCAGTCATGTGTAGGTGTAGAGCCCCTGAGAACCTGATTAGTTTCAAACCATGTACTGTTTCCTAGAATTACGAACTAATTCATGACATCTTTCATTTGCTGCTCACCTGCACTCACCCTGTGCAATGATGAGAATCTTCCCACACGTTCGTGCACTTTCTTCCCACTCGCCTAAGATAGAGTAGTTCTTCTTAACTCATCTTTCCTGAGCCTTGCCAAGTTCACACTCATTTCCCTAGACTCGTCACTCATTATTAGTGCATCCTAAGTGTGCCATGGGGACAGACAAGGTGGAGAAAATAAATACCAGAGACAATTTCCAGACGCATTAGTCACAGGTCTCTGCAGATTTATTTTCTACCTGCATTCAAAGTGAATAATTCTCACACCAACTCGGCTTAGTGACACAGAAAGCCAATGGCATGCTTGATTTGGTGTGACAGAAAGTGCCTGCTGTTTGCACTTGCTCCCTCCCCTTGGTAGAAAGCAGGGAAATTGAGCTGCCTCTTGTCTCAGTTCAATATGGGATCAGTTGGTCTTTGCTCTCTGTCAGAAAATTACCTCTTGACTTACCAAGTGATCCCCTAGAATACATTCCAGAGAAGGAGGTTTCTGGCATCTGGACAATCACGCGCATGACCTTCCTGCTTAGCTTTGAATGGGTTCTGGGATCTTTGTCACAGCTCTTTCCAATCAACTTTATATTTCCTTGGTAAAGCATGATCAGAAAATTTGACTTCTGCACTGATTGCTTCTCAGCCTTGTTCTTTAAATAAATTAGCTCTTTATGAAAATACCTAAAAATTACATTACTATTTATTTACTGTTATTAAAGTGGGGAAAGACTACTGTGTGTCTCTGATCAGAATTCACATTTTCGGGATCAATAGAATCAGATTACCAGGTGGGATAAAAGCTACACCAGTCTCAGTTTCATGACTTATTGATTCAGCGGACAGAATCCATGAGGTGCTTAAGTTTATTTCCCAAAATCTATTTAATACACCAAAGTGGCTATAAAATTTTCTGAGTGACTGATGATACAGAAAATTCAAGCTGGCAAAGGCGAGCAAACTTCACCTTGCTGCATAGACCATTCTTAAGTTTGATTCAGAGATGAGCAAAGAAGTAATTTCCTTCCAAAGTTAACATTAGGAGGGCTTGGGACATAGCTCATTTAGAGACTGCTTACCTAGCTCACAAGGAGCTTGAGTGGTGCTTCCCAGTCCCAGTTATGCACTAAACCATGTACAGTCACACAAGACTGTAATCCCAACCCTCAAGAGTTAAAGGCAGAAGGATTAGAAAATCAGGATCAATTACATACTGAGTTTAAAGGAAGTCTGGACTACTTACTGGACACTTGTCCCAAAAATTTTTAGATAAATAAATAAATGACATTTTGTTTTAGACTGTATGCTATCTAACTCTGACATTTATCTAGTATTTTATAGTTTTCAAAACGTTTACACACACATACACATCACATCACATTTGATTCTTTCAGCAATTTTAACTCAGCTTTATTATCAGAAGTAACAGAAATTAGAGTCCAGACCCTTGAGTCATGAGAATAGGTTTAAGAGAAAATTTTATAAATTATCCAAACTCAGGTTCAAGCACAGCCTCATTTGGAATCACTGCATGGAATCACTACGTTTCAGTTTCTAAATATTTTCTAGCTTCAGTTTTCTAACATCTAACACCAGGAGGTCATTTTCTAGAATACAAGGTTGCTTTGAAGAAAATTTTTCCAAAGTAAGTGCCACTGGCAAGCACTTAATGAAGTTTTCATGGAGTTTCAGAGGGAACCAAGTTCAACACTCCCTTACCACATGGTATCTTAGACATTTAATATGTTGCTGTGATGGAGAATTTCCAACCTATTCAGTATCTCTCATTAGGTCATAGTGTCTTTTCTATAAAGCAACTGGCAAGACCTGTGTCCCCCATATAATAATCTACATCTACCATGAGAACTAAATGAAATCGCATCATGGCATGGAACATAAAACTACTTCAGTCTTGATAACAAATAGAGATCAAAAAATATGGCCTCCTATAGAAAAATTAAATATTTCTTTCTGATCACATGAGAAAATGAATTCAGCATCTTAAAACATACATAGATTTAGAAAATGAGATTGTGAATATTAAGTTCAAACACTGTCCAATTTTCCCTGAGCATCTGTTAAAATGAATGAATGGCAAAGTCACTATACTCAAGGGAAGAGCCTGCATCAGGAAGCTATGAGGATGAATAGGGGTAGCTTTGGGCAGGTCTCTTCAGACAGTTAAATCTAATGTGAAGTTAGGGAAAGGCAGTTATAATCGTTTGAGACATTCAGTTGATTCTAATAGTCAGGAAGAGTTATGATTCACTAATCCAAGCAGTACTTTAAGTATGAAATTGGATCCCAATTAATCATTACTTTGTATGAATCGACTCAAACCAAAAATAGAGCTACTAATTCTAAGTGATATATGATAGATGGTTAGATAAATAGATACATACATACATATATACATACATGTATACATACAAAGACAGACAGATAGATGATAAATAGATACATAGATGAATAGATAGATACATAGATAGACAGATAGACAGATACATAGACACACAGATAGATACATAGATACATAAATAGATAGATACATAGATACATACATAGATACATAGATACATACATAGATAGATACAGATGGATACATAGATAGACAGATACATAGATAGATGATAGATAAATAGAAAAGTTACCTTGAACATAGCAGTTTTGTCAGGTTAAATGGTGAGCATACATACATACACAGATAGATAGATAGATAGATACATACATACATATATACATAGACAGACAGACAGATAGATACATAGATAGATACATAGATAAAGAGACAGACAGATTTAGCATCTGATATACAATGTGTATTTTTAAGACAGAAACTTCATGATATTGATAATCTCATGGTAAAACATATTGGTAAAACATAGATCTATTCCTACTCAAAATGATCAAGTAAGTAGTTTGTTGCTGCCTGGGGCCTTTGTAGATATTTTTTCTATTTCTCTTCTTTTTCTAACAACCAGTTCTTGTTGCCATGGCAATGGCTACTGAGACCACATTGACCTCTGCAGGGTCCATTGCGTTTCAAGTGAAATTTAGAACAAAAACCACCAGATCGCATTTGCATCATTAGTTCAGAGAATTTAGTATAAATCACAATCATCAGGAGGAGAGATTTGCATTCCCCTCCAGCTCCATATGCTCACTTGGGGGACACAGCCAGGAGTCAGCATGTGTCATCGAGCCTAAAAAAGAATATTTAAAATTTGTTGTGTGCATTAGTCTCCACTAAAGTTACCTTGGATATATTAATTTTCTCCAAAATCCAGTCATACATGTGAATCGTGAACTGTCTTGAATGCTAAAGATGGTTTGATAGTTTTTTTTACATATATTTATTTCACAATAATCCTGAATACAGTTGCTTTAGTTTAAAGCACTTGGGGAAAATGGGCTTTTATTAAAAAAAAAAAAGAAAAAAGAAAGAAAGAAAAGTTACCTTGAACATAGCAGTTTTGTCAGGTTAAATGGTGAGCATCAATTTCTATAACACAGTAGCAGGTTGTGAGTTATATTTTTAAAATACTGCTTAAAGTCAAGCAGAAAGGCAGAAGGGTATTAAAAGATTGAACAAAGACATCAGTAATAATAGCATTATATTAATTTGTCTCTTCCTAAGTCTGTCCGTCACCTGATTCAAAGAAGAAAAGCAATAAAGCTTCATATTGTACTTTGCCGATTTGGACTAAAATTACAAATTGAATTTTTACATTTTTTTCAGCAAAACTACATAAGCAATAGGAAAATCAGCTGGGTCCATATGATTATAAGCGTATTTAAAAAATCGCTTTCAAAAGTCCTCGCTGTATTTGACAAGCATTATGTTATATTGTTTATGAGCCATAATGCAGTGCCGCAGTGAATTCCAATTAATCCCCGAGCCTGTGGTGTTTAGGCTACAAGCTCTGTTTACTAGTCAGCCTGACCATGGAGAAGCAAGGCGAAAGAACGCATTTTTTCCTGTACTGATTTCCATTTTTCCTAGTTGCTGCAAAAGGCATCATAAATTAATCCCTTGTGGAGAGTAAAGGGCCCCTGCTTGCTGCCAACATTGTAGCTCACCTGTGCAAGCCATCATCTCACTAAGCTCACCAATCTGGGGATTGGTAGTCCAGATGCACCGGAATTAGAATCATTTCAACATTCGAAGTTCCTCCCACAGAAACTGCCAATGTGGGCAAGAAGGCTCTTTCTGAAACTTTCAAAGGATTTCTATTTACAAGTGTTAGAGCATGCTGGGAAGAGCGAGTCCAGACCCCAGTTGCACAGCCAAACTTGGACTTCATTGGTGTTAGGCCGAATCCACCTGATGCCTAGACAATTTAACAGTGGGCGTGGTCCTCACAATGTATACACAGCAAAGCTCATAACGAAAAGCTGAGGGATTGAGTGTTGTTACTATAGTTTCTGCGACAATTAAGACAGTTGAGTAAACTTAGCTGAAATTGCTTTTCTTCCCAATTTTCCAGTTGAATGACATTTCCAAATTTAAAGTAGCCAAATATAAAATAATCCGCTTCTAAAAAGGCTTCCCTGACCTAGTCATCTCTGTGTGGTTTATTTACATCCACAGAAACTAAGAGACAACTGTCCAAAAGGAGTCTGCCATGGCTCCTGTCCGTACACTTACATGTGTCCGTCTGCAGCTCCATTGTTTCCTCTTTGGTGTGATCAACTTATTTGACAAATGATGCAGAAGCCTGTTGTTTTTGTGCTGGTGGGAAGACTGCCTTTTCATAGACACCCAAACACTATTATCACAGAAGTGAGGAGACATTTAGTATTCATCTACAGATCCCTTCTTCTATATGCAAATAACACTGTCTTATAAACCCAACTCTAAATATCCTAAGTGGCCCAATAGAATTAAAAGGAGTCTTGAGAATTAAAACAGTCCAGTTCTCCATCCTGCTGCTGAATGGCCATGTGACTCTCACTGAGTGAATTTGTTTCCTCAACCCGTCTCCTCAACTTTAGACAGATAGAATTTGAGGGCACCATCTCACCGAAAACAATTTTTAAATATGCTAGAAAAAAATGGAAAGGAAATAACATATCAAAAGTAGAATGGAAATAAAAATCCTCTTGTGTATGTATTTTAGGATGGCTCTGTGTGTCTCCTAAACACACTGCATCTTTAAGATAAGTGGGATTGCATTGCTCTGCCAGCACTTCAGCGAAAGGCCCTCTGTGGACAGAGAAAAGAATCCAGTCAGACAACACAACATCAAGAGTGAGGGGAAGCTCACACAAATGAACATAGGCAAATTGTTCCAAACACTGATGCTGCAGAAGTGGGTCATCCTCAACTTTGGGGAACTATATATTAAATCAAAACACACACAGACAGACAGACAGAGACAGGCAGGTGGACAGATGGATGGATGGACAGACAGGAGGAATGTACATAGACAGTTCTTGGAAGCATAGAATTAATTACACACAAATTGGTAAAGGAGAAACAAACAGGACATGGTATGAGGTAGGACCCAAGTCTGAAAGCAGAACCTAAGAATGCTGGGAAAGATAGAGAAAAGGGACAGCATGCATTTGTTTTCCATCACCTTGCCTTCTCCGTTTTTGCTTTGTCAAGCTTGAGATGAGCCAACCTTTCAGCATTTGAGTACCAAGTTGACTTCTAATTTATAATGCAGCAGGACCCTTGGGGCTGCATGACTTTTAACTTCAGGATCCCGATGTTTCATTGAATAAATCAAGTGTCCTAATCCAAGTAGTTTATAAGTAGCAGCATTTCAAATTCAGGCATTGGAGGAATGTAGACAGTACAGTTTTTCCTATCTTATTTTGCTCCCTTTCCCCAATTTTTCACCATTGAAACAAAAGACAGCACTGAGGGAAAACTATGCCTGCTTAGATGCTACTTGAATTTCTAAAGACCATTGCAGAGTCTACTCCCAACTCAAGACAAGGCAGAAAAAAAAAATGGAAATCTTAGAAGAAGCCTGAGGGAATGGTGAAGAGAAGTACCTTTATTAGCTTTGCTAAGGAGAGTTTAGAAAGTGGTAAGACGTGAAGAGAAAAATTCCATCTGACTGTATCTGCAAGGCAGAACACTAGTACACAGCCAACAAGCCTGTGGAGGGCGTCAAAAGCACTTTCTCAAAGTCACAACACAGACAATATCCAAAAAGAATCCATGCCCTTCCTCGGGAATGAGAGGCTTATTGGAGGATTTGGAGACTCTTAGCAGATTGGTCGAGGTTAAATGTGAAGACACATAGCCTACTAAGAGACCATTCGAGCCACAGGCATCTCAGGTGACTTAGCCGAGATATAGCAATGTCCATGAAGTAATAGATGTCACACCAGTAAAAGCCAGCAAGTGGTCAGATAATAGTGGCTCCCAAGCCCTCTGGACCCTCTCCTAATTGCAGATGGCCTTCAGAAAGAAAAGTTGGAGGAAAGTGGTGAGGCAGTAAACAGAGAGTCCTGAGTTAGCTGGCCCATTAAGCAAAAGAAAACATTTCCAACCCAAGGTAGATTTTCTTGATCTGACAGGATCTGATAGTAAAGAGAGAACCACCAAGCTGAGTTATGGGTTTTTATTTAATGGAATCATAGTTTTTTTTAAAAAAAATTTTTAAATGTTAGTTTTTAGCTCAAGAAAATGTATGTCTCCTACAGTGGATATGATTTGGTGCTTCCAAATTGAGGACACCAGGAACGAGCATTACAAACAATTAAAACCCTACTTCCGGTAGAGCTAGCCATTCCACAGAGGAAGAAATTTATGTTATGGCCCCACCTAACTTATGGAAAGCTTTGATAAGAACAGTAAAAAGTAGAACAGTCCAGATAACTCAAACCAATAGAAGAAAAACTAGGGAAGCATCTGGAACACATGGGCACTGGAAAAAATTTCCTGAACAAAACACCAATGGCTTATGCTCTAAGATCAAGAATCGACAAATGGGATCTCATAAAACTGCAAAGTTTCTGTAAGGCAAAGGACACTGTGGTTAGGACAAATCGGCAACCAACAGATTGGGAAAAGATCTTTACCAATCCTACAACAGATAGAGGCCTTATATCCAAAATATACAAAGAACTCAAGAAGTTAGACCGCAGGGAGACAAATAACCCTATTAAAAAATGGGGTTCAGAGCTAAACAAAGAATTCACAGCTGAGGAATTCTGTATGGCTGAGAAACACTAAAGAAATGTTCAACATCTTTAGTCATAAGGGAAATGCAAATCCAAACAACCCTGAGATTTCACCTCACACCAGTGAGAATGGCTAAGATCAAAAACTCAGGTGACAGCAAATGCTGGCAAGGATGCGGAGAAAGAGGAACACTCCTCCATTGTTGGTGGGATTGCAGACTGGTACAACCATTCTGGATATCAGTCTGGAGGTTCCTCAGAAAATTGGACATTGAACTGCCTCTCTCTCATATACCCAAAAGATGCCCCAACATATAAAAAAGACACGTGCTCCACTATGTTCATCGCAGCCTTATTTATAATAGCCAGAAGCTGGAAAGAACCCAGATGCCCTTCAACAGAGGAATGGATACAGAAAATGTGGTACATCTATCTACACAATGGAATATTACTCATATCAAAAACAATGACTTTATGAAATTCGTAGGCAAATGGTTGGAACTGGAAAATATCATCCTGAGTGAGCTAACCCAATCACAGAAAAACACACATGGTATGCACTCATTGATAAGTGGCTGTTAGCCCAAATGCTTGAATTACCCTAGATGCCTAGAACAAATAAAACTCAAGACGGATGATCAAAATGTGAATGCTTCACTCCTTCTTTAAAAGGGGAACAAGAGTACCGTTGCAGGGAAGAGAGAGGCAAAGATTAAAACAGAGACTGAAGGAACACCCATTCAGAGCCTGCCCCACATGTGGCCCATACATATACAGCCACCCAATTAGACAAGATGGATGAAGCAAAGAAGTACAGACCGACAGGAGCCGGATGTAGATCGCTCCTGAGAGACACAGCCAGAATACAGCAAATACAGAGGCGAATGCCAGCAGCAAACCACTGAACTGAGAATAGGACCCCCGTTGAAGGAATCAGAGAAAGAACTGGAAGAGCTTGAAGGGGCTCGAGACCCCATATGTACAACAATGCCAAGCAACCAGAGCTTCCAGGGACTAAGCCACTACCTAAAGACTATACATGGACTGACCCTGGACTCTGACCTCATAGGTAGCAGTGAATATCCTAGTAAGAGCACCAGTGGAAGGGGAAGCCCTGGGTCCTGCTAAGACTGAACTCCCAGTGAACTAGACTGTTGGGGGGATGGCGGCAATAGGGGGAGGGTGGGGAGGGGAACACCCATAAAGAAGGGGAGGGGGGAGGGATTAGGGGAATGTTTGCCCGGAAACCGGGAAAGGGAATAACACTCAAAATGTAAATAAGAAATACTCAAGTTAATAATAAAAAAAAAAGAAAAAAAGAAAAAAAAAAGTAGAACAGTCCCTCATCATGAAAGACTCCCTATAAGATCATGTCACGTCACACGGTGCCGGAAGCCAGCAAGAGGCAAAGCGGTGAGGAACAAGTGCTATCCCACCATCTGAGAATGACTCCACAGACAGGAAAGTTACTGGGAGCGGCTTACACTGCAGCACTAGTACACATCTCTACAAGGAGAGTTGCTGACCTTTGCGATGTCTGTGTGGAGCCCATGCCCTCTGCAGAAAATGTCTTTGCCTCCAGTTACAGGACTGGAGTAACTGCGTCCTTCTCTCTCTGCTCATTAGTAGCCTTTGTTTCCATTCTGGAGCAGGACAAGTTCCATGTGCCCTAATGTGCCCTTCAGAGGTCATGGACATTTGACTCAAGCATGGTAGGGAAGAGAAGGTAAGGGGCTGCTCCCAATTACTCCCTGAACCTAGGACCAGTTTCTTTTGTCCCATGGTTGAACTGTACTCCTTGAAGCAGATTTACAACGGGACCTTCATGGACCATTCATCCTTTGTTCTACCTGTGTGCTGCATCATTAAAGTGCAGAGCTACATCTCTAAGGCCAAATGCGCAATTGAGATCCCTTGTTTTGGCCTCCCCTTCTTCCAAACACGCAGCCACTACAGCAATAGGTTCGAAGCCCAGAGTGTCTTCTAACAGTTGTACAAAGTACATTTAAGAATGTGAAGCTCAACATCTTCTCTCTGGAGATCTAGCATCCCTACCTCCAGGACAGTTCTTACAAAGGTTCTCTTTACAACTTTTAAAGTGGGGAGAAATGGTCAAAATTCAGGAAAATTAGTAAAGAACACGTGAATTAATATCAGAATGCTAAGCTGCTTCAGTGCTAACCCCACACCTCAAAGACTCCCATGAATTCACTGGTAGTATTAAGGCAGAGAGAATTTATTTGTACTCATTTACCTGATTTGTATGGGCTCATAGCCCTGGCAGGGTAACCGTTATGAGTAATCTCCTTAAAACTTCAGATTCTATTCGGATCCAGTATGCTGTCCCATGATGTATTTATTATTGATAGAAAAACACATTTCCCAGGTCAACCTTTAAATAAAGGTCAACCAGAAAGAAGATCAGTGTGTGTCTCAGATTGTCGGCAGTCCTGCGGGCACGGCAGGCTCACGTTTTACAGTTTGACAGCCTGGACAGAACACCTGGAAATGTTTGGGAATGAATTCCTGCGCATAGGGAACCTTCAATCTAGGAACTGAGAAGGCAAGGGTTCTGGTTCCAGGGATGCGATGTTTTAGGAACAGGAAGAACACATTGGTTACGCATACATGTCAGGGGAAGAAAAGACCAGAGCTTTACATTAATTACCTGTGAGGGCCAGTTCAAAGAAGCATCAAAGAAACTGAGAAATGGTCTGGACAAAGAAGATATCTAGGTTCAGAGAGAGGGTAAAGGCTGGTAGCCAAGCGGAGAAATGGCTTCTCAGGGCCTACGTCTCCTCTACCCCAGGATTTTCAGTATGGATGAGAATCAGTTCCCTCACTGGTTCTCAGTACAGTTAATATATTGCCACTGTTCTGGAAACTAAAAATATGATCAATTCAGCCTCTTTGATGCCAGGGCAGGTAACTGAAAGGTAACCCACGGGTTCTGAATGAACTCAGAAAAATAATAACATTAAGGCAAATGGTACCCAAATTGTTATGGAACACGAGAACCTCATGTAAGACCGTTCATGCACAACTACTGCTAGAAAGGCCCCCATATGCCCTCCTTTACTATGTCTCAGAGGAAAAGGGGGTCAGCTTTGTTCTTAGTCTCAGATCAGTAGTTCTGTGACAAAATAAAGCCTTGGTACAAGTAGATGACAATTCCTCTGAAAGTCTTGTGGTAAGACATGTATACTCAGGTTTGTTCTGATCCAGTTCTTTTAAAGGTTCCTCTGACTTTAAGCCCACACAATATTGAACATTCTAGGTATGCAGACCAGCAGACTGCAAGATAAAAACCAATGCTAAGGTTGTGAATGTTTGGAACATCTTACTTTAAAAGAAAACTCATCAAGACTAGACTCCACGGAGCAAGGCAGTAATATGACCACACCATGACAATAATCCCCTCGTTTCTTAGAAATCTATTTCTCTTATAGATCAAATTTTACTGAGAATGGTATTTCCAAAAATTTTGAAATTATACTTTGCATTTAAAAGCCTACAATTACAGTGAATGAATTTAAATTTATAAAATGACAATATCACTAGCATCTTTCCTATCAATGTTTAACAAGAAAATTTATCAACAATGTCAATGTTGCAGAGCATTTCATGTATTTGAATTAATAAGAAAGAACTATCCCAGCTACGGAGTTACTATGTTACTGGCTAGGCTTCTCATATTTAAAAAGCTGTTGGGGAGAAATCATATGAGCATCAAAATTAGGAGCATAAAAATAGTTTTCCTAAATATCTTTCTAAATACACACATGCAACAAAATATGTAAATGTCTAGATGCTAAGTTTACAAAAATCAAGCTGACATTAACAATCTGTGTCACTGTGTCAACCAGTATGAAATCTATCAGAGAAAACCTAAGTCATAAAATACAGTAAACTCACATAACATTCTAATAAAGAACTTTTCTTGATACTTTGAGGGAAAAGCTCTTCTGGACCATTTGTTGTTTTAGGTTTTTCTGATATAGTTTATTTGAGAAGCCAAACAGGGATGGAGAGATGGCTCAACGATTAAGAGCACTGACCGCTCTTCCAGAGGTCCTGAGTTCAAATCCCAGCAACCACATGGTGTTAATACTTAATTTAATACTTTGGCTTTTAATAAAAGGGACAGCAGATCGACCTCCTATTTGATTAAGAGAGAGAGAGAGAGAGAAAGAGAGAGAGAGAGAGAGAGAGGGAGAATAAAAACCACAAAAAAAGTTTTTTAAAAAAAAGGGTTGGGGATTTAACTCAGTGGTAGAGCGCTTACCTAGCAAGCGCAAGGCCCTGGGTTCGGTCCCCAGCTCCGGAAAAAAAAAAGAGAGAAGCTAAACAATGTGAATGTTTTTAAAAAATGATCTATGTCATATATTCCTGGGTTTGAACCTAGAGCTTCATGCCAGTACTCTACAATGAGGTACAGCCAGAGCGCTACCTCCCATCCTGTCCAGGACAACATCCACAGTGAGATGATCAAAGGCATAGGGAGAGTTTGCATAATTTGCATTCAGACTCAGACTAGCAGCACGAAATCAAACATCTGGGGCTAAGCTAAAGAAGGCACCATGAAGTCAGCAACTGAAAAGGGAGAGTAAGAGAAACTGAAGGCCGGAAAGGGCCTATGGAAGAAATGCTCAGATCAGGCAAAGCAAGGAAGAGAAATGCACTTGGGAAAGCCAAATCCCCAACCATGTCATTCTCCCTTTAGAAAACAGGAGAGCTCCAGCTCAAGATTTGGGCCTCAGCTAGAGTAATGTACTGCTCAGTTCTCTTTCCTCTAAAAGAGAAGCTTTACACACACACACGCACGCGCACGCACACACGCACACCACACACATAAACACACACACACCACACACACACACCACACATAAACACACACACACACCACACACATAAACACACACACATGCACACACATGCACACACACACCACATACACAACACACACACAACACATGCACACACACACACCACACACACACACACACCACACATAAACACACACACACACACACCACACACATACATGCACACACCACACCCACACCCATGCACACACACACCACACACATAAACACACACATGCACACACACACACCACACACATAAACACACACATGCACACACACACACAACACACGCACATGCACACATGCACACGCACACATGCACACACACCTCCTTTTATCTTTGAACACTGTAAAGAACAGCACATAGAGCGAGTTCATTTACAACTGAATTTTCCTACAGCCTTCCCATCATAGAAATCTGTCATAATGTGGACTTAAATGGCAAGCGACTGTACTCAGCATTCACTCCTGCCCGATGTCTAAGCACTAATTCTTCCTTCAGCGCGGTTTTCACGGCTCTTTCGCACATAAGCACTGAGGCATCTTATGAACCAGAGAGGGATAGTGATGATGAATATTGAACTTTTTCTGGTTTAAATATGCACAGGATCTAGCTCAGCTAAAACATGCTCTAAACAACCGGAAGGAATTGTTCCATGGAAGAGCAGACAACGGCTCGACTCGGGGAAGCATCCACTTTTTCATTGTCTCCTTCTCTCTAAACCATGAAATAGTCAGTGACTGCCATAGTTGAAATATCTTCATTGCAGTGATACAATGGTATTGTAATAAACCTATTTACAATGTGGCTGGCATTACAATATTTCCCTCTCCCTCCCTCTCTTCTCTCTCCCTCCCCCTCTCCCTCCCTCACCTCTCTCTGTCACACAGGAACACACACACACACACACACACACACGCACACACACGCACACACACACACACACACACACACACACACACCTGCCCACTGAATTTTCTTGATAACTCTAGGAAAAAGGCTCTGTTATAATGCCACTTTCTAAACAAAGAAGTTGAGTTAATAAAAGAAAATATCATCCCAGTATAAGTAAGCCACCAAGTTTCAATGCCAGCATTCTCATGCTAATAGCCAGTTCCAAACTGCAAGTCGCCGTTGTTATGTAGAGATATGTTACAAATGTGAGCCCCCCACCCCCAGCAGTAAACAAACCTACATCAGAAGTACTGCAGCATCTCAACTCCAAAAAGCAGGAGAGGACAAACAACTGTGAAGATTTCCTGCCTGCAGTCACGCTGCCGCTAAAGAAAGGTGACCCACTGAATGCTTAATACTTTCTATCAAAAGTAGCATCTAGAAATTTAAACCATCACTTTAAAAATGAATGTGCCCATGGCCCAATGAATTGGAAGGCGTTCCTAAAGATTCGAAACCCAAATTTGCATATTGAACTTTTGAATCAAGTAGAAGTCACACCTGCTATTTATCCAGATGCATCAGGTCCCCTTATTTAAATGATCATCCTGACATCAGAAATGCCCTGTGCCAAAATAAATAATAAATAAACAAATGACTATGGAAAAAATAGAATTTAGTGTGGATTCTGAGACTATACAAGGCTGAAAATCTAACGGATGTGAGCCCACCCCACGCTGCCCTGACATGACCTCTGGGCGAGCAGTGACCTTCACTGGTTCACTCCAGGAGAGTGACAAGTCCCATCATTTACTGTGCTCAGGCTGACAGGGACCTTAAAGGTCATCTTTCCTTGTGGCTGTGCCAAAAGTTTGGCAGCAGAAAGGTCAGCCCCAATATCTTGCCATTTTCTTTTGGAGAGTCAAAGACAAACTCAGAGTCAGAAGTTTGCTACCAGAGGCAAAGAGAGGAGATCACCTGTAAAAATGAGGAAACCTCATTCTCATACTAAAATCAATGAATAAGTACTTTTGATTGAAAAACAAAGACTGTTGTATTTTAAGGCGGTCTAAACTTTGAAAGAGGATGCTCTTTTAAAGATAATCACAATTGAACATTATGATTGAAATTGAAAATTAGATAAATTAAAATTGAAAAAATATAAATCGAATACCTTCTCTCTATCCAAAATAAGGAAGGGAACATAAACCAACATTTTCTTCCCTGTGCGAAGCTGCATTTTTTAGTTCATTTTTACTGTTTGAATGCAAAATGGTGTGAATAGTTAAATGTAAATCCATAGGAGTTAAAACAGAAACAAGACTAATTTCATAAGATGTTTTTATGAGGAAAAGGTTCACAAAACTTATAGTGATTTTTAGAAAAAAAAAACTAAATATGTATGATTTCCGTCGAAATAAGTTGAGGTTCTCAATCCATATAAATGGAGTTATATAGTATTTCCTTTTTTGCTTTCTCTTAGTATTCCCAATAATAATTTCTGCCCATCTACCTAATGGGTGGAACTATTATAATAGCTATAATAATAAACTTATAATTTTATTATATATGTATATAATATTTATAAAGCCTTGACACTCTTACTTTCCTTCATCCTGTTTCCTTCATCCTGAAATTAGAAATACCCAGTGGCAAAATAAATAAACAAACAAACAAACCCTGTGTTTAAATTTCAGATCAAAACCTTAACACAATATAATTTATCAAAATGCTGCTATAGACATTCATCTGACCTTGGCAGAAGTACGTGAATTTGACATAGCATAATGCTACAAATAAGTATATTTCATTTGTGATACAACTGTGGCATCCTTTTTGGAATACCGGGCACAGGGAACTCTGTGGCCATTGCACACCTAAACTGACAGGGAGCTAGAGAGTGTGGCCTAGATTTTCTATCTTTAGTGCCGTAGCAAGTGAAAGTGAAAGAAATCAAATCCTATCAATACACTGAATACATGCTTCAAAGATGAAAGTCTCTCACTGATCACTGGATTTTTCAAGAGGTTTGTATCTAGAACCTAAATTTGTTTACTGAACTTTCGAATCTACTAGAAACTACAACTTCTCTTTAGATGCATCAAGAACATTTCAGACTACATTTTCTTAAAGTACAAGTGGAACGCCAACACTTAGACTTTTCCAAACCTAGGAGGTCACTATCTTCCCATGAGGCAGGAAACTCCTGGCTATGTGCAGCCAGTTGACCATCAGCCACGTCTGTGCTGGAACTAATCACGCAGGAGCAACGTCTGCACACACATCCTCTGTCCAAAAGCTTTCCTGCCATTCTAGAATTGTGTTTTTTAAGACAATAGTACAAAACTCGAGGATGATACACACTTTGCAAAGCTGAACTGACAATACAGTATTGTCCAGCATCAGCAAAGGCTTTACAGTAGATCTCTGAAGAGACATTCTACATGCAGTAAATAGCAAGGCCCCATTTCCCAGCCCCAGCGCCTGGCCATGCTGTGGCCAGTCTATTTTACATTTCTGCAAGTTGGGCAATTTCAGATACTTCATGTAAGTGGACGCTACAGTTTTTGTCCTTCTGGGCAGCCTTATCTTACTGGAGAACATTTTCAGAGTAACCTCATCAAAAAGTAAGGCTGTAGATCCCTGTAGGCAGAAAATGTATCTGAAGAGCTTGTCTTGGATGGAAACAATGACAGCGAATTCCGTTGTATTGGCTGTTTATATAGCATGCATGCAAATACACATAGTGTATTGTAATGGAGATTATATGTCTATATTTTTCTGCATATGCTTAACATTGTTCCACCGTTCCTCCATCTTCGTTTGTGTAGCACCATTATTTTCCATTTCAACCCCAGCTGCATCATTGCTGCTGCCAGAATCTTTGGTTTTTTTTGGAGAAAATATACAATTTAAAATTGTGTTTTTTCTTTTTTTTTATCAGAAAGGAAAGTCATCAAGACTTAGATTTTATTTTAGGAACAAAGTAAGGTTTCATGGGAGCAAAAAAGAGAGCCTTGGTGTAGAGAAGGTTTGTTCATTTTCTATAGCATTACTGAAGTGTCGTATGCCTTGATAACCCTATCAATGTTTGGATCATCTCAGTGGGGGAAATGCCTTAATTTAACTCTATTTTGCTGTCTCGGCAAAGGTAAGTTGTCTATTTTGAGAGCCTTGAGTTTTGTTGGGTTTGGTTTGGTTTGGTTTGGTTTGGTTTGGTTTTCTGAACTGGGAAACTCTATACCAGTGTGTTTGTTAATAAAGTATAAACTACTGAGCTAACTTTACTGCCTCAGTTTCCTTAAGTCTAAAATACAGATGGCCAGTGGGTGGAGGAGGAGGTGATGGGAGTTGGCCATTAGTTATGGACCTGCCTTAAAACAGTACCTTATGTTCATCAAACAGTAGGCCAGAGATACAAGTCAATACAGCTTGGTCCTGGGTCCCAGGACACTGACACTCTCTTATGTTGTACTCTCCAGTGTCTCTCTTTCAATGCCATCATGGAAGAGCTGGGAATATCCCTCAAGAATCAGAAAAAATTAAAGAAAAAGTCAAGAACTAAGGGCAAATCTTCTTTCACAAGTATCCTTACTTGTCACCAGAGACGAACTCAGAGAAAAGAGACAGTGGCGTGATCAAAGAACACACCTGTAAGAAGAAAAAGCCCACACGTCCGCTGCACATATTTGGAGGACAGATTTCAGAGGACTATGTCTTTATCCATAACCCCAGTCGTGGACAGAGGGGGAAGAAATGCACAATTTTTAAAGCTCACATAGATATTACTTGAGAAGTGAAACTGATTCTTTTCAGATGAATTTGTATGCACACTTATTTTGAATTTTTCCATTTCCTCCGATAAATTGCTATGTGTGCTTTCTAAATAATAATAAACAAGCGGACTTTGTTTTTCATAGCAAGTTTGAGCCTCAGTTTGTTCCCCCTTCCCTCTCCTTTTTCGCAGTGCTGAGGGTTAAGTATCACTAGCTATAGAATTGGGTGTTCTGAGGAATCTGTTAATACAGTCGTTTAGGACTGAGTTTAAAAATAGTTGTTTTCAGTTTATAGAGGGTACCTGCTTAATATAGAAAGAAAAGCCATTCTTCTTTGTGTTCTAAAGATCTAATTTTGTACATGGCTTAAATATTATTTGAACATTAGCAAGTATATTATCAGTAACTTTTTAAGGGGAAAATACATTTAAAAAATAAGTGTTCACCACGTTCTAAGACATCATACTGAGTTCATGTGAGAAAAATATGTGTTCTCTGTCCTTGTACAAATAAGAGGAAAATGTCTATTGCTGGAGGCAGGATCAGAATGTTGATGTCAGAAGCTGGACAGGCATGAAGAGGCAGCTGCCTAAGGGGTAAAGGTTTGGGTCTGTAGAATGACACAGGCACTATCACGTGATACCCTATGCGGGAAGAAGATGGAAGCCACAAGGGACCCAGGCACGATGTTCAAAGACACTCACATAAAAACAAAACAAAACCAGGATGTAATGTTAGGTGGGAAAAGGAGTTTAATACATTTCAAACATTAATGCAAGCTGTGGTGAGCCCTAGAGCAGCCATCACGCTAAGGGGAAACAGAAGGAAAGAGGACTGGGAAAGAAAACAGGAGAGTACACCGGAAGTTCTTCCATGACCCAAAATGTCAAGTCTGAACCAGATCAGAGCAGAGAAAGCACAGGACCGTGGGGGATCACCTTGACACGATTCAGTTAGCAATTCAGCAAGAGTCATGAAGGACAAGTGGAAACGGGAAAAAATGGCATAATTGGAGATGTCACCTACCTAGTGGGGAACTGCTGTCCTTCATCTTGCTAGAAAGCAAGAGAGAGAAGAAATTAAGTTGATGTTTCATTTACTTAAGTCTCATTTTTTACATGATTATTTCCTAAATTCAGGAAACTTTAAAGCAGTCCCATCAGAATCTAAATGCGAACACATTTCCACACATAGAAAACAGCGACAAAATACCAAGCCAGACACACCTATAATCCTGATGCTTAAGAATTGGAGGTAGAGGGACCAGCAACCCAAGTCAAGCCTCTGCTACATAGGAAGTCTGAGGCAATCCTGTGCTACATGGATGACTGTCCCACATACCAGGAAAAGACCCTGAAAATGGCAATAAAAATACCAAAGAGGTATTTTTGCTCAACAGTAACCAATGCTCAGAATTCAAAATAATCAGATTTTTTTATTGACAATAAATAGAAGTGGGCCAAAAAGGATGCACTAGAGGGGAGATGGAGTCGAAGTGGGAAGAGTACAGGAAGGGAAAACTGTAATCAGGAGATTCATTGTATGAAAAAAGAAACTACTTTTAATAAAGGGGGAAACAACACATTAAAATAAAATTAAAGAGGTGTTGGAGAGACAGCTCAGAGGTTACGAGTTGCTCTTCCAAAGTGCCAGGTTTAATTCTCAGTAACCACACGGCAGCTCACTATTGTCTGTAACTCCAGCTCCAGAGGATCTGACACCCTCACAAAGACATACCTCCAGGCAAAGCACCAATACATATAAAATAAAAATAAATCAGTTTAAAATAAAATTAACCAATAACAATGACTTTCCTATTAAATATTGTAGGCTTTAAAAAACACTCTTTCTTATGATAAAAAAATAACTTTGCAAATAAAAATATATCATTAAGAAGTTGTAATAGAAATATAATCACAGCAAAATCTCAGTCAAATTACTTGTAACTTGAGGAAGTCTGAGCAAAACACTGCAAATCATTGTTTACTGAATCATATTAACCCTAGATACCTAAAGGTAGTTGCTGCAGTAAAATTAAAATATGATTTCTTCAGTCATTTCTAAGACTCCTTCAACGGGGGTCCCTTGAAGGGGCTCGAGACCCCATATGAACAACAATGCCAACCAACCAGAGCTTCCAGGGATTAAGCCACTACCCAAAGACTATACATGGACTGACCCTGGGCTCCAACTGCATAGGTAGCAATTAATAGCCTAGTAAGAGCATGAGTGGAAGGGGAAGCCCTTGGTCCTGCCAAGGCTGAACCCCCAGTGAACGGGATTGTTGGGGGCAAGGTGGTAATGGGAGGAGGATGGGGAGGGGAAGCCCATATAGAAAGGGAGGGGGAGGGGATAGGGGGATTTTGGCCTGGAAACCGAGAAGGGGAATAACAATTGAAATGTAAATAAGAAATACTCAAGTTAATAAAGATGGAAAAAGAGAGAGAGAGAGACACAGGATAGAGGAGAGGGTGAGAAGCCATGGCAGGTGATGTTAAGATTCCTCTCTGTGTATTTACAGGTTGTTATTAATGTCCCTAAGGGATGGATGGTACCGGGCTTTGTATGTTTAGGTGGGCAATTATATCTTATCAATTGGGTCAAAAAAAATATGATTTCTTTTAACCTGCATTAGAGCTGGAGCCATAGAAGCCCATGACATCTGTTTGACATTTTCATCTCAGTCAGCAAAGCGTTTCACCCACTTTCCTCCATCCCATATCACACTGCCGATGGCTTCTCTCTGAGCCTGTGGTAAATATCAAAAATAACGACAAACCGACACTAGCCGGCATCATCAAGCCATGTAGCCTTTAGCGGGGTAATTCATAAAAAAAAAAATTAAAACTTACTATCAATTCTTATAGCAATAAGTAAGCAACTTATCAAACCAGGACTTTAGTCCAAAATATATTGATCTGTCAAGCTCTCTACCTGGAGCCTCAGGTTTTTATTTATTAATAACTTCCATAATATATGTCTGTATTCACTCTGCCTAGTGTACAGACTTCTATCGCCACTCTCTACTTGGAGTCAGTGACTAATTTTCCCTAAATTCCAAACCATGGGTGAAAATTCCCCCATGATTCATGTAATGTCTGTACTTTCTCCTTCTAGCCAGATCTAGTGTGGGTTAAAAGGTGGCCTTATTACTGCAACAGATAGCAACAGGTGGTGCCCAACATAGGGCCAACGTAGTAGGCAAGAATCCACATGATGGTTGAGAATCCACTAGTAAGCCTAAGAGTTGAGAGAAAGTTTTATTTTCTAAGTAAGGGGGGAGGGGCAGCACCATGTTGAGTCATGTGATATCTCAAGCACTGGAACTTAAACAAAGAAACACAGAAGCAGCCTAGGCTTGCAGGCTGTAGGTCCCCTGCTGTGATAAGTAGTGACAGCTCAGAGAGTTACAGACTGAAAGCTGCTTTTTAAAAAGAGTTTGTTTAGAAAGTCTTTTAGGATACTCATATTCCTTCTAATATGGGCTCCATGGGAATTTTGGGTTAAAACCCTAGTTTTAGACAAGCTGCCTGCTTCTTAATGATAGGTATTATTAGAAGGTGATTAAGTTTGTTTTTAGAAGAAGCAGCCAAGAGAACATGGAGGCAGATGTTAAGATTCCTCTCTGCACATTTTCAGGTTGTTATGAATATTCTTAAGGGATGGATGTGTACAGGGCTTTGTATGTTTAAGTGGGCAATTATATCTTATCAATTGGATCAGGGGTTATTGTGCTGTGTGTTCTTTCATGTGGTGATTTAATTGAGTTCAAGACAGTGCATGGTGGCAGGACACTGGGCCACCACGAAACTGGGATATGTGTGTCTGGCATGGTGGCAACCTGCTTGGGAACTAGACAGGTAGAGAGATTGTTGCCAGGCTCAGAGAGTAGCCATCGCAGTGTGATATGGGATGGAGCAAAGCAGGCGAGATGCTTTGCTGATGGAGATGCAAATATCAAACAGATGCCATGGGGCACTACGGTTTCAGCTCTAGTGTGGGTTAAAAGAAAGTGTATTTTAATTTTACTGCAATAGGTAGTTTAGAATGATATTTTGAAAAGGAAATTGTATCTTATTCACATCACTGAAAACTGTATCAAATTACTGTGGTTTGCATTTTAATGGTTTTATTTGTCCCCATTTTTCTCATTATTGAAAATATTTGCTTTTCGCATCTTATTATAATTTCTAAGGATGGGAGTATATAAAATTCTAATATTAAAAAATGTGTTGAATGCCAGTCTCTCTGTAGAAATACTTGTGTCCAATCATTAATCTCCTGCTTTCATTTTTGTTACTGTATGAAAACACGATGACCAAAACAACTCAGGGAAAGAGTTTATTCATTGAGGGAGGTCAGAGAAGGACCTCAAGTAAGATCTTAGAAAAGAAGCCATGGAGAAATACTGTTTGCAGACTTGCTTGCACGCTCCTGCTTAACTAGCTTTCTTATACTGCCTAGGACCGTCTGCCCAGGGAATGGTGCCACCCATCATAGGCTCGATCTTCTTACAGTAATTGACAATCACAAAACTCCCCCTCAAACATGCTACAATCTGATTTGAGAAATTATTCCTCAGTTGAAGCTAAGTCACAGCCTTTCCCTCTCAACTTCATAACTGAATTTTCTTCCAAATAATATAAAGTTTAATATTTGAAGTTCTGGTAAAAATATATTGAAGTAGGTAAAATTGCCAAAGAGGGATTTTTTTTATAAACAAAATATAAATGCAATACACAATCACCTAATGTTTTCATCCATAAAATTCCATCCACATGCCTGGCTCTGTGTGAGTCTGTGTGCTTCCCAGTGAAAAATGGAGTAAGCTAATGAATTCAGAAGCCAGAAGAAACTACAGAGAATTTGGAACCTGGTCCAGAAAAATTCCAGAGAACAAGCATTAATCTCCGAGATTTTCATCTGAGTGACTAAAGAGCAGTGACTCATACAGAGTTATGGACAAATCAATGGCAACGTTAATTAAAAACCAGGTCTAACGTTTCTTCCTTCAGCAATTTTTTTGATGCTAAAAGAATTAGACTGGGGGGGGGAAGAATTAGACTGCTCAGGTAAGAGATTTGGGGTGAGAGGGAAAAAGGTCAGGGTTATAGGAATGGTGATGTTCACAGTTAAAATTGACTCTCCATGCGCATCTCACCTGGCCCTCATTGCAGGAAAAATGGAACAGAGTCAACTTCCTTCCCCTATGGGGAACACCCACCCAGGGCTCTGACTTCTCACTCAAGAGGAAGAGGAAAGTAAGGTGGGCTGGTTAAAGTTCACCCCACTAGGCATTTTATTTTCTACCTCCACAGATTCGCTTCTAGGTTAACTCTTTGTCTTACTAAAATGATATAAGATGGTCTTAAACAGAGGATTCTGTAATTGCTTAAAGTGATAATTAATGAATGGACCAATAGTGTCTATTCAGGGAAATGTCCAACTGGCAGCTGCCATGCAGGTCTGTCTTTGGAGACACATCAAGTCTACAACTTTCAAAACATATGCTGCATCAGATTCGCCCCAAAATGACTGAAACCTAGTTGGAACATCGGCTAAAAAAAGGCAGAAGTTACAGTGTTCTTTCTTGAATTCATTAATAGTTTATTCTTCTAGCCTAGAGCAATGAAAGGAAGACAGATATTAAATGGTCCATGATCTCCAAACAGAGGAGTATCAATGTTGTGCAGCAAGCCTTTCCACAAACCCATTGGAGTGTCTGGGGAAAGGGACTTCCTGCAGAGATGAAGAAAGAATTAAGAGAGACGTGGGCTTCAAAAGCAGATTTAATCCTCAGGTTTGTTGCTGTATAAGAAGAGAAAAGTACTCACACTGTAGTTTTTAAAATTCTTTGTAAAGGAAAGAAGGGGAAAATAGAAAGATAAAATTCACCAGAGGAAAGGCGGACATCCTACAAGTCTAAGTAGTAATGCAAAGTCCCATAAGCCTGAGGTAATGAGTCCAGGCAGGAAGGAAATGGCAAGGGGTGGATGGTTAGGTGGGGGAACACCCTCATAGAAGAAGGAGGAGGAGGAGGGAATAGAGGGTTTATGGATGGAAACCAGGAAAGGACATAACATTTGAAATGTAAATGAAAAAAATCCAATAAAAAATGACTAAACTATCCTGAAAGGCAAACTTCTTTTTGCCTTTCCAGAAACATGGATGCTGGCTTTAGAGATGAGAATCCCCCTGCCATGACACAGGTGTGCCAGAGGACCTTGCTGTTTAAGGTTTAACTTCCTAATGTCCATTAAGAAAGACATATTCATCTCTCAAGAGATTCTTTAATTGGTAGAAAATTGAAAATATGTGTGAGCAGATATTATCTGATGTGTTGTGTGGTGCATTTGGGTGAGAATCATCTGCATGGGCTCATGTATCCGAATGTTTGGTCTCCAGTTGGGGGGTTATTTAGGAAGAATTAAGAGGCGTGGCCTTCTTGGAGGAGGTATGTCGTTGGAAGTGGGCTTCGGGTTTCAAACAGCCCATGCCAGGCCCAGTCTCTCTCTCCTTCTCTCCCTCCAATTGTTGATGTAAGCTCCCTGGCTTGTATGCTCCAGTATCATGTCTGACTGTCTACTGCCATGCTGTCTGCCATGATGGTCATGGACTCTAACTCTCTGAAACTGTAATCAAGTCTCCAATTAAATGGCCCTTTTTACATCACCTTGGCCATGATGTCTCTTCATATCAATAAGAGAATTTTTTTGCAATCAATCATTTTCTTTCTTCTCCAGCCCTTCAGATCACCCATCATCTTTTCAATGGCCAAGTGTCCAGACAGTCTAGTCTTTCCTAAACAGTTCTATAAGTCACACAGCTAAGGACATCCTTTCCATTCCAACAGTTCTCAGATAATAAACCATAAGATATACTTCACACTGATCCTCCAATATCCTCTTTGTGCCAATTACAGTGTTGAAATACTTAAGTTCAAACCTATACTGTTGATGGAAAAGGAGAATACGTGACATGGACCAGAAGTTCTTCCTGCTTTTATACTAGGACTCTGAAGGAGGGGACAAGAAATGAAGAAAGTAGTCAAAAGCTGGTGGGTG
Organism: Rattus norvegicus; assembly: GCF_021556685.1. Classification (NCBI taxonomy): domain Eukaryota; kingdom Metazoa; phylum Chordata; class Mammalia; order Rodentia; family Muridae; genus Rattus; species Rattus norvegicus. The sequence goes on along the minus strand of NC_141544.1, from coordinate 40,842,948 downwards.
TCAGATGGGCTGTGAGGCCTGATGACCCAAGCCAGCGAAACTTTTAGTATTTCAGCTCCTAACATACCCCTCAGTGAGGAAGTAGAAAACAAGTCAGTAGTGACTATAGATGGCAGAATTGTACGAAGCGTAGGGTGCTTCTAGGTCTTCTTCTGCAAGATGCACATCGCTCCAGCACACAAAGCATCTCATATCTTGGTGTCTCGAACATTTGATCACAACTTTAAAGGAAAACCGTAAAACTTCAGGAGCCAGTTCAAGTCCCTCATAGCCCTGGCATCAGTCCATTGCTGGCCTTCACTGGCTGGGGACACAGTTCAGCACTCCTTGTTCTATCTACAGGACCCCAAAGAGTCTTTGGTCCTACCCTGCTGCCAACAAACAAGGAATGCCAACAATTCCACATGAGCCAGGATTGTTAAGAACCAACATCAAAATAATCTTGACCTTTCATCTGGATATTAAAAGAAAACTAGACATAATACATTTTGTGTGTGTGTGTGTGTGTGTGTGTGTGTGTGTGTGTGTGTGTGTATTTCTTGCTTCTCTAGACTCTTCTGGGCACTACATTCGGTAACATTATCAAATGCATATCATCATATAATATTAATTATAATTTTCTTTTCACTGATTTCATGACTCCACACCAAATCTAGATGGTTTGTAGTTCATTCACAACACTGAGCACATAATATACAAGGTAATAATAAGAAATCATTACTGTTGATAATTACAAACTTGTTCATGGAAATGAGATAGCTTTCCCAATGTCCTTAATCTATAAATTGGTAAATAATAACAGTGCAGTCCTGCCCACCACATCACTGCAACCATGTCCTGTTCACACCTAACTCCTAGAGACCAAGTGTCATCCACAAAGTTCAAGTTTGTCCCTAGTATATACAGGAACATGTACCTGCTCAACCTCAACCCATGAAGATCGAACTCAAGTTGTATTCTCCATCACAGACTAATGAACCATTAATATAAGAAAAGCAGCCAAGAAGCCCATACTGCTTATTGAGAAAAACCATGGCTCTGCCTTAAATCTTCCAAACTCTAAATTCTGAGCATTCAAAATGGCAGCCTCAGCTTTACTTTTGATTTTTAAACAATGATTCATGGGGCAATTATCCCTTTCCTACTGTCTTAATAGAACCAACAGATAGATGATAGATATAGATATAGATATGTGACAGATATTAAATAATAGATAGATGACTAATAGATATAAATATTTGAAAAAAAGATATTAGATAGATAGATAAACAAAGATAGATGATAAACACATAGTAGAAAAATGGAGACATGTGAAAGATATTAGATAGATATACATAGACATGATAGATAGATAGATAGATAGATAGATAGATAGATAGATAGATAGATAGATAGATCGATAGATACTGCTGTTAACTGGAAGCATTTTCATATAGTTCTGCATTGCCAAGACATTAAACAATAAAAGGTCATTTGTAAGTCTTAGTATTTAATAAGATGCACTTTTTATCAAGTGGTCTGCAAACCACCTCCATTAGTGTTCTCAACCTACATTTTAAACACTTTCATGCCTAAGGCAAGCCATTCACAGCATACTTAAAACATACAGATGGCATGATCTCAGGCCATGCCCCCTTTGTGGCCATCTTGCGTGGCAAACGAGATTGTGAACTTTCTGCTGGGTAAAAACTCCTCCTCTGCGTGTAGATCTGAATATCTCTTTTAACTTTCAGCCACTTCACATAAGCTGTTCATTCACTTTCAAACCGTGGGTAACAAACGTCAGCAAGGGAGTGAATCTCTTCAGTTGTGTCACATGGTGTCCTTCTTCAGAAAGTCAAAATCACATATCGTAATTCCAAGGTGAAGTTTTAGTGAGATACTTAATTTTTATAGAGCATAATTGTGGAAGCTGTTGAGTTTTGCTTAAATGTGTATCTCCATCTGCCCATGATAAACACACACAGGTAAAATTCTCAGTAAGTGCCTGGATACCTAAAGCAATTTCTGGAAGAGAAAACATGCCCAAAATAAAGATATGCAAGCAGTCAACATCAGAGAGTATACTGAATGTGCAAACAATGTCTTCCATGATTCCAAACTTTCTATAATATCTCTGAGGAAAGATTTTCCTTATCTTCATGATGAATTCTGTACCTAGAGCAACAAATTAAAATTAGACCATTTTTTAGTCATCCCAAAATTTAAAAGTAATTTCATGACATTAAGCATAATAAAGCAAATTGCAGCAGTGAAAGAAACATTTTCATTAAAGCTTTAACAAATCACACCCAAAATTCCAATGCAGAGCTAGAATAGAGTTGATATTGTCTCTAAGGAACCAAAATAACAGATGACAGCTAGAATTCTCAGCTCATCATAACAAATATATAATTAGTTTTGACCTTTTCACAACATCCCAACAAATACAGTGGTTCATAAGCATGCATGGTGCAAATGAAATTAATTGCGAGGGTGTCTTTCCCCGAAATGTTTAATGATCTCATCACACAGATTTCCTGGATGATTTCTTACTGACTTCCTCCTAAAAATAATGCCATCAGAGGCCAGGAACCAGGTTAATCTCATCAAACCAGAACCAACCAACATCTGCAACTGTACCTAGCTCGTGTGCATACTTTCTCATTTATGTGAAAACTCTTTCTCTTCCTCCCTCACTCCCTCCCTCATTTCCTCCCTCCCTCCTTTTCTCTCACTTTCTCCCTGCCTCTACTTGCATCCCTCCTATTCCAGTTTAGCAAATCTGGACTTGATTTTTAAAGCCCCAAGGTTACCATGTATGACATGGCACATGCCTATAATTAGAAAGCTGAGGCAGGAGGATTGCAACTTAGTGGTCAGCCTAGTAAGAGTTTGTCTCAAATATAGTAACAGACAAAGCCAAATGCCAGTGGTTATAGAAAGCTTTCCTTGGTCATGCATCTGTCTCCTTTTAAATGGTAACCTTAGAGTTATGGTAAGAACCTGTGTAAGTATTTCCTTTAATACTGAAGTCAGACTCTCTTGAACTACTCCCATTGATGAAGTCCAACAGTGTGGAGTTGATTTCTGATAAATATGAAAATGAAGTCAACCAAGGTTAGTGAATTATCCTTGCAAATACAGAACTTTATTTTGAAATTGTCTTGGACAGAACATGCATTCACCATATTTTCCCTCTCTCTCTCTAACCTTTTTGTGTTTCCTAAATCTTGCCTAATTTTCTTCCCCAATTAGACAAGAGACTTTTCTAAGTTCCAAGAGAGTCACGACTTAGACCCTAACACTATAAAACATGTTAGTATATTAACCCAACTACCTATCTACAAGAGCATTTATTCCAAAACTTAAAAATAATCAATTAAAAGAGTGAATTGTGATTTTTTTTAAAAGGAAAGGGTAAAGAGAGGAGAAATGAAAGGGTAGGGTGTGGGGCTAAACAGCAGGTAACATAGGCTCATGATGTTAGATGAAAAGCAGAAATCTTCATAGTTATAAGACTACAGAATATGTTAGATTCAAAGATGAATTTTCCCACCACTGATGAAAAAATTAGTTCTAATCTAAAGGAGGTCAGTTAACTCCATAAAGCATTCTCAGTAATAGTGATAAAATTCTAACATCAATTACCAATGAATACTAGCACTATCTCTTAAAAGGATTTTCGGTGTTCCAATTTGTCTGGAATGATTTAGATATTATCTTCTAGGCACAAATATGAGCTATTATATCTACTAAACTCCAAGCCAGGTTTATTGTTCAATGTTATAACAAAAGCCATTTTTTAAAAACACCTATCAAATATAATTGTTTCCTGAATCTACTCTACACTCAAAAATAGAGAATAAGGAAGCACCATTCAACTTTTCAAATGCTAGGGCAAAAAAAAAGACAAAAAACAAAATGAGTTCACCATTCAGTCCTCTCAACACTGCAGGTGTTGCTGCTTTCAACCTATGGAAGCAGTGAGCTGCCCCAGAGACAATGCCAAAGACAGTCGATGATGAGTATTTTGGAAATTGGTTCCTTTTCTCTGTGGGTGAGTGGAAAATGCACTCCTCATTACTATCATGAATCATAAGATGGAGATCCCAAACCAATCTACCAAGAGAACGTGAAGCCATCAGGAAAGAATGAACTGACATCACTCACCTGTGGGGCACTTCTTAGGGGAATTTAACTGAGATGATCTTGTGCCCACCTTAGGCAAGAAGGTAGAAAACTACAAAAAGGAATGATGTGTGGCTTGTCACTGTCCCACATGGGGGTCATGAGCTGTGATCGTGACAGTGAATGACTTCATCAGCAGAAACAGCTGGAGTTAAACAGGGGGCCCTCTTCCAGCAGCTTTGTGATACTGTTCTTACATTCCTCCAAGTACAATTTATTGCCTCTAGTCGCAGCATCAAAGGAAGTCACAGTAGCATATTATACTTCATGCTTGTTGCAAAGACAAAATTAGTCTCTAAGACGAAGTCTTTTTTTGCCACTATTGAGCTGTGGCCTAAAATCTTCATGCCAAGTCATACTGGTTTTGCTGCTAAAAATTTTTTATGCACCATGACTCATGAAAATGAGACAGTTTTGCTAAGTCAATGATAAATGAATGGATCCTGTCTTGTTTTATTGCAACTACAACATTGGAGAGGCTTTTATGAGGCCATGTGGCATTGACTTATGGTCAAATAGCATAAAAACTCTACTCCTCAGGGTCTGATTTGATGTCAGCTTTACAGGTGGCCATTTTTAAAAGAGGTCCAGGAGTACCTGATGAACTCACTTTGGTGGTTCTCATAAACTTTTTTAATTATAATATAATTACTATATTTTTTCTTTCCCTTCCTTCCTCTAAACTGTCCCATATACACCTCCCCATTCTCCTTCAAATTCATGGCTTCTTTTTCTACCCTAATTGCTATTCAATGCACATATGTATATAGATATGTTTTTATAAATATCTATATAAAGTTCCTTGTATATATGTTTGCAGGACTAACAGTTGGGTTCTGTGACCTTTAGAGGAACGAGACAGCAGGTATTCTGGAAGCTGACTAGAGCAACACAGGTGAGATTTTGCCTTTATTCTTTTCAGTGAACTTCTTTCTTTCAGGTTGGATAGAGCTCTCCAGGCTTCCTTTTTAGAATGCCAAAAATATTTTTAGGATAAATTTTATTATCTCATATGTTCATTGCTCAAATCCAAGTAAATCATAAAATCTTCTAACCTAAGGGTAGGGTCAGGATCTCAACATCACAGGCAAACAGAGTAGGAGAGAGATATACCATGGATTAGTCCTTGAGTAGTGAGTAGGATCAAGTAATACAGCAAGGTAATTGCCCTCTAGACTTGAAGGAAGAGGAGCAAGAAACAGTTACCAAGATCTTTGGGTTCTTGTAAAGAGGCCTTCTAAGGAGCATGAGCCCTAAGACTGGAAACATATTCACTGGATGCATGAGTAAATGATGATGAGATAAATGTAATAGGGATACAGATCTTATTTTCTTCCAACTCTCCAATCTGTGCATGTGCTTGACACTGGCTCAAACAACCAGAGTTGTGTTTGTCCACTGTCTCGGTAGTGATCACCACTCTCAAGGACACTCTCCTAGAATATAGGGAAAAAAAGAGATGTGGAGGTAAAGATAGCATATCTTACATAACAACTAACAATGCTTTTTCTTCTGTATTAGAATGTGTGTGGATAAATAGGCAGTATCACTCAAAACTAGCATATCATGAAAGTAAAGTCCAATGTGTCATCTGAAATCTAATTTAGCACAAATGGAGTCCCCGATGTTATAAATTGCTTCTAGGAAGAAAAAAATGATATAAACTCAAGATAGGAATTCTAAAATTCAAGAAAGAGGAAGTATGTGCAAGTTCAGGGTTTGGAGTTAGGTAGACCCAGGGTGGAGTCTGAGAGCCTTTCTAGTGTCTCTTGGGGCTTTGGTTTTCTAACATCAGCAATGAGACTATCAATAGTACAAATACTTTAACACAAAGTCATATATTTTATTGGTAGTAATCATGTTGTTCTTATGAGTTTTAAGTCTGAAGTTAAGGAGAATGAAACTCCACCAGAGAACCTTCACCAGGTTTCCAAACAAATCCTCGAAAAATACATGGCACCTGTGAGATTCAGTTGTCATTCGGTTTGACTGAAGTGTTCATGACCAAAGGATCTACACAACCCTGGAATCATAAAGCAGAACTCACGTCTACCAGCTCTCACTGGGATCCCTCGAATTGTCCGCTGTCCTCTTTAACCTGTTACACTCATGTCTGAGATGAGCCAAAGCCAGATACTCCGTAACCAGGCTCCAAATAATAGTAAGATGCTGCTTCCGGCTTATTGAGTCTCCAGAGCTCCAAAACATGCCAGTTTGGAGGACCTAGCTGGACCGTGTAGCAAGTTTATCAGCCAGGGTCTTAACATGAAATAGGTGCCACGCCCAAGAAATTCAAAAGGGTTTACTGAAAAGAGTGTTCCAGAACTGGGAAAAAGAGTGGGTGAAAGCCCAAACAGCTGACATTGTCATCTATCCTCCAAAAGGAAGAGCAGGAAGGAAAAAATCACCAAAACAAAAGGAGGGATTATATCATAGGAAAGAAAACAATAACTGGAACCTGTGACTGCAGGTAGAGGAATACATCCTCTGATGTCACCCTTTTGAGCAGGGAAGGGGCATTCTGGAGAATGCTATTCAATGTGGCTTCCCATTGAACAAAGCCACCCAGAAGGCTCAGGTTTAGGAATCCTGGGGAAGTAGTACAGGAAAAGAAGCCAGCTCTTTCTAGTAGACAAAAAGAATGAGGAGGTGCATAGACTACACCTGGAGAAGTTATGGAGAAATAGAGAAAGCTCTAGAGAATCAAATTAAAACTAGAATCCTCCTCCCACTACATAGTTCTTCTAAAGAAAATAATGTCGGACATATTCAAACCCAGAGAATTACAATCTGATCTCTACAGGACTCAAGGCATTAACCCTAGCACTCAAAGGCAAAGGCAGGCAGAGTTCTGTGAGTTCAAGGCCAGCCTGGTCTACATAGGGATTTTCAAGTCAGTCAATACTACATACTGAGATCCTGTCTCAAAAAAGTGGGGAGGGGAGGAGGGATGAAGATACAGGGAAAGAGAAAAACAGAAACATAGGGAGAGAGAGGAAGGGGGAGAGAGAGAGAGAGAGAGAGAGAGAGAGAGAGAGAGAGAGAGAGAGAGATGGTGTTTTAAAAGAATTCTCTGAGCTGTTGGATCAAAGAGCAGAGTGGGATCCACAATATTTCACCGTTAGTAGATATTTCAAAACACTCAGAACTAGGCTTCATGTCTCTTGTGTCCTCTACTAAGGCATTAGAGATAATATGACTTGAAGTTGATCCCAAGCCTAACTTCACGGATAGCTCATTGCCTACACCTTAAGACATATAAAGAGAGGCATCTGTGGATTTTGTAAAACATCAGCAAACAGTGCTTTTCTGGCTGTTTTCTTGCAAAGGACCTGGCTTCATTTCCCAACACTCTCATGAAGTGTCTGTTGATGCACCAAATACTGCACACATTGGGTAGACAATAAATGCTTATCATAACATATATTAAACATGTTGACTATGATGGCAGAAAAAAGACACCAGTGGCTAGGGGATGAGAGAAAATAAACTTGTCGCTGGAAAAGTAAGAAATAATTTGTGGAGTGGAAGGTCTTGATCAACAGTACAGTATAATATGAAATGAGAGCTATACTCAATTGTATGCCTATAAAAGCATAAAATTGTTACATCCTAAAAGCACAGGAGAAAATGGAGACCACTCCGGTCAATGTTGACATCAATTTATCTGTTTCCTTATGTGAACGTCTTTCTCTGACAAATGGATATCTCAAAAACATGACATATCTGTCATTGCACTGTAATTGGTCCTTCTCAGATGCTGCCCAACTCCCAGAAATTAAGTCAACCTATAATATCATATCAGGTTCCAGGAGAAGTCAAGGAAGGCCAAGAATCAAGTATCAGAAATGAGATCTTTTCTGTCACCTAAAAACATTTCTCTAAAACAATGCTAAGCAGTCCAGACTGTACTCTGAAATGGGTTGGTATAGCCAAATCCCAGATTGCTGAAAGGAACAAGTGGGCCTTTCCCACGGACTAAGTCCCTTTGTCTTGGAAATGTAAACCAGTACCAGGAATCAATGTATATGCACTAAAGGAAAAAACAAAACAAAACAAAACAAAAAAAAGCCAAACCATAGAGGCTACACGTGCATGCACAGTTGCATACAGCTAGCATTAAATTACCCAAAAGTGCTCTATTAAAGAGAATTACCACCCCCTATAAAGCTGCAATCATAGCCATTATGTATCATCTGGCTTAAATCAGTTCCCTGGGAGATGTCCTGATTAAGCGGATTTCCCAATTAAACCTGTCCCAGTTGAGTGGAGTGTACCATTCTGATTAGACTCCTAATTTATATGGGAAGCTTTATATTTTATAGAAAGAGGAGTTGAGGAAATTGTCAGTCTATGAAATGTTTCCCCATGCATTCATCTCTCCAACAACAAACCTCTCCTATTCACTGACAAACACAGGTACTTATGTGCCAAAGCAGTTCTAAGCCTCTTAGAGATAATGTGAATTGTTCCTGCTGGAGTTTAAGCTATTCTTCAAGAACTGTTTGATACAGCTGGCCATCCCTTGACAGACACATCCAGAGGAACATTCAAAAAGGAATAGTAAAAGTGAATGGGACACAGAGGCTGCTACCCTTCTAGCTTGTTCTCTGTTTCTGTGACACACACTGACCAAAAGCAACTTGGAATGAAAGGGTTTTATTTCTTCATGCAGGCTTCAGACCATCACTGAGGGAAGTCAAGAATGAAACCAATGCAAAAGCAATACAGGAACGTGGCTTGCTTGCTTCCAGAGACAATGGTTCTTATACAGCCCATGGTCAGCTGCCCAGAGGTGATACTACCCAGAGTAGGCTGGGTCTTCCTATTCCACTTACCAGATAGAGGCTTTACTGCATGCATAACTAGCCTGTGCTACAGTTTCTCTCCTTGTATTCTATATAGTCCAGACAATCATCTACGAGAGTCATGTGCTTTTTATTTGAGTGAGTTTATTATTAAGTATATTACAAATCAAAGTAAAAGAGGACAGAGAGAGAGAAAGAGAGAGAGAGAGAGAGAGAGAGAGAGAGAGAGAGAGAGAGAGAGAGAACAAAACATCGAATCAAATCAGGTACTCAAAGCATATAGCATAAGTTGACTGAGGAAGTCCCGTTGAAGCAGCCAATTGAAATTCTCAAGAGAAGTCCTGGGCAAAGCAAAGTGTCCCCTCAGTTGAATCTTCCAAGTTAAAAACAAACAAACAAAAAACCAGAAAACAAACCAGTAACAACAGCAAATAGCAACAGATAGAAATGACATCAGCAAATTGAATACTCACAACACCCATCAGAAACTATGGGAAGCTGAGGCATCAGCTGAAGCTCGTTCCCATGGGTGAACTTTCTCCCCTCTTCCTAACTGCAGGCACCTTTATATCACAGGATGAATATAGTAACGACTATGGGAAATGGTTTGCCTTTTGGCTCTCCTTGAGGACATGTCTTTTGCTCTTAGGCTGATTAGCTCTTCTCCTTCTCTGTCTCAGAATTGGGATTGGGGGTCCATCACAGAACCAGACAAGGAGCCTTCAAGGATATTTGAGATAAACACTTTTGCATCTGAATGTGGAGGTCAACCACATTCCCAGAGACATCTTTTCAGTGAGTTCAAATAACACACGGCAGCTTAACGTTATAATGGCCCTACAGCCTCTCATCTCTTTTCTGTCCTAGCATAGCTGAACCCAGGAATGCTCCCAGATAACTACATGCTGGTCCTTATTGTCATTTTCCTAGGACACCTAACCTGCAATGGGAGCCACCTAACAGTGGGGGGTTTCGATCTCTTTTCCCCATCCCTTGTTCCACACATGTCTCTGACTTTCTGACATCAGCAGATTCAGACGTCAGTGTCCATGTCTCCAAAATCCCAACCACTACAAGCAAACTTCTTCCCAAGTACTAACCAACCAGTGTTGGTCTGGGTCTATTCCATAGTATCCCGAGGCAGACCCATAAGCTTCGACAGATGAAGCATGAGAGCTGGTGTAGGGGGTGTAGGGGTTGAGGATGGGACAGGTCTGTCAGAGCTCCATCTTTACCACCAGATACCTCAGCTGTGTACAAATACTCACTCTTAGACTGACCACCAGGGAAGAAAACCTAAGTTAAAGAATATCTGTGTGCTAGCAGTATCTAATCTCACAGAGCAGAAACAAGTTGTGAGAGAGAAGACAAAAGAAGCGAGAAAAATAGGAGTGCTGGGTTGACAAGATGTCCATTAGTCAAAGACAAAACCCCACTTAGAGGAGAGAACTAAGGGAACTACAAATATGGCAACTATGGTCAATGTATTTGGAAAAAGACTGGGAACATGGGTTTTCCTTGTTCCCACCACAAAGCACACTCTCTGGGTGAGGCAATTCATATGCTAATTATATCAATTAATCTATTCACACAGTCCAGTGCATTCAAATTTTAAAACATCATGTTACATACTATGTATAATTTTTATTTATCAATTTGAAAATTATCTCCTTGTGGACTGTGGATATACCTCAGTTGGTCCAGGCTGTTGGCCTGATTTCAAAAGCCCCTAGATTAGATTCCCAATACTATAGTAAGGCAGCATGACAGAAAATGCCTGTAACTCTGGACTTGGAGGTGGAAGCAGATCAGAAGTTGAAGGCTATCCTCAGCTACATAGAATGCTCAAGGTTAGCCTGGGTTATAGAACTGCCCCCCCCCACACACAAAATATAATCAATACTTTTCATTCATCTATCTTCATCTCCATCTTTAAAAACTCAACTAAGAAAAACTTAGGGTACACTCTGCCTGTTCAAAATTCACTCACCTCCTCAGTCCTCTGCAGCACTCTTTTTTTTTCATCTTTATTAAATTGGGTATTTCTTATTTACATTTCAAATGTTATTCCCTTTCCCGGTTTCCAGGCCAACATCCCCCTAACCTTACCCATACCCTTTACATCCAGTCTTGAGGTTCAGAATCCCAGAGTCCACATGCACATGTAAGTTGACTACTGAGGGATATGTGGTCTTGGAACAGTATACTGGCTACTATTTCTCCCAACATCTGTGAAGTGCAGAAGAAAAACCTCAAATTCTTTACCCCATTCTCAATATAAAACACTGGTCCATAGTCAGGACAGAGGCCCCAACAGATACAGTCAGAAGATGAAATTGTACTGTACACAGCAGGCAGTAGCCCATGGCAGTTCTAACTTCCATATGGGTACCACTGTCAGTCTCGAGGCTGGAATGCATGCCGGCTTGCTGTACTCTGCCAAACACTACCTGCTGCTTCCTCTCGGTTCTTTGTGTTGACCGCTCTTTTCCTTTTTCATAAAAATAAAAATCACTGGTCTTTCCAATTGAGAAATTGCCTTGGCAAGCTTCCTTTTCATTTTAGACTATTTAAAGGGCAGAGAACTTGCCTACTGCAATCTTGGGTTCTGGCTTTGATCTCATGCACTGTAATAGCTGCAAAAGAGTAAAAGAAAACATGTACTGATATTTTGCGCGCTCTCTCTCTCTCTCTCTCTCTCTCTCTCTCTCTCCTTTTTTCTCTTCTAGCTGACAGTATTCCTATTAGTAAAACTCTGAAATTCTGTGTGTCTCTTATAATCTTATTGGCATTCATACTTTAGGTGAAAGTCACTAAACACATTATCTTCCCTCAGATTATCCCTTCTCCATCCTAGGTCACCTATAAGCCCACTGTGAGACAATAAGATTCTTCAAAGTTTTTTTAATAGAGAAGATCTAATAGGGGCAGCCTTAGAATCTTTAGAAATCTTTTGTTAGCATGAAGCATTTTCTGTTGTATAGCCATACAAAGAATTTAAAGATTCATTCTACAAATAATCCCTAGTCTGGGTCTGTATCTTAATTTTAGAATCCTTTCCCCTCTGGAGGAGAACAGAAACAGTTTTATTTTCAAATATGAAAGTCCTGACCCCTTGACTAGATCTCTAAATTTTGAGTGAAAATTGAACATGTACACTTGTGACTCATTTCTCTTTATCCTTATCTTATATTCAGCCAAAAGTTGACAGTTTCAATACTCCACCTAGAAATCTAATTATTCAAATCTGTGAGGTCACTATGTTCTCAAGACAAATGTGTTTTCAAACTTCACTGCATAGCAAGTGCCTCCTTTCCTCTGGCATACAACAACTTTTTTTCTCATTGTCCTTTGTGTCATCGGTAAACATGACCTCAAGGACTATCAAGCTTCCTCAAATCATCTGTCCAGAGGTAAGATTAAATATCTATTGTACAGAGAGCCCCTGGGCAGCACCCCACGAGCGAACCTGAGCCTCGGGACCACAGGTAAGACCAAATTTTCTGCTGCAAGAAAGCTGCCTGGTGAGCTTGGGACACACGGAAGCAGAATTTCTCTAAGACCGAGCACGTTCTGTGTTTACCGGAAGTCCCACACCCGCGGATCCCGGCCCGCAGCAGCTCTCTGCCCCCAGACCCGGTGAGAGAGAGACCCAACCGCCTGGTCAGGTGGGCACTCCTGAGACTGCAGAGCGGAAGAGACCACCAACACTGCTCACCCCTGCCCACATCCCTGGCCCAAGAGGAAACTGTATAAGGCCTCTGGGCTCCCGTGGGGGAGGGCCCAGGAGCAGCAGGACACCGGCCTGAGACACCTCCGGAACCTGAAAGAAACAGACCGGATAAACAGTTCTCTGCACCCAAATCCCGTGGGAGGGAGAGCTAAACCTTCAGAGAGGCGGACACGCCTGGGAAACCAGAAGAGACTGCACTCTGTGCACATCCAGGCGCCAGAGGAAAAAGCCAAAGACCATCTGGAACCCTGGTGCACTGAAGCTCCCGGAAGGGGCGGCACAGGTCTTCCTGGTTGCTGCCGCTGCAGAGAGCCCCTGGGCAGCACCCCACGAGCGTACTTGAGCCTCAGGACCACAGGTAAGACCAAATTTTCTGCTGCAAGAAAGCTGCCTGGTGAACTCAAGACACAGGCCCACAGGAACAGCTGAAGACGTGTAGAGAGGAAAAACTACACGCCCGAAAGCAGAACACTCTGTCCCCAGAACTGACTGAAAGAGAGGAAAACAGGTCTACAGCACTCCTGACACACAGGCTTATAGGACAGTCTAGCCACTGTCAGAAATAGCAGAACAAAGTAACACTAGAGATAATCTGATGGCGAGAGGCAAGCGCAGGAACCCAAGCAACAGAAACCAAGACTACATGCCATCATCGGAGCCCAATTCTCCCACCAAAACAAACATGGAATATCCAAACACACCAGAAAAGCAAGATCTAGTTACAAAATCATATTTGATCATGATGCTGGAGGACTTCAAGAAAGACATGAACACACTTAGGGAAGCACAGGAAAACATTAATAAACAAGTAAAAGCCTACAGAGAGGAATCGCAAAAATCCCTGAAAGAATTCCAGGAAAACACAATCAAACAGTTGAAGGAATTAAAAATGGAAATAGAAGCAATCAAGAAAGAACACATGGAAACAACCCTGGATATAGAAAACCAAAAGAAGAGACAAGGAGCTGTAGATACAAGCTTCACCAACAGAATACAAGAGATGGAAGACAGAATCTCAGGAGCAGAAGATTCCATAGAAATCATTGACTCAACTGTCAAAGATAATGTAAAGCGGAAAAAGCTACTGGTCCAAAACATACAGGAAATCCAGGACTCAATGAGAAGATCAAACCTAAGGATAATAGGTATAGAAGAGAGTGAAGACTCCCAGCTCAAAGGACCAGTAAATATCTTCAACAAAATCATAGAAGAAAACTTCCCTAACCTAAAAAAAGAGATACCCATAGACATACAAGAAGCCTACAGAACTCCAAATAGATTGGACCAGAAAAGAAACACCTCCCGTCACATAATTGTCAAAACACCAAACGCACAAAATAAAGAAAGAATATTAAAAGCAGTAAGGGAAAAAGGTCAAGTAACATATAAAGGGAGACCTATCAGAATCACACCAGACTTCTCGCCAGAAACTATGAAGGCCAGAAGATCCTGGACTGATGTTATACAGACCCTAAGAGAACACAAATGCCAGCCCAGGTTACTGTATCCAGCAAAACTCTCAATTAACATAGATGGAGAAACCAAGATATTCCATGACAAAACCAAATTTACACAATATCTTTCTACAAATCCAGCACTACAAAGGATAATAAATGGTAAAGCCCAACATAAGGAGGCAAGCTATTCCCTAGAAGAAGCAAGAAACTAATCGTCTTGGCAACAAAACAAAGAGAATGAAAGCACACAAACATAACCTCACATCCAAATATGGATATAAAGGGAAGCAATAATCACTATTCCTTAATATCTCTCAATATCAATGGCCTCAACTCCCCAATAAAAAGACATAGATTAACAAACTGGATACGCAATGAGGACCCTGCATTCTGCTGCCTACAGGAAACACACCTCAGAGACAAAGACAGACACTACCTCAGAGTGAAAGGCTGGAAAACAACTTTCCAAGCAAATGGTCAGAAGAAGCAAGCTGGAGTAGCCATTCTAATATCAAATAAAATCAATTTCCAACTAAAAGTCATCAAAAAAGATAAGGAAGGACACTTCATATTCATCAAAGGAAAAATCCACCAAGATGAACTCTCAATCCTAAATATCTATGCCCCAAATACAAGGGCACCTACATACGTAAAAGAAACCTTACTAAAGCTCAAAACACACATTGCACCTCACACAATAATAGTGGGAGACTTCAACACCCCACTCTCATCAATGGACAGATCATGGAAACAGAAATTAAACAGTGATGTCGACAGACTAAGAGAAGTCATGAGCCAAATGGACATAACGGATATTTATAGAACATTCTATCCTAAAGCAAAAGGATATACCTTCTTCTCAGCTCCTCATGGTACTTTCTCCAAAATTGACCATATAATTGGTCAAAAACGGGCCTCAACAGGTACAGAAAGATAGAGATAATCCCATGCATGCTATCGGACCACCACGGCCTAAAACTGGTCTTCAATAACAATAAGGGAAGAATGCCCACATATACGTGGAAATTGAACAATGCTCTACTCAATGATAACCTGGTCAAGGAAGAAATAAAGAAAGAAATTAAAAACTTTTTAGAATTTAATGAAAATGAAGATACAACATACCCAAACTTATGGGACACAATGAAAGCTGTGCTAAGAGGAAAACTCATAGCGCTGAGTGCCTGCAGAAAGAAACAGGAAAGAGCATATGTCAGCAGCTTGACAGCACACCTAAAAGCTCTAGAACAAAAAGAGGCAAATACACCCAGGAGGAGTAGAAGGCAGGAAATAATCAAACTCAGAGCTGAAATCAACCAAGTAGAAACAAAAAGGACCATAGAAAGAATCAACAGAACCAAAAGTTGGTTCTTTGAGAAAATCAACAAGATAGATAAACCCTTAGCCAGACTAACGAGAGGACACAGAGAGTTCGTCCAAATTAACAAAATTAGCAATGAAAAGGGAGACATAACTACAGATTCAGAGGAAATTCAAAAAATCATCAGATCTTACTATAAAAACCTATATTCAACAAAATTTGAAAATCTTCAGGAAATGGACAATTTCCTAGACAGATACCAGGTATCGAAGTTAAATCAGGAACAGATAAACCAGTTAAACAACCCCATAACTCCTAAGGAAATAGAAGCAGTCATTAAAGGTCTTCCAACCAAAAAGAGCCCAGGTCCAGACGGGTTTAGTGCAGAATTCTATCAAACCTTCATAGAAGACCTCATACCAATATTATCCAAACTATTCCACAAAATTGAAACAGATGGAGCACTACCGAATTCCTTCTATGAAGCCACAATTACTCTTATACCTAAACCACACAAAGACACAACAAAGAAAGAGAACTTCAGACCAATTTCCCTTATGAATATCGACGCAAAAATACTCAATAAAATTCTGGCAAACCGAATTCAAGAGCACATCAAAACAATCATCCACCATGATCAAGTAGGCTTCATCCCAGGCATGCAGGGATGGTTTAATATACGGAAAACCATCAACGTGATCCATCATATAAACAAACTGAAAGAACAAAACCACATGATCATTTCATTAGATGCTGAGAAAGCATTTGACAAAATTCAACACCCCTTCATGATAAAAGTCCTGGAAAGAATAGGAATTCAAGGCCCATACCTAAACATAGTAAAAGCCATATACAGCAAACCAGTTGCTAACATTAAACTAAATGGAGAGAAACTCGAAGCAATCCCACTAAAATCAGGGACTAGACAAGGCTGCCCACTCTCTCCCTACTTATTCAATATAGTTCTTGAAGTTCTAGCCAGAGCAATCAGACAACAAAAGGAGATCAAGGGGATACAGATCGGAAAAGAAGAAGTCAAAATATCACTATTTGCAGATGACATGATAGTATATTTAAGTGATCCCAAAAGTTCCACCAGAGAACTACTAAAGCTGATAAACAACTTCAGCAAAGTGGCTGGGTATAAAATTAACTCAAATAAATCAGTTGCCTTCCTCTATACAAAAGAGAAACAAGCCGAGAAAGAAATTAGGGAAACGACACCCTTCATAATAGACCCAAATAATATAAAGTACCTCGGTGTGACTTTAACCAAGCAAGTAAAAGATCTGTACAATAAGAACTTCAAGACACTGAGGAAAGAAATTGAAGAAGGCCTCAGAAGATGGAAAGATCTCCCATGCTCATGGATTGGCAGGATTAATATAGTAAAAATGGCCATTTTACCAAAAGCAATCTACAGATTCAATGCAATCCCCATCAAAATTCCAATCCAATTCTTCAAAGAGTTAGACAGAACAATTTGCAAATTCATCTGGAATAACAAAAAACCCAGGATAGCTAAAGCTATCCTCAACAATAAAAGGACTTCAGGGGGAATCACTATCCCTGAACTCAAGCAGTATTACAGAGCAATAGTGATAAAAACTGCATGGTATTGGTACAGAGACAGACAGATAGACCAATGGAATAGAATTGAAGACCCAGAAATGAACCCACACACCTATGGTCACTTGATTTTTGACAAAGGAGCCAAAACCATCCAATGGAAAAAAGATAGCATTTTCAGCAAATGGTGCTGGTTCAACTGGAGGGCAACATGTAGAAGAATGCAGATCGATCCATGCTTATCACCCTGTACAAAGCTTAAGTCCAAGTGGATCAAGGACCTCCACATCAAACCAGACACACTCAAACTAATAGAAGAAAAACTAGGGAAGCATCTGGAACACATGGGCACTGGAAAAAATTTCCTGAACAAAACACCAATGGCTTATGCTCTAAGATCAAGAATCGACAAATGGGATCTCATAAAACTGCAAAGCTTCTGTAAGGCAAAGGACACTGTGGTTAGGACAAAACGGCAACCAACAGACTGGGAAAAGATCTTTACCAATCCTACAACAGATAGAGGCCTTATATCCAAAATATACAAAGAACTCAAGAAGTTAGACCGCAGGGAAACAAATAACCCTATTAAAAAATGGGGTTCAGAGCTAAACAAAGAATTCACAGCTGAGGAATGCCGAATGGCTGAGAAACACCTAAAGAAATGTTCAACATCTTTAGTCATAAGGGAAATGCAAATCAAAACAACCCTGAGATTTCACCTCATACCAGTGAGAATGGCTAAGATCAAAAACTCAGGTGACAGCAGATGCTGGCGAGGATGTGGAGAAAGAGGAACACTCCTCCATTGTTGGTGGGATTGCAGACTGGTAAAACCATTCTGGAAATCAGTCTGGAGGTTCCTCAGAAAATTGGACATTGAACTGCCTGAGGATCCAGCTATACCTCTCTTGGGCATATACCCAAAAGATGCCTCAACATATAAAAGAGACACGTGCTCCACTATGTTCATCGCAGCCTTATTTATAATAGCCAGAAAATGGAAAGAACCCAGATGCCCTTCAACAGAGGAATGGATACAGAAAATATGGTACATCTACACAATGGAATATTACTCAGCTATCAAAAACAACGAGTCTATGAAATTCGTAGGCAAATGGTTGGAACTGGAAAATATCATCCTGAGTGAGCTAACCCAATCACAGAAAGACATACATGGTATGCACTCATTGATAAGTGGCTATTAGCCCAAATGCTTGAATTACCCTAGATCCCTAGAACAAACGAAACTCAAGACGGATGATCAAAATGTGAATGCTTCACTCCTTCTTTAAATGAGGAAAAAGAATACCCTTGGCTGGGAAGGGAGAGGCAAAGATTAAAACAGAGACTGAAGGAACACCCATTCAGAGCCTGCCCCACAGGTGGCCCATACATATACAGCCACCCAATTGGACAAGATGGATGAAGCAAAGAAGTGCAGACCGACAGGAGCCGGATGTAGATCGCTCCTGAGAGACACAGCCAGAATACAGCAAATACAGAGGCGAATGCCAGCAGCAAACCACTGAGCTGAGAATATGTCCCCCGTTGAAGGAATCAGAGAAAGAACTGGAAGAGCTTGAAGGGGCTCGAGACCCCAAAAGTACAACAATGTCAAGCAACCAGAGCTTCCAGGGACTAAGCCACTACCTAAAGACTATATATGGACTGACCCTGGACTCTGACCCCATAGGTAGCAATGAATATCCTAGTAAGAGCACCAGTGGAAGGGGAAGCCCTGGGTCCTGCTAAGACTGAACCCCCAGTGAACTAGACTATGGGGGGAGGGCGGCAATGGGGGGAGGGTTGGGAGGGGAACACCCATAAGGAAGGGGAGGGGGGAGGGGGATTTGCCCGGAAACCGGGAAAGGGAATAACACTTGAAATGTATATAAGAAATACTCAAGTCAATAAAAAAAAAAAAAGAAAAAAAAATGAAAAAAAAATGAATAAAGCAAAAAAAAAAAAAAGATTTTACTGCAAAAAAAAAAGTTTTCTTTAGTGACTATAGATATATGTTTATGGTTTTAGAAGAAATTTTACCTTTGACAATTGATTTGTAACTTTGATAATTGGTTTGAGCTAGAACTGCCTTGTAAATGCATAATAATAAAGGTAGTTTGTCATCCAATTATATTATTAAAACTATGTACTACAAAAAAAAATAAATAAATATCTATTGTAGATTGACGAATTATGCCTAAGCAATGAACCAAAATGACAATCATTTATCTTACTCATAAATCTGGGAATGGTTGGACTGAACCAGATAGCAGTCCCTCAGAATCCTTCATGTGCTTGATACTAAACAGTGGCTGAGCCTCAGCTCATCTTGGAGGTATCTTCACCCACAGTTCTGAAACTGAATAGTTAAGACTCAAACAAAAGCAGGAACACTACAAGTTGTCAAAGACAAAAGGTTGGATACTAACCTTTCTTCCCCTTTCTCTATCACTTCTCCTCTCCTTTCCAGTTTTGTTTATTGATGTCCAAACTCATCCTGAGGTTCAGTTCTCACACAGGTGGGACAAGGTCTGACACCCACATTCATGGCATGTGCAGTGTCAAATAAAAATTTAAGTGAGCAATGAAAAATGTATACAGAAAAGAGTCCAGGAGCTACAAAGTAAATGTTTCTCCTTGACCTCTCCCAGTGGTGTAGCCTCACTTTTGTGATTAGTGATTAATTCTGCTAGCAACAACATTTTGAAACATACATCAATTATTTCCAACAAAGGATATTCACCCGAACCCTGAAATCCAGCATTTCTACTGATAGTCAGTCACATAAACAGGATAGAGCACCCATATGCCTGACCTTAGCTTTCCACTGGTATCACAGTTCAAAGTCTTTACTAAAAACCATATTGATACATTAACTATCTGACAGAACTCAGAGCTTCCAGTAAATGAAGACATACTTAGCAGACAATATTTCAAGAATCCAAAGGTTCCCTGTCCAGAGCTAAAGATAATCCAAACTTTTCTTTTGGAAGACATAGATTTTCAGCAGCTTAGACCTAATGCCTAGGCATATTAATTAAGCGTAGACAGACTTCCAACACTGTGGCCAAAGACTCCCTTAATAACTCCCATAGGGAGTACTGCTTGACCAAGGCTTGGAAGTCATTCAACAGTAAACTGGTCCTGCCTATCCATTAATCAAATATAAATTCTGCTCATGCTTATATTTGGGAAACCATTTCACAATGGGGGAGGGACACATAAATGTTTACAGAAAGGTTGAAAGTTATCATAGGTGATGAGTGATATCTAAAACGTTCTTCCTGTCTCTGCTGACGGAGAATAAGAATCTTTTCACACTTTGCTTCTGTCTAAGGAGAAAACAATTTGTCAAACTAAATAAACACAGGAAATATTTTCTTTAAGGCAAAAATTCAAACATTTAGGTTCAAACTTGGAAATCTCCATTGGCTGGAGCAGAAGTTTTAAGGGACTTGGAACTTGCTGTTGGTGAAACCTTTGGTGAATGTGTCCTTTCCTAAGGGGCCTGAGCAGTCCTGACCCTACATTGCCTGAAGGAACAAAGACCATACATTTCCACTTCCTTCCTTTGTCCTATTTCAAGTACCCTTAAATAACTATGAATAACTTTCTTAAACCTTTTTAAAGAAATGAAATACATCCATGTAGCAAACCAGATAGACTTTTTTGAAACAAAAATATATTTCTACGTAGACCAAAGGGGACAAGAAACTCGAGGCTCTTACTTTGCACCTTTTAAAACTGGTGGTCTTGCTACTTCCTCCTAGGAGGAGTTAATTTTTGAATATATTTTGCACAATATTTTACCTTTACTTTCTTACCTTAAATTTAGACTGTTAGGTATTAGATCATTTTGTTTGGGATGACTCCCAACTCAGAGAGAAAGATACTTGGCATCAAATGATAACTATCCAAGCAGCAAGACTCTTACTTGCACGGTGCCAAGGTAGCCTCCAACCTCCCCAGGAGTCAGATTTCTGCAGGTCTGTGACTCAAAGAATCTGAAATTCTCAAAGATTTTCATCTGTGTTGTTCCAAGATACACCCTTCCCTTTCAAGACCATCTCCTGTCAGAACTAAGTGGAAGAAAAAAAAAGACAGCCTACAGTCTAGGGATGCTAACACAACACATAAAACAGGATGCAGCCAAAATCACGCCTATCCATCATTAAGATGGCATCCCTCCTGTCATTTTGTTCTGTCCATGTGTTCCTTTGTTTGTTCTTGTTTGAGAAAAGGTCTCTCATTATCGTGGAACTACCCAGGTAGGCTAGGCTGGCTGACCAGCTGTACCCAGGACCTGCCTGTCTCTACCTCACCAGCAGTAGAATTACAAGCAAGTTCCCCCTATTGTTTTTCATTGTTGTCACTGCTGCCATTGTTGTTTACTGTGGCATTTCTAAGGACAGCTACATAATAAGAAATTCCAAATTACCGATGCCTGAGATCCTGTTTTGTACTAGAGCACCATACGTGGCTATCCCAGCTTAGCAAGCTTGTGTTTCCAAGTGACTGTGTGCACAGAATGTAAACTGAGACTACAGTGTCAAGGGAGATGCTTGTATAGGGTTATTTTTCTAGGCTCCCAAGAAGAGCAGCATTATCAGCAGGCTTAGAAACACTATAGCTGGTTCCAACACAAAACGATTCTGAAGTTTAATTTAAATTTCGCCCTCCTGGCTATTTGCGTTGGGCTTCACTTCACTTGAAAACTAAAGTAGCTTGAATGGTTGTGAACCTGTGGTTAGGACTTTTAATTTCCCAGCCTTTGTGCACGACTGCTTGCATGGCAGGAGAGCATCCCCTTGACACAGAAGCCAAGTCGCTCAGTTGTTCATTGACATCTTTGGCCTAACATCAACACAGTATTTTGTTTACACATCCCACTGCCACAATTGTCCAAACCAAATGCTGATGACATCTGGGTCTCTCAAAGCTGTGGCCACTGCCCTTAAATTCTATTAACTTCTCCCATGACAGCGTCAGATAGAAAGAGATTCTTTAGATATGGGGCCCCCACCTTATCCATAGTGGAAGGGATGCTGGAAAATTCTAAATCCTTTCCTGCTTCTGAATGTATTCTTTCTTTTGCTAATGTTAGGGATCAGCAATCCAGAAAAAGAATATTCTTTATACAATAAGAAGGTCGTTTTAAATATCCTGAGATCTCCTTTCCTCTTCAGTGAACTGGGGATGCCTTCTCAAGAAGAGTCTCTTTGGAAGTTGCACTTTGTATTCAGAAGGCAAAGATGTGTGACACAGCCCGGGGGCTCGCCGATTCCCTCATACTGTTTTGTCTCCAGGCCATGATGTTTTGTTTTGCTTTATTTTCTGATTAGCAGAGTTCAGAGCCAACATGATGGAAGGGAGAGGAAAGACCTATTCCCAAATGCAGTATCTTCCAATGTGGCCATTCTGGCTGCTGCTGCTTCTTAATTGGATCAAAAGTATATGGCATGTGAAAGCACAAGAGATCATACTGTATTTCTGTTTTTTTTAAGTGTGTTTAATTTCCATACATAATTTTAGAGAACCTTTTATTTGTGAAAACATCCATGGAGCAATGAGGACCACTATGAGAAGGTGCTAGGGAACCGATGAGGAACAAGGAATTTATATTGCATTGAGAGAAAACAGAGAGGAAGAAATATACATATAATGGAAGTATGAGAAAATAAAAGGATAAGGATAATGGGGAGGGGGGTCAAGGTCAGGGTTGATGTTTCAGAGTCTAACCAAGACTGCAGGGCAGAGGGATAAAATCTTTAGCTTCCCAGTTACCATTCACTGCCCAACCCTATGTCTGACCTAACATTCCATGTAACTACCAATTAAATCTTCTGGACTGTATTAACTTAATAGACCACTAGCCACCATGCTATGTTTTTTTTTTATCTTTATTAACTTGAGTATTTCTTATTTACATTTCGATTGTTAGTCCCCTTCCTGGTTTCCGGGCCAAACATCCCCCTAACTCCTCCCCCTCCCCATCTTCCCCCCATTACTGCCCTCCCCCCAACAATCCCATTCACTGGGGGTTCAGTCTTGGCAGGATCAAGGGCTTCCCCTTCCACTGGTGCTCTTACTAGGATATTCATTGCTACCTATGAGGTCAGAGTCCAGGGTCAGTCCATGTATAGTCTTTAGGTAGTGGCTTAGTCCCTGGAAGCTCTGGATGCTTGGCATTGTTGTTCATATGGGGTCTCGAGCCCCTTCAAGCTCTTCCAGTTCTTTCTCTGATTCCTTCAACGGGGGTCCCGTTCTCAGTTCAGTGGTTTAATGATGGCATTCGCCTCTGTATTTGCTGTATTCTGGCTGTGTCTCTCAGGAGAGATCTACATCCAGTTCCTGTCGACCTGCACTTCTTTGCTTCACCCATCTTATCTAGTTTGGTGGCTGTATATGTATGGGCCACATGTAGGGCAAGCTTTGAATGGGTGCTCCCTCTGCTTCTGTTCTAAACTTTGCCTCTCTATTCCCTGCCAAGGGTATTCTTGTTCCCCCTTTAAAGAAGGAATAAAGCATTCACATTTTGATCATCTGTCTTGAGTTTCATGTGTTCTATGCATCTAGGGTAATTCAAGCATTTGGGCTAATAGCCACTTATCAATGAGTGCATACCATGTGTGTTTTTCTGTGATTGGGTTACCTCACTCAGGATGATATTTTCCAGTTCCTATGCCTATGAATTTGCCTATGAATTTCATAAAGTCATTGTTTTTGATAGCTGAGTAATATTCCATTGTGTAGATGTACCACATTTTCTGTATCCATTCCTCTGTTGAACGGCATCTGGGTTCTTTCCAGCTTCTGGCTATTATAAAAAAGGCTGCTATGAACATAGTGGAGCATGTGTCTTTGTTATATGTTGTGGCATCTTTTGGGCATATGCCCAAGAGAGGTATAGCTGGGTCCTCAGGTAGTTCAATGTCTAATTTTCTGAGGAACCTCCAGACTGATTTCCAGAATGGTTGTACCAGTCTGCAATTCCACCAACAATGGAGGAATGTTCCTCTTTCTCCACATCCTCGCCAGCTTTTACTGTCACCTGAGTTTTTGATCTTAGCCATTGTCACTGGTGTGAGGTGAAATCTCAGGGTTGTTTTGATTTGCATTTCCCTTATGACTAAAGACGTTGAACATTTCTTTGGGTGTTTCTCAGCCATTTGGCATTTCTCAGCTGTGAATTCTTTGTTTAGCTCTGAACCCCATTTTTAATAGGGTTACTTGTCTCCCTGCGGTCTAACTTCTTGAGTTCTTTGTATATTTTGGATATAAGGCCTCTATCTGTTGTAGGATTGGTAAAGATCTTTTCCCAATCTGTTGGTTGCCATTTTGTCCTAACCACAGTGTCCTTTGCCTTACAGAAGCTTTGCAGTTTTATGAGATCCCATTTGTCAATTCTTGATCTTAAAGCATAAGCCATTGGTGTTTTGTTCAGGAAATTTTCTCCAGTGCCCATGTGTTAAGATGCTTCCCCACTTTTTCTTCTATTAGTTTGAGTGTATTTGGTTTGATGTGGAGATCCTTGATCCACTTGGACTTAAACTTTGTACAGGGTGATAAGTATGGATCAATATGCATTCTTCTACATACTGACCTCCAGTTGGACCAGCACCATTTGCTGGAAATGCTATCTTTTTACCATTGAATGGTTTTGGCCCCTTTGTCAAAAATCAAGTGACCACAGGTGTGTGGGTTCATTTCTTTGTCTTCTATTCTATTCCACTGGTCTATCTGTCTGTCTCTGTACAAATACCATGCAGTTTTTATCACTATTGTTCTGTAATACTGCTTGAGTTCAGGGATAGTGATTCCCCCTGAAGTCCTTTTATTGTTGAGGATTGTTTTAGCTATCCTGGGTTTTTGTTATTCCAGATGAATTTGCAAATTGTTCTGTCTAACTCTCTGAAGAATTGGATTGGTATTTTGATGGGGATTGCATTGAATCTGTAGATCGCTTTTGGTAAAATGGCCATTTTTACTATATTAATCCTGCCAATCCATGAGCATGGGAGATCTTTCCATCTTCTGAGGTCTTCTTCAATTTCTTTCTTCAGAGGCTTGAAGTTCTTATTGTACAGATCTTTTACTTGCTTGGTTAAAGTCACACCGAGGTATTTTATATTATTTGGGACTATTATGAAGGGTGTCGTTTCCCTAATTTCTTTCTCGGCTTGTTTCTCTTTTGTGTAGAGGAAGGCTACTGATTTATTTGAGTTAATTTTATACCCAGCCACTTTGCTGAAGTTGTTTATCAGCTTTAGTAATTCTCTTGTGGAACTTTTGGGATCACTTAAATATACTATCATATCATCTGCAAATAGTGATATTTTGACTTCTTCTTTTTCAATCTGTATCTCCTTGATCTCCTTTTGTTGTCTGATTGCTCTGGCTAGAACTTCAAGAACTATATTGAATAAGTAGGGTGAGAGTGGGCAGCCTTGTCTAGTCATTGATTTTAGAAGGATTGCTTCAAGTTTCTCTCCATTTAGTTTAATGTTACCTATTGGTTTGCTGTATATGGCTTTTACTGCGTTTAGGTATGGGACTTGAATTCCTATTCTTTCCAGAACTTTTATCATGAAGGGGTGTTGAATTTTGTCAAATGCTTTCTCAGCATCTAATGAAATGATCATGTGGTTTTGTTCTTTCAGTTTGTTTATATAATGGATTATGCTGATGGTTTTCTGTATATTAAACCATCCCTGCATGCCTGGAATGAAGCCTACTTGATCATGGTGGATGATTGTTTTGATGTGCTCTTGGATTCGGTTTGCCAGAATTTTATTGAGTATTTTTGCATCGATATTCATAAGGGAAATTGGTCTGAAGTTCTCTTTCTTTGTTGGGTCTTTGTGTGGTTTAGGTATTAGAGTAATTGTGGCTTCATAGAAGGAATTCAGTAGTGCTCCATCTATTTCAATTTTGTGGAATAGTTTGGATCGTATTGGTATGAGGTCTTCTATGAAGATCTGATAGAATTCTGCACTAAACCCGTCTGGACCTGGGCTCTTTTTGGTTAAGAGACCTTTAATGACTGCTTCTATTTCATTAGGAGTTATGGACCACCTTGCTGTTAAAATCCAATATCAGCAATTTTTCTTACAGTCATTCATAGACATTAGGATAGATTAGATGAAATTACGGGTAAGATACTATTATTTGTAAAATAGACCTACAAATTGAGTAACATTGTGCCATATTATCTCATTCTCTCCTCAAGATCCCATCCCAAAATAAGCTATAACAGTGACTTTAGAATTCTGGTAAGGGACCAGAAGACACAGACCACTTGTCCATATGTTTTTGATGTGCTAAAAACAGTTGATACACTCTACATGCTAGCATTTACAAATTATTAGAAATATCAAAAATATTTCATTACACATGCAAAATATATAAAAATGAGAAGTCCCATGTCCATAGAGATTTGTTAGAGTATAGATAGATTCGCTTCTTTACATATTATTCATAACGGTGTGATACAACAGCAGAGCAGGTACATGTTGCAAACAAAGATTATATAACCTGCAAAGCCTGAAAGACCATCTCTCCCTCTAGAGAATGAACCTTGCCCTAAGTAGCACAACCCTGAAAAAGGAAAAAAATGAAAATAATAAAAAAATTAGAAAGATAATTCTCATCATAGATAGATAGATAGATAGATAGATAGATAGATAGATAGATAGATGATAGATCAAGGGCTAACAGCAAAAACATTGGTCTTTCCCAGAGACCAGCATGGTCTTTCTTTGAGAGTGTTGTGCACACATAAACCATGTTTTGACCAAATCCAGTCTCTAGTCCTTCCATTCAAATTTTCCCATCGTCATCCCCACCCCATTCTCTCCCAACACCATGTGTTCTTTATTTTTTTCACTTTGGTTTTGTTTGTTTTTCTTAATCCACTCCATCCACTCAGCCCTGCCATTATGTGCTTAAGCATGGAGGAGGCACAGCCTCTTGGGGATCTGCCTATCTGAGAACTGTGCCTCTCCCCTAGCAGCCACCATCAGTTGCCAATAGTTTCTGAGTTAGAGGCAGAGATTCATGATCACCTCCCTTCCCAACACTAGAATTTTTGACTGGCTCAATCTTGCACAAGTCTTGTGCATGTTCTCACAACCAACATGAGTTCCTATGTGCACCTGTCCCGAAAATGTACTCTTGCAACACCTTTTGGCTCTTACAATATTTTTGCTCCCTCTTCCACATTGTTCCCCGAGTCTTTGGAGGAGAAATGATAAAGATGGACCATTTAAGACTGAGCACTCTGAAGTCTCTGGTTCTCTAAAGTTGACCAGTTATGGGTATGTATGTGCCATAATCACCACCTTCCATAAGAAAGCAGCTTCTTTGCTGAGAGTTGACAGATGACCCAATCTACAGGTATAGTGTTGTCACTACAACTTGGTTTAATACTATGTTGTTTAGCAGAATAGTAGTAGGATGATCTCACTGAGGGCCACAGGTTGTCCCAATGGTGCTAGCCATGAGTTCTCTCTTGCAGAGCAGGCCATAAATCTAATCAGAAAGTGGTTGGTTATTCCTGTAATATACATGTCATTATTGCACCAGTGGGCATATTGTGCCAGGACAGTTATTAATGTACTTTGAAGGGGTCATATCTGGTAAGTGTGCCCCCAAATAGTACATTCTAATGTGGAAATAGTTTTTATAGTTACAGGTCAAAATAAAGTATAAATCAAGACACTTTTCAAAGGCATTGGTGAGAATAACACATAAGTGTACTACAGAAAAGAAGGAAAATCGCCCACTGTATGTCTCATATCTTATCTGGTGGAATTCTCAGCTTTGGAATTTGTTGCACAAATGATCTATTAAAACACTCCAATAGGTTTTACTCAATAGTCACAATGATGTTAGATCAGGTACAGAAGTCAGCAGTGAATGGTTGAAAAGACTAAAGATAGCCCAAAATAACTTGGCTCTACTTCTGCAACATTCTAATTCTCTGCAATCACAAATTTCTAATCTGTCAGTCATCCTTGTAGCATCTTTCCCATGTGTATAGCTATTGTCCTGGGAACTCCAGTTCAGCAAAGTCAGGTATGTATGTCTCCAAACTCTGCAAGGAGGCTTTATTCTGATTTATCTTTCAAGCAGGGCTCTGCATAAAGGACAAAAATAGCAATTACCACCCCTCTTTCCTACTTTGCCCCTGATACCAACCACAGTACTAGACAAGCCCATAAAGAAAGTAGAAATTTATGTGTCTTGTCACTTCTTCCTCTCCTACCTGCTGCTGTTATGAAGACTTCAGTAGTCTCCAGCAACAGGGCCAGAAGCAGGTCAGCATCAATGTAACCAACCTGTCCTGCCCAGTTGATAGAAGCTGATCAAGAGTCCTCAAGGCCATCCAGTCACAGTAACCACAGCCTGCACTATACATGGCAAAGGAGGTTTACTGACACAGTTAAAGGGCATGTGTTGGGTTGGGAAGAGTATTCCAGACTAGCTGGGTGAATCCTAAATAAAACTATTCTTGTTCCTGTCGAAGAAATACAAAGGGAGCAATGATGACCACAGAAGACAATATGACCACAAAGGTTTTGTCATGAAAGGAGTCCAAAGCCAAGGAATGATTGGATGCAGTTGTAGACCTAGACCAGCAGAAAGTGGAACTCACAACAGTTCCAAAGTGAGCATCCTCCATAGTGAGCATCCTCCATAGTGAGCATCCTCCATAGTGAGCATCCTCCATAGTGAGCATCCTCCCGCCAACACCTGGATTCCAGCTCCGGAAAACTGGCTTAGGACTCATGACTTCCACAACTGTACGAGTATATATGAGCTGGGTTTCCTTTTCTTATGAACTGAGATTTACTTCTAATTTAAAAGGAAAGGAATAACAAGACTTTAACTTCAACTCAAACTCCAGCCTGTTTCCTTTGCAGAGGCCATTGTTTTAAGTTTGTCTATGCACGATCAAGCATATTATTCTGTCCTAGCTTACATATCATCATATTTTTTTTAAAATTACTTTTTAATCTGTTTTTACAGTCTGGACTTTATCCCCTTCCAGCTCCACCCTCTGACTGTTCCACATCCCATTCCTCCTCCACGCATCTCCAAGAGGATGTTTCACACACCCCAACTCCACTCCAACAGACCCCCTAACTCCACTCCAACAGACCCCCCAACTCCCTGGGACTC
Source organism: Rattus norvegicus (assembly GCF_021556685.1). Taxonomy (NCBI): domain Eukaryota; kingdom Metazoa; phylum Chordata; class Mammalia; order Rodentia; family Muridae; genus Rattus; species Rattus norvegicus. The sequence continues at coordinate 40,813,701 of NC_141544.1, read as the reverse complement.
CAAGTACCCAAGTACCCAAAGGTTAATACATCTTCTCTGACTGAGTCCAGACCAGGAAATTCTCCACTGTATATGTGTTGGGTACCTCATATCAGCTGGTGCATGCTGCCTGGTTGGTGGCTCAGTGTCTGAGAGATCCCAGAAGTCCAGGTTAACTGAGACTGCTGGTCCCTCTACAGGGTCACCCTCTTCCTCAGCTTCTTCCAGCTTTTCCCGAATTCAACCACAGGGGTCAGCAGCTTCTGTCCATTGGTTGGGTGCAAATATCTGCATCTGACTCTTTCAACTGCTTGTTGGGTCTTTCAGAGGGCAGTCATGATAGGTCCCTTTATTGTAAGCACTTCATAGCCTCAGTAAATGCCAGGCCTTGGGGCCTCCCCTTGATATGGATCCCACTTTGCGTCTGTTGCTGGACCTTCTTTTCCTCAGGCTCCTCTCTCCGTTTCCATCCCTGCAGTTCTTTCAGACAGAAACAAATATGGGTCAGAGTTTTTTGACGGTGGGATAGCAGCCCCATCCCTCCAGTTGTTGCGCTGCTTTTCTACTGGAAGTGGATTCTACAAGTTCCCTCTGCCCACTGTAGGACATTTCATCTAAGTTCCCTCCCTTTAGTCCTAGCGTCTCTCACCTCCCAGGTCTCTGGTACATTCTAGAGGGTCTCCCCATCTCCTACCTCCTGAGATTGCGTTTCCATTCTTTCTCCTGGGTCTCAGGGCTTCAGACTCCCCCCAGCCCCCAGTACCTGAGCATGTTCCACTCTTCCCCTCTCGATTCCATTTCCCACCCAGGAGCTTCCTTCCCTCCTCCTGTGATTGCTTTCTTCTCCCTCCCAAGTGGGATTTGGGCAGCTTTACTTGGACCCTTCAGCTTGTTAACCTTCTTGAGTTCTGTGGATTCTATTCCAGGTATTCTGTACATTTGGCCAATATTCACTTATTAGAAAGCGTCTTCAGGGGGGCTGGGGATTTAGCTCAGTGGTAGAGCGCTTACCTAGGAAGCGCAAGGCCCTGGGGTTCAGTCCCCAGCTCCGAAAAAAAGAACCAAAAAAAAAAAAAAAAAAGAAAGCGTCTTCAATAAATGCTGCTTGTCTAACTGGCAGTCTGTATGTAAAAAGTGAAAATAGATCCATATTTGTCACCTTGCACAAAGCTCAAGTCCAAGTGGATCAAAGACCTCAACATAACACCAGATACACTCAATCTAATAGCAGAGAAAGTGGGAAAGAGCCTTGAACTCATTGGCACAGGTAAAACTTTCCTAAGCAGAATTCCAATGGCTCACACTCTAAGATCAAGAATTGATAAATGGAACCTCGTGAAATTGTAATGCTTCTCTGTAAGGCAAAGGACATAGCCAATAGGACAAATTGGCAACCTACTGATTGAGAAGAAAATCATCACTAACCCCACTTCTGATAGATGACTAATATCCAAAATATATAAAGAACTCAAGAAGCTAACTACCAAGAAACCAATCAAAACAATCAAAAAATGCCATATACTTTTTTAATTTTTTTTACTTAATCACTTTACTCCCACTCACTACCCTCTTCCCAATCACCTCCTCTGGCAATCCTTCCCCCACTCCCTTCCCTTTTTCTCTAAGTAGATGGCCTCCCAGTTATGCACCCACCCTGGCACATCAATTCTCTGGAGGCTAGGTGCTTCCTCTCCCACAGAGACCAGACAAGGTACCTCAGCTAGTAGAACATATCCCATGTACTGGCAACAGCTTATGGGACAACCCCTGTTCTAGTTGTTTTGGACCCACATGAAGACTTAGCTGTTCATCTGCTACATGTGTGTGAGGAGGTCTTGGTCCAGCCGTGTATATTCTTTGGTTGGTGGTTCATTTCCTGAGAGACCCAAGGGTCCAGGTTAGTTGACTCTTTTGGTCTTCCTGTGGAGTTCCTATCCCCTCTAGGACCGCAATCCTTCCTCCTATTCTTCCATAAAAGTCCCCAACCTCCATCCACTGTGCATCTATCTGAATCAACTGCTGGGTGGAGCCTCTCAGAGGACAGTCATGCTAGACCCCTGTCTTCAAGCATAAGAGTATCATTAATAATGTCAGCAATTAGTGCCTGTCCATAGGATGAGACTCAAGTTGGGTTGGTTATTGGCCGGCCATTCCCTCAGTCTCTACTCCATCTCCCATCCCTGCATTTCTTGCAGAGAGGATAAATATGAGCTGTCATAACCTCCAAGTTTGTGACAATTTGATATAATGTCCATAAAAAACAAACACATATTCTCTCTTGACTTGGATATTTTCAGATATAAAAATATAGATTAGAGTAAGACCTGCCAAGGTAAACTTGAGAGTGATTTAAAATAAGCAAACAACAACAACAACAACAACAAACCCAAGGGAAACCAAATGAGGGCTTTCTATTTAAACAGATGCCCAAGTTCAGTGACTGAAGTAAATAATGTACTATCATAAAAAAAAAAGTCCTTATGGAGAAAGTAACAAAATTTTAAATAAAGAGAAGTCAGCGTTACTGGCTTTTTTCTGCCTCAGGCTCCAACACAGCTCAACGGGGTACTTTTCATGATCAAAACTTTACTTAAAACTTGGGCAATTTGCTTACCCTGCTGCTTTTTGTACTGATTTTTCCTGTTAAAAAACTTACATTAAAATAATACTTGCCTTGAAGACTGAGTTTTGGACACCCCTTTCATGTTGGACCTAAAGCAAATACTTCATTCCCCTGGTGACAGCCCTCAGGAAATACTATACATGTAACAGGACAGGCCACACATACTGTTTCAGTATTCTCCTCTCTGCTCCTGCCTTCCTCTCTAGGAAGAGCAACCTTCCAGACCGGCAGTCGAGACAAACAATGAATACTGTATTGTTTTATTTCTCCCCATTTCCAGCAACAGTGCCTCTAGATCTAACGTAGCACAGACACTTTTGCCCCTTCACAATTTGTTTGCACTGTTATTTGCCTCCGCTTTACACAAGATGAAAATGCTGTTAAGGGAATAAGATGCGGAAGTTAAAGAAATTCAATGGCCAAATGAGACCCTGGAGCTGGTTTCCATTGTGCCTACAAACCCCTCCCACAGCATAGTTTGCCCCTTCCTAGGAGAATGCTTTTTTGATCTTTGCCTCAGTCAGTCCCTTGCCCAACAAACTCTCTCTTTCCATTCTTGTGGGGGGTCTATTGGGGACCTTTATTGTACAACAAAGCTTTACATTTTCCCAAAGAATCAGCCCAGTAACTTCTCAGTCATTCAACTTGTCACCCCAGCCCCTGCCTTCCCAGACTAAGAACCGCAGGAATCTAAAAGCCTGGGCTCCGTGAGTTGCATTCCCTGAGTGTGCCCCTACTCTTCGCCTCTTCGGTGCAGCCAGTGTTTGTTCGATGTACTGTTTGATTTCTTCCCATTGCCAGCAAAGGTGCCTTCAGATTTAACATAATCACGGACACTTTGGCACCTGCATAATGAAAAATAACTAGAAATTCCGACATTCCCAGTGGTTGTTTCACATTCTGCAAATGCATCGCCCTGGTGTCAGAAGCTGAGCTCATCTTGAATAAAAATAACTTCTAGGGTGGTACTTCTGTGACTCTCCCAGACTTCTCCAGTCCCACTTGGCACTCGTGACTCTTTTCCATGACCATAGTCGGCTCTAGATATGCTTCAAAGATTTCCTCCCAGGGCTAGAGCAACAGTGCCACATTCTGAGCATTGGCTCTCTCTAAGATCGGAAGAACTGCCTTCTGTGGAGTCATAACAATGACCTGTAAGAGTAAGGTCAGACCAGAAGCCTGAAGCCATAGGAACTGTTTTATAGAACTGTCCACTGCAACTGCTCAAAGCCCCATGGGAGAAGCTTTCTATATATTCCCCTTCATAATACCTTGAAGAAAATAATAATAGTTGATTTAAAAAATCACCTGGGAATTTGTATGTGTGTTCTCTTACCTCCCACAGACGATATGCTGAATCTCAGCTACCATTTTTCAAGCCTTACTCAGGTGGGATGGCAAAAATATAATTTTTTCTCCTCAACAGCCCATACCTATGGGTGTTTCTCTGCTGTATGCATGGCTTTCTTGTGCTGATATATTAGGAAAACAAGAACACAAGAGGTCTCGGTCTCTAGTAGTCAATCCATTCAACATTTACGTTGTGGGGATGCAGTGCCTATTCAGACTGTGAGTGTCTAAGTTTATGCAAGAACATGTGTATATGCATGTGGAGACCAGAGTTCAACCTCAGCTCTCTAACTGGGACCTGGGGCTCACAGCTCAGCTAGGTTAGATGGCCAGTGTGCCCTAGGGATTGACCTGGTCTCCCTCGACAGTACTAAGACTCCAATCACTTGCCACCACACTGGCATTTTATATGAGATCCTGGAATTAAAATAAGGTACCCCTGTTTGCATAACAAATGTTTGCCCACTGAACCATCTTCCCAGCCCCTCAAGGGCTTTTTTGATGGTATCTGGGACCAGTCACACATGCCCTGTTTCAGCTTCAGCAGCCCAGACTATCTAAAACTTACCATGGCTGGCTGGGAGAGAGGAGCTCTGTGATGGTCACAGCGGTCCATTTGTCCTCCCGCAAATTTTGTCACCCTTTCTCTAGGAGCATCTGGACCACGTGGGTGTCTTTCTCTCTCTGATTCCACAAATGCAAGTAAGATTCTGCATATTTTTCACAACTCTTTCCCAAAAGCACTGTTTCATACACTATTACCATCACCCAACATCTGGCCTCTCACCTTCCCCACAAATGGAAAAGGGAACACATATATTTATTTTTCCTGCTAGCAGCAGCAGATGAGGGCTTCATCCAGCTCTCAATACCAAGTCACCCCAGTCTTTCATGATACATGTAGCTGACTGGACAGCAGCCTGTAATTCTCCTTCCCTTCCCAGGAGCGTCCTCCTTATGAGGTTATCTTATTGGCTCCTCCTTTCAGAATAGAAGCTGTGTCTCCACTCCTTGAATCCGGGATGCTATTGTATCTTTCTTTGACCAATGAAAGGGATGCTGTGGCAGCTCTGGAACAGGCCTGAGGGGACAGGTGATTGACAGGTAGGGGGAGGCCCACTGCTGAGGTGTGAAGAAATCAAAGCCAGAATGCACAATGATGGAGAGTCAAGGACATCCTCATCATCTTCATCTCCAGTGCATGGACATGGACAGAGGCCATGCAGCCCTCTATAAGTTGTCTTCCAACCCAGAATCTGTAGCCGCAGTCATCTAGTCTGATTCTGATCAGCAGAGTTCAGGCAACAGTAAATGATGTTTGTGTTAGCCAGGAAATTCTGGAGAAGTCTGTCATGTGGCAAAGGCTAACTCCAAGTGTTTTCTCCTAACATTGTCTTCGCCTCACTTCCCCTGCATTTCCCTAAGGTTTAGACTTTTGAAACACTTACTCATGCTCTCCCCTTAGGCAATACGCTGGGCCCAAGGATATAATTGAATTACAGGCAGTAGTGGGAAAAATGAAATAAGAGGAAAACAATAAACTAAGAAACCGATATTCTGTCCCCAAATATATCCCTTAATACACTCATCTGCCAGGGACTTGGGCCCACAGAAAGCTTGTCAATCACAGCTTACTTCTGGACCTAAAATCACCTGTACATTTTAATTCCCTTCTTTCAAATGTAAATATTCATGCAACCTGGTCACAGCCCAGCCCAAAACCTCAAATTTGGAAAGTTGCTCCTTCCCAGCTCTTTCTAAGGAATATTGATTCTGGCTGACATAATCTAACATGTGCTTTTAGTTGATAGTGCCAGAATGTAGGATCAATTTCCCAAGATGACCCATTCCATACCCTACAAACACATACACACACACACACACACAAACACACACACACAAACTTACACACACACAAACACACACACAAACTTACACACACACAAACACACACATAAAAACACACTCACACACCTTCCATCATCCTACTTACCTATATGAATAGATACATACATATGCATATATGCATTAATACTTACCCTTATGTATATAGATATACATTTGCATATACTCAATACATTTATATATAGACATATACCTATGACAGATACATATACATACACACATTTGAACAACTATACATAGTTATATAAACATATATTAAACATTTACACATACATACACACAAACCCCATATATAAACCAAAATGTACATTTCCAAATTAATAACTGTTCACTCTGTTTATAGGTCATAACAGGGTGAGGATTTACAACAATGTTGAGCTGAAAACCACTTACTTAATGAAACTTACTTCCCTAGTAAGTTTCTTTAAGCTTGTATATAGTGCCTCATAATGTTCTTGAGGGACACAAGGAGGTTCAGAAAAGCAGCCTTGGAAACTCCAGGGCATTACCTCCTTAAGGCAAATGCTTGATCTCGCCCACGTTATTCAACCACTTCTGAATACGCTTTCTTCACTGCAATTCTACTACTTCAGTTCTACTACTAAACCAACACTGCCACCCCCTGAAGGAAGTAAATAAATAAGTTTCCTGGGGTAAGGTAACTATTAAAATCCTCTTTCATATAGAGGCCATAAAGAAATATCCACTTACAAGAACAAGCATCAGCATCTGAATTCTACAAGTCCAAACCTGAGAATTTTCTCCATGATTTACAGGAAGCATAGTTCTTTGTTTGAAGAGGTAAATCATTCATTCTCAGATTTCCTCAAAGAAGGCGTTCACCTCCATGAGTTGTGGATTGTTACCTCTATGAACTAAAATTACTAGCAATGTCTACCCTAAAAGGATGGCTTTGTGTCTAAAGGAACAGGAAGATTCCTTTCCCCTTTGGCTACCCCACTATGGTGTGTACAGTTTCAGAATCAATTATAAAATAACATTCTTTCTTCCTAGATTACTGAAGAGTCATTTTGTCTTTGAGCTACATATTAATCATATTATTCTCTTGTTCAATAAGTCTGTCTCACATGTAGAATATTGTCAACATGGGTCTGCTTCTAAAGGGGACAACTCTACCCTAAAGTAGCTCTGTGAAGCTGAAAAGCATTGGCTACAAAGTCACATGAAGGTTCTATGACACACACAGGACCCAAACATTACGGCACCGTGGTCATTTAACCACTTAATAAGATTGCCTTTTCCCTTTGAAAATGACAGAAAGAGTACAGCCAATCTCTAAACATTTTCCCATCTTCTGGTCTCTTCAGAAAATAATACCTCACACTTTTTTCCTATTCCCAATCCCCAGTAAGTATTGGTGCGCCATGGCCCCTGCTAGGACAAATTGCTACTTGGAAAAAAAAGTTATTTTCAGTTTTAGACAGTCCTCACAAAGAAAGAGGGCACACGTCCATGCTAGACGCCTCGCCTTCTGGAACACTGTGCCCATTTAGGAGAAAAGGAACCAGCTGGTGTCCTGAAGAAAATACTCTTTGGTGGTGCTGGCTGTCAGATTGCAAAGTAAAAATAAAGACTTATATAAATAGACATACCAAATGACTAACAAAGAAAGCCTAAATGGGAGATATGTCAGGGACTTGGGAAATGCCCAAACCGCTCCTTTTTAGCATGCTGGAAAAGCTATTATGAACATTAAGTCTAATTTTACTGTTACCATTTGCTTAATAAAATGGTCACATTATTTAACTTATCCACTATTTTTCTACTTTGAAAGCATCAAGTCAAGGGAATGTCTACTTCGCCCCTCACATAAAGAGCTACTTATCTGTGACTTTGAATATGATTTCTGCACATAGCATCTCTATGTTACTAAATATGACTCCAGGTTAAACAAATAGAAAGACAAGAGAAAGATGAATTGGTATTTAACAGGAAGGGTGTATGAGAGGCTATCAAGCTGAGCCCTCAGAAACATGAATTTAATGCAGCAGAGATAAACAGGAGGGTTCGGACTACAAATGACAAGGAAAACAAAACATACTCCTATCCTGTGCCAACAGAAATTTCACAGACAGGCAAACAAAAGGGGAAAAAGCAAGGAAAAATTTGAACTGAGAGCCATGTTTATCTGTCAACAATTAAGACTCGAAGAACACATACATCCATACTGGAAATTTTGATGCTATGATGAAATATGAAAAGAAAAATGAATTGTGTGGAGAACATAGGGTTTCATTTAAATGCTATCCTGGACACATTGAGCATCTTAAGCCACCTGCCAGGGGTCTCAGGAACACACAGTTAGTCCTGGTTTTGTATTAGGTGGTACCAAAGTAAACTAAATAGTTCTGTAGCTAATTTCTTACTCATTTTCCCCGAAGTTAAATTTGTCCTAAAGCCACTTTCCTACATAGATTGGCTTACTTTTATATATGTAGTGGACTGTAGTCTAATTTGTGTGTATACAGAAAGTGTACGCTACTCTTGAAAAAAATGGCTAAGCCCCATCTAATTGCAAGCACCAGCTGTTTACATTCACATAAGACAGACACAACTTTAAGCAACTGGATTGGCTCTCCCCTATTTCCTATTTTTGTATATCACTTCCTTGCCTCTAAGTAAAATTATAACTGGCCCACATGAATCAATGGAGCTTTCTGAATCATTGTAGGTGCAGACTGGAGCTGGATTCTAGAACTGCAATTAAACCTATAAAGTTTTTTCATAGTATATTTGTTTTAGTTCTGTCTTTTAGCAAAGGCCTTCTTGGAAAAGTCCCCATTGTAGTCTATATAGACTCTCCTGTTACATAGTGAGCCAGGAGTACTCCATCCCTTAGGACAGCATCTCCCTCCTCTCTAGAGCAAGAGGTAAAATTGGTAGCCTGGCGGTCAACCTTTTATGGCATGGTTATGTCAGATAAGTCACACACAAAATGGTTAAAATTGGCTTATTACTGTTGTCTCTTCTGTCCATTTCCCAGATTCACCTCTGGTCAGTAGTACAAGGGCCAGAATATAGTATTGGGCCGGCTGTTCAGCCTGAAAACACAGGGTTACCATATTCCCCTTTCCTGACATCTGGTGTGGACATTTTTATTCCTCCTCCAATTTACCTACACTATCTGTCCCTTGACAGTTGAAGCTGGGGACCTACTGTGGAACTGCTGTCCATTGACCTGTCTTTTTGTTTGTCACACCATAAATACATTTGAGCTACATATTTGTGCCTATAATTGTTTGAGCCTGGATATACAAAGTTAAGGAATACACTCTTGCCCTGGAGTGGCTCAATATCAAGTGAAGGAGACATCCTGTACATAAGGTACTACAGTAACAACCTACATACTGGAGATGGGGTTTCTGGGCATCACTTTCAAAGCATGCAAAAGATGCCAAAGGCAACCGCAAAGACAGAGAGAGACTGCGTGTACCCAAACCTCCCTGGTTATAGTTACCCTTCTGCTCTACCCTCTACTTTCCCTTTCTAATTGGGTTCAGCCTCCTACCTTCAAAAGTAAAACTGTGACATACAAAATGGTTAGAATTGGCTTATTACTGTTGTCCCGAGGTCCCCATGAAAGCCCTATGTGTTGCCTACTGTCCCCTATGTGGTTCCCAGGCATCATTTATTCCCAAGAACTTTTCTTTTGACCTGTAAAGGTCTCTTCACTTTCTATTACTTCAAAAGTAATTCCTAAACACAACTAACTAAACCACTTAGGAGTAGAGCAGAGACCGTATCTGTCGGAAGCCCATCTGGCTTGGACAACTAGCCATAGGTGCATGCCACCGCCTGACCTCCTCTCCTTCTCTGTGAACAGGGGTCATTGACATGCAACCAAGCCAATTTCTCAAGTCCCCAGGGGAAAAATGTCTTTCTGAACCCCACCAACAACCTCTCTTAGGACCTACTGACCTTCTGTTCATGTCTCCTATAAAGTGACAGCAGGGTGAAAATAAGAATGCTGTGCTGGTATTTTCTACTTTTTTTTCAATTGAATGAGCCAATGACTTCTTTGTCTCCTTCCTGCTTGAAAGGGGGAGTAGGGAATAAAACCAGAAGCTTAAGTGTCACAGCTCACAGCAGGGATAGGGGAGCAGATCCTTCAGAAGAGAGGATGCTTAAAACATAAAAATGGGGCAGAGCACAATAGCCCAAGTCAAGACTGAGTGCCCACAGTGGGTGCTTATGCCTACTGCAGAAGGTTTTTCCACGGGCACTGTCTCCTTCCCCATGGCCTTGAGAAGCATCCCACAGTGGCAAAGCTTGCTAGTGAGCCATAAACTCCTAGTACTTGCTTTTATTGACCATCAGTCCACGGTGCACAGTAACCTGAAGTATTTCCTTCTCATATCCCACACCAATTCACAACAGTTCCTAGAGGTTGTTTTCTAAATGAGGCAATATGTAGCTTCAGGCTTCAAGTGATCAATATTCATACCGGTTTCTCCACACTTTATGGAGACAAATCTTCAAACTTTCTTAGAAGTTTAAGAGTAGACCTTCCTAGATTCCTGCAGTATGGAAGATTTACTAATGTCAACAGCAAAATTATAATATTTTTTAGTTTCCATCAGTTTAATGGAAACATCACTATACAAATCTCTCTTGGCTATTTTTGGCATTTCTTATGTAACTTAGATGATGTCTGCACTTGATTTTTTCTTTCAGTCTAATATGCATGTTATTAACTACAAGTATAGATAAAAGTGTCTTGAAAATAGCTTGACACCCTGGATTCTAGACTTATTGAAAGAGCAGAGACCATAGGTCTAGTCTGCTTCAAATCTTGTTAACATATATCTTACCTAGTAATCATTCTGAGGCTCCATATTGCCTAAATAATCCTATCCTAGCTTATGTCACCCTGCAGTTTTTCTGCTTGTTCTCAAGGTCACAGAAAAAGGCCTTGTTCTAATTTGATAAAGAGCATGACCAAAAGCAACTTGGGAGAAGAAAGACTTCATTTGGCTTACACTTCTGTGTCTCAGTCCATCACTGAGGGAAGTCAGGCAAGAACTGAGGTAAGACTTAAAGCAAAACCCATGGATGAACACTGCCTACTGGCTAGTTCACTGGTTAGCTCATGCATATCTAGCTTTCAGACTATTTGCCTAGGGTTAGTGCTGCCAGCAGTGGGTGAGGCCCTCCTATAACAAGGAAGGCCTATTAGCAAGCAAGGCAATGACCGCAGAGTCCAATCTAATCCGAAAATTCTTCAACTAAAGATTCCCTCTTCCCAAGTGACTTTGTTAAATCAATTGACAACAAGAATCGAGCAGGATTAGCCTTGAGATTCTTAGTTATCCTACTCTAGTCACTTTTTATGGTGGGCAATTGCCTCTGTCACAGTCTTAGAAAAGGGATGGGACATATATGTCACCCATATCTTGCATACACTTACATTCTTTGTTTATTTTCCAAACATGTTTGCCATTATAATGGAATTAATGGTATAATAGTTAGCATAGTGTCAACTTGCCACAACTTAGAATCTCCTCAGAAGAGAGTGTTGATGAAGGAGTGTCTAGATCAGGTAGATCTATGAGTATGCCTGTGAGAGATTTTCTTAATTATATTAATTAAACTAGAAATACCTACTCTGAATGTGGGCGGTACCTTCCCTGAGTTTGGTCCCTAGATTACTTAAGTGTAAAGGAAGCTGACAGCACTAAGCTCAGCATCCATGCATGGATTGTCATGTATTCTCTGTGTTCCTGACTATGAAGTAATACGACTAGCTGCTTCAAGTTCTTGCCTCCTTGGCTTCTCTGCAATAATCTGAAACTGTGAGCTAAAATAAACTCTTTCTCCTCAAAGTTGCTTTTGTCTAGATATTTTAATCACAGCAACAGGAATAAAACTACAATGACTTGTATCCTATAAAAAGGTGCACCCCAAGTTGTAACCTTTAGAACTGCTTAAAGTGACTATGGTGGTTTGAATATGTTTGACTCATGAAAAAGTTACAGTATTAGAAGGTATGACCTTGGAGAAAGTGTGTCATTCTTTGGGGGCTCCTTGCAGTCAACCTCTCTGCCCAATGTGGAAAAGAATCTCTCTCCTCCTGGCTGTCTTTATATTAAGATGTAAAAATCTCAGTTTCTCCAGCACTTGGCACTGCTTCCTGCCATGATGATAACGGTCTAAACCTCTGAAACTGTAAACTAGCCCCAATTAAGTGTTGTCCTTTATAAAATGTCTCGGTATCTCTTCACAGCAGTGAAACTCTAAGAGTTGCCATGGTCATGGTGTCTCTTCATAGCAATGAAACGCTAACTAAGACAGTGACCTTATTTGGAAATGACTCTTCTGTAGCTCTCTAAAAACCTAATTGGGCTTAGGATGTTAGAAGGAAAATATCTTGGATTCATAGTAAATTATAAACACCATGAATGTTGTTATTTTAAAAGAAGATGGATAGGGAATAACTTTGCATATGAGAGGAGAAGGCTTTATGAAGGCAATGGTAAGCATTAGATCTTGCCGTAAGTAAGAAATACCAAAACCCAGACAAGGACTCTTCCCTCTCATCCATGGAGGGTTCTGTTACTGAAGAGACCTTGGTTTAGAACTTCTGGTCTCTAGAACCATGAGGAAACATGCTTCTGTTTTCTTAAACCATCAAACTTGTGGTAACCTTTGGCAGTTCTGGGAAACTAATGAAGCCTCATCCTAATCCAGAATCTACAACCCTTTTCTCTATTGATCCTACCAGTAGGATAGAAAATAGAAATTAGGAGAACAAGAATGTTCCTAACTCCTCAATAGAATGAATCCTAACAATTGAGTCAGGAAAAAGCTAATGTTTACTGAGAGCCTAATTGATGGCATTTATTGAGCTCAAACAGTGTATTTCCTGGGTTACTTTCTGCTAAACTTATAGACAATAATTACAAATAACATAATTTTATTTAAAATTAAGTGACTTTTTCTCTGTCCCACATATAGCACACTCACTCTCCCTATCTGTCACCTTAGCAAATGAACCTCCTGAGTGAAGAGCATTAAGACCCATGTTTCTGGTTTATATCTAAATGACCACCATGAAGAATCCTAGGTCTTCCCGTACTACCTTGCTTGGCATTCCATTTGGTACCAAGCCTCTGTCCCTAGACCCTGCTCTGAAGAAAAAAGTAGATTTGAATTATTCCAAACAGCATTCTTCCCTTTTACCACATTCTTCCTCCAGCCAGAATGCTTTGTCCCATACCTATAAAACAATATTCTTAAAACAGAAGTTTGCTTTTGAGGCTATGTTCTAAAAGCATAAATGTGGCTTTTTGTGGACAAGTTCAAGCTTCATAATTCAATGGGCTTCTTATTCACTCATTAGGTGAGGTCACAAATACAGCACAAGAACACACTGAACTGAGCTAGCAAGTCTAAATGTGGACTGGAGAGGGTGAAAGAGGACAGGACATGGCTCAGAAAAGGGATGATGAGAGAAGCCTCTAAATTAAAATCAAGAAATGTGACTAAGCAGACGTGGCTGCAGGCTCCCTTAGTTTCTTTAACATTCTCATAGCTCAGCCCAACGATTCAGCACCCAAGCTGGAGATAATGCTTACTCCAAAGATCTAGGAAGCAGTACACACAGCCTCTGAGGGCAGGGCAGGTGCTCAGACTGTATTTGAGAGACCAACCTGTTGCAGTAAATATTAAAACGTTCAGGCACCAACCCACACTAGTGCCAGCACCAGTGGGCCACAAGGCATCTGCAGGGTATTTTCATCTTAATCAGCAAAGCTTCTCAACCTGACTCACTAAGTTTCCAATTCCCATTCCACACTGCTGCCTACTGGGACTGCCTATCTCAAGGCTCTCTAGCTGAGGACTCTGCTCACATTCCCAGCATCTGCCCACTGTGGTTACAGTCACAACTTTCCATAAGCCATTACAATCAAAACTCGATAAGCTTGTAATTTGTTCAATTAGACTTACATCAGTAAATTCTCACTCCACAAAGCATCCACATAATAAACTCAGAGCCAATTAATATTAATAAAAACTGCCCACCTAGATAAGATAAATTGTCCTGTAATTATCCACCCCTTATAAGATATTTATTGTTATCTGTGGCCCTTTAAAGCCACAGATCTAGTTCATCCTTCTCTGCCTACATCTTGATTCTTCTTCCTTTCTCTTCCCTCCTCTCTCCAAAACTCTGTGCCTGCCTTACTTTTTCACTGCCCAATCACAGGCCTTGCCTTATCTTGTGCCTGCCCTCACCTGCATATAGACAACAATGCACATTTCACCCTTTCAGTCTAATTTTAAAAAAGAACTTTTCTCTCAAGCGTAAGCTCAGCACAACTATTACCATTCTGTAACTTATAAAGTATAAGATATACCTAACACCCAGTTCATATTTTTTGTCAATTAAATAGAATACTCTGTTATCTATCCTAACTTAAGAAAGGCTTAAAAATCTATATGTTATGTCTTGGCTAGCTTGTATAGTACCTGAAAACTATCTAATTAAATAGGTATTCTCAATGTTGAATAGCCTGGGTAGGCTAAGAGACTACAATTAGTTTCAACCCCATTAGAAATCTGAGAACAACCAATGCTCTCTGAAAATATAGGAAGCCTAACAGGGTTTCCAGAACTGAGACAAGTTGTAGAGACAATTGCCTACCTATACAATCCCCTGTTAGCAACACATAAAAGAGCTTCACTCTTCAGCCTTCTGGACCAGGATCATCTGACAGACCTTTGTAACACAGAATTTTGAAGGACTTATTACTCTGACTTGGCAGAGATTATCAGTCGACTATTCTATACCACTACACCAACCATCCAAACCAAGGAGCCTGGTTCAGAGCTTTCAGTAACAACAGAACAATGTTCCATAGAGCATCACCATCCCAGCATTTTCTGGACAGGAATGAGTGGGTATACAAACAAGGATTCCCTGAGAATCATCATTGTCCACACAGAGTCATTACATTGCTATAATTGGGTATTATGCATGAAATTAGTGCTTCCCCCTCTATACCAAAAAGCATTTCTAGCATCTCTTATATGGACAGGTACAGAAGGTCACCTTGAATTGTTCTGTAAAGAATGATTGAATTTCCTTTGGGTTTCCTAGATGAATGAGTGACAGGCTACATTAGAACAAATTTCCCCCAAAACTGCCGAGACCTCTAACTAAACTTAATATATGTAAGCTACATTCTTTTCCAGTGATTGAACTTTAAAATATAGCACAGTGTTGTTATGAAGAAGTGAAACTTCACATACATTCCCAATATTTCCAGGCAGGCATAGGAAAGAGGGATTGGTCCTGATGACACACTCTGAGGTGAACCACACGGGAGTCTTTGATAGAGTGGGGTACAGTTATTGAAGTTACCGGCATTTGCCTGTGTGCTTTATGGAGTTCTGATGGGAATTAAAGCAAAATGAGATGGGGTGGGGAGAAAGAAAGAAAATCATGATCAAGGTCTCAGAAACTGAAAATAAGACATCTCTAATTCAAAGCCATTTATATGAGAACTATGGACTTGGGCTGCAAACTCTGACTGGCCCCTCAGGTGCACAGAAAAATTTTAATTAAAGTTTTAATACCACCTTTTACAGGTAAGGGATTTCTCAACAGCCAAATTACATGTGACTGTAGCAGGTGGCTGTTGCTGATTCCCAGTTTTCCTGGTTCCAGTCTCTGCTTCCTATTTTTCTTTTTACTTGTTTGTTCATTTGTTTTTGCTGTTTCAGAAAGCTTTATTTTTACTTGGTCCAAGACTTGGGAGAGGCTCCAGGACAGTTACCCAGCTGCCTAGTGGCTTTAGAGGGTCAATCAGGTGGAGGTGCTGAGGCGGCTGGTGCAGAAGAGGGAGCCCCTTGGAAGACACAGAAGCCACCTAGTCATGCTTGAGAGTGAGCGACTCAAAGAGATACTTGCCCAGAGATGTCCGGTCGTGCCAGTCCGTGCTGGTTGTGGCCCTGCCAGCCTACGGAGGTTGGTCAGTTAGTTGTCCATCTTCTTGATGAACTCCACTTCCTCATGCAGGAAGTGGTTTTCCAAAAAGTCACAGAGATGAGGGTCTGTGTGAGCAGAGTCCAAGGCATGCAGATTCAAGAGGGCCTGATTCAGGTCTTCTCCAGGGCCAAGGCAGCTTCTGTGACTGTTTACCCATTCACCTGGAGATGGCTTCATGCACATCCTGGAAGAGTGCATGGCCCCAGGATCTTTCTGCAACTTGGCATTCTGCAGCACCTTGGAGGTCCCGTGAATCTGTGTCTTGCTTCAACAGTGTTTGAATCGAACAGATCCGGGGACTCCCACTTTATTAACTTCCAGCTGCCTTACAAACCTCTCCAGTTGCAGCCTTCGGGACCATCTCCTCGCTGCCTTCGGCTTCTAGGACTAACCCTCTTCGCAGTTAGCCCCATACTCCGGATCAGGCGTGACCTCTCGGATTCGTTAAAATTGTTCCACCCGAGTGGAGTCTGCCATGAACCGCCTGGTCAACTTGGACCTGCAGCCCTTTCTCTCTGGGCTTCTGTTTTTTGGGTTTTTTTTTCTTTATATTGATATTCCTTTAATAATATCAGTGAAAATTTTCAGTTTGACAGGAGGGAAATATTTTGAATCCATGGGGAATTGCCTATTTCCTTTTGTCAGATTGCTCTATAGTTTAGAATTTTTGTTTTCAAGTAAATGTCACAGTTGACAAAATATGACTAGTATTTTTCCTTCAAAATCTTTTTGCTCTCTCTTTTCTAGCATTGGTTGATTCATATTTGGTTTCTTTTTTTTTTTCATCTTTATTAACTTGGGTATTTCTTATTTACATTTCGATTGCTATTCCCTTTTCCAGTTTCTGGGCCAACACTCCCCCTAACCCCTCCGCCTCCCCTTCTCTATGGGTGTTCCCCTCCCCATCCTCCCCCCATTACCGCCCTCCCCCCTCTCTGAGCTTCTATTGTGATGGAGATGACATGGCTTTGGAAGACATAGGCCACTTCTTCCATGAATTGACTGAAGAGAAGTAAAAGGGTGCTGAGCGTCTCTACTCCCTGTTTTCAACAGTCACACGCAAACTCTACATGTGTCCCTAGATAGTCATGTTTGACTACATCGGCCCTAAACAATGTATCTTTGCTGTAGACAAGGGGAATCTTTATTTATTATTAAGATTGTATGCGGTAGTGGATGGATGGACACACCATGTTGCGGGGTAGGGGAGGTGTGTGTGTGTGTGTGTGTGTGTGTGTGTGTGTGTGTGTGTGTGTGTGTGCAGAAGCCAAAAAGATCAATATACCCATATCTTCCTCTTCCTTCAGTCTCCACATTATTTTTGAAACAGAGTCTCTCATGGAGTCTGGATCTTGACAATTTGATTTAGTTGGTCTTTGTAACCAGCAAGTCCTCTGAACCCTCCATTGTCCCACGGTGCCGGGATTACAGGGCAAACTGCCTTTTCCTGCTTTTCTCATGGGGTTGGGGTATGAAAAGCAAGTACTTTGGCCACTGATAAACCTCCCGGGCCTCTGTCTTCTTATCACAAGCCTTTATGAATGAACTTTTGAAGATAGACTTTTATCTGTCCTTCGGATAAGATGAATCATGTTCTATTTTTCTTTTCAAAATGTTGTTTTATATTTTTTAAATAGCCTAGTATTCCTCCCATGGAGAAGGGGAGGACCGGTGGATGGACGCATAGGAGAGGAGAGAGGGAGGGACTGGGAGGAGAGGAGGGAGGAGAAGCTAAAGTTGGGATGTAAATTAATTAATTAATTAATTAAAAAAATAGTTCAGGATTGGCAAAGAATGACACCAGGCTGTGACTGTTCTACCATAGCCAGTCTGTCAGAAATGACCACATTTGCACTGAAAGTAAGATCATGAAATCACAGCCTGAAAACAGCATTTACAGGCAGTTTCCAAATCTGAATCTCACCATGTGCTACCTTCTGCTGAAGCTCCTGAAAGGCATCCTATGCCCCATCAATCTGCGACCCTCCACCAGCAGCCACATTCATGTGCTGTTGAGCATTTCACTGGATTTACAAGAGCTACGTGGAGAATCTCCGACTTAATGGCAAAGCCTGATGAAATAAATGTCAATGAAAGCAAGGGCAAGCTCCAGGAGCAGAAGGAGCAAGAACGACTCTACAGATGCTTCGTCTCCCGGAATGTCTGCCCCTCCCAGATCTCTCTCCTCGATTTCCATTCATCTACTCTGAGCTCAACGTTTGCCACATTCAATGAAACAAGCCAGATTTCTGCACTTCAGGGGAAAATCTATTTGGAGAAGGAAGGCTACCACGGGATACACATCTCAAAGCCTACCACTGCCTATAGTGGAGGGATAACTCTCATGGATTTCAAGTGCCTTAAAATATCATCAAAAGGAAGTTCAATGGGAACTTCTGGATTAACCTGTTCTAGCTTCAAGGAGTCAGGAATGTATGGGGGGCTCCCTTGACAGAGAGACAACACAAAGGAAGGCAGACAGTGGTTGTCACATTATCCTGTGGTGGGGAGAGGAAAGAAAGGGGAGGAAAGACAGAGGGGGAAGGGAGACTAGTGAGAGAATGGGAATAGAAAGGAACAGAGAGAAAGAGAAAGTGAAAGGTAGGGAGAAAATGAGGAGGAAAGAGAAATCAATAGAAAGGGAGAAAGGGGAGATGTTGGGGAGGGGAAAGGTGACAGAAGAGGGAAGTGGAAAAGAAGAAAGAAGGAGTGGGGGAGATTAAGATTTACTTGACTTAAACTTGCTGTGAGAGATTCCAATTTAGAACTTTGGAAGTCCTCCAGAAATCTAAGTTTACAACCAGCTATCTCTTGCATGCTTAAAAGACAAAGAGGATCACAAATCTACAGTCAGAACAACACCAGCCTAGGAAAGACAGGCATCTCCATTCTCCTTTATAGCCTGGAACATAAAGGCACACTGTCAGCTGAGATTTGCTCGCTCTGTGATAAATTTAACATATATTATCTTTATATTTTAAGGTATTGTCATGGCTATTATTTTACTTCAGATACTAAAGTTTCAATTTTTGTCACCACTTACAACCAAAAGGTGTAAGAAGTAATTGTGTAAATTAATCAAGATCATCACTAGTCAGAGGCATTGGGCCCCAGGTCTCCCAACAGAGGGCCAAGCATTCATTCCACTATGTATTACTTGCTTGCAATTTTTTATTTCATTATTTTTTTGCCCCAAATGAAAATTAGTATTTTGGCTTGATAATACAGAAATATATACATATATCACCATTATGTTAACACACAGGTAGGCTTGTCCTCAGGTTTCTACTGCTTGACCTAACACTCACTTCAAATGCCTCTCGATTATACACTCCTGTAACCTTCCACTGAGATCATACATTTACTGAGTTATTGCTTCATAGCAGGATTTATTTTAAGTTCTAAAGATAAAATTGGCCATTCCCTGGGAACTCACAGGTCACTTCTCCCCGGGTCACCTCTCCCCAGTCTCCTCAAAAGCAATCAGTTTCAGACCTTCACTTTGCCTCTTCTCTTTGAAATACAATCCCAAATCTCATCCCCTACCTGCTGTGGCTTAACCCTTCCCTCCCTCTCCCTCTCCCTTTCCCTCTCTCCCTCTCTCTCTCTACCTCTGTCCCCATTTCTAAGGGACTAAACGGAGACTAAGGGAATACTCTGGTTTCCTCCATCCAGTGTTCCACTCCCCAGTCACCCTCCAGGCCATTCAGATAACTAAGTGTCAGCTACCAAGACCTAGAAGCACATTGAACCCAGTGGCCACACTCCAGAAACATCCACCAGGCACAACCACCACACTTCGCTAAGAACCAGAGAGAGCAACAAAAACCAAGGAACAAAATGTCCACCCAACGAAGAAAAGGGCAGATATTAGCACCTACAATTACAATCACCCCCCCCAAACCTAGATGCCTGAATGCCAGTGTAGAAATACTGTCAATAACTACCAGGTAAAATATCTCTCCACTAGAGTCAAGCAAGTCTTCTACAGTAGGCCTGATAATTGCCACATGGCTGAAGCAAAAGACAAGGACCTCATAGTGGTCTTTATAAGTATATTAGAAGTCCTTTAAAAGGAAATGAATAAATCTATTAAAGACCAAGTTCTTTGTGAACAATGTTTCTCAATAAAATACTTGCAAACCAAATCCAAGAATACATCAAAAAGGTAATCCACTATGATCAAGTATTCTTCATCTAGAGATGCAGGGATATTTCAACATATAAATCAGTAAATGTAATCCACCATACAAACAGACTGAAAGACAAAAAGCACATGATCATCTCATCAGATGCAGAAAAGGCCTTTGCAAAAAAATCCAGTACTCTTTTGTGAAAAGTTCTGGAGAGATCATGGACACACCTAACAATTCACAGCAAGTCCACAGCCAACATCAACTTAAATGAAAAGAAACTCAAAGCAATTCCTCTAAAGTCAGGAACAAGACAAGGCTGTCCACTCTTTCCATACCTATTCAGCATAGTGTTTCAAGTTTTGGCTAAAACAACTGAAGGAGTTCAATAATATATGAATTAGAAAGAAAAAAGTCAAAGTATCTTTATTGATATGATAATATGTATCAGTGACCCTAAAAATTCCACAGGGAAACTCCTCCAGCTGATAGCTTTCAGCACAGTAGTTGGAAACAAAATTAACTCACAAAATCAATAACCTTGCTATAAACAAATGATGAATGAACTGAGAGAGAGAGAGAGATCAGGTAAACAACACCCTTATAATAGCCTGAAAAAATATAAAATATCTTGGGGTAACTTTAACCAAAAAATTGAAAGACTTGGATAAGTAAAACCTTTAATAAATCAAAGAAAGAAATTGAAGAAGATATAAGAAGATGGAAAGATCTCCCATGCTCATGGGTTAGCAGGATTTAATATAGTAAAAATGGCCATCCTGCCAAAAGCAATCTACAGATTCAATGCAATTCCCATCAAAATCTCAACACAATTTTTTCCATAACTTGAAAGGACAATTTCCAGCTCCATATGGAAACACAAAGAACCTTGGATAGTTAAAGCATTGCTGAATGAAAAAATTAATTGTTGTTAGTACTTCCGGTTCTTATCTAAAACTACACTACAGAGCAAGAAGCCGTACTGCGTAGTAAAATCATTGTATTGACTCCCAAACATACATCCTGATCAAGGATTAAATGTGAGACCCACACACAAATCAACACACCTATAGACATCTGATCTTAGATCTAAAAATAAAAGATAGAAACTCACACTGTGGGAAAAAAAAGACATGCGTTTTAAAAAATAAATGGTGGGGGCTGGGGATTTAGCTCAGTGGTAGAGCGCTTACCTAGGAAGCGCAAGGCAGGCCCTGGGTTTGGTCCCCAGCTCCGAAAAAAAGAACCAAAAAAATAAAATAAAATAAATGGTGCAGGTCAAACCAGATGGACGAACACAGAAGAATCCAAATAAACCCATACTTTTCACACTACACAAAATTAACTCCAAATGGATCAAAGACCTCAAGATAAGGTCAGGTGTGTAGAATCTGAATGAAGAGGGTGTGGGAGCAGCTTTGAACTCATTGTCACACTTTCTACATTTCTACCTGTTGACAGAGGAGCCTGTGACCCAAAACCAGGACCTGTGAAGATTCCATTCCTGTCATCCTGTTCTGTTTCAATAACAGTTTAACACAGAATGCCAAACTATGGGCCAGGGACATAGCTCAGTTGACAGAGTGTTTGTTCAATACCTTGGATCTGACCACTAGAACCCCATAAACTGAACATGGTCTACACATTTGTAATCCCATCACATAAGAAGTAGGGGCAGGAAAATCTAAAGTTCACTATTATCATGGGCTGTATAACAAGTTTAAGACCACCATGGACATATGAGACCCTAAGGCCAAATAGTATTTCTGGAAAGTATCTTCCTGGAGTGATCAAGAATGCTGCCCTACATTTGACATTGAACTTTGGGAGGCAAAATTATATTCACTTTGTTTGTTACCTTCTGTTCTCTATGTATTTACTGTATGAATATAAGTGCCTGCCTGGGTGTATGTACTTGGACTACCACATGCATGCCTCATAGCCATAGAATCCAGAAAAGAATGTCAGATCTACTAGAACAGGAGTTACAAATGGTTGTAAGATGCAAGGTGGGTGCTGGGAACCAAGCCTGAGTTTTCTTGAGAAATGTACTCACTCTTAATACTAAGCCACTTCTCCAGTCCCCAATTTTTTGTTCTCCAAAACAACCATACTACCCTAGACAGAGCGAGAATTCACTTTGAAGGTCAGGCTGGCTTCAAACTCATGGTGCTTCTCAAGCTCTAGCCTCCCTAGTGCTCAGATGGCAGGAGGAAGCCACCACTACTGCCTAACACTGTGTTCTTTCTATATTGGTGAAAGGTTCTTTTACCCAACTCTCTTCCAATCAGCACACATCGATGGAGCATCCTCAGGATGTAATCTCGGAGTGGAATTCCGTGGATGTTAGATGATATGCAAAGAGGAAGGGGTGGAAAACCTCCAGAAAGATGCTTAAACACTCTGAGATCCGGAATCAAAGCTACTAACTTCTTTGAATCCTCAAAATCAACCTTCAAAACCTGTACAATAATGGCTTAAAATAACTTTAGAACCAAAAAGCCATGCCTCTGAGTCCACAGAAGACTGAAGGTTATCTCTGGAAGAAGTACATGAACTAGTTGGTGGAAACTGAAAATGTCAGGGCTTACTACATTCTTTAGATATCAATCGCTTTCTAATTGGGTAAGCCAATCTGGCCATATATAAATATCTTACCTAGCCTTCATATGCGTGAAGAAATTAAACCTTAGAGATTAAACTCAAAGTCTCAAAGTTAGTAAGATGAAGTCCGCTTCAGTTTTGCATATAATCTGTCATCCACAGAATTCTACCCTGAGATTAAATCCAGGGGATGCTTGGTAGAATGGAAGCTAAAGCTAGATACTAAGCATCTGCAATGAACAAAACTTATAAAACATTGAAGGCCCCACAGGGGATAGAAACTCCACAGGAAGCCCAAAGGAGTCAACTAAACTGGACCCTTGGAACTCTCAGAGTCTGAACCACCAACCAAAGAACATACGTGGGCTATACCTAGGCCTCCCAGCACATAGGTAACAGATGTGCAGTTTGGTCTTCATGAGGATCCTGAACAGCGAGAGCAGGGGCTATCCTAAAAGCTGTTACCTGTGTGTGGGATATACTCTTCTAGCTGGGCTGCCTTGTCTGGCCTCAGTGGGAGAGGATGTGCCTAGCCCCGCAGAGACTTGAAGTGCAAGGGTAAGCAGATACCTCTGGCAGCCCCACTTACGCAGAGGAGAAAATGGGGGAGGGGAAAGATCATGGGAGGGGGTGACGGGGGGGCAATGAGCAGGATGTAGAATGAATAAGAAAAAAATAAAATTAAATTTAAAAACTATCCTCTTAAAAATCTTTCTTTTAAGATCTCCTTTCTTCCTTCCTGAGAGTTTTGTACATGTGCCTCATATTTTCATCACATTTACCCCCAAACCAACTCCTTCCAGACTTCCCATCACCTCTTCTTCCCAACTTCATGTCCTTTCCCCTTAACCCACAGAGTCCAGTTGGTGATACTGGTATGTACATGACTGTAGGACCACCTACCATGGACGAACTATATCCCTGAAGAAAATCGAGCGTCCCTTCCCAAGCAGCAATAAACCAACAATAATTCCTAAGATAACATGTGGAGAACCTGGGAGCCCCTTCTCAGTCCATGATAAAATTTTTAATAGCTTGAACGTATGCAAGTCTTGTCGAAGCAGTAACGGCACTGATGGGTTCGTGGGAGTGACAGCCCTATGGTGTCTGAAAAACACAGGTTTACGTCAGTCCTTCTCAGCCTCTGCCTCTTACGATCGATTCGCTTCATCTTCCACTCTGATCCCTGAGCCTTGCAGTAGGAAGGGGTGTGATTAGATGTCTCCGAACTGGGACCTACACAGTCACTTTTTCTTTAACCAATTGTGTGTCTCTGTACTAACTATCATCCACTACAGATGAAGATTGACAGTTGCACAAGCCTATGGGAGTCAAGAAAAGAACTTCAAAGGAAATTCAGCAAAATAATAAAAGCAGATGCTCCCACAGGCCTATATGCTTCCCAGATACAGATTCTTCTACAGCATGCAGTAGCGGGCATGACTTCTCATGTGGAAAAGGCCTTAAACCCAGTGAGAACGTGGTCAGTTACTACTATAACATTCGTACTACTATTTCACCAGGGGGAATATCTTGTTCCACCTATCTCTCCTGAACCCATAATCCAAATTCCACTCAGGATCCCCTAGGCCCAATTACCCATTAGGGACACTATATGGAACCTATAGGTCATGAAACTTCTAGGGGCCCAGACAAATGCTTAAATTTTTATTTGTTTTAAATCAAAAGTATGAATATAAGAACAATATATTCATAGAAATAAAAGTAGTCTAAATATTATAAATATAAATATCTTTATACCAATATAATAATTAAAATACATTTATTCACTTATTTTTATAGAGTTAGAGAATTTTCCATGACAAAAAGTATCCGTCAAGAGCCAGAAAATTCCAATTTTGGCAGATACTATGTTATTGATATAATGATAAGAACCACATGCTATCCTTTCTAAGCCTTCAGGTTGGATTAACTTTTCTTGTTAAAATGCTGTATTATTTTCCTACTGCTGTGATAAAAACACCATAACCAAGGCAACTTATAAAATAAAACATTTAATGACCTTATGGTTCCAAAGGGTTGGGTCCCTGTTGTTGTAGTTGATTAATCCAATCCGCTCTATTCTCCTGGGCAGCCACACAACCTACCCCAATATTCTGGATTCTCAAATGAAAGGTACATGCACGCGCACACACACACACACACACACACACACACACACACACACACACACACACATGCACACATGCACACATTCATGCATGCACGCAGCCTTATATTTAATATGCCTTAAACGGCTTGGGGACTGGGCCTCTCCTAAACGTCCATGTTGCTAACGTCTCCCCTCCAATGTTCCTGAATTACTAGTTACTAAAATCTTCATTTCACCTTTACTGCCCTAGACCCCAGCAGAGTTGAGGGGAAGCCTAGGGCCGCTCCTCCCGTGCTCTTACATCATTCGTATGCTTCTCCTCCTGAGACTCTCAAGCCTGGATCTGATTCTCTTTGTGACTTGATGATTCTGTCCCTCCACGCTCTCCTCAACCCCCAGTCCTAAAATCCCACTTCTGTCTCCCTGATCAGCCATTGGCCACAGGCAACTTTATTTACCAATCAGAACCAGATGGGGGCAGGGACCCTCAGCATCTTACATCATCATTACATCATGCAATTTTGAGAGCACAAATAACATAAGACAAGAATTACACCAAATCCACGACAGGTCCCTGGTGGTAGAATGAAGGCAGGTTGCAGGAACAGCTGAGAGCTCAGGTCTCGAAGCATCCTAAGCAGAAGGTAGTGAGAACTCAGTGGAAATGGTGTGGAGCATTTTGAAATTCCAAAACTGACCCATGGGACATATCTCCTCCGATAAGAGCCACCAAGTTCTTTTCAAACAGTCGTACCAACTGGGAACCAACTATTCAAATATATGAGCTTTTTGGGAACATCCTTGTTCAAGTCCTCAAACACAGTAACAATAAGAAGCGACATGTCCATAGCCTTTACCAAGTATCAGGAATACATACAAGACCTCTATATGTTTTCATCAGAGCACTCTGAGATGCTGTTGGCTCAATTTTACAGTGGTCATTTGGCATGCATTTGAGATACTCTGAGACATAACCTCCTCTCCCTTCAGATTCCACCTGGATCTCCGTTGTTTAGGAAGCTTATAATATGCACGCTTATTCTTTTAACAATCTGACTTATGAAATGGACTCTGCTAGAGTGTCAAACATGGAATAGGAGAGTAAAGTAATTTTTTCCAGATGGTTTTAATAGCCCGGTTCTGCCGTTATGTTGACTACCCATCACATATCTCTTAAACCTTCATCTCTTTGGGTGATCGCAATGCTATGCGATCTACGGGATATTCCAGACTTGATTTTATTTCATTGGCCTTTGGTTAATAGTTCTGAGGTGTCTGTGGCTTTGCTTGGAGGAGGTATGAGGTATTGTGCAAAGATTTAATTCACCCTATTTGGTACATAAATATAGAATAAATAACTTCCAGAAGTCCTTACATTTTTAATAAAGAATAAACAGAAAAGTACCCCAGGAGATTACCTTAAATACAAGTCAGTTGATTAAACTTTCTAAGCGAGTGCCCATATGAGCCATACAAACAGAAAACACCATGTCAGCTTCTTAAATGATTAAAAACCACCCGGTTCCCTGTAAGATGCTGTCTCTCTGTCGTTAATGGCATGAACTCCACTTTGAATGCTTGACTGATTTTAATTTTCAAGTATAGAGTGGCAAGTTCACACTGCGTACAATGCCATCAAGGTGACTTGGGACTGACTGCCCATATGTTGACAAAGAAAAGGACTCCTCATTGTGTCTAAACACGGAATCTCGTGGCAAAAATCCCAGCCAGTTCTCCCACATCACAACCCACTGCTGCTAGATCATTCTTCCACAGAAATAAATATATTTCCGGTGAATAAAATTTCTAATTCTTTCATTTGGCTGTTGAAGCCTCAAAGCTATTCCTGGGTTAACCTGGGGGATTCAATAAGTGGAGCCTTCATTATTATTAATAAAACTATAATTTTGCCCGATTTCTTTATATTTATTGACAGGATATTTCTCATTGTTGCAGATAACACTGTGTTAACTGGGTAATGGTGGACTCCTTCCTTAACAAATTTTTAAAAGATTTCAGTATTACTTGCAGGAAATGTTGCCTCCTCAACTGTCTGGTTACCATATTTAACAAAGCCTTTTTCTGTACAAAAGTGAAAGGCTAAGGCACTGGCTGTCATTTGCATGCACACTTAAACCAGCTCTGAGAATGTGACCTTGATTTAGGCATTGAATAATGTTCTAAGCTTCATCCACCCTGCCTGCTAATCACCAAAGCCATAGCACAGTCTTCTTACATTGGGCAGCTGAATCATTTTGTAAACACAAAGCAAATTGTCTATTAGTGTGTCTGCACGTTGTCCTGTAACAGAAAGCTAACACGAGGAAATGTCATTGAATGAGCTAGATAAGGTTCCAGCCGGAGGCTATTGGTGGGAAGAACAATACAGTCTAATGATAAGAAAATATATTAAAATATTTGCTTCTCATTGTTTGTATTTGGAAAATAAGGCCCTGTAACAATTAGTAACGTTCTACCAAAAGCAATGCAAAGGGTTGCTCAAAACACTTTTACTAAAAATATGATAAATAAAGGTTAAACCTGTAGCGCTGAAAAGATGCCTATATCGTAATCCATAAATCTGTATTTGTTACCACTGACCCAGACAGTGAATCTGAAACCTCCGAAGCTCCAGAAAGGAACAGCAAAGAAATTTAAAATATCTTACTATTGAAATTGAAATAAATCTTTCCAAAAGATTCCATGGCAGATACCATGTATTCTCAGAACATGAGATTTTTTTAGGAGGACTGGGAAGTGTGACGAGATCCTCGACCTACAGCAGCTGTCACTAAGTACACGGGCTAGGTTGGTCATAATGGAGCATTTGCATGTGAGAATGATGAAGGTACAGCTTTAGAATCCTTCATCTATATAGTTCAGAAGAAATGTAATCACTCATACTTCTTTCCTGCCTTGGGGTTTCCCCCACTTTCTAGAAAGGAAAGCTGGATGTCAACAAATATGAGTTGAGGAGTAGTCAGAGTCATGATTTCATTGTCCATTGAATGTCTTTGCCTTTCTCTTCCAGTTCTTTGTAAACTTTACCGTATTCAGGTAGGTATATACATGTGCATATAGATTCAGGTGGGTATTTTCATAGCCTATATATTGAGCAGGTCAACTGATGAGTCCTATTTTAATGTGACCAAGGTCAAGCCTTCTACAACCCAGTTTCCTGGTCAGACACGGAAATCTAATTTCCAGTGGGCCAGGGTTTTAAAAGCAGATTGTGAGTCCCAAGAATGAGTAGAGATGATCAAAGATACAACCATCTGTATGACAGGCAGACACAAGGTCAAGTCACAAGAACAGCGGCCTTTTTGTTAGAAAGTTCTCTTGGACAGAAAACACTCAAGACATGAAGTAAAACTTCAACCACCGATCTGCAGCATTGCTAACTGACCATAGGTAAGTGTCATAGAAGTCTTAAAGAATAGATCGTTTTCTTAAGGTCTTTCCTGAACCAAGCAGGAGTTTTACAATACAGTATAGATAGATTATGAACACAAAAGTTCTCATTCCAGAAGGCCCAGAGACACAGGTGGAGAAAAGTCTTGGGCTGCACACTTTCTGTATTCTGAGGAAGTCACAGAGGGGCTACTTCTGTTTGTCCATGGTGTGGTCCTCTGTATGAGTGATAATGGAGACTCAGGGAAGAAATACACTGTATTTGGTTCTAAATATTAAATATGTCATTATCAGATTATTAGAATTCACTTAGGAGTGCTTCCATCCCTAATACCAGAATAATATCTTTATCTACCAGCTGTATGGTCAATACCAAGGTGACAGACAAAATGACTCACTGGATCAAAAATGAGAATAAAAATAAAGCCACAATGGCAACAAAGACTGTCTCTTAGATCCAATTCCTAGAAGCCTAAAGGAGCTTAGGGATAATGTTCAAATTCCTAGAAACCTAGAAGAGCTTAGGGATAATGTAGCAGTTGAGCATGAAGCAGGGGGAAAGCTGGCTGTGTTTGACAAGATGCCACAAAGAGTATCTCTGTGAATGTGTGGATAGATATGAGCCTTCCCCTGGAATACTCAAAAGATCACAGGCCACTGCAAAGATGGCTGGCTACAGAAATAGGAGAGGTAAGCACAGTAGCCGGAGTTGGCAAGGGCAGCTGTTCCAGAAACCCACCAAATCAAGAAGAGTATTCGGGGTACAGACAGACTGAAGCCAAGGAGACAGTTTGTATTCAAAGCCTGAGTGTGCCTAATGACAATATTACTATTCTGGGCAGCTCTCAACAAAGGTCCCTTAATAAAACCAGCCTCCAGATCTTGCAAAGCTCATGGGAATTTATGAAGACACACACACACACACACACACACACACACACACACACACACATCTGGTAAGGACGTTCATAGCCTAGATGAATAGCAGAATGTCATTGAAGAGCTTTCTGCATCCAAAAATGGCCTTACACACTTGAAGGTGAACTTCAGAAAGGCAGAGACACTTAACTGTTTTATTGTTCTAGACAAGAGACTAATAACATCAATTACAAAGGCTCTTACACAGTCCGAGCAGACACATGAAGGCCAGGAGATCTGCCTTTGTTTGTTCTGCTGGTGTCTACAAATTAAGTAAGTCATTAGCAGATTGTTGCCATCCACTGAGGATTTCTGCAGCACCTGTCATCCACAAACTGTCGTGAGTGCCAAGGTGACAGATAAAACAAATCTGGCTGAAGCCACACTACTGGGGGCTGAGGAGACAACACAGATGGCTTCCAGTGTAAACGTGAGGACCTCAATTGAGATCCCCACTACCCAGGTAAAAGCCAATAATAGCCAAGGGGCAAGGATAGGATCCTGGGAGCTTGCCGTTGAACTAGCCTCTCCAGTGAGGTTCGTGTTTAGTAGGAGATCTTGTTTCAAGTGAATTGTACAGAGAATGCAACAGCAGGGCCCCTGTGATAGTTGGACTGTAATTGGTCCCCATCACCCCACAAGGAATAGCACTGTTAGACTGTGTAGCCTTGTTGGAGGAAGGGTCTTTGAGGTCTCATATACACTCAAGCCATGCCCAGTGGCACAGTACCCTGCTGCTGCACGTGACTCAAAATGGAGAACTCAAGGCTCCTCCAGCACCATGTCTGCCTGGACGCTGTGACAATACTAAGTCTCTGAAACTGTAAGCCAGCTCCAATGAAATGTTTTCCTTTACAAGGGTTGCCCCAGTCATGTTGTCTTTTCATAGCAATGAAACCCAAACTAAGACAGCACCCAATGTACTACTCTACATTCTGCATGTGTGCATGTGGGCATGCACACAAATCCGTTCACATGTGCATTCACTGTACACACACACACACACACACACACACACACACACACACACGCATTATTGGGACAAAATAATGAAGACACTAGTAGGCCATGCCAACAAGCATTTAGCTATATGAGTTAGGAAGAAAGGAACATTAAAAAAAATATGGAGCAGGCGATTCTGTAAGATCACAGAATAGTGAAGACAGAGAAGCTGTGCTGAACACCAAACTCCAGTTCTGATGCTAGGAGACCTAGCTGTAAAAATGTAGGAAATTGTTTTCCCGTAATGAGAGAAAAATCCAAAACCTTGATGAGGCAAGTGGCAAAACAAGTTCAATGTGATGCTTCGGGAAAGCGGCCGCAGACATTAATAGCAATTAATGCCCTTGCGTGTCGTATCGTGAGTGGGCTATTGTAATTTCCATAGAGTGAAATGATCAATTTTTCACTTCATTAATCAGAAGACATGATCGCTGCGATCAGAAAGCGCCTTCGTTTTACCTCCCAACCAAGATGTAATGGCAAGTGATTGTGACGAGGTCTCGTTTCCCAGAGACTTTAACACAGTTAAAAGACACACGGCAGCCCATTAGTCTACAGACTGGGTTATTTTAATAAATACTTAAAACCACTTATCAAAATAAAAGGCCAAAGCACATTCGGCTAGGCAGCGGGTCTGACTTTTTAATCAGAGTCTCTCTCTCGCTAATTGGAAGTGCTCAGACTCCAGATGACTCGTCTTAGCGCTGGGGAGAATTAAAAAGGTTTTACGCTGGAGATACTTAGTGGGTTTTTTTTCCCCAACTAGGTCACCCTCATTAGACTAGCTTTGAAGTTTCTATTACATTTTCTTTCGCCTATGTCGGTTCAACAAAGGACTTTAAGTAGGCAATAATGCCGGTGCCTACAGCCAGTGGCCTATCACACGGTTATTCCATATTTAGGCAGCTGTGTACACAGTCGCTTGCTACAGGGGAAGAAAATCAATTTATTTCAGGAGATTATTAAAGCTATTTGATTTTATTTATTTGACGACGTACCAAACTCCTGCCTGAAAGGGAAGTTGGTTCGTTTTATCTGTTTATGTACTTTTGCATGAGCCAGACGCCGGGCAGGTTCAAAGGACTGTCAACATATATGTTTGCCTTTTTGTTTTGCTTTGTTGGTGGCGTTTTTAAAAATGTTGCTGGAATACTAAGAGGCAGAAAAACCCTCAGTGTCCGGAGGCTCAGACCTTGCATTTTGTATAGTGTCTTTTCCTCTGTGTCTCACAAAATAATCAGATCAAACAATGACCAAAGAAAGGGACATCTGGGAGAGAAAGAGAAATAGGCACAGATCCCAGGAGTGGCAAGAAAACATAGGAAGCTAGGGAGCAACACTTAAGGAAAACATTCTGTCCTCTGAGGACAAAGCGGTGGGACTTTGAACGGGAGAACACCAATCACCACACGAGCCTATGAAGAAGGCAGTGAGAGCCCTCATACATTACGTTCCACCTTCTCCTACCACTTCTCCACATGACCCCTGAAGGTCACCAGCCATTAAACACTGAAACCAATACAGGGAAAGTAACTCTTCACTTTCAACAGACTTGAGGCTCCAAAGTCAATCACTCTGGACCCTTCCAAAACCTACCATCTGCCAGGTCCTTCCAATAAGGACAAAGGTAACCAGCTCCGTGGACTGAGACAATTACTACTGCAGGTTGAGCTAATTAGGATTTCCATCTCATTATCAACCAAGCCCCTCTAACATGTCCTACGGCAGCTGACTCCAAAGACCTACCTCAGAAGACAAGCCAGAGCATACACACCTAGGCTCTGCTCAACAACGGCACCATCTTAAAAAAAAAAAAAAAAAATTGAGGTATGGAAGACAGAGTCATGAGTTTTAATGGAGACAACAGTCAAGCAAAAACCCCCGCAGCTGAAAGAGCAAAATAAAGAAAACCTTCATGAAGGCCACGCTCGGCTTCACCACCATTTCCCTTCTTGTATTTGAGCATGAAACGTGTCTAAGTTTCCTCCTGCGGAGAGAGGTGTAAGCCTAGCGCTGTATGCCTAACCGCAGCCTTGCCTGTGTATGGCCCCTCCCCACGAGGAGCAGCGCAGTGACCCATGAAAAGGGATAGTGCTGCTGTCCAGACCAAGACGGAGTTAGGAAACGTCACTGAAGAAGTGGGCCACCCTCTAACACCCTGTGTGTTCATCTTTCACTTAGCCAGGACTTCTGCTTGGCAGTACAATAAATCTTCCTCTTCAGTGTGTCTGCCATGATCCCACAACTCCTGAGTCTTGGAAGTTCCGAGAGAGAGGAATCCTAGCTCCGCACTCTAATCCAACATAGTACAGATACTCACTCAGCTCCCCTCTAACTCTGCCATGTTTGTCCTCAGTGTGGATCCTACGTAGTCATATTTGCTGCCAAACCCGCCCGCCCCTTCTCTACCCTCTGCACTGTTGACCCGTTCATCTCACACTAACCAGACTTCTCCGTGCCTGGATTATTCGTCCCCACAACACTTCCATGCTTCCACGCATTTCTGTAAAATCTCCGTCATCCGTGTGCCTAATCTTCTTCCAACATCTCACCTCCACGAAGCTTTAAGATCCGAAGGACCACGATGCTCAAGCAGTAAC
Organism: Rattus norvegicus; assembly: GCF_021556685.1. Classification (NCBI taxonomy): domain Eukaryota; kingdom Metazoa; phylum Chordata; class Mammalia; order Rodentia; family Muridae; genus Rattus; species Rattus norvegicus. The sequence goes on along the minus strand of NC_141544.1, from coordinate 40,781,051 downwards.
AACACAATGCCCAGATGCCGCGGGTGCTTAACAAGTTTGCGCTGAGGGAATCTGAAACTATGAAAGGCCAAAGTCTGACTTCTCTGTCTCGATCCTTCCTAGTCCTACTGGAGAGACGCTGGGAGGCAGTGGCCTCCGTGCGTGCCTGTGAGTATTATCTCTACGGATTTCGCTGTCTTCAAATTCATCTATTTCTTCACTCATAAAATTATGGACACTCAGGGTTAGGTGTGTCCTCGCGGGTGCCCCCTCCCCATGTAGTGTCACTACTTAGCATCTCCTTTTCAAAGAGAGAGGAAGCAAAAGTCTTCCAGGTTGCTTTCTTAATAATATTGTAGTACAGAAGCAAACATCGGGAGGGATTCTGAAAGTGCCTGTGTGACTTGAAAATTAAATTTATTTGTAGCTGGAGGGTAGAATGCCAGATTCCTACTGCAGCTTCGTGATCACTGGAACTCAGCGCGTCAGGTCACAATCTCGGTCTTTATGTGACTCAGATAGAGGTAGAAGCAGACAATACCTAGTATCAGACCAATATAGAGTTTGGGAGATTAACATGTGTGAAAGGCCTGTAATGGCTAGCTCCCACCTACTAAGGGCTGTGGCAGCATTTGATATCAGTCTTTATTACTATTATTAAGTTATATAAACATGCCTCATGTCACTCAGGGAAAGACCATTCAAAGAGAAAAAGTGGCTGCTGTACAAACATAAACACCCAGTCCTTCCTTTTCACCTACTGCTCCACAAAGACACCCCGTATACAGTGCAAAGTCTACCATAAATCCTAGGAAACACTGGCTTCATCCAGTGAGTAGCTTGAATATAATTATACCCTCGACTGCCTAAGTTCTAGCTCTATGGTGGGTCTCTCTGTCTCAATTCATGTCCATACCATAATAATAGTTCGAATAATACCAGGATTTACAAATTGCTTATGATTTACTTTACAAGCTTTGAACTTACTTCCTCTACAGAGTAACCCATTATTATACATAAAATTATATTTTTTTCAAATGAGAGAGCAATGGATAGTTAAGCCACATCACCCAAAGTGGCACCATGAATTGTATAATGTTAAAAACACGGGAGCATGAAACAAAAGAAAACAAAAATAGTTCCAACCCTAGGAGTTTATCAACCACTCCAGGTAGATTCTGTCACCAAAGTGTGTCAGCCCCTTGTGAGATGTCTGGGGAAGGTCATGGGTAGCAGAGACTGGAGCTGTCTGTTAGGCTCACAGCCTGATGACTGCAAGGTTCAAATAGCAGGACATCAGCATCCTAGGCAAGTGGCCCTTAAGGACATCACAGCACAGAGGGAAGGAAGGAAGCAGGGGAGCCCGTCACACACCAGAGGGATTGTTTCAAGGGAAATCGTATTTGCCTACCACATCTGCCCCATTCAGAGCCCCCTTCAACTCTCTCTCTTTTCTTTTTTTTATTGATACTATTTTTTTAATTCCCTCTGCTCCTGATACTATTTTTTTTATCAATTTGTTTCATCTTTATTAACTTGAGTATTTCTTATTCACATTTCGATTGTTATTCCCTTTCCCAGTTTCTGGGCCAACATCCCCCTAGCCCCTCCCCCTCCCCTTCTCTATGGGTGTACCCCTCCCCATCCTCCCCCAATTACTGCCCTCCCCGAAACAATCACGTTCACTGGGGGTTCGGTCTTGGCAGGACCAAGGGCTTCCCCTTCCACTGGTGCTCTTATTAGGCTATTCATTGCTACCAAGGTAGTTGGAGCCCAGGGACAGTCCACATATAGTCTCTTTACTTACATTTCAAATGTTATTCCCCTTCCCAGTTTCCTGTCCATAAGCCCCCATTCCCTCCCCTCCCTCTCCCTGATACAGGTATTCCCCCCATATGTCACCCTTACTGCCCCCCCATATTCCCCTGGACTGGGGGCCCAAACTTGGCAGGACCAAGGACTTTCCCTTCCCTTGGTGCCCCAACAAGGCTATTCTCTGCTACCTATGCAGTTGGAGCCCAGGGTCAGTCCATGTATAGTCTTTCAGTAGTGGTTTAGCCCCTGGAAGCTCTGGTTGGTTGGCGTTGTTGTTTTTATGGTGTTGCAAGCTCCTTCAACTCTTTCAACCTTCCTCTGATTCCCCCCTAAGGGGGTCCTGTTCTCAGTTCCGTGGTTTGCTGCTAGCGTTGACCTCTGTATTGGACATGCTCTGGATGTGTCTCTCAGTAGACTATCTCTCTTTTCTAAGAGTTCTTCTCTGCTAGGCTTCCTCACTCAACACCAGCACAAAAATTTGTAGGCTATAGAGCTGGATCCAAACCACAAAAAGTGAACTTAAAGGAAATATTGCAAAGGAGACAAGGATAGAGGAGGGTGAGGCAAGGCGAGAGTAATAATTGGGAAAGGAGAGATAGGAAAAGCAGAGAAAGTGGAGAAGAAACAGGAATATCCATCAACAAACTTCTTGCTGAGGGCAGAGCACCATCCCAGAGCATTTCCTGTGCATGACTTACTGGAGTCCTAAAGTCTTTGGTCTTGTGCTTCACATTGCTCTCACTGGGCAAAACTTCAATCTCTCTCCAAGCTGCATTTAGAAAGCAAGGTTATGGCTTCATCTGTTTTCAACCTGTGTTCCCGCACCCAGTGAAGAGATCCCTATGTGTATTTTATGTTCTCTATTTCTTGTACTATAATGAAAATTGAGATAACATCAGCAGTTGAATGTTGTTGAATATATGATTATATTTAAATCATGCAATATTAAAATTCTAAGCATCCCTCAAGGGACCGTGTCATCTATTTTCAAGGAATGGTTGTACATTTTCAGTTAGACATAGGACAGTTACATCATGGTAGGTGAGATCGTGACCTTAGTTTTCTCCATTTGGATATTAAGCATGATATAAGGACAGGGGTGGGTACCAAGCTGACTAAGTATGGGATTGTGATGGTTAATCTTGATTACCAACTTAATTAGATCTAGAGTCACCTAAGAAACGTGAATCTTGATGGGTCTGTGCAGTTTGCCAGAAAGATTAACTGAGACTTTCCTCCCTCGTGATAAGCACCTTCCATCAGGTGGTTTAGTGATTCGTGACACTATTCATGAGAAGCCTTGAACAAATGTTTACCCAGCCAGACAGGAAACCAACAACAGACCAAAGTAACCACGCCACAAGTGGGTGAACCAGTGACTTTTTGAAGGTCACTTATAGGACCAGGGATGATTCAAAGGCCACTGTACCACATAGAGACGCCCTATCATGGGTGACAACTCATGAAAGCAGGTATACTAGAACTGTCTGAAAGACCTGCATGTGGTTTGACAGGGAGTACAGTCTCCTCCTCTCAGGCAGCTTGGCTGATGTGACTTCTCTGTGGTCTCAGCCTTTCAACATAGTCTGAAGACCAGCAGCATTCCAGGGATCATACCAATCTCAGGTCATGCTTTCATGACCAGATTGGAATGGCTAAGTATCAGACTGAACAGCTCCCAAGTTCTCAGTCTCTTGAGCATGCTGATAGCTAACGCTGGACTACTAATCTTCTATTATGTAAGCCAATCTTTTATAATATATATTCATTCATCCCTTTTGGTCCTCTCGAGAACCCTAATACAAGCACCTATATGATTTGGGGGTACAGGCTTTGAGTCACACAGTCTCATTTTTACTTGGATATTAATATCAACCATGTAGTCCACCAATCAATCAAACCTACATAATGCAAAACCAATACAAATTCTGAAAGCTGAAGCTCTAGTGGAGTTCTCTTATTAATAGTTAAAACAAACAAACACATAAAGTTAGAGTGGCTCATGGGCCAGAGAGATGGTTCCCTGGGTAAAGTGTTTGCTGCACAAGCATGAAGACTAGGATCTAAATCCTAGCACCCACATAAAAAACTAGGGGTGGTGACATGTCCCTGCAGTTTCATCACTGGGGAGAGGACAGGTGGATTGCCCAAAGCCTTGCTGGAAGAAAGTATAGCAGAGACAGAGAGATCCGAGACTCTGCCTCAAAGAATTCAATGTGGACAGACTAATGGTAGGTACCTATTGCTGGAAAACACCCACATCACCCACTGAATATACAGAAGTCGAACTGATACCCACCTAGAGCCTTCACCCCTACTGTCTAGCACCCATGCTACTGGAAGCCACTCTGTACACGATCAGAGGAGAAAGGTAAGCACCAACCCAGCTACAAACCCTGTGAGCTACAGTGGTGACCTGCTTCTCAGATACATTGGTTCAATAGTAGCACGAAAGTTATGGAAGCAACCAACCATTCATTATCTAACTGGAATCATGGCCCACTCCATGACACTGAACCTATGCTACTGTCCTGATAAAGGAATTTAACAATAAATTGACTTCTAACAGCATTCTGCTACCTCATAGATCAGTCTTGCTTAGGCATCACCAGAAATGATGCCTTTGCTCTCATGATGCTTCATTCAGGCATTTTTTTCATTCTTACAAATCTTTTGCTTATAATTAATAAATGAAGTAGAGAAGCCATTGAAGAAGACACCCTATTATTGGCCTCTGACCTCCACATGCATGCACACACATGTTTACACATACAAACATGTACTCACATGGGGGGGAAGGGGGATTATCCAAGATGTTCCCATCCCTGAATCATCATCCCTTGTGCCCAATCTCCAGGTTCAACCCATTTAAAGTCTATTGTGAGAATTTTCTTCCAGTGGAAGTGTTGGGGAGATTGTCCAACTTCCCCCATTCTTCTCGGGTCCCAGGAACAAACCAAAGTTCAATTCCACTGAAGCTCCCCCTAGGGAACCAATGACTTTAATGGGCTTCCTTAGAGAGCACAGGTGAGAAGTTATTGACAGAAGCCAGAGTGACCTGAAAGACACTAGGAGGTCCCCATGAGGTCTGGAGGATGCCTTCTCCATAGCTGCATAGCTGAACCCCACTTCCTCTATGCTTCCCCAACCCGTGTACTCCAGCCCCTCTCTCTGACCCAAAGGCCATGCGCAATTAGGGCAGAACAGCATACAACTGGCTGGGTGGAATGACTAGATACTCAAGTAAGGGTTCAGTGACCCTCCCCAGTTGAATCTTGGATGAACTTTTGTTAATAGACAAAGCTAATTCTCTTGAAGATGACAGTTGTTAGTGCCTCACTGTCTTTTAAAAGTTTGGCCACTTCTCCAAAGATTCCTATCATCAGCACTACTCCCACTCTCAGGCCAGAGCTTGGTGTTGCTGCCCTGTGGTCCTTTAGAACCCTGGACACTCCTTCCCTTCTCTGCTTCATTGCTAGTTCCACAAAGATGTTCACGCCATCACAGACAAGCATTACTGACAGTTCTGCACCCTGCTATGGCCCACAAGCTCAGCCCAGTCTGCTCTAGCCCTCTACTCTCAACCCAAGGAAGGGTGCCACTCAATTCTAGGCTGGGTATTTCTGCATTGTTAATATAATCAAAACAATCCCCTGTAGGCTAACATGATCTAGGCAAACCCTCATTGAGACTGTCTTCCTAAGTGAGTGTAGCTTTGTCCAGTTGACACTTAAAACTAACCACCACAACATATTACCTGGTCTTAGTTATTATGCCATAGTAACAGAAAACATGTCTGCTACCCTTCTGCTCTTTTCCTGGTTAACACCTGCTCATCCTTCAGACTTCTCCTATGTGTGCAGTCTTCGTGTGACCTAGCCAGGCCTTGTAACAATATTTTTTATATATATAAATGCCACTGGCACATTCCTGCTATCAACCCCAGTGGTTTACATTACCTAATGAAAGACACAAACACAGCCTTAATATTCTGATAAGCTTTAATAAGTGCAATAGCTGGGCCACTTCCTACCCTCCATGCCATTAATCTGCCTTCCGCCTGAGTTATCACTCACTAAATCCTATATTCTACCTTGACTGCCCTGGACCCACTTGGCTGCCCAACTGGGCGGCCCCCTCCTGGCTCCTTCACATGCTGGCTCTGCCTTCCTGTCCTCCACTATTCTCAGGCTTGGTGTCTCTCCTTTCCTTTTCCTTCTCTCCAACGGAGGACCTCCTTCTTCTTCCTTCCTCTCTGTTCCAAGCCCAGGAATCCTAAAAGTCCCGCCTCTGTCAGCCCTGCCCAGTCATTGGCTGCTGGCATCTTTATTTATCAACCAGAAACAACTCGGGGCTGGATTCCACAAGTTACATGCAGGTGCTCTTGAACAATTTTGGGGGAGCGTGATTAGCATTCGTAATGCAAGCAGCTTCAAGGAGTCCTGCATCAGATGTCTTTAATTATTCCATCCCTAGGCGGTGTCTCCCCGGCGAGCCTCCCTGACACTCTGCATGTGCATCTTTGGATGTTTTGTTTGAGGTGACACTTAAGCGGTAAGTCTGAACATGATGCAAACGCAGGAAGAACCTTTGGTGGCACTCATCCCATTGCTCCATTAGTCAGCACAGTGTCTCCTGTATACAAGATTCAGAGCCAGAGGAAACAACTCTTCTAAGACTGGCAGTGAATCTAACTGTTGCTGGGCCTGAGGATACAAATCAAGTCGTCCCACAGTGGACAGGTCCTGCTCCTGCCAGCACCACGGCTTGCACAGCTCACTGTCTACCCACGTGATCGCTAATGTTCATCCACTAACGAAGCAGAGACAAAGTTAAGATGCTTGCTGCCACACCTGAGGTCCTCAGTTCGACTACCAGGACCCATATGGAGGAAGGAAAAACCCAATTCCCATAAGTTGCCCTCTTACCTATATAGGTCTGTTGTAGCACTGGCGTGCGCGCGCACACACACTATAAGTGTAAGAACCACATAGAACTATAGCATAACAAGATCGTAATTTGTACTACATGTTATTGGGCCCTCACGAATGAAATTTTAAAGAAAAGGACCCAGTACAAGAGATTCATTAGGGGCAGATTTTAATGAAACAAAATTTTACACTCGTTCAAATACAGAAAAACCAAAATCACAACCTGATAACAATTGAGAGAGAGCTTGCCCAACTCATGACATATGTAGACATAAATAATGAGGTCTAGAAACACTGGAGGGGAGAAGACGTAGCCTTACCCTGATAGGTGTAAGAATTTTTAGGAAATCTGCTTTACTGAAAAAAATTAACCAGGAAAAAGTAAGGACAGCTGTTCATCCTCCCCATATGTCAATACTTGAAAAAAACAAGAGAGGGAAGGAAGGAAATAAGAAACGAAGGAATGAAAAGAGGGACCAGGTGTGAAGGCTCGATTTCCCCAGGGCAGGGAATGCCAGGGCGGTGAGGTGGGAGTGAGTGTGTGTGAGGGGGAGGATCCTCATAGAAGCAGGGGGAGGGGCTATGGGTAAGGGGCTTCCTGAGCGGAAACCGGGAAAGGGGGTAACATTTGAAATGTAAATACATAAAATATCCAATAAAAGAAAGGCAAAAAAGGAAAGGGGGACCAGAAGGAGGGACCACGGAGGGAAGGTAGACCGTCCATACTACCAGAATCCTAACTGCTTTACCACAAAGAGGGCTGGGGTATATGGTATTGGGAAAGCAGCACGAATGTTAACCTCACAGAACAAACAAAGGCTCAGCCACAAAGCATACATTGTTGGAGAAAACAGATCTCCCACTGTAACAGAAATAAGCACTGCTCTGGGAAGTTGAATAAAACTGCTCTTCACACAAAGCCTCTGGGCCTCCAGGCAAGTTCTCCTCAGCGCTCATGGCCGGCTGCCACCAAGCGGCCTTTTTAGGCATTACAGCATCCTCCAACATTTTAAATCCAAATAGTCGCCCAGAGAAAACCAGCCATGAAAACTCTCAAATCTAGACTGAGTCCTGGGATCTCTCGTTCATTTACTCATCAAACAACACTCTGGAAAAATTAATTTTCCCCCTTAATACTGGATTAGACAGAAAAATAGATCTAATGGTTAGATCGGATGAGCACATCTTATACAGTTTCACTTTACAATTCATTCTCACTGACTCTTAAAATGTATTTAGTGAGGCTGTTTCTGCCCCTCCCATCCCGCCTTCACTGAATGAATGCCGAGGACTTCTGAAGGTGGCAGCAGGCTCAGTCTCCGCAGACACAGCCTGGTGCCATAGCTGTGTCACACTGCCATAGAATGGACGCCATCCAAAAGGGAGAGGGTAGGTATGCAATGCGCACGGTCTCCTGCTGTGAACTAGCAGAAGTTCAGCCATCAAGTGTCAGAGACATGCTGTATATTGGCAGGGCATGATGAAAGTGTCCACTGCAAACTGATCAAGTCATGTAACTAGCAATTCCCCATTCTGTTCACATATTTCTGGCTCTGCTCCCTTGTGAAGTCTGCAGAGAGGTGCAATTGATCAGGCCGGCCACAGTACGTTTGTTTGTTTGTTTGTTTGTTTGTTTGTTTGCTTGTTTGTTTGTTTGTTTGTTTGAATGACTGACTGGTTGATTGACTGACTGATTGACTGATGATTGATTGACTGATTTTAAATTAGCTGACACTCAATGGGACACAGCTTCATATTTAAGGTTTTGTTTTTGTTTTATTTAATTGGCAAACAGCAGTTGTGTACACCTGTCTCACAACTTAGGCACAATATTTATGTCCCAAAACATCCACCACAAGCTGAACGCTTCTTAAATTAAAGGTATATTTAACATACCTAAGCTATCACAGCTCAGGGGCACACAACTTAAACAAGCCTGAGGTTGACCGAAGCAGCTAACACAAAGGCTATTTTACAACATAAAAATGTTGACTACCTCATTACATATACATTATTGAATGCTACATAAAAGATTTTTATTTAATAAGTCTGTGATCACCATTAGCATACAGTTATTGTAGGTTAAAACACAGCGCATACCTTCACACCATCAGATAATTGAAAAATAGTAAAACCACCTCGAGACTGATGCCGCCTCTCTATAGAGTCCACTTCTTTTGCCTGTGGTCACATGACGGGTATACTAGGAGCAGAAGCAAACCCTTGCTACCCACCTTACACAGTGTGATACTGTGTGAAAAGGAACCAAGCTGAAGCCACTTTGAATAAAACTTCCATTTTGAATAGGGGTCAAATATAATTTAAGTTCCCAAGACGTCCCTGGGTAACTGACATCCTGCTTGGCAGAGACTGCTAGGCAAGTCACCCCTCCACAGTTGAATAAACCAACCAATAAGAACAGGATAAATGTACCATATAGAGAAATGTCCCTAGTGAAGTCCCTGACTGACTGGTAGAAAAATGTAACTGCAGCTTAGCACAGATGTTTGTGGTCTTCAGGCTTAAAAATTCTGTAACACTCTGGCCTGAGGGAATAGAGGAGGTCAAAGTTCAGCTACCAAGTTTGACAACTGCACATTGGCAGGAAAAGCTCAGAATTCAAAGTTTGAAGATATAGTTTCTCCTACCAGGGTATTATTTTCAGACATCAATTAGAAGTCAATCATCAAAGGCAGGGACGAACTATACATAGACAGGGCACAAGATGGTGCCTTGATGCAGGTGTCCACCTCAGAGTGATCAACTCTCGGGAATTGACAATCCTCTCATTCTGTCCACGTACTTCTTGTTCAGTCTCTGTTGTGATGTTTGCAGACAGGTCGAGTCTCATCACTGCAACATCTAGAAGTGGCTTAGGAGAGGAGTCTCTTCCTTGATGAAAGCAGATTCATGGGGTAGGGATCTCCTATAATTTTCCTCTTCCCTTGAATACTCTCTTGGCACAGGTGAGGGCTCTTTCTCCTCCTCTCCCATTTCTCCCACTTGAGTACCATCTTGACACCTAGAATACCACAGCACAACAGCATCATTGCACAACAAAGGGTATGCAGAGCTTGAGAGCCTCTACATAGGTTTGTCTCTCTCTTCACATTACTGAAAAACGTAATGGGTCATCATTAGTTATAGCTGCCTTGCCACACTGCGCTCAGAGCAGCTCATTGTCCTAGTCAATGTGTGTGCATTCCTGGAAAGTAGCTACGAATCTGACGAAGGAGGGTACCCTGTCCCAGACACCAGCCTCCAGATGCAATGTCAGCTCAGCTACATCAGTGGAGACAGCCTGCCTTAATCCTTCTGGTCTACCACTTTTTAAATTAACATTGTACAATTTCATCAGATACAATGTAATCTGTAAAATACTGATAGATGACTGAATGTAACTCACTAGCCATGCATTACCTCAAAACTGGGTTGGTGAGTTTTTTTGGGTTTTTTTGGGTTTTTGTTTGTGCTCGTGTGCGTGGTGAGATTACATTTATACTGTGAAAAGGAGCCGTGAGGAGATGTGGGGAAAACATAAAAATTTACACAAGGATTATGTATGCATAGAAATAGGTCCAAGCCCCATCATGCATAAACCTAAACAAATGAAACCCTTGGCCCAGAGCATTGCTCTAAGTCTGGCCATTCTTCACACATCTCCGTTCTGCCTGGAACCCTGCTGCAAAGACAAGGTAGACTTCTCTTGTAAATAACCTTAAGTGTGCAGATGCTGTCAGTTGGCAAAGGGGATGCAGGGTTGTCATGTCTGTATCTTCACACACCTGCTGATATTTAAGAGTGGGAAAGGAAGAGGAGGGAGGTGTGGCCACATGCCAGATAACACAGGAATTAAGAATATACTACTTCTAAGTTATAAAATTCCCAAATAAGGAGGAGAAAGGGGAACTTTCTAGTGGCCTGGGATGTTGATGATGATGATGATAGTGTTGTTGCTGCTGCTGTTGTTATTGTTCTTGCTGTTGTTGTCATTGTTGTTGCTGTTAGTTATTGTTTCCACTGCTGATGTTGTTACTGCTGCTGCTGTTGTGCTTCTTAGTTATTGTTCCTGGTGCTATTGTTGTTATTGCTATTGTTAGTTATTGTTGCTGCTGCTGCTGTTGTTACTACTGATGCTGTTGTTGTTGTTGTTGTTATTCCTAGTTATTGTCCCTGCTGTTGTTGTTGCTGTTACTGCTACTGCTGTTCTTTTGTTATTAGTTATTGTTCCTGCTGTTGTTGTTCCTGCTGTTGTTGTTCCTGCTGTTGTTGTTCCTGCTGTTGTTGTTCCTGCTGTTGTTGTTCCTGCTGTTGTTGTTCCTGCTGTTGTTGTTAGCTATTGTTCCTGCTGTTGTTGTTCCTGCTGTTGTTGTTCCTGCTGTTGTTGTTCCTGCTGTTGTTGTTCCTGCTGTTGTTGTTCCTGCTGTTGTTGTTCCTGCTGTTGTTGTTAGCTATTGTTCCTGCTGTTGTTGTTCCTGCTGTTGTTGTTCCTGCTGTTGTTGTTCCTGCTGTTGTTGTTAGCTATTGTTCCTGCTGTTGTTGTTCCTGCTGTTGTTGTTCCTGCTGTTGTTGTTCCTGCTGTTGTTGTTCCTGCTGTTGTTGTTCCTGCTGTTGTTGTTCCTGCTGTTGTTGTTAGCTATTGTTCCTGCTGTTGTTGTTCCTGCTGTTGTTGTTCCTGCTGTTGTTGTTCCTGCTGTTGTTGTTAGCTATTGTTCCTGCTGTTGTTGTTCCTGCTGTTGTTGTTCCTGCTGTTGTTGTTCCTGCTGTTGTTGTTCCTGCTGTTGTTGTTCCTGCTGTTGTTGTTCCTGCTGTTGTTGTTCCTGCTGTTGTTATTGTTTTTACTGCTGTTGTTGTTTTTACTACTGTTGTTGTTGCTGTTATTGTTAGTTATTATTCCTGCTGTTGTTGTTGTTGTTGTTGTTCCTGCTGTTGTTTCTACTGCTGTTGTTTTTAACTGCTGCTGTTGTTGTTGTTATAGCTGTTATTGTTAGTTATTGTTCCTGCTGCTGTTGTTTTCAGTTGCTTGGATTTGGTTTGTTTTGTTTGCACAGTGAGCCCTGACTAACCTAGTTTTCCTAGGGGCAAGGACTCGGTCTCTTACTCTGGGGACTTCGCCTTAAGCTTTGTTTTGTTTATATATACCAACAACTAAATCAGCTTTCATACGACAAACTGGTCCTTTCCTGCCTCCACAGTTCATTGTGCACTCTCACTGGCAGGTTGATCCACGTTGCTGGACTGATTAAAGCATCCGTTATTAATGCAGGTACAACAACATAAAGTGAGCAGGAGCTATGAGAACTCCCGCACTAAAAACACCTGGGCTACTTTAACTGACTATCATGAAACAAAATAGACTTACTTCATGCAAAGAAAACAACATTCATATATTTAACCTCACGGTAGAAAGAGGTCTCAAATTTTAAGAGTACTTGTTGCTTTTGCAGAGGACCTAAGTTCATTCCCCTGCACCCCTATTCAGTAGTTCACAATCATCTATAACCCAGCTCCAGAGGATCTGACATGCTCTACTGGCCTCTCCAGGCATGCACATAGACACACACATACATACACACACACACACACACACACACACACACACACACACACACACACTTAAATAAAATATATATAAAATATATATTTTCAATTAGTCACAGTTACCCTCCTACTGGATGCAGGAGTTTATCACTGAGGGTGGGCTTTGGGTTTTCAAGCATTCCAGCCAGACCCAGTGTCACCATTTACTGTTCCTGTTGCCTGCTGATCCAGACGTAGAACACTCGGCTACTCTCCACCTCCATGTCTACCAGACACTCCCATGCTTTCCCAACATGATGATAATGGACTGAACCAACCCCAACTGTGTGTTTTCTTTCATAAGAGTTGCCGTGGTCATGGTGCCTCTTCAGAGCAATAGAATCCCTAAGACAAGAAACTTTAATTTTACATGAAAACATAGCTCTGAAATCACACGTATGAGACAGTAAGATATATTAAATCCTGAGGATGCCGGGCCAGGGAGAAAAAAACTACATTTTAAATAGTTTATATACTGGCAATACACACCTGCATCTAACACTGAAACCAGAGTTCTCCAAGTTTTGAGTCTTTCTGAAAATATATTTAGTACATAAATAGGAGCCTACTTATGCATTTGGTGACATGTATTACCCTCAGACCCTTTGATAAATGAATCCTATACCATCTATTAGTTTCTCTCCAGTTGTTTGCAGTTAAATGAGTCTGCCTCGGAGATGTATTGGGTTTAGAAAGCAGAGCACAAGAAAAGGACTTGGATCTTTCTATCATTTCTCTTTGTTTTTCCAGTAAACAGAATTTCTCTAGGCCCAGGAATACTTGCACCCCTGAAAAGCACTAATGGGCCCCCGATGAGCCAATGGCAGGCCATAGTTGCGCATTCCTTCTAACTATCTCCCAGAGGAATCATACACAGAAATCAACCGCTGATGGATTATAGACCAGCGATCAGATCATTACTCCACCATCCCTGTTACTTACTAATAACTGGCCTACCCTTGCACAGTACCATAAATCCAGCTCATTATAAAATTCTTGCGAGCCCACTTGCACCTGCCCCTCTTTGAACTAATCAAAGCAATAGGTCATTAATCCACAGACTGCAGGAAGTCTGGCCTTTAACCCCTGCATGCTTCTCCTTGCTCACAGAGTCAAAGTGGCTTTCATTTTCATGCAAAATCCACTTTTAATATATGTCCCCTCTAAACTTAATCTTGAGACACATTTGACTGCTCAGTTAGCCCCTCTGGTCCCTTTTCCTCTTTATTTGCTTGTGTTTTGAACCAATTACCCGCCCTCTTTGTATTCACAGCCATTAGTATTCTCCTTGAGTGGTCTCTTTCCTCAGCCCACTGCCTAGAAATCCCCTTGTAGATCCTAACTCTAAAGGGCATGTTATTTTGCATGCATCTCTAAATACGTTATTTTGCATTTTTCTAAATATGTGGAGCAATAAATTTGGCCCTGGTTGAAAAATATGATGAAGAAAGAAGGGGATCCCTTCAAAGACAGTCACTTGAAACAAAACGAACAGAGGGCACCCTTAGCTTGGATGCATTTTGGAAAAGGCTGGTGATGAGTTCTGATGATTTTATGACGAACTGAAACCAGTTGTTCGCCTTGTTCCTTAAGGTTTGAAGAAGAAAAAAAAAAAAAAAAAAAAACAGAGACAAGAGACAGCTCAGTTCCATTGTTTGTAAGCGAAAACATCATGACAGAAAGTGTTGTCAGGTATTAAAATTAGTTACTCAAGGAGACTTGGAAGCTCATGCCCTTGAGTGGATGAAACTGTGGAATGAATTCTTATGTGCCTGGGAGGAAGCAAGGGGTGACTTTAATGGCTTCAACAAGCCTGGTCCTATCTGATACTGTTATGCCCAAGTGAAATACAGGTTGGCTTTCTCTCTCTCTCTCTCTCTCTCTCTCTCTCTCTCTCTCTCTCTCTCTCCCTCAGAATCAAAGCGTGTGGCAGGAAGCACAAAAGCAATTGAATGCAAATGTAAACTGTCCTCATGAAACGTACTTCTTGACAAGAGGCTGTGGGAAACTTGCATAATCCCCTTTGTGTGTCACAGTGATTTCTGTTTGAGATTAATTCTGGCTGTACAGAATTAGAACATCCATTAGCATGTTGCAGTTATTTACAGGAGATATAAAAAAAATTTAACAATCATTTCTCATTTTATTGGGAGAAAAGAATCAGGCATTTGAATGGGCATGATTGCAATGATTTAGGAGCAAATTAATAAAACATCCCCATGTCAACCATTGAGAAGCCCATTCTGCCCTGTTGGAGTTATCTGTATTTATTTAGCCTCATGAAATAAGGAATGAAGACTCATTAGTTACTTATAATGGGGGCGGGGGTGGATCAGCGATGCGGTATTACAGGAGACGTCTGTGTTAATATGCAGTAACAGTGGGGATGATGATAGACTAAATTAGAGGTGAAATTCTCAGAATGAAGAGAGATGAAAGGTGTCAGTGCCTGCCACATCACAGCCAACTCCTTGCTTAAAGATATCATTTTGGAGTCATCTGTTTAAAATTTAGAGCAAATATTCCAGCAGGATCATAAAAGCTCTGGGTTGGAAAGAGTCTCCATGATCATTTAGGTCAACAGCTGATCTGAGATTTAATCATGCCTTGACTCATCCCTTTCATGTAAATAATGTTAGCAGAGGATTAAGCCTGCAGAGCAAACGACAAAATTGTGTTAACATGTGATGCCTCTACCATGTACTGAGCACATGAAAGCACAGCATTCTCTGACTCTATTATGTTTTTATAAAAACATGGAACTATGAGCTCATGCCAATTTGGGGCGCCAGCTACACAGACATACCCTCCTGCAGCTGCAGACCCCAACTGGGAACACCTTTCACTTTGATCCATGTGCTGCCACCAGAGGGCTAAGGGAAGAAGTTAAGAAAGGCTGTGAAGCCTGGAGACCTAGGATAGAACCAAACAGGACTGAAGAAAGAGAGAAAGAAAGAGAGAGAGAGAGAGAGAGAGAGAGAGAGAGAGAGAGAGAGAGTGAGAGAGAGAGAGAAGGGGAGGGGAGGGGAGGGGAGGGGAGGGGAGAGGAGAGGAGAGGAGAGGAGAGGAGAGGAGAGGAGAGGAGAGGAGAGGAGAGGAGAGGAGAGGAGAGGAGAGAAAGGCCAATGAAATGATTCCTAATGATATTCTGGGCATCAAAGACACTATAAGAAAACCCACAGACTCAGTCAACCTAAGGCCATAGGAGCTCACAGAGACGGAAGCACCAACCAGGGAGCCTGTATGGGACTGACCTAAGTCCTCACACATATGTTTCAGTTGTGTCACTGGATCTTCTTGTGGGAATCTGAACACTGAGAACAAGAGCTGTCTCTGACTGTTTTCTGCCTTTGGGACCTTTTCCAATACTGGGTTGCCTTGTCTCACCTTAATAGAAGGAGAGGTTGCCTAATCTTACTGCAACTTGATATGCCATGGCTGATTGATCAAAGCTGGCCCTTTCTGAAGAGAAGTAGAGAAGGAGTGGGTGAAAGAGGGACTGGGAGGAGAAGAGGGAGGGAAAATGGGATGTAAAATAAACAAAATTTTTAAAAAGGAAGAAAGCAAGGAGAAGGCTGTGAAGAATAGGATTAGAATTAGTGTCTCGAGGTACAAGAAAATGCAGACATCCTAGAGAGCAGTAAAACAGATTGTTTCTCTACCTTTGAGTTTCTTTCTCATTTGCAGCTTCTAGCCATGTCTGGGCTGTGAGAGACA
The DNA here is from genome assembly GCF_021556685.1 of Rattus norvegicus. Lineage (NCBI taxonomy): Eukaryota > Metazoa > Chordata > Mammalia > Rodentia > Muridae > Rattus > Rattus norvegicus. The sequence continues at coordinate 40,765,029 of NC_141544.1, read as the reverse complement.
GAGGGGAAACTAGCAGCAGATAAGTGTGGAGTGATGATCAAGAGGATGTGCCTTGCCTGTGCTTTCCCTCCCTCCCAGCCCACCACTGCCTCCTGGAGAAGACTCCCTGTGAAGAAGACCAAGCTGCCTGCACGTGGGTAACATGGTGCCAGGAAGACGGAGTTTGGGGAGATAAAAGGTCTAAAGGAATAAAAAGAAAAGAGAAAAGTAGAAAGAGAAAAATTTCAAGTAGAAACAAAACAGTCTCTCAGAGCATAGATGGTCAGGGCTTATGTGATGGTTTTTATATGCTTGCCCCAGTGAGTGGCAGTATTTGAAGGTGCAGCCTTGTCGGAATAGGTGTGTCACTGTGGGTGTGGGCTTTAAGATCCTCATCCTAGCTGACTGGAAGCCAGTCTTCTCCTAGTGGCCTTCAGATGAAGATGTAGAACTCCCAGCTCCTCCTGTACCATGCCTGCCTGGATACTGCCATGATCCCACCTCAATGATAATAGACTGAACCTCTGAACCTGTAAGCCACTCCCAATTAAATGTTGTCCTTATAAACGTTGCATTGGTCATAATGTCTGTTCACAGCAGTAAAACACTAACTAAGACAGCTTGGTAAGTATTTATGTGGTTGATTTCTATATGACAGAACACAAAGCAGGAACATGTCCCATCTGAGAGATGCAAGGGTAGGTTTCTACCACCAACATTATTCTTCTCCTGGCTACTGACCTTGGAAGTCTCTTGCCCCAGGCCATGACCATATAATGGGGAAGATCTCTCAGAAATGTCAGCCTTTAGATGAAGGTGAAAAGGCATCTGGGCAAGATGCAAAGTCAATACAGCACAGAGGCCTACTTGCTTCCAGAGCGCAGTAACCTGACTGACATACCTCAGTTCATCCATCTAGGACCATCATTTCAAGATAAGGAAGTTAGTGGTTATTCTAGTGTGTCAAAAGCTCCCTGACTTAGAACCAGCACCTTGGCCATACTTCTAATTCAAAGTTAGAAATTATCAAGGAGACATCAGTTGCTATTAGAAGACGTAACATGTTTGTTTGTTTGTTTTAATTTTCTAAAAGTTTTCAAATTTTACATTCTCTTCTAAAGTCAACCCCATATGATGCTATGCCAGAGTATTTTGTGTGTTTGTGGTGTTGACCTCTCAGAATCGTTTAAGTTTGGCATGGAGCCATCAGATCCATAGATGATGTGAAAGACAAGACGTATAAAATCCATTGCAGAATCCCAAGATGGCTCTTAGTCATGTGGCACAGCATTGTCTTTAAAAGAATCCTCTGGACAATTTGTCTTCCTGTCTCGACATTAGCAAGAGCTGTTCTATGAAACTGAACATCGCCACTACTCATCTTATCAGGTTGTTACAAGGATTAAATTAAAGCTTAAGCAGATTCCTGCAACAGAAGGGGCATGAAATATATATGTGCCATTGTTAGAACTTTTAAAAACTCTAGTACTATAAAGTATAATAATTCTCAATATGTTTTATGACAGAGGAGAGACTAAACCTGATCCTTCTCACAGGTAGTCTGCCACTGACTCCAGCTCTGCTCTGTCTCTGTTTCTTGCCATCCTCTTCTGTGGTCTATGACTCTGCTACATATCCCTATATGGACATAAATGCTCCCCAGAGGTATATAGGAGATAGATAGATAGATAGATAGATAGATAGATAGATAGATAGATAGATAGATAGATAGATAGATAGATACACAGACAGACAGATAGAATAACCCCTTAATTCTTCATTTAACCTTTGTTGAAGAATTCTCCATTATAGTGTCTTCTGGCTTTCCTGGTGCTATTAAAGAGGCAAATCTTAACATCTGCCCCAAGCAGCAGAACACGAGCTGAAGCTAGGCTTAATAACCTAAGCTTAACTTTTAACGCTTCAGTCAAAATTTTACAAAAGGGCCATTACGTGATCTCACCTGCACACACAGGGCTGCTACAGAGAAACAGGAACCTACCTTGTCCATAGGTTGAGACATACAAGGATGCTCTGATGAAAATTATGACTGCCATTTTCCAGAGACTTCACAGACCAGTGTTGTGATACTATATCAATGGAAATACAATGTTTAAGCTCATTAGAAATTTTGGGAAGCTTCAGGATGGTTTGAGCGGTTGAGAAACTTGTAGCTTTTTCAGAGGACTCTGATTTGATTTCCAGTATCCATGTGTCAACTTGCACTCTTCTATAATTCAAGTTTGGTGGGGCCAGTGCTCTCTTCTGACTTCTTCGGGCACTGCATGCACAGTAGACTTACTCAGACAAAACAGCAAAACATAAAAATAAAACAAAAATAAAATCTATGGTCTGTATAACCATGATGACAAATGAATTCAAAATACAGTCAGTCCAAAGCTCACAGAAAATCCACTGATACTCAGTTCAATAAATATTTAAGACCTTTGTCTTCCAGGCATTTCCTTGACTCTGGGGACCTGTACATGAAGAAAGCATGGCATTCTCAAGCTTTCAAAGTCTGCAGTTTGAGCAGATAGACGCATGTAAGCAATGATGCTACATTACTAAACATGTCTCATTTGGCTCTGTACTTTATTGTAAAGCACAATTACTGGGTGAGTTCCCATATCTTCTATTTGGCTCTGTCCTAAGCCATTATCTAATTGGAGCAAGTCTATGACTAACCTCACTCTTGGTTCAGAGCCCGTCCTCTGGTAGACATCCATGATATTCTAGATGGTGACATGCACATACATAACATACAGAAAACTATTTCTCATATGCATAAGAAACATTACTATGGAAATATAATAGAAACACCTATTTATAATAGCAATAAAATGGACAAAATATCTGGAAATAAAACTAATAAGGGGTCTTCAAAACAAACAAAAAATGAGTACATATTTCTGAACAATTCAAAGTCATTGAATAAATGAAAAGACAGTGTTTGCCAGTTACAAAACGTATAGTGAAGACACCAATTTTCCTTATGCAACTTCATAAAATTAATTCATATCCATTCCCAATAATAAAATTGAAACAGAATTACTGGTCTAAAAATGTATAAGCTAGTTTTAAAATTAACTAGTAATAACTTACTAAAAATAATAACTTGGAAATCTCTAAAAACTGATCTTATATACCAACATGTATTTTATAAATGATTGAGAATTAAAACAGTTTAGTCTTTGATAAATTCCAGAAATATGTTCCAACTTAAATGATAAAGGTAGCATCTGGGTATACATGGTCTAAATGTATATCTTATTATATAATGTAGGGATAACTGAAGAGTCATGTGAAGATGGATATATTTTCACTTATACATCATATCAAAGGAAATCTCTAAAGGGACTCAGGATGTAGATATACAGGAAATCCATAGGATAGCTGAATTCCCTCATCAACTTAAAAGAGAGCTCAAGAGCAATACACAGAAATGAGAAACTGATAAAAAAGAAAAAGATTGTTGGATTAAATCACATAAGATTCATTAACCTTGCACTCAAAATACCATAAGGAAAAATGGGAAGCAAATATATGTTGTTCCTACAACGGCAAAGGGGGTCACACTCACTTAAGAAAATCTAGAAATTTAAAAGAAAAATAACAAGATATATTTTATAACTATGAAAGGACATCTTAAAAGAAAACCTGTTACAGACTGTTGTCTATTTGTATTTTAGCAATCTGATGGATTGCTGTTATAATTTCCTATTCTTGAATAACTATCACGAGCTTAATACTCTTAAGTAGAGTGTGCACCCATTGCCTTCAAGTTCCAATTGGTCAGGAGGGTAAGCCTAGCTTAACTGGGTCCTGGGCTCATAATCTCACGACTGCAACCAAGTGGCACATAGCAAATAGGTGGGTATAGACACAGTCTACTTGTGCTGTCGTCTATAAGAACATGTATATGTTTTCAGAAAGGAACCATGGAACCATTTTTTAATTTTATAAATGGATAACTAACTGCAAAGAATGGATTTGGAATGGGAACAAGATCTCTCCATGAACATTGTACTGCTTCTGCCATTGCTGTGGCAAAATCCATCACAAGAAGTCATTGAGAGGAAGACGGTTTATTTGGCTTAGATTTCGAGGCGATACAGTTTATCATGACAGGAGATATTCCATGCACAAACCACAGCAAACAGCTTTTTGTGTCATTCACATTTTTGAAACATACCAATATATTTGTTACTAATACCTAAATTTATTGTGGCTTAATTGTGGAATAGATGGGGATGGGGAAACACCGTCATAATGGGTATCTGTTTTGGATGCAAATGAGGACAGGGGAGTGAGATAGTAGCCTCAGCTCACCTGTCCTTAGAGGAAGAGAGGTCAAGCAAGGATTTCACCTGTGATCAAAAGCTACAGTGGTGGGGCCCACCTCCGGGATCTTTACAGACAGTAAGAGCTGCAACTTCAAAGAAACTGTGCACTAGAACAGATAGTACATCGGGAAGTAAGCAATTCCCATCTTCATAAATGTATTGGTTATGCCAGAGGGTCATATATGAGAAACGGAGGCAGAGGCCAGAGAATTCTTTCAAGAAGCCCTTGGAGACTCTTGTAAATCACGTGCACTTTGTTGTTTACATGAATGCTCTATTTGATCATTCTTAAAATGGCTTGAAGAACATGCCAGATGAAGTCTGTATTTGTTTTGCATTGCTGGTATAGCAAATTATCTCAAAATTAATGGTTAAAAATAACTGAAATCTGTTCTTTCATAGCTCTGGATGCCAGAAATCCAGGCCCCAAGTCTATGCCAGGCTCAGTGCTAAACAAAAGTCTACATGAAGAATGGTCACCACTGGCTAGATGAGAGGTTTCATCAAGCATCCCATTTCTCTGACTAAACATTAATGCCCCATCATGAATTGGGAAGCCACCCATGAGGCATCACTCCTCATTGAAGAGCTTTTGACAGGGAAAGAGTTGCCAGGGAAAAGGGCACCATTTTCTTAAGTGGTGTAAACATTGGTTCTTGTCTGAATATTTTGAGTAATTCCTTATACAAAATTCCTTACCCAATTACAAAGGCAACTGTAATTAAACTCAGTGTAGTGGGGAAGGGGAAGAGGGGGGGGAAGAGGAGAAGGAGGAGGAGGCAGCGGCAGAGGGCAAAGAGAGAGGCAGGCAGTCAGACAGACAAAAAAAGACATGAAATAGAAGAGAGATGTTAAGAAAGAGGAGAAGGGTACAGGGGGAGGCAGTTGAATAAAATCACAATGCATTATACATATGTATGAAACTGTAAAAAGAATTTTTAAAATCTTCCCCCAGGCAAAAAATGTTACAAGTCATTCAATGTTTCCAGAAATCCATTCCACACCTTCTTTTCTATAATTTAAGCCCATCCGTGTGCTTTGCTTCTTATGTGAGCACTTAAATGTACACTGGTGGCAGTCCCTTTCCATCTCTCTCAAGTCTCTTTTATATATTTATATAGCAACCATTTTGCACCTTAGGGCAGCTCTGGCCATCCTTGTCTGCAGTGAAAGAAGTCCTCAGGGAGATTTCCTTCCTGAAAGCCAGACTTAGCTAGAGGGAGACAAGGAAATCTGCACAGGCACTTTTATACAGAAAGGGAGTCTAAGGCATATGCCTCTGAGGTTGCTGATGAGGTCTATATAGTCCTAGACCAATCCTGACAGTCATGTGTGGACTCTCTAAAAGAAGTTGCAGTGTATGAAACCAAACTATTGAAGACAAAGGGAGAAGTCGAATCTTTAAACTTCATATAAGAGTTAAGAGAGCATTCCATGTGAAGATGAATGGCAAAGAGGCCAACCATCCCATTGTCATGCCCTTCATAAAGGTTAACAACTATGCCAGAAGAAATAATTCCCCAGAACTCATCCAGGTTATGTTAGCTTGTGTAGTGGGGACAACGTACCCAAGGAAAAAGGAAAGTCTGACTTCAGCTGATGGTTTCAGAGACTTAAGTCTGTCCAAGTCACTTTGGGCCTCTGGCCATGCCATACATTGTGGAGAGGTTTTTACTAGAAGAAAGTGTCTGTCTTATAGACACCAGAGAGGAAACAGGGAGTCAGAGGTTCAAGTCCCAACATCTCCTTCAAGAACATAGTCCAATGACTTAGCTTTCTTCTCCTTTGCCCCTAGAGGTTCCGCAGCTCCAGAGACAACACAGCCTGGTGACCAACCAAACCTTTAGCATCTGAGCCTGGGTCAAGGGACATTTGGTGTCCAAACCATAGCAGTTGCCTTACTGTTACTATGGGTAGAGTCTACTTACTGACTTGTAGTTATAATCAATAACCCAGGTGACTCCTTATTTCCTAATCGATCAGAGATAGCTCATTTTCTACTGATTAATGATGCAACTCAAGAAAAATACACTTCAGAGAGGTGTCTGGAATAACAAGTGCTCTTCATCATTCTTCATCACCATGGGACCCAGTAAGTGTAGCTACTGTTCACTTCTACTGTGGCTGGCATACAGAAGCTCTTTTCAATTATTTACTATCTTAGTTAACTGTAAAAGCCTAGAGGTAATAAGTGGTTACCATAATAACAAGTGGACCACTTATCCAAGTATTGTTGGTCCATCTTCTTATTTGAAAGACTCAAGCTCTTTCTATGTGAATCCCCCTCTAGTCAGAGTCTCTCACACTTACTCCTTGATTCCTGTGGGAAGAATAAACCATTAGGTTTATTGCCACGAATTATACTCAAATAGAATATTTTGGAAACCTTTCCCTCTGGTATTGTTTCAAAATTCTATAAAGCAAGAGTTGGATGTGCTGCCCAGGCATTTTCATAAATGTCTACAACTTCAGGATGCTCTGCCCACTTGAACTTTTGTCCTGGCCTCTCTTCCTAGACAAATTAGCACAGCTTTCTCGAGCTTCTGCATTTAATTTCTGTTATCAAAATATGTACATTTAGACATGTGTTCATCACAGGCTCAAAAGTCCCAAGTTTCCCAGCTTGTTTTCTCATGGTTAACCGAAGTTTCCAGAGGCAGTGGTATCACAGTTCACTGAAGGGATGAGTACGAGCCATCAAGGTCCAGACCTCTCCCTTTCAAGGACCATCACAGATGCAGTGGCTCTCCACCTTCCTAACTCTATGATCCTTTAGTGCAGTTCCTTATGCCCCGGTGACCACCAACCACACAACTATTTTTATTTCTGTTGCGGTAATTAACGTCAGAGTAAGAAGAAACCATGCACCATGCCACAGTGCCACCTACTACTCTCTGTCCCCGGAGGTCTCTCTGTCTCCATGCCTAGCCCCATGCAGTGGCCGCCTATCTCTGGCTCTCTTACTGTGGACTCTGTTCATATTCCCAGCAATCCAGTAAAATCAAAACTCTAAAGGCTTGTAATTTATCAACCAGATTCATATCAGTAAATTCTCACTCCACAAAATGTCCACACAATAAACTCAGAGCCAATTGATACTGATATAAACTGTCTACCTAGATAAGACAAATTACCCTGTAATAATTCATCCTTATAAGATATTCATAACTACCTATGGCTATTTAAAGCCACATGGAGGTGAGTCATCCTCCTTCTCCTATCTCTCCCACCCTTCAAAAAGTCTGTCCCTGCCTTTCTTTTTCACAGCCCAATCATAAGCCTTGCCCTATCTTGTGCCTGCCCTCACCTGCACATAGACATCAATCCACATATTTCTACTTCATACCTGTACTTTTGCTATTGTTATGAATCCTAATGCAAATATCTGTGTTTTCTGTTGGTCTTATGTAACTCCTATAAAAGGATTGTTCAACCTCAAAGGGGTCATGACCCACAGATTAAGAACCACCGCACAGATGGCTGTAGGCACTATTACACCCATAAGTGACTTCCCTATGTCCATAGCCACAGCATGAGAAAAAAGCCGAAGTTCTCAGTAATCAAAGCTGGCTGTTACTGCAACCCTCTCTGCCTGGACCCGAATCCTCCATTCCCCGAGAGGGAACATTTCAACCACACACCATCCCTTTAAAGGGAAATGTGTGAGTCAGGGGCTGCTGCAGAAACAGATATGATGGCACAAAATACAAGGCTCTGTGAACGGACAGTTCACACAAAAGTGATTGTCACATTACATAATAGTGGGCCCTACAATGGAGACAGGGGAAGAATGAACAGAATGGGACCTGTATGTGATATGCCAGGAATAAATATGACATAACAATGAAGAGGCTCAGCCTGCACTGCACTTAGTATTTCTCAGATAAAACAGTTCAAAGGGGAAATACTATTATATACCAGCAGAGCTTTAGTAAATTATCCCGTGTGTTGGTAAATCTTTACTGTCAACCTGATGGGACTTGTAATCACCATGGAAACCAATCTCTCTCTCTCTCTCTCTCTCTCTCTCTCTCTCTCTCTCTCTCTCTCTCTCTCTGTGTGTGTGTGTGTGTGTGTGTGTGTGTGTGTGTGTGTGTGTGTGTGTGTGTGTGGCGTTTTCTTAGATTAGTTTAACCAGGGTGAGAAGACCGACATTAAATGTGGGTGGTACCACTCTATGGGCTGCAGTCCTGGACCGTGTCAAGAACAGAAGGTGAGGTAAGCATCAGCATCTTCTCCCTCCACTTTCTGACTGGGGAGGAAGTGTGTCCAGACACCTCAGATTCTACCACCACACTTCCCCTGCCTTTATGGAATTCAGTCTTTCCCTAAGTGTTCAGTTGTGTTTTGATGTTTCCGTGTGTGGCAGGTATCTTATCGTAGCAACAAGAAAAGGAACTAGTTAGTACATCCTGCCATTCTTTTCAAGGAAGGTACCAACACCAAGTGAAGAGAAAATGAGGTAAGCCTACCTCTCGGTGGTGGTTTTCAATAGGTTGTAATTGCCATTCCTCTAAGCAGTCATCACGTAGTCAACAAAATTCAGAGAGTGGCCTAGGGAGGTATCCCCGCCCCCAAGCATATATTTAAAACAAGTAATGAATGGATGGATAGAGCATGAAACATAAACTATTAAATTATGATCATGCTTGCTGATATACTGCAACATATCATTTCTGAACTGTGTTTCTTCTATTTATTCGCAAATGTTCTTCTAAAATAGAGCTCTAGACTTCAGAGGGACCTGGGCCATTATCAGTAAGAAAAGCAAGAGCAGCAATGTCAGGCTGTATGATCCCAATGCGTCTCTACTGCATGATGTGAAGATATTAAACTTTTTATGCATTAATTTCAATATATTTAAAATGAGAAAAACAGTACCCGCTCTGGCAAGATGCTCACCGCTCTTAGCACTGAAACACTACCTGGCCTTTGTAAGTGCTTCCTAAGTGTGTTTCTGTCTTCACCCTTCATCCACATGAACACCCATAGTCGTCATTCAGCTATTATGTCCAGATACACATCACTCATCCAAAACATAAGTTAGTTAATATTTCACCACTGTTTAAAAAAACTACAAGGCATAAACAATCTAAAAGAAGAGGATTTGTTTGGCTCATGCTTTAGTCTATAGCTGGCCTGATTTCTTTCAGGTCTATGACAAGACATAAACATTACTAAGGAATGGCACAAAGAAAATCTACTTGACTCACGGCATCCAGGATGCAAGGTATGGAGAGACTAGAGGCAGGCTACCCTTCAAGACATGATCTCAGTGACACAATTCCTCCTACTAGTGCTCAGCTCCCAGTGTCTAATGTATCCAACAATGCCATTGCATTTAGAACTTGTCAGCAGATTAATCCGTTAATAGTGTTGTACCTTCTTCATATAATGACCTGTCTATTGAGAGCACCATGAGAGTCCCAGCTAAGCCTTTGACCCAATGCCTCAGGGGAACATTTCTGTTAATAAGCCACAGCATCATACAAGAAGACTTCAACACATAGAGGAGCCCAAATCTTCTCACATCTAGCCCTAGGCTATTTCTACCAAGCTTATTTCTGGTACTGTTCTATAAAAGACCACTGTACTTTCTGCTACATAGAGTTCTTATCATACAGATACCTTATGAAAGAAAAGATCTATAAAGTAGAAGGTCCAGTGGCACCCTTTCTAGAAGTCTCAAGGCAAGAATATCTAGGCAAAAAAAAAAAAAGATTGCTGAAACAAGTCACCTCCATGTAATTTAAAGTTCCTATACCAGTCACACATGGTGGTAATGCCAGAACTCAATAAACTGAGGCAGAAAGATCAAGAGTTCAAAGCTAGCCTAAGCTTCAGAGGTAGCTCGGCACACAATAAAACACATAATATGGTTTCAAGCATAGAACTGCTCACTGGCTTTTAATTATATTGCCCCAAACAAAATCTTCCTTTTACTAAATTATCATATAGTTATAATATTTACGTAATGACTAAGTTTTAGATATGCAAGAAGAAGATTCTGAGAAATGAATGGAGAAGAACATACAATTTGATAGTTGGGATATCAAACTCGAACTTTATTTCTTACACAGTTTTCTGAGAGCCAATAGAGACATTGTGACAAGGAACAGCGATTAAGGCCACTGTGAGATTGGTTGTTAAGGAAAAGTAACTTCCTTAGCAATGAGCAGATACTTGCAAAGTGAGAAATGCCCTGCTCCTACAAAACCCCAATGTACTTGAAGATTTAATTCAAATTCAGTCTCTAATAGTTTGTGGGACTCTTGTAAGAAAGCCAGTAACATGTTTTAGAGCTCCATCTTCTCCTGATTCATACAGAAATTCAGAAACAACAAAATGTGCCATGTTCATACATACTTTATAACCCAAAATTTGACATAGTAAGGAAAAAGAAGACAATACAAATTCCCCCAATTATTCCTCAATTCTTGAGTACCAATACGATTCTTCCCCCTGGAGTTCATAAATTCTCTTTACATTAGAAATCAAAACTTTATATGATGGTCATTTTGATGACATAAAAACATAAAAATCTATGTATTTAAGTTCAGAATGACTTTTCTTCCATTCCCATGTAGGGTTTGAAAAGTCACGTTGATGTATTTTTTTTATTAGACCCACACTGGTCCAAAGCACATAAACGAACAAACAGAAAATGTGAACATAAAATCTCATTTTTAAGTTGTAAGCTTTAAATATTCATCAACTGGTGGGAGACGTTACTCATCCATGTAGGTCATAGATACCAGATAAGCCTTTGAAGTTCACTGGCCTAGTCTCACTTCTAGAAGCCATGATAAAACACCCTGACAAAAGCATCGGAAGGAGAATGGGTCTATTCTGCTTACAGTTCTGTCACGGTCCATTATTGTGGGAAAGACAAGCCGGGAACTTGAAGCAGCTATTCACGCCCACAGTCAAGAAAGAGCAGCAGACCTGCTACTCAGCTCAGCTTGTCCACACTTACACAGTTCAGGACTCAACACACAGGGTTGGTGTGCCTCCCTTGTAGGCTGGCTTTACTGTAATCAGGACAATCCACTACAGACATGCCCATGGGCCCATTGGATCTGGATGCTGCTTCCTTGGGATGCTCGCTCCTCTGAGGGGTTTTCACAGTTTCCATCTTTGAGATGCATTCTGGGTTTCTGCCATTCTTCTTTGCTATCTGCCTAGCACTTTCCTCCTGATTACCACAGGGGATACTGAGAAACGCTGCTCATTTAGCACAACTGTTCCCATGAAGAATAATTATTCTTTTTTTGGCATGGTTGCAATGCCTTTCTGTTTCCTTGACCACATTTTCCTGTGGGGATAGGAAGGTCAAGTTGTTACTCAGTCAACGGCAGACTCCCTGCTCCCCTGAGAACTTCAGCCGTACTGAGTTACTTCATAGTAAGTCACTGTATCTGCATCGACTCAGATACACATTGAGAGTTACATGTGTGCAGATGTATGTAAAATCCGATAAGATACTGTACTTAAATTCATTCCTTTATTTCCTCCTTCCTCGAAAGTCATCAAAGTGTCTTTCTACAAGGAATGTAGTTTTCTACTGAAAGAGAAAAATCCCACTGACTGAACAGGTGTTCTCTCTGTTGCCCAGTTGGCCACCGGGTCCACAGTATCTGAGGAATGTCAGCTCTCCTAACGAAACATGAATCATACATAAGAACTGAGGGCACAGAGAAGAGCCAAGTACACAGGCAACTCAAGGCAGCGGAGAACCAGACACACATTACAAGGTCAACGAGCAGTTACTGGGAACCAGTTGATATTCTAAGTTATAAAGAAACAATTTGAGACTTTCAAGAAGATACTTATATTATCAGTAGAATTTAAACTGGGGACAAAGGGACAAAAGGGACAGTGGTGGTGTTTCTTTTTCATACCCATTATATTATAGTCTGTGCATTATCATTTATTTTGTCCAAATATGAGCTTGACTTTCTATTGAGTTATATTACTACGTAACTGAGAAAGGGATTACAGTTAAGCAAGCAGATTCTCAGACATGGCTCCTCTTCATGTGTTAGTCTGGTGTATATTAGAATAAACATGTAGAGTAGAGTCGGAGAGTGAACATCTTCACGTTTTTTCCTCCACTGAAGCTTATCACCAATGGAGACAGGCGGTCACACCTTGCAATTAATCAGGAGCTCATCGGGAAGACAGAGCCCCAATTTGCTCATTAAAGACAAATAGATTTCTTCCAAGGCCTTAGCACCTCCTCCTATTATCAAGCAAGGAAATTAAAAAACTGAGATTGGGTAGTTAAACCAAGGGGGAAGTGGGATAAGGAATGAACAAATGAACTCTAAGCCCTCAGGAGGAAAGAGTCTTTGCATCAACATTCAAGAAAGCATAAAATAAATATCTGTGCATTGCAACGCCCATATACAACACACTGGGACTAAAATGCATGTTTCAGTAAACATCAAGATTTATTATGCTGTTAGAAACTATTGACTAAGGTGAAAGTCAATACATCTCTATGTTCATCACAACGAAATCAATAGCTGTTTAATAATTTACCAAGACTCATGGGATTTAATGTATCTGATGGCTATGAAGTTAAATAAAACCCTTACACTTTCTTCCAGGCCTACTTGAGAAAGCATTAGATGCCCCATCCATAGCTCATGCTCCTTGCACCCTACCTTTACTGGATGAGGCACGTGAAGCATCAGCTTCTCCAGAATTGAGGATGACAACTTAGAAATCTGAGCAAGGAGACCAGACTAACGAGAAGAGCCTCAGGGAAGACAACACATATTAGGAACAAATTCGGTGTCACAGATGAATGTGGGCATCTGTGTCTGTGAATTAAATAGCAGCTCCCTCCTGACAAATAAAATTTCATCCAATCTACTGGGCTCCCAAATTGCCTTGTATTGATTGTATGTTCATTCTTTCCGAGTTCCCCACATATCTCCAAAGATAAATAAATGCAAGTTAGGCAAATGCTTGGCAATCTAAATCTCAATCTAAAGGGACCTAGAAACAGTCCACTTACACACATTCTCTTTGTTAGGACCATCTCAGTGTTTGTTTACACTTAAGGGAGGCAGAAACAAAAAGAATCCCAACCCCCTGCCGTGCAGCCATAATGATCCATCTATAAATCAGAAGCTTAGGTAGTAGGGACTCATCATTAAAATCACTGAACCTTAATCCAAACCAGAGACGCTCTGTGCTGGGTTATGAGGATGTGTGGGCGGTATTTCCCTGATAAATATGCAGAGTGTGGCTTCCTAGTGCTTGTGAATGGTATTAATAAGTCAAATTCTGGAAGGTAAACAGGGGTCACAGAAACCAGTGGAGTGAGCAAAGCTGGGCTCCATCCAGGATGTATTTCTAATGATGAATTGTTGAAGAAAATTGTCAAACCGCCATTAGCTGTAACTACAGAAAAGAGACCTGGCTCTGCTTTATAAAGTCCACAAAGGAAAATAATCTGTGAATAAATGCAGGCTTCAGAGAAGGATGGCCAAGAACATTCCCTGATGAGGACAGAGAAAGGAACTGTTCTCCACAGACACTGACAATACCTGAGTCAGGATGAAAAACTTCCATGTGGCCTCTGATATGCTGAATGCAATAGGAGGAGAAAGAAAAGCAGGCATGAAATAAAGATCTCATGCAACCTTCAAATAAAGAGTCCCGCTAGTGACTGAAACGACTCTAAGAGCACCCGATTGTCTCATATCAAATGCATTATGATGAGGAATGTCAGTGGTGGTTGGATTCTCAAAATGCATCTATTTTCCATGGGTTCAGACAGAACAAGAAACAACAAATTTGATCTTTCCAATAGAAAGAGCTTCTCATATCCACCCCTGCATACTTTTGCACATGAGTTGGACAAATCAAAAGCCAATGAGATAAAATGTACACTCTTATCATTTACTTTACTAGTTGCTAGACCAAAATACCAAGAAAAACAATCCAAGAAAGGAAGAGTTTGCTTTAGGCTTACAGTTTAAGGGAATACAGTCTAAAATGGTAGGAAGGCCATGTTTCCACAGACAGGAAGCTAAGAGGGAACAGGAAGTAGAACTGGATTATAAAACTTCAAACCCTGCCTCCCAGTGACTCACTTCTTCCAGTGTGGTGCTGCCTCTGAAAGCTCCACCAGCTTCCAAGTCAATGTCATCACTGTTCAAAGACAAGAGCCAATAGTGACATTCTACACCTAAACCACAATGCCATTCAAACATCACAAATTATATAAAAAAAACTGTATCTTTTGCTCACATGGAACACAGCACGATGTTCTGTCATATTTCATCTTTATGAAAAGAATAGTTATATCCTGATATCCAGACTTAGGACGTGTCCTTTAGTGATCAAATTCCAACTTATAGGTGATCTTAAACTGTGACAACACTAAAAATACAGCCAATGAACTCCCTTCCTTAGAATTAGTTGAGAGGAAAACCCCGTGGGAGAGAGACCTCACCGCCTGGACAGGTGGGCGCTCCTGAGACTGCAGAGCAGAAGAGACCACCAACACTGCCCAACCCTGCCCACATCCCTGGCCCAAGAGGAAACTGTATAAGGCCTCTGGGTTCCCTTGGATAAGGGCACAGCAGCAGCAGGACCCCTGTGTCTGAGACACCGCCAGAACCTGAAGGGACTGACCAGATAAACAGTTCTCTGCACCCAAATCCCGTGGGAGGGAGAGCTAAACCTTCAGAGAGGCAGACACGCCTGAGAAACCAGAAGAGACTACACTCTGCCCACATTACTGATTCCAGAGGAAAACACCAAACGCCATACAGAACCCTGGTGCACGGAAGCTCCCGGAAAGGGCGGCGCAGATCTTCCTGGTTGCTGCCCCCCACGGAGAGCTCATAAGCAACACCCCACAAGCAAACTGGAGCCTCGGGACCACAGGTAAGACAAACCTTCCTACTCCAAGCGACCTGCCTACTGAACTCAGTACACAGGCCCACAGGAACAGCTGAAGACCTGTAGATAGGAAAAACTACACGCCTGAAAGCAGAACACTCTGTTCCCATAACTGGCTGAAAGAAAACAGGAAAACAGGTCTACAACACCCCTGACACACAGGCTTATAGGACAGTATAGCCACTGTCAGAAATAGCAGAACAAAGCAACACTAGAGATAATCTGATGGCGAGAGGCAAGCGCAGGAATCCAAGCAACAGAAACCAAGATTACATGGCATCATCGGAGTCCAATTCTCCCACCAAAGCAAACACAGAATATCCAAACACACAGAAAAGCAAGACCTAGTTTCAAAATCATATTTGATCATGATGCTGGAGGACTTCAAGAAAGACATGAAACACAGGAAAACATAAATAAATAAGTAGAAGCCCATAGAGAGGAATCACAAAAATCCCTGAAAGAATTCCAGGAAAACACAATCAAACAGTTGAAGGAATTAAAAATGGAAATGGAAGCAATCAAGAAAGAACACATGGAAACAACCCTGGATATATAAAACCAAAAGAAGAGACAAGGAGCTGTAGATACAAGATTCACCAACAGAATACAAGAGATGGAAGAGAGAATCTCAGGAGCAGAAGATTCCATAGAAATCATTGACTCAACTGTCAAAGATAATGTAAAGTGGAAAAAGCTACTGGTCCAAAACATACAGGAAATCCAGGACTCAATGAGAAGATCAAACCTAAGGATAATAGGTATAGAAGAGAGTGAAGACTCCCAGCTCAAAGGACCAGTAAATATCTTCAACAAAATCATAGAATAAAACTTCCCTAACCTGAAAAAAGAGATACCCATAGGCATACAAGAAGCCTACAGAACTCCAAATAGATTGGACCAGAAAAGAAACACCTCCTGTCACATAATAGTCAAAACACCAAACGCACAAAATAAAGAAAGAATATTAAAAGCAGTAAGGGAAAAAGGTCAAGTAACATATAAAGGCAGACCTATCAGAATCACACCAGACTTTTTGCCAGAGACAATGAAAGCCAGAAGATCCTGGACAGATGTCATACAGACCCTAAGAGAACACAAATGTAGGCACAGGTTACTGTATCCTGCAAAACTCTCAATTAACATAGATGGAGAAACCAAGATATTCCATGACAAAACCAAATTTACACAATATCTTTCTACAAATCCAGCACTACAAAGGATAATAAATGGTAAAGCCGAACATAAGGAGGCAAGCTATACCCTAGAAGAATCAAGAAAGTAATCATCTTGGCAACAAAACAAAGAGAAGAAAAGCACACAAACATAACCTCACATCCAAATATGAATATAACAGGAAGCAATAATCACTATTCCTTAATATCTCTCAACATCAATGGCCTCAACTCCCCAATAAAAAGACATAGATTAACAAACTGGATACGCAACGAGGACCCTGCATTCTGCTGCCTACAGGAAACACACCTCAGAGACAAAGACAGACACTACCTCAGAGTGAAAGGCTGGAAAACAACTTTTCAAGCAAATGGTTGGAAGAAGCAAGCTGGAGTAGCCATTCTAATATCAAATAAAATCAATTTTCAACTAAAAGTCATCAAAAAAGATAAGGAAGGACACTTCATATTCATCAAAGGAAAAATCCACCAAGATGAACTCTCAATCCTAAATATCTATGCCCCAAATACAAGGGCACCTACATACGTAAAAGAAACCTTACTAAAGCTCAAAACACACCTTGCACTTCACACAATAATAGTAGGAGATTTCAACACCCCACTCTCATCAATGGACAGGTCATGGAAACAGAAATTAAACGGAGACGTAGACAGACTAAGAGAAGTCATGAAGCAAATGGACTTAACGGATATTTATAGAACATTCTATCCTAAAGCAAAAGGATATACCTTCTTCTCAGCTCCTCATGGTACTTCCTCCAAAATTGACCATATAATTGGCCGAAAAACAGCCCTCAATAGGTACAGAAAGGTAGAAATAATCCCATGCGTGCTATCAGAACACCACGGCCTAAAGCTGGTCTTCAATAACATTAAGGGAAGAATGCCCACATATACGTGGAAGTTGAACAATGCTCTATTCAACGATAACCTGGTCAACGAAGAAATAAAGAAAGAAATAAAAGACTTTTTAGAATTTAATGAAAATGAAGGTACAACATACCCAAACTTATGGGACACAATGAAAGCTGTGCTAAGAGGAAAACTCATAGCTCTGAGTGCCTGCAGAAAGAAACAGGAAAGAGCATATGTCACCAGCTTGACAGCACACCTAAAAGCTCTAGAACAAAAAGAAGCAAATACACCCAGGTGGAGTAGAAGGCTGGAAATAATCAAACTCAGAGCTGAAATCAACCAAGTAGAAACAAAAAGGACCATAGAAAGAATCAACAGAACCAAAAGTTGGTTCTTTGAGAAAATCAACAAGATAGATAAACCCTTAGCCAGACTAACGTGAGGAACAGAGAGTATGTCCAAATTAACAAAATCAGAAATGAAAAGGGAGACATAACTAGAGATCCAGAGGAAATTCAAAAAATCATCAGATCTTACTATAAAAGCCTATATTCAACAAAACTTGAAAATCTGGAGGAAATGGACAATTTCCTAGACAGATACCAGGTACCGAAGTTAAATCAGGAACAGATAAACCAGTTAAAAAACCCCATAACTCCTAAGGAAATAGAAGCAGTCATTAAAGGTCTCCCATCCAAAAAGAGCCCAGATCCAGACGGGTTTAGTGCAGAATTCTATCAGACCTTCATAGAAGACCTCATACCAATACTATCCAAACTATTCCACAAAATTGAAACAGATGGAGCACTACCGAATTCCTTCTACGAAGCCACAATTACACTTATACCTAAACCACACAAAGACCCAACAAAGAAAGAACTTCAGACCAATTTCCCTTATGAATATCGATGCAAAAATACTCAATAAAATTCTGGCAAACCGAATCCAAGAGCACATCAAAACAATCATCCACCATGATCAAGTAGGCTTCATCCCAGGCATGCAGGGATGGTTTAATATACGGAAAACCATCAACGTGATCCATTATATAAACAAACTGAAAGAACAAAACTACATGATCATTTCATTAGATGCTGAGAAAGCATTTGACAAAATTCAACACCCCTTCATGATAAAAGTCCTGGAAAGAACAGGAATTCAAGGCCCATACCTAAACATAGTAAAAGCCATATACAGCAAACCAGTTGCTAACATTAAACTAAATGGAGAGAAACTTGAAGCAATCCCACTAAAATCAGGGACTAGACAAGGCTGCCCACTCTCTCCCTACTTATTCAATATAGTTCTTGAAGTTCTAGCCAGAGCAATCAGACAACAAAAGGAGGTCAAGGGGATACAGATCAGAAAAGAAGAAGTCAAAATATCACTATTTGCAGATGATATGATAGTATATTTAAGTGATCCCAAAAGTTCCACCAGAGAACTACTAAAGCTGACAAACAACTTCAGCAAAGTGGCTGTGTATAAAATTAACTCAAATAAATCAGTTGCCTTCCTGTACACAAAAGAGAAACAAGCCGAGAAAGAAATTAGGGAAACGACACCCTTCATAAATATAAAATAATATAAAGGCCCAAATAATATAAAGTACCTCGGTGTGACTTTAACCAAACAAGTAAAAGATCTGTACAATAAGAACTTCAAGACTCTGAAGAAAGAAATTGAAGAAGACCTCAGAAGATGGAAAGATCTCCCATGCTCATGGATTGGCAGGAGTAATATAGTAAAAATGGCCATTTTACCAAAAGCGATCTACAGATTCAGTGCAATCCCCATCAAAATACCAATCCGTTTCTTCAAAGAGTTAGACAGAACAATTTGCAAATTCATCTGGAATAACAAAAAAACCCAGGATAGCTAAAACTATCCTCAACAATAAAAGGACTTCAGGGGGAATCACTATCCCTGAACTCAAGCAGTATTACAGAGCAATAGTGATAAAAAAAAATGCATGGTATTGGTACAGAGTCAGACAGATAGACAAATGGAACAGAATTGAAGACCCAGAAATGAACCCACACACCTATGGGCACTTGATTTTTGACAAAGGAGCCAAAACCATCCAATGGAAAAAAGATAGCATTTTTAGCAAATGGTGCTGGTTCAACTGGAGGTCAACATGTAGAAGAATGCAGATCGATCCATGCTTATCACCCTGTACAAAGCTTAAGTCCAACTGGATTAAGGACCTCCACATCAAACCAGATACACTCAAACTAATAGAAGCAAAACTAGGGCAGCATCTCGAACGCATGGGCACTGGAAAAAATTTCCTGAACAAAACACCAATGGCTTATGCTCTAAGATCAAGAATCGACAAATGGGATCTCATAAAACTGCAAAGCTTCTGTAAGGCAAAGGACACTGTGGTTAGGACAAAATGGCAACCAACAGATTGGGAAAAGATCTTTACCAATCCTACAACAGATAGAGGCCTTATATCCAAAATATACAAAGAACTCAAGAAGTTAGATCGCAGGGAGACAAATAACCCTATTAAAAATGGGGTTCAGAGCTAAACAAAGAATTCACAGCTGAGGAATGCCGAATGGCTGAGAAACACCTAAAGAAATGTTCAACATCTTTAGTCATAAGGGAAATGCAAATCAAAACAACCCTGAGATTTCACCTCACACCAGTGACAATGGCTAAGATCAAAAACTCAGGTGACAGCAGATGCTGGCGAGGATGTGGAGAAAGAGGAACACTCCTCCATTGTTGGTGGGATTGCAGACTGGTACAACCATTCTGGAAATAAGTCCTGAGGTTGCTCAGAAAATTGGACATTGAACTGCCTGAGGATCCAGCTATACCTCTCTTGGGCATATACCCAAAAGATGCCCCAACATATAAAAAAGACATGTGCTCCACTATGTTCATCGCAGCCTTATTTATAATAGCCAGAAGCTGGAAAGAACCCAGATGCCCTTCAACAGAAGAATGGATACAGAAAATGTGGTACATCTACACAATGGGATATTACTCAGCTATCAAAAACAATGACTATGAAATTCGTAGGCAAATGGTTGGAACTGGAAAATATCATCCTGAGTGAGGTAACCCAATCACAGAAAAACACACATGGTATGCACTCATTGATAAGTGTCTATTAGTCCAAATGCTTGAATTACCCTAGATGCCTAGAACACATGACAGATGATCAAAATGTGAATGCTTCACTCCTTTCAAAGGGGAACAAGAATACCCTTGGCAGGGAGAGAGGCAGAGATTAAAACAGAGACAGAAGGAACACCCATTCAGAGCCTGCCCCACATGTGGCCTATACGTATACAGCCACCCAATTAGACAAGATGGATGAAGCAGAGAAGTGCAGGCAGACAGGAGCCGGATGTAGATCTCTCCTGAGAGACACAGCCAGAATACAGCAAATACAGAGGCGAATGCCAGCAGCAAATCACTGAACTAAGAACAGGACCCCCGTTGAAGGAATCAGAGAAAGAACTGGAAAGTTTGAAGGGGCTCGAGACCCCATATGAACAACAATGCCAAGCAACCAGAGCTTCCAGGGACTAAGCCACTACCCAAAGACTATACATGGACTGATCCTGGACTCTGACCTCATAGGAAGCAATGAATATCCTAGTAAGAGCACCAGTGGAAGGGGAAGCCCTGGGTCCTGCTAAGACTGAACCCCCAGTGAACCTGATTGTTGGGGGGAGGGCGGCAATGGGGGGAGGATGGGGAGGGGAACACCCATAAAGAAGGGGAGAGGGAAGGGTTAGGGGGATGTTTGCCCGGATACCGGGAAAGGGAATAACACTCGAAATGTATATAATAAATACTCAAGTTAATTAAAAAAAAAAAAAAGAAAAGAGACTCTCACTTGGAGAAGAACCAAATAAAATAATAAAATAAAAATAAATAATAAAAAAATAAAAATAAATAATAAAAAAAAGAAATACTCAAGTTAATAAAAAAAAAAGAAATGTTCGGAAAAAAAAGAAAAGAAAAGTTTGGACTTTGGGGAAGACAGAGCAGAACTGTAATGCAAATGGTCACTATAGGCTATCAGCAATAAAGAAAGAACTACACCAGTGTGGTACTCCTGGGTGTAGCTCAGGGCACACCATCCACACAAGGTGCGTTCCAACTTGTCAAGCACAATGAATTTGGAAGCCCATGTTTCTAAACTAGGCTGCATGGTTTAAATGAATAAATACAGGAGAGAGGGAGCAGTGCCACATGGAAAAGTGAAATTCCAAAAGCTTGAGAAATGAGCTTTCAAATGGACTTACAAATCCAGAACACACCAGTATTGTCAAGTGCATTTTCCTGTAAACCATCAGAGCATGATGACATTTCATTCTGGCTTAACTCTCTCCACAGGAAGCTTTACAGAGCCTCTGAGTAACTTCAAGCATGGGTGTTCTTCCTTCAAAAGTCAAACACAGAGAATATACTTTTTAAACTAAATTACTAAAATTTTATTCTACCTGGGGAGAACCATATATTAACGTACTATATCCAGGTAAATATTTGGCGTGTTTTATGAATATTAAACATGAGTCTGCATTTTAAGTACTACCCCATCCATAAGTTGTGATTTTATACACAGCTTTCCAAGAATTTGTTAAAAACAAAGAGATATGTTTATAGCCTTTTCCAAAGAACTTTGTATCTTGTAGTTTTCAAAACTATTGACACAGTCAGTAGTGTGTGTGTGTGTGTGTGTGTGTGTGTGTGTGTGTGTGTGTGTGTGTGTTCATATCTGAGGATGTTGCTTATTCCCAGCAATCAGGAGGCAGAGGCAGACATATCTCAAATTTGAGACCAGCCTGGTCTACATAAAGAACTCTGGGATAGGTAGAACTGCATAAAGAGACCGTCCTTCAAACAAACAAACAAATAATATTTAATGAGCTAACAAACACTGAAGCTCATATAAAAAGCAATGGTCTGAAATAAAAAGAGATGGCCTTAATACTTTGGTTTTTCAGGGTGACCTAGAAAGCCTTCATCCAAAGGCTCTTGTTTTTGACAATAAAAAAACTTGAAGATGAACACACAAGGCCACCGCGTAAGTTTCATATTTAGAAACGAAGCAAATATGATATCCACATAGTCTTAGAGATGAGAATGTGCCCTGACATTTTATGAATTCAGAGATGTTGATGGGTGGTACTGGAGAAGGCTTACCTGGTCTGAAAGTTCAGCTACATAATGAGTAACTTGCCCATGCCTTGGGAGCACTGTGTTACTGACTCGAAGCTGTGGGCATGTGTGATGGAACCAGTCTTCCTTTAGCTATGGAGTCCTAGCCACAGAAGGTCACAAATCAGTCATCTGGAGACCGCGCAGGAGCACATGCTCACAAATGTTGTGCTTGGTGGTGATTCTAAAGAACCTGTGAGTGGGAATGATCTGGGAAGGCCGAGCCAGCTGGCTAGCTTCCTTTCCGATCTGAGAAGAACTTGTGGTTTGTTTTGTGGTCTATAAAATAAGGAGGGGATTGACCAATGTCCCATCCCTGACCCCCTGCTACGTCATTTTTCTCACATCTCCAGCATCTTTTTGTTGTTGTTGGTTTGGTTTTAGTTTTTTTGAGGCAGGATCCTTGACTGTCCTGGATCTCACCTTGTAAACCAGGCTGGCCTTGAACTTGGCCGAGGTCCACCTGCCTCTCTGCCTCCCAAGTTCTGGGACTAAAGGCTTCTTCCACCATGTCACTATTCCTAGCATCTTTCTGGCGAAGGTTTCTGAGTTACTAAAACAAAATTCCTTTCCCTGGTATTAGAACAGATGAGCAAAGAGTTACAGAGACCAAAAACAAGAAACAAAGAACAAGTCAGGGTGAGCACTGTTCAAGGCAGCTGACAGAAGGGTGTAGGGGACCGAGGATTCTAACATGGCACAGCACAGTTTCCTGCCCTCTCCACGACTACTGAATGCCACTCCATCCCAGAAGGCAAATCCATGAGCTCACAAGGTCTGGAAAGTCTTCCCCAAGTCCCCAGACATGAACAGGAGGAGACTGAGTGTATGTTTGGATCACTTTTCCCCTCATTTAACAGAAAAGCCATGTGCTGACTCCTAAGAGAAAGCAAATTAAATGGAGAAAGTAGAAAACATAAGTAATTCTCTCTAATGAAATACACATTCCAGAAGAGTGAGTGTATGTGCACAGGTGCACATGTATGTGATATGTAATTCCGATTTCAAATAAATTGATCCCCAGAATCTGTCCACTCACTGGCCTGGACAAGGCCTCTCACTGGAACCAGGGTCCACCATGCTAAGCAAACCCTGGGATGTTCCCTTCTCTGCCTCCCTGGCACTGGGATTGAAAGTATATCACAGTCAGCTTCTTAGGTGACTACCAGGGATTGAAATAAAATATTATTGAAATAAATAATAAATAAATAAAATAATATTGAAATAAAATTTTATTGAAATAAAATCTTGACGGTAGAATACATGCTAAAGTGTCCAAGGCAAAACCTGTTCAGCTGTTATTTCTGCTCTGTTTTCCTTTCAGGATCCTTAAAATTTGTGAAGATAAAAACAAAATGAAACAAACCAAAAAAAAAGTGGTTTCAAAGCTAAAGAGTACAGAAGAAAAGGGTGAGAATACTCTAAGAAGCAGATTGTCAAAAGACAGTTATTCCACAAAGAAAAGTAGTGCAGAGAGACGGAAGTTCCTCTTCAAATCTGCTAGTCTGCAAAACACCGCTCTAAGGGGGGAAAGGTAAAACAAAACAAAAAACATACAACATGACAAAGCAGGAAGGGGGAGGGGAAGGGGGAAGTTGTGTAGCTCAGACAATCAACTGCTGCTTGTATCAACATCAGTGAGTATGAGAAACTGAGAAGAAAGACCATGGCTAGATTTCCAAGGGCATTAATTACAGGGTGGAAAAAAACAGCATACCTTCAAAGGAATTCGGCATCTTGAGACAGAATCTAACAAGTAGAGCTGAAAATATAGAGTAAGTTAAAATACAGGAAAAAAATATAGTCCCAAATTGAAAGATAAACTGGTGTGTGAGTAATAGGGAATCGGTCATGAGAGAGCCATCTTAAACTAGCAAACGTTAAGAAGACAGAGTACAGGCATCCAGTACATAAAGAAGGAAATGTTATCCAGGCTTTAGCTGTATACCACACTAAGGAATGCTGGTGATGTGGGTCCAAGGAAAGAATAGTCTTCCAAAAGAACTTTGTTCATCAGAAGGGTGTGGTCAACCAGATGTACCAAATGGACTTTCTCTAACAGAAACTAAGGGGTAAGGCTATCCATGGATGTCTCACTGACAGAAAATGTAGCCAATTCATAGGTGAACTCAAATGTAAAACTAGAGAGTAAATAGTCCATTTCAAAGAGTTGCCGTTAAGTGTCAAATATATGGTACAATCTACACAACTTTCGTATATATAACAAATCCCTTGAATCAAAAACCTGGAGGGCAAAGATGGAGACAATATGTGTGGCCATGCGTTTTCTTTTGTGCAGGGTTCAGCCCATTTACAGGGTGGTGTTGTCTGTGTCACTGGGAATGTAACCAATCCTACTGCTTCCAGAGTGATACTGAATCAGGAGTACCGGAGAAAGGATCTGTCAGTAGCACCCATAGTGTCACTGTACAGATGTTTAACTCTAATGGAGCCTGAAGTTTTTAAAAGGCTGGCTTTGATCAAAAGAGTAAGTTGAGACCATGTGACAGAATCAGATCTATGAGAAGAAAACATACAAGAGGCCATTCTGCTAACTAGTGTGTATGTATATATATATATATATATATATATATATATATATATATATATATATATATATAATTTGCATATATACCAAATTCCATTCTAAATAAATTTATGGTATGCTCCTGTTCTGACATACCATAAATAAGGAAACCCTGGTCTACATCTTTTGAGAACTGTCAGTTCTTGGCATTCTGGCTCACCAGAGCATTTGCATGTGGCTCTCATCCACTCTGCAGTATCCATGGACTGTGCTATTAGGAGGAATCATTAGACAGGGAGGCTGCACAGAACAGGCAAATTAATCGATGCCCTTTCTACAATTGTTTTTCTAATACAGCTGTAGGAGCAAATATTAAGATTCAGATAAGATGCGAAAAACAATATCAGGAACTGGAAAATCTATTATAAGTAAGCAGAATAATTGCATAATCAAAAGAGCCAAATGAATCCATTAAAGAAAATATACTAGCGGTAATAAAATAACTTAAAATTTTTACAGCAGTCTTATATTCTGTAAAAGGTAGCCAGCTAAGGCATGATAAAAGAGATCCACTCTCAGTAAGATAAAATTAGAAAACATTCGTGGAGAAGCGCCATAGAACTCTTGCAAGAAATTTGGGTAGGGAATAGAAAGAAAAGCTTGAATAAATAAAATTATTCAAAGTGTGAGCTTCAGGTTTGTTGAGAGAATCCTACCCTAATAAAGCAAAGCAAGAAAGACACTAAGTGTCAGACTCCTCAGGATTGCATGCTCATGTGCATCCACACCCATGCAAACACACATACAACCTTCACACATATACACATGCCAACTTTGTTATAAAGGGGGCTACAGAGATGGCTCAGGGGTTAAGAGTGATCACTGTTCTAGAGGACATGAGCTTGATTCCTAGCAACCATCACTGCCTCAGAGTCCAACCCAGGAGATCTAGCACCCCGTTTTGTCCTCCATAAACACCACAAGCATGTGGCAATTCGCTCACACAGACATATATACAGGCATATACACAAAACATAATAAAATCAAATCCTTTAAGGAACAATAAAAAGTAACCAAAACCATTAATACTAGGAATTTATGAAGGTTGAGTATGATTATGAAGTCTATAAAGCCTTAACAGGCACTGAACAGTTTTTATTAACTTGTTTCCTCTCCTCACCTCTATCACAACACACACACACACATACACACAAACGCATATATACACATGTGCACATACACAACACACATAAGTAAGCCCATGAAAATTTAGTTCAAGGAAATAATTTAATGAATCTCCCTTGTGCTGAGAGTTAAAGGGTGTTGTAGTCCGGTTTCTATTCCTGCACAAACATCATGACCAAGAAGCAAGTTGGGGAGGAAAGGGTTTATTCAGCTTACACTTACACTTCCTGTTCACCACCAAAGAAAGTCAGGACTGAAACTCAAGCAAGTCAGGAAGCAGGAGCTGATGCAGAGGCCATGGAAGGATGTTTCTTACTGGTTTGCTTCCCCTGGCTTGCTCAGCTTGCTTTCTTTTTTTTTTTTTTTATTTTTTTTATTAACTTGAGTATTTCTTATATACATTTCAAGTGTTATTCCCTTTCCCGGTTTCCGGACAAACATCACCCTCCCCCCTCCCCTTCCTTATGGGTGTTCCCCTCCCAAACCTCCCCCCATTGCCACCCTCCCCGCATAGTCTAGTTCACTGGGGGTTCAGTCTTAGCAGGACCCAGGGCTTCCCCTTCCACTGGTGCTCTTACTAGGATATTCATTGCTACCTATGGGGACAGAGTCCAGGGTCAGTCCATGTAGAGTCTTTAGGTAGTGGCTTAGTCCCTGGAAGCTCTGGTTGCTTGACATTGTTGTACTTTTGGGGTCTCGAGCACCTTCAAGCTCTTCCAGTTCTTTCTCTGATTCCTTCAACGGGGGACCTATTCTCAGTTCAGTGGTTTGCTGCTGGCATTCGCCTCTGTATTTGCTGTATTCTGGCTGTGTCTCTCAGGAGCAATCTACATCCGGCTCCTGTCGGTATGCACTTCTTTGCTTCATCCATCTTGTCTAATTGGGTGGCTGTATATGTATGGGCCACCTGTGGGGCAGGCTCTGAATGGGTGTTCCTTCAGTCTCTGTTTTAATCTTTGCCTCTCCCTTCCCTGCCAAGGGTATTCTTTTTCCTCATTTAAAGAAGGAGTGAAGCATTCACATTTTGATCATCCGTCTTGAGTTTCGTTTGTTCTAGGGATCTAGGGTAATTCAAGCATTTGGGCTAATAGCCACTTATCAATGAGTGCATACCATGTATGTCTTTCTGTGATTGGGTTAGCTCACTCAGGATGATATTTTCCAGTTCCAACCATTTGCCTACGAATTTCATAAACTCGTTGTTTTTGATAGCTGAGTAATATTCCATTGTGTAGATGTACCACATTTTCTGTATCCATTCCTCTGTTGAAGGGCATCTGGGTTCTTTCCAGTTTCTGGCTATTATAAATAAGGCTGCGATGAACATAGTGGAGCACGTGTCTCTTTTATATGTTGAGGCATCTTTTGGGTATATGCCCAAGAGAGGTATCAGCTTGCTTTCTTATAGAACCCAAAACTACCAGCCCAGGGACGGCATCACCCTCAATGGGCTGAGCCCTCCCCTCTTGATCACTAATTGAGAAAATGCCTTACAGCTGGGTCTCATGGAGGCATTTCCTCAACTGAAGCTCCTTTTTCTGTGATAACTCCAGCTTGTACAAGTTGACACACAAAACCAGCCAGCACAAAGGGAAATGGGACCATTCCCCTAACACTACTTAAACACTGAAGAGGGTCAATTCTCCACTTCTGTCAAAGGTAGTCATATTGGAAACAAAAAAAAAAAAAAGGTCCAAAGAGACTCAAAGGCCCTCAGAGAGAAATCATCCGGGGCAGAATCCAGGACTGGGCTGGACCAAAGCACCCTGACGAGTGATACAAAGACCTCAGATGGTTGAACCACATCTCAGCGCAGGGCCTAGGACAGAACTCCATAAGACCCTTGAAATTATCACGTCATGATCAGCACAGTGCCTAGACATCTTGTCCCACACATCAGCCTGGCCCAAGCTTTATACTGGATTGCCCACTTAAAACCATTTTCCACACTAGCCAATAGGTAAGTCCTCTAAAGGAAGGAAAAATCTGTCATGGGGAAAAATACTTTCTTCTACACACCTAGGCTGGAGCATTAGTTCCAAGGTCAGGATGCCGTTTATGAAAGGTCTTTTCCGGAATCAAAAAGCCGTGATTAGATAGATGGTTTGCCGAAAGACTATACATGGACTGACCCAGGGCTCCAGCTGCATATGTAGCAGAGAATAGCCTTGTTGGGGCACCAAGTGGAAGGGGAAGCCCTTGGTCTTGCCAAGGTTGGACCCCCGGTGCAGGGGAATATGGGGGGGGGGGATAAAGGAGATGTATAGGAGGAATATCCGTATGGGGAAGAGGGAGGAGAGGGAATGGAGACTTATGGACAGGAAACCGGGAAGGGGAATAACCTTTGAAATGTAAGTAAAGAAATATATAATAAAAAAATTTTAAAAAACAGAATACAGAAAACATAAAAGGGAAAAATAAAATGTTTTGACTTAAAAAAAAAGATAGATGGTTTGCGGTTTGGAAATGAGATTTTGTTTATTTGTTTGTGTAACCTAATACTTCGGGTGAACTCCTTAAATGTAACCTTCTTCTGTATTAATTACTGTCCCAGAGTATTCAGTACCGGTTGCAAACACCCTCTGTTTTGACATGAATGATTCACAGATTGGTGAGCAGAACTGTGCTTCGCCTCTCCTGTCACCAGAGTTGAGCCTCCATATCCTAAGTGTTCACTGTGTCTTCATCCTGTAGCTCCGCCCCCAGCCCCTCCCCCCAACCCTGTCTGAAAGATTCCCAACCGCAACATTCACTGTTTCAAATATTTCCGAGGAGGGTGGGGAATCTCATCTTCTACTGAATTAGTCAACCTTAAAAACGATTCATTTCATTGTCCAGCCTTTTTATGATTAAAAGACCTTTTCATATTATTCACGAGTCTGAACTGATTCATCCATATAATTTAGATTTTAAGCTTTTAGGTTAAGGACTACAATTTCCCTGTGACATTTCCAGTACTGGGTAGAGAGTCTGTACTGAAATTGATGTTCTTTCTTAGAAAAGAAACATTAGGACTCTCTCCACCTTTTAACTTGGGCTGCAGGACTGAAGAAATAGGTTTATATTCTCGAAGGTAGGACGGCTCCTTAATAACCGCCTGGAGTGACAAACTGTAATAGGAAGTGGGTTTTGCACAAATAGGTTTCCGCTTAAAATCACACATTTATGTAAATCAGAAGAAGAGAGTCATTATGTGTGGGCGTCCTACTTTCAAAAAAAACCTTATTTTATCCATTTTAGAAGTAATATATGTTTAGTATAGAAAATAACAAAATAAAAAGGGTGAAAAATATAGTCCTACTAACCAACACCTAGAAATTTGATTTTCTTTTTCCTTTGTCTCAATGAAATCTGGGGTTTTATTTTCTTCTTTTTTACTTT
Source organism: Rattus norvegicus (assembly GCF_021556685.1). NCBI lineage: Eukaryota > Metazoa > Chordata > Mammalia > Rodentia > Muridae > Rattus > Rattus norvegicus. The sequence continues at coordinate 40,735,444 of NC_141544.1, read as the reverse complement.
TTTTTTTTACAAAATTGTGATGTTTTGTATATAGGGGTATGTGTGCATGTGTGCATGTATACATGTGTGTGTGTGTGCATGTGTGCATGTGCGCATGTATTCATGTGTATGTGTGCATCTATGCATGTGTGCATGAATGCATGTGTGTGTGCATTGTGCGTGTATGCATGTATGCATGTGTGTGCATGTGTGCATGTATGCATGTGTGCCTGTATTCATATATATGAAGATCTATACATTTGTATGAGGGCTGGTCAACAGGCTCAGGAGGTGAAAGCCCTTCCTCCCTTAGCTTGATGGGCTGATTTCACCCAGGACCCATGTGGTAGAACGCACTCCCTCACGTTGTTCTCTGATGTCCACAGACACATACCATGACACACAGACAGTGCCCCCTCCCTAAACAGACAGATATAATACAACTTTAAATATGGATGCCTAAAGATTACTTCTACTCTTTATTTCCAGAAAACCATTTTAAAACAACTTTATCTCATCAAGTGGCTACTTTACTGTACGATATGTTAAAAGTAAGAACTGGAAATAATATGTCTAAGCAGCAAGTTTCTCTGTCGGGGACAGACCTCAGCAGCTATGGTCACTTGCTGTTCTTCCAGAGGACGTGAGTTTGGCTCCTGGCACATGAGGTAGCTTCATAACCACCCATAACTCTAGCTCCAGGGGATCTGATGCCTCTTCTGGTCTCCAAACTTTTATTCTTACATTTCTGAAATCTCTCTATTTCATGATATACGTACGGTTCAATTCTTGTATCGGTATTATGCCTATGCAACTCATTTTAAAATACAAGGTTTACCCCCAGACCTTTTAATGACTGCTATTGCAAACTGTTTAAAATAATTAAGTAATGCAAGTTAATAGTTACATAGTCAAACTCACGCTCATATTAGATACAACTTTACTTAATTGCCATAAAATGTTTTCAAGGTTATTCAAATAGTAAATAGCTAAGAATAAGCCATGGTTGACACTCAGGTATAGCTCAGATATAGCTAGACAGTCTTCATAGCCCCAGAGATCCACAGAATATGGAGCAGAGGCAGAAGAAAAGGCCGTCCAGATACCTTCCCATTGTGTGATCCATCCCATCTGCAGACACCAAACCCTAACACTATTGCTGATGCCAGATGTGCCTGCAGACAGGACCCCGGTAAGGCTGTCCTCTGAGAGGCTCTGCCAGCACCTGACTAAGACAGATGCGGATTCGGCCAACTATGGACTGATCCTGGGCCTACAATGGAAGAGTTGGGGGGAGGCTGAAGGAACTGAGGGGGATGATCATAATCTTACTATACGCTTAAGCTGTTTAGGAATTAAGGTGCTCTGGGTCTGAGAGGATGTTTAGGATTTAAGATGTTCTAAGTGTAAGACGTTTTTAGATGGAAACACAAGTTAGGATAGAAAATTATTTAGATAAAGAACTCTGAACTCACCAAGATAGACTAATTTATCTAAGTGGTCAAACATAAATGGATGGAACATTATAAATGTATATCATACCTTGCAGTTTTTGTAATTGCTATAACTGCATTCGATTTACATTTGAAAGAAAAAGAGCCTTTTGTTGGACTAAAAAAGAGAACTGTAAAGAGAATATCTGGTGTACTGTATGGATGCATCAGCTGTCAATTAACAAGCCCATGGCCTATGGCTTAGGCAGGAAATGGGAGGTTGGACATCCGGAAGGAGAAAGAATTCTGGGATAGAGCCAGGCACGAGAGATTTGCAGGGAACATGTAAGAAGACAGATGCCTGAGCACAGGTAACCAGCCATGTGGCAGAATGTAGGCCAAAATAATTGGGTTATTTGGTTATGATCTAGTCAGAGTGGAGCCTAGCTCTATGGCCAAGGTGTTCGTTTGTAAATATATTTTGAGTCTGAGTCTTATTTCTGGGAGCATGGAGCTGGGAGTCAGAATGAGGCCTCTTCTACACCTGTCTTTGCACTTATTGCATTTTAAAAATTAGCATGTAAGTGTACATATCTGTGAGGTGCAATGTAACATTCTGCATCAATGAATACTCTATGCGTTTGATTAAGGGTAACCTCCTCTCCTCCACACTTCTCCCCTTCCTGTTCCCAATATCATGAATCACTCCTCTACGTTGAGGTCACCTGTTGCAGCTTTTACACTGTATGTTGCAGGGAACATACAATGCTGGTTCATCTGTGTGGATGTCATGACCTAACCACAGTCTCCAGTCCCACCCCCCTGCTACAAAGCACAAGCTCAGGCAAAGACTTTCTCCTATTCTGTTTGCTCTCCGGGTCACCCTGTTCACAAATCTTTTGCTATGAAGAAGATTTTTCACTTGGTGAAAATCTAGGAGTCAGGTTTTACCCTTAAGGCCCCACTCCAGAAAAATTATTTCCATACAAGTATCTGAAAGATTCATAGTATGTTTTCTTCCGGTAATTTGAGAATATTAGGTTATGTAGGCCTTTGACGTTCATTGTTCATTTATTACACACACACACACACACACACACACACACACACACACACACACATTTATATGGTGGTAAGACTTCAAAACCAGTGATGGGAGAGCTTAGCATTGTGGGTAGTCAGTTTTCTCAGAGCCATTTATGACCAGGGCTTCTCCCCCGTGTGTTTCTGGCATTTTTGTTCTATTGGCTGAAGGTGCTTTGGTTTATTTCTAGGGTCCGTATTCCATTTCACCCGGCGAACGGTGTACCTGTTTTTAGGCCAACATCCTTCTTGTCTTGTTAGTGCAGCTCTATAACTGTGAGGAGACTCCCACATTGACCTTGTTCCAAAAGGCTTTGGTCGTTCGTGCTCTTTTGTTTTTTTATATATATATTCGAGGGGTTAGTGCCTTATTCTAAGAATGACATTGGCGTTTTGATGGGGCATTTGATTGACTCTCTACAATTCTGGAAATGAAGACATTGCAGTACCATTTCCAGTTGCCACACGAGGGCAGCCTCCTTTCCCTCCTTTTATTTTCTCAGTCCGGTGTTTTCAATTCATGTCCTTGGCTAAACGTGTTGTTTTAGTTTTGATTCATGGTGCTTTTGTCCTCCTCAGTTTTCATAGATGTATATAGAAAGGCTTCTGGTTTTTTTAATTAATTATTTTATTTACGTTCCAGCCGCTCCCCCCCTCAGTCACCCCACACACAGTTCCTCACCCTATTCCCCCACCCCCTTGCCTCTGAGAGAGTGCTCCCTGACCCCCAGTACCCCCTTCCCTGGGGCCTCCAGGGGTTAGGCACATCTTCCACTGAAGCCAGACCAGAAAGATCTCTACTGTATTTGTGCCAGGGGCCTTAGACCTGCCCATGTATGCTTCTGATTGGTGGCTCAGTCTCTGGGAGCTCCCTGAGGTTTGCGTTAGTTGAGACTGCTGGTCTTCCTATGGGGTCACCCTCCCTGTCAGCTTCTTCAATTCTTCCCCTAATTCAACCATAGGGGTCCCCAACCTCAGTCCAATGGTTGGGTGTAAGTACACACATCAGTCTCTGTCACCTGCTGATAGAGTGTCTCAGAGGACAGCCATGCTAGGTTCTTGTCTGTAAACACATCGTAGCATCAGTAATAGTGTCAGGCCTTGCTCGCCCCCCATGAGATGGATCCCAAGTTGGGTCGGTCACTGGACCTCCTTTCCTTCAGTCTCTTCTCCAATTTTGTCCCTGCATTTCTTTTAGACAAGAACAGTTCTGGGTCAGAAATTTTGACTGTGGGTTTGCAACCCTGACCCTCCACTTGGGACCCTGTCAATCTACTGAAGGTGGACTTTTCAAGTTCCCTCTCCCCACTGTTGGGCATTTTAGCTAAGCTCACCCCCATTGAGTCCTGAGAGTCTCTCACCTCCTAGGTTTCTCAGACTTTAGAGAATCCCACCACCTCCCACCCTCAGAAGCTGCATATTTCCATTCATTCTCCTGGCTCTCTGGACTTCTCTCCTGTTCCTCTACCCCATACCTGATCCTGTTCCTCTCTTCCCGTCCCTGCTCCTCTCCTACCCAGATCCCTCCCTCCCTCTGCCTCCAGTGATTATTTTGTTCCCCTACTAAGTGGAATTGAAGCATCTTCACCTGGGCCTTCCTGCTTGCTAAACTTCTTACCGTCTGTGGATTGTATCCTGGTTATTCTGTATTTTTGGCAAATATACACTTATCAGGAAGTACATAGTATGCATGTCCTTTTGGATTTGAGTTACCTCGCACAGGATGATATCTTCTAGTTCCATCCATTTGCCTGCAAGACTCATAATGTCCTCGATCTTAATAGCTGAACAGTGTTCCATTGTGTAAATGAACCACATATTCTGTATCCATTCTTCAGTTGCCAAACATCTGGGTTGTTTCCAGCTTCTGGCTATCACAAATAAGGCCTCTATGAACATAATGGAGCACAGGTCCTTGTGGTATGGTGGAGCATCTTTGGGTATATGTGCAGGAGTGGTATAGCTGGGTTTTCAGGTAGAACTACTTCTAATTTTCTGAGGAGCTGCCAGACTAGTTTCCAGAGTGGTTATACAACTTTGCAATCCCACCAGCAGTGAAGGAGTGCTCTTTTTCTCCACATCCTCGCCAGCATTCACTTGAGTGACTTGTGTTGTCACTTGAGGTTTTGATTTTAGCCATTCTGATTGGTATAAGGTAGAAATTCCTCAATTTACTCCACAAAATAGAAACAGAGGGAGCACTCCCTGGTTCATTCTATGAGGTCCTAGTCACTCTGATACCTAAACCACACAGAGACCCAACAAAGAAGGAGAACTTCAGCCCATTTCACTTACGAACACTGATGTAAAAATATTCAAGTTGCAGAATTCTACCAGACCTTCAAAGAAGAGCTAATATCCAAAATATATAAAGAACTCAGGAAGTTATCCTCCAAACCCCAAATAATTCAATTAAAAATGGGGTTCAGAGCTAAACAGAGAATTCTCAGCAGAGGAATCTCGAATGGCGGAGAAGCACTTAAAGAAGTGCTTCTTTGAAGGTCTGGTAGAATTCTGCACTAAAACCATCTGACTCTGGGCCTTTTTTTAGTTGGAAGATTTCCTTAGGGGTTAAGGGACTAGGCTTCTGAATTTTTATGTTGATTTTGTATTCTAGAGCTTTACTGATTAATTAGTTCTGGTATGCTTTTGGTTTTTTGTGCATAAAATTTTGAGATTTTTCTACATAGAGAATATACAATTGTAAACAGATATTTATTTCCTCTCTCCTTGTATGTCTTTTCTTTCTATCTAAGGCTTCTAGTAATGTGTGTGTATTTGTGTGTGTGTGTGTATGTGTGTGTGTGTACATGTCCACACTGTCTGCTGCCACTGTCAGACATATACCATGCTTATACTGTCCTAAGTCTCCTAACCTCTGACTGCTTACTAGCATGAGATAACTGCTTACTAGAATAAGTCTCCTCACCTCTGACTGTTTGCTAGCATAAGGTGCATTCTGTCACCACCTATTAAATATTCTTTCTTAAATGACTTTTTAAGGGGTTGGGGATTTAGCTCAGTGGTAGAGTGCTTGCCTAGCAAGCGCAAGGCCCTGGGTTCAGTCCCCAGCTCCGGAAAAAAAGAAAAGAAAAAAATGACTTTTTAACTATCTTTACTTTGTTTCCCAAAGTTCCTAGATAGGTATATCATCCGAAGGTTATGATTTAATTTATTTCATGGGAACCGATTTTTTTTTTAATATTTGCCAAAAGCAAGTGAAAACAACTCTCTCTGAGACATGAAGTATCTCAGAAAAAACTGATGGCTCTTTCTGCAATTCGTAAATTCCACATGAAGGAAGTGTTTCACACAAACCCATTTGTGATGTGTCATATAAAATGCCATTCACACTGAACCCATAAATAAGTCCATAAAGTCAAAAGCATGATCTCTAAAGCGTTTCAGCTGAGCCTGACTGGTGACTATCCCTAACATGGACAGGATTTTGGAAATGTGCTGTGCAAGGAGCTTTGTGAAATATTTTCCCTTTACTATTAATTATGGAAAACAATGACTATATAGAGTAATAGCCTATTGTGCCAAGATTGATTTTCGTAAATTTGATATCAATGCTAATATAAACCAATAAGGTATTTGGGCAAGTTCCAGGTATGTGCTAAAAATGGAAAGAAAGAAAGGAGTTTTCAGGTCGTCCAGAAACTCAGACAATATTAGCAGACATCATGGTAGAGAGGACAGAAGGCTGCCTGTAGACAACTGTGGAGACAGAAAAAGTCTCAGGAATGCACCAGCGTGATAAGAATATGGAATAAGGATACAGAATTAACACGGAGGTCCTGCTAGAATCCGGGTGTATGGAGTCTAACCCTCCCTGCTGAGACCCTAAAAGATCATGCCCTGCCAAGGACTCCCATGATTCCCGTGTGACATCTATACAAGATCTGCCAAATGTGCCCACAGCCAGCCATTCAGCTTCTGCCCGTCACCCTCCTTCCTGCTGATGGGCATCCCAAGGAGGACAGAAGAGTACTGAGAATAAAGCTTTGTCACTGTTCAGATCTGGTTGTATAGGATTGATTTCTTGTAACAAGATTATGAATTCAAAGGGAAGACCTAAGTGATCTACACAGGGAGGCTGAGGAGACTCGTCAGTAAAGCGCTTCAAACACTCTGCCACTTTGCTGGTATGCCTGCGGTGAAGGGAACATGGCTTCTGAGAAGGGAGATTGGCCTACAGGGAGGCAGAGTCACAAACACCATGACAGCTGGAGGTTAGGCGGGACAAAAAAATAATAAAGAAGTCATATATGAAGTGTTGTGTCTAGCATCTAGATGAGGGTGTAGGAGGCACAAAGTTCCAGTCAGTAAAGAAACCCCCTGCTACAAAAATGGAACTCCAATCTTCAGGTTTAAATATGCACGGAAGCCATAAACATCGCTGCCAAGAGGAGGAGGCAGTTAGAAACATCTACCATTTCTGTTCAATTAATTGCCACAAGAAAACAGTTTACTCCCTCCCACTCCCCATTTTCCTCCACCACTAATCTCTAAACACTGGAGAAGACAAAAGCATCATGGGTAGTGATAGAGGAGTAAAAGCAAGGTGAAAAAATACAGGTGTTCCTTGACTTACCGTCCGGTCGTGTTCCATTAACTCAGCCGTACACATAAAAGACACACAGATGCCTTATCTACTGAACATTGTGGGTCAGCAAGGCATGGCACTGTAGAATATTGATCTCTTCTCCCTCCTGTTACTGGGAGACTGGCAAAGCCTCAGCTAGCTGCACCGCCCAGTATCATGAGACAGGATTCAAATGCACATCACTAGCCTTGCAAAAGACTCAAATTCAAAGCTCAGTTCCCACTGAATGTGGATGGCTTTGGTCCTGTTGCAGGGGGAGGGAGCACGTCTACACTGAACAGTCATAAGGAGATACATTGACGAAGGCTATCTTGCTGCTCTACCCTGAGAGAATGAACCTTGAGCTTAGAACATGTCTCCAAGAGATGAAGATGCAATGTGTGTGTGTATCTATGTGTATGTGTGTATGTCTGTGTGTCTGTATGTGTGTGTGTCTGTATCTATAGTGCCTGTGTCTGTGTGTGTATCTCTGTGCATGTGTCTGTGTGTATATATATCTGCGTATATGTCTGTGTGTCTGTGTGTGTATGTATATGTGTTTGTGTCTGTGTATCTCTGCATGTGTCTGTGTGTCTGTATGTATATATGTCTGCATGTGTGTGTCTGTGTGTGTCTGTATGTGTACATGTCTGCATGTGTGTGTATGTGTATGTGTATATGTCTGCATGTATGTCTGTGTGTAAATGTATGCTTGTCTGTGTGTCTATGAGCATATATGTCTACATGTGTGTGTATCTGTGTATATGTCTGTATGTGCATGTATATGTAATTGTGTGTGTCTGTATATGTCTGCATGTATCTCTGTGTGTATCTGTGTCTGTGTGTGTATGTGTATATGTCTGCATGTCTATGTGTATATGTCTCCGTGTGTATATGTCTGAATGTATCTGTGTGTGTGTGTGTGTGTGTGTGTGTGTGTGTGTGTGTGTGTGTGTGTGTGTGTTGGAAGAGGGGGTTCCAGTTTCTTTGTTTAAAGTTCTATTTTCCCATTCTTCTTCTCATCTAAACCAATATTTATAGCCTGCAGTCGCAGGAGTGCACACACATACACACACTACCACCACCACCACAACCACACAAAACTTTCAATACTTTAGGTACAGAGAATACAGAGCCCTTGCACCACACAGAAAGAGACTCTGAAGGCCACTTGCCTGAATCTTCTGCCTGAGGGCCCAATAGCCACAATGTCTTTACACACTGCTGGAGCAGGTCTGCCATTGTCTCTTCTTTGTGTGAAACAGGGTAGTTTGCTTTTTGTTTTGGTTTAGTTTTCTGTGTTGTTTTCTCCCAGCAAGTTCTCAACATAAACAGCATAAAGAAAATAAAAACTACCACATAAGAAGCAGGGAATATTGGCAGGGAGTCTACAAAGAGCCCTGTCTGAATGTACGCTGGGACCTGCTTACAGTTTGAAGAATTCTGGGCATGCTCACATCTGAGTTTTGAGATTCCTTCTCCGAGACTTATTACTTTTGTTGATCCATATACCTTTTTCACCATCTTTAGCAATACAGGTATATAGGGAAAAAAGGGAAGTTGGTGGGCTTGCCTCAAACACAGTAGGATGGAGGCAGGAAGTCAGATACATGCCCGAGGAGCCCCTGTGGAGATGACTGAGCCCAGGAATATAAACCATCACAGCCAGAACAGAAGTCACACACCACACATCAGAGAGCTGGTGACTCTGCTTTAGAAATGTCCTGGACTGCCATTGCTCCTCTGAGTGTGGGCTCAGACCCCTGCATGGTGACGCTTTTCATGGGTTTCACCTTCCTGTGCTGGGTACTACCGTATCCTGGAGATTTGCTGCAGACACCTTTCTCTGCTCTTACAGTAAACCTTCATCCTCTGAACTTTTTACAGTTAGTCATGATGTGATGTGGAATTACAAGCTCCATCGAAATGATCCAAATATTCCAGAAAAGACAAATAGCTGTAGTTCTGTCTGGGGTGATATTAACACAATTCAAGAAGGTAACCATTACTGTTGAGAGCTGTGAAGAGTCCTCTGTTTGCACAAAATCTTTCTGGGATACAAATAGTTGACTTGATACTTCCCCAGGAAAGCTAAGACTTGTCTTATTTCCCACAGATACTATATGTTCTGTATACATGTATATTCATATATGTCCACATGTGTATATCCATATGTGTGGACCCCACATGTTAATGTCAGGTGTTTTCCTCAATTGTGGTATATTTTTTTAAATCTTTTATATGTCTGAGTATCTTGCCTGCATGTTTATGTGGGTATAATGTAAATGCATGGTACCAAGTAAAGCCACAGCCAGATGTCAGATTCCAAACACTGGAGTTACTGACAATTTTGAGCCACCATGAAGATACTAGGAATTGAATCCAGATAACTTGCTACCACAGTTAAGTGCACTTGTTGTGTTTTATAAAAATAGGGAGGGAAGGGATATGTTTTGGTGGCTGTGCAGTCAGGTCTGGGGGAAAGGGGTGCCTCCTCTGGCCCACGCTGAGGCATCCCTTCCCCCTGAGGGACCAGAGACAGGACAGTATAGTGTAGAATAAAGCTTATTCAGGGCATGGGGAGGGGAGTTGAGAGGGTAGTAGGGGCAGAGAAAGGGAGGGAAGGAGGGAAGGAGGGAGGGAGGGAGGAAAAGAGGAAGGGAGGGAGGGAGGGAGGGAGAGGGAGAGGGAGAAGTTGAAGTTGAGACTCTGGCTATAAGCACATGGAGAGACAGGGGGCAGGGTGGGGGAAGGAATGGGGAGAGAGGGGGAAGGGGCAATCAGACAGAGCCAGAGCAAGAAGGCAACAGAAAGCAAGAGCAAGAACGGAGAGGGCAAGAAGCAGCCCCTTTTGTAGTGAATCAGGTATGCCTGGCTGTTGCCAGGTAACTGTGGGGCGGAGCCTAGACAAAATGCTAACAGAACTTAACCACTGAGCCATCACTCCAGCTCCATACTGTAAAAAAAAAAAAAAAATTAATGTGGTCTCTCAGTGAACCTGGAACTCACTGATTTGGCCAACCAGCAAGCCCCAGGGGTCCCCATCTCTACCTCTGTCTACCTCTGCAGCACTGGGGTTACAAACATAGAATGCTACACTCGGCTTGTCTGAATAGTGTGGATAGAACTCAGGCCACCACAATTCTGTATCCTCTTTACTGACAGAGCCACGTCTCCAGCCCCCTGGTGTTCTATCTTGAACCACCAGGAACTAGATAATCATAGACTCTTAGGGCTGAAAGATGTTTTCATTTAACCCGCTTTACCTGTGACTCATTACAAACTAGGTGATTCTCTGAAGAGGATACAAATGAGCAGGATTCCCCTCTATGTCAACTGTCGAAAGAGAATCCGCAAGCGAGAGTAGCTGCCCCCTAGTTTCCTCTTGTGCCGTAACCTCAGAGCAAGTCCCTGGTGAGAGGGTGGGTGCTGTTTGTTTACATGACCCCAGATATTTCAGAAAGGTTCCCCTGGGGGCTACAGTCAGCAGTCACGCACTCACTACTGGGAACGATTCACTTCCTCACACACGTAGACCTCTGAGTAATATAGATTAAGTCTCTCAGGACTATGTGATCCTGGGAAATTCGCATAAATGTCATAAGCCTCAGCATTAGCATCATTCTTCAAATGTCAAAAGCAGACCTTTAAGCTAGCTCCTACTTATAAATATAATGAGAATGAAACCACACTACACACACACACCACACACACATAAACACACACACCATAAACACACACACACCACACACACACACGAACACACCACACACACACATAAACACACACACCATAAACACACAAACACACATACACACACGCACACCCACCAACTGTTCTATGACAGCCATGAAACACCATCACAAGCAGCCAAAAATGTCTTTTTCTTCCTCTGAAAGGGAAGCATATTTTTGTTTATTTATTTGGTTAGTTTGTTCCATGTCTCTGTCTCTGTCTCTCTCCCTCTCCCTCTCCCTCCCCCTCCCCTTACCCTCCCCCTCTCCCTTTTGTCTGTCTGTCTGTCTCTGTCTCTCTGTCCCTCTCTCTCACTCATGTGTATGTGTGATGGTGTGTAGTATGTGTCTGTATGTGGTATACATGTGTATATATGTGTGGTATGTGTTCCTGGCAGTGTAGGTATTACTCATGTGCAACAGGAGGTCAGAGATCCATCCAGGTATCTGTCTTTTATTGTTCCCAGTTACATTTTGAAACAAGGTCTCTTATTTAAAGCTGAAGCTCATGTATTCAGCTAGCCTGGCTGACCACAAACTCTAGGGAACAATGGGGCTTTGCCCCCCACACCCCAGCATTGGAGCTACACACCCAGCTGCATTGGGCTATTTATAAATGCTGACTGGGGACCTGAGCTTCGGCCCTCACACGCACAGGGTGGCCAGCACCAACTGAGTCATCTCCCCAGCCCCGGAGGAATCTACAGCCCATCTTCGCTCCTAAGGAAAGAAATGGAGCAGTGAGGGTACAGCTAAACCTTTCTATCAAACCAGAGCTAGGTATTAGCCTTATAGGAGCACTATTCTCGGGTCTCACCTCACAAGCTGAGAGCTGAAAATTGGATTTAGGAGCATCATCACAGGACCAGGCACTTTCCGAAGAAGACTGGAAATAAATGGCCAAAGACTTGAGAAGTAAAACCTGAGGACCCTCAGGAACCCAGAGTCCATCTAACCGATTTGCAGAGGCACTGTGTGGTCCAGGACCAGAGGAAAAGGAAGGCAAGGCCTTTTGTTTCCCTTACTCCATCCCTCCCAGGTTGTCCACTCCCCCACAGCAGACTACTGGGGTGAAAGAATCCATTCTGGTGCCCATAGTTACCACGTACACTTTTATTCTGCAAAGAAGACTCAGTTGTACCCCGAATTCTTATTAGTACATTGATGTGGCTGTAGGCTGGAATCCCGGGAGATCCTAGAATTTTTAATGAAGGCTGGATCTTGAATCACTAACCCACAGATCTTTCAGACCCACCATCGTTTTCACCATAATGTTAAATAAACAGCTACCCACCTGTCCCCCTCCCATCCTGTCCTCACACGCCACAAGGAGGCAGTTTCTTTGAAGACTGTATACCTTGACCTGCCATCCAAGTCGGCTTTAGTCTTCAATGTCTCTCCTGCCAGCTTGGTGATACATTTACTAGTGCAAATGGCCAGCCAGCTGAGGGCTCCTTTTCTACTCTGCCAGACGCAGCTCCCTTTCGAAAGGTAAACCAAGCCCAGGTACCTGCAAAGAACTCACGTGCGGTTTCCCACACTTTCCGAAAACACCACTAAGTACTTTATTCTCTTTTTTGACCCGAGCCTATCAAGAGACAATTCTTGAGTACACAGTGGACTTAAATTTAAAACTGGGGCAGATTCAGGCTGCTGAACCTCAAAACCACTGTTGTACCTTCCCGTTGGCAGAGCGGTGCCCTCTGCGGTGGCTCTTGGCTGTGTCAACCTGGCTGAGCTAGAGTCCCCAGTTTTTTTTCAATCAAACACTAATCTGAGTGTCTCTTCGAAAGGATTTGGCAGATTCAAGTTAAGTCCTCCGCTCGGTTGACTTTAATTAAGGAAGCTCATCCGGACAGCCTGGGCGGGCGTGGCTAAATCAGCAGGAAGACTCTCGAGCTTAGCCAAGGCTTCTCCAGAGAGAAAAGCCAGGATAAGCATAGTGGTGCACGCCTGTTGTCAGCACTGGGGAGAAAAATAGCCGCTTGAACCACAGTATGAATTCCGTGCCCTGGCTCGAAAATCAAGATCAATTAATTCGTTTATGGACGCAGAAAGCCATGTGTGGGCCAGAATTGCAGCCTGCTCTGTCCAGTCTTCCTTTCCGGCCATTCCTTCTTCTGCAATTAAACCCTGACACCTACTCCTAGCCCAAGGGATGAGACACACACTCTCTGTAAACACTGGTGTCTGCCCCTGGTGCACCACACAAACACTCACTGGGAATATTCGTCTCAGAGTCCCTGATCAGGACTGCCCTCGCCAAAAGTCTGGATGTCAAAGTAAGAATAGATTTAATTTTTTATTGTTCTATGTAGGTACTTATATGAAATCTCCACTAAGAGTATGAATGTTAAGTTCTACTTGATTATGTTTGCTTTTAATGAAAAGAATTAGACGACTTGAAATTGCTACGCTGAGGCTAACTTACAAAGAGATCATGGTGCCCATTTCCAAATGAACTACCTTCCTGCTTCTCGTGGGTATGATTGCATGCACACGCATGCTTTACATGGTGTTTATACGACATGCACACGGAGATTTAAGTATAAATACATCTTATGGTGCCTGTCTACAAAATTCTTTGAGATGATACTTCATAAACTCTGTGGTTCCGACCCCAGCAGCATAAGCGTTAGCCAGGAAAGATACACATTCTTTTTTTTTTTTTTTTTTTTTTTTTTTTTGCTAAATCAAGATCGCTGACAAGGAAGGATGCCCTCCTGGTAAAGAAATCTAATGTCCTCTAACGCCATTTCTCAGCTGAAGACTGAAACTGTAGCATTGGGAACATGCAGATAGGTATATTTATAAGATGAAGTTGAAAGTCAAGTAAAGATACTATTTCACTGCGTTTAAATGACAAGGCTTCCACACACAAGTAACTTCAATCAACAAAGAAGCCACAGACTTCCTCTCTGAACCACACTGGAATCAGCAATGGATTTGGAAGTATGGTAAAGTTTCTGTTTTTCTAGAACAAAGAACAAGTTCCATGTTACGGGGACAGACCACCTAACAGCAGCAACTTAATGAAGGACGTGGTTTTTCTGTCTTACAGTTCAAGGGTCATGATGGGGAGTCCGGCAGCAGGAGTCTGAGGTGGCTGGTCCCATTGCTTCCAGTCAGGAAGCAGAGAGACGGATGGTGGTGTTATCTTGCCTTCTCCTTATTCAGCCTGGGACCCCAGATCTTCTACTTAGCTCGCCGTTGCTCCAGTCAGCAGAAACCACTGTTGAAAGCAACTGGGAAATCAAAGGGTTTGTCCAGTTTACATTTTCATGTCACAGGACAGAAATTCAAGCAAGAACTTGAGGATTGGAACTAAATTAGAGACCACGGAGGAATGCTGCTGAATGGGCTTGCTCTCCATCGCTTGCTCTGTTTGCTTTCTTATACAACCCAGAACTGCCTGCCCGAGTAGCACTGCCACAGTGAGCTGGGACCTCCCATGTGTTAATCAAGAAAATGCCCCCACACACTTGCCAACAGGCCCGTCTAATGGAGGCAGTTCCTCCACTGAGGGTCCCTCTTCCCAGAGGATGCTGGTTTGTGCTAAGCTGATAAAAGTCCACCAGCTCACCAGCTTATGGGATGGTGCCGCCCACAGGTGGTGTCTTCTCATCTTAATTAACCTAAACTAGAAACTCCCTCACAGACATGCCCAGAAGCTTGTAACCCTGATGATTCTAAATCCCTCAAATCGTCAACCAAGATCAGTATTACCACATGTACACACAGGGATGATACTGGGAAATATTAGCTTTTTGGTTATTCCTCCCTTGTCCACACAACGGTTTGGCTGAGTAATTTATGCCACCACTCAAAGTGAGTTTTATAGAGAAAAATTTAAAATCCAGCATTGAATGCAAAAAGACAGAAACGAAAGATTTGGGTTCCTTGTGTCGTTTTTTTGTTTGTTTGTTTGTTTGTTTGTTTTTGTTTTTGTTTTGTTTTGTTTTTGTAGAGTCAGGTACAGCCTCCCGGGAGAGCTGCCCTGCAGGTCACTGACAAGGCCCAGTAAAAGCAGATACTCTTTTCTACAAGACTCTCAGTAAAATGTTTAACCACCGTATAAGATCATGGAAGGTCAGCACGGAGTACTGGAGCAAGAAAGACCAAACTAGAACAATCTGTGAGTGATAACCTCAAACTTTTACTAGATGCTGACTGCAGGAACTCAACATCCCTCCTAGAATGCTGGTGTCCCTCAGGCTGTATGGAATATCCAAATTATCTGTTCCCTAAACCCAGCATGTGCCCTAATGACCTTTCCCTCTGCCCCTCCCATTCTCTGCCCCTCCCTTCCTCTGTCTTTCCCCACTTTGTCCCTCCCCCTTCTGCCCCTCTCCTCCCCTGTCCCTCCCCTCCTCTCTGCCACCTTTCCCCTGTGCCACCCTTCCCCTGTCCCTCCCCCTCTACCTCTCCCCCCTCTGTCCCTCATCTCAACCCCTCCTCTGCATCTCCCCTCCCCTGTCCCTCCCCCTCTACCTCTCCCCCCTCTGTCCCTCATCTCAGCCCCTCCTCTGCATCTCCCCTCCCCTGTCCCTCCCCCTCTACCTCTCCCCCCTCTGTCCCTCATCTCAACCCCTCCTCTGCATCTCCCCTCCCCTGTCCCTCCCCCTCTACCTCTCCCCCCTCTGTCCCTCATCTCAGCCCCTCCTCTGCATCTCCCCTCCCCTGTCCCTCCCCCTCTACCTCTCCCCCCTCTGTCCCTCATCTCAACCCCTCCTCTGCATCTCCCCTCCCCTGTCCCTCCCCTTCCCCCCACCACCACCCTCCTCTCCCCTTCCCCTCCTCCTTTCTTCACTCTGATCCTTTCTTTCTCTCCCACATTAACTGTTCTCACTTTACTCCTGGCTCCTTCCAGCCGCTGTGTACATGATACTCTGGACTCGCTCTGATCCAGGCAAAGTGTGAACTCATCTATCTCCCTCTCTTCCTTAGAACCATTACAGCAGCAGTTGAACAATATTTATTGTTCATGCTTTCTGTCTTTAGAAAGACTGTGAGAATGAGGCCGTCGGGGCAAAATTCAGACGGCTACTTCCAGTCCCCACTTCTGTGATGGGAAAGCGTTTTTATCATCTGTACAATGAATGAATTATGCCATTATCATGAAGGTTCCCACTGCAAAATGCCAGCATCTTCATTGTGTAGCTAAACTGGGGTCACTAAGAGTACAGGAAGTAACTTTGTTTCTAGTATAAGAAGAAACAACTTTATAACAAACGTACCAGGTAGTCAATGAGACGCCCTATAACCAAAATAACCCCTCCCTGTGCCGTCATCCTTTTCACCATCCCCTGCGTTGTGGTAATTTCTGCAGCAATGCAAGTTTTCTTCGCACCTTCTGTCCAGGGCTGTGGGAAGCCCCTGCTCTCGTTTCCTCCTCTCTGCACAGCACAGCCCCTGTTCAATCCTCCCCATTCATGGTCTTCATGAGAATTTCATGCAAACAAAGTCGTTCTTACTTCTAGGCCTTCCCAGAACCTATCATAGGCATGCACCATGAAACGATTGGTTCTCCATTTGGGAAGCTGTGGAAATTTTAGAAGATGGGATCTCCCTGGAGGAGATGGGCCTTGGAGGGTGGGACTATGGGAGTATTGTCCCTGTTGACTCCTTTCTGCCTTGCTCTGTTTCCTGTTTACCATGGCGGAGGCTGCCTAGACCAGGCCTCCTCTGCCATGATGGACAACTGCCTCTGGGACTAAGCAACAAAATAAAAGTCCTTCAGTGAGGTGCCTTTCACGGCACTGACAGAAGTAGCTGGTTTCCAATTTCTAACAACTGGTGATAGAATTCGTTAATTCTAAAATCGTACTACCAAGCCACAAAAAGACATGGAGAAAAACATAAAAGTGTTTTGCCAGGCAAACACAGCCAACTAAGAGATGTCATAGACTGTGTGGTTCCAATTAAATGACATTCTGAGAAATGCAATACTACCTGGCATGTAGAGGCAAAAGGTTCAGAAATGTTGAGGTCATCTTCAGATGCACGCTGAGTTCAAAGCCAGCTTAGGCTATAGGAGTCTTTTTATTAGAGATATGGATGGACAGACAGATAGACAGACAGGAAAGTGTCAGTGAATGATAGAAACCTTGGGAAAGGAAAGGGAGAGGAGCAGTTAGTTAGAGGGGGCACTATAAAGACAGAGCACATGTTCCGTGTGCTGTCGTCTGCTGGACGCAGACTGCCACACATTTGCTGACCCGCTGGGTTGGACAAAGTGTTCAAACCATTCACAAAAAGTGACCCTAAGGAAACTGTAAGCGAGCATTTCAGTTTCTTTAAAAGCCCAGTTGTGGGAAGTAAACACGGTTTCGTTTAATCCTGGGTGTGGGCTATGAGGCTGCTTCAGATTAGCCATGGCAGCAGACTATGTGCCTCGTGTGTGCTCTGGCAGGGGCTTGATTCAGCCAGCTGCAGATCGTTTAATTCTGAGGATGCCCAAGAGGGTAGAAATGTCAGAAACCTGAGAGGGGCATGGTGGGAGCACTCTGAAGAAGAAAGGCAGCTGCTTCCCCTGTTGCTGTCCCCTGTTGCTGTCCCCTGCTGCTGCTGGCTGGCTCATCTTGCTGTGGCCTTTATTATTACTGGTTTACTGGAGAAGATTGGACGAGTCCCAAGGAACTAGGTCCTTACTCAGCAGGAAATAGCAAACAGTGGACCATGCCCTGGTTCCCCTCTAACCTTCATTCTCTCCTACCTAAGGTTGGGGATTGGAAAGAATTAGGGTAGATAACTGTTGGAGGGGAAGTAGAGATAAATGAACACAATAAAATAGATTGACACATATGTACATTATACATATACTATATATATGTGTATGTATGTATACACAGACACACACACATATATATAATACACACACACAGAGCGCCAACAGTCTGAGCTAGGATTTCTGTTACTATGATAAAAACCATGGCCAAAGCAACTTGGGGAGGAAAAGGTTTGTTTCGCCTTACAGGTTGCAGTGCATCTTCAAGAAAAGACCGTGCAAGAACTCAAAGTGAGAGCCAAGAGGCAGGAGCTGAAGCAGGGGCTTGCTGCCCATGGATTGCTCAGCCTGCTTTCTTATACAGCTCAGGACCACCTCTCTGGTGTGGCACAACCCACATGAGCTGAGATGAACCCTCCCCCATTTATTAATCAAGGAAATGCCCCCCACAGACATGGTCATATGCCAATTTGAAAGGGACATCTACTCAGTGGAGGTTCCCCCACTCAGAATGACTCCAGCTTATGTAAAACTGACAAAAACCTAATCAAGATATCTTGTACCAATACTAGGTGATCGGTTGTAATAGATGTGATATGGCAGTGCAAGGTTTAATAAGGGGAACTGGGTTAGAAAAGGGGGATCTGTGGAAGCTACATGTGTTCACTTTTCTGTGAGCCTAAAACTAATCTAAAACAAAAATGGTGAATGACCTCAGCCTACCGGCACAGCCTCTCGGCTACTTGGTTCTGTTTAAGAGAGATTTTGCATGAAGCTGACAGTAGCTAGAGCGGACGTTAAGAAGGTGCGGGAATCTGGGCTAAATTTGGGAAATGTGAGGGGAAGAAAGGGGACATGGAGAGGTTACAGGGATCTAGACGGAGCATGAAGAAGGTGGGGCTTCTGGACGGCACACAGAGAAGTCGAGGCAAGGGAGAGTAGTCATGGAGAAGGTCAGGTAAGAGAGCCTGGACGTGGAGGAGGCAAGGGGAAGGGAAGGAGAGGGAGAGTGGACTTGGAGACGGCGAAGGCTTTTAGACTGGCTCCCAGTCCACATTGATAGCAGAACAACCTTCCAGGCCCCTAGTTCTGACCTAAACAGGTTTTCTATAACTGGCTAGTTTTTCATTCAGATCATACCTGCCTTCCCATTGGTTCCTTTATCCAGCAGCATTGAACCTATTCGTCCACGCCTTTTCCTACAGTTGCTCAGCACCATCCAATCATCTTCTTGTCTGTTTCACTAATTAGCAATTGACTTCTAAATAACACAGCTCATCTTCAATGAATGTTCTTACTAAGTAAGTCGTCAATTACAAAGACCAGCTCCCAGGAATTTATGACATCATTAAGTCTCCAGTCTCCCCTTGCAAAGTCACTTTCAGGTCCCATACATCAGGAGGATGATCTGTAGAGGCAGGAGGAGGTGCCCTGTTCTATTTGCCCTGCGGTTGAGTTCAGCCCAGGCCAGTGAGCCCATCTCCCCAGGACCAGGTGCTGTCACAGCCAGATTTATGCTCTAATTATTTGCCTTTCTTTTGCAACCCCTACAATTTAGTGGCCATAGCATTTCCTTCAGCTCCGGTGTCCCTTTTTCAAATTGAATGCCATGCCATTAGTTCTGTTCAAGCTGCTTCGCCCTAGGAAGGGAGCTTTGCAAAGGCATCTATCGATCTGGTTTCACTTAATAAACACACGGAGTACTCATCCTCAATTGTCTTCTATCTGTGAAGCCGCACTTTGTTCCCATACAGAAAGCCTTTACATGTACCTAGATTAATCACTGACAGGAAGCCGCCTGGTTCAGCATCCCTGAACACTCCCCTCTGAGCTGAGGTAGCATCCTGAAGGGCAAAGGCAGACCCCTCACTCACTCACGTCCTCATGTCTGTTGAATGATGACGAGAATGCGTTATGTGCACCAGTGAAAAACGCATTTGTGGATGCAATTCCTGGCTTTCAACACACTCTCTCTGTCTCTGTCTCCCTCCCTTCCTCCCTCCCTCCCTCCTCTTCTCCATCCACACCTTTATCCCTCCCCTCCCTCCCCCTTTGCAGAAGCAAAATACAGATGATCTGCTTTAACTAAAAAAGACTGTGTGTAGCCTGTTCTCCATAACTAGTCAAAAGCTCAGTAAGTGAGCACAGGGAATAGAGAGGCCTTGAAAGCAGATCAATCACTGAGTCAGTCATTGCTTACGGTGATATGGAAGGAAATTCATCTGTGTAGGTCTCCAGGAAAGGCTGGTGGGACACAGCCAATATAAAAATCATATTGAAAAAATATTTAAGAGGCCACCATGAGAT
The DNA here is from genome assembly GCF_021556685.1 of Rattus norvegicus. NCBI lineage: Eukaryota > Metazoa > Chordata > Mammalia > Rodentia > Muridae > Rattus > Rattus norvegicus. The sequence goes on along the minus strand of NC_141544.1, from coordinate 40,715,593 downwards.
GTTAATACATCTCTATCAGAGTGTTCACCGTGCAAGCATTAAGACCTGGGTTCAAATCCTCAGCACCCTCACAAACATCAAGCTGTGGCTGCATGTGTGCCTGTAACTCACCATTGTGGAGATCACTGGGGTTTGCTAGTCACCTGCCTCACCCCCAGTTCACCAAGAGACCATTCTCAGGGTAATACAATACCATGTGACAGAGCAGGACACTCACTATCCCTTTCTGACCTCTGCATGCACATTGGCTCTCATGCCATCTCCTACATTTATGTGGATACACCACAAAGACATCCGAGCATACCAAAAAAATAAATTTTAAAATGGGACAGCAACCAGCACTTAGGCGGTGCAGAGTAGAACACTTAGACGTGCTGATGGGATGCGAAACAATCCAGCAGTTCTGGCATAAAGCTGAGCATTTAAGTTTGTCAGTTTAAAAAAAATTACTAATTTACCATTTGACCCACTGTGCTAGTTCAAATGAGAGGGGTACCCACGGGCTCATATGTTGGACTGGTCGGTCTTCAGTTGCTGGACCTGTTTGGGAAGGATTAGAAAGTATGGCCTTGTTGAAGGAGGTGTGAGTGCCTCGGGTGGATTTTGAGGCTTTAAAAATCCTGTGCCATTTCCGGTTAGCGTCCTCTCTGTCTCTCTGTAGTCCTCTCTCGGCTAATGCTCCAGCACCATGCCAGCCTGCCTGCTGTGGTATTTCATCTCACAATGATTATGAACCAGCCCTCTGAAACTGTATATAATGTCCACAGTATCTTTACTTGTGGTGAAAAAGGACTCAAACTCTCCCATACATCCTCCGGTAGGCGAGTGATTATTAAACTTTACCTTCAGAGAAATGCTACTAGGCAGTGAAAGGGGCTGAGTAATAGATCCGAGTGGCAGCATGGACGACTGCAGGAGCGTGAGTGCAAATATCAATGCCGGAGTCCAAGCACTACAACCAACCTCAGGTGTGAAACCTTCCGAGATGCCAGTTGTGTGAGCATGAAAACAACTGAACAAAAATACAGCCTGCTCTCCAGGGTGAGAGAAGACGGGTAGGGATGTTAGCAAAGTGTCAGCATGAAGGGCTAGCATGCAGAAAGTCTTTGTGGCGATGGAGGACAAGTTACTCATCTTGGTAGTGGTGGACATTCACAAACCTAGGCCTGACTTCCTGTATCCACATGTGATACACTGGTGTTAATTTCCTGGGTCTGGCTTGACACTATAGCTCTGTTCAGATGTTACCTTGGGGTTAAGAATGATGAAGGGTGCATGGGACTTCTATCTACTTTCTGTAAATCAGTAATTATTTCAGAATAGAAAGTTAAAATAATATCTAATGATGTAATAAAATAGTCATGGCGTAAGACACATATTGAATGTACGTACTGAAAAAAACATGAATAGTTACATACAGGAAATGGCTAAAATGAAGAAGCCTCTATTGGTGTGGTTGTGCCCACACCTAAAGCAAAAGTTGAGTTCTGTTTCTCTCCCATGCTTTTCCTATCTCCTACCATGTCAACGTGAAAATTCTATAATCGGCATGCAGGGTTCTGCTCCCCTGTAACTCACCAGAAGGACTCTACCGGAAGATGGCAAGTTAAGTGGGCTATGCCAGACTTAATGATCCAGAAAGAAGCTGCTGGGATCAAATTAATCCCCCAAGACAATCAATGTGTCCCCTCTCTTCAGGGAAGACAGGAAAATTAAAACCGGGCTGAATCCAGCTTCGGCGACAAGAGCTTCTACTTCAGTGACGTGTGCCTATTATTAACGAGTCTACTTAATACTGTAGCCATCACATTTAAGTCACACACATTATTTTTAGATTGATTGAAGCTGTAGGATTGATTTCCTTGGGGTGTGTTTGTTTACCTTCCCAAGGTAAGCGTCGGGAAGCATGTGTCAATCATACTTAATGTAAACAATCCATATGGCACTAGGAGATGGACCACCCATGCAGCCACTGGAAAATTACCCTGAGATAGGCGGAAGAGTTAAGGGCTTTACTGAAGCATCTTCTATCTGGTAATTGCTGTGAATCTCTCTCTGTCCCATTCTTTACTTCCCATGAGTCTCCTTGCTCTTCTATATAACAAATAAATTATTCATTTTCTATATTTGTACTCATTTTCCCCTTTGGGTAATCTGCATCTATGAACTTATTTTTTGTTAAGTATTTCTAAAAGAGGCCCCTGCACATCTCCAGGATGAGTTTAATAACAAGAGATAACAACGGTCTATGATTTTTCTCCAGCTATTTATGAAAACAAAGAATGGCTTATTTATCATTCAGATGTAATGCTTCTATTCACCAAAAAGGCATTGATTTCACATTTCCAGCTGAAATAATCCTAAATTATTTTAAGTCATGAGACAAATGCCATCCAAATTGCAATTTCAAGATAGGCTCCTCATCAAAAGGGCTACAGTGAGCTGAAATTCAAATCGACATTTCCCTTTCTTTGCATCCATTTAAGCTAGAATTGCAGGAGCAATAAAGAGAAAATACATAAATGAAAAGAGAGGAAATTCTCCTTAACTACCTGACAGTCTTAGGAAGATCCTGTCCACTATGCTTCTGAGATAGAAACAACCACAAACACAGGCGACTTAGTTGGGAAGATAAAACAAATATAGACATGATGGACAGGGCAGGGGAGAGTGAAAATACAAACCAACATAAAGCTGGGCCTGCCCCCAGAGAACATGGGGTCCAAACCTCCAAACCTCAGGACATCAGATGGCCACCCTGATTAGGTCTGACATTCACTGGCTGGCACTACTGAGTTCAAGACAGAAATGCCTTCAGAGCAATGCCACGTTCTTCCCTTTAGGAATCAGTGGATGTCTCTTGACACTTTCTATCTGTCCTGGCAATCCACCCTTAAAGACTTAAGGGGCCTCTGTCCTTGGACCTTTTTGCAATTTCTTCCAATATCCTAGCTCAGCCTCGGTTTGGATGACTGAGCAGGGAATTCCTCTGGGATCTGCCTGATGAGAACTCCTTTGCACATATGGGTAGCATGAACTAGACTCAGGGGTTTAATCAGTTCATTAATAAGAGGAACATAAATTTGGGAAGGTGGCAAAGTTGGGAAAGAGATTTGATAGGAGGTCCTAGGGAGAAGTTAGAGGGGAGAATAAAAACAGGAAGCACGATCATGACACACTGTGTAGGCGTAGGGAATTTTCAAAGGATAAACTTTAAACCTAGTATTTTGTTCTCTGCTGTCTCCCCACTCACGCCAATATCAGCTACCTCACGGTCTGCACAGAAAGTCCAAACACCTTTGCATCATTGTTATCCATGACTCAAAATTACTGATATTTCTTAAGTTTTAATTCATGTCCCACAAACTCTGCTAAGAACTCTGAGTGCACTACCTTACCTGATCCTAGCAGCCTCCACCGGCAGTTATGGAAACGTAGTTTCTGTCATAAAGTAAACCCACATCCAGAGATGCCAGCAAAGAGCTCACGATCACAAAGACAGAGAACAGCAGGGTCAGGACTTGAACTCTCTCCTCTTAACCACACACTGCCCTCCATCCATGAGATAATAGCTTTGTGCTCCTCCTGGGTCTGCTCTCACAGAAGTAAAACTTCTCAAAATAAAACAAGACAAAGATGTATTCTAGCCAGGGCTGTAAACTGTGAGGGCATTGCCTCAGAGATCCATGCTGGAATTCAAAAATAGCATAAGACTAGAGAGAGGGCAATGTGAAATTACCCACAGTCTGGCCATACAGGAAACCATCCAGTGCCCATGCCCTTCCTCCTAACACATGAAGAACTACAAAAGAATTTTAAAGAACTTCACTGTGAAGTCTGTGACGATGAATGTCTGTGGGTTGCAAACCTCTCAACATGTAAACTCTTCAAGAGTAGGGGTGCCACTCTGGGTTTGTAACACACACACACACACACACACACACACACACACACACACACACATACAATCCTTTAGTGAGTGAAAGGTAAAAAGAGCACAGCACTCAATCCATCCAAACCCAAAGGAAACTTAGAAACATAGCGCTTCAGCCTAAAGCAGTTATCCCGTCAAAGCACAGTGTGCCTGTCTGGGGCTGTCCAAGAAAGAAGCCCTAAGACGAGTCTGCGTACAAACAGTTATGCCAGGAATGTCTCTCCAAGGTCAGTAATAAGGAAAAAATTAAGATAAGAGGAGAAAAGATGGTAACTGCGAGGGTTTTGTCAACTTGCCACCATCTAAAATCATCTGGAAGAGAATCTCCATAAGAGAGAGTCTAGAGCAGGTTAGCCTGCGATCCTGTCTCCGGGAGATTCTCTTGACTCTATTAATTGATACGGGGAGTGGGTAGCACCATGCTCCAGGTTTGGGTCCTGAATTGTAAGTAAACCCAGGTGTAGGAATGCATGCATCCATTCTCCGAGTTCCCAAGGTGGGTGTGGCTAGCTAGCTCTTTCAAGTGTCTTCCTCGACATCCCTGTACTGATGGAATTGTAAGCTAAATAAACTCTTTCCTGTTTTAATGCTGCGTGTGACAGGGTATTTTCTCCCAGCCACAGGAATGCAACTAGGGCATTCATCAGCAAGTTAACTGGGTGAGCACAGGCAGGGGCTCACGCGTGAAGCGCTGCTCAGAATGGCCAGGAAACGGAAGTCCAGGTTATCTGCCATTACTCCCCATGCAGCATTCCTGTGCTAGAGGTTATTTCTGAGAGCGCTCACTCCCCTGAAAGTCTGGGTCCGCATAAACAAGGCGAAACAGAGTTCTGTGACTTGGAAGAAAGCGCTTCAGAGGGACTTCCCACGTGGGCTTGGTGGACGATACACGGGGCAGCTGTTGTGAAATCAAGTGGGCTGACAAGGCCTCGTGCCTCACTTAGACTTAGCAGGTCTGAGGCCGTTCTCTAACTCCTGTCTCCTGTGGTCTCCGACTCCCGGGTAGAGCTACAAAGCTGAGGACAGTAAATACCCGAGAGTTCAACCCAGAAACCACTGGGCAGTTCTCAGTTGGTGGGAGCGAGGTTCGGGAACCAAACGGACAGGGTTATCTGTATTCATCCACGAAGGCCGCTATCTTCCTTACTTTTCTCATTGCCATGACCAAAAAAAAAAAAAAGGCAGAAACACTTTCATGTGGGAAGGACATGAATTGCAGAGGCGAGGGGTAGACTCAGCTCAGCCCATAACAGTATTTCTCTCCTCTGATGAAGGTTCACCAAGCTGAGAAACTGTTCTCTGGAGAATATCAAGTTCCAGAGCTAACATTCCAAAGCTGGGCAGCTGGGTCGGTGGCTAAACAGCCTCGCTGTGCAAGCGTGAGTGTCTGAGCCTGACCTAACGCAACTACAGTTGAGAAATGTGTGTGAATATTAGAGCCTGATGTCTGCCTGCCTGCCAGCCTGCCACTGCAAGATATAGAAGATGGGTGTCCAGTGGGAGAAAAACGGAGCTGTAGAAACAGCCCAGGGTTTGAAAGGTCAAGGATTATTTCCCATGTGTTCTTGGTACCCAGGCGTGAGCTACCTTCCAGGAACATGGTGAACTATTCAGTCACCGTGCTGGCACATAGAGTTAGGAAAGGTTGATGGTATTGCATCTCCTAGTATCTCATCTCCTGCCACACCACTGCTCACAAGAACCCACTCACGGACGCAGGAAGCCAGCATCTGGAAGCTTGCAATATGGGTCAACATCCAAGAGAAACAAACACCAGCCAAGTAAAAGTGCCTCTTCTCTTTTATCCTGGCCTCTGCTTACCCAGGCCGTAACCCTAGAAAGCCAGTAGCTGGAGACAAAAGGAAGAAATTATTGGGGTCATGGGGCAGACCACCGACGTCAGAAATAAACCAAAAGCAACTTTATTCTCCATGGGGAAAATGCTTCTAACTCATTAGGGTCAGTCTCAGGAGCTGACACAAGGTCCTTGGAAGGGCATGAGAAGGACATGAGCAGTGCCCTTAGGAAGCATGAACCCAGGAGCAGATATTCAGGGGATAATAGAGGAATTCGTAAATCGAGGGTTAGTTCCCTCATGCCTGTGGTATAGCAGATAGCAGGATGTTGGTACAGGCTCAAGGCCACTCTGAAGGCCTCTGTTTAAGTCACCCTTTGTGGTGCTCACACAGCCAGGTGGTTTTACTGCAACTGCTGCAACTGCCAACGTAAACAAGCAGTAAGATGAGGACCCAGTGCCTGGAGTTACTCTGAGCTCTTCAGAAATGAAAGAATAGCATTCAAAAAGACCACAAAGCTCCTTCCTGGACCGGAGGTCTGGCCTCATCTGAGAGCAGAAGCTCAGAGCTGGATGGGAGGGAGGAGATTTTATTCAGCCATATCCAAATCTGAGCTTCCTCACTCAGTTCAATTCTGATCTCTAGCCTTTCTCATTCTTTGTTGTTGGTTATTCGGTGTTGTTGTTGTTGTTACTGTTGTTGTTGTTGTTGTTGTTTTCAATATTTATTTGGCAGACAGTACTAGTCATACACTTTGTTGTTGCTGTTTTGCTTTTGTTGTTTGTTCCGAGATGGTTCTCCCTGGGTAGCTTCCGCTGGCCTAGAACTCAGAGATCCAACTGCTGCTGCCTCCCGAGTGCAGGAGTGTTTGTGGTTAAAGGGTTACGGCCTTACTTTTTAACTGATAAGTTATTTCTCCACTGGTGAGAAACAGGCACTCAAGCCAGATTAGGTTATATTAACTGCAGGTTTACTGGGAATCTGCTCTAGGGCAAGTTCACTGCCGTCAAGGAAGGAGGCCAGGGAAGTCACCATAGAAAGGGAGCGAGGAGAAGGGGAAGAGAAAGGGAGTGTGTGCAGAGAGAGAGGAGAGAGAAAGAAGCAGAGGAAGGAGGAAAGAAACGCCTGGATTATACCGGGAAGACCCTCTGGGGGAAGGGCAGCCCAGCGCCTGGACTGGAAAGTTCAGGGTTGGGGGCAAGGTATGCCAGGTAAGGACTGAAGGATGCTGGGAGAGCATGGAGACAAAGTCTGTTTTGGTATGTAAGATATGCACGTCAGTTCCTTGTCCCAGGGTCATAAACCAAAAATTAACAGTCAAGAAAATATATATTCATAAGACAGACCTGGTCAGTGGCACACAAGTTAGAGGCCTCGGCCACAGAGTTTGAAGCCAGCCTAGACTACACTATAAGACCCTCTCTCTCTCAAAATGCATTCCTAAAGGGTATGAGGATATAGCTGGCAAAGTACCAGCCTAGCATACATGACACTCTAGGCTCAATCCCTCAGACCACACACACGCCACAAAAAGAAATAAAGAAAATACATTTCCAGAATCCAGGATTCAGTCTAGAATTAAAATTAAGTATTTTTCTCCCCCTGGTCCTTTCTTTTTTTAATGTTTTAAAAATTGCCATATTGTCATACTGCAAGCTTGTGCCTGAGTTACAACCTCAATAAAGCAATGACAGTTTTATGTCTCAGAAGCAGGATGACCAAATTAACCTCTCTCAGTGGAGTTATTAATTGCACATTCTGCCCACATCTCTTCAGTGTGGCTTCCAAGGAAAGGCTTCGAGAAGCTTCCAGAGAAGGGAAGTACATGTTTATAGTCAGCCCTGCGGGAGACTTTGTGTAATTCCTGGAATGATTAAGGCGGTGTTTCTGAAACAGATGAATGTCCTAAGTCATGAAATGTTTTCGTGACGATGCATAGGACACGAATGTGCGTTGCACCTGATAGAGAAAATCTCGGGTCACCAAATAAATAAGTGTAGAGGCACCGGAATGAATTCAGACATGGATATAAGCAAGAACTTATAAGGGGGAAATGAACTTTGGTTCTTGACAAGAGAATTGTCTGTGATCTGAATGAGGCCAGCGGAGCAGAAAAGGGAGCCCTGTGTTCCGGGAACAGGAAGCCTCCCGTGGTTTCTCTCTAATCCTGAGTTGTAAAGGCAGCTTAATGGACAGAGGGGGTAACAGACAGAGTTCTGATGAATCCTGAGATTGGAGTTAAACCTTCTCTAATCTGACTCACCAGCGTTTAATCTTGTAAACAGGCATCCTTAATCAAAACTCAGAGGGCATCTCTAATCTCGTAGGTACAAAACAGATGATGATTAAGGGTCCTGGCCTGCCTGCTTCCCAGCTGCTTTCTCCCTCCCTGCTTTCTAGGCAATCACGGCTGCTCGGAAACTTCAGGAATAGAAAAACCATGTCCTGAAACTTTAGGAGCTACAGAAATGAAGGACGAAATCCTGTGATACTTCTTCGTGTCGGTCTTGCACCTGTTAACTCTTGTTCCCATGGTTAACGAGCATCTATTTCTCCACCACCTACTGTTTCCCATGGTCAGACAAGGCACAAACAAGGTGGATACATCTATCTTTACAGCATCCATTTGAGATTCCAATAAGGACTTTATTACCCTTCCTTGGGTAAGGCAAGCCACTCTGGAAAGTAAATGTGCTTATATGGGGTCAGTAATGCCACAGAACTTTATCCTGTCTCGAAGATGGTGAGGGATGAACTCTTGACCCATGTGACTTTTTCATAGCTGGCAAGTTTTGCACCCTTTTAAAAGACTGGGAGCTAGGAGTGTAGCCATCACCTAGCCGCAAGTGCCATGGGCAGCCACAGAAAGGCTGCCCACAGGAAGGTAGCCCTCGTGAATCCAAACAGAACTCTAGAGACAAGCAGCTCTGCCTGTGCTACAGGAGACACAAAGAAGAGTCCCTCTTCCTGGTTGCTGCCGCTGCAGAGAGCCCCTGGGCAGCACCCCACGAGCGAACCTGAGCCTCGGGACCACAGGTAAGACCAAAATTTCTGCTGCACAAAAGCTGCCTGGTGAGCTTGGGACACACGGAAGCAGAATTTCTCTAGGACCGGGCACGTTCTGTGTTTAGCGGAAGTCCCACACCCGCGGATCCCGGCCCGCAGCAGCTCTCTGCTCCCAGACCCGGTGAGAGAGAGACCCAATCACCTAGTCAGGTAGGCACTCCGGAGGCTGCAGAGCGGAAGAGACCACCAACACTGCTCACCCCTGCCCACATCCCTGGCCCAAGAGGAAACTGTATAAGGCCTCTGGGCTCCCGTGGGGGAGGGCCCAGGAGCGGCAGGACCCCTGCGCCTGAGACACCGCCGGAACCTGAAAGAAACAGACCGGATAAACAGTTCTCTGCACCCAAATCCCGTGGGAGGGAGAGCTAAACCTTCAGAGAGGCAGACAAGCCTGGGAAACCAGAAGAGACTGCTCCCTGCACACACATCTCAGACGCCAGAGGAAAAAGCCAAAGACCATCTGGAACCCTGGTGCACTGAAGCTCCCGGAAGGGGCGGCACAGGTCTTCCTGATTGCTGCCGCTGCAGAGAGCCCGTGGGCAGCACCCCATGAGCGAACTTGAGCCTCAGGACCACAGGTAAGACCAAATTTTCTGCTGCAAGAAAGCTGCCTGGTGAACTCAAGACACAGGCCCACAGGAACAGCTGAAGACCTGTAGAGAGGAAAAACTACACGCCCGAAAGCAGAACACTCTGTCCCCATAACTAACTGAAAGAGAGGAAAACAGATCTAAAGCACTCCTGACACACAGGCTTATAGGACAGTCTAGCCACTGTCAGAAATAGCAGAACAAAGTAACACTAGAGATAATCTGATGGCGAGAGGCAAGCGCAGGAACCCAAGCAACAGAAACCAAGACTACATGGCATCATCGGAGCCCAATTCTCCCACCAAAGCAAACACGGAATATCCAAACACACCAGAAAAGCAAGATCTAGTTTCAAAATCATATTTGATCATGATGCTGGAGGACTTCAAGAAAGACATGAACACACTTAGGGAAGCACAGGAAAACATTAATAAACAAGTAAAAGCCTACAGAGAGGAATCGCAAAAATCCCTGAAAGAATTCCAGGAAAACACAATCAAACAGTTGAAGGAATTAAAAATGGAAATAGAAGCAATCAAGAAAGAACACATGGAAACAACCCTGGATATAGAAAACCAAAAGAAGAGACAAGGAGCTGTAGATACAAGCTTCACCAACAGAATACAAGAGATGGAAGAGAGAATCTCAGGAGCAGAAGATTCCATAGAAATCATTGACTCAACTGTCAAAGATAATGTAAAGCGGAAAAAGCTACTGGTCCAAAACATACAGGAAATCCAGGACTCAATGAGAAGATCAAACCTAAGGATAATAGGTATAGAAGAGAGTGAAGACTCCCAGCTCAAAGGACCAGTAAATATCTTCAACAAAATCATAGAAGAAAACTTCCCTAACCTAAAAAAAGAGATACCCATAGACATACAAGAAGCCTACAGAACTCCAAATAGATTGGACCAGAAAAGAAACACCTCCCGTCACATAATTGTCAAAACACCAAACGCACAAAATAAAGAAAGAATATTAAAAGCAGTAAGGGAAAAAGGTCAAGTAACATATAAAGGGAGACCTATCAGAATCACACCAGACTTCTCGCCAGAAACTATGAAGGCCAGAAGATCCTGGACTGACGTTATACAGACCCTAAGAGAACACAAATGCCAGCCCAGGTTACTGTATCCAGCAAAACTCTCAATTAACATTGATGGAGAAACCAAGATATTCCATGACAAAACCAAATTTACACAATATCTTTCTACAAATCCAGCACTACAAAGGATAATAAATGGTAAAGCCCAACATAAGGAGGCAAGCTATACCCTAGAAGAAGCAAGAAACTAATCGTCTTGGCAACAAAACAAAGAGAATGAAAGCACACAAACATAACCTCACATCCAAATATGAATATAAAGGGAAACAATAATCACTATTCCTTAATATCTCTCAATATCAATGGCCTCAACTCCCCAATAAAAAGACATAGATTAACAAACTGGATACACAACGAGGACCCTGCATTCTGCTGCCTACAGGAAACACACCTCAGAGACAAAGACAGACACTACCTCAGAGTGAAAGGCTGGAAAACAACTTTCCAAGCAAATGGTCAGAAGAAGCAAGCTGGAGTAGCCATTCTAATATCAAATAAAATCAATTTCCAACTAAAAGTCATCAAAAAAGATAAGGAAGGACACTTCATATTCATCAAAGGAAAAATCCACCAAGATGAACTCTCAATCCTAAATATCTATGCCCCAAATACAAGGGCACCTACATACGTAAAAGAAACCTTACTAAAGCTCAAAACACACATTGCACCTCACACAATAATAGTGGGAGATTTCAACACCCCACTCTCATCAATGGACAGATCATGGAAACAGAAATTAAACAGTGATGTCGACAGATTAAGAGAAGTCATGAGCCAAATGGACTTAACGGATATTTATAGAACATTCTATCCTAAAGCAAAAGGATATACCTTCTTCTCAGCTCCTCACGGTACTTTCTCCAAAATTGACCATATAATTGGTCAAAAAACGGGCCTCAACAGGTACAGAAAGATAGAAATAATCCCATGCGTGCTATCGGACCACCACGGCCTAAAACTGGTCTTCAATAACAATAAGGGAAGAATGCCCACATATAGGTGGAAATTGAACAATGCTCTACTCAATGATAACCTGGTCAAGGAAGAAATAAAGAAAGAAATTAAAAACTTTTTAGAATTTAATGAAAATGAAGATACAACATACTCAAACTTATGGGACACAATGAAAGCTGTGCTAAGAGGAAAACTCATAGCGCTGAGTGCCTGCAGAAAGAAACAGGAAAGAGCATATGTCAGCAGCTTGACAGCACACCTAAAAGCTCTAGAACAAAAAGAAGCAAATACACCCAGGAGGAGTAGAAGGCAGGAAATAATCAAACTCAGAGCTGAAATCAACCAAGTAGAAACAAAAAGGACCATAGAAAGAATCAACAGAACCAAAAGTTGGTTCTTTGAGAAAATCAACAAGATAGATAAACCCTTAGCCAGACTAACGAGAGGACACAGAGAGTGCGTCCAAATTAACAAAATCAGAAATGAAAAGGGAGACATAACTACAGATTCAGAGGAAATTCAAAAAATCATCAGATCTTACTATAAAAACCTATATTCAACAAAATTTGAAAATCTTCAGGAAATGGACAATTTCCTAGACAGATACCAGGTATCGAAGTTAAATCAGGAACAGATAAACCAGTTAAACAACCCCATAACTCCTAAGGAAATAGAAGCAGTCATTAAAGGTCTCCCAACCAAAAAGAGCCCAGGTCCAGACGGGTTTAGTGCAGAATTCTATCAAACCTTCATAGAAGACCTCATACCAATATTATCCAAACTATTCCACAAAATTGAAACAGATGGAGCCCTACCGAATTCCTTCTACGAAGCCACAATTACTCTTATACCTAAACCACACAAAGACACAACAAAGAAAGAGAACTTCAGACCAATTTCCCTTATGAATGTCGACGCAAAAATACTCAATAAAATTCTGGCAAACCGAATTCAAGAGCACATCAAAACAATCATCCACCATGATCAAGTAGGCTTCATCCCAGGCATGCAGGGATGGTTTAATATACGGAAAACCATCAACGTGATCCATTATATAAACAAACTGAAAGAACAGAACCACATGATCATTTCATTAGATGCTGAGAAAGCATTTGACAAAATTCAACACCCCTTCATGATAAAAGTCCTGGAAAGAATAGGAATTCAAGGCCCATACCTAAACATAGTAAAAGCCATATACAGCAAACCAGTTGCTAACATTAAACTAAATGGAGAGAAACTTGAAGCAATCCCACTAAAATCAGGGACTAGACAAGGCTGCCCACTCTCTCCCTACTTATTCAATATAGTTCTTGAAGTTCTAGCCAGAGCAATCAGACAACAAAAGGAGATCAAGGGGATACAGATCGGAAAAGAAGAGGTCAAAATATCACTATTTGCAGATGACATGATAGTATATTTAAGTGATCCCAAAAGTTCCACCAGAGAACTACTAAAGCTGATAAACAACTTCAGCAAAGTGGCTGGGTATAAAATTAACTCAAATAAATCAGTTGCCTTCCTCTATACAAAAGAGAAACAAGCCGAGAAAGAAATTAGGGAAACGACACCCTTCATAATAGACCCAAATAATATAAAGTACCTCGGTGTGACTTTAACCAAGCAAGTAAAAGATCTGTACAATAAGAACTTCAAGACACTGAGGAAAGAAATTGAAGAAGACCTCAGAAGATGGAAAGATCTCCCATGCTCATGGATTGGCAGGATTAATATAGTAAAAATGGCCATTTTACCAAAAGCAATCTACAGATTCAATGCAATCCCCATCAAAATACCAATCCAATTCTTCAAAGAGTTAGACAGAACAATTTGCAAATTCATCTGGAATAACAAAAAACCCAGGATAGCTAAAGCTATCCTCAACAATAAAAGGACTTCAGGGGGAATCACTATCCCTGAACTCAAGCAGTATTACAGAGCAATAGTGATAAAAACTGCATGGTATTGGTACAGAGACAGACAGATAGACCAATGGAATAGAATTGAAGACCCAGAAATGAACCCACACACCTATGGGCACTTGATTTTTGACAAAGGAGCCAAAACCATCCAATGGAAAAAAGATAGCATTTTCAGCAAATGGTGCTGGTTCAACTGGAGGGCAACATGTAGAAGAATGCAGATCGATCCATGCTTATCACCCTGTACAAAGCTTAAGTCCAAGTGGATCAAGGACCTCCACATCAAACCAGACACACTCAAACTAATAGAAGAAAAGCTAGGGAAGCATCTGGAACACATGGGCACTGGAAAAAATTTCCTGAACAAAACACCAATGGCTTATGCTCTAAGATCAAGAATCGACAAATGGGATCTCATAAAACTGCAAAGCTTCTGTAAGGCAAAGGACACTGTGGTTAGGACAAATCGGCAACCAACAGATTGGGAAAAGATCTTTACCAATCCTACAACAGATAGAGGCCTTATATCCAAAATATACAAAGAACTCAAGAAGTTAGACCGCAGGGAAACAAATAACCCTATTAAAAAATGGGGTTCAGAGCTAAACAAAGAATTCACAGCTGAGGAATGCCGAATGGCCGAGAAACACCTAAAGAAATGTTCAACATCTTTAGTCATAAGGGAAATGCAAATCAAAACAACCCTGAGATTTCACCTCACACCAGTGAGAATGGCTAAGATCAAAAACTCAGGTGACAGCAGATGCTGGCGAGGATGTGGAGAAAGAGGAACACTCCTCCATTGTTGGTGGGATTGCAGACTGGTAAAACCATTCTGGAAATCAGTCTGGAGGTTCCTCAGAAAATTGGACATTGAACTGCCTGAGGATCCAGCTATACCTCTCTTGGGCATATACCCAAAAGATGCCTCAACATATAAAAGAGACACGTGCTCCACTATGTTCATCGCAGCCTTATTTATAATAGCCAGAAACTGGAAAGAACCCAGATGCCCTTCAACAGAGGAATGGATACAGAAAATGTGGTACATCTACACAATGGAATATTACTCAGCTATCAAAAACAACGAGTTTATGAAATTCGTAGGCAAATGGTTGGAACTGGAAAATATCATCCTGAGTGAGCTAACCCAATCACAGAAAGACATACATGGTATGCACTCATTGATAAGTGGCTATTAGCCCAAATGCTTGAATTACCCTAGATCCCTAGAACAAACGAAACTCAAAACGGATGATCAAAATGTGAATGCTTCACTCCTTCTTTAAATGAGGAAAAAGAATACCCTTGGCAGGGAAGGGAGAGGCAAAGATTAAAACAGAGACTGAAGGAACACCCATTCAGAGCCTGCCCCACATGTGGCCCATACATATACAGCCACCCAATTAGACAAGATGGATGAAGCAAAGAAGTGCATACCGACAGGAGCCGGATGTAGATCTCTCCTGAGAGACACAGCCAGAATACAGCAAATACAGAGGTGAATGCCAGCAGCAAACCACTGAACTGAGAATAGGTCCCCTATTGAAGGAATCAGAGAAAGAACTGGAAGAGCTTGAAGGGGCTCGAGACCCCAAAAGTACAACAATGCCAAGCAATCAGAGCTTGCAGGGACTAAGCCACTACCTAAAGACTATACATGGACTGACCCTGGACTCTGACCCCATAGGTAGCAATGAATATCCTAGTAAGAGCACCAGTGGAAGGGGAAGCCCTGGGTCCTGATAAGACTGAACCCCCAGTGAACTAGTCTATGGGGGGAGGGCAGCAATGGGGGGAGGGTTGGGAGGGGAACACCCATAAGGAAGGGGAGGGGGGAGGGGGATGTTTGCCCGGAAACCGGGAAAGGGAATAACACTCGAAATGTATATAAGAAATACTCAAGTTAATAAAAAAAAAAAAAAAAAAAAAGAAGAGTCCCTGGAGAAGACATGGGGCATGGTGGAGTCTTTCTATGACCCCGCTTCCCCTGACCACAAGCAGGTAACACCGGCCGTACTACCGTTTAAAGCATCTGTTTTAGAAACGCCATGAACCTTTGTTTTCTTCATTTTTCACTCTCCAAATTCAGGTAGAGGAACCAGGTTTAAATGATGAGCAATTGACCACACAACCCAAAAGGCCACAATAAGGAAAATTAGCCAATAGCCTAGAAAGCATCTTTCTGCAACTGGGGCCAAAATTAATGTTTTTATAAAATTCAGGTCTTCTGAGGCAAGAAGCTTGCTGCTGCTGTTCTCATGGTATTTCCTATGCCAGATCTTTCTAAATGTGCAAACAGAGGCACGCAGGCTCCTTCTCATTCCTCCCATTGATCCTTCTTCTTCGAGAATGAACAAATCTGAGTCATAGGATATTGGCAAGAAGACAGTTATCATTGGAGTTTAAAAGAAAAAAAGTGATATTCTGCTCACATATTTATTCTGTCTGCCATTCTAAGATATTGGGCAAAGCTTACAGTGGCAAAAAAAGAAAAAAAATCAAGTGACAAGTTCCACAATGCAAATAATACTTTCTGTTGACCCTGATGCATGCAAGAACCTATGCAATCCCCAGATGGTTCATTACATAGAGTGGAAAACGCTTCCCTCTTTTCAGCTGTTCTCTTTGATTAAGACCAAATAGATCACCTCTGTAGGCCGAAAGCCAAGCGGGGGCGTCACACTCCTTCATTTGTACTTACCAGTTATTGTGCAGATCCTGGGGTTCAGAGAAGGGGGTTTTAGTCATAAGTCAGTTGCTTCTTATTTGTGAGAACATTTTGTGCACTAAGAACATAGCAAGGCACCTTGAGTTGGATCCCTGGCACCTACACTTGAAGATTGGATAACCTTCACAAGTTGTCCTCTGACCTCCAGAGGTGGGCCGTATGCATGTCTTCTCCCTCACCCCCTGCCACAGACACATATGAAACACACACACACACACACACACACACACACACACACACACACACACACACACAGAGAGAGAGAGAGAAAGAGAGAGAGAGAGAGAGAGAAAACTCACACACACACAATACACATACATACACACACAAAATAATATACATACACACATGTACTTTTTTAATTTTAATAGATAATAGAAACACTGAATAAAGACTGACCTGGCAGGGTTGGTATAGAGCTCAGTTGGCAAAGGGCTTGCCTAGCACGCACAGAGCCCTGGGTTCAATCCCCAGCATGGCATATAACCAGATTGAATGAGAAAAAAAGAAACCAGAGTAGAAATCAAAAGGGAGGACATGATTGCCCCTAGGTTTGGTGGACAAGTTTATTACAGACATGAAGGAGAACAAAGCCAGAGGTAGAAACATCTGGGAGTGTCCCGAGTGAACATGACCCTGAGCTGGGTTGTGTGAGGAGAAGGAGTTGGGGAGACAGGAGAGCAAGAAGACCAAGAGGCCAGGAAGATAAAGGGTTAGAAAAAGGACCTGCATAAACAAAATGTCTGAATTACATAAGGAAGAGCCCCAGAGAGGAGCCTATCCTAGCCGCTGGGCTAGAGAGTTCAATGTAGGAGGTTCAACATAGAGCCACACCCTGTAATAGGTGGGAACTCGGGGAGGCCAGGAGACTGGCAGCAAGGTCTGCTCTGATATGTTAAACAGGCACCTTCGTTAGCCTTTTGTCCAGCTTTGAGACCTAACACAGTTGTGGTAAGAAATACCTATAATCCCAGAGCACAGATAATCATGTCAAGGTGGACTTTGGCTACATATAGAGTTTAAGGCCAGCCTGAGCTGCATGAGACCCTGCCATAGATAGATAGATAGATAGATAGATAGATAGATAGATAGATAGATAGATAGATAGATAGATAGATAGATAGATAGCTTAACAAACACAAAAGACTCCAGCGTTCAGTCCCTCTGTGGTGACTACCAGAAGGATCACTCAGAAAAAAGAACTTGACTGGCTATGCTGTAGCCGATGCAGTTGAGGGGAAGAGTGGACACCATGGGTGTGAAGACCCTTGATCTCAGCAGAGAGCAGAGAATGTCCTCAGCTGCTTCATTTCCTACTTTCATTCTAGAGCAGTGAAGGGAGAGAGAGGAGGAGAGACAGGGTGCAAAGACCATGGCCCCTTCCCACCTCTGCTAACCTGGAGCCCGATACTCTACTTTCAACTCCCTCTGCAAAACTCTGTGTGTCTCCTTCTGCAAAACTCTGTGTGTCTCCTTCTGCAAAACTCTGTGTGTCTCCTTCTGCAAAACTCTGTGGCTTAGAGATAGTCCCTTTTCTTCCTAAAAGGAAAAAAAATACTTTGCAGTATTGGAGACACAAAAGAGGAAGGAAAATAGTACCACTCACATATGTTTTTATGCCCTGTCAATCCCAAAGATGGGAGGAGAAAGTTCACCAGCCCAAATCATCATGGCCAAATTAATTTTTTTCTTTTCTTTTATTGGATATTTTCTTTATTTATATTTCAAATGTTATCCCTTTCCTGGTTTCCCCTCCAGAAACCCCCACCCCATCTTCCCACCCCCTACCTCCATGAGGGTGCTCCCCCACCCCCACTCTCTCCTACCTCCCAACCCTGGCATTCTCCTACACTGGGGCATCGAGCTTTCACAGGACCAAGGGCCTCTTTTCCACTGATGTCCAACAAGGCTATCCTCTGCTAAATATGCAGCTATGGGTCCCTCCATGTGTACTCTTTGGTTCATGGTTTAGTCCCTGGGAGCTCTGGGAGCTCTGGTTGGTTGATATTGTTGTTCTTCCTATGGGGTGGCAAACCCCTTCAGCTCCTTCAATCCTTTCTCCAACTCCTCCACTGGGGACCCGGTTCTCAGTCCAATGGTTGACTGCAAGCATTTACCTCTCTATTTGTCAGGTTCTGGAAAAGCCTCTCAGGAGACAGTTAATATAAGATTCCTGTCAGCATGCACCTCTTGGCATCCACAATAGTGACTGGATGTGGGATGGAATGACCAAATTAATTAAAGCAAGCTTTTTTATCCATGTATACAGGTTCCCTCCTCCCCAAAGAGGGATTCAGGAGTCAGCACTGGATGTGAAGAAGACAAGGCTCTTATAGCTCAAGGATAGAGGGTTTCCAATTGGGGGATTTGGTGGGCAAATTAGGCAGGTCACAGGAACAGAATCATAACAATAGACAGTCATAGCAAGGTAGTCAGAGGAGGTCATAGAACCTTTTGAAACAACGGCAGGGTTGCAAGATGGTCTTAAGATCCTTTGAAACAAAGACATGGTTGTCACTTCCTGGGATGTGTGGTATAGAACCATTTGTAGTCGGGGTTGCAGATGGAACACGGTTGGAAAACAGAGGTTTAGTCATACACAGGAATGGGCCCAATCTGTCTTTACCGTAAGATGGCTTTTAAGCCCAAAATGGAGGCAGGCTGGTTCTTCATTCCCTGTCATCTGGCTTGAAAAGAACTACTAGCCAATCACATTATAGCCTCTTTCCCCATCTCGAAATCAGCCTCAGCCTCAGCTCAAAAGCCAGTCTCCTAAGTATTTCCATACACTTCTACTCTACAGAAGCCAACAGCAGCAGACGTACCCCAAACATCTTTATGGCTGCATTGTATGGTGGTCAGCCCCCACGTACAATTCTATCATTTTCATCCTTACACACATTTTGTATGTTCCTGATTATTGCATATTCTCCTACAAGCTGCCTTCTTAAACAGTATTATATCTTTGTGGTTCTTTCACTAATGTATTGCATTCTCTGTCACTGTCAGCTGCACGGTATGTCACGGTGTGAAACGCTAGCTTAAGTTACTCCGTTTCACTACTGATGGGCATGGAGGTTCTTCCTAAGTCTTCGCTACATGAGCCATTTGGGTCTGGTGTTTACAGGAAATGCTTCCCAGGTAGCGTTTAGAGGAACGGGTGTTCTAAGAAATGGCACACTCAATGAATCTTCAACAGGAACAGCACTAAGTATGGCAAATGGATCTCCAAGTGGCTCTGCCAGTAGACAGACCTGTGTCCCACACAGTGGCACCCAGAGCTTTACATCCTTGTCAGCAGTGAATGCTGTCAGATTTCACCATTTCTGCCAATAAGATAGATACGAACTCTCCTGGTTTCGTTTCCTAACTTCCAGTGGGGTTGAGCATCTTTTGAATTCCCAACAGCTGTCTGTGATATTCCGCTCTCTTTCTTTTCTGCTGCACTCTCTTTGCTTTTCCCCTTCCTCAATAGTATGTAGAGTTACGGTGGAGAGTGAATAGTAATCCTCTACTGATTGCACCCTTTTTCTGTGTTTTATCTTATGACATGCTGCTTTTATGCCAAATTAATTAGCAACATATTGCTTGCTACTATAGTATACACCATCTTTACAATTATCTCTAAAATGGGTACAATAACACTAACACCTACACAGCCAAGAAGCAAATCCTACTCAGAAGACCCAAAGGTACTTAGGACACCTACTGACTTCACTGATGTGATTGTGACCGCCACCATGTTACAAGAGGCAGGGCTTCTCACATGAGTAGTCAGCTTCCCACTCCTCTCTGTCACCTATCCTACCCCACCTCTCCCTCACTGATCATACACACCACTCTGTCATACACCAGCTTGGTGATGTGGATGATGTCCTCAGTTTCTCTCCATCCATTGGCACATTTATTCTCCAGGAAACTTCAAGCCCCACTATATATCTCCGTGAGGATGCTGATCTTGATTCTTCTTTCATCTACATTCCCCTCGACACTACCACTCTGGTTATTAGAGAAGTCTAAAGGAGAGTGATGCTGGTGGCTTCTTATGGCTGAAGTAAGCCATGAATTAGGTGCCTCCAAATGACAGAGATTTATTCTCATAGTTCTGGAGCCTTAAAGTCAAAAGGCAAGGTGTAAGCTGAGCCACACTCCCTCTGAAATCTGTAGAAAATTCCTACCTGGTACCTTTCCAGCTACTGGTGATCTGCTGGCAATCTTTGGACCTTGGCTTGTAGCTGCATCGCCCCAATTCCCCATCTTCCCAAGGTGTCCTCTCCATGTCCCAACATAGATTGTTTGGTAGACACCACTATCTTCCAGAATGACTTCATCTTAACCAATTACATAAATGCCCCTGTCTGCAAATCAGGTCACAGTCTGAGTTCTTGTGAGTTAGGACTTGATACTTCAGAGGGTAGAAAATATAACTTTGACAAGATGTTGGGGCTTTAATCCAATTTCTAATTTCCACTCAAACATCTTATTCACCGAATGCTGGAACACTGCCTTTATGTAGCTCCAATACTCCTGCAGCCAGTGGCTCTAATGTGGATATCCTGTACAGCAGGTTACCATAAACCTCAACTACTAACCAGTCCCCCTTAGGGGAGTCTGAAGAAAGAAGGTTTAAGACTGACTCAGTGCATTGGCACTACTGTGGAAGTCAAAGGCCTAGACAGGAGTCTTAAATGTCCATCCTAAAGAAAGGGCAATTAGTGGAGCTGCCAACATCAACCCTTGGCACCCAGGTAGCTGCTTACAAACCCACAGGTCTTGAAAGAAGATGTTTATGGAGGTCTAGAGTCTGCTTGATAAATGCCTAAAAGGTTAAATTAATTTTGCTTCATGATTTAAAAATGCTTTTTGTAGAGCATTATAGAATTTAATGGATTCCAATTGCTGATTAGAGTTTAATTGTACCTTTGGTCTCCATAAGCTGCAGTGCCCACCTCAAGACCAACAGAGGGCACTGCAGGAATCTAGCCATGGTGATGAAGCTTGGAAGCAGAGGCTGCCCTTTTATTTAAGGGGAGCAGGAGGGGGAGGAGGAGGAAGAAGAGGAGAAGGAGGAAAATCCGAACAGTTGTCGTTTGCTACAAGCTTGTTACTTACCAGACACTCCTCCTCAAGGCCTTATCCATGTATTATCCTGGACAAAACAGACAAAATCCATTACCGGTGATGCTTTTATTCTCCTAGAGGAGAAACAATGAAAAAGCAAGATACATTGACAAAATTCACATCAATTCATGATAATAGGTATTTCAGTTTCATCCTAAATACCTGTACAGGTCATCCAGCCATGGTAGAAAGTCAACAAGCAAGCACTTGACCAAATGTTGGTTAGACTTTGAGAAACAAAGTAGGAAAATGGAGTAGGGATATAAGGTGGGGCACAATCTCAGATGAGAGAACCAAGCACAGCCTCAAGAAGTATAACTGAAGTACATCTCCGAAGCCGTGTGTGTACATCTGGGAAGGAAGGAAGCCACTGGACAGTCTATACAGAGACCCCAGACAGGAGCATGCTCAATGTGATCAAAGAATGGCATGGGGTGTGGTTGGAACTGGGAAATGGATAGAAAGCAGGAGAGAGAAATGCTGGAGAACGGACACATGGTCACATTAAGAAGGCCAGATGACACTGTGGGAAACTCAGTGTTTTATCTGATGTGGGATGGGGGCTTGGGTTTATTTCAAATCCTGTATTGAGAAAACATTGAATGAGAATAAAGACAATAGCAGAAAGATATTTTTAAAAATCCAGACATGTTTGAGGGTGACTTCGATCAAAATGTACAATGTACGAAACTAAAGACATCACGAGGATCAAGGTGCTGGGTACATCTGGAACTTTGGAGCAAGAGGATGTGCTTACACATGGGAAGTTAGATACAATCGAGGAGGAGGTGGTTAGGGTTATAGACGGGTAAGGGGGTGAGGGACCTGGAAATATAATGAGTGGCTGGTGGATGCAAAATGGCTTAGTCGCCTTCAACAACTGAGGTCCTGAAGAAGTTACAGGACATCTCAAAAGCTGCACATCACCCCTGGCAATGAGGGAAATGCAAATCCAAACAACTTTGAGATTTCATCTTTCTGGTGTCAGAATGCAAAAGTCAACAAAACAACTGACCAAAAAGAAAAAAACTCTATAGAGGATGGGGAAGTCAGGAAACCTTCATACGCTGTTGTCTGAGATTTCAAACTGGTGCAGGCACTATGGAAATCAATGTGGAGAATTCTCAAAAAGCTACAATAAATCTATCACATGACCCATGTACAGCTCGTCTTGATAAATGCCCAAAGGACTTGATATCCCGCTTAACAGACACCTGCTCAGTCCTGTTCCTTGCGGTTCTATTCGAAACACATAGGAAATGGAGACAACTTAGATTGTCCTTCAGCTGAGGAATGGATAGTAACATGTGGCATTTAGATACAGACACAGAGATATAGAAATAGATACATAGATACACACTTTGGAATACTATTCCTATATAAAGAAAAAGGGAATCATGGGCTCTTCAGATAAACCTGTAAACCTGGGAAAGACCATAGTGAGTGAGGTTGTCAGACCCAGAAAACCAAATGTTGCTTGTTCTCTCTCATCCATGTGTCCTAACTTTAAATCCCCAGATGTAAGCACATGACCTGGAATAACTGCAGAAATGAGAAAAGTTAAAAAAAAAAAAAAACAACCCTGAGATTGGGAGTGCAGGGGTCAGGGTCTAACAGAACACCCATGCTTTGAAGGGGTGAGCCAGAAAAATGGTGGGGGACTTAAATTAGTAAGAGGGAGGTGAACACAGAAGAAGGAAGTTAAGGATGGCTGAAGACGTCGGGAGGAATCACACTATTGTCCAGCCGCTTAAGATTACATATACCATACAAGTCTGTATACATACGCATGCATAATTTAAATGAAATGTCCTTATCTCTGCTGGCAATGCTCCCTGCGAGAGGCATAGATCATCTTAAAACCAACAAACGATGACAACAAATAGCCCTCAACACTGTAGAATGCCACTGTTGCCCCCTCGGATGCCCCTGGAGGTTGGAGGGTTAGACCCTGTTGCTGAAGAGGCCATGTACTTCAGACACAGAGCCTGTTGGACCCAAGCCGGATCAGACCTGAAAGCCTCCTGTGGTACCAGGAGGCTTTATGCAAGCTACCAAGGGAGGGAACCAACCTAGCTATGGCGCCTAGGAATGGAATCGATGACCAGCGTAGCATTATATCCCTAAGGCTGCAATAACAACACACAGACCTTGGTGGTAATCAACAGCGCCATGATTGGATTGAAGGGCCACTCAATAAGAGAGACCTACTCTAGCTAGCGAAGTCATGAGTCTCGGAGGAAAACCTACAACTGCCACTTTACTTAAACCAGCATAATCCCTATATATGTTTATATGTGTATATATATATATATATATATCAGTTTTATTCATAGGAAAAGCTAGAATTTATGTAAAAATTACTACTATCACTGACCCTTAAGAAACAAAGTTAGCTTATAAAGACGACGTAGAGACTAAGAGTGCACAGTGTGCTCTGCCAAGAGTCAAAGGCACAAGGCTCAATAATCATTGCTAATTCACTTAATCACCACACAAGAACTGCAAGTTAAACATTAATGACCCCACTTTAAACAGTAATTGGGTCTCAAGTTCAATAACCTTCTTACGGATATACACATTAAAAAACAGTGGAAGAGAAAAATACGTTCAGCAAACCTATGAACGATTTCTTTCCCACTTTCATGCCACATCACGAAAGGTGGTTGGCCTCTGCGTCACCTCACTGCATCACGAAAGGTGCTGACTCTTTGCGAGTGGACCTCTCAAGGAGGCAGCAGGCATGGCAGAGTAGGCTCTCTCTAGAGGTGAGAGGGCTTACGTGAAGATGTCAGGCTGCTCTTTAGGGACCAGAACGCAGCCTATAACATTCTCACGTCTGTGTTGCCCGTCTGTAAAATCAGTTTGATATGCAGCCATTAGACCTATTACAATGACAATTTCAGATAGTTCAAACTAATACCTTCCAACCATGGATTTTATGTGGAGTAAAACATACATTAAAGCATGTATACCTTGTAGACATGGAGATGGTAAGGATTTTGTGCACAGTAATGATACAAGCATCCTTATGCCTAAAGAAGTCCTTAGCTAGAAGGAAGCTCTTCAGCTAAGGAAAAATGAGTGAGAAGCAGGCTTCAGGACACAGAATTGTCACACGTAAATATAAAGCTGGCTTAATCACCTTAACAATGACCTATGGGCTACTTGATGGCCAGCTTCCCGTGATATGGAAGAGATTCATCAAAGTCTGGCTGTAAAGGAGAGATGGAGGGACAGTGGATGGGGCAGATTCATATACGATAAAAGCTAATGCTTGCTAATATTCAGAAGGTACGATATTATGAAGCATTTTAGATTTCAGATTTTCCCGACAAGGGATGTGCAACTAGATAAGTCTTTGCAAATTTAAACTCTCTGAAATCTGAACTGTTTCTCGTCGCAAGCATTTCGGTAAAGCGTGTTCAACTTGTACATGACAGAGAGCCGGTAGTTAAGGGATTTCTTTCCCTCTCCTTCATGGTTCCACTTCCCCATATTCAAGAAAGGCTGAGCTGTCCGACTTCTCCTCTTTATAACGTTTGCTCTGGTTTACCATCTCCCTCCTAATAAACAAATACAGAAGAAACTCTGACTCAGAATGACAGCGCTAAGATTCAAACTCGAATCCTAATCTACTCCTAAGACGCTGTTATCAGATTCGGTATTCTTTTGTTTCATTTTTCTAAGAGTAGACCACAAGAATTCATAATAGGGAAAGAAATTGTTTTCCTAGGAGATAAGATTAGAAAGAAACAGTTCGCCTTCGAGACGGAGTTGGAACGCCTCACTGCATCTTACCTGTAGGTGACAGAATTGAAATGATGTGGGGGAAGATGGATGTTTATGCTTGGATGGTTTCCCTTGGGTCAGAGGCTACAGTAGAGTCTAGGGGGAAAAAAACTATCCCATAATATTATAATAAAAGCAAGTTTTTTCTTCTTTCCTTTAAAAGGCAGAGTCTAAGTGAAACATCTGCCCGAGAATGCATATTTTTAAATTACAGTAAGGAAAAGACTCATTTACCCAAAATTAATGGCAACCAGGGGTCATTAAAAATTCCTTGCTAGCTTCCCAGAGCTTTCTTAAGAATCCTGACTTGTGGCCTCCTTGCTCAGTGACCTTAGGCAGGCTGTCCAAGTCCCCAGTATAACTATGTCATTCATAAATGGAGATCGGGAAACACTGACTTCATAGGGTCGTTACTAAGATTAAATAAGATAGTATATATCAAGCAGTGAACACAGTACCAGGACAAACCTTGAAAATTAAAAGAAAAAAAAAAGCAAGCTTAACTATCTATGTATATGTGTAAGCTCGGAAATGAAGTCATGGGGAGAGCTTCTTGTTTGAAGAATGTGGTGGCTTGAATAAGAAATGTCCCCATCGTCTCAGACATTTGAACATTTGGTCCCAGTCGGTGGCATTGTCTGGGGAGGCTTGGGTGGTAAAGGCTTGCTCGAAGAAATATGCCACTGCGGACAGGCCTGCCTGCTTGTAGCTTGTTCTTATTGCTTCACGCTTGTCATTCAGGATGTGAGCTCTCAAAGTCCTGTTCCTGCTGCCGTGGCTGACGCTTACCACTGTAGGGCCAACACACTCTTCCTACTGTAAGTTGTCTGGTCATGGTGTTTTACCACAGCAACAGAAAAGTAGCATCAACAGAAAAAAAATCAGGTTTTCAGATAGTAAATCCCAAAACTACTACTACTCTACAGAGTTGGTACCACAGCTGGATGATATCAAAATGTTTCTCCTCTGCTGCCACTTTCCTAGATGTTTTCAAAATATATTTGTTCCCCAAAGAGGAAATCATATGAATGAGAAATTTGAAAAACATTTTTTTCCTGGTACCATGATTCCATGGGTAAAGCACTGAAATGCAGGACGGGGGATTCTAGTAGCTGAAAATGGTAGAAAGGACAGTTTTTAGCATCCCACTCTCAGAAGAACACCAAGTCAAGCTGAAGGGTTAGGGGAATTGGGTGACCAAAGGCCGGCCTTCAGTTAGGTATTACAGAAGACGCAAGGTGCCTGCTCCTCTTGTCTACAGCAGACACCAAACCTAAGTGGTTTTCTCCTTGATGAGTGAGGGAAATAAAACAGGAGCTGGGGGTTTTTCAAACACATCAGGATGAAAGAAAGGAGAATACCAACAATTCACTCAGAGATAGAGCTCACCTCTAAAACCACCTACGGAAAGACTCAGGAAGTGGGTAGCTTTCAAAATATCACAGGGGTGCCTGACTCGTACAAAGACAGCAAGGTATACAGGCTGAAAGGAACCAAAGAAGAGATCGAAATTAGAAAACAAATGAAATTTCAAACTTGAAGTTTAAAGTAGTATGGCTACTGTGTAAAGCCAGGTGATGGGCACCGGGAAGGGCTGGAGGAGACGCAGATTAATAGCAAGAAGGAAGAGCTGCAGGGAACAGGTGTCACCATGACAACCCCAATATGTCTCATGAAGGTGAAATCGCAGAAACTCTTAAAGTGGGTGGGAAGGCAAACGAGGCAAGATAGGCATAGTCTCCAGACCGGGTGGTGAAAACCGCCTAAAATGGCATGCTCCTGTGCCAGCTCGTACCTGTAAATCTCAGCATTTGGGCCATGGAGGCAGG
The DNA here is from genome assembly GCF_021556685.1 of Rattus norvegicus. NCBI lineage: Eukaryota > Metazoa > Chordata > Mammalia > Rodentia > Muridae > Rattus > Rattus norvegicus. Next base: position 40,688,750 of record NC_141544.1, on the reverse strand, counting down.
AGCAGGCTAGCCTAGGCCACAGCATGGAGCCCAAAACAATATCAAAGTAATTATTTAAATGTTTGAGAGCTCAGAAACTCAAAGACATGTAAGCAGAAGGATTCACTCCAGTATGGACCATAGAATAAGTAAATAAACATAAATAAAAAAAGGTAAACAAAATATTTTATATATTTATGACTTAAAGATACTTAGATACAGATTTGATTTTACCTCAAATGAGTTACTATGAGGGGACAAAGACAAGGTGGCCAAATTACCACCACCACCACCACCACTACCACCACCCCAGGCACCCCATCCCCACACTCCACCCCACCCCCCACCCCACCCCCAGTGAATAGTATAGACTTCTAAAAAGAAAATACAGGAGCCTAGAAATTTTTATGCAAACAGCAGGGGAAAATAAAAATCAAAGGTTTTATCTCTCACAGAAACCCTTGCTGGAAAAAAACTAACCTAAAGGTAACTGTCATTTTGACAGACGAAACTAGATCACAATCCCAAGAAAATTGTTTTAGAAAATAAATACTAACACAAGAACATAAAACCATACCACAGGTGAATTTAGTCTGAATGATTATCATTAAGAATCCAGACCCACTGTAGGAGGATTTGTGGACGTTTCAGTAGTTTTATAACAACAGAGTCTAGTGTACCGGAAGCAAATGTGTGCACTAAGTGTAACGTTTACAGAAGACAAGAACAAATGGTTATGTTTATGATTCTCCTTCCTCAATAACTACGGAAGGATAGCTTAATGAAGGCATCTTCACACTTCAGTGTAGTGGCTTCAGGGACAGCAGGAGGGGTGTGAAAGTCCCAGAACCTAAGAAAATGTGACCATACAGAATATCTCAGAATCAGAAGTGTGACAGTGAAGTGAGCGCCGGGCCCCGCCCCTGCCAAGCCCCTGCCCCACCCTGCAGGAATGGTGGCCCTGTCCATTGTGGGTGTCACAGCTCAAAGCATCATTTCCTCTTAGAAGCAAGGAACCCACACCTCACACTGGGCTTTTAATTTGGCAACCTGTGGCCACATAAACTATTGAAACATACTACCCTGCATTTCTCTTCCATTTCTCACACTGACGTCTATTTTAACCTTGAGACAAATAAAAATAAATGCTTAAGTAAGATATGGATTATATTTTATAATTTTGACCTAATGAGTATATGTAAGAAATTTTTAATTAATTTGATGTTTAAAGTAAATTTATGACTTAAACGTGAAAACCATTAAGATAACTAAGATTAAACAGAAAGATAATCTGGGAGATTAAACTTTGATTTTATATATAAGGTTAACTTCATTTCCATAATATATAAAGGTATATGGAAACTTCATTTCAATAGTATATAAAATATTATAAATGAAAAAGAAAGACGTGGTACTTCCATATAAAGGCGGGTTAAAGACTTGAAGGGAAAACTGGTAAGCACAGATTCAAGAAAAAGATGTATTTGAGTAAGAATGAACGAAATTAAAATGATGAGACACTTTTTTCTAACATCAAGTTATAAAATCTTCAGATCTCATAGTACTAAGAAATCTCAAAGATACTCTGCAATAGGAATGTCCACTCCATAAGAGCAATTCTGCAATAAAATTTAAAAGTACACCTGCTCCTTGGCCCAGCCAGGCCCCTTCCAAGAACCCACTCTTGGACATATGTATGTCACACCCACAAAACAGCTACAAGAAGGTACAAAAACGAGAGAAAACTGGAGCCAGCCTGCCAGGCAAAAGGGAGGCTTACAGAAATAACTGCCAACCTCCAAATTGTCTTTCTCTTTATCCAAAGGTGCTTCTTTATACTTCTTCTGTGACATTAAGCATACTGTATTATATGTGCAAAAGCATAGATCAAATTACGTTGTTCTACATGCACACTGGTGCCCTCTGATACATGGAACAGCCTTGGAAGGAGGAACACGCTATTCTGTTCCATAGTGAACTCTCCGGAGCCTTGCTGAGAACTTAGGAAGTGCTTCGCACAAAGTGTGTGTGTGTGTGTGGTGTGGTGTGTGTGTGTGTGTGTGTGTGTGTGTGTGGTGTGTGTGTGGTGTGCATGTGTGTGTATGTGTGTGTGTGGTGTGGTGTGTGTGTGTGTGTGTGTGTGGTGTATGTGTGTGTGTGGTGTGTGTGTGTGGTGTGGTGTGGTGTGTGTGTGTGTGTGTGTGTGTGTGGTGTGTGTGTGTGTGTGGTGTGTGTGTGTGTGGTGTGTGTGTGTGCGTGTGTGTGTGTGTGTGTGTGTGGTGTATGTGTGTGTGTGTGGTGTGTGTGTGTGGTGTGTGTGTGTGTGTATGTGTGTGTGTGGTGTGGTGTGTGTGTGTGTGCGTGTGTGTGTGTGCATGTGTGTGTGTGTATGTGTGGTGTGTGTGTGTGTGGTGTATGTGTGTGTGTGTGGTGTGTGTGTGTGTGTGTGTGTGTGGTGTGCATGTGTGTGTATGTGTGTGTGTGGTGTGGTGTGTGTGTGTGTGAGTGTGTGTGTGTGTATGTGTGGTGTGTGTGTATGTGTGGTGTGTGTGTGTGTGGTGTATGTGTGTGTGTGGTGTGTGTGTGTGTGTGGTGTGTGTGTGGTGTGCATGTGTGTGTATGTGTGTGTGTGGTGTGGTGTGTGTGTGTGTGGTGTGTGTGTATGTGTGGTGTGTGTGTGTGTGGTGTGTGTGTGGTGTGCATGTGTGTGTATGTGTGTGTGTGGTGTGGTGTGTGTGTGTGCGTGTGTGTGTGTGTATGTGTGGTGTGTGTGTGTGTGGTGTATGTGTGTGTGTGTGGTGTGTGTGTGTGTGTGGTGTGTGTGTGGTGTGCATGTGTGTGTATGTGTGTGTGTGGTGTGGTGTGTGTGTGTGTGCGTGTGTGTGTGTATTGTGGTGTGTGTGTGTGTGTGTGGTGTGTGTGTGTGTGGTGTGTGTGGTGTGCATGTGTGTGTGTGTGTGGTGTGGTGTGTGTGTGTGTGTGTGGTGTGTGTGTGGTGTGCATGTGTGTGTGTGTATGTGTGGTGTGTGTGTGTGTGGTGTGTGTGTGTGTGTGGTGTGGTGTGTGTGTGTATGTGTGCAGTGTGTGTGTGTGTGTGTGTGTGTGTGTGTGTGTGTGTGTGTATCCCATCAAGACAGTGTAGAAATCCTTCTCTACTGCAGTAACTACTGAGTGCCAAAACTGGCATTGGGCTCAAAGGTAAACAAGCTATCCTCTGCTGTCACTAAAAAGACAGGAATGAAAAAGTACACAAATGACTGTAAAGTCTGAAATGGCAGTGCACATAATCTCAGGAAGATAAAACAGAAAATTACTGGCAGAGGTCTCCTTTTGTTATATTGGTCAGAAAAAACACCACCGTGGCAACCTTGGAGCTGATTTCAAAGAAGTCATAGACAACAGTGCTGGAGAGAAGCATCCTAAGTCCAGGAATAGCTGTACAAACATTTTGATTCAAGAAAGGCTTGAGTGATTGCATTTTCAAAAATGATCCTGGTGCAATGGGAGATTAGTATAGCCTTAGGTTGGAGAGCTATGCAGAGGTGCACACCAGCCTTTGTGAATTTAGATTTATTGGAAGTATAACAAAAAGTCACTGACACCTTAAAAGTGTGATGTCCTTAATGGTGTAGAGACTATGACTGCTTGTAAGCACTGTGGTAGAAAGTGGAACCTTGACCAACAAGCAGAGAACTGGGAGATATCCATGAGGTTCTGTCACCACCCAGGTGAGGGAAGAGCTATGATCAGGATAAGCAGGCAGAAGAGGCAGAGAAAGAAGTGGGGCCAGGATACAGAGTCTAACACAGTTGCTGGAGGCCAGAGAGAAAGGTTTTATGAAAAAGGGGAAAATGAAGACTGACTCTTAGGTTCTGGGTTGAACAACTTCAACAAATAGGGCTGCCTATTTAGACGAATCACATGAGGATGTGAGTGATTTGTTGAGGCTGATCTGTCAATCGACAATGTCGTTCAGAACAATTGCCTGAGTTAGAGGTCAGTGCCGGAGTCTTCAGTCACAATAATAATGAGTAAAAAAAGGCATAAAGAGAATAGAAGAGGATGCTGGAGCGAAAGGATGCTAACTCTTATGGGGAAGACTGGGAGCTCAGGAGAAATGGAAACAAAGCAGCGAGCTAAGGATCAGTGGCCTGTAATTATCACCCAAGAGGTTCAAGAAGTGAAGGGCAGCCCTACCAAACCCTGCTAAATGGGGAAGAGGATGAAAGAAATGCAAACACTGCTAAGGCTCTGTGAACTGCTGGGGATCCCTAGAATGTACATGCCACTCAGAGAGACTGGGGTGGGGGTGGGGGGACCAAAAGGAAGTGGGTTAGAGAAAAGTCTCATTAAAGATGTAGAAATGATATAGCTAGCAACCTTTGAGAAATCTGGAACCGAGGATAACGGAACCCTGTGTAGGAACTTAAGGCAGACATGGAATGGAAAAAGGTGACTGTGCTTGTTGCGTTGTGATTGGTTGGAGTAATGACAGTGGCAACCAAAACACCAATAGGAAGCAAGGTAAAGGGGCAGAGCCCATCCTCTGAGTGAAGGCTCTCCCGGGACTTCCCCACCACGCACAGCTTGCATGCGTTCATGTTTCGGTTGAAAGTGTTCTTTGAAGAGTTTCCTGGTCACAGTGGGTGTCTATATAAGGCTTTAGGGCATCCAATGATTCAATTAGTCTCTGGTATAGCCAACCATTCAGATCGACATGTAGGTACAAAGGAAACAGAGATTCGAATTTCACCAGACTTGTATGCGGGAGATGAGGGAGAAGAACCCTGGAAAGCATGTGAGGGGCAGCCAATAAGAACATGGTAGGAAGCACTTAGTATCGTACACACGAGCAAAGGGTGAAAGAAAACGTAATAAGATTTGCTGAGGTCAAAGAGCACAACGGATTTCCATTTTATCACTATGTGTTACATTTACACCGTACATTTTCTATGATAGGCATATTTCATTTCTAAGTATGATTATATTTTAACAGTATCTAGTATAAAAGGAAAGCAGCCATATACTTAAATCAAGTTAAAATTGAGAGAGTAAAATTGAACACCCAATTTAATGGGTTGCTCTGTTTAAAACCACTGACTAAAATATATTAAATATTCAAATGTCTTGAAATATGAATATATTTAATAGTTTAATGAACAAAGTAGAGAATAAATATAAAAACTTTATATTCAAACTGTGTTTTGAAAAATTAAAGTCATGTCGGTCATAATTAGATATTTCTGGACTCGTTCTGAAATTCAGTAAGTATAGATTAGAATCCTGCATTATCTTCTCTCCTTTGAGTCATGCTTCAAGTTAAACAAACAGACGTGAAGAACATCTTTCCCTATACAAGAATTCCAATCAATTCAGAAAAAGTGTTGACTTAAAAAAAAAATCTTGCCACTCCCTGTGAAAGAATGGCAATAGTTAACAGTGATCATAACTGGCAAATCTTAAAATAAATAGACAATCCCGATCACATCAGACCCAACAGCCATTTTTAGAGTGGGAATACATAAAAATCATGCCTAATGGCATGATACAATATTGAATATGCAATACTGACTGTGAAATATTTTTGACCCTTATGAAAAATAAACCAAAATTTAATAAAGCTTCTAGACTCAGTACCAGTATATAAGAACTAGAAAGCATAAGTTGGGAGGACGTGTTGGTGCACTCCCATAATCCCGGCACAGAAGAGACTGAGGCAAGGGGATGGTGAGTTCAAGACCAAGCTGTAATATATAGCAATACCCACACATGTATACACACACACACACACACACACACACACACACACACACACACAAAGCTATAAATACAAACAAGGCAAATAACACCACAGGATAAGATCAGGTTCAGGATGTAGGAAATAAAAGAAGAAAAACATCATATTAAACAGATAAATGGTGTTGTGGTTTGAGTGAGAATGCCTCTCATGGGATTGAGTGCTCGTTCCACTGTTGATGGGAGATGTTTTGAGAAGGATTAGGAGGTGTGGCCTCGTTGGAGAAGGTGTGTCATGGTTTGTGGGTTTCCAGGTTTCCAGCACCCCTGGTGTTGTGGATCAGATGGGAGCCCTCAGCTTCTGCTCCATCACCGTGCTGGTCATGGGTTCCTCATGAAGCTGCTCCCAAGCTCCCCACCATGATAGTCACAGCCTCTCTAGCCCTCTGGACCTGTGAGCCCCAAACTAAATGCTTTCTATTATAAATTCCCTGAGTCATGGTGATCTGTCGAGGCAATGCAGAAGTTACCAAGACAAATGGAAGAGAGAGAGAGGAGAAACTGCTAAGACTTCGTAAGACCCTGCGACAGGTCACCATCAAGACTCAACCTTTTTTATTATTAATTGTAAAAATAAATACTTTTAAAAGTAAAGGGTCTATAAATCAAACTTAATTAGCAACTTTTGGAGGTCTTAACTGGAATGAATGTGCTGTGTTTAATAAGATCAAGAAATCTAAACATAGACAACTGACATGTTTAAAATAAGAATGTTATTGGGTATGGCAATAATATTCCAAGTGGGTCGTTTTGAAGCCCGTGTTTGTAGTTCTGTACTGAACTATTCATAGATGAGGGATTACTGCACATGGACTGACTGAACACAATTGGCAGATAGCTGCCCAGTGTGTGTGGGGAGGGGAGTTGATAGCATCATCGTGTGTCCTATTATTGCATGTTATTTTAGATATATTTGAAAATGCAGTTTAATAAAAACAAGCAAACAAAACCAAGTGAGAAAGACAGTGTGGCATTAAAACCTAAGACTTGAGACCCAGGGCACCTATAGCCCTTTCAGAGGCTAAATCAACCTTCAACTTCAGATTACACACACTGCTCTAAATGTCACCACGTTGTCACTCTCCTGAACTGACATTCTCTGCTCCAAGATCTATAATAAACTGAGCCACCCAGCTACCTGCAGGGGCTTCCTGTCTCTGTCATTTGGAAGAGAAAAGAACATGTGGCTAGAATCATTCAAGTATCTACCAAGCTTCAGCCTTTCAGCAGGTGACTACAAGGGCATTAAAATTTACAGCCCATTACTTCCTAGCAAACCATTCAACCAGCAGATTCACCTGGGTTCCTTCAGCCAGAAGACCAGGGAAACGCAAGGAGCAAGTAGCGGTGTGCAGCCGAATGCACAAATATTGATGACCACATCCCACCAGGCAATGAGATTTAGTGCCCAATCTGAAACCATACCATGTAGATCCCAGGCAGCATGGGGCAGCCAGAAGAGCCTCTAGGAGATGCTGAAGCCTTCCCTCTGTCTCATTTCAGAGACAGCCAAACGGGAGAGGCATAGAGCTGTCAAACTACATCAGTTCTTCTGTGTCATCCTTTCTCTCTCCTATATACCCTTGGATCTTAACAGAACTACCATGGCTTTATGCATGCATATGAACACACACACACACACACACACACACACGCACACGTGCGCGTGCGTGCACTTCCATTTGCTTCAACACCAGCAGATCTGAGCATGTGTTCTTGATTCCAGTGGTACTCACCTCCCTTTGGAACCTATGCTATATGCCCCATTCTGTAAGTCCCACCTCACACCCACAGACCCAGGAAAATCACTCACTTGGGCCAGGGATCAGCACCCATGCATTAGCCAAACAATTCTGAATAAAAAGAAAAGGAAAGTTATGCGCTCTGTGGAATTCAATGAGGTTAGAGGAAACACTGTGGTTCCTTTTAACTCTTGAAAGCCTGGCATGGAATAGAGTAAGATATTCTAATTCAACCCAGGGTAGGAGCGGAACCATTGAGAAACCAAAGAAAGAGGAGAGAGGCTGTGTCTACACTGTGTTCTCACCTATGAACATCTGAAGGATTAGTAGCCTAACATTCCCTGAAAAATAAGACCCGGAGATGACCACCAGTCTGGTGTCAGGCAGGCCTGGGCAGCCTTCCAGGATGGAGAGAGAGCCGGAGACTACAAGAACCCTACCTGGGATGCCAGGCCCTGGGAGGGAGGGAGCCAGAGGCAGATAATTCTCCCATGGAGCCACTTGGGTGAGCCCAGGCCAGGAGCGAGCCTGAGAGGACCACCAGTTTGGTGCTGTACAACCTTTGGGGGACAGACCACACCCAAGATGACCCCTGTCAGACACCATAATGCACTAGGGGGCATAGCACTCCTGAGATGACCCCAGACACCAGGTACCACTAAGAGGAGCAAGTAAGTGGTGGAGAAATGGAAGAAAAAGAGAAACAGAAGGATGGGGGCACAATGAGGAGACACAGAACTGGAGACTTGAGGGTAGAGGGGAACTGATATGAGTAGCCTGTGATGCCACCTGGGACCATTGTGGGGTCCTGGTCTGTGCAGCCCCTGGGGACCATGTGTGGATCCATAGCCCTGCAGTAGCAGTGTCTGTTACCACCAAAGGCCAGGCAGACATCCCTGGTCTGGGCTGCCATCCAGGGACATGTTGATGTCTGAGGCCTATGCAGAACTGGCTCCGCCCCTCGCCTGGGCATCATGGGAGAACTGGCCGTGGGGATGTGAGAGCAGGAGCGCCGCCTTTTGTCTGCTGAGCAGTGGCACAGATGAGGGAGAGACACCCTCCTCCCCTCCCTCATCCCTCACCATCTGTGGCAGGTGGGAGAGCTGGCCCCGGGGTCACGAGAGTGGGAGAACAGGCCCTGTCCCTCACAGGCTGCAACACTGCAGGGACTGGGCCGGTTGACCAGTTCAGACACCTCTCAGGCCCAGATGCAGGGTTTTGAATTGGTTCACCCCGACATCTACCCCGTCAGTGAACTGCTGGAGTCCATGAAGAGGTTGGTCCTACAGATCCAAATCTACAGAATCTCCATGACAGAGGGCAAGAGAGAAATCCCAGCTCGGTTCCAGGACTGAAGAGTAGTGATAGTCAGAGGCCTCGAAGCAGACCCATGAGCCATTGCAATGAACATTTGCAAGCAAAGAAGTGTGGACCAAAGGGTTTGCTGTGGGACACACTGTGACACACTACAGCTCCCACGATGAGATTTTTTTTCTATTAGGAAGGGGAGGTTTCAAGGGTGGAGGTGGGTACGAGGGGAGGGGAAGATGAGTGGGATCGGGGTGAACGATGTGAAATTCACAAAGAACCAATCAAAGTTTAAGAAAAGAAAATGAAAGACCAATGTGATTAAGGGTGATGAGGTAAGGGTGGGGTCAGAAATGAGGGCTAGGTGACTGTCTCACCACACTCCTCCTCTGCTCAGCCTATATGCCAGCAATCGTGCATTAAACAATTCCAGTGTCTGCTTCTCCGAAATATACCAAAGGATGGTGAGACTCGGAGGGAGAGCATGGGGAGAGCATTGTAGTGTGTCACAGTACTCCAAAGGATCCGGAGGACTGTAAGCACAGCATGGCATGCGCGAGCGAAGGGGTAAAGACACTCCTGCAGCGTCCACATTCTCTCATGTACCTTCTCTACGTCTAGAGAGAAGAGGAAGGGTCTCTAGAGAAAGATAAAAAGCATGTTCAAAGACTGGATCCGTAACACGCATCTCAGCTCCAATTGTGAGGTGAGTCCTCACTTGTTTTGAATCCAAACCAAGTGTTCCTTGCACAGAGCTCTGTGTTTTCTAACTCCTGCTGAGAAGGGCATGGGAGGGTTCACATCTCCAGGGAAAAGACATCAAGGAGAAGGAGGCTTCCTAAGTAGGAATGTGTTGCTAATGCCACCATGTTCCCAGAATACATTTGATTTTTTGCAAAAATTCAAACGCCCAGGGTTTTTCTTTTACTTTTATTTTTATTAGGTCATAAAAACGAGTGAGATAATGATTCACACTAAAAAGAATTATTTTCAGGTTTTAAGCGATCACCATGTTTCTAACTCTTTTCGTATTATCTTAATTACCGTGAGACTGCAGAGTATTTACAAATGTAGAGGAAAGTCACCCAGATGATAATATTTCAAACACTCCCTACATTCTATTTAATTTAATAAAGCCACAAGCCATCCTTTGCAGAAATAACTGCCTTAAGCTTAAAAGAAAAGAGTTTTCCGTTTAAAAGTAGTGAAGTTCAACATTTTTAAAGTGGGTTGTTTTATTACAGTGTCTATAGTAAGAGGAAAACTACTAATGGAAGAGATTCAAGGACAGCGACCTCTTCTGATCATGTTCAATGTGCATGTACATCTGTCTGTCTGTCTGTCTGTCTGTCTGTGTCAGAGAACAACTCTTGCAGGAGTCTGCTCTTTCCACAGTCATGGGGGTCCTGGGGAGAGAGCCCAGGTCCAGGCTCTCTGGTACCTGCCTTTCCTGGTGAGCTGCCTTCCCTACTCCTTCTCATACTTGCTGCTCCTTTTCCCTCTAGTTTGGCCATTTTATCGAAGGCCTTTATTATTTGGATTTTCTGCGAAGGACTGGACTTGTTTTTGTGGAAACAAAGACAAATAGAAAGAGAAGAGGCACAGCGGCAGTGTATGCAGCCCTGGTTATTGCAAAGGAGTCAGTCACCATTACTTGAGTTCTGCACTGACTCAAGGACAAGCACAGGCAAGGGATAGGCTGTCGGGTGGGGACACGAGGAGTCCTGCACATACTTTTGTTGGAGGCCAGTGCCAGGGGAAGCTGGAGGCATTCCACTGGCTACAAACTGGGCCTCTGTGGACATAGAGCTTTCTCTGACTGGCCCAGAATTGGAAATGGGAATAAATTCCCTAATTATTACAAAATAGTTATTTAGTTATTTTACATATGAGAGTACACTGGCGTTCTCCTCAGACACATGGTTGTAAGCCATCATGTGGTTGCTGAGATTTGAACTCATGATCTCTGGAAGAGCACTCAGTGCTCTTAATGACTGAGCTATCTCCAAGAAAAAAAAAATCAATCCCTATTTTTTGTACTCAGAGGAAGGCACTTACCTCTGTGGTCATAGGGCTCCAAACCCAGGGGACACGTCACACCACTCCACTCGTGTAAGGGCCACAGAGACAACATGAAAACACTGAAGCTGACAGATACAAGTTAAAGACAGTTGCAAGCCACTACACACAGGTTGTCTTCACTAGCGAGGGTAGCAAGGGAAACAAAGTCCACCAGCTCTAAGAAAAGAGGAGAACAGCGCTGGACTGAGAAAGTGCTATCACTGCAGAGGTGCCCCAGCACTGACGCAAAACCACTGTGAGCACCAAACAAAAATGCTGTCCAGGGAATATGGTCCAGAAGCCAGCACACTCATGACCCTGTCCACTCCACTACACTGGCCAGAGTCACCAATTGTATGGTGCACAAGGCACAATGTTGTTAAATATGTATTCTTAATGTCACCTCACTCAAGAATGGCAGAGTTGGGATGCCTACAATCAGTGGTTGTCAAGAATGAGGGTCTTATATCCAGATCTTAGGCATTGGCCCCTGGTTGAGGACACCCACCCATCTCAAAAATATTAGCACAGTATTGTTCCTGTCTAAAAGAAATACAGGGACAAAGAGTGGAACAGAGACAGAAGGAAAGGTCATCTAGAGACTGCCCCACCTAGAGGGGGGGCATCCATCCCATATGCTGCTACCAAACCCAAACACTAATGCTGATGCCAAGAAGTGCATGCTGGTAGGAGGCTGATATAGCTGTCTCCTGAGAGGCTCTGCCAAAGCCTGACAAATACAGTGGCAGATGCTCGCAGCCAACCATCAGACTGAGCATGGGGACCCCAATGGAGGAGTTAGGGGAAGGACTGAAGGAGCCGAAAGGGTTTGCAACCGCATAGGAAAAACAACAATATCAACCAATGGAGCCTCTTGCCTCGTCTTCACACCGTGGGAGGCAGAAGGAGAGAGTGGGTGGGAGGGTGAGCATCCCCACTTCTGTCCTTCATAGGGACAAAGTCCACAAATCTTCATAACTTAGAAACCTCAGCTAGGAACCCTTGTATTGGGGGCTAAGTTTCCAGAGCAGAGGGACAGTGTCAACATCAGAGTTGGAGACTCCCAGGAGGGGACTGGGAAAGACAGAGAGTACCCATGATGACAGGAGGTTGGGAGGGGATAAAAAGGGAATCAACTTACTGTCTTAGTTGAGGTTTTACTACTGTGAACAGACACCGTGACCAAGACAGCTCTTATAAAGACAAATTTAATTGGGGCCGGCTTACAGGTTCAGGGGTTCAGTCCATTATCATCAAGGCAGGAGCATAGCAGCATGAGAGTTCTACATCTTCATCTGAAGGCTACTAGCAGAATATGGCTTCCAGGCAGCTAAGATAAGGGTCTTAAAACCCACACCCAGGGTGACACCCTACTCCAACAGAGCCATGCCCACTTCACATCTTCTAATAGTGCCTGCCACTCCCTGGGTCAAGCACATACACTTACTATTAAGTCTAGAAAAATGTGCTGTCCATTCAGTGTCTGAACTGCCCCACAGCTCAACCAAAATGCCAGGAAGAGTGAGGCTCTGGTGCTATCCCAGAACAGGAATAGCATCCCTGTCACTTCAGGTGGCACCTTCCTTTTTGGCCTCCAGCATAAATTCTAGCTTAAAAACAAGGGAGCAAACAAAACCCTGGACAGTCAAATGAACATCCCCTCAACTTTTCCTCTCTCCTCTCCTCTCCTCTCTTCTCTCTCCTCTCCTCCTCCTCCTCCTCCTCTCTCTCTCTCTCTCTCTCTCTCTCTCTCTCTCTCTCTCTCTCCTCCCTCCCTCCCTCCCTCCCCCTCTCCCCCTCCTCCCTTCCCCTCCTCCTCTCCCTCACCCGCACCTGCTGTCGAGACACTGAGCTGCATCCCATGCCCGGGCACCCCTTCCACAGTTTACTCTGAGATGGGTCTAAGTTGCTGCGAAACTCTAACCCAAGCAGACCTTGACCTTGTAATCCTCCTGCCTCAGACTCTGAGCCACCCACCAGTTTAAACTTGACTTCCCAGTCCCCATTTTTTCAATATTCAGTAGTAATTTTTTAATTATTATATCATTTGATTCTAGGGATAGAAAGTAAATTTTCTACCCCCCATGAATAAACATTTGCCGTGCTAATTTTGAAATACACTCTCTTTGTTTTCAAGAATGTGGTCTTTGACTCTGGAAGCACAGTGATAACCCAGGGGCACCTAGAAGGGGGCTCTTGTTGAGAGTGACATTTCAGGACACTTATTCCTTCTGCCTCAGAAAAAGTAAGACAGAGAAGGTTGTTTAAATTCATTCTTTTACAGCTTCCCAGTCACGCCGTTATAATCTGTACCAAGTTTAAAATGGATAAGATTGCAAAATAAGACTGAGGGAAACTTCTCCATGTTCAACCTGTAACCCGCCCTACCCCCACCTCTATGATTCTACAGAGGAAATGACAAGCCTACAGTATGTAGCCCAAGCCCCAGAACGCACTGGACGGGCAGCACCTAGGTTCCTGGTTTGAGTAGGTGTTATGGAGTAACCGTGTCTCTCAAAGTCCATACTTTGAAATCTTAGTGCCCAAGGCCACCACGGTTGGAGACAGATCCTAAGGGATGTAACCAAGTCCTAGAATTAGAGGATTCCTGATAGGAGAAAACACTATCCTGTTTTCTCATGTGAAGGAAGACACAAAAAAGAAATATCTGTCTGCAACCCAGAGGAAAGCTCCATCCAGAAGCTGATCATACTGACCACTCTGTGCTGTTGGATTCTTAGCCTCCAGAACAGTGGATCTCATCCTTCCTGATGCTGTGACCCTTTAATACAGTTCCTCATGTCATGGTGACCCCCAGCCATAAGATTATTTCATTGCTACTTCGTAACTGTACTTTTGCTGTTGTTATGAATCATAGTGAACTGTGGGAGTTCAGAAATCACGAGTACCTGATGTGTAGGATATCTGATGTGAGACCCCCCTGAAGGAATTGCAACCCACAGGTTGAGAGCCGCTGTCCTAAAGCAATGGGAAATGAGTTCCTGTGGCTTACAGGATACTCGGTTTGGGTTACTTTATGATAACGCCCTGAGCAAATTAAAGGAAGAAAAGGCAGCTTGGGAAATTATTCAGCAAGAGGCCAGGCAAGAGCAAGCATGATAAAACCCCACCCAGTAAAACACAGAGTCAAAGTTTCCAAATGCTTGCTACCAAGACCTATTATAAAAAAGCAAAATGACATGCCATGATGCTCTGGGCATGGACACACATGATCTATTAAAGTTTCAAAAGCAACATTTACTCACAATGTGTAATCCATATTGATAGTTTATATTCGGGTTTTTACAATGTTGGTCCATGACTCATACAAATTGATTTCTGGACCTTAACTGTCTACAAACAGCAATATAAACAAGACTCATGAGAAGAAGATGGCCCATGAAAGGAGGGGCTTCTCATATGAACTAACAATATGCCTTTTCTCCCTGAAGTATCACACACACACACACACACACACACACACTCACACACTCACACAGACACACATATAGACAAACACACAGACACATACACACACACATATAGACAAACACACAGACACATACACACACACACTCACACACACAGACACAGACACAGACACACACACAGAGACACACTCACACACACACACACTCACACACAGACACACACACACACACACACTGTTCCTTCTTTATCACAGCAGGGAACCATAAGTCCCTGACAGTACAGAAGAGTTATACCACTGGAAGTTTATACTCTCGGACTTATTTTCTCTACCTACCATGCACACCTCCCAAATCCTACCCATTGTGCGATAACATGAGAAGTGGTGTCTTTATAAGTTACTTGCATGTCACCGTGACCAAAACACCTCCCAGAAACAAGGTCAAGGGAGAAAGGTTTCTTTGGGCTTATAGAATAGGAAATCTCAGTCCATTACGGCAGGAAAGGCACACTGGCTTGGCCGAGACCACCCAGAGGGGGCGTGTGGCAGCGGCTAGTCTAACAAGCAAGAAATGTGGTAGGGTCTGACTTTCAGTGATCTGCCACCAGAAACCTTCCTCTGTCATCCAGGTCACCAAGTTCTAAAGGTTCCACCTTCCCCCTTCCCCAAGGTAACAATATCATCTCACAAAACTTAGAAGAGATGCCTACTGATGGCATGGAAGTCTATTAACTATCTCTCACTATTTTTGCTTGACTTGTGAAGTGAAGGTCTTGAGTCAACTGAAGTAGTCCTGAAGGAAGGTCTCGCATAAATTATGTCCTCATTGCTATGTAGACCTTCATTTCATATGGATGTGGCAACCTTGAGTAAGACACGTCTTGTAACTTTTATTTTCCACCAGGGGGCACCATGCACAAGGCATTGGATACCAACGGCACCTTAGAGATAGCCAAAGTTGGCAGGCAATACTGGAAAAACAAAAACAAAACGGTCATGCTTCAGACCATCTGACACAACTCTATGTTAGACAGTAGAGGAGAAGAGTCATTCTAGTGAGTGTTTGTAAGTTCTTAGTGTCTGGAAAGTTCAAGGTCATGGTGGAAACTGGCACACCAGTTCTAAAGGAGCTGTGCTCTGTTGTCTTCAGGCTTTTCCTGTTGGCCTTTAAGTTAGAGAGCGAGTACTGGCCTGTGGTGCTTCGCTCACCGGGGTCACCGTGGATCCCCCTGTTCTTCATTCCCCACTGCCCTCATCCCTGACCCTTGTCTCCCCTCTTCTCCACCCTCACCCCAAATAGTTCCCACCCTTGATTTCATGTCATGTCTCTTCCCTTACCTTCTTTTCCCTGACTCTTTAAGATCTCTTCCTTCCTTCTCACAATCCTGTCTAGCTTCCCAGCCTACAGCCACATGCACACACAGAGGTAACGTCAGGTGTCTGTCTGAGTCCTGCTTGTTGCACTTAACATGGTTTCCACTTGCAGCAAATTTCTTGGAAATGTCATGGTTTCACTTTTGATTGCGTAATAAAATCCCATTCGTGTAACTGTCACATTTACTTCATCCATTCATCCGTTTGCAGACATCTGTCCATTGCCTGTCTGTGGACATAATGAGACAATTAAACACAGGTGTGTAAGTATCTCTACGCTACACTGACTTAGAAACTTCAGCGTTATCCATCTGAGTCATGTGGGGTGCTGTCGTTAATTGCTTTAGAAACCTCCACAGTGGCTGCACCAGCTCACACCCCCATTGGCAGTCCTTTTTGCACATCCTCAGCCAGGATTTGTAGCCCTTTGTTTGCTTAATGACACCATCCTGAGTTGAGACAATGTCACAGAGCAGAAATAATTTGCATTTTCCTGTAGATTAAAAGCATTGACCATATTTTATGTATTTATTGGCCATTGGTAACTCTTTGAGAACTGTTTATTAAATGGATTGATCGGTCCACTTATTGATGGTTTTGTTGTTTAATTTTTGCAATTCTTTATGTAATCTAGCTATTTTTTAACTACTTTTAGATTTATGTAATTTTGTGCCCGAGAGTTTTACCTTCACCTATGTCTCTGTAGTACATGTGTGCCCAGTGCTCACAGAGGTCCCACAGAGGTCAGTAGAGGGAGGGAATTGGATCTCATGAAACTGGAGTTCCACACTGTGGTGAACCACTTCATTGGAAATGGCCACAAACTCGAGTCTTGTTTCCTAAGGTCACTTTGCTAGTGTTGAGTCTGGAGCAGTTGACGTCCACAACTGGCTTCACTCTTTCCCCTGTTTTACACACCAGGTCCCTCTGCTGCCCGGACTTCCTGTGCAGCCTGTGGGCTGGGCAGACTCCCCAGATCCTACTCTCTAAGGGTAACTAATGGTTTGCTGGGGAAGGGAGGCCTCTTCCACCCTGACTGAGGATATGAAAACCAGCAACGTAACTAAGATTGGTACCAGGAGGAGATCTATCTTTTCATTTCCAAGACTTGCTGAGTGTCCATCACCTGCTGAAGGGATGAGGGTAAGGTGGATGGCGCTAGAGGAGCCAAGTTCAGCATTGGAACGTGGGCTGTCAGGCTCCGTAGAGGTGAAAGGCAGATTGATAATTCCCGAGACTGAGCCTCCGATGAACACAGGCTCAGAGCGACTCCAGGGTTTTTCTCGGTCGATGAGGTCTTTGCCCAACCTTGTGATTCCCTACCTGTGCTGGGCCTCCTGCAACCTGCCGCCTTCAGCTGGGCCTTCTCTCACACATGCTAAGATGAGGAGGCTCGCTGCGTTCTGGCTGTTCTCTCTTCTCAACCTCTTCTCCTTTCACCCCCGCTAGGTCAGTTTTTAACAACTTGACCTCTCAAGCCAGGAAGATGACCAGCCACTGCCATCTAGATCTTAAGGAGTGACAAGGGCTTTGTCTCCAGTGCTGAACCATCTCCCTGATCTGCCACTAGAGGTGAGGTGGGTGGGACTGTCCTGGGGACTGTCTTATCTCGCCTAACTTTCCTTACAGCTTCAGGTTTGTCCCTCCTGCCAGCACACTTCACAGCTCACCACACTGTCATGTCTTTCCCTCCACGTTTAAGGATTCTTGCATTGCCTCATGTGATTAGTGAATCTCCCTGTTCTCCTCTGCAAAGTGGTAGTCGGGGAGGTGACACCCACTATCGTCCTGCCCTGTCCTCAGCCACCGCTGGTCTCCTTCGCCCACCCTGTAAGAGCACAGCACAGCGTCACAAGTAGGAGCTGCCAGACCCAGTGTCTTCTGAAGTTTCACAAACAGCTTAACAATTTCACCGCAGTAGCAGTGCTGGGGTTTGCCATGAGCCAGTGGGAACAACGTGGCCGTGAGATCTGACAGAGCTGTTTCGACATCCAGATTGATGAGTCGGGGAATTCCTATGAAGCATTACACAGCATCCGAGAGCCTTTGCCCTGTTGAAGTTGCTTCTGTGAGTCAGATCGGATTCTTGCTGACCCAAGAGGCAAAGTAAATGTAGAGGAAGTTCTCCGCATTACCTGTCACGAACACCAATTTTGTTTGTCTTTAATTATCTGGGTAACTGCTCTGGTTCCTCTACTTGCCTTTACTGAGAGGCGGAACAGGGACAGACAGAGTATTCATGGAGGCTGCTTTCCCCCCACCCCCATCCCCTGGAGCTGAAGACCAAACCCAGGACCTTGCACACCTCGGAGCTGTTTTTCAAGTACAGCTTCTTTGGCCTGACCTCCCCACTCCCTAAAGCAATGGCTTAGTTATCTGTCCTTGCCTTGTGCCTATCAGCGTCTGGACTGCTGTAAAGTAATGAGGCCTTTCTAATTGATCTGTGTTGCTGCCCTCCTGGAATTAGGAGGGTTGTTTTTAATGCATCTTAAATAGTCAAATCTTCTTTTTAAAATATAACATGTAGATTAACTTCCTAATGTAAAAAACAGGAAAGTGGCTAAGACAGGGGTCTCCAGGATTTTCCAAGGGTACAATTCTACTCTTGAAGATAGTTTTTGACAACCACGTATAAATCAAGCCAGAGTTCATCAGATACACACACATTCACACATTCTCTCTCCTGTCTCTCTCTCCTCTCTCTCTCTCTCTCTCTCTCTCTCTCTCTCTCTCTCTCTCTCTCTCTCTCTCTCTCTCTCCCTCTCCACTGGTGTTTCTATGCCCATGGACAGCTGTCATTAAAGTCTCTGGACGTGATGGTTTGAAAACTTAAGAGGTGAAAGGTGAGTATAGGGCTGTTGAGTGAGTTAACAAACGTTTACATGGCAGAAGTGGCATTTCAGGGGAGTATGAACACACCATTTGGCATCAGCATGCAACCCCCAAGGGCAAGTTGAAGCCTACCCACCCAAAGGATCCGCAGATCTGCAGAAATCCCCTGCTGGGTGTCACTCAATAAAGGGTGCAGTCTTCTGAGTTCTGCCTCTTTGTATCTCGGGAAGTCCCACTATATAGTTCAGACATGTCAAATTATACCCCAATAACGAATGACCCCAACTCTCAATTGTTCACGACCACACAGGTTTATTAATTTCTTGAGGCGTTCTAGAGAAAGAGGTGGAAGCTTTATCTGTCATCAGCACGAAGAACCTGAGAAAATAGCTCATTGGACTGTGGTAACTGAGAAGTCCTGTGATCTTCCACATGCAAGTTGAAGACTCTTTGCATCCAGACCAAAGGCCGGAGATCCCGTGGAACCCGTGGCTTGTCTGGGCACAAAGACAAACAGTGCCCAAGCAGGAGGAGGTGTATTTTCCTCTGCTCCCTGTTCTTTTCAGAACCTCAGTAGACTGACAAAATGACACCTACTTAACGGGAGAAAGCAGCCTAGTTTACTGAGTCGCTATTCCAGTGCTAAGGTTACCCATAAGTGTCCTCACGGGCACAGACACAGAGCCAGTGCCTGAGCCAATCCACATGATGCATAAAGCAAGCCATCACATCCACACCACATGCCAAGCAAAAGTAGCTCTGGCTTTTCTGGAGAGAAAGGGCGGACAGAGAGGGCGGTGTAGCGCTTCCTGGTGCATTTGCCCACCGCTTTTCCTGCCTGTATTTCATTACCCACCCACTTCTCCTCAAATGGCCTGTGATGACATAATAGGTTTGACCCCCAAAGATTCCTGTGTTCGAATGCTTCCCCCAAGGAGAGTGGCACTATCAGAAGGTGCGGCCATATTGGAAGAGGTGTGGCCTTATTCGAGGAAGTGCGTCACTGTGGAGTCAAGCCTTTGAGGTCATACACAGGCTCAAGCTCCGCCCAGTGAGGAATTCCAGTTCCCTCCTGCTGCCTAGAGATCAAGATGTAGAATTCTCAGCTCCTCTAGCACCACGCTGCCATGCTTCCCGCCATGATGATCACGGACCAAACCTCTGAAGCTGTAACTAAATCAGCCCCAATGAAATGTTTGCTTCTTTCCTGGGTTTAGCAGAGGTCAACGAGAAGCTTAGTAAATACAAATACTGGTCTACCACGCCATTAGTTATTCTCCTTCGGAGCCACTGCTCCAGTGACTGCCTCTCGTGTCACCCCACGCCATTCTTACCACCTGTCTATGCAATCCGGGTTCTGGTCTTACCTAAGAATAACAGGCCTCTCCCTTTATTCTCAAAAGTACAGAAAGTACACGGATAGACACATAAACACAGTTAACAGAGGACTTGATTGTAACAGAGGGGATTATAATGGAGAACAAGAAAAAGTACAGCACTGGATATAGCCGTGACTGCTCCTGGAGTTGTGTCTGTCAGCCATGCCCCTGTGCTGCCCTTAGTTCCATGGTTCCCTCTAGCCCATTCATGGCCATGTGCCACAGACACCCACAGTACCCTTGCCAGTCCTTCTAATAATCCACGGCTTTCTCACTCAGAGGCAATGCCCCCATAGCAATACAGAACTGTAATTCTTCACACAACCCTCTCTGCCCTAGGTGACTTTATTCGTAGCCTGTGTGGATGAGCTTCTAGGTGGGGAGTTGCCATTATGTGAACGAAGGAGTCACTAAAGAGTAATTTTACTGAGGGATAGTGAGTGCCTTCTATCTCAAAAAGAACAAATTACAAGATGATTCAAAATAATCTTTTCTACTCATGAAAGAAGGGAGTGATGTGTGTTCTATGTATATATATATATATATACACACATATATATATGAATAAAGTGAGTGTGTATGAGGATATATATATGCTTATATACATATATATATATATGAAATTTGGATATTCAGCTAAGTGCTGATTTACACTATGCTATTTGGAAATTTCAGTATTTTATGTAATTTCTTAATGTAGTTGAAGATGACATCTTAGCATGCTGACATAATTTGTTACAGCATTCTCTTTAACTGGATGTTTCTCTTTAGTGTAATGAATGAGGTTATCATATTACTTCATGCATAGGAACCCTGCTTTTATTAGATTTTAAGATTTTTATTTATTTTACATAAGTGAGTACACTATAGAGTGAGTACACTGTAGCTGTCTTCAGACACACAAAAGAAGGTTTCGGATACCATTACAGATGGTTATGAGCCACCATGTGGTTCCTGGGAATTGAACTTAGGACCTCTGGAAGAGCAGTCGGAAATCTTAACCACTGAGCCATCTCTCCAGCTCCCTAGATTATTTTACAGAAGCAAATTGCTCAGGATAAAACTCCTGGTCAATTTACCTTGTACTCATATCTCTAGCCCAATTTATAATCATCATATGTAAGTATAAAATAACTATACAAAATGTAACATTTTTATATTATGTTAGCTCATTCTAATTTGATAACTAATCTGTGAAATGAGGGTGGTAATGTTTTCTTCTAACATGAAAATAATTATCATTTCCCCCAAATAAACTTAAGAGCTTTGTATTAAGATGAGAAAACTACCTCTTAATATCAAAGTGCTACAATCTAGACACAGTGTGTATGGGGTCATAACCCTTTGTCCACATTTAAGAAACGCCAGCTTGAGAAAGAAATGGCCCCTTTCATTGTTAGCTTCAGCTGCTAGCTTGAACAAAGCCTAGAGTCATCTAGAAGAGGGAACCTCACGTAAAGAGTTTCCTCAACCAGCCTGGCCTGGGAAGATGTCTGTGACGTGTTTTCCTAATTTCTAATTGATGAAGGCGAGCCCGACTTGCTGTGGGCGGTGCCATCCCTAGCCAGACAGGTGAGCTACCTGAGCATCTCATACGGAGCAAGTTAATAAAACTGTTACTCCATGTTTTATGTTCCTGGTTCCTGCCTTTGGTTCCTGCCTTGGCTTTCTTCCACGGTGGGCTGTAATCTGTAAAATGAAATAAGCCTTGCCTTCTTCGGGTTTCTTTCAGTCATGTTGTTTAACACAATCAATAGAAAACAAACGAGGACACCCATCCCAAAGCAAGGAAAACTGATCAGTTAAACCTTATAAGTACCTGAGCAAGTCGACATTAGCACGGAAGCTGCCTGGGCTCGCCAACCGTGCCCTGACAACTGGAGTATTGTCAGGATCCTCTTACAGCCTCCTCTTCATCTGTTTCCTTCAAGTCTTTAAGCTTCAAGTTCTCTGTCTGCACACCACAGAGCTCATCTTTCACCGTCTAGGACTGAGGAAAATGATGCTTCCACCCTTCCGCAGGCTACACCCAGGCCATATCCTCTATGTAGGTGCTGATTTTTCTGCCTTGGCATTGAGTCCGTCTATATGACTCACATCAGTGACACATGTGTAGAAGTCATACTATGACATGGTAGACATTGCAAGTTTTTACACATTCTCATGGAACATACACCTAACCAATCTGCTGCGCTGTAAGAGGCATATGCAACAAACTCATAAATCACCAGTGTGGACTGCAGACACAGACAGCCAGGCTCCTACAATACAACCAAGACAGCCTACATCTTACGCGTGTGTAAGTGGTATTGCTGAGGGCAGCTTAGTCCTGCCACCAGACCTGCAGATACGAAACTGACAAAAAGGTCAATGCGATATGACAGCAATAGCATCTGTGGAAGTGAAAGTCCCAGGAGAGAACAAGATGGCAGCTCCTGCCTTGGGAGAGGACATGTCAATAAAACCTGAGGACCCAGAAGACTTGGAGAAAGAACCTTGGCAAGTAACTAGCCTGGTACCCTGAAAAGAACACGACTTTCAGTTGGGAAGCAAACAAAAGTAATCGCTACATTTCACTACTTAGCAAGGGGTATTTTATTGATACATGGTTCCTATAACCTATTCTTGGGTTCAAAAGGAATTTAAATCAACCTGCAGATAAAGGAGAACTCAGCACAGACAGCTGGGTCACAGTTATCACAGGGCCACGACTTTTAGGATTTAGCGCCTAAAAAATAATTACCTCGGGTTGGAGAGATGGCTCAGCGGTTAAGAGCACTGACTGTTCTTCCAGAGGTCCTGAGTTCAATTCCCAGCAACCACAGGGTGGCTCACAACCAGCTGTAATGGGATCTGATGTCCCCTTCTGGTGTGTCTGAAGACAGCTACAGTGTACATTTTAAAAGATGTTAAATCTTTATAACTATGGGCAACTGTTGATCCGATGTTTGATATCTGTGGTAGGAAATGGGGTCAAGGGCCAAAAGTCTTCCCTTGCTTGTCCGTTTAAAAAGCTTTTAGAGCAACTACAAAGTGAACCCACTTTCTTTGAATTAGTAAGAGCAATGGGCAAGTTCTACGTGTGTATATGTTCTGTGTGTGTATATGGAAGGCTTTAACTTACAAATAGCATGCAAAAATATTTTTATTCCATGATGAATTAGAAAAAAATATTTGGGAAATGAAGGTTTATCAGGCTTGACCATTCCACCAATAAGTTTTTCATTACTGACACAAATACCTGAGACAATCAGTTTGTAAAAGAACAAGCTTGGAACTGGGGGCTGGAGAGATTGGTCAGTGGTTAAGAGCACCAACCAATCCCCCTAAAGGATTCCAGTTCAACTCCCAGCATCCAGAAGGCTCACAAGCATCTGTAATGCCAGTCTCAGGGAATGCCATGCCCTCTTCTGGCCTCACCAGCCATTGCTCTGCACATGGCACATAGACAGATGTGCAGGCAGAACACACCCACACGTAAAATGATAAACGTAGTTTTGTTTTTTAAAAGAAAGAAAGGTCTTTGTGCAGCGGAGACAGGTCAATGGGTAAAGAACTTGCTGTACACAGAAGCACCTCAGTCTGAATCCTCCGAACCCATGTAAAAGCTGAACAGAGCAGTGCATGCACCTTTAACCCCAGCATATCCACTGAAAGATGGGGAGTGGACACAGGAGAATCCCCAGGACCTTGCCCTCCAGCTAACCTGGACTACTCAATGAGCAAATATGAGCCCCTCTCAAATGAGATGGAGGGTGAGGACTGAGGCTGGATGCTGTCCTCTGACCTCTAAGACAGACAGACAGACAGACAGACAGACAGACACACACACACACACACACACACACACACACACACATACACATTAAAGGTTCCACTCCCAGCCACTCGCTGAGGCTACAACCAAGCCTCAGTGGCCTTTGGGCGCATTTAAAATTCAAACCATAACAACGTGCAACTCACGTGGGGTTGGGGAGCTCGCTTGACATTTCTGGTGAATAGAGGTCGTTGAGAACCCTGAGTTCCCTGAGCCTTTGCCTCCTGCTCATTTTATGAAAATGGTTTCTGGCCTTTCTGGACTGCTCCCCAACAACTGTGAAATTAACTACACGGGTTGCTTAAAATCTGGCATTGTGAGCCTAGTAAATTCCAGACCCCTCACCTGAATGACAACCTCTGCTAAGCAAAGTTTTGTCTGTCTGAGTGTCAGTCTTGTTTAACAGACAAAGATCTTACTTCAGCTTAGAACAGGGCACTAATGCCATCTTGAAAGAGTGGCTTCTTTTTACAATACTCAGTTTCCCATTTACCTTGCGTGGGAAAACGAAGGCAACGCATGAAGAGCAACTTTTACTAATGACTATATAAGTGTGCCGGTCCCGAAGAGGACAAGTCTGCATGAGCTTCATGCAGATAAATCTCGAGATTCCACAGTGAATCTCTGCAAGTGTGACTGGGCTTTAATTTAATAAATCAATCGGGTTATAAATATCCTGACCTTGTTTATAAAGGAAGCCAGTTTGCTCACTTAATGAAGACATCAATTTGCCACTCAGCTTGGACTGATTGCTCATTAGCTGCTTTCCCCTGACCAACAGCTCTGCCTTCAGCAAACCCAACCTCGAAGCCGATGTAGATGGTGATGTACTGCCATCTATGGCCGTAAAGAGAGAGATGCTTTGCAGCACATTCTGAGAGCCACAGCTACGAACAAGAATGGCCAAGAATACACAGTACAGGGTGATGATGGTGGTGGTGGTGATGGTGGTGGTGGTGGAGGTGATGAAGTTGATGATGAAGATAGAAAAATACAGTCCCAGGTTCCCAACTGTGGCCCTTTCACCATGTTAAAATCAGTGCAAGACACTGGTTCCGAGTAAAATGAAACAAATAAACCAAGCAAAAGAGTGTCGCAAGTGCAAAGTGACTCATGGCTGGGGCAGGTGCAAACGGAAAGCATGAAAATGGTGTTGGCACAAGATCTGCTAGAGTTACTTTCCGAGTAAATCCCGACTGGGTTTTCACAGAATTCCTGCCAGGAATTTTCCCCTTCCTTCCGTGTTTTTCCTAATCTGGGATCAGCAGCATTGGGCTGGCTGGTATTATGTCTACTTGACACAAGCAGCAGCCATCAAAGAGGAAGGAATCTCAATGCCTCCATAAAAGCCACCTGGAGGGCATTTTCTTCATTAGTGGTTGATTGGTGAGGTGCCACCTTGAGTCACGGTTCTATAAGAGAGCAAGCAGAGCGAGCCAATAAGACAAATGACAACAAATTCCATTTATTACGTGGAGAAAGAGCCCTTCCTTACCATTGGTGGGAGTGTAGACTGCACTGAGGCAGTCAGTGTGACGGCCCCTCGGAAAAACCTCCAGGTAGAAGTACTGACCAGCTACGCCACTCCTAGGTACTGACCCGAAGGACTCTAGGTCACTGTATCTCGAAGATGCTTGCACATCCATGATTACTGCTGTTCTGGTCACAATAGCTAAGAAATGCAGTCAGCTCCCATGCCCATCTGCAGAAGAGTGGATAAAGAAAGGTGGACATCTACACAATGGAATTGTATTCAACCACAAGGAAAAAAATGAAGTCATGACATTGGCGGGAGGGGGAGGGGTAGAATCATCGTGTTACCTGCACAGAAAGACAAGCCCACATGTTTTTTTTCTCATAAGCAGAATCTAGATTTAAATTGTGTGTGTTCGTGTGTGTGTGTGTGTGTGCACGTGTGTAATAAAAGTATAAAGAGAGCTATGTGTGGAGAGGAAGAGATCTTGAGGAGGTGGTCAGAGGGTAATTGAATAGATGTGACCGAAACTGACTATTTGTGGGGAAAAAGGAGACCCGAGAGTGAGCGTATTGGAGAATGGAGTTGTTTACAGGAAATATAGGGTTGAAATTTGTATCAAAATGTCACGAGGAAACACATTTGTACATGCATACTTTGAATGCTGACTTTAAAAAGAAAAAGAAAAAGGAAGCTAAGTCTGCTCTAACAGGTCCATAATTCTAACAGCCAGGAGGCTGAGGCAGGAGGATTGTAGTTTACTGCCCTGCAGGGCTACAGGGTGAGTTCAAAGCCAGCCTGAGCAAATAATCTAGAGAGGGGGGGGGAGAACAGGAGAGAGAGAGAAAGGAAAGGAAAAAAGGAAAGGAGGGATATAGCTCAGTGGTAGAATACTTTCCTACTATGTACAAGGCCATGGGTTCAATCCCCAGTAGATAAAAATTAAAAATAAATTAATAAGGAGGATTTTGGAAATAAAAGTAAAACCATAAACAATTTCAAACACATTATTCTTTGAAATTCCATAGCTAGGCATAACCCTCAAATATTTGTACTTCCAAACCAAAGGACAAAGAGGACCCATGGTCCACTAGCAGTCCCTGAGAGCAGTGGCCACAGTCATTCACTCTTCATGCTTCTGAAGTCTTTCCTCCTACTGCCAAACAGCTTGCCTCATGCAGTCACATAAAGGGGGCACAGAAAGCTCACAAAAGGGCCACTGTGTTCTTTAATAGCTATGACTTAAACATGTTGACCCTTCGAACAAAAGAACTGCAGTGTGTTAAGATCTTGGAGTCCCAAGCAAAGAGTTCAACTCTAAATCATCAAAGGGTAGCTGGAATGGTAGACACACACTCGTACACACCACACACACACACACACCACACTCATACACTCACCATGCACTCAAACACACACACACACACACACACACACACACCACACACACACACACACACACACACCACACACATACACATACACATACACACACACCACACACTCATACACATACACACACACACACACACACACACACACACACACACACTCCACACTCATACACACCACAGTTTGTTTGCAGTAATCATTTTGCTGAAAGTTGGACCCAGATATCTAATCAGCCCTATAGAAAGGACTTAGTTGGAATTTCAGCCAATGACCTCATACACAGATCATCTGGTCCATATTTCACTTGCTTTCCTAGGGGATGACACAGTTTGTGTCCATCCCATCAACTCCCTAAAACCACAACTCAATAGCTGTAGGCTCATCACTGGATTCTAATAAAGTTCCTTGAACTTTGACCTTTTGAGTCACCATCGCGTTATCTCCCTCACTAGCAACATCCTGAACACTGTCACAAAACAAATATGCTACTCTTCTTGTTTGTAACCCAGCTTTTCTCTGTATCTCAGATCTCTCACTTCCTACATTCCATGAAACTAGTCATCTTTGTGCTACCACAGCTCTGGTGGGACTGTAGCTACATACACAGCCTACAACCACAGCCAACATCTTTCACCTCCAGGCTTCATGAGACCATCTAGCTCCTCTCAGCATCTGCATATGCCTTTGCCTAGGTCCCTACTTTCTCCTCACCTTTTTTGTTTCCCCTGTCTTGCATCCCTCTCAGTCCTAACCTTGAAGGTCAATCTCACCTTTCTTCTTTCTCCAATATGCTGTTCCTCAGAAGACCCCTGTGTGGAACAGAATGTAGAGGGAGCAAGGAGACCAATTAGGAAGTTCTCTGGGCTCGGTGGAAAGATGGAGATAGCTCAGAGGGGAATCTTGGCACCATAAGAGGTGCCCTTAGATGCTCTACATATTGTTCTACTACATATGGTTTTGTAGCAGAACCAACCGGCACCGCTGGTACACAGAGGATTGGAGAGAAAGTAATGCATGTGATGACTCCAAGGGTTTGAGTCAGCAAAGGAACGAGCAAATGGTGGTGCAATTTGCTGAGATGGAAATGACTGGAAGACATGCTGGGCTTACCTCAGGAAGTCATTCAAAGAATGTCTTGGTCATCCTGAGTAAGGTGATTATGACACATCTAAGAGGAAAAACTGAAAGAACAACTGGAGTTCAAAGTGTAGCTGAGACAACACCTCAGACCACTGCTACACATCGAAGCGCTCCTAAAGCATGGTCCTAGGCAAGAAGGTCAGCTTGTTAACACTCATGGACTCTGAGGCATGGGGAATGGTCTCTGTCCTGCAAACCTGGAGCCTCAGCTGGAAAGGCTAACACAGTAGGGTGACTGGGGTTAAAATTACCTAGAGGCGTCACTCATGTATGAAGCCCCATGTTTGAAGCTAGGCTCAGCTAGTATTGTCAGTGGGTGGGGTGCATACACATGACCTTTCCACATGGCTTTCCCACAGCATGAGGACATGAGAGCGTCCCTGCTTGCTCATTATAACTCAAAGTTCCAAGAACAGCTATTCTGGAGCTGAGCCAAGAAACAAATCATCATCTGTGTCATCACTGCCATAGAACTGCACCCTGGTGATCATGCCACTGAGCAGTAGAGTGATGGATGCCCAGGCTAGGAAGGAAGAATGGCAGCATCGCCTCTAAATCTAAAACATCAAGCCAGGGACTTGTGAGATCAGGAGTTGAAGGCCAGCCTGGGCTACATGAGACGTTGTTGTTGTTGTTGTTGTTGTTGTTTTGTTTTGTTTTGTTGTGTTGTTGTTGTTCTTTTGTTGTTTTGTTGTTATTTATTTGTTGTTGTTGTTGTTGTTGTTTTGTTCTCCTCCTCCTCCTCTTCCTCCTCTTCCTCCTCCTTGTTTTTAAAGAATCTAGGTTATTCATGCAGGTGATAAAGAAAATGGGGAAGTGATTCTGAGTTTAAGAGACCTGTTTCATGCCCATCCTGGAGGCCCCAGCCTCTTAAGAGACTAAGCAAGAGAATCACAAATTCAAAGCCTGCCTGGGCTATAGAGTGAGTTCAAGGCCAATCTAGTTCACTTAGTGAGACACTATCTCAAAACAAAAACTAGAAAGATGATGGGGGATAAAGTTCAAGAGAGTGTTTGCTTAGCAAGCAAAACCCAGAGTTCCATCCAGTACTGCAAGTAATGGGAATAGGGGGGACAGTTGAAAGAAGGGAGGCAAGGGGGGAAGAGGGGAGCACCTTCATGTGAGAAAGGTCAGGAGGAAGGAGCTGAAATGCAGCTTAACTGGGAATGGCCTCAGGCTAACAGTACACATGGACCCTGAGAACAAAACCTTGTGCTTAGACTCCATTCCTAGTGGGTAAGATCAACCAAATAAATGCACATGATGCAATGCAGTCATGTTTTTTATAGACAGTGCCTTCCTACCCTTTGGTGGTTAGAGCTGGGGCAAGTCTCAACCTTCCACCAGCAGATTTTTGAGAAGGGTGTAAGGATGGTTTTATTTTCGAGGAGTTAAAAACTCAAAACGGAATGTTTAAAATGTATGCTAGCTGTAGAAAGTGGATTGTTTGACACAGAAACAGGATTCCAGCTGCGTTTGAAAATCTCGTTCTACAGCAGATAACTGGAGCCCAGTGAGGCAGCCCATGCCTCTGCTTGTCTCTCACTCCGTGAGTTTCACTCACTTCTGCTTGGTCTCAGGATCCTGGGAGCAGCCTCAGGAATGGCATGTGATTCAGTCCTTCTTCATGGGCCTACTAGTTTTTTCTGCTGTTGAGGCCTCTAGTTGTGGCAAGCCACCAACTAAGAAGGCACTGACACGCTCTGCTGAGGCACGGAGAGGCATCTTGTAACTGACATCTGGCCATGGCCGCTCCACCCAGGTCCTTCCCTGTACAAACACAGACTTTGTCCCCAGCCATGAAGGCAGGTGCTTTATATGGCTTTAGACTGGCTGACCCTTGGGGCACACTTATAGTGCACCCCTACGTGGGCCCCTCCAGAGAGGCTATGAATGGCAGGGCAGGCTGCCTCTCTGTCTCTCTCCTCTGCACGTGTTCACGGGGAGCTCTGCCAGCCTCTCTGCCATTACATTTCTCCAAGGAGAAAGAGGATTTCTGAATTGGTAGAGGCCTACTCCTCAAACCACCTATCAGAGGAATGAGGAAGACGGCTTCACAGGCAAGAGTGCTTGCAATCACAAGGACCTGAGTTCAAATCCCCAGCAGTCACATTAAAAGCAACAGCAACATCTAGGCATAACTGCATGCCCGTAGGAGGAGGAAGGGTAGAGACAGGCAGATCCAGATCCTACGAGCTCTTTTGCCAGACAGCTAATCTGAAACACTGAGTTTCCAGTGGAGAGCGATAGAGGAAGAGACGCTACATTGTCCCCTGGTCACATCACAATAAGGAAGATACTCTATATCCTCCTCTGATCTCCATTTATGCATGCACAGACACACACACACACACACACACACACACACACACACACACATATATATATATATATCACAGACACACACACAGGTTATCACGCACATGCATAATATACACACAGCATACTTTGAAATACACATACCCACCATGCTTTGCACACGTGCAGTTTTGAATGCACTCATCACATATCAACTTCACTCAAGAACCATTCAAAGAACAAAAGGCTCGCCCAAGGTCATGAAGTTCACATGAATCTAGCAAGGAGTAAGATCTCAGGCTCTCCTGCCACTAGACAAACCCATCTATGAGGGGCTCCTGGGAGGAGTCTCTTCTTGATACTACTCTACAGTCCTCTCCACTCCCAGGAACTCACTTAAAGAATTTGGACTCTTGATACATCGTGGGTTCTCCTAAATATGCTTGGGGAGCAGGAAAAAACTGGCCAAATGATTAGTACTCTAAGTCCTGCATGTGTCATTGTTGATCTTTGTCCCCCTGCCCCCACTGTGTGTCCATCTCTCTGTCTGTCTGTCACCTCACTCTCTGACCTCTCCTTCCCTTTCTCTGTTTTGCTCTGAGATAAGGTCTCACTCTGTAACCAAAGCTGTCTTGGTATTCCAGGCTGCCCTGGAACCTGTGGCAACTCTCCTGTCTCCGTGTGTCAAGTGTGTCAGCTGACATGTCCAGTGTGTGTTGGACACTGGTCTCCCGTGTCTTAAGTTTTGAGGCTTGTACTGACATCCCAAGGTGGTCTCGCACCAGCACACCCCTCTTCTGTATACAGAAGCATTTCCCTTGACTTCTCAGTGTGACACATTCTAATGAGCACTGCCAATGGAACTTACCACAAGGACAGTGTACGGAATCGAAGTTTGTGCTGTGGAAACCAGAGCCTAGTGAGCCCTTGAAACGTAGCTGGTGAGAATGA
The DNA here is from genome assembly GCF_021556685.1 of Rattus norvegicus. NCBI lineage: Eukaryota > Metazoa > Chordata > Mammalia > Rodentia > Muridae > Rattus > Rattus norvegicus. Next base: position 40,657,777 of record NC_141544.1, on the reverse strand, counting down.
AAGATTATGTCGTTACCAATGTTCATTAATGTAAAATAGCCACTGCTTATTTTATTTATTTGTTTATTATTTTTACACTCCAGATTTTATTCTCCACCCCACTTGCTCATTCTTCTGTCACATCTACTATCTAATATGTGCATGTTTTATGCTTCTGTTAATTTTTCCTCTATGTTATAACATAAGGTGAGCAAAGGTAGAGCCTATGTCTCTTTCTTTAGTGTAGTGGATCTCAACTGTCCCAATGCTGCCACCCTTTAATATAGCTCCTTGTGTTGTGGTAAACTGGATCACAAAATTATTTTGTTGCTACTTTATAGCTGTAATTTTGTTAGTGTTATGAATTGTAATGCAAATGACAGCTAAGCAAGATATCTGAAAGGGGACCTCCAAGGGGATTGACAACCTCTGCTCTAAGGGATCATTGGGTTTTGTACGGTTTTTTGTTTTGTTTTGTTTTGTCTTGTTTTCTGATGCACAATGAGGTTTTTCTGTGTGATGAGTAAATTATCTTTTAGGTTAGGCAGACACTCCACGGAAGGAATGCAATATCCTCTAAAACCTCAGTGGGTTTCTGAGTGAAGATCAGAAGTGAACCTCCGAGGCAGAGTCCAAGGGAAGTTGGACTGCTCTGTGGCTTGCAGAGAGAACCAAGCCATGAGTAGAGAAATGAGGAGGGGCCAGTATGCAGAGCCACAGTGACTGTAGCATTTGCTGGGCGAGCATGAAAGCTCCCTGGTGCAGCGTTCAGTCTTAAGCTATGGTGTAGACATTGTATCTCCCAGATTTTCAGTCAAGTGTAATCTGACCACAGAACAATTGGCTTACCTAGTCTGATGGAGCTCAAGTAAGTGTTGGAGGGAAGTGCACCCAGCCATGTTAACCACAGAATAATAAGACAACTGAAAAGCTAACTGGGTTTGCTGCAGCAGGCATCCAGACAAGGTGGCCATGAGACTCTAAGTCAAGCATAGTAATAACACCCACACATACCACCGACAGATGAAAAACACGTAAGGAAGTCATGACCAAGAGGAATTAGTTTTCTTTTAGTTGTACAGCTGTCAAACTTCAAGCCGGGCTCCAGAACCAGATGTCTCTTAAGACCGGGTCTGTGCACTCACATTCCTCCCAGTCCCTTTAATGAAGAGGGCTTAGATTTACGCCCGAGCCACTGCCCAAATCTGTGTCATTCCTTTAGTTCTTAAGCCCATACCTCACACTGACTATTTCAAGCATGCCACAGCTGTCTGCCCTCCCAGACTCTGGCGAACATAATCTAGTAAGTTCTTCAGCTGGCCAACTTCTCCCACCTTACCAGAGCAGCTACGAGTCCCACCACTCCTCATCCCTATAACGTTTTAAACTCCATGCTGGGTTCCATGTTGAGCTCCATTCCCGGATGCTACTCCTCTGTGTAGCTGAAGGAGAGACATCCTGAGTTCTGGGAATGCCAAGGAAGATGTCTTGGCAGATTAGGCTTTCCACCGTTCCCTAAGAGTCAGTCACCCTTCAAATACTGAGAGCTCAACCAAGGCCAAAATGATTTTAAAATGATCTTCCTTGGGAAACTTTCCGTTAAAGGCACCAGTGGGCAATCCTCCACCCAACATGTAAAGCTGTCTAAATCAAATGAAACTGTCCACATGATCGCACCACAAAGCAAGATTCGAGCAGCACCTCCTTACACACGTTGAATAGCATATCTGAAAACTGCTATCATATCCTATAGCGATTAGAAAATTATTTGGGTCCTGGTATTCAGAAGGAAGTTAACTCTTCAGGAGACAACTGACTGTCTATGAATAATTCAAAGTAAACTTAGAGTTGAAAGCATCAGGTGCAGAAAAGATGGCTGTGTTTAAATGAAGAAGAAATGCAGTCTGCTTGGTCCTGAAACCCACTCTGATCTCTTCCTTTAGACCTGAAGGACAGCGGGTGGAGCAGAGGGGAGGGAAGTGAGCACTTTGACTTTAAAGCTGGACCCGTGTCCGTTTTAGAAGTCCTGTAAGGCTGGGAAGGCAAGTTCAGGACTTTCACTGGGGTCTGCCTCTCTTGAGGCCACCCTGCTGTTTTCTCTCGAACTTCTTGAAGCTTCCAGATTCCTGCCTCTATGTAATTCTTCTCCACATTTCTCCCAGTGTTTAGACAAAGTGTTTCCCCTTAACCTTTTTGTTCACTCCAGCCCTTGGAGACTGACTTTGAGTGGGTGATTGATATTAGGGAAGAAACCTGGTAGCTCTCATCTCTCCTTGGTCACTTTTCTCCTTGGAATAATGTCCCTTCCACCAGCAGTAGTATAATGTTGGGGGCTGGTCTGGTGCTGCTTTGTATTCCAATACTAACTACTGGCCCCCAAGGTCTGGTTGCCCCATGACATCCTCATCCTCATTCACACCAAGTGATGCTATGTAAGCCTTGCTCCCCAGGTTAGTTGGTCAATAAAAGGCTCAGCCTTGTGATTGAACCATAGAGAAAGGTGGGGCTTAATGACAGAGTGTGTGTGTGTGTGTGTGTGTGTGTGTGTGTGTGTGTCTCAAGAGAGACCAGAGGAGAGAAGTAAGGATACAAAGGGAAGATGCAACTGTTGTGAGGAGATGGTCCATAAACACGTGGCCAGGAGAAGCAGATAACAAGAAACATATGGCTGGGATGTAAGTCCGAATAGCTCAAAACCTACCCAATCCAGGCTTACAGCTTGTACATAAAATACCAGGACTATGTGTCTTCTATACAAACTAGCTAGAATATATAATTCATTTTATAGTAGAGGTCATGTGCTGCTGAGAGGAAACCTGCTCTCCAAGAAAATGAGTGTAGGGAAATTATTTCCCTCCAACAAGAACTAACTGGTATCGGAAGTCCATTGGCCTAGTTTTGGAGTCTGCCACTAGGCGCTTGCGCAGAGCAACTTGTCATCAGCAATTGGGGTTTAATTTGGTTTTGCATCTACTATCATTCCCCTTCTCTAGTTTTCACTGTGGGGAAGGAGCACGAAAGATATCTGAGAGGCACGGTGGAGAGAAAGCGTGAGAAATAGAATGTGAAAAGTGCTTGTGTGTTTAGGACCCCTGAGCCACAGCTCTGCGCAGGCTCAGAGTACAGCGTACTGCGCAAGCTCAGGGAAGGCATTTGTTGGTGAAGCTGCTCGAGGTGAGCATTTTTAATTTGGAAGGTTGCCACAGTATAGTGCTTTATCCAGCAAACGTGATTTCCTGTGGAGGTTCCTTCCTCCTTCCTTGCGTCTTAGAGAATGCAGTTTAGACACATTTAAGCCAAAGTCACTGAAACCTCAGCAGAAACGTCACCGTTCACTGGACTGAAAGTCCCTTCAGGCACGCCATCATATTGCCCCACTGCCAAGACTCCGAAGGGACTGATACGAGATGATCGTCACCTGTGTAGAAACTCACAAACGTGCAGGTACTAGTAGCAGGAAAAGTGGTGTTTCTATAATGGAGCACCTGGTATGCTCAGTACTTTGTGGAAGACGCCCGCTGTGTCTGCAGGAAGGAATGTCAACAGAGAATAGCACTGCCTCAGCCGTGCCTTGATTTCTGCGCATCGTTTTCTTCTGCGGAGAACCTACTCTCTACGGTCTTTACACGGCAGAAATGCTCCCTCGGGCTCCGACCCCATAGACTGCAGGAGGCCTTTCAGAGTGTGCAGTGTGCCTGGTTAAATAGTGAGTGGCAGGGTTGTGGGAGTCCTCTCCAGCTCCAGCAACTGTAGAGCGATGCGGTAACGGCAAGCTTTGTGTGTGCTTGGGGCTGGAAGGGTGCGGTAAGGACCTCAGATTCAGTCAAAGAATTTATAAGACTTTCAAGTACAAATAGGAAGAATATGTACTGATGATTCAGTTTCCAAGGCAACTGGGTTCCAATGAAATGTCGAGCACCCTTGAGGTTCTAGCTTTTGAGAGTTATTTCGGCAAAGCCAGCGGGACGCACCAAATTCCACACTATTGGTCCCAGAGTGAAGAGCAGAGATCCCAGTCTTGAATGCAAGAGGCCCCTCCTCAGTACTTGCTGTTTAAGCCCACAGAACAGCCAGTCCCTAGGCAGCCACTTTTTTAGGCCACATTCCAGTGACCCTGGCCTAATCACAAGGCCTGAGGGAGCTAAATCAGGTCCCTTCAGCCCATGCCAAAGCTGTCCTGTTGGAAAGGAAGTGTAAATTAAGGGATCATGCAACGCTTGGTCCGTCTCCCAGCATGCTCACGGTCAAAACCAAACCATTTCTAGGCAGTCCCAACGGAGAGTCTGAGCACAGGTTGTGAGCTCCAGAACAAACACATCTCTCAGAAACAGAAGCCAGTGTCGCCATGCACACACATCCCACTGAGTTCTATTACCATGCTGGAGCAGAGGGTACTGAGTTCACAGGCTATAACTTTGTCCCAGACAAGTGATTTACATCTTGGTATTAGCTGACTTCAAAGAAGTATGGCTGTGGGGCCACAGCTGAGAGGACTTTACCCATCTGCTACTATGTGCTAAAACCATTGGCTCTCCACCTGTGGTTCACAACCCCTTTGTAGGGGGACAAATGACCCCCTGATGTTCACCTAAGACCATCAGAAAACGCAGAATTTGCATTATGACTCACAACTGTAGCAAAATCAGTTATGAAGCAGCAACAAAATAATTTCATGGTTGGGGGTCAGCACGGCATGAGGAACTGTAGTAAAGGGCCACAGCTTTAGGAAGGCTGAGAACCACCACTTTAAATGGTGATGTCAGACTCTGAGCCTCAGCCTTAAGCCTCTCCAGGTTCCTGCAGGAGCTTCCATGGGACGACGAAGCTCCACCCCATCCCAGGCATTGCTAGGCTGTACGGGGTTCTAGTGTTCCTAAAACTTTCCCAATTCGAGTGAGGCAAATTAATTCTTCTAGACTTCAGTTTTAAGCTTTGAATTTTAACCTCCCAAGGGACTGGCTCTGAATTTGTCCTGACTCAAAGCTGAACAGACTTTTGTTCATCTGCAGAGCACCACAGCTGGAGTCCTTCCTTCGTGTGCATCTTTCTAATGGGTATCTTCCTGTGTCAGTGTTCGTTTACTCTTACTGCAGAATCTCTGATATGCTGACCAGGTACGAGGCAAGGAGGGAGAAAGGATTATAAATGGGAGAGATGAGACTTCACAGTTTGGAGTACACAAGAAACTTCATTTAGTTACTAGTATGTTGCTGGATCCGCTTTTCAGCCTTCCGAGGGACCAACCACAGCCCTGAATGTGACAGCCTTGAGCTGGAACCTGAGGGGGGAGGGAAGTGGCTTCCTTCTCGGGTGTCGATGGCAGATGGCAGCTGTGTGTCTGCAGACTGACTGACTTAGAGGTGGGAATGTCACAGGTCCAGATCGATGCTATCTCTACAGTGGCAGCCCCCTGAAATCCTCACACTGCTCGTCACCTGAACATTTCTCAGATGTCATCTTAATGCCTTATCAGTGTCCCCAGGGCTTCCCGTCAGTGTGACCAGACACCTCAGGACACGGACTGTCCAGGGCTGTCTGTGTGCTGTCACATGCTCAGCAGGATGTATCCTCCACCGGCACAGTTGGAAATCAGTGTTAAGAGAACAGGCTGTAACCAGTTGCTAACATTAAACTAAATGGAGAGAAACTTGAAGCAATCCCACTAAAATCAGGGACTAGACAAGGCTGCCCACTCTCTCCCTACTTATTCAATATAGTTCTTGAAGTTCTAGCCAGAGCAATCAGACAACAAAAGGAGGTCAAGGGGATACAGATCGGAAAAGAAGAAGTCAAAATATCACTATTTGCAGATGATATGATAGTTTATTTAAGTGATCCCAAAAGTTCCACCAGAGAACGACTAAAGCTGATAAACAACTTCAGCAAAGTGGCTGGGTATAAAATTAACTCAAATAAATCAGTAGCCTTCCTCTACACAAAAGAGAAACAAGCCAAGAAAGAAATTAGGGAAACGACACCCTTCATAATAGACCCAAATAATATAAAGTACCTCGGTGTGACTTTAACCAAGCAAGTAAAAGATCTGTACAATAAGAACTTCAAGACACTGAAGAAAGAAATTGAAGAAGACCTCAGAAGATGGAAAGATCTCCCATGCTCATGGATTGGCAGGATTAATATAGTAAAAATGGCCATTTTACCAAAAGCGATCTACAGATTCAATGCAATCCCCATCAAAATACCAATCCAATTCTTCAAAGAGTTAGACAGAACAATTTGCAAATTCATCTGGAATAACAAAAAACCCAGGATAGCTAAAACTATCCTCAACAATAAAAGGACTTATGGGGGGATCACTATCCCTGAACTCAAGCAGTATTACAGAGCAATAGTGATAAAAAGTGCATGGTATTGGTACAGAGACAGACAGATAGACCAATGGAATAGAATTGAAGACCCAGAAATGAACCCACATACCTATGGTCACTTGATTTTTGACAAAGGAGCCAAAACCATCCAATGGAAAAAAGATAGCATTTTCAGCAAATGGTGCTGGTTCAACTGGAGGTCAACATGTAGAAGAATGCAGATCGATCCATGCTTATCACCCTGTACAAAGCTTAAGTCCAAGTGGATCAAGGACCTCCACATCAAACCTGATACACTCAAACTAATAGAAGAAAAACTAGGGAAGCATCTGGAACACATGGGCACTGGAAAAAATTTCCTGAACAAAACACCAATGGCTTATGCTCTAAGATCAAGAATCGACAAATGGGATCTCATAAAATTGCAAAGCTTCTGTAAGGCAAAGGACACTGTGGTTAGGACAAATCGGCAACCAACAGATTGGGAAAAAATCTTTACCAATCCTACAACAGATAGAGGCCTTATATCCAAAATATACAAAGAACTCAAGAAGTTAGACCGCAGGGAGACAAATAACCCTATTAAAAATTGGGGTTCAGAGCTAAACAAAGAATTCACAGCTGAGGAATGCCGAATGGCTGAGAAACACCTAAAGAAATGTTCAACATCTTTAGTCATAAGGGAAATGCAAATCAAAACAACCCTGAGATTTCACCTCACACCAGTGAGAATGGCTAAGATCAAAAACTCAGGTGACAGCAGATGCCGGCGAGGATTCGGAGAAAGAGGAACACTCCTCCATTGTTGGTGGGATTGCAGACTGGTACAACCATTCTGGAAATCAGTCTGGAGGTTCCTCAGAAAATTGGACATTGAACTCCCTGAGGATCCAGCTATACCTCTCTTGGGCATATATCCAAAAGATGCCCCAACATATAAAAAAGACACGTGCTCCACTATGCTCATCGCAGCCTTATATATAATAGCCAGAAGCTGGAAAGAACCCAGATGCCCTTCAACAGAGGAATGGATACAGAAAATGTGGTACATCTACACAATGGAATATTACTCAGCTATCAAAAACAACGGCTTTATGAAATTCGTAGGCAAATGGTTGGAACTGGAAAATATCATCCTGAGTGAGCTAACCCAATCACAGAAAGACATACATGGTATGCACTCACTGATAAGTGGCTATTAGCCCAAATGCTTGAATTACCCTAGATGCCTAGAACAAATGAAACTCAAGACGGATGATCAAAATGTGAATGCTTCACTCCTTCTCTAAAAGGGGAACAAGAATACCCTTGGCAGGGAAGAGAGAGGCAAAGATTAAAACAGAGACTGAAGGAACTCCCATTCAGAGCCTGCCCCACATGTGGCCCATACATATATAGCCACCCAATTAGACAAGATGGATGAAGCAAAGAAGTGCAGACCGACAGGAGCCGGATGTAGATCGCTCCTGAGAGACACAGCCAGAATACAGCAAATACAGAGGCGAATGCCAGCAGCAAACCACTGAACTGAGAATAGGACCCCCGTTGAAGGAATCAGAGAAAGAACTGGAAGAGCTTGAAGGGGCTCGAGACCCCAAAAGTACAACAATGTCAAGCAACCAGAGCTTCCAGGGACTAAGCCACTACCTAAAGACTATACATGGACTGACCCTGGACTCTGACCTCATAGGTAGCAATGAATATCCTAGTAAGAGCACCAGTGGAAGGGGAAGCCCTGGGTCCTGCTAAGACTGAACCCCCAGTGAACTAGACTGTTGGCGGGAGGGCAGCAATGGGGGGAGGGTTGGGAGGGGAACACCCATAAGGAAGGGGAGGGGGGAAGGGGATGTTTGCCTGGAAACCAAAGAATTATTATTAAGTATTAAATAAATTAAAAAAAAAAAAAAGAGAACAGGCTGTGGCCGTGGATGGCCTCAAAGTGAAGCAGACAGCCAGAGCTCAGCTCTCAAGTCTTTGATGAGGAGCAGATCTGAGAATACTTCTGTGTGACTGTGTTGTGTGCACACACGTGTTCACACATGCATTTGTGTGTATGTGTGTGTCACAGATAACCTAGAATGCCGTTCCTCAAGATACCACCTCTACTTGTTGAGACAGCATCCTCACTGGCCTGGAACTTACCAAGCAGGCTAGGCTGGTGGGTCGGAGAGCGTAGAGATGCGCCAGCCTCTCCTGATGTTGTCACTGTTAGGCACACAGGCTCAAGGCAATGCCTGGACTCTTCTAATGAGTGCGTTTTGAGAATTGAACTCAGTTCCACGGTGAGCCCCTTACCAACTAACATTCTTCCTCACACCCTGACTGATAAACACCCTTTACATGCACCCACTCCACACACTGAAACTATGTAACCCAAACGCAAGACTAAACTCTGCCCGACTTCTTCTACCAGAGCACTGGGAGGTTCCCCCAACCCAGGCATAAGATATTCAATTAATAAAAATTCTCCCCTATCAACACATAATCAGGCTTGTAGTGAGTGATCAAAAGACTACCGTGGTGAGGTGCCCTGAGCCTTGGGACCGGAATGTACAGCTCTAGTCAACTGAAAGCTGTGAGAGGAACTTTATTTAACTGTCAGTCTAGCATCACCATCTCAGACTTAAACTGACGCATCCAGACAAGCACATCAGAAAGAAAATGTAAATTAAATATTATGAGGTATACTACTAATGAAATATGGGCTTAATAGGACATGAATATATAAGTTCAGTGGTTTTATTGCAGTTAGAAAATTATATTATGAAAGATACAAAAAAGTCATTATTATTATTTGTTTATTTTACAATCAGTATGCCATCTTTTACCACTATGGCTTTAAATTTTCATTCTACCCAACAGGTGTCAAGGAATAGTTAAGTCCATGCCTTAATAAAACAGTTAAAATATTTACAGATTCAAAATAGATGTTTTCATAACTGAAAAGTTCACCTGAGAGTTCACTGTAACGGTGCCGTTGGTTTCTCTCTTTTCTTTCCAAGTTGTTAGCGTGGCTGAGGGCCCTCACGCCATCTCCGCTATCCGTGTCCTAGATGTTGAATTCCTCACTTAAAATTGGCTAAGCATCAAGCTACAGTAAATTGTTCTAAAGTTTGCAGGTGGACAACCAATGTCATATCCATGTTTACTCTTAATATAAGCAATTTAACAAATTATTTTGATTGTAGCTATAGTATTCAAATAAGGGGCCAAAATTTAAGATGACATTATTGTATTGAGTCAGACATGACATCTTTTAAAAAAAAAATCACTGGGCGTCGAGAAGGCTGGCTCACACAGTAAGGAGCTCCAATTGTGTGATAATGCAAAACGCCAACCAAACCCCCGTCCAAGTGCTGCATGAAGGAAAAGGCATACGTTGTACACACACATGATCCTGCATTTGTCTTCGGCAACCCATCCCCCCCCAAATAGTTCCTTAAAACAAATTTCCTTAGCAAAGAGAACATTTTAGAAGTTCATGTTAAAATAGGCATAAGTGTTTATAATGCTATGCGATATATTTCTATTATCACCTACCTTATGGCCAAAAGACAAAGTAAAGCCTGTCCTGTCCACCTACGACAACTTGAAAATCACGAAGGTACGGATGAGGTAGTGTAGTCACTTGTATTACATGCTGGCTGTTAAAAGTAATGCTGAGTTTTAAAAAATATTACACTTGGCCAATCACCAGACACCATTAAAATTAACCCTTAATGCTAAACTGTTCATGAATAGAGAGAAATTTAAACCAAGTGTCTAAAACAAATACCTTTAAACTGAGGAGAGAACTGGGTTTTATCATAAAATGGAAACTTTCCAAAGCAAGTATTTACATTTAAAGCAAACACACAAGAACTGATGACAGACAGCCGAGTGTACAGTGAGGTAGGAAATCCATTGGCTTGTATAAGATTTTACACTTTGTAAACCAGAGAAGTTTTCATATTATTTTATGTAAAGTTGAAGTCTAAACTTACAAGTATCAAATAGCTGCATGGGGACATATACATACATATGTGTATACATATATGTTTGCATACATATGTATATATGTATGCATACATGTGTGTATGTATATATGCCTGTGTATATGTATACATACATACATGTGTGTATGTGTGTGTGTGTGTATACACACACACACACATACACACACACACACACACACAAATTCTTTTGTAACATGGGATACATTATCACACAGTGAGCACTCTCTCCCAGGCAAACTGAGTGGACTTTTCGAAGTTTCTAGAAAATAGTTCCAATTTAATTTTCTCTTCCAAAATGAAACACATACTACCCTCCCTCCCTTGCTGCACCCCAAGGGAAAAGGGCAATATCTGATAACTATGAAATCATGAAATATTGCTGCTGGTCCCCGTATCTTCTCATGGCAAAATCAGCTTGCCACTGACTGGATACCACTCAGGGTAGTGTGCACTCTCCCTCTCCGCCCGACCCTCCCTTCCTCCATCCCTCCGCCCTTCAGTAGATGCAGCATGCAGTGAAGTGTCTCTCTCTGGTATGTGACCCAGAGAGATGCCATCCTATGGACTGTTCCCCTGACAAAGGACTCTACAAGTGCTCCCAGGAGCGACCAGGACTCCTTTGTCAGAGACGTCTGATGCAAAGCGGATTCAGGCTCTCCCCTGATCTGAGGACAGACCCTCCCCCAAGTCCTAATGAGATCCTATGTGCCCTAGGCATATAAAGTCTCAGTTCAATGATCTGTTTTGACTACAAACTCCCTCGTGAGTTCAGGACTAGTTGTCCCACAGCTCGGTGTTGAGAATATCTCCAGTTTTAAGGCATCTCACATTCCTTGACGAGGGATATTGAACCTGTATAAACAAGGTTTTGTTTCCATGCTGAGGTCTACAGAGTGAGGTCCCAGAATGGCTAAGAATCACTGTAAAATGTTACGGGGGGTAACAGATTATTATCTGTTCAGATTATTATCAATTCAATTTCTACCAACATTAAATAAACACAAGATTGATCTTTCAATGCCCAAGTCAAACTGGGGTATGTGCCTTTACACCATACGAAGTGTGGGAATAGGAAAAACAATAAAAGGATTAAATCTGGTTCTCAAGTGCAAACCCACAATGGACCAAGACAGAATTTTAACGTTTCAAATGCCAGCAGAGCCTCAGGGCCATGTCTGCCTCCAAACTCGGCTTTTTTACAGACCACAGTCTTCACAGGATGCCAATAAGCCGCTCTTCCGGTCAATGCGGACATTTCCCTCTCCTTGACCCCAGTGCCCTCGTGGTCATCAGTGACCTGCAATGAGATGACCGACATCCTCATGCAGCTCTCTCCAGGGAGAGGCAGTGACGGTTCTGGCCAGATCATGCACACTAGGGCTGCTTCAGCCTAAATCCCAACTTCTTCCTCCAGGGGACGAGAAAAGTCAGGGAACAGAAAGTTTCTAACAGCCTAGACAAGGTGGAGACTAAAGAGAGGAACAGAAGCGAGAGCAGGGAACGTTACACTTTCTAGTTTGTGCAACCAAAACTCCTAGTCAATACTGAGGACAGCAGAGGCCTCCAGCTCAGGCCAGCTGCGGCCTTTGACTAGGTCCGGCCAGGGCAGCCTGAGTCACCAGGTCCAGCCCATGCTGGACTTTGGTAGGAGCTGAGGAGCAGAGTGTTGGAGTTCAAAGGTGATTTCTTTTCCACATTACAGCTCTGCACTGCTGGGGAGATCCCCACTGTATGGCTTAGGGGGACTCTTTTTTCTGAGCAGGAGGACTGCATGCAGATGCTTTGAGCTGTTGAGATGGACACTGTGGCTTCTATTGCTGTAGTTACTTTGAACACTAGGAAATTATTACCTGGTCACACACAATTTCCCATCATTCAAGAGATAGAGCATGTCATGTCTCCTATGAAAACCAAGGAGAACTCAGGGTCACCTTAAAGAGAAATTCCCTCAATAGAAAGCTACCAGGAGGAAGCAGGGCTGCTAAGACACAGCCACACTAGGCTCTCAAGACAATGCCAGAGCGTCAGAGGGGAATCCGTGAGCTGAAGGACACTCCTGCGGCTTACTCATCAGTAGTACACTTGTCAGACATCTGCTGACAGAAGTCTGAGATCCCAGCACTCTGCCGACAGGGTTCCAACAGCGTGGCCTGCTCCGGGGCGGCTGTGGTGGTTGGCTGAGACTCCTGCACAAGCTCCTGGCGGGCCGAGGTGCTCCCTCGCCCACAGGGAGGTGGTGCAGTTGGAGGCATGTCAGACACACTGAAAACTGAAGTAAAAGGAAGCTCGCCGTCAGGAGTACTTTTTCCTTTCTCAGAAATTAAAAAAGAAAGCGGACAGTCTGAGGCTGAGTACTTGGCGAGGATCTGAATCTGCTCTGGACTCAGTGCGGCTTCCTTGCACACTTGTTGACAAAGTCCGGTAAGGTTCTGCTTTGTCTCCCCGAGCGTTGACAAAATGTGATCTCGCTCCTTCAGCAAGCTCTCCTTTTCATTTTGCTGTGCAGAGAGGAGAGAGCACAATGGTGTTTATTGTGTCCACCAACATCTCTAAGGCAATCAAGCACTCAGTCTACAATGTCTTCTTCAGTAAGATCATGCTGAATGCTGCCTTTCAATCAACTCCAACACACACCCGTGTCAACTCAACAAGCACACTTGCAATGTTTGCTGCAGCACTACTCACGATCTGTAAGTCGGGGACCGACCCAGGCGCCCAACTACAGAGGAAGGGGTGACCTGCATCAGTACGTAATGGAATCTTTTCCACCATTAAAGAAAATGCGGTTATGTTTGCAGGAAAACAGACACGACTGAAGCTTACAATACTTGAATTAAGGTAGGATTTGAAACACCAATGTTTTCTCTTGTATGTGGGTCCTAGATTTTTAGAATCATACAAACCACATATGATATGAAAGCAGAAACAAGTCTAGAGGAACAGAGAAGACTAAAGGGAGTGGAAGGTAAGAAAGGGGATGCAGACTTCTCAGTGTACAAATGTGCTTGTATGACAGTGTCCTCATGTAATGTAGTATTATACACTACTCCACGCACAAAGTACCCATGTGTCCTCACGTAATGTAGTATTATACACTACTCCACGCACAGAACACTCCATGTACAAGGAATATGTAAACTGAGAACTGAACAGACACAGATAGCACGCACACACACACACACACACACACACACACACACACACACACACACAGAGTAAATACCAAAGGCTCATTATCCTTCATCCAAAACTCCTAGAGTCAGTCCCTACGTTGGAATTGAATACAGGTGTGCACACCAAGTGCTCTGGTGTGTGTGAACTTAGCACCCACTATCAAACCTCCTTATACTCTTAAATGAAACACTGAAATATCAAGTAAGGCAGAAAGTGGGGGAAAGACCTTATAGCTGCTTATCAAAATGGGCTGCGTTCTGGCCAGGATTCCAAGGCAAACTCACTGTCTGGAGAGCTTGGGTTTGAACTGTGGGTAAATACAGACTTGACACTGTGTGGAGACCAACACGGTTCCTAGTTAGCCCCTGAACTTACCTCACTGCAAGACTCTAATGCCTACTCTCCTGACATGTGACTGTGAGCCCAGGGTGATGGTCAGTGTTGTAAATATGCAACCTTAGCTATTCACAGTGACCTAGTAAACCAGAGTAAGACTTCGGCATATCCGTACAAGATGACTGGGAGGTGAGTTCCTAGAGTGTAATGAGTGAAGGCATCATGGCCAACAGCATTCCCCTTCCCACCATCATCCCGCCTCCTACCTCATCTTACCCCCTCCCCTCATCATTGCCTCCTACCATTCACGTCTAACCTTTTATTACCTCATCCTACCTCCTCCCCTCACCATCACCTCCTACCATTCACGACTAACCTCTTATGAGCTAGGCAACCTAGTAATCAGGCTACTTGTAAAGGGGGAGTTAACAAATGCTAATCGAGGGTCAAAGGTTTCACCTTGAAAATGAGATGACTGGTGGTGTCTGAGCACCACTGCCTGCTTTCTGCTCACTACAGGTTCTGCAGGGTCAAGGCTGCCGCAGACCTCTGAGACGGGGTACTTCACAGCAGTAGTTTCTAACTGTCAAACTTCGGTCCCACTAGCACAGCAACACTTGAAAGGCATAAGAGCTTTGCCAGATACAGCAGTACTCCTACAGTTTCATATTCACAAAAATATTTCAACCGTGTTATGTGAGAATTCAATTATTAGTGGTGTTTGTTAAATATTAAGATTATACAATATTTTTAAATATGCAATCATAGGAATTTTTGTTATAAGCACAATATAAATTTCTATAATGAAAAGCAATTCTCCAATTTGTTCAGATTTGTATGCTTCTTTTAAGGCAAAAATAGGAGCAGAGCAGGTCATGAGAGAGCGTGCGCTCGCTTGTGTGTAAGGTCTTCCTTCAGCCATTTCCTTTTTTTTTTTTTTTTTTTTCTTTATTTTGGAGCTGGGGACTGAACCCAGGGCCTTGCGCTTGCTAGGCAAGCGCTCTACCACTGAGCTAAATCCCCAACCCCCAGCCATTTCCTCTTACACAGACTCTTCAGTTACACACCAGATAAGATCAATCTGCAGGTGTCAAGCGGAGAAGAGCAGCCCTGACGTCTATTCCCGAAAAGAACCACATTTAATACCATGTGAGGCTTCTTTGCTTTGCACCTCTCCACAGCTCATTCTAGTGGGAATAGAGAAGACCTGGGCGAGCGTAAACTCCCCCTTTACTCAGTGACAGCGATACTGATGTCTGGGTTCCTCTGCCACAGCCAAGATGAAGCTTAAGTTAGGAGAGGTTAGCTCTAACAGTGACCGTTTGGGCTTGCTTCCTCCTACAAATCACAGTGCTCAGAGATGCTATAAAGACCACGAATAATTATGTAATTTCTGTATCTTCATGTAACTATTTATCTATGTGGTCCCTCCACATTCACACTCGCATTCACACTGCAGCACTAAATAAGAGATGACGGCATTCATTAAAGAGTTGGCGGATGGCTCAGTGGGTCACAAACATAAGGATCTGAGTTCGAATCCCCAAAACCCAAATACACTGGGGCTACAGCAGTGGCACTGTTAGGAGGTGTGGCCTTAGAGTAGATGAGTCATTATGGACGTGGGCTTTAAGGCCCACTTCCTAGCTGCCTGGAAGTCAAGTCTTCTCTTAGAGGCCAGCAGAGGAAGATGCAGGCTTCTTTCTCAGCTCTGCCTGCACCAGGCCTGCCTGGAAGCTGCCGTGGTCCCACCTTGATGATACTGGACTGAACCTGTAAGCCAGCCACAGTTAAATGTTGTCCTTGTAAGAATTGCCTTAGTCATAGTGTCTGTTCACAGCAGTGAAACCCTAAGACACCAGCCTAGCCAAAAACAACAACAACAACAACAAAACCAAAAAAACAAAACGGGCAAACTGCAAGTGTGCTCAAAGGGCAGAGGACAACGGAGACAGGACCCAGATAGCCTCTGGCCCCTCATGAACACACGGGAGTGTGACGCACGCACACACACACACACACACACACACACACACACACACACACACACACACAATTTTAAAAATAGGAATGTCCCACAGAAGAGGACTTGTGCTCAGGTACACCATGAGCTCTAGAATCGTCCATCTGTTCTTCACACACCACATCAGTTAACTGGTGTTGTCATTTACCTGGGTCAGAACAGCTGCCGAGTAGTAAATCAGACCAACCCAACACAATCGCTTCATAGCAGTATCAGCACCTCCAGACAGACGAGGAGCAGGAGCTCAAAGCGAGCAACTTAACTGAGACACCACCTGAAGACGTTTTCAAAATGGGGGTGGTAACAGTTCAGCACATATGTGAGGCGCTAGGCTCAGCACTGGGGGTGGGGGAGAATGGTGTCTTAAGCACCCCCAACTTCAAACACAAGTTAACTCCTGAAGATTATAATCGTGTGCTCCTTAACAGGAACCCGCTCTAAGAAATGTCTTCTGAGGCAGCTGGGCTGCTGGCCAGCATGGGAATGGTGCCCCGTGTAACACACCTGGGCTGAGATCTCGCCCGTTAGCTCCTGGGCTACACACCTGAACAGCGTGTTCCTTCCTGAAGCTGTGAGTGTTTGCATATCCGCACCTATGCAAACATGAAAGGGCTGCGGGCTCCGTGAGACATGTTCAGGAGAACATGCACCTGCACAGGCGCCGGCACAGTGGGGCTCCCAGGACCGGACCCTGCTGCCGCTGGGAGGGCAAGTGAGGAGCAAAGGCCTGGCCGTGGCTGTGTACTCCAGCGCCCTGGCAACCATACCACCAGGCCATGTGAACTGCCTCAGCGCACTGCAGTTTTTTCTCCAGTAGCGAACCTGGTTTATTATTAATTGTTTACTTTATACTTTAGAGTTACTTTTTAACATTTGAAATAACACAGCTTACCATATAAAAAGAAAACAAAGTGAGACGGTGATGGTAGAGTTCCAAGTTTGTACCTAAAGTAAGTGCAAACACTGTGCAGCTACAGCAAAGTACTTTCTCTGTGTCCTTAGCCTGTCTGTATTCTTTCCCCTTTTAAAGGACTTTAAAAACATATTTCATTAAAAAAAAAAAAAAAAAAGGCACCCATGCTGGCCCAGTTTGCACAGGGATCAGCAGTATCGCTGTCCCTGATGAAACCTTCGACACCTCGCCCCTCTGGAGGGTCTTCAGGGGTGTGACACGCATGGAACCCCTCACGATGGCTCTGGTTCCGCCAGCTCCCTCCTGGGGACCTGCCTGAGGCTCTGCTGAGAAGGGCTCACCCTGCAGAGACAGGCACAAGGCAGTGTGCTGGGTCTGGTTGTGTTCTCCACCATCCCTGCAAATAAGCAGGTAACAGACACTCCTGTCTGTCAGGGAAGCTGTTCAGGGACCTGTTTTACTACTATTACAGTAGTTTACGTGGAGGAGGGTCACGTCCCATGGCACATATGTGAAGAATTCTCTCACTCCACCGTGTGGGTCCCACGGGTTAAACTCATGCTGTTGGGATTGGCACTGAGATGCTGCCTAGTCTAAGAATCAGACTTCTAAAGGAATCGGCTGTGGTCTACAAAGTCACCACTTTCTCCATACTTTCTCTCGCAGCTTGCTTTCCCTCACCTCACCCTCTGCATGGTGACAGCAACCCAAGAACTTCCCCATGGTGAGGACACTGATTCAGCAGAGCACTGAGCCCTGAAGTCACCATGTGCCATGATGCCACCAAGTGCCACGATGTCACCGTGGGCCATGCATCTGTAGCTTAAGCATCACATTCTATACTTTTGGCACCTTCCTCCTTCTTCTTTTTTTTTTTTTGGTTCTTTTTTTCGGAGCTGGGGATCGAACCCAGGGCCTTGCGCTTCCTAGGTAAGCGCTCTACCACTGAGCTAAATCCCCAGCCCCCCCTTCCTCCTTCTTAATTGCTAATAAACACACTTTTTGCCACCACCCCTTCCTTTTGGAGAAAGACATGCAAGGCAGGAAGGCAGGACCAACATTTATGTGTAGTGCGCCCCTTGCCTCTGCACCTAGGGTTTGTAGAGGACTAGGGTGAGAGTGGTAAAGACTGAGTAGGGTTCAGGGATGGACACCCATAGCCCAGCTCAACCACACATAAGCCAGCAGGCTCTCGAGGTAGGGTTTTGTGACAGAACTGAGCTGTGAGAACAGACGGCCCCCATGAGCTACATACTTGGGCTGCTCCGAGAGACTCAATTCTTGGCTCTCCAGTCATAACCAGGACATAAGCCTCATAAGGCCAGTCCTCCTCCTTCCTCCTGAGCCTTCATCGATGACGGTAGGTGTTACCTGTCTTCATGAATGCCTTAGGAGCTGGGAGCAACCCCCTCGTGGCTTCCCAGTTACACGCTATTCACAAGACCTGGCTCTATCCCAGGAACTACACCTTAGAGCATATTCTATGCACTCTTCAGACGGCTCCTGGGTTTTGTAGCTGGAGTCCGTATCAATACAGCAGGTAAATAAGACTAGCTCTTCTGATTTCTGTACTCACAATAAGGGCCGCAGAACTGGAGAGCAGTGATCTTTCTGTTGATGAAAGAAACCCTTCAGGGCTGAGAGGAGAGCAAAGGAGGCCAATCAGAGTTCACAGTGAGCCAGTCAGTCTCACAAGCTAGGGTCACCCAGAAGGGACTTAAGCTGAGAAAATACTTGGGACAGATGGCTCGTAGGCAAGCCTGTGGGCCATTTTCGTGATTAATTCCTGATGTGGAAGAAGTCTACCCACTGTGGGCAGTCCTGCCCCTGGGCAGCTGGTCCTGGGTAGTGAGCAGAGCCATGAAGAGTAAGCTAATAGGCAGCACTCCTGTGTGGTCTCTGCTTCAGTTCCCGCTCCCAGGCTCCCGTCCTGCGTTCATGCCCTGACTTCTCCAGACGATGGAAATGAAGTAAAACTCTCCTCCTCAAGTAGCTTGTGGTCCTGGTGTTCAGCGCAGCAGCAGAAAGTGAACTAACACAATCATTAGGAGGAGACGTCAGGAAGGAAGCCAACAGAGCTGAGAGAACTGGCTGTAAGTAAACAATGATGTGGCTGTAACAAGAAATCACTGGGATTTATTGGGTGCTAACTCTGTAAGTGATCCTTGGGAGTTCTGACACAATAAACCATTTACTCTTCACAAATGAACATCTTAACTTCAAAGTGTTAGTAACATCACACACACACACACACACACACACACACACACACACACACACATACAGACACACATACACACACATACACACACATACACATACACACACATACACACACACATATACACACACACATACACACACATACACACACACACATACACACACACATACAGACACACATACACACACATACATACACACATACACACACACACACATATACACACATACACACATACATACACACACACATACACACACACACACACACACACACACACACACACACTTACTTTAGGCTATGTCTCCTACCCTCCTTGTCACCCTAGGTATATGAATTTTGTTTGAAAAAATAAAG
Organism: Rattus norvegicus; assembly: GCF_021556685.1. Lineage (NCBI taxonomy): Eukaryota > Metazoa > Chordata > Mammalia > Rodentia > Muridae > Rattus > Rattus norvegicus. The sequence goes on along the minus strand of NC_141544.1, from coordinate 40,638,447 downwards.
TTATCCGGCAACCTAGTATATGCCTTCAGTTCCAAATACGGGACCTCTGAGGCAGCAATGGCAAACTGCACAGCTACTCTTCAAACACACAACCATTCCCTGTGCATAAAATACAGGGAGTCTTCAGCAGACGTGTTTATTTTCGGAGTGAGAAGACCGGGAAATGCTGCAGACGGCTGTAAGTGACCAGGTGAGGGGAGAGAGGCGCAGGCAGCAGAGGTGCTCACTAAGACCACGTGACCCCACAGTGTAGACAACATCTGTGCAGTAACTGACAAGCAGACTACAAACCCATCCATCCGGAGGCAGCGGAGTGCAGGAAGGGGATGACACTAAAGACAAGCAGCGTGGGATGGTGCGTGCGGGCCAAGATGCCTGTGAGCCTGCTCTGTGGTCCGAGGAACTCCAGCCAGCCTGAGGTCTCACCTGAGTCCTCCCCCATCTTTTTACACAGCTATACTTGTACCTGTCTCTCCCCTAAGGATGTACATGGTATATACGTAATAAAAAGTTTATGTTTCAGCTACTCTTAAAACCATAAAAACATCTTTTACATTTTACTGTTTCTAGTCCCGCTCAGAACTAACAATGTTCACACTTGGAGTGCTTGAAGACCAGTTATAAATACAACTTTCAACTTTCACCCTTGACTAGCCAAGACACAGACCTGAGTATCTGAGGACTCTTGTTTCCCGCTGCTGCTGCCCTGCCACCTGGCCCATAGGTGGCCCTCAGCTGGCTTACACCATCATTGTCCTCTCACACAGTGGGGGCAGACTAATCATCTCGCAATTAGCTTATGCTCTGAGGCCAGAAGAGATAGATAGGTCCAATAGGCAAGCACTCCATGCACTGAGAATCTTGCCACCGCTAGGGGCTTCTACTCTAACCACAACATCACAGCAGACTTTCCCTTGGCAGAGAGAGCCTGGTTCATCTGCTTGGATTTGGTGCCAGAACAGGTAATTCGGGTCTGCAGTTCTGCTCAACTGGAAAGCAGCTTTACAGAGATCAAACGTCACAAAGCACTATATAACTGTTTTAATCTTTACTCAGCCACCAAGGATCAGATAGAACAGCCATTAAATTGAAAAATCATTAAAAAAAAAAAAAGAAAGAAAGAAATACTTCCCCACCTACACATTTTAGTATAGCATGCTAAAAATGTAGAATGCACATACAATCAAAAGAATCCACAGAGACCGTACTTTTAATCTTCTAATCTTCCTGAACATGCCCTGATTCCTCTTAAGAGGTATTTGAACTCTGACTCTTACCTTGGAACCTAAGTAACTATTTTATTCTACAAACAGAAATGTCTGGGATTTAACAACCTGGAGCCACCCACCCACTCACTCACCAGCTTCTCAATTTCTGACTCAAGGTTCTGGATGCAGTCGAGCTTCCTCTTGCGACAGCGCTGGGCAGCGATCCTGTTCTTGCTCCTCCTGCGGATGTCATGGATACAGTCCAGCTGCTCTGGGGTCAGTTTGTGCATTTTCAACAAGGACTGGAAATCATTTCGTGAGAGTGAAATTATTCGTTGAGCATTGAAAGGCAGTTTCACCTAGAATGTGAAATAAACATTAGGGGCTACTGCAGTGAAGACAGGCCCTGCACATGAGCTAACGTGTGCACGGGGAGACACACATTTCATTTTCAGAGACGTTAGCACATTACAAATCACACAGACCTTGGGTCAGAGGAACGGTTCAGGGGTGTGGGGCGCTACTGCCCTGCAGAAGAGTTGAGGTCTATGTCTAACACCAATGTTAGGCATTTCACAAATGACTGTGACCCCAGCTCCAGGGGCCCAACACCTCTGCTCTTTGTGGACACCACCACACATACAAGCACACAGGGACACACCCACACACCTAAGTCAAATAAATCCCTAAAAGACTGTTCTTCCATTCCTACATAATCTACCCCGATAAGAACTAACAATAACAGCCCACCTGACACTCCTGGCCCGGGAGAGCATTCAAAAGTCAAACACTGCGGCAAACCAGACACACCAGCCAAAGAGTAATACATCTACAAGTTTACTACTGTATGTTAATATTTTAGTAGTTAGTAATGTTAACAACTTCTTTAAGTTTCTGCCTAAAGTATTTTTAATATGTGTTCTTCATTTCCCCAAATGAATTCCATCTTGTCTTTGAGTATTACCACATAGCAAAGACACTACACTATACTGGTGTGAAGTATGCTAATCATGTCTACAGCACTTTAAGAAATTTCTTTTCTGTCAAAAATTTAGTTTCATATGACTTATTTAAAAAGCTATATCTCACTTGCCAATGGAGAAAGTATTAGAACAAATTAGGAACATTTTTTCCTAGAATAGTTTTTGGTCTGTGTGTTTTGGTGGTCCAGTGACTGAACCCAGGGCCTTAAATCCATCTCCTCCCAGGAAAGGCAGCCTCCTCTGACTAATCCATCCAATTGCTGCGAAGGAAAAGACGGTGATGAAGAACAGAACATGGGGGAATGGGTCCTGATACACGGGTGGCAGGAAGCAGTGCCGATGCCATGAAAACCAGCATCAAGTTCTCAGGAAGACTGAAGGTAGTTAGTACTCCTACCCCCAGGTACCTGTCCAAACGAACTGAATTCAGACCTCAAAGTGGCGTCTGCCTTTCTACACGCACTGCTGTGCTCACACTGACAGCAGCCCAGGCAGAGAGACCGTCTGAGCCCCACACAAAGGGGAGTGGACAGAGGAAATGTGGTCAGCCTTATGGAAAGACGAGCTGCGGTCTGAAGAGCATTACAGCAAGCAAAATCAACCGAACTCCACAGAATGAACCTCCATTGCTTTCCCTATTACAGGCGATAACTAAAACAGGAAAGCCAACAGCGACAGAAGAGTGGTGGGTCAGGCTCTGGGAGATGGGGCAGGGGAGGGACATCGGTGTCCAGTGAGTCTCAATGACAAAAACAAGTTATAGAGATACACCACGCAGGTACAATGAGCAGAGCTAAAAGTGCCATGCGGGACACTTCATAGACGGGCCTCGTGTTATCACAGGCTTCATAAAAAGATAAAAGAGTATGGCTGAAAAGTAGTTATAAAAACAAAGTGAAAACTTCCAGTGTAAAGAGAAAACTGACTTTTAAAAACAAAAGAATCCTTATTTCTAGTGCACGGACCTCTACTTTCTATCACTGAATCACTTCTCACAGAAAGCAAGCAGTACGTACAAACTTCTATACACTGAACGCGCACACGCAGACCAAGCTTGACACGGTTAATATGTCAGTAGCTACATGTAACTCATGCTAAATTATTAGGATACTCATTAAACAAATACTTAACATGGCTAAAGAAAAACAAAACAAAATAATACATAAGCTCAATAGCTATGAAAATCAATTCTGAGAAAGCTTTCCCTACAGGCCACAATCCTGCAGCTATTCACAGCCAACCATGGCCCACATCCCAGACTGGTCTCAGGTTTGTCAACCCGGGGGCTACAGGTACCACAGACTAAGGGATGTTCTTGTTTAACAGTTACCATTGAGGAAAAACCTGCTGCCCCTTCTCCCTACTGGGACATGTGATTACAAGTTACTCAAGCCTGTGTTGAGGTCTCCATGATTAATACGCACAGCAATGTGCGATGCATGCACACAGCCCGTCTCACCGCTCTGGAACTCGTCACACAGTCCATCTGTCCCTCCCTCCCACTCACCTCACAGTCCTGCTCCCTGGCAGAACAGGACTCGCTGTCGCCTTCCGTGTCAGTCTCCGAGTCATCTCCCAAACTGATCACACAAGCATACGGGCAAGGCTCCTGCTGAGGCTCTGCGACGTAATCATAGTTTCCAATTTCCAAGTTGCTTGAGCAGCCTTCAGAACTCAGAGTACTAATAAAAGGGCAGTTGACGGAACTGAGAGTTGTGAAAATCCGCTGGCCTGGCTCCGGGCTCTCGCTGATCCTGATACCCAACCAGGGACACTCAGATCGCCTTTGAGAGTAGCCCTGTTCTGAGCCATCTTTGGCCACAGCGGATGACAACTGCATTTGGCAAGGCGAGTCCGTGCTGCAAATGTCACTCCAGAAGCCTTTGGCCAGGTGCTCTGCCACCTCTCGCTCCACACTACTCCGATCCTCGGACGCAAGGCTGCTGCTGTCTTCTTTGGGTCCCATGTTAGACTTCAGGTATAGTTCCTGATTTTCCAATGGCTTCTCGTCCTGGGCATCTGGACCCAACAGAGGCTTTTCTGTTTTCACTGTTTTACTCTGCAGCCCAGGAAAGCCCACATCGCCTGACTGCTCGTATGTGTGTAGGACCGACAGGGAATAGAGCCCGTGAGGTCCAGCAGAATCCTGGGACAAAGCAGTCACTTCAGCCTGCTCTGCAGGACACTGAGGGGCGGGGTCTTTGCACTTTGTGTCTTCCCTCTCCATGGCTGGCTTCATCCCTTCACATTTTAAGATCACTTGTAAATCTGCACAGCCCTGCGCTCCCCCTAAACACTCAAGTTCAGATGTCTCCTTTGGATGGACAGAGGCAGCATGAACATCTCTGACGCCGGATTCAAGAGTTCGGATCTTGTCGGTTCCAAATGCTTTCTGGAACTTTCTATATTTGGGGCATAAAGATGGCAGTGCCAGGGCTCCGTCCTTGTCCACGCACATGGACTGGCACGTCGGACCGACACTGTCTTGGAGATGGGGGGATGCTCTTACATTGCCCTGACATCTTTGGGAGTCACAATGAGAAGTCTGAGCACTTTTCTTTTCAAAGAATTCATCTGCTTCATCAATTTCTAGATCTTTCTGTTCTGAAAATGAAAATTTAAAATCTGCTTTCTGACAGTGTGAGGAGAAGCACTTTTTTCTTGCACATCCCTGCTGCTCTGAGGTGGAGTCCAAAAACTTAAACTTGAGAAACTGAAAGCAGGATTCCTCGATATTGTGTACGCTTAGAAACTCCACACACTTGCAGACTTCGTCAACATTGTCTTTACTTAAAATGAGTTTGGCAGTGTAGGCAAACTGAATTAAAGGTTCAAATCCTTTAACTGTTACCTGTTAATACACAAGATAAAAGTAAACGTGGTTTAATAGCTGTCTGGTCAAGACAACAGAAGCAGAAGAGCAACAAGGAGAGGGCAAACTTATCCAGGCTCACTGAACAATAGGTACATTAATTCCGTAAGAAGAGATAACCCTCTAGGACATCGAACAACCTTTACACAGAGGTCTCACATCAGATATCCTGCCTGTCAGATACTTACAATTCATAAAAGTAGCAAAATTACAGTTATGAAGTAGCAACAAAACTAATTTCATGGTTGGGGTCACCCAGCATGAAGAACTGTGAGAAAGGTCACAGCATTAGGAAGGTGGAGAACTGCTCACTGCTCTAGGAAATACAAGACCAAGGGGGACCAGGCTAAGCAGAGTAGAACCCCTACTCAACAGGACGAAACTACAATTCTGCAATATCACATCAATACGTGTTACTCCCTAAGACATTGCCATGATTCCCCCATGTAGGGAATTCACCTATGAATGAAGCAGGACAAATCCACCTGTAACCGTGCTAGAAGGAAGACAATGAGTCCGCCAGGTGTCTGAGGCTAGCACAGCTCCCAGAGCCAAAACCTGTGAGCAGCAATAAACTACACAGGGGAATTTTTAAGAATTAAAAGTACTGCTAGAGAGGCAGCTCAGAGATCACAGACCTGCACCTCCTGCGGGGAGTCGGAGTTCGAGCCCAGCACCCACATGAAAGGTTTACTAATGCTATTACCCCAGCTCTGGGAGACTGGATGTGTGCACTGGCACCTGCATTCATATCATACACATACACATAAGCACACAAACATATAACCAAAAATAATATTAAAAAATAAAACGAATCTAATAAAAATGAAACGACTGTCTTGTGCCAAATACATGTAATGGAAACATTTTTAATGATCCAGGTTACGGAGGCTCTAAAGCTGTGTGCGGGCGCTGGGCAGCAGAATGTCTGACGGACACTGTGCATCTATAACTGAGTCTGCATGTGCCAAGCTGACAACGTGCAGAGGGCATTCACCCCGAGCAGTCACACATGTAAATTACAACTTCCGGGTTACTGTCCAACTGACCAAAAATCCTAAGACTTGCCCAAAACATGCTAACCTTACAGCATGTGACTTGAAACAGCTAAAATAAAATTCTGTTAGCAGAACAGAACTGGATCACTCCCAACGCTGTGGGAATGTCCAGTGGACACCCATTTCAAAAAGTCGCTTGGTCATATTTTAGAAATCTAAACGTGCAAGCACCTTATGACCAGAAACTCACTTCTGGTTTTATATCCCTAATAAATGAGAAGTTGGCAAAAACATCCTATACCAACTTCTATCTGTAGCGATAAAAACTGAAACTAATCTCAGTTCCTTCAATGGGTAAAAGATTCTGAAAAGAAAAATTAAGACATCACTATCACAGTGTCCACACAGGACAAACTGTTGACACATGAAACCTGAAGCATCCCAAGTGGGAAAAGGGCAGCCCGAGAGGTGCGCAGAGCTCTACATGGTCCCACTTACACACCTGTTTGGAAAGGAAGACTCCCCAAAAGGAGGACAGAGAAGTGGTTGCCAGCATCTAGAGCTAGGAGAGGGAAAGGAGTCTGGGGCCAAGTGTGGGGAGGAATTAGTGTAAGGAGATCCAGATCCTAATGGCCGTGAATATAGGGACAACCTAATGACTGCATGTAACAGAACAGCCATCTGATTACCAGGCGTGCATTGTGTCTGCAGTAACATTCCTGCGGGGACATTATTAATTTTCCAAACTGTTAGCCACAGAACACTGAGCAAAGGCTGAAAAGGAAACTCTGCATTACTCTGTACAACTGTACTGGACTTACAATGTTAATGGGAATTTCGGTGAGAATGTTCTAGAATAAGCTAAAACTATTAACTATTACAATGTAGTGTGATGAAACAGCTGAAGCATTTGACAATGTGTGACTTACACGTTCAGAATGAACGTGAAAAATCCAAACATACACATTGTCCGTACCCATGGGTATAAATATATGCACCTTCTCTCAAACATCCACTAACCAAACTTCTGTAGAACCTCCTTAAAGAGCCAGAAATATGAACTGTAGAAAGCGCACCATGACTGTGACTCATGTCCCTTTGTAAAAGCAATGGTAAGGTACCCTTGGCTCACACCTCAACACTACAGCCATAGCTGCACAGATGCAGCACCCGGGACAAGCTCCCCTGTGGGTCAGCTGGGAGATCATTCAATTATACCCATCGGGGAACATCCTCATGATGCCTCATACACAATACTTTCTACACACTTCCTACTCCTCCCTCTACAACTGTGTCCAATGTCAAAATACTATAATGGCAAGCACACACTCCAGTAAACAGAGCCAGGAAGAATAGTACAGACAGCTCCCCCCGCCTACCTCAGATTAGTCCATTGAAGCTAGGACAATGGCAGGGACAATAATATTTATAAGCTTGAGTTGTACAGACAGGATGGAAATGTGTGTGTAAAAGCAGGGTTCTACAGTAAGACAACAAAGTACTTTTTATTTTTAACATGTATTTATTGGGAGGGGGGCGTGGAAGGGTTAGGCCAGCATGTGCATGGAGGTCAGAGGACAACTCACAGGATTTGTTTCTCTCCTTCCACCATGCAAGTCCAGGAAATTGAACCCAGATCAACAGCTTGGTAGCAAGTGCCTTTCCCTGCTAAGCCGTCCTCTCACAGGCTGAGACAGCACACCACTTCTCTCATCCCACAGTGCAGGAAACTGAAAGGAAGGAAGGAGATGTCCACCTACTGAGTGCCTGTTTTTCATGGGCCATGTCTCAGGAGAAAGAGTATACACATCCTGGAACGGAGTGCTGGCCCTCAGTCACCCAGCCAAGTACCAGAACCTGTCCAAAAGCCTATACTCTATCAGGTACTGCCTCAAAACAACCCACTGTTCAACGAGGGTCAACATCCAAAGTGATAACCTTACATGTAACTACTCCTGTTGTGTGTGAATATCCCTACAACAAATGCCAGGTAACGGTTACTACGGTAATGCTCCTTGGGATGCTCATCTCCTCGGGAGACTAGGGTTTGTCTCAGTTTACAAGCAGAAGGTAGCTGCGTCGTAATGACAGGCTATAGTCGCCACCACTGTGGCCCCTCACCTCTTGCGGCAGTGTGATGGTGAGCTCGGCATCAGTTTGGCCTACGATTCGCGAGTGGAAGTAGCTGCTGCATGCAGCCAGCACCGAGCGGTGGGCTCGGAACTGCTGGCCCTCCACCAGGACAGTGACATCGCACAGCACATCCTTCTTCCGCTGGTCATTGAGGCTGAGCAAGACGTTGGTGCTGTGCACAGAGGACTCGTAGGCAAACACTGCACTCTCACTCACAGACATCCTGGGTGGCAAACGGGATCAGGGAGAGCAGTGGAAAGCATGCTTCTCACTGTCATCGACCTGCAAACACACACGGAAGATGTCACGTAACAAATCCTGTGGGGACTGGGTTTTAAATGACAAACTGTGAGTATACATTAAAGTATGTACTTGTCTCTGACACAAAAAGTGGAAACAAAACTCTCCAAAGAACAATCTAAATTCATTCAACAAACCTCAAGTAAAGCAGACCGACCACAGCAGTTCTACTTTTAAGGCAGGAATCCTAGAGAGACAATGCAAGCACTTCCTGAGGCCGGGACGGCCTAGACTTCTCAAAGGAAGGTCAGTCCACTCGAAGGACAGTATGGATGCTGGCAATGGGCTGCCTGAAGCTTCATCAGGAATTCCACCCACTACTTCAAGAGTTTACCAGTGTGGACAGAATGGGAAGGTCACACATGTGGGTGGGCACCCCCCCTCCATGTTCCATTCACCCACAAGGAGAGATTAGGAAAAGACTGTGCCTTCCATCCTGAGCCTCCGATCAGCACAAGGGGAAGCTGGCTCACAAGTCCAGAGAAGCAGCGACCCCCATGTGTCAGGACACAGCTTAGGAGTTGGGTTCATACACTGCACTGGAGGAGGCCAGAGTCAGGCAAAGACACAGTATCACCAAGAACATGGTCTGTCATGCCCAGAAAGCCTCTGTTTCCTCGAAATGCTACAGCATAAGAGAAAGTCATCACAATCTATTTAGCCATAAAGTGGCTTCCAAACATCTGTGATCAGGTGCACAATACTGGCACTCAGAGAAAGAAGGTAACCCAAATACATATCCTAACATGACTGTCCTGATACACACAGTCTGGGACACACAAACTAGAATTAAGAGTCTGAGACGGCATTTTCCTGCAGCCCCCTCCCCTCGCCATGGTCTGTACTGAGCACTCCCAGGAGTATAAATTCCACTGTGAAGCAGACCAAGTGCAGAAGCCTCCCCACCACCCCCATTGTGCATTTCTCCTGACAACTGACTCACTGCCTGGCCTCCAGAGGGTCAGTGACGGAGACACTGTCACACGTTCAGGTTTGATACAGCATAGGGAAGAAAGGAGAATTCAGAACTAGTCAAGTTCTCACAGAGCACAGGCGGGTTCCACCTCTCTGTCCTGGTGTTTTAGCTGCAAACACACACACAATCAGTGCAAAACTTCTCTTCTAGTTGGTGTTTGCTTTTATACCTTACTCCTTACATGTGTACACGAAAGCACTGTCTTCCAGAATGTGGTTAAACTCTGCATCAGGTTGAGGATCCAGCCTGCCTTTAGCAACCCAGAAGACACACAACAGCATTGTTGACTGTAACATTAAACATGAACTTGGGGTTGTACCTTTGCAGAAGGAACAGATTCTTTAAATGGTCTTCCTGTTACCAACAAAAGAAGTAACTAGGAACTGCTAGAAGTGACAGCAACTGTCTTTCCGATATCCCGTTATCCCATCTAAGGATGGGCACTCCAGCACCAGGAGCGTCCCCCCTCCAAGGCAGCTGTCACCCTGGCCTGCTGCCAGTCAAGGTAAACTCCACAGCTACTATCTGCCCCATGATGGCTCCTACCCCTTCCTGCCTCCTGACTTAAACCCTTTAAAAGCACGTTACTGATCCATCTATCACTGTCAGTCTGGTGACACTGAGCTGCCACAGGAAAGCAGAGAAGCCCGGAGATGGATGTTGCCATTAGTGAGGGATGTCAAAGGCTCAGCCCTCTCCACCAACATGCTATACATGCCCTTGTCTCACCCCACAACAGCTTGCCACATTTCTCTTCTCCTCAGAAAGACAGAACTGGGCAAGGTGCATGGTAACCTAAAGGTTGTTTGGATCCCAGGGTGACTCCAGGGGAACTGTGAGAGGCTAGCATCAAGAACCGACACAAACAGCATGAGGACCCAGTAAGAGGCCAGGCTCTCTACAGGCGGACCAAGTGCTGGCCCCATTCGGGATCTCACCGTTCCATGGTTCTCTGAGACGCACTCCTCATTTTCTCAGGCAGATACACAAACAATTCTACAACTCTGTGCCGAGTCCTGGTGCCCCTGCCTCTTACCCTGCTGTTCCTCAGCTCTAACCCAGGCCCTCGTCAAGTCCTGTTTCTACAAATACGTTTTCTCCTACATGGCTCCCAGTCTTACACGGGTACCAGTGTAGTTACACAGAATTAAAAAGTGAAAAAACTTCACACGTCAGCACTTAGTTCTTACCCCATACAAAGTACTCTGACATTTTTCTACTTTAAAAAAATAAATAATCCCAGGAACAAGAGATATGGCTCAGGAGTTTGGGTGAGAGAAGAGGATGGGGGTCTGGATCCCAGCACCCACTCTGGGCAGCTCACAACTGCCTGTAACTGGCTTCAGATACACTGCCCTCTTCTGGCCTGCCCTCTCCATCTGCCTGTGCCTTGGATGACTCCAACCAGCTGACTATTCAAGACCTTTAAGTTAGATGTCATGTGTTTGTCTAGACTGTGTTCTGTCACAATCCAAGTACACAGCACTTGCCCAGATATAGGCATCTGCTGCTGAATGAATGACTTGACATCTTAATACAATCCCAGATCATGTAATACAATATTGGTGAATGGAAGTTCACTAATGAGGGCTCACTGAATGCAGTGCCTTGATGGCTTTTCCAGAACCACAAAAGGCACTCAGGATCCCAGCTCAGACCCTTGGAGATACAACCCTAGATAGAGACTTAGGAGTTAGGGCCGCCAACTGTTGACTTATTAAACCCAAACCTGGACTCACTACACTGGAGTAGTTCTGTATTCTCGGAAACACCACCGCCCGCCCCGCTCGAGCGAGGGTGTGCTGGCGGAACTGCTGACTCACACCCTGATGCTGACGAAGGATGAACGTGCACTTCAGAGCTTCCTGAACTTCAGTTTGGAAATAGCTGTTCTCTACTCACAGTGGGCAAGTTACATTTTAATACAGCTATTGTGTGGTTGATGTTTTCACTTTCAGAAGGCCACTGGAAATTAAGGCACAGGGCTCTGACTCATCACCATGTAGTAACACTTCAGATAAGGAAAAAACTCAACGTAAGGTGACCTCAGACGGCAGGGATAGGTGTGTGACGAGAAAGCCGCAAGTGCTTGAAGCACTATTTGCCACACAAATTCCAAGATAGTGATGTGATGTGTTGTGTCCCTGTAAACAAGACTGTGGGCCAAACCTCCTGTCTGCACTGCACAACGACACAAGTTCTTTCTTACAACGGCTAATGTATACCACTCTATGCGTGACGTGCTGGAGAACACAAATGAAAAGCAGGCCACTCAAGAACACGACCTGGATGCTCAAGAGAGGGAGAATCCGGGGTAAACAGACAGGGCAGCAGCTGTCAGCAGTCACACAAGACACCTGACACATATTACAGCAAGTACTGAAGAAAAAGCTGGTCATTTTTCATTTAACCATACTATTTAGTTAGTGAGAAAAAATACTGTCAAAAGAACTTTCTCAACCGTGTGCATGCGTGTGTGCATTACACGTGTGTGCACAAATATGCATGTGTCTAGAGAACCACTAACCAATGGGCATCAGAGATGATACATAGGACATTCGTCATGGCTTCTCTGTGTTCGTATGCCTGGATCTGCAGCTGATCCAGCCTTCTGAACCTGACTTCCTCTCCTTTCTAGAAGGTTCTCCTCCTCGATGCTTCTGCCTCCTGCTGTCCTCATCAGCTGCTGTGACTTCATGTCCACCTAACTGGAATACACGGCTTATGATGGCGACCTCCTGACCCAACACCTTTCTTGATCCTTGATAAGCTTCTAACTCCCCTATTACCCACCAAGCACCCAGATGTGAGTGCTCTGAACTCTGGTAGTTGGTCTTACACCATTCTTTCAAGTAGATGACAGTCAGTCAGCACGCTGTGGTATGTACACACTTATTTTTCTTTAAAATGTTAAAAATTAAGATGAGGCTGCCCAGCGCTTACCTAGGAAGCACAAGGCCCTGGGTTCGGTCCCCAGCTCCGAAAAAAAGAACCAAAAAAAAAAAAAAAAAAAAAAAAAAGATGAGGCTGCCCACAGAAAAGAATCCTCAATGCTATTTTTTTTTTTATTTTCCTTGAGTTTTCAAAAAACTTAACATCAAAACTTGGTGGAAATTCAAACCAGCAGCATCTTCCCAAAACCGTAAGACTCAGCGGCTTGAAAAGGTCCAGAAGGAAGAATAACCCAGTAACAGAGAGCGGCTACATCCATTAGTGTCTTGGAGGCTTAAGTTCACAGGCTCAGCCACCCGCCCTGATACCACATCTCTTGGGTCAGTTCTCTTAGCGTTGGTTGGCAGAAGCCTAAAGTAGGACATGACAAGAAACGCTGCTCAAAGTATTTTTCTAAAGCCCAGATGGACACCAGCAGCAAAGCAGAGCGCTAACAGCACCAGCCAACAGAGAAGGCTACCAGGTCAGGAGACCCAGGGAGCCGGCTTAAACAGCTCCACACCTAAGGAGGCATCACTTTCTAAAGCTACATTTTTCAGTCAGCACACAAAGCACTGGGCTTCAGGCAGCTCTCTCAAATGCTGTGTTCTAGTTGTCCTGCCCACTGTGCTCCGTGCTCCCCATCAGCCTCCCCTCTGTAGTGTCTCCCTCCGGGCACAGCCCCTTGTGCTTTAGTGGTGCAGGGACTTTCTAAAAGGAGAGAAAGACACCAAGAACCTGGCAGCACTGAGGGGCTGCCTGAGTCGGCCGGGCTTCTCCCTCTCCCCAGTCTGAACAGTTAGGTACTTCAGTGATGCCCTGTCTGTTCAGTTTGTTTCCTTGGCTTTTGTTTTGATTTGTTTTTTTGAGACAAGGTTATATATAGCTCTAGGTGTCCTGGAACTCACTCAGTAGACCAGGCTGGCCTTGAACCACCTGTCTCTGAATCGCAGCTGCTGGGATCTAACATGAGGGATATCGTTTTTGAACTGCCTTATATATTATCAGGATTAAATGTCATATCTAAAATTTTAAAACAAAGTTAGGCTTAAAAGCAAGAAGTTGAAGTGTTGGGGGCACCTGGAAAAAGTATGCGCACATGAAACCAGCATCGAGGCACACGGGTTCTGTTACTCCGCAGGACTCGGAGTGGTCTCCTCCATGTCCCTGGCTACAGGAAGCTAATGACCCGCTGTCTGTCACCATCATTGGACATCAGCATGAATCTTCCTTTGGATATGGAAATGGGTTGTGTCAAGTTTCTTTCACTCATCTGAATGATTTCAATACACACCCATACTAAGAACATCTGATGGTTTTGTTGGTGGTGGTGGTGTTTTGTTCGAAAATATTTCACTATGCAAATATGCAACAATTCATCCACATCCATCGATAAAGATCCATTAGAGACCTGGCCCTAGCTTGGGATGCTAATAAAGTTTTATTAGACCCTGCCCGACACACAGGGCTGAGTGGTATGGGAGGTGTTCGCTCTTTAGCACCCCTGTAACGGCTTCGCAGAGGATAAATCCCTTCACTTTGCTACCGGTATGGCAGTTCCAGTGGCCCTGAAGCAGCACTGAGCCTTGGTGCTGTCCTAGTCTTAGCTATCATGGTGTGTGCACAGTAGTTCACTGGGGTGTGTGTGTGCCTTCCGCATGGCTAATAATACTGACTGTCCTGGCACATGCTTGTCGGCCAGCTTTTATAATCTCCTTGTGCGAAATATATTTAATTCTTCCTAGGCTGATTTTTATTATCTTTGAGTTGGAAGAGCTAGTAGAACTGTGATTATAGTTGCAATAAAAGTGCCCATTAATTTAGAGGAAATAGCTAACAAATCGAGTTCTCCGGCTCACAAGTATGGCTTGCCTCTCCATGTTTAAGGGCTTCTTCAATATCTCTTAATGTTATGATGATGTCTAGAGAGAGCAGCTCTGTGCATCTTCTACTGAATTTACTCCTATACATTCTGTGGTGTCTGTAGCACTGTAAATACATTTGAGTTCTTGAGCTTTATTGTCAATCTTTACTATATAGTTGCAACGCATTTCTGAGACATGAATCAGAACCTTACAACCTTAACTAACTCATTGACTGCGGCAGCTTCCTTGTAAATTCTTCTGTTTTCCGTGCACAGTCACATCTTCTAAAAACAGATGTTTTACGTCTTTCCTTCCTTACCCTCCATTTCTACCCTCAGTGCAGTGACTGGTCATGTAACAGTAGAGGACCTGACTTGTCATGAGACTGTGGGGAAAACTGACTAGTCATGTGACAGTGAGGGGGACCTGACTAGTCATGTGACAGTGAGGGGGACCTGACTGGTCATGTGACAGTAGGGGTCTTACCTCACTCATCTCCAATCGAGAATAGCTTTAGGTTACAATGCAGGGTTCAAATGATCCTGTCCTACCTTAATGAGACCAAGCAAACAATAAAAACTATTTAGAATGGAGTGAAGCGGGCTCTTTATAGGAGAAACAAAATCAGCTGGAGCGTAACGGGGAGGGGAGAGAGAGACAGGAAGTCACAGACACAGAGGTAGGTGGTCACCACAAAGTTCAACACCAGATCTGAGTAGACACTGAATCTCTGCAGATGGGATGCAGTGAAGCAGGCTTTCCCTACCTTTTTACACTCTAAGCAACCTCGTATTGATTTCACTAAAAGCAAACCTGAAAGGCATTCACAGAAATAGTGACAAAAACCAGTCAGATTCACTTAAATATAAATTGCTGGTAAAGTAGCTGTGAGTAAACCTTTGAAGATTTTTCAAATAGGAAAGGCAGTCAAAAGAGAAAAATCGATTTTAAACTAAAATCTTAGATTTTTGACCAAATGAGAAGCTAAGAGAAGGTGGGAAAATTCAGTATTAGAGGGGAGGCGTGACTACACAAGACTCCAAACCATAATACAAAGGGCCTCTGAAATTCTTGACCCTGCTACCCCTTTGAGATGGTTAACATGGTCGACCTTGCAAGCAGTCCTGAGACAAGTCTCTGGGCACACTTGAGGGCCTATCCTACCCGTGGGCAGCACAGCCTACCTCAGTACTTCATTATCAAGCTGACAGAATCCAGAGTCATCTGGTGGGGCGTCAGCCTCTGGACACACCTGTAAGAGTCCCGACCGTGGGGGGAGAGCCGCCATTACTGAGAGCAGGGCAGAGGAGCGAGAGCGGAGCCGGCACTCCATGCACTGCCCTCCTCACTGTGGAAGTGATGTGACCCGCAGCCGGCTCCTTCCACCTCGATGTCCCACCCAGGATGGACTAGACACATGACCTGTGGTCCAGGATAAACTCTTTCTCCCCTAAGATGCTTTTGTCAGGGTATTTTATCATAGCAATCGGGTAAGAAGTGGAGATAACCCTCCTCTGCCTGAAAGCCTCCGACTTTAGAGAACCGAGGCTGCCCTCACATCTCACCTCATCTTGGCCTCCCACAAACCACCTTCACAGGCTTATCGAAAGCCACAGGAAGAACATAGACTCAAGGTCACCAGATACTCCTGTTTGTTTGTGATCTAATCGTGACTCCAGTCTTAATCTTCAGACTCACATACCCACATATGCACTCAAGTTATTAGATGTTTGCCCAACAGGTGTCTCAGATTCACACGTGCAGTGACATCGCGGTGATATCGGGGTCATCCGTCACTACACTCCCAGGATAGTCAGCAAAATAGCGAGGGAATTTTTATCTTGTTCTTCCTTCTGTTTCTGGATTCGAATTATCAGCTATAAACACACTACCTTACAAATAAAAAGAATAGCTCTAAGCATAAAAAGCATGCCTTAGTTAAAATGTAGCTCATGTTTATTTTAAAAGTCAATTAAACTAAAGGACAAGTGACATTTTCATCTTCACAATGGGGTTTCCTGTACTCAGCAAAAACGGTTAGCTCAACACTGTGGAAAGTCTACCAGTGACTTTAAAACATAGGATCCCGCCGATATGGCTCATGGTGACTACCAAATACACATTAAGTTTTACTTTGAAAAGTGGCTTGGGGCTAGGGAGGTGGCCTAGGGTAAAGTCTTGCTCTGCCAGCGTGAGCATCAGAGTTTGGGTCCCTAGCACCCACACTGGCAGTTCCCACTTGTGAGCCCAGCACTGAGTGCAGGGAACACAGGGAGGTGTGGGCAAACATATCTCTGGGTTGTCCTGAGCAGCCAGCCAAGCCAACGAAGGAACTTCAGACTCAATGAGAGGTGTGTACCAAAAAAAACCCAAAAGCCATGGTGTGGGAGTGACAGAGGAAGACAACTAGCCACCACACACACACACACACACACACACACACACACACACACACACACACACAGACGTCAGACATTAAAGCCAGTCAGAGGTTCCACACATTCCCCTCGACACTGACATATGTGAGCCCAAGCTTGGGGGATGCTGACACAAGCAAGAGATAGGAGCAACATCTATCAGACTTTTAAGGAAAGTCTTACACACTGATAAAGAGGCATCCATGGCAGGGGTGGGGCTATCTCTCCTCCCAGAAAACTTAGTCGCTGAGATAAATCAGCTAGAGCCAGCTATCTTGCAACCCTGGGAGGAGGATGCTGGCCGTTATCTCCAACTTTTATCCACAGCTAAGCGTCTGGAGAATGTCTTGGACTTGCTAATGTAGGCCAGCACTATCCTCTACTGAGCCATGTAGTCATCTTAGTACTAAGGCTCTCCTGACTTCCCCAAATGTCGGCTTCTTGTAGTCTGATTCCCTAGCGCATTTTACTATAACTGGCCAAGCTGTAACAGAAGTCTGCTGGTCTGTTAAACTGTAACTTCTGGGTCACCGGCGTCCTTCAGAGCAGAAGGAATATGGCGTCTGCTAGTTGTGCCATCCAAAAACTGGGGAACTGGGCGTCTGGGCAAGACCTGCGGGCAAGACCTGCAGGCAAAGCTGCAGCTGCACTACCAGGAGATCGGACCCAGCCACCACCGGAGCTCCCTGTGGGCCCCAGTCCCAAGCTGTCCAACAATTCTACTGTACTCGTGATGGCCGCCGGGAAGTTGTGCCTCCCTCAATCATCATGTCCTCACAAAAGGCCCTGGTGTCTGGCAAGACAGCTTAGAGTTCTGCTGTGGCAGCCACTAAGAGGGTAGTGACACCTGCTCCTCCCATGAAGAGGTGGGAGCTGTCGAGGGACCAGCCATACCTGTGACCCTGAGTTGGCTACCTTGCTATGTTTCCAGGGCCACATGACTGCTTTTCCTTCTTGGATTCCCTCTGGGGAGAGTGTGACCAAATTTATAACAAATACATGAAGTACCACATTGTTTCCAAAACAAACAAACAAACAAACAAACCCTGTAACTTCTGTAAAGTTCTGCCGATATCTAGAGAAGTTCCTGGCATATCAAGCTGTAGGTATTTGTTTCCTGCATCACACGTGCAAACCGAGCATCTAACAAGCTTCGATGTCACGCATGTTCAGATACATTTAGCAACCCACCCTACTACGCACACTCGTGGAGATCTGTGTGTGAGTTTGGGAAGTGCAACAGCACGTACCAGGAGGCAAGAACAGAGCACCTCAAACCCAAGCACCCCTGACCCACCCTGAACCCCAGGGAGCTGTGCAGTTAAGGGAGGGGGTGGAGGGACGCAGTACTCTAGGAGGAGCTCTCCCACCAAGAACAGCTCCTTACTCAGTTGACTCTAGTGACCACTCCAAGGTGCCCCAGATACTTGAGGTCTGAACCTAACTAGACCAGGGATGAAGGCAAAACACAGCTCACGGAAACCCAAAAGAAGTCGAGCTTGATCAGTACATGTGGCGTCTTTACAGAGAGAACCAGGTATCGGAAGCTGACAGTGGCCACAGACTCAGCGTCAGCTGCAGGCTCCTTTGACTTCTCTCAATGGCAGCTACAGCTGAAGCCATGTCAGCAGAAGACGCCCACTCAGAGGGGCAGCAGGCCCTTCACCAGCCAAGCCAGGCACAGCTACGACTCTAACATTCCCGAGGTGGAGGCAGGGGAGTCATGGAGATGAAGGCCAGCAAAACCCTGCCCAATAACAAAGTCTTACACTAAAATGAAAAAGTGTGTGTGTGTGTGTGTGTGTGTGTGTGTGTGTGTGTGTGTGTGTGTGTGTGTAAAAAGCCATAAATTCATTTGCTGGTTCTTCCCATTTAAAAGATGTCTCCTACTCGGGAGTAAGCTGTGAGCTGTGCCAAGAAGACACGTCAGGAAAGTACAGTAAATGAACGTCAGTTCCTTGGAAAAGACACCTGAGCCAACACAGTAATCAGTTTTCTCTTCAAAACTAGATGTCAAATATAAAATGTACACATAAAATGACTGCTCTGGCCAGGAACCACTTACTCTGGAATTACAGCCTAATAAAGGTATTGAAATGTTAATGTTTATAGCTTTATATTTTGTAATCAACTCTCTGAACTGATGGAGCCAACATCTATCTAAAGGATGCAGGCATCCTGAGGGGAGAGAGGACATTAAGCAAAGGAAAGCACCAGTAAGCAGGGAGGCGGGCAGGTGGCTCTCACTACTTCTTCCTAAGGCTTCGCCTTCTCAGTCAGAAGCACCTTCTGGCAATAAAACAAGACAGGACAGTTGGGAGGAGGGAAGGAGGGCAGAAACCTCTCTCTACCTTTTAATCTACAGCTTAGAAACATGGCCCATTGCTAATGTCCAAGACACAGAAGAACGGCGGCCGAGAAAGCTCTGCTATGAGGGAGTTCTGTGCGGAATTCAGGCTAAGAAGGAACGAGAGGGCAGAGAGCAACTGTCCAGTGTCACTGACCCCATCTAAAATCTGCCAGAGACCTTTAAAGTGTAAAATAACTTTGACAGATAGTACGGTAGGTTGAGTAAGAGTGGCTCCCACAGGCTCAGAGATTTGAATGTTTGGTCAGGAAGGAATGGCACTGCTTGACAGGCATTAGGAGGCGTGGCCTTAATGGAGGGAGTGTGTCACTGAGGTAGGCTTTGGAGTTTCAAAAGCCAAAGCCAGGCCCAGGGTCTCTCTCTTCCTGCTGACTGTAGATACAAATGAAGAACTCTCATCTATTTCTCCAGCCCCATGTGTGCCCCCATGCTCCCTGCCGTGATGAAAATGATATAAACCTATGAAAGTCTAAGCAGGCCTCTGTGAAACTGTAAGCAGGCCTCAGATAAATGCCTTTCTTTGTAAGAGTAGCTGTGGCCATGGGGTCTCTTCACGGCAACAGAACACTGACTAGGACAGACAGAAACCAGTAATTATCATTTTATTACAAAAGTATTCCTCTGAACAAAGAATACCCCAGGCTTGGAGAAAATGCATTTAAACTTCCTTTTAACAGAATATAATTTGCACACAACTTCAGTGCACTGTAAACATTTCCAAACTCTCCCGATGCTGAGAAGGGAGCCTGCAGCTGGCCAGCTTCAGAGCCATCCAGGTGCCCTAACAGCAGTTACCACCCAGTCAGGATGCCGGCAGACCCTGGTTCATTGTTCCCCAGGTTTGCCTCAGGGCAGTTTTTAATAAACTCTGAGGTCCTAAGTAGAAATAAGAAAGGTCTACTCTGAGCCTGATGATAAGAAAGAAAATGTTAGGTATACAAGACAGGGAACAGCTCCACAACCCAAATTATATTTGTTCAATCCCCTCTACATCAATCACAGGTAAATAAATAAATAAATAAATAAATAAATAAATAAATAAATCTTGAGATCAGTTTCTTCTCAATCTCAAGAGAAGGTTTAAAAATGAGTTAATTCCAGCCACTTCCTCAATAATCACGGAGTATGAAAACAGAAACTCAAAACCTCTAAGTGTGTCAACTCAGTATACAGTCAAGAAGGACACATAGCACCATCCCCAGTAAACTGCTAAAAGCAACAGAATTTCAGAGCCCAGAGGACCAGAACTAGCCCACACTGGATCGCTGTGCAATCAGTAAACAGGTTAGTAAGCAAACACAGCCAGGGCACACTGAGCTATTGGGAGGAGGGAGGGGGCAGACATATCTTCGCCAGCAGGAACTCACTCACGAAGGATTGAACAGAGAGGATCCAAGTGTTTGATGTGCATTTGGAACCATCACAGCTGCAACTGCACCTGCAACTGCACCTGCAACACACCCCTGTCTTTGGGTCCCTATCCCAGGTAGCTTCTCTACAGGGTTGTCATGGAAAGGAAACCCAGGGTGAACAGGCTGCATCTGGAGGGTAAATGTGTGCTATCCATGCTCCCCATAAACTGGACAGAGTCCAGAAAGTAGAATGGAGAGCCCAGTCCCATTCTAGCACTAATAAGCCAGGAGGGGAGTGGCCAGATTTAGTGGCTGCTAAATGCAATGGTGAGGGCATCCTCAATAGGATTCGAGCAGGATCCAGACAGAAAATTCAGTGTTCTTTACTTCTTCAAAAAGCAATTACATTTTACTAGCAGGGCAGAATGGGGTGCTCCACAGTGTTGCCAAGCCTGAGAACCCATGAGCACCAACCTGAAACTTTCTAGTCCCAACACCTGCCCTACGGCAAGCGTCCAGCGATGGTGGCCGCTAGCTCAGCTCCCAGAAGGACCTAACGAAACCAAGTAAGAAAGCATTCAACCTGCCTCTCTCTGGACACCAGAAAATAGCACCTAACAAATTATGTCCTGACCACTTGATTCATGGTATCACACTTCATCCTCACAGCAATCTATGATAGAGACCATGATCACCATCAATCATCATTATCACCACCACCACCACCATCATTCCCATTTTTCAGAAACAGAAAGGCACAGGACAGCTGACCCCAAGTAAGACGACGATGCTGACACTGACGGATCTTTAGCAATTTAGTTCTGTATTTCCCATCCAGAACATATGGCTTCTCTAGAGACTGTACAGGGACCCCAACTTTAGATGTCAATGCCATGCACTGCTAAGCCAGGAGCCAGGGGTTGACAGAGATGTAAACTGGTATTTTACCTGCAGTTCTGAAATGTTTCTCTCGGCAAAAGGTCAGGCCTTAGCAAACAGAGCTCACATTCCCAATGTGTCGGGCATCACTTGAGTCCGGTACTTGGCATTTTTATTTTTTTTTTACTCAAAAGAATCTCATAAACCGTCCATCCCACCCCCTGAGATAATCCCTTCATTTTGCAGGCTTGAGAGACTCAGGGTTGAGGGTTCGAACAATCGCCCCACCAAAAGAAAGGTAGAAACCGTGAAGGGAGGTGACTGTTAAAACCGTCAGCCAGGGACAGAGCAAGCTGCTGCGCTGTGGAGAGTCTTCTGACACTTGGTCATTTCAACAAGCTTTGTGGCTGCTCTGGTGAGAGTCACTTCCATAGGCCCTGAGGTGGAACCCAATGATAAATAGTAGCCATGCCTCCTGGGCCAGTGAGACAGGTCAGTGGGTGAGGGTGTCAGCTGCCAGGCCTCAGGCCGCAGTTCAGTGCCCAGACCCACGAGTGGTAGAGAAAGAGAACCTATTCCCACAGGATGTCCTCGAACCTACACACACACACACACACACACACACACACAGAGAGAGAGAGACAGACAGACAGACAGAGAGACAGAGAGACAGAGACAGAGAATTAAGACAAATATGTAAATAAAAAATTAGTGACTACCCCAAGAGGTTGGCAGTCTAAGGAACTCCACTTCCCAAGGATTACCTAAATGCACAGTTTTAAGAATAATCAAAAGAATATAAAAAGAGGGGGAATCCACAGGCCTCCAAAGCGTAAGAGAATTTTTACCTTAAAATTTAAAGTTTTTGTTATAAATATCACATCCCAAATTCTAACCACTACTGTTCAGATCACACACATTCACCAACCGCCCTAGGGGGTTGCCTACAAATCCAAAAAATGTTATCAAAATGTAACTTTTTTTAATCTCTATCACTAACTTTAAGAATGTAGTAAGAAATTTACATCTTCCGGTCTTTACGATACAAAAACTATACATGAAGTGAAAAGTAAGTACTAAGAATATTTTGAAATAACTACAGCTCTCAGGAAGAGATCAGAAAATACACACACACACACACACACACACACACACACACACACAGTGTCTGTTGCAGACTTGGAATAGCGGTAATAGCAGTGGAAAGCAAACTTTATCCCTCAACAGACAAAAGGGATGATGTGCGTATAACCACATTATCTAATATGCAGACATTGATGTCACTCTGCTTCTTTAACTTCTTGCTGTGGGTATTTTCATGTTAGATCAATCACTCTGTATACTCCCTGAAATCTCCTAACATCTTAAAAAGACATGTTGATAATCCCTAAATCTAAAGCAGCACACCAACTGCTTCCCTGCTACAGATGTTTGAAAGGAAAACCGTCAATAATAAAAAATTCAGTATCATCCTTGGGGACCATGCAAAGGTTGAGTGGTTAAAGGCACTCACCACCAAGCTTGATGACCTGAGGTCCATGCCCCAGAACCCACAGGATAAATGGAGAGACCCACAAATGCAAGTGTCAAACAAATAAATAATAAATAAATAAATAAATGTTAAAAAATTTCATAAGAAGCCAGCTCTCCTCCCCTTCAGACACGTTTCCTTTTCAAACTTTACACGGAGGACTGGTGTGAGTGTGTGTTCATTTTTTTTTTTTCAGGCAAAAAAGAAATCCCACAAGATCCATAAAGTCAAGAGACATACATAGACCCCTCTTCTTGGGCTTGACCCAAGAAGACCTGCTGACTCTATCCTTTCCCACCTTTCTCCCCAAAAACTAGCTATGCGGGAAAACCTAAAAGCCCTAAAAGGAAATCCCCTTTGTGGCCTCATAAAAAAAAAAAAAAAACTTTTATAAAGAATAACTATGCATGTATTCACCACTCCGCATCAATGCTAACGGCAAAGCAAGGCCAGCAAGAGAAGGAAATGTTACAATACTGTTTTGTTACAATACTGCTGAATGCCTTACCTCTACCTGAAATCCCTCAGACACCGCTTCCTCCAGCACAAATTGATTCTCCCGCAGTAGGCCACGCGGCTGCTGTTTAAACACCACCTAGATGCTACTTGGCCACGTCCTAAGCATGCTCTCCCACGTCACCTACTGATTACCTGTATCAAAACACACAGCCCGCAGCTGGGCCCCCTCCGGCCTCCCGAAGCAAGCCCTCGTGTGTGCAGCTCACCCTTTTATAGTGGAGGCATGTGATGCGCGTATCTGCACCAGCTGTTCCTAATTACCTCTCAGACTGGGGTGAATGACTCAGCAACACAAACTCTTTTAAAGAGTCACCCTACCTTGTTAGCCAACCAACGTAGTGAACAAAGGGAAGCCACTTGACAGATCTGACGACGGTTAAACAACAAGAGTCGATCACTCCTCCAAAGCTACTCAACTCCAAGATGACTCACCAGGAGCCTTTTTTCCCCTAGACTCCCTTATGAGGTCCAAAGCCAGAAGTGGCAAGCGCCTTCAAGCCCAGCCCAGAGCTTGCACCACTACCACAAGAGCAGGAAGAATAGGCCAACCCATACCTCTTCCCATTTCTCTGTAGCGCTCAAAGGCTCGACCAGTAACAAATCTACGGTGCTCATCCTTTAATCTTTCTGAACTGCCTTCCCTGCAAACACAGTAGTCTGAAAGGAGTGCTCGAATACCTAAACAAAGACCCAGCAGGGGCATCCTCCGAGGCAAGCAGTCACAACACTACAGTTCTCCAAAAAAGAACAGCATCCTGCAAAAACAGTCTTTGTTCTTCCAAGCCTGTCGCAGGAGCTGGATTTTCCCACACACGTTCTTTCAGAATTACTACGTCTGCCTTGACTCAGCGCACGCTGAGCGTAGAGAGCTCACTACATAAAAGCCAGCGGCGCAATTCCACTAAATGACACCAAAGTACCGGAGAAGATCGAGAACGCGTTGGCCCTGGCGCTACCAGACACGAACACAAAGCTGATGTCTATCATCGAGACCCCACTCTGCCTATGCTGTGCGAGTCTAAATTACAAACGTGCGGCGAGCTACAACAAAGGGGAGCGCGGACCGCCGGCTGGTCCCGGAACCCCGGCCGGCTCGGCCTTGCCCCCGCAGCAGGCGGAGCGGGACGCGGCCCGCGGAGCGCGGTGCAGGGCGGCGCCGGCACGGCCGACCCGGAGTGTCCGCGCACCGCGTAAACAGCACGCAGTCCGCCGCCCCTTCTAGGCCCGCGCGGCCGCCCGCCACCAGCCCCGGTGACCCCCGGGAAGGACGGCAGCCCGCACCGTCCGAGCCACTCACCGGAGCCGAGGCGCGGCACGGCCCGACTGCAGGCGGCAAGCGGCGGTCAGGTGACTCACTCCCTCCGCGCGGACGGCCGCCCGTCTCCTCCCCTGCGCTCCGCTCCACTCCGCCACCGCCGCCAGCGCCTCCCGGCGCTAAAGCCCCGCCCCGCCCCAGGCCCCGCCTCCTGGCTGAAGCCCCGCCGAGCTCCAGGCCACGCCCGTGTCTGAGCCACGCCCCGCTCCAGGCCACGCCCTCCGCTGGTAGGATCTCTATTTCGCCTTGGGCGAACTCGGTGTAACGTTGTGGAGCAAAGTACTGTGTGCCCAGGCCTCCAACCGCGTGCCCTACCTCCTCTGCCTTTGGTGGCAAGGTTACACGTCCCGGGAGACCACCTCCTCTAACCTGCTGAAGGTAAAAAAAAGAAAAAAAAAAAGAAAAACCTGACGTCTCCACGACCCCTGAGTTGTTGTTCTCGCCACCCACACACAACAGATTAGGTTAGGGTCTTCTGCCCCACAACCTCCAGAAACCTCGGAAGTTCGGTTCAGCTAAGCTCCTGTGCTGCTTTCCTGTAGGAGCGTGAGAACCAAGTGTTTGAACTTGCCGAAAAGGGTGTGTCAACATCTGTCTGAAGCTAGGCAGGACTTTTAGGAGCAGATTCTGAGAGGAGAAGGCTGTTGCCCTTCTAAATGATCACTAACTCCCCTTCAAGTTGTTTGTGTCCGATGAGGCCCTTCCTCGAAAACCACAAGGCATGTATGTAACCTGGACTGTGCTTTGCTCATTATAACCCTTTAATATGCATGCTTCCCTGATCAAATCCTTTCGCTGCTTGTACTCAGCCCGACACTGCTTTGAGAGTAATTCCTGTGCCCTTCACAGTTGCCTGAATAATCTGCACTCTTATTTACTAGCTGTATTCACCAACAAGCAAACACATTGTACCGGCCTTTACATCCGGAATAATGTACTAAGCATCTGGTAGCCTACTTCTGTCCTTCTATGCTGTACCACCAGGAACCATGAACGCCGGTTCAATGTCCTGTTGATGTCAGCCATCGTTCCTCAAGTCCTGCCCCTGCTTTTATCCTCAGCTACTTATTTGAATGCTTGTCCAATTGTTCGTTTTTATTTTTTTTATTATGTTCACGGTTCAAGGCAGTGTTTTTCTGCAAGGCTGCATGCACTCTCCACAAGGCTTATCAGTCTGGAGAAGGGGTGTGCTGGGCTGACTGACCTGATTAGAAATGAGGAAGGAATTACCACCCCAGAGGCCTGTAGCCCCTGAGACGTGTAGCCCTGGTAGGATTTCTGGAAAGAAATCGTGTTGCTGGCTTTGAGTTCTAGTGGAAAGATGCAGAAAAATGGGTAGCCCCAAAATGCAATGTACTCCTTAAACACACATGACAGGCCAGGGGCTCCAGGCAAGGGGTTGCTACCCAGTAGTAATATCATTGACATGACTACATCTGTTCAGTGCATAAACTGTTGTGACTTAAGAACACTCAATTACCTCCAAAACAGGTGAGAATCGGGCCTAAGTGTCGTGGGTGGCCGTGTGAGTGACAACCCAAAGGCTTCCTGAGGAAGCAGAGCTAAAACCAGGGCTTGGCTGAGAGGAGTGTGATCCAACAGGCCGTGAGGGGATCCAGACATGGGGGCAGGTGGCTTCCGGATCCTGAAATCATTATGTAGGTAATCAGCGAGAAATGAGGGGTGTGGGTTGATGAGGGCTCTGACAGACATTCGAGAGTTCTGAGGCATCATCCACTCTACTTCCGTTCCGAGACAAAGTATAATCTGCCTGCTTTCCACACCTCTCCAGTACATTATTTGGAAAAATTACTTTATATAATTACTTTACTTAAGCATGTTTATCTTGACTTGTCCTCTAAGAACACGTATTTTAGCATGGGCTGCCCACCCCAACTATTTGACAAAATGGGAAGAAAAACGGCAAAACAGACTGTCTTAGTCCGGGCTTCTATTGCCACAATAAAACACCATGAATAAGAAGCAAGTTGGGGAGGAAAGGATTTATTCAGCTTACACTTCCACCTTGCTGTTCATCAGCAAAGGAAGTCAGGACAGGAACTCACACAGGGCAGGAACTTGGACGCAGGAACTGATGCAGAAGCCATGGAGGGATGCTGCTTACTGGATTGCTTCCCCTGGCTTGCTCAGCCTGCCTTCTTATAGAACCCAGGACTACCCGCCCAGGGCACACAGTAGGCTGGGCCCTCCCCACTTGACCACTAATTGAGAAAATGTGCCTTACAGCTGGATCTCATGGAGGCATTTCCTCAAGGGAGGCTCCTTTCTCTGTGATAACTCTAGCATGTGTCAAGTTGACACAGGAAACCAGCCAGTACAGAGACCAAAGAGTACAAACATTGTATCCATGAGAGGAGCTAGAAAGTGAGCTGTTTCCAATAGAGATCCCATGCTATTCAAAGATCTACAGGGGAAAAGAGAAGTCAAGAGTTCAGCCGTGGGAGTCACAATCATAGGGAGAAGGCTCAACTGGGAACTCCTGCTCACTGCTCCAAATTCCTTAGTCAGGTTCTACTTGATGAGATCAGAGCCATATTTGATTATGCCACATCTGAAACGTTGCTTGTCCTTTTACCTGGGAGCCTCACTTGAGGGTACACTCTGCCTGGGACCCTTGACGGGGAATTCCAGAGATCTGTCTTGAAGATCCTTCCCAGCCTATTTCTACTGGATGTGCTAAGTAGTCAATTTTATGATCTACCCCTTTTCTATTTATTATTTTACTTTGGTTTCTGTAGGCTGATCAGATTCACTCATTCAAAACTAAAATGGCAGCTATCGTAGACGATTCTCCGACTCACACAGAACAACACCTATGCAGTCTTTCTCTGGAGCATTCTTCTCCCCTCCACACCAAGATTTCAACGTTTTCTCACAGGATCACAATGGCCTCTATTCTGATCAGCCAGACGGAACTTTCCTACCAAGGCATCCGGAGATTTGAGATTGCCAGGACTGTGAGGAGCAACTCAAATGACAGCGACTGAGATCTACAGGACTTGAAAGTGCAGACTCTGGACTGAGATTCTAATTCCACAGGACTGAGCGGCACAGGGATCAGCACTTTTAACATTGATGTGGGTGGCCTTCGGGTCACGGTTGAGAAACTCTTAAGTTCGAACTTGAAGTTTGCCACCTAGCAGGGGGAAAAAAACATGATTAATAATAAAACAAAACCAAGCCAATGGGAAGGATAATGCGCTATACCTGGAGCTGGATTTCTTCCCTTGGCTGATGAGAGATCTTTCAGATGTGTGTTGTTTAAATTATTCTAAAGTTGAGAGGGTAGAAAGAGAATGTGTGTAGGCTGGATGAAGGGAAAAGACAATAATTTTCAGTGTTCCTTGCTTTGAATCAAAACCACTTGAAGAAGGAGGAGGAGGAGGAGGAGGAGGGAGAGGAGGGGGAGGGGGAGGAGGGGGAGGAGGGGGAGGGGGAGGAGGGGGAGGGGGAGGAGGGGGAGGGGGAGGAGGAGGGCGTCTTTCTCTACAGTCTGACCATCGGCATATTCACAAAGGGCTATGTGGACTGACTCCGCCTTCTGGACGTCCTGAATTAGCATAGCGTATTAGCTACTAAGTCAAGAAAACATGGGCATTGCCCCCAATTGCCGATTATTCACTGTACTCCAGTTTTTCTCCCCGCCCCCCCCCCCCCCGCACTGAACATGTTTACAAATTGAAGCGTGCACAGTTTCCTATGCTCTTCTGAGGGGGTTTCATCTGTCGGCTTTTAAGGATCTCCTTGGGATCTTTTGCATTATTTGTTCCTTAAAATATTAATAAAAAAAGATTGCTCAAGTTGGTTTTTTTCTCATGAGATTTTTAAAGGGAAAAGAACCTTCAAGGTGATGGGCAGGCTGCTGGGAAGATGCAGGTGTGAAGACTTGATGTCAAAGCCAGTCCACACCCTGTAATCCCAGCACTGGAAAAACAGAGATGGGGGACGGAGGTGGGGGGGTATCCCTGGAGCTCAGAGGTGTGGGGAGGGGGGAATCTCTATAGCTAGCCAGCTGAGCCAAACCAATAAACTTTAGGTTCAGTGAAACCCTGTCTCAAAAACAAAATAAGGTTGAGAATTATATAAGACACCAGGATTGACCTGGGCCCCCACATGCAAATGCATGGGGTACATGTGCATAGACACGTGAATGAATTCACACACATACATCCCTGTGATGGTTTCTACATGCTTGGCCTAGGGAGTAGCACTATTAGGAGGTGGGACCTTGTTGAAGTAAGTGTGTCACTGTGGGTATGGGCTTTAAGACTGTCTTCCTAGCTACCTGGAAGTTAGTTTTCCACTAGCAGCCTTCAGATGAAGATGTAAAACTCTCGGCTCTGCCTGCACCATGCCTGCCTGGGCACTGGCATGTCCCTGCCTTGATGATAATGGAGTGAACCTCTGAAACTGTAAGCCGTCCCCAATTAAACGTTGTCCTTATATGGGTTGCCTTGATCATGGTGTCTGTTCATAGCAGTAAAACCCTAAGACAATCCCCTACAAATGCGCGTGCCCGCCTGCCCCCCCCCACACAGAGAGAGAGAGAGAGAGAGAGAGAGAGAGAGAGAGAGAGAGAGAGAGAGAGAGAGACTGAGACTGTAGGAAGGAAATGTGATTATTATCAACTGATGTTGACAATCAATTGAGAAAATCAGCCTGGTGCAGAACATAAAGATTCTATGCTACTGTCCCACATGATGCTTCTTTGCCTCATAGCTGTGGTTTGCAGTCCCCAGGAAGATGTACCCATGAAGCAGGGACATCCCACCCTGTTGATCACTTACGCTCCTTGACTTATGCAAAGCGGTGGCAAAGCTTTCTATGCGCACACCTCCGGTCCATGCATCACCAAGCTTGCGCAGCGCTGCGCATGCGCATTATTCCAAAAACAATACTCTTGTTTTCAAGCGTTTCTTGTCTTCATTCTCTTTTCAGACATTATAGCGGCTTTATCGCAAAAACAAGATTGTGTCGTTTACGCTGAAACGCATTTTAAATAACTCCGAGCCGCTGCCGAGAAGAGATTTTTCGAAGAAATCTAGAAATATTCGCCATCGTTCTCTCTTCTGGGGACAGAGTACCTGGCATGGCTGTCAAGATGAAAAACCCAAATCCTTCCAGGAAGCAGCACGTGGTGACTGTGAGTGACAACGTGGCACCATATCTGGACAAAACATAGCATTCGTCAGATGATAGGTGGGTCCTCCGTTTTCTTCTTCTTCCTTCTGGGGAGAGCTACAGAGTCACAGTTACTTCTCATTCACACTCAGCTCCGTGTCTTACTTCCTAGGACACCTTACAGTCCCTCTAACGCTGGCCCAGGGCATCCTCTGTCATGCTCTGGTGCTGTGCTTCTGTAAATAACTGTCCACTAATTCCAGCAGCAAAATCTCTGGACGGGTGCCAAATCTAGGCTTTGAACTACAAGTAGGGGATGCTGAGATAAAACAGACTCCTACCTCCAGGAACGTTGCCATTTAATACGTCTCTCAAAAGTGATGAAGAGGGGTTGGGGATTTGGCTCAGTGGTAGAGCGCTTGCCTAGCAAGCGCAAGGCCCTGGGTTCGGTCCCCAGCTCCGAAAAAAAAAAAAAGAAAAAAGAAAAAAAAAAGTGATGAAGAACTGAAACCATGGCCCCTATTCTTCATTTGAAACTACGTGTGTGTGTGTGTGTGTGTGTGTGTGTGTGTGTGTGTGTGTGTGTGTAAAATGCAGATTTTATTTCCTAGGGAGCAGTGTTTACTGGAGAACAGGAAAGAGAAAGAAGGTGAGGAAAAGGTAGCCTCCAGTGAAGAGAGAAGGCAGAGGCCAGGACTGGTAGCACACACCTGTAAGCACAGAGCATAGAGAGTCATGAATTTGAATTCAATCTGGGCTACAAAGTAATACCCTTGCTCATTTTCCCCCAGAAGCATAGATAGCAGACAAAGGGAAGGGAGGCGGGGTATTAGAGCAGAAAAAAACTCTGTGTGACAAGGACTGAAGGTGTGAACCTGGTGATACTGAGATTTAACGACATCCAAAGTGGCTCAAAGACAGGAAACATAAGCACTTCCAAAATCCAGCAGAAGGCTGTAGTGGGATAGAGACGTCGTCGGCAGAATTTGTCACTCTCCCCATTGTCTCAAACCTGGTCCTGCCCTGAGGAAAACATGACTGGATCTAATCTAACAGTGGAGTGGCCACTATTTCTTCTCCTGAAATGACCTCCCTTAGAAGGTCATGCGGAAAACCAAGCCACTTTGCTATTAGAAAGTCAGCACAGGACATGCCTCTCCATTCTAACCCAGCAAAGTCTCTAGCATCAAATCCTGGTCTCTTGCATGAGCCCCTGCTATGCGGGTTACCTCCTCAGCGTAGACATAACGGGACGGTGCTTGTCTTTATCAGAACAGCTGTGATTACCCATCAGCGACCCTCGTGATAAGACCTAATGATGTTCTCTCAGAGAAGAAAGGCCAGGGCTTCATTAGTTCCTCCTCTGAGATGTCAACAACTCACTTTTTGCACCTTTCTGCCAGCCATCTGTGATTCTGCCCTAGTCGTCTGTAGTCTTAGATGCTAAAGCGTAGAACGTTCACCGAAGGCTAGGACTCCGTCTGTGCAGCTGTAGAGACGCAGTCATGCCTTTCGGTTGTACAGCTGTTCTGGGGTTCTCTAGTAAGTAACCCCCAAGATAGGTGGGTAGGATCATTTCACTGATCTATCATTAGCACCCAACCTGGAAGGAAACTGAAAATATACATCCTTGACAGACTGTGTTCCAGGTAAAAGAGTACTTGTACTTTGGAAGGGCGACAGTGAGTGAGAAGTGCTGTAATCCTAGAGAAGAAAAGAGTCGTGAGTACAGATGCCATCACAACAGCCTGTTTCCTGGAATGGAATTCGACAGGTAAGAAATACTTTCAGTAAAGAAATGATTACCCTCGGAGATTTAAAAATCTATAGGTAAGATCTGTGATAACAGAGGAGAGATGTCTTTGTCACAGAGACACAGAGAGTTGGATTAATTGCAAGTGGCTAGTTTGCACTGCTGGCCACTCCACTTCTGTTCCTCCGACCTCCGTCCTGCCCTGTGTTCCCAGTGGCACACCTAAGGATGCATGGGCTCCCCATCAGTTGTTTGTGTACCGTAGCATGTGACATTATCAGCTGAGCTGCTTCCCCACTGTGCCACGGGTATGGCTACATTCCTTTCTTAAAACCCTCAATTCCTTCCAGGTCACCTTCACCTAAAGTTGTAGTCAAAGGAACATCATTTTAGGGGTGCTGATACAAAATGTCCTGTTTTGCATATCTCTCACATTAGGATGCACGCCCCCTCCTCAGTGTGCTCTGTCCTCATCTCTGGGAGTGGTCTCAACTGGTTCTTCCTAGTTCCCTGACCGATTGATGGCCAACAGTCGAATGAAAGTGCAGTGGAGGGCTGGAGAGATGGCTCAGTGGTTAAGAGCTCCGACTGCTCTTCCAGAGGTCCTGAGTTCAAATCCCAGCAACCACATGGTGGCTCACAACCATCTTTTTTTTTTTTTTTTTATTAACTTGAGTATTTCTTATATACATTTCAAGTGTTATTCCCTTTCCCGGTATCCGGGCAAACATCCCCCTCCCCCCTCCCCTTCCTTATGGGTGTTCCCCTCCCAACCCTCCCCCCATTGCCGCCCTCCCCCCAACAGTCTAGTTCACTGGGGGTTCAGTCTTAGCAGGACCCAGGGCTTCCCCTTCCACTGGTGCTCGTACTAGGATATTCATTGCTACCTATGAGGTCAGAGTCCAGGGTCAGTCCATGTATAGTCCTTAGTTAGTGGCTTAGTCCCTGGAAGCTCTGGTTGCTTGGCATTGTTGTACATATGGGGTCTCGATCCCCTTCAAGCTCTTCCAGTTCTTTCTCTGATTCCTTCAACGGGGGTCCTATTCTCAGTTCAGTGGTATGCTGCTGGTATTCGCCTCTGTATTTGCTGTATTCTGGCTGGCTCACAACCATCTTTAATGAGATCTGATGCCCTTTTCTGGTGTGTCTGAAGACATCTACAGTGTACTCATATATAATAAATAAATCTTTAAAAAAAAAAGAAAGTGCAGTGGATATGTTAACACAACTAAACAAGAAAGGTAGCTGTGGGGAAGAGAAGTTAACACGTGAAGACAAGAAATAAAAGCCAAAGGTAGAAGCAACAATCCTGTGCACTGCCCAAGGTTGAAGATGTGTAGCCATAGACATAATATTTGATCCCGGCACTCTTACCTAGGATGACAGGAATACAGATTGCCATGGTTTGCATCATTGGTTTAAATAAGAATGAACCTGGTAGGCTCATATTCTTGAATACTTAAGAAGTGGCATTAGGAGTTGTAACCTTGTTGGTGTGGACTCATTGGAGAAAATGTGTCATGGGGGTTTATTTGAGGTTTCAAATAATCAGTACAGTGGCAGGATCTAGAGCTCTCCCTCCTTCTCCAACACATCCAGTGTGTCTGCCTGCACACTGCCATGCTTCTGGGCATGGTGATAATGGACTAAACCTCTAAAAGTGTGCACCAGGCCTAGTTAAATTTTTTTTTCTTTATAAGAGTTGCCATGGTCTTGGTGTCTCTTCATAGCAATAGAAACCCTAACTAAGACAGCCATTGAAATCATTCTGCTCACATTCCGCTTTGACTCTGTCTACTGGCATCTGGCTTTGCATGCAACCACTTTTACCTCAGGAGGCAGATAAAATAGTGGGTAGACAGTGCTGTTTGATACACTACAGGACTATTGATACAATGAAGCTTGTTGGCAATGGTCTTGTTGTAAATTATCCATCTCCCAGTGTTCTCAATGCTTCTGCAACTTTGTATGTAGGTGCCTCTGAAAGCTGAATCACCACTGATGTCTCTAAGTCAGACTTCAGAGGCAGCAAGTTCAGAGTCGCTGTGAGAGGGATGAGGGAAACCCTGGCCAGGCCTTCTCAGTGGAGTCCCTACTGCACAGAACCACCTTTCGCATTCATCTCTGGTGGGTTCGTGACTTTCCTTCCCCCGAAAGACAGACAGAAGGAGGAGTCCTTTCAGTCAAAAGTTTAAACATCACAGAGTCTTAGGTCAGCAGGACAGGACACGTAGATGCAGCTCAGGTCCTCAGAGGCTGCCATGAACAGATGCCCCATTGTGATTTCAGAGTTTCCTCTCTAGGCAAGGAAAGAAATCCCCATTCTTCTGAACTTCTACAAGGGAGTTTCTGTTACAATAGGCTAGTGTGTTGACCTGTAGGTCCTATAAACTCACGGCTTAATCTCAAGCCTCCCATATTTTTCTGATACATTCCGGGATGAACAGGAGTGCAAGGACTATTAGGAAAATAATGGACTGGATGGAGTTTTTAGCACAGCAAGATCAATTTTTTGATTTCTAACCCCCATCTGATGACCACAGAGGCACGAGGAATCTACAGGAGGTTAGTAGGCGATAAGGATAACCCTTGTGACTAGGGTCAATGCCTTTGTAACACATCCCTGGGAAACTCCCTTACTCTATGGCAGGAAGGCAGAGAAGGAAGAGCTCCCACTAGAACCAGCCATGCTTAACCCTTCCCTTAGAATTCCATCCTCTGTGACTGGGAGGGACAAACGTTTAAGTCACTGCAGTGTGTGGCAGTGTGGCATCGTGTGTTGCGGTGCAAATGCTGGAGACACTCAGCCTGTGATTGTGAAGTGGAAGTCAGTCAGCGAGCAGCAGGGAACAACCGTGTAATGGTAATGACAGAAAGAGAGGGCCGGATACATGGACCTGACTGTGGAGCTATGGAGACTGTTATTATTGACTTACAGGTTGCTACTTCCTCTTCAGGATAAGTAGATCACGGAGAGGAATGCAGAGATGTCAGTAAAAATACTCTGACTAAGTTTCAGGAAGTGACTCTTTTGAGATATGGGACAGCTGCCAGAGAGGGGAAAGGGGAAGTGGAAGTTGCAGTCCTTCAAAACAAACTCATGGATTCTAGCTCCATGCAAACCCTGGGAGAGCGTGAGAAATCGTATGGCTCCTTCTATACTGACACTTCAAACTCTCATCCCTTTTTGATGAATCAGAGAACAGAATAACTAATGAAGACCCACATCATAATTGACAGGTCACGCCAACTGCTCTGTGGGTAACATTTTAAAATTAGATGCATGTTAAATCCTTGT
Organism: Rattus norvegicus; assembly: GCF_021556685.1. Lineage (NCBI taxonomy): Eukaryota > Metazoa > Chordata > Mammalia > Rodentia > Muridae > Rattus > Rattus norvegicus. The sequence continues at coordinate 40,603,607 of NC_141544.1, read as the reverse complement.
AGATAAAACGAGCCAACAGAAAGATGAGACATTAAATCTCATTTAGTTAAAGGAGATATCTTTATATACCAAAAAGAAAAATCTGAAAATTTTACAAAAGTCAAAGGAACATCTTTAAATTAATTCTAAAAGCATCAAGTTAAATTTATTATTAGAACTTCAGAAAATGTCCTATTGGCTAAGACCTTAGGGATGAATTATGGGCCAGCATTGTACATGACACTAGATGGTAAGTAGAAGAGAGATGACAGAAAAAAAAATTCATAGTTGTTGCTGAACTAGCATAGCTTTTAGAAGAAATGTCACTCACGGGTAAAATTCTTATTAAATTTCTATTTTTAAGTATGCTGCTGAGAATAAGAATATATAATTCATTGTCATTTGTAAGGGGACAGAGCGATGTTGTTAAAAAGTGCAAACAGCCAGAAGGAGCTGTATCCTATTCAACCCTCTGAATACATCTCTTTCCCACTTACTAATTTACAAACCATTTTCATAGGTTTTGTGTCCATTGCTACACCACCTTCTAAAGTAGATTTAAAAGGAATCATCCCAAATGGAAAGGTGGACTTGTCAATCAAAAGGATCACGGCAGGTGCTGTGCCGTTCTTCAAACTCATTGGCCAGTAGCCTGTTCCTGCCCTGGGCACCCTGTATAAGGATCCTGTAAATAAATACGGATAACTGAACTCGATGCCACCAGTTTCAATCCAGTTTCAACGCTCGTTCGTTGTCCTGTCACACTGATTGACACTCCTGGCTATTACTGTGTGTGCCCTGTGATGCACCATCCCTTCTAAAGTTGGACCAATTCCTTAACAAAGAGGGTATTCTAATCCGTCTTACTGCAATGATCAACAATGACATCCCCTGATCCAGGTGGAGTCCAGCTTGGAGTCACCTCGAGCAATCCAGGGATGTCACGGAAGGGGAAACAGGAGGGTGTGAAGTTGGACTTCCTACTACTAAGTCAGCAAGTTCAGAGAGCAAGTGTTCAGTAGCCTTGGATACTTAGTAGTCCAATGATGGGAAGGCACAGGGCACACAGCTCACTGCAGGCTGCTTTTAGAGGGACTTTTGTCCCTACAGAGAGCCATCTCAAGATAGTGACGGCACGCATGGACTTTAGAACCCAGCAGTTTGAGTGCTGGCTCCACTCCCTGCCACTTGGGCTTGCTTTGTTGGCCACTAATAAGAGCCAACCTGGTTCTTATTACAACGGAGTCACCACAAATACTGAATGAGATAGAACAGAGAGCATTTGGAACAGCACCAAGTGTTAGCTTTGTAATAGTGGAAAAGAGGATTTTACTTTTGACAAATTAAAAGTAAAGGTATTATCAGAGACCAGACCCCCACCAGACCCCACTTTTCTGGCTCTGAGATAGAATCAAATCATGAAGAATTAAGTAGTGGGGTAATGAGCACTAATAGAACACTCCCTGGGAGATCTTATTGAATGAGAGCTTTCAGGATAGAGAGTAAAACGCATGGCTTCAGCATCTGCTGCATTCCTTTTAAAGACTGATCATCTATGGAAGTTGCCTGCCCTCCCCTTCCCTGTGTATGCCAAATTAGAAATGTCCAAGATGTTATTTCTCCCTGGGAGGCACTTAGGCCAGAACGTAAACATCATGCTCCCTTGGCCATGGTTGGGGACTACACCACAAGACATAGTCTCCAAGTTCCCATTGAAAGCCTGCCTCCCGTGGGACTCCTGCCCAAGACTGCCCGTTGGTCTGGGCACTAGCTACTTTTCTCATAGCTGTGGCCAACCTAATAAGAAATAACTTAAGAGAGGAAGGTTTATTTAGGGCAGATAACCCATCATGACATGGAAGCCATGATGGTCCAGGTTCTGTTAGGAGTGGCTGGAGCTTGCGACTGGGATTCATCGTCCTGTGGTATGGATCCCGAGGCAGACCCAGGACCCCTGGGTCTTGGACTTCCAAGCCTCCACAACATTGAGCCAAATCAATTTCATTTCTTTACAAATGCACCCAGTCCGTTATTCTGTGACTAAAAACTAGGTCTTGATCAGACCTATATCTGTCATAGCCTTGATGTCCAAGCCTCCAGAAATTCTGATATTTATAAGCCACACTGCTTATGTTTATGGTATTTTTAAAAAGCAGCCTGAGTAGATTAAGGCCAAGAAATGCCTCACTTTATAATGTGAAGGTGTACTCTTGGGCCAGAAGACCTGAGTCCAAATCTTACCTCACCATTTATTAACACCAACGTGTGTGAGGCTGCATCCTACCTGTGAACATTTCAATCTAAGTAACTCATTAGTCAGGAATTGCCTTACATTTTGAGCTGTCTAAATAAGCATTTGCTGAATACTCAGTACAGAGGTAGGCAGTCCCCATGCAATACTTCACAATCATCAAAACAATGTGTGTATCTAGCCCTGCTTCATAATGAGAAGTTTGAGTGGCCGAGACATGAGACGATTTGTCCAAGATCACTTGGAATGACTATCCACATGCAGGGAAAGATGTGTTCAATATGAAATAGTAAGAAAAAAAATCACAAAAGGAAAAACTTCATTCTATATACGAATAGCATGAAGGAGCTTTTGAATGGTTATCAATACTCCAGAGAGTGCAAACATATATGAGGCAACTTCCTGGTTGGTATTCACAATCCCAAAGATGGGAAAGTAAAAGGGGACATCGGACAAAGCCCAAAGGAGCTTATGGAGTTCAGAGCAGCATCCAAGGGGAGCAGAGGTGATCATCATTTCTCTACAATTAGGACCAGGAAAAGTCCTAGTCTTTTGCACTTGTGATCAGTAATCACCAGGGTAGACTGAACAAGAACACATGGTATGACTAACTCAGGTTCTTCGAAAGGCAAACACCAGGATGAGATTGCCCAGGACAGTCAGGGAGAATGTCTGTATGAGATGGAGTAGGAAGACTTTTGTGCCAGGTCTGACTTCAGTCCAGGAGACAAGAACTGGGCAGTCTAATGAAGCTTCACAAACACCAGCAGAAAATCCACGAGCCTAAGACAGAACCAAGAGAACGCCCACGGCTCCATGAACGAGGTTGCTAGACAGCTCCAACATTCCGTCACTGACCAGGAGCGGCCCATGCGGGGCCATCGCCTGGAGCAAAGTTACTCATCCATTCCTAAGATTCGTAATTATATGGCTGAGCTACATTAATGGGGGATAGGGAGCAGGGTGCATCCTCAAACCCCCTTTAACACATCCCAGAATGTCTCTATTGGGATATCCTCTTCATTCTGAACGTTTTGCAGAAATAAAAATAAATAAATCGAGCAGTCACTTTTTTTTCTTTTGAGACAGGGTCTCCTACATCTCAGGCTCGCCTCAAATGACTCTATAGCAGGTCTGATCTTGTACACTGGGTTCTCCCACCTCTGCCTACCATCAACTGCTAGGATAGTGGATATGTGCCATGAGGATTTATGCAGGACTGAGAATCAAACCCAGAGCTTCGCGCACACAGTGCAGACACCTAAATACCTGGGCTACCACCCCGGCCCATTGGCTAGCTTTGATTAAGGCCTTCTCTGTACCAACAGTCATGCTGAGTGCTTGGTGTAATTTTTTTCTTTTACAGTCCTCACATGCCCAGAGGGAAGATAATACCATTACCAGTCCAGGAGGGAGGGGAGTGGATTTCAAGATTCAGAGAAATTGAAAAATGTCCTATTAATAAAAACCTAGAAAGAGGCAATGTCACGGTTAAAACTAGGCTCCTGAAGTAGCTTTCTCTATTAAGGCCTTAATGACACTAATTTCACATTAAATAATATAATTATGAGAATCAAATGAAACCACCCAGGTAAAATCCCACAATGCACTGCTCAGGTAGTAAGAGCTCAAGGAATATTATGTTTACTTAGCAGTTGAGCCAACACTCAGTTCCAACTCTGACTAATATGAATGTCTGTGTCTTGGCTGCTGATCTGGAATATTCGTCCAGGTAAAGTCTTTGTTTCAATCAGATAATATTGGGAGTAGTTGCAAGAGGCATTCAAAAAGCAAAAGGAGATGTGGAGCTCTGTATCGCCTTGAAAGAAATAATATCAATCACACAGATAGAATTCAATGATAGGGGATTCTAGAAATGTCAGGTATGTGTCCTTTCATTCCCCAGGGAAGAGAGTCATGCAGGTGCAGCTTGTTTCCTTCCTGTTCAGAACTAGAATTACGCAAGATTTGTGAGACAAATGTGCCAGTGAAGAAAGGATGAGATGAATCACACCCTCGCCAATTTTAAAAGTGAAGGAGGCACTGTAGAAATATCTAGATCTTTACTCCTGCCCAAGATGGCAGGAACAGGAATAAGACTTCCCGCTCTACCACAAACAAACAGGCAAAGACTTTTAAAAAAGGAATGCAAAATTATAATGTCTTTTACATCTTGGAGTCTGGGGACATGGGGCAGTGTTCCCCGAAAAGAAGAAATCCACAAGGGATACGTCTTGTGAGCATTGGCTGTCTATCGCACAGACAGAATTCCCAGGCAGAACCAAGTGGTTGAGCTGTAGTACTTAGAGCTCCTTGGCAAAACCAAGATAGCTAGAATTCGCATAAGACAAAGTAAAGGAGCAGGGAAATGGGAGGGACGGGGAGAGAGACAGGATGGAAATGAGGCAGAAGGGAGAGAAACCACTTACTCCAGGAAGCTGCAGAGTTCTGCAGCCTAGCTCTTTACGGTTGGTCTGCACATGCATTTGGGGGAAAATGCTGGCAGATGGGGAAAGAATTGCGCATATTTAACAAAAAGGCAGAGGAAACAGATCCTGAGTCCCACAGAGCTGGAAATGGTTGAAGCATCTTCTTGCCAGAGAGGAAACCCTCCTGACAGTGCAGACTGTAGAGCAGTCAGGATGTTGATTTAGAAATCAGACAAGTCAGCTCTGAGAGATTGCGCTGCTCCTACTCTGTGAGGCCCAGAGGCTCGAAAGGATTAACAAACGTTCTTAACTATCTCAGTGAGGTTCAAGAATATTTATTCATGGAGTGTCAAACCTGTCCATTTACAATGAACTGCTTAAAATATTGGAGGAAATTAACAGCACACTAGGCACTAGGGAAGGAAGGATTAATTTGGAGATGCTGCAATAGAAATGATCCGAAATGAAACTGATTTTAAAGGCAGGAACAATGAGGAGGCAGTCACTCTCTTGTGAGGCAAATGGGAGAAGTCCACCATACAGGTCTTTGGAGTTGCCAAGGAAATGAGAAGGAAAAGTATTTAAAGAGATAAAGGTTAAAAAGTTTGCCTAATGTGAGAAAAGCTATGAAAATATTTCTTCTAGAAGCTCCACAAAGGACAAACACAGGAAAAGAGAAATGCACCCGTCTGCTTTGCTGCCTTCTAACCCTTAAAGAATTACAGCCAAAACTATCCCTCACCTTCTTTTTGCCAAGACAGATCAAAAAGTCATCTCCTGACTGGAACTCTCCCCACACTTCCAAGAAATGATACAATGTTTCAGGATATAGCCCACATAAAATGTAAATAGAAAAGAGACACTTGTTGCATGTCAATAATTAATCCACAGTTAAACGCTTTCATCATTTTAAACTCAGTAAGGAAAATCTGAAGATGATAAGACCTTAACACCATTTAAAAGATAACAATAAAGAAGTTAAGGCTCTGGGTCTTTTCTCAAATGGCTTTCACAGTTTGCATTCTGCTTTTTGACAGTAGGAAGTTTCAGGTTCCCCTTCCACAGTGTGTTTTAAGTAGTTTGAGTAAGAATGGTCCACCTAGGCTCATATATGCTGGGTCAATGCTGGGTCTTGAGGGAGTGGCACTACTTAAGTGGTGTGGCCTTGTTGTAAGAAATCTGTCATTGGGGGGTGGGCCTTGAGCTCAAGCCAAGCCCAGTCTCCCTATCTTCCTCCCTCTCCCTCTTCTCCTTCCTTCACTCTCTCCCTCCCTCCCTGTCCCTTCCCTCCTCCTCCTCTCCTCCCCTCCATTCTACCTCCCTCACCCTCTTCCTTCTCCCCCCCCTCCTCCTCCTCCTCCTCCTCCTCCTCTATCTCTTCTCCTCCTCTCCCTCTTCCTCTGTCCCCTCCCTCTCCCTCTTCTCTTCCCTGCTGCCTCTGTGGCTCAGATGTAGAACTCTCGGCTACTCTCCAGCAACACATCTGAGTCCATACCACCATGATGACAATGAATTAAACCTCCAAACTATTAGCAAGCCCCCATTAAATACTTTCCTTTATAAGAGTTGCCTTGGCCATGGTGTTTTTTCACAGCAAGAAAAGGTTGATTAAGACACTATCCCCAGGTTACTCCACAGCCACTGCAGCACGCACATGATAATGCCCTGGCTTCCGCTCCTGAAGCAGTGAAGGTCTAAGACAGAGGAAGGCAGAGCCCATAGAGCTTTGTATAAAAATCTACAGTCAAAAGTTACAGGGTAACATCCCATGTGTCATGCAACTCCATCGTAATCAAAGTGGGAAGGTACTGCGCTAAGTCGTAAACAGGATGACTAGGGGTCACTGGGGTCAGCTTGGAGGTTGGTTAACCATCAACCTAAACTGAAATCAAGCGCACAAGAAGTACATCTGATAATAATCAGCTTAAGACACTATTACTATTCGATCCAACAATACTTTTCTAAAATGTTTATCTCTGTGTTTCTAAAACATACATTCTTTTACCCCATCACAATGATATGCTCCAAGGATTGAGGGGCTACGTGATTTTGTCATTGTGTGAGCACACTAAATAGTACTTACTCAAACCTAGGTAGTGAAGAGTTATTACTTGGTGTGGCTTCTTGATTATCACCAAGAGATACAAGGTAGGAAGACAGGCAGGTCTGCTATCAGGCAGGGAATGTTTGTGGTTTTACAGGAAGCGTTTCTTTCTCTCTAAGTAGAATTAGCAACAAGGAAAATAGCAAAGATATAAATAAGAGCACTATGCTACACATATAAAAGCCAGTTACACAGTAATGGATCACTGCTATTAAGTATTATACACTATACGTGAGTGCACACTCTGTGTACTCCGTACTATTGCACATACTGGGTTTTTTACACTGCTAACAGCACCGACCGGCGAGTGACAACATTAGAATGTCTATATTATCATTAGGTAATAGGAAGTTTTCATTTCTTTTTTTTTTTTCTTTTTTCTTTTTTTCGGAGCTGGGGACCGAACCCAGGGCCTTCCGCTTGCTAGGCAAGCGCTCTACCACTGAGCTAAATCCCCAACCTCAAAGTTTTCATTTCTATTATCACGTTTGGCCTGTCATTGACCAAAATGCTACCTGCGGTGTACACTGTACCTGTTTGGTTTTACTTTCATTCAAAGGGTAGTATTACAGACAATCCCTTGGCACTTGGTTCTTCCCACTTAGTAAGGTTCATCCATTTGTAAGTCTTACAGTACTTGATTAAAAGTAATTAATATCCCATTGTCTGGTTACTAAATGGTGCTTTATATCACTTTCCTATTGATGGGCATTTGATTTCTTTCCAGGTCTTGCCTGTTACTGAATTGTGCTAGAACTCTCTCTTTACTTATCTTCATATTCTTAAGAGTAGAATTTATAGGTCACCTGACATACTGGGTAGTTTTAACTGTCAAATGGACACAATCGAGAATCACAAGAGAAGAGGTTGTTAATGAGGAATTGTGTTGATTGGGTTGGCCTGAGGGCTTGTCTGTGAAGTATTGCTAATTAAGGTAGGGAAAACTCAGCCCACTGTGGGTGGCAACATTCCCTAGGCTGGGAATGTCTAAGCACAGAGCAAAAAGCAAGGGAGCATTTACCATATCTGTGTTCTTAACTGTGGATGCGATACAACCAGTTGACTTAGTTTCTGCCTTGATTTTTTCTCCTAAAATGATGGACTGTAATTTGGAACTGTAAGACAAAGAAACCCCTTTTCCATTGTGTTGCTTCTTGTTAGAGGACTTGTCAGAGCAACAGATGCAAATCTAGAATGCCCAGTATATGCACATTCATCATCAAAAAACAAACAAACAAACAAAACAATGCTTCTCTGCTTTCCCCAGTAACTGTACCCACATATGTCCCCACTGGTGATGCGAAAGATCTGACTGACTGTTAAGACTTTCTCTTTCTTTCCTTTTAATAAAAACTACTCTAGCCAACCAAAGAGTACACATGGAGGAACCCATGGCTCTAGCCGCATATATAGCAGAGGATGGCTTTGTTGGACATTAATGGGAAGACAGGCCCTTGGTCCTGGGAAGGCTTAATGCCCCAGTGTAGGGGAATGCCAGAGGTGGGTGTTTGGATGGGAGAGCACCCTCATGGAGGCAGGGGGAGGGAGGATGGGATAGGGAGTTTCCTGAGGGGAAACTGGGAAAGGGAATGACATTTGAAATGTAAATAAATAAAATATCCAATAAAAAATGAAATAAAAGAATATTGTGGATTTGTTTTATTGCTTATATTTTGTTACTTAGATTCCCAAATTACACAGGAATTTGCACATCTACATGTAAGGGGTCCCTGCCCCCCAGTTGGCTCTAACTGGTAAAGTTGCCTTGGCCAATGGCTGGGCAGGGAGACAGAGGGAGAACTTGAGGTTCCCAGGCAAGGAATGCAGGGGAGAGAGGAAGAGGAAGAACCACCACACAGGGGAGAGGGAATATTGAGCAGTAAAAGAGCCAGGGACGAGTGGTGCCAGGGCTTCCCCAATTGAGTTTAAGGTATCAAAGATGGAATGTAGATCTTAATAACTAATAATTCAGGATTATTGGAGGAGAGGCGTCAGCAATGTGGAGGTTTGGCTTTAGAAGCCCTGGTGCTCCTTTAATGATGCATCTCAACATAGTACAAGCACAGAGAAGCAAAATAACCCCTCTCAGGGCCAGGAATCAAAAGGCAAAGAGAGCAGAATCCATCATCCCTTTGCGGGCCATAGCCTCCCTTCCTGAAGCTTCTCCAGTCTCCTAATGTTGTCCCTGTGGGAACTAAGCCGTTTGAAGAACATGCAAGATCACACCATAGCAGTACCTAGGTCCTTCTCTTGGTTCCTCTCTTGAGTCTGAGCTTTCTGTAAAAGACCTCCAAGAGGAGAGAAGGCTGGGAAGTATAAGGCAGAGGAATATCAGGTTGTTTCTAATTTCATAAATGTTTTCAGTAGGAAAAATGCCAACGAATCTCAACTGACGTACTTGATGTAGTAGGTTTTTAAGGCAAGCAAGATAAATTTGAATGCTAATTGCTAAGGGACAATTCTCCTGGGGGCGGGGGGACAGTTATGTGCACATAAATAAAGTTGGGTGGCTTTTTCTGAGGCGATGTGAACAATTGGGAATCTGCTCTTCAGAACTCAAGCACAGTCATTTAATTAAGTAATTACATGGGACTTACAGTGGACATTGTACGTTAGAGAAAATTTACATTACTGTTATATTTTTATGTACTGTATTTTTGCAGTGAATTAAAGTTCTTTCTATATGGTATTTTTATTTACAGTATTATTATTCCCTCTGTGGCGTTTTCAGTCAGAGCTATGAATAGATACATCATGTTGGATCAGCAACCCTAGCCCTAACCGTGATGACATCATTGACACAGTGAAAAACACTGTCTTTAAGTGACGATGTTTCTGCAAATACACCTTGAGTCCGTCTTCTGTTACTGATGACTCAACAGCACAGATTATGGAAGTCGTACAGGTAAGAAGTTTATTTGGAGTCAGGATTCTGGCCAGAGGTCAAGGGCTCACGTGTACCAATCACCATCCGACTGGCAAAGTTCAGAGGTGATTGGGAGGATCACACAGTGAGAGGCAGGGAACTCAAAAGAGACACAGCCCACGAGGTTTTTACAGATGGGTACTTTCAGGCTAAGCCATCAGTCACATACAAGGAGCCCCAGTCGACTGTTAAAGGTTACAGTTGGCCCCATTTCTAACTCTTCTAATGGGAATTAAGGTTTCAACTGGAGTGTCAAAGCTTTATTTAGGTCCCAGCACAGTTATATTGAAACAATATATTTATATTGAATTTACATTGACTATATCATACCTATATTGAAATAATATATTTTCAGATGTAAGGTCTATAGTTTCCCTTCATGCACTCGTATTTAGTGTGCATGGTGCAATGGCTTAGGGAAGAGAAGGAATGAGTCTTGGCTGCCACCAACAGGAAGTTGCTCTCTGTCTCTCTGTTTTTGATGTGTGCATCAATCTCTGGACTTTGTTAAAAATACACAGTGTGTCTGTGAAGAGTGGTTCCTGAGAATCTGTGTTTCCAATAAATAATATGCTGTGAGGCCGCCTGGGAACAGTAGCCAGGAGGAGCCGGTAGGACATGGGGCACACCTACCCACCATCCCTCCGATGGCCTTACCCTGTTGTATATTCCTATAGCAGAGATTATCTGCCCATCTGAATTATCTTGTCACTTTACTTGATGGTAGGGTATTTGTCTGTGTTCTTACTGCATCTGGGAGGACACAGAGCTTTTCTGTCTTCTTTCCTCTGCATTTCCAGTGTTTGTGACTTGATTGGTTGCTAGTAAAGATTTATTGGTTCAATAATATATACAATGCTAAGTCATTGTGTGTGTGTGTGTGTGTGTGTGTGTGTGTGTGTGTGTGTGTGTGTGCTTTTGTAGGTTAAGAGATACGTTTCATTTACACATTGGACATCATTGGTTAGGAGTATGGAATCTTACATGGCACTCAGCAGTTAGATTACATGTACAAGGAATATGAAGTCCCCTGCTCCTGTGTCCTAATGTATCATCACATGGGGTAAGAATGACTGTGCTTGAGCAATAGTGATAAAAACTGCATGGTATTGGTACAGAGACAGACAGATAGACCAATGGAACAGAATTCAAGACCCAGAAATGAACCCACACACCTATGGGCACTTGATTTTTGACAAAGGAGCCAAAACCATCCAATGGAAAAAAGATAGCATTTTCAGCAAATGGTGCTGGTTCAACTGGAGGTCAACATGTAGAAGAATGCAGATCGATCCATGCTTATCACCCTGTACAAAGCTTAAGTCCAAGTGGATCAAGGACCTCCACATCAAACCAGACACACTCAAACTAATAGAAGAAAAACTAGGGAAGCATCTGGAACACATGGGCACTGGAAAAATTTTCCTGAACAAAACACCAATGGCTTATGCTCTAAGATCAAGAATCAACAAATGGGATCTCATAAAACTGCAAAGCTTCTGTAAGGCAAAGGACACTGTGGTTAGGACAAAACGGCAACCAACAGATTGGGAAAAGATCTTTACTAATCCTACAACAGATAGAGGCCTTATATCCAAAATATACAAAGAACTCAAGAAGTTAGACTGCAGGGAGACAAATAACCCTATTAAAAAATGGGGTTCAGAGCTAAACAAAGAATTCACAGCTGAGGAATGCCGAATGGCTGAGAAACACCTAAAGAAATGTTCAACATCTTTAGTCATAAGGGAAATGCAAATCAAAACAACCCTGAGATTTCACCTCACACCAGTGAGAATGGCTAAGATCAAAAATTCAGATGACAGCAGATGCTGGCAAGGATGCGGAGAAAGAGGAACACTCCTCCATTGTTGGTGGGATTGCAGACTGGTACAACCATTCTAGAAATCAGTCTGGAAGTTCCTCAGAAAATTGGACATTGAACTGCCTGAGGATCCAGCTATAACCTCTCTTGGGCATATACCCAAAAGATGCCCCAACATATAAAAAAGACACGTGCTCCACTATGTTCATAGCAGCCTTATTTATAATAGCCAGAAGCTGGAAAGAACCCAGATGCCCTTCAACAGAGGAATGGATACAGAAAATGTGGTACATCTACACAATGGAATATTACTCAGCTATCAAAAACAATGACTTTATGAAATTCGTAGGCAAATGGTTGGAACTGGAAAATATCATCCTGAGTGAGGTAACCCAATCACAGAAAAACACACATGGTATGCACTCATTGATAAGTGGCTATTAGCCCAAATGCTTGAATTACCCTAGATGCCTAGAACAAATGAAACTCAAGAAGGATGATCAAAATGTGAATGCTTCACTCCTTCTTTAAAAGGGGAATAAGAGGGGCTGGGGATTTAGCTCAGTGGTAGAGCGCTTACCTAGGAAGCGCAAGGCCCTGGGTTCGGTCCCCAGCTCCGAAAAAAAGAACCAAAAAAAAAAAAAAGGGGGGGGGATAAGAATACCCGTGGCAGGGAATAGAGAGGCAAAGATTAAAACAGAGACTGAAGGAACACCCATTCAGAGTCTGCCCCACATATGGCCCTTACATATACAGCCACCCAATTAGACAAGATGGATGAAGCAAAGAAGTGCAGACTGACGGGAGCCAGATGTAGATCGCTCCTGAGAGACACAGCCAGAATACAGCAAATACAGAGGCGAATGCCAGCAGTAAACCACTGAACTGAGAATAGGACCCCCGTTGAAGGAATCAGAGAAAGAACTGGAAGAGCTTGAAGGGGCTCGAGACCCCATATGTACAACAATGCCAAGCAACCAGAGCTTCCAGGGACTAAGCCACTACCTAAAGACTATACATGGACTGACCCTAGACTCTGACCTCATAGGTAGCAATGAATATCCTAGTAAGAGCACCAGTGGAAGGGGAAGCCCTGGGTCCTGCTAAGACTGAACCCCCAGTGAACTAGACTGTTGGGGGGAGGGCGGCAATGGGGGGAGGGTTGGGAGGGGAACACCCATAAGGAAGGGGAGGGGGGAGGGGGATGTTTGCCCAGAAACCGGGAAAGGGAATAACACTCGAAATGTATATAAGAAATACTCAAGTTAATAAAAAAAAAAAAAAAAAAAAAAAAAAAGAATGACTGTGCTTAGAGTACTGGATAAAGCCCTCGTAACTGCCTATGACAGAGTCATATACACAAAGGTACACAGTATATAGGATGCCTGGAAAACCAAAAGCTGTGATTTGTTTTAGCATAGATAGGTGTAATGTTTATAAAGTCTGGAAGCTTCCTAAGGTATGAGCCATATCTAGTGCTATGTGCGGAACAGATCAAGCCTACAGGCAGATGGATGGTTTCCAAGCTTCTCAGAGACACTGGGGATCTGTGTAACCCTACCCAGATTCTGAGGGGAAGGTAGGCAGAACAATAGTCAGGGCTCTGGCCCAGCGAGCTCCACTGCTGTGCAAAGTAACTCTGCTCTCTCTCTTTGATCTCATGTTGACATTTCCAATCAGTTTCTCCAATAACAATTAATGTAAGAGCTATTGGGTGTGTTCGTCTCTGAATACCATTCAGCAATACCATCCTATCAATTCCTCAGCAGTGAGGCAGTAAACAGACCAGTGTTGCTAATGGTTCCAGAAGACACCAGGGAGGTCTCGATATGCATCTATTATCCGTACCTTACAGATCCGTGTATATTATCAGCTGTTTCTGGAGAATGGGAACTGTGGAAGCTGGTCTGAGATGGGCTAAGGAGTGAGAACGCAGAAGCCTTTAGCAGCTCCTGTCTTTAGAAACAGTAGAACCAAAGCAAAGAGAGAGCATTTGAAGAAAGAGGTCCAAGAAAGAACGTTCTAGGGGATCCAGCAGGTCAGGGGTTGGCTTTGAGCCTGTGTAATGGACCCCTTTCCACAGTGACTCGCCACCCTGTAGGTGTTACTTATCCTTTGGGTCAGTGATGCTCCGTCCTGATTCTGACTAGAATCACCAGAGAGCTCACAGACAACAGCAAGCAAGGTCTGAACGGTCAATACGCGACCTTTGAAAGCACGTGCCAGGTATCCCATTGCATTGTTAGGGCTTCTTCAGGCAGTTCCAAAGGCCATTTGGCCTTGAATCTCACTTGAGAATTTTAAATAGTTTCAAATAAAAATGTCTAAAAAATCTATATTCTTGAGCTTTACTACGAACTCACTTTACTAAAAGAATATTTTACACAAAAAAATTTTAGTTAACTTAAATAGATGTATATGCGTGTGTTTCTGTTTGCATGTGGTGTGTTAAATGTCATGGTCAAAGACTATTTAGTGAACAAATTTCTGCCTCTATATTAATTCAAAAATTTAGGGAATTTTGATAAATAATGTTTTATTTTTAAGGTACATACCTGTCTTTCGTTGGAGAAGTTATATAAGCCATAGATGTATAAATTATATCAGATATGTCAGCCTCAACAGTGTCCAGGGAATTTTTCAAAGGAATGTTGATATTTACTTTGGAAACAGTAGATTCATACTATAGTAGAGTGCTATAGGATACAGTTTTTAAAGCAATCAGGGGAAGGGGAAGGTTTTAAAGACAAACATGGAGAGTGTTGCATTGGATATTTTGAAGCAGTAATTCTTGGTCAAGTGGTTACCATCTAGGGTAGAGTGAGGCACAGACTGAATGCACAGTTTGGAGACAGATGTCCTTACAGAAGTTCCATTAGTGTGTAGCTGTGCTGGCCTCTAGACAAAGCTGGCGAGCCTACCAGTCTTTTTCGATGTCACCACCAGGCAAATAGTCCTAAGAAACTTTCCTTCAAAACCTGCTGGTCCTTTACTTTTTTGATAGGTGGGTAGAAGAGACTCCATTTTCATTCTGGCGTCTTTGCTAGCTCTCTGGATAGTTCTACGAGTGAAACATTTTGGATACAAATCCCAAGGCGCCCTCCATGCCTGCTAGCCAGAAGATGACTAGAACAACAACTTCTAGACTCTTCTCCCAGTGCTAAGCTCTGACTGGCCTCTGTAACCGTACAGAAATGGACAGTGGGTTATGAAGCCTGGATCCATGTGACTTCAGTACTGGTTCTGATACCCACCCCTAGCACTTGTGACGAATACCTGACCTCTCTGAGTCTGTCTCCTCACGTAGAAATGAAGACCTCTTCAGCTGTTTCTCATTGGCTTTTGACGATGTGTGATGATTATAATTGGCCCAGCGAAGCATCTAGCTGTGACTTTTTCATTTACCTTGACCTACTGACCTTTGAGTCAGTGCTCAGCTGGGATACAATGTTGTTTTTTCATTAACCTTGACCTACTGACCTTTGAGTCAGTGCTTAGCTGGGATACAATGTTGCTCGTGCATCCTACATAGAATTACAATGCGGATTTTCTTTTAGGTTTCTTGGCATCTGTAAGGATGAGAATGCGTTTTACTGTCTGGTATAAAACTCTGACCCTTGGGTTGTATGGCTTAAAAACAAGTTCCCTACCTAAATCAACATCTATAGTGTAAACCCCTATGGGATATGCAGCTATCTGGCATGAGTTATAAATGTGTACAAATTGGAATTTTTTTAGTTGGGGGGCTTGATATTATAAAAGTAGTATGAACGTTAAGTTTTAAAAGGTTTTTAAGTTTTTAACTTGCGGTTAAGACCAAGGCCCTCTGACTCAGGATACACTGCCTCTGGGCAAGGGTGGTATTGGACTTGTTCGTTCCTGTAATTGCTGTTACTCAGAGACTGCCTTCCCAGTAGCTGTTTCCTATAGACTGAGGTGGCAAAGCCAAAGAAAACACAGCAGGGCCTAGATGACACTTGGGTATTGTTACTTTTCCAAGGTAGCAAAATGTACATTTTTAAGATTAGGCTTATGGACTTCTGACATCATTTCTGTCTCCACCTAGGTGTCACCGAGTCTGTTACTGACCTCTGACCCTTTAGAATCTTGGTTATCAGATCCTGATTTTGTCTTAGTTTAAGGAGCTCTAATTCTTGACTTGGAGACTGGGCTTCCCATAGCCTACTTGGCTTCCCAGAATCGTTGAGCCCCAAAGATCCTGAAAGTACTTTTATTTGATTTCCTTAAATAACGCTACTTATAGCTACACCCTATAATTTATGGTGACAGGTTTTCTGAGTCTGTCTCTCTCAGTTCTCTGTCTCTGTGTGTCTCTCTGTGTTTCTCTCTCACACACACATACATACACAAACTCTCTCTCTCTCTCTCTCTCTCTCTCACACACACACACACACACACACACACACACACACACACACACACTTTCCTTCTCTTTTTCTGTCTCTCAGCCTCTGTACCTTGCATCTTCCAGGGAGGAAGCAGCAAGAGCCTCCCCTCCCCAGGTACCGGAGCCTTGATTTTGAACCTCGGCCTCCAGAGTTCTAAGAGGTAAATCCCTTGTGACTAACCCAGCCTGCTGTATTCTAAAACAGTCTCCTGCTGGGTGCTGGGGGCAGCAGAGGTCCAATGATTTTCTTAGGTCATAAATGTACAGTGTACAAAAATATCTGTGGACAGATGCATGCTGAAGTATGAATTATATATTATTCACTGATAACACACACACACACACACACACACACATATATATATATATATATATATATATACACTCACACACACAATTATTTTTGGAGAGGTTTAGGGAGAAGATATACACAAAACTTCACATTTGTTTTAAATTATTCAAAAACCCCAGGAGAAGGAAAAAAAAACTAGGAATGAGCATTTAAGAATGAAAATAGAAGTTGGCCAATAATGCCACAGGCCTTTAATCTGCCTTTGTGAGGCAGAGGCAGTGGCTCTGCAAGAGTTCAAGGCCAGCCTGGGCCACAGAACAAGTTTCAGGACAGCCAGGGCTACATAGAGAGGCCATGTCTTTTGAGGGGTTGGGGGAGTTAGGGTGGGGAGGTGGGGGGTGGAGTTCAATCATAAAGAGGTCTTTAGAAAGTTCATTAAATTATCGTGGCTGTTTTTTTTTTTTTTTTTCTTGTTTGGCTTTGTTTAAGTCACAGAGGAAATCCCAGGGGATAAGACTTTTCCTGCTAGAGATAAAGGGAAGGAAATCCTAACAAAGGCGAGCAAGCCGGGATTGTGCAATTCGCTAGAATTCAATAAAGAGACGCGGCTAGGAGAAGTCTGTAGCAGGCAGAATCACATAGGCATGGCCTCCGGTAACTGCAGTCTGCAGCAGCAGATGAGCACGTGCCAGGAAGCTGCACCTACCTTCCTCCTCCTGTGGCAGGAGCAAGCTTTCACCTTCCCGGGAACTTGCCAGTACCGCAGGGTGCCTGTTCAGCAGAGCTCTGGGATCCTAAGCTTGTCCCCAGGTTTCCATGCCTCCTCCTTTCCCCAGGGTGTGTGTGTGTGTGTGTGTGTGTGTGTGTGTGTGTGTGTGTGTGTGTTGCATGTATAGAACTCAGAGGATAACTTTGTGTGGTTGGTTCTCACTGGCTTGTACCACCAGCTGGCCCTCGAATGAATGTATTTCAAAACCTAACTTAGCCTGACGATAATGCAGAGTTTGCACATTTGTGAACATCGCTGCACCGTGCCTTCTGGTGGATAAACGGCCACACTAGCCATGTCGAGGACTGGCTCTTCCCGTCTGTCTTCCCCACTTGGCTCTCACTCACAGTGACCGCAATGCCTCATGGGTAGGTTAAAACACTGTGACCACAGAGGGGGAGCCAAATGGAAGGAATACCACTCGTGGGACATGTCTTGTGGATAAGGCTCTGAGACAGAGATCTTTCTGTTATATTGTGGTTTGAATTACCACATCCATGAAGGACATGGGGGTGAGTTCTGTGTTACAGTTAGGATCATTGTTTAGGAAGTCTCAAAGAACCGAGCTCTTAAAGTATGGAAGGCAGATTTCAATGCTCCGTCTGGTTCCAAAGTCTACACTCTTTCTATTATATCACATTCTGAAGTCCGTAAGTCCAAAGTCCTTGAAAATAAGAATGGCATTTTCTTTCTCACACTTTCTAAGGGCACTGTGAGCGTTCAAGGGCCATTTGGAAGAAAATGATGTCCCAAAAGAATGACAAAAAGGGAAACATTTTGTGAAGGTCATTTCCTATGGAAAATCCCCAAAACTTCCACTCACTTATTCACTTTATGACTGAAATAAGAAAGCATTCAAAGGAAAATTCATTAGGCATTACATATCCACATTCTTGAACAAAGAAGCAGGTGGTATAATACAATAACAAAGGTTTCTATAATTAAACCGAAATCCTGCGATCCCGGGCAAGTTATTCAGCACCTCAGCCAATCAGGTATCTTGGTAGCTGCAGATATTAGAGTTTGTTTTATATGTTTGCTCTGAGACTTAAACAACAGTCATAAAGAGTCTAATACAGTGCCCAGTACAGTGCATGAAGTTATAAATTTCAGTCATACGTTTAGACA
Organism: Rattus norvegicus; assembly: GCF_021556685.1. Lineage (NCBI taxonomy): Eukaryota > Metazoa > Chordata > Mammalia > Rodentia > Muridae > Rattus > Rattus norvegicus. The sequence continues at coordinate 40,585,496 of NC_141544.1, read as the reverse complement.
GAAAATTATTCTGATGGATCGTCAAGCTTAAAAACTATCAATGGCCTTAAAACTCACTGATTTATAATACACACTGCCCTCTCACTGCCGAAGAAAAAGAAGAAGGAAGAGGAGGGAGGGGGAGGGAGGGAGAGGAGGAGGGGGAGGAGGAGGAGGAGGGGGAGGAGGGGAGGGGAGGGGGAGGGAGAAGAGTAGGGAGAGGGGAGGGGGATAGGGAGGGGGAAGAAAAGAAAGAAAAAACCAGAAAAAGCGTTGTACACTGGTTACTCTTTATTTTGAGAGATATGTTTCAAGATTGTCAGCCGATACCAGACATTTGAAGACGCCAAACCCCTCATATAGAGAGATACCATGTTTCTTTACTACCCGGACATACACAACACTGATGCCTTTTCCGTATAATTGGATTGGAGGGCATTTTGAGAAAAGGTCTCACTAGGTAGGGCACTTACTCACTGTGTGGCCTAGGCTATCCTTGAACTATCGACCTTCCTACCTTAGCTTCTCAGTGCTGAAGTCAGAGTTGTGTACCGCCATGCCTGGCTGCCGATTCCACCTTAACTAAACACTTCTCATGCACTGTGGCTGTGACATTTGCAGTTTGAGGTGACACAGCGAAGCTACTGCCAGGGTCAGTAAATCTCCCCCAAAGATCTGTTGTGGCTGGTGGTGTTAGGGTGTGGTGGGGTCTATAGGAACTGGTGTCTCCAGTGGGTGGGCCTTTACCTCTTACAAGAGAACGTGGGCCTGTGGTATTTCCTTTTCTGTTTGTGTTTGGTTCATGAGACAGCCTTTTCCTCTGCAGCAAAGTCCTCCCAAAGTAACAGGAACATGCAGAAGCACTATTTTAAAAGAAGAAATGTTTTGAGCCATAGCTGGAACTAGGGAGACAGAGGCAGGAGGATTGCTCACAAATCCAAGGCTTGTCTGAGCAACCTAGTAGGTGGCAGGCCAACCAGGGATCTACAGTAAGATTTTATCTCAAAGGGAAAAAAGTTAGATTAAAAATTTTCTCTTTAGAAGTTGTGGCAAAAATAAAAAAGTGTTGTGGAACCAATTCCCGATCGTACCCTGGTGGTCACGCTCTCTAGATGGTTCTGGCTCTCCAAGGCTATTGGAATGAGCGATAATTTATCTCAGCGGCTCCACGCTGCCCCCATCTACTCTCTGACTCGCTGTCTGCGAGCCGTTCCAACATGGCACCCTGTCGGGATGCCCCACCCTCACTCACAGCTCTCTTGGCTGGGTTCCACCACGCCAGGCATACACATCCCAATTCCAAGGCGGGTCCCGTGTGTCCTGCCACCATACACTCTCTTGAAATCAACTAAGTCGCCACATGAAAGAACATATCACACAATATCCTCCGAACCAATTGATAAGATATAATTTGTCCATCTAGACAGCACAAAATCCTGTACACATCTATCCCTTAAAAATAGTCATAACAACCTGTATCTATGCGCAGAGAAGAATCTTAACATCTGCCGCCATGTTCTCTCAGCTGCTTTTTTTTCTCACTCCGGTCTCCTCTGCCTCTCTAAAACTTTTCTCTGCCCCTCCTTCCTTCTCGTCCAATGACAGGCCTCATTCTAGCCTGTAACTGCCTTCACCTCCATAACGATATCAACCTACAAGAAGTTAATTGTATCAGGTAGTTCACATGGAAAAAATATAAAATTTTCATAATTTCACGGATGATAGGTGCACACTTCAGGAAGTAGCGCTGGGTGGTTTCCATGCTCTCCTCACACCCTGACAACCTCAGCTAAGCAAACTTATTGCAGGATTCGGGACCCTAAAAACAGATATCAAAGAGTAAAGGAAAGGTAAATACAGTGTAGTTACGGAAGAAGTTATTTAAATAAAAGTTTGATGGAGAATCTCCAATGGGACATTTGCAACAATTTGCCATCTGCAAGAGTGAACAGATGGCCTGTACATTTACATGAAGGCCAAAGCCAGAAAAAACTGTGACTCAGCACTGACCCTGTGTCGTCTGCTTGCCTTTCAATGTAAGATGCTAACGTCTTTCGAACATGTGACACGTAGGAGGTTTTGAAGTTAGTATCTTTTTGGAATGCTAAGAAAAGATGAATACTTCTAATAAGGATTTTTATTAACAGATCACGACAAAGTGAACTGTCATATAATCCCATCAAACATGCATGCTGGGAAAGACCAAAGCGACAAGTCTCCTCACATATGGGAAAGCTTACATGTCTATCTTTATTTTTTTTCTTTTTTTCGGAGCTGGGGACCGAACCCAGGGCCTTGCTAGGCAAGCACTCTACCACTGAGCTAAATCCCTGACCCCTTACATGTCTATCTTAATGTGTAATATTAGTCTCTGTAGGGTAGAAGGGGGCAGAAAGGCGAGAGAAGTGGAATCCTGGATACCAAGACACAGAAGGAGTAAGTTCTTATACATCACAGATTGACAACCACAGTTCACCAGAACTCATCATGTGCTTCAAGAAAATTAGGAGGGCTGGAGAGGTGGCTCAACTCACTGGATAGAGCTTTTTCTCTGCAGAAATGAGGATTCCCTAGAACCCACATAGAAGCTGGCACAACAATACACATGTCCTACACCCTCCAGCAAAGGCAGCTACAGAAGCATTGCTGTGAGCTTGTGGGCCAGATCTCCTGACAGCAGTGAACAACCGAAGAGAGGCCCCAAGCTCAAGTGAGATGGCAACTAGAGTCATCTTCAGAGTTGATTTGGATGTCATGTGTCACTTACATTTATACACATGTGCTTACATGTACACACACACACACACACACACACACACACACACACAAACACACACACACACACACACAGAAGTATGATGAACAGAGGGAAATGTCATTTACCCTAATGTAGTTGGTGTACTTTGTATGCACATGTTAAAATATCATACTATACCCATTAAAACATACAACTAATTTGTCAAAATATTTATATTTATTTTATAAGTCTACTATGATTTGTTTTTTAGTGAGATTTAGGAAAATAAATACCTCACTAAAGGTAACATAAGGAGCTAATATAAGCTTCGTTTTTTAATTGGATATTTTATGTATTTACATTTCAAATGTTATCCCCTTTCCTGGTTACCCCCTCTCCCATCTCCCCTCCCCCTGCTTCTATGAGGATGTTCCTCCTCCCACACACCCACTCCCACATCACCATCCTGGCATTCCTCTACACTGGGGAAAAGAGTCTTCACAGGACCAAGGGCTTCTCCTCCTATTGATGCCAGACAATGCTATCGTCTGCCACATATGTGCCTGGAGCCATGGGTCCCTCCATGCATACCCTTTGGGTGGGTGGTTTAGTCCCTGGGAGCTCTGGGGGTTCTGGTTGGTTGATATTGTTGTTCTTCCTATGAAGTTGCAAACCCCTTCAGCTCCTTTGGTCCTTTGTTCCTTCCTCTAACTCCTCCATTGAGGGGCCTGTGCTCAGGCTGAAGGTTAACTGCAAGCACCTTAATCTGTATCAGTAAGGCTCTAGCAGAGCGTCTCAGGAGACACCCATATCAGGCTCCTGTCAGCAATAGTGACTGGCTTTGGTGGCTGCATATGGGAAGGATCCCCAGGTGGGGCAGTCTCTGGATGGCCTTTCCTTCAGTCTCTGCTCCACTCTTTCTCCCTGTATTTCCTCCCATGAGTATTTTGTTCCTCCTTCTAAGAAGGAATGAAGCATCCACATTTTGGTGCTTCTTCTTCTTGAGCTTCATATGATCTGTGAATTTTTCTTAGATATTTCAAGCTTTTGGGCTAATATCCACTTATCAGTGAGTGCATACCGTGTGTGTTCTTTTGTGACTGGGTTACCTCACTCAAGATGATACATTTGCCTAAGAATTTCATGGAGTCATTGTTTTTAATAGCTGAGTAGTACTCTGTTGTGTAAATGTAACACATTTTCTGTATCCATTCCTCTGTTGAAGAGCATCTGGGTTCTTTCCAGCTGCTGGCTATTATAAATAAGGCTACTGTGAACATTGTGAAGCACGTGTCCTTCTTATATGTTAGAGCTCTTTTGGGTGTATGCCCAGGAGTGGTATAGCTGTGTCCTTAGGTAACACTATGTCCAATTTTCTGAGGAACGGCCAGACTGGTTTCCAGAGTGGTTGTACCAGCTTGCAATCCCAACAACAATGGAGGAGTGTTCCTCTTTTTCCACATCCTCGCCAGCATCTGTTTTTTATCTTAGCCATTCTGACTGGTGTGAGGTGGAATCTTATGGTTGTTTTGATTTGCATTTCCCTGATGACTAAGGATGTTGAACATTTCTTTAGGTCGTAAGCTTCATTTTTAATCTATGACCTAAAATCCTTCTTCTATGTCAGATTCTGCTTAGGGGACAATAATTGGTTGCCCAAATAATTTGTCTTAAATCATTCCATCCTGTCCTCTGTAACCAGAGTGGGCAAGAAAAGTGATTTCACATCCTCTCCGCAGCTGGCAGCTCGAGTCAACTGCACTCGTTATTTTCCCTAGAAAGATGACTGTGGATGATACCAGCTCTGGCTTTGACAACGGTCCACAGACGCTGAGAACAGATGGGCTTCTTGGCATAGAGCACAGGTGAACAGTTTCTTGAAGAAGCCATGAGTCCTAACCCAAGGACTAGCAGATCATAAACACTGGAGCCAAAGACAACAAATCATTGCTATTTCAAAGAGGTTGACAGGTCATAGCTTTGATTGAATGAGTTTGCACCTTTTAGGAAATGGTACCCAGACCAAACAGCACATGACATGCTGGCTTCCATTGTTGTCTGTGACCCAGAGAATGAAGAGTACAGCCTTCCTCCAGATAAGCAAGCACTGCAAATTAGATATCTGGACTTTCATGTGTGGTGACAGCAGAAAACTGTCCCATAACATGAGGAATCACAACCATAAAAAAAAAAATCAGGGGGAAAAGGGCCTGCGGTAATTTCAACCAAGAATGGGAAAGAAGGACTACCATGCAAGAAACAACCCTTGTGCATGACATGTCTTCATAGGCTCATCTAGTTCAATAATTGGTCTCCAGTTGGCAGAGCCTTGGGGTGGGCTTTGAGGGGGATACAGCCTTGCCTTACTTCCTCTTTTTTCTCTTTCTCTCTCTGCTTCTTGTGTGTGGATAAAAATGTGGTCACCCAGCTCCTACCCCACCTGCGTGTCTTCCCTTCCACCTTTAGTTACAGTTGTATAACTGTAAGGAAACACCATGAGCAGGGCAACTTATAAAGGGAAACACATTTATTCAAGGGCTTGCTTCCATTTTCAGAGGGTTAGTACGTGGTTATCATGGAGGGAAGCATACAGGCACGGTTCTGGAGCAGTAGCTGAGAGCTCTACATCCCAATGTGTAGCTATCAAACAGAGGGGGGTAGAGGGAGGTAGGGAGGGAGAAAGAGAAACTCAGACGGGCATGGACTTTTGAAACCTCACAAAGCCCACCTCAGCAATACACCTTCTCCAACAAGGCCACACCTCCTAATCCTTCCCAAATGGTTCCACAAACTGTAGACCAAGCATTCAACATACAAGCTTGTGGGAGGCCATTCTCATTCAAACCACCACACACAGACATATATCATACCACACTCTATCACTCTGGAACTGTAGACAACTACTAAAATAATCCTTTTCTTTCTTACGTTGCTTCTTGTCGTGGTATTTTATCACAGCAAGAGAAAAAGAAATTGATACACAAGGAAACATGAATACCTCACTGCACACCCATCCTCTGAGGAATCAAGTGCTCAACTTTACTGGTACCAGTATGGTTCATGCACCTGATGGGATGAGGACAGAGCTGGGAGAGAAAGATAGGGAATAGTCACTGCTTTGGGGACCAGAGCCTATGGCTTAAATGACTTCTGAGGAACATGAGACAAATAGAAGCTCAGATGTGCTAGTAGAAATATTAAATGCATTCACAGTTCTTCTTAAGAAGTTACACTTAGGCACAGGAACTCAGCTATAAGAATTTACCAAACAGAAATGAATACTTCTGTGCTTTGTGATAGCCTGTGACAGTCAAACTCAACTGAAAATTTGATGTGATCCAGACTCATCTAGATGAGAGACAATCTGTGAGAAATTATCTTGATTGGGCTCATTGACATAGGAAGGCCCACCCACTGTGGGCAGCACCATTCCCTAGGTTGGGATCCGGAGTTTATAAAGAGTAGAACATGAGCTGAGCATTCATATCCCTCTTCTTCCTGACTATGATGCAGTGTGACCAGATGCTTCAAGCTCCTGCCCCTTCCACCTCACCAGACCTGGGCTGCTCGGGAGAACCATGAACTAAAACAAACCCTTCCTTCCTTGTGTTGCTTCTGTGAATTTTAGCAACAGAAAACTAACATTTCCCTGAACTGGAAATAAGTCAAATTTTCTCCAAATGGCAAGTCATGAACAAAACGTGGTAGGTTCATGGAACTAAATACTATTTAGTGATATGGGGAATGAATTACTGGCTCATGAGGAAAAATGACAGGCCTCGAAAAGTCTGTGCTAACGCAAAGAAGTGAGATATGAGTGACTGCATCTTATGTGGTATAATTTATGTGAAATCTCTAGTAACAGCCAAGCTCTAAACAGAGGGAGCAGATCATGATTGCCTGCAGCTAGGAGTGGAAAAATGAGTATTCCCAAATGGGGGGCAGTGAACTTGTCATTCTTTGAGGAGAATGTGGTGGGTTTTATTCTTGTCATTTTCAAAAATTTGACCCATAACAGCTATATTTATTTTGAGCACAATGAGACAACCCAAGCATAAATACAATGGATAATAATCAAATCAGGGTAATTAGCATTTCCATCCTATAACTATTTGCCATTTGCCCTACTTTACTTTCCTGTTGCTGTGATAAAATGACTCTCAGATGAAAGCCACGTGAGGGAGGAAGGTTTCTTTTAGGTCACGGTTACAGGTTACAGCCCATGCTGGTGGAGGCCAAGACACCAGGAGCTTAGAGCAGCTGCTTAGGCTGTAGCCACAGTCAGGAAAGAGGAGGAAGAGACATGTGTGCTCTGTTCACTTTCTCCATTACATACAGTCCGAAACCCCAGTGCAGGGAATGGAAAACTCGCAAGTCATTTAACCTTTCTTTGCCTCTGGAAAATGGGCACAATAATACTTTATGAAGTAATTACAATTGCTAAAAAAAATGGCTTACCAAATGTGAACACGTTTAAAAGGCTGACGGTAAAAATGTATGTGTTCATCATGATTATTGCTGAGCAAAAACTAAATAACTTTTATCCATAATCTATGGAGAAGGTGTTCAGAAACTAGCATGCAAGGAAACACAGCCTGGGACACCTTCACCTGATGGATTATTGTGCAGCCATTAACACATCACTGAATTCTCTACATTAAGAATTTATACTTCAGTCCTTCTTAAAAGGGGGAACAAAAATATTCATAGAAAGAGATATGGAGACAAAGTTTGGAGCAAAGGCTTAAGGACCAGCCATTCAGAGCCTGCCCCACCTGGGGTTCCAGCCCATATATATACAGCCACCAAACCTAGACAATATTGATGAAACCAAGAAGTGCATGCTGAAAGGAGCCTAATATAGCTGTCTCTTGAGAGGCACAGCCAGAGCCTGACAAAAACAGAGGCGAATGCTCACAACCAACCATTGAACTGAGAATGGGGTCCCCATTGGAGGAGTCAGAGAAAGGATTGAAGGAACTGAAGGGGCTTGCAACCCCATAAGAACAACAATACCAACCAACCAGAGCTTCCAGGGACTAACTCCAACTGCATATGTAGCAGAGGATGGCCTTGTTTGGCACCAGTGGGAGGAGAAGCCCTTCCCACTGGACCTCCCCCCCCCCCTCAGTGTAGGGGAAAGTCAGGGCGGGGAGGGAGGGAAGGGGGGAGGGTTTAGGGTGGGGGAACACCCTTATAGAAGAAAGAGAAGGGGGATGGGATAAGGGGCTTATGGATGGAAAACTGGGAAAGGGAATAACATTTGAAATGTAAATAAAAAGTATCCAATAAAGAAAGAGAAGATTGAATAAGTCTCTCTACAGAACATCTGAACCTCTAACATTACCGTTTTGGCTTTAAAATGGTTAAAAGTGAAGTTTATAATAATAATATTAAAACATTGCCTGACTTCTCTGCTCTCGTGCTCGCTCTCTCTCTCTCTCTCTTCTCTCTCTCTCTCTCTCTCTCTCTCTCTCTCTCTCTCTCTCTCTCTCTCTCTCTCTGCTCATCCGTAACCAACTGCTGACACCCCTGCTGCCAAGGGTCTCTTGTGGCTATGCCATCCCTGCAGAGGTAGGCACCTCAAACTGTGAGCCAAAAGAAATCCCTCCTCCCTTAAGTTGCTGTGTCTAGCATTTGGTGGAAGTGACAAGCAAAGTTAATGGACAGGCTGCCATTCTTAGTCGGATGACTGTGAGTCCCTAGACCTGTTGGCTACAAAGGGTCATCATGCCTAGTATAGCAGAAGGCTTCCTGAGGACAAGCAAGTGAGCATAGGAGAGGGAGAGTAGGGGTGAGGGGAGTGTGGTTTGTAATCCAATTCTTGAGGTGACATCCCATTACTGTGGAGAATTCTCTCAGTTATGCCATGTTTGGTTGATGTGCCTGGAAAGCTCTGCTCCTGTCTGAAGGGAAGCAGAGGAGCAGTGGATCTGGGTGGGGGTGGGGGCAGGAGGAAACTGCAGTTGGGATATATTGTATGAAAGAAAAATAAATAATAATAGTAATAGTAATAATAATAATAATAATAATAATAATAATAAAGTACTAGCTGCTGTTCCAGAGGTCCTGGGTTCAATTCCCAGCACCCTAGTGAATCACAACCATCTGTTATTCCAGTTCTAGAAGCTCCTAGGCCATCTTCTGGTCTCCAAAGCCATCAGACTTTCATGTAGTGCATATGCACGCGTGCAGGCAAACACCCATACACATAAAAGTAAAAATAAGGTTAAAAAATACCCTGTGAGAATAAGAGTTTGGATCTCCAGCACCCATGCAAATGCAGGGCGGGTGTGGTGACTCACCTGCCATTCTGCAGTTCCCAAAATGGAAACAAAGAACCTCTAAATAAATAAATAATAAACTAGGCAAAGGGGTAAGCTCTGGGTTCAACTGAGAGGCTCAGTTTCAGTGAGTAAGATACAGATACATCAAGAAAGATTCCCCATGTCAGCCTCCGTGTGCACATACACCCGACATACACATGTGGCTACATAGACACATACTACACAAGAATGCCACAACATAGACACGTGCAAAAACTTTTTCAAATGAGTGTATTGCCCTATGAAATTCACTCAAGCACACAAAGATTTCACACACACACACACACACACACACACACACACACACACACACACACAGCACTCGGGTTACCATCCAGGCTCCTGTGTCTTCTCCAGGTTGTATCTTGCTCACAGATTCCAGCAGTGTCGCAGGAAATCGGTGTATTATGGGTGCAGGGGAGGTATTGCTGAACCATAGCACAAGCTCTAAACACCAAAGCAAGCGCTGTAGTGTGGGAGGTCAGGAGGAAATATCCGTTCAGAGCCCACACAAGACACGATGACAAACTTAACCCGGGGGCTGAACATAGTTTGGTTAACCGGCGATGTGCAGAGGGGGAGAGTGGGATAAAGAAGCTAGAAGAGTTTAAAATACAGAGATCTCATAGAGACAGGGGGGACGGGGAAGGGACAGGGGGTTTGTGGAGGGGAAACTGGGAAGGGGGATAACATTTGAAATGTCAATAAATAAAATAACCAGTAAAAAATGAAACAAGAAAAAGAAAAAAATTACAAAGATCTAGGACTCTACAAGCAAGAGAGGGAGCACAGAGGACCGGTAGACGTAACGCTTGCAGGAAGAAGGGAGCTTTTAATGCGCAGGCGTGAAGTCAGCCTGCAGAGTAAATGTATCGAGAGTAAATGTATCTGTTTCCTACGTTTCTCCTCTCCATCTCCTGCTTCTCTTCCCATTGGGAAAATGCAGTTGGCAGCTGCTAGAGGGGAAGCTGTGGATGTGGTCCGGATGCCAATTGCCCGCCAGACCCAGGTGAGCTGGAGAAGGGAGGAAGCAGAGAGGCTCTGGAAACACTCCATCCCAGACCAGTACGTAGCAGTTCTTCACACCAAAGCATCCAAGAGCGGGCAGACCTTAGTGACTTTAAGTTACAGAAGTAACGTGTTCACAGCGAAAGGTCCACTAAGAAGCAAACCCTGACGCATAACTAATTTTGGTTCCGCGGAAAGCAAACTGGGCTCCGCAGAGCAAGCCATGGACAATGAATGGGTCATTGATCAGTGACATCATGACTTAGGGAAGATGAATGGAGCTGAGTCCTGGGATACCTGGCTGTAGGAGATCACAAGCACAGCACTGAGCGGGTCTCCAAAACTCTTCAAGGTCTCCTTTGCATACTACCTGAGTCAGGGGTCTTCCTTCAGTGACTCTTGGACCCTAACACACAGTATGAAACCATGATCCAAAAGAATACTACTGAGCCACTAAAACATTTGTTGTCTTATGTATGTGCACCAGTGAGATGAGGAGGCTGCTAGGGCATGTTAAGAATACCTATAAAGGAAATATAAATGATTCATAACAAGAGTGGATATGTACGTGGAAATACATGTACATTATTATATATAATATATAATGTATGATGTATAATATATAATATATAATGTATGATTTATAATATGTTATATCTTATAGTATATATTGCATAAAACCATAATTTAGATGATATAATTTTCTGGAAGGGTAGCGAAGATTTTTGAAAGAGGTTATCCTTAGGGAATGACGAGAGGGTAGGGAGGATAATCAGAGGAGTACGCCATAGGACATTTCAGATCACTCAATATTAAAATATCAACATATTTAACAGATAATTTGACACAATATTTAACATTGTTTACCAGAGATGTAATAATACTACGGAAAGTACAAGTGTTGTTGACGGCATGATAAAATGCACACATAACAAAATTATAAAATGGTTCTTAAAAAGAAACACCAAATAAGAGAGTATAAGCTTAGTTTACTAAGGGATATTTCAAACTTTGAGAACGGACGCCATTTTGTTATACAGAATCCTGACCTCGGAGAAAATGCTCAAGTATATCTGGGATGAATTTTGAAGGTTTAAAGTATAAAAATAATTGAGAATGCCAAACGTAAAAAGGTATGCTTCTGTCATTAGGTGCACTAAAAATAATCTACAGAGAATGTCGGCCACCACTGAGTATTCTAGAAAACATATGCACTAGCATTGTTCGAAAACAAGTTCTGAGTCCTTCTTTTCTCTAGCCAGCAAAGAACTTGATTCTAGGAACAATTTGAAAGCTGGAGGTATTGGCTTTAAACATGAAGATAAAATGTTAGTCCCCCAGGCTGAATAGTCTAGGCAGAGATATCTGTGTATGCAGCCTTCCGATAGGGACGAGAGGGATGGATGGAAATCACATGACTTCTAGACTTGGGAGGGAACCTCAGGTTTCTAAAACCAGGAACAGGAAAGGGAAAGAAATGTTTGTTTGAGGCAGTGTGGACTCCCACCCACATGACTCTGCACAAAACAAAACCCTTATAACAATTCTGTTTCTTGTTGGTGACTAAAAGAAAAGTCAAAACCCTTATCTGGCTTTTAAAGAAATATTACCCATCTTTCTTCTTGGAAGAAGAAATTAAATTATCCAAAATAAGTACATTGGAAACTTAATGGAGATGGCGAAATAAACCCCTCCTTTGTGAGTGAAGATTCCACATTGTGGTAGCTAATAGTAAATACATTAAAATATAGGATATATACTGAGTGGAGAATTGTCTGCTAAAAAAGAGAAAAACTTAGATAAAATCCTCTGGACAATCCTTTGAGTAAAAGACAAAGTTCTACAAGAAAAGATTACCATGTAGCGGTGTATACTCTACCTTTTGCTGACTGTCTCTTGTTCCTGACAGGAATCACTACATAGCCAAAGGGAAAGGCAATTCTTACTCTTGAGTAATTTACACATGTAGAATAGAGCCAGAGGCCTAGAGCAGCATCTGTCTACCCTGGAGAAGCAGCGAAGCCGGTGTTTTTAGAAGAGGCCACATTGGACTTTGTTACTGTGTCTTCATCTTCCTTTTCATTAGGATTTTGAAGTTTAAGGAGCTTTCAGGAGGACATCCATAAGACGGAGGAAGGACTGTTGCCCATTTTTCATTTTGAATAACCAATTTAAGGTTTGACTTTAAATGTGAAGTGTGCCTATTGCTATAAACTCCTGTGCTATTTCTCAGTGACGGGGGGTGGGGGGGAACCCCAGGGATTCCTGAGAAGTGATTAAACTATTTGTCACTCAAGCATTAGCTTTAAGAACTGGAGCTTGGATCCCCAACACCCACATACATGCCAGGCAGGCTTGGTAGCTTGGTATAATCACAGATTGCTGCAGGCAGAAACAAGGAGTTCCCCAGAGCAAGCTAGGTAGCTAGACTAGACATATCGGTGAGCTCTGGGCTCAATTAAGAAACCTTGCCTCAATTAATTCTGTGGAAAGAACTCCATAGACCAACCTCAGACCTGCCCACATGCATGCCCACACATGCGCACATACATATGAACATATTCACCTAACACATATTACAAAGAGAAAGGAGTGGTCAGCCTCAAGTTCACTTTCCTACTTAACATTTTGTAGGTCTGGCAAGTGAAGGGTTACTCTGTTTTCTCTGGAGAAGAGCCTAAGTCTCTGGACCTTTCAACCTGAATCAATCAGAACACCTGTTCTGTTCAACCTCAGAAGACTTCAGCAAGAGACGGCTTCACTCCGCCTCAGTTGCAAGAACCAAATGGCCACCATGCCCATGATCCCATGAGCAGTGCTATATGCCTGCTTACATAAACTTAGGGCCAAGTAGATATTTGCAGCCTGGCTTTTTATTGCCCATCTCCCTTCTCTCAGTTTCTCGTATTTGGACAGTTTAGCTTACCGAAGATAATCCTCTTCACTAAGTCTGTAGAACTAATTTTTTCCCTCTCATACCTCCAGTTTTTACAATGAATGGATAACTTTTAACTAGCAATTGTCTATACACAGTTGGTTCTTAATGCATATATTCACAAATTTAAAAGTATGCTCTGGGGATTCTTTTCATGAGCCCTTAGCCTCACAATTGTCAAGAAGCATCAACTAAAGGCCAGGACTGTGGCAAATGCCTACAAACCTAGGACTCACTCTGGAAGCCTAAGATGATCTGTAGATTGAAACCAGCCTTGACTTCAGAGTTATACCAGCTTATATTACATTCTCTCTTTCTTCTCTCTCTCTCTCTCTCTCTCTCTCTCTCTCTCTCTCTCTCTCTCTCTCTCCTCTCTTTCACACACACACACACACACACACACACACACACACACTTGGGAAGGCAACAGGGCTGGATAGGAAGATACCTCAGTTACTCAAGTTCTTGCTACCCCAGCCGAGTTCCAGCCTCTGAAATCCTCAGGAAACCTGGGATATGCAGGTTGGAATTCCAGTTCTAGGGACATGAGAGGATCCCAGGGGCTTACTGACCAGCCAGTCCAGCCAAAGAGATGAGCTTGAGGTGCATTGAGAGACCCTGCCTCAAAACTGAGATAGAAAACAAATGTGGAAAACACCTGATGTGTGTGTGTGTGTGTGTGTGTGTGTGTGTGTGTGTGTGTGTGTGTGTGTTGCTTCCACAGGCACCTGTACACTCATTAATCCACTCCTGGGAACTCACAATATTCTCTCTCCCTCCCCCTCCCCCCTCACTCACTCACACTCTCTCTCTCTCTCTCTCTCTCTCTCTCTCTCATACACGGGGAGGAGGAGGGGATAGACGAAAGAGAAATTTTAACTAGGTAGAAAAAATGAATTTTATTTACACTCATGGGACATTTCTCAAAACTGTGTCAGAGCTACATGACTCTGTCTTTACATGATGGAATCACTCAGGTGAAATAATGTACTACCTCTAAAAGTAGCTATATTTTCTTCCTAAAATGTTTTTATAATTTAATATCTATTTGGAAGGTTAAACTTGTAGACTCAAAATAAAACATATGTGTGTGTTACTTATATACATTTATTATATCATATATTATTAGATGATATATTACATTATCCACACACATTTGCTTTAGTTTTTAACATGTAACTGACAGGGCAAAGGATCCATGGATCAATTCTGTGTAAATGCAATATCGACTAATCGAATTTAGCCTGGGCCTTCCGATCTAGATAATTATAACATGTCCACCTCCTCACCTGTTCAATTTGATGTGACAATAGTAAGGAACCACACACCCCCATATAAGCAACCCCTAATGACACAGCGAGCTTACTTCTGTTGTTCTAGTTTGGTAAACAGCTCTGAGAGACAGCTGGGGATGGCAACAAACGCTCAAGTTTGTTCTAACGTTATGGTGGTTGGAGGGGTTGTGGTTTTGGTGGGTGACGTTGCAGAGATGGGGAAAAGCCTACAGGTTCACTCAAAGTTATCTGACCGAGATCTGCTGGAGGTGGGGGAGGGAGCAGGGTGAAAGTGTGTAGCTGCTTTGTAGACTTGCAAAGGACAGAGAATGCGCAGCGATGGCTACTTGGATCAGGGCTAAGAGTTTAAGACTGGATCTTCCGTTTGTTTACAGGAACCTATGATTAAAACGAGTTCACCCTCCTCAACCACCAGGATTAATGCCCCCGTAGAGCAGGTCTGAGCTGTTTCCAGGGGCATGGCGCAGGCAGGCAGGCTGTTGAGAAATGCAGCCTGGTGTGCACAGGATTCCCGGCATAGGTAATTAGAGCGGATGGTCCAGTTTCCAAGAGGATCCAAAATTACAGAGAAAGAGGCGCATGTGGGGTCTGGGCTTGCCCAGCTCCATCATGGTTTCCTGCCTCTCTGGTCTGAGGACTTGCTGGCTGGGATGAGCACTTAGGCACGCGGACAGGAAAAAGGACCACAGCTGTCAGCAGATTCGAAACTTAGCTGCTTAGAGGTTTTGTTTTATGCGTTTCCCGTCTACCCTTGGGAAATATAAACACACCATTGCTATTTTAATCACGTAACTAGGAAAGGAATCGTTTCAGTTCTCTAGCCTGAACATCAGCGTAAATCAAAACAGCACCCTCTACCATGTAGTAGTGTAGTAGTGACCAAAACAAACTTAGAATGAAGTGTGGAGAGAATCCTCGTCATTCTGTGGCACTGGCCTTTCTTGCGTTGTATGACTTCCTCTGGACTCTCGAGACTTTGCCAAAGCCTGGGTTAACAGCGCACAAGCACGCTTTCCTTTGCAAATGCCATCGCTCTACACAGTGGTAGCAAATGCTACTTGGTACTCCTTGGCTCAGGTCACAGACCACTATGTGTTAAGAACTGCGGCGTCTTTACTGTATGCACAAAATTTAATTATCGAAAACAAACGCTTCATATTTCCCTCTCTTCGTTCCTCGTCACCAAGTCTTACTAGCTTACCATTGCATTTCATTGTGTTAGAATGCTTGAGTTTCATTGAACTGAGAATGGGGTCCCCATTTGGAGGAGTTAGAGAAAGGATTGAAGGAGCTGAAGGGACTTGCAACCCCATAAGAACAACAATACCAACCAACCAGAGCTCCCAGGTACTAATCCACTACCCAAAGACTAAACCACTGTCCACTACACATGGACAGACCCATGATTCCAACTGCATATGTAACAGAGGATGGTCTTGTTGGGCACCAATGAAAGGAGAAGCCCTTGGTCCTCCAAGGCTGGACCCCCAGTGTAGGGGAATGTCAGGGCAGATAGGCAGGAAGTAGGGGGGGATGACTTGGGGAGGGAAATGGGATGGGAGCTTATGGATGGGAAACCGGGAAAGGGAATAACATTTGAAATGTAAATAAAAAATATCCAATTAAAAAAAAAGAATGCTTGGGTTTTAAAAAAATGTTAGAAGTTGCTGACTTGTGTTTCATGAAAAAGTCATTAAATGAATCTTGGATGAATTAAATGTTAGAAACTGGAAAGGGCTTTCTAACACCCTCTAGAATGGCACGAAGCACACTTCTGCCATTTTTCCCTACGGATGTATGCAAAGCACTGTTCTCCGCAACGATGATCATAGAATCAAAACTACGATCAATTCGTTAAATGAGGAATGATGTTCCCCACCCTGCAGTACCAGATATCTTGCCGAGAGTTAGTTCTTTGTGCAAAAATAAACAAACATGTCTAGAATGCGGAAGTCATCAGAGTTATGCATATATCAAAGGGGTGTTTTAAAATAAATTTATGATTTTTTATCAGTAAGTGTTTGATTTATAGAGCTTTATATAGCATTTGCCTGCATTGATTTATATAGCATATGCCTGCATCTTTGGATTTGCATAAACTGTCTCTGTGGAAGAAGAATGCAGATAGGAAAGACTTACAAAACCTTGCTCTAAAGCAACACTTGTATCCATCCCAACTTCTTGTGAATAACACCCAGGCTTAGGTTCCTTTTTGATGTCCAAAGAATAAAGAAAAGATGAGAAAAAAAACCTCACTGCAGTGAGTAAAGCTAAAAAACAAACTGTTCCACATATTTAGGAAGCACAGAATAAACTCAATTCACTTCTGTGTGAGCTGTATTTTCAAGCCACATAATCTATATTTCTTCCTTAAAGAGGATTGAAATACAATGACTATCCTATGTCCTCTGTGTTTCCCAAGCTTTGGATAGTCAGTAATGTTACCTAGGAATTCGAGGATGGGATGGTCAATCTCAGATTTCAACCTGAGACCTAGATTCACCACAATGATGGCCCTCTGGGCATACCCGTTAAAGAGCTTGGTTAGTTTACTGACACAAGACCTGCCCACCATGGGCTACATGTTCCTTGGGTTGGAATCCCGGACTGTATGAAAAGGAGGAAACTCACAGTGCACCAGGATTCACTGGTCTCTTCTTCCTGACTGATGACGCTATGGGAACAGCTGTTGCAGATCTTGCTGACTTGGCTGCATCACCTTGACGGCCTGTCCCTTGGAAGGTAAGTCACAATTAACCTTTGCCTCCTTAAGGAGCTTTTGTCAGTGTGTCTTATCACAGCAACAGGAAAGTATGGAAAATGGACATTTACCCTAGGCTACCCCCTTAAGTCTAGAGCTGGTCCACCTCCTTTGAAAGCATGGTGCCTATATGTCAAGTTGTAGCCAGCATTGTTTTAAAGAAAAGTGTATCCTCTGCATGAGTTTGCAGGTATTTAAAGGAAAACACGGAGAAACGGTCGAGAAACGCCATTGTTTACAGGGTGAGCTGGCCTAAGCCCTTTAGAAAAATTCATACATGTAAACTATACCTGATGTCTCTGAACTATTTAACTTTTACGAATCACCAAGTTTTCAAGTGGGTTGTTTTGAAACCTAGTGTCAGCCTCTTAAGTCCCCCAAGGGCAATAGTATGCCTCAGAATTGTTCATTTGCTGGCACGCCCAGCACTTAGAAATGTGTCTGGCATGTAAAAGGGAGCTGGATAAGTGTTTTTATATGAGCGCTGTCATACATGGGAAGAGAATGAACTTGATCTGGCTAGCCAAACAATCCAGTAATTCATCCAATTTGATGAAGCAAATTCCCCAGGCCTCTTGCTCAAGGACAGGTTACATAAGGAGGCTCTCCCTGGCTGTGGGACTTGTCTGAGAATTATCAAAGGTGTCAGCTTAACAAAGACACCTCAGAAAATTAGCTCAAGAAGCCATTGTCGTCCATACATCTAAGGATACAGCACATTCTGACAGAGAGCCGTGACTCATAATTTCAGACTTCACTGATGAACAGAATCCTTGAAATTCTTCCTTATGCCATCTACGGGTTTGAAAATACCATGAAAGCAGCAACAAACACGTTCACATCATTACTGATGATGTGTGCTAGATTCTCCCAGGAGAGCGTCCTCATCCACACACGTCAACATCAGTGCCTAGCTACACTGGAAAAGATGACTCTTTCTGTTGTTCAAGTGAGGAGTTAAGAGACGTGAGTGATTCATAGTGGCAGCGGAAAACTAGGAAATACTGGGAATTAAGATGAGACGGACCAGCCAAGCCCCAGGATTCTAAGAAACCAATAAACAACTGCTCTGCAATTAGAGGTGGTGCCTCCACTTGCCTGGCACACTTTTTGGACAAGCCCAGGTTGAGGCAGGATAGGGGAGGAAATGGGACGGAAGCTGCAAACGAGGAAGGGGAGGAGGAGTTCACTTTTAAAATAATGACACACATGTGGATGGCGGGAGAGGTATTACACGGGCAGAAAATCTATCAACTTGACTGTAGAAGGCCAATCTAACCATGCCTAGAAGGCAGCCCACTGTCTCTTAAGAGAAACTTAAGCTTAGACCAATCTTCGCTCTGTATAAACTAGAATTGTCTTACACAGTAATAACCGCTTCTCAAGTGTGGGCTATGGAATCAAGGAGTCATTGTCAGCTGAGCTTCACAGCTGACCAGATGAGCAGGCTTGCATGAGTCACAGCTCTCGGTAGATCAGGTGTGCACACTTCACAGTGGACAACCCAAGCATAGGGCCTGGCCGAACGGATAATGTCATCAACAGTAGCTGCTGCTTCCTATCTTGTGAGTGGAGTGTGAGAAACCCCAGGCTTAAATACTGGTAAACACGGTTGTAGGGACAATAAAGTATAGCCCATAGCACATGCATCACAAAACTCGCTTATTATCTTAAAGAAGAGCCAATACAACCAAATAATTATGGGAGGATTTGCTTTGCTTCATTAGGAAAGCTTTTTTTTTTTTAAAAAAAAAAAATATGCTTAAAGTTGCTTTAACTTTTGGAAAGAGAATGATTGTCTCTGATTCTTCAACACCAAAATCTGACTTGCCCTCTATTTTTAGGTTGTTATGGGAACTCTTTGTCATTGGTCAGAAAACAATCTTCCTTCTCTATACCTAACAAAATGTTAAAGTCAAGAGAAACAACTTTATCATCCAAGCTTCATATCAAGTGAAAAAGACTCACCGAAGAGCAGAAAATAAGGTTCGGTGGTTAAAACTGTATATTGTTCTTGCAGAAGACCTGAGTTTGTTTCCTGACACCCTCACTGGGGAACTCATAACCACCTATAAGTCCAGCTCCAAGGGATCTGATGCCTCTAGTCTCAGCAGGCACCTGCACTCACACGCACACACCTACAGGCATACACATAATTAAAAGTAATAAAATAAATCTTTTTTATTCGTTGATAAATAGCAAGATAATATTGAAGAAAAATCCACAGGTAGCAAATCCTAACTGGACAGATTCTGAATCAGAGTGTCTATTCTTATGTCTGGCTTTCTGTCTTCTACTTCCTGGACCTATGTTGGGGCCAAGAAGCCCAGGTCTCTGCTTGTGCCCATGCCTGTGTCTTCTGGCCAGGCTCCAAACCACAGCATTTCTGCATCTGCAAATCACTACCTCAGAAGTAATGTGAAGAACACGCAGACATATAGATGCCAATGCAATCTAAAGCAATGAAAAGACAGACATGAGGAAGCCGGAGAAGAACTGAAGGAAAAGGGGAGTTGGTCAAAGGCAGGTCTAAGGGGATCTCAGGGAATTAGTACCTAGACAGACTTTATCTCCTAGCAGACCCTCCCAAAACATGAAAACCGGAGACTTAATCTTTCCTGGCTTTTCTGAATAACAAGCACCCAAAGACAGGCAGATTTATGGTCCAGAGGCTGCCATCCAGAGCCGCACCTTCCTCAAGAAGGTACTTGTCTAACACATTAGGCTGATTGATGGATGGCATCATCACTCTTCCATGTTGACTTTTTCCCAGTATACACCACAGTCCACTTCTGGGAGACTCGTGGTTTCTTTCCATGGGTGGGCTATATTTCTCTGTCACATGGTCAGACTTGACCCTAGGGCCTTTCTAAGTTAAAGTCATATGAGCAAAGATGATGGAGGCCCTGTTCCACACAAATATTTTGAAGCACTGTTCAGTCAACTCTGTCTTTTTGTTAGTTTATTTGTTTGTTTGTTTGTTTGGTTGGTTCTGTTTATTTCTCTCTACCACGCCAAAAAATTATCATTTTCTAATATGTGCTACCAATGTGATGGTTTCTAGAAGGAGAATACACTGGGAGCAGCACTGTCATGGCCGGTGATCACCACATCTCATGCAAATTGGAAAAGAGAATTTGTTGATGTGAGTCCTGGGGCTCTTCTGACTGTTACCGCAGCTATGACTGACTAATACATTCCATCACCAAAGACATCCATAATTCAAGAAATTTGGATTTTATGACTTAAAGAAGAGGTAAACAAATTTAGACAAGGTTGGTTCAAGGCTCAGGGCATGTAATCAGAAATTATTAGGGAAAAAAAGATTTTGCTATCCTAGTAAAACTGAGATTCTAGGGGTTGGGGATTTAGCTCAGTGGTAGAGCGCTTGCCTAGGAAGTACAAGGCCCTGGGTTCGGTCCCCAGCTCCGGAAAAAAGAACCAAAAAAAAAAAAAAAAACCTGAGATTCTATTTTATAAGCCATAGTTATATGAAAGGTCACCAGTTCCGAGAGTGTAGGAGTCACCTAGAAAAGGATTAGCTTTCAATCAATGGGAACCAACATAGTGTTGTATTCCCTTCACTACAATCTATTTCTTAAATTAATTCTAAATGTTCTTATGGTGAATCAACTTTTCCTCCATTCTAGGAATCCAATGAATGAAAACACACACACACACACACACACACACACACACACACACCTGAAAGGCACTGAAAACAAAGTGTTTTTTTGGCTCAAGTTCTTGTAACTGCCTTCACAGCCCCGCCTCTTCCTTTCAGTGTATTCATTTACCAGGCTCTTTGACAGCTGCTGAGCCAGTGGCCTTGGGCTGTAATTAAAGAAACTTTCAAAACTCAAAGTTAGCATTTTTTTTAAAAAAATCAATTAAATAGTGCTTTAAAAATATGTCAGGAAGCCAAGAACAACCAAGGTCCTATCTACCTGTACACTCTCAGGGAGCTCAGTGTGGACTGAGAAACTGGACCTCCAGGCAGTGAGGAACAAGGCTGAGCAGGGGTGTGGATTTGTTCTTAGAGTGCTGCTGATGAATCCAGAAAGAACAGTCGGGGTAGAAAGCAGACTTCAAACCCCATCCGTTAGCAATCTGAGCTTCGATGTGGGGTGTCGGCCTTACATGGACAGCCAGCAAATGTACTGAATTGCACAGTCAGACAAAATTCCCCCGTCTCTGGAGGCAATTGTTCTTCTAGAAGATTTGTAAAAAGAGGATTCACTCTTGGCTAGACCAGCTGGCAGGGATAAATCATGCGCTGGCTCTCAAAGAGTCTGAGAAAAGGATGAGTCAAAAGATCTTCCTGGCAAGCACAGCCCGATGGGGGACGGAACCATTGGTGATTGCTCAGCAAGAATGTCTGACCACTGGACAGCCACAAGCCAGAAAGCACACTGGTGCTCCTGGTGGACCAGTCCTCTTCTTTAACAGAAGAAAACAGCCAAGAGGTAAAGCAAACGACCCAAGGCTACACAGCCAGCAAGAATATGGAGGGCGCAGAAATGGGAGCTAAATCGCTGACTGTGGTGAAAGATATTTATTAGTCTCTTTCTATACTTGCCTTTTCTCAAAAAAATAAAAATAAAAGGGGTTTGCGTTGGTATTCTGTCTAAGCTCCACCCCCACAGCTACCAGGCAACAGCCAGGTCTGCTCCACCCCACGGTTGCCTGGCAACAGCCAGCTGTGCCTGACTATAAAGGGGGCTACTTGCCTCCTCCTCTCCCTCTTATTTCTCTCTTGCTCTCTCTTGTTCCTCCTCTTCTCGTGCCCCTCTTTGTCCCTGTCCCTTCTTTTCCCATCTCCCCCTTTCCTCCCACGTGCCCATGGCCAGCCTTTCCTTCTTCTACTACTCTTCTTCTCTCACTAAACCTTTCCACGTGGAACCATGTTGGCTTGGTGTACCTTGTCTGGGCGCTGGCTGAGATTTTAAACACCAACAATATGCAGGCTCAGGTCAGCAGGTGTAGAAGTTGTGACTCCAAAAGGAGACACTCAAGAATCTGAAACATGTGATATCATCAACAAAGACACCTTCAGCTCAGAGTTCCCAGAAAACACGGTATACCATTATATAGAGACCATCTGTGCGTGTGTGTGTGTGTGTGTGTGTGTGTGTTGGTATGAGGGGCAGGGGATAAACCATGTGCTATCTCCAAACTCAGCCTTGGAATACGCAAGCCATCGCAAGTTCGTATGTTTGTGATGAACAACTACTGGAAAGGTCCTCCCCTCAAAAAGTTTTGTAAATGTAAGTAGGATACATCACAGCCCACAGGGGCTGCGGTAGGGAAAGCAGGGGAGTGGAGCGGAAGGGGCCCCAGAGGAAGGAAGAGGAGGGAGGTGCCTAATACAAACACCGACAAACAATAAAAACAGAGAACCTTAAGGCGGTGAGTACAGCTAAATTAAGTTCTTGTATGGAAAGGAGGCTAAAGGTCTCACTTAACACAGGTGCACAGAGAGCTGTTCTAAAATGCTGGAATGGTCTTAGAAATACATGGAAAATGGGAATGTCTGAAACTCTCTCTGTCTGCTGTTTGCCCTGCTTTCATTTCCTCCCCTAAACACATTCTAAGCACACATTCAGCAAGATCCAACCAATTTACAAGCTCAACACACACCTTCAACCATCAGAAGGGCAACTCAGCATCACCGTGTAAGTATTGTGAGCTCCTGGTGAAAGGTGGGCTTTACTCCAGCAACCTGGTTGCCTCTGGGTTTCACAAATTGAGCTTAGGAGTGTGTGGGGTCGGGTGAGGGGGCGGTAGGGGGGGTAGGGGGAGGTCAGTTCTTCAGTGCACACTGGGAAACATTCCTCTTGCTCATCTTCCCTTCAGTACCTGGACCTACTGGTGTGTCTTTGTCTTTTTGAAGCCCAAAGCAAAGCAGATGATACAAGAGGACACAGGCTTGAACCTACATTAGAAGGAAATTTATAGTAATTTCCTGCCCCACCCCCCTACTCCCCGCATGCAGCTTCCCACTTCAAATCATAAACCTGCCCCTTAAAGGAATTATAGTCCAAGAGGGAAAACAGCAAGCAGGACTGGGTCACCATCAGTAAATGCTGACCCAGGAGGTACTGAGCTGAATCCCCCAAAGCCACCAAGGGAAGACTACCCATGATGATACATGTTTGTAATCCTGGTGGTGCGGAGTTGAACACGGGTATTCTAGGTATCCAGGTCTACTTGGCAGCCATGGGCCAGTGCCTGTCTCAAGGAAAGCAGGTAGGTAGCACCCAAACAACAGTGCCTTCACAGACACACAGGTGCACCCACACACATGAATACACACCAGCACACAGACCAAGTTAAACAGGCTCCTATGTGACTTCATATGATAGTGTGTTACATACTGAGGAAAGAAACACTGGTGTTCAGGTTGGTTTGAAAAACTGCGTTTGTCAGAAGAGCAACGCGATAGCCAACTTTGGATCCCACATGTGGTACAGGTCAGACAGAGGCTGTGTAGCCCACACACAACCCATGAGTCCTGCCTGGCCCATGAGTCATCCTCCCTCAGCAATGTGGGAAGAGCGAGAGTCAGAAAAACCATGTTGGCCAGTTTCATTTCCCACCCTGCTCAGGAAGCAGTTATAAAACGCCCCCAAAAGTGATGCTTTAAAGATTCCTGGGTTCCTCTTGATTGCCTCATGGGAAAATAAGAAAGTAGATGAGTTTAAAACTCTTTGGGCTTGGGGTTTTCCTCTAAAGCTCTCCCGTACATATGTGTGGCAGGCTAAATTCTATTCTCCTACCTTTCCTCAAGGGTGGATGTTTAAGTCCTGAAAACTCCCCACCGGCCCTACAGAAATCCCTACTGACCTTCTCCTCAGAATGTTAGTGCTTGAAAACAAAGCTTCTGCAGGTAATTAGGACAGAATGACATCATTAGATGGGCCCCAGTTGAATCCCACCAATAGCCTCATAAAGAGATTAGAACACAGACAGAAAGGCAACCATTGACCAGCCAGAGAAAGTAGCCTGAGACAGAAATCAGCCCTGTAGATCCTTCTATCGTGGACTTCTGGTCCCCAGCACAGGGAAACAACAAACTCCGGTAGTGTAAGCCAAGGGTGTAGGGCCTGGGAAGCCTGACGGAGAAGTCAGATTCCTAAGAATAATGAGAGGAGATGACAACCCAAGCTGGACTCCAGTGGCTGAGAGACACAACATTCTGCCAACCACATCAGAGAAGATCCCAAGGCCCTGTCAAACGCATCCCAGTGGACAGCCGTGACAAAGAGCTGAGATTGGTAGGACAGGGCTGGCTGGGGAATATGCGGAATTTTCTATATAAGCATTGAGGCAGACAAAGCATGGTGGCAGTAAATCCTACAGACAGATGTCAGTGCTTGGTGCCACATTAAGCTGGGAAAAATATAGTGAAGCCAGAAGCATAGGTTATAAGCAAGATACCCAGGATTCAGAAAAACAAGGGAAAATTACGTTAGCAACCTCCTGGGAAGCACCCGGAGTAGAAAACTGCTGACATGTGCTGTTGG
Source organism: Rattus norvegicus (assembly GCF_021556685.1). Classification (NCBI taxonomy): domain Eukaryota; kingdom Metazoa; phylum Chordata; class Mammalia; order Rodentia; family Muridae; genus Rattus; species Rattus norvegicus. Next base: position 40,560,929 of record NC_141544.1, on the reverse strand, counting down.
CAAACTGAAGAATTACATTGATTTATTTGAGAGCACGTCATTGAGTGTACTTGACTTTACTCACCCTTTTATTACTGAAATACTTGGGATATGATAAACTGAAAAGCTAACATTTAAAGACCTTTAATCCTCGGTGTTTGCTTAAACATGGAACAAAGCCTGTGAAATACATAGACATACTCATATTTTAGAGCCTTTGCCAGTCACCATCGCAATCCTGACATGAGACAATACTATAGAAGTACTTCTTAGAATCAGACAAAAATATCTAAGGACTTGTAAACAGAAAGAGAAATGCCCAAATCTGACAAAATAATGGGTATTAAGAAAGCAAATTCTAGTCATCCTGACCTTGGGACGAGACGACTGAAATAAAGCAAATTTATTTTTTAAACGTGTTGTTTAGCAGGGTTGACTAAAGGTCTTTTAAGGTGCCAGTGATGGAAAAGTATACACATTCCCTAAGATCTCTATTCTTCCTTCAAACATGTAGTAACTACTTTTCATTGCATATTTATTTAAGAATATGAGCATGGGTGTAGATGCCCATGGAGGCCATAAAAAGGTGTTGGATCACCCAGTGATGGTGTGACCTTCCCCATACGGGTGCTGGGAACTGAACTCAGGTCCTGTGCAATAGCAGTGCATGCTCCTAACCACTGAGATCCTTCCAGCCCCTCAAATAACTGTTTTTACTTGGTCTTTGAGTCGGGATGGTTGTCCATGAAAATTGCCACCCATGCACACCTAGGCAAGGAATTCCTTCTACGGTGCACATGGTGCATGGCAGTTTGACAATTCATATCAACATCTCTGTTAATAATAGAAAATTAATTCTTCATGCTGAGTGTGTACAGCTGTCTCCTTCTGACATCTATCAGAATTCATCTGCAGAGACAGGATGAAACTGTTGGAGCCCAAATAATTATCCCCCATCTTGTTCATCTTCTCTGCCTGACTCCCCGACCCCCATCAGACTCAACAGAACCTGGTGGGCTCCCCGGCGACTCATCTTTATTCCTACCTCTCTGTATTTGAAACTGCCCCTTAGGTGGTGACATCTTTTATGTTCTAATCATTATAGCTGCTAGCCAATCAACAATAATGAAGAATCTGTCCCGTGTAATACACTGACCTAGAAATCATAGCTACAGAGAGTCATATAACAAGGTATCTAGCCGTCAGAACGCAAGTCTTCTCACCAATGTTCGCTGTGTAAAACTGGGTGGAGGGTTTTGGGGGGTGGGGAGCAGCAGCTGTATGGTTAGCTGATCTAATCATGTTATCTCTGTTTTCTCAAAGGTCACAGTGGACTCCGAGGGACCCTACACCTTATGAATGGGCATTGTCCTCAAGAAGGTGATGGAAAATACCAGTGTACTTCAAGTAATTTCATACCCAGGAGGCTGCTCTGGCGAGATGGTTTGGAGCAGTGGATCCCAGCCTTCCCTAAGGCTGTGACCCTTTAAGGCCTCATGTTGTGGTGAGCCCCAACCTTATAAGATTATCCCCATTGCTACTTGCAACAGTAATTTTGCTGCTGTTAGGAGTGTAAATGTATCTGTGTTTTCTGTGGTCATAGGTGAGCCCTGTAAAAGGATCATTCAACTCCCCAGGGTGAGAATGGCCAATTCAGAGCCTTTCATCTTTAACCTCCAGCTCCTTAGATTGTTCATGTTTTAAGCCTGATCAAAAGCAGCCTTTATGTTTTCCTCCACATCCCTGGTTAAATTTTTCTGTTTAAGTCCAAGAGCAAAAAACTCTGCCATACCTGGAGAGATCCCCTCCTGGGGTGATAAACACTTGACTTACGACTTTGTGGGCCATCCAGATGCTGAGACATCATGCGTCCCATGGATGTCGCATGCACCCACGTCTTCTTCAGAATGTTAAGCTTCAACCCGAACAACACAATAATAAAGACTGTCAGGAGTTCCTCAGTACAGTTAAGACACATCTTTGGAAAGGAGAAAAAGAAGAACTGCACAGAGATGTCACTGATTAAGAAAGAAAAAAAGGTACAGGAAGAACCAGGCGGAGCGACAACAGAAACTGAAGAAGTCACAGGCTTCAGTGGTGGTTTGCACCACCATATATCATATGTGAGTCAGGAGAATGCAGGCATCTCATGCCCTAGGAATTTCCCATATTTCTAGGAAAATACATCTTCTCCCTCTGCTGGGAACGTGGGGTTCATCCAGTAGGAAGTGTAAAAGGAGCTCACTGTAAAGCATATGGTACAAAGCTACAGGTGGAGATGAAGAGATGGCTCAGTGGTCAGAGCGAGTTCAGTCTCCAGCACCTGCTTGGGGCTCACAACTGTCCACTACTCCAGCCCAGAAGATCCAATACCCTCCTCTGGCTCCAGCAGGTACTCAGTGCACTCATATGGTGCACATATATGCGTTCAGACATAACACATAAAATAAATTTTATTTAAAGAAAAATGCCACAGGCATGACTGTTGGTGGATAGTGCCTGTTTGGGTCATGAAAAGTGAAGTTTCTGTAGGCTTCAGGTTGAGATCTAGTCTTCTTCTGTGCAAAGTTTCAGGACTGGTTCTTGCTCGGAGTATTGGAGCTCTCAGGATGCTTGTGACTTCAGTGACAATGCCAATGGAAACTCTAGAGATGGGCCACGCCCCAGCTAGGGAGAAGGATCCGCTAAGGAGAATCTCAAACTGCAAGCAGGGCTGAACCGCACCCCATACTCTCATCCCAGGAGTTAGAGGACATTGAGCTAAGTTCAGGACTAGGAATTCGTGGTGGGAATGGGGAGGTAGCAATCCACAGTGCGGTGAAACACTGAGTCTGCTCCAGATCTGACTGATGATGATGGATCCTATCTAGGTGCTGCTTAAATGCTTTTCTTTGTTCCACAGTCGAGTCTGGAAACTGTACAGATGACCAAGGGTCCAGGCAGACAGAGGATCAAGTCCAGTACCCTGCTGTCTCCCTTAGAGAGGACCCCCTAAAGCCCCGTGGGCTCAGGAAGGGCACACAGGCCCAGGAGATGAATCAGTAGGTAAAGTGCTTGTTGCACAAGCATTTGCCTCTGACTGCAGATCTCCAGCACCTACATAGAGGACTGGGACGGCACAGCGTACAACTGGATCCCAGCCCAGGGCGGGGATGAGGAGCAGTAGGGTGGTCTGAACATTTGCCATCCCGCAGGATTTGTCTATCCCCGAGCTCCACGTCCAGCAAGAGACTCTGTCTCAAATAAATAAAATGTGAAGTCTTTGTCTTGCTCACACACAAAACAGGCACACACACACACACACACACACACACACACACACACACAGGTGCACACACATGCATACGCCACACAAGAAAAAAAGAAAGCAGAGATTAGGCAGGAGGGCTTTTCACACCTGCACTTGCAGCACTTGGAAGGTAGGACCTGGGGCTGAGGGATGTAGGGTCACCCTCAGCCCCACACATGGTCTGAGTTCATCGTAGGCTATGTGAGACCCTGTCTTGAAAACATCCCACAAAAACAAACAGAAAGCCACTGCTGGTTAGAAAACCAAGAACCCATGGCCACGAATGATAGCACACGAGACTGAAAAGTAAGTGTAATAACAGTAAAAAGAAATTGTGGAAAAATAGAAAAAGCAACTATTATATAAATCTTAAAGGAGGGAAGCTGGAGGTGGGGGAAGAAGGTAAACAAGAAAGAAAAATTTTCAGAACAGCTTTGAGTAATAGAACAATAGAGCAACTGCTTAAGTCTGACAAAATGAACCAAACGGTTAACATAGCAAACACAGTACAGCATAGGGGGCTGGCTAGTGTTTGCCTAGCTCTGGCCTCGGTACACACCCACACACATACAAACTTGCTCAGACAAACTCACGTATGCACCCACACAAGCGTGTATATACACCACATTCCGAAAAGTAAAAGAGAAAGTAGAAATCTCAATAAAAGCTTATGTTGACTCCGTGTTGGAATATTAAATGGATTTAAATTGGATAAACTAATTTGACATACTTCCAGAGATTATTTTTATGTGACTCCATGAAGTTTTTGATTGCATACAGAGCTCGAATATTTCAGTTAGACAATGATCTATGTAGCTCCTTAAGGAAAGCTGAAGCACCCATCCAAGATGCTGCAAAGTGAATTTGTATTCAAGATTCACCCTTGAATATAAATAAGGGGAACTCGGCCTTATAAACCTTTATTGAAAAAAAACTACCTGATAAGATGTAGGAAGGAATAAAAAAAAAAATTACAGGACTCGTTGTTGGAGGAGTGAAAGGAAAGAAGTTTGGTGGCCAGCATTGAAATATATTGAGACTGTGGACACAAGGATTAAGGGTTCAGAGCAGAAGTGATGTAAATCTTGACACTATACACAGTAATGGTATCAAGAGAGGCTCAGAGAGCTCCTGCAGACAGCCTGATGTCTTAAGCTTAGGGGCCATCTGGTGTCTGTCCAGGCTACTTAACTTCACCAGTAAAAGCCAAACTAGACCTTGCTGCGATTAAGAGAGAGCACGGCCAGCCCCAACGTGTTCAAATCTATTTACAAAGCCCAGGCCCTTAGCACCTTTCAAGACTTCTCAATTTCACTGTTAGCTCCCCAGCAGGAGTAGACAACGCTTGATCAAATGAGCAGAAGGGACTTAAAACAAAACAGTGTGGACGGAATTTCACTCACCCAAACAGACAGCAGACCACACGCTGGGCCTGCCGGTTACAGTTTGCTGAGGCTGCAATGCAGGGAAGGGGAAGGGGGTGGGGCTGCAGCTGTGGATGGAGCTCCCTTGCAGAATGCTCATGTAGCACACACAGGAAGCCCTAGGTTTGATTCCCTTCTAGGTCATTAACAGACATCATGTGAGCTAAAAGATTTACAACCACTGACACTCAGCACAGAGAGTATGGAGAAAGGAAATCCTTGTGTGGAGGAGCCTGTGTTTGTGGGCATTCGCATTCCAAGTTTTCTTCCATAGACAGAAAAGCTATCGTCTGCTCTTAAGGGTGGGGTGCTTCGAACACAGGCACAATCAAGGGCAATTGCCCAGCTCTCTGAGGAAAGTAACTTGGGCAACACAAGACAGCACCAACCGGGAGGTGACAAGCAGCTCGGGCGTCATTTACAAAGATTAATTCCTGAAACTGTAAATCTTTCCCCTGACACTGGATCAAACATTTGCTCACAGCACCCTTCAGGCTGCTTTATTTTCAGGATTAAAAATGTCCCACTGTTCTATATGTAGCTAGGACAGACAACTTGCAGAACGTCGTCAAATGTCAACTAAATATTAACCGTTTTCGTTTTAATAAGCTTCCTGATGTCTAACGTGCATTTGAACACTGGTCTAAATATAAGAGCTTAGGCCAAAAAGGAAAAAAAATCATTTTTCCCCAAACAATCTACTGAAGATCTTGCAAGCAGTCTCATCTCAAAAACGAGCCGTTGCCTTTTAACTCACTATCATTAGAATGGAAATGGTTCATTCAAAAAAGAAGAGACACACAAGGTTGGTGAATAGAGCATTTACCGCAACAAACACAAATCGCTGGGCTCCAGCCCCAGAACTCACACAGAGCTGATGTGTGTAGGTCACCCTGGTCTTCTTAGGGGGAGGTCAGAGCCAGAGCCAGGAGAATCCCTGAAAGCTTGTGTGCCGGCTCCCTGGTGTACACATTAGTGAGCGGGAGATTCTGTCTCTGACAAGGTGGACGGTGGGGACCAGGTTCCAAGACTGTTGTCGGAACCAGGGAACACAAATTTATTCTTACACTCTCTCTCTCTCTCTCTCTCTCTCTCTCTCTCTCTCTCTCTCTCTCTCTCTCTCTCTTTCTAAAAGGATAAGAAAACCAACATGTCTTCTAGCTCTGTCAATCGTGATCATTTTCCTCTGATGTCAGCCTGGCTCTTGGGGCTCTTAACGCCACTGCAAAGATAACGCTTGTGATTGATAAATTTTACTCCAAATCCACTCAGAGGTTTGAAAATAATTTTCCCTTGAAGAGAAACGTCGACTCTGGACTTTGGATAGAATAACCCTTCGGCGGTCTTTAAATAGCAAGCGCATCATCAGACCCGAAGCACCATGCAGTCCAGGCCCTACAGAAATAGTCTTTCTGTTTGTCCAGCTGCACATAGTCCCACAGATCCCAGCCCTGAACTTTCTCAGTATATTTAGCAACCGCTCACATTGCTTATCTCTCTCCAGTCCATTTTTAATGATCCTAAGAGAGACCTCCGCTGCTCCAAAACTTGACTCCCTTTTTTTTTTTTTTTTTGGTTCTTTTTTTCGGAGCTGGGGACCGAACCCAGGGCCTTGCACTTCCTAGGCAAGTGCTCTACCACTGAGCTAAATCCCCAACCCCGACTCCCATTTTTTTAAGGTTTGAGATTGTTTGAGACCCTTTCACCCTCTCCGAGGCTCAGAGGAGGTTATCAACCTCCCATGAGTTCCCACTAATGAGGTAGATAAGAAGTGAGCTCATAGCAGCAATGGCTGAGCAAGCAGCTCACGGCACAGGGCTGGCATTGTGAGAGCCAAACTCAGCCAAACTCAGTGAGGGAGCCAGGATGGTTGGGCAAACAGATGAATGCCTGTTCACTCTGGGATGCTCCCCCGCCCCTTGCCAGTTTTATGAGACATATTTTCGCTATGTTGCCGAGGGTCGCCTCAAACTTAGGATCCTCCTGTTTCGGTCACCGGAGCGCTGGGATTTTAGACTGTGCCACCACAGCAATCTCTAGTCCTGCTCGATCACTAGGCGATTCCCGTGTGGCTATGTGATTTGGCATTCGAATGGCTAGAACACTGGTAGGTTTTCTTCACTTCTGGGTTACAGAGTAAAGGGTTATAACACTAACATCCTGGTGTTCAAACTTCTAACTCATGTTCCAAAAAGACAAGGCAAAGGTCTCGTTCATCCTCATGGTCCTTTTGTATTATCATAAACAGCAGAGAAGGGAAAATAGAACGTGGGGGCTTCAACACCAACACCAAGGTCTAGATTCAATTCTGAAATGAGGTGTTTTGCCGGATGAAGCTGTTAATCTTCCCACACAGCCAGGTAGTAAGGAGAGGTTTGCAAGTTAGGAATAAATAACTACTCACTGTGGACTGAGAAATATATACTTAAACAAAAACAAACACAAAAATATGAACTCCTATCCCTCATTATCCTTTCTGAACCACATTTGCCTGATGAATCACACTGTGCAAACCCTTCTATCTGTGAGACTCTCCCAGCTACTTGCAGCCCAAGGCACCCATGATCCCAGTCTGGGGTCTTTTTTTTTTAAAGATTTATTTATTTATTTTATGTATATAAGCACACTGTGGCTATCTTCAGACACACCAGAAGAGGGCATCGGATCCCATTACAGATGGTTGTGAGCCACCATGTGGTTGCTGGGAGTTGAACTCAGGACCTCTGGAAGAGCAGTCAGTGCTCTTAACCGCTGAGCCATCATTCCAGCCCCAAGTCTGGATTCTTACAACAGAAATATAGTGGACTCATATTTCTGATGGTTGTCAAAAAAGGCCTTTAGGGGCTGGAGAATATGAATAAAATAAATCTTTTAAAAAAAGAAATCTTCAAAAAAAAAAAAGGCCTTTAAATTCTCCTAGCCTCCATTCAGCACTTTGATGGGCTAACTCCTACTCATTTAAAAACACTTTATTGAGGTATGACGGGCATACAGAAAATCCACATGATGTAGCCATTCAGTTTGCTGGGTGTGGAAGTAAGTAAATGACCCTGGTCTTGATCGATGCCATCAGTCTATCATTCTGAAAGTTCCCTCCTGTCTCCTGATGTTTATCTTCACAGAAATCATGAGTGTAAAATCTGAGCAACATTTTATATTCATATTATATACAAATGAAACGGTAACGCATCTTTCTCTGGTCAGTTCCCTCTGTCCTCATTTCTCCGGAATGTCTTTCCTAGCTTCTGGAAAATCCTCCAAATTTGCTTTCCTAGTGTCAACATGAATGTCCTTCTCTATACTAGAGGGTGCATCTTGAAAGTATCCATTTTAATTCTTTCTCTGCCTTTTTGATATTATTGGCACGAGCTGGATCCTAAACTTCCTTACCTCTCACCAAAGTTCCACCACTTGTCGGTTGAGTGAAGCTCATGGAGTCAAGAGAAGTGGGTAAGACTGATGTGTGTTCGTGGTTGCATTGGGCAGTGAGTGTGCAAAGACTAATCAAGGGCTAGGGAGAGAATTTTTTTATTCTGTGCTGGGCATCCGTCTCTTTTTAACTTTTATTTTTAGACAGGCTGGTCTAGAATTCAATACATATTCAAGGAGGACCTTGGCCTTCTGATCCTCACCATCACATCACCACCTGCTTAGTTTAGGGTATGCTGGGGATTGAACCAATGACATGCATGCTACATCAGCCCTTTACCAAAGGGCTGCAGCCTGCCATCTGCTCTCTTTAATGATGACTTGCTGTTTTAGCAGGACAGCAGCACACAGACAATAGGTAAAGCATGGGTGTGTGGCGTCATTCCAACAACATTTCATTCGTAAACCAGATGGCACACGGCAATCGTCCCAGGGCTCTGGGCTGCCAATTTTTGTGCTATACTTGTGCAAAAGTGTTTTATTGACTTTCACCTCATTCTACACCTAGACTTATTTGTGCTTGGCAGAACTCCAAGTGTTGTTATCATTCAAGCACAATTTTTGTTGTTGTTGTTGTTGTTGTAATCTCAACAGTGTTCCAGTAGCGTAAAGATTTGAGGGTCAATGAAAAATGGGTAGCTTACTTCCAAGAGGTATCTTCCTCATGGAGAGGAAAGAAATTGAATCCCACCACTCGTGCACTCTGAGTGTCATGCTGTAATTAGTAGCAGCTGTTTAACTAAATAATAGTGCTTTAAAAAGCAGGCTGTGCCCTTTGGATCTCCAAGGGCAACAAGAAGGGGGACCTGTTAGTGGACAAGAATTAGACGCTTCATAAAATCGTAGCAGTGGCTTTGCCTGTGAGAGGAAATGCTCATTACTTATAGACTTACGTCCATCTGAGCTTTCCTGCGTCAAGCCCTGCTTTCCCAAAATTTCTTGTCCATGTAGTCCAGGTCCAGGCTGAATCCTTGCTCCTACAGCTCCTTCCCACAAGGGTGTGGGGGTGGTAGAAGGAAAGATTACAAGAATTTTAAGGTTCCTATATGTCTTCTAATTTACAGCATTCTTCTCTTTTTGGAAGCTATCTTCTTCATCCCGTTCCCATAAGGCTTTGGAACACTTTTTAAGTGAGATGAGTTTCTTCTTTTCATTACTCCCTTAGGCTACTGTCCATATGCTGTATTTACCTTGAGCATTAAGCTGATTTTTATAGTTTCCTTTTCATTCTGTGTCAAACCTTTGTTGGAACCCCAGAGGTGCCCCCCCTCCGATTTCTGTGTCACGCCTTCACGTGCTCACCTATGTGGTTTCAGACACTCACTTATCAGGAATGTGAGTTTTACCAGAAGGAGAACATGGTCAGAAGGTGAGCCGGGCATGGGACTAAGTAACACTCAATTCACCCTCATGTTCTCCATCAAAGACATTGTAGTGTACTTGGAACATTCTAGGTGCCAGTGAGCCTGGCCTTCCCTTCAGAGTTCTCAAGTGTCTTCTCCTCTGGGAAGACTTTCTAACTTTTCTTCAAATAATCCTTTACCTCTTTCTCTCTGGCACTTCTGCTGGGTACCACCCACTCCTCAGTCAGTGCTGAATACCGCTCATTTTCCAGTCAGTAGACCAATGACAATTTGTTTACATTTTGTCCGTTATCTTGAACTCCACCCTAAAGATTCTATTTCATGTCTACAGGGACTCACTTTGCAAGATGTATAGTAAGTGTTAGAAACATGCCAAATAATGAATAAAGGAAGTTGTGTGTGTGGGGGGGGGTCTAATAATTTATATTAAAAATAATATAATTAAATGTTCCTCTGTTTCCACTTTTATGTCAGTTTTCAGTAACAGAGCATATTTATAAAGATACAAAGAAAGTCAAGTTCGTTTTATTCTATTTGCCTTATCCCACTAAGAAGCAAAGTGTTTGATTTGTATAGAAATAACATCAGCAATGACCTGTAGTACCTACCATGTGCGAGGCATATTAAATTAACCTGTTTAATTTGTTCATGAGTCTGATAAAATATCCAAGATACTCTGAGTATTCCCTTTATACACGAGGAAATAGAAGGAGCACACAGTGGGCGAGCCCAGTCCTGTCCACACACAGTAGGGTTATACTTGGGGCCTGGGAAGCCCTCTCTCAGAGGCTAGCCCTTACAGTCCTCACAACTCTCTATACTAATGAAGGAGATGCACATACTGAGTAGAGGCATGGAGTTCCTTGGGGGCAAGTCCAGTAGCAGCAGGAAGGGGCAGGCAGCTGCTGCCACAGGCCCTCCAGGACTGTCCCATTTATACCTTCTCCAGAATCCCCAGAATTCCAAGAATCATGCCCCTCCTAGAGCATGAGACAATCGTAATGGCTGTGGACAATGGAGAACAGTCCCATATCCCACACCGGGGACTGAAACAAAGACCTATCCACATAACATAACTGAGTTTTTAAAGAAACCAAAATTCTCACTACATGAGCCCTTCCCCCTTCCATGATTAGGACAAGCTCAATCTTTGAGTGGGTCGTGATGGTAATGACAACTGCACTGAGTTCATGGGTGCAACCACCATGTTCAAAGCAATGGTTTGGCAATCTTGACCCACAATCCTTTGGTGCTAACATTCTTTCTGCTCCTCCTCCACAGTGCCCCCTGATCCTTGGAAGGACTGACATAGATGAACCCATTTAGGACTAAACACTCCACTATTCTTTATTCTCAGGACTTCAACCCATTATGAATCGATATTAACCACTGCTCTCTACAAGAAGACATCTCTCTGACTTAGGTTGAGGGTAGCATTAATAGGTGGATGTAAACATGACTGTTGAGAAGCCATAGGTTAATTAAACAAAAAATGTTAGTGCTATGTGCGGGATGCTTTCTCATGAACTGTTGCTGAAGGAAGGCCCAGAGGCTCCCAAAGCAATATGGGCAATTGTCACTGTTCCTTGCCGCCTATCATAACTAGATGATAAGACTGTTGCCGAAATCATCATGCTTTGGTCACAGGTCATGGAGCAATCAAACTTGAACTGAGCCGAAAGCCTCCTGACCTTTCTCATGGGGCTGGAAGGTGTTGAGCAGATAGCTAGAAGAGAAAAGTCATTAACAGTCTTACCCTCCTGTGGAGGCTGTGAATTGCATCGAGCTAGCAAGATGTGCCTGCTGGTGTAGGAGTGGCATGGATGTTTAGGAAGAGCCAACAACTTTCTGATTGGACTTGAGGTCAACTCCCCAAGAGTAAACTCATGAGGACAAATAATAAACACCTCATCCTCATCTGGGAATTGCTGGGGTTGGTGTGGTACTGCTATGTACGCAGATGCTAAATACTGGCTCCCCAAGATCTGGCTTCCCTACTCAGGAGGAGCGGATCCTCAAATACACTAGCAGTGTTATGTAAACCTTGCTTCTCAAGATAATTGGTCAATAAAAAGCGAAAGCCTGTGATTGGGCAGTAGAGAGAGAGAGAAAGGCGGGACTCAAGGATTGAGAGAAACCAGGGATAAGGGAGAAAACCAAGAGAGGAGGAAGTAGAGATGAGAAGAGATGGACCATGAGCCTGAGGCCGGGAGAGACAGCAAGCAACAAGGGACATATGGCTGGGATGTAAGCTAGAATCGCTCAAAACCTGCTCAATCTAGGCTTACGGCTTGTAAAGAAAGCACCAGGATTGTGTATCTTTTATACATGCTAGCAAGAATGAATAATTCCCTTTACAGGGAAAGTCTACTCTGAGGAGGTTTTCTTGGGCTCTCTCCTCAACAGAATGGAGAGAAGACCCACACTTGAGATTTATTTGAAGCCGGGTGCTGAGTAAAAGCCAGCCTTCAGGGAACCTGAGAAGAGATGGTGAGAGGCGCTCCCTCACACACAATTACTAAGCAGAGAGCATAAGCAGTCACTGAGGCTTAAACCTTCACAACCAGAGGATCTTTGAGACTCAAATCCTGTGAAATTGTAAGAGGTGTTCATACAGACCACTCTGTGAAAAGAGCAGAATGTGGGCAAATGTCTCCAGGGGGCTAGAAACACTCAGAAGACAAAGAAAGGGGTCCCAAAGGGCCCCTCTTAAGCCTGACACAGAAAGAAATTCATGCCCAAGGCGTAAGCCATGGCATGAAGGCAGGCAGGCAGGGCGCATGCCTGAAATATGGGTGATCTTCAGCTGTATGTCAGAATTAATTTTATCCCTGATTGTTTGTATCTCAAAATTTAAACAGCAACCTACGGATAGTAAACTATTTTATCCTTTTGTGTATCACAAATCGAGTCAGAGGGTCCAGGAATGCTTTTGAACAGAATTATAAACAAGAATGGAGAGAAACAAAGGCATGGCAGATCTCCAGCACAGCAACGCTCCCCTCCCATCGCTGTGCGCTGGGCTTGGTGGCTGTCCATTTCTGTTCTACTTTTGTTTGTTCTTAAGATAGAGTCGCTAGCCTAGGCTGAATTAGAACTTGCTCTGTAGCCCACGAGGTTGACCTTGAACTTGTGATCCTCCGGCTTCAGCTTCCTAGTGCTGGAACTACAGCCACGTACCTCCGACCCTTCGATGTGTACAGTCAAGGCCTTCCCACAGACCCCATGTGTGGAGCACTTGGAAGTTTTCAGGAAGCCTTTCGATGTCTTATATAACATCACCTAATGTGCTTCTTCATTCCGTGAAGATGTATCCAAGCTATGACAGTAAAGATCCACTCTCATTTAAGACACGAGGCATTTTTTAAATGAGCTAGGGAAACGACATAAACAAATAAAAATACTGCTCTAGATCTAAAGAAGATGTCCCTAGTTACTACTCCAGCCACTACTTAAAGTTAATTTACATTTTTAGAAATCTAACCAATTAGTTTGGAAGTAACCACCATATTGAACAGCAGACACATAGACTATTTTTATTATCATGGATACAAGTGTCAGGGGCTTGGAAAGGTAAAATGTCAGCCCTTGTTTTATTCATTAATTTATTTTGGGTTTTTTGTTTGATTGGTTGTTCTTGTGTTCAGCTGGCTTCTGGTGGTTTGAGGCAGGATCTTACTCTGTAGCCCAGGATGGTCTTTAACTTGCAATGATCTTCCTGCCCAGCTTCCTAAGAACTAGAATTACAGGCGTGGGTCACCTTTCGCATTTCACATTTCAGGAACAGGCTTAAATTCTCTTGATATTTCATTTTGAAACAGCCTTTTACCGACAACAAACAAACAGAGATACAGTGTTGCAGAACTTCTTCCCAGGAAGCCTGAATCAGCTCCAGAGCGCTGGCAAGCCACTCAGATCTCCCCTGGGGGATTCTGAGCCGAGTGGTGTCATGCACTGACTGTTTCTGAGAAGCTTCCATGGTTCTTCTGCTGAACACACAGCTCTTCTGTGTATCACAGTCTTTTCCCATGGCTGTCTTTCTCACTTCCCTTTTGTATGATTCACGCTTTAAGGCATTGGGGCCACATTATTTTTATATGTAGATCTGACTGTGAGCAGGGGCAAGGGAAGAACACTCAGGAATATTTGGGGAATTCTGTCAATTTGGAGGCTGATAAAAGACTTAGTATTTCCTTTAGACAAGAAAACTCAAGGCTTTTGGCAGTCTTTGATCTCACATACTGCATACTGCCTTCTTTCTTTCCTACCACAGAACGAACCAAAGAAATCTTGTCAGAATTTAAGTTTTCCTCTAGCTTCTTGGGTTAGACACACACACACACACACACGTGATGAGATCATCCAAAACCACTTGCATTTTCTAGTGAAGATTTCTTGATATCTAAGATATCTGATTTTATGTCTAGTCAGAAAATGTCATTTAATCTTCCATAATGGGGAAAAAAATCTATACTTAAACTGAACTCTGTCATTTCAATGAACCTCAAGGCTACAAAAGGACAAGGTTCTTTTACAAGCATCAAGGCCACTGCCAGAGCAGTCAGCCCTTCCTCCCTATCCTGGGTCAGAGCAACCAATAAGGAAGCAACCTTGCAAGAAAATTTGGTGTGTGTGCTTTTTTTATTTACTGTGCCTTAGAACTATATGATTTTTGACAACCAGACTCCTGAAGTCCAACTAATAAGGACGTTATATTTTTAATTTATTATTTTTATTAATCATTCCATTCTTTTACATCTCAAATGATATTCCACTTTCCAGTTACCCCTCCACAAAACCCCATCCCACATCTGCCTCCCTCCCCCTCCCCTTTGCCTTTATGAGTGTGCTCCCCCATTCACCCATCCTCTCCCGCCCTGCCCCTCCAGCAACCCCCTATACTGGGACATCAAACCTCCATAAGACCAAGGGCCTCCCCTCCCATTGATGTCATACAAGGCCATCCTCTGCTACATATGCAGCTGGAGCCACAGGTCCCTCCCTCTACACTCCCTGGTTGGTGGTCTAGTCCCTAGGAGCACTGACTGGGTGGCCCGGCCAGGCGACATTGTTCTTCCTGTGGGGTTACAATCCCCCTCCACTCCTCCAGGCCTTCTGCCAGCTCCTCCACCAGAATCCCTGAGCTCAGTCTGATGCTGCAAGCACACGGATGCTAACTTTATATTTACAGGACACAGGTTTTTTTTTAACTACTGCGAAACTTTATGAAACAGAAAGTGATTCTCGATATATCCCTGTAGTGACAATTTTGATTGATTTAAAAACACTGAAAGGCGATGGGAATGTGTTTTTGTTTTAATCCCGGGTGTGGGATATGAGGCTGCTTCAGATCGTCCACAGCAGCTGACTGTGATTTGTCTCATGCTCTGGCTGGCAGGAGCGTGGTATTTCTAGCTCAAGATAGTTTATATTTGGAATCCTGAGGACTCTTGAGAGGGTATACACGCCAGGTCCTGAGTGGGGTACAGTGGCAGCCACTTCTGCTGACACTCCTGCTGACACTCCTGCTGCTGCTGCTGCTGACTCTCTTGCTCCTGTCGCTGGTCGCTGGTCGCTGGTCGCTGGTCGCTGGTCGCTGGTCGCTGGTCGCTGGTCGCTGGTCGCTGGTCGCTGGCTGGAGATACCCTGGTGATAAAGATTGAACTTGCTCCAAGGAACTCACACACTCCTCAGCCACAGGAAGCAGTCTAATGACATTGATGCTCCCCTTCTCTCTAGCTTTCTTTATCTCCTACCTAGCATTGAGGGGTTGGAATGAATTGGGGTAGAGAAGCTTGGTAGGAAAAAGAACCCAACAGAGTAGCCATGGTCCAGAAGCCCCAGCCCCTTCTTATAGCTGACGAAAGGCTTAGAAAACCTGACTTTGGAAAACTAATTGACATGTTGCCTTGAGTAGTTTAAGGAACTTAAAATTGTTCCATTCTTATGTTTACTATGGTCTTCCAAGAACCATGTAAAATAAACCACATATAATACCATTATTCAGGGAAAGAGGAATGATGGTTGGTCTGGGGAAATAAATGGTAATGAATTTGAATTTCCAGGAAGAGAGGAACTACAAGGAAGTCCAGGTGGGAAACAAGAAGTGGCAGGAAGACCCATGAGGAAGGGGAACAGCACACTGCACAGAGATCTGACAGAGGCTGCATTCCACCGTGGTACGGCTGTTGATAACCCAAGCCTGAGTTAGAGCTCCATGCATACCTCCTGAGGGACATCAGCACTGCTGCTCCCTGGCCCACATTTAGGGCAACAATGCCCCATACCACCTCAATAGCCACAATCATTAAATAATTTACATTTATATCAATGCTTTACACAACTGGTCCTCACATATTTTGTCTGGGTATAATTTAAGTGGATAAAATAGGAGTCTATGGAATACTTTGGGCAATCTTAACTGCTCTGTGGATACATGGCTGAAGAGCCTCCAGGATCTCAATGTCATACAACCTTTCCACTTAATACATTCCTTTATCAAATTCTGAAGATCACCTCCAGTCTATATTCACTTTTCCTAGACTAGATGAAATAAGATACTTCAGTAATAAAAATGTTCTGTGCCCAAATCAATTTGAAAACGTTGGCTTAAAAACAGTCCCTAAGCTAGTGAGATAGCTCAGCAGGTGCAGACACTTCAGTCAAGCCTGAAAACCTGAGTTCTATCCCTGGGACCCACCTGGTGACAGGGAGAAACCCAGCTCCCACAAGTTGTCCTATGACTTCTCAGATACATTGTGGTTCACATGTATACACACACACACACACACACACACACACACACACACACACACACACACACCTTCTTTGATGGGATCTGAGAGCTATACTAATCTATAGCTACATAGATACAAATTTAGTGGGCAGTTTGATATTGCCTTTTAACAGGTTCACCTCCAGAGCTTGTGAACTCCCCAATCACAAGCTCTTGGCCATGTAAGTCACTCTCTTAAATATTCCTAATGTATATTTGTGTTAAACACTCTGAAAGTCTTATAGTAAAAGAACTATTTTTATTTTTAATTACGTTTATGGATGTGTATCTGTAGGAGTGTGCATATAGGATAGGAGCATATGCCTTTAGAGGCCATCGTGTGTGTGTGTGTGTGTGTGTGTGTGTGTGTGTGTGTGTGTGTGTTCATGTGTGCATGCGTGTATGATGGTTGGCAAAGAAACTCACATCTGGACAAAATGTGTGCAGTAAGCGACTGTGGAGAACTCAAGTACAAATTTGAAGAGTACATCACACCACCTCTCCAAGTCTCACTGAGGAATAGACTGGGTACATATTATAAGATTCAGAGGTCAGGGAGGAGTGAAGAAAACGAGTATCTTCTGGACATGATGGGGCCATTCTGTCCTTGAACTCATAGCAGCTGTAATGGTCTGCACAGGATCAAGCCATTCACTATTCTAACTTAGAGGGAAGAGTGGTAACAGTCCATGGCTTCTCAGGAAGGGAGCCACATTTTTCCTTAAGGGCATGGCTCCTGGTATGTCAGCCATACTTAAGTAGACGGCTCCACACTCAGGAATATATGGGCAGTATCAATAGAACTCAATGGGTTATTAAAATAAACAAAAATGCACACAAATTTTTGGAGGGTTAGGAAGAGTTAAGGAGTTGGGGTGCATGTCATCTAAACTTTGCATGTAGTTCTCAATGACAAGGTTTGAGAAAGAACTGGCCACAGACACCATGCTTCCTTCATAGGAACCCTCTTCACAATGGCTGTAGAAGCATTCCCACACTATACATATTTGGCTGATGTTTGAAAATATTTTATTTAATATTCATACACGTGCATAACGTATTTTGATCAAGTCCACTCCCCTGTCACATTCCCCTCTAATTCTTCACGTATCCTGGACCTCTTTCCTCTCAGCGGAAAAGTTTTGAATGAGCACACTGTGTTACATCACAGATACTTCTTAAATCAGTATAACCTGTAACCAATGTGTAATAATAAGTGAGTAATTGGGTCTGAGGAGAGAACAGCTTCCATGAAAACAATGGAAACAAAATTTTGCTGAGGTTGCCGACAGACAGATTACCAAGCTAGAATACACAAAAAAAACCCCACGCCACTTCAAAGCTGTCACGTGACCATCACCTGTAAAGAAAGGAAGTGGTCACGGCTTTCTAGCCACGCCCCCATGGTACCTTGTGATCCCTGTCTTTGAGGGGGCGGGGAGGATAAAAAGACCAAATACATCCCGCTGTGGAGACCAGGAAATCTAAACACACTCTCGCCTACTAGGATGACTAAGGGACTAGACTACCATCTACCTACACAAAATATTTGAAGCCCAAAGCTGCAAAAATACTTCTTTGATCTTGCTTTGGATTGGCCATATTGAAATAACTTCTAAATAGGGGTTTCTCCTACAGCAAATGGGCCCAGGGCGTTGACAGGGCATTGGGTGAATTCTGAATAACTAGTTTATATTTCTTCTTTCTAATATAAAACATGTATTCCTCCTCCTACACAGAGAGAATCTCTGCCATGGAGCTTCAGAAGAAAGTCACAAATGTGTCCCACGGGGGCTAAATAAGCCCCCTGGGTACCAGTGCTCTGTCTTCCAGGAAGTGGTATTCGGTGGCTTTCAAACTTTAGCTGCCCCAGTCACCTGGATGGCTGTGGTCCACCCTGGAGTTTCCGATTCAGTAAGACTGAGGTAGGGCTGAGGATTCTAATTCATCATAAATTCTTGGTGCAGCTGCTGCTCTAAGGTCACAAGGTGGGGAACTCCCCTCGCCCCATAGTCGCCTGGCCTTCATCCTTTACCTTAGATATAGAGTCTGAGGAAGTAATGGATTTATAACACACGATGGTTTCAGTAAAGCTCCCCAGTCGTGAGTCCTGATGTGACCCCTGCACTCCGCTCTACAGCTTCAGTCACGAGTTCAGTCTCAGCCTGCCCTGTGTGTAACTCCGCCCCACGCAATCGCCCTCTCAGTTCGGTTCACTTGTCATGGAAAACTCTGAGACTTTGATATGGGCAAGAGAGATTACCGCGTGTCCTGTCTGGTCTTCCAGGGTACCTTTAAGGCCTTTTATTGCCTTTTACCTATTTCACAACCCTATCAGTTCTTAGAACTGATAATAATTCATGTTACCCCGCTCTGAAGAAATAAACGAATTGAACTCCTTTAAAGTGTAAACGGTTAGAGGCCTGGATTCTGCCCAGTGGCTTAGAGGCACCCAATATGAAGGCAACTACGGCCAGATAATTAGATAGGATATATTTTTACTAAATTCCTTACAAAACCTAGTAAGTTATACCTAGCCTCGAAGCTCCAAGTCTATCTTGGCCAGAGGCCCAACCACCGCAGGCCCCACGGAGACAGACTAGAAAGACCTGAGCCTTGTACCTTGGGAAGACACCCATCAACAGGGTCCTCTGAGGCAGGGGTGAGGGCACAGCCTCAGGCACCCCGTACTGCTGGGCTGTTTTGTTACTGAGCACGACATGAGCCCTCCTCATCCCTACACCTCCATCTCTCCATGAGTCTCCTATGTCTGCAAGGGAAACTCGCCACAGACTCAAATCTGTGAAAATCCATCCTCCTATAACTGGAGACGTCAAAATTAGACGTTGGTTTCAGTGGCCTACGGTCCCGGTGATCTCTCTTAGAGGTTCATGGGTACAACACCTTGGCTGTTGCAGCTTCGTGAGGTCCGACATCACTTACCCTGTGGTCCTGTCTTCCATCTTCAAACCCAGCAACACAATCCCCCAGCCTCTCTGATGCCTGAGACTCTTACCTCCTTCTGAGGAGACCCCTTTGGTGACAATGGAACCCGGACCATCTACAGAGGTCCCCAACTCGGGGTTGTTGACTTGATCCCCTCCGCAGTGTCTCCTTTTCTCTGTGGTGTGATATCTCAACTTCTGCGAAGAAGGATACAGTGGTCTTTGGGGGAACAGCGTCCTACCAATTACAGTTGAACCAGACCGGAGAGTGCTAAGTTTGGATGTAGAGTGAGTGTCTCGTTCTATGTGTCAGGATGGTTGGCCCTCTGTGGTAGTGTGAGAGATAATGGGTTTAGGAAGCATGGAAGGATTTAGGTCATTGCCAGTACTGCCCTCGAAAGAGACTAATAGAGTTCTCCGGGGACACTGGTTGTTCCCCAAAGTGCAGTGGACACAAAGAACACACCTGGCCCCTCCCTGCATAGTGATTGCCTATCTTGCTTATGACTTCTGTCTCTCCCTTGTGATTCTACCATGTGACCTAACCAAGGCACCCCACCAGCCAAGCATCACACCACCTGAGTGTGGTGAGGGAAACACGACTTTTCTTTTTACCTTATAAAACTACAATTCTTTATTTGGTTTTAAGGGCCACCAAATATGCGTCTATTTATAAAACTGTCATAAGTTGCCTCCGTGTGTCTGCTTCTTCCTCGGGGGAGACAGGAACACTGCACTGCACAGAGCTGGGCTGGAGAGAGGGACGCTTACCTGGGCACTGGTGAGTATAGTGCAGGACCTCTGCCAGCACCAGCCATGAGTGCTCAGACATCCAGGAACGGCTTCAGAGAGCTGGTTTGTTTATTGGCAAGGAGAGAGAAGTATTTATGCCACCAGGGAGGTGACCAGCCTCTCTGGGGCAAGGTTTGTGTGGCTCTGCACCGTTGGCTAGGGCAGGGGTGTTGGTAGATGTTTCATCTACATGTTCAGGAGTGGTAGGGGGTGGGGGGTGGGACCTTATAAGGTCAAACAAGGAGTGAACCTTGATAACTGTCAGGGTGAAAAAACTCTTACCAGGGGTGATGGTGGGAGACCCAGCTTTAGGTTACCAGGTTGGGATGAGGAGGAAGCCAGCACTTGTTATTTGAGGTATCTGGGGTTGAGGGTCCTTCGACTCTTCCTCTGGAACCCTAGACCATTAAGGTCCCACAATATGTCAGCGTCATTACTGCCTGTGTGTATGTGTATCTTTAACTGTCTTTTGACTTATAAACAATTCTGTAAGTTAAGAAGTTTATGAGAGCTTCTCAAGAATTTCTTAACTAAAATCATCGACATGGACTTGTGAAATATTCTTATGGTTTTGGTATTATGACTTTACTTTTTATTTTAAAAAATGATCTTGTAACATTCTATAGTCTCCTTGAATGGAGACGTAATTCTTGATTGTCAGAATAAGAGACACTAGTCACATGCTTTTCCATAAAAACCATGGAATCTGCAGTTATCAAAATCATCTTTGTCTGAACTGCAAATTATAGTATTCCAATACTATACTGTCTGTGTCTTTATTTAAAAAAAAAAAAAGACTGACTCTTGGTAAGAAGAATGCTTCGTGGCATTTTTACTTGACACAGACCCTTCTCCTCCCCCTAACTCCCTGACTCAACTGTTTATTTTTGTTGCTGTGATAAACAATGACCAAAAGCAACTTTATGAGAAAAGGGCTTATTTCAGTTACAGATTACAGCTCCTCACCAAGGAAACTAGGACAGTAGCCTGGGGCAGGAATCTAGAGGTAGGAACTGAAGCAGAGTCCACAGAGGAACACTTGCTTATTGGCTTCCTTCTATTGTTTTCTTAGCTACCTTTCTTGTGCATCACAGAACCACATACGTAGGTATGGTGCTGCCCACAGTGGGCAGGATCCTCCTATATCAATTAGCAACCAAGGAGATGCCCTGCAGACATGTCTATAGGGCAATCTGGCAAGTGAGGCTCCTTCTCCCCGGGTGATTCTAATTTGTGTCAAGTTGGTTAATCAACATCAAAACAGCTATGAGAACAGATGACCAACCGCCACTGGGGAGGAAAGAGTAGATTTTAAACTTCCCCAAAATCGCATAATGGAAAAAATTTTACTTGTTGTAGCTACTTGTTGAAAATCTCCAAATTCGGGGCTTGTCTTTGTTTTAAAAACTCAGGAACATTATTTTTTTCTGTGCCAACAGTCCCACACTCAGAATTTTTTTTAAAAAAATCAATGGCTTCAGTGGCAAGCCAGGTTCAGGGGCTTCTAGTTCCAACTAGCCCAGATGCTGATGTGGAAACACGTGTAGAACAGGCTAGGCAAAGTGTCAAGACCCTGACTCCAACAGATAAATAACCAATCAAGCACCAGTGACAGGTAACTAACGTGGCATCTGACCCTGACCTTGTCACTGCTTGGAACCAGTAGGAAGCTGACCCATGCACATGGGGACTCACAACCATCCAGAACTCCAGTTCTAGGGGATCCAGCCCCTCCTCTGACTTCTTCAGGACACACACACACACACACACACACACACACACACACACACTACATACATACATCAGGCAGAACACTCATACTCATAAAATACAGTAAATCAAATAAATACAACAAATCAAATAAAAATTTAAGTCAGATGACTGGATTACTAAATATTTGAACTACTAGAAGTGGAATCAATGAATTAGAAAATAGTTCAATTGAGATTATTCTGCATCAGAAAGAACAAAATAGGAAAGCCAAGAAGGCCTCAGAAACCTATACCTTATGACAGTTCCAGAAAAGAGAAGGTGACTCTTTTCTCTTTTATTGGACATTTTTATTTGCATTTTAAATGTTATCCACTTTCCTGGTTTCCCTTCCAGAGACTCCCTATCCTCTCCCCCTGCTTCTATGAGGGTGCTCCCTCACCCACTTGTCTACTTCCTCCCACCTCCCCTCCCTGACATTCCCCTACACCGGAGCATCAGGCCTTGATAGTACCAAGGACTCTCCTCCCACTGGTGCCTGACAAGGCCACCTCTGTTACATATGCGGATGGAGCCATAGGCCCATCCCTGTGTTCTCTTAGGATGGTGCTTTAGTCCCTGGGAGCTCTGGGGTGTCTGGTTTGTTGATATTGTTGTTCTTCTTATGGGGTTTTAAACCCGAGAAGGTGAATTTTGACGATGACGACGACAACGACGACGACGATGACTAGGATGATGACAACAAGAAATAAGCCAAGCCAAGAATGGTGTCACATACCTATAGTTTTGAAACTCAGGAATTGAGGGGTAGGTAAGTATTGTAAGTTTGAAGCCATTCTCCACTATTATAAAAGACCTTGCCTCAAAAAAGGACGAAACATCTTGAAAAAGATAGCGGTGCAGACTTTTCCAAATGTGGTGCAATGCACCAACCTACACTTCTAAGAATCTGAATGAATTAGATTAAGCACAAGGAGGTTTTAAGTAGATGCATTGCAATCAGAGCGCTGGAACACAGTCTTAAGACATGGAAGGCAAGTGACTCATCACATGTAAAACCTCTCAATACAACTCACAGCTTCTGCGGTTGAGGACACGGACTGCTTTTCCAGATGATCTGAGTTTGGTTCCCAGCACCCAGGTCAAGCGGTTCATAACAGCCCTAACTCCAGCTCCAGGAGGTCTGCTGCCCTCTTCTGGCCCCAAGAGGTACTGCATTCACACAGTCACACACAGACGTATACACAAATAATTTAAGTAAATAAATAAATAAATATTTAAAATGAAAACGAACACATACCGGTGTTTGAAAGAGGTGGGGTAATATAGTCAAAATGCTAGGAGAATAGACTATCAAGTAGAACGCCTTCACCCTGTTCACCCCGGAGACCGATCCTTCCCCATGTTGCACACTTTCCCTATGTCCTTATCCCTAGGAGAGAGCTGATTCAATCAGGGGCCTGAAAGCACCTGGCTTCACCAGAGCAATCACCATGCCAAGTGTCATCTCTTCCAGAAGCCCTTTCTGTTGACCAAAAGAACACCTCACACCAACCTTAGACCCTCAGAGGGTGGTAAGAAACATGTCCCTGAAAATCAAAGTGGGAAAAATTGTATCTTTCTCACAGAGACAAAACCCTGTGGATCCCCAGGCACATGCCTAAGTAGGCTGGTGTGCCAGTCAGGTTTTATTGTCAACTTGCATAGCCCATTGTCCCCTGAAAGGAGGGAACCTCATTTGAAAACTTGCTCCATCAGATTGGCTTATGGAATGGGGAGGGCATTTCTGTGATTGCTCATTGATATAGACACCCATTTTGGTGACACCAGCAGGTGGACCTGCACTATGTAAACTGACTGAGGAGGCAATCCAATAAGCAGCATTTCTCCATGGTTTACTTCCTGCTTGAGCTCCTGCCCTGACTTCCTTCAACCGTGACCTGTGACCCGGAAGTATAAGCCAATTTAACTCTTTCCTTGCTTAAGTGGGTTTTTTTTTGGGGGGGGGGGGTGAAAGGGTCGTAATGTTTACTACAGCAACGGAGAGTGAACTAGAAGACAACCGTAAAGGTCTCACACACAGAAAAACAGAAATGGCGTGACCATTTCTGAGCAACCAGCTTGTTTGAAGAACCAGTCTTGTCTTATTCAGCCAAGGGGTTTTCCTGTCTGTCTTTAACGCTATTGTTTCTATTTCTTTTATTAAAAAAAAAAGAAAGAAAGAAAAGAAAAAGAAACACTACCTACGGAAAAGCTCTGGGGGTGTAGATGAAAACTTAGCTCCTGTGACCCAGAGCTAGGAAGTGCCACCCCAGAACAAGGGGAAGGATGGAACGGGGCTTTCCTGAGGCGAGGTAACACTGAATGACTCACACCACTTCCTTATTCTCGCCCTTTGCATGGCTAGGGTGGAGAAGACTCAGAGGCTGGAGAAGTTCTCTTGTTCAAAGGGTGGCCTCCCTCAGGGTGGTGAGAGCCTTGTGCTTTCTTCTTGCAGCTCTGTCAGGCAAGGAACTAAAACTGCAGAGCAAGATAGCGAACACTTGTAGCTGTCATAGATTTAGTGTTCAGAAAGCATCCCCGACGTGGTTTGCCACTCGAGGTGCTTCCAGCTAAAGGAGGTTAGAAGCCCTCCGTGCAGCCTCAGAAGCAAGATGGCTTTGACTGCCCACCTTCCCATTTCTTCCCTGAAGCAAATCATAAAAACAAGAAGTCCTCTGTCCCATGATGGGTGGTACAAACCAGAATCCATTTGCATCAGGGCAAGGCACAGAGTTCAATATAGCACGGAGCTGCTGCCGTGCTCTCTGTAGGAGCCAGACATGAGAAAGGCTCTAGTCCTCTGCTCCAGAAAGGGCCTGCCATGTGCTCAGTAGGACTCTCAATCATCATAGGTGGAGAAACCAAGATATTCCAGGACAAAACCAAATTTAAACAACATCTAACTACCAATCTAGCCCTACAGAGGATTCTAGAAGGAAAACTCCAACACAAGGAAGATGCCTATACCAAAGAAAAGACAAGATATTAAGCATCTCAGAACAAAGCCAAAAGAAGAGAATTACTCAAACATAATATCACCTCCAACAACAAAAATAACAGGAACCAACAATTCACCTGTCTTTAATGTCTCTCAACATCAATGGACTCAATTTCCCAATAAATGGCATAGGCTAATAGCCAGGATATGCAAGCAAGATCCATCATTTTGCTGCATACAAGAAACACACCTCAGTGACAAAGACAGACAATGCCTTAGACTAAAAGACTAGAAAAAAGTTTCCAAGTAAATGGTTCCAAGAAACAAGCTGTAGTAGCCATTCTAATATCCAATAAAATAGACTTTAACTAAAGTTATCAAAAGAAACAGGGAAGGACACTTCATACTCATAAAAAAATCCACCAAGAGGAGGTCTCAATCCTGAACATTTATACCCCAAATGCAGTGGCACCCACATTCATAAAAGAAACTTTACTAAAGCTCAAAGCACATATTGAGTCTCACACAATAATAATGGGAGACCTCAACACCCCAATCTCACCAATGAGCAGGTTATTGAACAGAAACTAAACAGAGACACAGTGAAACAGATAGTGGTTATGAACCAGATGGATTTAACAGATATATACGGAGCATTTCACCCTAAAACAAAAGAATACACTGTCTCAGCACCCTACGGTACTTTCTCCAAAACTGACAATATAACCAGTCATAAAACAAGCCTCAACAGGTACAAGAAGATTAAACTAATTCCATGCATCCTATCAGATCACCGTCGCCTAAGTCTGGTATTCAATAACAACAAAAACAACAGAAAACCCACAAAGCCATGGAAACTAAACAACTCTCTACTCAATGATAACTTGGAAAGGAAAGAAATAAAGAAAAATTAAAGACTTTCTAGAATTCAATGAAAACATTAGACACAATATACCCAAACTTATGAAAGCAGTGCTAAGAGGAAAATTCATAGCACTAAGTGCCCTTGTAACGAAATTGGAAAGATCCCACATGAGCAAATTAACAGCACAAATGAAAGCCCTAGAACAAAAAGAAGCAAAAACACCCAAGAGGAGTAGACATCAGGAAATAATCAAACTCAGGGTAGTAGTCAACCAGAGAGAAACAAAGAGAATGACCAAAGAATCAACAAAACCAAAAGCTGGTTCCTTGAGAAAATCAACGGGATAAATAAACTGTACTGGCTGGTTTTGCGTGTCAACTTGACATAAGCTGGAGTTATCACAGAGAAAGAAGCCTCCCTTGAGGAAATGCCTCCATGAGATCCAGCTGTAAGAGATTTTTTCAGTTAGTGATCAAGGGGAGAGGGCCCATTGTGGGTGGTGCCATCCCTGGGCTGGTGATCTTGGGTTCTATAAGAGAGCAAGCTGAGCAAGCCAGGGAAAGCAAGCCAGTAAGTAACATCCCTCCATGGCCTCTGCATCAGCTCCTGCTTCCTGACCTGCTTGAGTTCCAGTCCTGACTTCCTTTGGTGATGAACGGCAATGTGGAAGTGTAAGTTGAATAAAACCTTTCCTCTCCAACTTGCTTCTTGGTCATGGTGTTTTGTGCAGGAATAGAAACCCTGACTAAGACATAAATCCTTAGCCAAACTAACTAAAGGACACAGAGACAATATCCAAATTAACAAAATCAGAAATGAAAAGGGAGACATAACAACACAAACTGAGGAAATTCAAAAAATCACCAGATCATACTACAAAAGCCCATACTCAACAAAACTGGAAAATCTAAATGAAATGGGTGACTGTCTAGACGGATACCACACCTCAAAGTAAAGTCAAGAGCAGGTAAACTACATAAACAGTCTCATAACCCCTAAGGAAATAGAAGCAATCACTAAAATCCTCCCAACCCAAAAAAAGTTCAGGGCCAACTGATTTTAGTGCAGAATTCTACCAGACCTTCAAAGAACAGCTAATACCAATACTCCTCATTCTATAAAATAGAAACAGAAGGAACACTACCTAATTCATTCTATGAAGCCACAGTTACTTTGATACCCAAACCACACAAAGATCCAACAAAGAAAAAAAAATCTTGAAACCAATTTCACTTATGAATATCGATGTAAAAATACTCAATAAAATTCTCAAAAACTGAATCCAAGAATACATCAAAAAGGTCATTCCCCATGATCAAGTAGGCTTCATCACAGCAATTCAGGGATGGTTCAATACCTGAAAACCTATTAACATAATCCACTATGTAAACAAACTCAAAGAAAAACTCACTTGATCATCTCATTGGATGCTGGAAAATTCAACACCCCTTCATGTTAAAAGTATTAGAGAGAGCGGCAACGTGGATGCTGCCAGTGAAAGCGAAGAGCCAGTTTCTGGGGAAGCGTTGTCCATCGCCCATGCTCTTTCTTACCCTCCCAAGTCATATGGCAATGACCCTGATACTGAAATGGCTTAGGCCATTCGAGCAATGTAGCATGCTGAAGTCTATTATAAACTGACTTCATCAGTTGACTCACAGTTTCTGAAACTCACCAAAGTAGATGACCAAATCTACTCTGAGTTCCGTGAAATTTTTGAGACACTCAGGGTAGATGTATTGGACCTAGAAGAACTCAAATCTGAATCAGCTATAGAGAAGTGGAGGCCATTCTGCTTAAAATTTGAAAGGATCATAGATTACAACTATGGTACTTGGCTGTGACTGGATTGTTCTCAGGGCTACACTGAAGAGAACACTGTCTTTGCACCCAGGATTCAATTTTTTGCCATTGAAATTGCTCAGAACCGGGAAGGCTATAACAAAGCAGTTTTCATCAGTGTTCAGAACAAAGAAGAAAAGGAAGGAGCTGAGAGAAGAAGAAGAGGAAGCTGAGAAAGGAGCTGATAGTGGAGGAGAAAAAGAGGAAGAAGTCAACAGAGGAGAAAAGTAGAAAACTAAACAAGGGAGGAGAAAAAGCCAAGAAGCCTGTGACTCAGCTGAACCCACACATGTCTATGCTGCTCACACAGCCTCCATTGGTGAAATGATGCCCTTGTGCAAGTGGAGGACTCAGATGGACATCTTTCTAGCTGGCAAGAGAAGCTACTCTGGGCATAATAGCTTAAACATGATTAGTGGAGTCTCTTCGTTCATTATTGCTTGATACCTTGTTTCTTGGCTGTAACTGTTGTTGAAATAAGACATTTTGTAAATAAATTCCTTTTGGTTTATTTTAACAAAAAAATAGTATTAGAAAGATCAGAAATTCAATGCCCTTACCTAGACATAATAAAAGCAATATACGGCAACCAACAGCCAAATTGAATGGAGAGAAACTTGAAGCAATCCCACTAAAATCAGAAACAAGACAAGGCTACCCACCCTCTCCTTATCTATTCAATATAGTACTAGAAGTTCTAGCTAGTGCAAAAAGGCAACAAAAGGAGATCCAGGGGATGCAAATTGGAAAAGAAGAAGTCAGGAATATGTATCACAATATAGTATACATAAGTGACCCCAAAAATTCTACCAGAGAACTTCTACAGCTAATAAACAACGTCAGCAAAGTGGCAGGGTATAAAACTAACGCAAACAATTCAGTAACCGTCCTTTATACAATTGATAAACGGGCAGAGAAAGAAAATAGGGAAACAACACTCTTCACAATAGTGAAAATATATTATCACAAATAACGCAAAATATCTTGGTATAACTAACCAAACAAGTAAAAGATCTGTTTGGCAAGAACTTCAAGTCTCTGAAGAAAGAAATCGAAGAAGACCTCAGAAGATGGAAAGATCTCCCAGGCTACTGGATTAGCAGGATTAACATAGTGAAAATGGTCATTCTATCAAATGCAGTTTTCAGATTCAATGCAATCCCCATCAAAATTCCAACACAATTCTTCACAGACCTGGAAAGGGCAATTCTCAACTTTGTATGGAAAACCAAAAAATCCAGGATAGTTAAACAATTCTCAACAATAAAACAACTTCAGGGGGAATCACTATACCTGACCTCAAGCTGTATTACACAGAGCAATAGTGATTAAAAAACTGCATGGTATTGATACAGAGACAGACAGGTCCAGCAGTGGAGTAGAATTGAAGATCCAGAACTATAAACCCACACAACTATGGAAAATTGATCCTTGACAAAGAAGCCAAAAACATACAGAGGAGAAAAAGATCTTCAATAAATGGTGTTGGTCTGACTGGCAGTCTGTATGTAGAAAAATGAAAATAGATCTATATTTATCACCTTGCACAAAGCTCAAATCAAAGTGCATCAAGGACTTCAACATAAAACCAGATACACTGATTCAAATAGAAGAGAAAGTGGGAAAGAGCCTGGAACCCATTGGCCCAGGGAGAAATTTCCTGAACAGAAGAACTCCAATGACTCAGGCTCTAAGATCAACAACTGATAAACGGGACCTCATGAAACTGAAAAGCTTCTGTAAGGCAAAGGACACTATCAATAGGACAAAACAGCAACTAACAGACTGAGGAAAAAAAATCTTCACTAACCCCACATCTGATAGAGGGTTAACATCCAAAATACAGAAAGAACGCAAGAATTTAACCTCCAAAAAACCAAATATCTCAATTAAAAGTGGGGTACAGAGCTAAACAGAGAATTCACAACAGAAGAACCTTGAATGGCTAAGAAGATTTTAAAGAAATGTTCAAAGTCCTTAGTCATCTGGGAAATGCAAATCAAAAAAACCTTGAGATTTCATCTCAGACCAGTAAGAATGGCTAAGATCAAAAACTCGGGTGTCAGCACATGCTTCTAAGGATGTGGAGAAAGAAGAACACTCCTCCATTGTTGGTGGGATTGCAGACTGGTACAACCACTCTGGAAATCAATCTGATCATCCCTCAGATACTGGAAATATTTCTACCTGAAGACCCAACTATATGCTCTTGGGCATATACCCAAAAGATCCCCCACTATACCACAAGGACACATGCTCCACCAAGTTCATAGCAGAACCTGGAAACAACCCAGATGTCCCTCAACTGAAGAATGAATACAGAAAATGTGGTTCGTTTACACAATGGAATACTCTTCAGCTATTAAGAATGAAGACATCATGAGTTTCTCAGGCAAATAGATGGAGCTAGAAAATATCATCCAGAATGGGGTAACCCAGACCCAAAAAGACATTATGTGATATATACTTATAACTGGATAATGGGGTGACTTTAGCCAAAATGCCCAAAAATTGGAAGAGGGAACTTGACTCCACATCCAATAGGTAGACATGACCGCAAGTGGAGGGACAGGGTAATGAACTCACAGTCAAAATTTATGACCCAGAAGTGTTCCCGTCTAAAAGAACTACAAAGACAAAAATGGAGTCTGAAGGAAAGGCGGTCCAATGACTGGCCCAACTTGGGATTAATCTTATGGGGGTGCACCAAGGCCTGACACTTTTACTAACACTCTGATGTGCGTACAGACAGGAGCCTAGCATGGCTGTCCTGAGAGGCCCTTCTAGCAGCTGACTGAGATAAACATAGATATTTACACCCAACCATTGGACTGAAGTTGGACCCCTTGGTTGAACTAGGAGAAGGATTGAAGAAGCTGAAGGGGAGGGCTACCCCATAGGAAGACCAGCAGTCTCAACTACCCTGGACCTCTGGGAGCTCCTAGAGACTGAGCCACCAACCCAGCAGCATACACAGCTGCTCTGAGATCCCCTGCACATATATAGCAGAGGACTGCCTGGCCTGGCCTCAGTGGGAACCTAATTCTCAAGAGACGAGAGGCCCCAGGGAAGGGGGAGGTCTGATGGGGGAAAGCACTCTCTCAGAGGCAAGGTAGAGGGGGAATGGGATGAGAAATTGTGGGAGGGGGTTGGGGGGTAGTGCCTGGATAGTAAATGAATAAGATAATTTTTAAAAAAAGAGAAAACCGAAGCTCTTTACTGTAAGAAGTGCAGAAAGTAAGGACATTGTGAATTGCTGTTTCATAAACAGGGTACGCGGGTATAGGGAAAACTACACTTTTGTGTGAAACACCTACCTACTGCAGGGTGGGCACCTATGAAGGGACCCAAGAGACCGGGGGTTATTACTATTGTGCCTTTTATCATTGTTTATCATTGTAATTATGGAGGGTGTGTGTGTGTGTGTGCGTGCGTGCGTGCGTGTGTGTGTGTGTGTGTGTGTGTGTGAATTACAAAGACGTTTCAAGTAGTCATAAACCTCACCCACTCTGATGGCTTACAACTGACCTCCTGGCCCACAGACAAACAGTTCTTGAAGCAGCTCTGTCTGTATGAAGGATTCTGTAGGCTGCTGACCCTAACTGCACAGACTATTACGATGGTGGAGGGCTGACATTTGTAGACCAGGTTTTATCATCATCTTAGGTCACAGTGTCCCCTTCATTGGTCGGTCACCTTCGAATTTGTGTTTCACTGACACAGATAAGCGTCTCAGGCGGTCATCACAGAGCCTAGCAGCAGACGCCCCTCCTTTAGCCATCACAAAGCTAGGTGTTTTTGGACCTCTGACACCTGCAGAACAAACTTCCCCTCTTGGCTGGAACCCTCATGTCCCACCAGTGTCTTTGAGAAGCACACTGACTTGTTATTTGGTTTATTTTCCCTGTGATTTTGCAGGCCCATGTAACCTCTTCCACAGTGAAGTACGTCATTCAGGGCAATTTGGTCACTCTCAGTTGGTTTTTGAATAAATGACTCTTATTTCATTTAGTACTGTATTTTATATTGGTGCATTATGGAAAATGGAATATTCATGTTTCATATCAAATTATGGCTAATGCCATGCCCTCAAAGGAGTATTTATTATTATCTAAAATTAATTGGAACTTCACATTCCTGGATGTATTTTTTTTTTACTTTTATTGATTGTGAATTTCACACCATGCACCACAGTCCTACCCATCTCCCTGTCTCCTCACATCCACCCTCTGCCCTTACAAATTCTCTCAAAACAAAAATACAGATAAATATTAAAAAATAAACAACAAAAATCTCATTGTGGAAGCTGTGGTATGTTGCAGTGTGTCACACAGTATATACCCCTTTGCATAAGCAAATGTTCATTTACTTACAAATGTTCACTGCAATGAGTCACTGGTCTGGTTCAAGGCCTCTGGTTTCTGCTACAGTATCAATACTGAATCCTCACCAGGACTGGTCTTCGATATCCTGTTGCTGCCCTGTGTCATGGAGATCCTGCAGCTTTGGATCTGCAGGACCGGCCCCTTTGTGTGCTCCAGTAGATGGGGTAGATGTTGGAGTGGGCCAACCCAGGGTCTTGGATCTGAGCCCGAGTAGAAGGTGAGTTAGTCAGCCTGCCAGCTCTCCTGTGCCTGCACCGATCGGGCCAGCCCGCCCACCTTGCCCAGACAAAGGGCGGGCCAGATCTCCTGCTCTCATGCCCTCTCCCTCTGGGTTGGCGCTTCCATGCCCCCATCACCAGAGTCAGCTTTACTGTGCTGCCCAGGTGAGGCACGAGCAGCTCTCCTGAGTGCTGTAACCAGTGAAGAGTGGGGCCAACTATCCCAATCCAGCAGGCAGTAAGGAGCAGGAGAGAAGTTGAGGGGGACACCTATCCTGTGGCTATGCCACCTCACGGCAGGAGGTGTGGGGCCAGCTTTCCCATACTCATGCCTCTGGGCCAGTTCATCCTACCACAGGTGGGACAGCAAAGGGAATGTCTCCCACACCCACACCACAACATGGCAGATGAGGGATAGGGTCCGCTCAGTACAGACCTGGCTCAGGACAGGCTTCAGGCAGCAGACCAGACCAGAGACATCTATATGGCCTTCCGTGGTAGCACAGGTCTCAAACATTAACACAGACCCTGGCTGTGATAGGACCACAGATGCAGACTTGAGCTCCAGGGACTCTATGCGTCCGGATGTGGCTGAGGCTTCCGGCAGCAGCATAGGCTGTTCAGATCAGTTTGGACTCCAGCAGCCTCACCATCCCCGGACATCCACATGGTCTCAGGTGGCATCCTAGACCACTGACATCTAGATGACCTTTGGTGGCAGCACATTAATACAGACCCCCACTGTGGTGGGGCGACAGACCCAGATGTGGCCCTTGGAAGCAGCTTAGACCTGGTATCACCATGGCCTTGGGAGATTGCCTCTCGGGTTCCATTTCTCTTCCTGGTGCAGGAACTGCTTGGTTTCGCCTTCTCTCCCGCCTCTCCACTGTACTCTCTCTTTCCCCTCTCCTAGTGGTGCCCACAGCGGGCTGGGGCCAGGGCCAGTGCTTGGGTGTTTTTCTTCCAGCCACCTTAGGCCCCCAAATGTACTTTTTGATTGTAGAAATTTCTTGTTATGAGTGTCTCTGACCTAGAAGATACCAGAATATGGCCCCCACCCAATATATCTCTTTTTGTTGTTCACTTTTTAAAGACAGAAAGAAAGAAAGAGTGTACCATGCAGGTAAAGAGGTGGGGAGGATCTGGGAAGAGTTGAGGGGACAGAAAAAGGTGCGATCAGAATATATTGTTTGAATTTTTTCAGTTAAAAATCATCATCGTCATCATCATCATCATCACCACCACCATCATCACCGTTGCAGATTTAGTGCCAGTGAGAAAACCTTCATTTTTGCACCAGAAAAGAATAGCTAAACCTACAGAACTTTTTTTCTTTCTTTCTTTTCCTTTCACACAATATTCCTGACCACAGCCTGCTCCTCCCCATACCCCACACCTCCCCTCTGCCCCAGATCCACTGCCCTTCCATTTTCTTTCAGAAAAGAGCAGACCTCCGGGAGGGATCAACCAAACACGTGCAAGAAGACACAGTAACTTCTTGTAAGTTTAAGAGGCACCAGTTTCACCTTTAACTCTGTTTCTGTGCAGGATTACAGCTAAACATGAGTTCAAAGCCACATCTTTGAATTTCTGCGAGTATTCCCCATGCATGCATAAGGTATTTTTTTATTATTATACTAATATGCTGGTAGATTCACCTTATATTAAAGGTATACCCATATGCTATTAAATTTCCATTGTTTTCCTGTTGGTGTGTCTTTTGCTTTAGGGATCTGACCAAGTCAAATATTCTGAAGCATAAAGAGGAACTTGAATTTTTCATCTACATATTCCAACAACATGATTTACCTGTTGAATAATTTCTGTCATATTTACCATTGCATGAATATTAGGTACACCAAGACTATCCTGTGAAGAGAAGTACACTAAAATGTGAAGGAGGAGGAGCTGGCTCATCAGGCAAAGTGTTTGCTGCACAAGCATGAGGATTTGCCTGAGTTTAGATCCCAGCACCCACATAAAACCCTGGGTCTGGCCACGCGCCGACGTGTAACCCCAGTGCAGTGTTGAGGGTCTCGGATGTTACCTACCATCCTCCTAGCTTCAGTAAGAGACGCTGTTCAGGAAACTATGCAGAGAGTGACGGTGCAGAACAACTGATACCACAAGCACACTTGTTCACATGCACACTTACATGTGTGCGTACACACACACACACACACACACACACACGCATGCACGCGCAAAAGAAAATAATTCTGGTTCGGTACCAGCTTGGTTTACTCAATAAGATTCTATCTCAAAAAAAGAAAAGTAAAAGGTTTTCATATTTACCAAATAATCTGAACAGGCTATCTAGAATTATTTACTCCTCCTAGGGTATTTGCAACCCTTTAAATACACACATCAGGGATGGAGAGATAGCTCAGTAGTTGGGACCATGGTTTCTCTGAAAAAGAACATGGATTCAATTCCTATCGTCCACTTGGTGGCTCACAACTGACTGCAACTTAGGTACGGGGGAGCCAGTGCCCTCTTTTGGCCTCTGCCACTAGCAGGCACACAAGTGGGGTATGGATACCTGTGTAGACGACGCAGTCATTAACAACAAATAAATAGCAATTAAAAAAAAAACTAAAGATAAACATATAAACAGATCAGGAAATTTGATTATAATAAAAACAATTTCAGTGTATAAATAAATATTGGCTTTTCCTTCCAGGAATACCGAGCCTGTGGCCTGCAGACCACGTGTGTCCCAGGGTAAGTATGTATGTGGCCCAACAATTAGATGACAACATTATGTCACAATGTCAAAAGTGTGGACACCCTTGATCTAAATAACCGTCAGACTTACAAGGTTCACTGAGAAACATATTCCCTTTCTCTCTGAGGCTCAGGCATCCTCCTCTTTCTGAAGCTTCTGTGAAGTCCTTATCAGAGAATCTGTCAGTTGAAGATGAGTGACTAAGGCTATGGGGTAAAGAGCTACCCTTTGCCATTGCTTACAGCATCTTCCTACACAAGGAAAATACTAGCAACACTTCTCAGTGTCTGGGGGAAATAGGTAAACTATGAGGTCACCTTGGAAAGGGGATTCAGAGGCCAAACTTTGTCTAAAGGAAGCCAGTAACATCAGCTCATCAAAACAAAGACTTTGGTCTATATCAAGAAAGTAAAAATATAAAAAGTCTGTTTTGTTTCAATGTTACCATTACAGCTGCATTTGTTTAAAAGGACAGGAGCAGAATGATCCAGCAACTTTTCCCTAGAGAACAAGTTGCTAAAATGTTAAGCCTTTGTTTTTAATTTTAAATTTTATGTAGTTATATAACCTAACATTTTATAGCTATAATGTCATTCTAGTTATGGACTATTTTATGCAGCTGAAATAATTATACAGGAAGAATTTAATTAGCCTATCCACAGAACCATTGATGTCAGTTAAAACGAGAATTAAAACACATGTCTTTGAGTGTGTGATATTTCCGACAAGAAAGACACAAAGTTATAATTTTATGAATAGCTGGTGATTTTAAATGATCATTATTTAGTGGCATAACTAGCAATTCTGGGGAATGTTAAATAGGAAGAAAACAAAATTCTACCTGCACATTCAGTGTGGAACACTTGATCAAAGATAGTAGAAACCTTTTGATAGTTAATTAGGATATAATATCATGTCTAATTTAATTTTGATTAATGATAAAATTATTAATAATTTATTTGATTGTTAATGTTAATATTTCCTTTAAAATACTTTTAAAAATTGTGTGTGTCTGTCTGTGTGTGTGACTTGTGTGCATGGGTGCCCTCAGAGCTGGAGTTACACAAGTCCACGAGGCATCTGATGTGGTCGCTGGGAACCGAGCTTGGATCATCTTGAAGAGCAGGAAGAGTTCTTCAACGTTAAGCCATCTCTCCTATCTGATATTTACTTACAAGTATCTTTCACACAGTGCCTGTTTCTAAGGTGATCAGGCAATGAGATAATCCAGTCAACACTCCTCAGACGTCTCCTCCCTACAAAGCATCCAAGACAGATGCCTACACGTCCTTCTTTCTGCTCCCAGTACATCTGCCACAGTACTCAATAAATGACATAATCTGAGACCGCAAAGAAAAAAAAAATGTGGCATTTGGGGAGCCATGTAGATGTGGAGTCAGGCCATATTTGGATTCCAAAATAGCTAATTGCAGTATTATAAATGATTATTTTGAGGTATTAAAAATAATTAACTCAAGACCATGAGTCTCAACAGGAAGCATATTAAAAAGGTTATAGCGTTATCATATAATGTACATACGATGGCATTATAATATTGTGGCAATATAACATTCCACGCTGACATCTGGAATATGATGAGTGATCAGAGCAGGTAATTTAACCATTTCTACCTCTTTGAATCATCAGTGAGCTTCGGTAACGATTGCAAGATATTTGCTTCATACTTTTCAGGGTGCGTGGGGCGTGTCACGTAAGGGCACTTCCACACAAGTATCCATTGTGAGCACACACCCTCATCGTTCTATATTTACTGTGAAGTGGGCAGGAGTGATGTGCTAAGTGTCACACTGCCACATCTCCATGGATTCGGCTGCCATTAGAATGCACTGTTTCTTCAACGTGGCCGTCTTGACATCAATGCTTAAAAGCACACACACAACACACACACACACACACACACACACACACACACACACACACACACACATTGAGCAATTTATGAAGCTTGCAAAATGTTCCTGGTCTTTCCTGTTCGCTGTTTACAAAGACAGACTAATGTTCAAGCCTAATTAAGTAAGAATAAACTGTTTGCCCAGGGAGAAGAATCCCGTCCTGCCTATCCATGAAGGGCAGCACAGGGGCGGGGACCGTTGTGTTCAGGAGGCTGACACTGCAATGTAGGAGGCACAGGTCCCGCCTGACCATTTGGCTTCATTTCTTATCCCCTTTCACACACCAGTCAAGCCAAACGTCAGCCAGTCTCTGAACATGCCGTACTGGGTGCTTGTCACACAGGGTTCTCCCAGAACTACCCTTCCTGGCATTTCATCCTGGGATCTTTGCAAACCTGTCTCTACTGAGTTGTCAACTTTTCACCACTCCCCCCCCCCCCTGAAAGGCAACAGAAACAAGAAAAAAAAAGAGGGCAGGGTACAGAAGTAATGTCTTATAGTCCATCTCCTTCCCTTTAGGGATGGTAAAATATAGGCGGTCCAGTCAAACGTGAATTCCAGTGAGCCATGAACAATGTGTACGATGAGTCTGTCTGGAATATCCCATGGGATGTATGAACTTACTCAAATTTAACTTTCGTTTGGCACTCTGTGTTTTTATTAGCTCAATTCAGCCTTCACTGTGGTGTGGTATTAGGCAACTTGTCTTGTGTGGCACCATCCTTTGTAAATATTATCGTACTCCCGTCTCTCTGAGGCCGGCAACAGGGTCCAGGAACTCGTTTCATCACTGCTTCTGTCTCACCCACCAAATTCCCACAACACTTACTTCAATGCTGTTGGGAACGCAGGAATGGGATTCCCATTCATTCTTCGAGTTGAGAAATTGCTGCTGAAGTCTGACCGGCTGCCAAGCACTGGGTTGGTTCTGAAGACAAAACAAGACTGAGCGCCGCAGCCGCGGACAAGTTGCTCCAGGCTCGATCAGGAATGCAGATAGGTCAGAGCGTTTCCATCACTGTGTGAGCTTCTAAAACACAAGGTGATGAGAGTGCAGGTGACAGCCAGCAACTCCAGTCTTTCAGGACGAAATACCATCAGGCTGAGACTTTAACTCACGACCGTGTAACCAGAGAAATGGCAGCGTGTGTGGCAGGAATGAAAGCTCGCCGTGAGACAAACGGGCAATGATGATGAATTCTTCCAGCTTCCTCTCAGTTCAAGCTGGCGCTAAGCCGGGACACCACTGTCTTGAAGGTCTCGAGTTCTTTCTTGCCTTTTGTTTTCTTCAAGTACTTCAAGAAGGATACTGTTGTTCGTACTGTATCTTCCTTCTCTGAGCACTGAGAGGCTTGATTGCTCTTGTCATACAGCCCCGGCATGCTCACCGATGCAGAGCTGGATAAAACCGAGTGTCTTTCCCCACCTTGCCTCTCCTACACTCTTCCCCTCACTGCTGTTGTATCCCAGGTTCTTCTTTTGCTTTTCTCTCTCAGCTCCTGTTGTCAAGGAGCTGC